>NC_142684.1:210235000-215035000 GCF_056320005.1 Nelumbo lutea
GGAGGGGTCATGCTGTGGTTTGCTTGGTTGAACTCCAGCTCATCCAACCTTTCCCATAGGTCCTTGATCTCCTCGTCCCAGTCTACTTGGCTAATGTTTGTTGACTTCTCCACCTTGGGTACTGCTTTTCGAGCTCAAACCGAGTTGGACTCAGCCAATTAGATTGGTGACTAGTGTGAGCATTGGGAAAGTTGCTCCTTGATGAGGATCCTAGAGTTGGAGTGATGAGATTGACTGTGGACGTCGTTGGCTCGGGTATGTGGTTAAGAGTCGGACCTCTGAGACTATTGAGGGCGCTCGTAGTTTGATCAGGTCTTTGGCTGATTTGTAGTGCACCTTTTGAGGTCCTTGAGATGAGGATCAACCATCATGGGCACCTGCGCAGTAGGGTGAGTGGCTAAGGGAACTTGTCTAGGTTATCCCAATTTTTTCATCATGGCAAGTATGCAGTCAACCTTCTACTGCATGGCATTGAACTAGGTGGGGTCGACCATCGTCTGAAGTTGGGACTCTCAATGCGGAGAGCTATGGAGTAAGCAGGATCCCCGAGATGGGGAGCAAACTCTAGAGCAGTCGGAGGTATTTCTAGGCATGATTATCTTCGGTGTATAGTAGGAGGTTAGAGAATCGGCTTTTTGTGCGTATCCCACAAATGGTGCCAATCTGATGCTATTAGATCTGAGGCATCTCAAACCGAAGACAGTAAGATAATCTTGCCAATTAGAGAATTCGAGGTGGAAGGACGAAGTCGTGCTTCGAAGAGATATGCAGCCACAAAAGGGTCAAAGGTCTAAGGAGTTATTCCTTGGGTAGGCACTCCGACACTCAAGTTAGTAAGAGAAAGGGATCGATCCGGATGAGCATGGCAGAATAGTGCTGGTTCGAGCCGATAAGATGGCAAAAGGGGTGCTGAGGTGAGTCGAGAGTCAAAAGTCCTTTACCTTGAGTGGGAGGTGCCTGTATATAGCCAAGCATCCGTGTCATAGTTAGATTAGGCTTCCGGAGTTGCCATGGTAAGGTTCCCTTTTGAAGTATTAGGGAGGCTACCTCTCCCTTGGTGAAGCGTGTCTCCTTGTTCGTGTAGAATTCTACGTCCTTGGCACGTCCTTCTGTCATGTGGCCGTGGTATGTGGTGCTAACATGGCCCAAGAGAGTCAGCCACGGAAATTGACATGGCTAGGGGTGAGCAAAAAAAAAAAAAAAACTAAAAAACTGAACTAACCAAAACCGAACCAAAAAATCAGTTAACCAAACTAGTCGGTTTAGTTTCGGTTCGATGTTTTTAAAAAATTGACAGTTTCAGTTAACCATTTTAAAAACTCGGCAGTTAACCAAACCGACCGATATATATATATATATATTTATTTATTTATTTATTTATATAATATTATATATATATTATATTATTTTTTTTGAAAATCTAATAAAAATGTTTGGCCGTTTGAGAGTGTTTAGACTGCCAAACTAAGACTTTCAGCCTTTTAGGTTTCAATTCGCCAGTTTGGTAGACTGGCGTATACTCTGTCTAACACCCGCCGCGCCTTTCCCTTTTCCCTTTCTTTCCCTCTCTCTCTCTGAGCTTTCTCTCTCTTGGACTCACTCTCTCAGACTCCTACTTTGCCAGTTCTCTTCTTTGTTCTTCCTCAATAGACCAACGGCCTTCGACGCTCCACCCTTTGACCGAATCATCGATGGCCTCCTGCTTCCACAACAACCTGTTTGATACCCGTTGCGCCTTTCCATTTTCCCTTTCTTTCTTTCTCTTTCTCGGACTCTCACTCTCTTAGACTCCCTTGGTATATTTCTGTGTAATACCCTTAAACTGGACATTTAATGAGACTCGTGTTAGTTTAGAATGTTCACAGCCAGTGGGTCGGTTTGGGGAGACCTATCCTGACAAGGTTGACACTATGGTGCCACCAAGTCGGTTGGGGTGGCCTGTCTCAGCTACCAGGGTGAGACCCTAGGCACATACAGTGTAGGATTAATTGAATCTATGAACTAGACCAGATTTCCAGTATTGCCTTGGACCTTAGAGATTGATGGGCAAAAACTGGAAAGTTACACCCGACCCCTAGACTCGATTATGATACTGCAGTAGGTGTCGGATTGGGTTGTCTTTGATATACCAATCAGTGAGATCCTTAGCGAGGGTCAAAACCTGGGTATGTTGGGACAGCTTGAGAATTCATCTGAGTTGGTGATCATAGTGACAGGATCAGCCCCTTTGTCGAACAAAGGTAATGATCGGGGATGTACTCTCACTGATGGAAACCAAGACTGCCGGCAACCGATTTCAATCATTGAGATTTGTTTTGCAAAATATATTTTATATGAGATATAAAAGTATATATATATATATATATATATTATGGTTTCGAAATGTTTGCAAGAAGGTTTTAATTCCCGATATCCATATAAGCAGAGAGTGCAGCACTGTTCCTTGCAGCCGAGGGAGAGGTCCTCTCTTGTTCAGCAGTGCGTGATCATTATGGGCTGAGAGGTTAAGTGTAAGACCATTGAGGATAATACCTGATGGGCTAATCTTGCATCTGCCCACAGTCCCTGGGTGTTACAAGGTGGCTTGGCCTAGGGACCACTTAGGGTAAGTGTTGGGCCCATAGAGTCCATAAGATGGGTTTCGGGGGTGCACTGTCCATAACAGTGTATTCGGCCAGGCCTTGTAACAAAGGATGGGCTGAACCCATGTGGCTGATGTGTAGATCAATGTTTGGGTCCCACGCCATACAAGGAGCCCAACTGGGTAGCAGTTTGGAAGGCTAAGTGAGTACATAACCTTAAATGGGCCTTAAGCCCATTTCGAACTGGGCTGATTTGATCAGTCAATTAAAAGGGGTGAAGTCTGAAATGGATCAACTAATAGGATTGGGCCTAGACCCTATCCACTTAGAGAGTCCAAGATCTAAATAAGATTTTGATTTGGAAGCCTCCTAATTAGATTAGGAGATGGCTGATCTGATCTGCAGATAAGATAAGGGTTATCCCTTATCACTTAAAGGGACTTCTAATCCAAATATGATTTGGATTAGCAACTCCTAATGGGATTAGGAGCTGATCCCTTTAAGATTATAAAAGGAGAAGGGGGCGGCAGCCTTTAAAAATGCAACCCAAAAACTCTTGTCTTCAGAACTGAAATCACAAGAAGAGAGAATTCTGCACCCTACGAATGCTCTCTTGCCGCCTTCTTCCTGCAGCCGCCACCTCCAGTAG
The DNA here is from genome assembly GCF_056320005.1 of Nelumbo lutea. Taxonomy (NCBI): domain Eukaryota; kingdom Viridiplantae; phylum Streptophyta; class Magnoliopsida; order Proteales; family Nelumbonaceae; genus Nelumbo; species Nelumbo lutea. Next base: position 210,238,232 of record NC_142684.1, read on the forward strand.
TTCGATCTCCTACTCTCTACAGGAGTAATCAAGATTTGATATTGATACCAATCTTTTGGGGAAAAGATTGATTGGAGTTGTATTCACAAGCCATCCTGTTGATTCTTGCGAAGGGTCAAGTTCTTTTAGAAGAACATTGCTGATTCTGCTCCATCCTGCACTGTGCCATCTTCAGTGGGAGCAGATTTTGGATCAATCCTTAGGCGTGAACACCTCCATTGGGAGATACTGTTTCTCTGTATCAGGTATATCCTCACTCTTACTCCTTTTGGTTCAGATTTGGTTTGGTTAATGGTTCAAGATTGATCATTGAAAAATATGTTTTTATAAAATAGGGAATTCGATTCCCTACAAAGATGGGAGAAATTTTTGAAATTTGCCCAATCCATTCCGCAAGATTTGGGCGTCCATGTGATGGATATCCTATCCCTTCATCTTCTTCGTTCTTCCCCAACGGACCAATGACCTCTAACACTAGCGATCCCTCTTGCTTTGGCGACACTCTCTCAGACTCCCACTCTCCCAATTCCCTTTCTTTTCTAATTTTGAGGGCATAAAAAACTGAACAAGTCGGTTTGGTCTAGAAAATCATCCCACGGTTTGGTTAACCGAATCGTGAGTACCCCTAGACATGGCGAACCCAGCTAGCTCAAGCACCGCTCGAACACTTGATGCTATTCGATCTGAGGTGTCTCAAATCGAGGACGAAGTTAGATAATCTTGCCAATTGGACGAATCCGAGATGAAAGCACGAAGTCATGCAACAAGGAGATCTGCAACCATAAAAAGAATTAGAGGCCCGAGGAGTTATTCCCTGGGTAAGCACTCTGACACTCAAGTTAGTAAGAGAAAGGGATCAGTTGGGATGGGGAGGGTAGAATAGCATTGGTCCAAGCCATTATGATGGCAAAATGGGTGCTGAGGTGAGTCAAGAGTCAAAAGTCCTTTACCTTGAGTGGGAGGTGCCTATATATAGCCAAGCATCCATGTCATAGTCTGATTAGACTTCTGGAGTTGTCGAGGTGATGTTCCCTTTTGAGTATTAGGGAGGCTGCCTCTCCCTTGGCGAAGTGTGTCTCCTTGTTCGTGTAGAATTCTACGTCCTTGGAATGCCCTTCTATCATGCGGCTGCGGTATGGGGTGCTGACATGGCCCAAGGAAGTCGGAAATGGAAGTTGATTTGGCAATACTGGCTAGCTCAGGCACCGCACAAATATGTATAGTACAAATACAAGGTTTTGTACTGAACATATTTGTATTTGTACTGTTCCCAAACTGAACAGTAGGAAAATCACTAAATTCATCCACTCAATCCGTTTTCGTAGCAGAGCCCCAAGTTTGAACAAAATAATTCAGATAATTGTGAAATTAATCTTAATTTTTAAGACTGCTCGCTAGTTTCTTTTCTTTTCCTTTTTTTTTGAAAAAGATAAAGGAAATTTATTGATATTAATAAATGCACAACACAATAATAGTACAAAAATACCCTAGGTCAAGGTTAGCTCTTAAGATGCCAAATCCTCCCCAAGGGTAAAAATCTTTCATGTCTTAAATTCAGATTTGTTAGCACAATGTTTGACATGGCTGATGGTCAAATTCCTTGGTTGCAAAGAACCGGGTCTACCTTGACCCTAACCCTGATCCAACCCGATCCATTGACAGCACAGATCACAAATCATACTTCACATTTTAGTATAAGTTTCATGTCCAGCACCTCATGTGTATACCATCTGGGTATCATTAATTAGCTCAAAATACTTCCTTACATGGACAAAATAAGTCCTTCATTAATTAGCTTCCACATATTGGGAATATGTCCCATGCATGTATGTTAAATTTATGGGGAGATGTTACTGATGTGCACCTGGATTCTCAATTTCCCATGTTTGCAAAATGTGTATAGAATTTTTAATTACAGGGAATCTCATCACTTCTTTAAGGGCAATACTTTTGTTTATGATTCAAATGCTAAAACATTGTCTAGGGAATTGAACCAAACAGGTTTTGTTGAGTTGTTGAATTCAAATATTGGAACTTTGAGTGGCTAGCACCATTTCATTGAAACTTGAAACAAAGTGGGTATAGGGCTGATGTTTTCTGGTTGAGTGGCCATCTCAAAGGGTCTCCCATGTTATAGGGGTGTCAATTGGACTGGATTTGGTCCAATCTAATCCAGACTAGTGTGAATCCATTACAAATGAACCAGGTACAATCCAATCCAATGAATATTTTAGATCACTTTGGATTGACCCAATTTAATGTCTAGACCGTTCAATCTTTTCAAATTTGTTTTAATATAGATTAATTCTAACTAAACCTGGTCCATTGACATATATTCTTATCTTCTATCAATGGATCAGATATTGGCTCAATCCAACCCAATCAAATATAAATTCACTATGGATGGACTAGGTCCAATCCAATCCAATAAATACTTTGGACCATTAAGTCTAGACTAATCCAATTCAATATGTTTTGTTGGTCTTCCCAATCCATCCAAATTGATTTTGGTTTGGACAGGGTGCAATCCAAAATCGGTCCATTGACACTCCTACCCATGCAGCGGATAGTTTGGATTGCTACACCTCCACGTAGAAATGCAGTGTCAACATTCCTACTTGAACTGCACAGATCATGCAATGGCCATTTGGTGGAATTAATCTGCAACCAGGGAGCTCTCGCAGGTTTACATTAAAAACGGTTGCTATTGTAGATGGCAAATTGGCAACACTAGTGATAAATACGAAGAATTAGGGGTGAAGCTAAGATTTTTTCTTAAGGTCCAATGGATAGTGGGCCAAAATATAAGTGTGATTTAAATGGGTATTGTGGGGATTTTCAAGGCATAGCTAGGGGTGGCTCCCCTCCACCACCCTTGGCTCCGCCTTGAATTGGGATTTGCTCCTCATAGAGTGCATCTTACACCAACCTCATAACCACATCCCACTGTGTATTGGAAATATCTCCCCATTAATAACAATACAACTGAACCACATTGTGAGGTTGGTGTGAGGAGTAGATCTAGACTCCACCTTGAGAAGAGTAGTTGAGCATACTCACATATATACCAGTGTAGAGGCATACACTGGGGTTCTATGTATATTAATTAGATAAATTGTAAACCCCATTTCAAGTTGTAAAGTTAGGTTGATGGCCCATTAACACTAGAAGATTGATTGGTGGGTCACTTGGTTCCATGAAACTCCAATTTGCCCGCTCTCTATCTGATGAATTTACAGTAATTTTCTCAATGCCACCAAAATTTTGTTGGAGTGACTAAAGAGGCGAGATAATCGGAGCTAATATCTGATGTGGCATTTGATAAATCTAAAATTTGAAAAGTTAAAAAGATATTATTTGTGTTTGATATTTGAAAAGCAACATAGATGCTTTTTTACTTTTTAGAGGCTTTGAATAGATAAGATTTTTTGTGTTGGATCAATCCATCAGCATTTAAAATTCCCTGATTTTACTATTTTACCCTAGAATAGACTAATTGGTAATTTTGAGTTCAATATGCACTATTTTATAAAAAAATAATTGATTAAATTCAAAATAATATTAAAAAAAATGAATAAATAATTAAAATTTAAAAATTAAAAATAATTTATTAAAATAAGAATACAATTGTAAAATACATATAAATTTATAAATTAAAAATAAATGATTAAAAATTAAAATAATATTGAAAATAGTAATAAAGTCTATGAAGCAAATAAAAATTACAAAAAAATTTATAATTAATAATTAATAATTAATACAAATAAAAATTAATAAAAATAATGAACAATTAAAATAATTAATAAAAAATATTAAAATAATTAACATTTAATAAAAACTAATATAATTAATAATTAATACAAAAAATAAAAAAATAGTTTATTAAATTCAAAATAATATTGAAAATTATGAATAAATTATTAAAAATAAAAAAATATTAAAGTAAGAATAAAATTAGGAAATACATATAAATTTAAAAGTTAAAAATAAATTATTAAAAATAAAATGATATTGAAAAATACAATTTTAGACTTCATATTATACATTCATAAACAAGGGCTTAAAATGTATCCTTCTTTATTGATAAAAAATGTATCCTTTCATGCTTTCATTTCTCCTAAAATATACTTCAGCCTCTTTTTTGGATCCCATGATTCCCTTTTCTAAATTCTATTTTGATCATCGTTTATGCTTGTCTTCATGTAGTGGGTGAAAGCAATTATTTTGTGTTTAGATTTGAAGTGGAAGTAAGAAGAAGACAAAAGAAATAAGAAATAAGAAAGAATGGATATATGAAAGAACTTTTAACCCAATCCAGTACAAATTAGGTGTAAAAATGGAGAAAACGAATTACGTTTAAAAACCCTACAACACAATAAAGAAGAAGAAGAAGAAGAAGAAGAAGAAGAAGAAGAAGAAGAAGAAGGGATTGGGATACAACAAGATTGTTATCATCCTTTCAGATGCAAATACAATGTTATCAAACGACTCCTGAGGTGGTAAATGTGTTCAAACATCTATTGATGGGATTGGGATACAACAAGATTGTTGGTACTGATGATTTACACAGTTTTGTATTTATTTCTCAAGATAGCTGTAGGTTTACCTTTCTACATGCATTACCACTGACTTTGCTTTATTCTATTTGATATATCTTCTCTCTCTCGCAAGGAATTTTGAAGAAAATTAAGGGGGTATTCTGTAGTGTGGATGAGAAATTGGTGGGTGTGGACTATTCCACCTGTAGGCATGGTGTGGACTGGTCCACACCACACTTTTTGACTCCTTGTATCTCATATACATTTATGAATGATCTATACCAATGTTTTAAAAATGACCCAGAAACGGAATCGTTCTGGCCATCGGTTTCTGAGTCGACGGTCCAACCATCTAGTTCGAACGAGCAGCTAGTTCTGACAAACAGATTAAAAAAATAAAAAAATAGTCAAAATCCATTGAACGGGTTGACGGTTCGATTGCCCGTGTCAACGGTTTTTGGCCAAAAACCAGGTTTGGGGTAAAACAGAATCACTTGCTTGGATGGTTCCCAAGCCGAATGGTCCAACCATCTATGTCAACGACGGTTTCGAAAACCTTGATCTACACATTTAATCATAAATATCTAATTTTTACATTTTATATGATAAATATATTGAAAAATGCATCAATGAATTAATATTAACCAATAAATATTAAATTTTTATAAAAACAATAGTAAAATAATTAAATTAAAAAAATATTTTTAATATTTAAAAATATTATTTTATTGATAGAAACATCAAAAATTAAAAATTAAGTAAAATAATTAATATTTTATTGACAAAAATATTAAAATGTAAAACATACAATAGGGTTTCAGCCTTTCAGAAGAGTGTGAAGTAGGGGATAAAAAATAGAGTAAAGATGGACCCTAAACACGAGTTTTTACTGTGGATGAGAAGTTGAGATATGGACAGGACTGTGTTATGTGTCTTAGGAGAACTCACCCCTAAAAGCTAGCTGTTAGACGGAGGGAACCCAAGCATATATATACCCCATAACAGCATCATATTCTACCGATGTGGGATACCTCACATTAGCATCCCATACTACTAACATGGGACAAATGGATCGTAACAGACTGGTCCACGCTATCCACAGCCAGCCGAACGGGTATTCATCCCATAGACGGAACTGAAAGATGAATACGGTGGCAAACACCGCCAGTCGGATTAGATATGATTTTGTCTCCAGCTCATCCGGACTGCATTTGATGTCACCACTCACCATGCATTCTGCTTGTTTTGTATTCCTTGATTTCCTAGTTTCCTTTTCAAATAATTATTTCTGGTGGTTTGTCTTGAGAAATTTTGTCTTCTTTCCTTGCCTTAGGATGTGCGTTGTCTCGTCATAGATTCATAAGTCATAGTGTTCATATACGATGATGCATGTGTCAGGGTCTGTGAACTACTATATCTGGCATCACCATCAGTCATGTATCACCCTCAGAGGCCAGAACCTTATCCAAAATTTCTAGCCATGCATCTCAGCCACTACTCACAGCACAGGCTTGAAATTTGTCCTAGTTTTGCATGACATGTCCAAGACTGTCTTGGAGTTAAAAACAACACTGTTACGTACGACGAGATCGATCTAGGCCATATACACAGACATCCACAACTGCTTATTTGACAGTGCTGTATAAAACCAAAACAATGCTTGACAGTTCTCTTCTGAGTATTTATTTATTGTGTTTTATGTATCAGACGACATTTTTTCTATGACATCTACTGTCTTGCAGGTTGTGAAAGTGGTCGCAGCCCAAAGCAAGGTTACCATATTAATTTGCAAAATATCAGTTAATGAATTTTTTGAACCGTTAATTTGGTTAATTATTCATAGACTCGTCTTCTTTTCAGCTGGGTGCATATTGGTTGAAATTACCAGATTTGCATCCACTATGTAAAGACATGTTGCGGACCATGTGTTCGCATAAATTACTTTGAGAAGTAAGGCTGAATGGGGTGATTGATTACTTTGAAGCTTGCTACCGTCGCAAACAAAACAATGGTAATTGCTGCGCATCAACCAGTTATCTCGATCAATTTCATTTTGTTAATAATACAGCTACCACACCTAGGTCTCTTCACATGTCTTCCTTTTGAATTTTGTCATAGTATTGTATGGCATCATGTCTAATTAAGCATCACTGTCACTTAGAACCCCCTAAACCCCTCAAAACCCTGGTGAAGGTCGGGTTCCATCTCAAGTTTCTGCTTTCAGTAATATGCATTACAGGTCATGCAAAAGTATTAAGGCTGCATCTGGAAGCAATGTAAATTATCATCAATGTAAAAGTATATTGAAGAGGTTTTGTACATTGAATCGTAAAAAAGTCACCGTTGAAATTTGAAAAGCATGGAAAAAAGCATTGAGTTTTTACATTGATTTTATTGATGTAGTATTTATATTAATAATTGATGTAAAGTTTTATTTTTAATGAGATTTTATATTGATTTATAACATAAAATTTTACAAAATTTTATTTTTGATGAGGTTTTACATGGACTCATGACGTAAAATTCTACTCCATCCAAATACCAACAAATCTAAACCCGAGTAGAATTTATTTTACATTGACTCTCCATCCAAATACTGACAACCAATTCAGATAACCCAGTGAATGATGTTGATTTCTTCTCATTTGTGAAGCTCTTATGCATTCTTAATGTCAGCAATGTAATCTTTATGAATAATAACAATAATGATGATTTTTTATTCCAAATTAAAACCAGTGCAAGTTTAGGGATTACTGATTCAATATGTGATCTTGACACAAGTTAGAGTTGGGGTGCAACTTGGGTTGGGCTGGGCTGAGCATTTGGTAAATTTTAAATGGCCCAAATCATATTCTGAGCCAGATACAGTTGAAGTTTTTTAATTAGGTGATGTTAGTTACTATTGTTGTTTCACTGTGTGGCCGTTTTCTTTTCATTGTTGAAATGTAAATATTCTTAGGCAGCCATGTCAAAGACCACCTCATCACACCGTTGATAGCAACAATCTTCCAAATCGAGAAACATCAAAAGTAACATTTTCACAGGAGGCGGATTTCCCAACTTCAAACACCTAACCAAACAAGTGTTTTGGCCGTTAAGGTTGAAATGCCGATGTAGAACCCACGTGGCATCGTTTTTGTTTTTTTTTTTTTTTTTTAAGCCTGATAAGGCAATATGTGACAGTTTTTTGGGAAAACCGCAATGGTGCCAAACATTTCCTTAATCCGGGCAACCCGACTTTGTTACATCTAGCTAGAAGAGAAGAGATGATCTAATGAAGAATATAGGGTAATCCATTCAGAGAATTTGTTGGAAATATCAATTTTTTCCTAAGGGTCTTACTGTGTCCTCCTTTATGTATAGAAAACTAGAGAAACTTTGTGTTGCATTTCGGTCCTTTTTGCATTAATATTTACAGATTAAAATTTATATAAACTGACTAAAATTTTGTGTAGTTTTGAAGCTAAGAGGCCAGGCCAAATATTTGCATTATAGGTTAATAGAAGACAAATAGTGAAGCATCTATGTTCTGAATCTGGATCTCCTAGATTTAAGGCTTTTGTACTAAGTACACTAACCAATGGAATTTCATCAAAATTTACATGGGTAGTTTTGATCCGTCAGTCTCAAAAGTGAGAATAGATTTTGATGAATTGTAATTGGTTAGCGTACAACTTAGAACAAAGCCTTATCCAGATTGGTATGGTCCATGGTGAATAGAAAAAATAAGGTTACTTTCTATGAGTATAGAGTGAGTGAGATATTCCTTTTATATAATAACTAGTGGGCCCTGTGTGATGCAGGGAATTAGACTTAAAACTTATTGTTTTATGGAGCTACACAATCTGGGGTAGGGATGTCAATTTTCTCTATCCACGTCAAATACTTGGCCTCCTTGGTCAGGCAGGGGTAGGGTGGGAATGGAATTAATAGGAATACTTGATTGGGAATAGGGAGTGAAGTCCACACCCCACCCTAACCCCGATTATATATATTAAATATATCTGTATATATTATATTAAATATATAATATTATTTATGTAATATATAATATTATTTATATTATATATATCAAAATATATTTAAAATATTATTTGCATTTTAATTTTTCCTTTGTTTTAAATAAATACCTTTCTAAAAACAAACTTTTAATTAAAAATTCAAGGATTCAAGTCCTCAATGGGGAAGCCCTCTCTGTTGAGGACCGGGGATGCAAGATAAAATTTTTAATAGGGATTAATTTAAATTTCAAGGTCGGGATGGGGAGTATGATCTCCACCCCGAACTCGTCTATTACCATTCCTACACTGGGGATCATCTGGGTTATCCCCTAAACCTATAACACTCCCCAAAGGCCCAAACCCATACATATAGTTCCATTGATTATGATAATTATAAATATAGTATCCAATAGTTATTGAAATTATTAAAATTTTCCAATTATTTATTTAAAAAATTGGAAGTTTTATAATTTAAGTTTCACTAAATTAACAAAATCACTAATTATTGCTCAAAAATTATAGTAAATATCAAAATTACTGAAAATATAAAAAATAAATTTATATTTATTGAAATTAAATTTCCACTAAAAAATTATTGAAAAATTTTAATTATTGTTAGATAAAATTATTAAATACTAATAAATTGACCAAAATTACTAAAAATATCAATAACTACTTATGGCTAAGAATTACTGTTAAATTTTAATTTTTAAATTTGTATTTATTAATATTTTAAATTCTGAAATTAAATTACCATAATCGGTAAATTTCAACAAAAAATTCTTAGCAATTAAATTTTTTAATTTACCAAAATTACAAAAAGTTATAGCTTAGGTGTTGATTTTTACTAAATAGTAGTCAATAATATCAGTAATTATTGAAAATATAAAAAACACTGCTCAAATTAATTAACTACTTATTGCTAAATGATGCAACGCGATCCGGACACTCCTAGCTGGCAGAAACCTGGCTCCTAGCTGATGGAAAACAGTACCTGAGATGAATAGGAAAGTGAAGAATTCCCGGGGAGCTCGCCCGGTGGGAACACTCCAATGCTTAAGTTAGAACTCCGAGAGAACTGAAGAGAATGCAAGGAGAGAGAGAGCTAAGAGTGCAGATGGTGCAAGTTCAGTACCTTTGCTCCTTGGGGGTCGGGATCCTTTTATATTGGAGATCTCTCAAATCAGGCGTAACCACCTCTGCCACAACCGTTACTGCCAGAGCCGAGGTGGCGGATGCAGGCAGCCGTTGCAGGGTACGGACCTATCAGGCATGCCACATCTGGCAGAAATGGCAAGCACGATGCCGCCTGACAAGAGACTTGGGCGCAACCTCCAGATTCAGTAGGCACTATTGTTAGGCAGATCTTTCCTATAGGTTGCCGAGCTACTTTGCACCGAGCTACCTTGCACCAAGCTACCTTACACCAGGGTGCTGGGGGTGCACTGAGGTGCTTATGCTTGAGGCGAGCCTTAGGCAAGCATGGGCAGAAGTGTCAATGGGGTTAGACTCGAAGTGTTTCCACTTTAGGATATTTATCTGTAGATCGGGGTGTTCCCTTCTTAGGAAGGAAGAGTTTAGGGCTCACTGGGAGGAGCTCGGGACTCCTCACTTGGAGGAAGCTTGGGGTGCTCCTCCCTTGGGGAGAATTCAGGGTAGGCTGGATATTACTTCTCGGCGAGTTGCCACATCCACCGAGTTGTCTTGCCGGGCTCCGATGAGTTCGTTACGCTGAGTTATGGCCAGACTGTCACGCTGAGTTGTCACTTTTGCTACGAGGTCGGGCCAAATCACCCTCCATCAATTGCCCCCCACTCCCCGTGCTGGGGGTTCTGACCAAGCGCGGGGAGTCCACGGTGTGCCGGGTGGATTTGGCTCGGAGCTTAGGCCTTCTTGTCAGGTAGCTTATTGGTCGGACCAGTTCACTACTCAGCTCAATCAAGGGCAACCCGGGTTGCGTACAGCCTACGCACGGACGTCACACGATCTATGGACTCCATAGACGTCAAAAAACATGCTAAACTGATTTTGCCTCGGGGGTCGCGTAGCCGATTTTCTTGAGAGCCGTTAGATCGCCTTGATCTTGACCGTTGATGCCCAAGTACAGTGGCTATAAATAGCAGGGGTCCTGGTCATTTTTCCCTTGCCATAAGTTCTCAGCATTCATCTTGAGCTCGCGTCTAAGATCTCCAGCTCGGGTCAATTCTCCCCAGTTCGGTTGTTTTTCCGTGGTGAGTCTCCTTAGCTTTTCTTTCAGTTTCCTTCTTCCTTCCAGTTCGTTTTCATTTTTCTCCATTATGTCTAGTTTCGATAGTCAACTGGATGAGCCCGAGGTGGGTACCTCGGCTCAAGGTGACCCCCCCGAAGTCCAGTCTCACGAGGTGCGGGAGGCCTCGGGTAATCTGGCGTCCACCACTCACCGAGGTCGGATGCCGGATAGGTTCGGTCCTTCCACCATGACCCTGGAGAGACTCTGACACCTCGTCCGACAATAAAACCTACCTAGGGAGTATACCTATAGTCTACCTACGGGTAACTTCCCATGGGAGCACGGTCCTAACGAGATCGTGATCTTCCGAAAGCAACTCATAGCCGAGCTCCGTCTTCCTTTCCACCCTCTTATCATAGAGGTTCTGAACCACTTCAATGTCACAATAGACCAGCTTCACCTGAACTCCATTCGTAATGTGGTCGGGACCATTTCCCTCTGCTTTGAGTACACCCTCCCTTTAAACTTAGACATTTTTTGCTCGATTCTCTCAATAAAGTAGAGCGCTTCAAGCGTTCTCCCTGAGCAAAGGCGGGCCTACTACCTGTCCCCTCGCCCGGGTTTCAAGTTACTGCATAAGCTTCCTAGCAAAGTCCCGACTTGGAAGCAGGACTACTTTGTAGTTTGGAACACCGCGGGGTGACCCTTCCCCACTCATTGGAGGGCGGCTGTTCAAGACCCAAACGTTATCCTAGACAAGAAAACAAGGGAGACACTCCAGTCTTGGGCTGAGCTCGGGTTTAAATACAAGGATTATATCAATAAGAGCAAGCTCATACAAGCCGGCTTGAGCCCGGGTAGGTCGTCTTACCTAGAGTTAAAACATTTTACCTTTGTAGCTTGTACCTTTGAGTTGTTGACGCCGGGCTTTATTGCAAGACCCATGGAGGAAGAGAAGCTCAAGGGAGAGAGGCTCTTTAGCTATGTGAAGGGGAGGAAGAAGCGAGCTACCAAGAGAGCTCGCACCGAGTCCTCGTAGGCCCCCACCTCCAAGCCCAAGCTTCCATAGGCTCCTACCTCTGAGCCTAAGTTCCCTGATGTACCTCCTATCATCGATTTGGAGGAGATCTTACCACCTCGGGAGCCCAAGACATCGGTAGAGCCTGCTCCAAAGGCAGTTGTGGAGCCCGAGGTCACCACCGAGGCCGCTGATGCAGCAGCTGAAGCTTCCACCGAGCCCATTCGCATAGCCGAGATGACAATTTCCAGCTTGGGGAGTCAAGAGGGAGCTCGGAGTATCCTGATCCCACACTACAGCCTTCGGAAGAGCAAGGGAGCTGTCTACACCGAAGAGGTCTCCGTATGGGCCGACCTCACTCCTGGTCAGCTCGGGGCCCGGGCTGCCACCCACTCTTTGGTGGTAAGTTCTAAAGACTTCTCCCCCCTTTCTTCTCTCTCTCTCTCTCTCTCTTTTTTTTTTGTTTCTTCGGTGCTAACCGATCTTCTTTTGTCAAGTGAACTCCGCAATGCACGCTTTGACCCTTTAGTTCGAGAGGCACCTGAAGCGGGCTCTAGCTGTTGAGGACTTGGCTTGTGCAGCCCACACCGATCTGAGGGCAGATTGTGACCAAATCCATGGGCTGGTGAGCGATGCTTCAGCTCAGAAGAACGTCATCGAAGCACTGATGGCGGAGAAAGAAGAGCTGGCACGCGAGAAGGATGGGCTGAGGAGCGAGGTGAACACCTTCAAGGCAGGCAAGGGGGCCTTAGAGCTCGAGGTGAAAGGCCTCAAGGAGGATAAGGGAGCCCTGGAGCACGAGGTGGAGTTCCTTAAGGCTGATATCAAGGAGAAAACTGAGATCTTCACCCAGGCCATAGAGGAGACTAAGGTCAAGGCTGTCATGGACTATGTAAAGTCGGACAAGTTCGATACCATGCTGGGGGAGGCCTATCGTAAGAACTTCAAGCTTAGCAGGTGGTTGATAAGCCACACGTATCCCGAGCTCGACACAAGTGCCATCACCACTTCACAGATCACGAATGACATAGCCCGACAAGCTACAGAGGATCCGGATTCCGAAGAAGAGGGTGGTGACGACGAGGTAGATGTCACCGACCTGCTCGAAGCTCCCGAGGAGGTCCTAAGTAGAAACGACGAGACAAAATAGTTGTCCTTGTACTATGAGCCTGCGAACTCAGCTTTAGTTTCTTCTTTCTCTTCTCTTTTTTTTTATCGAGCTCATTGTATAGAACTCTCCATTAATGAAATTTGTTTTTTTGCCAAGTGTTGTTACTTGCCGAAGTGGTTGTTTTATCCGAGCTATCAGAGTTAAGTGCATGAAGTAGGGTTTCTCAACTATCGCCACCTTGAACTGTCTCCCAGTACTTTGTAGGGGTGGCTTTTATAACGTACACCAAGGTGAGTGACATAGTAAGGCATATGCCTGAACTGTCTCCCTGTACTTAATTTGCTGGTTGTCCCTAGTGGGTCCAACCTGTTGTATGCTGAGGTGGGCTATGCACCGTAGGGTCCACACTCGAGCACTGTAGTGCCGAGGCCCTTGGTTAGCCTGGCGTTTTATCCCTTCGGCTGGGGGAGGGACTTAGTCACACCCTCCTAGAGTTTGCCCATGCCAAAGAGGCAACTGGGTCTTATAGTGCCAAGGTCATCGTTAGCTTGGCGTTTTGGCCCTTAGGCTCTAGGAGCGACTCTGGTCCACCCCCTCCTAGAGTTTGCCCATGCCGAAGAGGCGACTAGGTCTTATAATGCCGATGTCTTTTTATTAGCTTGACATTTTGGCCCTTAGGCTTAGAGAGCGACCTGTAGTTCACTCAACTCGGCGATCATGGGTAATATTGCCTTAAGTTAACAATGTTCCATGCCTGAGGTACTTGTTTCCCTTCTAGGGTTTCGAGCTCGTATGTACCTTCCCCGAGCACCCTCTTTACTCGGTAGGGTCCTTTCCAATTAGGCCCGAGCTTACCAACACTGGGCTCAGGCACCATAACTTTACGAAGAACCAGGTCTCCGACGTGGAAGTTCCGCTTTTTGACCTTGGCGTTATAGTACCGAGCTACTCTTTGCCAGTAGGCCGCGGTCCTGATATATGCGAGGTCCCATACCTCGTCAAGTAAATCGAGGTTGGTGCGTAGCTTGTCTTCATTTGCCTTGGCATCATATGCTTCTAGTCGTAGCATGGGGACCTCGATCTCGGTTGGGATGACTGCTTCAGTGCCGTCAATGACATTGAAGGGAGTCTCGCCTGTTGCGGTCTTTACTGTGGTTCGATAAGCCCATAATACGCTGGGCAGCTCATCTACCCATAGTCCCTTAGCTCGGTCCAGGCATGCCTTTAGTCCTCGGAGGATAGCTCTGTTCGTGACTTCGCTTGACCGTTTGCTTGAGGGTGTGCCACTGAGGTGAAGTTCTGTTGAATTCCCATGTCTTGGCACCAGTTCTGGAATTTAATGTCCTCGAACTGCTTACAGTTGTTAGAGATCAGTACCCGAGGTAGTCCGAAATGACACACTATGCTCTTCCAGAAGAAGTTTTTCACATTTCGAGCTGTGATCGTTGTGAGGGGTTCAGCCTCAACCCACTTAGTAAAATAATCGACTGCCACCACTAGGAACCTTCTTTGCCCTGTTGCTGGTGGGAATGGCCCGAGTATGTTGATCCCCTACTATGCGAATGGCCATGGGCTAGTAAGGTATTTTAGGTCGGCGACAGGCTGGTGGTGGATGTTGGCGTGCTTCTGACACTTGTCGCATTTTTTGACGAGCTCGATCACATCTGCCTTCATCATTGGCCAGTAATACCCCTGTCGTAGTGGTTTCTGGGAGAGGGCCTTGCCCTCCAAGTGTCTGCCGCACAAACCCTCATGAGTAACGCGGAGGATGAGCTCGGCCTCAGAGGGTCGCAAGCAACGCAAATAGGGGAGCATGTAGGATGTTCGGTACAACCGTTCGTCTATCATGACGTATTTGGCTGCCTGACGCTTGGCGGCATTACGATCTACAGGGAGGGTTCTATGTAGCAGGAAGCTCGCGAGCGGATCGATCCAGCTTGGCTCTGCTTGAATGACGGGAGCGATGCCGCACTGGTTGCTACTTCATGGTGCTCGAGCTCAACTGGCATGGGAACTTCAAGCTCGCCTGAACTAGGGGCCTCGTGTTCGACCGACCTAGGGACTTCGAAGCTAAAGGTGCATTCTGTGACAAAATCTGCTAAGGCTTGGGCCTTGATAGCAGTTCGTGGCTTGTACTGGAGGTCATACTCGTTGAGCTCGATGGCTCACTTCGTCAACCTTCCGGAGACCTCGGGCTTGAGCAGGACTTGCCTCAGAGGTTTCTTGGTAAGGTCAATGACGGTGTGAATTTGGAAGTATGGATGGAGCTTCTAGGCTACAATGACTAGTGCATAGGCTAGCTTTTCTATCTCTGGGTACCTCGTCTCTGCTCCCTGCAACACTTTACTAACATAGTAGACGGGTCGTTGGACCTGATCTACTTCTCTTATTAGTACTGAGTTGACCACCTTGTCACTTGCCGAGAGGTACAACTTTAAAACATCACCCTCTTCGAGTCGGGTTAAGACTGGGATGCTGGTGATATACTTTTTGAGCTCATCGAATGCGAGCTAGCAATCTTCGGTCCATTCAAAGCCTTTGCTTTTTATTGCCTTAAAGAAAGGCAGGCAGTGATCTGCCGACTTGGACATGAAATGACTCAGAGCGGCTAAATGACCGTTCAATTTCTAAACCTCCTTCAATTTCTAGGGTGGTATCATTTCTAGGATAGCCTTAATTTTGTCCGGTTAGCCTCAATGCCGTGCTAGTTAACGATGTACCCTAGGAATTTACACGAGGTGACACCGGCTAAGAAACTCAACAACTCATGCCCTGAGGTTGTGTCCACCAGATGGTCGATCCTAGGTAGTGAGAAGCAGTCCTTCGGGCAAGCTCGGTTCAGTTCAGTATAATCGATGCACATGCGCTAGTTACCATTAGCCTTTTTTACCAGAACGGGGTTGGCCACCCAGCTCGGGTAATGGACTTCCCTGATGAAGTCGGCTACGAGGAGCTTCTCGACCTCCTCGTCAACTACTCCCCAACGCTCTGGGGATAAGTTGCGTTTCTTCTGTCTAGCGGGCCTAACTACAGGATCAATATTCAGCTTGTGAGTTATGATGCTAGGGTCTATGCCGGGCATCTCTGCCGTGGACCATGCAAAAACATCTAAATTTTCAAGTAAGAAACTTACCAGTTGGGATCGTAGAGGCTCCTCAGTAGAAGCGCCGATATGATGTGCCCGAGCTAGGTCCTTTGTCGATGCCAGGATGGAGACAGTATCTTCGGTGGGTGCAGCTCGCTCCTCGTGTAGTCCGTCATCTCTGCCGCTAGAGCTCGGAAAGGCTGTCCTGGCCTTGCCTCCTGAGCTTGGTCTTTCTTCTTCTTACTATCGCCCTGTGTTGAGGGCTCTATCTCCCTTTTTCTTTTCTCAAGGGCATGTTCACCTTTCTGGTTGATCTCCTCCTCCGTCCCTATAAACTGATCCGCGAGCTTGAGGAACTCGGTCACAGTCTTGGGCTGATTAACAACCACATGCCACTTGAATTCCTTGTGCGCGGTGCCCCTCTTGGCTGCAGTGAGCCGAACTGTGGGGTCCAAGTCGGGTATCTACAGACAAGCGTCATTGAACCGCTTGACATGGAGGCTCTCCTGGGTTCTGGGGCACAGCTTACTGGTGACAAAATGAGAAGTGAAGATCTATACAAACTGCACCCAACTCTTTATTGATCCAGGTGCAAGGTTCCGATACCATGTGCGGGCCACCCCTTTGAAGGTGGTGGAGGAAGCTATGCACATGCAAGACTCGTTGACCCTCGCCAAGTGCATCTGGGACTGGAAGGCATCAACATGGTCATTCGGATTGAAGGGTCCGTCATACTTATCCAACGGGGGAACTTTAAAGTCTTTGGGCATAGGAACAACAAGGAGTTCTAGAGATAGGGGATGGAACTAAGAGAAGTGGAGTAGCTTTTACTTCACCTGAGCTTACCTCTTCCTTACCCTTGAGCTCGGGCAGGTCGTGAGTGGCAGCTCGGCAAGCTCGGCGGCGCCTCCGCTGCTTCTTTGTTGGCTCGGCGTTAGTACTGTTGGCCTCGGTATTACTGAGCTCGATGGGCCCAGGGAGGGGCTCGGACTACTGCTGGTAGCTGCGAACTAAGGGGCCTTTCCTCAAGTCTGCGGCTAGCACCTCGAACTGGTTTTCGGTAAGCGGGAACTCGAATTATGAATGCTGAGGTGACGTGGGCCTAACTAGCTGGGAGACCCCTGACCTGATTGTAGGCAGTGAGGTAGGGATAGCTGGTCTCTCTTTCCTGCCATGAGACAATGCCGAGGTCTCTCCCTGGCGATAAGGAAGTTCATTCTGACAGTGAGGCTTGGCTTGCTGTGTGGCCGGATGCCGAGGAGGGAGTGGCTGCTGCGCCTAAGACAGTGGAGGAAACTGCTGTTGATACTGATACTGGGAAACTTGGTGCAGCACTTGCTGCTGATAGAGTTGAAACTGCTGGAACTGTTACATTTGAGCTTGCATAGCTCGCATGCATTGCATCAGGTCTTCAAGCTGGCTTTGGTTGCCACTGGAGGGATGATGGAGGGTTCAATGAAAGTTGTTCCAATCGTGGATGAAAGTGGAACGTTCACAGGTGCCACTGTTTGAGGCACATTTAGGCTAGGAACTCTGTCCGCAGAGAGGTTGTCGGTGAATTGTCCAATGTAGAAAGTGGGAAGCTGGGGTTGCTCCTCAGAGGCGGTTTCACTTTGCACCTTGCCCGGCATTGCTGGAGGAAGCCATGGATGCTGAGTTCTGAGAGTTACAGAGATTAGAGGAAGACTTTTTGAAGCGTTCCCACAAACGGCACCAAATGATGCAACGCGATCCGGACACTCCTATCTGGTGGAAACCTAGCTCCTAGTTGGTGGCGGACGGTACCTGAGACGAAGAGGAAACTGAAGAATTCCTGGGGAGCTCGCCCGGCGGGAACACACCGATGCTTTAGTTAGAACTCAGAGAGAACTGAAGAGAATACAAGGAGAGAGAGCTAAGAGTGGGTACCTTTGCTTCTTGGGGGTCAGGGTCCTTTTATATTGGAGATCTCTCAAATCAGGCGTAATTGCCTCTGCCACAGCCATTACTATCAGAGCCGAGGTGGCGGATGCAGGCAGCTGTTGCAGGGTACGGACCTGTCAGGCATGCCACATCTGGCAGAAATGGCAGGCACGACGCCGCCTGACAAGAGATGTGGGCGCAGCCTCCAGATTCGACAAGTACTATTGTCAGGTAGATCTTTCCTACAGGTTACCGAGCTACTTTGCACCGAGCTACCCTACCCCGAGCTACCTTACGCCAGGGTGCTGGGGGCACGCCGAGGTGCTTATGCTTGAGGCGAGCCTTAGGCAAGTATGGGCAGGAGTGTTAATGGGGCTGACCCGAAGTGTTTCCACTTCGGGATACTTATCCGTTGATCGAGGTGTTCCCTTCTCAAGAAGGAAGAGTTCAAGGCTCACTGGGAGGAGCTCGGGACTCCTCACTTGGAGGGAGCTCGGGGCGCTCCTCCCTTTTTGAGAATTCGGGGTAGGCTGGATATTACTTCTCGGCGAGTTGCCACGTCCACCGAGTTGTCTCACCGGGCTCCGACGAGTTCGTTACGCTGAGTTATGGCCAGGTTGTCACGTTGAGTTGTCACTTATGCTGTGTTGTGTCCACGTGTCCCCGTACTACAAGGTCGGGCCAAATCACCCTCCATCACTAAAAATTATTGATAATTTTTAATTATTAAATTTGTGTTTATTAATATTTTAATTAATTATTATTTTTTAGTAGTTATTGATTTTAATAATTAATTTTCAAAAAAATCTAAAATTAAATTACCAAAATCAGTAATTTTCAGCGAGTAATTCTTAGTAATTAAAATTTTCAATATACCAAAATTATGAAAAGATATAGTTAGGTGTTGATATTTACTAAATAATATTCAGTAATATCAGTGATTATTGAAAATATAAAAAATATATTAGAAATTAATTTTATTACCCAAATTAATTAAATTAATTAATTTACCCACGTTTTTGGTTTTTCGATGATTTACAATGTAGATTAAGAGGTGTTTAAGGAGGAATTTTAGATGTGAGAGATTGTTTAAGAGAAATTTTAAGAGGGGGATGAGCCGATTGGTTACATGAGAGAGAGAGAGTGGAAGAGATAGTTTAAGAGAACTTTTTTAAGAGGGAATTGGCTACGTCATTGAGAACATGAGAAAGAGATTTGGAGTGCAGTGGCACTTGGAGTGGGATTGTTTGTTCCCTCATTGTGTACTCCTTATGTGTCCTCCCATTCAAAGGAAGACGCCTGTCCCTTTGTTAAATCTTAATCAAACGGAATCAAACCTCCGTTAACTCTTCCTATTACTTAGAATAAAAATAGGAATAGAAAAAAAAAGGAATCCTGCTCCAAAAAGAAAACTCACTGTTGAGCCAATACACAAATCTCTCTCAGATTGGTTTTGCTAACCGCTAATGGGGTGGTTCTTTATTTAATCACGTTTTTTTCCTGGTTTTCCTTCTCGGAAAATCAGATTTTGCAGCGGAACGAACGACACTCATCGCCCTCCAGTCAACTGTCGGCAGAAGGTCACTCTTGTGGAACACGACCAAGTAAAGGCCTTGTTAGTGGCAAGGCGTTACTTGTGAGAACAATCGACCAAACCCTTGTGAAAATATTCAAAAATCTGCCAAAGGATGCAAATAGATTGGATCGGGTTGAAATTGTATCATGTTAATTTATCGTGATTTCAAGGGATTCGGGATTCGTTGGAGGGACCTCTGGAGTTTGTTATACGGGAGTCAGTTACGTGTCGATTCAAGTTGTTGGTTTCGAATTGGTACTTTGGTCTTTTAGTTTCGATCTGGCTTGAATACTGAGGTGCCTTGATGTTGAGGTGAGACTTGCACCGAGGTGGCCCAGCTCCAAGGTGAGACTTAACCCGAGGTGGCCTTTGTGCCAGGGTGACTGAATACGCGAGCTCAATTATTGCAAACTAAACTTGTTAGGCCGAGTTGTCATCTCTTGGTCAGGTCATGTCCGTGTGTCCCCTTTTTACTAGGTCGGGCCAAATCACCCTTCATTAATTGCCCCCCACTCCCCGAGCTAGGGGTCTCTACCAGGTGTTGGGAGTTCATGACGAGTCTAGGGGGATTTGTCATGAGGTCCAGGCGACTTGTCGGGTGAATCATTGGTCGGACCTGTTCGGTCGCCCGACTCAACTAGGGATAACCCAGGTCGTGTCTAGTCTACGTGCGGACGTCACGCCATCTATAAACTCCGCGGACGTCAAAACATGCACTAAACCGATTTCAACCTTGGGGATTGTGTAGCCGGTTTTCCTAGGAGCTGCTGGATCACTTCGATCTCGACCGTTGATTCTCGTACACAATGGCTATAAATAGGGGGACTGAGATTCATTTGCTTCGCCACAAATTCACTAGCCTTCGGTCTGAGGTCGCGCTCAAATCCCTTAGATCGGTGTCTTCTTCGGTTCGGTGTTCTTTCGAGATCATCTTCCTTTCTTCAGTTCGGTTTCTCTTTGGTGAGTCTTCCCTAGCTCTCTTTTTTGATTTTGTGTCTTTCCATGTCTAACTTTAGTTTCAATAGTCTTTTAGATGGGAGCGGTGAATCTGCTGGAGCAGAGGTGGGTACCTCGGTCTTCATCCTACCGAGGAGGTAACTTCGGGTCAGGATGCAGTCCGCGGTCCTCCCGAGGTGAACTCACCCTGGGGGGAACGAGAGGCCTCTGGTGATCTGGCTCCCACCTCACATCGAGGTTGGGTGCCAAATAATTTTGGCCCATCAACGATGACGGCAGACAAGCTCCTATCCCTAGTAGCCCGGTACAAACTTCCAAACAACTTAGTCTATAGTATTCCCCTAGGCAACTTCCCTTGGGAGCGCGGTCAGCAAGATCGTTATCTTCGAAGAACAGCTCGTAGCTGGACTTCGTCTTCCACTTCACCCCTTGATAGTCGAAGTCATAAATCTTTCTTACATTAACATAAACTAGCTACACCCGAACTCTATCCGTAACATAGTAGGAACATGAAGGGATGAGAGATCCATCGTATAGACGCCCAAATCTTGCGGAATAAGGTGGGCGAATTTCAAAAAAGTTTCTCTCCCTTCAACTGGGAATCACATTCCCTATTTAGAAAATCATATTTTCAAGGATCAATCTTGAACCATAAACTGAAGGTGTTCATGCCCAAGGAAGGATCCAAAGACTGCTCCCACTAAAGATGGCGTAGTGTAGGATGGAGCAGAATCAACAGTGTTCTCTCCAAGAACCTAATCCTTCGCAAGAAGTAGCAGGATGGCACGTGAGTACAACTTCCTATCAGTCCCTTCACAAGGAACTGATATCAAGATCAAATCTTGATTTCTCCCACTGAAAAGGAGGTCAAACTGGCAGGTGAGGCGGCGACAGGAAGGAGGCGGCAAGAGAGAATTTTCACAGGTATGCTGAATTTCTCTCTTCTGTGATTTCAGCTCTAAAGACTTGTAGTGATCTAATGTTCTTGTGATGTCTAAAGGCTGCCGCCCCCTCCTCCTATTGTAACCTCAAAGAGATCAGCTCCTAATCCTATTAGGAGTTGCTGATCCAAATCATATTTGGATCAGACATCCCTTTATGTGATAAGAATAAACCCTTATCTTTTCTGTAGATTAGATCAGCCTTCTCCTATTCTTGTTAGGAGGTTTACAGATCTGAACCACATTCAGATCTGGACTCTCTGAGTGGATAGGGATAAGACCCTATCCTATCTGTTAATCCATTCCCAGAATTCGCCCCATATTTAACTAATTAAATTAGCCCAATTTGAGATGGGCTTTTGGCCCATTAAGGTTATGTGCTCACTTAACCTTCCTAACTACTGCCCAGTTGGGCTTCCTTGTATGGCATGGGACCCAAATATTGATCTACACATCAGCCACATGGGTTCAGTCCAGCCTTTGTTACAAGGCCTGGCCGAATACACTATTATGGACAGTGCACCCCCTGAAACCCATCACATGGGCTCTATGGGCCCAACACTTACCCTAAGTGGTCATTGGGTCAAGACACCTTGTAACACCCAGGGACTGTGGGCAGATGCAAGATTAGCCCATCAGGTATTACTCTCTACGATCTTACACTTAACCTCTCAACCCATAATGATCAAACATTGCCCGACAAGGGAGGACCTCTCCCTCGGCTACAAGGAACAATGTTGCACTCTCTGAAACCATAACATATATATACTTTTATATCTCATATAAAATATATTTTGCATAAACAAATCTCAACGATTGAAATTGGCTGTCGGAAGTCTTGGTTTCCATCAGTTAGAGTGCATCCCCGATCATTACCTTTGTCCAACAAAGGGGCTGATCCTGTCACTATGATCATCCACTCAGATGAATTCTCAGACTGTCCCAACATACACAGGTTTTGACCCCCGCTAAGGATTTCTCTGATTGGTACATCAAAGATAGCCCAATCTGACACCTAGTGCAGTACCATAATCGAGTCTAGGGGTTGGGTGTAACTTTCCATTTTGCCCATTAATCTCCAATGTCCAGGGCAATACTAGAAATCTGGTCCAGTTCAAAGATTCAATTAATCATACACTGCATGTGCCTTGGGTCTCACCCTAGCGGTTGAGACAGGCCACCCCAACCGACTTGGTGGCACATCAGTGTCAACCTTATCAGGATAGGTCTCCCCAGACCGACCCATTGGCTGTGAACATTCTAAACTAACACGAGTCTCATTAAGTGTCCAGTTTAAGGGTATTACACAAAAACACACCAAAGGAACATGAATCAAATATGTACTTTATTCATTTACAATAAACTCATAATGTACATTATTCTGATTGAAGCTAAGGGCATACAAAAACTATCTAACAGAACAATCTCTCTTTTCCACGACTATAACCTTCCTCTCGGCCTTGATATCTTCTCTTCCATTCTTTCTATAAAGAAGAACTTGTCCTGTGTTTTGCCCGAACATAGGCGAACTTACTACCTGTCCCCATGTCCGAGTTATAAACTCTTGCACGAGCTCCCAAACAAGGTCCTGGCCTAGAAAAGGCATTACTTTGTGGTTTGCAACACTGAGGGGTGGCCTTTCAACCCACTAGAGGGTGGCCATCCAAGACCCTGGTGTCAGGCTGGACCTGAAGACAAGGGAGGCGCTCCGATCTTGGGGTGGAGCTTGGTCTGAAGTTCGTGGACTATGTGACCGAGGACAAGCTCGTTTAGGCCTGTCTGAGTCCTGGTAGGTCACCACCTGTTGTATTTCCTTTGCTTTATCTTGGTATTGTTTTCAATTGTGCTTTGGTTGCAGCTATCATGGACATCCCTGTGACCGAGCTTTTCGGAAGTATGAAGAAGGGAAAAGGAAGCGATCTTCGAAAATAGCTCACATTGAGTCTCCGCAGGCTGCCGTTCTAGAGCCCGAGCAGCCCTCATCCACTGAGCAACCTCCCGTGATTGACCTGATTGAGGAGGAATCTGGGAAGCTCTCCCTGCCCCGCGCGCCCGAGGAGGAAATGCCATTGGATCCCGCCCTTGCAACTGCCATTTCTTCAGGCAGCGATGAAGTAGCTCGGAGCATTTTGACTCCGAAATACAACCTTCTCAAGAGTAAGAGCTCAGTGTATGCCGAGGGGGTTGCTGGCTAGGCCGAACTGCCAGTCACTCAGTTCGGAGCATGAGCGGCTACCCACTGCATGGTGATGGGTTTTCTGACTTAACTTCTTCGATTTTGTACTTAGCTTCACTTGTGTTAACTCTTGTTGTCTTCTCTTGGCAAGTGAACTCCGCTATCCATGCCCTGACTTACCAGTCTGAGGTGCATCTGAAGCGGGCTCTTGCAACTGAGTCTTCTTCCCACGAGGCTCACACCGAGCTAAACTTGGTCCGCAATGAAGTTAACCAGCTGAAGAAAGATGCACGAGCTAAGAAGGAGCTGATCGCGCTGCTGATTTCCGAGAAGGAGGAGCTCGCAGAGTAGAAGGCAATGCTGAAGAGGGAGGTGGAGAATCCCGAGGCCCACGTAAAGGAGCAGACTGAGATACTCCTTCAAGCGGTGGAGGAGACCAAGGTCAAGGCCATCGAGGAATATAAAGCCTCAGAGGAGTACCAGAAAGAGATGATCAAAGTGGGAACTGTGAGCTACCGCAAATGCTTCAAGCTCAGTAGGTAGTTGACCCGGTGTGAGTTCCCTCAGCTTGATCTCAGTACCATTACCACCTCGAGGATTACGAAGGAAATGGCTGCCGAAGCTACTGAAGACCCAGACTCCAAGGAAGACAACAATAGCGACCTACTCAATGACGTCGAGGAGACCGGTGTTGATGAGAGATATATGAAGATGGACCCTCCTGCTGAAGCCTCAAACAAGGGTGAGGAGCCCCGAGATGACTAAAAGTCTCCCGATCTTCTATACTGTACCTCGGGCCTCCGAGCTCTGTTTATAGTGAAAATTTCTCTTTTTTGGCTTATACTCAAAAACTTTTCATCAATGAAATACAAACATCTTGACTGTGCAAAATTTTCTAAGTGTAAATAACTTCTAAACTGGCGAACTAAACCAAGTAGGAGTAGAAATGTGTAGGTTACCCCAAACTGTCGAGCTAATGAGCTGGACTACAAGTAGGGATAACCTAAATAATGTTTTTCCAAGTGTAGGTTACTCCGAACTGTCGAGCTAACGAGCTAGACTAGGAGTAGGGGTAATCTCGCATATTGTATGCCAAGGTGGGTGGACATTATAGGGTATATACCCGACCTGTCTGTGCACGGGCTACTCGCTTAGGTGTCGGTTGTCCCTTAGAGTCGAGCCGTCAAGCCTGACTTAGAGGGATTAACCTGTTGTTATATGCTGAGGTGGGCTAGACGTCGTAGGGTTTATACCTGAACTGTCTATGCCTTGGTTATGTGAGCTGATTTGCCTATGCCGAAGAGGTGATTAGGACTTGTCTACCCATACCGAAGAGGTGACTGGGACTTGTTTGCCCATGTCGAAGAGGCGACTGGGACTTGTTTGCCCATGTCGAAGAGGCGACTAGGATTTGTCTACACATGCCGAAGAGGCGACTGGGACTTATTCGTAGTGTCGAGGTCATATGTCAGCTCGACATCATGGCCCTTGGGCTTCTGGTATTGACTCACAATCCTCTTTCCAGTTTGGCGGTCACAAGTAGTATCTTCTCAAGTTGTCGATGTTCCACGCTCGAGGTATTTGCTTCCCTTCTAAGGTATCGAGCTCATAAGTACCTTCCCCGAATATCCGTCTTACTCGGTACGAACCTTCCCAGTTTGATCCGAACTTACCAACTCTGGGCTCAGGTACTATAACCTTCCGAAGAACCAGGTCACCGACACAGAAGTGTCTCTTTTTTACCCGGGCGTTATAGTATCGAGCTACTCTTTGTTGATAAGCGACACACTATGTTCCTCTAGAAGAAGTTTTGTATGCTGCGGGCTATTATTGTTGTTAGGGGTTCCACTACCACCCACTTTGTAAAATAATCCATTGCTATAACCAGAAACCTCCTCTATCTTGTCATAGGCAGTAATGGGCTGGTGAGGTATTTGAGGTCGGTAGCTGGTCGATGGTGGATGTTGGCGTGCCTCTAACACTTGCCGCACTTCTTAATGAACTCGAGTGCATCTGCCTTCATCATGGGCCAGTATTAATGATGTGTGGCTCACTGTGACACTAGCAAGTGCACTAGTCGTTCAAGTAATAAAGTAGTGAATGAAGTATCGTTTCCACGAAGATTTAGGAAACAAGTATCAATACTAAATTGAGTACTTATCTGATTAACAAATAAATCAAAACTTTAATGAAAGCTAAAAATCCTAAATTAAAATCTATCTAAATCATTGGTCCAATTGCCTTCAAATCAGGTTAGAAGAGTAAGCAGTAAATTTCAATATCAAAATTCAGCAATCTATCAATTTGGATCATTCGAATAAATCATAATTGAGCCTTGGTTTGGTGAAACCCCAAGGTCATGAACAGCCTCTCTCAAGCGCATGTTTATCCTATGCATGAGTGACAATTCTTCTATCTCTAACAAGAATCTAACCCCCATGCATGCATTTCTTCAAACACTTCTAAGGCATCAATTCAAAACTGAATTGATCACCAACTGAATTGTGCAAGTTATCTCTAGTCTTGCATCCAATTCAGTTCTTGAATAGTAGATCTGAATTCCTAGAGTCTGTCTCAACCACTCTAGGAATTCCAAGCTTTAGATCCATTCGGCTAATTTGAAAATTGCAGATCTGAATTCTCTTTCAAGCAATTCAGATCTTGCAATATCAGATCTGAGTTTTGAAGGTTAGTTGGCCGAATTAATCTACAAAAACACCCTTATTCAAGAAACTCCAAGTACAATTCAAGACCATTCGAATGAATCAAAAAGAATTAGATTGTTGAACTGAAATTTTACAAGCTGAAATACATCAAGGAAGAATGGAAGAAGGAGAAAGAAGAAAGAAAATATAACAAAGAAACAAATTTCAAATTAAAGGAGAATGAAACTACAATTGAGTTATTACAAATGATCTTTGAATCACAAACCCCCAATTTCGAACTCACCTTCTCTTCTAGCTTGCTTGTCTTGAACTTCCTTCAGCCCTTCTTCTTCTTCTTCCTTGCGCCTAACCTTATTCTCTTCTCTTCTCTCAAGGTGGCCGAACCTCTAAGAGTGGGAGAGCCTTTCTCTCAAGCAATCGAACACCTCTCCCCCCTCCTAGAGGCCTCCTTATATAGTTTTTCAAGGGGGCTCTTGCCCCTTCTTGAAGCCTCTAGAATGGGGTGTATTACACCCCTTTCTTGAGCTTTCTAGAGCTCTCTTGAAAGCCTCCTAAGGGCTGCTATTTGGGCTGCACTTAGGCTCTCTCTTAACACATGATAGCTATACATTGAGCTGCTCTTTTGGGCTGAGAATGGGCCTTCCTTGCTGGGCCAAATTCTACTCTTAGCTAGGCTTTCTTTTCTTGGGTTTTCTCAAGGAATCCACTTGATCTTCTTGGGCCGAAGTGCTCTCTCTTGCTTCCACAATTGGGCTGGGCTGAATTTGGTCTTTTTGAACCTTCTTTTCTTGCCTTTTTCCTTCATTTTCTTGGATTAATTACCCCTGAAACTTATTCTTATCATTAAGCTAAATTAAGGAAAAAATTAATAAAACCGGCATAAAAATCCATGCTAAAGTCCTCAAAAATTATAGATAAATTGTAGGTTCATCAAATATCCCCACACTTAAGCTTTTGCTTGTCCTCAAGCAAAGACATCAGCTATAAACTGAACATTCCCCCCTTCTGTTCTCACCATTTACCTGGTGAACTTTTTAAGATAGAAATGCATTGAGTAGTTGGGAAACTTTTGTAACTGCTCAACTCTTATTCTTGTAAATTACCATTTAAGATATGTATAAGATCCAATGAAAGGAGAATATGAATTTCATCATAGTCTAGCCTTCACTCTTAATTCATATATAAATCAGCTCCTTAATTGTTAAGGTTAATAATCAAATTTCACTAAGTTTCACATCTGTAACTAAATCTTAATGAGAGTTCAACTTTAGAGTGCCCCCTTTGAACCTCAGCTATCACCACAATTTCTTAATTCTAGGGGTGAGTGCATCTTATGCTCCATCTCACCCTTTTCTTCTATTTTTTTTTCGGTGTGAGTGCATTTTATGCTCCATCTCACACACTTTTCTCTCTCTTTTTCTCTTTTTTTTTGGCTGTGAGTGCATCTTATGCTCCATCTCACACTGGTCACTTGCTTGAGGTAGGTAAATAGGACTCATGTTCTGAGCTGCTAGTTTTACTATTCAGCTCAAAATAGGGGAGTCAATTTGGGCTTTTGTCCTTCTTTGCAATTATTGAACCTCAAGAATCAACACTTCAGATGTGCACTAGCTTTCTTGACCATTAACAATGAAATCAAGGGCTTCCATACACATGAAGGAAGTTAGGGCTAGTCATGCTAAAAGGCATATTCAACTCTCCTTTTCTCATTAATATATCAAACTGGGTTATTCACAAGAATAAAAACTTAACAAGTATATCAGTCTCCCTCAACTTATTGAATTCCTTCTTAAAAATCATCAAATAAATAGTAATGAACTTGAGGAGTTCCAGTCTTTTTTTGGTTATGTCATTGCCTACATATGTGTGTTGGGGTGAATGAGGTGCATGGTTTCATCCCCCATACCCTAGCCTCGGGCTCACTCCCCCACACTTAAGATGAACATTGTCCTCAATGTTCCTAGTGTTAGGGGATCATAATAAAACCAACAAGAGAAATACCAAGTAAAGAGAAGGGTAAAGAGGATTTCCTGAAGATTAATTTCCAGATATGCAAGAGTTCTTTTGGTGGGAGCCTCTTCTGCTAGAATTTACTTGCAACAGAGATCAGAAGCTTTGTTCAAACTAAAAATAATTTAAACCAAATAATAAAAAAGACTACTATTCACAATTCAAAAGAATGTAAGTAATCCTAATCTACCAGCTATACAAGAAAAATTTACAAAGCCAAGTAATTAATAAGACAAACCAAAGTCATTTGCTTCACTCTTTCTCTCTCTCTCTCTCTCTCTGTCTCTCTCTCTCTCTCTCTCTTTTAAACAAGAAAAACAGAGCTCCATTACTGAAAACCAACATTCAAGTGTGAAGTAGATCATTAATGAAAAAGAAAGCTAGCTAAATTAGCAATAGATATTATTACACACTATTCTAGACTAAATAGAAGTAAACATATCTAACATCTACTGTAATCAGATCTAAAATCAATTGCTGAATATAGTATCTTTAGGCTGCTCTTCAGGCTCTTAATAGAATCAAACCTGAAGTCTTAGATTTTGAGAACAGTCTTACAAAAAAAACCTAACATCAATAAGTCTAAATTATGATGCAATTAGGTCTGAAATAAGTCCGAACTCAAGAGTTTAAGACTTCTTATTTCAAGTCCCAACTTATATGTCTTGTATGCCTCAATAAATTGCAGAGACTTGAAATTAGATATGCAAACTTACCTACTGAGAACAGTCACCTTTGGATCTGAGTTCAGATCTGAAATTACAGTAGTCATTTATACTGAAATCAGTGGTTATTAGCATTCAAATAACCACTGATTTTAGATCATAAATGATTTTGATTATTAAAAAGGGAATCCAAACCAACAATCTTATTTACATTCCTTAATTATAGCTGGGAGGGTCTCATGAAGGAGATAACTCACAAGCGGGTTAATCCAGATCGGCTCTGCTTGTTCTACAGGAGCGATCTCTCCTACCCCCTCGAGAATGCTAGGCCGAGGTAAGTTCTCTATATACACGGTCCGCCTGGTGTTGCTGGTTGTGCTAGCTAACCGGGACAAGGCATCGGCCTCAGCGTTCTCGGATCTCAGGATCTGCCTGATGAGGTAGGAGATGAAACCGTGCAGTATTTCCTTCGCCACTAACTTGGTTGACACGAGCTGGGAATCGCTATATATGACAAGATGCTTAGCTTTCACTTCCTTTGCTAGAGTGAGCCTGACGACTAATGCTTCGTTGTTCGATGCTGCGAACCCGAACCAGAGTGCGTATTCCAACTTTACCCCGCTTGGACAGTACAAAATTATTCCTGCACCGCTTCCTTGTTGGTTGGATGAGCCGTCAATGTGGAGGATCCAGGGATCCTCATCCCAGGTTGGACTTGCTCTAACCGGGATTGGTGCTGCACTGATTGAAGTTTCCTCCGTGTACTCGAGCTCGGCCAGCTCAGGAGTTGTAGTGATGAACGTACATTCTGCCATGAAATTGGCCAAGGCTTGGGCTTTAATTACTGTCCGAGGTTTGTACCGGATGTCATACTCGCTGAATTCAATAACCCATTTTGTCAGTCTGCCAGACACCTCGGGCTTGAGCAGGATCTTTCTCAGGGGCTTGTTGGTGAGGACGATGACAGTGTGGGCTTGGATGTACTGACGAAGCTTCCGAGCTGCTATGACTAGCACGTACACCAGTTTCTCGATCTCCGAATACCTTGTTTCATCATCCTGCAAAACCTTGCTAATATAGTAGATGGGTCATTGGATCCGATCTACTTCTTTTATCAGTACCGAGTTGACCACCTTGTCACTCGCGGAGAGGTACATCTTTAAAATATCCCCTTCCTCGGGTTGGGTCAGAGCCGGGGTACTAGCTAAGTATCTTTTTAGCTCATCAAAGGCGAGCTGACACTCCATGGTCCACTCGAAGTTTTTACTCTTTTTAATAGCCTTAAAGAAAGGTAGGCAGCGATATGCCGATTTAGACATAAAAAGGCTCAGAGTGGCTATCTGACCATTCAGCTTATGAACCTCTTTCATTTTGTGGGGTGGTCTCATATCTAAGATGGCCTTTATTTTTTCTAGGTTGGCTTCGATGCCACGTCGGTTGACTATGTAGCCCAAGAATTTACCCGAGGTGACCCCGAAGACACACTTGTTGGGATTTAATTTCATTTTATACTTTCATAAAATTTCAAAAATATTTTACAAATCGTTTAAAAAAAATTTGAAAATTGGGTCTTAATGACCATGTCATCTACATAACATTCAACTTTATTGTTGATTAACGGCTCAAAAATCTTGTTTACAAGTCTTTGAAAAGTTACCCCGACATTGTTTAGTGTGAAGGAAATAACCTTATAGCAGTACAACCCGAGCTCAGTTATAAAGGCCGTCTTTTCTTCATCGACGGGGTCCATCCTGATCTGGTTATAACCTGAGTATGCATCCAGAAAGCTCAGCAACTCATGCCCTGAGGTCATGTCCACTAGGCGGTCGGTCTTGGGCAGTAGGAAACAGTCTTTCGGGCAGGCCCTGTTTAGGTTGATATAGTCAACGCACATGCACCATTTACCATTAGCCTTTTTTTACCAGAATTGGGTTAGCTACCCAGCTCGAGTAATGGACTTCCCTGATGAAGTCTGCCGCTAAGAGCTTCCCAACCTCTTCATTGACCATCCTCCAGCGTTCCGGGGCGAGGTTGCACTTTTTCTGTCTAACTGGCCTGACTAGGCGATCGGTGTTTAACTTGTGAGTTAAAATTTTAGAGTCTATTTCGGGCATTTCTACTACGGACCAAGCAAATATATATAAATTTTGAAGTAAAAAACTTACCAGCTGAGAGCGAAGTGGCTCCTTGATTGAAGCACCGATATGGAGGGTCTTAGTTGGATCACCAGTCGAGATCGGGATGTGAACCGTTTCCTCTGTCGGTGTAGCTCGCTCCTTGGCATACTCCGTAGGTCACTTGAGCTCAATTCCAGCCACCAGTTTGGCTTTCTCCTTGAGGGCGGCTACATAGAATTTGCAAGATTTGAGTTGATCTCCTTGCGTAACCCCTACTCCATAGTCTGTAGGGAACTTCATTGCTAGGTAATAGGTGGACACTACCACACGTAGGGCGTGCGTAATGGGCCGACCTCCTATGGCATTGTAAGGAGATGGGGTCACGACCACTAGAAACATGTGCTCGAACCTCGCTATGTTCGGCCATGTGCCGACCTCCACGAGTATTGAAACTCGCCCTTGGGGTCTGACTTCCTTGCCGCTAAAGCCTACCAGGGGAGTATCTGTCGGCTTTAGGTCACTTTCCTCGAGCTGCAGTTTGTCGAAGATGTCTTTGAACAGTATGTTGGCCGAGCTACCTGAGTCCACTAGGATGTACTTGATTTCGAAGTCGTTGAGCCTTAGCTTTATCACGAGGGCGTCGTCATGAGGATATTGGATCCCGCATGCATCATCCTCCATAAAATAAATCATCTCTTCAATTCTAGGTTAGTTCGGCGAGTTTTGCTCTCCACTTTCTAGTTCACGGATTGAAGTTCAACCTGTTGCCGAAGTGCACCCCGCGATGATGGACCCGCCAGTAATCATATTGATTACTCTGCGGCTCGGTCTCTCCTCGGGCAGTTGTTGTGGTGGCTGCTTGTTTTGCCTGTTACTGGACTCGGGAGCATTGCTTTTCTAGTCCCCCTGCCGGTTTGTTTGTCGATCTGCATGGCTTCTTTCTTTTCTCTGTATGAAATTTTTCAGATACCCGCGACGGATGAGCTGTTCGATCTCGTCACGGAGATTTCTAAGTTCTCCGTAGTGTGCCCATGGTCTCTGTGAAAGTGACAGTAGACATTCCGGTTTCTGGTTGTAGGATCTCCTCTCAACCTAGGTGGCCACTTGACAAAGGAGGAGTCTTTGATGGCCATCAGGATTTCACCTCACTTAGCGTTGAGGGGTGTGTAGCTCATCCTTTCAATAGGTGGGGTTCTGGAATGCTGACCTGACTTGTGAGATCGCGAAGGAGATCGGCTCCCAGATTTATTTCCTCCCCTGTTCGGAGACTTGCTCTTTCTTCTATTACAACTGTTGTTACCAGTATTGTCACCATCTCTTTTTCTTTTCTCAGTTGGATTGTTGGTCTTCGGGTTCATCTCTTCCTCGGTTCCGATGAACTGGTCGATGAGCATGAGGAATTTTGTGATGTCTTTCGGCTTGTTGGCCACCACATGCCATTTGAATTCCCTATGAGTTATGCCCTTTTTTTTTTTGCTGTGAGTCTCACCGTTGGGTCTAGGTTGGGGATCTGTAGGTAGGTGTCATTTAAGCGCTTGATGTAGCTTCTGATGGGCTCCCCTTCTCTTTGAACTACATTAAAGAGACTCTCTTGGGACCTCGAACACTTCTTGCTGGTGATGAAGTGCGAGGTGAATAACTCCATGAACTACGCCTAACTCTTGATGGATCCTGGCGCGAGGTTTCGATACCATGTGCGAGCTACTCCCTTAAATGTGGTGGATAAAGCTATGCACATGCAAGACTCGTCAGCCCCAGCTAGGTGCATCTGAGACTGGAAGGAGTCCACGTGATCGTTAGGATCAAAAGATCCGTCATACTTATCAAGGGGAGGCATCTTGAAGTCCTTGGGCATTGGGGTCGCCAAGAGCTCAGGAGACAGAGGGGACGAACCGGAGAGTAGAGGAGTGGTCTTTGTAGCTATCGAGCTCGCCTCTTCTTTACCTTTAACCTGTTCCTATTGATTTGGTCTCGTGAGCTAGCTGTTCTGAAGTGAAGTTCGGCATGCCTTGCGACGCCTTCGTTGTTGTTTTCTTCATCGGCTCTACATTGGTGCTGCTAACCTCTGTATGGTTCAGTACTGCTCTACCGCAAGATAGCTCTAGGTTCCTTGGATTTTGGGACTGACTGTCATGGATAGAAGGGCCTTGCCTTGAGTTCGCGGCCAGAACCCCGAACTGGTTACCTGCGAGCGATCCACCTTCTTGATGCGAACATCGAGGAAGAATAGCCTTATTGGGTTGAGTGTCCTCAGACCTGTTTCCGATGTTGCCTTGTGAAGCAGGCAGGGTGATCTATCCATCTCTCCTCCTATGAGGTGAAACTTAGCTCCTGAGAGGAAGTGGGACCTAGGAAGTCTCCTCGCCTCGGTGGGGAGATCGAGTGATGTTTTGCACACGAGGTCGATTCTGTTGAAGTGTTGGGTGTCGGGGTGGAACTGGCTACTGCTTTGCGGTAGTGGAAGGAACTGCTACTGGTAGTACTGGTAGAACACATGCTGCTGGTATTGCTGAAACTACTGGACCTCTTGCATTTGAACCTGAATGGCCCGCACGCAGTGTACCAGGTCGTCGAACTGGGATTGCCTGACTTCGGGGGAACCACATACGGTTCAGTGAAGGTTGCGCCCACCACTAGAGAAGCGGGGCATTCACTTGTGTAGTATTTTGCGGCATGGTCATCATTGGGACCCCAACCACAGTAAGCGGAATGGTGAACTGACCAATGCACACTGATGGAAACTGAGGTTGCCCCCCAGAGATGTTCATTCCACTGCTCTGTCCGGCGTGACTGGAAGATGCCATTAATTTCAAATGAAAGGTGTTAATTGTGAAGAAGGCTTTTTTACCACCATCCCACAGATGATGCCAATTGATGAAGTACGATCTAATTGCTCCCTATTGGAGGGTGATCTGGCTTCCACTCGGATGGCGAGCTAAGCAGATATGCAAAACAAGATCAGAGAACCCGGGGTGGCTAGCCCAGTGAGGTCGCTCCGATGCTTAACTTAGTAATCTGATGCGAGCTGAATAGCTTTGAGAGTGTAGAGAGCTAGAGAACTAGAGAGCAGAAAAATCATGCGTACCTTGTGCCATCGGGTTGGAGCCTTTATATAGTTGAGTAGTCGTGGGGCACACGAAAGAGCTCCGAGATATCCGGGATGTGGAGATAGAGTTCACTCCGCTTCCGAAGGAGTAGCATACATGTAAGGCTTATCTCGTTCCACTACCGATTTCGGCGGAGTCAGGATAAGTCCTTATCGTGATCCCGGAAAAGTCAGGGTTTGTGAACTTATCGTGATCTTGAGGGATTTGGGATTCGTTGGAAGGACCTCAGGAGTTTGTTACGCAGGAGTCAGTTACGTGTCGATTTGAGTTGTTGGTTCTGAACTGGTACTTTGGTCTTTTAGTTCCGATCTGGCTTAAATACAGAGGTGCCTTGATGCCGAGGTGAAACTTGCACCGAGGTGAGCCTTAACCCGAGGTGGCCTTTGTGTCGGGGTGATTGAATACGTGAGCTCAGTTGTTGTGAACTGAACTTGTCAGGCTGAGTTGTCATCTCTTGGTCAGGTCGCGTCCACGTGTCCCCTTTTTACTAGGTTGGGCCAAATCACCCTTCATCATATTTGAATTTCATTCGATACTATAAACAACAGAGCTGATTCGAAGATTCAATCGAATCTTATAAATATTGATTTGAATTCGAATTCAATGAGGAAGTTGGATATTCTGATCTGATTTAATTTAAAAAAAAAATAATAATTATTAAAAGAAAAATAAAGCATAACAATTTGTATAATGAATAGCAAAAATTACAAGTATATATAGTTATATAAACAAATAAATAACATATATATCGGATTGAACCCTCTCGAGTTGGATATGGATGATCCAAATTCGATTCGATTACTAATTGGATCTTAATATCTGATCTAGTCCGAAAATCCAAAATGGGGATATTCGAATCTAACAAAATAGGATCGGACTTCATATCAGATTGAATCATGATCCGATCCATTTGCACCCCTAAATCTTCCATAACTCCACACAGTTAGCCTCTTGCTTAATGCTCACATCGGTTCATTGTTGTCCGATCTAGCCGCATGTACTCTTTCCAAACTGAGCCTTAATTTTCATTTATCACATACTTTCTGAACTATCTATTAATTATCTTTTTGTTATTAAAAAAAGAGAAAATTCCTGATCAGTACCCAATACTCTGGCTCGAGTGACAATCTGGTCCCCGAATTTTGAAATGTGGCCATTTAGTACCCGAACTTTCAAAATGTGACAATCCAATACCTGTCGTTAACGAATCCGCTAATCAACCATTAAGTGACATTTGAAAAGTCAAAAATACCCTTTGAATACCATCTAACTCTCTTTATCAACCATCCAAACATTGACAAAAAAACTGAATAGTTTCAAATCCTAGTCTCTTCTATTCAAAAAAGTTGGTGACTATTTAGAATAATCTAGAATTTGGGACTATTTATTTTATTGTCAATGTTTGCATGGTTGATAATTGAAGAGAATTAAATAGTATTCTTAGGGCATTTTGACCTTTTCAAATATAACTTAACGATTAATGAATTAGTTAATAGCAGATACTTGATTGTCACATTTTGAAAATTTAAGTACTGGTGTATTACATTTTAAAAGCTCGGATACTAATACAGGTACTGATCAGAAATTTTCCTTTAAAAAATTGATTGAACACTTCAAATTTTTGTTGTAGTTCTGATTGTCCCTTTTTTGTTTGAGTAATTACTAGCAAATATATGTATATTAAGACAATAGATGAGTATGATTTCTAAAAGTTGTAGACTGAGTTTGTGTATTTCATGTTTTGTATGGTTACCTCATACACAAAATTAACAACTATGGTCTTCAATCTCTTGATTAGATATATTTCTTTTCTAAATTTCTAAATCTTCTTTCTTGATTTTTAGATTGTTTTGTGTCGCTAAGATCTATCACCTACAACCAATTGAGAGCCAAGTTGTTAGCGAAGAGGTGTGATGTTGGTGGGGCCATTAAGAACAATAAAAATTATAAGCCAAATTACTGAAAGTGATTGTAAGGTGACAATTAATTGCCATTCATAGTCTAGTAGAAATGTGAATCGTGACATTTGGCTTCACTTGCAGGACATTAATTAATTCCTTGCTTTGCTAAAGAACATTTTTGTTAAATTCTTCTTTGGTAATCATTGTTTGAAATCTATTGCTCAGTCCTTAGCTTAAAGCCTTAAAATGATTGTCAGACTTAAGAAGATATTAATATAACCAAAACTTGTTAAATAAAATTATTTAAAAGTGGCCAACTTATTATGGAAGTAAGGGATGAGGCCATTAATATTTCCATCTCCATCAGTAGAGGATTGTGGGAAAAGAAACATCATCCCTTCTAATTTGAAAGCAAGATAAAATAAAATACGAGTATTTTCACCAAATCAAAGTCATAAAATTAAAACTTTATCTAGCCATCCACTTAAAATTGAGAGATAGAATTGATTTATCCATATTTGCTAGTGAAATAAGACCTTTATGTAAGTTTTATAAAATCAACATATAAATACATTTATGTAGCCCATCTTGTGGGTTATGTCCTTGATCATCATCACCTCTGATTACGCCACTATGCCCATTGACAACAATGCATTTTAGAAGCACAGATGAGTCAAACTCATTGGAAACTAGAATCCACCATAAAGATTAAAAAAAAATAGTGTCAATAAATCAAATAGGCCTTCCAAATCAAGCAAATATAGATATCCATAGATCTATACTTTTGAGTAGAATAATATATATTTTCTAATATATTAGCTAAAACCTCCAATATACAATGAATTTAGAACATACTTAATTTAACTGAAAATCATATTAAGGTATCACCTTGAGTTTTGAGGAGATGAAGGAGCTTTTGAAATATCAATTCCAGGTTCCTACAAGCACGGGAGTGATTCAATTGAAAGTAAATTTCATATTATAAGAAGTAAAAAAATTAAAAAAAAAAGAAAACAAAGCCTAAATAATATTTGGCAACTTCTTACCAAGAAGATTTAATTTAAATTAACTTATATATTTAAAACTATATTTATATTAAGAACTTTTTACAAGTTATAATTACCTGCATTACAATTGGCACATACTACCAAAATTAGGAAGATTATTTTGAGAGGTAGATTGCCTAAACAAAAAATCCTCTGATGGCTGAAACAATATAATATAAATAATTATAATAGCTAGTATCTTTTACAAAACAAAGAAATTAGTAACATAAAGTTTATATAAACATTCTTACCTGAATTAGTGGTAGTTTGGTTTGAATATCATGTCGAACACCAGGTTGGATAAATTGTTAATACATAGATGCCAAGTCATATGAAGTAGGTATGGATTGTTGAAGGCCAAGTGATAAATATGGAGGTTGAACCTGTAGATATTCAATAAGATTATTTTAAAATAAGTTAATATAATTTTCTTTATTTAGAAGAATATGTAGTGAGTGCAATTATTGAGATTTATAAATATCATAAAAATTACTAACATAACCACTTCCATATTACAAATACAAGTTTCTAAAGTTATAATATTAAAACATTCAAATATAATAATTCCATTAACATAAATAAGGATTAGCCATAAGAAGCAAATTGAGACAAAAGTGGTGAATGTGTTTTTGCATAAGCTGTCTTAGTGGAGGCATTTCGCTAGAAGAGTTGTTTTTATGTTGTGACTTTGGATTTTTCCTTGCACCAACTTCAAATTCCTAAAATTTAAAAAAGTTGTTAAATAAAATCATATAACATAAAAATAAACACATTTTATGTTAGAAATTATACCTGTATTAGAATACAATCCTCTTTTGAAACTAACTTGTTTATGCGCCTTTTTTTACACTTTTGAATGGCTTTTTTAAGAGCTATAATCTTTGGCATCTTTGAAATGTGCACAAAATTTTCCTTCTTTTAATTCTTTTTGGTACATATTACCTTTTCTTGCTTATTGTCCATTGTTTTTCCGTTTCCATCCACTATTATATCTAGATCTCCACCTTTTAAGCTTTCATTTTTATCATCTCGCTCATCAAATGATTCACCAACACATATATAATCATTTACTTGTTATGTAATAGATAAACACTCATTCAAACTTCTAGTATCTCTTAAAACCTTCTCTGAAAGAATGGTAGGATCCATCTAATGGACGCCAAGAAAGGTGCGGAATGGGGGCGAATTTCAAAAAAATTTCCTACCTTCTTCAAACTAGGAATCATATTCCCTAAATTTAGAATACATTATTCAAGGATCCTACTTGAACCATAAACAAACCAGATCTGAACCAAAAGGAAACAGGAAGGATTATACCTGATCCGGAGAAACAATATCTCCCAAAGTTGGTGTTTACGCCCAAAGAAGTGACCAAGATCCGCTCCTACTGAAGATGACACAGCTGTGGATGGAACGGAACCAGCAGGGTGCGTCCTACACACTGGATTTTTCACAAGAACCCTTTGAAAACCTTGAACACCGAATCCTAGTGTCTTTCTTGCAAGACTATTGTCAAGAACTGCTTTCTTGACTTCCTGTTGCTGCAAAGATCCAATCTTCCAAT
Organism: Nelumbo lutea; assembly: GCF_056320005.1. Taxonomy (NCBI): domain Eukaryota; kingdom Viridiplantae; phylum Streptophyta; class Magnoliopsida; order Proteales; family Nelumbonaceae; genus Nelumbo; species Nelumbo lutea. Next base: position 210,276,822 of record NC_142684.1, read on the forward strand.
AGGTAGTGGCGGCGACTGAAGGAGGAGAAATCCAGGGACAAAGAGGGCAGAATTTTCTCTTCTCTCTGGAGTCTGTGAGAGATCAAATCTCAGATTGCAGAATGTGTTTCTTGCTTACTCAAACCCCCTAGTTCGAAATCTGATATTTTTGCTAGGGTTTTCTCCTCTTTCTTCTTGATTAAGAAACCTCCCAATATTTTGGGAGTTATCCCAATCCAAATCAATATTTGGATAGAGGTTAATCTTAATCCTATCTGCAGATTAAGTTAGTTAACTCCTGATCTTATCAGGAGGTTACCATATTCAAATCTAATTTGAATTTGGGCTCTTAGAGTGGATAAGGTCAAAGACCCAATCCTTTTACTAACACTAATCTCATATTCACCCTATGAACTGGTGATCATATCAGCCCAGTTCGAAATGGGCTTTTGGCCCATTAAGTGTTCAGTGTTTAACTAGTTTCCAACCTGCTGCCCAGTTGGGCTTCTTTGTATGGTGTGGGACCCAAGCATTGATTTACACACCAGCCACATGGGTTCGGCCCAGCCTTTATTACAAGGCCCAGCCAAATTCACTGAAAGACTCAGTGACCCCCTTGAGCCCATCACATGGACCCTATGGGCCCAACACTTACATTAAGTGGTCCCTAGGCCAAGCCATCTTATAAAAACCTAGGGACTGTGGGCAGGTGCAAGATTATCCCATCAGGTATTATCCTAAATGGTCTTACACTTAACCTCTCAGCCCTTAATGATCAAGCACTGCCCGACAAGAGGACATTTCTCTCGGCTGCAAGGAACAGTGCCGCACTCTCTACTCACATGGATCCCGGGAATTAAAACCTTTTGCAAATCTTTTGAAACCGTACATATATATATATATATATATATATATATCTTATTTTGCAAAACAAAATTCCAACGATTGAAATCAACTGCCGGCAGTTTGGTTTCCATAAGAGAGAGTGCATTCCCGATCATTACCATTGTCCGACAAAGGGGCTGATCCTGTCACTATGACCACTCACTCAGATGAATTCTCAGACTGCCCCAACATGTCCAGGTTTTGACCCCCACTAAGGATCTCACTGATTGACACATCAAAGACAGCCCGATCCGACACCTAGTGATGTATCATAATCGAGTCTAGGGGTTAGGTGTAACTTTCTAGTTTTGCTCATCTGTCTCCAAGGTCTAGGGCAACACTGGAAATCTGGTCCGGTTCAAGGGTTCATGCAATCCCATACTGCATGTGCCTTGGGTCTTACCCTGATGGCCGAAACAAGCCATCCCAACACTTGGTGGCACACCAGTATCAGCCTTGGCAGGATAAATCTCCCCAGACTTATCCAATTGCTGTGAACATTTAAAACTAACACAAGTTTCTATAAGTGTCCAGTTTTAGGGTCATACACAGAATTATACCAAACAAAATGAATCAAACATGCACTTTAATTTATTTCCACTAAATAATAAAAGTACATCAAATCCGATTGAAGCTAAGGGCATACAAGACTGTCTAACAGCTCCCACTTGCACTTAGGTCCAATCTGGTACAAGCCGGAGTCTCATACTTTCCACGTGTTTCTCAAACACCTTCTGTGTGAGTGGCTTAGTCAATGGGTCTACTACATTGTCTGCTGATGCTACCTCTTAATATCATCCTCCCATAGGTCCAGTGTTGTCATACAATAGTGGAATGGGTGATGTACTGAATTCCAAATTCAGGAATGAACACCTTCATTCATAAGGCAACTTCACTTACGACAATGCGCCCGACTTGGGTTGTGGACTATTAATTTGCTACTCAGGACCTCTATTTGCTGACATTCAGGAAACAATACACGATCCTATCGTGAAAACTTATCCAGACATAGACTTTCTATCATCTGGATCCGATTGGAAATCGACATCTGTATACTCCAGAACTTGTAGTGAACTACCATCAAATACCAGACAAAACTCTTTTGTCCTTCCAAGGTATTTAAGTATGTTCTTCACAGCAGTCCAATGCTCCTGCTCTGGGTTAGCCTGGAATCTGCTTACCACACTCACCGCCTGAGCTATGTCCGGGCGAGTGCACAGCATGGCATACATGATGCTCCCTACGGCTGAGGCATAGGGAACGTCTCTCATGCCCTTAATCTCCTTAGAAGTCTTGGGAGACATCTTCTTGGAGAGAGCTACTCCATGTCTGAAAGGAACATTTCCTTTCTTGGAGTTTTCCATGCTGTACTTTTTGACAATTTTGTCAATGTAAGCAGCCTGGGATAATCCAATTATCCGCTTTGATCTATCTCTATATAGTCGAAGACCCAGTATGTATGAAGCTTCTCCAAGATCTTTCATGGAGAACTGCTGTGACAGCCATACCTTGACCGAAGTCAACATTCCTACATCATTCCTAATGAGTAGGATATCGTCCACGTACAATACTAAAAAAGTAATCTTATCCCCACTGGACTTCCTGTAAACACAGGGCTCATCCGGATTCTGCTCAAAGTCAAACGTTTTGACGGCAGAATCAAAACGGATGTTCCAACTCCTAGAAGCCTGCTTAAGTCCATATATGGATCTGTTGAGTTTACATACCATGTGTTCCTGACCAGCAACAATAAAGCCTTGCGGCTGCTGCATGTAGATATCTTCACTAAGATCTCCATTCAGGAACGCAGTTTTGACATCCATTTGCCAAATCTCGTAGTTATTGTATGCTGCTACAGCTAGCATGATCGTAATGGATTTAAGCATGGCCACAGGCGAAAAGGTTTCCTCATAATCGATGCCTTCTTTCTGAGTATACCCTTTCGCCACTAAGTGAGCTTTGTAGGTCTCAATCCTGCCATCGGGGCCCTTCTTCCTCTTGTATATCCATTTGCAACCAATTGCTTTTACCCCAGAGGGCGGATCCACTAGAGTCCAAACTCCATTGGTCTCCAGTGAGTCCATCTCAGCTCTCATGGCCTCCACCCACTTTTGGGAATCTATGTCTAACATAGCTTCCACGTAAGTCACGGGATTCTCTTCACTAGTCAAGGCTTCCACCAGGTAGGTATCCTGGTCATAACCATATCGGACTGGTGGTCTGGATACCCAGGTGGACCTTCTAGGTTGGTCACTACCTGGAACTTGTGAGACATCTCCCACTGCTCGTGAGCTCTCCTCATCAAGAACAATTTCCTGACGGTGAGTGTCCATGATGTATTCAGATTCTAAGAATTGGGCGTTTCGACTGCAGAACACTTTCTGCTCACTTGGGTCATAGAATAGATAACCCACTGAATCCTTTGGGTAGCCTATAAATAGGCAACGGCTGGTTTTGGATTCCAACTTGTCCGCACTTGTTCTTCTAACGTGTGCAGTACAACCCCAAATCTTCAAGTGTCTTACACTTGGCTTCCTTCCAGTCCATAGTTCATATGGAGTTTTCGGAACTGATTTGGTTGGAACCCGATTCAGCACGTAGATAACAGTCTCTAATGCATATCCCCAAAAGGATGTGGGTAATTCTGAGCATACGAGAAGTGACCGGACCATGTCCAATAAGGTCCTATTCCTCCTCTCTGAAACACCGTTGAGTTGTGGTGTAGCAGGAGGAGATAGTTGTGACACTATCCCATTGTCCTTTAAGTAGTCCCTGAATTCGTCAGAGAGATACTCAACACCTCGATCCGATCGAAGGGCCTTAACTTCTCTCCCTAACTGTTTCTCGACTTCCTGTCTGAACTCTCTGAACTTTTCAAAGGATTCAGATTTGTGTCTCATTAGGTACACGTAACCATATCGTGAAAAATCATCTGTAAAGGTGATGAAGTACATGTGTTGATTCTGTGTCCTAACACTCAGGGGACCACATACATCAGTATGTATTAGGTCAAGTGTGCCTCTAGATCTTTCAGGCTTACCGTCAAATGGCCACTTAGTCATCTTACCTTGAAGGCAAGGCTCACAAGTGGGAAGATTTTCTACGGTTAGAAAATCCAAAGGACCATCCTTTACCAAGTCGGTAATGCCAGATGCACGTGGGATTAACTGTATCACGATTCCTTTTCTTAGGATTTTCGACCGACGTAGTTTCGGTTAGGTTAGTTTCTAGAAGGATGTAGAACATAGAGACCATTCTCCAGTTCCCCGCATGCGATGAATTTGTTATTCCGTTTAACAGTAATCATATTACTAAAATAAACAGTATATCCATCAGCACACAGTTTAGAAACAAAAATTAAATTTCTTCTCAAGTTCTGTACATAAAGACAATCTTTAAGTACAAGGACTCCTTCTCTAAAAACTAATTCTATGGTTCCTATCGCCGCATCTGCAACACTTGCAGTCATTCCCAAGAATTGTATCACCTCGCCATCACTCAATCTTCTGCTAACTTTGAACCCCTACAGTGAGTTACACGCATGAGTTGAAGCCCTGGAGTCAACACACCAGGACATAGAAGTAACTAACATATTAGTTTCTATGACACAAGTTTCGATGTTACCTTTCTTAGATTCTAGGTAGGCAGGACAGTTCCTCTTCCAGTGGTCGGTCTGTTTGCAGAAGTGACAGACATCTGATGCCTTGTTCTTCTTCTGCTTCTTGGGTTTGGCAGCTTTCTTCTGGGGCTTCTTTGCCTTTCTCTTTTTCTTGCCCAATCTGTTAGCTTTAGCAAGCATAACCACAGGCTCATCCTTCTTTAAAAGATCCTCGGCCCTCTGCAACATATTGCTGAGTTCCTGGACGCTGACATTCAGCTTATTCATGTTGTAGTTCATAGTGAACGCATTGAAGGAAGAGGGCAAAGAATTCAGGATGGCATCCACTTGCGTGCCAAGATCTAGCCCGGATCCAAGAGCTTCAAGTTCATTAATGTATCCCATCATCCGAAGACAATGGTCATGAACTTTCTGCCCCTTGGACATCTGCGCGGTCATGAACAATTTCAAGACCTTCTGTCGAGTAGAACGGTTCTGCTCTTCATACATTGTTCTTAGACTGTCCAATATGTCATTGGCTAGTTCGATCTGATCGAACTGCCTCTGTATTGAGTTGTCTAATGAGGCAATGACAAAGCAGTGGGCTAGGGAGTTCTTATCCTCCCAATCTTGGTAGTCCCTCCTACGGGCCTCAGAAGCCCTATCACCTGGACGTTCCGGGGCAGGATTTTTCACCACCTTATCTAACTTTTCAGAAGTTAGGACCAGCATAAGATTTCTGTACCAATTGGCATAGTTTGGGCCCTTAAGCTTTTTATCATCTAGAAGCTTTGCAAATTTACCGTTTGCCATTTTCTGATAAAACAGCAAAAACATTAGTCCACAACCTTAGTTTGATTCATGTTACCTACATAGATATGGCTTTTAATCTATGTTCCATTCCCATTTATTCATCTCTGAGATTTTCCCTCCCTTCTCAGTAACGGAGACGACGGAATGTCTCTGGAAATGTGGAAAATCACATTGGGTGCGTGAAGCCAACTGTTTCAGCTGCATAACCCCACCACTTTTCTGTGACAGATCATATCCACTCATCATATGAGTTTCCCTATGGCCTCTGTCAGACAAGGTTCAGAGTCGTTTTCAGGTAAACTTTTCTGTCTAGTGAGTGCACACCCATCATATTCAGGTTACGCCAAGGTACCGTGAGAGAGTTCCCATTTTCTGGTGAAGCCCCTCCCACATCGGTCTATGACGCCCCTATCATCTAATGAAACACTCTAATAGATTCAACAGCAAATGGATAGCCCAATTTTATGGTGCGTTTCCTCATTACTGATGGACCCATCATTGTGCTAATGATGGAAGGCCTTTAGAGAGTCCATCAAATAGATCTCCCTATCACACGCACTCATATTTGCTTGGAGGGAACAAAATTACACCCTAGTTCTAATTTAGGTCAAACCAAAGTGGCTCCCACTGACTTTCATAAAGCCAGATTTTTGGTGGGCCTCAAACGGCTAGGGGTTCCGTACGCATCCCTTTTCAGGGTTGTGGGGCCCACCAAGCGGAGAGGGGTCATCCAATGACCTTAAGGGACACCATGGCAATGATGTGCATTCAGCCATGGTGTGTGCAAGAGCCACTAACGAGTTAAGATGGGCCAAGTGCTTATGGCCCATGGTCGCAGCACATCATACATCCAAACATCACATATAAAGGAAGAATTGATCCAATCAATTAACTGCTGTAAAGCCCATCGAATGGCCCATTTAAAACTTAAAGCATTAACAATTAATGTTTACTAGGTGTATGGGCTGAATTGCAGTTAGCAGTTCGGCCCATACAGCTTTTCTCACAACAATGGGCTTTTGCAGTTTTAACCCTTTAAAACTGGGCTTTACAGGTGGGCCGAATTAATCCCTGTAATTGAACATCAGATTTGGAATAATCAATGTGAGAAATATGGACTAAAAAACAGCCCCCTTCGAATCTCAGATTCGGTCCAAACAATTTTGGTCCAATCTAGTCCGAAAAGGTCCAAAACTGATTTTCAATTCAAGAATTAATTCAAGAGAGATCTAAAATTAATAATTTTTTATTTTAGACAATCACAAATAAAAAATATGGACTGTTCGTACCACCTGCAAAACAGAGGTTAATCACAAAAGTTACAGTTTCATAAACTGTAAATCGCAGTATGCGATTTCTCCATCTACAAATCTCCAACGCCGCCATCTTCTTCCTTCTTCTTTAATCAAGAAAATAAATAAAAAACATAAATCCTATTTCTATTAATTAATTACATTCTTGATCAAATCCTATACATTCAGTCTAGAAAAATAAAAAAAAAATTATTTACAGACCGAATAATAATAAAAGGATGAAAAAAGGGTGTGCAGACTATCTACGCCAAATCTGCACTGCGATCTCCAGGTTCGAACAGTCCATTAAATCAAAAATAAATAAAGAACAATTCTAAATAAATTTTTGGATTTAACAAAATTAATTTCAAATCAAACGTCCTTTACAAGAAACCATTTCTTGAAAAAAAAAGGAAAGCAATCTACGCAGATCTTGGCAGAACATTTTCTGTTCATTTGCGCAGGGTCAGATCTGATTTTCTTTTGGTTCAAGATTCGAACCTGTGGCTCTGATACCACTGAAAGAATGGTAGGGTCCATCTCATGGATGCCAAGAAAGGTGCGGAATGGGGGTGAATTTCAAAAAAAAATCCTACCTTCTTCCAACTGGGAATCATATTCCCTAAATTTAGAATACATTATTCAAGGATCCTACTTGAACCATAAACAAACCAGATCTGAACCAAAAGGAAACAGGAAGGATTATACCTGATCCGGAGAAATAATATCTCCCAAAGTTGGTGTTCACGCCCAAAGAAGTGACCAAGATCCGCTCCTGCTGAAGATGACACAGCTGTGGATGGAACGGAACCAGCAGAGTGCGTCCTACACACTGGATTCTTCACAAGAACCCTCTGAAAACCTTGAACACCGAATCCTAGTGTCTTTCTTGCAAGACTATTGTCAAGAACTGCTTTCTTGACTTCCTGTTTCTGCAAAGATCCAATCTTCCAACAGGTAGTGGCGGCGGCTGAAGGAGGAGAAGTCCAAGGACGAAGAGGGCAGAATTTTCTCTTCTCTCTGGAGTCTGTGAGAGATCAAATCTCAGATTGCAGGATGTGTTTCTTGCTTACTCAAACCCCCCAGTTCGAAATCTGATATTTCTGCTAGGGTTTTTTCATCTTTCTTCTTGATTAAGAAACCTCCCAATATTTTGGGAGTTATCCCAATCCAAATCAATATTTGGATAGAGGTTAATCTTAATCCTATCTGCAGATTAAGTTAGTTAACTCCTGATCTTATCAGGAGGTTACCATATTCAAATCTAATTTGAATTTGGGCTCTTAGAGTGGATAAGGTCAAAGACCCAATCCTTTTACTAACACTAATCTCATATTCACCCTATGAACTGGTGATCATATCAGCCCAGTTCGAAATGGGCTTTTGGCCCATTAAGTGTTCAGTGTTTAACTAGTTTCCAACCTGCTGCCCAGTTGGGCTTCTTTGTATGGCGTGGGACCCAAGCATTGATCTACACATCAGCCACATGGGTTCGGCCCAACCTTTATTACAAGGCCCAGCCGAATTTACTGAAAGACTCAGTGACCCCCTTGATCCCATCACATGGACCTTATGGGCCCAACACTTACATTAAGTGGTCACTGGGCCAAGCCATCTTATAAAAACCCAGGGACTGTGGGCAGGTGCAAAATTAGTCCATCAGGTATTATCCTAAATGGTCTTACACTTAACCTCTCAGCCCTTAATGATCAAGCACTACCCGACAAGAGAAGACATTTCTCTCGGCTGCAATGAACAGTGCTGCACTCTCTACTCACATGGATCCCGGGAATTAAAACCTTTTGCAAATCTTTTGAAACCGTACATATACTATATATATATATATATATATATATATATATATATATATATATATGTATCTTATTTTGCAAAACAAAATTCCAACGATTGAAATCAACTGCCAGCAGTTTGGTTTCCATTAGAGAGAGTGCATTCCCGATCATTACCATTGTCCGACAAAGAGGCTGATCCTGTCACTATGACCACTCACTCAGATGAATTTTTAGACTGCCCCAACATGTCCAGGTTTTGACCCCCACTAAGGATCTCACTGATTGACACATCAAAGACAGCCCGATCCAACACCTAGTGATGTGTCATAATCGAGTCTAGGGGTCAGGTGCAACTTTCCAGTTTTGCCCATCTGTCTCCAAGGTCTAGGGCAACACTGGAAATCTGGTCCGGTTCAAGGGTTCAAGCAATCCCATACTGCATGTGCCTTGGGTCTTACCCTGATGGCCGAAACAAGCCATCCCAACACTTGGTGGCACCCCAGTATCAGCCTTGGCAGGATAAATCTCCCCAGACTATCCAATGGTTGTGAACATTTAAAACTAACACAAGTTTCTATAAGTGTCCAGTTTTAGGGTCTTACATAAAATTATACCAAACAACATGAATTAAATATGCACTTTAATTTATTTCCACTAAATAACAAAAGTACATCAAATCCGATTGAAGCTAAGGGCATACAAGACTGTCTAACATTCTCAACATCTTTTGATATTCTCTCCATAGATCTAACCACAAACCTAGAAGCCTCCTCAGTTTCTGCAGCTCTTGCTGAAATTGGCATCATCATATGGCATAATTGTCTATAGTGTCTTCCCAATTCTTCTTTTGCATCAAATGTCTTTGTGATTGATTCATGAACATGCTCCCTTGTACTCCTTGCCTCTTTGCCTCAATATTTTTCAACTTGAGTATTGACAATGCATGACAACATAATATTCTCAACAATAGTCATATGTAACTATATGTTCACAAATTTTCTTAGATAGCGAATTCTACAATCAACTTTTCCTCCAGTATTAGTAGGATTTAAAATGTAACAAGTCAAAGTTCTAACCCTTCATCTTGAAACATTTTGAATATAGTTGAAGTATATACACGAGATGCATGCTTTAAAATATCTGCTTCTTTGGTCAATATTGGGGTGAACTGAATGGCTTTGAATTCTGCTTTTAGTTCTTCATTACGTTTGTGATAAACCATTCTTTCAAAGTGGGCAAAAAACCGTGTCAAATCATGCTTTATATTGAGATAGTTCTTAAGAGAACAATTCACGCTTTCACTATGTTGTGTAGTACTCACATCAGCACAAAATGTTTCCCTTCCATACACCATTGACCATTTCTCTTTCTCGCCAAACAACTTTTGTAACCATGAGTTCTGTTGAAGACCATACTTATTAATCATACTATCCCATGCTTCCAAGAATTCTTCTTTCTCCTCATATTATTTTCCATTGCTAGAAAATACTACTAAGATGCTTAATTTGCTGCATTTTAGCATATGTGCCAAATACACAATTGATGGTGGGTGTTTGGCAATGTATAATATGGCCTTTTCCATGGCTGCATCCTCATCAATAAGTATTGTCTTTGCTTGTTTTCCACTCATTGCCTTTGTGAAAGTTTTAAACAACCACTCAAAAGTAGTCTCTATTGTTTCATCATATAACAATGCAGTACAAAAAATTATTGTTTGTTTATAATTGTTTACCCCAACAAACAATGCAAAAGGCCAATTTTCATTATTTATTCTATATGTTGTGTCAAAACACACCACATCAAGAATAATCTACAATCATCCTAGCATTCGCCCAAAATATGTTAGTAACCAACTCAGATTGATCCAATTGGATTGAATAAAAAAAAGAAGGGTCTTTTAATTGCATATCCTCAAAATACCGTAATAGACCACCTGCATCTCTTTGAGTCATTTTTCTAGTTTGATGAAAACACAAGTAATTTTTTAAATCTACATCAATAAGCCCAAGATTCTCATGCCCACATTCTCTAGTTATTAGCTCCATAATGGACTTTGGTGCTATTCCCGAAGCATCAACCATTTTAGCATGGGCAATTTGAGCACTAGACATTTTTCTTTATGATCTCAACATAATTGCTTTTGTAGGTGTAACACTAATGTGATTATGATTTGGATTGAACAATACAACACAAAACTTATGACTAATTTCTCGAAAAGATATCTTCATGAATGCCTCACAATTACATCTGGTCTCTACAAGATGTACTTTCACATTAACATCTTGCTTATCTATTTGACACTTTCCCTCCCTACTACAAACAAATTTCCTATGAAGTAATTGGCCTATAACTTTTGAACATATGTAATGACTCTTCTGAATGCTAAACCCATGCTTTGTAGCATATTTGTTATTATATGCATCATCTTCACTTTCAAATTCCATTCCAACCTTTGGTATCCATTCTTCTAGTATTCAAGAATACTTGTACTGAGTGCACATATTTATTGAAGAACAAGATTGGATATTAGTTGAGTCACCAAACCGAGTAATAACAAGATCATCAGTGCCATTAACAAGTGCTTCTTCATCTTTAGGCATATCATCTAGCTGTCCCATATTATCACTTTCAATCAAGACATCATTACCAAGATTAATATTTTGAGATTGAATATCTTCCAAATCATATACCAATTTTCGAGCAGATGAATGCATAGCTTCCATGTTAATGCCCTCCATAATAAAGCTGTTGAAAGTTACATAAATCAACCATAAATATTATATAATAGAACAAAATTATATATAAGAAGTCATTTATACTTTTTCTTTAGAGCTTTAAGTTGTTAAGACAAAATATGAATGTAATTTAGAAATAACAAGTATGGGGCCTAGGCTTGATATAAGACTGTATTTATGATGGAATAAAACCAAGCATATTCAATTACATCTAAGAAATTTGATTCCTAAGAAATGAGGGCTAGATCTTTTGTACTAATTAGTATAACCTTAAAAAAAACATATTTTTAAGAAGACATATAATATCTATACACAAATTGATTTTCAAAATATGAGGGGTAGAGTTATAATAGTAATCAATATAATCTCAAGAAAAATAAAGATTTCAAACTGATGAGGGGCATTTTGGTCAACCCAGATAATGCCAGACACGTGGACGCTATCAGCAACACAATGCTCGACTTAGCAAGACAACTTGCCAATTTGGCACGTGGCAATCTACGACAAGCGCACGGCCGAGCTGAGGCGAGCTCGATCCACCGACAATGACAACTCACCTCGAAACCGTCCCGCATGTCACGACCATTCTAACACCATTACCGCAACTACAGGAATAGCTCGCCAAACCATGTGCCACAAGACTTGTGGGTGACCTGTAACTGCTGCGTGAATCCAACAACTAACGGCCCAGCACCCCACCAAACTGCGGAAACAACTTCGTAGAAGGCTTAGACATGTTGTCTAATGGCACCCAAACATCTGATAACTATAAAGAGAACCCAAGATCACTCTAAAAGGTATGCGCACTGAAGCTCTTGAACTCTCTCAAAGATTCTCTCTAAATCTCCTTTCTAAGTTAAGCATCAGAGTGTTTTCTTGGGTAAAACATACCCAGGCACTCTAACCTATCTTTCTTTGCAGCATCTTTCAGCTCGGACTCCCAGCTCGGCATTGTCAGGATTGGACTCAGTTCGAGTCATCTCATCAAACACAAGGGAGTGAGCGAACTGTGCATCATCACCAACAAAGAATATAATCTTCAAAAAAAATCTAAGAAATGAGGGAATGAGGGGATGGGTTGTTATACTAATGAATAAAATCAGCCTTGAAGACATGAAATAATGAACGTGTTGATGATCATGGCTTTTACAATTTCTAAGGCTTAATACCTTTAAGATTAATTTCTTTTCTTTTCTATTATTTTTTCATACAAATTATCTATTAATAACTATAAAAATGAAAAATCTTTAAAAATAGCAATGATGAAAAATAAACTGAAAAGAAGAGTAAGAGCATGAGTTCAAAGTGTTTTTGGTCCGTGGTTGACCCAGACGGTTAGACCGTTCAGGCAACCAATTCTGTTTCACTCCAAAACCCGGTCCTTGGCCAAAAATCGTTGACTTGGTCAGTAATCTGTTTGACCAAGACAATGGGTCAAAGCGGTTCCAGTTTGAATTTGACAATTGTTCGTTGGAATTTGACAGTTGAACCACTTACTTGGAAACCAATGGCGACAGCGGTTCTAGTTCCAGATTGATTTTTAAAACATTGTTTTCATATGATATGTGTCATCTTCATCAACAAAGAAAACAATTATTCAACAAACTTTATTTTCATTTGAAAGACACAAATCAGAACACAATCGCATTTTAAGACCAGAGACATGAACACAACAACATTTTAAGTAGAATATATAGTTAAAAAAAAAATACCATGATGGTTCCGTTGCTTTATATAATTCTTTTGTTTGTAATTCAGAAATCCCAAAGTTTCTTTCGATCCGATTAAATAAGAAAAAAACATCTTGTTTTGTTTTCGTACTCTTTCATAACCTACCATAAATATTGGAAAAATATTTTTGATGTGAAAACAAAAAAAAATTCGACGCTGAAATGGAAATTGGAAATAATCTTTGTCTCATATTACTCTCTTGATATATAATCTCATGTTATGAAAAACAAGAAAAGTTTGCTTATATTGAACTCAAAGTGCAATGCTATTATTACTTCTTTTTTTTTTTTTCATATTCCATTCCATACGGTGAAGGCAGTCTTCTTTTTATTCTCTCAAATAAAAAACACATTGGCGCCAAGCGTAAGGGAATGCTAGACGTTTGTTTGGTAATTTCTCCTCCGGCCAGGATAAAAGATCTCATTGAAGCAGCTAATCCCATGCATATTGTATGTACATCTGGTGGCACAAATTGCATAGTATCATAAATAGTAATTCCGGGTATTACCCATCCGCCGGGAGAGTTTATAAACAAATACAGATCTTTGGTATCATCCTCTATACTGAGATATACCATGAGACCAATAAGTTGATTCGAGATTGTGAAAAAAAGAATCAATGTGTCGATTCCAACCCTTTCTCCTAACGATTTTTCTTGAGCTTTGACTCGCTTCCCCATAAAAAAATAAAAAAGAATTCACTGAACTTATCGAACTAACCTCTCATTGATCATTGTTTCATCGAGATCCAACCCAAATCACGATGTAAAATGCTCTTGTTCCCAATGGGCCTCTTCAATTCTTTACTCCGGGTAAAGTTATCTTTCTTGGGCGAAACAGAGGATATCTCGATCGGGGAAGAGAACGGGGAAATCCCATATGACCTAATATGTCTGACAAGCCGCACTATACGTCAACCCAAACTGCATCTTCCTCTCCAGGACTCCCAAAAGGTACTTTTGGAACACCATTAGGCATTAAATAAAATAAAAAGGAGTTTAAGTATTATACTTCACTTTGATGTGGAAACGTAACAATGAGTTTATTGTCTTCATAATATTGCTATTTATCATATTTTATCCATAGATTGGAAAGTTCATAGAGGGAGACAAATTCTTATGAAAGGGTCGTTCGAATGATGAACAACTATCTATTTATACATTCGCTCATAGAAAATGGAACTAACCCCACCATTGCGTATTGCTACTTATCGGGTATAGAATAGATATGCTTCTCTTTGTTCCATTATTACTAGTGGAATGGAATAAATATTTACCCTTGCTCTGAGATAACCCACTAAAAAGGGGAGGTCTATAGCATAGTATTTCTATGGGTTTTCCCTGGTATCATGTTCATACCGTTGCATTGAATGATCCCGGTCAGTTGCTTTCTATCCATATAATGCATACAGCTCTAGTTTCTGGTTGGGCCAGTTTGATGGCTCTATACGAATTAGCAGTTTTTGATCCCTCTGACCCTGTTCTTGATCCAATGTGGAGACAGGGTATATTCGTTATACCCTTCATGAATCGTTTAGGAATAACCAATTTGGAAAGAACTCGACAAAAAAATTCGAAACATGAAAAAGAAAAGTTTTTCAGTTCTAAGATTTTTAAAAGAAAGAAAAAAAATGGTTTCTAAAGGTCTCAAAAGAAAAAAAAAAAAAAAGAACGGATATAAAAAAAGTTCTATTTATAAAAAGAATAATGAAAGAATTTACAAAAGTAACTATAATTCCATTATTTGGATTTTTTTAAGTATATGAATTAAATGGAAAAAATGGAAAAAAGTTCTATAACTACAATCAGTAATCAGATTATTCCTCACTTATCCATTCAAATTAAGTCCATGGGTTGGACAAATTATTCATTGACAGAAAAAAAAAATGAAGGATCTAGCAGATAGGACAAGTACAATCAGAAATCAAATAGAAAGAATCACAAAAGAAAAAAAATATATTTCTAGCCCCAAAGATAAATATTAATGCTAAGGAAACTAGTTGTGATAATAAAATATCAGAATCACCAAAAAAATATTTGTATTTGGCAGATATTCAAAAAAAGAAGTGGCCAATTAATACGTAAATTGCATTTTTTTATAAAATTTTTTATTGAAAGGCTATACATAGATACCCTTTTATGTATCATTAATATTCCCATAGTCAATGCACAACTTTTCCTTGAATCAACAAAAAAATATTATTGATAAATACATTTACAATAATGAAACAAATCAAGAAGGAATTGATGAAACAAATGAAAATACAATTCATTTTATTTCAACTACAAAAAAGCCGCCTTTTAATATTAGTAATAGTAATAATAATTTATAGATTTCTTGTGACCAATCCTCCTTATCATAAGCATATGTATTTTACAAATTATCACAAAACCAAGTTATTAATATTAATAAATATCACTTGAGATTTGTACTTCAATATAATGGAACATATCTTTTTATTAAGGATAGACTAAAGGATTATTTTTTAACACAAGGAATATTTCATTCCAAATCAAAGCATAAAAAGCTTTGGAATTCAGGAATAAAGGAATGGAGAAATTGGTTAAAGGGTCATTATCAATACGATTTAACTCAGACTAGATGGATTAGATTAGTACCGCAAAAATGGCAAAATAGAGTCAACTCTTGAATTAGAAAATCGAAATCAAGAAGAAAAAGGACCACCAGGCCAAGGGGATCTTGGACCAGATGTGCAAAACCAAGAGAATCTTGGATCAATCCTATCAAACCAACAAAATGATCTTAAAGAATATTATGTAGAATCAGACATTAAAAACCATAAAAGGAAAAAGTAATTCAATAACAACATAGAAGTGGAACTCGATTTCTTCCTAAAAAAACATTTGCTTTTTCAATTGAGACCGGATTATCCTTTGAATAAAAAAATGACCAATAATATCAAAGTATATTGTTTCCTGCTTACTGAAAAATCCAAAGGAAATTGCTATATCTTCTATTCAAAGAAGAGAAATGAGTCTGGATGTAACGGTGATTTAAAAAGATATAACTCTTACAAAATTGATAAAAAATGGGATATTTATTATCGACCCTATTCGTTTGCCTATAAAATGGGATGGGCAATTTATTATGTATCAAACCATAGGTTTTTCTTTGGTCCATAAGAATAAGCACCAAACTAGTCAAAGATGCCGAGAAAAAAAAAGGTATGTTGATAAGAATGATTTTGATGAATCCATTTCAAAACATGAACGGATGGTTGGGAATGGAAGAAAAAATCAGTATGATTTGCTTACTCCTAAAAATATTTTATCGCCTAGATGTTGTAGAAAATTGAGAATTCGAATTTGTTACAATTGAGAGAATGAGAATGTTGTAGATAAAAATCCAGTATTTTATAATGGAAACAACGTAAGGAACTGTGGTCAATTTTTTACTGAGGACAAACATATTGATATAGATACAAATAATTTCATTAATATTAACTTCAAGTTCTTTCTTTGGCCCAATTATCAATAAAAGGATTTAGCTTGTATGAACCGTTATTGGTTTGATACCAATAATGGCAGTCATTTTAATATGTTAAGGATACATATGTATCCCTTATTCAAAATAAATTGATGGTACATTTCATTTGGTATATATCCTTGCCATAGATCATATATGAAGGTAAACAAATGTATATATGTGTTGTATTACATTCTGATACAGGATACTAATTCAATGACATATCCATTAGATCTAGGAATGAATCGACGGAATCTTCTTTAAGTCCAAATTTTTCTCTTTTGTAAGTGCAAAAATGTACTATCGTTTCATATCCGTATCCAAATCCAATTGAAAAATTAGGTTGATTATTGATTAATTTGATAGAAAAAGTTATACATGAATAAATTCAAATTATTGTGTATACTGGATTAAAATAACTAGTATATTATTTTTACTGATCGGTAAAATTCAAATCTATAGAAAAGAAAGGGGTGAAAATTCTTTTTATGGTAAAAAAAATTCATTCATCTTAGTTATTTTGCAAAAAGAAAAAGAAGAAAATGAAAACAGGGGATCTGTTGAATTTCAAGTATTAAGTTTCACCAATAAAATATGGAGACTTACTTCACATTTGGAATTGCACAGAAAAGACTATTTATCTCAAAGAGGTTTATGGAAAATTTTGGGAAAACATCAATGGCTGCTAGTTTATTTGTCAAAGAAAAATAGAGTACATTATAAAGAATTAATCAATCAATTGGATATTTGGGAGCCAAAAACTCGTTAGTTTGAAAATTTGCTTTGAAATATTTGATTTATCAAATCTTGAAGTTTTTGATTTATTAGATCTTGAATTTTGATGAACTTCATTTCGTTTTCAGGAATTCATGGAATAATGAATCGGGGAAAAAACATATGACTATACCAACTACAAGACCTCATGATAGTCAATATGGGCCCTCACCACCCATTAATGCATGGTGTTCCTCGACTCATCGTTACTCTAGATGGTGAAGATGTTATTGATTGTGAACCCATGTTGGGTTATTTATACAGAGGGATGGAAAAAATTGTGGAAAACCAAACAATTATACAATATCTGCCTTATGTAACTTGTTGGGATTATTTAGCTACTATATTCCTAGAGGCAATAACTGTAAATGCACCGGAACAATTGGGAAATATTCAAGTACCTTAAAGAGCTAGCTATATCAGAATTATTATGTTGGAGCTGAGTCGTATACCTTCCCATTTGTTATGGCTTGGCCATTTTATGGCGGATATCGGTGCACACACTCCTTTCTTCTATATTTTCAGAGAGAGAGAGAGATTAATATATGATCTATTCGAAGCTGCCACAGGTATGTGAATGATGCATAATTATTTCTGTATCGAAGGAGTAGCTGCTAATCTACCTTATGGCTGGATAGATAAATGTTTGGATTTCTATGATTATTTTTTAATGGGGCTTTTTGAATATCAAAAGCTTATTACGCGGAATCCCATTTTTTTGGAACGAGTTGAAGGAGTGGGCATTATTGGTGGAGAGGAAGCAATAAATTAGGGTTTACTAGGACCAATGCTACGAGCTTCCGGAATCTAATGGAATCTTCGTAAAGTAAATCATTATGAGTGTTATGATGAGTTTGATTGGAAGTGCAATGGCAAAAAGAAGGAGATTCATTAGCTCATTATTTAGTACGAATCAATGAAATGACGGAATCCATAAAAATTATTCAACAGGCTCTAGAAGGAATTCCGAGGGGGCCTTATGAGAATTTAGAAGTCCGACACTTTGCTAGAGCAAAAGATTCCGAATGGAATGATTTTGAATATCAATTCATTAGTAAAATGTCTTCTCCCACTTTTGAATTTTCGAAACAAGAACTTTATGCGAGAGTGGAAGCCCCAAAGGGGGAATTGGGAATTTATCTGATAGGAGATCAAAGTGTTTTTCCCTGGAGATGGAAAATTCGTACACCAGGTTTTATCAATTTGCAAATTCTTCCTCAGCTAGTTAAAAGAACGAAATTAACTGACATTATGACGATACTAGGTAGTATAGATACCATTATGGGAGAAGTCGATCATTGAAATGATAATTGATACGACGAAAGAACAAGTTATCAATTCTTTTTCCAAATTGAAATCCTTAAAAGAGGTCTATGGGCTCATATGGTTGCTTGTCCTTATTTTGACTCTTATGGGGAATAACAATAGGGGTACTAGTAATTGTGTGGTTAGAAAGAGATACAACAATAACTCTGCAGGGATACAACAATGTATCGGACCTGAATATGCCGGCCCTTTGGGAATTCTTCAAGCTGTAGCAGATGGAATCAAAGAGATGCTCGTTTATTCAGTATTGGACCATCTATAGCGGTCATATCAGTTCTACTTAGTTATTCAGTAATTCCTTTTGGTTATCGCCTTGTTCTAGCCGATCTTAGCATAGGTGTGTTTTATGGATTGCCATTTCAAGTATTGCTCCTATTGGACTTCTTATGTCAAGATATGGATCGAATAATAAATATTCCTTTTCAGGTGGTCAACGAGCTACTGCTCAATGAATTAGTTATGAAATACCATTAACTTCATGTGTGTTATCATTATCTCTACGTGTGATTCATTGGAACATGAAAATTTAAATGGTGGGTATCTGAATTTTAGGGGTTCTCGCTTTATTGGGTCATGTTATTGGAAGATCTATGATCTATATCATACTCTTTTCGGTATAACTTTGTGTCCTTGCTCTATGTATATAAACTATTGTCATAATAGATTGACTGAAATTTTCCTATTTTGTATTTCTATAAATATGCTTGTTAATAACTAAATAGTAACTTTTCACTGTTGACTTGGTTATATCATTTGACCAATTGTAACTTATTGACTTGAATATTTGAAATGTTCGAAAAGAATTGAAAAAAAAAAGAATTTTGAATTCTATTTGAATATTTGATATTTGAGTTCTTTCCTATCTTGATTTTTTTTATTGATTCCTTCTGAAAGAGCAGGTGAATTGAAAATATAAATAATTAATTAAGAAGAAAAGAGTTGGATTTTCTTATGGAACATACATATCAATATGCATGGATGATGCCTTTCGTTCCACTTTCAGTTCCTATGTTAATAGGAGTGGGACTTCTCTTTGTTCCAATGGCAACAAAAAAGCTTCGTCGTATGTGGGCTTTTCCTATTGTTTTATTGTTTAGTATAGTTATGATTTTTTCGGCCAATCTGGCTATTCGGAAAATAAATGACAGTTCTATTTATCAATATGTATGGTCGTGGACCATCGATAATGATTTTTCCTTAGAATTCGGCTACTTGATTGATCCACTTACTTTTATTATGTTAATATTAATCACTAATGTTGGAGTCATGGTTCTTGTTTATAGTGACAATTATATGTCTCATGATCAAGGATATTTAAGATTTTTTGCTTATATGAGTTTTTCCAATACTTCTATGTTGGGATTAGTTACTAGTTCGAATTTGATACAAATTTATATTTTTTGGGAATTGGTTGGAATGTGTTCGTATCTATTAATAGGGTTTTGGTTCACATGACCAATTGCGGCAAATCCTTGCCAAAAAGCGTTTGTAACTAATTGTGTAAGGGATTTTGGTTTATTTTTAGGAATCTTAGGTCTTGATTGGATAATGGGTAGTTTCGAATTTAAGGATTTGTTTGAAATAGTCAATAACTTGATTTCCACTAATGCCATGGAAGAACCTACTCCTATTTCAGCTCTTATACAAATAATGAATCTTATTTCTTTGATAGGTATAATAACAGTACTATTACGAGCTACTCTGGCTCTTGCTCAAAAAGACATTAAGAAAAGTTTAGCCTATTCTACAACGTCTCAATTGGGTTATATGATGTTAGCTCTAGGTATGGGGTCTTATCGAGCCACTTTATTTCATTTGATCACTCATGTCTATTCAAAAAAGTCAGAACATGGTTCTTATGGGCAGTTTAACAAAATATATGCCAATTACAAAAACTGTTTTTTTTTATTAGGTACACCTTCTCTTTGCGGTATTCCACCTCTTGCTTGTTTTTGGTCAAAAGATGAAATTCTTAATGATAGTTGGTTGTATTCACCAATTTTCGTGATAATAGCTTGTTTCACAGCGGGATTAATTGCATTTTATATGTTTCAAATATATTTATTTACCTTTAAAGGGCATTTAAATATTCATTTTCAAAATTACAGTGGCAAAAAAAAAATAGCTCGTTCTATTTAATATCTATTTGGGGTAAAGAAGGACCAAAAATGATTAACAAAATTTTTTGTTTATCGATAATGAATAATAGTGAAAGGGCTTCCTTGTTTTTGTAAAAGACATATTCAGATGGGAATGTAAGAAACATGACGCGATCTTTTATAACCCATTTTGGCAATAAAGAAATTTGATACATGCATGTGCATGCATGCACTAGGCGCACAACAGCCAAAGACCCGGTCAAAGTGGATAGCAGCAGAAGACCCAGTCATGTTAGCTCTTAGTTGGGATAAGCCTTAGCCATTCAGTTTTAGTTCTGTTAGAATAGATAAGTCTTCAATTTTTTTCCTAGATAAGTGCATTCTGTTTTTCTGTTGATAAGCTCCTAAGATTAAGGGGCAGTAGTTCCTATTTCTACTCCTAGTTTATAGCACAATAAGGCTATAAATATAATCTGAATAAATGGAGTTGGCATTGGCTTTTCTACAAACAAACTCTCTCTCTCTCTCTCTCTCTCTCTCTCTCTCTCTCTCTCTCTCTCTTCTCCTTATTCTATATCCTTCTCCCTCTTCTTAGATAACTTGAGCGTGTCATTGGTATCAGAGCCGGTTCGACCATGGACACCCATGGAAAGACTAACGCGGAATTCCGCAATGAGGTCAATGAAACCTTAGCGCGACATGAGTCGAGCATCGACCAAGTGAACACTGTCTTACAAGCAGTGTCAACCGAACTCCAAGCCCTTCGAGCCTCATGAACTACTCCCAATACCATTCCCGAGACCAACCCCTTCGCCCATGAAGAATCCTCACATCCTCATACTTCCCGTTCAAGCTCCACCCATAACCACCCTCATCAACACGTCAAGCTGTCATTCCCAAAATTTAATAGGGATGATCCGAGCGGTTGGATTTATAAGGCAGAACAATATTTTGAATTTCAAAATAGTATTCTGGACCAACAGGTGCAGCTAGCTTCTTTCCATTTAGAAGGCATCACCTTACAGTGGCACAGGTGGTTGACCAAGCATCGTGGACCGCTCACATGGGAAGAACTCTCCAAAGCGGTGTTACAACGATTCGACCCCACCGACTACGAGGACCCATCAGAAGCGTTAACCCGCCTGAAGCAAACCACCACTGTGACGGCTTATCAAGAAGCCTTCAAAAGGCTCTCTCACCAAGTTAACGGCCTACCCGAGAGTTTTCTCATTGGCTGTTTCATTGCAGGACTTCGTGATGACGTTCGTTTAGATGTGAAGATCAAGCAGCCTCGAACCTTGATAGAGGCGATTGGAGTGGCCCGGTTAATTGAGGAACGAAATCACTTACAATGGAGAGCTAGCCAATCAGTTCAATCCCCATCACCCAACCCCATGGCCGGTGTACTTGGGCCTCCACCAAGCTCACACGCGAACCAGGTTTCCAGTGCTCCTTCCCCAACATTCCGATGACTCACCAACCAGGAGGCGTGAGAACGTCGTGAGAAGGGGCTGTGTTACTACTGTGATGAGAAGTTCACCCCCGGCCACCGTTGTGCACGCCCACAACTATTCATGATTGAGGATCCAGAACCAGCGGACGTGGAGACTGTCGAATCAGAGGAAGAAAACCAAGAAGCCATCCCTGAAATCTCCTTCCATGCTATTGTAGGAGTTGAGCACCCGCAAACCATATGTGTTCTTGGGAAACTGAAAAATAAGAACGTGACCATATTAATTGACGGCGGCAGCACCCACAACTTCATTGACCAAGCCATCGTCTCCAAGTTCAGGTTGCCAGTGAACCGAGGCAAGAAATTTCAAGTTATGGTGGCCAATCGTGAAAAGATCGAATGCATGGGGCAGTGCCGAGCTCTCACCCTCGCCAACAAAACTACTTGTTACAAATAACATCTTGTTGTTGCATCGGAACATATAAATGTTGACTAATCTAGCTAACGTTGAACTTGTTAAAATGAAATGATTGAATAATTGAAAAATGAGATTATTCAGGAATACACATTGAATGCTGAGGTTATGCATTGAATTTCTGGTAGTAGATTCATAATCAAAAAAGTGTTTGTGATTGTTCCAAAGGAAATGAAACAAAAGATATGGTAGAATTAGGACAGTTATTGTATGGTAGAACTAGGACAGTTATTGTTCCAAAGGAAACGAACATCATTAGTTGTCCCGTAATAAAACCTATTGTTGCTGATACCTCCTCGGTTCCTTCTTCCATAACCCGAGCTCAGAGAAGGAAGAGATAAGAGGGCCCTATGGAGAATGTGGTCAGAAATCCATAATAGAGTCCGACCACAACGATCCAATTGATTATCTTCATGCATAAGGAGAACAAGTTACCTAGTAGAAAAGATCTCAGAATCATCACAAACCTCCATTTTTTTCTTTTTTATTGCAATTTCTCGATTATTATATGATGATTTCTTAACTTTCCATGAGATAGAAAGAGAGAGATTAGAAACGACATCTCTGATGTCAGTGACACCAAAGGGATATTAAATGAATGAAATTGGGATATGGATGGAATATAAAAAAATAGAGCCACTTTGAGGTTCCCTATGAAATGAGGCATGGAATGGAGCCACTACGAAGAAGTTCTAGGAGTTACGAAGGAAGCTTCGAGCTCATATTGGTCATCGGTTGACAATGGGAATTGAACTCTATGAGATCTAATCTCCCGTTGTTCCTCGGTAGCTAAGTGGTAGAGCGATCGACTGTTAACTGACTGGTCGTAGGTTCGAATACCACTTGGGGAGATTTGATTCATTCTGAATTAAAGAATTCAGGTTCTCTTTGACCATTAGGAGTAGGTAACCCGTTCCTTGTCTTCAGAATGAAAGGGCCTTGCCTCTTCAGAAG
Source organism: Nelumbo lutea (assembly GCF_056320005.1). NCBI lineage: Eukaryota > Viridiplantae > Streptophyta > Magnoliopsida > Proteales > Nelumbonaceae > Nelumbo > Nelumbo lutea. Next base: position 210,300,214 of record NC_142684.1, read on the forward strand.
CACTGATTGAGTTCCCTACTATCTATATCTGCTCCGTTCGTTTATCGTTCCTTCCCGCCCGGACATGCGTTGAAATAGAAGCTTTCGTTGACTCCGTTCGAACGTAGGTGGGTTTAAACTGGCTCAGATCAGATGGTGGGTCTGGCCCCACACCAACTCTCTCGGAATCAGTGATTGAATAGATAGGAATACCTGGATTCCCCGTCCCTCCCAGTCCCTCTTTTGTCCATTCGCCCCTAAGGAACGAAGTAACTCGACCACCGGGAGAGGAACTCACCGACCGAAACAACAAGGATGAACAAAGGAAGGAGCGCCGCTTGCACCCAATCTGTGGTCATAGGCCAGCCAAGGTCGGGTGAGGCCGGAGTCTCGAATTCCCTACCTGCTGATGAAGAAGCAGTGCACGCAGAAAGAGAGAGTGAGGTTGGTCCGGGCTAGTACCAATATAGGCTCAACATGCTTTAGGATGCAAGCATGCCATGAGCCCTGGGAGTTTCACTCATGGAAGGATACACATTCCTTCCAAGGGTAAATCATATCGGAGGGGTGGGTGATCCCGATTCGATCATCGGATGGGCTGTGGCTGTCCTTTCCCGTTATCAATTCCTATCCGGCATTGGTAAATTCAATTTCAAGCTCGGGCTGAGTCTAATATCTCTGCTTCTTTCATCCCTCCCAGAGGAAATGCCTCCCCTGCCAGCTTTGTCGGTGAGTCAGCCATTCGGGAATAGATCCCTCCCTCTGGACAAAGGGGCATAGAAACGACTGAACCAAGCATCTTTCCATCAGCCAGGTCAGGGAAAGATAGGAGTACTCCTGGGATCGAGATCTCTTTGCCGGCAGATCCACGGGTGGAAGCCGGCAAACACGAATCAAAGCCCCTCCTTTATTTGTTTTATCTTTGGGATCGCCCAAACACTTGACTCGGAAAAGGTGGGCTATAGCCTCTATATCGAGGGAATTGATAATTTTCGGGGGACAATGAAGCAGCGGGAGAGGCGCGAAGTCACTCGCCCTATAGAATGAATAAGGTTGGAGAAGAACGCCGGTCCCTCAATCCGAATCGGGTAAGGCATCCATCAGAGTGGTTGGGGTGGGGTAGTCTATCATCCCTGCTGAGGCGGGTGATAGGTCTGAATGAGCAATAGGGGATCGCTCTGAGGAGCTCAACCAACGGGATCAAGAGCCTCAGCTCGCTAGCGCACGAAGCTTGATGAAAAACGTGAGCAGCAAGAAAGCCGATGCAACAAGCGAGAAAACGAAGTGTACTAACGCGCACTCCGGCTTTCGAGCCTACTTGCTTGCTTAGTGTAGGTAACCCGTTGCATTCTGGTAAGTGATATTTGAGAATCGCCGTCAATACCTCAGTGTAGATCCGGGATAATCCTTTGTTCCATAGCCTAGGGGTTATTTACAACTAGCCAATTAAGAATTCTTAGATGTACTAATACTAGCAGTGCATTAAAGATGCAATCATTAATTCTCCCAAGAGGCCACAATTATCAAGAGCAAACATAGTAATGACGAGGAACACATTTTTGCTATGCCACTAACACTTGTACTTCCTCTGCTATTCTGCCCAAGCTTGGCTAAGGAAGAGTTACGGGGAGTAAAACACAAAAATATGCTGATTCACCATAAATAGTAAATAAAATGAAAAAGTAAGGCCATTCCATTTCAACAAAAGACCCACACCCAAGTTCCATAGCTTTGGGTCCGCTATCCCAATCATGATTTTCCTACCCCTAGAGGTAAAGGAAAGGTCCTTCCCGTTTTGGCCAGTTGTGGGCGAGGAGGGACTCGAACCCCCGACATCATGGTTCGTAGCCACGTTCTCTAATCCTTTGAGCTATATAGGCCCCACCCCATCTCCACTAGATTTGTTCCCGGGAGTACCCTAAAAAAAGAACCTTTCCTCTCCTCAGCCATTTCGAGTTAAGAAGATGTGAAAGCGCATTTCTCTCTATAAGAGTGGTGCGTTCCGAGGTGTGAAGTGGGAGAGAAGGGATGTCATAATTGAGGTTTTCAATTATACGACATTTTCATTTTTCATTTTTTTTTCTTTTTCATATTGAATAAGTAATAAGATTGATAGGTGTTAAACTTTTTATCATCCTGGCATGAGAGAAAAGCATATTGGCTAGTGATTGTGAGGCCCAAATTCTTGACCGGAGGGGACACCAAAGGCCTCTGCCCTTTCATCCCTTGGATAGATAGAGAGGGAGGGCAGAGCTATTGGTTTTTTCATATTGTCAAAGAGTTGAACAATGCAATGGTTTTTTCGTGTTGTCAAAGAGTTCAACAATGAAAATAGATGGTAAATGCCTGATCGAATTGATCGGGTCATATAGGAACAAGGTTCAAGTCTATATCGGTCTGTTAGGATGCCTCAGTTGCATATATCACTAGACTTCCACTTGACACCTATCGTAATGATAAACAGCCCATCTTGCCGTGACCTTTTCTTGCATTCTCAAAACTTCTGTGCTCCATCCCCGTAGGGGCAGAGAACCCGTCGCTGTCTCAGTTGTGCTACCGGAGGCTCTGAGGAAGTAGGAATAGGTGAGCACTCATATTGGGGTGGCTTACTACTTAGATGCTTTCAGTAGTATTCCGCTCTGCACTTGGCTACCCAGCGTTTTTCTTGGGCACGATAACTGGTACACCAGAGGTGCATCCTTCCCGGTGCTCTCATACTAGGGAAAGGCTCTCTCAATGCTCTAATGCCCAAACCGGATATGGACCGAACTGTCTCATGACGTTCTGAACCCAGCTCACGTACCGCTTTAATGGGTGAACAGCCCAACCCTTGGAACATACTATAGTCCCAGGTGGCGAAGAGCCGACATCGAGGTGCCAAACCTTCCCGTCGATGTGAACTCTTGGGGAAGATCAGCCTATTATCCCTAGAGTAACTTTTATCTGTTGAGCGACGACCATTCCACTCGGCACCATCGGATCACTAAGGCCGACTTTCGTCCCTACTTGACGGGTGGGTCTTGCAGTCAAGCACCCTTCTGCCTTTGCACTCGAGGTCCAATCTCCGCCCGGCCCGAGGAAAGCTTTGCACGCCTCCGTTACCTATCTACCTGAGACTGTCCCTTGGCCCGTAGGTCCTGACACAAGGTTAGAACTCTAGCTCTTCCAAAGTGGTATCTCACTGATGGCTCAGGCCCTCCCAGAATAAGGCCTTCTTCGCCTTCCACCTAAGCTGTGCAGGAAAGGCCCAAAGCCAATCCCAAGGAACAGTAAAGCTTCATAGGGTCTTTCTATCCAGGTGTTGGTAGTCCGCATCTTCACGTACATGTATATTTCACCGAACCTCTCTCCGAGACACTTTCCAGATCGTTACGCCTTTCGTGCGGGTCAGAACTTACCTGACAAGGAATTTTGCTACCTTAGGACCGTTATAATTACGGCCGCCGTTCATCAGGGCTTTGGTCGCCGGCTCCCCTGTCATCCAGTCACCAACTTCCTTGATCTTCGGGCACTGGTCACTATGACCCCCTTTGTGAGGAGGCACCCCTTCTCCCGAAGTTACGGGGCTATTTTGTCGAGTTCCTTAGAGAGAGTTGCCTCATGCCCTAGGTATTCTCTACATACCCACCTATCTCGGTTTCGGGTACAGGTACCTTTTTGTTGAAGGTCATTCGAACTTTTCATGGGAGTATGGCATGGGTTACTTCAGCCCCGTAGCGCCTGATACTCGGACATTGGCTCGAGACATTTTCTCTACCCCTTCTTATCTTGAAAAAGCAAGGTCACCTTGTATCCTTGAACCGATAACCATCTTTTGGCTAACCTAGCCTCTTCCGTCCCTCGGGACCAATAGTAGAGGAATATTCACCCGTTGTCCATCGACTATACCTTTTGGCCTGATTTTAGGCCCTAACTCACACTCTGTGGACGAACCTTGTGGAGGAACCCTTAGGTTTTCGAGGAATTGGATTCTCACCAATGTTTGCATTACTCAAGCCAACATTCTCACTTCCGCTTCATCCACACCTGCTCGCACAGGTGCTTCCCTCTAAGGCGGAATGCTCCCGTACCGATGCATTTTTACATCCCACAGCTTCGGCAGATTGCTTAGCCCCGTTCATCTTCGGTGCAAGAGCGCTCGATCAGTGAGCTATTACGCACTCTTTCAAGGGTGGCTGCTTCTAGGCAAACCTCATGGCTGCTACTGTATCGATGATGTCCCACACGATTGAGTCTTATTTGTCCCTGAAACAACCAAAATCGGCAGCCTCAACCCAATTGCATTTTGATAGGGTAAATCACTAGTACAAATAATTTAAAGGTATTATTAATCAATAGCAAAAATAATTTAAAGGTATTTCTAATAAAAGAACAATTGGAAGGTTAAGTAATAGAACCGTAAAACAATAATAAATTACAGCTAGCTTCTAATCTAACTACCTGAAAAAAAAAAGAAAAAAAAAAAAACTTAAGGTTGCATAGAGATCAAAAGGTGAAGACAAACCTTAGATCATAGAGTATTAAACAAACCAAAGCCAGTAGAAGGATTTCGGCCAAGAAAGATAACAGCTCTGTGACCGAAAGAGAGAAAGAGAGAGAAACAAGAAGAAGAAGATGGTTTGTTCGAATGTGTGGAGGTGGAGATAGAGAGTTCTCAGTTTCCTTTTTTATACGGGATTTCTTTCTTTGAGATTTGCAAATTGGATCAATAGTGAGTTTCCTTTTTGGAGTAAGATTCCTCTTTCCTTTTCTCCTTTTTTTATTTTTATTCTAATTAATAGGGAGAGTTAACAGAGCTTTGGTTCTGTTTGATTAAGATTTTACAAAGGGACAGGTGTCCTTGAATAGGAGGACACCTAAGGAGTACATAATGAGGGGACAGATGGTCCCACTCTATGGCACTCTAGTGTAGAAGAGAGGGCTGCCACATGGCTACATGGAAGGCTACATGGAAGTTCTAGGAAGGGGTAAGGGAGAAAGGAGAGAGGTTTAAAGAGACAAGAGATGAGATAAGAGAGAATGGAAGGAGGAGAGGGTTGCTGGTGTGGGACCTAATCGCTTTATAGTATAGATAGATTTTGTTTTAAAAAAAAAGCACACTGTCTTAAAATAAATATTTTGTCATTGTATCTATTTTTCTTCAGAGACTGGATCTACTCCTCTCACATGGTGCCTCACACCGACCTCACAGACACATCCCAGCGTTCATTGGGAACATTTACCATACTTATGTGTTATTATTTACGGGAAATGTAATGCACAGGGGGATATGCCTTTGAGGCCAGTGTGAGGTGCCCTGTGTGAGGAGCAGATCCCAATTCTTTTCGTCTTAAAAACTTGACTATTAAAAGACAAAGTAATAAGTTTTTCAATTCAACATCTTTGGTTGTTATAAAATGGTTCAAAGTTCTAAGAAAGGAGGATAACCCACTTAAAAAATTTTTTGCTCATTTTAAAAAGATAAAGCAGTCCTACTCACACTGGATGATAAGGCCATGCTTTCCTTGTTTTACAAAATTTTTGTACTTTTCCATAGATGACTTTTAGGGTCTGCTTGATTGCTGAGAAAGGATGGGATGAGAAATGTTGGGATGAGAAGAGGAAATTTTATTTTCTCAATTAGTTATAATGTGTTTGTTTGCTGAGAAAAATTTTGTTGAGAAAATCTATTTTCTAGTGTTTGTTTTGCAAGAAAATTTATAGGAGAAAAATCATGTTAAACTAAAAAAATGCATGTCATTTACTTTTATGACAAGTTGCACCCCCAAATGTATGACACATATGATTGAATTTTCCACGTGACATGATAGTTTTATTAAACTTGCTCATTCAAAAATTTTACTTAAAAACTGTAAGAAATGCTTAATTCTTTGGACCTGCCCGTTCATCATAGAATTTGTTCATAGGTCCACTCAATGTACTTGTCTATAAAAAACCTGTGCATGCATTCATAAAAGAAACTACTAGGAACTAAAATTGTTCTATTATTTGGACCTATTGGTACATCAAAGAAGTTGCATTCAATAACCTATTTCATTCAAAAAATCATACATACATCAATAAATCATTTGAATTTGTCTTTAACCTGTAATTAGTTCATCAATGCCAATAGTTCAACCTATTCATTCCATGTACTCATAATCATCCATATACCAATAAATCCATTGTGGTAAAATATAACGATTCATTCCACTTAGTACAAGTAGATTGACCATCACAAAAAAAAGGGACAACAATCAAATTGCCAATGCATCCCCAAAAAATATACAAAATGGACGCAAAGGCTCAACCATCAAAACAAGTTTTTGTCATATATAATTAGTACCTAGTTTGTTAATAAATGTGAGTTATAATAGTTTAAGTCTTTTATCCATCCATTCAATATGGAGGCCCTAACTTCATTTCCTTCCTCAAATTTGGCTCCACTCTGTAAAATGTCATAATTCAACTTTCAAACTCAGCTAAGAAGTCATATGCTTTCATCAAAAATGCCACTGAACATCCTTCTAGGCTCATAATATCGGTGTACACCTTTTCCTTGCTAAATAAACCAAACCCTCTCTCAATTGCAGATGCGAGTTTCCCGAGATGTATAACAATGTCTTGCACTTGTTCAACAACAATTGAAACATATGATTTCAATTTTCCTAAAACTCTTCCTTCTGCAAAACTACTTCCCTCCACTAGATTTGTTTGAAGGTTAGGATCTCCAGAATTCTCAGCCTCATCAATGTCATCAAACACATGCTCAACATCCGATGTTGCACTAGTGGCAGTTGCAGAAATTGCACCTTGCTTATTTAGCTCCTTGGTTGTAAAGGCACCATTTCCAGTCACTTGATCATTTCCACATACCAATGCCAATAGGTCATAGTTTGAAATGTTTTTTTGTCTAAATTGTTTTGCCTCTGGATGTGCCTGCTCATTTACCATGGGAGTTCCATAATAAGTCACCTTCCATACTAATGAATCATCTTTCATATAATTTGTAAACCAAGTGTTTAAAGTATAAGTGTTGTTAATCTATTTTACCTCAATATATGTAGCCCAAACATCAGGTGTTGCATCTACTGTCTTGGTTGAATCAGTCCATGCAAAGCCATTTTGATTCAGAAGGTTTTTTAATATTGCAAAATTCTGTTTGATTATTTTCAGCTTATTTCGTATATGTCCTTGAGTACATTCAACTGAAAACTTAGTGCTAATAGCACGTGCCGCTACAGTGTAAGCCGGCGATTTGAAACTTTTGTCAACCTTGTTTCCAAGGTTGACATGCTCAACAAGTGTGTCAATGAGTAAATTATCCATGTCCTGTGTCCAACTCATATTTGTTTTCCAGTCTTGTTTTCAGGCTGAGAGCTAGAAGAGTCCATTTTTGTTTCATGCCAATCAAATGAACAATGCAAATCAACAATATATATCCATAACACCAATTAATACAAGGTATTTTTATATAAATAGTAATAGACAATTAATAAAATCAAACATCATAATCAGTTAAAGAAGTGAGTGCACATAGAAAAAAAGTTATACAACAAAAGTTATATTAGAAAGAAAGAGTTAAACAACATGAAGAAATTAATGTCGAGCCCTAGATCGATACAAGACATAATCAGCCCACATTTGGGTAGCTATTTCTTCTCTGAGACAAAATCCTTCCCTTGATTGTTCATTTCTACTAGCTCGTTGAGATAGTTGGGAGATTTGCGTATCGTCCGCTCTATCATCATTTAAATCACCAATTCCTGCATCATCCTCAATATCAACTGTTTTTCGATCATATTGACGCATGATGAAATCATATAGATCCACACCCATGACACGGTTGTGTAAGATGTAGCATGCAGACACAATCTTCACCTGTGACTTAAAAGGGTAATGTTGCTGAGATACCAAGATTGAAAAGTGTTTCTTCAATACCCCAAAGATCTGTTCAACGGCATTTCTAAGTGATGAATATCAAAGGTTGAATAGTTCTTTTGGGTTCTCAGGTTGATGTGCACCTCATTCCTTTAGATGGTATCGTGTGTTTCGATATATTGTAACAAACCCCGTCTTTAATGAAAATCCTGCGTCTACAAGATAATATTTACCTATTTAAAATATAAAAAGTTAGAAAAAACGTACATACTTACCTATTAAATAAAAATGTCTCTTATGAGAGTTTATTACTACCTTGAAAGACCTCTAATTTATGCACTCTCCTCAAAGCATTGTTAAGCATGTGAGAATTCGATGCGGCACTCTCCCAACCAGGTAATACATATGTGAACCATAAATTGAAAGTGCATGCAACAATGATGTTTTGTGTGGGATAAGATTTACGACCTTGAAACCTAGCAACATCAGTAGAAGGAACTTTCACAGGGAGGTGTGAACCATCGATTGCCCCAACACAATCCTACCAGTAGATTTAAGTTTTTTATTATTCATATTTTTTTGTGTATACATCATAAAGAAGACTTTATCACTTAATTACCTTGAAATATGGCCAAAAATCATGTCGATTTCTAATTTATGGAGGTGTTTCAGTACCACTTGGTTGAATCAAATACCTATCCTCCAAGCTCAACAAAGCATTCAATACGTTGTTGAAATGACGGCTCACAATCTCACTAGACTGACTGAAATGAAAGCCCACTATTCTATTCCTAACGTTGTGTGCCAATATGTGTAGGAAACGTGCCACTTGTTCTTCTACCGTGCACCTCATTGTATCATGTAGTTTTCCTGTCTCACGAATAATCTTGCATAGCCTTGCAAATGTTGTTTTCCCCATTCTCAATTGGTTATAACAATCTATTTCTTTTTGTCCATATAATCTATCCAATAAATCCCTTTGTTCAAAATCCCGGTTCATGGATGGTTCCTTATCAATATAATCCACATATTCTTGCAACAATGAAAATGTAACTGCAACTGTATCAGTTGCAGCCCCAACAATTGCATAAAGCAAATTTTGCTCTATCTATTCATAGAAAATAAATAAACAAATAAATAGATAAATAAATAAATTTAGGAATTCATTCTAGAATGCCTATATAATTTACATGCTGGAAAAGTAGTCAATGAAAAATAAAAAAGAGCAACCATTAACCATGAATAAGTTTACTTCCTTCACTGTACCATGAATATACTAAATAAGAAAATTGAGAGAGGATGGATGATTTGACAGCCCCTTAGACAAGCCTTACAGGTTTAATAGTATATACTTTATCTATTGAGGTACAATTCATAATTGGTGCTTCTTTTATCTATTGATCAACCAGACAGAAGCTCCCACACACACACACCCCAACAAAGAAATAATAAAAAAAAAATCTTGGGTTTTAATTGTCTCTCTCAACTAGCAAATTGAAAGATAGAGAGAGAGAGAGTTTTGATATGAGTTTTTTATTATCTCTGCAGTGGTTTGAAGTTCTTGATGGGTTTCTGGGAAACATTGGAGGAATGTAGGGCTGTTTTTCAACTGTACTTTCCTTCTATTTGGTTCTGTAATTCAGCTAACCATTGCATCCCTAATCCATGGGCAGGTAGAAGCCTTTTATAATATTTCATTTCAGTTTGTAAAAGAACATAACACAGATTATTGTAAAATAACTTTTGTATACATTTCTTTTATAAATTCATTTATCTGTTCTCTATTGTATTTTATTTGGGCATTTCAAGAATGAAGGAGTGAAACACTCGGGCCCAACAAAAATGGTTTTATATTTCACTGGAGCTACCAACATTCTGTACACATTTGGTGGACATGCTGTGATAGTGTGAACAATACCCATGAGTGAATATACATGTCTCCATACATGCATGAATTAATATATAGATACACATGCACATCATACATGTATATATACTACAGGAATATGACATTAATAAGTAACACCCATGCATGCCTGTTTGAAAGTCTATGCATGTAATTTGATAACTTTGGAATGACTGTAGAGAGATAATGCATGCAATGTGGAAGCCGCAAAAGTTCAAGCTGGTCTACTTTAATGGCAACACTCGATGTCCTAACCCTAACTCTACCATCAGCAATTTCTGCTTATTGGGCCTTTGGGGACATGCTTCTCAACCACTCTAATGCTTTCTCTTTACTGCAAGATCTGGATTTAGAGACACAATACTAGATGGGTCTTCTTCTTGTTTTAAGTATACTGGTATTAATTTGATCCATGGCCTATCAAATTAATGTGTTCTCAGGTTTACCAGATGGGTCTTCTTGTTTTAAGTATACTGGTATTATTTTTTTTGAACTCATCATAAAGGCCAGCCAATACCCAACAATCCCATTTTCCCCTTTTTTTGATCAATGCCCCATTTTCCCCATTGAACAACCATCCTTTTTATTGGTTAAAAAATAAAAGAGTTCATTAAAAATAGATGCCAATTAACAACCCCTAAAAATATACATGATGGCATTATGATTAGGGGACTACTCTGGAATAATCAGATGAATGTCATCATCATTCAAAAAAAAAATGCTATCATCATTCAAACCATATCATTCATCTCCACAAACTACAATCAGTGAAAAAACAACGGAAACACAGTCCCCATAAAATTTTGGCATGGACTTCAAAGGTGATGAGAAACCATTAATTTATGAAACTTCTCCTGGAAAACCCAAGACACCATAGCTTGTGCCTCTCCTAGGGATGCTTGTATTGCTTTGGTCTTTTGATTAATAAAGTTTTCTTCATTGAATGGAGAAGGGGGAAAAATCAAAAGAAATTCAACAAAACATCATCATAAAACCATAACACAACATGCTGGTCAGCAAATTGCTTCGGTAAAGAAGAAGAGAGATTTGAAACCAAAAAAAAAAAAAAGATAAAAAGATAGAAACAACCCTGCTATGCTAACTTGATACCTAACAAACCTCTTTGTAAAGAGTAAAATAATGACTTTTCTGACACCCTCCCCACCCCCCACCCCCCACCCCCCACCCCCCCAATTTGAGTCTACCAGAAACCAAATTAGCATATCATGGAATCTAACAAAACTAAGGATTCAACCTGGATGCCAAGTTACAATTTTGATAAAGGGGCAACCATTCAAAAATAAAATAAGTTATTTCACTAAAGATATGATTGCAAATTAAAACAACACAAAAGAAAATGAAAGGGCTCATAAGGTGTAGAAGATAGATTCAATGAAAAACCATCCTCTTGAGTCTTGAGTTGACTTGAAACTTCCAAACACTTGTATTTGTAAGGCACCAATGGCAGCTATCTAGCAAGCTGAGTGAGATAACACAATTATTGGGCACATGCAAGTCTGTTTTGAGACAGATAATTAGTCTTAAACTCCACTGCTGGTGTGCTAACAAGGTCTGGAGTGAACAGAGGAAGGATGCACAACACATCTTCATTGCCTTAGATCACATGTATAGAATATTCTCTTTTTGCTGTTTTTGTCTAGCTATCATGGAGTAATTGTGTTTCAATATGATGTCCATATTGTACATCTTTTATGTGCCTTAAAAACCATATTTTAATTAATAAAAATCTTCTGTTTTTATAAATAATTAATACAATCTTCTTTAACCTGTACTGCTAAAAAGAGTGTTTCAAATATAATTAGTTTCCAAATTCTCATAAATGATGACTCAATTTAACACTAAAATGGTCACCATAAGAGGAATACCTAATCATCATTACAACTGTTCTCTTAGGACCCACTACCAAAGTACCGACCCAAAAACCTAGGCAAGAAAAACCTAGGCAACAGAGGGCACCTTGTTGCCTAGGCAATGGGTTTTTATAATAAAAGGTTATAAATCCCAGGGTAGTTCCCAAGGTTTTATAGTAATTAGCAGTAATCTTTGACTAATAATCACCACAATCTTCATGAAATAAGTATAATCCTCATATAAAAACATAAAAAATCAACATACCTATTATAATAATTCCTTGGTTGCTCTTGTTTTATTAGTAGTAAAGAAGATATAAGCACCGAGCCCTTGTTTGTTAGTATTAGTAAATAACAATAATAATTCCTAGGTTGCTCTTGTGTGCTCACTGGATAAATTCTTCAATTTCTTTTTGGAAATATTAAAGGGCTCAAGGCAATTTGAGTGTCGATTGAACCCAAACAAATAAGAAATAATAAAAAAGTAACTAGTATTGAGTAGTGCAGAGGATTAGAAGAGTGAAAAATGGGGTTTATTCTTCCTTTCATATTGACTAGGCTTTTCATTATCAAACATCTTCCTTCTGTGTCAATGGATGGGATTTAGGCTGGATCCATCCAAATCGAAATCAACTTGAAAGGGTAAGATGGACCAAGAAGACATATTGAATTGGATTAGTCTAAACTTAATGGCCCAAAGTATTTATTGGATTGGATTGGATTGTAATGGATTTATATATAGGACTGGATGGGATTTAGCCAATATCTGATCAATTGACTCAATTGACAGAAGATAAGAATACAGGTGTCAATCGACCGAGTTCTCATGTGCTCATAGAGAACATGTGTTTCCAGTTGGGGAAATGATAAGGATGCAAGGGCTCCAATCCACCCCTAATCAAGAGTACAAAAGGTGATGAAAAATTACCCAAAAGAAAGAGAAGAAAACAAGCTAAATCCAACTTTTTCAAACTTTTACATCAGTACAAACTTATCCGTTAGACCCTTGAAATTCGAGTGTTTCCCAAAACTTTTCTTCTTGAAACATCTCTGAAATCTGGTAAGATAAGCATCCAATCCATAATTTCTTATCCAATCATTGAGCACATCTTCATTTCATTGCATTCTTTTCCTTTCTTTCCATACTTCCAGCAGACAGCAAACAGAATGGAGCTCCAAAAAATTTTTACTGTTTTGCTTCCCTGTAGAATAGACAGAGCATTTTATTTTGATGCTTTTACCAAACTACAGTAGTAGTCTTTCAGCATTTATGAGACCCTAATATCCTTTCGTTTTTTCCTTCTTTTTTTTGTGTTGGGTGGGGAGGAGGAGTTTGTTTTAGTTATTTATTTATTTATTTTATGAACTTCAACAATCATACACAATTATTATTTGTAAGGAACAGAAAATAATAATAACAATAATGATAATGATAATTAGGATGAGGATGCTAAGCAACAATAACTATGAAGATAACAACATAAAATCTCATCTTCTTGAATGTCTTTATTGGGCATCTATTTGCATGGTGGTTCCTACCCCAAAACAGGTTTCAAAACCCGCCTTAAACTCTCTAGAAATTTTACAACTGACCATCTTGACCACCAATGGTTAACACTAGTAATAAAATTATAACATAGATAACTATTTATTGCATCGAATATATGTAGATTTCTATATTTATCTATGAAAAAAATGTGGAAGCAAACACATTTTGGTAACTTGGGGAATTCAATTGCTTACTCAAATTTGAATAAATATGCTCACTTCCATATTTGATTGCAAGTTTGCAACTTTTCAGTGCTCATGACTGTTCTTTTCTTTTCCTAGTAGGATTTCTAAAAGAGCACTTTTTATAAAAGGGGAAATAGATTCAGAATTCAGATAAGTCTAGCAATTTGAACTTTCTAGTCAAACACGAAGTTCTTGGAATACACTCCTCTAGACAGGTATTTCTCAAGTGAAAGTGTGCTTAAGACTTCACTGCTGTTGGCATAGCAACGTCGTGTGTTTTCTGTTTCTTTTGCTATTAGGTTCGATAATAAGTGATTTATTTATTTTTTTCTTTTAGCATACATGATTTCCTAAGTCATGTAAATCTTGGGTAATGTACCATCAAAGGGAAGCTTGAAGCTTACTCATGTAAGTAGAAATAGTGGCTTTAAGTTGAACTTTTTATGTTGCAAGATTTGAAGAACATGAATCATTAGCATACTTCTTGTTTGTAGGTAAAAGCTGTCTTTCAGTTTGGAGCAGGAGGTAATTAATATGTATAAATTTTTAATGACTCTTGTCTTGTGGTTTTAATTGCTGATTTAAGTGCTATTATATTTGAAGGAAGCTGCAAGTGCTTGGAAAACCTTAGTCTTTGTCCATAGCTAGCTTAGATTCCCTGTTTGTTGAAAGTGCATATTTTAGAAAACTTGGGGAAATAATAAGGATGCAAGGGCTGGGGAAATTTATGTCTTTATATTGCTGGGCAGCAGAGGAAGCACTTCTGATCTCCAAATGGTGTTATCCTGAGTTGACTTGGATTTAACTTTAGATGTTTTTTCTATTTTTTGTGTTCCAGGGCCATCAAGGGCTGGGGACAGAGGGTCCAGGTGAGGTCCACTGACCTTACCATTGAGAGGTGCAGAGTGACCATCCCAGCCAGGCGTAATGGGACATTGGCAGTTCATGAGCTGTTAAGAGTCCTTGCCTCCTTTTCGATTGGCCCATTGGGTCAAGCCAATGGTCCATTATTCATCATAAAGAAAAAATGAGATTTTAGAGTCCCATCGAAAGTGCAAGAAAGAAAAAATGGTCCATTACTTCAAGAAAGAAATTAAAAAAAAAATGCAAAATGGCAGAGCTCATTCCAAATAAGAACGACCAAACCCAACGCCCTTGCATAACCCAGAAATTTGCCCATCCTAAACCGAAAACAAGAAAAAAAAAAAAAAAAAAAAAAAAACTTCCGGAGCACCATTACATATCACAGGAAGAGAGAAAAAACAAAACCCAAATATTTATACCTGCAATAAAATGAATCCAAACCCAAATATTTTATATCTGCAATAAAATGAACCCAAACAAAATGAGTCCAAACCCAAATATCTCCCATCGATTTCATAAACAAGCACCGAATATCATCACAACTCAAACCATCAAAAATACCCTAAGCACATGAATAATTTCTAACTACATTTAACCTTCTAACATATCCAAAATCCTCATTTCTATTTATAATCATCAAAATCCCCATTTCTTCGATTCAAAGAGAGAAGATGGTTTTTCCATCTCAAAATTTTGGCTCGGATCAACAATGACATCAGAAAGAAAACACACCTTGCTGAGAATGGGCGATGTTCAGTCTTCCACTGTTCCTGCAAGAGAAAGAATTTTTCGTTGAGAAGGAGCGGTGTTCAGCCTTCCGCTGTTCCTGCTTGGATCAACAATGACATCAGAAAGAAAACACACTTCGCTGAGCAAGAACCATGGACCGAAAAACAACAAAAATACAGTAGAACAGGACCGCTAGAGAGAGAGATTCATGGATCTTGTGTTACCTTCCACAGAGATGGCCGGAGAAGATACCGGAGATATGGCCGTTGGATTGCTACTTCAAAGGGGAGAGGAAATTGTCGACTTCTTGCTCTGACAAACCCGAGCAATTTTCTTAGCCTTTTCTTTTCTCACTGGGGTCACACTGTTCTGGTGCGACCCCGCTCACTAAATTTTGGGATCCCGCGTCCCTCTTGTTTCTCATCCCAAAACACTGTTTATCAATAAACAAACACAAGAAATGAAGAATCATTCGAGAATATTCCCTTTTCTCATCCCTTTCTCAGCAATCAAACAGACCCTTAACATTCATCATTTTCTGTTTTATAAAAGAGTAAATTACAGAATAGTACTATGTACTTTGGGGGTAGTGACACTTGAGGGCCTGAACTTTCAAGTGTGACATTTTAGTATCATGAACTTTTAAAAATACACACCAAGTCCAATTCAGCGAGGGAAAATTTTCTTCACTATTCTTCATTGTTCCATTCAAATTCTTTTATTCTTTGTTGAAAAGAAATATAGAGATGGTCTCACATGAGAAAAAAAAAAGAATAAAATAAAAGTTCAACAAGTAAAAGAGAATCTAAAAATGGTCATTTTTATTAATTTTCCCTAATTGTATTGTCAGTTTTCTCAGAGTTGGACTTAAGTGTATATTTCTAAACGCTCAGGGTACTAAAATGTCGCACTTGAAATAAGGCCCTTAAAATGCCACTACCCCCAAAGCACAATGTACCTGTTTGTAATTGGAGCCCATTTGGGAGGGCTTATACGGTGACAAATAGGGTTTCATGGTTCATGCAACGCGGAAGCTGCTGCCCAAAAGCCCTCCCAAAGGGGCATTTGTGTCTATGTAAATTTGATTAATTGAAACTTTTATGTTTACCTATAAAAAAAAAACATCATTCTTCTAGCCAATTTTTTATGCAAAAATACAGTAAATGCTTATATTAGCATATAAAAAGTCTGACTCCAAATCTCATACCATGCTTACCTACAAAACAGTACTACCTCGCATTGAAAACATCTCCCCGTGCATAATAACATATAAAAGGATGAAATATTTCTCATTTATAACTGTAATATAATGTGGGTAAAAAATTAGGACTCAAAAAGTCTATACACAGTCCATTATATGGAGGGAAGTCGGAGCCTCCTGTCTATAGACCTCTAACTTCATCCCTCTACATCATTTAGGCTCATCCAGGTACATTTAAGCTAAAACCTGAACCCTGAATGATATTCAAAGTCGACATGATGTTCAACATGTGGATCAAGATTTGGATTGGATTAATCGTTTGATTTAACACTGTGTGCACATTGGCCCTAGTTGCACCCCTATAGTTAAAACGTATCACATCTTAATAATTTACATGTCCTGGAGCCATTGTTGCATTAATCTCTTTCCATCACCAGTGTTAACATCTTATTTGGTTTCACACCTTGACAACTCATTTCCTAATTACGTCAGTGATTTCCTGTGTACTACATTAAAATGTCTCTTCATATCTTGATAAGTCTTACCGTGAAATACTGCATGTCAAATCTTAGCCTCTCAATTCATGGAACTGACATCATAAGTAGACAATTTATCAAATTCATCACAGGGATGTGACTCATAAAGTTGGCTTCTCAATAAAGTCTAAAACTTGGACTTGACCAAAACATTTGCCAATGTGTTGCGGTTGAAAAGAATGTTTTAAAAATCACCGGAACCACTTTAGCCACTGGTTTGTGGGTCATTAGTTCGAATGGGTTGTTTCAAATTAAAAAAATAAAATAAATTAAATTATAATTAAAATAAAAAATGATTAAAACTATTGTTCGGGTCAAATGAATTGATAGTTTGGTCGCATGGATCACTGACTAGGGCTGTTCAGAAATAAATTCAAACCAATCAAACCGACCAACCTATTTCGACTCAATTCGATTTAACCGGTTTTTCTTCACCACTGGTCGGTTTTGGGTTGTAAAGATGGTAAACCGATAATTTGGTTCGGTTTCAGTTTTCACACATGAAGACCAAAAATGAACCGAGTTATCTATAAATATATTCTCACTGAAATATTATATATAATATGTATATTTCTAATATATATATATATATAAAGCTGAAATATATATTTTGAAAAAAAATAATATATATATATATATATATATTTAAACCAAAACTAACCCAAACCGACTTAAACTGAACAAGTCGGTTTTGCTTAATAGAGAGTTGGTTTCGATTTAATATTTAGGTAACCCAACCAGATCGGATCAGTTGACAAAAAACTAGTAAATTGGTTCAACCCGACCCATGAATAATTTTATCACTGATCAAGTCAACAATTTTTGGCCAAAGGACGAGTTCAAGGTGAAATGGAACTAACAGACTGGACAACCGAATTGTACGTCTACAGGTCAACGATGATTAAAAAATCCACAATCTCCAATATAATCTCTTTGCCTACTTTAACTAAACCCTAATTTTAAGCTTCTAGTACACAGTACTCAACCTTTGGAAAACTGAGAGCTGGCAACATCACAATTTACAACCCCTTCTTACAAGGCTTGGGGAAGGGAAATAACTATTCAATAGACTGGAAGAATACACATCGCTAATCTAAAGAATCCCCCATCCAATGGATGACATAGACTCGCCACGAGAATCTAGCAAGCTTTCCTCATGAGTGCTGGAAAAACTTTCACTATGGGGTGACGTGGCTTTAAAATCCACGGCGAAAAGGACCATTTCATGCATTAGGGAACTCTACAAATAGCACATAAACAAGTCAGGTATGGTACATATGTCAGCCTTATACTCTACTTTCTATATAAATTTTTTCAAGTAAAAACAAATATATATCCTTCTGATGACGACAGATTTGGCCCTCCACTGACATCATGATATGTGGCATTTTAAAAACAGTTGGATGACACCTGACACCACGTAGGCAATGACCTGCCTTAGCCAAAATGAGGGAGACCTGAAGACCTACCTCCAAAGACCTGATGGAGACCTAAAGACCTACCTCTAGAGACCTACTAGAGGCCTATAGACCTACCTCCAAAGACCTACTAGTGACCTGGCGACCCACTTTCGGAGACACATAGCATCTAAGTTATACCTTGAAGCCCAGTCAGCGAGCTAGCTGGTAAAATTAGCTCAAAGCATCTCACCCAAACCGACCTCTACCTTGGCAAGACCGAACTAGCTGACCTCGTACAATTATGGCGAGCTGTCCTAGGAGTTGGTCGAGTTGTAGGGACTTAAGACGACCTACTAAGGAGAGCTCACTAACCACCCCTTGCAGTTCCTAGTACAACTTGGCAAGATTACGGTGAGCTGTTCTAGGAGCCAGCCAAGCTGAGAGGACCTAAGGCGACCTACGAGGAAGAGCTTGCTAACCATCCCCAGCAGCTCGCTACCAAAGGTGCCGATAGTGTGGCCGTTAAAATTGTTCAACGTGTTTCGCGCTAGATTCAATGCGAGCGAATCGTAACTCCCATGAAGATCTCTCAACTGACACCTTAATGTACCTGAAAATAGGGAAACAACTCCACAAATAGCTCAAGACAGTTACCCTAAGCCCCCTGAGTCCAAGAGCCTATATAAGATGTCCAGATCCACCTAGAAAGGTATGCACACTGATACCCTCTAAGCTCCCTTATGTTCTTAGAGATTACACACTCACTGGCTTAAGCATCGGAATGTTCTTCTGGGTAAAACCTACCCAGACACTCTAATCCTTCTTTCTTTACAGCTCACACTTAGCTCGGTCACATAGATACCAGCTTGGCCATACAGCTCATCACTGTTAGGTTGAACCCCTGTTCGAGCCAAATCACAAGACATGAGGGAACGTCCAGATTGTGCATCATCACCTTCCAATTACCATGGGATGCACATTTCATCGCCATCATCCAACCTCATCTCAACCATTGTTTCAAAAGGCTATTAAGGTGAGGCCAAAGGCCTAAGCCTTGAGGCAAGGCTAAGAAGAAAAGGCCTGGCCTCAATAGCCTTAGACCCTACTAGCAAGGCTTGGGCCTTAAGTTGTTTGAGGCTTACGCCTTTAGGTCTTTGGCCTCAAAATGTTCTATGCTTAGGCCTCAATTATTTTGCATGGTAATGTTAAACATGAAGGATTAAATAGGGGTAAAATAGAAATTTAAGAAAAATGCTTTGCTTTGTACATATTGGCGTTTTGAACAAATACATAAACATATAATTAATTAATAAATGCATATAAATGTATAAAAAATAGCTTGCTTTAGTTCATATTCTGTATTAATAAATGCATATAAATGAAGCACAAGAACCCTCCATGGCAGCCTACTTGGCCAAGGTGAGAGAACACCTCTCCAATTTTGACTCTTGGTATCCCCAATAAATTCCGAGATCGAAAAATACAAAGGCTGATGCCCTTTCTAGACTTGCGAGCATGATTGACTCGACAAAAAGAACGAAATATAGCTCAGTTCATAGAACGACAAGCAACTCATTACGTGATAGTAGGAGAGCAACTCTATAGATGATCTTTCATGTACTACAAAGCCGAGCTGGATAGATCCAACCTTCAGCAAGGCATATTGCCAAAAGAACAAAATGCAACTCAGCTCATAGAAAGACAAGCAACTTGCTATGTGATAGTAGGTGAGCAGCTCTATAGAAGATATTTCATGTACTACATAGCCGAGCTGGATAGACCCGATCTTCAACTATCCAAAACATGGCACAATGCCGAAATAAAGAAACACAGCTCAGTGAATAGAAGGTCCTTCACCCTACTTTATAGAAGGTCCTTCCGTCGACTTGGTGACCTGATTCTGCCAACCCACGACCTGCAATCACTGACCAACAAATTAGTCACTCTAAGCCAAAGGACTTACAACAAGCTACTCCCTTAGCTAAGTTGACCTCAGCTCGGGAATGGGGGGCAATTGATGTGGGTAGATTTGGCCCTCCGTTGACATCATGACATGTGGCATCTCAAAAACAATTGGATGACACCCGACACCACGTAGGCGATGACCCGCCTTAGCCAAAATGATGGAGACCTGAAGACCTACCTCCAGAAATCTGATGAAGACCTGAAGACCTACCTCTAGAGACCTACTTGAGACCTATAGACCTACCTCCAAAGACCTACTGGAGACCTGGCAGCCTACCTTCAGAGACACACGGCATCCAAATTACACCTCGGCGCCCAGTCAGCGAGCTAGTTAGTAAAATTAGCTCGGAGCATCTCACCTAGGCCGACCTCTACCTCTACGAGACCGAACTAGCTAATCCCATAGGATTACGGAGAGTTGCCCTAGGAGTCGGTCGAGTTGTAGGGACTTAAGGTAAGCTGCTAAGGAGAGCTAGCTAACCACCCCCTATAGTTCCTAGTACAACTCAATAAGGCTGAGCTGGCAGACTCGTAAAATTATGGCGAGCTGTCCTAGGAGCTAGCCAAGCTGAGAGGACATAAGGCGACCTACGAGGAAGAGCTCGCAAATTGTCCCCAGCAACTCGCTACCAAAGGCACCAATAACACAACCGTTAGAATGGCTCAGTGTGTCGCACGCCAGATTCTATGCGAGTGAATCATAACTTCCATGAAGATCCCTCAATTGACACCTTAATATGCCTAAAAATAGGGAAACAGCTCCACAAAGAGCTCAAGACAATTACAATAAGCCCCTGAGTCCAGGAGCCTATATAAGACGTCCAGATCCACCCAAAAAGCTATGCACACTGATACCTTCTAAGCTCCCTTATGTTCTCAGAGATTACACACCCACTAGCTTAAGCATTGGAGTGTTTTCCTAGGTAAAACCTACCTGGGCACTCTAATCCTTCTTTCTTTACAGCTCGCACTCAACTCGGTCACACAAATACCAGCTCGGCCATACAGCTCGTCACTACCAGGTTGGACCCCTGTTTGAGCCAGATCACAAGACACAAGGGAGTGTCCAGATTGTGCATCATCACCTTCCAATTACCATGAGATGCACATTTCATCACCATCATCCAACCTCATCTCAACCATTGTTTTAAAAGGCTATTAAGGTGAGGCCAAAGGCCTAAGCCTTAAGGCAAGGCTAAGAAAAAGAAGGCCTGGCCTCAATAGTCTTAGATCCTAGTAGCAAGGCTTAGCCCTTAAGTTAGTCTTAGGCTTCAACTATTTTGCATGATAATGTTAAATATGAAGGTTTAAATAGGGGTAAAACAAAAAATTAAGAAAAATGTTTTGTTTTGTACATATTGGCGTTTTGAACAAATAATTAATAAATGCATATAAATGTATAAAAAATAGCTTGCTTTAGTTCATATTCCGTATTGTTCATGGTTTATTCTTAAAACACTATTGGCTCATATCATTGAGTTTAAAGTTTTGACTATATACATACATACATACATACATACATATATATATATATATATATATATATATATATATTGTTTTAGTGTTTATGTTTTAGGAAAAAAACTACTATGTTAAGATTCTAATCATGCAAGGTTCAAAGTATTGATACGATATACCATTGTATCTTGGCTGTATTGATACCCATTTTTAAGGTATTTAAAAAACTCTTTTTAATAATTAAATAACATAAAACTAACCATGATTTTAATGAAAAACTTTGAAAAAAGAAATAAAAAGATGTCCATGGTTCAAAGTGTCGATATTCAATACACCCTTTTTTGGTTCATTGGGGTGTATTGATACTAATTTAGGGTCTAATATATCAAACAAGCCATATAAGATCTTAATTTTATGTTTTTCACATTTTTATTGTTTATGAATATATCCATTTTCTTTTGCTCAAGGATTATGCCTCAAAATGCCTTGAGTCTTATGCCTTGTCCTCAACCGCCTCGCCTCCGCCTTTAACCTTTTAAAACCTAGATCTCAACTATATGGAGTTGGCTATATAAATTTTGTTTGGTCTATTATTAATTCATTAATGGTTAAATTATTGGTGCTTAAATAATTTTTATGACTTCTATCTATGTCCCAAGTGTTTATAATTTTATAAGGCTGAATCAGCTAAGTAAAATCCTAAGACTGTGTTGTTTGGTTGCAATAGAAATAAATTTGTACTGATGCAAAATCATGGCAGTGCAAATTATTTGAATGTAAATTTTGACCTATTTGTTTCAAATTTTAGATTATTTTGTTTGGTTGCAATACAGGGATTTAAGAAGAAATTAAAAACTATTTTCAATTGATTAGTATTCTTCCTAGGCCATCTCTGGTACAAATCTTAGTATTTGTCTCTTTGGCTCAGTTTTGCGGGAGTACAAATGCAAATATGTAGAGTGCAAAACCATTTTGTATGTATTTACACTATACATATTTGCATTTGTACTCTTTTCGAACTAAGCCTTTGAATCACATGGTAATTAAGCAAAAATAAATAATTTCATATTGCGTGTATTAGTACTTAGCATAGATAAAACAACTTAATGGCCTTTTAATCAACAACTGATTTTTCAAATGACCCAATCATTAGACCTTGACCCTCCCCACGTTTATATCTACATAATTATACTTTTCCACCGTTGAATCCAATGAGGTTTGATTGATCAATTACATGAAAAATACACATGCACACATGCTTTGGAAAATAGTTTTTTCTCTTATTAAAACCAGTTTTCAATTTGTCCCACATTGGAAAATTACAAAACTTGTTTTGAGCTTTTAAATAGGAGCTTATTTACACTCCTTATAAATAAAAAGGAGAGTATAGAGGCTTGCTACTATGCAATGCGCACGCATGTGTATGGCGCAATGAGGCACTTTAGAGGCACACTTTGCTCGCACTCGCGTGGCTAGCAAAGGGCAGTTCGGTGTGAAACTGAACGTTAATGTTTCAATGGTCACAATTCGATTAGGTGTGATTAAGAGGCACTATTCAAAGTTAACAGTCATTAACCATTAACTACATTTTAACAATCATAATGTTTGAAATTGTGACTATTCAATGAGCCTTTTTCTGAACCAACACCTTCTCCTGTTTCATGACTCTTCAAAAATTATTTAACGAGCATGAATCAAGCAAATGCACATACAAGTTTTTGAAATCACTCCTATTTCTCTTAGATCGACCTATTACTATCTTACAGAAAGTTTCTTCGGAGACTTTTCAACTTTGCTAGTTGTAAATTCTCACCAAGGCTCTTTTATATCCTAAGAATGGATTTATTTGTAACTCAAATAGCAAACTCAGTGGAACTGAGTAGGGGCAAATAACATTCTAAAAATGGTGTCTCAGAGCTTTTCCTCCAAGTTTTAGTGATCTCAATTCCCAACATCCACTATACTCTCCTAATTAGTGCCAACTCTCCTCAATCTCTATGTGTTGTGTATATTTGATTGCTTTGACGTTTGAATCCAGCAATAAATATAAGAGCCTGTTTGGAAAGGAGTCAGAATGACCAACTTGGTTTTCTAGAACATTGATTAATTGGAATATTGGGATTCCCAACTTTGGGCGTGGAGAAGAGTTTAGTAAAAGTGGTCCCTGTCTTGTTTGCTTTTCTTTCAACATATAATGTGCTTTCTGCTTCTAGAGTTTGCTTAGTCTCATAGAACTCACCACCCTCTTCACCATCAAGGGCTAGCTGTTTTTTAATTTTTTTTAAGGCCAATTTTTGTCCCAACCACCATCTTTTCTCCTATATATAATCACGTTGTTTTCCATTCTTGTGAGCCCCATATTGTCCTCGTCCCTTTGACTCCTCTAATTGACATGAAAAATGAAAGTATACTGTAAGTATTTTGTTAGTTAACCTTTTGCTTTCTGTCCCCCCCCTTTATATATTCATTGTCAAGACATGTTTGGGTGTGGATGGTCCTTGTTGGTGACAAGAAGAAGGGTGCCTCGTCTGGTTGTTAGACGAAATCAGGGGTGTCAATTGGACTGGATTTGGTCCAATTCGATCCAGTCCAATGTGAGTTCATTATAAATGGATTAGGTCCAATCCAATCCAATGAATGTTTTGGACTAATTTGGACCGGTCCAATTCAATGTCTGAACCATCCAATATGTTGAAATTCATTTTGACTTAGATTGGTTTCAACCCAAACCCAGTCCATTGACACATGTATTCTTATCTTATGTCAATGGACTAGATATTGATTTAATCCAATCCAATCTAATATAAATTTGTTATGAATGGACCAGGTTCAGTCCAATCTAATAAATATTTTAGACCGATTGATCCAATCCAATATGTCTTGTTGGTCCATCCAATCCGTCCAAATTGATTTTGGACTGGACGGAATCCAATCCAAAACCAGTCCATTGATACCCTTAGATGGAACTAGGACTGAAAGAGGACCTATAATTAAAATAATATACATAATGCATTTACATTGCCATATTTTTAACTAATTGCCTCAAAAAACTTTTTTCAAGCCAATTGATAAACAAACAAGGGTGATCATATTCATGCCTTACAAAATTAGAAATAAATATATTTATGCGGGGAGAGGTTGTTGTTGACTTGTTGGCATGGTTTTAAAACCATTATTGATCTGAATCATTGATACAGATGGTTAAACCACTAAACTGTTCGACCAAATGAACAGTTTTTTGTGTCATTTTTTTTATTTTAATTATTATTTTTATTTCTCAAAACATGACTAATTGATCCATTCGGACCAAATGGTCAATCCACTGACACAAAAACCGATGGCAAAGAAATTCCATTCTTGAATCCATTTTTTAAATCTTGATTGATGGAATAGTGGACTACTGCAAACCCTATAAGCCTTTTGTGGTTCATGTAATTAAATCAAATTGGCATGATCTAAGGGCTACACAATGTGGGGGGAAGCCCATCGGCAATCCAGATGTAGGCAGGATTTGATTTTAAATCTCCGCTACAACCAGCAACAGAAATTACCAGCCAGCCAATTGGCACCTTGCGGGATGATTTATATTGGATTCATACAAATGGATCAAATGGGTATCACCATGATAGGATTGAATTCACCATAGAATGTCTCACAACTAGCTAGGGGTACTCACGGTTTGGTGGGTAATCAAATGGGGATCACCCCAATGTTTCTAGAATTTTTTCTTAACCAAAATGTTCCTTTTTTTGAATTTAGTCGATCTCTATTTCGAGGGTAGAAACTTTAATTTGAATGCAACTATTGAATTCATTTTATTCCCTCACATCAAACCTATATTTATAGTATTAACTCCTATTCTTCTCATTGAATCCTATGTGTATAGTTACCTTTATTTTTCATCATTTAATTTGACTAATTAAATCCATGAACAATAATTTTAATGGTATAAACCCTACATTTTTAAAACAGCCAAAAAATAAAACTTTTTTTAAGTGGTGGGTAATCAATTCAACCATTTGACTGAAATAGGCCAACCCATTATAACATAATTAAATACTAAAAATTTTTATTAATGTTGTAAATGAAAACAAATTTTAAAATTGATCTAAAAATGAAACCATTTTATTGATTCAATGGTCCAACCTTTTGTACCAAATAGGTCAACCCATGATGTGATAATTAAATAATAAATATTTAAATAGATAAGAAAGCAAAAAACACAAAAAAGAAGCATAGAAGTTTTGTAGAAAACATTTCAGCACATTTCTAATATTTTATATTCATCATATTAAACAAAAATAAGTATAAAAAATAAGATTTGATTTTACTGATAATGAAAATGGAATACAATAAAATTGACCCAAGAGCAAATCAATTTTTCTATCCAGATAAGTAGCGGAACAGTAGTTCAACCATCTAGGTTAAGTGGGTATACCATGATGTCATAATTAACTAATAAAAGTTAAAAATTAGTTAAAAATATAATAATTTGTAAAAAAATAAAAATAAAATTTATTCTTATGTATTCATCATACAAAAATCAAGGAAAAAGGAGAGTTAATGTCTAACATTTGATCCCATTTCCTAGGTCAAATTGTTCAATGTTTACATAGTTAGATCACCATATTATTGTTGTCATTCAAAACAATCATATATAACGCATGTGCACATTTACTAGTACTAGTAAGTGTACACGTGCTTTACACATAATAATTATAGATGAAGATAATGATAATAATAATGCATCCAAATTCTTCTATAAATTTTATGTATTTTTTTTATTTTTTATTATTAATAGGATGCGGGTTGAAAATCCAAATCTGATTACGTAATATTTAATCTTTTTTTGTTCATTATAAAAAAATATACGATTTAAATTGAGGGAATTGAAATGATGAAAAGTAGTAGTTCAATTTACAATTTAATCCCCATAATTAAATAGAGACTAAATTCAAAAATGAGTATTTTAGTCAAAAGAAAATTTCACAATCTTATTCATATTTTTTATAGTAGTGTAAATATAGAATTATAGATGTGTTCAATTTTTTTGTAACTTTTTTGTACTTTTTATGTATAAAACTAATTCTAATATATCACATTTACTTTTTTTTAAATATGATATTATACATGTGCCTAAATATTTTTTGAAAAATTTATGTATTTTTTTATTTTTATATTTTATATTTTATTAACTTTTAATATTTATTTGTGCCATTAAAGGTTATGTTTGACCCAAAATTTGAACTATTGATCTTTTCCAAACAATAAAATAATTTCATTTTTGGTCAGTTCTAAATTATGTATTTCATTTTTATTACCAATAAAAATAATTATTGCTTATTTTTTAATTTAATTAATAAAAATATCATAAATGTGTAAATTTTTCTACATTTTTGTAAGTTTCAATATTTATTTCTATTTTAAAAATTTTATTACCTAAATATGACTTCGTAGGTTGATCAATTTGATTTGGATGGTTGAGTTACTTAGCCACTACTTGGATTAAAAATGGTTTTGTTTTTCAGTCAGTTATAAAATATATGGGTTTATATTGTTAAAAATATTGACACAGATCAAATTTAATAGGAGAAAATGGGGGTTAATAATTTTAGTATAAGATTTAATGAGGGAATTAAATGAGGTGAGAAGTAATAATTAGAGTTACATTTTCAACTTTACCATTAGAGATTTACTAAATACACAATTATGAACATTTTAATAGCCACTAAAGGTGGAATTAAAACTATGATAAAATGATTTTTATACCCTTTCTCAAACAAAGAAGTAGAGGGTAATATTCCAAAAAAAAAGTTTCACATTACATTCATACTTATATATAGTACTAGTAAAAGTGTACACGCGTTGCACGTGGCAATATCAAATGATGATGATGATAATAGTTCACAACCAAATGACATTAAGACATTAATTCATTTTCTCTTTGTACTTTAGCCATTTTTATCGTTATTAACAATAATTCTTATTTTTTAAACATATTTTTGTTTAATATGAAGAATATATAATATTAATGCATGTTCAAATTTTTTTATAAAATTTATAAAAAATTCTATATTTTTATTTTTTTATTATTTAATTTATGAGATAATAAAAATTACTTATTTACCAAGAGGAAATGCAATTCCAATATATTGTTTGAATATTTGTTTTCAATATTATGGTCAAATCAACTATATATATATATATATATGTGTGTGTGTGTGTGTGTGTGTGTGTGTTAATTATTATTTATTTATAAATATTTTATTTATATTGCATTTTTGTAAAATTCTTATATGATGAAAATAGTTGAAAAATAATTATATTTTTTTCTTTATTTCAATTATTATATTTTCTTTTCCTTTTAATAATTTATTATTTTTTCAAATTAAATCGGGTCGTATCAGATTCAGAAATCCAACACATTGACCGAATTCAGATTTGAATCAATATTTATGAGATCCGATCAGATCTTTGAATTGAATCGATTCAAATATACCCTGATTCAAATCCAATCCGATCTATTTGCACCCCTACCAAACCACTTGCCTACAAAATCATTAAACTATTTGACATGGTTAGTGGGGTCATGTGTTAGACATTAATTCTCTTTATTTTTTATCCTAATTTTTATCCCATTTCTATTATTAATGAAAATAATTCTCATTAATCACACTTTTTTATATGATAAATATATAATATTATAGAATGTACCCAAAATTATCTACAGATTTCTAATTTCTAGAATTTTATGTATTTTATTATTTAATAATAATATCATGTGTTGATCCATTTGACATGGATAGTTAAACCATTAACCCACCACTTGGATGGAAAAACCATTTTTTCTTTTTCGATTGATTTTAATTCATGTATTACATTTTCATCATCAATAAAAGTAATTCTTATTTCCACATTTATTTTTGCATGTGGCAGTACCAAATGATGATGATGATAATAATCATTAACCAAAGGACCTTACTAGTTGAACCATTAACCTATTTAACAAGGAAAATGGACTATGATTAAGACATTAATTCATTTTTTTCTTTGTATTTTAGCCATTTCTATCTTTACTAACAATAATTCTCATTTTTTCAAATGTATTTTTGTTTAATATGAAGAATATATAATATTAATGTATGTTCAATTTTTTTTATAAAAAATTCTATATTTTTATTTTTTATTATTTATGAGATAATAAAAATTACTTATATACCAAGAGGAAATGCAATTCCAGTATATTGTTTGAACATTGGTTTTAATATTGTGGTCAAATCAATTATTTATATATATATATATAGTATATATATTATTTATATATATATATTATATTATTTATATATAATATATATGTTATTTATTATTTATTTATAAATATGTTATTTATATTGAATTTTGGTAAACTTTTTATATGATGGAAATAGTTGAAAAAATACTTATATTTTTTATTTTTTATTTTAACTGTTATATTTTTTCTTTTAATAATTTATTACTTTTAAAAATTAAATCGGATCGTATTAGATTTGAATATCTGACATCTTGATTAGATTCAAATTCGAATCAATATTTATGAGATCCAATTGAATCTTTGGATTATATCAAATTTGAATATACCATAATTCAAATATGATCTGATCTGTTTGCATCCTTACCAACCACTTGCCTATGATGACCTAGCTAATTAAATTATTGAACCATTTGACATGGTTAGTTGGGTCGTGTTAGACATTAATGTTCTTTATTTTTTATCCTAATTTTTATCCCATTTCTATCATTAATAAAATAATTATCATTAATCACATTTTTTATATGATGGATATATAATATTACAGAATGTACCCAAAATTGTCAATAAATTTCTATATTTTCTAGAATTTTATATATTTTATTTTATTTAATAATAACATAACCACTAACCCATCACTTGGATAGAAAAACCATCACTTGTATGTATG
Source organism: Nelumbo lutea (assembly GCF_056320005.1). Taxonomy (NCBI): domain Eukaryota; kingdom Viridiplantae; phylum Streptophyta; class Magnoliopsida; order Proteales; family Nelumbonaceae; genus Nelumbo; species Nelumbo lutea. Next base: position 210,329,675 of record NC_142684.1, read on the forward strand.
TATTTAATATTCGTTACTTAATTATGACATCATAGATTGACCCATTTGGCCCGGAATGTTAGATTATTGACCTACCTACCATCTAGATATGGAAATGGTTTCATTTTCAAACTAGTTTTAAATTTTGCATTTTATTTATATCATTGATAAAATAATTATTATTTTATCATACTTATTTTTGTTTATATTATTAGTATATAATATTATAGGTGTGCCCAAAATTATTTCATATTTTTTGTACTATTCTATTTTAAAATATTTATTTTTAATTATGTATTATGGGTTAACCTATTTAACCTGAAAGGTTGAACCACTAACCCACCCCCTAGATAGGAAGATGGTTTAATTTCCCATCAGTTTTACGTTGTATATTTGATGTCCATCATTAATAAAAATGTCTATTTTATCGTAGTTATTTTTTAATATGACAAATATATAATAATAGAATTGTGTCTAATTTTTTTTCAAATTTTCTTTTTTTGTCTATATTTTTTTGTATTTTTTATATTTTTAAATTTTTATTATTTATTTATGACATCACAAAATTATCCATTTGACTCAAATGGTTGAAGTACTTACCCACAACCTAGATGGAAAATATGATTTCATTTCTAGGTTTATTTTAAAAATATAAAATTCTATTCTATTAACAATTGTTGTGTATAGATTTATTAGTGGAATTTAATGATGATAAACAAAAGTATTTTTTATATTTATAAATTTGTATTATTTATTCATGACATCATGAAATTATTCATTTGACCTAAATGGTTGAACTATTTACCCAATACTTAGATGAAAAATATGATTTCATTTCTATGTTTATTTTAAAAATATAAAATTTCATTCTATTAATAATTGTTGTGTATGGATTTATTAGTGGAATTTAATGATGACAAAAAAAATTATAAATATTGAATTCAATGAGTGAGAATGTGATTTATTTAATGACTTAAATGTGAGACTTAATGAGAGGTAATCCAATGTACTTAATGATAGTACTCTTTTTTTAATTACATTTTCTGTTTTTCAATAAAGATAAACTAAATTCAAGAGGAGGGATATTACAGTAAAGAAAAATTCTATAAGCCAATACCTCTTGATTCACACTTTTATAAATAGTATAGATACAATATAGATATGGATAATAGATATAGATATTTAAATAGATATTAATTAATTGAAACCAAATTAATGCATTCAGTTTTTTCTAAAATATCAAACGGATCAATTTGGATATTCGGTTCAATTACATTTTTGGTTTTTCACATCACCCCCTGCTTGCAGCCCCAATCCACATAATACCTTAAATTATCAAAACAAGAAATCCAAAATAATGCCTTGTTCAGGATGGGACCTTAAAAGCCAGGATGGGACCTTAAAAGCAAGGACCCGGTACGAAGCGACTCAGACTTGGCTGTAAAGTATACTACCCCACCTGAGTCTTAGCGTAAATCAGGACCATTCAATCAGTAGGCCCCACACGTCTGACAGTTTCCACTTGTCCACTTTCAAGTACAAACGAAAAGGATAGCCACGGAATCCTCTCTCCTGGTCCCTTTGCTCACTCTACACACGAATAGTGATTGGTTAGCAAAATGAGTGGCACCTGGCTGGAAGGAGACATCATTTTCCGGCACCGGTAACAACAGCGTTCCTTTTTCTCTTTTTGGTACTTATAAAAAAAAAGGGAATAAGCTTGATTGCTAACGCCTCACAACAACAGATGTACCACCTTCTCTTCAATATTACTCACACTTCTTGCATCATTCCTTGGTTCCTTTTGTATGAATTATTGGCCGTCACCAGCTCACTTTGTCACCGAGGAGTTGTCATGATTTTGAATTTCAATGTAAAAGATAATGATAATTCAATCAAGGATTAAAATATCCATATAATATATTTGTATTTCTAATAGTTTTTTTTTTAAGTGGAAATAAAATCCTCTGCTACCTATAAAAATAAAAGGATATATTTATATATAATACACATCAAAACCCATTTCAAATAGGGTTGGGTTGAATCCAAATTTTTACTAACTCTACCTGGGAAAAAATCTGTTTAGGTCAATCAGGTTTCGAGTTAACAGAAAGACATAATACCTCAAAATGTGATGACCAATCAATTAATATTCATCAGAATTGACAGTGGATTATGATTGATCAAAGTTTTTTTCTGTATCATATCTTTCCGGCATCACAGAAATTGCTATAGAAATTACAAAATATAAAAGAATTTGCTTCAATAAAAAAATTCAAATAAATAAATTGAAAGTAAAAAATAAAATATATGTTAGAGAGAAAATATGAAGGAAAGAAAGACAGAGTAAATTTTTGTCCTTCAACTAAACAAAAAAAAATGTTGGAAACTCGATTGTACTAATTAAAATTTTGAAACATTGACATTGTCATACAACTGCTATCACTTCACAATATCACATTAGAGAATCCTCTCCTTCCATCTGCTGTGAGTGTGAGATTATCAGAGAGTGACTTCAGGGGACCCCAGCTCATGAAATGCTTTGGACCTAACCCTTTGGCAATGGAGCCACAAGGAAAGTGGATTTGTGAAACCATGGTCTGTTGTTAGCATCATCCCCACCTTACCTAACTTTATAATTGTCTGCATCACCTTATGTGGAGCTTACTAATCTTTCTTTCCACGTGTCATGCAACCAGTAAGGGAGTTGAGGGTTGCCTCAATAAGTAGAAAGTTGATTATAGAAACAGACATTTAATTAGTAGTTAAAAAGCAGCTTACTAATTTTTTGAGCGGACCAGACAGTTGGACCGAAAAAATTAGGAATCGATCACTGTTTCATTTCAGAATTGTTTTTTGGCCAAAAATCATTGATTTAGTCAATAAATCGTTGACTTGAACAATCAAACTGTCGACCTTGACAATAATTTAAGACCAATTTTAATTTTTTAATTTTTTATTTTTTATCAGAATGAACCATCCATTTGATTTGAATGATTAGACCGTTCGACTTGAGAACCAGACCCTGAATAATTCGTTGTTCGATTCGATTTTAAAAACCTTGAGTTAAACCCATACAAGATATAGGGAGCTTGAAAATGTTTGGTTCACATTTTGCTTATACCATTAATTGCATCTGATACAATGATGTAGACTCTCTTTCTTCTTCTACCTTTGCAACACCAATTTCAACTTTTCAATTGAATTCATACAGTTGGGAACTTGGGATAAGGCTTGTTGAATATATTCACATTGGTTTGAACATTGAACTTTGAACTTTGAAGGAGATATATATTCAATCTCTATCTTACACCGGTGATTTCAAATATTCAATAATTTTACACTAATCTAATGTGCAAAGCAACATCTCACCTCAATTCAACAAAACCTTATCCAGTTATCCATATTACAAGGAAATCGAATCCTCTTTCTTGTCTGGTCAGTCAGCTTCATTGAAGAATTACATTGGCTTATGACCTCGTTATCTAATTTTATGACTGGTGAGAGGGTATTAACTCTCAAAATTCCTCATTAATTTACAGTTTTTTATTTCTGTAACCTTCAAAAAGTTATCATATCATATGTACAATAAAAAAACATAAAACCATGTTTTGGACGGCTTTGATAGTTGTGTCAGGTTACGTGGTTGGTTCTGAACCGCCTAAAGTTCTGGTGAGAGGGGAAGGTGTGGTTGGAAATATAACTCACGTGCATGCCATGAGTTGGCCCAAGAAGAAGACAACAAGGGCGAGATCAATGGGTCCCAGAATTTCTGAGAGATTATGATCTAGAAATGCCACCAACATAAATGGAAGAAAGTCACCTCAGCTCCCTAGTTCCACTTACACCGTTACAAGGGGAAGAACGAATTCAGAGGGAAAAGGTAAAAAGATCTCTTTTATATGTTTTAACACCAACCTTCTTAGAAATTCTCTCTCTCTCTCTCTCATTTCATCTGCAACCTGCAAAGGGGTATGAGCATATTGCCTCTAAGTTTTACTCAGTTCATTGCTTTTAAATTTTCGTCAGTGGTCTAGCTTTTCTGGGAATCTGAATACTGAGTTCCAGCATCCCAGCATCATGTCTGGTTTTTAGTAGAATTCCTTAACAGTTGTTATTCAATAATTCAATAGGTTTTTTTTATGGGATTTCGATACAACCCCTGTATGTTTCTTGCTCTTACTACTTGAAATGTAATGTGAAGTGGTTACTGTTTTATTTTCTTTTATACGAAAATCTCAGAAATCTATCTCCGTCTTTCTCTCTCTCTCTCTACTCTTCTTCCGTTGGATATTCTCTTTTGTTCTTCATTCTTGTACGAGGATATTCTGTAATGCATGTGGTTCTGAAGCCCTTTTCTTGTATCTCATAATGCATTTTATTAGATATCCTGTAATGCATGTGGTTTGCTTTGATTTATTACAACGTTTTGTCATGTCTCCTTTTATTTTATCTCATAATAGTTGGTCGCTTTTCATTCTGTTTTAATTTAGCAGAAGGGATGATGGGAATGGGAGACAGAATTATGTTTTGCTTTGCTTGAGACTGCAAGTTTTTAGAAGCTTGGAGAAGGAAGGCTTAAGTTGTCAGATAAAGCAATGCCGGTTCCTCTCGCCCCGTATCCTACGGCTCCAGTACCATTTATGCCACCAAACGGTTGGTCCCCTGGCCGCCTGCTAATTTTAGGCTCACAGCAATCTGAATTTTCTGTCTTTGTTTTGTTAAGTTTTGAAATAATTCCTGATATCAAAAGCATTGCAGTGCAAATATTTCACTTTTGTAGACACAAGATGGTGTTTTGGGATTTGGAGGTTGATTTATGTTGGCCTTTATAAGTTGGGCTCTTTTAGTTCAACGAATCATTAAGAGTAATTTTGAGTAAAATCCAGTATCAATCTCCACTGGTGAGCTTCTGGTATTAAGAAGTTAGAATGGAAATGATCTGTACTAAATTTGAAATATTGTTTTGGAAGTATATAGATTGTAATGACTAATGATTGGCTGGTTCTGTTCCTATGTCTAGGCAGAGAAATAGATTTTCCTGCTTTTGCATCAATTGAAGTTTTTTCTGTTTTACTTTCTAGCGATTAGAGGTAGTGGAGGCGCAAAATATGTTGATATTAATCTAATATACGCAAATCCATGGTCAGTCCCAGGTGCAAAAAGCCAACTTGTTTGCTCTGGCTGTCGAAACCTTCTTGCCTATCCAGTTGGAGCAACATCTGTATGTTGTGCTGTTTGCAATGCAGTTACAGCTGTGCCGCCTCCTGGTATGCCTCTTAACCTTCTTTCCCCTGTTTCCATTTGACTCTGCATATTTTATCCATTGGAACATTAGAATGGTTTCCTGAATCAACAAAGTTTTCAAGCTGAATTAGTTATGATCTCTATATTGTGTTCGACTCCAAGTAGGAACTGAAATGGCTCAATTGGTCTGTGGAGGCTGCCACACCTTATTGATGTATATTCGTGGAGCTACAAGTGTGCAGTGTTCTTGTTGTCACACTATCAATCTAGCCATGGAAGGTATACAACTCATAATAGTACTTCAAACCCATTAACCTGTTTAGCCAGAGATTTAAGCAAGTTGAAGATTAGCTCAAATTTTCTTGGGGTGGTGATTCTTGTTTCTTATTACATTCACATTAAGACTAATCAAGGGAGTAATATAATAAACCAAAAAACTTATTGCCAGGAGAACTGTACATTTTTCAGGTAACATTCATTTGAATTTTTTTTTTCTTCTCTTATGCAGCAAACCAGGTTGCACATGTAAACTGTGGGAACTGCTGGATGCTCTTAATGTACCAATATGGAGCACGATCTGTGAAATGTGCAGTTTGCAATTTTGTGACATCAATTGGGGTCAGTATATTGCTTATTTTATTAATTTTAAACCTGTCTTCACTCTTCAGTATGTGTAAAGTACTCCATCAGAAGATAATTTTCTTTCTTAAGCCTGATGTGCATAACATTTTCTTGCTTGGGCATTAAGAGCTTTCAAGATTTCTACTACAGATTAATATTACAAAAGTGAATAAAGAAATCAAGTAGGAGTTTGTGGCCAGCACTTGGCTTTAATACGTATATAAAGCAGAAATCCATCACATTGTAGGAGTTTTTAGAGGGCATCAACAGCGGAATCACTCCGCTTCCTTTCCAGTTTGTTTGGCACACTACCGGCAGGAACACCCTCAAAAACTTTTAAATCCATCTTCAGTCATTCACCAAATGATTAAAGCATAAGACTGTTCCCCAGTGTTGGTCTCATATATGGTGCATGTGGGCCAGATACATACCTAAACTTTCTTAATAATTTTTTTCCCATAAATTCTTCAAGCTGTTGCTGATAATACTATCATCTCTTGCATAGTTCTATACATATGCACCATTCGAAGAGTCCCTAGGTTTTTGGATCTAAATGTATGACAGATTGAGCAGCATTACCAGTCGCATTAGTGCTCCTTGTAACAAGGCTGTTAAAATTAGCTCTTAGTTGGGACTGGAGAGAAATCCCACCATTTAGTGCAGAAAAGGATCCTTTCTAGAAATGCATATGCATAAAAATGGTAGGAAATGGAGATGTGGATTGGTATCAAGATAAGCTTACCTCTAAGACACTCAGGATCTCACTCCAGTCCCATTGGGGAGAACCGTGCACATAGATGTAATAGACAATATTACCAAAATTTGCTGTTTCTATAACTGTTTCATGAACTCCCAAAAAATTTCCCCTTTACATCTTTTTTCTTTTTAATATTTCATTATAAAACAGTATGAATTGTGCAGTTTAGGCATATAGTTAACAGATGTGTTTCTTGTTTCTTTATGTTCTTAATATATGTACTAATGGATGATATAGGCTTTACCAATCACTGCTGAGCAGAAGTTCAACAATTAAGGCTCATATGCAACTAAGCCAGCAAATACAGACTTCATGAGTTCATTCTTCTTTCATACGGCATGTCACCTAATTGCTTTTATCAACAGGTGGATAATATACCTCCTAGCTGAATGTATAGAGTTCTTTTTCTTTCTTGGCCTCGCACTCAATAAGAAGTTTTGGCAGGCTGTATATGTGAACATTATTCTACGAGAAGACTATTAGGTTGTGATGAAATTATAAAATTTCAAATTAGGCTTTTGTATTCTCTTACTTTATGCAACATAGTAGCACGATCATGTAACACTTCCGATATTTTCTGTTCTCAAATTCTCCAATGATCCACAAACTAAATAATAACAGTTACAACCATATAAGGCCAAAGGATCAAATTGAATGGTTATAGAAGCTTTTGGTTACAGAAGATTCAGATTTCAGAAGATGAGGATTGACAACCTTCTGGTTACATATTTGATGACAATATAGTAATAAGTTATTGTCAGATTCAACTATGCATTCTGGGATTTAGAAAAACACAAGAAATAGGAAGATGCTAAAAAAGTTCGGGAAAGAGGTAACTAATAGAAAATATGACAGATGAACTGAATATTTTTCATTTTCTTTCCCGCATCCATACTATTTTGGATTTGCTATATCCATCTTACCAGGTAAAGCTGTCTTATTAAGGAACTAAATGATAAATCCATAAGAAAACCAACCATCTTATTCCTACCGAACAGGGTAAATAGGTCTGGTGGCCCATCCACAATTAGAACGGCTTTTCAGAAGGTGGGAAAACATATCAGGAACTTCCACAAAACCTGTAATTTTCCTTTAAATAGACCCTTTTGTCAATCTGTCCCAGGTAGATCATAGATGGTAAAATTGCTGAATTTTCCTATATAAATGACAGGGATGGCATATCAAACCTTGTTTCGTCGTCTGCAACATTCACCTTGCATATGGGTACCTTTTGATATTTTAAATTGTGCCTGGATGGCCTGAAAATAACAAAATATATCAATCTCTGAATATGACTAGGAAAACGACATCATCCTCATAGAGAAGAAAATTATTCTAATATAGTTGAGGATAAACAAGACATCCAACATTAACATGAATTCACTTCAATCTTCGTATTAGATCATTTCCGACCTTTTTTCACAGAAGGAACAATGTGAACTCTTGGGAGACTTCCAAGAAATCCATGGTCAATCCTTGACCAAGCTCATCTCTTGTTCCTGCACAGGGGACTAGATAGGCTTCGGTGATGCCCCCATAATTTCAATCACACTGGGAGAACTTACAGTAGTCTATAACTTCATAATAGGAAGCTTTGTGGAATCACAACTTGCCCGAAAAAAAAGTATGAAGAACCCGCATTTGCTGTCGAGGCATTGTGGGGGCACTGATGTGAAACTCTTAAAAGTTTGGTTATATATTTGACAGAGATCAGATTTTGTCCTCACAAAAATGGTCCTCGTACCATCCTCACAACATTTGCAACCGTATATTAGAAATATCTCTGTGCTTATATATTTTCATCCATTTTCATCCATGGGAAATTGCTCCCAATGCCCGGCTGAAGTATTGTGAAAACGGTGTGAGGACAAAATCTAGATTCTTTTAGCACATTTTACATGATAAATTTCACATACCACCTGTTATTTCTCGGAATTTATGATATAGAGATTTTATGTCACATGCCCTATGCATCATGCCATATGTCCTTTTAAGACACCATGGCATTGAAGTAGCCATGCCATGTGGTGCATGTAAAAAACAATCATAGCTGTGTCATGTTCTCATGTTGCACAAATCTGTGCCACGTGTCATAAATTGTCATGTGGCATATATTTTACCACTTTTTATATAACATAATTATTATCATGTATCACAAAATTTGCCACCTGACATATTTTGCCACATTTTGTCTTATCGTGTTTACAAGACATTGGTGAAGCTGCATATGCTTCTTCTTTACCGTGTTTTGCAAAAAATACATTTGCCAAAAAGCATGCAACCGAAGCTCTAAGCAGCCTAGTATTGATTGCTTCATGCTTTTTATTGTAATTTTACCTTTGCATTCAAGAAATCTAAGTTCTGAAAGCACAGTTTACCAAGCTGTAAATCTCATCTTTGCCGTCCAAAGCTTGAAATTACTTCGAAAAAGCTTATCCAAACACTCTCAAATGGTCCAAGTGGTCAAGTTTCATTCCCACATTGATAGCAGCTGATCACAATGCGTGTAACTTTTGGCACAAACTGTAGTACATGAAAATATGGATTTAAGAAACCGAGCTCTGTATTCTGAGCGATAGAGAATATCCAAGGAACATTATCTTTTCAGGCACTGCCTCTATTCATTGAAATGGAAAGGGAAAGACCTTTGCTGAAATGATTATCATATCCATTTCTGCAAATTAAGGGATTTGAAATATATTAAGACATTAACTATGCTTTCTCATGGGATATGTATTATGTTTGTGCCTTGAATTCCTCGTCACTACCCACTCCAAATTAAGTTGAGAAAAACTTAAAAGACAAAATTCCATAACAGTATAAATTCAATCCATATTCAACTTATGGGTCCGAACCAAATTCAAAGGTTTATATAGTTTGAGGGTTTTCTCTTGTATACATCGTCTTTGCTTGAAAGGGAAGTCAAGAGGTTTTGGGTGCTTTAGAGTTTAGGATTTCTATGTTATTAATCTGTTGGATACTATACCTTTTCGTGTACCATTAATTGCAGGCTTGCAGCCAAAAAATTATTCTACCTTCCCCTTCAAACTAACATCGACCTGCTTACTCAAAGAGACATAATGCAATCTCAGTAATACTCTAGAGCTTCTCTTGAACAAGGCAACTTAAGGATTAAAGTAGGACAACAATTACCTCTCCACACTTTTTAAGGATCCGATTAGCTTGATTACAAATTTGCAATGCATTGACAGGGGCACTTTCAGCTCTTACTCAAGACAACCAATCATTAAACCTACTTGTCAACAAATTTTACAACGAATATATACTACCCACTAAATGAATTTTACAACAAATTTCAAAAATACAACTGTGTTAGGAATATTCTACCAGATACTTTTGATAATATCAAATACTTTAATGACACAAAAGAAACAATTAAAAAATGACTCTTAAACATAATAGAAATTTTTCCATAATCAAAATTGTCTTTTAAGAATTTCATCAAGAAAATGTAATGCACAACAAATACGTCATCAAGTTTTTTCAACCAATGACAGAAAAAAGGTTTTTCAACCAAAAACATTCTCATGATAAAAACACCCCTCTTGTCCTTTAATTTTCAAATCTGAAATTTAATCTAGCCTACAACTAGACATTTGAATTTTTACCAATAACACTTGAAATAAGATTATAAGTAGAATCCCTGTCAAAAGGATCTAGGCACAGTAAACATTCATAAAGTCTTTCATGATGAAATCCACCCTAGCACCAGAATAAAGAGAGAAATAGAGGACATTAAGTCAATGTCACAAAATTTAAGAAGCTCAAAATGTTGGGCTCAGAAACTTGAAAGAAAATTTAAAGAATCCCAAGTACCATGATAGATCTAGACAAGAAAGCTTAAGTTTCACAAAAATCATGGTATCTGATTTTTAAGATAAAATCCGTAAAACTTTTTTCTAGGCATAAAAATATTGCTTGAAACTTCTCCAAAAATCTTCAAAAAAGAAACAAACAAATAAAAAAGTATACAACAAAAACATCTAATATTTAATAAAACAATTACTATTCATATAATTCTGAAACTTATTATTTATGATAATTCTTATGAGTTATAATTACTCTTTAAAGTAAAATTATTAGTAAAATCGGGTTTGATAGCAAATACCAGAAGAGGGGACTGAGGTTATGTCGTTATGAATAAGGAGATCAAACCAGTAGGACCATTAATAGAATTACAAAAACATCAACTGAATGAAGGTTAACTGCAAGAACGAACATTAAATTATAGTATAAGAAAAACATTATAAGAAAAGAAAGAGAGATCATTAGCAGCATTATCATCATCAATCTCATCTTCTTATTGCTCTGATGCTATCTTGTTGTAATTTGTAAACAATAAAAAATAAAAGAAGATAAAAGAGAAGAGTAGAGATCATTAATCTAGCGATGGTACCTACCAATTATGTCTCTTTGATGAGAGCAACTCTTCGGATGATAGTAAAATTATCTAAAATCACAATAAAACCCCAGTGAGATTGACATCACATTAGAGCCCCTAACTATATATTTTCTTCCCAAAATAACCTCATTCCTCATACAAACTGAATCATCCAACATGTACGTGGTCAGGGTCCAATTGAATTACTCTATATTTCTATTGGCTAAAGCGGAATTGACTGAATGGAATACATGCAGACTCGGAGATGATAAAACATGGAGTACCTAAAATCATCTTTAATACCGTTCCATGAGTCTTGCAATGTTGTATTAAAGATTCAGGATTCTCTTACATTCTGTGGTGTTCCTGCTGATGGCAATTTTGATGCCATTTTGGTCCAAATGCTACAGCCTTTATTATCAAGTTTAATAATAAGAGAAGGAGAAATCCCTGAAATTTCAAAGTTTATTTTTTCCAACACATTGGCCTTCTCTTGTTTCCTCGTATGTCTTCCAAGTCTGAATAGGGAATTGCCTAGGGAAAGGGCCTACCTTGGCGTCTTCTTTAATACCTGTGCTGTTTATGTTTTCCAACTTATGGATCTGTTCTTAGAGGGATTTATAGCTTTGCCATTGAAGAAGCAGCAGGCAAGCTAGGCCTAGCCGGGAGTTTTAAATCTTCCCATTCCTCATCTTCCACCTTGGTGAAGTATAGATTCACCATATCATCACTTACAAGATCTAATCGCAATGGTTCCCACTGAGAAAAAGAAAAAAATTGTTAAAAAAAGTATTTACCATGAATAGGGATTGTTTATTTTACTTTTATTATCAATTTTTAACAGGTAGAGAATAAACAATTGAAGAAAAAGAGAACAAAGGAAAAACAGACCTTGGGGTTTCTGTCCTTATCCAACAGTATGGCCCTGCACCCCTGCATTTGAAACATGGTTTTCATTTTCAGAATGATTTAGGAGGAGAGGAAACAAACAAACACACGCACACACACTGGCAACAGGTTCCAGAGACCTCAAAGAAATCCTTGCTAACATCTTTCCGTAAAACATGACAACACATCCTGTACTCTCGAACAAGGCACTGACCAACACTTTGCAGCCTCCCTTCTCTAATCTGGTATTGCAGGAAAGTAGCTTAAATATTAACAGGTGTATCTTAAACAAAATAGGTCAGAAATAAGAATGCTCCACATTACTTAGAAAATTGTTAAGCAGGTGTTTAATAGAACTATTGCAAGAAATTTTTTTTTTTTTTGATGAATAGAACTATTGTAAGAATTAGGAGATGATATATTGAGAATGTGCATGACTATACCGATCTCAGAGAAATTTTAAGACTTGTTGGGGATGCCTTCTTAAGTGACTGAATTGTTTCAGATAACCAATTATCAGCACCATTTGCGGCCTCTTTCTCCTACAATAACAACATGAAAATTTCACTTAAACAAGACCCATGGTTTTTTTTTCTTTAGATCGGTATAAAATTTATGAACTTCAATCATGACCAAGAAGTAAAAGCACTAGGAAAAAAGAGCATAAGATAAAACCGCATACAAACTTCAAGCAAGAGAAATGTAAAGCATGTTAACAAACATTGCATGAACTTACAAGAGCAGATAAAATTTCTTCAACCGTCCTTTTAGAGAAACACCTATTAATAGCATCCAATCTGCAACCAGGAAAAAACTCAATAAAGATGAGCATCCAGGAAATATAGTGTATATTAATAAATAGGCAATTGAAAATCATTTATCAAATAAATAAGACACCGTAACTACTAGAAGAAGATTAGCTGACAATTCTAAGATTTGTTGAGATAGGAGTACCAGCCAGTTTATGTTGAGCTTCTTTCCTGAGTCACTTCTTCTAAGTATAGCATTAACCAGCTATTTGTCCAAAGATTTCAATCTTCAATAAAATGAAAAACAAATTCAATGAGGTTGAATAGCATTGGATCAAGTTTTGTATAAAACCCCCTCCCCAACCATCGCAAAGAAGCCTCCAGATGCTCCCAACATGATGCTCATCTCTTCCTTCACGCATAGATGGATTCTATCCATGTCATTGATGCTGCTATCTTTAGGGATGGTATACTTTATTTCAGCCTATGTTGCTTGCTGCGACAGTGGAAGTGGAACATGGGAGATGGTGCTCCACACGCTAAGCAAACAGATATGGAACACATGCAACCTGCTTGTCATAGGAAGGATATGACAAGCAGGTTGCATGTGTAAAATGAAAAACAAATTCAATGAGGTTGAATATCATTGGATCAAGCTTTGTATAAAACCCCCTCCCCAACCATCGCAAAGAAGCCTCCAGATGCTCCCAACATGATGCTCATCTCTTCCTTCACGAATAGATGGATTCTATCCATGTCATTGATGCTGCTATCTTTAGGGATGGTATACCTTCTTTCAGCCTATGTTGCTTGCTGCGACAGTGGAAGTGGAACATGGGAGATGATGCTCCACACGCTAAGCAAACAGATATGGGACACATGCAACCTGCTTGTCATAGGAAGGATATGGGGGAGGAGTGAGCTGATCTCAGCTGTAGAAGATCTAACACACCTTTCAAATTTCAAATCGTCCTGGGGAGGAGAAATTGAATTAAGTTTTTATTTTATTTAGTCTCATTTAAATTAGGAGTGTCTTGGCATCCCTCCTACTGAAGTTCACAAATATGTGCTGTAAATTCACCAGTGAGGTTATCTTTTTTGAGGGAAATTTAACAAAATTTCATTAAAGAAAGAAGAGGTACATGAGAAGAAGTACAAACCAGGGGAAGATCCCCAAAAGATTAGAGAGGAAGCTTGTCACTATACAAATAATCCAAATACAGACCACATTTGGCTAATCCAGTGAGGTTATCTACTCTCTTCTTCTAAAGGTGTGACGTGTGAGATTCTCTTCTCTTTTTCTTTCCTTCTACTTAAAGATCAGAAACTATTTCTCTCTATCTTTCTTCTCCAATTAAGCCATAGAGCCATAGAGGCATAGAGATCTAGAATTCAGACTAAAGTGGTCACTTGTCTCAGATCATTCTTTTTTTTTTTTATCAGTAAAACAGAGATAGATTTTATTGAGAGAGAAAAATGAATTTACATCAGTGAGCAGCCTCGGCCTTAGATCACTCTAAATTTGTAATCTTCCCACAGATCTGAATTTTCTTTGTCAACACTTGTCAGCCTACCATCACTAAATCTGTACATCACTCCTCTCACCCTATATCATGTATCCCATAGTTCTAGTTACCTTGGTCTGGTGTTTGATTTTAGGACAAGTAGGTTTTGCAAGAGCATTCTAATTTGATCTTTATCTCTTCTTTGAACTATTAATAACTTATGATAGCTTGAATTAGCAACTAATACGAAGCAGTGTTCTCCTTGGTTTACCTGTAAAGAATCTATGCTTCAACTGTAATCAAACTACTTTATCCAGATAACCAAATTTAGCTGATCTATCAAATAGGTCAAATAAATATAAAAGATAGCAAAGGCCAATGGAGTACTGCAAGTGCATAAAAGAATCCAGACACCATATGACCACGATGACCATGACTTTAGTACCAGTTTTACCTGTGATAAGCACTTTTTGCTTTGAGAGGAGGATGCTCTGAGATTTTGTCAATAATTGTAGAAACAACAGCTGGATCAGATGTATTGACCTTAAACAATGCTTCTTCTAGCAAAGACAATTTCTGTTCACTGATAGAAGAAATGTTACAAAGCATTCATTTCACATGCACATGCACACAGAACTGCATAGAGACAGAATAAAATGTTTTTTTTTTTTACAAGGTGAAAAAGAATATTTTTTTATCAATAACAGAAAAGAATTTTTATTAAATTAAAATCAAAAGTATACAAGGAAAGAAAACATCTTTCAGCTCCCATTGAGCTTAAAGCCAATTATATTACTCATTGCCCAAAACAATTGTATACCCCCTGTTTGACTAGTGAATAAAGCCAGTCAATTAGTTGATCTCTAACCCAAGTGAATGAGGCCTCTACCTCTCTTGCCAAAGTCTTTCATCTCCCTCAAATCCTTGCCTGTATTTCCATATTCCTTAATTATTATTCTTCAACCATCCCACTACCAACATGGAATCCCCTTCCACCTCCACCTGTTTGAGGTTCATCAGCTATGGTGTATGGCTCTCTCATGCTTTGATGCGGAGACATGTCTTCCTGAAACTCTGCTACAGATACTTAGGTTGGGTGTTATGGGGGTTAAACATTAGAGGGAAAACTTCATGAAATATTATACCAGCTGCTATCATTTGGGTCATTTGGAAGGAAAGAAATTAGTGTGTCTTTGGAAATATTCTGATATGGGCTGGCAGGCAATGGATGGAGTAGAAGATCAAGACTGTAATCAGTCTTGAATCCTAAAAGTTTTAGGTTTGTAAAACAGAAAAGAAGATGAGAGAAAAGGGAGAGAATAGAAGAGAAGCAAGAGAACACAAGTTGCTGAAAGGAGGGACAGATTCTTAACAGATCTGCCGCCGCCACTCTCTTAATATTTATAGGTTTATGTTTAGTACATGATGAAAGGACACATCTGCCCTTGGTACTTACATAATAAAGAAAGTAAATAAAACTGAAATAAATAGCAGCTGAATTAGCAAACTGACTCAAACTGACACTACTATAACTGAAACAAATACTGCTGTCCTACGAACACAGTGGGGACCACTGCAGTGGGGCCCACATCAGTGTTCTCTACACTCCCCCTCAAGTTGGGAGTAGATATCTATCATGCCCAACTTGGATAGGTCTGTCTCTAACTTCTTCCTCGGTACAGCCTTGGTGAGGATTTCCGCGAGCTGCATATTGGATGTGATGTACGGAAGACACACTTCTTGTGATATAACTCTTTCTCGCACAAAATGTCGATCAACTTCGATATGTTTAGTTCTGTCATACTGCACTGGGTTGTGGGCTATATTAATAGCTGCCTGGTTATCACAATACAACATTAAGGGCTTTTCATAGTCAATACCCAACTCTTCAAGTAGTGACTTCAGCCATAAGATTTCAGCCACTCCATTAGCCATTGACCTGTATTCCGCTTCAGCACTGGAGCGGGAAACAACACTTTTCTTCTTACTCCTCCAAGTGACAAGGTTACCTCCCACAAGGGCACAATATCCAGAGGTAGACCTTCTGTCATCAACACTTCCAGCCAAATCGGCATCTGTATAGACTTCCACCCTCATATGATTATTGTTCTTGAGTAATATACCTCTACCCGGGCATCTCTTCAAGTATGCTAATATTCGTTCTGCCGCAAGAAGATGAGAAGTTCTAGGGGAGTGCATGTACTGGCTGACAACACTAACTGCATAGCTGATATCCGGCCGAGTGAGACAGACATATAGAAGCTTTCCAACCAACCGTTGGAACATAACTTTTTCCTCAAGAGGGTCCCCACCCTCTGCACTAATCTTGTGATTTTGTTCGATGGGTGTATCGGCCGGCTTAACACCCAGCTTTCCAGTTTCCGCCAACAGATTTAGAACATATTTTCTCTGAGAGATAAAAATCCCCTGCTTGGATCTAGCAACCTCAATACCCAAAAAATACCGTAGTGCACCAAGATCTTTTACCTCAAACTCTTGATGAAGGAGCTGCTTGAGAGACTCAATCTCATGACTGTCATTTCCTGTCACCACAATATCATCTACATATACTGCTAGTAGTGTCAGAGAGGACTCCATCCTTTTGATGAATAGTGTATGATCTGACTGGGCCAGTAAATAACCAAACCTTCCAAGGGCTAATCTGAACCTATCAAACCAGGCTCTAGATGACTGCTTCAAACCATACAATGCCTTATTCAGTCGGAAAACCTTCTTACCTGTCTCTGTATCATAGAATCCAGGAGGCAACTGCATGTAAACCTCTTCTTGTAAGTCTCCATTCAGAAAGGCATTTTTAACATCCATCTGAAACAGGGGCCAAGAATGATTTGCTGCAAGGGATAACAAAACTCGAATGGTGGTCATCTTGGCTACTGGGGCAAAGGTCTCCAAGTAATCTATACCATAAGTCTGAGTGAATCCCTTTGCAACCAACCGGGCTTTGTATCTTTCAATAGAGCCATCAGCATTATGCTTCACAGTGAATACCCATCTGCATCCCACCGGTTTCTTTCCTTTTGGTGGGTCAACCAGTGTCCAGGTATTATTCTTCAACAGGGCATCCATTTCGACTTGCATTGCATCTTTCCATTCTGGAACCGATAAGGCTTCTTGCACTGCTCTTGGAATAGGGACATCGGCAATGGAAGTGAGATAGGACCGGTAAGATGGTGATAGACGATCATAGGATAGGAACTGTGAGATGCTGTGACCTGTAGAAGTGGTGCAATGTCGTTTCCCTTTGCGAATGGCAATAGGGAGATCAAGGTCATCCACAGGAGGGGAAGTGGCAACAGCGAGAGGTATCTCAGTAGGCTTTGGATCTGGAGCCGCAGAAGGAACTGGATTTGGCCGGACTGCCGAGGACTAGGATCAACCTGCCTGCATCGCCTGTGATAGACTCTCAACTCCGGCTCCCTCTGACCACCCTCACCACTACAACCTTCATTACCCAGTGGAATAGGTAAAGGAACAGCCCCACTTCCACTCTCACTGCTCAAAACAGCCCCACTTCCACTCTCACTACTCTCCCCCTGAGGAAAGAAACCCAAAACAGCCCCACTTTTACTGCTCTCCCCCTGAGGAGAAACCCTAGGATAGTAGGGTGTCTCCTCAAAGAAGGTGACATCCATAGAGACAAACCGTTTCCCTGAAACCGGATCATAGCAGCAATAACCCTTTTGAGTTTGTGCATAACCAAGGAAAATGCATTTGGAGGCCTTAGGGTCAAACTTGGAATGATGAGGCCCGAGAAGCTGGACGAAACAGGTACAACCAAAGGTTTTAAGGGGAACAATGAACAACTCCTTGTCTAGGTAAAGAAGGGAAAAGGGGGTTCTCATATCAAGGACCCGGGAAGGAACTCGATTAATGAGATAAACTGTCGTGAGGATAGCATCACCCCAGAAGCGAATAGGTACACTGGAGGTAAACATAATGCTTCTAGCCACCTCCAAGATATGCCTATTCTTCCTTTCGGCAACGCTGTTCTGCTGTGGTGTATAAGGGCAAGTGCTCTGGTGAATAACCCCATGGCTACGAAGGTAGGAGGTCAATGATTGAGCAAAGTATTCCTTTGCATTATCAGATCTGAGGACTTTGATTTTAGTTCCAAACTGAGTGAGAATCATCTGATGGAAGTTTTGGGTTAGAGCAGGAACCTCATCCCGAGAACGCATAAGATATACCCAAGAAAACCGGGTATGGTCATCAACAAACAGTAGAAAATATTTGTACCCACCCATAGAAGAGATATGATATGGCCCCCAAACATCAGTATGCACAATATCAAAAGGGAAATTACTCCTTTTATTACTTAAAGAATAAGAGGTTCTACAATGTTTGGCAAGCTCACAACTCTCACACCTCAACTCTGATAGCTCAACAGACTCAAATAAAGAAGAGATATTTGAGTCAGGGATCTTGCCCTGACTCTGGGATCTTGGCAAGGACTACAAGAACTTCTCCTTGGAAAGCTATTCAAGCCATCTTGCCCTTGTTCTATCCATGGGTCAGGTATGACTTACACTCAAGTAACCTCATTAAATTCTAGGAACATGTTTGGGTTGGGAACTCCTCTTCAAAAGATCAATTTCCAGGCCTATTTGCTATCTCTACCCTTAAAAATGAGCCAATTCCTCCTTTATTGTTCCTTCTAATTCACCTTCTGTGTCCGGTTGGAATTTGAACTTGAGAAGAGATATCAGGGACACAGAGTTAGCATGCATTTCAGCCTTATTATCCATTCTTGATGGGGTCTTCATTGAGCCCTCGAAGTCAGATAGTAGAATTTGGACACTCACTCCCTCGAGTTCCTATTCCTGTGCCTCTTTCTTCAAATCCCTTTTATCCTCCTCTCTTGTTGGACTGTCTTTTCCTGTTAAAGAAGTATGGTGTCGACCTATTCCTCCAAAGGTTGGGTGCTTCTGTTGGGAAGCCTTTCTAGAAAGAGTTAATACAGGGGATCTACTTCAAAGAAACTGGCCCAATAGATACTTGTCTCCTCACTAGTGTGCTCTTTGTAAATCTGATGGTGAGTCCGGATATCACTTATTAATTTCTTGCCAGTTTGTTAAAGTCATTTGGGAATGGTTTACTTCTCTGTTTGGTTGCAAGTAGACTCCCCCTTCGGATGTGCAAAGCTTATTTACTTCCATACCCAACTGATTAACCAAAAGGGCCGAGATCATGTGGAGATGTGATAGAGCCGCGGTGTGTTGGACTATCTGGGAGGAGAGAAATTTAAGAGTATTTTCTGATAAGGAGAGAAGCTTGGAAGTACTGGAAACTATCCACATTAGGGTGATTCACTGGTTTAACCTTGGAGTTGTTTGCAGTGTTCTCAGTTGATGAGATGGCCAGAAAGTGGAAGGAGATTGCGGAGTTAGGCTCAATCAAGAAGACCTCAAATTCCTACTGGGCACCTCCACCTCAGGGGTTTACCAAATTGAATTTTGATGGCAAAAGCATGGGTAATCTAGGGCCCTCCGAAGTTGGGGGAGTCATACGGGATGAAAATGGGAACCTGTTAGCTATGTACTCTGGCCCAATCGGGGTGGGAGATTTCCTTGAGGGCTGAGATCCTAGGAGCTCTTGAAGGGATTCAGAGGGCCAAGGAAATGAATTTTAAAAAATTGATCATAAAAGGTGATTCAGAAATTGTAGTAAATTGAGTAAAAGAGGACAGCTCTTCACCCTGGAAATACAGCAATGAAAAGAGGAAATTCAAGTGGCTCACCAAGGATATTGAAATCCGTTGTACATGGATAGCGAGAAGCACTAATGCACTGGTAGATGGTCTAGCTAGGCAAAGGATGAACAGAAGCTCAATGTTTTGGGCTGTTCTGTAATTGTTTCATGAATTCGAGTTTATAGGGTATTTGGGAGTTAAGATTTTTTAGCTCCTTTGTAATTCACCTTTTCCATCTTATTAATAAAATTCACTGTTATTGATAAAAAAAAAACAAATTTAAAAGAAATCCTATATTCTTGGCTAAGCATACAGAAGCACTTTCAGGGTATCTAGATAGTTGGACCTTTTTTGTCTAAAGTATACTTTTTTCTATTTTTGTATATCCCCTACCTATAATCCCTCAATGTACATGGGCTGGTTAATTATTTTGGCTGACAGTTGAATGTAATACATATTTTACATATTCAAAAAAAGAGTGTTAAACCTTGCAAGAGTGCCGAGGTTCCTGCTCTGAGTCACCATACCCAAGACCTGAAAAATAGCCATAATTGATGCATGTCCATCACTAAAGAGTAAAGACTCCTCAATACCAGAGAAACCTGGGTTGTCAAGTGAGCTTCCATCAAAATCCATATTATTCTATTGCATCTTGAGGGAACCCATTGATGTTGAATCCACACCTTCAGTGTAGAGGAGGCTGCCACCACTCCCCCTCCCTAAGGCCTCTCCTAAAACCTAGGTCCCTAGCCACACATTTGGAAAAGGAATCCAAATTTTGAAAATGGGTTCAAGAACCAAGATGGTAGGAAGAAAGAGCATACAAGAGAACCAATTCTTTAATAAGTCATCCCCAATCCACAAGTCTTTCCAAAATAAAATTTTGTTACCATTTCCAGCATCACACCTAATATGGGATAAGAAGGTAGGAAGAATAGAATGGATAGATTTCAAAAGAAGTAGCGGAGGCTCTTGGGAAGACCTTAGCATCTCAACCATTGCCCATCAAACCATGAAATGCTTATAATAACTGTTAGAGTCGAATAAATAGGGGTAATTTAGTCTTTGTATGTCTCTTACATAGACAGGGGCATTTCTGTCTTTGTATGCCTATTTACTAATTCAAAATGAAAGGTCGACTGTGTAGGACTTTTGAACTACTCAGTTCGACATTGTTCTTCTTCCTCCTCTCCTCTCTCTCTCTTCTTTCTTCTCAGTTCGGCTGAATACAAACATAGTATCAGAGCGCCACTGATATAGGTCGATTGCAGCCTTCTTCGTTTTTTTTTCTTCGTTTTTCTGGTGTACAAAATCTGGGTTAGAAGACTGCGGCAAACCCAGGTTTCTGCTGCAACTTCTAGGGTTTCGGTGGATTGATCTCTGGTGACAGTGGACAAGTGCAACAGTTGAGTGAACAGAAAAATAAAAGAGTTTTTTTCGTGTGGACTGCTGTCACCATGTGTGACAGCTGTGGTGGTCGAGTAGGTGCAGTGGTGGTGGTCTGAACCTTCGAATGAGCTGTTTCAAGGGGGATTTTCTGTGTTTTCTTAATCTGCCTGTTCGCAGTACAGTAGTTTTCAAAGTGGCCGAATGCATGTTAGGGCAAACTCGTGGTGACTATTAGTGTGCTGGTGTGGTTGTTGAAGAACAGTAGTGCTGTGGTTGGAACCTCTTCTTCTTTGTGTGTGTGACGGGTAGAACCAGTTCCGCAGACTGAAATGGCTTCGGCGGGTGATTCAAGTGGTGACCAGAAATCGAGTATGATGATCTCCTCTGATTTTTTGAGTGTCAAGATGACATCCATTAAACTCAATGGCAAAAACTATGTTCCATGGGCCAAGTCGGTGGAAGTGTTTTTGAAGGCTAAGAAGAAAGTGAAACATGTACGAGAGGAGAAACCGAGTGCTGAATCCCCGGGTTTTAGTGATTGGGAGCAAGAGGATGCTCAAATCATGATGTGGCTGTGGAACAGTATGGAGCCTAAAATCAGTATTAATTTCACGTTTTTAGATACAGCAAGGGATATATGGGAACATGCCAAGAAACTCTATTCTGGACAAGACAACACTACAAGGGTTTATCAGCTTTATCAGGAATACTTCAGTCTGTAGTAGGGAAATCGGACTCTTGAAGAATATTATGCCAATATGAAAAATCTTCGGAACGAACTTAATGTCTATCATCCCTTAACTCCGGACGTCGAAGTTCAGCAGCAACAAAGGGAACAGCTAGATGTTACACGGTTCTCGGTGGGACTCTAAGCAAAATGTGACCTGTCAGAGCACAGATATTGGGGGGATTTGCTCTCCCTACTCTAGAGGAAGTTTTTACCCGTCTTCATAGGATATCTCTTAGCCTAATAGAGAGTAGCATAACTTCCGACAGATCAACACTTATTCGCTCTCGAGGTGGTTCTTATGTGCATAGAGGAGGTGGCCATACAATTAAGGGAGGTCATGGTAACCCTATGGGTGGTCATAGCAGTGGAGGAGGTCATGATTCAGGGGGAGGTCGTGGCAGAGGAAGGGGGAGCACAACTAGAAAGTGCACACATTGTGGAAGAGAAGGGCACACAGTTAACTTCTGCTATGATCTGCATGGCCCACCATCCACATGGGCTAATCATGCAGTTGTTGGTGGTAGTGAAGTCAATGATACTCAACCAGTTGATCCAGCATCTTCTACAATCACAATTACTTCAGGAAAGGAGATGATGAGTATCCCAAGAGAGGAGTACTAGAGATTCCTTCAGGCCACTTCACATCAGAACACCGCCACCCTCGCTCATTCAGGTATAGCTTGCCTAGCATCCAAACCCTCACCCTGGACAATTGACTTTGGAGCCTCTGATCACATGACCGGGACTCCAGGTGTGTTTTCCTCTCTTTCACCAATCTCTGCATCGAACAATGTTAACCTTGCCAATGGATCTACTTCCCCCATTTACGGTGTTGGTAATGTGACCATAGCATCTCTTTCTTTATCTTCTGTTTTATACATTCCCAAGTTTCCCTTTAATCTTATGTTTGTTAGTAAACTAACCAAATCCCTCAATTGTTCGATCACATTTTACCCTTCCTCTTGTGTTTTTCAGGATCTAACGACGGGGAAGAAGATTGATGGAGGGCATGAAGCTAGCAGATTGTATTATCTTGACGAGAATGGATCTACAGTTGTACTTCAAACCTCTTTGACTCCTCCTCAATGGCATTATAGACTCGGCCATCCATCTCTCAAAGCTCTCAAGCTTCTTGTTCCGTCATTGACGTCTGTCATCTTTACAGTGTGAGTCGTGTCAGTATGGGGAACACCATCGGGTTTCCTTCCGTCCTAGAGCTGATAGTCGTATGTTGAGTCATTTTGAGTTAGTTCATTCAAATGTTTGGGGCCCAATTAAAATTGAGTCGTACAATGGTTACAAATATTTTGTTATCTTTGTTGATGATTCTTCAAGAATGACATGGCTTTATTTAATGAAAGAAAGAAGTGAATTATTTTCCATTTTCAAAAAATTTCATGCTAAAGTGCATACACAATTTGGTGTTTCACTTAAAATTCTTCGTTCTGACAATGGCAGAGAGTATTTTCTTTCTAAATTTCAGCAATACTTGGAACAACATGGTATTATTCATCAGACATCTTGTGCCCACACCCCTTAGCAAAATGGGGTGGCTGAGAGGAAGAACTGACATCTACTTGAAACAGCACGGTCTCTTCTTCATCATATGAATGTTCCTAAACGGTTCTGGAGTGATGCAGTACTTACTGCTTGTTTTCTTATTAATTGCATGCCCTTCATTCTTGATGGTCGTCCTCCATTCTCTGGCATTCTCCCAATCAAGAATAAGGTGGTGATCAAGCTCTTTCCACAGTCCTTCTAGGGTTGCAAAATGCATTGTCATATCTCCTTGTCTCAAGGCAGCAATGTCTTGGTTTAGCCTATAAATTCTGGCATTGTTCTTTCTCTGCCCATAAGTTTTAGACACTTTCTCCCAAATCCTAGCAGCAGTGGAAACGTGTTGAACAGTCCTGGCTACTCTTGGAGTCATTGAAGCAAGCAGCCAGGACATAACAGTAGCATTCTCCCTATGCCAAACTGCGTACTCCACACTACCCACTTCAGGTTCCTTCTTCTGCCCATCTAAATAACCCGTGAGTTCCCGGGAAGTAATGAAGAGCATGGCAGAAACAGACCATTCTCTGAAATTGTATTCATCCAACAACATACTGGTGATCTGCAACCTGTGCAAATTTGGATTCTCCAGATTAGGAGACCTCCCACCAGATCTATTATCCCTAGAAGACACTTCCCCCGATATTGAAGACATCTCCTCCCTCTTACAATGATCACGATTGCAAACTCAGTACAAAGAATACTGTTTTAGACTTACCGAGGTTGTTAAAGTCCTGAGAACTCGTAACAGATCTAAAACCAAGAGCAACCCACCGCTGCACTGTGTTGACTTCTACTGGGCTTTGTAATCACCCCTACGACCTGTACTAGGACTGTCGGAATCAGTCCTTCCACCTAGATCTGTTCCACACAGATCTCTCTTAGCGGTTGAATGGCTACTACCTACTGTAAGGAATCTAGTAGGGCATCAGCTTCTGGGACAAACTCCCCTTGGGCCCTACAACCAAGGAAAACCCTAGATATAGATCTTGCTGTGTTCTACGGTCAACCCTAGGGTTTCTTCACAGCGACCAAGATAGAGAAGAAAAAAGAAGGAATAGATAAGAGTAGAAAAGGTGGTGGCGGCTGTAACCAGGAGATGGATTAATGCTTTGATACCATGTTTGCTGGAACACAGCAGCCGAAGAAGAAGAGAAGAAAAAGAGGAGAAAGTTTGAGAATGGCGGCTCTAAACCTTTCAGCCGACCCTACTATCTTATATATATGTTTATCACATAGTGTTACATGAATGGACTAGAATGCCCCTGATTAGTGATGGGACACCTGGACAAATAAAACATTAAACAAGTTTAGGCCCAATAACTAATGACTTAAGACCCAGCAATGACTAACATATACATTAAATCAGCCAAACCAACAAAGTGTATACTCATCAACAAAGACCAGCACCTCCACCATCTTCTACTCCGACGGTAGACCCAGCTCCTTCCACAACCAGATTGCCTTCTGATCTTGACATTCCTATTGCATTGTGGAAAGGAAAATGTAGTTGCACGCTACATCCCATATCCAATTATGTTTCTGTATCTAACCTTTCTGCTTCCCATCACAAGTTTATTACCCTGTTGTCCTCTGTATCCATACCTAAGGATGTTCAGGAGGCTCTTACCTCGCTAGGGTGGCGAAAAGATATGGAAGAGGAACTCTCTGCTCTTCATCACAATCATACATGGGAACTCACCAATCTTCCCCCAGGTACGCATGTTGTTGGTTGTAAATGGATGTATGCTATTAAGTATCTACCAGATGGGAGAGTGGAATGTCTAAAAGCCCGATTAGTTACAAAAGGGTACTC
Source organism: Nelumbo lutea (assembly GCF_056320005.1). Classification (NCBI taxonomy): domain Eukaryota; kingdom Viridiplantae; phylum Streptophyta; class Magnoliopsida; order Proteales; family Nelumbonaceae; genus Nelumbo; species Nelumbo lutea. Next base: position 210,355,022 of record NC_142684.1, read on the forward strand.
TCAACTTTATGGGGTAGACTATGTCAAAACCTTTTCTCCAATTTCAAAGATTGGCTCAGTACGTGTGTTGATTTCCATAGTTGTCATGCATGACTGGCCTCTATTTCAGCTTGATATTAAAAATGCCTTTCTCCATATTGATCTCCTAGAGGAAGTGTACATGGAGCAACCACCTGGGTTTGTTGCTCAGGGGGAGGATGGTAAGGTGTGTAAGCTCAAGAAGGTGATCTATGGGCTCAAACAGTCTCCTCGTGCTTAGTTTGGAAAATTTAGTGAAGTGGTGAAGGGGTTTGGAATGAGATAATGTCAGGTCGACCATTCAGTATTTAGCTATGACTCTCTGGCCGGGAAGATCTTGCTAGTAGTTTATGTGGATGACATAGTCATAACTAGTAGTGATAGAGTTGGGATTGATAGATTGAAGACTTTCCTTCAAGATCACTTTTAGACAAAAGATCTTGGGAAGTTGAAGTATTTCCTTGGTATAGAAGTTGCTAGATCAAAGCAAGGCATAAACCTTTGTCAGCGAAAATATGTCCTTGACCTGTTGGATGAAACAGGGTTACTAGGTGCTAAACCAACTGAAACTCCAATGGAATTGAATGTGAAGTTAGGAAGTGACACATGTGAATTGTTTGATAATCCTGGAAGGTATAGAAGGCTAGTGGGAAAACTGAATTATCTAACTATTGCTAGGCTTGATATCTCATTTGTTGTCAGTGTGGTAAGCCAGTTTATGCAGTCCTCAGGTACCTCACTGAGATGCAGTTCTTAGGACTGTGTGGTATTTGAAAGGGGCTCCAGGAAAGGTTCAAAGTATCAATACGTATCAGCCTGTATCGGCCGATATGTATCATTCCGGGACCCCTCCGATACGCCCCTACAATGGGTGTATCAGGGGTCTAACCGGTTCAAGGTGTGGAGGAGGCCTAAACCAGCTCCCATGAACTATACCAAAGCTGTATCGATACGCCCATACCGGCGTATCGGGTGTATCGATAATTTTGAACCTTGGCTCCAAGTCGTGGATTATTGTACAAGCCAAGAGGTGATCTTGAAATAGTTGGATACACTGATCCAGACTGGGCTGGCTCTGTGTCAAATAGAAGATCCACTACAGGTTATTGCACCTTTCTTGGAGGAAACCTTGTGACATGGAAGAGCAAGAAGTGGATTGTGGTAGCAAGGAGCAATGCAGAAGCAGAATAATAGGGCCATGGCACACACTGCATGTGAACTAGTGTGGTTGAAGAATCTATTGCAAGAAATCAGGTTCTCAATAAGCAAACCCATGAGGCTATACTGTGACAACTAGGCTGCAATTCACATCTCATCCAATCCAGTGTTTCACGAGAGAAATAAGCACATAGAGGTAGATTGCCACTTTGTAAGGGAAAAGGTCATCAATGGTGTGATAAGAATAGAGCATGTGAGAACAGGTGATCAATGGGCAGATCTGTTCACAAAAGGGTTAAGTTCGGGAAGAGTGATCTATATATATGTAACAAGCTAGGATTATATGATATATACTCTCCAGCTTGAGGGGGAGTGTGAGAGTCGAATAAATAGGGGTAATTTAGTCTTTGTATGTCTCTTACATAGACAGGGGCATTTCTGTCTTTGTATGCCTATTTACTAATTCAAAATGAAACGTCGACTGTGTAGGACTTTTGAACTACTCAGTTCGACACTATTCTTCTTCTTCCTCCTCCTTCTTCTTCTTCTTCTTCTTCTTCTCTCCTCTCTCTTTCTTCTTTCTTCTCAGTTCGGTTGAATACAATCACCTTGTGCTATAGCCTATCCTGTTCCAATGGAAATTTCCACAACCATTTATCCAACAAAGTAGTGTTCCTTTGCACTAAGTTTCCAATTCCAATCTCCCCTAATTCTTTACTCCTACATACGTTCTCCCATTTACCATGTGATCTCTCTTAGATTCCCCTCCTGTCCCACAAAATCTCTCTCATTATTGTTTAGTGTTGAAACATGGGATAAATGTTTTATATGTTGAAGAACGATCAAAGACTAAGTTCAATACTTGAAACCAAGTCAATTTTCTAGAACACCTTATATGTGTATTCTTGAAGGGAAAAGAATACCATAGAATGCCTGAAATGTGTAAACCAAATTTTAACTATAATTTTCAAACAAAATGAAATGTAGCACAAGAAGTTTGACTCTATAACAATTCACAGAGTTGGATCACCTAGAAAATGAAGTTGGAGGCTAGTAAACTTGCCAAATTGTAATTTGACACTACTTAGAAAGTATAAGGAGAAGCTCTTCTCCAACCTCCTTTGCCCAGTAAAAAGGTCCAAACACTAGGATCGTTGACAATGTGCCATCTTTAATTATAACACTTAACTCTATGAAATGCCCCAAGTCCTTAAATTACATCATTTGAAGGAGGAGAATGTAAATATTTTTTTTATCATCAACACAGAAATTCATTCATTCATTAACTTAAAGAAAAAGAAAAGATTACAACAAGTTGTGAAATAAAAACAAAAAATGTCAAACCCAATACAATGTATGACAGCTATCTACTTAATTCATCTAAAAAGGTAGCTTCCTTGTCAAAAGCAAAAGAAAAGTTAGACCACTAGTTTTTTTTTTTTTATCAGCAAAAGAGAATTTTATTTGAAATTAGGGTTAAAATAAGGTTTTACAGCTTTGTGTATGGGATTAAAGCTCCCGCACTATTACAAATTTCTGTCCCACTTTACATTGCAGCCCAAGACACTTGTTGCCTCAAAGCCCCTTGTTTAGCAAGATAATCAGCTAACCCATTTGCACTCCTTCTAACCCATTTAAATTCAGCCTCTACCTCCCTTGCAACCTTTTCCACTTCCCTTATCACTTGTTTGAAGGTCCATGAAATACTTCTATTGTTTTTATCCCAAGAAATTATCACCTTGGAATCCCCTTCAACCCCAATGTGTCTCATTCCCAGTTGTTTAGCTATCTTCAGCCCTTGTAGCAATGCCATTAACTCAGCTTTTTGAGATTTGCTCATGCCAATCGGTCCAGAGAACAAAGCTAATATTCTCCTTTCAGAATTTCTGATTACTCCCCCAATTCCTGACAATCCCGGATTTCCAAAAGAGCTTCCGTCAAAATTTAGTTTAAACCCATTACCATCTAGAGGTTTACTCTTGAGGATTGTGCTACTTCTGTCCAAGATCTTATAATGTCTATGATTGAGAAATCTTGAAAGATATGCATAGATCTTACCCGATGAGATACTTTAACTTTGATGGTGTCAATTACCTCCTCCATTGTTCTACCTCTATCCAAAAATATTTCGTTGTTCATTTTTTCCCAAATCACCCAGCAAATAGCTGCCTTTGTAGCTTTCCACATAACCTTCCCTCTTTTCTTTGGTTGACTCAAAAAGTCCTGGTTTAAGAGTCCTGTCACATCTCGAGGAGAAACCCACCTGCAACCAAAGAGAGTACAAAAAAAATCCCAAATGTGATGCACAAAAGAGCAAGATAATAATAGGCGTGCTAGGGACTCACCACTTTCCATACAAAGGGAGCACATGTGAGAAAAAAGGCATACATAAGGCCTTCTTCTTTGCAGCACATCACAAGTATTTACCTTGCCAAGGAAGATTTCCCAACAGAAAGCTTGAATTTTTGGGGGAATAGGCTTACTCCATATTTCTTTCCCAGGGAAATCCCCAACCGGGATGCAAGGTGAAGCAAGAACACTAAAGAAGGAAGAACAAGAGAAGAGGCCATCTAAGGAGCCTTTCAATATTCTGGAGTCTTCCAAGGATGGGTCCAGATGAACTTTTCCTATTAGGTCCAGCAATTGAACTAAAGAGTCACATTCATTTTCCCTGAGGCCCCTTTTGAAACCCAGATTCCAATTAACCCCATTTGGACTAGGATTTCCCAAATTTCTTATTGTTTCCCCTTTGAAATTTGACATAGTGTAGAGGTCAAGAAAAAGGTCCTTAAGTGGACTATCTCCCACCCAAAGGTCTTCCCAGAAACGAATTTTATTAGACTGGCCCACATCAAGTCGAATGGAATTAAGGGATGTCGAGTAAATTTCATAAATTCCTTTCAAGAAGAAGCTGAAGAAACATGAGGGGCAATTTTTGCATCCCAACCATTTCCATCCAAACCATGAATACTCTCAATGACTTTGTGCCATAGCCTATCTCTCTCAAAAGGGAATCTCCACAACCGTTTTCCTAACAAAGTTGAGTTCCTGAGTGAAATATTTCCTATTCCCAGACCCCCTTGATCCTTGGGATTTCTAACTTGGTCCCAATTAATCAAGTGAACCTTCCTCTCCTCTCCTGGGTCCCACAGAAAAACTCTCATGTATTTCTCTAAAATCCATGCTACTCTACAGGGTATTCTAAAGGTTGAAAGGAAATAAATAGGGAGGTTTTTCAAAGTGGCTCTAATCAAGGTTATCTTCCACCTAGAGAGATATATTTCTCTTCCACAAAGCTAGCTTCCTAGCAAATCTTTCAATGGCTAGCTTCCAGAACCTCCTGACCTAGGATTGCCTCCTAAAGGTAACCCCGAGTAGCTCATTGGCCAACTTCTAATCTCACACCCCAAAACCTCTACGAATCTATGGAGTTCCCCTTCCTCCAGATTAACCTCTACAATGCCTGTTTTAGTCCAATTTATTTATCCTTAAACCTGTCACCTCCACAAAGTTATCCAATAGTAATTTTAGGTTTACCAGTCCCTCATTCCCACCCTCACAAAAGAATATTGTGTCATCTGCAAATTGGAGGTGGAAAACAACCACTTGATTTCTACCTATCCTCAACCTTCTGAACACTGGTATTGTTTCCATGTGTTTCAGCATCACACTAAGATAGTAATGAGTTTAATCTCTTTGATTCCCTCAAGGATTCAGGATGAATAGGCTAAGAGTTTAGTCCCTTTGCAATTCCAATGAGCCACCTTATATTTTTTATTTTTGGAAAGGTAATGTATTGTATTATAAGCAAGAAGATTACAGACCAATGCCATATACAACCATACCATAATAGGACCACATAGAATTTCTGTTAATGGGTACTTAACATAAAAACAAAATGCCCCTATCAAAAAATCTATTATAATCAATGCTCCTGAAGTCCTTATCCACTGACAGCCAGGAGAAAAGCTTTCCTTTAATATGACCAAGAATTATTGGATCCTTGGAGTATTTGTTCTCAGATATCTGAGCATTCTTCTCCTCCCATATACACTAAAAGGCAGTCATAGGCAGGAAAAAATCCAGTCCGTCCAAAAGTTTCCAAGACTGTATCCCAACCCTGAATGAGCCATATTCTCTTCAAAACATAAATTTTATCATCTTTTTACACTTCACAAACAAGAGGTAAAGGAAGCAGTCGCCATACTGTATGATTTGCAGCTCATATCAAATATCTAAACCAACTGTGGATATGAATCAGTGAACTAATAGCAGGTCAACTAAGCAATGCTCAAAACTCAAATAGGAAAAAAACATCATGTATCATTCAAGAACACAAATGCAAAATGATTGGCATTGTTGCCACTTTTTTCAAACAGGATAATGTTATTTACAATCTTCTCCATGTTGGTTTTGTAGTTGGCCTTCTTAATACCCAGGATTTTAATTGAATAAGAAATATACCATGGCAGGGACAAAGTGTGTTGCCAGGCCACAAGCAAGCATCTCTGCACCATCCAACCTTGCACCTGTAAGACCAATATATTCCCCTGGAAAGAAAAACCAGAACAAAATAAATAAGATCTAAGCTCACTCAAGTTAATTTAAGGTCCAGTAAGGGATAAAGAACCATAAAATGGCAATATGCATGGTTCACAATTTCAATATCGATAGAAATTTCACCATGTAGATATGGAAAATTTTCTAGGGTATTTCGCTAGTTCTTCTAAGACATTTGGAAATTAAAAAATAATCAAGGAGATGTTCTAAAAACATGGAATTAGTTATTTATCAAAAGAAAACATGGAATTAGTCAACAAGCCTCCAAGGAATCACTAGTATAATTGCACATTTAAGGATCAAAAAACAATAGCAAACAATTGTGTAAATCAAATAAGAGAAAACTACGAAACTTAAATTAGGTATCTTTTTTTCCATCTCCCTTTTGATCTTTTAGACTTCTTCTCTCCATTACCTGTGTCATTTACTTTCCATTTCCACTTTTGTCTTTTTTTTGTTACTATACATTTTGAATTTTTTTATTAGATTTAGAATCCCCTTTTGTGGTTGTGTGCCTTTTTATTTTTCTTTTGAATTTAGTGACTTATTAATTGAATCATATATCAAAATTGTAAGCCAATTATCCTATCACTACTTGTTCTTTTCAGAATATATTTTTTAAAAATTATGATGATTTTAATGCAACATCAAAAACTTTCTAATAATATTCTAGAACTTTGTGAACCTAGTCGCATTCCACCACAGCCGCTTGCTAAGCATCTCCCAATTTCTTCCTCAGCTTCAGCAAGATTTCTGACCATAATGTAACCACCAAGATATGGTTTCCCTCCACCACATTTATCAACACTGTCAAATAACATTTCCATACAGCCTTAATCCTCACCCACTAGGTTATTTGTCTTGCCTCTATCAAATTATCTAGCTTAATAAAGCCAACACAGAGGTCACCAATCTACCTAACCATTACATTGCTCCATTAAGTGTAAAGGTAGTCAAAAGCTCACACCCGACATGATTTCCACTCCCCTATGGTCACAGGTGCAATTATTGCTCATTTTCCTTGGTACTAGATAAAGAAAATCCCATTCGAGATTCCTTGATCCTATTCTCCAAACTCTCCTTGCCTCTGCCTCAGACGATAAGATGAATAGATATTTGCAGTCTAGTAATCTCCTAACTTTGACCCCAAAGTCCACCTTCCAATTACACATTGCCCATTACTGTTTTTCTATAGAAAACAGTAACTTCATTGATTAATTTAAGAGTACAACTGTCATCACACAACAAGGTGGTGAGCCTTCAAAAGAAGCAGAGTTACATACAAGCCCAAAACATAGCCTCCCAGTTGACTCCCTGCTTTGCTAAGGTGTCAGCCATTCCATTTGCTGATCTTCTAGTCCATATAGCTTTGCACCCCAAGCACCCTTGCTAGACAGAAAATCTCTCTTATATTCTGTCTAAATAGCTAAAGTGCTCAAGCTTCCTGTTTGCAGCCAACCTGTTACCAACTTGGAATCTCCTTCCACCTCTAGCTATTGCAGTCCCCACTATTTAGCCAATTGGACCAGAGTAAAGGCCTAGCACTCTTCCTTTTTCATTTCTTAAAGACACTCCCAATTTCAGAAGAGCCTGGGTTACCCATAGAGCTTCCATCAAAATTCAACTTCACCATATTAGATAGAGGTGGAGACTAGCTTTCTTGAACAATGGGAGAAGAGGAAGATGAAGCCACTATAGTACTACAACCCCTAAAGAAGTCATCTAAAGAAAAATCCTTGAAAAGATCCAAAGTTTCCAAGCAATGTATATTATCTTGATGGTTATGCCTTCAGTGAGTTCTTTGATTCTTTCTTGCCCTTGGAAGGTCCTGTTGTTTCTTTCTTCCCAAATTGACTACTGTATAGCTGCTCTAGTTGTTCTCCACATCACCCTTCCCCATTTATTTGGTTGTTGGAAGATGCTAGAGTTGAAAAGGTTCACCACACTCAAGGGATTCTACCTGCAACCAATGAGAGAGAACCAGTTCCAAATATTAGAAACAAAAGGATAAGAAATTAGTAAATGAGTCACAGTCTCACCACTCCTCAAGAAAAGGCTACAGATATGTGGGGAAAGGCACCAAAAAGGCTGTTTTCTTTGAAGCATGTCCATTTCTGTATTTTCTCCATCAGTGCCTCAATTGCTACCATCCCCACCAAGCACCTTTTAAAAAAGCCTTTTCTCCTCTTTTTCCCTTTCCCATCCACTTCAATAAAGAAACTTCGACTACCCACCTTCAAAGACGCTTCCCCTTCCCTTGTCTATTCTATTCCTTCTGCTTTCTCAACAAATGTTGTGTATCTGTCACCGTACCAACAACCTCTATCTTCCTCTCAACATCTTGATGTGCATCTTGCCTTCCTCTTTTCATTCCTCCCCATCCACCTTGTACCCCTCTATCCCCCATTACCACCCCTTATTCCTTGGAACTGCTCACTTTCAGACTAAACCCAAATTCTCGCACATGTTGGCCCAAGATTTTAACATCGAACCAATCAATGCCCCCCTCTTTTTTTTTCTTTTTTTTTTGATGAATATCAGTGGCCCCTCTTTATTTGCAGTTGAACCATAAACTTATTTGCCATAAGCTCCATTTAAGATAGAGTGGACAAGCTCTAGTTAATAGTGAAGGTGAAGGAAATAACCATACTTCTTGAAAGAATTTTTCATCAATCCCTTGAAAGTAAGGAACTAAGGATCCCTGGTTTCTTGGAAACATAACTGGCTGAGAACTATTTGACAAACACATAAGGTAAGATAGAGATGGAACAGATTTACCAAAGAAGCCAGGGAGTCTGGATAAAAAATAAGAGGCTCCTACATCTGGAAATAGTCCTAGTGCTGTTTCTGGCATGGAAAAGACCTGCAAAAAGCCAATTGCATGATGAATCAAATAGTTCTAACCCATGAGGAAGGAAAAAAAATATTTAAACAAACAAAAAGTAATGATTCCAATCTATAATCATATTTCCATAGAAAATAAGTAAGATATACACATACACCTACATGAATATACATATATAGATACATACATAAATATGTAAGTGTATTACATATATGTTTACCAGAAGTTTTAATGACATCCAAGATTTTGTTTTTTTTTTTGATCAATAACACCAGCTTCATTAAGTTAAAAGAAAAGAGGGAATATGGATACAAGAGGGGAGATAAAATATCTTAGCTCCCCAAAAACAGAAAATAAATGGAGTGCAAAGAGAAAATATTAAAAACTAGCCCAAAAAACAGACTCCCTATTCACTCCTTGCTTGGCCAACCCATCCGCAAATGAGTTGGCACTCCTCTTCACCCAGCTGTACTGAATCTCAATGTCCCTACCCAGCCATAAGAACTATTTTTTTTCATTGTTAAAGTTCCACAAACCACTGTCCTCTGTCTTCAACCAACTAACCACCACCTTCGAATCACCTTCCGGGATCAAATGGCTGATATTTAGTTCCTTTGCTCTTTGAATTCCTTCAAGCACTACAAGGATCTCAGCCCTAAGAGAGTCACCTTCTCCAATAGGGCCAGAGAATAAAGTAATAACAATCCCTTCCTCATTCCTGAAGACTCCTCCAATCCCAGAGGGCCCTGGATTCCTTACACTGCTGCCATCAAAATTCAACTTTATAAAGCCCGAGGGGGGAGGGGACCAAAACGGACAAAGAGTCCTCTTGCATCTAGCATTGGAAGCAATCTCTTTCCAGTTTCTTAGCAAATCATCCACAGGAAAATCTGAAAACAACTCCAAAGATTTTAGCCAATGGACAGCCCTTAAAAGGATTCGATCTAACAATTCTTCCAATGTTCTTTCCTTGTCGGAAAAAATGCGTAAGTTTCTTTCTTCCCACAATGACCAGCATACCACTGCCCTAATACACCTCCACATAGTCTTCCCTCACTTCCTAGGCCAACTGAAAAAAGAATGAGAAAACAAACCCTGGACAGTCTCCGGAGGATACCAAGAACACCCAAAATGGGAGAAAACCCACTCCCAAACAGTTTTAGCAGCCTTACAAGAGACCATGAGGTGGTAACTAGATTCCCCATCAGCTTTACAAAGAGCACATCTATTAGGAAGTAGACAATAGTTGGGTCTCTTTCTCTGAAGTCTAAAGCATTGATTCTTTCCAGGAAAATTTCCCAACAAATAAAGAACAACTCGAGGAGGAATAGGCCTGCTCCAAATTTCTTTAACCGGAAAGGACAACCCAAAGGGGATAGGAGGCTGAGTTAAGGTTTCAAGGAATGAAGCACAAGAAAAGGTACCAGAGCTAGAAGGGGTCCAAAATCTGGTGTCTTCCTTAGTAGGGTTTAGGAAGACAATCTCAAGGGAGGTTAGCAAAGTTACCAAGCTATCCATGTCAATATCCCTAATTGCCCTACACAGACCTAGGTTCCATCCTAATCCAGAAGTGGAGGCTGAAAGGACCAAGAAAGAAGATATTGGTTTATTTTTCAAGTCTGATAGAGCATACAAGGAAGGAAACTGGTCCTTCGGAGGAGAATCCCCGACCCAAAGTTGTTCCCAGAATTTTATTCGGTTACCAGAGTTTAGACCATACCTGATCCAAGGGGAGAAAACTGGAAGCAGAATGTGAATGGATTTCCAAGGAGAAGCAGCTGAGGCCCTTGCCAAGATTCTAGGATCCCAGCCATTGTCTTCCAGCCCATGAATGCTAGCCACAATCTTAGTCCACAATTTATCCCTTTCCAATGAAAACCTCCACAACCATTTCCCTGGTAAAGCCATATTCCTTTTCTTGAAATTACCAATCCCAATACCTCCTAGTTTTTTACACCTAGTGACCACCTCGCAACTCACCCTATGATCTCTCTTCTCCTCTCCAGGCGCCCACAGAAAGTTCCTTATTAATTTTTCCAAAAGATTGGAAACCTTTGAGGGGATCTTAAACACTAACAGATAGTAGACAAGTAAGTTAGCTAGGGTAGACCTAATGAGAGTGACTCACCCACCTAAAGAAAGATAATTTCTCTTCCAGGCCGCCAGCCTCTTCTCAAACCTCTCCACTACCGGAGTCCAAAAGCTAACACTCTTAGGATTATCTCCTAAAGGGAGGCCCAAGTATGTCAGGGGCCAGTCCGAAATTGCAAAACTTAGCTCACCTACAAATTCCCTTAGGTCCCTTTCATTCACATTCACTCCCGCCACACAACTCTTATAAAAGTTCACCTTGAGGTTAGATATCTACTCAAAGAGTTGTATTGTCAAGTTTAGATTCCGGATCCAATTGAAGTTCCCTCCTTCACAAAATAGGATAGTATCATCTGCAAACTATAGAAGTGTTAACGGAACCTCCTCCCTTCCTACTCTCCACCCTCTTATCAAATTCCTCGAGTCTGCTCTATGGATCAATCCCCCAAGCACATCAACAATCAGGGTGAAAAGAAAAGGGGAAAGAGGATATCCTTGTCTTAGACCTCTCAACACAGGAAAGAAATCAACCACAGCCCCGTTCACCAGGATAGAATAATGACAAGTCCTAACACAGCCCCAAATCCACTTACACCACCTGTCTCCAAAACCAAAACTCCTCAACACCTCCATCAAGAAAGACTAATCAACCAAGTCATAAGCCTTCTCCAAATCCAATTTGCAAACCACTCCCTTCTTCTTTGACTTCCTAAAGCTCTCCAAGCTCTCATTTGCAATGAGAATCTAATCGGTGATTTGTCTTCCCTCCACAAAAGCACCTTGGTTGGGTGCAATAATAGAGGGAAGCACCTTCTTTATCTTGAGAAACAGCACCTTTGCAATGATTTTGTACAAGCTAGTCACCAGACTGATAGGTCTAAAATCCTTTGGTTGTGATGCATCTTTCTTCTTTGAGACCAAAGCAATGAAAGTTGAGTTCAAGCCCAGATTTATTACACCCCTTCTGTGGAACTCCTCAAAAACTGATCTAAGATCATTCTCCAAAATATCCCAACAGTCCTAGTAGAAGGCCATTGTAAACCCATCTGGACCCGGAGCTTTTGTCCTATCCATTGAGAATACTGCTTCCTTTACCTCCTCCATATCAAAACTTTTTTCTAACCTCTCTCTTCTCTGCACTTAGAGTCGGCCAATATCCCTCCAACCACACTCTCCCATTCATAGGCCTTCTAAAAATAGATTTGAAGTGGTTTACTAGAGACTCTGCAATTTCTACCGGGTGGGACAACACTGCTCCATCAACTTCCAAATTAGAGATGAAATTCTTCTTTCTCCTCCCATTTGCCACTGAATGGAAAAAGCTTGTGTTTCTGTCTCCCTCCTTTAGCCACTTACACCTGAATTTTTGCCTCCAACTGATTTCCTCCTTAACCAAGATGTTCTCCATCTGCCTCCTCAAAACCCATCTCAAATTCCTTTCTTCCTCTCCAAAGGAACCTCTCTCTTCCTTCCGGTTCAAATCCTCGATTTGCTCCACCAGAACTTTTCTCTCTTCTAATCTTCCAAACTCCAACCTATTCCACTCCTTTAATTGTGATTTTAAGTATTGGAGTTTCTTGTGGAACCTCATTTCCTCCCAATCAACTACCGGATTAGCTTGCTCCCACCACTCTCTGATCTTCTCAATGAAACCCGGATGAGTCAACCACATGTTTTCAAACCTGAAAGGGGTAGGCCCAACTCCTCTTATTTCCTCCTTGACCAACACTATAGGCCAGTGGTCTGAAGTAAGTCTTGGGAGAACCCTAGAAGTAATATTGCCCTAATATTCCTCCCAATCTGTTGAGAACAAAAATCTGTCCAACTTAGAGAAAATTGGCCTTGATTGAAGGTTGGACCAAGTGAAGTTATTATTTAGGAAAGGAAGTTCTTTAAGTTCAAAAGAGTCCACAAATTGGTCGAACTTCCTCATACTTGTTGTCACTCTCTATATGGCTTTCAAACCAAGGGCTCCCAACTCTTGGTTGGGAAGAGAATCTGGAACAAGGGACACAGAGCACTCATCAGTAGCCAAAATTGAATTGACAGAGTTGAGGGACTTACCTAAGGCAGAGATGTGAGGAGAGAGCATAGGCAAAAGAGTGGTAGTCACTTCCTTTTTTGAGAAATTAGAGCACTCTGCCTCTCCAAGTTGGGGGAAGAAAATCCCTATCACTGTATCAACACAAAGACCCCTTTCTGTACCCAAGTATGTACCTCTCTGTGAGGTACCTTGTTCAACTCTGAGAAGACCCGAGCTACCTCCTTTTCGGCCTCTTGCAAAGCGCTAGAACTAGGGAAGGACTCAACCAAATTTGGGTTAAGATCATTCACCCACTCCTCCCCCTCCTCCTTTCCCTCCCCCACCGAATCCCCTATGAACAAACAATATAGGCTGAAAGAATCCCTGTTTTGTTCTTCAAATAGAGCTTCGTCTGCCGCATTACCTAAACTCCTATAGGCTTCCAATCTTTCATCATAGTCAGAATCTGAGCCGCAGCTTATCCAACCTTGGTCAGCCTCTTCCTTCTCTTCTGTTCTAACTCTCAAATAGCACGGGTTCGGGCGATCAGGAATGTTGTGTTTTTGCGCGTTGCCGGCCAGCCATTGGACCCAACATAGAGGACAGCGTCCTTTTACCTTGCTCGCAATCTAAGCCCCTCCACAGTCGAGAGGGTGAGACCTAGATGATGATAGATGAATGTTGCCATTTGTCCCATGCCTGCCCCGCCCCACCCCACGTGATGACTTAAGTTGTTACGTGGGCTTTTAAAAAAACCACCCGATGCCTGCCCTGCCCCACATGAAGGCTCACCTACTAACCCGTCCGGCCCAGCCTTCCTTAAAGTCGGTTCAGACAATGACTTTGAGCACACCCGAACCTTACCCCTTTTAGCCACGTCAGCATAGGACGGGCCACCCTCTTTAAACAACCCAACTTCAAAAAAATTTGAATTAGAAGCCTTAATAGGAAAGCTTCGAGACTTGGGGCACCCCTGCAAATGTTCCCCTTCCTCTGTAGTTCGCCCACACGCACCAAGCTTTCCCGCCAGCCCTGAAGGCCACGTGTACACCAACCTGCAGACTCATCAGCTCCTTCAACCTCTGTTCGTCTTCCCCAGAGCGAGGCTTCATCTTCTGAAGCTAACCAAACCTTGTACCAGGCATCTTCTGAGAGAACTTCGAAGGCGCACGGCAAGTACTCTGGCTTGATCCCAACAACCTTAAGTTCCAAAGCTCTCAAGTTTCTTAAGTTAACCTCCAACAAAACTCCACCCAACACTCTAACAATTTTCCTTAGTATTTGATCGTTCCAAAGGTTGAAAGGAAGACCGAGAAGTTTGATCAAGAAGTTGCCGACTCTAGATTCAACTTCGTGGAGCCCAGTTCTGGACCTGAATCAAACTTCCCTCTACAAAGAATGTACTGAAATTCAATTTCTTATCGCCAGTATCTAATAAAGCTTTCTTTTCAGCAAAAGGCAACAACACTACATCTCCATCTAAGCCCAACCTCTCTGCAACTACTTCTAAAACCTTCGACCAATCTTCTATCACCCTATCTGCCACTAGGACCATCCTCTTCTCCCAGCTCCCACTCCCTTCTTCCAAAGCTACTCGTCGGAGGACAGTCGAGCTAGACACCAAAACTTCAGGGTAATGCTTAAAACAGGGCACCTGATTACAAAGGACAGAAGGATTACAATCCTTCAAGCCAGGGACTTCTTCCACTCTCCCTTCAACCTCTAGAAGAAAAGCCTGGAGATTAAAAGCAAAGGAAGCCCACCCTCTCCGCTTCTGGCCTTCTAGAATACACAACACTTGCCTTTTGTTATTACCAAAGAGTTCGGTAACCATTATAAACCACCCGTTTCGATTCCTCTTTAGCATAGTTTCGAACCTCTTACTCTCACAGGTCAACGAGTTTCTCCAACCTTCTTCCGGTAAAGAATTAACAATTCCATCTACAAAACCTTTCAACCACACACATGCCTCCTCCGATAGGAGAATCATCGCCCTGCTCCCTTCTCTGATTTTCAAGTGAACCTTCCCCTTTGTCCTTCCCTGCTCGAACAGGAAAGATTTGGCTTCAATGATCAACTCTAGTCTCCATTTCCCTGCCAGCTTGAACTTCCTCTCCTCTCCCATGGTTTCCTTACAGACTAACAAGACTTATTTGTTCCTAATGAAATCCAAGATGTGAACTGCTATTCATAAATTATCTGTTTATGGGCACATAACATCTGAGAACTTAGATAATGGGACAATGGAGAATAAAGTACCGAGTTCTCTGTAGCAATCCGGAATCTACCATGTATAGAAGCTCCAGCACCACCTCCAAAGATGATTCCATTAAGAATTGAAACCTTCAAATGTGCTTATCGTTAATGATAGGATTGAATTTCAAGATACAAGAAATCTGAAATAACTCAGAAAAGAACCTAGTAACAGAAAAACTCTATGGGAATGAGAGAAAAACTAAGATAAATTTGCAAAGTTGAATCACCTGGGGCTTGTTGTATGTTGCCATAATGTAATTTAATGTATACTCAATCCAGAAAAACCTTGCACCTAATCTCCAATGACCTGGTGAATAAAAATTGGATAAGATGCAACTTCAGCTCAATTTTGATTAGTAGAAACTTCAAACTCCCAGAAAACCCAAGCCACATTGAGAGGACTATTGAGTCCCATAGAAATAGGAACAAGGAAAGATACTAAAAGAAAGACAAAAAAACAAATCCACCACAACCAATGGTTATAGCCTATGGCTATTGAATGAAAAGAATTTGCCTATTTAGAGAAAAGCATTTACCATCAGTGGTATCCTTAACCACAGCTGCAACATCCCCACCAGCACAGAATGCTCTTCCTTCTCCCTGCAACCAATTGAGCATATTAATCACTGAAATGAAGCAAAATGACAAGAAAACACAAAATACTAAAAATCAAATCTATATATGTATATATATATATATATATATATATATATATAACAAAGCGATCAAGAAATTTTCTCCTTTTTTCGAATTTTTTATTTTTTTATTCCATGTCATTTTTGAAACAACCAATGAGATGAACTTTCCAAGAACCTAAATAATCTCTTCTCCTAAAATTTCTCCTAAGCTACCTCTCCCACTTTCTCCAAAATTATCTCTAATTCCTATTTATCTTCTAAATTATCTCTAATTCCTATTTATCTCCAAAATTATCTCAAATTTAGTAGAGAGTTTCTCTCCTATTTATCCTCTCCCATACTTTTTATCTATATCAAGTTTGGATTAAAAAAGTTAAGAATTATTTAAATTTTCTAACAAAATTATATAATAACTTTAAAATATTTATTAAAAACACAAAACAATTTTATAATTTTACAAAATATATCACGAAATTATGTACTAACAATTTAAGTTATGTTTTTTCTAGATTATCAATTTAAATGTTTTTCAAATATTTAATAATATGTAATATCTTTAAATAAATAAAATTTAAATATTTTATACACTATTTAAACAGTTATCATAACTAGATTTTAAATAGTTCAAATAACGGAGTTATGTAATAAATTTAAAAAATTTATTCAAAGTAGAAAAATAATTATAACATTATATTCAAATAAATAATAATTTAATATATTACAAAATTAATAATGAAATTATGTAATAATAGTATAAATTATGATTTTATGGATAATTAAATTCAATAAATAATTAATATTTTAAAATTTAAATATTTTACATATTATTTAAGTATTTAAATAACTAAATATTTTAAATAAAAAAATATTTTAAATAGTTAAAATAAAGATATTATGTAATAAATTTAAAAGAAATATGAAAAGTAGAAAAATAATTATAACATAATATTGAAATAACTAATTTCATTTATACCAAGTAATAATTCAAAAAAATAACTTTCAAAAAAGTTAATATTTATTAATAATAATTTTAAACCCTTAATCTATATTTATTATATAATTACATATTCTAAAATTAATATTTATTGTATTTCAGTAATTATTATTATTTGTTTATAGATGTATTTTCAATGATTATGTATAAATTTATTTTGTTTTGTTATTTAACAGAAAACTTTCAATAATTATTGGAGATTAAACCACCATTATTGAATTTTTTAAATTTAATTATCGTACTTATTGTACATATTGTATTTTTGTTATAAATTATTGATTAATTAATATTTATTAAATTTCAAAACTATTATTTGATATTATACTATTTATTGACTAAGTTAATATATTTTTAGTACTTATTGTATTTTTGTAATTACTATAATTATTGTATTTTTTTTCATAAAACCAATATATTTTCAATAATTGTGTTTTCGCTATAAACTTTCAATAATTATTGGAGATTAAAACTATTGTTATTTATCAGAGATAAGACTATTAGTTTAGCTAAAATTATGAGTGTTCATGAGTTGGTTCAGTCCGGCCATATGTTATTTGGCCAACCAAATTGACCTGGTTAGGTTGGGGAGTTAGTCAGCTAAAACCGACTGACCTTTTGTGAAAACCGATCCACTCAAGTTGTATCAGTTTGGGTTGGTTTCCACAAAAAATCAGTCAGTTCAAAAGATTTAAAGTAAAAAATTAAACTTAATTTTAAAATTTTCAATGCAATTATTAAAAAATAAATTTAAAAATTAGATTTATGAAATAAAATATTTTAGACTAAGACATATGGAAAATTTATCACTTTCTCATATTAAAAGTTATATTTAAAATATAAAATATTAATATATATCCATGGTTAGGCTGTTCGATTTTCGTCAGTTTACAAATAGCCAAAATGAAACTGATCCAGCTTGGTCGAATTGGGAAATTTTTTAACCAAAGCCGACCTAAAATACTAGAAAACTGACCAGCTCGAGTCGAGTTGATTGGGTTGGTCGGTTTCAGAAGTTTGATGAATAAACCTAACTGAAATTAATTATTGTTATTTTTGAATTATAAAAAATTTATTAAAAGAAGTATATAAAATATGAATAATTATTAATTATTTAAAAAGTTGAAAAATATAAAACAATTGTATACTCTTATGTGTTTCTATTAGGGTCATTTACTAGAACACACCTTATAGTTTTATATATTTACTTAAACCTACCTTATAGTTCTCATTTTACTAAAACATCCCATATATTTTACAACTTATTTACTTAGTCAACCTTTCATTAAGGATTGTTTGTTTTGCCATTAGGCCCAATATTTTTAATTCCAAAAATACTCTTAACACTTTTATATACAGAAAACAAAATTGGCCAAATATAGCCAATAGAGTGGTTGCCCATGTCTTATTAAGGGCATGAATGGTATTTTTGTTTCTATTTTCTTTTGATTAAATTTATTTAAATGAACATTAGTGTCAACACTGTCATTTTCCACTATCATCTAGTGGAAGATTGATTAAATCCATTGCAAATTATAAGTGGTGTTTTAGTAAAATGCTAACTATAGGGTAGATTTTAGAAAATCCATGAAACTATAAGGGTATTTTAGTAAATGACTTTCTTTTATTTATCTTTTGTTTAATAATTCCCGTGCATCGCATGGGTCCCCGCTAGTATTACATTAACATAGCAAGTGACATATTGAACAAAAAGAGAAAAGTTTAGAAACCAAACAGCATTAAGTACAATATCTGCAATGAATTGAATATATTACTAACTAAAATGAAGCAAAAGGATAAGATTGAACACAAAAAACAGATTTGATTACATTAGCAGAGCCAAAAGAAATAATGAACAAGAAGGGTAAATTTTGGAAACAATATATAGTTACAAGAAAAAAATATGATTATACCACCTAAATTTGGTTTACAATCAAAAGCCAGAAAATTTTGGTTTTCAAATATAATAAACCAAATATTAAGTTGCATCATAGCAACTCCCCATAACAACCAATATCTCATCCAATGAAATGACAACTATATTTACTATTGACAAAAGAGAGGAAAGAAGGAAGAAAAGAAGAGGAAGGGGAAGCCTTGGTTGGTTTAGGAAGAAGAAAAATGCAGTCTCAAGAGTTCTTCTACTTCTTTTCATATTGCTGCATATACTAGCTAGTAAATGATTTATATACCATCCTTTAGTAACAAAAAATCCAAAGACAATAAGACCTTTATTGCTTTGCAGACCCAACAAGGGTAGAATTTTTGGAATTATTAATAGGGTAAAAAATATTTACATAGATGCCAGGCATCCCTTAGAATAGATAGCTGAGAAAACCCAGGGATTTGAGCATCAAAATGGTCCTAAAATCACCCCATAAGTGTTCTGGATTTTCTGTTATAAGTTGAATAGAAATTATGATATTTTCATTGGGATGAACCTTTCTGGTGGCAATTTCGTAATTTCAGTGAACAGTAATTCAACCCCTATTATTTCCCCTACAAATATATCTTGTAATAAGCCATGTTCCTGCTGATGCCATGGGGACAATCTGGGCTGAAAGGAACAGAAGAATATTTACTAACAAATATAGAGATGTTGATGTTCTGGTTAGCTTTGCAGTGGGCAGGGTTGTTTAATGGGTTTCTCAGTCTAAGAAGTTCGAGAATTGTAATCTTGACCTGCTTTTGTAACTCAAATAGTTTATGACATCACTAGCTTGTACCTTTTGTAAATTATGAAATTCTCTCTTCTCTCTTCTAATCAAGATCTTCCTACAGTTTTAATCAAGATCTTCTAGTTAGCATTCCTTTTAGCTCTCAAAAAGGCTTCAAATCACTCCTTTGCACCCATTGCACAACCTAGTAAATTTCTCTTCCTTTTTCAACTCCTTTGGTACAACATTGGGTGTCCGTCAAATCCAAACAAATAAGAAAATAAACTAGTATAAGAATTCAATGTGACCTGTCTAGGTAAGTGGTTTTGGAGATGGAATGAGCAACCTAATACACTGTGGAGGAGAATTATATTGGAAAAGTATGGTGCTAGCAATGTGCATAGGAAACCAGCAGAGGTAAACACAACTTATGTGTGTGCAGTATGGAGGGGCACCAAGAAATCACCAAGTGAGCTCAGAAAAGGAGTAAAGCTAGTGGTAGGAGATAGTATGAGAATAAGATTTTGGCAAGATAATTGGTGTGGAGATTTCCCCCTCAAAGAGCCTTTCCCCATTCTGTTTGAGATTGCACAAGATAAGGACTGTTTAATAGCCAAAACTTTCTTTCAAGTAGGGAACCTAGGAGAGTGGTTCCCTGTTTTCAAAAGGAAGCTAAAACTGGGAGGTAGAACAGTGGGTGGAGCTGAAGCAACAGATTGGTACCATTACACCAGATAAAAGAGTGTGGAGGTGGGAGAAATCAAGAAGTTTTTCAGTTAAATCCTTCTATAGCAGTCTGAGTGGAGCTGAGGTGGAGAGCTTTCCAGAGGCCAGTGTGGAAAACTATAGCTCCCCCAGTTGCATTTTTGTTGGGGTGGAAGCTTTAAGGAAATTTTTGACAGATGACGAATTGGCTAGGAGAGGGCTCAGGGTGGAACCCAGAAGGTGTGTTATGTGTGAGGAAGCTTCTGAAGACTTGGATCATCTGCTTATTCATTGCAATGTAGCAAGGAGTTTATGGTTGAAGTTTATGGGTTTGTTTGAGGCTAAGTTTTGTTTTCCAAAAAAAAAAAAATTGGAAGATTTACTTTGGTAATGGAAGCTAAAGGGGTCGTGTATCGATATATGGATAGTAGGGCCTGCAATAGTGGTATGGACAGAAAGAAATAGAAGGTTTTTTTGAGATAAGTATAGTACAGAAGAGAATCTATTGAATGCTTTCTAGGGCAGATTGTATTCTTGGGTAGGAACACACAAATGTTTCAGGGATAGACCATATAGTAGTGAGAGTGGGGTTAACTCATCAGAAGTTCCTTTACCTGTTCCATTGAGTGATGAGGGATGTAATGGGGAGGTCAAGGTCATCCAAAGGAGGTAAAGTAGCAACAGTGGAAGGTATCCCAGGTGCATCTGACCATATGACTAGCTTGCCATCACTGTTCACTACCTATCACCTATCTTCTTGTAGAGATAAAGTGTCTATTGCTGATGGTTCCCTTGTTCCCATTTCTGGCAAGGGAGACATCAAGTTGTCTAATACCATTTCCTTATCTTCAGTTCTACATGTTCCTAAGCTTGATACTAACTTGCTTTCAGTCAGTAGTATTACAAAACATCAGAATTGTTCAATAACTTTTTTTCCTGACCAATGTATTTTTCAGGACTTGGAGACAAGGAAGGTGATTGGGACTGGCCGTGAGACGAATGGGATCTATCTGCTTGGAGAGAGTTCTCATTGGGAAGATCGTGAAGATAGGAAGTCTTTTGTTTCTCAGTCTGTTAATCAAGTTATTCTTTGGCATAACCAGTTAGGTCATTTATCATTTCGGTCTTTGAAGAGTTTGTTTCCAAATTTGTTTGAGTTTGTTCCGATGTCAAATTTGAGATGTGAGAGTTGTGAGATTGCAAAGCATTGTAGAACATCTTATTCCTTGAGTAATAAAAGAAGTAGTAATTCTTTTGATGTTGTGCACACTGATGTTTGGGGCCCGTATCACATCCCTTCTATGGGGGGTTACAAATATTTCTTGTTGTTTGTTGATGCCTATACCCGTTTTTCTTGGGTTTACCTTATGCGTTCTCGAGATGAGGTTCCTGCTCTGACCCAGATCTTTCATCAGATGATTTTAACCCAGTTTGGGGTCAAAATCAAAATCTTCAGATCTGATAATGCAAAAGAATACTTTACCAAGCCATTAGCCTCTTATTTGCTTGATCATGGGATTATTCACCAGAGTACTTGTCCTTATACACCACAGCAAAATGGGGTTGCTGAGAGGAAGAATAGGCACATATTGGAGGTGGCTAGAAGCATTATGTTTAACTCCAATGTGCCTATCCGTTTCTGGGGTGATGCTATTCTTACAGTAGTGTATCTCATTAATCGAGTTCCTTCACGAGTTCTTAACATGAAGCCTCCCTTTACCCTTCTATACCCCAGTAAAGAATTGTTTACCGTTCCCCTTAAAACCTTTGGTTGCACTTGCTTTGTTCAGATTCCTGGACCTCATCGTTCCAAATTTGATCCTAAGGCCTCCAAATGCACTTTTCTCAGTTATGCATAAACTCAAAAAGGTTATTGCTACTATGAACCTACTTCTGGGAGGAGATTTGTCTCGATGGATGTTACTTTCTTTGAGGAGGTACCCTATTACCCTAGGGTTTCTCCTCAGGGGGAGAGTAGTGAGAGTGGGGTTAACTCATCAGAAGTTCCTTTACCTGTTCCATTGAGTGATGAGGGATGTAATGGGAAGGGTTGTCAGAGGTATCAGAATTTGAGAGTCTATCACAAGTGGTGGAGGCAAGTTGATTTCGGTCATCAGCAGTCCAGGTCAGCCCCAATTCCTTCTGCGGATCCAAATCCAGATACCACAATTCCTTTATCAGATCCAGGTCCCCCTGAGATACCTTCCATTGTTGCTACTTTACCTCCTTTGGATGACCTTGACCTCCCCATTGCAGTCCGTAAAAGCAAACGACATTGCACCACATCCATAGCTCACTGCATTTCCCAGTTTTTGTCCTATGATTGCCTATCCCCCTCTTACAGGTCCTTTCTCACATCCATTGTTGATATTCCTATTCCTAGAACAGTGCAAGAAGCCTTGTCAGTTCCTGAGTGGAAAGATGCAATGAAGGTTGAAATGGATGCCCTTCTGAGGAATAATACTTGGGAGCTAGTTGACCAGCCTAAAGGAAAGAAACTGGTTGGATGTAGATGGGTATTTACTGTGAAACATAATGCTGATGGTTCCATTGAAAGGTATAAAGGCCGGTTAGTTGCAAAGGGATTTACTCAAACTTATGGTATAGACTACTTGGAAACTTTTTCTCCAGTAGCAAAGATGACCACTATTCGAGTTCTGCTATCCCTTGCAGCCAGTTATTCTTGGCCCTTGTTCCAGATGGATGTTAAAAATGCCTTCCTCAATTGACACTTACAAGAAGAAGTCTACATGCAGTTACCTCCTAGATTTTATGATGCAGAGACAGATAAGAAGGTTTGCCGGTTGAATAAAGCCTTGTATGGACTAAAGCAGTCCCCTAGAGCTTGGTTTAATAGATTCAAACAAGCCCTTGAAAAATTCGGCTATGTACAGGCCCAGTTAGACCATACATTGTTCATTAAAAGAGTGGACTCTTCCTTAACTTTGCTTGCTGTATATGTGGATGATATTGTAGTGACAGGGAATGATAACAGTGAGATTGAGTCTCTTAAACAACTCCTTCATCAAGAGTTTGAGGTGAAAGATCTGGGAGAGCTACGATACTTCTTGGGTATTGAGGTTGCTAGATCTAAACATAGGATTTTTATTTCTCAAAGGAAGTATGTCTAGATCTATTGGAAGAAACTGGAAAGTTGGGTGTCAAGCCTGCAGATACACCTATTGAACAGAATCACAAGATCAGTGCAAAGGGTGGAGAGCCTCTTGAAGACAAAGCTATGTTCCAACGATTGGTTGGAAAACTCCTCTATCTTTGTCTCACACGACCGGACATCAGTAGTCAGCATTGTCAGACAATATATGCACTCTCCTAGAACTACTCACCTCCTTGCAGTTGAGAGAATATTAGCATACTTGAAGAGATGTCCAGGTAGAGGTATATTATTTAAAAATAATGATCACATGAAAATAGAGGCCTATACAGATGCTGATTGGGCTGGGAGTGTTGATGATAGAAGGTCTACCTCTAGATATTGTGCCTTTGTAGGAGGTAACCTTGTCTCCTGGAGGAGTAAGAAACAAAATGTTGTTTCCCGTTCTAGTGTTGAAGCTGAATATAGATCTATGGCTAATGGTGTGGTTGAAGTCATTATTTGATGAGTTGGGTATTGCTTATGAGAAGCCCTTAATGTTGTATTGTGATAATCAGGTTGCTATTAATATAGCTCATAATCCGGGACAAGATGATAGAACTAAGCATATCAAAGTCGACTGACATTTTGTTAGGGAAAGGGTTTCGTCTCAAGAAGTGTGTCTCCCGTATATCACCTCCAGCATGCAGCTCGCAGATCTTCTCACCAAGGCTATTCCAAGGAAGAAGTTAGAGGCAGACCTATGCAAGTTGGGAATGATAAATATCTATTCCCAACTTGAGGGGGAGCGTAGAGAACACTGATGTGGACCCCACTACCGTGGTCCCCACTGTGTTCGTATGGAAGCATAGCATATTTTTTGTTAGTTATGTCAGTGTTAGTTGGTAGTTATTGGCAATTATTTCAGTTTGTTGTCACAGCTTGTTATTTCATCTTTATTATTAGTTTATTTGCCATGTAAGCAATAAGGGCAATTCAGCCCTTTTACAATTAGTCAACATTTATAAATATTAAGAGTGGGTCGGCAGATCAATAGATCAACCCTCTCTCTCTTTTCTAAGTCCCTTCGTGTGCTTCTTCTTTTCTCCCTCTCTTCTTCTTTTCTTTTGAAATTTCTCCTTTTTCTTTCGAATTCAAGACTGATTGTAGTCTTGATCGACTACTCATATAATCCCTTTTTTGTTTCTAGCTCACTTTTTGTACCTGTGCATACAGGAACCAATGTATAGAAAGGTCTTGGGTCTGTATAGTACCTTCTTGTGCAGGAATTTGTAAATTTTGTTTTGCTATAGATTAATACAATACTTTACCTTTGTTCCCAAAAAACGAAAAAAGAATTATAAAAATATTATAAACCAACAAAATGAAAATTTGGTATGTTGATTGAGACAACCCTCCAAGGGTGCCTTGTTGCCTAGGTGGTGTCTTGCATTGACAACTATGGGGAAATACACGACAAATATTAGAGAACTTAAACCATGTAGCCAGAGACTAAAAAGCAGGTGTCATTCAAATACTTCCATTTTTAGTGTAAGTAATGTATCCATGCTGCTTCCTTGTCGTATATGGGTAAGCTAATAACATACACAGACAAAACCAATTTCACTCATCAAATCATGCAGTATTGTCAAATTGTCATCATTTTCAACATTTCAAAGATGATAATAGGGTTTCCTTTATTTTCTTTGTTATTTATTTTTGTCTATGGCTGATACACACCTTCAGAATCAACAACTTGACATTATGATCCTCCTCATAAATTGTAAAGAGCTCCAGCAAACGTGAAACCTAGAAAACACCACCAAAATAGAGTAGTATCATATCTCCTAACCCACAACAATCATTTTAGAACAAGTTCAGTGTCAAAATAAAGTAAGGGTGCCAGGGGAATGGAAGTTGGAAAAGGCATTACATAAGTAGTGCTGCAGCATATTTAGCAAAAGAAATCCTTGGGCATTTGTCAACATACTTACAAACATAAACATTAAAAGGTTTAGTCAGTTGCCTAACCAAGAAAGCATTAAGATTTGGGTACCTTCAATAAAGGCAAGTGATGGTCTCTTTTGGGTAGTTTTCTATTTGAAAAGTAGCATTACTATTATTTGGGGGTTTCTTGTGGAACAAGGAATTGTTACTAGTATAACCATAAATATGCAGTTTAAGGCCATCTAAAGAGAATGGATGCCTTTGTCCTCCAGGGGAAATTTCAGCCCTCCATTGAAGGTTCTTTATGGGGGTGTTCCCAAATTACAAGTTTAACACAAAAGTTCACAAAACATGTTTTGGGTAAACGACTTTTCTTCATGTAGATCCTTTTATGAGATGTTAGAACAGTGTTTCTCCTGGTAGGAAACTAAGAATCCAACTTTGGGGAGAAAGCATTGTTGGTGAAGCAGTCACATCCAACTCAGCTATTCAGGGTCAATTGGGTATAATCTCTCTCTAAAGGCAAAAACCGTAGCTCTTTTACAAGGCCTATAATTGGTAGCTATGCATGGATGGACAGATTTAATTGTGGAAGGGGACTGTCAAGTTCTTTTGAGCTGGATGAGAAAAGGAGAGAGCATTCCATGGAGGTACAGGGCCCTAGTTAGACAGATGCAGCCTCTAGATATTAATATGAATAGCTCATTCAAGTGGATACCTAGATCTGCAAATTCTTCCGCACTTATAAGCTCAAAACAGGGGTTAATAGGGAAGATCTTGCACTAGGAGTGCCTGGACCAGGGATAAACTTGTAATATTCATTCTAGAAAACTCTGACGCCTTGGGGCTCTTGTATTTGTACTTACTGTCCAGCATTTTGGATAGTCCAGTTCTGTTCTGAATGCATTTTGTGCTGTTATTTATGAAACAACAAAAACTTGCATAGGATACCAATACCTGTATCCATGTCTGGATTTTAGGAAATGGAGAGCTGTATCCCCATTTATCCATCACTGTGTCTGTATCCATAGTTTCACATTATTGTTCCCAGCTACTAAGGGAAAAATTTTATTGTCACTATCATGGGGATAAGTGTATTAATTACAAAATAGATATATGCTGTAGAGATATACAACAAATATTAGGCTGCATGCACACAACAACAATATAATTATACAGGACAACAATATGCATTTCCAAAGATTTTTGCCCATTAAAGGTGAGGTATTGATTTAGATGTGAAGAAATCATATAAGTGGTGATGTGAATTGAGACTAACCTACATGACTGAACTGTCGATAAATCCTGAAAACCTGGATAAAATCATATTGCACTTCTAGAATAGAGAAAAGTTTAAATCCTTTGCAGAGAAAAAAAA
This sequence comes from Nelumbo lutea, assembly GCF_056320005.1. Classification (NCBI taxonomy): domain Eukaryota; kingdom Viridiplantae; phylum Streptophyta; class Magnoliopsida; order Proteales; family Nelumbonaceae; genus Nelumbo; species Nelumbo lutea. The sequence continues at coordinate 210,381,380 of NC_142684.1, forward strand.
GTGTTATCCTCTTGGAGCTGGAAGACCTAGACCAAAAGGAACAATTAGGCACCCCGGATGGAGAAGGAAGAAAGAGAAGAAAAGGTTTAAGAAGTTCCTGGGAAAAGGTGGTCAGAAGAGAAGAAATCTTTTGGAGGCAGAGGTCAAGGGTTAGATGGTTAAAGGAAGGTGATGATAACTAAAAATTTTACCATAATTATGCTTCGGGCAAGCATAGTAAAATTTTCATCCCAAAAATCAAAGTGGACCAAAGGGAGGTGGAGGATATAGATGAAATCACAGAGGCTTTTCTTAATTACTTCAAAGAGCTTTACTCTAAGGAAAGTGTAAGAAAGTTTACTTTAAGAAGTTGGGACGGGTCGACTCTAGCAAATGATAAGAAGTCTTGGCTTGAAAGAGATTTCAAGGAGCAAGAAATAAGGGAAGCAGTCTTTGATATAAATGGAGAAAGAGCCTTTTGAGGTAGGAAGAGATACTCTTAATGTCTCCCATCTCCAATTTGTAGACGATGTTATCCTGTTTCTGGAGGCCAATTTGGGAAATATCACTAATGTGAACATTGCTTCGAATCAGTTACTGGTTTGAGGGTAAATTACTCAAAAAGTAGTCTAGTGACTATAAACTCAGTTAAAGAAACCCTTTTGGAAAGTTTCAAGGTAATTCTGAATTGTCGAGTGGAAAACCTCCCTCTTTCTTATTTGGGGCTGCCTCTTGGTGAGAACCCAAAAAGTCCAAGCTTCTAGAAGCCAGTAGTGGAAAAATATGAAAAGAAGTTAGCCTCTTGGAAACATTATTATCTATCTAAAGGAGGTAGACTTACTCTTATTAAGGCTTCCCTTGCAAACCTGCCCATCTACTTCCTTTTAGTGATCCAGATCCCTACCAAAACCATATTAGAGACTGGGAAACTTCAAAGAGACTTCCTATGGGAAAGTAGAGGTGAGAAAAAAAGCCATCTAGTAAATTGGATTGAGGTCTGCAAGCCTAAACATGTTGGAGGGTTGGGGATCAAACACCTAAAAGAGAAGAACAATTCTCTCCTTGGAAAATGGCTGTGGAGAATTGGTGATTCCCTATTGAAACAAATTCTCTTTGGGCAGCTATCATCACCGGCAAATATGTGTTAAACGCAAATGGTTGGGACTGAAATCTCCATTCAAACCGATTAGCTTCCTCAAATCCTTGGAAAGGTATCACTTCCACTTACAATAGTTTTTCTTTTCTTTCATAAGAGTTAGAGTGGATAACTGCACTAGAATAAAGTTCTGGACAGACCTGTGGTGGGGCAATTCCACTCTGGCAGATTCTTACCCTAGACTCTTCAATCTCACCCTAAACAAAGAGGAAACCATCTCCCAGTGTCTCCCCACGTCTCCCACTGAAAGAAACATATTTGAGTCTTAGAAGACCCTTAAGGGATTCAGAGATCAGTGAGCTAACTGATCTCCTCCTCTCTCTCAGAGAAGCCTACATTTCCCCAAAGTCCTTAGACTCCCGTGCTTGGAAACCCCACCCCATTAGCGAGTTCTCTTCCAAGTCTTTCTTTGAGGCTCTAGTTGCAGGAGAATGAGACTGCGTTTTCCCTTTCAAGAAGGTCTGGTGCAAATTCGTCCGCTCAAGAGTGTGTTTCTTCATTTGGGAGGCCTATCTACAACGAGTAAACACCTGCGAGTTACTGCAGAAGAAGAATCTTGGTAGAATTTATATCCCTCCTCGTGTTTGCATCCTCTGCTTTGGAGAGGGGGAGTCAGCTGATCACCTTTTCATACATTGCCAGGAAACCGGAAACATTTGGAATTACTTCTTGCAGCTAGCTGGGTACAGTTGGGTATCTCCAAATCGCCTTCAGTACCTGATTTTTTAGAGGCAAGGAAAAAGTTTGAGTAGGAGAGGTAAAGTATACCGGAAAATAGTGTTGCATGTTTTGATTTGGGGAATTTGGGAGGAAAGGAATAACTGTCTGTTTGAAAACAAGGCTAAATGCAAGAATGAGCTGATCTCTCATATCAATTATCACTGCAATTTGTGGGCTTCTATCTGAGACGTGTTCAGAGGAATCAATGTTAATGATCTTAACAGGAATTCTGTTAACTTTCTGTTCTCCCCATCCTCCCCACACATCTCCAGGGTTCCATCTCTAAGAAGGAAAGGAGCTTGGACTCTAAGCTTTGACGGAAGTGCTTCAGGTTAGCCCTGGTATTGCTGGCATTGGGAGAGCTTTAAGAGATGAAAGCGGGAACATCTGCTGGGTGTACAGTGGACCGATTGGTAAAGCTGATTCTACAAGGGCAGAAGTGGGTCTGACCCCTGTTTTATAGATACATACATACAGGGGTGTCAGTTGACCGATTTTGGTTTGGATCCAATCCGATTCAAACCTTATCAAATCGGATTTGGACAACCCATTATAATTATTGGATTGGGCCAATCCAAAATAAATTGGTCCATATTCTTATTGGTTTGAATTAGACCTAAACCAAATTTCCAATGATCCGATCATGAGGCCAAACCCTTGTCCAATTTGAAATCAATCAAAACTGAAAACATAAAATTACTTTTATGAAAGTACTTTTACAAAAAGCACTTTTACGAAAATATTTTTATAAAAGCACTTATATAAAAGTAATTTTATGAAAAGTATTTTTACGAAAGCACTTTTATAAAAATACTTTTACGAAAGCATTTTTATAAAAGTACTTTTATGAAAGCACTTTCACAGATAGTTTTATAAAAGCATTTTTACAAAAGTACTTTTACGAAAGCGTTTCTACAAAAGTATTTTTACATGAAAGCACTTTTATGAAATCACTTTTACGAAAAAAAAAACTTTTATAGAAGTACTTTTACGAAAGCACTTTTATAGTACATTTATAAAAGCACTTTTACGAAAGCACTTTTTTGGAAGCACTTTTAGAAAATCACTTTTATGAAAGAACTTTTACAAAAGCACTTTTACGAAAACACTTTTATGAAAGTACTTTTATAAAAGTACTTTTACAAAAGCACTTCTACAAAGGTACTTTTATAAGTCTATGGAAGTACTTTTCGAAAAGTGCTTTAACACTTTTATGGAAGCACTTCTACAAAAGCACTTTTCCGAAGTACTTTCAATAAAGTGATTTTGTAAAATTACTTTTATGAAAATATTTTTATCAAAGTGCTTTTATAAAAGTGTTTTTTCAATGCTAAAAGTGTTTTTATATAATTTTTGATATTTCATTCAGTTTGGATCCAATCCATTTACACTTTAATGGATTGGATTGGATTTGGACTGGATTGGGTCCAGTCCATTTATAAGTGGACTCACATTGGACTGGATCGGGTTGGACCAAATCCATCCAATTGACACCTCTATACATACATACATACATACATACATAGGATTGTTATCTTAACAAAAAAAAAAGTTAGCAAGTTTTACAAACCCAAGAATTTGTTGTTTTTGTATTGCAGTGGCAATTAATTTGGAGCTTATTATCTTCTATAAGAAAATCATTTAGAAACAGAGGATTCAGGAAAAAGAAAGAGAATCCCACATACCATTTGAAGTGAGAGGGCATTCAATTGTCGAGGCCTATTTAGAATTAGTGTCCTGACACATGAGTGCTCTTCAACCAAAATCTGTGAAGCCAAGGGAGAAAGGTATTTGAATACCATATGGAATTGCACAAAGCCAACATCACAAAAACAAAGGAAACCAAACCAACTTTCCAAGAATAACCCATAATATGCATAAAGTAATTAGATCATCTAATAGACTCTTCCACTTTCACACACTACTAGGATTTCAAGTTCTCCTACATAACCTTAAATTATTAAATTAAAAAAAAAAATAATATTGAATATGCTTTATCAACTTCCCAAGAAAAAGCCGCAACAAAGAAAAAAGGAAAAGGAAAATAAAGTATTGCACCTCAAATAAGAAATGCTCTGTTTTTGTACTTCTATTAATTCATACTATGTCCGTAAGTTAGGTAAATTAAAACTCTACTGACTCTGTTGTAGGCTGGGAGCACATCCCAAATGGTGCTTCAGTAAACCGAGTGAGTACATCTTGAAGCAATACACACGAACATAAGAAACTGAAAGCTCCGTACATCTAACTAATAAGACCATTAACAGAGATAATGAGCTTACAACTAAAGTATCAAAAACAATTATGTCAGAAAAGTAACCTTAGATTATCTTAGTTTAATTGTTTTTTACTTAACTATGACATTTCAATTTTCAAAATATCGATCTTCTATGAACACCATTGAAATGATTAAAAATAACAGGATAATGTGTACATCAGCTACTGTTTCGCTTTAAATTAAAATCAAGAAGCCATTCCGAGATGAAGTTAAAACTAAAAACTAATTGAGGAGGAAGAAAGAGAGATTTCGGGGTTTTGCAGCGTCTAGGGAAGAAATCTGATTCAAGAAAGTATTCACAAATCAAAAAGTCATGAAGCATGAGCATTAAAATATCTAAAAAGACTCGTATTATTTAGACTCAATTCAAACGGGAGTAAGAAAAGGATATCAATATTACCGGTAGTAAAATCTACTAAAGAAATATACCTGATCAGTCTTGCCACTAATTGAGTTATCTGCCATGGTTGTTGGGCGAAGCTTCTTGAGAAACGAAATCTGAAATGGAGAAGAACCCGCTGCAGAAACGTTTTAGACTGAAAATCGTAGGAGGAGACAGGACGGCACTTATGAAGTAATTAGAGCTGATTGATTTCTATTTTTTAATTTAAATTCGGTATTTATAAATTATAAAGATTCTGATTCTTGGGTGTGTTGTGTCCCTGAATCAGATCTTCTAAATGACAGATTCGATTTTGATACTTTGGTGATTCGATGTATAGGTGACACGTGCCCATGGTAGACCTGGATAAGGGCATTGATATCATGATTGCTCAATTACTAAAACAACCTCTTGTATTCCATGTAAAATGATCAATAAAACCCTGGGTTTGTGGAACCACGAACCAGTCCGAGTCGGGAATCTCTTGCACAGTTGCACTTCGTGAGCTGAACTTGACACTCACTTCAGTTTTCTGAAATCTTTAAGCAGAACACGAACAAAATCCTAGAATCTTCAGCAAACTAACCCCATCTAACAAGTAACAACAACTCTGTGTTTCCATCAAATATCTCCTGATTTCCACGATCACTCCACGAGAAAACCCGACAACCAGAAGAAAAGAAAAGAATTTAAAGAAAATTTACATTTTACATCAAAAATAATAGTATACCATTAAAGAGCAGATAATATGGTCTAATTGATGCTTTCAACCCTTCAAATACTCCATAAAAGAAATTAAAAAAAAAATGGAGTACAGTAATAGAGGCCATCAACACCACATTTTCTATCAATTCTCAGAGGAGATATTCTTGTTGAAAAACTAAGAATGTTGGATTGATCAATCGATGAAGGAGAAACAATGAACCAAAATAGCGGGATGAAAGAGAAGATCAAACGATGAATCGAGAAGAATCAAAAATAAAATAAAATAAAATAAAATAAAAGATTGAAAGATTGAAATTCCAGTCAAGAGAAGGAGATAAAATGAGAGATTTAAGCACCAACATGTAAATTTAATAGTGAAGAAAGGGTTTTAGAAACAAAGTAGCTATCGGATTCGAAGGGCACAGAGCAGCTCCGAGCATATCTTCATGTGAAGAGAGGATTTTCGAAGAGATCGTCATTGATTTTACAGAGCTCTTCCGGTAGGCCATAGCGGGTTGGGACTGTCTACATAACCTAGGCCCAAGTCCAGCAGGCCAGGCTAGAAATCTTTGCTCCACGGGCCATTCCCAAACCCATAACCCTCCCGCCAACCCTGGCGCAGGCCGGCTAGAAACGGTCACCCATACCCATTTAACTTGATTCAAATTGCATTGATTTTTGCTTGAGCTTGGTTTGGATCGGCTAACTTGGCCCTTGATTAAAGTCCAGCCCAGGTCTTAAAAGGTGCGATTTTGAAATGGATTTGATGACCACTTAGAAAGTGAATTAACCATTAACCATGGTTAGCTCAAATTTTGTTAGTATAGCTTCGAATCTCCTACAAATTGGGGCACATCTTGGGCCGAATTAGCTTAAACCCAACCCAATCCAAAAAAAAAGTTGAATTGACTTGGGCCGGGTCAGGTTGAAGTACATATTAGGATTAGGGTTGAAAAAATATGAACCCAGTAAAACTTCAGATTGGGTTAGTTGGTCAGACCCAATAAGCCTGATTGATATGGTGTCAGCTCTGGATCTTTTACTTCCAGTCTGGTTTCAGTTTCGTGTGTTTCTTCATCAGTTTAGACTTTAGAATTGAGTTAGCCGCGACCTGGTTCATACCTCGTCCACTGGAATGCCCTACATGTTCTCTCACATTACCCACTCCTTTGCTTGAAGGCCCTCCGATTTCCAGAAAAGTGCATTTTCCTGTGTTATTTTTATTTTTTAAATACATAAGATAATGATTGTTTTAATCATAAAAAAAAAATCATTATTAAAAAGGATAATTTTATCTTATAAGTGGAAAATTTATTTATCCATCTTATCTAAAAGATGAATATGTGATCCAGGGAAAATAAATTTTCTATAAGCCCTATATAAATCTGGAAAAGAGAAGATGGATTTCTTGTCAATGAAATCCAAAATCCCATTGTCCAACTTTTTTCCCTCTCAAAATCCAAAAAACGAATTGGCCCATGTGTGAAAAGCTTCAAACTTTATAACTGAATCCATGGTAAGAATGATGCTTTTCGAACCAGTGGTGCTTAATCTTATAAAGCTTTCATGTGAGACATTATTCTTAGTAATCATCATGGTAAGAATGAAATATCATAATTCTTGGCAACTGTTACATTTCTGGTGTGCACAAAACAACTTGTGTAGCAGCTGAAGTGTATAGGGTCCTTTACTACTAGAAAACTCCTTATAGTTTCAAGGATTTATTAAGGCTAAGTTTAGAAGTACAGATACAAATATGTAGAGTGCAGAACCTTACATTTTGTATTTGTAGTGTACATATTTGTATTTTTATTCCTTCCAAACTGAGCCTAAGGTTGTGTTTGGTTGCAGTGCAATTTTATTTGCAATAGTATAAATGCATGGGAGTACAAATGAAAAATAATGAAAATTCTGGTTTAATTTTGTTTTGGGTGTTACTTTATTTTGCTTCAAGTTCTGCCTTACTTCATTTGTACTGCAATTGAACAAAATAAGGTAAATTTTGAAATAAAAATAAATCATAATTTACACTAAAATCATTTGCATTGCCATGGTTTTGCATCAGCACAAATAAATTTGCATTACAACCAAACACAGCCTAAGTATTTGCTTTGCCATCTGAAAATAGTAACATGACTAAACTATAGGATAGGTTTTAATAAATCCATGAAAGTATATGAGTGTATATAACCATTTATTACGTTTAATGTTCGAGGATGTGTTTGATTGGCAGATAGGACCGGAATCGGAATCAAAATCACCTATTCCTGACACCTATTTGGTTCAGTCAGAATCAGAATCGGATTCCAATTGTTGCTGTTTCGTTCAACTAGAAGCTGGAATCAAAATCAGTCAAATTTTCCAATTCTGCCCCTATTAAAAGAACCTAAAAAAAAACATTAGTAAATAAATCTCTCACCACAATCTTTGCCTGAGTAGGCAGTCCAAGTAAGGTTGTGAGCCTGTCAGCAGCAGTCTTCAAGTGATTGAAGAAATCAAGTCATCCTTCAGTCAATGCTTTTGCCTCCATGATGACCTCATTTAATGGCTTGAGAAATTCTGCCAGACCCGCAATGTCAGGTTTTTGTAACACACAAAAGCAAAGCAAAATTAAACAATGCAATAAGGTAGACGAGAAGAGCATATAGATTTCTACCTTGACAGACTTGTCATCACACATAATCCATCGCTCATGCTCATGACAGTAGGCAAAATAGTGATAATGTTGCCCATAATAGCAAACCTACAAATTATAGAAACAATAATCAGAGGGCAAGGAGGTAAATCGATTTTCAATAGGTTACCTCTAAAAAATATAGAAGAAAAAAGGCACAAAAAGATCAGTTTGTTGAAACATATTGAGAATATTAATTAATTGTTACATTTTTTGTTTAGAGGTCAGAACATTTAAAACATCAGTCCAGCAGAGGATGTATCACCCAGGTGAATAACAGATTCATTAAATTCATTGAAATAACGTAAGAATAATTACAACAAGGAAGACAAACACTCTTATCTTCCAAATATAACTTAAGCCCTCAAGAAAAGAAAAGAAAAAAAAAGGAAAAGAAAGAACAGTTAAATTACAACTTGGCCCAAAACATTGATTCCCTTTCTACTCCTTGTTTAGCTAATCCATCAGCTACAGAATTAGCTGATCTTTTAACCTAACTCATCCTGATTTCCATCTCCCGCACCAATCACTTGAATTTCCTCCTCTCATTATTGTAATTCCATAAACCACTGTTGTCTTTAATCAACCATCCTATCACCACCTTCGAGTCCCCTTCAATTATGAGTTTTTTGATATTCATCTCCTTGGTTTTCTGGGTTCATTCCATAACTGCCAAGATCTCAGCTCGAAGGGAGTTACCGACTCCAATTAGGCCTGAGAACAAGGCAAAAATGATCATGTTCCCATCCCTAAAAACACCCCCAATCCCTGATTGTCCAGGATTCCCCCTACTATTTCCATCAAAGTTTAATTTTAAGAAACCAGCAGGTGAAGGGGTCCAAGACACCCTCATTACTGATTTGGTTTGTGTGCAGTTTGCAATCTCACCCCACTTCCTCAACATGTCATTCACTATGTAGTATGTGAATAGATCTAAAGATTTCAACCACTATACAACCCTTATATGAATCACAACCCTCAATTCTTCAACCCCTCTCTCAACTTCTAAGAAGATCCTAGAATTTCTTTCTTCCCATAATGACCAGCATACTACAGCCCTCAGTCCTCTCCACATAGTCCTTCCCATTTTCATACGCCACCTGAAAAAAGAATGGGAGAAGAGACTTTGCAAGTCTGATGGAGGGTTCCACCTACGCCCAAAGAGAGAAAAAGCCCACTCCCAAATTGACTTTGCAAATTGGCAAGACACCGGTAAGTGAAAACCAGTCTCCCCATCCGCTTTGAAAAGAACATGCCAATGATGTGACAAGCAAGTATCGGGTCTCTTCTTTTGGAGAAAATTACCAATGTTGAATCTTTCCAGATAAGCTTCCCAACAAAAACTACAAACCCTAAGAGGAATTGGTCTGCACCAAACCTCATTAACCAGGAAAGGGGAGGTTGTAGGACTGGTGGACTGACATAAGACTTTGAAGGAAGCACAAGAAAAAGAGCATGTGGGGGTACGAGTCCAAACTTTAGAGTCCACCTTAGAGGGGTCTAACAAAACATTATCAAGAAGTTCGAGGAGGCTCAAAATACTGTCAAGGTCTGAGTCCCTCATAATCTTCCTTAGACCCAGGTTCCACCCAAACCCAGAACGGGAAGATGAAGGGGTGATGAAAGAAGAAATTTGCTCATTTTTAAAACCAGGAGAGCAGACAAAGAAGGAAACTAATCCTTAAGAAGAACATTCCCCACTCATGTTTGTTCCCATAATTTTATAGAATTACCTGAATTCAAATCATACCTGACAAGAGGGGAGAAAACTAGTAGCAGATCATGAATGGCTTTCCAAGGTGAAGTGCTTGTGGTCCTAATTCCAATTCCAACATCCCATCCATTTTGCTCCATCCCATGTATATTCTAGCCCATAGTTTCTCCTACTCCAGAGAAAACCTCCACAACCACTTCCCCAAAAGGACCATATTCCTTTTCCCAATGTTTCCAAGCCCCAAACCACCACAGATTTTATTCCTGGCACCTTCCAGCTAACTCTGTTGTCCCTCTTCTCCTCTCCCGACTCCCAAAGGAAATCTCTCATCAACCTATCCAACCTACTAGAAACCTTTCACTGGAATTTTGAACACTGATAGGAAATAAATGGGTAAATTTGCTAACGTGGCCATTCAGAAAAGAACCTGCTAACAGAAAAACTCTGGGAATGAGAGAAAAACTAAGATAAATTTTTCAAAGTTGAATCACCTAGGGTTGTTGTATTTTGCCATAATGTAATTTAATGTATACTCAATCCAGAAAAACTTTGCACTTAATCTCCAATGACCTGGTGAATAAAAATTGGCTAGGATGCAACATCAACTCAATTTTGATTATTAGAAAGTTCAAATTCCCAAAAAACCCAAGCCACAATGAGAGGATTGATGAGTCCCATAGAAATAGGAACAAGGAAAGATACTAAAAGAATGATAGAAAAACAAATCCACCACAACCAATGGTTATAGCCTGTGGCTACTGAATGAGAAGAAATTGCCTATTTAGAGAAAAGCATTTACCATCAGTGGTATCCTTAACCACAATTGCAACATCCCCACCAGCACAGAATGATCTTCCTTCTCCCTACAGTTAATTGAGCATATTAATCACTGAAATTGAAGCAAAATGACAAGAAAACACAAAATACTAAAAATCAAATATTACATTGACATAGCTAGTGCACACATTGAACAAGAAGAGAAAAGTTTGGAAATCAAACAACATTAAGTACAATACCTGTAATGAATTGAATATATTACTAACTGAAATGAAGCAGAAGGATAAGATTAAACACAAAAAAAAACCTGATTTGATTACATTAGCAAAGCCAATGGACATAATGAACAAGAAGGGTAAAGGTTGGAAATAATATATCATAACAAGAAAAAAATATGATTATACCACCTAAATTTAGTTTACAATCAAAAGCCAGAAATTTTTGATTTTCAAATATAATAAACCAAGTATTAAGTTGCACCATAGAAACTCCCCATAACAATCAAAATCCCATCCAATGAAATGCCAATAATATTTACTATTGATAGAAGAGAGGAAAGAAGGAAGAGAAGAAGAGAAAGGGGAAGCCTTGGTTCATTTAGGAAGAAGAAAAATGCAATCACAAGAGTGCTTCTACTTCTTTCCGTGTTGCTGCATATGCTAGATAGTAAATGATTTATATCATCCTTTAGGAACAATAAATCAAAAGGCAATAACACCTTTATTGCATTGTAGATCCAATAAGGGTAGAATTTTTGGAATTATCAATAGGGGGAAATATATTGACAAAGATTAGATTAGATAGCTGAGAAAGCCCAGGGATTTGGGTATCAAGATGATCCTAAAATCATCTCACTAGTTTTCTGGATTTTCTGTTATAAGTTGAATAGAAATTATAATATTTTCATTGGGATGAACCTTTCTGGTGGCAATTTCATAATTTCAGTGAATAGTAACTCAACCCCTATTATTTCCACTACAAATATATCTTGTAATAAGCCATGTTCCTGCTGATGTCATGGGGAGAATCTGGGCTGAAAGGAACATAAGACTATTTACAAACAAATATAGAGACGGTGTTCTGGTTAGCTTTGCTGTAGGCAGGGTTGTTTAATGGCTTTCTATGTCTAAGAAGTTTGAGAATTGTAATCTTGGCCTGCTTTCGTAACTCAAAAGTTTATGGCATCACTAGCTTGTACCTTGTGTCCAGGGTGTTGGGTTTGTTGTCCACCCTCTCCCTACTCTTTCTTGTACAAAAAAGAAATCTTTTAAGACAATTTTAAGGAAAGATGCATTAAAGCATATTTTTTGAGGTGGTGCATTTCTTCTCAATGTGAACCTTTATACTTTCTTTTTTTATCTCTTTTCTCCCTTCTTTCTATATTCTCTCTTCTAATCAAGATCTTCCTCCAGTTTTAATCAAGATCTTCTAGTTAGCATTCCTTTTATCTCTCAAAAAGGCTCCAAACCACTCCTTTGCACCCTCTGCACAACCTAGTAAATTTCTCCTCTTCATTTTTAAACTCCTTTAGTTCAACTTTGTCTGTTAGTCAAATCCAAACAAATAAGAAAATAAAATAGTATAAGAATTCAACGTGACCTGTCTAGGTAGGTGGTTTTGGAGATGGAATGAGCAACCTAATACACTGTGGAGGAGAATGAATTATATTGGAAAAGTATGGTGCTAGCAACGTGCACAGGAAACCAGCAGAGGTAAACACAACTTATGTGTGTGCAATATGGAGGGGCACCAAGAAATCACCAAGTGAGCTCAGAAAAGGAGTAAAGCTAGTGGTAGGAGATAGTATGAGAATAAAATTTTGGCATGATAATTGGTGTGGAGATTTCCCCCTCAAAGAGCCTTTCCCCATTCTGTTTGAGATTGCACAAGATAAGGACTGTTTAATAGTCAAAACTTTCTTCCAAGTAGGGAACCTAGGTGAGTGGTTCCCTTTTTTCAAAAGAAAGCTGAAACTGGGAGGTAGAACAGTGGGTGGAGCTGAAGCAACAGACTGGTACCATTACACCAGATAAAAGAGTTTGGAGGTGGGAGAAATCAAGAAGTTTTTCAGTTAATCCTTCTATAGCAGTCTAAGTGGAGCTGAGCTGGAGAGCTTTCCAGAGACCAGTGCGGAAAACTGTAGCTCCCCCAGTTGCATTTTTGTTGGGGTGGCAGTTTTAAGGAAATTTTTGACAGCGGACGAATTGGCTAGGAGAGGGCTCAGGGTGGAACCTAGTAGGTGTGTTATGTGTGGGGAAGCTTTTGAAGACTTGGATCACACAAATGTGATTAGTACAGAAAGAAATAGAAGGCTTTTTTGAGATAAGTATAGTACAAAAGAGAATCTATTGAATGCTTTCTCGCATAGATTGTATTCTTGGGTAGGAACACAAAAATGTTTTAGGGATAGACCATATAATCATTTTCTTGTTTCTAGCTCGCTTTTTGTACCTATGCATACAAGAATTAATGTATAGAAAGGTCTTGGGTCTGTATAGTGCCTTCTTGTGTGGGGATTTGTAAATTTTGTTTTTTTTATAGATGAATACAATACTTTACCTTTGTTCTAAAAAAAAAGAATTATAAAAATATTATAAAGCAACAAAATGAAAGATGTAAAACAGTCTTTAAAATAGGTGTAAACTTAAAAAAAAATTAAGAAAAAAAATGAGGAAGAAAAGTGAGAGGAGCAATACAAGAGAAGAAGATGGAGAAAAGAGGAGGAAGAAGAAGAAAGTTTCGAATAATCCTTTCCTCCCTTCTCTAATCCTTTTTACTAAAAAATAATGTTAAAATAATTACAAGTATACCCTTAAGTGGGCAGTCAGATTGGTAGTAACATAAAGAGATCAAACAAAAAGAAATAACAAGCCCATTAAGAGAGGCCCATTAGCTAATAGGAAAATATAAAAAATATTACAAGAGAAGATAGTAAGACCCATTCGGCCTAGTCTCTTTACACTCCCCCTCAAGCTGAGCATAGATGTCAATCATGCCTAGTTTGCTTATATAGTGTCATTTTCCCTCTCGGAACTCCCTTAGTCAGGATATCAGCCAATTGTTCATCTGATGTGATGAATGGCAAACAAACTTCTCTTGAGGAAATTCTTTCCCTTATAAAATGTCTATCGACCTCAATGTGCTTAGTTCTATCATGTTGAACAGGATTAGGTGTAATATTAATAGTTGTTTGGTTGACATAGTAGAGCATCATTGGCTTCTCATATTCAACCCTCAATTCTTCTAAAAGGAATTGTAGCCACAATAATGACACGCCATGTGCCATTGCCTGGTATTCTGCTTCACCTGAGGATCTAACAACTACAGACTGTTTCTTACTCTTCCATGACACAATGTTCCCAGCGATCAGAGCACGATAATCCGAGGTGGATCTCCTATCATCAATACATCCTGCCCAATTAGCTTCAGTGAAAGGTTCTAGCTTCATATGTCCATGTTTGGCAAATAGAATACATTTTCCTAGAGTACCTTTCAAGTAACACAAAGCCCTTTCTGTAGCAACTAAATGAGTATCTCTGGGAGAATGCATAAATTGACTAATAACACTTACTGCATAGGAAATGTTCGACCGAATCATGCAAAGATATAATAACTTCCCAAGTAGTCTCTAAAACACCCCCTTATCAGATAAAAGGTCACCAGAGAGTCATTTCTCTTCAAGAACAGGGTATGATTAGATTGAGTTTGTGTGTAACCAAAGGAAACAAGAGCAGCCCTGAACCTTTCAAACCAAGCCCGATGAGACTGTTTGAGACCATAAATAGATTTTTATAGTTTACACACATTGCCTTGCATTTCCTTCCCATACACCCCTAGAGGCAAAGACATATAAACCTCTTCATGTAGGTCTCCATTCAAGAAAGCATTTTTAACACCAAACTGGTGTAGGGGCCAATCAAAAGTAGCGGATAGAAATAACAAAACCCGGTCTGAAGTCATCTTAGCTACAGGAGCAAATGTCTCAAGATCGTCAATACCATACATCTGAGTGTAGCCTTTAGCAAGTAGCCTAGCATTAAACCTCTCAATAGAGCCATCAGAGTGATATTTAATGGTAAATACCCATTTACAACCCACCGTTTCCTTTCCATTAAGCAAGTCAACAATATCCCATATATGGTTCTTATGCAAAGCATCCAGTTCAGCCATCATAGCATCCCTCCATTCAGGTTTAGATAAGGCTTCTGGTATGGACTTGGGTATCACATAAGAAGAAACAGAAGCAAGAAAAGAATAGTAGGAAGGAGATACAAGGCTATAAGACAAGTGTTTGGAGATACAATGGGTTGTACACTTCCGCTTGCCCTTGCGAAGAGCAATAGGAAGGTCAAGGTCTAGGAAAGATGTAGATGGATCAGAGGAAGACTGACCTGTTACTTCAATAATGATGGGAGGAGCAAGAGGCTCTTTTGTAGGAGTGGAAACAACTTGCACATGTCTGAATCTGTGCCTTTGGTACCACCTTTGGAGAACAAGATGAGAGGAATTACAGGAGAATGAGGTGGAGGAGAACAAGAATATTGGAGGTAGGTCTAGTGGGAGAAGTGGGTACCTCATGAGAGGACTAAAGAGGAATGGGAAGAGGAACAGCTGGAGACTTAGCAAAAGGTTCTTCAGATTTCTCCCCCTTAGGAGAAATACTAAAGAAATGAGTTAACTCAGCAAATGCCACTAATTGGACCAAAATAGCAATATCCCTTATGTGTGGAGGCATATCCCAGAAAAACACATTTACGAGCCTTAAGTTCAAATTTGTGCCTTTGATGGCTATGAACATGCACATAGCAAGTGCACCCAAAAACATGGAGAGAAAGAGAAAACAAATCATCATCTGGGAAGAAAAGGCTAAAGGGGGTTTTGAAGTTAAGAACCCAGGAGGGCACACAGTTGATCAAATGTGAGCTGATCTCTCATATCAATTATCACTACAATTTGTGGGCTTCTATCTCAAATGTGTTCAGAGGAATCAATGTTAATGATCTTTTTTTCTTCTTTTTGATCAATAACTGTGAAAGGTATTCATTAAAATTAAGAAGAATTACAAAGCAAGGGGGCTAAACAATCTTAGCTCCCTATAATAGTTTGTGAGCATCAAATACAATTACAATAAAGCCCCAAACAAAGAGGTTCTTTTAACCCCTTGCCTTGCTAAACCATCTTCCAGTGAGTTTGCACTTCTCCTAACCCATTTGCACTGAATCTCAACATCCTTAGCTCGCCACTTAAATTTGAGTTTTTCATTGTTGTACTTCCATATCCTTGAGAGTTATCTTCTTCTAACCAGTTCACCACCACTTCAGAATCTCCTTCAATAATCAGCTTTCTAATTTTCATCTCCTTGGCTCTTCGAACCCCTTCAAGAGCTGCAAGAATCTTAGTCTTCAAGGAGTCTCCTTCCCTAGTTGGTCCTGAAAACATAGCTAACAAATTTCCATGTTCATCTCTTACCCCCTATTCCGGATGGACTTGGATTACCCATACTGTTGCCATCAAAATTTAATTTAAGAAAGCCATTAGATGATAAACTCCAGCAAGGGGGTGATGCCTTCTTGGCTGAGGCTACTTCTGCAATTTCCTTCCAGTTTTTTACCATCTCATCTATTGAGAATTCTGCAAACAAGGCCAAAGCTTTCAGCCAATATATCACCCGAATATGGATTACTTCCAATATTAGTTTCAAGGTTCTCTCCTATTCTAAGAATATGTGAGTTCCTCTCCTCCCAAATAGTCCAGCATACTACAGCCTTCATACATCTTCACATAGCCTTGCCCTTTTTGTTTGCCAACTAAGCATGAACTAAATAAACTATGCACATTCAAAGGGGGGCCCACCTACACCCAAACAAAGAAGTACTCCATTCCCAAATGCTTTTAGTAAATCAACAAGAAATCAGTAAACGGTATTCAAACACAGCATCAGATTTGCAGAGTACACCAATGAGGACACAAACAACCGTTGGGTTTTTTTCTTTGATGTAGATCACATGTATTAACTCTTTCCAGAAAGGCTTCCCAATAGAAACTCCCAACCTTATGGGGTATAGGAAGACCCCACACCTCTTTAACTGGGAAAGACAGACCCAAAGACACCACATCTCTTTAACTGGGAAAGACAGACCCAAAGAAGGAGGTTGAGCTAGAGCTTTAAAGAAGGAAACACATGTGAAAGAACCAGAGGGGGTGAGAGACCAAATTCTACTGTCTATCTTTGTAGGCTCTAAAAACACTCCTTCAAGAATGGATAGCAAGGATAAAATATAATCAAATTCCGTGTCCCTAATTTCCCTTCCAAATCCCAAGTTCCAGCTGAACCCAAAAGTTGAGTTAGAAGGAACAAGGAGGAGACAGGTTCATTTTAAGAGTGGAAAGAGTGAAAAGACTCGGAAATTGATCTTTTAAAAGAGGGTCCCCAATCTAGGTATATTCTGAAAAATTGATGAGGTTACTTGAGTGCAAGTCATACCTAATCCATGGAGAGAACAAAGGCAAAATAACTTGAATAGCTTTCCAAGGTGCTGCTCTTGTAGTCATTGCCACAATCCTAGAGTCTCATCCATTGTCTGCTACCCCATGAATGTTGCCCACTATCTTCACCCACATCTTATCCTTCTCCAAAGAAAATCTCCACAGCCACTTCCTTAGTAGTGCAAAATTCCTACTCCTTATATTCCCAATACCCAAACCTCCCTCCCTCTTGATCCTACAAACCATCTCCAACCTAACCTTATGGTCCTTCTCCTCCTCCCCCGGCTCCCAAAGGAAAACTCTTATTACTCACATCTTCTCCTTCTCCAAAGAAAATCTCCACAGCCACTTCCCTAGTAGTGCAAAATTCCTACTCCTTATATTCCCAATACCTAAACCTCCCTCCCTCTTGCTCCTACAAACCATCTCCCACCTAACTTTATGGTCCTTCTCCTCCCCCGACTCCCAAAGGAAATCTCTTATTTGTTTTTCTATCCTACTAGCCACCTTAGTTGGAATCTTAAAGATTGATAAAAAGTAAATAGGAAGGTTAGCTAGAGTAGACCTAATTAAATTAATTCTCCCACCAAGAGACAAATAGTTCTTCCGAATTGCAAGTCTCTTTTCAAAGCTCTCCACAACCGGGTTCCAAAACTCATCTTTCTGAGGATTATCTCTCAATGGCAAACCAAGGTAATTTAGGGGCCAATTAGAAACTACACACTCCAGGTTTGACATTTGCTCAAAGAGTGTATAGTGAGCTTCAGGTTTCTTATCCTATTTAGATCCCCTCCTTCACAGAAAAGTATTATGTCATCTGTAAATTGCAAATAAGTGATTGGCACATTCTCCCTTCCAACTCTCCATCTTCTCATTAAGCCCTTGGAGGTCTGCTTTAGAAATTAATCTCCCCAAAACCTTTGCAACCATCATGAATAAGAATGGGGAAAGAAGATTTCATTGTCTTATTCCTCTCAAAGCTAGAAAGAAATCCACCACTGTCCCATTTATCAAAATGGAATAATGGCATTTCCTGATGCATCCAATCATCCACTTACACCACCTGTCTCCAAACCCGAAGTTGAACATCACCTCCAACAAGAAAGACCAATCCACCATATCATACGCTTTTTCCAAGTCTAGTTTGCAAACCACCCATTTTTTCTTGGATCTCTTGAACTCCTCCAAACTCTCATTTGCAATAAGTATTTAATTTGTAATCTATCTCCCTTTTACAAAAGCTCATTGGTTGTCTGCTATGATTTGGTAGCACTTTTCTAATTCTAATGAGCAGCACCTTAGTGATGATTGACAAAAGTGACCCAAGTATGAGTGCTGATTCGTTTCCCGCATTACTCTGGATAGGGTCCCATATTTTGGGCATATCTTTCTCTACAGATGTCAAAATTCAATGATTCTTGAGGCTATAGGTAGCTAAGAGATCGATTTATAAGTCATCTGTTGATAATTTCCTCTAAATTAATATATATCCATGCGAAAATTGGGGGATAAGATGCGGATTCGGGCTGAGCAGATTGAGGAGCTTGGCAGAACAATAAAAAGGAAAAATCTGACCTAAAAGGGGAACATTTTCAGAGGTTGTTTTGGCATTATTTTCTCAGTCTTTCACAGAAGAGAAGATGGAAGAATGACATCCAAGTGTGGCTAAAGCGTCAACAAGGCTAAGGAGGATCTTGATCGATGAGTTTTACTTGTTATTTTACTTTGACTCCTTGAGAGATTTCAATGTTTAATTTTGTTCTTGAGAGATTTCTTTTATTACTTTGATAAACCCTGAAATTATATTCTTCAATTCTCATATAAGATTAGTCATGCCCTTTTTATGTGCAATTTGTAATAAAATAGTTGATTGGGTAGATTTATTTTATGAGTTGATCCTTGACTACAATATTGTCAATCTGATATGTCGTCGTTCTTGGGTAGCTTGTAAGAATAGGATCATTCTGTTCTTCATCGAAAATTAATTCTCTCAGAACAAAACTTGTGTTCTTGTCATTGGTTTTAAAATTATATTTTCCGATTGTTTGTTTGGGAGGTGAAACTTGCAATTGAGTGATAAATAGGAATCAAAGTTGAGACCAATTAAGCAAATCGATTAAGTGAATCTCGAAGCTTGTTCATCACAATACTACTTTTCATCCTTCAATCATCGTTACTTTTATTCAAATATTTTTTCCCTTCTTTTTATTTTTAGAAAATCATTTTTTCTAGGTTATTCACTCTTAGTGATAACTCCTTTTGTTGGTTTAATCAGCTTCTCTGTGGATTCGACACCTAAAGTTACGCTTCAACGACCGCTTAGCCAAGGGTAATAATTTTGGGTGAGACACAAAATTTGGCGTTGTTGCCAAGGAAGACAAACCAACAACTAAGTTTGAACATTCTTTACTTCTCTTTTATTTCCTTTGTTTCATTTTCTTTAGTTGTATTTCATTTTCTTAATCTTATTTTCCTTTTCTTCTTTTTGTAAGCAAAAACAAAAAACAAAAAAATGAGCTAAGGGTTTATGAATAGACCAAGGGACAAAAGAGGGATATTTGCTAGATAGATACGAATAGACCCACCACCACTCCCTGAAAAAGAGTAGCATTTAGTTCATCCTCTAATTCTGAAACCATGAGTCAACACGAGGACAATCCTGTTAGGTCTTTAAAAGACTATCTACACCCCACCCGGATAGCCACACCATCATGCATCATGTTCCCTCCGAATACACCACAATTTGAGTTCAAACCTGGAATGATCCAACTCTTGCCTAATTTCCATGGTTTAGATAGAGAAAATCCATATGTGCACATTAGGGAATTTGAAGACGTAGTAGCCACCTTTCATAACAGAATTGATATTGCAGACATTGTTAGGCTGAAATTTTTCCCTTTTTCCCTGAAAGAGAGAGCGAAGAGTTGGATATACTCTTTGAGACCGAGATCCATAGGTACGTGGGCGGAGATGACCCAAGCTTTCTTTAACAAGTACTTCTCGCACCATAAGACCAACAACCTTAAGAGACAGATCTCAACATTTTCTCAAAAGGATGGTAAAACCTTATACCAAGCCTAAGAGAGATTCAAAGAGCTACAAAACCTGTATCCACACCATGGGTATGAAAGTTGGAGGTTAGTTAACTATTTTTATGAGGGTTTAACCAGCAAGGAGTGTCAATTCATAGAGATGATGTGTAATGGGGAGTTTTTTCAAAAGGATCCTGAAAAAGCCATAGATTACCTGAATGAGAAGGCTGAGAAAGCCCACACGTGGATTGGACCTAGTGCTATGGATAGTACTAATAGATCACGTCCAACTGGGATTTACCATCTTAAGGAGAAAGACAATCTCAAAAGCCCAATTAGAAGTTGTAACAAGGGAACTTGAGGCCTTAAGGATGAGAAATAATAAAGCCACCCACATGGTTGCCAAGGTAGAAACTCAAACCTCATATTTTGTTTGTAGGAGATTGTATCACTTAGCTCAAGATTGCCCAACCTATGGTGATATGAGAGAGGTTTATGAAGAACAATATAATGCCTTAGGAATTATATGAAACCTTTCTCACCCTATTCAGAGACCTATAACCCTAGTTGGAGGAACCATCCCAATTTTAGTTGGAAGGATGATCAAAACCAACCTACATCATCCAACAATAATTGGAGTGTAGATGCGCAACCATCTAGATTTCATCCTGCACCTTAATACAATGCTCGACTGAATGGGAATCCTTTAGAGGAAACACTTCAAGCATTTATGGAGGCACAGAGTAAGACTAACTAAAAGTTTGAGTATGTTCTTGTGCAGGTGGTTGAAGAGAATAAGGATATCAAGAGTCAAATAACTAACCTTACCAATACTCTTACTATACAAGAGAGAGGCAAAATTCCATATCAGCCTCAGACCAATCCAAAGGGGTCACATATGGTACAGGAATCCACATTTGATCCAGAGAACATTAAGGGGGTCCATGCCATCACCACTCGCAGTGGTAAGGTTTTAGATTGGCCTTTGCCAAGCCCACCTCGCACAAATGTCACCACATCAAGTAGAATCGAAGATGCCCCCTCAAAAGAGCCAAAAAAGGAGGCTACAATCCATGTGCCCTTTCCCCAAGCTCTCAGATCTTGAAGAAAATTTTCAAACAACCAATGTGAGATTTTGGAACATTTGAAAGAAATTAAGATTAATCTACCTTTGTTGCATGTAATTAAACAGGTACCAACTTATACCAAGGTGATCAATTATCTATGTACCATGAAAAGGTGACATCATGTCAAGAAAACTGCATTTTTTACAAAACAGGTAAGTGCGGTGATTGAACAGAGAATGCCGCCAAAGTACAAAGATCCAGGGTGCCCCACAATTTCCTGTCCTATTGGGACACAAGAATTCGATCAAGCTCTCTTGGACCTAGGAGCAAGTGTAAATTTAATGCCTTATTCAGTTCACTTACAGTTAGGTCTTAGAGAGATAAAACCCACGTCCGTGGTGTTACAGTTGGCTGACCATTCTATTCAGAAACTAAGGGGGATAGTAGAAGATGTTTTGCTTTAGACTAATAAATTCTATTATCCTATTGATTTTTTGGTTTTAGATACCCAATCTGTAGTTGATAGTGAGTCGAAGATTCCGCTTATTTTAGGAAAACCATTCCTTGCTACATCAGATGCTCTTATTAATTATAGGAATGGTTTGATGAAGCTTTCATTTGAGAATATGACTCTTGAGGTGAACATTTTTCATGTTGGGAAGCAACCCTGAGACTAGGGCGAGTGCTAGCATACCTACATGATAGACTCTCTCATTACAGAGGAAGTAGATGAAAGGGAAAATTCTGAATCTTTGGAATATCTCCTCTTTAATTCTTATTTGAATTCTGAATTTTCGTTTTATCCTACTAATGATGTTTCTAATGCTTCCTTTATTTCTAATGATATGCAGGATAAGAAAAAGAAGTTTTGGCAACCACATTTTGAGGAGTTTCCATGTGAAAGAGACCAGCCAAAGCCACCTTCTATGGAGACACCCAATGTGGAGTCATCCCCACCAACTGAAGGATTGAAATATGCATTTTTTGGACCAAGTAATACATTTCCTGTTATAATATCTTCTTAACTTAGTGCTAAACAAGATGAGAAATTGATAAATCTATTAAGAGAACATGAGGTTGTACTAGGTTGGACCATAGCTGACATTAAAAGTATAACCCCACTAATATGTTACCATAGGATTCATTTAGAAGAATGAACTATCCCACGTCAAGACCCCCAAAGAAGATTGAACCCAATAATGAAAGTTGTTAAAAATGTCTTAAAATTGTTAGACGCAGGAATCATATATATCATATATCTAACATTAAATGGGTTAGTCCTACATAGGTTGTGCATAAGAAATCAGGTGTCATAGTAGTTGAAAATGAGGAAAGAGTTTCTTGTCCCCACTAGAGTAGTAATTGGGTGGCGCATGTGCATTGACTATAGGAAATTAAACGCAACCACCCAGAAATACCATTTTCCATTGCCATTTATTAACAAAATCTTAGAACGTGTGGTTAATCATCCTTTCTATTGCTTTCTTGATGGTTATTCAAGCTATTATCAAATTGAGATAGCTTTAGAAGATCAAGATAAGACTACTTTTACATGTTTTTTTTGCACTTATGCTTTTCGTATGATGCCATTTGGTTTATGTAATGCTCCAACTACTTTTCAACGTTGCGTGCTTAGTGTGTTTTCTTATATGGTTAAAAAATGCATATAAGTCTTTATGGATTATTTGACTATTTTTGGGGATTCTTTTGATTCATGCTTACTTAATTTGAAAGCGGTTTTGACTAGGTGTGAAGAAAAAGGACTTGTGCTTAATTGGGAAAAATGTCATTTCATGGTGTCTTCAAGTATAGCTTTGGGGCATATCGTGTCTGAAAGAGGAATAGAGGTTGACAATGACAAAATGGAGTTGATCTTTTCTCGGACATGCTGGTTTTTACAAGATGTTCATACAAAACTTTTCTACTATAGCACGACCATTATGCAACCTCCTAGTCAAAGATACTGAGTTCGATTGGACCCCAAAGTGTGAAAAAGCTTTTAGAAGAACTCACATCACTAAGCTAACTACTGCACCGACCATGCAATCACCATATTGGAACCTTCCATTTGAGATTATGTGTGGTGCTAGTAACTATGTAGTGGGAGTTGTTTTAAGCCAACGAAGGGAGAGGAAGCTCTTTGTTATTTATTATGCTAGTAGAACTCTTAATAGTGATCAAAAGAATTATTCTACAACTAAAAATGAGCTACTAGCTGTTGTTTTTGCTTTAGATAAATTTCGTGCTTATCTCATTGGATCACCTATTACTATGTTTACTAACCATGCAACTCTTAAGCACCTTCTTTCTAAGAATGATGCTAAGGATCGCTTGATTAGGTGGATTTTGCTTTTTCAGGAATTTGATCTAATGATCAAGGATAAAAAGGGTGTTGAAAATGTGGTGGCTGATCATTTGTTCCGATTAGAGTTTAATAATTCTGCCGATAATGACCCACCCATTCAAGATGACTTCTCCGATGAGCATTTGTTCATCGTTAGCCAAGTGCCATGGTATGGCCACATAATTAACTACTTGGTTTCAAGTGAAGTTCCATCGAACTGGAGTGCACAAAATAAGAGTAAGTTCTTGGTTGAGGTAAAAAAATTTTTTTTGGATGATCCCTACTTGTTTAAGTATTGCCCTGACCAAATCATGAGGCATATTCTAGAAAGTGAGATTAATAGTGTCCTTATTTTCCGTTATTCTAAATCTTGTGGTGGCTATTTTTCTATGAAGAATATTGCTGCAAAGGTTTTGCAAAGTGATCTTTATTGGCCTATTTTGTTTAAGGATAATAATGCCTTTTGTCGTTCTTGTGATAGGTGCCAAAGGTTAGGTACATTAACTCGTCATCACATGATGCTCCTTAAACCCATCTTGGTTATTGACATTTTTTTATTGCTGGGGTATTTTATTTTATGGGGCCATTTTCACATTCTTTTGGTTATCTTTATATTCTGCTTGTTGTTGACTATGTGTCTAAATGGGTGGAAGTTATATCGTTTCGTACTAATGATAACAAAGTTGTTATTAAATTCTTAAAAGAAAATGTGTTATCTAGGTATGGTACGCCACGTATGATCATTAGTGATCAAGGGGCACATTTTTGTAATCGTTCTTTTGAAGCTTTGATGTACAAGTACGGCGTTATTCACAAGGTATCAACTGCTTACCATCCACAGACAATGGATAAGCTAAGTTAGCTAATAGGGCGGTTAAGCAAATTTTGGAAAAGACGGTCAACCCGAACCATAAAGATTGGTCTTTACGCCTTTCTGATGCACTTTGGGCATACCGTACTACTTACAAAACTATCATTGGAATGTCACCATACCAACTCATTTATGGGAAAGTGTGTCATTTACCTATACAACTTGAGCATAAAGCTTATTGGGCTGTTAAAGCACTTAATTTTGATTTAAATGTTGCAGCTATTCAAATGAAGTTGCAGTTGTCAGAGATAGAAGAATTGAGGAATGATGCATATGATAATTCTAGGATTTACAAGGCTAAATTAAAAGCAGCCATGATAAACAGATCCTAAGGAAGAATTTTGAGCCAAATCAATGGGTGCATCTGTATGATTCACGTTTTCATCTACACCCAGGAAAGCTAAGATCTAGATGGATATGTCTAATTGTGGTGAAGCGAGTCTTTCCTAACAGTGATGTTCAGATTGAGGATCTGACCGATGGGAAAGTTTTTTGAATCAATGAACAACTGTTAAAGCATTATGTGGAGAGGGTAGACCAACCTGAGGAGATCACTCTTGTAGCTCTGGTCTACAATGCTTAATCAGGTTCTATCTTTCCGCACTACCACTTTTATTTTTGTTTTCTTTTATTAGTTTTTGCTTTTCTTTTATTAGTTTTTTTTTATGCTTCCTTCTTCTAGTTGATAAATTTTCAAGTTTGGTCTCAGTCCATCGCTTAGGTGTCCCCTAGCCTTTGCTTTGTTATTTCTTTTATTTTTTTTTTACACCAGTGTGGACACTGTCTCGTTCAGGTTGGGGGTGGTAGCATTGCATGCACATAATATGCATACTTTTATATATACATTCTTCTTGTGTAAAAGAGAGACAACCAAAACTCTACTTATTGTTTTTATTCTGGTAGTTTTTGTGTGAATAAATTTGCATTGCATGCTTGAGAAACTTAGATTGGACTTCCTACTTTTCTATCTAGGTATTATTTCAAAATTGTTTGGTTTAAGTCACTTTTTCTATCTTGATTATTAAAGAATAACTTCTTAAAACTTTTTGCGCACAATACTTAGTCTTATGGTTTGGTGGATGTTCAATATATATAACTAAGAGAATTGTCATATTTAAGCACACATTTTTTTAGACTCACACATTTTTTGTGAGTGAGTGGAAAATTGAGGAAACAACTTATGAACTTTCATTGATCTGTTGAATTGGTTAATTGTTGTTTAGAATTAAATTACTTGGTTCGATGAATGTTTGGATGATAAGCTGAATGATGAAATTAGTAAATTTCCGAAATAAAAGAAAAAAAAAGAGAGGGGGGCAGCTAGTTAATGTTATGTTATGTGAAGCCTTTGGAATAACATGTGTAATATTAGTTATGTGAGAAACTCTGCACTTTCCCTACATTGCATTATCAAAAAAAGAAAAAAGAAATAAGAGAAAAAAATTGAAAAAAATGACTCGGTACAATAAAGTCTTTCATCAATTCAAAAGACAAACATCTTTTCTTGGGGAGCAGTCTTTCTCACTAGGCTTGATTTCTATTTGTATTGCTCTCATATTTGACTGATCGAAAACCTGAAGCTGATTTGTGGTAAGAATGGTGGAGTTCTAAACAAATAACTTTCCTATCTTATGATCAACGATCATTTGTTTGTTTGTCCGTAAATTTGGCATTTTCTTTAAGTGATTATCTGATTTCCAACTCAATGAGAGAAATCCCTATCCTTAAAACAGTTTACCTGTGAAGATATGGAGTTAAGGCTTTTACATTGATTAATTCTCAAGGCTATATGTGTTGCGGTTTGTGGTATAAAGGTTTTACTTAGTTCACACACATTCATTTTTGTAAGTTATAATTGAAGTAATCTTGATAGCATTTGTGATCTTTTTTTTTACCTTTTTGTTTGAAATGCCTAAGTGGTTTTGCCAGATTTTTGTTTAAGTTAATCATCATGCTTTGTCTTTTTATTTGCACTTAAATTGCTAGGGACTAGCAATAAGCTGGTTGGGGGTTGTGATAAAAGCATGAAATATGTATATCTAAAGTGTGTTTAACAATTGACATTTGTAAAATAAAGAGCTTAAAAATAATATTTTTCCATAATAATTTTTATAAATGTTAATTTTATTATTTGTACAATTTTTATGTTGAAAGAATTAATAATTGAATGGAGGAAAACCCAAACATAGGTCCAAGAAACCTAAGCCCAAGTTCCATGACCCAAGTATGAGTGATGATTCGTTTCCCGCATTACTCTGTACAGGGTCTCATATTTTGGACTTATTTTTCTCTACATATATCAAAATTCCATGATTCTTGAGGCTATGAATAGATAAGAGATAGAGCTATAATTCATCTGTTGATAACTTTCTTTAAATCAATATATATCCATGCAAAAATTGGGGGATAAGACGTGGGTCCGGGTTGAGAAGATTGACGAGCATGGCAGCACAATGAAAAGGAAAAGTCTAACCTAAAAGGGGGACGACTTTCAGAGATTGTTTTGACATTATTTTCTTAGTATTTCACAGAAAAGAAGAGGGCAGAATGACGTTCAAACACGGCTAAAGCGTCAACAAGGCTAGGGAGGATCTTGATCGATGAGTTTTAATTGTTATTTTACTTTGACTCCTTAAGAGATTTCAATGTTTTATTTTGTTCTTGAGAGATTTCTTTTATTATTTTGATAAACCCTAGACTTATATTCTTCAATTTTCATATAAGATTAGTCATGCTCTTTTTATGTGCAATTTGTTAAAAAATAATTGATTGGGTATATTTATTTTATGAGTTGATCCTTGACTCCAATAGTGTCAATTTAATATGTTGTCATTCTTGGGTAACTTGTAAGAATAGACATTCTATTCTTCATCAAAGATTAATTCTCTCAGAACAAATACTTTTGTTATTGTCATTGGTTTCAAAGTTATATTTCTAATTGTTTGTTTGGGATGTGAAACTTGCAATTTAGTAACAAATAGGAATCAAAGTCGAAACCAGTTAAGCAAATCGATCAAGTGAATCTCAAAGCCTTGTTCATCACAATACTACTTTTCATCCTTTAATCATCGTTACTTTTATTTAAATATTTTTTCCTTTCTTTTTATTTTTAGAAAATCATTTTTTCTAGGTTATTCACTCTTAGTGATAACTCCTTTTGTTGGTTTAATCAACTTCTTCGTGGATTCGACACCTAAAGCTACGTTTCAACGATCACTTAGCCAAGAGTAATAATTTTGGGCGAGACAATGATCTTATAAAGGTTGTTTACCAAGTTGATCGGCCTATAATCCCTTGGGTGATTAACATTCATTTTCTTGGGAACTAAAGCAACGAATGTGGAATTCAGCCACGGGTTTATCACTCCTCAAGAATAAAATTCATCAAATACTATTCTTAAGTCCTCTTTTAAAATCTCCCAACAATCTTGATAAAAAACCATCATAAAACCATCAAGGTCTGGTGCCTTTGATCTATCCATAGAGAACACTACTTCCTTTATTCCTTCCAAATCAAATTTCCTTTCCAGCCATTCCTTTTCCTCCAACTTCAGCGTAGGTCGTTCCAATCTTTCAATCCAAACCCTATTGTTTAGGGGTCTTCTAAAGATAGACCTAAAATGATTTGCAAAAGTCCCTGCAATTTTACTTTGATTGGAAATTGTTGCCCCCTTCAATCTCCAAACTTGAGATATAATTCGTTCTCCTCCTTCCATTTGCCATTGCATTAAAAAACTTGGTATTTCTATCCCCCTATTTCAACCACTTACACCTTAACTTTTGTCTCCAACTTATTTCCTCCTACAAAAGACAGTCCTCTAATTGTTTACATAGATTCCATCTTTGCTCTTTATCCTCTTCTGTAAAATATCCCCTCCCTTCCTTATTATCCAATGCCTCAATTTGAACAATCACCATTTGTTTCCTTTCCTCTAGTCTCCCAAACTCTAACAGATTCTACTCCTTGATTCTACCCTTTAGATGTTGGAGTTTTTTATGAAACCTCATTCCACTCCATTTCACTGTTGGATTACTCTCAAGCCACCAATCTTTGACCTTCTTAATAAAACCCAGGCGTCCAAGCCACATGTTTTCAAATCTAAAAGGAGTGGGGCCTACATTTCTCACCTCTTCCTTACAAATTAGTATAGGCCAGTGATCGGATGTCACCCTTGGGAATGTTTAGAATTTAAACTTCCCTGATGTTCTTTCCAGTTATTTGAAAACAAGAACCTGTCCAACTTGAAACAAATTGGGTTCACTTGGAGATTGGACCAGGTAAAACAGTTTTGTGACAATGGGATTTCCTTAGGTCCATAGGCATCCACAAATTGATTAAATTTTCTCATGCTCATGGTTGACCTCTGCCTAGTACTATTTCTTTCTTCCAAGAATCTGATTACATTGAATTCACCTTCTAAACACCAAGGTCCTTCCCACAATCCCCTTATATCATCAGTCAATTCTTCCCATAGTTGCCTCTTCTCTCTATAGTCATTCAGTCCATAGACATTGGTTAACACCCATTCAAACCCAACTTCCACTTGTCTAAACTTTAGGAAAACTGAAAACTGGCCCATTAGCTCCTCCTTACCCTCCAATACTTCTTTCTTCTACATTGTCACAACACCCCCTACAGACCCCTATGAGGGCAGAAATGGCCAATTAATCCCCCTACCTCTCCAAACACTTCTTACCCACTTCATATCAAAATCTATTCTTTTAGTCTCCTGAAAGAGAACTACATCCGGGTCTTTCTTAATGGCATCTATTATTACTGCTCTCCTCCTAGCATTTCCTAGCCCTTTGACATTCCAACTTATGATCTTCATTTCGCTATACTCCTTGACCCCTTATTCCTCTTACCCTCACTTATTCCCTTTCCTCTTGTCCCTTTTAATACCAAGACTACTACCTCCTTCCACATCCTTCATCAATCTTTCCACTTCACTTAATTTTTTTCCTTTTAGCCTTAGTTTCTTCTCCCTTTTTTTGTAGAAACATTTTTAAGTCATTTGGACTTTTTACTATACATCCCAACTTCTGCACAAAAGATGCCACGGAATCCTCACCAATCAACTCTCTTTCTTTTGACTTTTTATTCCTCCCTCCTTGTTCTAATTCCTAACCTTTGTCTAGATTCTCCTTAATTTCTTCTATTCTAATTCCCTTTGGCCCTTTCTTTTGTTTATTGCTCCCAACTACTTCCTTTAACAAGTGATGAAGGAAGATTTGGCCCGACCTCACAGTTATGCGACACGTGGCAAAAACAACACATCGGTAAAAAAGCAAGCCTAAGGCGTGAACACCAAGGGGACACCAGCGGACCGAACTCCCTACTAGGGGCCCGAACTCACCAAAACCAAAAAGTAATCCGAACTGGCCTACCTTCAGTTCGGGATATACCTCGCCGAACTGACCAACCTTGTAACAGTTCAGGATATACCTCGCCGAACTGGCCTGCCTTGTAACAGTTCGGGATACACCTCACTGAACTGACCTGCCCTATAGATACCTCCGAACTCTAGACTTCGCCTCGCTCACCACTCCGCATCACCTTCTGGGCACCAAAACCAAACAAGTCGTACCATGCCTGACACTGAGGAAGTCCATACCCGAGGGCGCCGCACCTGACTGACTTGGGATCTGACGCTTGGCAGCCGCACTCTAATCGGCCACCTGCCACCGCCACTGACACCGCCATCTCCAGTTAGAGAGACGGTTAGGCAGTGACGGTTCTGTACCAGCAGAAAGGACAACGACCGAATTGACAAACGCAAGGGTAATCATACCCGACCTGACAAGGGCCTCGGAGCGAGCGCGCGAAGTGATTATAAGAGCCCCCTGCCCCCAACAAACAAGGTATGCAAACTTTGCGCTATCTGGTTTTATCTTGCCTTTGAAGGATTCTAACTTAAGCTTCGGAGCTGTTACACCGGGTTCCCCCCGGAGCTTCCTCATCTCCACCGTTTCAGGTTCCTTGCTATTCAGTTCAAAAGCAAGGTCGTTGACAGCTATGACCGGCCAGATCACGCATCATCAATTAGCGCCGTCTGTGGGAACGCTTCAAAAAAGCCTCCCTCCAAACTTCCATAACCCCTTTTCTTCAAAAAACCCAACACTCATGGCCTCCTCCAGCAACGTCAGACGTGGCACGGAGACAAACACCACCGGGGAACAACTTCAAGTCCCCGTGGTGTGCGTTGGACAGTTCACCATCCCCCTTTCGGTGGATGGGATCCCCAGCTTGAATGTGCCACAAGCAATGGCACCCGTAAACCTTCCCGCCACAAGCATCCCCTTTCCGCCCCCTATTGAGACAACATTTACTGAACCGACTGCCGTCCCCCTAGCAGCCAGCCAAAACCGGTTGGACGACCTGATGCAGTGCATGCGGGCAATGCAAGCCCAAATGCAACAGTTCTAGTAGCACCAGCTTCACCAGCACCAAGTGCTACACAACATCTCCCAGTATCACTATCAACAGCAGTTCCCCCAACTGCCACTAAACCAACCATTACTTCCACCTCGCCACCCCGCTCCGAGGCCAGTCAAGGCCTCCCTGCAGGATGGACGCCCCCACCAAGGAAAGGCCTCCCGGCCCCAGAACCCCCCTAACAGCCAGGCCTCGTCCCCAAGCCGAAGAGAGAAAAAAATCATCCCCGCCTCGTAGCTCACAGGTGGGTCGGGAACCTCGCCCGCGAGATCGGCACCTCGACGCTCCAAGCCCGAGTTCCCGCTCACGGAAAACCGATTCGGCGCCCTGGCGGTAGACTACCAGCATTCCAGGCCCATCGAGCTCGGCAACATGGAGGCCAGCAGCGCCAGTACAAGGCCCACTCAACAACGAAGGCGCCAGCGAAATCGCCGAACCGCCACCCGTGTCTTGCCAAAGCTCAAAGGCAAAGAAGAGACGAGCTCGGATGAGGTAGGAGCTGTCCCGATTCTCTCGGTTCCTTCCCCCGTCGCATCAGAACTCCTGGTGGTCCCCTTACCCAGAAATTTCAAGCTCCCACCTCTGGACAAGTACGACGGGTCCTTCGACCCCAACGACCACGTTGACGCTTTCCAGTCCCAAATGCACCTCGCCAGGGCTAGCGAATCGTGCATGTGTGTGGCCTTCACCACCACCCTCAGGGGGGTAGCCCGCACTTGGTACAGGAACCTGGCCCCCGGGTCGATAAAGAGCTGGGCCCAGTTCGTGCAGGTCTTCACCGCACACTTTGTCACCAGCAAACGGTGCCCCAAAACAGAGGAAAGCATCTTCGGAGTAGTCCAAAGGGAAGGAGAATCCATCCGAGGCTACATCAAGCGATTCTATGAAGCATGCTTGCAGATACCGCGGTTGGACCCCGCGGTGCAGCTCGCGGCGGCCAAAAGAGGGGTAACGCACAAAGAATTCAAATGGCACATGGCAGCTAACCAGCCCGCAACCGTGGCCGAATTCCTCAAGCTCGCAGACAAGTTCATGAGGACAGAGGAAGAAATCAACCAACAAACCGAAGGCGGGAACGAGAAAAGAAAGAGGAAAGGCGAGCCCTCCAACCCAGTCGACAGGAAAAACCCGGCCCGGGAGCCGAAGCCGAACCAGTCGTTCCGAGCTCCCCTAGTAGTTCGGATGAATTACACGCCGTTAAACACAAGGCGGACCGAGATCTTAATGACGATCAAGGACGCCCCATACGTGAAGTGGCCACCTTGCCTAAAGGGAAATCCGAACGAGAGAAATAAGAATTTATATTGTAGTTTCCATAGAGACCATGGTTATAGTACCGAACAGTGTAATAATCTCCGGGATGAGATAGAGGGGCTCATCCATCGCGGATACTTGAGAAACTTTGTACAGCACAACAATAATAATAAGACAGGTCGGCAAGGGGAGCACGAAAAGGATGCCCCCGAGTCTAGCGGCAGACCTGCTGAACCGTTGCAGCGACAGCCTCCGGAAGAGAGGCCAGTTCGGGGAACCATCCATGTAATTGTGGGAGGTTCGGTGGTAGCAGGGTGTACCTCGGCAGCGGCCCTCGAGGAACGAAACCCCCCAAAGAGACCAAAGACCGAAGAACCAATCTTCTTCACGAAGGACGACGCGCGAGGGGTCCACTACCCCCATGATGATGCGCTTGTCATTAAACTAAGGATCAGCGACTTCGAGGTCAGACGCGTACTCGTAGATTCGGGCAGCTTAGCAGACATCCTCTTTAAACCAGCATCTGACTAGCTACAGTTACAGAGGAGCGAGCTGAAGCCCGCGAACACTCCCCTGGTGGGTTTCAGTGGAGAGGAAGTCAGGCCCCTCGGAAAAATAACAGTACTTGTGGAAGTCGGCACATGGCCTTGTGCGGTCAGACTCAACCATGATTTCCTGGTGGTCGCGACCCCCTCCCCATACAATGCCATAATAGGGCGGCCGATCACGCATATCCTACGGGCGGTGGTCTCCACCTACTATTTGGCCATGAAGTTCTCTACGGACTTCGGTGTGGGGGTAGCGCGGGGCGACCAGCTCGAGTCCCGCAAATGTTATGTTGCCGCCCTGAAGGGAAAAACCAAGGCTGCCGACGACCTCGAACTAGAGCGGCCTGCGGAGCAAGGTGAGGAACGAGCTTCGCCCACAGAGGAAACGGTCGCAATCCCGACTTCGGCTACGGACCCAGCTCGCACACTTCAGATCGGAGCTTCCGTTGAGGAACCCCTACGAACCGAACTGGTGAGTTTTTTACTTCAAAATTTAGATATTTTTGCCTAGTCCGCGGCTGACATGCCCGGCATTAGCCCCGGCCTGATAACTCACCAACTTAATACTGACCCTGTAGTCAGACCCGTTAGATAAAAGAAACGCAACTTAGCCCTAGAACGCTGGAGGGCGGTCGACGAGGAGGTCGAGAAGCTCCTCGCAACAAACTTCATAAGGGAAGTCCATTACCCGAGCTGGGTGGCCAACCCGGTGCTGGTAAAAAAGGCGAACGGTAAGTGGCGCATGTGCGTCGACTACACCAACCTGAACCGAGCTTGCCCGAAAGATTGCTTCCCCCTCCCCAGAATTGACCGCCTAATGGACGCGACCTCGGGACATGAGTTGCTAAGCTTCCTGGACGCCTACTCGGGCTACAACCAAATCTGTATGGACCAATCCGATGAGGAAAAGACCAGCTTCATAACCGAGTTCGGCCTATATTGCTACAAGGTCATGCCCTTCAGATTAAAAAATGCCAGGGCGACCTTCCAAAGACTTGTAAATAGGCTGTTTCGGCCCCTGATTGGCCCGAAGATAGAGTGCTATGTAGACGACATGGTCGTCAAGACAGTTTTCACAATAATTAATACAAGACTTAGATTTTGTCTTCCAAATCCTGCGTCAATTTAGCATGAAATTGAACCCCAACAAATGTGTCTTCGGCGTCACCTCGGGCAAATTCCTAGGCTACATTGTCAATCAGCGCGGTATTGAGGCCAACCCGGACAAGATAAAAGCCATTCTAGATATGAGACCACCTCGGAAAGTAAAAGAAGTTCAGGGGCTAAACGGCCGTATAGCCGCTCTAAGCCGCTTCATGTCTAAATCAGCAGACCGCTGCCTACCTTTCTTCAAAGCCATCAAAGGCAAAGGGTTCGAGTGGACCCAGAACTGCCAGCCCGCGTTTGACGAGCTAAAAGGTTACCTCGCTAGTGTGCCGACCTTAGCCTGGCTTGAGGAGGGCGAGGTCTTAGAACTGTACCTCTCGGCAAGCGACGAGGTGGTCAGTTCGGTACTAATAAAAGAAACAGACCGGGTCCAGCGACCCATCTATTATGTTAGTAAAATTTTGCAGGGAGCAGAGACAAGGTACCCGCAGATAGAAAAGCTAGCATACGCATTGGTGACAGCAGCTTGGAAACTCCGCCCATACTTCCAGGCTCACACCGTCATCGTCCTAACTGACAAACCTCTAAGACAAGTTTTACTCAAACCCGAGGTTTTCGATCGACTGACGAAATGGGCCATCGAACTCAGCGAGTACGACCTCCGGTACAAGCCAAGAACTGCTATTAAGGCCCAAGCTTTGGCAGATTTTATCACCGAGTGCACTTTCAACCACGAAGCCCTACAGGTCGAGCCCGAGGTCCCCAGTTCGGGTGAACCCGGAGCTCCCGAGCCAATAGAGTCTGAACCCCGTGAAGTAGCAGCCAGTGTGGCATCTCTCCTGGTCAGGCGAAACGCGAACTGGGATGAGGAGCCCTGGATCCTTCACGTGGATGGTTCCTCGAACCAGCAAGGCAGCGGGGCTGGAATAGTCTTATGCGGCCCGGGCGGCACAAAATTAGAATACGCACTACGCTTTGAGTTCGCGGCATCCAACAACGAGGCAGAGTACGAAGCACTGATAGCTGGGCTGGACCTAGCGCGAAAGGTAAAGGCAAAGCACATGGTCATCTGCAGCGATTCCTAGCTCGTGGTCAACCAAGTTACGGGCGAGTATGAAGCACGCGAGCTCTCCATGATCGCATATTTGGCGAAAGTAAAAGAGGCCCTACTCAACTTCCAGTCACACTTCATCAGGCAAATCCTGAGGTCAGAGAACACTGAGGCCGACGCTCTGTCCCGGTTAGCCAGCACAAGTCACAACAACATGAGAACCGTGTACATAGAGGACTTACCCCAGCCTAGTATTCTCGGGGGTGCAGAGGAGGTCGCTCCCGTCCTGGAAGCAGAGCTGAGCTGGATCGACCCACTCGCGAGCTTCTTGATAGACGGAACCCTCCCTGCAAAACGCAATGCGGCCAAGAGGGTGCAGCGCCAGGTAGCCAAATACGTCATAATAGACGAATGGTTATACCGACGATCCTACACGCTCCCCTACTTGCGTTGCCTACGACTTGCCGAAGCCGAGTTCGTACTCCGCGACACTCATGAAGGCCTGTGCGGCGAACACTTGGGGGGCAGAGCACTCGCCCAAAAAGCATTTCAACAAGGATACTACTGGCCAACGATGAAGGCAGAAGTTGTCGAGTTCGTCAGAAAATGTGACAAGTGTCAGAAGCACACCAATATCCACCATCAACCTGCCTCCGACCTCAAATACCTCGCCAGCCCGTGGCCCTTTGCACAATGGGGCATCGACCTCCTGGGGCCATTCCCACCAGCAACAGGTGGAAGAAAATTCCAAGTTGTTGCAGTAGATTACTTTAAGAAGTGGATAGAAGCCGAACCTCTGGCGACTATTACGGCCCGAAACATACAGAACTTCTTTTGAAAGAACATAGTATGTCGCTTTGAGTTACCTCGGGTACTAATTTCCGACAACGGCAAGCAGTTCGAGGATATCAAGTTCCAAGAGTGGTGCCAGAACATGGGGATTCGGAAAAACTTCACATCAGTCGCGCACCCGCAGGCAAATGGTCAGACGGAAGTAATGAACAGAGCCATCCTACGCGGACTGAAAGCACGTCTAGATCGAGCTAAGGGATTGTGGGCCGAAGAGCTACCAAGTGTCTTGTGGGCTCATCGAACTACAAAAAAAACCACCACGGGAGAAACCCCCTTCAACCTCACCTACGGCACTGAAGCAGTGATCCCGGCGAAAATCGAAGTACCAACATTGCGACTAGAAACATACGACGATCGGACGAACGGAGATGAGTTACGTACCAACCTTGACCTATTGGACGAGGTAAGGGACCTCGCGCATATCCGGACAGCGACATACCAGCAGCAGGTAGCTCGCTACTACAATGCCAGAGTAAAGCAACGAAACTTCCGAATCGGTGACCTAGTCCTTTGTAAGATTATGGTGCCCGAACCCGGCGTGGGCAAACTTGGACCAAACTGGGAAGGGCCCTATAAAGTAAAGAGAGCGCTCGGGGGGGCATATGGACTCGAAACCTTGGAAGGCAAACAAGTACCTCGAGCGTGGAACATTGTGAACTTAAGGCGATACTACCTATAAACCGCCAAGCGAAGTGGACGAAATCAGGTCCTATGGGCCACGATGCAGAGCCAAGAGGAACCTCGGCGTAAACAAGCAAAGAAAAATCGGGCATATTATTAGCTCGGCAAAAAATCAGTTCGCTGCAAAAGCCTTCGCGGCAAAACAGGTCGCGGAAGTATAATAACCCGGACAAGAAAGTGGCATATTCAGTTCGACAAAGAATCAGTTCGGGGAAAAGGAACACGGGCAAAAAGATTATCTATTCCGTTGCAAGAAACAGGAGTACATTGGCCATCAGAAGGGACTTACAAAAAAAAAAAAAGAATATCTTTACATGCTCGGAGCTACTTCTTCGCCATCAGAAGGCACTTCAACAACACCCGAAGGCCCCTGCCTCTCCTTCAGAGTCCGGCTCACCATCAGCAGCATTGGCCATCTCCTGAGTTATACGCGAAGTGGATATGGCACTAACATCGAGGTCGGGGTATGTGTTCCGGATCATCCACCTGCTCAGTTTGAACCCCCTTCTGTAAGAATCCACCATCAGATCGTCAAAACGCGGAGAGGCAATGTAGTCTTCAACGGCCTTCTTCTTGGCGTCTTCAATGCCTTGGGAAAAAATCTGTGTTTTCTCCCTGATGTCCTCCTGAAGATAATCGACTTGATGCTGCAAATCCAACTTCAAGTCCGTCATGTGCTTGACAACTACCCCCATGGCCTCGGCATCACGCTGAGACCTTGCCTGCCTGGCCATTGCGACGCGAGCAGCCTCTTCGGCAGCATAAGCGGCCACCTCAGCAGCTCGGGTATTCGCCTTTGCAGCACGGAAAGCCTCTTCAGCAACATGGGCGGCAGCCTCAGCAGCTCGCGCCTGTCACGAGCTCCTCTCCACTTGGGCTGCTAAGGCATGAATTGAAGAATTCACCTACCAAAAGAAACAAGTGAGCAATAATAGCAAAAGCGATAGAAAATGAAAAAGGCAGACGAAATCTGACTTACCACCATAGCATGTGTTACGGCGCGGCAGGCGACCTGATTCAAAGGAAGATCGGTCCACGCCGCGATCTCCTCAGGGAAAGTAGCCTTCCTACTCTTCTGAAGAGCGTAGTTCGGTGTCAACACGCTCCTGAACTCCCCTTGAGCTCCCGAACCCGAGGGCCCAGCCCGCGTATGAGCGGACCCAGAGTGAGCAGGAGCACTTGAGTATGCAGGAGCGCCCGTATAAGTGGTCTTAGCGTAAGGCGCCCCGGCAGCTTCATGCATCGGTGGAGTCACCTCGGGCTCCCTGGGCAGATCCTCTGGCGTGTGGTCTGGAACTTGAGGCTCCTCATCCGGGGGCAGCTCGGTACGAGTTCGCTTGGCGACCCGCTTCCTCCTCTTCATACCTTGGAACAGACGCCCCCCACGAGTTCTCTCCGCGTCCATCACACCTGTAGAAATGAGTTTGACATCAGAAAAAATGAAGGAATAAAGCAAGCAATAAATCGCATAACTAGAAACCTACCCGAACTCAGGCTGGCCGCAATAAACTTGGCCTCTGTTAAGTAGTGATGGCACTTTAAACATTGTTGTGCCCATTGCCGAAGGCCCTTCACAGTCTCTTTGTCAAGAGTAACACCTGAATCAGGAGCGGCCTCACCCCACCCGGTCTGAAAGGGCCATCCTTGTGCACTTCGCACACCGAAGTAGTCTCGCTTCCATGCCAGGACCTTATTAGGAAGATCGTGCAGAAGCTTAAAGCCCGGGTGAGGAGAAAGGTAATACGCCCGTCTTCCCCCAGGAAGAGAACCCGCCTGTCTCTTGAGCATCAAGATGGAGGAGAATATCTCTAAGTCTAAAGGGAAATTCTGCTCGCAAAAAAGGAAAATTGTCCCCACCAGATTCCGAATAGAGTTCGGATGAAGTTGGCCAATGGTGACACCGAAGTGGTTTATGACTTCGACGAGAAGGGGGTGGAAAGGAAGTCGCAACCCTGCAGCGAGCTGCTCTCAAAAAATCACGATCTCATCAGGACCGTGTTCCCAAGGAAAGCTACCCGAAGGAATAAAATATGTATACCCCTCAAGAAGATTGTAAGACATAAGTATAGATTGCAGCCCCTCAGGCGTCATGGTCGATGGACCAAACCTATCTAGCATTCGACCTCGGTGAGAGGTAGACGCCAAACTGCCTGAAGCGGCTCAGCCTACTGGTTCATAGTCCTCGAGTTCCACCTCAGGATCACTGAGGCAGTCGGGGGATACGACTCGGTTTGTAGAACCTACGTCAGTCCTACTTGAAGAGTCGTCTGAGCTATCAAAGGTAGACATTGAGGAAAAGAGGTGGATTCAGGAAGGTACTCACCGGAAGAAAGTTTTGAAGGCTTCGGATACGGGAACAAGCCAAAAAACCTTAGAGGCTATGTAACCAGCCTAGACGCGAGCTGAAAAAACTTGGACGCGAGCTGAAAAGTTGGACGCGAGCTCAGTAGGCAAACCGCAGAAGTGACAAATCGACTGGGGTCCCCCACTATTTATAGCTACAATAACCAAGAACCGACCGTGCAGATCAAAGACGATCCAACGGCCCACATTTGCGCTGACCGCACGTCCCATGAGGTCGAGACGTGATTGGCGCATGTCTTTCCGAAAAGAGCAAAACGTCAACACACGTCTTCTTGAAACCGACGTCGCGCCAACACACGTCTTTTTGAAACTGACCGCTGCACGTCTCCCTGAGCCGCCAGCGCACGTACAGCAGTGGCACGCTTTTTTCAAGATTAAATGACCCGCTGTCACGTCCCAGCGGCGTGAATTTTTGAAATTTAAAACGCGCACTGTCACAACCATCAACATTTATTAGTAGGCACGTTTCCCGCCTTCTCGGAAACCGAAGAACCCTGGCAAAAGCAACTCGCGCAGTCAAGATTCGAAGGACGGGACAAATCCACCTACCACCTCGCGAAACTCCCCGCACCAGGGCAAGACCCTTGGCGCGAGGAGTGGGGGGCAATTGATGAAGGAAGATTTGGCCCGACTTCACAGTTATGCGACACGTGGCAAAAACAACTGCTCGGCAAAAAAACAAGCCTAAGGCGTGAACACCAAGGGGACACCAGCGGGCCGAACTCCCTACTGGAGGCCCGAACTCACCAAAACCAGAAAGTAATCCGAATTGGCCTACATTCAATTCGGGATATACCTCGCCGAACTGGCCAACCTTGTAACAGTTCGGGATATACCTCACCTTCTGGGCACCAAAACCAAACAAGTCGTACCATGCCTAACACTGAGGAAGTCCGTACCCGAGGGCGCCGCACCTGACTGACTTGGGATCTGACGCTTGGCGGTCGCACTCTAAACGGCCACCTGCCACCGCCACTGACACCGCCATCTCCAGTTAGAGAGACGGTTAGGCAGTGACGGTTCTATCCCAGCAGAAAGGACGACGGCCGAATTGACAAACGCAAGGGTAATCATACCCGACCTGACAAGGGCCTCGGAGCGAGCACGCGAAGTGATTATAAGAACCCCTGCCCCCAACAAACAAGGTATGCAAACTTTGCGCTATCTGGTTTTATCTTGCCTTTGAAGGATTCTAACTTAAGCTTCGGAGCCGTTACCCCGGGTTCCCCCCGGAGCTTCCTCATCCCCCTACCTCTCCAAACACTTCTTACCCACTTCATATCAAAATCTATTCTTTTAGTCTCCTAAAAGAGAACTACATCCAGGTCTTTCTTAATGGCATCTATTATTACTGCTCTCCTCCTAGCATTTCCTAGCCCTTTGACGTTCTGACTTATGATCTTCATTTCGCTATACTCCTTGACCCCTTATTCCTCTTACCCTCACTTATTCACTTTCCTCTTGTCCCTTTTAATACCAAGACTACTACCTCCTTCCACATCCTTCATCAATTTTTCCACTTCACTTAATTTTTTCCTTTTAGCCTTAGTTTCTTCTCCCTTTTTTTGTAGAAACATTTTTAAGTCATTTGGACTTTTTACTATACATCCCAACTTCTGCACAAAAGATGCCACGGAATCCTCACTAGTCAACTCTCTTTCTTTTGACTTTTTATTCCTCCCTCCTTGTTCTAATTCCTAACCTTTGTCTAGATTCTCCTTAATTTCTTCTATTCTAATTCCCTTTGGCCCTTCCTTTTGTTTATTGCTCCCAACTACTTCCTTTAACAAGCATTCAAGAATTTCCAGAATTCTTTTATTTCCTTTTGCTTCTTCCTCATTTCCTATCTCACCCTCCTGACCCTCCCTATCTCCACTGCCATCTCTTGCCCCATCCCCACCTTCACGGGTAGCAGCCTCTAGACTTTGATCTGTATTTGGCACATAGGATAAAGAGCAAACATTAGTATTACAAATCGAAAAAGACAATTACTGGGTTGATTTGAGGAAGAATGGGATTGCTAGAATTAGAAGCAAAACATGTCGGACCCTGCGGTTGAAAAAATAACTCCTTGGTTCGGTTCTGGCAAAAAAGCCTTTCCGCCGCCTCTATTAATCAGAGATCACTTCTCTCAGTCTTGTTTGTTCCTATTTTTTGTACTTCCGTTTTGCTTCTGAAAAGTCTCAGATACTTCATTACCGATTTCCTGAACAACCAAAACATTGGGATATTGCGACTTCTGAGAACGAGTCAGGCTTATCACCAACAGCAGAAAGGAGATGTTCCACACTGTTTTGAGTGCTTAGCTCTTTACTGGCATAATAAAGAGGTTCCCCCAGCTTGCACTTCTTGAAACAGAGTTTCCAAGTTAAGAGTTGTGGTGATCTCTTCCTCTGCCACCTTATCGAACTCTGCACTGCCTATACTATACTGGCTTTCTAGATCTTCCTCCGTGTGCATCTTCGGTACAATCTACCCAGCCTTCATCAAAAACCTTTCTGTTCTCCTCTCCATCCTCCCCACACATCTCCAGGGTTCTATCTCTAAGAAGGAAAGGAGCTTGGACTAAGCTTTGACGGAAGTTTCTCAGGTAGCCCTGGTATTGCTAGCATTGGGAGAGCTTCAAGAGATGAAAACGGGAACATCTGCTGGGTTTATAGTGGACCGATTGGTAAAGCTGATTCTACAAAGGCAGTGTTGAAAAGGAAAGCGTTCTCTTAAAGTTCAATATTTCTTTTGATTAGATTTTTTATATAGCCTTGTATGCACTCTCCAGGCATTTCATACTTTACCAATCTCTTTTTTTTTTATCATACTTTACCAATCTCTTAAAGTTCAAGATTTACCCTCACTTTTCAAATTGGACTTGGACTTTACATCCCCTCATAGATAACATCAGCGGACAAAAACTTCCCATCTGTTAACTCCCCATCTTTGTCTTTTAGCACGTGGCATAATGTGTTGTTTAAGAGAGTTAAAGAGGGATAGCTATTTCAGGTGTGATGTTCCTCTGTTGAGCCCTTCAAAATTCATAGTTCTGATTGCAATCCCTAATGGTAGACAGCAGACAACATTGCGGTGAAGCCATAACAAAAATAAGAAATTTAAGTTTTTGGATGCTGAATTTGAGAATAATATGCATATGTGCCTTTAGCTTCACAGGAGACTGTTAGACCTAGTTGTATGTTACTCATCAGGCATTGGATGCCAGTACTTTTCATCTACCATTACCATACGGTACTCCTGACCAACCATGAAGATTTGTTCTCCTTAATCTACACACACAACTTAAACTATATTACCCCAAAAAATAAACAATTTCAAAGAAGCTCTAGGAAAATGTACAAATAGCATATTCCAAAAGTAAGAATAGCAAAATTCTTCAAAAACAGACCAGTTCAAAACATTACAAAATGCATAAACCAAGTAATAGTAATCCCTCCCACCTTTCCATGTATAAATTCAACTGAACTCAACAAAGCCTTATTCCAACCTTCTGGGTCAGCTGCATGTATGATCTATATTCCATCATTTCACTCTATTCAGTGCCATGTTCATGTAGCCGACTCCATATGCTTTGGAACTTGGGATAAGGCAAGGATGATGATGATGATGACATATCAAAGCGGCCTCTGAAAAAACCCATCCAGGAGCAGAAGCAGCAGTGAGTAGGATCCCAATAAAGACTAGGAAATTCAAGATTTAAGCCCATAGACAGACTCTCATGATATCATTTAGTAAATTAGAACTCAGGTTTTAAATTCCACTTTGGTCCTAGCTATCTGGGGTCTCAGGAGGGGTCAACCAGATAAGGACCAAATCATTGGCATTTTTTGCCGAAGTGGCTTCTATTAGATTCAAATCTGCTTCTCCATGCTTGTCAGTGTGAAATTTTACCATTGTATCAAGCACTGGCCCCTTTTACTGCTAAATTACATGTAACATGATTAAAACACCACAAACAGTGATAGAATACAATACAAACTTATACATGAAATCCCAGGACCAAGTCCAGTTTATTCCTTCAGATATTCAGCTTAGATATAGAGCTAACTCATACTCATTTGAGAGTTACAACCAAGGAGACCTCTCTGACAGTTTGAACCTCCTACAGAAGATTTTCCTACCTCCAGATGGAGTTCCTCTGCCCAGCTAAGTCAGCCATTCCAAGAACTATTTTCTACACTCAGGTGGCTCCTCTTACCAGCTTATGACTATACTCAAAATGTTAAAAATGTACAGCTGTAGTATCCTGTGGGTAGAGATCTAAATTGAATCATACCCTGCCTTAGGGAGTGATTGTATTCAGTTTCCTAATAAAAATTAAGGAAACTGAATGTTTTAAGTAACCCTTTCTGATTTTCTTTATTTTTTTAAATAAAAAGCCACAAAATTCTCAAGGGGTTGAGAAGCGAAAGAGAACAAGCTGATGTGGAAATAATGGACTTATTGTTTCCTTAATGACTATGGCTAGAATTGGATTGATTATTTATTGTTTCAGTTCAGCCATTTCGGCTGTTAATAAATGGCCCCTTATACCTAAAATGCCAAGTGACCATCTCAATTACTGGGTCATTGGCTGTGAGTAATATCAGTGACCCAACCCACTGATTTCTACCTTGAATAGAAAGTCTTTTGAGATCAAAAGAATTTCCTATTGTTCTGGTTAGCATCATTTTAACTTTGAAATTGGCATGTTTTCTTTTACTCTAATAATGGTAAAGAGAACTCAAGCTTGAAAATCCAACACATCCATTCAACCAGCCAGAGAACATGTCAGTTGGCATCATAATAGATTGATAATAAATAATCATTTAAAATATAAAGATTTTTTTAAAGAAATTATCTAAAACCTCCCTTTGCTGATAATCTCTGAAACTTCCCCCAAAGACTCTCTCACTCGCTGCTGACACTTGACAGAGACAGAAACACCAAAACCACATAACATGCAGATTTGAAAAT
Source organism: Nelumbo lutea (assembly GCF_056320005.1). Taxonomy (NCBI): domain Eukaryota; kingdom Viridiplantae; phylum Streptophyta; class Magnoliopsida; order Proteales; family Nelumbonaceae; genus Nelumbo; species Nelumbo lutea. The sequence goes on from NC_142684.1 coordinate 210,424,819, forward strand.
GAACAGATTCCATTTGCAACTAGAATTCTACCGGAGAGAAATGCTTTGGGGAAATTTAAAATAAAAGAAAATCATGGTAAATTTAGGACAACCGGTATGGATAGGCATGTCTCTGACATTTCCAGCTTCCAGGAAGAAGATGCGGCTAGACTATTCCATGCAAGAAAAAAAAAAAAAAAAACAGAAATAATCTGTAGAAAAATCCGATTAGAGTATTCATCAGAATTATATCATCTTAACACTCAATTTCTCTGACAATAAGCAAAGCCCAAACGAATTGACACCCCTACTAGAAGGAAGGCATGATAGACCCGGTTAGAACTTTTATGTATAAAGTAGTTTGGCAGATCTGTTTTAGACTATAAAAGACAAATGTGCATTACACCGGGTCTATCATCTCTACCTTATGATCAACATCATCATGATACTACGTGAAATATCATGCCCCACCTGATTCCACTCATGATTCAACCTGGCTGGATTGAATTCATTATGTACAAGCAAATTATATCAAAAGATTCTGATATATAAATGGGCACTTCTGTGGCACTGTGAGACAGCAGGGAAAGCTTTTGTTTGTAACTTTAGTTTTGAGGTTTGAAGCTCACTGCCAGGGATTGGGATTGGGGGTTGGGGCTGGGGGAGGAAGAATGTGGATATCGAAAGCTGCACAAAAGTAACCCAAAAGAGAAGGGAATCCACAGACAGAGAGAGATTCTCAATAAGACACTTTATACAATACAATGTTGCATGGAACCCCATTAACATATAAAAAGTTTTTCTGCTTCTCTCTTATATGGATGGACATCAGCTGACACAGAGGAGTTGGAATCTTTCAATGTTCTTCTCGTAATACTATGCCATTCACAATGAAGCTTCCTGCTCCATCCAGTAACAAAATCTTAGACGGGTTCAAGCTTAGTCCAGAATTCAACTAGGCTGATCAATGTTACGCCATGGATTGGTCGGTGTATAAATTCAACTCGGCTGTTTGATTTTGAAGGTTCTATCTGGTTTTTGGTACAGATAGGATAAAAGAGCAGACTGAATTACTGAAATACTGCTGGGAAGTGTGATCCATCCTTTTGGGTCTAAAAACATTCTCTCTGTCTCTGAAAGTTACCGTGAAAAAGTTATTATGGTTTATTTATCAAAAAAAAAAATGCTGTTATGGTACAGGATAGCAGTTACAGATTGAAGAGTTGCCTCCATGGCCAACAGTGTTTTTCATTTTCTGTTTTGGGTTATTTTCTCTTGGCTCTTGCTCGTAGCTTTTAATGTTTTCCTTTTTTCTTTTTTGCTTTTATTTCTTCTTTTTATCAGTCTTTTCCTGCTGCAGTTACCTGAAAAAATACTGCCCTGCTTCAGACGAAAAAAAAATACATATATATTATTTTTTCCTGCAAAAGCTTAATCCTATACAATCTTGGAATCTTTTCTTGTCTCCCCACAATGAAAATGGGCTGATGTACTATTCCTGTGTCTATAGAGCTTGTACAGATTAAGAATGGGCTGATGTACTATTTCTTTTGTTTAAATCCCAACTCGTTCTTCATTAGATGGCTTTGATTAATTCTAAAAACAATGCAGTATATTTTCTGTCTCCTTGAAAGAAATTAGAAAACATAGAAACAAAAAAAAAAAAAAATAGAAATGGACAGTCAATGAGTAACTATAATGAGACCACAACTTATTGATCAATAAATAAAATAAAATAAAAAAAGATCACAACCACCAATTTGAATGAATACATAATAACAATGAGTTGTTCCCAAATCACCACCATAAAATAACAGACCGTCCATTCCTCTGAAATAACCTAAATTTTAATCAATTTAGTCTAGCCCAGCTGAAATGACATACTGAGATTCAAGCAATTAAACTTTTCATGTGACACATTCTGATTTAGTGATTACAATGCTGAAAGAAATAAAAATTGGAAGAAATTCAACAAAGAGGGTATGGAATATCTCGTTAAGGCTGTTTTCTGTTAACAATAGCTTTATGGTTGGCTATGCTTCCCACCAAGGAACAATTTCTATACCAGATTGTCTTCTTCACTGACTAGGAGAGATTTGGAAGAATAACTTTGTACAAGGAACTATCACAGATCGATTTAATCATAACAACAAATTAATCAGTAGATTATCAACTATGAACCATACTCACCGATTGCCTGGATTGACTGGTGTGAAAAACTCGTTAATGGTAGCAGTGAAGAAGTAGATCGATCCCAAATAGAGTAGGAGCGGATCTGCAAACATAAAACCATATTTCAGTTAGTGCAAAAATAGGAGGAAGAGGAGGCGAGGAAGAAGAAGATTCAGTCAGAGCATGGACGGTGAATTTCGAAAGAGAGATCCGTGATTACCTGGCCAGAGTAATTCAGGTCGGATCTTCAGAGTTCAACTGCCAAACTGCAGAAGGGTTTGAAGGAGGGAGTGATGAGAGAGGAGAAAGAGGTTGGAAATTTGGAATCGGGGGTTTGTGGGGGTTTTTTTGTCATTTTAATTTTTCTTGTTTTAACTGGCTGGAATGGGAATCCAATTCCGAGGGGGTGGGTCGGGAATGACCATTCCATCAAATGGGGGAATGCCATTCTGCCCAAATGGGAATTGGATTCCGATTCCACCCCACCAAATGGCTGACCATTCCGATTCCGGCTCCGGACCTCTATTCCTGTGAACCAAACATACCCTGAATTCTTTTGACTCTTCGAAGTATCAAGTAAATGGTCGGTGTCTCAATTTAAAGCACGTTAGACTGTCGCCGGCCCTTAAATTTGGAACTCAGATGCTTATAGTCAAAGCCAATAACAGAGGATGATAAGCATAAAATAAGGGGAAAAAAAACCCAATCATTCTGACACGGCCATGATCCAAGAGCACTTACAAGTACAAAATCCAATGAGCAAAATGTTCATTAAGAAACACAATGGACATAGTTTATTCACAGAAGTAGTGGCATCAGAACCAACAATGAAGTTTTCTAGCTTCCCCGGTATGTTGTGAATGAGAAAGGAGACAGCAACAGAGGAACATGAAAATGTTCCAATCTCTGAGACTCCTTGATCTCAAACACAATGGATACATACGGAAAGAACCCACTGGGGGAGTACTTCCCAGTATTGAAACTTATTCGATAGAACCCAGGATCCACGCTTTCACCAATGCCCATTAGCTGGCCACTACGCCCATCGCTGTTTGTAAATGAAGAGCCTTGGAGTATCCAGCCCTCTGAATCAAGCTCGCCAAACAATGGGAACGGTCTGCTGCCCTTCCACATCTCCAACTGTACCTCAATGCCAGCAGCTGGGGATCCACGAGAGACATCCAGGACATGTGTTGTGATGGGAGAGCGAGTTCTAGCTGAGTTTTGAGATGCTTTACCACTGCCATGAACTTCAGAAGCAGCAGTCAGATGTGCTCCAATTATGCTTACACGATCTTCTACAAGTTGAAGAACAAAACATCAACCTTGGACAAAATGCACCAAATTTTTTACTTTCAAAAGTTACACCACGATTTTTCAAAATGATATTGTATTTTGCCTCATGCATATATCCTTTTTGCAAACATAGAGTGAACTTCCATGAATTCCCATACATATCTTGACATGAATCTACTAATGAATCATACAAGTTGGATGACAGTGCTAGAGGGATGTCACAATCTTTTCAAATTATCTCTCTTTTTCAGTTAAAGGTCATTGTGGAAACCCCTAAATGCCAATAATCACCACTCAGACAACTCATCAAGTCTAGGTCTGCAAACAGATCGAATCATATCAGATATAAGTAGATCCAAATTTGACCCATTTATATTCATATTCCAACCAGAATTTTATTATATTCGAATTGAATTTGGGTTGCAATCGGATACTGAATAGTATAAATAAATTAAATCAAAAACTGAAAATATTATATATTTATATATTAATAAAATATTGTATTTGATGAACAAAATAAATTAAAAATCACTTGTGTGGAACTTGAACCTATGACAATTTAGTAAAATGTCCTGGATTAATAGGGAAAGTAGACTAAGATGGTTCAGTCACATACAGAGAAGACCATCTATAGCACTCCTAAAAAAAGTGATCTGTTTGAAGGGGCTAGGAGAGCTACCAAAAAGTAAATGGGCTGAAGTAGTAAGAATGGTTTAAGGGCTCATAATTTAACAATGGATATAGTGCTAAATGGAACAGAATGGTAAAACAGGATTCATGTACCCGATACTAATGTTGGGACAAGGCTTTTAGATGAGGAGGAACATGATCTATGTTAGTACATCCGACCTTTAAAATGTCCTGGATTATAGACATATCACATGATAATCTATATTTATAATTATTGCATCAAAGGCCAACAGATCAATATGTTTGACAAAATAAAGATTATCAAAATAGAGACAATAATATGTTGCACAAAATATTAAGCACACACATGCAACAAAGTTAACCAAAAAAAAACAAGGGGAACAGCATGGAGATGCAAAGGAACATTAATGGAACAAGAAAACAGACATCTGTTAATAAGTATAAACAGTTTACTTGATTAAAAAAGAAGACAGTGTTATGTAAAAGATACCTCCGGCTTTTGTCACTTGAGAGATGTAATACTGAGTACCGATAGGAGAAGTGACTTCTGCTTTAGCTGCAAACAGTTTGGCAAGACGCAGTTCAATTATTTTCATCTCCTCCTGAGCTGCAATCTCAAACTCGACTATGGGTCTGTTCGGGTACCGTTTCTTTGACAGAGCCAAGTAGAAAAGTGACTTAGAATTATAAACTACAGAATCATGTAACCTAACAGAAAGAACAAATAATAAATAGAAAACAAGAAGACAGAGTGATATCTGGCTTTGAAGTATGTGTAGGTCAGCCAGAAAGTCTCCTTAAGATTAACATTTTTGCTATGAGCATTCATCAAAAAAAAAAGAAACCATTTTTGCTATGAGCAAAAGGTTGCATAAGGGCATCCTGAGTGAGATGTACACTTTGAAGTGATGAATGTAACACATCTTTGACAGTTCAAATTTCAGATAGATGTCATCTGTATTCACTTTCTTTCTTGAGAGAATTACATATTTTAGGAAAAATGTATTAGAGACCAAGCTGTGAAAAAGTGGTGTAATGCAGTACATGAACCAAAACCTAAAAGAGAATAGAACAACTACCAAAATGCAATACCAAAGACAAATTGTCTTCCCAAAAGTCCAAAACAAACAACTGAAGAATCTATCCTCACCACTTTTATTCCTCCCCCTGACACCATGTTCTAATTTTATTTTACCCCTTCCCCTTCCCCTCTTAGCACAAGGTTCCACCACCTCCAATGTAGTCTTCCTACAGAGCCTCATTCCCCATTAGACTCTATCAACTCAATACTGCAATTCCTGTCATGCCCTCATCCCTGAAAATAGGGCACAAGAGCATCCCACTCTAGAAATTACCAGCTCCATTGTTAATCTTTCCCTTTTCTCCCTCAAGGGCATTACCAATTTACCATGATTCTCAAGAAGCATGACCCCATCCTCCAACTTATTTACCGTTTCCTCCTCTTCTTCAAGCCTTCAAAACATTTCTCTAACAAAATCACCACCCCCACCCCCAAGGAAAAACAACAAACCAATACTTGACTACCTGAACTTCATGTCCATCACCTGCTTCAAGGGAAAAGATTTTCTGATTAGTTTCGCTTCATCCATCAAGACTTATTCTCCTTCCCCATCATACCCTATATCAGATCCCCATTCTCTGTTTCCAAAGCCTTCTGAATCAGACTCAACCCCATTAATTTCCTCCTCCAAATCTTACCAACTTTCTTCAGTATCCTCCTCTACTATAGGGAACATTCTGTAGCTCTTCTTAGGAATCTCTCCCTCTTTCGGCACCCTCATGGGCCTCATCAAATTTGCATCCCCTTCCCTGACCTCTTGCTCTCTAATTCAGTCCGCAAAAAGAACTTTTAATGCATTTTTTATCAAGTCAACAGAATCTTTTGATGAATTTTCATAGAAAGACATATCATACACAAAATAGCTACAAATTACCAACGTTCTAAAAACCAGACTGGCCATACAACCAGAAAAGGGAGAGGGGTTCACAGGTCCTAGAGGTTCAACTGCAGTCAAACCGAAGGTCAAACTGTGATGACAATATATACACACACACACACACCCTAAGACAAATATTATTACATTGAATGTGGTGGACAGATGGCTAGTTCCTAAATTTTTAAAACAAATGACCAGAGTTCAAGCCTCTCAACTCACATCTTCTTTAAAATATGCACATATTAAAGCAATATAGACATTAGACATTAAAGGGATGTAAATAAACACTAGTAAAGAGAGCATTAATGATAACAAGACAATACACATAAATAAAGGTCTTGGGTTCAAGTCTTGCTATTACCCTTTTGAATTTTCTATTCATGTAGTGACCCGAGCGGTTTTATAAAACTGGGACCCGTTCACCAATTTTGGTCAAACCAGCTGGTTAGCCAGTTTTGGCCTGTTTTTCATGAATTATGGTTTTTCCAGGGTATGACAAAACCGATCAAGGGCCCAGGTCTCAATTCAACTGGTCCACCCAGCCAGTCCAGTCTGGTTTTCTAAACATTGCAAATTACCATCTTATCAGGTTCTAGAAAAGTATATATTTTGTGTTAACACAAATAGAAAAGAAATGGAGAAAAAAAAAAAAAAGTTCCATTTATCAAAAAAAAAAAAACAAAAATAAGTTCAGATCTTACCTTCAATTCTTCAAGTATTTCAGGTGTACTTCTCCCGGATGCACATATAAGAAAAACAAATCCAAACTTCTGCATATAGCGATTATTCCATTCAACTAGTTCCTGCAAAGATGAATTGCATTATATTTAATCAGGTCTACCAGAACCCATTTCCAGAAAGAGAAAAAAATCATCTCCTAACACCAATCCATGGTTCAAGCGCTCCTGCAGTCCAATAATACATATTAGGAAAAGGAAATCATTCAATCAAGACTGGGGAACAACTCAATCTCTTAGATCTGCCAGTTTTGCAAGTCAAAAAGTATACTAGTAAGATAGTTTGCAGTTGACAGTTGTGAATATTTCTAGAATGGTTTACTTAAAATTATTTCTTTTTAGATTCAACAGATGGCTTTCTGGTCAAGTTCATTCCATACAAAAAGCCATGAAAGTTGGCTATAAATGAAGAATTGGCACATGTAATAATAGAAAGCAGGATCTAGTATATTCTTTCATATGGAAATAACCTAATTCTGATATACATAATTATTTTCTATTTGAGGATTTTGATCTATTAGAGAAGTGACCCCGTTAGTATTCAAAATAATAGGTAATGGTTGAACAACTTTCTACATTTGTTTTATTGAGAATCTCTAAATGAACCTGTAAGCTAGATTCAGTTGCAGTTGCTAATGCAGTTGATTGCTCACCATGACACCACCTACAAAAAGAGAACTAATCAATTAATACCATAAAAATCTGCATTATATCAAGGATCCAGCATCTAGAAAACAGGTTGAGTATAAAGTAAGAGGGCAATAATGGATGAATTAAGGGATACCAGACATAATCCAAATGAGATAGATGACAAAATAAAATGGGAGTTCTGAAATTTCTTTAATTAAATATTAATTAAACAAGGCATATGAGAATGAGATATGAGAAACCAGCTGGACTCATGCAACCTGAGAAATTATTATATATGTACAATAATACCCAGACCTTCAGCAAAGAGAAGGGTTGCTAATAATATAAAAGGGGTAAGGATAAAAATACAATTTAGCATCTAGTGCTTAATTACGAAGTTAGTGAGCATCATGTAATCTATAAATTTTGTGCTTGTGGAAGGTATTAAATGTGTCGATTTAGCATTTATACCAGTAATTGCCTTATTAATTTCTAATCAGTTCCATCATCATAATCATTGAAACCTTAACCATTTGAGGTTGTCAACATGTGTCTTATTATGTCGTTTCAGTACATCCAGAGGTGAGTTCTCACTTGTCAAAGACATCCGCCTAATTTTGACTCAACCGTCTACTCTTTCCCTCTTTATCGATTATGTTCAAGATTATATTTTGACCCAAATGGTAAAAGAAACAAAAATGACGCCTATAGATTGACAAACATTCTTCTGAATCGACCATGATTGAACTAGAACTATCACCATTTCCAACAAAACCAAACCCTGATAATACATCTTCAGTCCAATAGTAGAAAAACCACATGATCTAGAGAACTGAGGAAAAAAAAAGCAACCCAACTGTTCACCCGTTGCAGTTTTCTGGGTCCGCGAATTTGGGTTTCCTACCGGTGGGGGGTTCGGCCTCTATCAGGGCAGAGTCCATACTCGCTCCACTCGCGCGCCACTCGTGCAGCACGAGGACGCGCCACGTGTATTTTGATTCGTGTATTTGCTTAATGCGTGCGAAGCGAATTAAACGGAGTTTATACTTGGCGTCGTTAGCTGCTCCGTTCCATTCTACTTTCCGCTCGAGACTCGTCGAAACTCTGCCTTGCCAGTCATCTGGTAAATGAAAAGGAATCAAGAAAATATTTGGTTAATAAGTAAAACGAGGGACATTGCAAGACAGGCTTGAAACCGGATCGTACGATCAAAAGAAAGACATACACAGAAGGAAATTCCTCCCCTCTTCCTCCCTTCCTCGATTCATCGAGTACTTCGCACAATCTTTGGCAGTAGGAGTCTTCAATCACGTAAGCGAATCTGGTGTTGGGTGAAGAAAATCCCGTAAACACATGACCTAGCATATTCGAATTAAAGCTCAAAAGATTCATGAAAAAAAAAAATTAAGAATTCAGAGAGAGACAGAGACACCTTGCGACGCATGGTGGGGAGGGGGTTGCCTGAGCCGTCCATGAGAGGATCTCTTCCCTATGACTGTCCATATAATTGTCGACCCTAAAATCCAACTTCCCGTCAGAATCGATCACCGTAAACCCATTAAAACTGAGCTAGAGTGACTCTCTCCACACCACCCGCTCATACTTCCCTCGTTTTACTTCTTGACCAAATGTTCTCCTAATTCCTTTTCGTTTACCAGATACCCAGGAAAAAAAAATCAAAGAATGAATTAAAAGAAAGAGAAAAATATTCAATGTTTCGAACCTGCACCGGGTCAGGAACAAAAAAATTGGTAAATTAGAAACAACCCCCTTGTACCATGGTCAGTGACAAAATCCCTCTGTACTTTTATTTAGAAAGACCCTGAACTTTAGCCATTAAACAAAGACCCCGTGGCTGTTATGTTAGATAACAGAAAGTGTTAAATTACCAAAATATTCTATTAAATTTTTTTATTTTCATTTTTTTGTCCTTTTCTCTTAAAACCTATTGTTTCCCAGTCGGATTCCTCTCTCCTCTCCTCCTCTGTTTTTTTTGCAAGAAGAGTACTGATGGGAAAATAAAAAAATGAAAAATATAGAAAGAATTCAAGCAATTTCAATAAGGAGGAAAACATCAATGCCATGATCATGACATGTGAAGTGAAACTCAGAAAGAAGGAAAATAATAATTTATATAGGTTTTAAGAAAAAAAAGGACAAAAAAATAAAAAATAGAAAAAGTTTAATGGATATTTTGGTAATCATCTGATTTAACGGCTAAGGAGAGTGTTTGTCTAACCGCTAAAGTTAAGGGGGTCTTTATTATAAAAAAAATACATGGGGATTTTATCATTAATCTCATAATATAAGAGGTGTCTTTGTAATTTACCCCAAAAATTTGTAATAGAATAGTAGTGGAAATGCGAGGTATCGATTTCCGTACATGCAAAACAAGCGCTCTACCCGGTGAAACAGTCGCCGATTGTGAACGAACCAAAAAACTTGAGGTTTTTTCTGGTCGTCGCCGGTTGGAGAGAGTCTCGAGCACCAGTGGGAAGCGGAATGGAACAAAGGAGAAGCTAATGGCGCAAAGGATAGACTCCGTTTAATTCGTTTCACATGCATTAAGCCAACGCATGAATCAAAAGACGCGTGGCACATTTTCATGCTGCATGAACAATGGGAGCATGGACTCTGCCCCAATAGAAGCCGGACTCGCTAAAATGGCGTTTAATAAATCTGAAAAAGTCTGAAAAGTTAAAAATATATAAAAAATTAAACAAAATAATTAATAACTAAAAAATATTAAAATAAATAGCACTAATAATTAATAATTAAACTCATAAATAAAAATAAAAAATAATACAAAAAACTCATAAAACTAAAAAATAATTTATTCAATTCAAAATAATATTTGACTAAAAAATAAAAATAATTTATTCAATTCAAAATATAATTTATTTAGAAAATTATATCATTCCCTAACCTGTCATCTCTCCCTCGCCCTGAAATGTTCCACATCTTTGATGCATCAATCATTGGAAAGCATAGACCATGCCCATTAGTGGTTTCGGCAAAATGTGATCATGATGCAGCATGGTGACCGGATTAACAACGTGAAGCCCTTGTGGGTCACCACAGCGGTGCACCCCTAGGACTCACCGCTCACAAAAACCGACAAAGTCTGAGTTTGATTTCTCGATTCACAGTGTTCGTTTCACCTTTCCTCCGCTGCATCCAAACCGCTTCACAAGTCATCTCCATAGGTCATGTAGTGTTACCCTTAAAAGTTGAAGAATACAGCAATACGCAATGTTAGATGCAGTTTGTTCAACGCAAAGGCTTGAGGCCATGAAATCTAGAGTAATTTTCAGACGCGCATATTTGTTTGAGAGAGAAACCTAAAGAGAAATCAGATGCAAGTGGTGATCTTATTTCTTGTTCATTCAAGAGAGAAAACACAAATGAATTAGGTTTTTTAGGTTCAAGGTTAAAAAGGGGCAATTTGTGCCATTTCAATATTTTTAGAGGGGTATTTCCAACTTTTTCCTAGCTCTAAAATGCATTTGAACGCATTAAGTGCCAGTTTACGAACTTAAAATTTTGTATCTGAAAACATATTTCAGATTGATTTTCAAAGGCAACACCAAAGGAGCTTGGTTTTTCTAGACACCATACCTCTGAAAAGTGTCATCAAATGCCCACCTAAATTATGTTTTAGGTGATCATGGGCTTTTGATAAGGGCCTGTGCCCAGGCCATATCGGACTTTCTATCTTACAACTTTAAATACAACATAATCATATCAAATAGGGTAAAATATAAAAAAATCACCCTAAAGGTTTCATTTTCACAAAAACCTTCCCTATAATTTCACTTAAAACATGCAATTACCTTCCTTCCATGTTTGTTTTAGGAATGAAGAATTGAAAGTTATGAAATTACCCTTACGAGTTAGGCCATCTTTCAATATAATTGAAAATGCTGGATTTGCCAATCTAAACTTCACTATATCTAATATTTTTATAGAGTAAAATTACTTTATTCTTTTCAATACCTAGTGATTTTTCAATTAAAAGTGAAAAAGAAAAGAGTATTTTAGTAAATTTCCATCTAAATTGATAAATATAAATATAAAATGGAAACTTGTGAAAAATTAATGCATTAAGCCGCATGTTTTTTCAATAATATAGGGAAGGTTTTTATATATTACCATAATAAATATATAATATTTTTATTACATTATAAGATATATGATATATGTAAAAGAATATATGTTATCTATACTATATTATAAAGTGATTAAGTCCCACATCAGCTCCCCCTCCTTCTCCCATTCCCCCTTCCCTCTCTTAAACAGAAATTCCTTTCTCACCATTCTCCCCGTTTCCTCTCCAAAACACAAAACTTCTTGGCAGAGAAGGAAAGAAGTTTTGTGTTTGGGAGAGGAAACGAGGAGAATGGTGAAAAATGAATTTTTGTTTGGAAAAAGGAAGGAGAAGGAAACTCTTTCAGGAAGCTTCCTTTTCCTCTACGTTAGTTATTTGGAAGTTTTTGTTGTTGTTATGGTGGTGAAATAGCTTACGTAAGTTGGCAAATAGAGACATTTCTTGAAAAGAAAAGTCTCTTGCCACATGGCCTTTTGGGAGGCTTGGGTAGAGAAAGATAAGGAGATCTAGAGAGAAAGAGAGGGAAAGGGAAAGGGGTATGGGAGAAAGGAGAGAAGAGAGAATGGGGAATGGGAGGAGAGGGGTGCTAGCGTGGGACCCAATCACTTTATAATATAGTATAAACTAGCGGGGACCCTCGCACGGTATTTATTAAGAGAAAGTTAAATAATAGAAAATGTCATTTACTAAAATACCTCTTATAGTTTCATGGATTTACTAAAATCTATCCTATAGTTAGCATCTTATTAAAATGCCATTTACTAATGTTCATTTAAATAAATTTAATCAAAAGAAAATAAAAATACCAATTTTGCCCTTAATAAGACACGGGTAACCAACTCTATTGGCTATATTTGGTCAATTTTGTCTTCTATACAAAAAAGTGTTAAGGGTATTTTTGGAAAAAATCATAGGTCTAATGGCAAAACAAATACTCCTTAATGAAATGTTGATTAAGTAAATAAGTTGTAAAATATATGGGATGTTTTAGTAAAATGAAAACTATAAGGTAGGTTTAAGTAAATATGTAAAACTATAAGGTGTGTAGGAATGGCAACGGGGCGGGGGTCATATTCCCCGTTCCTGAACTTGATTCTAAAATTAACCCCCATCCTTGATCCCCAACGGAGATGGGTTCCTCGTGGGGACTCGAATCCCCAAAATGTTTTTAGATAATAGTATTTTTTTAAATAAATTTATTTAAAATAAATAAATAATTTAAATTATAAATAATATTTTAAATATATTTTGATATATACATATATATATAATATAAAATTATAATAGTATATTTAATATATATATAACATTTAATATATAATATATATAATCGGGGTCGGGGGCAGGGCGGGGACCTTAATCCCCATCCCCGGCCCCATCGGGTCGGGGAAGTCGGGGATGAGAAAAACTGCCATCTCTAAATGTGTGTTCTAGTAAATGACCCTAATAGAAACACATAAGAGTATACCATTGTTTTATATTTTCAACTTTTTAAATAATTAATAGTTATTCATATTTTATACAGTACTTATAATAATTTTTTTATAATACAAAAATAACTAATTAATTTTAGTTAGGTTTGTTCATCAAATTTATGAAATCGACCAACCCTATCAACTCGACTTGAGTTGCTTGTTTTTCTAGTATTTTAGGTCGGTTTTGGTTCAAAAATTTCCCTATTTGACAAAGTTGGATAAGTTTCACTTTGGCCATTTGTAAACCGACCAAAATATAACGACCTAACCATGGATATATATTAATATTTTATATTTTAAATATAATTTTTAATATGGAAAAGTAGGAAATTTCCCATATTTCTTAGTCTAAAATGTTTTATATCATAAATCTAATTTTTTAATTTATTTTTAATAATTGCACTACAAATTTTAAAATTTAATTTAATTTTTATGCTTAAATCTTTTGAATCGACTAACCAAACCAAAAAATCAACCCAAACTGGTACAATTTGAGTGGGTTGGATTTCACAAAAGGTCAATCGGTTTTAGCTGACCAATTCCCCAACCTAACCAAGTCAATTTAGTTGGCCAAATAGCCTATGGCCAAACTGAACGAATTCACGAACACTCATAATTTCAGCTAAATTAATAGTCTCATCTTTGATAAATAAGAATAGTTTAATCTCCAATAATTATTGAAAATTTATAGTGAAAATACACAATTACTGAAAATATATTGATAATGAAAAAATACAATGATTAAAAAAACACAATAAGTACAAAAAATATATTAACTTAGCTAATAAATAGTAAAATTTCTAATAAAAATAATCAATAAGTTATAACAAAAATATAATAAACACAATAAGTACAATATATTAAATTTAAAAATTTCAATAATAGTAGTTTAATCTCCATTCATTATTAAAAGTTTTTTTTGTTAAATAGAAAAACAAAATAAATGTACACATAATCATTGAAAATACATTTATCACAAAAATAATAAATAATTACTAAAATACAATAAATGATAATTTTAATATATATATATATATATAATTATATAATAAATATGGATTAAGAGTCTAAAATTATTATAGAAAAATGTTATTTTTTAAAGTTATTTTATTGAATTATTACTTGATATAATTGAAATTAGTTATTTACAACATTATGTAAAAATATTAAACTATTATTAATTTCAATATTATATTATAATTATTTTTCTAATTTTCAGGATTTTTTTATTTATTACATAATTTCTTTATTTTAAGTATTTAAGATCTAGTCATGTTAAATATTTTATTTAAAATATTTATTTATTTAAATACTTAAATAATATGTAAAATATTTAAAGTTTAAAGTATTAACTATTTATTGAATTTAATTATCCATAAAATCATAATTTATACTATTGTTACATAATTTCATTATTAATTTTGTAATATATTAAATTATTATTAATTTTAATATAGTGTTATAATTATTTTTCTACTTTGAAGATTTTTTTAATTTATTATATAATTTTGTTATTTTAACCATTTAAAATCTAGTTATGATAAATATTTAGTTATTTAAATATTTATATAATCTATAAAATATTTAACTTTTTTGTTATTTGAATTATATTTATTTAAAGCTATTACATATTATTAAATATTTAAAAAACATTTAAATTGATAATCCGAAAAACATAATTTAAATTGTTAGTACATAATTTCGTGGTATATTTTATAAAAATATAAAATTACCTTTTTATGTTTTTAACAAATATTTTAAATTTATTATATAATTTTGTTATAATATTTAAATAATTTTTAAATTTTTTAATCCAAACTTTTTAGATAATATAGATACAAAGTATGGGAGAGGATAAATAGGAATTACAAATAATTTAAGAGAGAAACTCTACTAAATTAGAGATAATTTTGGAGATAAATAAGAATTAGAAGACAAGTAGGAATTAGAAATAATTTTAGAGAAAGTGGGGATAGTGGGAGAGGTAGTTTAAGAGAAATTTTAGGAGAATTGATTATTTAGGTTGTTGGGAACGTGCATCTCATTAGACTGTTTATAAAATGTCATATATATTGCTAAACCTGAATTTGCACCGTTGATATTTGTATTTGCAATCCTTCCAAACTTAGTCTTAGGTTGTGTTTGATTGCAATGTGAATTTATTTGAACTAATGCAAAACTATGATAGTGCAAATGATTTGGGGGCATATTCTAGTTTATTTTTATTTCAAAATTTACTTTATTTTGTTTGATGGAAGTACAAATGAAGTAAGATAAGACCTAGAACAGAATAAAGTAAAACCCATAAAAATTAAGAAACCAAATTCAATCCGTGCAAGGCCCATTGGAACAGCCTTTATAGTCTTGCATTGAGAATATCTCCATACTTATGTGATTTATAAAAGCTGTAAAAGCTATAAAAGTTGTTTGAACAATGTTCCAACGGATCTTGTACTGACTGAAGCCAATCTCAAAGATTAAACCAAAGTCTGCATTTTTTTTTTTTTTTTTTTTTTTGCATTTGCACTAGTGTAAATAAAATTGCACTACAGCCAACACAGGTAGCCTTGAGAAATATACTTATATACTTATCTGCAGCTTTTGATGCAATGTGCCACTCGAATGAAATATTTCAAAATCCAACACTAACCTTCTCATTATTTTTGACATTTTACTGTTCTGTCCTTTCCTTCATTAATCCGTATCAGTCCCAAACCCATTACCAGTCCTCATTCTCTCTCCACTCTCTTAATCCTTCTCTCCTCTTACCCTGTTTTCTTCTTCTTCTTTGTTTTTTTTTTCTTCCCCTCTTCCCCGTCCACCTTAGCCACCAACACCCAACCAGTTCAGTCGCCTCAGTGGAGCTTCAAAACCCCATAGATACGTAGCAAAGAGAATGAATATACCAAATCAGCAAGCTGATTGCATAGCAGTCATACACACGTTGGGAGAAGAATGCATGGCAACCAATGATCAGCCCAACACCAAGTGGCGTGAAAGCTTCCATGGAGAAAACACCAAAAGCGGATTCTCTAATTTATCCTCCACTGTATAATAATCTCCATGTTCAAACCATACGGGACTCGTGGTCCCTGCTTAGGCTAAAAGTCAATATTGATATAATAAATGTTAATGGCTGGTAGGTTTGTCAATAGACTTGTTAATGGGCCGGGCCAGGCTTTTGTTCTTTATTAATGGGATTTTTTCAGGCCCGAGCCTGAGTCTGGCTCGACAAACAGGCCTACAACTTGAGCTCGAGCCTAGCCCTCATAAAAATCTCAAAGCTTGGGCTCGACATAACAGAGGCTGAAATGCAGGGGGACTGAGTTCACTGGTGGCACGGTTGGCATCGGTGCCTAAGTTTGCCATCATCGGTGCTTGAGTTCGTTGGTTCCTGAGAGTATGCAATAATGCGTGAGAATGAGAACTGCAAGAAAGAGGACTGGTGGAGAGAGAGAGAGAGAGAGAGAGAGAGAGAGAGAGAGAGAGGGACAACTGACTTCATTGGTGGCACGACTGGCACCGGTGCTTGAGTTCACTGGTTCCTGAATCTTGATAATATGCGATAGTGCGTGTGAATGAGAACTGTGAGAGAGACAAGAGAGCGACAATAGAGAGAGAGAGAGAGAGAGAGAGAGAGAGAGAGAGAGAGAGATGACTAGTGCCTGAG
The DNA here is from genome assembly GCF_056320005.1 of Nelumbo lutea. NCBI lineage: Eukaryota > Viridiplantae > Streptophyta > Magnoliopsida > Proteales > Nelumbonaceae > Nelumbo > Nelumbo lutea. The sequence continues at coordinate 210,441,495 of NC_142684.1, forward strand.
CTCGCCTGTCACCTCTGAGACTGAGAACGGTGGCTGCCTACCTGGATTCACGCCAGTTCTTGAGAGTGAGAATGAGGAGAGAACGATAAAAGATGAAAAGAGGGAATAGAAAAGGGTTAATCGGCTAGGGTTTACAATAAAATACAAAATGTCGGGCCCAGCTTTTGTGACAAATCCCGAGCCCGGCCTGTAAAATAATCAGACTCGGGCTTTTAGGCCTGAGGTCAAGCCCACGGGCTAAAGTTCCTGCACAAGCCCGTTCGGGGGTCGAGTCGGGTCAAGCTGGCCCGTCAGGCTACCTGGCCCATGAACAAGTCTATTTATCAACAATATGTAATATTTACCAAAACTAATGAATGATCTTTACCATCCCAATCCACTGTATTTTATTGGAAAGAGAGGGAATGGAGAAACCACAAAAATGAGCATTCATAACGGTTATAATAATAAACTTGTTAGAACTTTGTCATTAAACGTGTAAACATATTTCGTACGGGTGGAGATTTCTCAACTAATCCACCTGGTATCTAATTCATTCAATTCGTTCATTTATTTGATGGATTAGAAATAGGTTTCATCCATTGGGTCAATTTAAATGGATTGTGGGTCGGGTTGGGTTGTGAATCAATACACTTCACCCAAATCGACATAAATCCAAATCAACCCAGCCTGAGTTCGGGCCAGTTTAACTCGATCTAAATATGAATAGACCTGGTCACCTCAATTTGGTTAGTTTGGGTTGGTTAACCTAGTCCGAACCAGGTCAAGAGTAGGCCAATTTGGATCGACCCAAATCCAAATCGAAATCGGGTGAACTTGTTTTTCTAGTCCCAACCCAATTTACTTCCCTTGCCCGCTTTGGACCAGTTGGTTTAGTCCCAAACCCATGCACAACCTGATATGGGCTAGTCAAAGTCAATCCGCCATTGACTATAACCAATCCTGTCTGGTTTGATTGGGCTGATTCAAATTCAAACAGTTCAACCACTCTCTTATGTGATAACTCAATGACAATCCAATTAGATAGGTCAAGTTGGTATGACTGGTTTGAACCTAAGTGGTTCGCTCAAACTCGAAACTTGAACATAATCAAATGGCTTCACCACTTGTGTAAAAATAACATGCATGTAATATGATTTGGACCTTCACCACTTATAAATAAAAACTACTATTACCACTAAACTATGATCAACTTATTTGTAAAGCGGGAGTTAGTTTTTTGTTTCAAGTACATAAGTATAAGATTAATGGGTTTGGGCATATTGGATTAGATCAAGGTAGGTTTGGATTAAACCCAACTTATTTAGTTTTATATAATTGGGTCATTAATGGGTTAGCAGGTTAGATGAATTGATTAAAGCTCAACCCAAACCAAATCCAACCCAATTCGCCCAATTACTACCACTAAATTTTTCGTAAAAATCATGAATTACGACTTTGTATGTAATGGTTGTAAACTAGGAAATAAAGCACTAGGATTCAGGATAGGGAGTTAGGAAGATGATATACAAATAGGTTTTGAGTGCAGAGGAATCTAGATATTGGGAACATCTTCTCCTAGATATAAAAATGGTAGAAAAACTAAATGAGGTGTGTCATGTGTGGTGAGATAACTATGACCCCTCACCTCCCCTCTTTGATATATATATATATATATATTAAAACAAGGAAATCTAGAAATTTTCTCATTTTTCTAATTTTTTATTTTTTTAATTTCATGTCATTTTTGAAACAATAAATGAGATGCACTTTCCTAATAACCTAAATAATCTCTTGTCCTAAAATTTCTCCTAAACTACCTCCTTCATTATCCCACCACTTTCTCCAAATCTATCTCTAGTTCACATTTATCTTCTAAATTATCTCTAATTCCTATTTATTCTCTCGCCTACTTTTTATCTATATCTATTTAAAGAACATTTGGATTAAAAAATTTAAAAATTATTTAAATATTCTAACAAAATTATATAATAAGTTTAAAATATTTATTAAAAACACAAAAAGTAATTTTTATTTTTATAAAACATATCACAAAATTATGTATTAACAATTTAAATTATATTTTTTCAGGATTATCAATTTAAATGTTTTTCAAATATTTAATAATATGTAATAGTTTTAAATAAATAAAATTCAAATAAAAAAATGCTCAACTATTTTATAGATTATTTAAATATTTATCATAACTATATTTTAAATAGTTAAAATAACGAAATTATGTAATAAATTTAAAAAAATTCTTCAAAGTAGAAAATAATTATAACATAGTATTAAAATTAATAATAATTTAATATATTATACAATTAATAATGAAATTATGTAATAATAGTATAAAATTTATTTTATGTATAATTAAATTTAATAAATAATTAATATTTTAAAATTTAAATATTTTACATATTATTTAAGTATTTAAATAAATAAATATTTTAAATAACAAAATATTTAACATAACTAGATTTAAAATAGTTAAAATAAAGAAATTATGTAATAAATTTAAAAAAAATTATGAAAAGTAGAAAAATAATTATAACACAATATTGAAATTAATAATAATTTAATATTTTTACATAATATTGAAAATAAGTAATTTCACTTATATCAAGTAATAATTCAAGAATATAACTTTAAAAAATTAATATTTATTAATAATAATATTAAACTCTTAATCTGTATTTATTATATAATTATATATACTAAAATTAATATTTATTGTATTTCAGTAATTATTTATTATTTTTGTGTGATAAATGCATTTTCAATGATTATGTATAAATTTATTTTGCTTTATTATTTAAAAGAAAACTTTCAATAATTATTGGAGATTAAACTACTATTATTGAAAATTTTAAATTTAATTTGTTGTACTTGTTGTATTTTTGTTATAACTTATTGATTAATATTTATTAGAAATTAAACTATTATTTGAGATTATAACATTTATTGACTACGTTAATATGTTTTTAGTACTTATTTTGTAATTATTGTATTTTTTCATTACTAATATATTTTCGATAATTGTGTTCTCACTTTTCAATATTAAAAATTATATTTAAAATACAAAATATTAATATATATCCATGGTTAGGTCGTTCAAATTTGGTCGGTTTACAAATGGCCAAAGTAAAACTATCCAATTGGTTGAATTGGGAAATTTTTGAACCAAAGTTGACCTAAAATACTAGAAAACTGACTAACTCAGGTCGAGTTGATTTGGTTGGTTGGTTTCATCAATTTGATGAATAAACCTAACTGAAAATTAATTATTGTTATTTTTGTATTAATTAAAAAATTGAAATTAATTAAAAAGTTGAAAATATAAAACAATTGTGTACTTTTATGTATTTCTATTAAGATCATTTACTAGAACACACCTTATAGTTTTACATATTTACTTAAACCTACCTTATAGTTTTCATTTTACTAAAGCATCCCATATATTTTACAACTTATTTACTTAATCAACCTTTCATTAAGGAGTATTTGTTTTGCCATTAGGCCCATATTTTTTATTCCAAAATTACCCTTAACACTTTTTTTTGTACATAAAACAAAATTGACCAAATATAACCAGTAGAGTGGTTGCTTGTGTCTTATTAAGGAAAAATGGTATTTTTATTTTTATTTTCTTTTGATTAAACTTATTTAATTATAAGTGGTGTTTTAGTAAAATGCTAACTATAAGGTAGACTTTAGTAAATTCATGAAATTATAAAGGGTATTTTAGTAAATGATCATTTATATTATTTAGCTTTTGTTTAATAAACACCATGCATCATACGGGTCTCCACTAGTTTCTAATATAGAGACATACTAGTTTGGACCCACGATTTGCATGATAGGCTTTGTTATGTAAATTGAAGTAGCGTAGGGATGTCAATAGGTCTAGTTAAGGCCTTGTTTGTTTTTCAAGAACTTACTCTCATAGGTATATTCATGGGAAATTTCTGGATTAGTACTATGTAGGCTTGTTCATGGGCCGGGTAGCCCGACGGGCTTGCACATAGTTTTTAGCTCGTGGGCTTGACCTCAAGCCTAAAAGCCAGAGCTCGACTATTTTATGGGTCGGGCTTAGGATTTGCCATAAAAGCCCAGACCGACCCAACCTAGTGTAACCTATTCTAATTTCTAAACCCAAGCTGAATAAATACCCTTTCTTATTCCCTCTTTTCAGTCTTCATCTTCTTCTCTCCTCACTCAAACTCTCAAGAACCGAGACAAACTCAGATAGGCAACCACCATTGTCAATCTCAGAGGCGACATGCGAGCTCAGGCACCGGTCGTCTCTCTCTTTGGCGGTGAGTCTTCTCTCTCTCTATCTCTCTCGTAGTTCTCATTCTTAGTTTCTCATTCACTGAGTCACTGTTGCATATTCTCATTTTCTTAAGAACCAACACCACTAGTGAACTGCGGCAGTGAGTTGCTCTCTCTCTCTCTCTCTCTCTTTGTGTTCCATCTTCTCAATGTTTTCATTCTCACTAGTGAACACCAGCGCCACCATTGAACTCTGGTGAGCTCAGGTGAACTCATTCTCACCGGCGAACTCAGGATGCAATCTTCAATACAAGTGAAAGAAAAATCATTGTTAGGTCGGGCCTCGAGCTTTTTAATAGGGTCGGGCTTGGGCCCAAGTTGTAGGTTTGTTGGTCGGGCTGGGCTCGGGCTCGGACTTGAAAAAATTATGTTAATGAGGAGTGAAAGCCTAGCCTGGCCTGGCCCATGAACAAGTCTAGTACTATGTACTTTGGACCTAATGTTACTTTGGTCCCCGAACTTTAAAATGCGATAATTCAATACCTAACTTTCCAAACATGCCTACTTAATACCTATCATTAAGTAGCATTTGAAAAGACAAAAATGTCCTTCAAGTGTCATCTAATTTTTTTTATCAATCATCCAAATGTTAACAAAAAATGAATAGTCTCAAATCATTGCCTCTTCTATTCAAGAAAGTTAGGATCATCAGAATGCCCACGAGACATGACCCCAACTTATTGAATAGTAGAGAAAAGGATTTGAGAATGCTCATAGCTTTTTAATGTTTGGATGATTAATAAAGAAAATTAGATGACACTTGAAAAATATTTATGTATTTTCAAATGTTACTTAATGGCTGATTTACGATAGGTATTAGATTGACACATTTTTAAAGTTTGGGTATTGAATTGTTACATTTTAAAGTTTGGAAACCAAAGAGGCACTAAGCACAAAATACAGGATACTAATAAAAAAATTTACCTAAATTCATCTACTTATATTATATTTTACTTAATTTATTCCAAAAAATGTGGAGACATTTTTTACCATTTTAATTTTTTCCATTTGTCCTTTCTTTGGTAAACTCAACTTACGTAGAAGAGGTACCTAGAAAAATCAAATTTTTTTTTTTTGGCGGATCTCTCAGGGAAATAAGAACATGAGTAATCTCAATATCCCAATGAACTAACTTCCCCCTTCAAAATCCTACCTCTACATGGTTAGGTTAGGGTCAGGTTTACAGGATGTTGGGAGGGTCATATTAGAGTTTTAATAAATTTAGATCTTCTGCTAAGACACGTTCCAACCCCTTACCAACACTGGACCCTCGTAAAAGTGGGACCCGTCATATATAAGATGTGCGTATGAGACAATGTTGGTATTTTGTTGGAATATATTTTGTTGACAGGTGATCCGTACTCAGTTTTGATTGGGTCATTTATGAGTGACTCCCTTGCCTTGCTCGGCTCTATCTGGTTATAACTGGGTTCGCATCTGCCCCCTTCCCCACAGATTTGCCCCCAAAATCGTCCCACAAAATTGAAACGCGACGCGTGTCATGAAACACGCGCACTATGCGAGACGCGTGCGAAATCAATTTGACGCCGTTTCAGGCTCCCCCGTTAATTCCTCTCTTGCCCAAAGGGTTTCTTCTCCCAGTCTTCTCCATTCACTTCAAACTGAAACCCTGAAACCATTGCCCTTTCGTAACCCACCCACCGGAAATTAACCCGATCGAGTTCTGCCGGCCGAGAAGCACCATGTGGATTGAGAACTCTCTCTCTGCACCTGCTTTAAACATTTGGCATGCATGTGGAGTAGTCTGATGTCTGAACACTCTTGAAGTCTGAATAAAGGTTCAACTGGCATTTCCTTTGAAAGTATTTTTGGAATTGGTATTTCCCTAATGGGATCCGTCAAACTGTAAGATCTTGATCCTCTTTGCTTCTATAGATAAGATCAAGATTCAGTTGCCGCATACCCGCACCTGTTTAGCGAAGAATCTCTGAGTTAATAGCGCTTCTCTGCCGGACTACTCCACATGCATGCCAAATGTTTGAAAACCAGACTACGACGGTGACGTTTCAGATACTAGTCAATAATCTGCCGATGGATAAACTCACCGTGGAGTCGGTTGAGACCGTCAACAACCTCATATCTTGCACGATGCAGAAGATCAAGGCCGCCCTTCACTGCGAAAACCGAGAGACAGCGAGGAGAGCGAAGGTGCGGGTGCTGGCTGTAACTGTGCTTACTTGCTTGAAGACGACTAATCTAACGTTTGTGCATCCCAATAAATAATTAGCAGCAGCATCCCAAGTGGATTGACTGAAATATATAAAAGCATGAAATCACACTAGTGTGTACATGCAGTTTCAGTCGTCTCATAAACATCAAACATAGATGTAGAGTTACGGAAGGTGGAGGGTTTCAGGTCTGAAATTGGAGAAAGAGAACGGATTACGAAAGGTCGTGGGGTACTTACCTCCTTCCGGAACGGTCATTGGCGTCGACCGGCGGAACTCGAAAAGAGCAATCTCCGGCGGATTACGGAAGGTAGAGAGTTTCAAGTCTGAAATTGGAGAAAGAGGATAAGGGGATGATGCCCTTTTGGGCGAGAGGGAGTCAACGGGGCGGAACTAACGGCCGTCCTATGAGCTCCGCTAGAGTCTCTTTATTTCGCATTGAGCAGACACGTGGCGCGTACACAACGCGTGGGATGTTTTTGAGAGGCAATTCTGCGGGGCGATGCGAACCCGTTATAGCTAGCCACGTGTTGGATTCGGAAGGACAAGGATACAGAACTGGATGCCCCACACTCGATATGAAACCTGCCACATATGAAAAAAGATTAAGAAAAATTGAAAGTGTAATGTCGCAATTATATGGGATTCCCGGTCTTTCTCACTCCTACGTGCGAAAGATTCGGCGGGAAACCTGCCCCAATCAAGCCTTCCACTTGGTCTTCTTTTTCGTTATTCTGCTTCCCCTGCATTCAGTCTACACTTTTTCGTTATTCTGCTTCCCCGCTAGAGTCTCTCTCTGGTTAGCATGTCTTTCCATCTTCTTCTGTTGGGCTCTATTGTCTTTGGGTATTGTCGAGTATCCGCTGCTGTGTAATTTTTGTTCTTTTCCTTTCTGTTTTCAGGTTAGTTAGTAGCAGAATAACATCTTGGTAAACATGGTATTCTCTCTCTCTCTCTCTCTCTCTCTCTCTCTTATTTATCTATTTTCTGTTCTTGATGCTTGACGAAACAGTAGTTTTTTCCGTAAATTTTGAGGAGATCCATTAAAATTTTGTTTTAAACATAACAAGCGATTGCAAGTTTTCTTTGCAGCCAGACAAAAGCGCGCGGGCGCCCACACACATAGCTTTTTGTCTTTTTTTTAGTTTCCAGGAAATATGTGCTTGTAGTATGACGCAGAGAAATCATTTCTGTATTATTGTCATCTGTTTTAGGATGTAAAGCTAGTATCCTTCTTTCTTGTAAGATTTTTCATGCTCTTCAAGAACTTCAGCGAAGTGCTCGAACCTGAAAATCTATAAAGGAACGGATTCCCTTAATGTTGTCTATGAAAGAAAGAAAGAAAGGGGTTTCGTAGTTTTAGACTTTTAGCTGTACCAAGTCCTTTAATTTTCTTTACGAGGACTTGACAAAAACAAGATTTCCATGATTATCAGCCTTATTAGTTGACTTCAAGTGCTAAAAACTAAAGACAATGTCGCGTAACGTCGCCTTTGTTACCAAGGTAATGCTAATGATTCCTGTAATGTGGTTTATTTTTTCTCTAGAAGTAATGAGCTGGTTGAGTGCAAGAGGCAACCTATTATTTTTTAATACTCAAATCAACTATCATTGTGCTTAAGCTGAACCTATATATAAAAAAGCTTTCGTCTCATAAGTTATGACTATTAAATTCCTTTATTAGTGGTTGGTAAGGTTTCTATTTGTATTTGTGGCTTAGTTCCTAGAAGTAATAAATTACTCACATTGCAACCTGTTATTCCTTTAACATTCATAAATGATATTATTATGTTTACTTTTGTCAAATGACCATATAAAAAGCTGTGCCTTCCTCTCATCACTTCAAAGACATTGAGATTAGTCCTTATGGCCATACTAGCAATGTTGTATGGAGCAGAATGGATGGACATTCAAGAAAAATGTCCAAAACATGGATGAGGCACAAATCTTGAGATGAATGAGTGGGAAAACTGAAAACCTTGGAAAAAAAGGAGTATGGGAAATCTGGAAGTATCCCAATAGGTCATAAAATGAGGGAAAGTAGACCAACAGGTCATGTCCATAACAGACCATCTACAGCATCAGTAGGAAGAAGTAACCTGTTTCAAGTTGTTGGGTAGAAAAGCTAGGACAGGCCAAAAAGAACTTGTGTTGAAATAGTGGCAAATGATTTGAGGGCCGTAATTTAACGATGGTATGGCCCTGAATAAAGTGGAATTGTAGAACAGGTTTCATGTAGCCTGCTCACATAGCTGGGACAAAGCTTGTTGAATTGAGTTGGCTTCCATGATAGCTCTGTGATTAATCTATCGGATAGCTTTAGTAAATAAACTTGGAAATTCAAAATTTTTCATTGACTGGAGCAATTTCCTGTTTTTTTCTTTAATGATCTTCATGAGTTTCAAGTTGGTTTCCAATCTTTTGAGTTGCACAAGCCACATTTTCCTGTATGAAATTAAAGTTTGATCAGAGTAGGTGCTTTCAGGGTAATGTGGATCTTCAAATATGCATCAGTTAGCCTTGAACTTTTTTGGGTCTAGAATCACTATGACATCTCAATTAATTGATAAATTCAAGAAGGGGTGTAAGGATATTTCAAATCTCCGGTTTGAGTGCTAGTTTGTCATTGTTCTTTAATAAGAAGATTGCAATTCCACAATTCCTAACAAAAGGAAAGATATGGCATGAAAGAAATCCTAAAATCACAATAAAATGAGCTATAAAACTTTTGGCATTTGCTGTTGGACATTTACAAAGTTCATTATTTCCTGGTACACACTCCACTTTCTTTTATTGAGGATAAATGGTTCATAGTAATATTAATCTGGACCTCTAAGTGAAGTTTACAGAGACACTTTTAATAATCTTAAGTTAAAGGTGACTTGGTCAAATAGATCTTAAGTTGAGGCGACTTAATCAAGCTTATGGTGTAGGACTTATTTATTGGTAAGACTAGAGAGTTGATTGATCTGATGGGATCATGATCTCATGGTTTCAAACCTCAGATCTGATCATTTGGATGGGCATATTTTATGTAGAAACATTGTTCTAAGCTCTATCCAACCATTAACAGGAATCTGCAGGATATCACCATGAAGGCACTCATCTTGGTTGGTGGATTTGGCACACGCTTAAGGCCCCTGACATTGAGTAAGCCAAAGCCACTTGTGGATTTTGCCAACAAACCAATCATTTTGCATCAGGTGAGTCATGTATTATTCATTGCTTAAACATTTATAGACCCATGAACCAAATTGATTAGGACTTTGAGAATATGTCTAGCCACTTAAGGGCTGCAACTTGGGTGGGCTCAGGTTGAGAATTTGTCAATTTGAATACGCTTGGCACATTGTAAATTCTTCAGCTCAAGACCTGACTTGCACCTGTATAATTCTATTGATAAAAAAACTATGCTATAATAGTTTATGGAATTTTCGGTCTGTGGCATTAGATTGAAGCTCTCAAGGCTGTTGGAGTTTCAGAAGTTATCTTGGCCATCAATTACCAGCCGCAGGTAAGAAAGGTTCAACTAATTACTAACCAATGAGATTGAGGTTATGGTATCACATTTACATGGTTAGATAATTTATAGGTTATGAGGAGTGCCTTAGAAGAATTTGAGGTAAAGGTTGGTATCAAGATCACTTGCTCACAGGAGATGGAACCTTTGGGCACTGCAGGGCCACTGGCCCTTGCAAGAGAAAAGCTGATTGAATTTGGAGAACCATTCTTTGTTCTCAATAGTGACATTATTTGTGAGTATCCGCTAAAAGAGATGATAGAATTCCATAAAGCTCATGGAGGAGAGGCGTCAATCTTGGTAACCAAGGTGAGTTTAACTCTGGTGGTATCTTTGCTTCATATTGGAAAGCTATTATAGTCACCTCAATTTGTCAAACAATAAAGGGAAGCCCCCTCCCAAAAAATTGTAAAATGAAAGAAGAAAATACCAATTAGAAAAAGCTACAGGAGACGGTGAAAGAAAATATTACTTGTCCTATGGATAAATATAGACAATTATTTTTCTGTGGGCAGGTGGATGAGCCTTCAAAATATGGTGTTGTGGTTCTGGATGAGGAAAATGGAAGGGTTAACAGCTTCATTGAGAAACCAGTAACATTTGTTGGTAACAAGATTAATGCTGGAATCTACTTCCTGAACACCTCTGTTCTAGATAGAATTCAACCAATACCCACATCAATAGAAAGAGAGCTCTTCCCTGCCATAGCAAATGAAGGAAAGCTCTTTGCCATGGTTTCAACAGGTTTCTGGATGGATATTGGACAGCCAAAGGATTACCTAAAGGGCTTAAGGTTGTATTTAGATCATCTTAGAAGGGTGTCACCAGAAATACTCTCGGTTGGGCCCTACATCATTGGCAACGTTCTGATAGATGACAGTGCAAAGATCGGAGAAGGTTGTATTATTGGACCAGATGTGACTGTCGGTCCTGATTGCATAATTGAGTCTGGAGTAAGGCTATCATTCTGCACATTAATGAAGGGTGTCAGAGTAAAGAGTTCTGCTCATGTATCTGGAAGCATCATTGGATGGCATTCAACTGTTGGACAATCAGCCCAAGTTAGCAATATGGCGGTCCTTGGAGAGGATGTTCATGTCAGTGACACAATGTTCCTCAATGGAGTTGTTGTTCTACCACACAAGGAGATAAAATCACACTTTGTGAAGCCAGAAATCATAATGTAGGCAGCAATGGAATACAGAACCAAAACCATAATTCTCATGGACTGATTTATACATTATGTGTTTCCTATTTTCACTCTGTTACAGGGGTAAAAACTATCAGAAATCTTCATTGATACATAGAAAATTCTAAATGGAATCCTCTCTACCTTATCCAGTGTAAAATCTGCTTTAATGCAGTTGTGATCTAACCTGTCAGCAGTTTGGGCATGAAGCTCATTGATTCATGTTCTGTATTGCAACAACGAGGTATTGGGTTTAATGCTTTCATCCCAGCTTTTAGCTGCATAGCAAAATAAATTGATTAACGTGTGTAGTTGTAATACAACAACTTTGCTGTTTTGAAATTGAACTCGATGAAATTATCGATTCAACAAATTTTCTCTCAAGGTTTCTTTGGCTTTTCGGGCTGTTTGGATTCTCCATCATTACTTCTAATTCTATATTGTCAAGTATCATCATTATTTCAAATGATGATAAAATCAAGGTTCAAAGTATTGGAAACACAAGGTGTATCAGAAAGTTAATTTTAAGAAATGTATCGAGATATGCTTTGGAAACGTATAGATATAGACGAAAAATCAAGATATGCATGTATACACTAGAAAATCAAAAAAATTCCTTAAAAATATGAACAATAATAAAAATGAGTTTTATGTGAGTATAATTAATTTATTTAAACATAAAAACCATTCTTTAATGATTTATATAAAGTATCATGATATAATTAGTAACCATTAAAAAATAATAGAACTAGAATGTTTGTATATATATTAATATTTATTAGTTAATATTTTTTTGAAATCATTTATTAGTTAATATTTATTATGTATATAATTTAATATATACCTTAATTTTTAATAAATCAATATAACTTGCATTCATCTTATCATTGTATAAATATTAATAATCAAATTTATAGCATTTGTTAGGAAACATCCACCAAGGCAAGAAAGATTGCTTTGAGTATAAAAAATGTCTTTCTAATAAGTAATTAATGTTGGCATAATGGTTAATTAATTATTGTTATAAGCAAATGACTTGGGTTTGAAACTTATTACATTTGGTTCGTGATTTTTAACAAGTTATTTCACTTAAATAACATTTAATGGCATTATTAAATGTTGTAATCAAAGTTAACTTAAATGAGCATTTAATTAAATTATATTAGCATTTAGTGATGTCCCAAACTTTAAGACTTAATTAAAATTGATATTAATGAGAGAGAAGAGATAAATTTTATTTAAATTTAAATTTGATATTAATGAGAGAGAGAAGAGATAAATTATATTTAAAGTTAAATTTGATATTAATGAGAGAGAAGAGATAAATTAAATTTAAATTTAAAAAGAAGATGGAAATTAAATTCGACTAATACATAATGTGTATCGGTTCGTTTTGGGTATGTATTGATGCGTTTCGGATTGTATTGGCCGTTACATACCTGAAATGGCCCGATATAAAGTCGATACGGACCCGTATTGGTTCGATATAGACGAAAAAATACAAAACCCTATAATTAGACATGTTCCGTTTATCAGAACTCTTCCGAAACGATACGTATCGGCCCGTATCGACCGATACGTTGTGAAATTTAAAACCTTGGATAAAATTTCCATACTTGTCTTATGGTTAATATTGTTAATTGTTTAGAGGATGACAATCCAAACATCAATGAAAATCTTCAAATTTAAAAGAGGAAGTTCTACATGTACCATTCATTTCATCATTTTAAGACTTTTTTTTTCCTATTTGAATCCTTATGTTCTTTATTTTGCGCTCTCTTACCATCATAATCTAATAATGGATACTAGCGGAGGGGCCCTACTTCGTAGGGATTGGAATGGAACCATCGACCCGTTGGCCCATTGTCCTGGTCCTTGGCTAAAAATCATTGAATCGTTCAACAGCCCATTGACCCAAGCAGTCGAACCATCGACCTGTTGACCCGTTCAATGGTTTTTGGCCATTTTTTATTATTATTTTTAATTGGGAACCATCTATGCAATTGGTTTCGTTTTATCCTAATATTGGTCCCTAGCAAAAAATCGTTGAATTGGTTAATGACCCATTGACTTGGGCGGTCGAACCGTTGACCCATTCAATGGTTTTTGGTTGTTTTTTATTTTTTATTTATTTTTATTGTTAGAACAAACCATCTATTCAAATCAAATAGTTGAATTGTTGACTCGAAAACCGGTGGCCAGAACGGTTTCGTTTTCAGGTCGTATGAGTCACATGCTTGAATGACATAAGACATATGGTACTGCTTAATGGACCTCACACTCAATTTTTTGCCTGTAATTTTTTTTGTCAGAATGGGTTGTCCATTTTTTTTTAATTGGGAACCATCCAGGCAACTAGTTTCATTTTACCCCAATCCCAGTCCTTGGCCAAAAACCGTTGAATCAGTCAATGACCCATTGACTAGAGTGGTTGAATCGTCAACTCGTTGACCCGTTCAATGGTTTTTTGTTGTTTTTTTTTTAATTTTTGTTGTTAGAATGGGCCGTCTGTTTGAATTGGACGGTCGAATTGTTGACCCAAAAACCAGTGGCTAGAACGGTTCCATTTTCGGGTCGTTTGAGTCACACGCTTGAATGACATAACATGTATGATACTGCTCAATAGACCTCACACACTCAATTTTTTGCCTATAATTTTTGTTGTAAGAATGGATTGTCCGTTTAAAATGGACGATCGAACCGTTGACCCGAAAGCCGGTGGCTAAAACGGTTTCGTAGTTTTTTGCTTGTAATTTTTTGTTGTCAGAACGGATTGTCCATTCAAACCAAACGGTCGAACCATCGACACAAAAATCGATGGCTAGAACGGTTCCAATTTCGGGTTGTATGAGTCACACGCTTAAATGACATAACACGTATGATACTACTTAATGGACCTCACAAATTCAATTTTTTGCCTATAATTTTTGTTGTCATAACGAACTGTCTGTTCAAATTGGATGATCAAACCACCGACTCGAAAATCGGTGGGTAGAATGGTTTCATAATTTTTTGCTTGTAATTTTTGTTGTCAGAACGGGCCATCCATTTGAACTGGATGGTTGAACCGTCGGTTGTCAAAACATTATTTAACAACATTTATCAATAATAGTAAGTAATTATACTATTTAATTAAATAATCATTAATGATAGTTTTAATAATATTATTTAGTTATTTTTAATATAACAATAATTATTAAATTTATAAATAGGATTTATTAACAATATTCATTAAATTAATAATTACCAAAATTAATTAAATTAATAGTATTTATTAGTAATGGTCAATAATTATAATATTTTATTAAATAATCATTAACAATACTTTTAATAACATTTTTAATATAACAATAATTACTAAATTTATTAATAACAGTATTTATAATCTTAATTTAAAATAAAATTAAAGTAAATATCTATTTATTAATAATATTTATAATAATAGTAATTATTAGTTATAATCACTAATTATATGTTTATTAATTTATTATAATAATCAATAATTATTAAAACTGGGTTACTAAATTTATTAACAGTATTTTTTAATAACAATATTTATAATTTTAATTTAAAGTAAAATTAAAGTAAATATCAATTTATTAACAATATTTATAATAATAGTAATTATTAATTATATATTTATTAAATTAATATAATAATAATCAATAATTATTAAATTATAGTAATTAATTATTGTAATAATCAATAATTACATTTTTTGATTAACAATAATTACTGTTATCTTATTTTATATATATATATATATATATAAGAAATGAAACTTTCAAAATAAAAATTTAATAGGAAATGGGTGTTTGCACGTGGGATCTACTCGCACGACTAGATTCCATTTCCTAGATGCAGAGAGCACCCATTTCCTATATATATATATATATATATATATATATATATATATATATATATATATATATATATATATATATATATATATATATATATATATATATATATATATAAGATGGCATTAAATAGGATAGTGTAATTGTGATCAATATAACACTTAAATGATAATGGTGATGATTTAGACATACAATAAGGGCAAAATATGAAAACCTCGTTTTACTTTAACAAAAATATGCCCTGTATGTTTTGGGAAAAACCTACAATTATCTCTCATCATTGTCCCACATAGAAAAATGGAAAATGTTGGTAGTTACTCGCTAGTGTATCCTTTTCCTTTACAAGTTACAAGAAAATAGTTTAATCCGCATGGCAAGGTTTAAAATTTTGCAACGTAGTCGATACGTATTGTACCTTTTAAGGGGTTGGCATGAGGAACATAAGAAAATCATTTGTATTGTGTCGTCATGCGACCTTGTATTATGATTATATCGGGGCATATCTAGGACGTAATGGACCTGTATCGTGGTGTATTTAGGTGTATCGAGACTATACTGTAATTGTATTGAGGTGTATTGGCTCGCACAATACCATTTTCTTGTATGAAAAAATTGGATTAAAAATTTTTGAGAAAAAAGGCTTTTAACTCCCACCAAAAGCCTTCTTTCTCTCTCCCTCTCCCTCTCTTTCTCTCTCTCTCTCTCTATCTATCTATATATATATATGCATGTGTGTGTGTACTCTCCTTATATTGAAAATCCTATATTTTTTGTGCTTTAAATAGATGTATTTACTTTTTTAAGAAAGTTTAGGAAAAAAAATAAAAAATAATATTTATTATATTTTGGTGTAATTTGCCCAAGAAGAATAATTGTGTCATAGATCTATGATATCCATAGATTTATTAAAAATTTTAAAATAATTATATTTATTTTTGGTAATTTTTTGAATAAAAATATTTATTTTTTGTAAAAATAAAAATATTTATTTTTTGTAAAAATAAAAATATTTATTTTTAAATTTTTATAATTTAAAAACAATTTTCGAATTTTTAATTCACAGATCTATTAAAATTAATTATAAAATATTTATTTTTTATTTTTTGTAATATTTGTTTTTTTTCTCTAATTTTTGGTGTGATCTAACCATAATATTCACCGTGTTGTAAATTTATGGATGATCTACCACATCCATAATTTTTTTTTGTTACATTTTATTTTTTAATTTTTGTAATAAAAATAAAATAATTGTTTGAATAAGAAATAAATAATTGTTTAAAAAATTATAGAAAGTGATTCACTAGATAATTATTAAGCTTATATTTTGTAGTTATAAGCTTATTAGAGAACACCCTTATGTTTCCATACGTTGATTATGACATATTTTTGAAGGGAAAGGAGATCCATCATATGGATAGCCAAACCATGTAGGGTGGCTGGGCGAAATTTTAATTTTTTTTTCCTTCCGGGAATCGTATTCTATGTTTTAGAAAAATTGCATTTTTCAAGGTTCGTTCTTGAAGCAAACCGGACCAGATCTCTAACCAAAAAGGAAGGGAGGGATATACTTGATACGGAATCCACAAGCGTAGCACCCAAAGTAGGTGTTCATGCCCAATGAGTTCACCAAATCCTGCCTCCACTGAAAATGGTGCAGCTTAAGGTGAAGTAGGATCAACAAAGTAGTCATTCAACAAGAACTGCAATGCTTCGGCAAGGATCATGCAGGGGAGGTGAGTACAACTTTAGATTTGATTTTTGTAGCAAAAATCAGAATCAAGATCAAATCTTGATCAATCCAAGACTTTGGAGATTGAATAGGGTGGGGTGGCAAGAACAGAGGAAAGAACTGGATTCAGTAAAAGTGTTAAACTAAAGGAATTCACCCTCTATTAATAGCCTTTCAAGATCAACTTCCTAATCTTATCAAGAAAGTTCTTTGATCCAATTCTTTATTTGGATCTGAATTCTTCTTATCCTCTTGTTGATCCAAATCCAGATATAAACCTAGATTTGCCCATTTTTAATTAATCACATTAACCCAGTTCGAAATGGGCTTTAGGCCCTTTAAGATATCAATCTCACTTCCCTCTTAATTGCTCTTGGCTCTCTTTGTATGGCATGGGACCTTAACATTGATCTTCACAAAAGCCATATGGGTTTAGCCCAACTTCTATTATAGGGCCTGGCCGAATTCATTGTTGAACACAATGAACCCCTGAGCCCATCAGTATGGGTTCTTAGTAGGCCCAACATTTACACTAAATGGTCCTTGGGTCCAACCACCTCATGAAGGCCCAAGGATTATGGTCTTAAGTAGGATTAGCCCATCGTGTCCATAAGCCCCAAATGGTTTTACACTTAACCTTTTAACCTATAATGATCAAACACTGTCCGACAAAAGAGGACCTCTCCCTCGACTACAAGGTACAATGTCACACTCTCTACTCAGGATGGATCTTGGGAATTAAAACCTTTGCAAACCTTTTTCATAAAAACATAATATACATAACACTTATTTATATCTATATAAATATATTTTGCAAAACAAATCTCAACCAAGTTTAAAATCAACTGTTGGCAGTTTAACTTTCCATCAGAGAAAGTGCAGTCCCCGATCATTCACTTTGTCCGACAAAGGGGTTGATTCTATCACTATGATCACCCACTCAGGTGAATTCTTAGATTGCCCCAATATACCCATGTTTTGTCCCCCGCTAAGGATCTCACTGATTGGCATATCAAAGACAACCCAATCCAACACCAAGTGAAGTATCATAATCGAGTCTAGGGGTTAGATGTAACTTTCTAGTTTTGCCCATCTATCACCAAGGTCTAGGGCATAACTGGAAAATGGTTCGGTTCAGAGTTTCAAACAAAGCCATACTACATATGCTTTGGGTATCACCCTAGTAGTTGAGACAATCCACCCAACCAATTTGGCAACACATTAGTGTTAGCCTCGACAGGATAAACCTCCCCATGTCTATCTAACGGTTGTGAATATTCTAAACTAACACAAGTCTCATAAGTGTGCAGTTTAATGGTATTACACAGAAACACACCGGATATAACATGAATCAATTATGTACTTTTATTCATTTATAGTAAATGTCAAATGTACATCATATATCAATATGATTAGAGCAAAGGGCATACACTATCTAACAATTTTTTTTCATAAAAATCAATAAAGGACATGATCTTTATGTATATATAGCTCATTTAGGCCCTATATTTAATCTTATCGATATATACTTATGATTTATTGGAGTATCAATAGTGTTTTCATGCGTATATTAATATTTCATTCATATCAGATGAGGGGTGATTTGGCCCGACCTAGTAGACGGAGGACACGTGGACACAACCTGCTAGCTAGACCTAGCACGTATTGCCATCTTAGCGCCACCTACCACCTCGGGTGTCTCGGGCACCTCGGCAATCACCGAGGTCTAAGTAGCATGTCATCTAGAAGCATGTCATCTATCTCCAAGCACTTCAAGATCATGCTACACGACCATAACACTTATCCTCATCCCGCCTGGATCGAACAGACACGGTAGGCCTTATTAGCTAGCATGTTACCCACCTCCCGGAGCAGAACGAACTCCTATGGCTCGGGTTGAGGATCTCGGAGGTGTTTCATGAGATCCACGACAACTCAACTATATAAGGGCATCAGCCCCTAAGACTCAAGTACGCATGATTTGTGCTTACTAGCTTTCTTGCATTCAAGTTACTAGCTCATTTACACAACCAAGAACTAACTTAAGCATCGGAGTGACCACGCCGAGTTAACCACACCGGGTTCTCTGTGCTTTATCTTTTTACAGCTTGACTCGCTAGGTAAGCAACTGACATCTGAGCTGCAGGCTAGGAGCTCCAGACTGTGCACCATCAATTGACGCCATTTGTGGGAATGACATGAAAGTTAATTTCTCTACCTCAATCACATCTCTTTAAACTCCATCAATGGCATCAACCAGTAACACCGGAAAGAGCGTCGAGATGACCGTCTCTGAGAGGAAGGAATAGACTTCCATCAATCCAGAGTTCCCTACTATCTGCATCGGCCAATTTACTATTCCATTCACTATCTCAGGGGTTCCAACGCTACAGAGTTAGCAGTAGTTCTACACCCAGCCGTTGCACACTTTGCTACCTCAGGTGAGCACCACCATCTCAGTCGTAGAGCCCTTGGTGGTTTCTCCTGGGGTTGGGTTTCAATAGTTCAATGAGCTGGTCCAGAGCGTTTGAGTTATGCAGATCCAAATGCAACAGATTCACCAAATTCA
Organism: Nelumbo lutea; assembly: GCF_056320005.1. Lineage (NCBI taxonomy): Eukaryota > Viridiplantae > Streptophyta > Magnoliopsida > Proteales > Nelumbonaceae > Nelumbo > Nelumbo lutea. The sequence continues at coordinate 210,460,865 of NC_142684.1, forward strand.
GCAGTACCAGCAATACTATTTCTTCCACCACTGCAAAACCAGAATCAGAACCAGAGCATCCCTCCAAACCGAAGCCAGAATCAATAGTAGCAAAATGTGCACCGATCTCCTCCACGGGACGCGGGGACATCCCAGGTCCCAGCCCCTCCTCGGGACCCAGCAGTAGGTCAACGCACACCACCACCTTCCCAAGTGGAAAATCAGAAGGATCGGCCCTAGGACAACCGCCACACCAAGACTGATCAGCAACAACATTCGTGGCATGAAAATCATGACCCTCAAGCCAATAACTGCTAGCTTAGGGCAAGAGGTGCAGACTCACACTAAACCCCTTGGTCCTCCACAGCAATCGGCATCAAATTCACGTTTGTGAGGATGCAAGTAATAGGAATTAGCTCCCGCCTCGCGACAACATTCGAGAACAGGAGTGCACAAGAGTCGAGGTGTCGTATAACACCGAAGTGAGCAACACCAATAATGAGGTCATGAGGAAGCGATGCCGTTGTAGAGCATGCTAAGCATCGGCCAGGAGCAACCTACCGCTGGTAGCAAATAGGATGAGGGAGGATGTGTGCTCGGTAGTTGCACAACTGTCTCTAGTATTGTTGAGCCGACCCTCAACCCTGGCACTAGAAATTCTTTCAGCCTTGAGGCCTCAAGGGTTTAAGACACTGGCGTTGGAGACCTACAATGGGAAGACTGACCCCAACGACCATGCTGATAGCTTCTAGTCTCTAATGCTACTTGCCTAACGCGTGGCATTCTTGACGACTTTCAGAGACACAGCCAGGACGTGGTACAGGAACTTACCCCTGGGCGATCAAGAGCTGGTCACAGTTCGTGGACATGTTTAACACGCATTTCATCACAAGGAAGAAGTGCCCGAAGTCTGTAGTGAGCCTTCTGAGCGTTGTTCAGTGGGAAAACGAATCAATTAGAAGCTATTTAACAATTTAATTTAGAGTGCCTACAAGCCCCCAACCTTGATCCAGTTGTGCAGTTCACTACGGCCCAGAAGGGAGTCCGTCATGTTGAGTTCTCCTGACATCTCGGGTTGAACCCTCCAAAAACAATGGAGAAGTTCCTCGAGGATGCCAACAAGTTTATTCAGGCGGAAGAAGTCCCCAGGTCTAAGTTAGAGCTCCAACAGGGCAAAAAGAGAAAAAGAGAAGATGAAGGTACCAGTAGCAACAAGCACCAGTGTGGTAGAGAAAGTCACCGAAGCGAAGCAAGTCCCCACATAGATGGAGTACGTCCAAGAGGAAAACTCCATATCTAGGACCCCTCCAATCCAGAGGTCTACCTACGCCACCTCAATGCAAAATGGGGTGAAATTCTGATGGCAATCAAGGATACTGACTACGTTAAGTTGCCACCTAGGATGTGAAGAGACCCGACAACTAGAAACCCCAACGTTTATTTCCATTTTTACCGTGACGTCGGGCATAGCACGAAAGGTTTCCAGAATCTCAAGGACGAGATTGAAGAGTTGATTTTCCATGAATACTTGAAGAAGTTTATCAACCATGAGAACAGGGAGGCTGCGGACCGACAGGCCGGCTAGCAAAGAGAAGCTTTTGAACCAAGCCGGAGGAACGACCGGAAACCACCTCAACAATAGGCACCACCAGAGGACAAGCCAATCCGCGGGGTGCTCAATATGATCACCGGTGGGTCCATCATTGCGGGGTGCAACACAACAGCAGGGAAGACTTCAGTTCAGGAGCTAGAGCATGAAGATGAGAACCCGCCAAAGCAACCTCGAGTTGAGGAGGCAATCCACTTCGCTGAGCACGATGTGCAGGTGGAATTCAGTATCCACATGATGACACCCTCTTAGTCAAGCTCATGATCAATGACTTCAAGGTAAAACAAACACTAGTAGACTTCGAGAGTTTGGTCGACATCATATTCTTGGAGGCGTTTGACAAGCTATAGTTAGAGAGGAAGGATCTGAAGCTAGCAGGCACACCCCTAGTTGAGTTCAGTGGTGATGTGGTGAGGCCCCTTGGCCGAATTATTGTTCTAGTCGCAGTAGGAGCATGGCCCAACTCGGTACACTTCGAGCACACATTCTTGGTGGTTACGACACTGTCCCCCTACAACGCGATCCTAGGTCGGCCCATCTTGCATGCCCTACGTGCGGTGGTGTCGACCTACTACTCGTCTATGAAATTCCTGACAAGCTACAAAGTAGGGGTAGTATGAGGCAACTAGGTCTAGTCATGGAAGTGCTACGTAGCCGCACTGAAGGGCAAGGCAAAGTTGGCAGACACCGTCGAACTAGAACCACCCCCTGATCACAAGGAAGAACAAGCTGCCCCAATGGAGGAGATCGTCTAGGTCCCAATCTTTAATGCTGAGCCAGTGAAGACCCTCCAAACCGGCGCTCTACTAAGCAAACTGTTTCAGTCACAACTAGTAAGTTTCTTACTAAGTAATTTAGATGTTTTTGCCTGGTCTGTGGTAGAAATGCTTGGCATTGACCCTAGTATAATAGCTCATAAGCTTAATGTGGATCCCTTAGCCAGGCCAGTTAGACAAAGAAAATGGAACCTCACCCCAGAGCGGTGGAGGGTAGTTGATGAGAAGGTTCGGAAGCTCTTCGCAACAGACTTTGTTAAAGATGTCCAGTACCCAAGCTAGGTGGCCAACCCGGTACTGGTGAAGAAGGCTAACAAAAAGTAGCGCATGTGCGTCGACTAAACTGACCTCAACAGAGCTTGCCCACAGGACTACTTTCCTCTTCCTAGAATAGATCGCCTAGTAGATGTGACCTCGGTGCACGATTTGCTGAGCTTCAAGGATGCCTACTCCGGCTACAATCAAATTAGGATGGACTTAGCCGGCCAGGAGAAGATTGCATTTGTAACCGAAGTAGGGTTGTATTGTTATAAAGTAATGCCCTTCAGACTACAAAATTCTGGAACAACCTTTCAGCGCCTTGTAAATAAGATTTTTGAAACCCTTAATTGGAAATAAAGATGAATGTTATGAAGATGACATGGTCGTGAAGACCCAGTTTTCAAATTCTTTGCATGATGATTTAAATTGCTTTTCAAATTCTAAGAAAATATAACATGAAGCTCAACCTGAACAAATGTGTCTTCGGGGTCACGTCGAGCAGATTCCTTGGCTATATAGTGAACCGACGTGGCATTGAGGCCAACCTAGATAAAATAAAGGCCATACTAGATATGAGACCGTCCCAAAAAGTAAAATAAGTACAAAGGTTAACTGGCTGGGTAGCTACCCTAAATCGGTTTATGTCTAAATGGGCGGGTCAGTGCCTACCCTTCTTCAAGGAAATTAAAAAGAATGAAGACTTCAAATGGTTCGACGAGTGCCAGGTCGCGTTTGATGAGTTGAAGAAATACCTGAGTACACCACCGATTTTTACCCAACCTGAAGAAGAAGGCGAGGTGAAGCTGTACATCTCTATGAGTGATGAGGTGGTCAGCATGGTACTAATTAGAGAAGTAGACCGGGTCAAATGGCCTATCTACTATGTGAGCAAAGTTTTCAGGCAGCTGAGACAAGATACTCCGACATCGAGAAGGTGGCCTATGCCCTAGTCATCACAACTTGGAAGCTATGCCCTTACTTCCAAGCCCACACAATTATCATCCTCACGAACCAACCCTTGAGGCATGTCCTACAAAAGCCCAAGGTCTCAAGCAGATTGACGAAGTGAGCCATCGAGCTGAGAGAGTACGATATCCGGTTCGATCCATGCCCAACGATTAAAGCTCAAGTCTTGGCAGATTTCATTACAGAATGTACATTCAAAATGCTAGGCCCTGAGGTGACTGAGCTGACTAGCACTTCGGAGGTGTCAACTAGTGCGGCACCAGTTCCGGTCAGGGAAAGCCCGGCCTGGGATAAGAAGCCCTAGATCCTCCACGTTGACAGTTCGTCTAATTAGAAGGAAGTGGTGTTGGACTCATACTGTACGAGCCGAGTGAGGTGAAGCTGGAGTATGCTCTCCGGTTCGGATTCGAGGAATCACACAATGAGGTATTGATAGCCGGGCTAAATTTGGTGAAGGAGATCGGCGTGAAGCATGTCGTGGTGTGCAGCGACTCCTAATGGTTATGAACCAAGTAAATAGTGAATACAAGACTCAAGAACCTATCATGATGGCTTATCTGGCCAAAGTAAGGGAACTCTTGCCCTCCTTCCTCTCCTAGTTTATCTGACAAATACCTAGGTCAGAGAATGCCAAGACTGACTCATTATCAAAGTTGGCAAGAACGAGTGACAACACAATGAGGATGGTGTACATAAAAGACATGCCTCGACTCAGCATTCTCGGGGGGTAGAACAGGTCGCTCTTGTGTCTGCTCCACAGGACCCTACCAATAGACCGTAATGCAGCTCGGAGGACAGAACATGTCACTCCCCTACTTGCGTTGCTTGCGGCCTTCACAAGCAGACCAGGTACTCCACGAGATCCATGAAGATCTCTGTGGAGGACACCTGGGGGGGCAGAGCGCTCACCCAAAAAGCGCTAAGGCAAGGGTACTACTGGCCCACAATGAAAGTGGAAGGACATCCTACACTCGAGCTCATCAAGAAATACGACGATTGCCGGAGACACGCCAACATCCTCCATCAACCTACTACCAATCTAAAGTATCTGACAAGCTCATGGCCTTTTGTGTAGTGGGGAATAGATATCCTTGGTCCATTCCGATCGGAAATCAGGTAGATTTGACGTATGGCATTGAGACTGTCATCCCTTTTGAGATCGAAGTACCGACCCTGTGACTTAAGGTGTATGACGAAGACACTAATGATGACGAACTATGAACGAACCTTGACTTGATTGAGGAAGTACGCAACTTGGCCTACATCTGGACTATAGCCTACCAATAGCGCGTAGCCCAGTACTACAATGCCCAAGTCAAGAGACACTAGTTCCAAGTTGGCGGCCTAGTACTCCGAAAGGTGATGGTACCAGATCCCGATGTAGATAAGCTTGGACCGAATTGGGAGGGTCTGTACAAGGTGAGATGGGTTTTCGGCGAAGGCACGCACGAGCTCGAGACATTGGAAGGGAAGCAAGTATCCCGTGCTTAGAACGTTGACAATTTGAAGAGGTACTATCTATGAGTTTGAGAGTCAGACATCCGCCAAAATTCACTAAGTCTAGAAGATCAACGAGCTGGTTAGGGCACACATTGGAGAGTGGACTATGAATTGCTCCTAAGGCCTAAGGGCTAAGGTGCCAAACTGATAAGGGACCTCGACACTAAATAAGACTCAACCGCCTCTTTGGCATGGGCAACATAAGACCTAGTCACCTCTTCGGCATGGGCGACACAAAAAGATTAGGCTTGTGTTTAGCCTCATTAGTGTGCAGACAGGTTGGGCACATACCCTACAGTGTCTGCTCACCTCGGCATACATCGATTTCGGATTATTCCTAACTATGCCTAACTCACCAGCTCGACACCTCAGGGTAATCTATACTTAGACTTTTTTGTAAATATGCATCATCATACACGAAGTGGCAAAAGAAAGTGCTTCATTACTTCATAGCAAAAAAGAAGAGTTCTTGTACATGTAGAAAAAAGGAAGAAAAAAGAGAATCTATCAAACCTAGTTCGGAGGCTCGGTATACATTCTATGTACAGGGGAGTCCAAGAGAAGAGGCAAGTTTCAGTTCTTATGGGGCTCTTCGTCCCCGCCTTCAATATCTCCATTGGCACCCCTCAGTTCTTCCTCCGTAGTGACTCTAGCAATGCCAGCCTCATCAGTCTCTATGGTACCCGGGCTGCATGACCTCTTAACAGTTCCCTTGTCGATGTTGTCATCACTTTCCTCTTTGGAGTTGGGGTCTTCCTCTTGGGACTGGAGTACCATCTCGGTGGTGAGCCCGATGGTGGTGACATCCTTGAGGTCGAGCTGAGGTAAGGTGCACCTGGTGAGCCAGCGACACAACTTGAAGCCCTTTCTAAAGGCCCTTGTAGCGACCTCGTTGCAGAACCTGTCGTACTCCAAAGAATTTTTGTAAGCCTTAACAATTTGTACTTTGGCATCTTTGTTCTCCTGAGTCAGAACCTCCTCGCGATAGCTGAGCTGCTTCTTCGTTTCTTCGACCTTGGTCTCAAGCTCTGCAGCGCCTTCATGTTGCCCTCGAGCTTTTGGATGTGACCCACTGCTTTCATTAATTTTCTCTCGTCCACCATTGCCTTCTCATCGGAGGCAGATGCCTTAGCCTTAGCAACCTACACCCTAGCATAATGTAGTTCAGCTTGATTAAGGAAGGAATGAATCATAGAGTTTGTTTGCAAACAAGGAGAAGATGATGAGTCTAAGTAGAGAGAAATGAAAAATGTAAGCAAGAGTTTAGCACGGAGATCGGAGGGGTTTACCACGATGAGATGTCCTAGGGCCTCAGTCGCGAGTTGACTGAGTGATAGTTCGACAATTTTCAGCACTTCGTCAGGAAAGACGACTTCCTTTCTCCTAGCAATGACCACCCAAGCATTGAAGATACTTTGGTTCTCCTCGGGGTTTAGTGGGGAACCACCGACCTCGGGACGATTGGACGACATGTTTCAGCACTTCTTGGGCTTGCAGGGCATCGATTTCACTCCTTGGTGTTCTTCAACCAGGTCGACAAGCAGGATCCCTTCCTTGGTTGGAGCAGCAGGAGCAGTTGGGACCTTGGGCTCAGACACCACATCCTGGGGAATGTCACGGGCAACCTTACTCTTCTTCCCCTTCTTCATGTTCGAGAATAGTTTAGTGATTGGGACATCTGACATGGTGCTTGCAGGAAAATAAGTGTTCAGTTAGCTGAAGTAACAAAGCAAAAAGATTAAGTGTGTGTGTGCCAAAGTGGAGACATACACAGGCTTAGCCCCACGTTGACTAGTTTCTCCTTAGCCTAAAAATCCTTCAACCTTAACTTGAGCTTCACCTAGGACCATATTTCCTTCTTTGTTTCCTTATCTAGCTTGATGCCAAGGTTACTGATTGCCATCCTCTAGTGTGTCGAAAGCAGCCACCCCCAGCTATAGTAACGACGAAGTAGCGTTTCTTCCAAGCCAGGACCTTGTTGGGGTAATTGTACAAGATTTTGTACCCAGGTCGGGCGGTCAGGTAGTAACTACGTTTATTGGATGAGGGGACACTAGCGGAATTCTTCTTAATTGAACAAATCGAATTGAAGATGTCTAAGGTTAAAGGTCTTCCATAGTCATGCAAAAGAGAGATGAGGCCTACAATGGTGTGAACTGAATTTGGGTGGAGCTGGTCTATGGTGATGTTGAAAAATTTGTTGACTTTGACAATAAAAGGGATGGAGTGGGAAGCGCAGTCCGGCGGCCAACTGCTCTTCCAATACCATGATCTTGTTGTGATCATGGTCCCAAGGATACCTTTCCAATGGGATGATCGAGCCATGGTCCTCGAGGAACTTATAGTATGCAACCAACACTTGGAGCCTCTCCTTTGTCACCACAGAAGGACCGAAGCAATCTGGCCTTGGCTTCTCAGAGCGATGAGAGATTGAGGCTTCCTTCCTAGAGACCTCGCACTCCTGAGTTGAAGTGTCCATCTCAGACGGGCTGGATCTAGAGCTATGTGACGAGGTACTCGCCTCGGTAGGACCAGACTCGGTCATTTTACCCGAGGTGCACGCCTCGGCCTCGGTTAACTCACTACTCATGTCTAACAAACTACCAGTAGTAGAGCTAGACATCTTGAACTAAAGGAAAAAGCAGGTGAGGAAAAAAGGCAACTTACTTAAAGACCAGAGAAAGGAAGCCGTTTCTAAGACATAGGTAGGTAAAACCGATCTGGGAGCAGACACGCGACCTCAGGATCACGAGCACACAATATATGACGAAGTGAAAGGGACCCCAAGGCCTCTATTTATAGCCATTGTAGCCGAACTTGAACAATCTGGATCAACGCAATCCAACGGCTCTCATAGAAACCGGTTACACACCTCTTGAGGTTGAAATCGGTTGAGCGCGTGTTTTGACGTCCATGGAGTTAAGTAACCCGCGTGACGCCTGCATGTTCCCAACATGCGATCTGGTTTCCTAATTTAGCTAGGCGTGTCATCGTGGTCAAACCACCGGACCGGTAATCCATCCGAAGTGAAACTGAGCCAAATCCACCTGAGCTCGTCATGAACTCCCCATACCGGGTCGGGACTCCTGGCACGGAAAGTGGGGGCAATTGATGAAGGGTGATTTGGCCCGACCTAGTAGGCGGACGATATGTGGATGCAACTTGCCAGCTAGACTGAGACCCAACACATATTGCCATCCCAGCACCACCTGCCACCTCGGATGTCTGTCTCAGGCACCTCGACAATCACCGAGGTCTGAGTAGCCTAATATTGCCTAACTTACCGAGGTGACACATTTCCGATTTCTAGAAGCATGTCAGGTGTCTCCGAGCTCTTCGGGATCATGTTGCACGGTCGTAGCACTTATCCTTATCCCGCCAGGATTGGATGAACGCGATAGGCCTTATCGCTAGTACGTTACCCACCTCTCAGAGCAGAATGGACTCCTACAGCTTGGGCCGGGAATCTCAGAGGTGTTTCGTGAGACCCATGGCAGCTCAACTATATAAGGGCATCAGCTCGTAAGACCCTAGTACACACGATTTGTGCTTACTAACTTTCTTGCATTCAAGTTACTAGCTCGTTTACACAACCAGTGACTGACTTAAGCATCGGAGTGACCACGCCGAATTAACCACCCCGAGCTCTCTGTGCTTTCTCTTTTTACAGCTTGACTCTCTAGGCAAACAACCGACATCCGAACTGCCATTCAACTAGGAGCTCTAGATCGTGCACCATCAATATCCATGCATATTCAAGGAATATTCCGATACGTCTCTTAAATTTATCTTTTTGATATACTTATATTTCTGATACTTTGAACCTTGCTTAATGATAACTAGAAGACATCTGTCAACCAAAAACAAAATCAAAACATAGTTTCTATAATTCATGGCTTTTATATCAAATGAGATCATCTTGATTGAATCTCTAAGAGTATTTTCCGATCCTGAACTTCTAAGAATATTTTCTCCTCACTCATCAATCCTCGTCTAAAAATGGAGAAGGAAAGAAATAACAAAAATATTGAAATTAACTGGAAAAAAGCATGCATTGCGCACTAAGTTAATTAATGTAAATCGTTTGGTTAGCATTGTCACCTCCTATGTTCATTCAATATCTAGAGCTAATCCGGATCGCAACCAATGGCCTCCATGTTAGGCCACTGCCAACTCCGAACCACAATCAAGAATCTCGCCTTCCTATCACTATACCAAACTACTTCCTTGCTAATCTTCCCAAATCATCTTGTATCTGGTTGGAGAATTGAAGTCAAACCATCTTTAATTTGTGTGGCCACTTTCAACCTACCGAATACCGATCGAGTGTCATTCACCTCACAGATTTTCATAGCCAAACCTTTCAGCTCGATCGGTGGCTGCAATTCATAGTCAAACCAGTGATATTTTCTAGAAAATAATCGATGTGGTAGCACCGGTGCCAAAAAAAAAAAATGAGTCATTTTCTAAGAAAACAATGTAACAAACCCAATGGCATACAACATAGTTTTCTTAGAAAACATCTTTAAAGCAACGACATCAATGCCAAAAGCCTACATAGATTTGTGCCACTATTCTCCGTTTGCAGTCACTCCCTACCCCTAGATTGGGGTGGGTAGGCCCAAATTCCAAGCACTTGATCCTAGTTTCCCCAATTGGACCTACTCCAAGTCATTACAAAATCTATGGCGATCATGATGGTCTTGGCAAGAGAGGAGACAAATAGATTCCTTCAAATTTACATGCATCATCCATGTATATGACATTAGACCTTTTATGGGCTGGGTAGTTCATGGCCCGGCCTGGCTCATTATTTTTTGGGCTCGGGCTTTAAATACTAATGTAGTGCAATCCAGTCACTCCTACCTGACACTCGCGTGGCTCCTAAGAGGTACCTGAGATGAGAGGAAATAAAAAGAACTCACGGGGGGTTTGTCTGGCGGGAACACTCTAATGATTAAGTCAATATTCTGTGCAAGAAGCAAAGAGAAAACGAAGGCTAAGAGTGCAGATTGCGTAGGTGGTTTGAAGATACCTTGTTCCTTGAGAATAAGCCCCTTATAACATAATTCCATTGCGCTGTCATGCTGAGTCACTGTTTGAGCAAGGTCAGGCCCACATGTACCCGTGCTACGAGGTCGGGCCAAATCACCCTCCATCAAATACCAAGCCCGGTTATTTTTTGGGCCAGGCTCGGGCTTTCTCAAATAAGCCCGATTCGTGTCTGAACCCGACCTTATGCTATTACATATAATAAATATATATAATATATTTGTTTATTAAATTATTAATAAATATTAATTTATTATTAAAAAATATAAATTAATTTATTAAATTAATATAATATTAATTTATAAAAATACACTAAAAATAATGTATTTTGTATACATATCAAACTTTGGACTTTATATAAGGGCCGGGCTCAGGCCTGAGGCAACTCGACCCAGCCCATGAACAAGTATGCATGAGATGAGACCTTGACATTCACTACACAATGTGAGGAGCTACTCTCCTGTGCCTTGGACCAAGGCCATAATAACATTTTCACGTACGTTGTATTGTTATTTGATCCTCAACCAGTTCATCCACCAAATCTTCGAATCTATGATTGCTATCGTATACATTATGAACATCTCCATGTCAAGCTTAAAATGATAAATGACCCAATCTTTCAAGAACTTGGCCACATTGTGCAGGCGCACAGATGATGATATGCCATCTATGATGAATCCACATCAGCGCCCCATGTACAGCCCATCCCAGCCGTGTATTGGGAATATCTCCCATGCAATGCACGCTGAGATGCGCCTGTGGAATCTGATTATCTCATCGATTCGATGGTACCACCATCTTCTTCTCTTCTCCAACTTCCTGTGTCACCTTGATTATTTCTCTTCAAATCTAAGAAACACCGGAACACCTCTTGAAAAGAGCTTCTCAATTCTAACTTAAAAATGTGGGAATGTGTCAAGAGCAGACTGAAGTCAAATATGCTATTAAATGGGTGATTCAAGTTTAAATTTCTTTTGGATTATTTTAGTCAAAAATAAAAAAATGAAAAACATATACTTGGTAGCACTTAATTAAATCCAAGTTGTACACTACCATCGATCGCCTTCAACAAATCCATGTTTGTCGTTTCTTGCGGCTTAGATGAAGGTTTACCATCGTCTTCAACATTTCAACTAATCCTTGCTTCATTTCCGTCCACTAAATCAAAAGTCAGGACGACGTACTCATGTTCAAATTTAATCTTAGGGACCCTGGTCTCATGGAGATTGAACGTTTACATGCTTGACATTTGTCAACTCAACACCCTGAGACACCCTGAAGGGACTTGCTTTATATATGACCGTTGTGTCTCTCAGCTTAATTATTTTCCAACGGGATTTGTTAGAACACGAAGTAGAAAACGATATGCAGGCGGTGAGGGAGAAGCTCAGTGACATAAGCGCTATGCGCAAGGCCAAAGCGGAAGCCAAGGCCGAAGAGAAGGTATATATATATATATATATATATCTGGTTCTTACTGGAATGAGAATTAATTAAGGCCTTTAGATAATTGCATATTCGGTTCGGTGAAGCCAAATTAAAGCACTACCCATTCATTCTGTTGTACTTGTGAAATTGCAGGCGGAGAAGGAGATAGCAAGGGCACGAGTCCAGATGGCTCATGAGCTCAGGAAAGCAAAAGAAGCGGAAGCCAAGATGGATCTCCATGTGGACAAAGCCGCACAAAAGGCCGAGGAACAGATTGCAAAGCACTCCCCCTCGCCTCCAACCCACACCGAGCCACAGCTCACTCATGCACCCATTTCTGGTACCACTGACCATCATGGCCACTACGACGACAATTTTGCTGATCCAATTTTACGTAAATTACAATAATATGGCAGGGAATCTGTAGATTTCTAGCCCTATCATCACTTGATCATTTGTTTAGGAAGGAACACAGTTGAAAAAACTTCATTTGTAGTAACGAATTGATTATTTGTTATATATTATTATTATGGAAATATATTCTTTATATATATATTGATGCTGACTCAATCTTTGATCACACATCATCAGTTAGTTGTGATAAGAAATACGGTTGTAACTGATTATTTGTAAAACCGTTGTAACTATTATAACCACTACTGTTCTGTGATGCCATAAATGAATGAACTCTCTCGAGACATCTGTGAGAGAGAGAGAGAGAAAGTCTTTCTTTAAATCATTTCACTGTTACAGTGTACCCTATTAATCCTCTCTTATATGGTACTGGAGCCACAATAGATCATGGCATTAACTAACTCCCTTTTCTTCAAACATTGCTAACTTGTTTGCAAGCCTTCCTAACATTACCCCTTTCATTCCATTCAAGTTAACAGGAGGAAATTATCTTCTGTGGGCCGGCGGTCTCAGTTTCTTCCCATATTTAGGACCTATGGTCTGGATAGTTGAAGGTAAAACAAAACACTGTAATTAGTAATCTCACATAACACCGAAATTAGTAATTTCACCTTAATAATTTTGGCGAGTTTGGACTTGTATTTATATTGTGAGTCTTAAGAGTACTATGTGTGCAGGAATCTTCATCATACAGGTATATAAAGTATAAGTATGCAGTAAGTTCGAACAAGATATAAATTGACAGATGTATGGCTCTATCATACTCTATCATCCCCCCTCAAGTTGATGGGGGTGGAACAATAGTCAACTTGTCATGCAACATGCTGAATCAAGCAAGAGAGAGGGGCTTAGTGAAGATGTCAGCCACCTGATCATGACTGGAAATAAATCGAATGTGGAGTTCCTTTTTAGAAATCCGCTCTCTCACAAAATGAAAATCAATTTCAATATGCTTGGTGTGAGAATGAAAGATTGGATTTCTTGAAAGATAGGTCACACCAAGATTATCACACCATAAGATGTGAGAGGTAGTGGATGAAACAACCAATTCACGAAGGAGTGACTGCAACCAAATCAGTTCTGATGTAGCACAAGCAAGGCTTCTGTATTCCGATTCCGTGCTAGAGTGAGAGATTGTAACTTGCTTATGAGAAGACCAAAAAATGAGATTGAAACCCATAAAAACACAAAAGCCACCATAGGATCGTCTATCATCAGGAGAGCCAGCCCAGTCTATGTCTGAAAAAGGCATGGAGATCAAGAGATGTAGAAGGAGACAATCGCAAGCCGAAAAGAAGCATAGACTTGAGATAGCGTGGAATTTGCTTAACTGCCTCCCAATGATCAGAAGTGAGCTGATGAAGGAATTGGCAAACTTTGTTAACAGAGAAGGCAATGTGAGGTCAAGTTAAAGTCAGATATTGTAAAGCACCAATGATAATATGAAAAGTAGTAGGATCAGCAAGAGACTCTCTAGAATGTTGGGCCAGCTTGGTGGTGGAAGCCATTGGTGTGGAAACAGGTTTCACCCCATCTACTGAAGTGTGATAGAGGAGGTCAACAATGTATTGGCGTTGTGATAAGATTAAATCTATTTTGTCAGGAATGACCTCAATACATGGATCCAAGTCTTTAACTGCAAATGCACTGCTCATTTGATGAATGATAAGTTTTATAGCCTCATTAAATGACCTGGTCACAACGATGTCATCAACATATATCAAAATAAAGATGCTACAGTTAGGTGAATTCCTTATGAAAGGAGATGAATCAGAGATCGACATTTTGAAACCAACATTAACTAAGAAGGAACTAAGCTTTTGATACTAAGCTTGAGGAGCTTGTTTTAAACCATATAGTGACTTGCAGAGATGACACGCATAATTATGATGGGGTTGGGTCCACAAAACTGGGAGGTTGTTTCATATATACATCCTCCTCAAGATCTCCATGGAGAAATGCATTTTGTACATCCAGTTGCTGAAGAGGCCATCCTTTAGAGAGAACACACTTAAAACAACACGTATGATCATGGGCTTGATAACAGGGCTGAATGTCTCTATATAACCAATGCTAGGACATTGATGAAATCCCTGAGCAACTAGTTGTGCTTTATAGTGACTGATGCTTTCATCTGGGTTTTGCTCAATGCTAAAAATCCATTTGCATCCAACCAAATTGATGTTAGGTGGGGGTGGTACCAACATCAAAGTTTGATTGTAGTGTAAGGCATTTCAGACTACGTAGCTGCTCGCCATTCTATATTGGCATTGGCCTTAGCAAATGATGTTGGTTCAGTAAACAAAGAGGATAGTGGATACTTGGAAGCCATATATGTTTTAGGTTTGAATATCCCACTTTTGCACCTGGTCTGCATAGGATGACAGTTCGGAGGAGCAGAGGAGGGCAACACCTAAGCATCATTAGTAGAGGAGGGAGAAATAAGTTCACTGGTACTGGTTAACTGATTTGAGTTAGTTCTGTATATGGACTTTAGTGTAGTAGTTCGGACCTGTATACATTGTTTTATGCCTTTCTGACTTCAGGCCTGAGTTGATAGTTTGCTGATTTGAAAGAATTTTATAGGCTGCTTTTCTTTTTAGACTTTGGTTGCTGTTTTGGCCTTGGTAGTATAGCTGATTTGTAGTTCAGTGTACTTTATTAAATTTTTATAGTTCAGATCTGTGTAAATTACTCTTCATTGCTGAAATCAGAAATCTTAGGCTGCTATTCTTGTTTCAATCTTGTATATCAGTTTGGTAGTGTGCAGTCCTCTTGATTTCAGTCTTGTATATTATTTCAGTCTTGTATATTAGATTTCAGATCTGTCTATATTAGTTTTTAACCAGCTGATTGTTCTTTTTCTTGAAGTTTTTCTTGTTAGGTAGCATTCAACTTTCTTTGCTTTGTAGATTTCTACTCTCTTAGTGTTTAACAGTTCCTCTTTCTTAGGATTGTTGCTTGTTTGATAGCTTACATTCCTTGGTTAGTGTACAATAGTTTCTTTACTATTTTGATAGAGAAGATTGCAACAATCAACCATCAATGGCATTCCGAAAGAGCACAAGTTAGAAGGCAGTAAGGTCTTCACAATGTAGACACATATACAACTTTATCTGCATAAATAGGTGCAAGCAGTAGGAAAATAGATGAAATGCAAATGGAAGCCATGCATGTGCAGTCCATGACTTGTGATTGGTGTGGGGGAGGCCACATCAGCACTGCATGCCAAGTTGGAAATCCGTTTATGCAGCCTCCAGAATAGGTAAACTTTGTTGGCCACTTTCCAAGGCAGCAATACAGTCAATACCCTTGTGCCTTTAACCCCGGGTGGGGAGGATACCCGAATCAGTCATGGCCAAATCAGCATGTTCCGAAGCCCTTCCCCCAAAACTTCCATCAGCCAGAACAAAAATCTAACCTAGAGGAGCTGATGACCAAGTTCATAGCTAGTGTTGAAACCGGATTTCAGAATAATGAAACAACAATAAAGAACTTGGAGAAGCAAGTCGGGCAGTTGGCACAATTGATTTCAGCAAGCATACCGGGCACTCTACCAGAGAGTACTGAAGTGAAGGAGAAGGTAAGGGCTAAAAACAAGGTTAGCAAGTTGCCCAACATCCTTGAGCTTTGCATACAAGAGGGAGGAGCTGCAAGGAAAGAGAATGAAAAGATGCAAGGCATGGCAGCATACTTGAATGCCAATCCACATTTTCAAGGGAAAGAGTGTCTCAAGTTGGATGGCTTGGATACCCCGCCAATACCCATAAGCAAGCCTTCAACCCAAGAGCCACCCTCCCTTGAGCTGAAGCAACCCCCTCCACCTCTAGAGTATGCTTTTTTAGAGGCTCCATCAACACTATCAGTAATCATATCAGCAGATTTGAGCCCTTTGCAAAGAGAAAAGTTGTTGAGGGTGTCTCAGGAACACATGACAGTTTTAGCTCGAAATGTGTCATTGATGATGAGGTTGGTGGATGTTTTTAGGTCAGCGGTCAGCACCTCACTAGAAGGTCGATCTTTAGACCAAAAACAAGTGCTTGTTGGGATGCAACCCAATTCAGATTTTTAGTCATAAACTCTCTTGTTTTTGTTTCTGCTTTTCTTATTCATACCAGTTTAGTTTAGTTAGTATTTACGTAGGATGTTAATTAAATATGTTGTTGATATCTCTCTGTAGTTTTATGTAATTCTTAGCAGCTAGAGGATTCCCATCACAAGAGCTATTGCAGTATTCAAAAGAAACTTCAGGAAAGTCCTCTAACCCCTCTCATTGATTGATAATGCTCTTCATGCAATTACCTTCATTGCTGGATTTTTTTTTGTTACTCTCTAACTCTAGGAACA
Source organism: Nelumbo lutea (assembly GCF_056320005.1). Classification (NCBI taxonomy): domain Eukaryota; kingdom Viridiplantae; phylum Streptophyta; class Magnoliopsida; order Proteales; family Nelumbonaceae; genus Nelumbo; species Nelumbo lutea. Next base: position 210,477,197 of record NC_142684.1, read on the forward strand.
TTGAGGACAATGTTCATCTTAAGTGTGGGGGAGTGAGTCTGTAGCCATGCACCTCAATCATCCCGACACACACATGCTTGCAATGACATAACCAAATAAACTAGAAAGCCCCTTAAGATCATTGCTGTTTATTAGATGAATTCAAAGAGGGAATACAATGAGTTGAGGGAGACCACTGTATGTGTTTTCATTTATTCTTGTGAATGATCCAACTTAGCACAATGCATGAGGTTAAGGGAGCTGAATATGACTTTCAGCATGACTGACCCTAGCTATCCTCATGTGTAGAATGCACTTATTTGATGATCATTTGAGCTAGTTCACATCTGAACTGTTAATGCATGAGGTTCAATAACTAAAAAAAAAAACAAGAAAAAAGAAGTGTGAGATGGAGCATAAAATGCACTCACACCAAAAGAAAAAAGAAAAAATACCCCGTGTGAGATGGACCATAAAATGCACTCACACCGAAAGAAAAAAAGAGAAAATGCCACGTGTGAGATGGAGCATAAAATGCACTCACACCGAAAGAAAAAAAGAGAAAATGCCACGTGTGAGATGGAGCATAAAATGCACTCACACCTAAAATGTGGTTGAACACTCAGATAGATGCAGTGACAGATTTGAAACCAAGCTCATAGTAATGGTTAATTTTAGAGGTCAAGGTGCTGATTTGCATGATGAATGGAAGTGAATGTTGGAGCATGAAGAACCTCATATTCTACCTTTCCTTAGATCTTATGTATGTGATAAGAATGGTAGTTCATAGGAATGGAGCTGAGTACTTACACAAGTTTCCCGACCACTCAATGCATCCTCCTCCTAAAAATTCATCCAGTAAATGGTGAGAATAAGGGGGATGATCGGTTTATGGGTTATGTCTTTGCTTGAGGACAAGCAAAAGCTTAAGTGTGGAGGCGTTTGATGTGTGCACAATTTACATATAAATTTTGGTGTTTATGCATAGTTTTGATGCTAATTTGTGTGAATTCTTACCCCAATTAGCTTGATTTTAGGAAATTGTCAAAGGGGACAAGTCTAGGGAAAAAGAGCATAAAATCATGCTAAAGGAAGCCAAATAGAAGGTGATACAACCCATCTGGGAGCAAGGCCCAGCCAAGAGGTCAAAGGAGGGCCATTCGGCCCATGCAGCCCATGCTGCACTCTTTGGAAAAGCCCAAAGAGAGAGCACAACCAAAGCTCTCCAATGGAACCTATTCGGCCCAGCAATGAGGAGGCCCATTTACAGATCAAGAGCAGCCCAAAGTGCAGCCCAAAGAGCCTAAAGGCGGTAAACTTTCTAGAAGAGAGAAAGGAGGCGTTAAGTGAAAAACAAGTCTAAGTGGGTAATTTTGAACAATTTCGGCATCGAATAGTAATTTGGGCATAACTCTCTCATCTGGACTCCGATTGGGATGATTCAAGATGAGTTGAAAAGATAAAGAAAATTTCTAGAACTTTCATGTTTTGAGTTTTGATAGACACAGACTGAATCGGGGTCAAAATCGAACCCGGATTATCTGAAACCGCATTGTAGAACTTTCTAGATGAGAGAACTTTCTAGAGGAGGAAAGGGGCTGAGGAGAAGGCTATAAAAGGATAAGAGATCCAAGGGAAAATGGGTCTAACATCTGATTTCAAACTCTCATTGAGCACTTGTTCTAAGAGAGAAGAAGAGAAAGAGATAAGCGCAAGAGAGGAGAAGAGAGGAGGAACAAGCAGCTTCAAGAGAAGAAGAAGCTGAATTCGAAGGGGGAGAAAGCAATTGGAGATCAAGGTTTTGTCATCACTTGATTTCTGCACAAATTGGTAATTGAATTCAATTAAGATTTATGTAATCTCTCCATCAAATTTTCCTTTCTTGTTGTAATCAAAGCATGTATTATGCAAATTCAATTCTGTAATTTATTTTCTAAATTCATTTGAGTAAAGTAGATTCAATCTTGAAGTTTCTTGTTTGGAATACCAATTGTGGATTGTTGGCCGAACTGCTATTCTGAAATTTCAGATCATGAATTTACAAGGTCTGAATTGCTATTTTCCAATCTCAGATCTGTAAATTCAGATCATGAAATAGTGAGATCCGAACTGCTATTCTATAAAATCAGATCCGTGATTTCAGATCATGAATTTGTAATACCTGAATTACTTGAGAAAGAATTCAGGTAGCTTTAATTCAGTCTGGCCGAATTGTTCCTCTTTCTTGGAATTCCTAGAGTGTTTGAGAAAGATTCTAAAATTTCAGATATGCCAATCAAGAGCTGAATTGAGTGCAAGGTTAGAGATAACTTGCACAATTCAATTGGTGTTCATTCAGCTGAGTTGATGATCATCTAGCTGAAATAAAGCTCTGGAATTGCTAGATCTGAATGCATGCATGGTGATTAGATCCTTGATAGAGATATAAGGACCATCACTCATGCATAGATTGAACATGCGCTCGAGAGAGGCTGTTCATTGCTTTGAGATTTACCAAACCAAGGTTGAATCCTATTCTACTCGAATTGCCTAGAAAACTAATTGCTGAATTTATTTTTCTATGCATCTTTAGCTTGTCTCCTCACTTGCATACAAGGTGTTTGATCCAATGTGTTAGAAATAGCTTTGTAGTTAGAATTTCAGATTTTCATTAGTTTTACATTTCGGCTGATCAGATAACAGTAGACTGATTTATTACTAGTAGACTGGGTTTGCACGTACATTAAGTGTGCATCCATAACTTGGTAGCTGGGTCGAAATGGCTGAACCATTACAGTCGAAGTCGAATGATTTTTTACCAAATGGCAGGTTTCAATAGAACCAAACCCAGGATCAAGGTTAGGTGATGGTTTGAACTGTTTAACCAGTCAAGTCAATGATGGGTTGAAAAAATTGTTGTCAGTTTGGGTTAGTTTTTGGCTGGGTCGGTCGGTTCAATATATTTAACTTAAACTTTAAATTTAAAATTAAACTTAAAAATTACAATGATATTATTTAAAAGAAAATTAAAAAAATTTACTTTTACAATATAAAATATTTTAGACTAACAAATATATAGTTTAGTGATTCAATTTTGGTCAGTTTACAAATGGTGAAACCAAAGCTAACTTAACCTAGTTGATTTAGAAAGCTGTTTAACTGAAGCCAACCAACTTGGGTCAAATTGGGTCGGGTTGGTTGGTTTCATCAATTTGATGAACATACCTAGCTGAAATTAATTATTGTTATTTTTGTATTACAAAATAATGTATAAAATGTGATTAATTACTAATTACCTAAAAAATTGAAATATAAACAATTATCTACTCTCATGTATTTTTATTATTTAGCTTTCGCTGAACAATATCCGTGCATTGCACAGGTCCGTGTTAGTAATAAAATAAAAGAAGACTCGAATAATTGCATTTATTCAAGTCATTTACCGAGATATAAACAAGGCCTAAGTGGCTTAATGGAGGTTAGCCATATTTGTGTTCAAAACAATAGTAAATTGTTATGCATTGTATGACATACAAAAACGAAACCCAAATATGTTGTAGACTTACAACTAAAGACTTTGCTATAGACCCAATGACTAATCGCCACTGTTCTTTGCACATGTGGTGGTCTTCTGATGTATGGTTTACTTAACATAGTCCATCATTAGGTTAATAGTTTTGTTATTTAATTCAAAGTGTTTTGGTTGAATCAATGCATACAACAACCTAGAAATCCAATGAATCTATGAACACTTGCCCAACACAGGTATCTACATTCTCAGTGTTGATGCAATGAATTAATGTATAACAGTTATTTATCTATAGGTTACATTCCAAACAAGATTATACAACAACCTAGATATCCAATCAAATAAGGATTAGAAACCCAGTTAAAAGTAAAATCATCTTAGTTGTTAATCAGTATGGATCTCTAACTTTTTCTGGAATTTATGGATTTAATTCTTTTTAATTAAAATATTCCAGTTGTATTGGTTGAATTCACACAAAAGAAAACTAGTAGATTAAGTTTTGGGGGAAGGAAGAGAGGATGAGGAAAAGATGAAGAGTGAAAATAGGATGGAAAGAGAAAATGTATAATTCTTAGAATTTTGATCTATACAAATTAAAAGATAAATAACAAAAAGTAAATTAATATTATTATTAGTCTAACGGTGGATTCTATTAAATAATTAAACCACCGGTGCAAAAAACAGATGACAATCAATTATTGGGTTTACAGCAAAGTCATTAGCTGTAGGTCTACATCCATGTTCTACAAAAACATAAAAAGTTATTAAGACTAGAAATACAATCATCCCAAACACCCACTCACATTAATACAACGAATTCGAATGGGCTCCCTATAGCACGCCCTACACGTGAGAACTATTTGTTGGTAGGGATTGTGAATAGTAGGGTAAATTCCAAACCAGTACCCAGAACGTTGGGGAGCAGTAACTCTTAAAAAGTCGGTAAGGTTGGTAGTTGGAATCAAAATCGCCTATTCTCCTTAAATTTTTAATTCAGACAAAAGTTTGAGTTAGAATTGGAATCACCTGACATAGATTCTCATTCCCAAGAGAGAAGGAAAGGCCCAATTCCACTATAAAGGGAATTATAAGATTCTGATTTCATCCAATGAAACAGTTAGAATCAGAATATGGATTGTTCTGATTCTGATTCAAATTCATGTGAATAAACCTGTTCTTAGCTAAGGGTGATTGTAGGGGCATAAATCGGGAGGCCCGATATGATCATGTGGGTCGTGTTGGGCCTGGGGTTTTAGGTCCATGGGCCGAGTTGGCATGGCACGACCGAGGCCCGTATACGACCCATATATTATTTATATATATAATATTTATATATTGTATATATTTATTATATAACATATAATATATTTTTATAAATTACAATTATATAATAATATATAGTATTTAATATATTAATGAAATAAACAATTGTTTCCAATTTTATTATATTAATTTATTTAATTGTTGTATATATAAGCAATTGTATACATCAAATTCATATAAAATTAAAATTTTTAGTTTTTTTAATTTTTAAATAAATAGCTTTGACCTAGTCCACGGTCCAACTGTACGGCCCGATTTACACCTCTAGGAGTGAGCATTCGATTTATTCATATAGGTTTTTAGCTGAATAAACTGAGATTTAAAAAATTGAACTAAAAAAAATTAAAACTGAATTAGAAAACAACCAAAATAACCGAAATCAAAATTTTCAGTTTGGTTTTTGGTTATTTCAATTAAAACCAAATTTTAATAATATATACTTTGTTATATATTATAATATAATATATATTATATATTATAAAATCAAAATTGATTATATTATATTAATATATAAATATATAATATATTATAGATTATATGTTACATATTATATATACGTTATATGTAATAATAGGAACTCGATTAATTCAATTAACTGAATTTTTAATTCTAAAAATAAAAAAAGATCGAAACAAAAAATTTTGATTCACTTTTTTCGATTTTAACCGAATAGTGTTAACCCTATTCTTAGCCATTCAAATTTTCACATTCCAACACTCTGCCCCTGCCACTAAAATCCCTAATGCCCCACTAGACTATTTTGTCAGAAAGATTTTGATGCTACATTAAAAAACCGTGGTTAGGTGAAGCTCCCGAATAATTCTCTCTTTCTCTCTCTGATCTTTAATGTGAGGGTCGTCAAGCATTTTTGTACGTTTTGACTGTCTTATTTGCTTGTGAGATGTTCTAAAAGTAGGGATTTCAAATGAAGTGGTGTCCAATCTATATGAAAAAAAGACTGAATAGGAGAGATATCTATTGGGAATGAAGTAGGAAATAAGATAAAGTGTTGTCCGATTTGAGCTAGAGCCGAGGGAGATGGCCCAAGGATGTGATCTCCACGGAAGGCATGCTTAAGTCAGTAGAGAGTGATGAGATTGCCGAGCTGAGCTGGGCCAGGCTAAGGAGAGAAGTATAAGAGCAAGAGAGAGAGAGAGAGCAGTTTTCTCACTTGTGGGATTATCCGCCGACCTAAGTATGCCCGTATGTGGCATGCTAACCCACTGGCATAGCCCGACGGAATCAACTGGACCCAGGACATGAAAGTATCTACGTGGCAACTTCAACTGGCTGAGGCACGACCCTTATAGTTCCCATTTTATGTGGGAGAAATTGAAATAAGAAGAAGGCGATGCAAATATTGCAGGACAAAAAATTTACACTGCAAGTAAATACAAATAAAACAAATTTTGCTCTACAATGACTAGTACAAAAGAAAAAGAAAAAAAAACCTGGCTAGTGCACGGACGACCGCTTTTGGCGTGGCATTAGCAGAAGTTGAAATGCTTGCATGGCTGACATGTAACAGCAGTCGTGGCAATTAATTAATGCTTCGGGAGCAATAGGCACCGACTCCAAAGAGAAAGAAGCTGGTAATTAAGTCCATGCATGCATGCAGCTAATTTTTCAAGCCCAGACTTAGAAGAGAAACCGAAAATGCAAGCAGTTAAGGAGAAATTGAGTAACCTGGCTAGTGTTGCTAAGGAGAAAATTACCATTTGCAGCGCTCAGGCTGAGGAGAAGGTCTTCTCTCTCTCTCTCTCTCTACGCCATGGTTTACGTACGTACATGGTAAATAGCACTTAAGCTTTTCTAAGAATGAAATGGCGTTTTATGAATTGTATGTAATATTTTCAGGTGAAGAAGGCGACGGCGAGGAATGAAGGAGAGAAAGAGATGGCCCACGAGCGAAGGAAGGCTAAAGAGGCTCGAGCCAAGACGGAGCTGCACCAGGCGAAGGCTGAGCATAAGGCGGAGAGATTGAATGCCCACGGTTTTGGTGGTCATCATGCTCCAGTGGTTGGCGCACAGGGACAGGGCGGCCAGCACCACCCATAGGACTGCAGCTTCAACTAAACCATGGCTCCGACTTACCCCTACCTACACTCCGGCCAGCCAGCCAGGAATATAGATATATCATAGATGTTCATGGCCTTCTTATTAGGGTCTCTTGTTATATAGGCTGTAGATAATGTTTGGTTGAATGTTGAAATGGATTATTTATTATAGTTCATGGTATGTAATTTACGTTTGATATATATATATATATACTTGTGCTTTTGAATTAGGGTTCGACTATTTCTCTGTTGCCTCGGTAGTCGGTACGTAGGTTAGGTTGACTGTTCACTCTCATGTGCGTGTACCGGGACTCCTACAACTTATCTGTTGAATGAAATGCTGAGAAATATTTTGGCTGTTTGGAATTAGTCCTATGAACAATGAAAGTCTAATCAGCAGAAGTAACCCCAGCATAATATTATGAAGGAGAAAATTAAAATTGTTGTGGCATGGCTTTCTAAACTGACGATAATAAATACATAAATATTCCAGAAAATCAGATTACGCTACAGATTGGGTAAGAATATATAATAGATTTTCTTCCCTTTTGGGAGCAAATAAATCATATATAATATTCCACCCCTTGGGAAGTATTTTAATTTTATATGTTAATTTTAGGGTTTTAATAATTTTGTCGGCATTGAGTTGGTCTCGCCTCACATCGCTTCACAGCATTTTATATGTTAATTCAATGCTATAACCCCACATTTGATTTTCAAAAATTTTCGAATAAAAGTTTTTTCTTCTATAGTTTAAGGTTTAGCCATAAGTTCGTTTTAGGCCGGGTCTAACTGTAAGTTCAGGGTTTGAACTTTGAAGTTTAGGCCGTAGGGTTTTATGTTTAGAATTTATAAGGTTTAAGGTTAGGGTGGGAGGTTTAGGATAAAGTGATCAAAATTTAGGCCTTACTATCAGTTTAGGATTTATTTATTTTTTTTTATAAAAATCAGGTTTATTATTTAAGTGTGAAAATCAAGATGCGGTATTGGAATGGCCCTATAAAACTTTCTCGGTGCCTTAAATTGGATGGGCGTTTTTGATATTTTCGATCATGGGTAGGGCGGATGTGGGAGAAATATTTTTCTTCCAATTGAAGATGGTAAATTAGAACCTTACTTTATTTAAGGGGTTAAGGACAACTTTTAGCCCTGAATAGATAATATTTTTATAAAATAACAAAAAAAATTAACTTTTTTTTAAAAAATATGAAGGAAGGACAATAACACTGTTTATAGTATTCCTCTGCGTCTGTAAGAGAGAAGCGAATATGCCGATTTCAGCTCTCCATCTCCCCTTCCTCCGCCTCCTCTTACTCAGCTGTTCATGTCATCTCCATCGTCAGCGATGAATTACAGCAAAATCAACCACTTCAGCCGTAGAAGCAGAAAACACCAGTCGATAGAAATGGAGACAGAAACCCTGAATGGAATCACGAGATGGAATTCGATCTGAAACATATTTCCTTTCTTGATTGCGATCATGTCTATATCGAATTTGATTTGTGCTGCGACGGTATCATCTTCGGAGATAAGAGCACCGGAGAAGTTCGTATCCCATTCAAACATCTCGTGGATGAGTTTGATGGATCCGTTAGGTTCGTCAGTTATCAGGTCCGGTCTGTCGATGAAAAACCAAATGGAGTTTTGAATTTCTCTTATAAACTGAATGATAAAGGGAGAACCGGTGGCCTTTAGAACCGCCGTCATAAAGAACGTTGCTGCTGTGACGGTTTAAAATAGACCACCGCCCAGAAAACCAAAACATGTCACGTCGTTGGATGGCAGTATTTTCGTCGTTTATTATTTGGAACCAAAATTAAACCGTTCTCCACCCCATTCTCTATTCCAATCGATATATCGCTAAAGTTAAATGTCAAAGCTCTGTTACTTCTTGCGTTGGATTTGAAAGAGAGGGAATCCAAGATTTTGGCAAAAACCCTAATTGAACCCCTATTTCGGTAGTAGTCGATTTTCCTTTTTTGTACAATTCAAATCCATCACCATCGTTGCTTCCAATTCCCAACCATGTGTAAATGGCAGTATGCTTTGAGGGGTGGTCAGTACCTATCTCCATTCCAATCTTAATCACGTTACGATGACTGATTAAAACTAACTAGTGGTTTGAAGGTTAGTGTCAAAAAAGAGCTCACATAGCCAATTGATTGTTGCATATTTGATTTAATTATCATTCCTTTTATTACCGCAGTCTTGTAGGAGGTTCATTTGTTTGCTCGCATTTCTTTATCTTTATAGGTATAAGTTGCTTTCTTTCATGTGGTACTTACTTCATTATAGCTTTTATGGTTCTCTTTTTTTATTCCATTTTGATTTTTTTTGTTTGTTTTTATACTTTTTTTTTCAGTTTGTTTTTTATATTTCATTTTTTTTTGTTGCTTGCATATTATTGGGTGTGGGTTCAGCCCGTATAGGGGCCCACCCCACCTTTACATGCTCCCAAAAGGAGTTGTATAGTGCAAGAAAAAGGCTTCCACCTTTTTTTGTTTTTTGGGTCTCATATGTTCCTAAGAGCCAAGGGTTTTTGGGTTTTAAGTTTATGAAGAAGAGAAGAAGAGAGTTGGTTTTTTCTACTTCGTTTAAGGCCAAGTTCAGAAGTGTTCCAAGTCGGTTCTTGATGAGATTAAGTGTTGGAGTTAAGAATCTCAATGTAGTTCAGATTTGTTGATTCTTCCTTCTTCTATTTCTCAGTTCAGATTTGCAACAACTTCATGAGATCTAAACCTTTGTTTTTTGTTGTATCCACTTTGCATTGGTGATGTTAATGCTGTACTTGTTCATTGATGTTTGTAAGCCTCTAGTTGCAATTACAAAGGACTGCTGTACCCATTAACTTCTGAATTAGTGGAAGATTTTTACGGACTATAGGTCTCGTATTTTTTTTCCAAATTTGGGGTTTTTCATGTAAAAATTCCAGTTTGCTATTGTGTGGTGACTGCTATTTGTTTTTCTGTTACTTGGCTAAATTGTTACTTGTTATCATTGTTGTTGGTAAATCCATTTCAATTCACAAACTTAGGGGAAATGTTCTTGCTGTCCTAGGATTGTTTTTACACTCATTTCTACTACCTGTAATGTATCTTCCCCAACAGTAGTATCAGAGCCAGGTTTGCTTAAATCAGTTGTTTGTTTTGATATAAATAGAGGAATCCTCGGGTGTTATGATAAAATCTTCATCGAACTATGCTATTTGGAAACCCAGAATGGAGGACATTCTTTATTGAAAGGATTTGTACCTACCCATTAGAGGTGATGAAGCAAAGCCAAGTGACTTGTCAAGTGATGAATGGGGAATTATGCATAGGAAAATTGTAGGCGAAATCTGACAATGGGTTAACCATGACATTTTTCACCATGTTGCACAAGAAAGTAAGGTTGATGTTTTATGGAAAAAATTAGAATCTATGTATGAAATGAAATCAGGTTTAGACGAAGCTGCCTTGATTAGAAAACTTGCACACTTAAGATATAAAGATGGTACTAATATGTTTGAACATTTTAGTGATTTTCAAGTTTTGATAAATCAATTGACTACTATGAAATTGAATCTGGATGATGAAGTACATGCCTTATTGTTACTTAGTTCATTGCCTAACAGTTGGGAATCCTTGGTGATTTCAGTCAGTAATTCATCCCCTAATGGCATTGTAACCATTGGCACAGTCAAAGATGCCTTGTTGAATGAAGAGTCCAAGAGGAAAGAATAAGAGACTTACTCACAATCTTAAGCTCTTGTGGTAGAAAAGAAAGAAAGATAAGGCAGAAGTAAGAGCAAATGTCCCCGTAACAAATATGACAAATCTAGAGGAAGATCCAAGTCCAAGAAAAATATCATTTGCCATCACTGTAATAAACTAAGACATTATAAGAATGAATGCGGGATTTAAAAAAGAGAACAAGCCAAAGGAAAATGTGAATGCAAGAAAGAAGAAAAAGATACTATAGTTGTTGCAGCCGAGGGTGATATCATTATTGTTTGTGATGATAACTATGTCAATTTTGCATGCCTAGATTGTGATTGGGTTATAGATTCAAGTGCTTCGTTTCATGTTACACCCCATGTGAATTTTTCACATTTTACGCTACTGGTGACTTTGGACAAGTTCATATGGCGAATGCTGGTGCATCCAAGATTTTTGGCATATGAGATATTTGTCTAGATAGCAATACTGGTTGCAAATTAATTTTGAAAAATTCTAGGCATGTTTTGAATATCCGCCTAAATCTTATTTCCACTAGTAGGTTAGATGATGGAGATTATGCAAACACCTTAAGTGATGGAAAATGGAAGCTCAGTCGGGGTCCACTCATTGTGGCAAAGGGAAAGAAGCACAATACCCTTTATGTGATGCAAGCAAGGTTGAGCAAAGGAGAGGTGAATGTAGTTCATGACTCATCCATTGAGCTCTGACACCGGAGGCTTGGAATTTGAGTGAAAAAAGGGTTTTAGATACTTTCCAGAGAAAATCTTCTTCTTGATGTGAAATGTATGCTTCTTAAAACATGTGTACATTGCTTGGCTGGCAAACCGAGTAGAGTTGCATTTCATAAATTTCCTCCATCTAAAAAGCCCCATGTTTTAGATTTAGTTCACAATGATATTTGTTACATGAAAGATCTCTTGGTGGTGCATTATATTTTGTAACATTTATTGATGACCATTGCAGAAAGGTGTGGACATTTGCCTTGAAATGTAAGGATCAGGTGTTGGATGTTTTCAAGTATTTTCATGTCAATGTTGAAAGAGAAGCAGGGAAAAAGTTGAAATGCATTCGGGCTGATAGTGATAGTGAGTATAGGGGTCATTTTGAAGAATATTATAAGATCCATGGTATCAGGCTTGAGAAAATTGTTCCCAAGACTCCTCAACATAATGGAGTAGCAGAGAGAATGAATAGAAAATCACTGATAGAATCAGATGCATGCTCTTTCATGCTAAATTACCTAAATCATTTTGAGGTGAAGCTATGAGAATTGCAGTTGACCTCATCAACCTTTCTCCTTCAGTTCCTTTGAATGGAGATACTCCAAAGAGAGTTTGGATAGGGAAAGACATATCATATAGTCACTTGAAAGTGTTCGATTACAGGGCATTTGTTCATATTCACAGAGATGAAAGATCCAAGCTTGATGACAAGGCAAACAATGATTTTTCTTAGGTTATGGGCATGAAGAGTTTGTGTACAGGTTATGGGATCCAGTTGACAAGAAAGTGATCAGAAGAAGAGATGTATTATTGAGGATCAAACAATTGAAGATATAGAGAAAATTGAGAAACCAAAATCCTCTATTGATGTTTCAATCAATTTAGATCTGGTTTCGCCACCTACAATTAATGGTAATCACGGGGAAGTTGTACTAAATGAACAAGATGATGCAATTAGTGATGAAACTCCTACAAATGAAAATATAGAGGAAGTACAGAATGAACAGGTGCCTCCAGTCCCTTCACCACAAGTTCAGCCTAGAAAGATCCACCAGAGAGAGAAGACCTTCCATTAGGTATCCTCCACATGAGTATGTGATGTTAACAGATGGGGGAGAGATAGAGACTTATCAGAGCTATGTCACATGACAAGAAATATGAGTGGCTGAAAGAAATGCAAGAGGAATTAAAATCCTTGCATGAGAATCACACCTATGATTTGGTGAAATTACCAAAGGGGAAAAGGACACTAAAAAACAAATGGGTTTACAAACTAAAATCTGATGAGAGTGGTTCACAACTAAAATACAAGGCAAGGTTGGTTGCAAAGGGTTTCAGTCAAAAAAAGAGTGTCGACTTTGAAAAAATATTCTTTCCTGTGGTGAAAATGTCATCTATTTGAGTTATACTTGGACTAGCTACAAGTCTAAATTTGGAAATTGAACAGTTTGATGTGAAGACTGTCTTCCTTCATGGTGATTTGGAAGAAGAAATCTATATGGAGCAACCAGAGGGATTCAAAGAAAAAGGAAAAGAACATTTGGTGTACAGGTTAAAGAAAAGTTTGTGTGGGTTGAAACAAGCACCAAGGAAATGGTACAACAAATTTGACTATTTTATGATTGATCATGGATACATTAGACCACTTCAAATCATTGTGTATTTGTAAAGAAATTTTCTGATGGTGATTTTATTATTCTCTTGCTTTATGTTGATGATATATTGATAGTTGGTCATGATTCTAATAAGATTGACATGTTGAAAAAAGAGCTTAGCAAGTCTTTTGCAATGAAGGACTTAGGACCAGATGGACAGATCTTTGATATGAAGATCTCTCGAAATAGACAAAATGGGAAGTTATGGTTATACCAAGAAAAATATATTGAGAATGTTCTTGAGAGATTCAACATGAGCAATGCAAAACCAGTTACTACTCCACTTGTAGGTTATTTCAAGCTCAACAAAGACAAAGCAGAAATGAAGAAAGTGCCTTATGCTTCAGCAATTGGTAGTTTAATGTATGTTATGGTGTGCACGAGACCAGATATTACTCATCCTGTTGGTATAATTAGTTAGTTTCTTTCTAACTTCGGCAAAGAACATTGGACAATAGTAAAATGGATATTCAAGTATTTCAAATGTACTTCTTAGATATGCTTATGCTTTGGGAATGGCAAAGTCATGTTGGATGGGTATACAGATGCAAACACGACTGGTAATGTTGACTCTCGAAAATCCACTTTGGGATACTTAATGACTTTTGCATGGGGAGCAATTTTATGGCAATCCAAACTTCAAAAGTGTGTTGCATTGTCCACTATAGAGGCTAAATGTACTGCAGGTACAAAAACTTGTAAGGAGATCCTTTGGTTGAAGAAGTTCCTATAAGAATTGGGCATGAAACAAGAAAGATATGTTCTCTATTATGATACTTAGAGTGCTATCCATCTCTCTAAAAATCCAACTTTTCACTCAAGATCCAAACACATTGATGTAACGTACCATTGGATTCGAGATGTGTTGGATATGAAGTTGTTGAATATTGAGAAGATTCATATTGATGAGAATGGTGCAGACATGTTAATGAAATCCTTGCTAGAGAGAAATTTGAATTCTGCAAAGAAGTTGCGGGTTTGGTGAAGCCCCCCATATGAGCTGGAGGGGGAGAATAAATGAAACTCAAACAATTCAGACATTTGTTGTCCAAAATTAGCCATGATTGAATAGTTTTTTATCATTTAAGTTTATCTTTTGATTAATCTTCTCCCTCATCCTTATTTTTACGATTTTTTTTTCTAAGATTGATTGTATCTTTACATATATTTTCTTATTTAACCAGTTTCTATTCTACAAAACACCAACAGCTTGTTGAGACCCAAGGAGACTCCACCGAGGAGGATTGGTCGGTTGTATTCTTGGAGAGTTTTTGGTGCCGACGTGGTGTTTCTTAGTTTTTGTGTTGTATTTTCTTTCATGAGAGAGAGTGCTTTCTTCCTCTCACTCTCCATTCTATTATTTCTTTTTCTTTTTCCCTTCTTACTTTTTCTCCTTTTTCCTTCTCTTTAATGGAAAAAGACATGGATAAGACCTAAAATTTCCGTTGTTTCCCGTTACTACTTCACAATGTCACTAGTGCTCTATTGTTTTGCTGCACAAATAAAGAGTGGGCAGAAGTTCCTTCTAACAGATATTGTCAATGTGTTACATGACTGGTATGTCTCCTTCCTGTGTTCTCTATCTTATTTCCAATTCTTCATTTTGGTCCCGAATGTCTGTTTTCCAATTCATCGTTTAGGACCAACTACTTGAAATGAACTGAATCTTAAGCAAGCAAGAAGCTGTGGGTCCAGGGTATAACAAAAGAATTGGTTGCCCGTATTCAAATTATAAACTGCTTTATTTTGGCAAAAATGATCTGATTGATAAGCTATCTAGCTATGCTACCCTTTGTTGCTGATAAAAAATAAATCTATGCTCCCATATACTTATGAGTATCATACCGCTAATCCTTGCTCTGCACGATCCAATACCAAATTTCTATCTGGAAGCAAGTTCATGCTTTTTTAGCATCTATTTGAGAACAAAAACAATGAGCAATTATTCTCAACGAGACATAACTCATATCATTGACATAGCTAGTCGACCTGCAATTCTAGAATACACACTGCTCACTAAATGGTCCTTTGCTTACATAGGACATGTATTTTTAACATGCTTAGTATAGGTGCATTTTTGCTTCTTGAGAGATGCTCCTTTCGGCATAGATTCTCCAATGTTGACAATCCTAGGCTGCACCAAAGGGTTGAATTAGTAATTAAATGTATGATCTTATCCGTGCTAACTCGAGTATCATAAGTATTTGGACCAGATAATAATTCAAAAATAAAAAGCAAAGACAACACCTTGATCAGCATAATCCTATCATGTTGATCCAGTTTCTGTGCTAAAGACTTTAAATCTTACAGGTCAACCAATAGTTAAGATTAGTTTCTAAAAGTAGTAATGTTGGATTGGAATTACCGGCATTGGATGCTTAAGTATACAGATATCTGCTTAAATTATGTGAAACACAGTAAATTATATATACTGGGGATTATCCCCTTTAACATGGCCATATTTTGGGCTAACTTTTTATAGCTAATATCACTTGGAAAAATATCTACTTCTGTAGAACATGGCTGATATCAATTACATAAATGAATATGCAAAACATACAAGGCATGGATTAATGGATTAGCCACATGATCTTTCTACATGGCAAATAACCACTTTAAGAATATCTAATTCCAAATCTTCACACAAAATAATTTAATAACAGGGCCCTATTCAGCTGCAGGTTCTCTTCTGAAACTTTAGAATGGTCCATATAAGTTTAACAAAGTTCAATTAAACTTCACAAATTTGTAGGCCCTACATCTATTTTTGGTTGCATACCTTGATGTTTCTACATGGCAAATAACCACTTAGTAGTTGTATGATCAATTGAAGAGCAGATAATATTCAGTGTTCAAGGTTCCTCTATCATGAATTAGACATTTGATTAGGAAAGACCAGACTAGAGTAGACCACAGTGAGGTAAGTTTTCCTCAGTTTTTATTCTAGTAAAGATATTTCTTCTTTTTATTGCTACTATGATTCTTTTATCCTAAGTTGATGAAAAGGCCCTGGGATTTGATTTTAACATTAATGACAAATACTAAATCTGGTTGAATTGTATCAACATAAGTATTAGATTTCTTTTTGTTGGTTGTTGGACTTGAAATTTTCTCCTTTTGTACTTACTATCCATTACGACTGAAACTGAAAGAGGAGTGTTATTAGTTTGAAGTTGAAGAAGTTCCACCATTGATGAACAGTCTTCAGAGTTTCATGTGAAACAAAAGTCAGAAATCAACTGGGACTTTATTTATTGGTAGAGATTGACAGTTTGTTAGTTATTGGTGGAAATTGACAGTTAGAGAAAATCTTTAGTTACCTCAGACATCACAACCCAAGGAAATGCTCCCATTCCATTTGAAAACAATTTTTTGTAAATCTGACTCCATTTAAAAAAGATTTCGTGTGAAACCTGTCCAAGTTTTTCCTTTTTTGATCAATGAATATTTCCAGTAAATTATTGGTTATGCATAAGGTCTTAAGGTGACTTTAGCAACCATGTAAGAAAGAAAATTGTTGTGTTTTTCCAACAAAAAGGAATATTAGTGTTCTATCTAGTCCTGGCAAAGAGTTAGCAAGGTTATCTGCAAGTGTTGTTCATCCCATAGATCGATACATTGGCTTTTGTAAATGGAATGTGTGAGGATCCACAGCCCCTTGACCCAAGTTCCATGAGTAAAATTTTATCTGATCTCCTAAACTTCCAACTTCAGATCTAACCCAATGTTTCATTTGCCAAATATATACTAATAAAAAGCAAGAGTCCATAGTATGTTATAATCAGTAAGTTTAATATAACTGAAAACTAGCCCTTTGCTCGTGAAAGTGATCAAGAAAATGACTTTTTGTGCTTTTCTTCATTTGGGACAATGAGAACAGTCCCATTTTCTCTTATTGGAATAAGATGGGGTCTAGTTTCTTCCATTTGAACACTTAATAGATATTAGATGTAATGCGGGTATATCTATACTATTTATAAAAGTGTGAATGAGGAAGTATTGGCTTCTAGAATTTTTCTTTACTAAAATACCATTCTTAAATTTAGTTCGTCTCCATTAAAAGGACATGAAATGTAAATAAAAGAATATCATTAAGTATATTCAATTACCTCTTATTAAGTCTCACATTTAAGTCATTAAATAAATCACATTCTCTCTCATTGAATCCAACATTTGTACTTTTGTTTATCATCATTAAATTCCACTAATAAATTCATACATAATAATTATTAATAGAATAAATTTATAATTTAAAATAAATATAGAAATGAAATCATAATTTTCATTTAGGCGGTGGGTAAATAGTTCAACCATTTGGGTCGAATGGATAATTTCATGATGAATAAATAATATAAATTTAGAAATATAAAAAATACTTTTATTTATCATCATTAGATTCCACTAATAAATCCATACACAATAATTATTAATATAATGGAATTTTATATTTTAAAATAACCTAGAAATGAAATCATATTTTTCATCTAAGTCGTGGATAAGTACTTCAACCATTTGGGTCAAATGAATAATTTGATGATGCCATAAATAAATAATATAAATTTAGAAATATAAAAAATACAAAAAAAAATATAGAAGAAAAAAAAGAAACTTTGAAAAAATTGGACACATTTCTATTATTATATATTTGTCATATTAAAAAATAACTATGATAAAATAGACATAATCTTATTAATGATAGACATCAAATATACAACTTAAAATTGATGGTAAATTAAACCTTCATAATCATATCTAGGGGATGGGCTAGTGGCTCAACCTTTCAGGTCAAATAGGTTTAACTCATGATGTAATTAAAAATAATTTTTTTTAAAATATAATAGTAGAAAAATAAAATGAAACAATTTTGGGTACATCTATAATATTATGTACTAATAATATAAATAAAAATAAGTACGATAAATAATTATTATTTTATCAATGATTTAAATGAAATACAAAATTTAAAACCAGTTTGAAAATGAAACCATTTTCATATATAGATGGTGGGTAGGTCAATGATCTAACATTCCCGGTCAAATGGATCAATCTATGATGTCATAACTAAGTAATGAATATTAAGTACAACTCTATTGTTAAACTCAAAGAAAAACATAAGTTTTGTATAAAGCATTTTAATACAATTCTATTGTTATATATTCACCATATTAAACAAATATAAATGTGAAAATAAGAATTACTCTTATCAATGATGAAAATGGAATACGTGATTTTCCATCCAAGTGGTGGGTTAGTAGTTAAACTATCCATGTCAAATGGATCTTATTATTAAATAATAAAATACATAAAATTCTAGAAAATGTAGAAATTTGTCGTTAATTTTGGGTACATTCTATAATATTATATATATTTATCATATAAAAAGTGTGATTAATGAGAATTATTTGTATTAATGATAAAAATTAGGATAAAAAATAAAGAACATTCATGTCTAACACATGACCCGACTAACCATGTCAAATGGTTCAATAATTTAATAAGTTAGGTCATCGTAGTCAAGTGATTTGGTAGGGATGCAAACAAATCAAATCAGATTTGAATTAGGGTAATTCAAATATCATCTTATCCAAAGATTTGATCGGATCTCATAAATATTGATTCGAATCCGAATCTGATCAAGATGTCAGATATTCGAATATGATATGATCCAATTTAATATTTTAAAAAGTAATAGATTATTAAAAGAAAAGGAAAAAATATAACAGTTAAAAATATATATATATAAGTATTTTTTCAACTATTTCCATCATTTATAATGTTTATAAAAATGCAATATAAATAACATATTTATAAATAAATTAAAAATAGAATATATTATATATAAATAATTGGTTTCACCACAATATTAAAAACCAATATTCAAACAATATATTAGAATTGCATTTCCTCTTGGTAAATAAGTAATTTTTATTGTCTCATAAATTAAATAATAAAAATAAAAATATAGAATTTTTTATAAATTTTATAGAAAATTTTGAACATGCATTAGTATTATATATTCTTCATATTAAACAAAATATGTTTGTAAAATAAGAATTATTATTAGTTAAGATAGAAATGGCTAAAATACAAAGAAAAAAGATGAATTAATATATTAATCATAGTCCACATTCCTGGTTAAATAGGTTAATCGTTCAACGATAAGATCATTTGGTTGCTAACTAGCTATTATCATCATCATCATTTGATATTGCCACATGTAACGCACATACACTTTTACTAGTATACATAAAAGCCTAAAAGAGATTGGAGCTAAATCTTGATTGGTAAGAAGGAACTAACAAAACATTTCAAAGGTTTTAGCTAAAGGTGCCAACTATCTTGAATTGGTTTAACTGAATTACTTTTTTTCCATTTTTTCTTTGTACTTTAGATGGTGAATGCTTGTTTCAAAGTAGAAGGGGTGGTGAACTAAGTTTTGACTGGGAAAGGGCCCAACATATAACCGAAACTGTCGGATAGTGTACTTTTAGAAACTTCCACTAAACTATTGGATAGTCTACCTTAAATGTCAATGATCAATCTGACACATACATTCTTCTATTTGAAGTGATTTCTCATATGTATCAATTGTCGAATAGTTGTTTATATCAATTGTCAATGATCAATCGGATAGTTTGCTTTAATTTTTTATTTAAGTTGTTTATAATGTATCAATTGTCATGAGATTTGTATTAAACATCTATTAAAGTGATGAAATTAAAAAATGATGGAATTAACCAAGTATGAAAGTAAAAAAAAAAAAAAGGAAATATCAAAGCCGGTAGTCCCCAGCTGACGGTTTAGCCATAAACAAGACCTAAGGTGGTGGTCATATAGGGATCTAAGTTGGCAGTTCGGACCGCCACTTAAAAACTCAAATAAATTTTAACAAAACCCAAGGCAATGGTCATATAGGATATAAGCTAGTGGTTCAGACCGCCACCAGAAAATGCAAGTAATGTTTGACAAAACCTAAGGCGGCAATTATATAGGATTTACGCCAGTGGTTAAAACTACCACCCAAAAATGCAAGAAATTTTTTATAAAACCTAAGACGGCGGTTGAAACCACTACCTTGTCAAAGATAAGCTTGTGGTTCTAATTGACCACTGCCTTAGATCTAGGGCAATGGTCTTGAGACTGCTGGCTTTGACCATTTTCTTGTAGTTTAAAATATTTATAAATTTCTTAAATATCTTTAAATTCCCTTAAATTTCTAAAACTTTAGAATCCCATAATAGCTTAAAATACTTTTAAATTCTTATAATTCAATTTCTTAAATACCCCTAAATATGACGTATTTGTAGTGGTAGACTCGGGTGGGGAAAATTTGGGGATTCATCATTTTTTATAGGAGGAAGTTCCTTGCCTCGAACCAGCCCAACCATCAGGGACAGGGTAAGGACGGACGAGGTAGCGGAGTTGTCTTCCTTGTTCCTCCTTATCCGTAGTTGTGTTCATCTATGTGACGTGTAGTTGACGTGGCTGGAAGGATAAGATGGGGGGCCACAATAATAGTGTAGCTCAGCCGAGCTATGCCGACGTGGCTGCGCTAGGCTGACGTGGCTGAGCTAGGATGGCGTGGCAGGGCGATAGCTGGGCAGCCACGTGTCTCGCAAGGCCAGTTCAGCTATGACCCAAACACCACTCCCCCAGTTCCGAAGTTGAGGGACGAGGTTCTCTTGGTTCACTACTCGACTAAGGAACTTCCGGACGTGCAGGCCATCTGATGAGCCTAAGTTTGGCCTTTTTCTTAGACAACAAATGTCTTAGAGCCGAGTGATCAGAATAGACAACCACTTTGGTGCCTAATAAGTATGGGCGAAATTTTTCTAGAGCAAACACTATATCTAACAATTCTTTCTCTGTGGTGGTATAATTCAATTGGGCTTCCGAGATGGTACAACTTGCATAATAGATCACCATAGGACGTTTATCCACCCTTTGTCCCAAAACAGATCCAATGGTGTGGTCGAAGGCATCACACATGATTTCAAAGGGCAAAGACCAGTCGGGAGGTTGCAGAAGGCATCACCATAGGAGGTTGTAGAATTTGAGCCTTAAGACATGCGTCATCAAAGCTGAATGGGACATCTTTTGCTAAGAGGTTGCACAAAAGTCTGGAAATTTGGGAGAAGTCCTTAATAAATCGTCGGTAGAAACCGGCATGTCAAAAAAAGAACAGATTTGCTTGACAGAAGTGAGAGGTGGAAGTTTAGAGATTCGGTCAATTTTTTCTTTATCCACCCCGATACCCCATTCAGAAACGGTGGCCTAAAACAATGCCTTCTTTGACCATAAAATGACTCTTCTCCCAACTGAGGACCAAGTTTATCTCAATACATCATTGAAGAACTTTTCATAAGTGTTCAAGACGTGATTCGAAGGAATACCCAAAGACCAAGAAATCATCCATAAATATTTTTAGGAAATCACCCACCATTTCCGAAAAAAATGTCGTCATACACCTCTGAAAGGTTGTTGGTGCATTACATAATCCAAACGGCATTCGTTGGAAGGCGAATGTTCTATAAGAGCAGGTAAAAGTTGTTTTCTCTTGGTCTTCGGGGTAAATGACCACTTGGTTGTACCCAGAACACCCATCTAAGAAGCAGAAATATTTTTGCCTAGCGAGTTTTTCTAGAATTTGGTTAATGAAGGGTAAAGGGAAGTGGTCATTTTTTGTGACTGCGTTGAGTTTCCTAAAGTCGATGCACACTCGCCATCCCGTGGTAAGTCGGGTAGGGATTACTTTACCTTGATCATTAGTGACCACGGTGAGTCTAGCTTTCTTAAGCACCACTTGCATAGGACTAACCCAAGTGCTACCCGAGATCAGGTAGATAATACCTGCATTTAACCACTTAACTACTTCTTGTTTGACCACCTCTCTCATATTTGGGTTCAACCTTCTTTGCATCTCCCTGCTAGGTTTGGCACCTTCCTCTGTGTAAATATGGTGCATACAAATGGACGGACTAATACCCTTTAGATCAGATACTATCCAACCAATAGCACCCCTATGCTCCTTTAATACCTCAATCAGTTTCTCTTCCTATCTAGGGGTTAAGTTTGCGGCTATGATCACTGGAAGTGTTTGGTCAGGTCCTAAAAACACATACTTAAGGGAGTCCAATAAGGACTTTAGTTCCAATTGCGGGGGAGATTCTAGAGAAGGCACAAGTGATTCATCCTTTAGTTTTGGTAGAGGTTCAACAGTAGGCCAAGATTGAAATGGGTGAGGAGACTTCATTTGGGCATTAGCTTCCTCCGTCGGGTCATCTACTGTGACCATATTGGTTTCTCTAGGGTTTCTTTCTACATCTATCATACAACAATTCTTATTCTTTTCTGGGTAGGCAGAAGGACTTCTAGACTCATACAGGTCTTCACACTTTTCCTCCCTTTGAAAAGCTGAGGTTTCTTCAGCATTTTCTAATTCTAGGGTACAAAAGGTTGTAGGATCTTGGTATTGGGGAAGACCTAAGGATTCATCTCTAGGGTTTACAACCGGTTGACTAGGCATTCAATCATTTTCCCATTGCAAGTTAGCTTCCCTAAGCTGAATTACTTGGCTCTCTAATTTTTGGATTGATTGTTGCAGAGCTAAGATCAACTGTTGGAGCTACAAAAACCTATCATCAAATGAATTGGTTTGATAAGGTTGAACCGGTTGGGTCCCAGAGTAATCATTATACTCATAGTGAGCCTAGGCTACAAACCATTGAGAGTGCAAATTTCGTAAGGTGGTTTCTTGGGCTTGGGCCCAATAGACAAAATTGGGTTGATTCTTCCACCGAGGATTATAAGGATTAGAGGATGGGCTAACATTGATTGGAGAAAATTGTTAGTTGCATGTACTTGATATGGAATTATTGGTTGACATGGACCTGCCGCAAGGCATTGACTCACATGATGGGTCAGGCTTCAATAGATGGAACATTGAATAGGATGACAAGGTTGGGAATTGTTGACAATATACAAGGATTTGGTCAAGTCTTAGGGTCATCCCATTGATCTTGTCCAGTTGTAGAGACACGTGGTTCCAATCTATTTGTGGCTTAGGTTGGAAGTAGTTTCTCATTCCACACACTCCGACCATTGCAAATTTTTTCTTTTTTTTTGAAATTTGAAATTTAAATTTTGAATTTTAATTTTAAATTTAGATATTGAAATTTAAATTTTGAAATTTATACCCAAATTTGATTTTTTTTAGTTTTTTTTTTATTTCAATTTTAAAATTTTTTATTTCTTTTTTATTTTTTAAAGGCAAACAAATCAACCACATGACCTAGGGGTTGACCTACGGTTTCCTAAACTAGTGGTTCAATCAATGTGAATCCTTTTAGGTTCACTTGGAATTACACCACTTCCTTTGGTTAGCCAGGTAAGAGGTGGGGATGTGGGATGCTCCCCTTGCTCTCGCAAGAACCTAATTAAGTAACCACAAAACTCGCTTAGGCTTAGTCGTTTAACCTCTTTCATTAGACACCAACCGCCGGTTATGGAAAATAATTTCAAGTTCTCCTAAAATTCAACACACCTTTGAACCAAACATAAGACTTCCCTAAAGGATCTCTCTATCCAAATTTTAAATTAGGGTTAGGGAGAAACGCACGTGAATGGTGGTGATTTTTGGGCCAAGGAAGGGTGACGAAATCCCCACCTTATCTTATTTTAGGTTGGATGCCCTTAAATTAATTAACAGAATGACAAAATAAACACAACAAAATGCAACTTACTACAATGCATGAACAATTATTTCTAAAATGCAATTCAACAATATAATAAAAGAATAAAATAAGCTAAGCAAGAGAAGAAATTAAAATAATAAAAAGAAAGAAAACCTAACACATTCACAACTAACAAGATAATTTCAGCAATTAAAAAATCTATATGATGCATACTCTAGAATATCAAACCCAAAATAATGGAATGAAAATGCAAGAGAAATATTTAATTTTTTATGGATTTTTTTATATTTTTATTTCAAAATTTAAATTTTTGGGAGTTTAAAATCAAATTCAGATTTTGAGATTTAACTTCCTAAAATTTAAATTTAATTTTTTTTATTTTATCCATTTTTTAATTTTTTTAATTCAAATTTTTAAAATTTCAATTTCGAAATTTGAAATTCAAATTCAGATTCGAATTAAAACTTAAATTTAAAGTCAGATTTGAAATTTAAAATTAAATTCTAAATTTTCAACAATTTCCTATTTAACAATTAATAATTCAATTAAACAAATAAAAGAAAAGAAATTAAATAAAGCAACAAATAATAATTTCAAATAGAAAATAAAACAACAATTAATTGTGCTAAACATAATTAACAACTACGAAAAATAAATCCTAACAAACTAATTGCTAATATGATCAAAAAGAAAATTATGCAAGAAATAGATAAAAAAAAAAGAAAAAGAATACAAATCTAAAAAAAAAGAAAACCAAAAGAAAAATAAACCAAAGAAAAAAATGCTGATTTTTTTTTAATTTATATTTTTTTCGTTTTTTTTAATAAAAGAAAAACACAAATCTAAAATTAATAAGAAAAGAAAAATACACTGCAAAATATAAATAAAATAAAATAAACAAATTTTTTTTGTTTCTTTTTTCTTTTTTATTGTATTATATCTGAAATAAAAGAGAATAAACGAATCTAAAAAAATTAAACCAAAAATAAAGTAAAACAAAAGAAAATTATGCTGTAAGAAATAAAATAAAATGAAATAAACGAAAATTTTTATTAATCTAAAATAAAAGAAAAACACAAACCTAATAAAGCAAAAAAATTGAACAAGAAATTTTAATAAAGAAATAAGAATAGATCTAGAAACAAAATGGAAGCAAAACAATACTAGAAACAAAAAAATAAATCGGATCTAAAAAAATTAATTAAAAATTCAAAAATCACTATTCAACTAAAAATAGAGTTTGAAAATTAAAAAAAAAAACAAAAGTAAAATGGAATGACTACACCTGAAACGCAATACAATTTCTCTTATCTTCTCTTCCCTCCTGCAGTCCCGCAACGCTCCGGTACCCCACCTTTCGCTATTCCGTCCTACAGAATCAAAGAGAAACAATAATTAAACTGAGATAACGGATCGAGTAATAAAACAAAAAAGAAAAATAATGAAACAAATCCGAAAAAAGTAAATAAAATTTTTTCTTCGTGCTTCTTTAGCAATGGCGCCAAAAACTTGGTGTAGCCAGAAGCGCATCGTTAAACACTTCGAAACACCAGTTTAAACATTTATAATTTTATTCCGATTCTCAAACAACTACTAACGTAGTAACTGGGTGAGAACGGGTCATCTCCATAGGGAAGCGAGGGAAAATTTAATATTTTCTTAGATCCGGACAAGGTAACACAAAGGGGAGTTGCAGAAATATAAAATTAATTAATTAAAAAAATGGAATTCATTAAAACCAAATTTGAACAATACTAAGAATGACAAGTGCATAAAAAAATAAATAAATAACAAAAACAAATAAATAAAATAAACAAAATAAAAATGTCTGAGAATCCGATCAGAGGTAGCAATTTCTGGATCTCTCCTTCCACCCTCAAACTTCTTAAGTTAGGCCTTCCGTCTTACTTGGCCAAATTTCAGATCTATAGAAGAGAATTAAAACACAAATTAAATCTAATAAAAGTAAATTTGCATGAAGGAAAAATAAATTGAAATTAAAGAACAAAAAATAATTCTAAAACGGAAGAAAAAAAAATGGTTGGGATTCAAATCCAGAGGTGGCTATAGTGGTGTTGGCGAACTGCAAGTAGGAACCCCTCCTCTTGCTTGGGCATCCTCATTTTCCTCTACCCTTGAACTTCTCAAGATCAGCCTTCCTTCTTACCTGGTGAATTGACCAACCCCTTCTACAGGGCCCCTGGGACCCTTTTTATAGAGAAGGGTGGACACAACTGGAAATAGGGAGAAAGATGGGGGGCGGCAACTAGGATTTAGCAAAGTTAGGGAACCCTAGGGTTTCTAATGGAAGATTAGGATTGTTTTGAGGTGATCCTATGGCTGAAAATAAAAGGAGAGGGCACCCAATATTATCTGGGGCTGAGATTTGGGCACTCAGAGGGTTGAAGGGTTAAGATTAAAACAATAGGTGGTGCCCTAAATTGAATGGTTGGGATATAAGATGGAGGGAGTGGTTTAGATTTGGAGGTAAGGGGTTGAATGGTGAAGATTAGAAGAATAGGTGGTGCCCTAGGGTTTAAAAGACATAAAGGAGAGCCCTAAATTGAGTGGTTGAGATTAAAAGAGGTGGAGGGTGGAGATTAAACACCTTGGGGCGGCTAGGGTTTGCTAAGAGTGAAAAGATTAGGTTAAAAAATGCTCCTTAGGGTTTTCTAAGAAGAAGGGAGCATCGTAATACAATAGGATGAGCATCAACTGGGTTTAGCAGATAGGAGGCGCCTTCTTGTTCTCAGTTCTTTACAAAAACACCCCTCTCTTAGCTGGTCTTCACACCAGCTTCCCAAAAACTACACTTCAGCCTAGAAAACTTCCCAGTTTTCTACATAATTTGCGTAGAGACCCTCAGAGGTCACATAATTTATTTTAATTGGGAAAATGGTACACTTTGACTACTCTAAGGCCGAAAATGCCCCTAAATTGATGGCCTTAAGGCATCCAAATGCAAGGTTATCAAGCGGCCCAGCCGAGGACCCACGTCGATGGTTAGACCGGTATTGAGGGTCGGATCGAGGCAATTAATGGGCGTAACCACTGCCTGTCGGGGCTGCCACTTCAGTTTTTGAGGCTCTACGCATGCACTATTGGTCGTGTCGATTGGCCATCCGAGGTATTGTCAGAGATGCTTCATCTATACCGTTGATCTCTTTGCGGTCCGTGCCCATGGTGGCTATAAAAGAAAAGGAGGTGTCCTCTCCTCTGTATTGTTTGTGAGAAGGTGGGTTTGGCGATCATTGCTCAGTAGGCTACTTAGCAGATAGCTCGGTAGATAGTTTAGCAAGTCACTCAGTGGTTCTCGCTCAGCTCTGTGGATTGCCCAATATGTCTTTTTAATCTCGTTGGTCCTCTTCCTCTTCCGGGTCCAATAGTTCTGGTTCCAACTCTTCTCACGGCTCGAACTATGTGCCTGAGCTAAGAGATTTTGTGGCTGCCAAAGTTGACGAGGCTGAGGTTGGTCCCTCCGAGACGGAGGCGGAGCTTCCTCTATGAGCAGGTTGCCAGTTTGGCACCACACCCTGCGTCTTGGCGCCCGGGGATATGGCTCGGATCTGAGCTATGTACGCCATCCTCACGGAATACCAAATGAGGTGTTCGCTACCTGGTGAGATGGCCACTAATGCTCAACCCAGTGAACTATGCATTTATGAGCACTGCTTGGAGGCTGGGCTAAGGTTCCCATTGAGCGAGGGGTTCGCTGAGGTGCTAGGCTGGTACAAGGTGTTGCTGATGCAGCTGATGTCGAACTCCTTTAGGTTCTTGCTCGGCCTTATGTCCTACTGTGCCATCCGGGATATTGAATTAACCTTGGGGATGGTGAGCTTCATGCTCCAATTGAAACACCATTAGAAAGGGTACTATTACTTCTCCAGAAGGTGGAATATCCGGTGGTTGGTCAGGGCCCCTTCTTCTTTGAAGCTTTGGAAGGAGTCATTCTTCTTCGTGGGCATTCTCGGGGGTCTCCCTTTTCTTGTCGAATTGCAGGAGCTGAGAACAACTTTGCTACAGCCCTGGTGGTCGACGCTCACTTGGGAGGAGAGGTCGGCCCTGAGTATGATCCACGAAAATGATGTTATCACGTACACAAGCTCGGAGATGCTGATGCTCGACGGGTTGATGGAGAGGGTGGCCGGTCTATTCCTTTTACTATTTGTTTGTTGAATCATCGTTCCCTTGCCCTCTTTCTACTTATCTTGGGTAATCTGTGTTGTAGGTATAAGAATGGCCAGCAAGGAAGAGATTGTTCTTCGGATGAAAGCACTTCGGTAGAGGGAGGGGCAAGCTGGTATGCAATCAGAGGCTTGTCCCGAGACGGAGGAGCAGCCACAGTCCGTGGATAGGGGTTCGACAGTGGGAGGCTGAGGAGGATGATGTTGTCATGGTTGACCCTGAAGGGGTTCGTCGTCCTACAGGCGCGTCGGGAATTGAAGACGCTTGGGGTTCCCAAGCAGTTGTTGCGGGGGATCATGACTATGTCGATAGCTTATGAGTCGGTCGAGGTCGGCAACGGAGCCTTATAGTGTGCGCTTCTACGGTCTGCTACCCAGGTGAGTTCTTCTCTTTCTTACCCTATGAGTTTTTGCCCCCCTTTTTTGTACACTAATCATCTTCTTTTGCAAAATGCTTGTGCGGAGGTTGCATTGGTTGACCGTCTCCGAGACCACCGATCAACGTACGAGTGGGAACACTCCAAATATCTGCGGTAGAAGGCCCAACTGTTTGAGCTTTAGGCCGTCGGGGAGAGGTCGACCGCACTAGAGAGGGAGGTGGCCGAGCTAAAGGTGCAACTGGTCAAGCAGGCTGGCATTGTCGGGGGGCTGAAGTAAGAGATCGCGGAGCTTAAGGCAAAGTGGGAGAGGTTGAGGTAGAAGGCTGTCGAGGAGGCAGTTGACCAGTACAAGGTGTCGAAGGAGATGGAGCTGCACATGGATGAGTACGCCAAGGCTTCTTTCGCGTCAACGTCTTCCGACGAAGGATCCTATGCTAGCATCCAGAGCTGGCCAAGGAGTCGTAGGGTTGGGATGCTTTCAATCCAAATACTCCACAAGGATCCGCCGAGGAAGTCGATGAAGATGCTAGGGCCGAGGATGAGGTTGTTGATGGGGCTATTGATCCATCTTCAGTTGAATATCAATTCTTTTGTGTTGACTACATACTTGCATCCTACTGTTATTGCTATTCTTGCATGTGCATTTTTATCTTTTTTTTTTAACCGAAGCATGGCCGGCCGAGCTATTGCTCGTGTCGAATCGTGTCGTGCCTTGGTGTTTTGCTACTTGTACGATTTCCTTCCGCTGACCAAGGCATGACCAGCTGGGCTATTGTGCGGTTCAAGCCGAGCTGTGCCTTGGGCGTCCTCTTCGTATCTGTGCTATTTTCTTTTGCTGGTCGGGACACGGCCGGCTGGGCCATGCCTCGGTTGCTGACCAAGGTGTAGTTGTCCGAGATATTTGGTTCCTGAGCTCTCAGCCATGGGATGCTCAGTCTCTAGTCTTGATCAACTGTTAATCGGTGGTTGTGCGGAGTTCCACGACCGTCCTCAGGCCTTGGTGGGCGGGGGTGACCTTTCTCCACGTTTAGGTTCAGTCGTGGTTAGTTGAGTCGTGTAGCTTAATTGGCGATGTGTTGCCGATCAGGGCATTATAGGCTTAGTCATTCTAGGGTCGGCGGAGTTGACTTGGTCGATAGTGCAGCTTGGCATGTGCATGTGTATTGTGTGTAGTGGGCATGTGTATGCCTACAGGTTGGAGTTGTAGCTTGAGAAAAGAGAATTTTATTGCTTGCAGACTTATTGGTAATACATCCTGAGATTTCCTGAGTTCTAGCTCCTCGATATCGGTCGGCCTTCGAGATCTTTAAGTCTGTAAGTGCTCGGCCCGAGGACCCTGGTGACTCTATATGACCCTTCCCAGTTTGGTCCGAACTTGCCTTCTACTGGTGTGGGGACTAGGACTCTACGTAGGACGAAGTCACCTGTCTTGAATTTGCATCTTTTGACCTTGGAATTGTAGTGTTTTGCCATCCTCTACTGTTGTGAGACCATTCTTACATGTGCTCGGTCTCGGGCTTCCTCCACTACATCCAACTCTGCGTGTAGATCTTCGTCGTTCTGCCCCTCATTGAATAGTTCGGTCTGAAGGGTTGGGGAACCAATCTCCACGGGGACCATGGCCCCAGCCCCGTTGGTCAGGCTAAAATGGGTCTCTCCGGTGGCAGTCCGCAGGGTTGTTCTGTATGCCTAGAGAATGCTCGACAGCTCTTCAACCCACCTTCCCTTGGCTTGATCTAGGTGTGTTTTCAGGCCGTGTATCTGAGTGCAATTGGTTACCTCGGTCTATCCGTTACTTTGGGGTTGGTGCACTATGATAGTCCGGTGATCGATCCTTAGGTTGGCACAGAGGGCCTCGAATTTCTTGTCAGTGAACTGTGTTCCGTTGTCTGTGATGAGCACATGTGAGATACCAAAGTGGTTGACAATTCCCTGCTTGAGGAAATTCTAGGCATTATGGGCAATGATGCGTGCTAGATCTTTGGCTTCCACCCACTTTGTGAAGTAGTCCATTGCTACAAGAATGAACTTTTTCTACGCCACCGCGGGCCGGTGATGGAGATTGGAGTGACGCTGGCAACTATTGCATTTCCAAACTAACAAGGAGGCATCCTGCTTCATCATCAACCAGAAGTATCCCTGTCGGAGTGCCTTATGGGCTAATGTGCGCATGTCGGGGTGATCTCCGCAAATTCCCTCATGTATCTCCGTAGGTTCCTCGATGGTAAATGTACATTATGCGATGAAATCCTCCAAGCACGGGGTTTTGATCGTCGGTCGGGGTGCGTACTCGATGTCGAATTCATTTAGCTCTTTGCTCCACTTGACTAGGCGGCTGGATACTTCTGGCCTTTGTAGTATCTGGTTAAGGGATTGGTTAGTAAGTACTCGGATGCTGTGGACCTGAAGTAGGGTCTAAGTTTTCTGGCGGCTATGATGAGAGCCAATGCTAACTTTTTTAGGTTGGAGTACAGGGTCTCTGCGCAACTGAGGACTTTGCTGGTGTAGTAGATTGGTGTTTTAAAGGCCAGAGGGCATTACCATATAGGCCGTAGTCAATGATAAAAGCCATAAACTCCTGGTCATCCAGGTGCATCTGGATTTGGTTGTAATCTGAGAAGGCATCCATAAAGTTCAACAACTCATGTCCCACTATTGCGTCAATGAGTTGGTCAATCCTTGGCAGGGGAAGCTTTCTTTGGGGCGAGCTTTATTCAAATCGGTGAAGTCGATGCAGATTCTCCACTTTCCATTGGCCTTCTTCACCATTACTATGTTGGCCAGTCAATCAGGGTACTTGACTTCCCAAATGAAGTCGACGTCGAGCAGCTTCTGTACTTCATCAGTGATCACATGCTACCGCTCTATGGTGAAGTTCCTCTTCTTCTACTTAATAGGTTGATAATGGGGGTCGACATTCAGCTAATGTGTGAAAACTTCAGGATCAATCCTGGGCATGTCCGCTGCCGACCAAGTGAATACGTCAGCATTGTTCTTCAGTAGTTGCATAAGTTCTTCTCAGAGGTGGTCGTCTAGTAGGGAGCCAATTTGGACTGTCTTTTTGGGATCTTCTCCAAAGAGGGGGACCTGGATGAAGTGTTCCATGGGTTGGCCGCACTATGACTTCACCTCGTCACGTAGATCATAGGCCTCCACCATCAGTGTCTTGACGGTTGGACGTGATCCTCAACAGGAGAATTGAGAGCAGTGCCGCATTGTTCTTTGGTCTCCGCGTGCCACCCCTATGCCGTACTTGGTTGGAAATTTCATGGCGATGTGGTATGTCAAGACTACGGCCTGCAAGGCATTGAGGGTCGACCTGCCGAGGATTGCGTTGTAGGAGGAGGGGCAATGCACCACGATGAAGTCTATCATGGTTGTCACAATGACATTGCCGTCTCCGATTAGTAGGGGAAGAGTTATTCTCTAGGTGGGCAGGAGGGACTCCCAAGAATCCCATCAAAAGAGTGTTGGCCGGCGTGAGTCACTCTCTATCGATGCCAAGCTTTTTGAATGCTTCTCCGAACAATACGTTGGCAGAGCTTCCTGTGTCGAGTAGGATCCACCGCAACTCGAAGTTGGCCACTTCTACCGTGACGACCAAGGCATCGTCGTGCAGTGTCTGGACCCCTCGGAGGTCGTCGTCAATGAAGGTGATAGATGTGCTGCGCTTCTTCCCGTGACCTCAATCATCGATCTTGCACAACCAAGCATATGTTTTCTGACCCTAGCTGCTTTCCCTTCTGCCGGCAGCTCCTCCTGATATGACGTGGATGACACTGGCTAGGGGGCTTCGGGGCGACAGTTGTTGAGCTTCATCCGTTCTCCATTCCTCTTGGGCTGGCTTCTCACTTTTGTCTATGAAGCTGCTGAGGAAACCGCGCCTTATTAGGTCTTCAATATGGTTGGTAGGTCGAAATAGTTCTTTGTATTGTGGCCATGGTCCTTGTGGAACTCGCAGTATTTGTCTCGGTTCCTCTTGGCCACCTGGCGTAGTTGTGGTCATGGATTTGTATTAGAATTTCAAACTGTGGAATATTGAGCGACGTGAAATTCTAGTAAGTCGGTGGAGGGGTCTGAGGTCTATGGTCCGGCCGGCGATCTTGTCTCTTGCGGTCTTCGTCCGACCTCTCGGACCTCCGCTTGTCAGTATCTCTCCTCCTTTTGTCGGGCTTCTCATCCTCGTCTCTAAGCTGCACTTGAGCCTCTTCAGCGTTAATATACTTTTGTGTGTGACTCATTAGCGCGGCTAGTGTCTGGGGAGGATTTTTGGAGATGGAGAAGTTGAACGGGGAAGGGTGGAGCCCTTGCTGTCTGGCCGTCACTGCGGCGGATTGGTTCAGGTCCCTAACCTGGAGTGCTTCCTTGTTGAACCTCGCCAGGTAGTCCCTGAGGGACTCCGCCTTCTTCTGTTGGATCTGCATGGGGCTAGCCAAAGTTTTCCAATGCTTCTGGCTGGCGGTAAAGTATTCTAGAAACTGGGTCTCCAGCTGGTCCCATGACGTTATGGAGCATGGCTACAGAGAGGGGTACCATGCCAAAGTTGGACCGTGTAGGGTGGCTGCAAGGACTTTACACATCAGTCCTTCTAACGCGCCATGCAACATCATTTGAGGTTTGAGTGCTATGACATGGTCAAAAGGGTCGGTGTTCCCATCGTATTTGTCGAACTGGGGGGCTCACCATCCGACAGTGGGTAACTCGTCCGTGATGTCCTGGACGGAGGGTGGCTCCTTAGTGATATGTGTGGTAGCCCACGTAGGTTGGTCCACAACTGGTGTCACTTTCTTGTGGGTCTAAGTGCGCTCTAGTTCTTCCAAACATTGTCAGAGTTCTTTGATCTCGACATCTTTGTTGTCCAGGGCTTCAATGTGCATGGCCTTCTTCTTAGGTCGCATAGGGTGATCCTTGACTAAGCTTGACTCAATGACAGAAACCACGAAGGGCAACGTCCTTTTGCCGAGCCTTTCTTTGGTGGGGATTCAAGCTGACTGGTGTGTCTAGCTGTGATGATCCTGCTCGTGGGAGTGGGCAGTAGAGGCGGGCCTTCGGGTCTTGTTCTACTTCTCTCGCTCGGACCGCGCTCCCCTTACATTTGTCTGACGTACATTAGGGTCCTCAGCCCGAGGATCGTCCTTTGTGCGCGTTGGGGCGTGAAGGGGGACGACCTGGTTGAGTGGCACAGTAGACCCCATCACCTGCATGAACTCAAAGATCTTGTTGACCTTCTCTTGCATAGCCCGGAACTGTGCTAGGTCCACAGCGACCGAGGGCTACAAGGCTTCCTGATGCATGGGGTTGTGATGTCGGTTTTCCCAGGACGGGGAATGGCCTACTAATCGTTTAGACTGGTTTTTAGGCATCCTGATCGGCTTTGAAGCTGTGCGACGAGAAATTTTTTGAGAAAGCTTTTTGTACGTTACCACTGACGGCGCCAATCTAATGCTACTCAATCTGAGGTAGTGCACGAACTGAGGAGAGCAACCAGATAATCCTTTCTAACTAGGCGGTGTTGAGCTTTAAAGGACGATGCCGTGCTATGTCACCTACGATCAAGAAGTCAGAGGCTCGAGGAGTTATCCCCGGGTAAGTACTTCGATGCCCAAGTCAATGAGAAGGCGGTGAATGGTCGGGCCGAGGTACAAGGATGCTGGTTCGAACTAAGTAGCAGTACGGGTGTCAGAAGTTGGGATCCCTTTCCTCGAGCGTGGAGTACCTTCTTATAACCGAAAATCCGTGTCCTGGTCGGATTGGGCTCCCAGGGTTGACGGGATGAGGTTAGTCGCCGAGGTTTTCGGGATAGAGTCCCATTCCCCAGTAGAGTCGTCTTTCTT
The DNA here is from genome assembly GCF_056320005.1 of Nelumbo lutea. Taxonomy (NCBI): domain Eukaryota; kingdom Viridiplantae; phylum Streptophyta; class Magnoliopsida; order Proteales; family Nelumbonaceae; genus Nelumbo; species Nelumbo lutea. The sequence continues at coordinate 210,511,252 of NC_142684.1, forward strand.
ATTCCTCCTTATCCGTAGTTGTATTCATCTATGTGACGTGTAGTTGACGTGGCTTGAAGGATAAGATGGGGGGGCCACAATGATAGCGTAGCTCGGCCGAGCTATGTCGACGTGGCCGAGCTAGGATGGCATGGTGGGGCGATAGCTGGGCAGCCACGTGTCTCACAGGGTCTGCTCAGCCATGACCCATACATCAATGGACCAGGTTTAGATTGAAACAAATCTAAATTAATCTAAATTAAAACCAATCTGAGCATATTCATCCGATACTTTGAATTGGACTGATCTAAAATGGGCCAGTATTCAGATTGGATTGGGCCTGGTCCTGGACTCATATTGGACCCGAACGTGAAGACAAATACTAACGATCGTCGATCGAATGGGCGAGGCATTTGTTGGCCAGCTCCACAGTACGAGGTCCTAGAATTTTTTTATTTTGGCTCAATTTTGTATTCTACAATTTTGGCTAGGCAGTCGAGTTTCCATGGCATCATCTGTGGCTGCGCGAAGCTCTCGTCATCGTCCTGCCATTAGAGATTTAGAGGTGAGAATTATTTCCATGCGCGGCAGTTATGGTGGCATTGTTTTAGGAATAATCTACCCTATAATTTAGAAATAGAGAAGTCAGCTTCTCCGTTGAAAAGATATATAATCCGTCTGTCTGTCCATCTCGGTGTTGAATTCGTTTCGATCGATCTTGTCTGAGCATAACAAAGTAGAAGGAAGCGTTAGAAAATGCAGGCAGCCAAGGAGAAGATCAGCGACACGGCCAGTTCTGCTAAGGAGCACGTCAATATCGCTAAAGCCAAGGCTGAAGAGAAGGTTAATCTCTCTCTCTCTCTCTCTCTCTCTCTAATGAATGGGTCGTTAAGCTTCTGCTACAATCATTCATTTCATTGGACGTCATATTTGCAGGTAGAGAAGGCGATAGCAAAAACTACAGAGGAGAAGGAGATGGCCCACGAGCGGGAGGAGGCCAAAAAGGCTGAAGCCAAGGCAGAACTGCACAAGGAAAAGGCGGAGCACAGGACTGAAACAATGAACGTCCACGCTGCTGACACACGTGGCCACCACAGGCAGAATCCCATTGGAATTGGAATTGATCCAGTCGACAAGCATGCCTAGATAGCAACTTCGTCGTGTCTTGAACTCTTGATCGATTTATGTTACATCCTCCTTGTGAACTAGATTTCTAGTGCTTGCTCTGAATTTCACCATTCGGCTGTCCATTTGCACAGAAAGAAATTTGTTTTGTTTCTTCTAGATAAAACATAGAAATGAACACATGACTTGTAAAGGAATTTGGAGATAGTTCATTTGGAAGACTTGGCCAGAATGACAGTATTTTGGAATTCATCTAGGTATTCTAGCTTATATTATAAACCCGGAGAAAAAACAGGAAGATAAAGTTTGAAAAATATGATTAGCGTAGGATATCTATGTTGGTAAAAAAAAAAACCAAAGAAAAGCAAAACCACTTAATGGTAAGGGGTGATTTGGCCCTTCACTGACCTAGCGACTTGGACATCTCAGCACCATGCCGATAGTTGGTGCACCCGAGATGCATCGTCAAGCACCTAGGACACTAGTTTAATAATTTATATTTGTCCAATCCTTAAAACTAAATAAAGAACGTAGTTTAGTGGTGAGGAAAGGGTCGAATCCTCAGAGAAGCAAAGTTAAAATTTATCATTTTGTTCCAGACAAATAAGAAAAGAAAACAAATTTGGGATTTGTAGAAAAAAAGAAAACAAAATTTATTAAAGCTAAAATTAAATATTAAAAATTGAAAAAGACAAAAAATAAAATTCATAAGTTAAATAAAACTGAAATTAACAAGAAAATAAATAAAAATATGCTGAAATTCGGATCCAGTAGCGGTAGTTTTCCGGGAAGACAAACTGCAAGCCATTCTTCCTCCGTTCAGCCCTCGAACTCCTCAAGACACCTTAGCCTTGAACTGAGCAAAGTAAGAACTACAAAAGACAAAGAAAAATAGAAATTAAATCAAACCAATATTGAAAATTGCAGAAATTAAATTGCTAGATAAACTAAATAACAAAAAAAAATAAAATAAAACAAAATAAAAATGGTCGATCAACTCCAATGGCGGTAGTTGCAAGTTGGACAAACTGCTTGCAGGAACCCCTCCTGACAAGAACTAGGTGTCATCCACCCTATAACCCTTGAACCCCTCAAGAAGCCTTGGCCTTGTGAACTGGGCTAACCAACCCCTTCTCAAGGGCCCCTAGGGTCCTTTTTATAGAGAATGGTGGACATAACTGGGATTAAAGAGGAAGAGATGGGAAGCTCTTGGGTTTATGCAAAAATATGGGTGCCCTAGGATTTGAGAATGGAGGGTTAGGACTAAACAAGAGGGATCCTAGGTTAGAGTGAAAAGGAGAGGGCGCCTATGAGTATTGAAAGTTGGGATTTAAGCTCCTAGGATTGAATGGTGGAGATTTGGGCGCCTAGGGTGGAAAGGTAGATATTAGGAGTGGGTGGCGCCCTAGGGTGAGTGGCTGACATAGAGAATGAAGATCTAAGGGTATGAGAAATTGCTAAGGTTTGGATGGTTGAGATTAGATGTTAGGAAGGAATGGAAGGAAAATATTTAGTAGTTAAGGGCGACTAGGGTTTGTTAGAGGTGAAAAGAATGAGTGGGGAGCCACCCTAGGGTTTGCTAAGGATAGGGGAATATGCTAATACAGTAGGAGGGGCGCCTTTCTGGGTGTAGCAGATAGGAGGCGCCCTCCTATGCTTAGTTTTCACAGAAACACCCCCTCTCTTAGTTGGAATTCTCACAAGCTTCCCAAAATCTACAAAAAAAAAACTCTGTAAATTTCTCAATTTTTAAACAGAATTTGCACAAGGATCCTCAAAGGTCACAACATTGAATTTAACTAGAAAATGGTACAGATTAGTTAGTCTAAGGTCTAAAATACCCCTAAAATGATGCCCTTAAGGCATCAAAATACAGTGTTATCAATAGTCGCGTATCTTGCCAAGTCAAGGAGACTCACCCTAGAATCAGTCTAATGCACCTCATACACAGCTTGGGCACCTTAATAGGGTAGATAACAACACCTTGTCCATGGTTGGCCTGTGGTACCACTCGTACCTCGTCGTTATTGGCCCAAGGGACCTCGGCGTGAGGAGGGACCTCCCTCGAGGACTTGCTAACCTATGGTACCTCGTTAGTACTGGTCTAAGGGACCTTGGTGTGAGAAACAACCTCCCTTGAGGACTTTCACGACTTGATACTATATATTAAATAATAAAAATGTATTTTATTTAATAAATATATATATATATAATATTTTTCTTTGTTCTTCTCTTTTTTTCAAGTAATAGTGAGATGTTTATTATTTTTTAGTTTTAAAGGTATTTAATATAAATAAAACACTTTATATGAAGGTTAGGCTTGGGCTCAAAACTTAGGCCCGATGGTCGGCTCGAGCTCGAGCTCTGCCCTAAGTGTATTATGTTGATACATACACAAATCCCAGCCCGGCCCGACTCATGTACATGCCTATTCTGGAGAATGGCACAAAAGCCTAGTCTGGATGTGAAATTACCTCCAAGGACTTTGGATCGGTTAGCCACGTCTTCCCGTAGATCTTAGATGTAGTGCATGAAGCTCACACCAAACAATGCCTATATAAAGGTCTCACTTTCAACCTTAGAGGGTATGCACGATTTAGCACTCACAACTCTCTGGCTCTCTCAGTTTCTAGCTCACAATACACTCATCACTGACTTAAGCATCAGAGTGCCCACACCGGGAAAGCATCGCAGACACTCTGATTTCTCTCTTCTTGCAGCTTGATAAAGCAACCTACTTAGTTCAGCATTCGAGCTATTTTCTAGCAAGGAGCACAAAATCGTGCATCATGGTGACGTCTGTAGGAACACTACACAAATCCAAGTTCTCACCTTTCTCTAATCCTAAGCTCAATGGCATCCGCAAGCAACAATGTCTTCAACAACGCTAATAGAAACACACATATTGATGATGCGATCATAAGGGGGCAGAATCTGAATGACCAACTCAGGCAAGATTTAGAGATCTAGTACAAATAGTCTCCTAGCCTTAATTGCAAGGCCGCACTGCATCTCGAGTCTTCCATGTCTCTTGTGAGAGTTGTAGCCAATTGATTGTCGAGTCGGCCCTGTAGGTTGAATCTCTCATGGTTCCCGTGAGAGCCAGTGACCCACAGATAGTAGAGCCTCCCCCTTAGGTTGAGCCCCCATGGCTCTCGTAGGATTGGACAACCAACAGTTCCAGGAGCAGGTGCATCACATGTGCGTAGTTCCAACATCACATGGTTTTCGTGAGAGCCAGCGACCCATAGATAGTAGAGCCTCCCCCTTCAGATGCACCCACAACAGCAACATGACTTATCAACTCAAGGGGTGAGCGTAGTTCCAACCTAGTCAAGCCGAACTCCACTTCTAGCATTCCAGCTAAGGCACACTTGAGCCAAAGGACGTCGGCATTTCATGGCCTACTTGATAAACAAAAAAGTAAAAGGGAAAGGTGAGGAAGGGAAGATTTTAGAAGTTCTATTTATGAGACAATTCCCTACAACCAACAAAAATAGAAGATAGGTCGCAACAAATTCAAATTCTATCGAGATCGCAGGCTTAGCGTATAGTAATCTTGGAAATGTTTATTGGTTATTTGTTTTTTGGATATCATATCTTTTCCATATCATGGTTGAATTGTATATGGAAAGACAAATCCTCTACTAATCATCATTCTCGTCACCACCCTCACCATCATACTCACCATCGTCGCCCTCCTCTGAAGTAGTTGCCTCTTGCTCGACCCCTTGGGTCAGGTTGTCCAGAACTGACCTAAGCGATATAGAGCCCAAGTCAAGGTTTGGGTATAGGCGTTGAAGAAAGTGGTGGCACAGCTTGAAACCCCTCTTCAAAGAAGGTACCGCCACTTTAATTCTCTCATGTTCAAACTCCAAAGATCGGCGAAAGTGCTAAACAACAACAACTTTGGCTTGGTGAATATCGTCAAAGTGCTTGACCCACTGTTCCTAGATCTTGCTATTCAAACTGGAAATCTTCTCCCCTAGCTTCTTCTAATTTGTGGTTCATTTTCGCACTAAGGGAACAAAATCACTGCCGGTCCTCCTTGACGCTGAGATAGGCTGCTTCTAGCTAAGATTAGAGGGTCTCTTTGTAGGCCCTCATCTTAGGGACTCATGACTTGAGGCAATGACCTGATCTAGCATGACTTGAACTAGCGAATTGATCTACGAACAGAAAAACAACTTAGTAAGGGATAAATAAAGCAACAAAGCAAGTTTTTTGCAAAGATGTATACCTGCATGGCATCTATAGTTACTCTTACAAGAGGATTTCAAGGCCATTGAAATTGAGGTGGGAGTCACTAGAAAGGAAAATCTAGTTTTCAGTGTTGTCCACGAAAGAGATTGATGAGCATTTGATAGCCATACGTGAGTGTGACTGATGAGTCACATACCAAAGATAGATGGCATAAACTCTTTTGCTGGTTGATTAAAGATAAATTTGTTATTTTTCTGTGGTGGCGGTGGTGTTGCATTGCAACTGCCCCATACATGCATGAATTCGGTTAAAGGTTTCCTTCTCTAAACACTAGTAGAAACTTAGTTTTCTTTTTTAATTGTTCTTGGGGTTGCTGATCCTAAGGCTGCATTTGGATGCGATGTAAATCAAGAACCAATGTAAATTTTCCATTGGTTCAGCTTTATATGTATTTGGAAAGAGGGTATAATTAAAACTACACCCCGGTTCAGTTTTATGTGCGCTTGAATGGTGATGAACCTACAATTTATCTATATTTTATGAGGTTTTTGCATGAAATTTTATGATGGTTTAATTAAATTTTGCCCTATTTTAACTTGATTGCAAGAAAGATTTCAGGGGGAGCCAAATCAACAAAAAGAAGGCAAAAGCAAGAAAAGAAAACCCAAAATTTATCAAGTTCAGCCCGGCCCAGCCATGAGAGCAAGAGAATTTCATTCGGCCCAAGAAGAGCAAGTGAAACTCTCTGGAAAATCCAAGGGAAGAAGCCTAGCAAGAAGGAAATTTCGGCCCAGCCCATTTTTAGCCCAAATAACAGCCTAGTTATCAAGTTCAGCCCGGCCCAGCCATGAGAGCAAGAGAATTTCATTCGGCCCAAGAAGAGCAAGTGAAACTCTTTGGAAAATCCAAGGGAAGAAGCCTAACAAGAAGGAAATTTCGGCCCAGCCCATTTTTAGCCCAAATAACAGCCTAGAGTGTAGCCCACATGAGCTCAAAAGCAAGCTAAGTTGTAGCCCAAATAGCAGCCCAAAGGGAGCTAGGGGCGGCAACTTCTAGGTGTTTCTTGAAGAGAATGAGGGAGCACTCTAGAAGGTTCATGAGGGGTGTAATACACCCCATTCAAGAGGCTTCAAGAAGGGGCAAGAGCCCCCTTGAAAAACTATATAAGGAGGCCTCTAGGAGGGGAGAAAGTTGTTCAATTGCTTGAGAGGAAGGCTCTCCCACTCTTAGAGGTTCGGCCACCTTGAAAGAAGAGAAGAGAAGAAGGCTAGGCGTAAGGAAGAAGAAGAAGAAGGGCTGAAGGAAGTTCAAGACAAGCAAGCTAGAAGAAGAAGGTGAGTTCGAATTAAGGGTTTGTGATTCAAAGATCTTTTGTAATAAATCACTTGAAGTTTCATTCTCTTTTGATTTGAATTCAGTTTCTTTGTTATATTTTCTTTCTTCTTTCTCCTTGTTTCCATTCTTCCTTGATGTATTTCAGTTCAGCAATCTAATTCTTTTTTATTCATTCAAATGGTCATGCATTGTACTTGAAGTTTCTTGAATAAGGGTGTGATTGTAGATTAATTCGGCCAACTAACCTTCAAAACTCATATCTGAATTCTCAGATCTGAGATTGCAAGATCTGAATTGCTTGAAAGAGAATTCAGATCTGCAATTTTCAGATTGGGCGAATTACTCTACAGCTTGGAATTCCTAGAGTGTTTGAGAGAGACTCTAGGAATTCAGATCTACTATTCAAGAACTGAATTGAGTGCAAGGTTAGAGATAACTTGCACAATTCAGTTGGTGATCAATTCAGATTTGAATTGATGCCTTATAAGTGTTTGAAGAAATGCATGCATGGGGATTAGATTCTTGCTAGAGATAGAAGAACCGTCACTCATGCATAGGATGAACATGCGCTTGAGAGATGTTGTTCATGACCTTGGGGTTTCACCAAACCAAGGCTCAATCATGATTCATTCGAATGATCCAAATTGATAGATTGCTGAATTCTGAAATTGACATTTACTGCTTACTCTTCTAACCTGAATTGAAGGCAATTGGGCCAATGATTTAGATAGATTTTAATTTAGGATTTTTTTTAGCTTTCATTAGAGTTTTGATTTATTTGTTGATCAGATAAGAAGTGCTCAATTTAGTATTGGTAATTGTTTCCTAAATCCTCATGGGAATGATACTTCACTCACTACTTTATTACTTGAACAGCTAGTGCACTTGCTAGTGTCACAATGAGCAACACATCAAATGGTATAGTGTTACATCGATGTAGTTTTAATCGATGTAAAAACTACGTCGCTTTTATCGATGTAGTTCAGTATAAGATTCCAAATGCAACCTAAAGTTTTTGGCCCCATACTTGCATAACTGGGTAGGCTCAAAGAGCTCCAGACACTCTCAGGTAAGCATCCTATCTGGGTTGTTCCATCTGAGATCAGTAATTACAGCTTTTTCAAGGAAGACGACAATAAACAATGTTTCTTTTAAAGGGTAATTTTGGAATTTTAAAATGTTTTAAATCACATGTGAGATCACATGTATTAGATAACTCACAAACTACTTACGGTAGGTACTAAATTGGCAATTTCCAAAAGTTTAAGTACTGCAGTGGCACACTTTGAAGTTTGGGTACTAAAGTGAGGTTACCCCTAAAGTACTAGGGTAGTACCCCCGGAATTTTCCATATACTTTAATTACTTGCTGAATTAATTCTACTTTATTTTACAATATATGTGAATTTATATAAGTTGATATCAATCTATATTTTACTTAAAAATAATTTATAATATATGATGAAAATTAGGGAGATGTCTATGTTGTCCTTGTTATGGGCCAAGTGAAGCTTCGATTATTTGAAGGGTTCTTTTCTTTCTTCTTCTAAAGCCTTAATGGGGCTAGTTTCTTTGGAAAGGGTACTCATGCTTCTACAACTATTCGTATAAATATTTCATCATCTCTACTAAGAAATTTGTACCCTAGAACTCTTTGGAGAAATTGGGATCAAAAAGCTCTTCCAAGAAAACATTGAGAAAGTATATTTTAAGAATTTTTAAAAAATATATCAGTCACGTGACATCACATGTGAATGGAGTGTGACAGAAAGTAACGGCAAGGGATGTTTTAAACAATTGTCAGAAAACTTAAGGGTAATTTAAGACAATATGTAAACAGTAAGGATAGAGTTAGTCAATTTCCTAAACCATAAGGGTACTTTAAAAAAATTTCCCTATTTTACATTTCTAAGGCCATGTTTGGGAGTGCTTGAGTTAAAAATAAGTGCTTAAAAACAAGTGCTTATTTGAATAAGCATTTATTTGTGTTTGGCACCCAACTTTTTCAAGTGCTTATTTTTTAAAATAAGCACTTATTTATATTGGGCGTTTGATAGTCTTTTTCTCTAATAAGCACTTAAATAAGCATTTGTGATTATTTTGTCCATTTTCTTTCAAACTTTCAAAATATACCTTTAAAAGCACTTTTACAAAAGTGCTTTTTATGAAAGTACTTTTATAAAAGTACTTTTAAAAAGCATTTTTATAAAGGTACTTTTACAAAAGCACTTTTAGATAGTACTTTGTCATACTACACCAATTGATTAACTTCATACACTAACATTTGCCAAAAGGACAAAAAACTAATGCTAGGTAGAGGCTATCTAGTGTAAAGAACCTTGTACATTGCTAGTAACCACAATATCATCTACATGAACTATAAGGAATGTCACCAGAGTGCCTTTTCTCTTAAAAAAGAGGGTGTGATCTGATTGAGTCTAAGTGTAGCCTAATGGAACAAGAGCAGCATTAAACCTGTCAAACCAAGCACGTTGAGATTGTTTCAGGCCATAAAGTGATTTCTTCAATCTACACACTTTACCCTGCATTTCCTTGCCATATATAACATGAGGAAGGGACATATATACCTCTTTAGTGAGATCACAATTCATGAATGCATTCTTAACAACAAATTGATACAAAGGCCAATCATAGCTTACTACTAAGGATAAACGAACTCTCACCAATCGACCCATCCGCACGATACTTGATAGTAAAAATCCACTTACACCCAACAGGTTCCTTTCCAACTAGCAAGTCATCAATATCCTAGGTATTGTTTTTATGAAGGGCTTCTATTTCAATACTCATAGCATCCCTCCAATCAGGTGTGGCTAAGGCTTCTAATAGACTTTGGAATGGATTGAGAGGAAATGGAGGCTAGAAAGGCATAGTAGAATGGGGACAACTAGACGTGTTCATGGGCCGGGTAGCCCGGCCTGACTCATTATTAAGTCGGGCTTATTCATAATTTTAGGGCCATGGGCTCAGGCTCAGGCCTAAAGCATCGGGCCCGACTTTTTTTTCAAGGCGAGCTCGAGCTTTGTCAAAAAAGCTCGGCCTGAGCCCAAATTGATACAAAATTAAATAATAAAATTATATTTTATTTAATAAAATATATATGTACAATATTTTTTCTTTATTCTTCTCTTTTTTCCAAGTAATAGTGAGATGTTTATTATTTTTAAGTTTTGAAGGTTTTTAATATAAACAAAACACTTCTTTATTGATTAAAAAAGAAAAAAACATCTATTTTCAAATTTTTGGTTGGGTTCAGATTCGGGCTCAAGACTTAGGGTCGGGCTCAGGCTCAGGCCTGAGTGTATTCTATTGATGTATATACAAAACTTGGCCCAGCCCATGAACAAGTCTAAGGATTACAAACTGTAGGAAAGATGTTTGGAAATACAATGAGTTGTACATTTCCTCTTACCTTTTCTCAAGGAAATGGGTAGGTCAAGGTTTGGAAGTGAAAGTGCTAGTGGAAGAGGTGATGGACATGTACAATGGGATGTACATTTCCTCTAGTACCACCTCTAGAGAATAGGATCAGAGGAAACAACTAGAGAACTAGCTTTGATTGTTGCTCCCTAGCTTGGCACCTTGGGTCTTTGGGGATAGTAAGAGTTTATACTGTTAATAGAGGAGTTTTACACCTACCTCATCAAGATGCATGTATTATTATAGATTAACATTTAGGCTATCTTTGGTTTTAAGGAAAATGTAGGAAAATGAAGGGAAAGGTAGGGAAATCTTTACAAAGAAGTAAATTTGCTTGCGAGAGAGAGAGAGAGAGGCCGAAGGGGGAATGGGAGGTTGCTATAGTGGAAAAAATGAAACAGAGAAATGAAAAGGGGAAGAAGAAGAAGAAGAAAGAGGGAGAGAGATCGAGTGAGGTAAAAGGTGAGAAGAAGAAAGAGTGAGGTGATAGGTGGAGATCGGATGGAGTTTCTGGTTTGTTGCCACCACTCTGTCTCGAAGAGAGGGAGAAGATGAATAGTGTATTAGGGCGAATGAATAACTTAGGTTAAATTTATATGGGAGGTAGGGCAATTTTGTAATTTTGGGAAATATTAAGGGTATTTTGGTGTTTTTTGACAAACTGGGTCAAACCGGGTCCAAGGGGTTGAACCGGGGTTCTGGTATAATGGTGGGTGGTTTTAGCTTAAAAAAATAGAGGGTTGAGATTGGTTTGACCACAAGGCAGGGTCTTGTGTCTGTGGGTATTTTTTGATGAAAATTTATAAGGTAGGTTTTTTTATCATTCCAAGTTGATTGGTGGGGCCAGATTAGTCCAAATGGGCCCAGATTAGTCAGATCTGGAAAGGGGTTGGTTTGGTGAATCTGGGTCTTGAAATGAAATCTTTGTATGATCGAAGGGAAAACAAGGTCTGTTTTGGGTGAAATTTCATAGGGTAGGGTTTCTAGGAAATTTGAATTGATTGGTAAGGTTAGAATGGGTCAAATGAGCCTGGATCAGGCGGATTTTGGATCCGGCCAATCTAGGACCTTGAAATGGAATCTTGGTGTGATTGAAGAGTAAACGGAGGTATTTTGGGCTGAGATTTAACAGGTGGGTATTTGGGGGTGTCTGAGATGTGGTGATGGTGTTTGATCGGCTCAGGGGGCCAAGATTGTAGGAATTTGGGTTAAAAAGATGTTTCCAAATGGAATCTTAGTTTGATGAAAGGGTAAACAGAGGAATTTTGAATTGAAATTTATTGTATAGTTATTTTGGGAGGTCATGGGTCTGATGGTGGATTCAAATCTAGTGGTTGAGGTGTAATTAGGGGTTAGTTGGGGCCATTGGATAGGTATCAGGCAGGTTTAATGCTGGATCTAATGGCTATTTGGGTGAAATTTGGATTTTTTTAGGTTTTTGGGTGTTTCGAGAGGACCGAAAGGGTCTGATTGAGTTTTTGAGGTGAATTGAATGTTCAGGTGGCAAACTGAGCAAAAATCGGGTGCTGACACCCTAGCAACCACAAGAAGGCCCTAGCAACCCCTGGTACGATCTTATATACACCCTGCAACCCCATGAAGGCCTTACCAACCCCAATTGCGATGGAATATGCCCTATCAACCCCAAGAAGGCCTTGATAACCCTAGGAGTAATAGCAAATCAAACCAAACAACATTTCGAAATGCGATGAGTTACCCTGGCAACCCTAAGGGGAGCCTGGAAAATATCAGGTGCGATCACAAAATTTCAATACATAAGTTTCTCTTAAATATAACTACCTACCCTTGTAAACCTAGGAAGTTCCTAGCAATACCAGGCACAATGACCAAATTGCAACACTTGACTATCCAAAGTGCGATGACTTACCCCAACAGTCCTAGGAAAGCCTTGGCAACATCAAGTGTGATGATAAGTCCCGACACAGTTTTCCCAAACGTGATAAAATGTCTTGGCAAACCCAGGAAGACCCTGGAAACCCAAAGGTCGATGGCAGACAATGACAAGAAAAAAAACCATAACAACAGCAAACACGACAATGAATCTTAGCACTTAGCATACTCAAGCATGATGACATACCCTAGTAACCCCAGGAAGTCCCTGGCAAACCCAAGTGCGTTGACATACCCTCCCTTAATAAAGCAAACCGCAAAGCTTACTATAGTCAAACAATTGTTCAAGAACTTGGCATTAGTAAGCTTCGACATTGTCCGTCTCATGCCAAAACTAGTAGGGAAAACACTCTTTTCAATTGATTGTTAATATTTTCAAACTATACGACTACATATACAACACGTAGTTCAAATAAATGATCTGTGATATTATTACAAGAATATTAGTATGCTTCAACAAATGCTCAAATCACAGCGCTAGAGCATTAGCATGTCCCAAAATCATGCACACTTAATGGAAGCTTCCTATCTCCTTTGTACCATATTTTCCCCTACCTAATACTTCACTTACAGAAATGTAGAGTCATAAAATCATCCTTAAACCATTCTTGTTTTTTTAGAAACCCACCAGCAAACCTATCAACAACATATCAACAGCGTTGCGATATTCCAACAATATTTAACACGTATGAATACACTTGAGATTCTATATACACTTCTAACAAAGCATACTTAACCCAACCTCAGAAGAATTCAAATGGGAGATATAGACTTGGCCCGATCTTTTCCCCTCTCGAATTTTTCTTGATAGAATGACTTCTATAAAGAAACAGGAGGTTAAAAATCAATTCGATCTAATTTCTTTCATGCTTCTTGATAGAATGACTTCTCTCAAGACAGGGGGCTGAGTATACCAACACAACCAAATGCAAATGATCAAATAATCAATGCCAAATTTCAAAGAAAATGAAAGATGAGCTCAATGCAATCGCTTGCGTTTGTCGCCCAAATAACACCAAGATATATCAAAATAGAAATGCATATTGATAAACTCACACTTATCAAATTAGCCTACCCAAATTAAAATTTTCTCATGAACACAGACTGCTATGCACCCTAATCAGGAACAAGAATGATCACCACACCCAACACTGCAAACGCACAAAATCGAGGTGCCATGACACCCATGGCCCCCCGTACTCATCACTTTGTCATATACCTCCAATTAAACCCAATGACACGAATCGATATGCCCTCACTTACCAACAAGTAGGGGCTAATATAGGTATATGTTGATTGCACAAATATGGGGGCAAGAGGAGGTGCTAAACTGATGCCACAAGAACACCTGTGATGAGTTCATAACTCGGCACACATCCGTGATGAGCTCAAAGCCAGCAACAGACTTACGATGAGATCAAAGCTTGAAATGAGCTTGCGATGAACTAAAGACCACTTTAGGCCTGCAATAGACCCAAAATGATAATGATGAAGATAAACTCAGAGCCATTGTGAGCCTGTGATGAGCATGAAGCCATTTGTCTCGCCCAAAATTATTACCCTTGGCTAAACAGTCATTGAAGCATAGCTTTAGGTGTCGAATCCATAGAGAAGCTGATTAAACCAACAAAATGAGTTATCTCTAAGAGTAAATAACCTAAAAGAAAATGATTTTCTAAAAATAAAAATAAAAATATTTGAATAAAAGTAACAATGATTAAATGATGAAAAGTAGTATTGTGATGAACAAGGTTTCAAAATTCACTTAATCGATTTGTTCAACTATTCACAACCTTGATTCTTATTTATTAATCAATTGCAAGTTTCACATCCCAAACAAGCAATCGAAAAATATAACTTTAAAAACCAACAGCAAGAACAAAAGTATTTGTTTTGAGAAAATTAATTTTCAAAGAGGAATAGAATGATCTATTCTTACAAGCTATCCAAGAACGACAATATATCCAACTGACAGTATTGCAATAAAGGATCAACCCATAAAATAATTCTACCCAATCAATTATTTTCTAACAACTTGCACATAAAAAGAGCATGACTAATCTTATATGGAAATTGAAGAATATAATTTATGGGTTTATCAAATAAAAAATTAATAAAAGAAGTTTCTCAAGAACAAAATTAAGCAATGAAATCTCTCAAGGAATCAAAGTAAAATAACAAGTAAAACTCATCGATTAAGATCCTCCTTAGCCTTGTTGAAGCTTTAGCCTTGCTTGAACGTCATTCTCCCCTCTTCTCTTCCGTGAAAGACTAAGAAAATAATGTTAAAATAACCCTGGAAGTCGTCCCCCTTTTTGGTTAGATTTTTCCTTTTTATTGTGCTGCTAGGCTCCTCAATCTGCTCAGCCCAGACCCACGTCTTATCCCCCAATTTTCACCTTGATAGAGATTGATTTAGAAAAAGTTATCAACAGATGAATTGTAACCCTATCTCTTAGTTACCCACATTTTCAAGAATCATCGAACTTCGACATTTGTAGAGAAAGATATTCCTAAATAATAAACATTTTCAAAGTAAAATGAAAAACGAATCAACACTCATACTTGGGCGATGGAACTTGGGCTTGGGTTTCTTGGACCTATGTTTGGGCTTTCCTCCATTCAATTATTAATTCTTTCATCATAAAAATTGCACAAATAGTAAAATTAACATTTATAAAATTATTGTGGAAAAATATTACTTTTAAGCACTTTATTTTACAAATGTCAATTGTTGAGAACACTTTAGATATACACTTTCATGCTTTCATCACCATTGTGAACCTGCAATGAGCTTAGATCCATCTCAGACTCGTGATGAGCACATAGCTGTCACAAACTTGCAATGAACACAAAATTAGTGTGAGACTGCAATGAGCTCAAAGCCATCACAAGTGAAAAGCGATAAAAAAGGCATATGATTTACTAATGTCGTGCATGATAGAGCATCCAATGAGATTAAAAGACTTATGAGATTAGTAATTGACATCATCTGCACTGCGTTAGCATAGGAGAACCACAAAAGGAAGTAGCATACATGTACTATGAAAATCTTCAAACAAAAGGAAACTTCGTCCTTGAGGTATCTCATAAGATACATGGTGAAACCCCAATGATGCTCCCTTAATAATTGATGTAAGGATAAAGACCCATTTTCCTAATAATAAAAGTCTCATTTTAAATCCTTCTCCTTATAGCCTTGGGTTTCTTTCTATAAAAGGGGGAACAACTCTCCCCTAAGGAGACGATGTATCATATAATCTAAACTTAGGATTTCTCGGAAAGGGACTCTCCCTGCTCTCCTCTCTTTCTCTTTCTTCCCCACATCCTCTCTCTTTCCCATCACCTTCTCCAAGCCTTCAAAGACTTAACCAACCTCCATTGCCTTACCACGGGACCAACAGTTGGTGTGTTTAGGTGGTTTGGAAAATTTGTGGATTGGGATTGTTAAAGTTGTGCAATACTGAAATCAATCTGAATTTTTTTAAAGGGAATTGGAGCTGGTCTACATTTAGATTGTATCTAGACCAAAGTGTGTGGATGTAGACATCTCTAGTGTGTTTTTTGGACCTTTTTAGGTATTAGGAGAGATCTTAAGGTGTGTATTAAAACTAAAAAATGTTTTTGAATCATGTCTTCTAAGAATTCTGCAACTTTTAGGATTCAGGAGGTCAAAACAAAATGAGTGGGGGATGGATATACATTTCCCCATGGTTGTAATTCCCTTTGATGGACTAAACTACCTTGAATGGTCTAGGGGAATTGAAGTTTACATTACTACTATGGGGAAAATAGGGTACATCAATGGTAAAGTGAAGGAACCAAAGTTTGGAAGTGTTGAACATGGTAGGTGGGACCAAGAAAATAGTATGGTGATGTCTTGGCTTTTGGTTTATTTTCATGCTTCTACAAGTAAGGAAGACATTTATGTGGGCTGAAACAGATTGTGAATATGGGAACAAACGAAATTTACCTATTCAGAGAAGAGACACTATACAAAAATATACCAATTACAAGTTGAATCCTCCACCTACAAGCAGGGGGAAAATAGCATCTCGGTGTACTACTTAGGTCTAACATCAATCTGGAAGGAACTTGATCATTATCAAAATGTGAATTGGAAGTGTGATGAAGATGCAAAGGCCTACAAGTCACTTGTCTCCTAACAACGAGTATTTTCTTTTCTTTTGATGTTGAATCCTACATATGAGTCCATGAAGGTACAAATCTTAGGAAGTGAGAACTTACCTTTAGTTTAGGAAGTTTATGCCCAAGTTCAGTCTAAAGAGAATAAAAGAAGTGTGATGAATTGTACAGAGGGGGAGCCAGTTGCACTAGCAATTCGATGAGGTACAAATTCAAATGACGGAAGCCCATTTAAGAAGGATGATTCACAAAAGATAGTGGATGATAAAGACAAGTTTTGGTGCAACCACTATCAAAAGTTTAGGCACACTAGAGACACATGTTGGGAACTCCATGGAAAGCCTAAATGGGTTCAAGAATTGAGTAAAAATCAACATCTGATTAGAGTAAGAAGCCAACTTAGTAGAGTCAAAAGAAATATAACTCAACAAATGTGGCATCTCATGAGACTAGTCCCATGGTACCCCAAGAGCGATACTCTGGTTCTGACCCCAAGGAAGAAATTATCAACTCCTTTCATAACTACTTGGAATTATATGGTAGGACACTTCACCAGATGGATTCTGGCCCAACTCTTTCTACCTCCTTTGTGTCTACATCAGGTAACACTGCATTTGCTTCCCATGTGTCATCTCAAACATCTGATTCCCCTTGGTAATTGACTATGGAGCTTCAAACCACATGACTGGTAAGTCAACTTTATTTCAGGCATATAACCTCCTCTCTGGGAGAGATAAGGTGAGACTAGTTAATGGATCATTCTACACTATAGCCGGTCAAGAAACCATCTCCCTTTCTTTTAGTCTTATCCTCTCTAATGTGTTGCATATTCCTAAATTACCTATCAATTTACTTTCCATTAGCAATATTATTCACTCATTGAATTATTCAGTGACCTTCTTTCCTTCTTTGTGTGTTTTTCAGGACTTGGGGGAAGACGATTGGTAGAGGAAGCACGGTGGATGGTCTCTACGTGTTGGAGAATGGGTTATTTAAGTCTTTGTTAGTTAGTGACTTATAATGTCAGACATGTCAATTAAGCAAACTGCGAACATCCCATTGAAATTGGGTGTCACTTCATGTTTATGAGAGGAGCCACCGCCCATCAATAACTTGAACATGGGAGTGATGGGCCTTCCTTTTTTGAGGAAAAAAAAAGACTCCCAATCCAAAGAAAAGACAAGACTCTAGGCATCAAGGGAGGGAGAGGCAGGTGTTAGGCACCCCTCTCCCTTTCTTATCTTGTGAATGCCAAATCTCAATAAAAGTTGAGAAAACTTATAGGCTTCCCTTGTCCAATGAAACTTCTATCATGAAGGGGATACCCTCTCATGAGGCTCCATCTCCTCCTCTCCCTCTTTTTAGGCATGGGATGCTCTTAGAGGAGCAAAGGGCCGGCTGAATACACAGTCATCCCCTCTTTATCCAAATCCTCCCACGTTCTTACTTAAGGAGGAGAGAGAGAGATTAAGTCTCAAGAAGCTTATCTCCCATGAACGACTCCAAAAAGCAAACATTAATAGAAAATAAATAAATAAATAAAATTAAACAAGAAGCTAATCTCTAAGCCAAGTATTCAGCCTAAGGCCACACAACCTAAGCACATACAAACCTATGGCAAAATCTTCAAATAATCCAAAAAGAAATTAAGGGAAAACAAAGAGGGGGAATCAAATATGTATTAACTAGTTGTGAAACTATTGAGATGCATTCGGCTGGACATACTAGTCACTTCCAAACATAAGTTAGAAAGTATCATGGTGGACAAGTATGCTATAAAAAATCGGCCTAGACACCTTTGCATACACAAAAAAAAAAAGCAAAGAAAAAGATAAAAAACCAAGGGAATGTGAAGCAACAACCCGAATAGTTATGTTAACTTTTTCTCAAGTAAAAAAAAATCAATTAACAGTCGGCTAAATACTTTCCTAAGCAGAAATACATAATGAAAGAAAGAAGAAGAAGAAAAATAAAAATAAACAAAAAAAAAAGAAAATAACAATTGTAAATTCGGTGGGAAGTTTACCTTCTTTGTAGCTTTTCCTTCAAGATATTGGGGCTGTTATGAATGAAATTTCGATGGAGAAGCTAAGGCTAGATGTCACCTATTTGATGGGGCAGAATAGGAAGATATGTTGATTTTGTTGGGAAGATGGATTGAAAACTTTAGCTGAGTCTCCTCTTTTCTTTCTTCTTCTTGTAATCCTCTTCTTTCTTCCTTCTTCCTTCTAATACGATCTAGGTGAGAGGTTTCTTTTTTTTCGTTCCTTTATTTTCTTGTTCTGATGGCTAGCAAAAATGGATGGAGAATGTGGAAGGGAAGAGGGGAGTAAAGAGAGATATTTCAGTGGTAAAAGTCCAGCTAAAGAAGAGAGGGAGATGGAGGAAGCTAGGGTTTGGTTGTTGGGTGTGGGGGAGAAGAGATGGGTGAGAGGGAGAGTTTAATGGTGGAGAGAAAGGAGAAAGTTGCAGTTTGGTTGATGGGTGTGGGGGAGAAGAGAGTGTGAGTGGGGAGAGGTGAAGGGAGGAGGAAGGAATGTCTTTTTCTTCTAGGATTGGTTCGATTAGTTTTGTAATATCGATTTTTCTCTTTTTTTATTTTATTTTTTCTTAGGCTTTCTTTTAAAACCAAATGGAGAGGGGTTGGTTCAATTAGTTGGGAATGGACTAAATTGGGGTGGTCTAGTTCTATTTGGACCGAATTAGGTTAATGTCTAGTTAGGGTTTAAATGAGAATGGTTAGAGATTTAGGGTTTAGCTAAAGTGGTTAGAGGGCTAGGACATATTTGTACTAATCTAACGGGTGGAGTCTTCTAGACAAGGCTCCTTAAATCACTCCCGCTTGTCTCCCCCTCATTTTAATGTCTAGAATGAAAGGGGATTTGAAATTTAAATTTTAAAATTCAAACTTAGGAGCCAAAACTAGAGGGGTGGCTAGGGTTTTGGAGTGTGTAAGTAAGGGTTAGGACGATCCTAGGGTGGAGAAGCAAGGGAGGCTCAAATCTAGGGCTAGGATTGATTCCAAGTTTAGTGAGGACTTTGGGGTGATTTTAAAAAATGTGTAAGGACATAAATGAAAAAACGGGAGGTTTTTTTTTGCATAAGAAGGCAAATCCAAGGGGGAATGATGTGTATGATTCAAGGGTTAAGATTAAAACTAAAGATGTTAGGGTTTATCTCAAACAACTATTTCACATGAATTGGAATCTTCGTAGATAGAGGGCTAAAATGGGAAATTTTGTAACAAAAATTTCCAAGGGGGTTCTAAGGTGTCCGAAAAGGGTGATGATAGGGTTTGATGGCCTTGGGGCATGTGCCAGAGTGAGAAATTATGGTTTGGAGTGTGTCAAGCAATGTAGGCTGTTGAATCAGAAATTTTTCTTGATGGAAAGGTAAAGTGGTCATTTTAGGTCTAGAAAAAGGAAGAGGGTTTATTTGGGCATTTTTCATACTTTTGGTTTTTTTGCTTATATTTACCGTAAGGGCCAATTAAAGGTATCTTATAGCAACTCGCCCAGAACCATGTAAGTTTTTCAATTTGATATAATATTATGCCCTCTTTCCCTTTGACAAAAAAAAAAGTCATTTTATTATTAATATACATATACATACATTATAAAAAAGGCAAAATCTGTAAAAAATTATTTTTGGCATATTTTATATGTTACTTAATATTTTAAGCATTTTTAGTTTAATTTATTTATTAATCGTATTAACGCCCAGAGACCAGAGATGGTAATAGAGCATAATACATACGTCTACAGAGCACGTGCCGTCAAAAGTCAATCTCCCGCTGTTTTTCTTTTTGATCAGCAAACAAGCGAGAGAAGAAGAGAAAACGCTGACGGAGAGAACTTTGAAAAATCCCATTTTTTCTCGCACACGTTCTCTTTCAATTGAATCAGAATCAGGCTCTCCTCCAGCAAAAGGTGCCTTTGTCATCTCCCGGCGACGACGACTTGAGCTGCTCCGTGCAAGCCCCCAGCAACTCTCGAATCGGGAATTCGAAACCCTAGATCTGAAATCCCACCTACTTCCTCTCTTATTGCCTGCATTCTGTACGTGGATGGTTTTCTGATCGCTTTCGGTTCGCTCTCCGAAGGTTCTGCGTTGGGGATCTCAATTTGAGACCTTTCAATTTTCGGTCCGCTGGATCGAAGATGCCGGTGGCGGCTTCGGCTATATATTTTCTGAATCTTCGGGGCGATGTTCTCATCAATCGTCTGTATCGCGACGATGTGGGGTAAGCCCAACTATCGGATTTCATCAATCGTCTCTATTGCGTTTCTGCACTTTTACGAGTCTTGGGTACTGGGGATTGTAATAGTTGCATCAAGGTATTTCAGATACGCTTAGGAGAGAAAAATTAGAGTTTCAGTGTTTTGAATTTTTGATAGAACTACGGTATTCATGGTCTTGAATGGTGTGGGTTTTCGTGTAAGTTTTATAAATATTTTATACAAATATATGTATTATATATGTATGTAATTTTTCCTCAGAAAGATCATAGAAATCAACTGAAAATGGTTTTGATGTTTCTAAGGATCCACAAAATGATTTTGTAAAACTGACTCATTAGAGTTGGATGTTGTGAGCTTGTGACTGCGAATTTTTCCCACTCCATGGACTGGACACCCTTCTTCGTAGCACTAGCACTTGCGCATTGTACACCATTTTAGTAGAGGATATTTCCCCATGGCCCCACAAAAAAAAATCTTCTCAATTTGCCGGGAAATATGTTCAAGAACCAAAATTCTGAATTTTATCATGTATTTTTTAACCATAAATAGATTCCATCCCTTTTTAAAGAAATAGGTGGGATTGCTTAACACTAGATCATTGGGATTTGGAAACTAAACTCCAGACATATTCAATTATACTCATTCTACAAGGAACAAAATCGGCTATGTCTTTGGACCATGTAGGGCTTGAAGTTGAAGGGGATTAAAAGATTGTAGTTGGGTGGTTATAGCAAAGCAAGGTCCTTGGCATCCAGATTGTAAAATTAATGGCAGAAGACTTTGATGAAGGTATTTTCCCTGCAAGAAAAATACTTTGAACAGTTAACAATAAAAAAAAAAAGAAATAGGTGGGATGCCTTTTAATTACGTTTCTATGACCATAAAATACCTTCCCATAGAGACCATTTAATTGTGGGACACCACCTACGTTAGACCTTAGACAAAAATAGAAATTTTTGGACTGCAAACAAAAACTGCTGGACTAGACAAGTATTAATAAAACAAATTTTTTATTTAATAAATTAATTACCGGGACTATTGAATGAAGATGGAGCAATGTGGAGCTACAGAAATAAAAGCAAGAAGTTTAGATGGGTGACTAGAAATTCCCAATTGAAGATTCAATGGGTGCAAAGATCAACCACTTGTTTGGTGATGCCTTATCAAAACAAGGGGTTGAAAGGTAATGGTGTTGATTGAGATGATCTGAAACTCTGAAAGCTGAAGTGGCAGAGGAGAAGGGGCTGAATCCCCCTCAGATCTGGTAACCTGAAGAGTGATTAAGGACTGGGTGAGAGGGAGAGAGTTGGAACTCTCTCGGTAATGGTGGCAATGGTTTTCTTACGCTGAATAGGTGGAGAATATCCTGCACTAGGGTTTCGAAGCTGATACTTCCTTTCTGAAGTTTTGATTACTGATGCTCATTTTTGGGATTTGAGCTGATATTTGTATTTGTTGTTCGAAGTTTCTAGACTTGAAGGTCTTTTTTGGATATGTTACTTTATTCCTCTGTGTTTATTTGATTATCTTTTAGAAAGTCATGACCAAAACACTATTATAAAATATGCCTGACAAGATAGGCATGTCGGTTAGTTACCCCGTCTGCTTTGTTTGTTACAAGAGGAATCACATGAAGGTTGGTACAAGGTCACATGCTTTTCCCAACCTCATGTGTGTATTCCAGATCTTGTCAATTGCTTATCATCATTGGTGACCTTGTTTCGCATGACTATAATAGCCAAAGTGCCTATTTCACACGTCCTCTGATTCTTACTATAGTTTTATGCATGTCTATGCTCTTATAAGGATTAACAAAAATCAAGTGTTTTATTATCAGAAAAGAAAAACAGAAATCAAATGTTTTGGGCTAAATTGCAACTCATTTGACAAGAGTGAGGTAGTAGGGACTACCTCTTATATTGATTGGGTGTACAATTTGTACACATTTGTTTACTATTAATAATAAAAAAAATTTCTTGGGGAATTGCTTATCATTGTTGGCGCCCTTGTTTTGCATGACTATAATAGCTGAAGTTCTTATTTCACATGTCCTCTGATGCTTAACTATAGTGTTATGCATGTCTATACTCTTACAGGGGTTAACAAAAACCAAATGTTTTATTTATCAGGAAAAAAAAAAACAGAAATCAAATGTTTTCCGCTAAATTGTAACTCATTGGACAAGGGTGAGGTAGTAGGGACTACCTCTTGTATTGACTGGTTGTACAACTTGTACATGTTTGTTTACTATTAATAAAAATTTTTCATGGTTGCTTATCAAAAAAATAAATAAAACAGACATTTTTTTTTGAGAACAGATAAAGTAAAACCATAATAATCAGAAAAGCCATCACCCATGTACAACAAGAGACTGTACATTGGGGAATCTACAAAAGGATCGCTGCAAATGCAATCAATTAATTACAAAATGATAAACCTCTGATCCATGAAACTTTTGCATTTTTTCTCCATCTATTCAAGTTTATATTTCTGGATTTTGTTGGTGACTGCATAATTGCATTTTCTCTTCTCTCTGTGGGGCAGTTCCTTCAAGCATCTTATTAATTTTAATGGTTCTTTCAGTGGAAATATGGTGGATGCATTTCGAATGCATATAATGCAAACGAAAGAACTTGGTACATGTCCTGTTCGGCAAATTGGAGGTTGCTCTTTCTTTTACATGAGAATCAGCAATGTATATATTGTGATTGTTGTCAGCAGCAATGCTAATGTTGCTTGTGCATTCAAGTTTGTTGTTGAGGTAACTCATCTTCTGTTCTTGCAACCATGCTATCTATAATGGATTTTATGGTTTCCCAGGAAAACACAGAACATGCTACAGTCTTATTTGTGCATGCACATGAAAAAGATTCAAAATATTATTGTAGCAATGCATATGAGAAATTTCAATTTAAGATATATGTATCGGGGATACATGGATAGGGCCATGGGGGCCATTACTTGGTATAATGGTGAAATCTCAAGCTAGCGAGTGTGAAAAAAATGGATTTGATTCTGGGAGCAGTCACTTTGTGTAAAAATTTTCCAAAGGTTTGGACTTTATCCAATCCACCCCTCCCAAGACTCCAAAGAGCCAGGATGACATTGGGTTATAGCATTTTTTTTTATCAGGGATACATGGATACATGGATACACAAAGTTTAACACATGTAATCTAAGATACTTATTTGATACCTCAAAGTTTTTTAACACAAATAATTTAAGAACACTGTTTAATGCATAATAATTTAAAAGCATGGCATATGAACCATAAATATTATAGTAATTGGTAAGGTACTTCAACACACAAAAAGTCCCCAAAAATACCAATGCTACTTTTTATTTTTTTTTGAGAAAGGTAAAGTATTGGTATTGTATTGAAAAACTATAAAGATCAAAAGAACATCCCCATGTACAAAGAGGACCTGTACAATGTGAATAAACAGAACTAAGAGATCAATCAAAAAAGCTCCAGCATGCAAAAAAGAAATGAGCTAGACACCCTGAAATATTTTTTTGTACACCCTTTCAAGAACAAAGTAAATCTATAAGAAAATTTCTGATTTCTAGGTAGGATGCTTGTTGTCAAAAGTATGACTATTCCTTTCCTTCCACACTGTCCAAATGATAGCAGCCTGGAAGGTATTCCAGAGAAGCCCCTTCTATTCAAGCCTTTGATAGACCAACCCTGCAATAGCTGAAGTAGAGATTGTGGCAAGCAGAAATGCAGCTAGGAGAAGCTACAATGCAAGAAGATATGGCTTGAGGATTCCAGGATTCATTGCAGAAAGAGCAAAGATCATTAGGAAGAGGCATTCCTCTTCTAATTAGCTGGTCTGTGGTTGAGCATCAATTGAGGGCTGCAGTCCAGAGAAGGAAAGCAATTTCAGAAGGTATGTGAGGACACCAGATCCTAACCCAGGGAAAGCAGAATCTTGTCTGTAGGAGAGACAGCCATAAAGAGATTTTACTGAGGATTTACCTGATTTCTCCAAGCACCAAACACTTTCATCTTCCAGCTGGGGATTAGGCATTATGCCTTGGATAAGGATTAGCAGAACCTGATGAAAAAAGGTTTATTAGATCAGCCAATGGACCAACTTTCCAATCATTGAGTTTCTTCTAAAGGAAGGGCCCCAGAGAATCCTGTCACTCACCTGATCAAAGCACTCCTCCACCACAGCCTCCTTGTTTTGAGCTTATATCATAGAGTGAGGGGAACCTATCTTTCAAAGTTGTTAGAGTCGGCTGTAGAGGGGTATTTTAGTCATTTTACTTATGTTATATGCTTGATGTAATTACTGTTATATTCTAAGTGATGTGTCCCACTCTTAAGTGGGGGCACAATAGTCATTCAGCTTCTATTTAGAATACTATAAATAAATCTGGCCGACTAGAGAGATAGTGTGTTCTCTAATTCAATCCATTCTTTTCTTCTACCTCTTCTTCTCTTCTCCTATCTCTCTTTTCTTTCATTCTTGTTTTCTGTTATTCTGAAACTGAAACCTGTACAGATCTGAACTTTATTCATGGTATCAGATCTGTTATAAATCAGTTGAGATCTGCCCAGTTTTCTGTGCCTCCCAATCTAGTATTTTGCAGATTTCTCTTCAGTCACTTGGAGTTTGACAAAAAGGCTGAAAAGGAGTGATTGCTTTTTGTTTATGGAGGTTTTGATGCCTCCGGTTGGTAGTGTTGTGGTGGGGAGCAATCTCTGGTGTGTTGCAGACCTAGTATTATGTGCATGAGGTGTATTTGGGTGATTTTTTGTGGTGTCGAAAGTGGAGAACAGTGGTGATTACCATTGTTGAAACTTGTGACAGTAGATGTTTCAGCAATAGTTAGTCGTGGATGTGCAGTGTGGTGATCGGTTAGTAAGGTAGTGTGACATATGCGTGTGATTTTTTTTATGGCAGCTATAGGAGACATCAATGAACACGTCTAGTGTTATGACTCCCCCTGATTACTTGAATGTGCAGATGACCTCTACTAAACTAAACGGAGAGAATTATGTACCTTGGGCTAAGTTTGTTGAAGTTTTTCTTAGAGCTAAGAAGAAGGTGAAGCATGTGAAAGAAGATAAACCCTCAATTGACTCTTAGGAGTACAGTGATTGGGAACAAGAAGATGCACAAATTATGACTTGGTTGTGGAATAGCATGGAACCTAAGATTAATGTGAATTTCATGTTCTTAGACACAACTAAAGAGATTTGGGATCATGCAAAGAAGCTTTACTTAGGATAGGACAATACTACTAGAGTATACTAGCTTTACCAAGAGTATTTTAATTTGTAACAAGGTAATCAAAGTCTTAAGGAGTACTAAGCTAGCCTGTGGAATCTTAGGAATGAGCTGACTATTTATCATCGCTTTACATCTGATGTCAAAACCCAACAACAACAGAGAGAGAGAGAGAGTAGTTTGATGTAACCCGATTTTTAATGGGATTGAAGTGTGAATATAAACCGGTGAGAGCACAAATACTAGGTGGGTCTGCCCTTCCCTCTCTTGAGGAGGTGTTTGCTCGTCTCAGGAGGATTTCGGTTGGGCTTACAGAGAACTCTTACCATATCTAATAGGTCTGCTTTTGCAGTGACAAGAGGGGGAGGTCGTGGTGGTAGAGGAGGAGCTCGGGGAATTCAGCCAGGTTGTATTGGAGGTTGAGATTTAGGGGGAGTTCATGGTAAAGGGCATAGCGGTGGTCCACGGAAGTGTACACATTGTAGAATGGAGGGACATACTATCAACTTTTGTTGTGATTTACATGGCCCACCTTCAACTTGGGCAAATCATGTAGTGGCATAGTGGTGGGGATATGAGACAAGAAAATCAGCAAGCTGATTAGACACCTACATCTATAGATGCCTCCGGGTAAGAGATGATGAGTCATGAGTGTTCCATGTGATGAGTATGAGTGATTTCTTTAGGCTACTCAGCAGAATACAATTATGCTTGCCCACTCAGGTATGACTTATCTGGCATCCAAACCCTCTCATTGGATCATTAACTCTGGAGCTTTTGATAATATGACTGGGATTCCATGTGTGTTTTCTTCTATTTTTCCGTCCTCTACACTCCACATTGTTACCCTTGTTAATGGCTCCACCTCTTCCATATGTGGTATTGGTATTGTTAACACTGGTTCACTATCTTTGTCTTCAGTTTTGTGTGTTTCTAAATTCCCTTTTAACCTTTTATCTGTTAGTAAATTGACCAAGTCTCTTAATTGCTCTATCACATTTTACCCTTCTTGTGTTTTTCAAGATCTCAAGACGGGGATGAATATTGGTGAAGGGCATGAAGCTGGTGGGCTGTATTACCTTGATGGTGGTGGACCTAGTGGTTCGTCAACAATTCTTCAATCGTCTCTTTCTCCTCTACAGTGGCATTGTAGACTTGGTCATCCATCTCTTAAAGCACTTAAGTTACTTGTTCCAGCATTGAGTCATCTTTTTTACTTTGGATTGTGAGTTTTGTTAGTATGGGAAACATCATTGTGTTCCCTTTAATCCTAGGGTTGATAGCCGTATGTTGAGTAATTTTTTTTTTTTGGTTCATTTGGATATTTGAGGGCCAAATAAAATAGTGTCACACAATGGTTACAAGTACTTTGTGATTTTTGTCGATGATTATTCAAGGATGACATGGCTTTATCTTATGAAAGAAAGGAGTGAATTATTTTTTATTTTCCAAAAGTTTCATGCTGAAATTCACACTCATTTAGTGTACATGTTTAGATCTTTCGTTCTGATAATGGCCGAGAATATTTTTATACACCTTTTCAACAATATTTGGAACATGGTATTATTCATCAAACCTTTTGCACTTACATCCCTCAGCAAAATGGGGTAGTTGAAAGAAAGAACCACCACCTCTTGGAAACTGCTCGGTCCCTTTTGCACCATATGAATGTACATAAGTGTTTCTGGAGTGATGCTGTGCTTACATCTTCCTTTCTTATTAATTGAATGCCTATGTCCATCCTTGATGGTCGTTCTCCCTTCTCTGTTTTGTTTCTTACATTTTCTCCGTTTCTTCTCACTCCTAGGATTTTTGGGTGTATGTGTTTTGTTCATAATCTTGGACCTGGAATGGACAAATTAGATGCACGATCTACCAAGTGTGTCTTCCTTGGCTACTCTAGGACCCAGAATGGGTGCAAATGTTATAATCCTAATTCTCAACGTTGCTTTGTGTGTCCAGATGTTACGTTCTTTGAGTTTGTTCCATTTTTTTTCTGGGTTATATGTCTTTTCTCCTTCTCTTCCGCTTCCAGTTCCTATTAAGGACCTCATTCCTCTTGTTCCTACTGCGACTAAGTCTTCACTTTCGGTGCAACTTCCTACTGAACAACCACCTATATGACAAGTGTATACGCATCGACATACACCGGCAACTCCTCCAGTTTCTTCACCGTCAACAGATCCAACAGTTGTTTCTGCACCACCATCACCCCCAATTTCTGACCTTGACCTTTCCATTGCCTTGCGTTAAAGGGAAACTTAGTTGTACCCTTCATCCTATCTCTAATTATGTTTTTGTATCTCATTTTTCTGCTTCCCATCGATAGTTTGTTTCGTTGTTGTCATCTGCTTTTATTCCTAAGGATGTCCAGCAAGCCCTTACCTCTCGAGGATGGCGTCAAGTGATGGAAGACAAACTCTCAGCTCTAGATCATAATCATATGTGGGATCTCACCACTCCTTGGTAAGCATGCTATAGGTTGTAAGTGGTTATACACTGTCAATCATGGTTTCAAATGTCACCAAATGTCGCTAATGTTGCCCGACATATGTCAATGTCGAGGCTCACTGACATTTCCTATATTTCGGAAATGTCGACCAAACCGGTCCAAATAACCAAAAAAAAATACAGTTTTTCCTATTATGTTGACAGGATGTCGACTAATTTACAATAAAAATATAAAATATTAGTATATTATATTAATATAATACAGTATATTAATATAGATTCTTCCATTAATAATTTCTATTTAATATTTCAAATAAAATATTTATAAAAAGAATTAACAAAATGTAAAAACAAAAGAATAAATTAATTACTTTATAATATAAAACATAAAATATTTTTCGAGTAATAAAATATTAACTAGTTAGTATTTTTTTTTAAATATTTATTAAAATCAGAAAATGTTTATTAAATTTTATAATAAACCATATTCTACATTTAATATAAAAAATCAGAATAAATTTAGTAAATTTTATACTAAATCATAATTTATTATAAATTTAGTATTAAAAATCATAATAAATTCATTAATTTTTATAAGAAATCAGAATTTATCATAATCTTAATTCTACAAAAAGGGGAATCAGTTTATTAAATTTATAATAAAACATAATTTATTATAAATTTAGTATTAAAAATCATAATAAATTCATTAATTTTTATAAGAAATCAGAATTTATCATAATCTTAATTCTACAAAAAGGGGAATCAGTTTATTAAATTTATAATAAAACATAATGTATTATAACTTTAATATTTAAAAAGTCAGAATAAATGTATTTCTATTTACTAATGTGAAATAAATATATTAGAATTTATAATAAATCAGAATTAAAAATAAGAAAAGAAAATATCAAATAACCTTGTAAAAACATAAAAGTGCATAATAAATCAGTAAATTGTCATTTACTAATTTGTTATTGATCTTAGTTTCTTAGGTTTATATAATGGTTGGGAATAAGATAATATTCTAGAAATATGTATTAATGCTTCTTTTATCATTTTACAATATATCTTTGCATATTTCCACATATTTCATAATATTTCCACAATGTTTCTAATTTTTACAATATTTCCCCTCGACATTTCCGACATATGTCCTATATTTTGGTAAGCGACATTTCCATCGACATCGACATTTTAAACCTTGCTGTCAAGTATTTATCTGATAGTAGTGTTGAGTGGTTGAAAGCTTGGTTGGTTGCCAATGGTTATTTGCAGTTATATGGCATTGATTATACAGAGACTTTCTCTCTAGCTACTATGTATGATTGGCCTTTGTTTAAACTTGATATCAATAATTCCTTTTTACATGATAATCTTCTTGAGGATGTGTATATGGAGCAACCACCAGGTTTTGTTGCTTAAGGGGAGGATGGTTAGGTGTGTAGACTCAAGAAGGCTATTTATGGACTTGAACACTTTGTGCATGGTTTGGTAGATTTATTGAAGTTGTGAAGAAATTTTAGCATGAAACAATGTCAGGTCAACCATTCAATATTCAACTATGATTCCGGTGCTAGGAAGATTTTATTGGTGGTATATGTAGAAGATATTGTTATTAGTAGTAGTGACAAGTTGGGGATTGATAGGTTGAAGACCTTTTTGCATGATCATTTTCAGACAAAGGACCTGGTGAATCAAGATATTTCTTAGGGATAGAGGTAGTAAGGTCCAAGTATGGTATTAATTTGTGCCAAAGGAAATACATCTTTGATTCGTTAGAGGAGACATGGTTGTTGGGTGCCAAACCAGCTGAAATACCCATGTAATCAAATGTCAAGTTGAGTAGTGATGCAAGTGAGGAGTTTAAAGATCCTGGAAGGTATAAGAGGTTGGTGGATAAGTTGAACTACCTAACCATTACTTGGCTCGCTATTTCATTTGTAGTTAGTGTAGTGAGCCGGTTTATGCAGAATCCTTGAATCCCACATTGGGATGCGATTCTAAGGATTGTACGGTACTTGAAGGGAGCTCTAAGCCGTGGTTTGTTATATAAAAGTGGAGGAAGCCTTGAGATAGAGGGATACACTGATGTTGATTGGGCCGGCTCCATATTTGATAGAAGGTCCACTACAAGGTATTGCACTTTTTTTTGGGGGCAATTTGGTGACATGGAAAAGTAAGAAGTAGACAGTGGTAACAAGAAGTAGTGCAGAAGCTGAATATAGAGCCATGACACACACAACATGTGAACTAATGTGATTGAAGAATCTCTTGGAGTAAATGGGGTATTTGATTGACACTCTATGAAGCTATATTGTGATTACCGTGCTGCAGTTCATATCTTTTCTAATCCAATTTTTCATTAAAGAACAAAAAATTTCGAAGTTGCTTGCCACTTTGTGAGAGAGAAAGTGCTTAGTGGAGTGATAAGTACATCATATGTGAACATAGGAAATCAATGGGCATACTTGTTTACCAAAGGGTTGAGTCGAAGAAGAGTGGATTACATATGTAACAAGCTAGGACTATATGACATATACACCAGCTTGAGGGGGAGTGTTACAGTTGGCTGTAGGGGGGCAGTTTAGTCATTTTACTTTATGTTGTATGCTTGATGTAATTGCTGTTATATTCTAAGTTAAGTGATGTGTCCCACACTTAAGTGGGGGCACAATAGTCATTGTGCTTCTTTTTTAGAAAACTATAAATAAATCTGGCCAACCAGAGAGATAGTGTGTTCTCTAGTTTGATCCAGTCTTTTCATCTACCTCTTCTTCTCTTCTCCTCTCTCTCTTTTCTTTCATTCTTATTTTCTGTTATTCTGAAACTGAAACCAGTACAGATCTGAACTTTAAAACTCATACCCTCTGCATGCTCCACATGGAAGCTTACTTTTGAAATTCTTCCTAATGCCACCAACTCATGGCTAGAATGAACTTCTTGCCAACCCACTTGTTGAAATAGATTAGCATCTGGATGTAATGATTTAATCTCTTAATACTTAAGCAAATTTTTGGATGTTTGTAAATTGTTTATGTTGCTGTTAATGTACCTCTATGGTAGATATTGTCATAATGTGAGGTGATTTATTTGGTGTTCATAATTTTGGATTTTGGTTATAAGCATCGATATGATGCTCAACAAGGTATGAGAGAATGGTGTCTTCAGGATGGAGAATCAATTACCCATTTACTTCTTGAATGGTTCATCATTATGCAGCTTTGGCATTTCTTTTTCGAATTAATTGGCTGGCAATTGGTAGCTCTGGGCAACATAAAAAACATGACCATCCAGTTTCTGTAGGAAAGCACGTGTGTTTTGCAGGAGGGGTGGAGCATTCTTTTTATTGTAAAAGCAAAAGAAAATTTTATTAAAAATAAGGCTGTGTTTGATTTGAAGGAAAAGGTAGGGAAAGGAAGGGAAGCCTTGTATGGACTTCCCTAGCTTTCCCTTCCTTTCCCTACCTTTTCCTTAAAACCAAACATAGCCTAAAGGATAAAGGTTTACAGTCCAAAGGTGAAGAGATATCACCTAATCAGTATATACATCATAAGTTTTTTTTTTTTGATAAAACAAGAGGGGCTACACAAGGGAACGAGGGAGGAAATCACAAGATAATTTAAGTCCCTATTAGTATTCTCCAAGGAAGACCGAAAGATTGTCCCCAAAATTCTTTCTATTTATATCTTTAAATTCTAGGAGAACCCGATCTACCACCAAAGGAATATTTTTTTTTTATTTGTAACACCAAAGGACAAATTTCTTCTGTATTTGTATTTCTCTTAAAAAATACACATATTCTTTCTCCAAACACCCAGACAAACTGTAAATGGAACGTTGCTCCTAGATATCTTTCACTTTCTTCTTTTTCTAATCTTGGTCATGTAGAAAAGATCTTCAATTCAGTCGGGTAAAATTTTCTGATCTTAAAAACTGTTAGGAAAAACTCCTAAATGAATTCCTTTGATCTGCATTGAATAAAAAAGGTGTCTCACATTCTCTTCCTTTTCCTCATACAAAACACTCATTTTTTTTATCAGTAAATATGTGTTTTATTAAAATTCAGAATGTAAGCATTTTATGCAATTTGATGTTGGGACTGTTGATCCCTTTTCCTCACTCTATTCATCCCTCATTACAGTGTAGCCCAAAATAATTGCTGTCTCAATGCCCCTTGTTTTGCTAATCCATTCGGACCCATTTAAATTCAGCCTCAACCTCCTTGGTAATCTTCGCCACTTCCCTAATCACATGTTTAAATGTCCATGGGGTGTGGCTGCTATTTGTTGCCCATGAAATTACTACTTTTGAATCCCCTTCCACTTCAACATGTCTGCATCCTAGTTGTTTGGCTACCTTTAACCCTTGTGGTAATGCCAACAGTTCAGCCTTCAACGATCTACCGTTGCCAATCGGCCCTGAGAACATACCCAATATCCTCTTGTCAGGGTTTCTTAATACTCCTATTCTTGAAATGCCTGGAATTCCATATGAGCACCCGTCAAAATTCAGCTTTACTTTATTGCCTTCCGGCGGTTTCCACTCCGGCCTTACTTTATCTCTTACTCTCGAAGATTGTGCTACTTCGGATCATGTTCTTAGAATATTTGCAACTGAGAAGACTTGAAAGCAGTCCAAGGGTTTTACCCAATGGGCTATTTTCACCTTGATATTATCAATCACTTTCTCTACTGTTCTACTTTTCTCCAAGAAAATTCTGTTGTTTCTCTCTTCCCATATTATCCAACAAATTGGTGCCTTTGTTGCTTTCCACATTACCATCCCTCTTTCCTTTCTCTGTCTCAAGAAATCATGGTTGAAGAGTTCTGCCACATCTTGAGGGGGAGCCCACCTGCAACCAAAGAGAGTACAAAAAAAATCCCAAATTCGATGCACAAAAGAACATGATATCATTAAATGAGAAAGGGTCTCACCACTTTCCTTACACAGTGAACACACATGAGGAGAAAGGCACATGTATGGCCTTCTTTTCTGCAGCATATCACAAGTGTTTACCTTACCAAGGAACACTTCCCAATAGAAAGCTTGGATCTTCGGGGGAATAGGCTTGCACTAGATTTCTTTCACTGGGAAGGTCCCGCCTAGAGGGTTGGGGGAAGCAAGTACTTTGAGTAGAAGATCAAGACTGTAATCAGTCTTGAATCCTAAAAGGTTTTAGGTTTGTAAAACAGAAAGGAAGATGAGAGAAAATGGAGAGAATAGAAGAGAAGCAAGAGAACACAAGTTGCTGAAAGGAGGGACGGATTCTAACAGATCTGTCGCCGCCACTCTCTTAATATTTATAGGTTTATGTGTAGTACATGATGAAAGGACACATCTGCCCTTGGTACTTACATAATAAAGAAAGTAAATACAACTGAAATAAATAACAGCTGAATTAGCAAACTAACTCAAACTGACACTACTATAACTGAAACAAATATTGCTGTCCTACGAACACAGTGGGGACCACTGCAGTGGGGCCCACATCAGTGTTCTCTACACTCCCCCTCAAGTTGGGAGTAGATATCTATCATGCCCAACTTGGATAGGTCTGTCTCTAACTTTTTCCTCGGTATAGCCTTGGTGAGGATATCTGCGAGCTGCATATTGGATGTGATGTACGGAAGACACACTTCTTGTGATATAACTCTTTCTCGCACAAAATGTCAATCAACTTCGGTATGTTTAGTTCTGTCATGCTGCACTGGGTTGTGGGCTATATTAATAGCTGCCTGATTATCTCAATACAACATTAAGGGCTTTTCATAGTCAATACCCAACTCTTCAAGTAGTGACCTCAGCCATAAGATTTCAGCCACTCCATTAGCCATTGACCTGTATTCCGCTTCAGCACTGGAGCGGGAAACAACACTCTGCTTCTTACTCCTCCAAGAGACAATGTTACCTCCCACAAGGGCACAATATCCAGAGGTAGACCTTCTGTCATCAGCACTTCCAGCCCAGTCGGCATCTGTATAGACTTCCACCCTCATGTGATTATTGTTCTTGAGTAATATACCTCTACCCGGGCATCTTTTCAAGTATGCTAATATTCGTTCTGCCGCAAGAAGATGAGAAGTTCTAGGGGAGTGCATGTACTAGCTGATAACACTAACTGCATAGCTGATATTCGACCGAGTGAGACAGAGATATAAAAGCTTTCCAACCAACCGTTGGAACATAACTTTATCCTCAAGAGGGTCCCCACCCTCTGCACTAATCTTGTGATTTTGTTCGATGGGTGTATCGGCCGGCTTAACACCCAACTTTCCAGTTTCCGCCAATAGATCTAGAACATATTCTCTGAGAGATAAAAATCCCCTGCTTGGATCTAGCAACCTCAATACCCAAAAAATACCGTAGTGCACCAAGATCTTTTACCTCAAACTCTTGATGAAGGAGCTGCTTGAGAGACTCAATCTCATGGCTGTCATTTCCTGTCACCACATTATCATCTACATATATTGTTAGTAGTGTCAGAAAGGACTCCATCCTTTTGATGCATAGTGTATGATCCGACTGGGCCTGTACATAACCAAACCTTCCAAGGGCTAATCTGAACCTATCAAACCAGGCTCTAGGTGACTGCTTCAAACCGTACAATGCCTTGTTCAGTCGGCAAACCTTCTTACCTGTCTCTGTTTCATAGAATTCAGGAGGCAACTGCATGTAAACTTTTTCTTGTAAGTCTCCATTCAGAAATGCATTTTTAACATCCATCTGAAACAGGGGCCAAGAATGATTTGCTGCAAGGGATAACAAAACTCGAATGGTGGTCATCTTGGCTACTGGGGCAAAGGTCTCCAAGTAGTCTATACCATAAGCCTGAGTGAATCCCTTTGCAACCAGCCGGGCTTTGTATCTTTCAATAGAGCCATCAGCATTATGCTTCACAGTGAATACCCATCTGCATCCCACCGGTTTCTTTCCTTTTGGTGGGTCAACCAGTGTCCAGGTATTATTCTTCAACAGGGCATCCATTTCGACTTGCATTGCATCTTTCCATTCTGGAACCGATAAGGCTTCTTGCACTGTTCTTGGAATAGGGACATCGGCAATGGAAGTGAGATAGGACCGGTAAGATGGTGATAGACGATCATAGGATAGGAACTGTGAGATGCTGTGAGCTGTAGAAGTGGTGCAATGTCGTTTCCCTTTGCGAATGGCAATAGGGAGATCAAGGTCATCCACAGGAGGGGAAGTGGCAACAGCGAGAGGTATCTCAGTAGGCTCTGGATCTGAAGCCGCAGAAGGAACTGGATCTGGCCGGGACTGCTGAAGACTAGGATCAACCTGCCTGCATTGCCTGTGATAGACTCTCAACTCCGGCTCCCTCTGACCACCCTCACCACTACAACCTTCATTACCTAGTGGAATAGGTAAAGGAACAACCCCACTTCCACTCTCACTGCTCAAAACAACCCCACTTCCACTCTCACTGCTCTCCCCCTGAGGAAAGAAACTCAAAACAGCCCCACTTTTACTGCTCTCCCCCTGAGGAGAAACCCTAGGATAGTAGGGTGTCTCCTCAAAGAAGGTGACATCCATAGAGACAAACCGTTTCCCTGAAACCGGATCATAGCAGCAATAACCCTTTTGAGTTTGTGCATAACCAAGGAAAATGCATTTGGAGGCCTTAGGGTCAAACTTGGAATGATGGGGCCCGAGAAGCTGGACGAAACAGGTACAACCAAAGGTTTTAAGGGGAACAATGAACAACTCCTTGCCTGGGTAAAGAAGGGAAAATGGGGTTCTCATATCAAGGACCCGGGAAGGAACTCGATTAATGAGATAAATTGCCGTGAGGATAGCATCACCCTAGAAGCGAATAGGTACATTGGAGGTAAACATAATGCTTCTAGCCACCTCCAAGATATGCCTATTCTTCCTTTCGGCAACGCCGTTCTGCTGTGGTGTATAAGGACAAGTGCTCTGGTGAATAATTCCATGGCTACGAAGGTAGGAGGTCAATGGTTGAGCAAAGTATTCCTTTGCATTATCAGATCTGAGGACTTTGAGTTTAGTTCCAAACTGAGTGAGAATCATCTGATGGAAGTTTTGGGTCAGAGCAAGAACCTCATCCCGAGAACGCATAAGATATACCCAAGAAAACCGGGTATGGTCATCAACAAACAGTAGAAAATATCTGTACCCACCCATAGAAGAGATATGATATGGCCCCCAAACATCAGTATGCACAATATCAAAAGGGAAATTACTTCTTTTATTACTTAAAGAATAAGATGTTCTACAATGTTTGGCAAGCTCACAACTCTCACACCTCAACTCTGATAGCTCAACAGACTCAAATAAAGCAGGAAACAGACTCTTCAAAGACTTAAAAGACAAATGACCTAATCGGTTATGCCAAAGCATAACTGAACTCACAAACTGGGAAACAAAAGACTTCTTATCCACTGACTCTTCCTGTCGGGTACTCTCCCCAAGCAGATAGATCCCGTTCGTCTCACGGCCAGTTCCAATCACCTTCCTCGTCTCCAAATCTTGAAAAACACATCGGTTAGGGAAAAAGGTTATTGAACAGTTCATGTGTTTGGTAATACTACTAATTGAAAGGAGGTTGGTATCAAGCTTAGGAACATGCAAAACAGAAGATAAAGAGATAGTCCGATAACTTGATGTCCCCCTTGCCCGAAATGAGAACAAGCGAGCCATCAACAATGGATACTCTATCTCGGCCAGAGACAAGTGATAAGAAGTAAACAAAGATGGCAAGCTAGTCATATGGTCAGATGCACCTGAATCTATTACCCAGTAGTGATCAGTATTACCTGGAGCTGAAGCATGGTAAGCTGAGGCTCGAGTACCTGAATGTGCAAATGCAGATGTAGCAGGAGCTGATGGGGACTGGGATGGCTGAGCTGAACTTCCAACTTCCTTTTCCAACTGTATGAGGGCAGCCCGAACAGCAGCTAAAGTCTCCAGGGATGTACCTGATGAGGATGTTGAATCAGTGTTCACTGCCATATGAGCATTACCCTTCTTATTTCTCAGTTTTGCTGGGACCAAGTGAGGATGTAGCTTCCAACAAGTATCTTTTGTGTGCTTGGGTTTCTTGCAATGTTCACATACCAGATCCCATTTATCTTCCTTCTTCCGGTCCCTTTCTGAGTCACCCCCTGGCTTGGGTTTAATAGCTGTTAAGGCTGGGAAAGAAGGCTGAGGCTGCATCATAACTTTCCTCCTGGTCTCTTCACTATGCACCAAGGAGTATGCTTGAGAAAGGGTCACACTATCTCTTGTCAATATCTGTTGTCGCACAATGTCATATTCTGAATTCAAACCAGCCAGAAACTCAAATACCCTATTCGTCTCAACTTGTTTTCTGTGAGTCAGTGCATCTTTGGGACTCTCCCACTCAAGGGTCTCCAGATGGTCAATCTCATGCCACAAGGATTTCAAGGTAGAGAAGTAGACAGAAACTGGCTTCTCTCCTTGTTTAAGGCTGTTCACCTCACACTTCAGTTCATAGGCTCTGGCAACATTGAGGGGTTGGGAATAGGTTTCTTTTACAACATCCCATATTTCTTTGGCTGTCTTTGCCCACAAGTAATTTTGGCTGATATGTGGCTGCATGGAATTACACAACCATGCCATAACTAAATAGTTCTCTTGAACCCACTTGGTGTATATTGGGTCCTCCTTGGAGGGTTCTTTCACATTTCCCAAGAGGTAACCCAGTTTTCCCCTTCCTCCAATAGCCATCATGGCTGATTGTGCCCACTCCAAATAATTTGACCCATCAAATCTCATAGTTGTAATCTGAAACCCGGTTTCAGATACATTACCATAACTGTGGTTTCCAAAACTACTATCTCCCTGACCCTTGAACTCCATCTTTGATCAAGATTTAGTGGCTACAAACTGTTAGAGCAATTATACCAGAAAAATAGAGTCAAGGAAGTAAGTCTGAAAGCTGATCCGAAACTGATATGATCTGAAACTGATATGATCCGATTAGAAATACCAACACAAAACCGATCTGAAACTGGTCTGATCCGATCAGGAATACCAACACAAAATTGATCTGAAATCAATCGCCTATCAATCTGAGATGCTGTTCGCTGAAACCACTACTGTGGGGCCCACTACAGTGAGAGCAAAAAATAGGGTTTCAACTGTAGGTTTGAAGAAAATTAGTGATCTGAAATCACTAAAGTGCTCAGCTGCACTCTCAAAGCAGTCCGCACCAGTAGGACTTGTCGTAGGGCACTGTGAAACCCTAAAAACTAATCCCCTTTGAAGAGGAGGGTTTGACCCAACAATCAAACCCTAGACACAAACTTAATCACAGTTCGGCAAGCCAAACCCTAGAGCAAACTTGAACACAATTCGGCCCCTCTTTCTAGATAGGTCCAACCTATCTCGACTGATTGCAATCTCTAAAAACCAGTAAAGAAACAAACTTACTTACTGATTACCTGCCTTCGGTGTACTATCTTCTAGGGTTACCTGAACCCTAGCCTTCGCTGCCTCGTCCTGATTACCGACTCTCTGCAGGCTGCGGCAAGTCTTCAACTGCTGCGAACCTCTCCTGGTAATCTCCAAGATTCAGCCGCCGAAAAACTTCTTCAAGGCTTCCAGCCCTAGCTAGTTCTCATGTGATCGGCTGGACTAGATACACATGAGAAGCCCTAGATAGGCTCTGATACCAAGTAGAAGATCAAGACTGTAATCAGTCTTGAATCCTAAAAGGTTTTAGGTTTGTAAAACAGAAAAGAAGATGAGAGAAAAGGGAGAGAATAGAAGAGAAGCAAGAGAACACAAGTTGCTGAAAGGAGGGACGGATTCTAACAGATCTGCCGCCGCCACTCTCTTAATATTTATAGGTTTATGTTTAGTACATGATGAAAGGACACATCTGCCCTTGGTACTTACATAATAAAGAAAGTAAATAAAACTGAAATAAATAACAGCTGAATTAGCAAACTGACTCAAACTGACACTACTATAACTGAAACAAATACTGCTGTCCTATGAACACAGTGGGGACCACTGCAGTGGGGCCCACATCAGTGTTCTCTACACTTTGAAGAAAGAGGAGCAAGAAAAGAGGCCGTCTGGGGAGCCTACCCAAATTCTTGAGTCTTCCAACGAAGGGTCCAGGTGGATCTGCCCTAAGAGGTTTAGCAAGCTGGTTAAGGATTCACACTCATTCTCCCTTAGTCCCCTTCTAAAGCCTAAATTCCAGTTCACACCAGTTGGAAACAGTGATCCCAACATGGATATAGCTTTGCCCTT
This sequence comes from Nelumbo lutea, assembly GCF_056320005.1. NCBI lineage: Eukaryota > Viridiplantae > Streptophyta > Magnoliopsida > Proteales > Nelumbonaceae > Nelumbo > Nelumbo lutea. The sequence goes on from NC_142684.1 coordinate 210,550,594, forward strand.
AAGGTTAGATAGTGCAAAGAGATTAGGGAATTTGTCTTTTAGTGGGGTTTTCCCTACCCATAGATCTTCCCAAAACAGAATTCTATTACCTTGTCCCACATCAAACCGGATGAAATTAAGGAAAGTAGGGTAGATTTCATGAATTGCTTTCCAAGTAGAAGTCGAAGACCTGTGAGGGGCAACTTTTGCATCCCAGCCATTTCCAGCCACCCCATGAATGCTCTCAATCACTTTGTGCCACAATCTGTCACCCTCAAAGGGAAGCCTCCAAAGCCACTTACCTAGTAGAGTTGTGTTCCTTAAAAAGGATGTTTCCAATTCCTAAACCCCCTTGTTCCTTGGGTTTACTAACTTGCTCCCACTTGATCAAGTGATCCTTCCCTTCCTCTCCTGGGTCCCAAAGGAAATCTCTCATATACTTCTCTATGCATCTTGCTACCTTAGTAGGGATTCTAAAAGTTGAAAGGAAATAGGTGGGGAGGTTTGCCAGAGTGGCTCTAATCAAGGTTATTCTTCCACCCAGCGAAATGTAATTCCTCTTCCAAAGGGGTAACTTCCTATCAAACCTTTCTAACACTGGTTTCCAGAAACCAACTGACTTGGGGTTTCCTCCTAAGGGTAAACCTAGGTAACTAATAGGCCAGCTTCTAGTCTCACACTCCAAGATTTCTGCAAATCTCATTAGTTCTCCTTCCGCCAAATTGATCCCTACAATTCCATTTTTGGTCCAATTTATCCTCAGCCCTGTCACTCCCACAAAATTATTCAGCAGCACCCTCAAATTTTCCACCAACTCCTTGTTTCCTTCACAAAAAAATATGGCGTCATCTGCAAATTGGAGATGGGTAACAATTTGTCAACTGAAAGCCTCTAGACTTCAGATAATCTACTGTTAAGATTCTGTCCAATGTCGGCAGCCAAGCAGATGCCTCTAAAGTTGTATTAGGTTCTCCAAACTCCACCAACATTGGATTTTTCAAGCTGATTTCTGGATGCAGCTTCATAAAAAGATTTTAAATTAAACTTCCCACTCATACATTCTTTTCACTACCTAGCATCTGACGCATTAAATTCAATTTTCATATCCTCCAATCTTGAAAGTAGCATGATGCATTCCTCCACCTCCCTGTCCAGCAACGGATGGCAAAATTTTTGGCACCACACAATCTGTTCACCCTCATCTCAAAGGATTAGCTAACTGTAATATCTTTTGTGCTCAGCCTATAGAACCCTGGGCATACATCACATAGTCTCCTACGTTCACACCACTCATTATCTCATACGGCATCTTTTCTCTTTTTATTTACCAAACCTTTTGCACTGTCATCATTTATGAAGTTATGTGGAGGGTGTGGGAAGTAAGAAACAAGTTTACAGTGTGTAGGCTTCCTTGTCCTTGTTAGCGTATGGATGCTATTGCTGGGATATAGAAGAATTTAATGGCATCTGAACTGCTGATTTAAAATAAGCTTACCCAAGATCCTCAATCTTCTCCTGGAGGCTCCATAAGGAGGGCTTCTATTCCTCTCCAAGCAGATGGGAAGCTAGGCTTTAGTTCAATTGTTGAACTAGGATCAGCTAGGATTAGAGGGATTATCTTTAGGTCAAATGGAGCATTTTGAACTTCAGCTAATCATAGGGGATATTGATTCTGCCAAAGCAAGAGAGGAGTAGAGGACCCTTCTAATGGGGGCTTGCATTGCCAAACAAATTCAACTTTCCTCATTTACAACTGAAGGAGACTTGCTAATTCCATAAGGTTGTGCTAATGAGTGGGAAATGGGTCACAATGCTTATATCACCTCTTAAATTGGTTAGGGTAATCTTGGCTAACATTACAGTTTAGACAAGACAGATTTCTAGGGAACTAAATTTGATTCTTACTGATAGTCTTGCAAATTCTGGGTTAGGCATTTCTGTACAACAGCTGGTGTTACATGAACAAGGGCAGTGGAATTAGAACCCAAAACATGTCCAGGAGTCTGACTCAGCAAGGAAAAGAAACAGGGATTCATGGACACATCTATAGAAAAGCATAAACTATTAAAATGATCTATATTTGTTTAAATTTAACATTACAAACCTATTGAAAAAGTCTAAAAGATTATCTTTCTTAGTTATTAAAATTCTATAGGAAAAATGGCATTTGTTAATTGTCCATTTATATTGAATAAGCAAGGAGGAAAAGAAAACAAAATGTGCCAGCATGTTAAATTGAACCAGGTCAGTGTTGTGCGAGTGTATGCCTGTCAATGTTCATTTATAAGTTAATCTTTGTACACCTTTTGGTAATCATAACCATTTATACTGCATGTCAGATAATGGGTGACAATTAAGTCATATGTTTACTTTCCTAATAATTAACTTATACTATATTTTTTTTGATAAATAACAGAAATTTTATTAATTATAAACAGTAAATGATATGTATGTACAATTTTTCATACACCCTTGGGAAAATACACCATACCCACCCCTTAGATAATCATATTACAATTGGGCCAAAACAATTGATTCCTTTCTACCCCTTGCCAACTCTATAATTGCTGATACTAAAATTCTCTCTCTCTCTCTGCAGGCTGTTTCCCTGTTCAAATCTTATTTTGGTGGAGCATTTGATGAAGATGCAATCCGTAATAACTTTGTTCTAATCTATGAGCTTTTGGATGGTATGCATTTTACCTATTTATTGATGCTGAGTGTTGGATGCTTTAAGTTGATGCTGACCAAGTGTTCTATTATTTTCTTTTATTTCTTATGTATTCTTCTGCACACTAATATGTAAAGCTGCCTTTTTTATTGCAAATAGTCATATTCTCTAATGTGATATGGAAATACTCCCCTTGTTCATAAAATATGCTGTGCAAATTCTGGTCAAAATAAATAAACAAACATACCCACTTGCCTGTAACAAGAAGGGGGGGGGGTCATGCTTCTTGGTCCTTTTGCTATTATAAAATGTATTGCACTTGCATACTTGACGTGTGGTTTCCCTAAAAACTCATTTGAACTAATTAGTGCATGTTGAAGATTTTCACAATGCAAATTTGACTAGTTACTATTACTAGCCATTAGTATACTTTCTATATTAAAAATAGTAACAAAATAATATTATTTTTCAGTAGACGACATTGATCAACTATCACATTCACTAAATTGCTGGTTAAATGTATTTGTCCTTGCTTCTCTTGTTTATATGTTTTATTTGGTGATGTTTTTTAGTGCTATTGAATGCTTCAATTAATATCAACCACTCTTTTGTGTGTTTTCCAATAATAAAGGCATAGTTTAAGTTCAGAAGTGGGTTCAATACCTTTATTATTTTGGGATTTTGGAGCATGCCCTCTGTTTTCAGCAAGGAGAAGAAGACGAAAAGTATGAGAGCCAAAAAAGATCTATTCTGGCGGCACCAGCTTTTGATTTAAATAGTAGGGTGGCCAAAACATAATAAAAGAAAGAGAAAAGACAAGAATGCCCCTCTGCAGCATATAGTACAGATTACATCACTCTTCCTCAAGTTGGGGCGTAGATGTCAATCATCCCCAACTTGTCACAAAGATCATAATGCCCATAGTGAGGATAATCATTTAATAAGAACATCTGCAAGCTGTTCATCAGAGCTAATGTAGGGAGTGCACACTTGCCTCTTCTCAATTCTCTCCGTTGAAATACTTGTCAACCTCAATATGCTTGGTTCTATCATGGAGAACTGGATTGGCTGCAATTTTAATGGCAGCTTTGTTGTCACAGTAGAGTGTGACATAGAATCATCAAAAGGAAATCCTAACTGCCTCTACACTTGGCCTGGCCACAACACTCTGTTTTTTGCTTCTCCAAGTCACAAGGTTTTCACCAACAAAGGCACAATATCTGCTGGTGGATTTTCTGTCATCCACTGAGCCGCCCAATCTGCATTTGTGTACACTTTTACTCTTATGTTTTCATGTTTCTTAAAAAGTAAACCTGTCCTTGGGAATTTCTTCAAGTACCTAAGAACTTTGTTTGCTGCCTCTAGGTGTGCTTCCTTGGGTGCATGCATGAACTGATTGAGGACACCCACAACATATGCAATGTCAGGCCTGGTCATGGATTGGTAGAGAAGCTTGCCCACAAGTCTTTGGTACTACCCTGGATCTTTCAAGGGCTTACCACTGCAATCCCCAAGTTTATGATTTACATCTATAGGTGTGTCAGCAAGTTTAGCTCCTACCTTCCCTATATCCTTTAGGAGATCTAAGGTGTATTTCCTTTGGGAAATGAAGATACCTTGTTGAGAGTGAGCAACTTCAATGCCAAGGAAGTAGTGCAAGTGCCCTAGATCCTTTACTTCAAACTGTGTAGTGAGGAATATCTTTAATCTCTGAATCTTTGAGACCCAGTCTCCAGTGATGACAATATCATCTACATAGACAATCAAGGCAGTTGTTTTTTCTTGTTCCCTCTTTACAGAAAGTGTGTGGTCAGATTGGTACTACATAAAACCCATTTGTTGAACTGCCTGGTGAAACCTGCTAAACCAAGCTCTCGGAGATTGCTTTAGACCATAGAAAGATTTCTTCAATTTACAGACTTTCTGTTCACTTCCCTTAGCACAAAAACTAGGGGGTTGAGTCATATACACTTCCTCTTCCAAATCACCATTCAGGAAGCCGTTCTTTATGTCAAATTGATGAAGCTCCCAATCAAGATTTGCAGCTAAAGACATAAGAACCCGAATAGAGTTCATTTTTATAGCCGGAGCAAAATTCTAGGCATAATCAGCTTCATGCACATGTGTGAAGCCTTTTTCAACTAGTCAAGCCTTGTACCTTTCCACAAGACCTATCTGCCTTATGTTTTATAGAGAACACCCATTTGCACCCTACATGCTCCTTTCCCTTAGGAAGATCTACCAACTCCCATGTGCCATTCTTATGAAGAGCATTGATCTCTTCTTTCATTGCATCTGTCCACTCAGGAACAAGACCTTCGCAACACTCTTAGGAAGGGGAACGCTATCAATAGCAAATAGAAAAGCACGAAAAGAAGATGATACTTCTCATAGGACAAGAAATGAGATGGGGTGGTGTGTGGTGCCAATGATTTAAAAGGCGCGCCTAGTTACACAGGTGAGGCGCATTTTGGGGTATGCGTCTCGCCTAGGTCCTAGGAACACCTCTTTAAAAAGGCGCACGCCTGGTGCGCCTAGACGTGCGCCTTTGCTCGCTCACCGAAGCTCCGAGAACCCCCTATTTGCTTATGTTGTCATTCATTAATTGCAATAAAATATCTTCCTAAAAGGCAACGAAAGTTGTAAAATCATTATTTTTTATGTGAGAAATAAGAATTTTAGACCCTAACATAGGCTTTTTCGGGCTTGCCTCGAGGGGCGCGCTACAAAGGCTATTCATAGAATCAATAATGCAATATGTTTACATCACATTAACTACTTAAAGCAATTAAGGAAAAAAAAAGAGATTGTGGGTTTTACATGCTTGAAAATGCTTTATATGTTTGTTTTTATTTTTTAATTTTCATTTGAATACACTTTACATGTTATGTTTATGTATTTTAATTTTAGATAATAGGTTTTTTTAATTATTTATTTTACAATTTAAGTTTATATTTTTATTAACATTATGTTTAATATTTTTAAAATTTTTTGCATTTTTTTGGAATTTTTCACATCCTTTATTTTTTAGCTTTTTTTGTAATTTTGTGCCTTTCTTAAAAAGGCGAGTGCCTCCCCTTGCGCCTTGCGCCTCAAGCGCAAATTGGCCCTTGCACTTTTAAAATACTGTGTGGTGCATGATCTAACACCCTTTTTGCAATAGGGAGGTTCAAATCACAACTTGAAGTGTCAATATCAATAGGTTCAGGAATATCAACTGGAACAATAGTACCTGGATGAGGTGAAGGATCTAGCCCCTGAAATTCTGATGGCATTGGTGGCATTGTTTTCGGTGGCTCTGTGGCAATTGAACTTTGTTGGCCTTGATTTTTGTAGCGCAATCTCTGAAATACACGAAATGGAGGAGGATTAGGAATAGAAGGCAATAAAATTTGAGTCTAACTCTATTTCTCCTCAGCTCTACTCTCCCCCTGAGGAGAAACAGAAAAGTAGAGGACATCTTCAAAGAAAGAGACATCCATAGAGATAAAGTACTTTTTAGACACTGTGTTAAGACAACAATAGTCTTTTTGAGCAAGGAGATAACCAAGAAAAATACACACAATAGCTTTGGGATCAAGCTTACCACGAGTAGGAGATAGATCATGAACAAAACACTATCCAATGACCCGCATAGGGATAGGAAACAGAGGAGCTCTTTAGGGAAGAGGATCTGATGAGGGGACCTATATTCCAATACCCAAAATGGTGTTCTATTGATGATGTAGGTAGCAATCAGGACAACATCCACCCAAAATCTTTTTGGCACATTCATCTATAACATTAATCTAAGAGCAACTTCAAGGAGATGCCAATTTTTTTCTCTCTGCAACCCCATTTTGTTGTGGGGTTCTAGCACATGAGTTCTTGTGTTGAAAGCCGCAGGATGCAAAGAAATCTGTGAAGTCTCCATGGAAGTATTCCTTGGCATTATCTGATTGAAAGATTCGGATCTCGGATTGAAATTGGGTGTAAAACATACATTGAAAATCTTTCACAATTTTAGGAACTTCCTCCTGTGAATGCATAGGATAAGCCCAAGTGTAGCGTGAGAAGTCATCAACAAAGGTTAGTTAGAATATTAACAAGTCCCCACACATCTGAATACACAATGTGAAAAGGAAATTCTGATATTTTATTACGTAAAGAATGCGGTTCTACAATGTTTACTCAGTTGACACGCCTGACACTAAAAATCACTAACAGACAAAGACTTAAACAAATTTGTAAACAAAAACTTCAAAGACTCAAAAGATACATGGCCCAAACGGTGGTGCTACAAAATAATCTGACTCTTACTCAACGGACTCAAAGACTCTGAAACTGTAAGACCGACTTTGTTCTCCAACACATAGAGACCATACACCATGTTCCCTCTACCAATTGTCCTTTCGGTAGCCAATCCTGAAAAACACAAGAATGTGGAAGAATGGTTATTGAACAATTCAATGCATGAGTAATACTACTAATGGGCAACAAATTAATAGGCAACTTTGGAACATGTAGGGCATTAGATAAGTAGAGGCCAAAAGGCAATGATATAGATCATTGACCAATAATGGAAGAGAATGGTTCATCTGCTAACCTCACTTTATCTCTGCCAAAGAGAAGAGAATATGTTTGAAACAAGGTTGACTTACTAGTCATGTGGTTGGATGCACCGAAATCAATAATTCATGGGGATTTCGGGTTAGTAGTAGACACATGGAAAGCTGAGGCAGAATTACTTCAAGAGGAGGCAAAAGAAGTAGAAGATGTGGGTCTAGAATCAACATTGCGGAGAGCCCTACCATATTGCTCTAAGTGGTTATAGAAGGAATTGATAACATCTTCCTTTGGGTCAGAACAAGGGAGACAACCCTGAGAAGTACTCTGATGTTCATGAGATGCTAAGTTAGCTAAAGTAAATTTCTTCTGGTATGGCTTCTTGCTTGGTTCTTGTGCTGATTTCTTACCCAATTCCTGTGTCCATTTTGGTTTCCCATTCAATTCCCAATAGGTTTCACGGGTGTGCCTAGATTTTGGCAATGAGTACACCACAGTTTATCTTTATCATCTTTCTTTTTCTGATTTTCTCCTTTTCTTGGTGCCCCAGTGTTATCCCTTACAGCAAGAGCAATAGTCTCCCCCTCAGGAGGATTCATGGCAGACTTCCTACTCTCTTTAGACTGAACAAGTGCATAAACCTCTTGGACAGATGGAAGATCCTTGCTGCCCACAATCTGAACACGAATAGGTTCATACACGGGATTCAAACCTAGAAGGAAAGCAAACACCCTTTGCTGTTAAACTAACTTTTTATATGCTTTAGCATCATTTTCACTTTCCCAATCAATGTTTTGATAATAGTCTAGTTCTTTCCAAACTGAACTGAGAGTGGAATAGTAGGTCGATAAGCTCTGTCCTCCCTGCTTACATGTCAAAGATTCTGCTTGTAGCTGGTAAATTCTAGCATAATGCCTCTGCTCTGAATAAGTTGCTTGCGCTTGGTCCCATATTTCTTTTGCTGTCTCGGCCCACATAAAATTTTGTTTTACGGATGGTAACATTGATGTCAAAAGCCAGGATATAATCATGCAATTTTCTTGGTCCCACTTATTGTATTTGGCAATACCATCTCTAGGTTCCTTTATTTTCCCATTAATAAATCCTGCCTTACCCCTGGCTGTGATATACAACCGCATCTCCTTAGACCATGCCAGGTAATTCCTACCATCCAAAGGGGTAATAGTCATTGGGAAATTCATGGAGTCATGGCCACTACTTCCACCTTGATTCATGGTGGTTCCTGAAGGTGCAGAATCTTCAGCATTCACGATTTCAATCGATACACACCCACAACAAGAAATTCACATCCCTTACTCTGATTGATTAACAATTAGAATTCAGAACACAATTTCAGTTTATGTAGAAACACACTTAGACAGGTCAAATAGGTCTTCAAGGATAACATTAAGCCACAACCATCAGTATCTGCTGCTATGCTGGTCACCTGAACACTCTCACAGGTGTAACAGATCCACCCAATGCTAATATTAACTACAAACATCAGTGAACTACTGCTGTACCAGTCATTAAAAAACAGGTCACCCATGACCTATAAAATTTTCCACAAGAAACTTAGTTTCTGGATCATCCGACCCACAAAGAAGGGGTTAAACCCACCTTATATCATCTGGTTGGGGCAAACCTTAACCTATTCTTGGTATCTACACCAAGAACCAAAAGAAAAAGGTTCAAAAAAGGTCTCCCTGTTCAGTCTGAGAGAATTCTAGGTTTACCAGTCCTAGACAAAGAAAGAAAAAGCAACAAAAAAGGAAGGCGACCTCTTAGGAAGAATCAACCAATCATCAACAATTTCTGGAATCACTTAAGTTTATTTTCAGCCCAGAACAGATAAGAGGGAAAAACAGACGAACAGTTTTCAGGTCCAGAACGAGTTTGCTTCCTTCATTCAGTCCAGAATGAACAGAGCAATCCTTCAGCTGATGCAGCGAGGAGATTTACAGAGCACCGACCCGCTCTGATACCATGTTTTCAGCAAGGAAGAAGAATGCCCCTCTGCGGCATATAGTACAAATTACATCACCCTCGGAATAAACACCGCATGGGAATATACATGTTTAGTAGACTTTTGGTGAAAGGGCACAAGGTCCTTACCTAAGTTTTGATGCAACCATAAACGCTCCTTTTGTGGTCCGGTTTCTCAGCTTCTGAATGAACTTTGAGGGATTGCTTTTCTTTAGATGCATTCTAACAATGCTGTTGTAGAGTTTTACAGTTTTCAATCTGAAAGTTCATGAGTCATGACTAATAGTTCTTATGGTTTTTACTGTTTCATAATTTTTGTTTTCTTCTATCAAATTTACTTATCCTGTCAAGATATATGTAATTCTAGCATTTGTTATGGATTATATTGTTTCCTGTTTTGGGTTTCTCAACTATAATTTTTTCCTGGAACCCCTAAATGTTTTATCATCTGCCCCAGATGTAAACTTTGTTTCACTTTGCTGTCTATGTTGTTTCCTTTCGTCTCACTAACAATGTTGTTATGATTGCTGGCTTCTCTGCAAATCAATATTCTTTAAATAAAAGCCCGCAAATAAATTCTATGATGTATGTTACAATTAGATCTTATTTACAAGCATTTTTGTCAAGTGAAAAAGAAAAGAAATGTACCAGATACATGATAATCTCTACTAATTATGCAGAAATAATGGACTTCGGCTATCCTCAAAATCTTTCTCCGGAAATTTTGAAGCTTTATATTACTCAAGAAGGGGTTCGCTCTCCATTCTCATCCAAGGTTAGTTGTGAGAATTTCATTTTAAAGTTTTATATTATTTAATCATTTTGATAATCTGGTGTGCTTAGTATGTAAAATTTGTTCTATATTGAATGTTCCTTAATAATTTATTATGTAAAATATTAACAGCCTGCAGACAAACCAGTTCCAAATGCGACTCTGCAAGTTACAGGTGCTGTTGGCTGGCGAAGGGAGGGCCTTGTCTACAAGAAGAATGAGGTGATTATACTTTCCTTTCCTTGCGGAATTTGGAATGACAAGCCCTTCTACCAGATTTTAATATGTTTCTGGTGCAGGTATTTCTGGATATTGTGGAAAGTGTTAATCTTCTTATGTCTTCAAAAGGTATTTAATTGGTGTCATAGCTGTTTATTATCCTAGGGAGATGAATTGCTTTTCAGGTTACCATATGATGTTTTGGTGATTGTAGGTAGTGTTCTGCGTTGTGATGTGACTGGGAAGATTCTTATGAAGTGCTTCCTTTCTGGAATGCCTGATTTGAAGTTGGGTTTAAATGACAAAATTGGTCTTGAAAAGGAATCACAGCTTAAAAATCGCCCTACCAAAAGGTAGCTTCTGCAGAACACTGGCCTTTTATATATATACATATATATTGGCAAATGCTTGGGCACAACAATTTCTTTCCCTTTTCATGTTTGATGCATTCCCCATTTTTTTTGATCAGCAACACAAATTATTTCATTAATAAAATGATAAAAAGAAAGCAGAGTTACAACAAGAGGTGGTGAAAAAAGAAGAAAAAAACACAGCTTCAGAAAAGCTGACCCAAGCAGTTTGTGTGCTTCCCGCAAGGAAGGAGGAGCCAGGGATGGCAGGAAGTTGCTGGCCTGCTTGGTGATTTCTTGCTCCGATCAAAAGCAGCACAAATAGAGACCTGAACAGGCTTGGAGGTAAGTGAGAGAACTGACAACAATGTAGTGAATTCTGATACAGTCTGTAACAAGATGGAAACTTTGGAGGAAGAAATCTTGATAACGGGGAAAACAGATGGGATGAATAAAGTGATAACTCATGGTGGAGTGGAGAACTGGGAGAAGAAGTTCGTGGTTGAAACTTCACTGCCTCCATCTAGTTGGAAGGAAGTTGCAGAAACAATCTTGCGGAGTCTGGAACTGAAGGACTGTCATATCACCCCTTTTGAAAGGCAAGGCTTTACTGGAGATGGCTATATCTGAAGGTGTTCTTAATGCCTTGAATTTTCAGTTGAATGGATTAGCAATTACAGTGTCGAAGTGGTGTCTTCTATCCAACACAACATTTTGGAGTTGAGGATAATATAATCGTGTGCTGGGTCTGCCATTTCATCTTTGGAAAGAGGAGATATTCAGGGTTCTAGCTTCTTTCTGTGAGGCTCGCCTAGATGGTTTCTTTGATTTTGACCTCCACTCTGTTGCCGTGAATTTGAGTGGGGTGAAACCTGAAGATATTCCAAGAAGAGTTCAAATAGTCGTAGAAGGCTACTCCTACTCTATATGGTTGGCGATGTCCATCGAAGCACCACTGTGGAGAGAGGGTAGAAGGGAGGAAGATGAAGAGGTGGAGGTGGCAGCTTTATGTGGATTGCAAGACAAGAGGTATTACACAAATTTAGCTAAGCAAAATTTGAAAAATCAGAAAGGAAAAGAGCTATGCGGCTATTCAAGTAGTTTGGGTATAGGTCAAAGATAGAAAGGTGGCAATTCCTTTTTGCAGGCGGTGACAGAGGAGAGATACTTGAAGGCAAAGGTGTGGGTGAGCTTCAACACGTAAATTAGTAGGGGGAACAGTGAGGAAGAAAGGCAGGAGGTGGACCGACACCGGTTTTCAAATCGAGGAAGCATGCCTCAAAGCCGCCCCACACGTGCTTCCTTTAGTAATCACGTGGCAATGGAGACCCGCCTAACTATTAATATTTCGGGCCAGCCTATTGGGCCCGTTACAAAAGAATCCATGGGCCATCTTGATGTAGATGCACATGACACCTTAAACAGGCACGTGATGGGGCAAGGTAGGGAGTTGATGGGCAATAATACTGGTCCATCATCGTCCCCTTCCAGCAATCCTCTACCGGCCGCAAGTCGCTCCTGCAACCAGGCGGCATCTTCCACCTGGGCATGGGTTCCCAGCAACAGAAAATCTGTTTGCTCCCCAGAACGGTGCAACCCAAAGTTTAAGAAGTCATCCTCCAAGCTCTAGATGGCGACGGTAGAAGGTTTGGACGATTCTAGTGAGGGCGACAGTGAAACAGAATCTGTTGAGGATTAAGGTATTGGTAGCATTGAGGAAAACAAGTTTTCTCTCTGGAAGAGGAGGAGAGTTTCCATACTGAGATTCTATTCTTAGAGGAAGATTTATTTGGCAAGGAAGGCCAGCCCGACGTTGTACAAGATTCTGGGTTTGTTGTTACTAAATTCACTGATACAAAGGAGGTGATGGTAGCTATTACGGAGGTTGTTGGGTCTACCTCTCTCAATAGGGAAGACCGAAGACTCTAAACTAGATTCACACCAAAACCAAGAGCCATGTAGGATGGTGTCGACTCCTTCATCTGGACGAAACTTGAATGCATCAAGGAGAGAACAGGGTGAGGGTCCTAATAACTTTTGTGGCTTGAGTCCCAGTACTACGGGCCAATTGATCTGCTCTAAGGGTTCCCAAGTTGGTTCCTACTGGATTTCATTCTCCTATTTCAGACAACCCCCTTGTGCCTCTCAATTCAGGCATTATTGTCGATTCTGTTTTTGGTACTGATTGTGTCTCTGTGCCTGTTGCAGATACTTCTACTACCACACCTGTTTCCCAACCAGTTGGAGAAGATGGAAGTGAGGTTAAGAAGGGTGTAGAGGCAGACAGAGGATTGGGGGGGTGTCATTAGTTAAAGAGGAAGCTAACAGGATTTGGAGCCTGATTTGTAATGAGCTTAGTGGAGGGAGGATAAGGGGGGTGAAGTGGAAAGGAGTGGGATTTCATAAGAAACTAAAAATATTGAGAGAGAAAATTAAGGAATGGAACAAAGATCATTTCGGGAGAATTGAGGAACAAAAGGTCATTTTGATATCCAAGATAGAGGAGTTAGATGAGAAGGAAGTCCAAGGAATCTTGGTAGAGGAGGAAAGAGAATTGAGGTTTAGGATTAAGAAAGATTTGGAAGAAGTTTCATTAAGGGAAGAGATCAGTTGGAGACAAAAGTCAAGGTGCAAGTGGTTGAAAGAAGGTGATGGTAACACAAAATTCTTTCATACTTTGGAAAATGGGAGGAGGAAAAAATTTTGTGGCTAGATTGGAGGTAGATGGGCAAGAGATAACAAATCAAGATGAAATTGCCAGGTTCTTTGTGGACCACTTCAAAGAAATCTTTAGGAGGTCCTTGGATGATAGATTACGATTGGAAGGTTTTGAGTGGCCCTAAGTGGAGACTAAAGTAGCATAGTGGATGGAGAGAGACATTGTGGAAGAGGAAATAAGGAAGGCAGTTTTCTCAATGAATAGATTGAAAGCCCCAGGGCTAGATGGATTTACTATGGCTTTCTATCAAGACTGTTGGGACATTGTAAAAGATGATCTTTGTGAGGTCTTCAATGAATTTGCGGAGAGGTTTATTGTGAGCCGAGGGGTGAATGCAACCTTTCTTGCCCTTATTCCAAAGAGGACTGATGCTAGCCATCCAAAGGACTTTAGACCCATTAGCCTAGTAACAAACATCTATAAGATTTTGGCTAAGGTTCTATCTTTGAGATTAAAAGTAGTATGTCCAACCATAATTAGTCAAAATCAGGGGGCCTTTATCCAAGGGAGACAAATAACTGATCAAATTCTTATTGCTAATGAATGTGTGGAGGATATGAAAAAATTGAGGAAGAAATGTTTCGTATGTAAATTGGATATGGAGAAAGCTTATGATTTGGTAGACTGGAATTTCCTTGATGATGTAATGAAGAATTGTGGGTTTGGGGAAAGATGGTGCAATTGGATTTTTGGTTGCATTAATTCATGTCACTACTATCCTCTGATTAATGGGGCTGTGAGAGACTTCTTTCCAGCCTATTGTGGTCTAAGGCAAGGTGATCCTCTTTCACCTTTTTTGTTCACCCTAGTAGATTGACCTCAAAGGCTGATAGGAAGAATGTAATAAAAGGGTGGAAGATTGGAAGGGATTTGGTGTCAGTGACACATTTGCAATTTGCAGATGATATCATAAATTTCTGTGAAGGGGGTGAGCAAGGGGTGGTGAGGAATTTAAAGGAAATGGTGAGGAAATTTGAGTTAGGTTCTAATTTGAAAATTAATCTTGAAAAGAGTTGTGTAGCGGGAGTCAACTTGGAGGAAGGGGAACTAAACTCTGTTGCCTACACCTTAGATTGTTCCATAGTTAGCTGGCCCTTGACCTACCTTGGCCTCCCTTTAGGAGAAAACCCTAGAGAAAACAGGTTTTGGAATCCAATTATTGAGAGGTGTGCAAAAAAGTTGGCAGCTTGGAAGAGAAGCTATGTGTCTTTGGGAGGAAGAATTACTTCGATTAAATCCACTCTTGCCAATCTACCAATTTATTTTCTATCAGTATTTAGGATTCCCCAAAGGGAGGCTAAAAAATCGAGAAGGTAATGAGAGATTTCCTATGGGATCCGAGGATGGAAAGAAAGATCATTTGATTAAATGGGAGGTTGTGTGTAGAAGTCTGCAAGAGGGTGGCTTAGGCATTGGAAATATAGATAAAATGAACTCGACTCTATTAGGAAAATGGATTTGGAGATGGTTGGAGGAAAGAGATAGTTTGTGGCATAAAATAATAGCAAGCATACATGGGAGGTTGGGATGCAGGAGTATCTAACAGGGCCATATTGGCCTCTCCGTGGAAAGCCATTCATCACACTTTGCCTTTTCTACTTCGGTTTGTAAGGAATGATGTTTGCTTTGGGACTTTTGTTAAATTTTGGGAAGATACTTGAGTGTTGGATGTAGTCTGCTAAAGGATCTCTTTCCCACCTTATATTTGGTATCCTTGTATAAAAATGAATGTGTGTCTAAATTTATTGTTCCTCCCTTACTCCTTGTGGGCCCTAATTGGGACTTTGGCTTTTGGAGAGGTCTAAGTGACAGTGAAGTTTCAGCTTGTTCGGAACTTTTACACATACTTCAAAATGTCAGTTTAGACCCTGATAAACCTGATAAGTGTATTTGGGCCCCCCATCCTAAGGGCTTGTTCTCTTGTGCCGCTTTGTTTAAGACTTTGTGCATCTCTTGAGACCCTCTGTCGTTTCCCTTTAAAGAATTTTGGTGTAGACCCATTCCTTACAAAGTAAGAGCTTTTTGTTGGGAAGTAGTGCATGGGAAGATTAATACTCTGGCTATGTTACAAAAGAAAAGGCCTAATTATTGTCTCTCCTAATTGGTGCATATTGTGTAAATCCAAGAATGAGAGTTGCTATCACCTATTGATCTCTTGCCCTTTTGTTGCAGAGATTTGGATTTGTTTTTTCTCTTTGTTTGGGTGTAGAGGACTCCACCATCACAGGTCAATATGCTATTTAACCCTTCTTTGTTTTCGTGGTCCAATAAAAGGGGAAGAATAATGTGAAGATGTGTTAGAGCAGTTGTGGTGTGCAATGGTCAGGATGGTCCATTGGGTGAGGACTTTGGAGTTGTTCTCCCAATTCTCCATTGATGATGTTTGGTGGAGTTGGGAAGTAATTGCAAAATGTTCTTCAAGAAAGGAATGTGTGGAGATGCAATGGTCACCTCCAATGGAAGCCTTCACTAAACTGAATTTCGATGGGAGCAGCCAAGGAAATTCAGGCCCCTTGGGTATAGGAGGGGTATTGAGAGATTCAGAAGGTAAACTTATAGCCTTGTTTTCCAGCCCCGTGGGCTTGGGTGACTCTCTTAAAGCAGAGTTGCTGGCAGCATTACAAGGGGTGCAGATTGCCAATGAGTTACAGTTAGCAAATTTGGTGAGAAGGGGGTTCAAAAGTGGTGGTGGGCTGGCTAAAGGACTTGGACTCTATAACCTGGTGCTACAGAAATGAAATGTATTATGATTCGACCTGCCCTTGAGTTCTGTTAGTCTGATAACAGCTAAGAAGAGAGAAGAAGAAAGAAAAAAGAAAGAGAGAGACAGAAAGGAGGAGAAAAGGAGAGAAGAAAAGTCTGGTTCGAATGAGAGAAAGTTACCTCTTCCATTCGGCTAGATATGTTTTATATTACTAACATAATGGAAAAGACACATGTGCCCTTACTTAAGTGAGGGACACTAGTTCTAATATAATATTACAGATCAGCAACCTCAACATAAGTATAAAGATAGAAATACCCCTACATACTCGACACTAACGCTCCCCCTCAAGCTGGTGAGTATATATCATATAATCCTAGCTTGTTACATATGTAGTCCACTCTTCCTCGACTCAACCCTTTAGTAAATAAGTCTGCCCACTGGTTCCTTGTGTTAACATATGCAGTGTCTATCACTCCATTCAGCACCTTCTCTCTCACAAAGTGACAATCAACCTCTATGTGCTTGGTTCTTTCATGAAACACCGGATTAGAAGAAATATGAACTGCAGCTTGATTGTCACAATAGAGCTTCATTGGAGTGTTAACATTGTATCCTATCTCTTGTAGAAGGTTCCTTAGCCACACTAATTCACAAGTAGTATGTGCCATAGCTCTATATTCTACCTCTGCACTGTTTCTCGCCACGACTGTCTGCTTCTTACTTTTTCATGTCACCTGATTACCCCCAAGAAAAGTGCAATAGCCTATGGTAGATATCCTATTAGACATAGAACCGGCCCAGTCAGCATCAGTATATCCTTCTATTTCAAGTTTTCCACCACTTTTGTATATTAAACCACGACCAGGAGCCCCTTTTAAATACTGCGCAATTCTTAGAACGACATCCCAATGAGGAACCAGAGGTTTCTGCATGAACTGACTTACCACACTAACCGCAAATGAAATATTTGGCCGAGTGATGGTTAGGTAGTTCAGTTTACCTACAAGTCGCCGGTATCTGCCAAGGTCTTCAAACACTTTACCCATATCACTGCTCAACTTAGTGTTTGTTTCCATAGGTGTTTCAGCTGGTTTAGCACTTAACAAACCTATTTCCTCCAACAAATCAAGCACATATTTCCTCTGATACAAATTAATACCATGCTTAGACCTTGCTACTTCTATCCCCAAGAAATATTTCAATTTACCAAGGTCCTTTGTTTGAAATTGTTCCTGTAGAAAAGTCTTCAACCTGTCAATGCCCATTTTATCATTCTTGGTAATAACAATATCATCTACATACACCACCAATAGGATTTTTCCTGCCTGAGAGTCATGACTGAAGACTGAATGATCAACTTGACACTGTTTCATACCAAACTTCTTTACCACCTCACTGAACCTACCAAACCATGCTCGAGGAGGCTGTTTAAGCCCATAAATAGCCTTCTTTAGTTTGCATACCTTATCATCCTCCCCTTGAGCAACAAACCCTGGTGGTTGCTCCATATAGACCTCGAGCAAATTACCATGCAAGAAAGCATTCTTGATATCAAGCTGATAGAGGGGCCAATCATACATAACAGCATTAGAGATCATAACACGAACCAAACCTATCTTAGCAACTGGGGAGAAGGTCTATGTGTAGTCAATACCATAGGTTTGGGAGTACTTTTTTGCAACCAATCTAGCTTTCAGTCGCTCTTTAGGTAAATACTTAACAGTATAAACCCACTTACAACCAACAACCTGCTTCCCAAGAGGAAGAATGGTGAGGTCCCAAGTATGATTATTAGTTAGAGTTGAGAGTTCTTCCATTGCATGGCACCATCCTGGAGAGGCAAGGGCTTCCTAGACATCCTTAGGGACAACAATTGAGGATAACAAAGAGATAAACTGGCGATGGGAAGCGGAAAGGTGAGTGAGTGAAACATAATTAGAAATAGGATGAAGGGTACAAGTGCGTTTACCTTTCCTCAAGGCAATGGGAAGATCAAGATCAGATACTGGGTTTGGGGCTGGTGTGGAGACAATTGCCGGATCTGTTGACGTTGATAGAGCTGGAGGAGGAGAAGCCGGTACATGTGGGCGATGTGTATACACTTGACAGATAGGTGGCTGTTCAACTGGTGGTGGTACTGGAGGCAAGGACTTGGTCACAACTGGAACAAGAGGAACAAAATCCGCAACTGGAAGTGGAAGAGGAGGAGGTGATGAGGAGGAAGAAACATCATCGGGCTCCAAGAAAAACGAAGTAGACTCAAAGAAGGTAACATCAACCCACACAAAGGAACGTCGAGAACTAGGATGATAACACTTATACCATTTCTGGGTCCGGGAATAGCCAAGGAAGATGCACTTAATGAATCGTGCATCTAACTTGTCCTTTCCGGGGCCCAGATTATGGGCGAAGCAAACACACCCAAAAACCCGAGGAGAAAGAGGAAACAAAGACAAGGTGGGAAACAAGGTAGTGAATGGGGAATGACCATCAAGGATAGATGTGGGCATCCGATTAATCAAGAAGCAAGAACTAAGCACCGCATCACTCCACAAGGGTTTGGGAACATTCATGTGATGGATGAGGGATCGAGTTGTTTCCAAAAGATGACGATTCTTTCTTTTAGCCACCCTATTTTGTTGTGGGGTGTAAGTACATGAGGTCTGATGTATAATGCCATGTTGGTCCAAGTATTCTTGAAATGATGAAGAGAATTATTCATGGCCATTATCAGAACGAAAAATTTTAATGTAAACACCAAATTGGTTGCAAATCTCAGCATAAAATTTTTGGAAGATGGTAAACAATTCACTCTTTTCTTTCATTAAATAGAGCCACGTCATCCTTGAATAATCATCAACAAAAATGACAAAATATCTATATCCATTGTATGGAATCACTTTATAAGGACTCCAAACATTTGAATGAACCAAAGAAAAATGACTCGTCACACGGTTATCAACCCTAGGACTAAAGGGAACACGCTGATGTTTTCCCAACTAACACGACTCACAATCTAAAACTGAAAGTTGACTCAACGAAGGAACTAAAGACTTCAAAACTTTCAGTGAAGGATGACCAAATCAACAGTGCCACTAGAGAGGAGAGAGAGATAATTGGAGAGCTGTTGATGTTCTTCCTCCACCGTCAAGATAATACAATCCACTAGCTTTATGCCCTCCACCAATCTTCATCCCCGTCTTGAGATCTTGAAAAACACACAAAGAAGGGTAAAAAGTAATAGAGCAATTGAGTGCCTTGGTCAATTTACTAACAGACATAAGGTTAAACGGAAATTTAGGGACATACAAAACTGAGGATAAAGACAAGGGGGTCATGTTAACATTGTCTTGAAAACACACTTGGAGTTCTAGTCATGTGATCAGAAGCTCCAGAGTCAATATTCCAAGTATTGGGTGTGGATGCCAAACAAGCCATACTTGAGTGTGCGAGAGTAGCCGTGTTCTGTTGAGATGTGGATTGGACAAACCTCTCATACTCATCATGGGGAACACTCACCATCTCCTTCCCGGGAACATCTGTGGATGTAGGAGGCACCTGATCAGCTGAACGACTCTTCTGTCTGAAACTGGTGTGACTAGTCGTGGTATGATTGGCCCAAGTTGAGGGTGGATCATGCAAGTCATAGCAATAATTAATGGTATGTCCATCCATACCACAATGAGTACACCTTATCGGGCCGGAACCACGTCCTCTGCCACGGGCTCCCCCTGAATCTCTACCTCCAGTACGACCACCGCCACGGTTATATGTAGGTCCACCACCACCACTCTGGCCATATACCGGACCACTGCTACCACTACGACCAGACTGAACTCCCCGAGCTCCACCTCTAACACCACAGCCCCTCGATACTGCAAAGACTGATCTATTAGAAACATTAGAGTTCTCAGTAAATCCAATGGAAATCCTCCAAAGTCGAGCAAACACCTCTTCTAAAGGAAGAGCTAACCCTCCTAGTATCTGAGCCCGCACTGGTTCATACCCAGATTTCAGCCCCACCAAAAATCGAGTGAGGGGGTGATAAACATTCAGCTCATTACAAATGTTTCTCATACTAGCATAGTACTCCTCAAGACTCCGATTGCCCTCTTGCAGATTAAAGTTTTCCTGATACAACTGATATACTCTAGTTGTATTATATTGACCAGAATACAACTTCTTAGCATGGTCCCACACATCTTTGGCAGCGTCAAGAAACATGAAATTTACACTAATCTTGGATTCCATACTGTTCCATAACCACGTGATAATCTATGCATCCTCTTGTTCCCAGTCATCATACTCATGAGAATTAGTGGAGGGTTTTTCCTCCCTTGTGTGTTTCATCTTCTTCTTTGCTTTCAGAAAAACTTCTACAAATTTAGCCCAAGGTACATAATTCTCTCCATTTAGTTTAATGGAAGTCATTTGAACATTCAGGTAGTCAGTAGGTATCATCACATTAGATTTGCTATCACTGCTATCTCCCATTACTGAATTCTGTTATTACTGAATTCGGCACACTGCACACTAGACCACACCACACACTGATGACACTGGTTTCAGCACTTGTTATTGCTGAAGATTGCACTCTTTACACCACAAACCCTACCCCACGACTACCTGAAATCTCACCACTATATGAGGACCACTCCCCCTTCGAATCACACTAAAAACAAGATAAACCCTAACACAATACAGTTTGAAGTCCCACCATACGATCTGAAACATACTTCTTATTTGATTCATAACAAAAATATGCATAGAAATCTCTTACCTTATCACCCAAAAATCAAACCACACAAAAAAATCAGACCACACAAGACACCCACTGCACCACACGAATCAGCCCTCTTCTCTTCATCAATTAGGGGAGGGTTTCTTGGAAACCACAGCAACCTCAACACAAGTATAAAGACAGAAATACCCCTACATACTTGACAATAACAAAATGAAAAAGTTTAAGTGGCTTACTAGGAATATGAATCTCAGGCTACAGTGGGTGAGGAGATATGCAAAGGGAACGGCTTATGCTTAGGCTAAGCGAGGGGTGAATAGGGATATTTTGTTTTGGGCTCCATTGTATTTTTCTTTGCTCTTTGCTTTTTATAGAGAGGTAGCATCTCGTGCCTCTCTAAGGGATGCTTGTAAAGTTTTATCTTAAAGTCTAATAAAAGCTCATCTTATTTATCAAAAAAAAAAAAGATATACAATTTACCCCAATACAAGTGAGTTCTTTGTACCCCTTGCTTAGCTAGACCATCTGCTAGGCTGTTGGCAGTTCTCCTCACCCATTTAACTCGGATTGTCATGTCCTTTGAGAGCCATTTAAATCACCTGAATTCATTCCTCAGATGCCATGTCACCCCCTCCCCCTTCATCCAATTCACAACAGTTCTCAAGTCACCCTCGATGATCAGCTATCAATACCCAAATTAACCTTCTCAACCCCATATACTGCAGCCAGTAGCTCTGATCTTGCCACATCATCTTGTTCAGCAGGTCCTGAGTATAAAGCTATGATGTTTCCTTCCTCATCCTTAATGACCCCCTATGCCTGATGGGCCTGGATTGCCCACACAACTCCCATCAAAATTCAATTTCTTCCAACCACATATTGGGGGTGACCACTTCTCAACAGATTTCTGTCTTGTAGATGATGAGGCAGCAATAACACCCCAGGCCCTAAAACAGTCAACCTTAAATGCTGAAAAAAAGTTTTGACTTTTGTGCCCAGTGTGCCACTCTTCGGGTTATGATTTCTACCAAGGCTTCTTTGTTCTTTCTCTTTCTTCAAAAATTCTTGAGTTCCTTTCCCCCCAAACTGTCCAAAGCACTTCTACTTTAGTACATCTCCCCTAAATCCTACATCTCACCATTTAACTTCTTCAGCATATTCTTCCTTTAGCCAGTATTATGACATGAAATTTATGAGTCAGGAATTCATCAGAAAAAAAATCTGAGCCAGGTTTTTCTAATTTCATAAATCAGGATTTAAATCACCATGGTATTTTCATCAAGGCTACTTGTTAGCTTTCTGTGGCTGACGTGTTTTGCTTTTGTTGATGTGTATTATACATTTATGCACACCCTTCTCCAGGTGGACGGGTGCGTGTGATGTTACAAATGAAATATGATATCTGGAATTTCTAGCACTTTGCTAGGGTTTGACTTATCTTCTTTTCTATAGTAACAGTACCAGTGTGATCTTTCCTGCGTAGGTAAAGTGTATACATCCAAAGAATCGATGACTTTGCAATCTCCTTGAGATGCTTAAGGGCTGGTATATGTTGGTCCTTGTGGGAAGAACGAAACTCAAGAATCTTCTCAGAAAGGGAGAGGAGCATTGAAAATGTAATAGAACTGATCCACTTAAGGGTGGCACAATGGTTAAAATCCTCAGATTTATTCACTGATTTCACTCTGGATGACTTGCTGACAAAGTGGGAAGAGATTGCTAGCTCTGCCCAGGTTAGAACTGGGTAAAGTCCTTGGATCCCTCCCCCTACTGGTTATATAAAGCTGAACTTTGATGGCAGTAGTAGAGGGAACCCAGGGCAATTTGGCATTGGGGGAGTATTCAGGGATGAGAATGGGATTGTATTAGCCATGGTCTCAGGCCCAATTGGTGCAGGTGATTCCCTCGGGGCTGAGATTCTTGCAGCATTGGAAGGAGTCCAAAGGGCAAAAGATTTGAATATAAGGAGGCTTGTAGTTGAAGGTGATTTGGAGGTGGTGGTAGTAGGGTGGCTGAAAGAAGATAAGACTGGGTTGTGGTGCTACATCATTGAAAAGAAAAATTTCAAGTGGCTGGCTAAGGATATGGAAGTAAAAGTGCAGTTGGGTGAAGAGATCTGCTAACTCATTTGCTGATGGGTTAGTCAAGCAAGGGGTGATTCGTGAATCTCTGTTTTGGGTTCTTTTGTAATTCTGTTTTTTTCTTTTTTGGGGGGCTCTAGCCTCTGCTTGGGGATTTAAGATAGTTTACCACCCCCCCTTGTAATTATTCTTTATATCTGTTTAATTAAAGTCTTTGTTATTGATTAAAATGGACCCTGTTGATCTTTGTCCCTCACGACTTGGTGTTGTAATCCTTGATCTGAGAGGATGTTAAGAAAGCAATATGTAAGAAGGCTTTCGTCTTTTTTATTTTGATAGGAAACATCAACTTTTATTAAGCTTGAGAATTATAGAATTACAACTGTCACCTTCCAAAATAAGGTGACCCCTCGTAACATAATCAATTTACAAGCATGCCCAAAATAAAGTCTCCCTGTTAACCCCTTGCTTTGCTAAAACATCAGCCAACCCGTTGCTGACCTCCTAACCCAATTAAAATGTGCTCCAAGGATGACATCTGATAAAATTGGAATGATACAGAAGGTTTTCTTCTCAAATATCAAGGATGACATGCACAAAACGAGAAATGGTCCAAAAGAAGATTTTCTTCTCAAATAGGGCTTCTTTAATTGTATCCTTGATGTTATAGTTTCTTATGAAAATTTCCACTACCAGTAATTCAATTATTTGATTTTATACTGAAATAACGGTTTGACAATACATTTTTTCCATTTGCTTTCATGCCTAGGGTCAACTTAGTTTAAAAACCACATTTAACAATTGTTAAATTCTCTTAACTGTTCAAACACCATCTATCAACATGTCAGATTGACTTTGTACTTGCAACTCTATCACGTTTTTTTCATTCTCCTTCTCTCTCATGCACACTTGATAAGTACAGCAGCATCTCTTTCTGGTACAGTGCATAAGCCAAATAATATTTAATACAGGAACAAGAAGATAAAGAAAAATGAGAAATGAAGGTCAGTAAAGGAATGGTATCTGTAGAGTGGGGTTACAAAGTAGCCCCAAATGTTAGGTTATTACACAAATCTTTAAAAAGCATGACTATCTCTAATTAAATCAGTAATAAACTACCAATCTAGATCTTTAACCCCATGTTAACTGTGTGGTCCCAAGCTATTTCTATGACTAGAGTGACTTTTAAATAACTAGAGCTGAGAAAGACAAAAGACAGAAGTCTTCAAAGCCAAAATATGCCTATACATATAACTTTTTTAGGGGCTTTTAATGTGCAAAGCAGGTCTATAAGGGACTGCTAACATGCACCTTCTACTTCTGTATCTATACATGTGTGTTTCTTCAAAATATTTTTTTGATAGCTAACATTAAATATTTTATCAATAGAGATAAAAAATGCTATTTACAATGGTATGAGTTATCTATAATTAGGTTAGCCTTGCTATCTAACCCCATTTTATTGCTCCTTGCCCATAAAATGACTTAATTCTTTCTTAATTTGTTCTCTGCGGTTCTGGCTTAAAATTGTTTATTCCTAGCATATGTTTAATTTTTTGGTAGCTGAATACTTGAAATCTCTGTTGTCTTACAGTGGCAAAACTATTGAGCTTGATGATGTTACTTTCCACCAATGTGTAAACCTGACAAGGTTCAACTCAGAGAAAACGGTCAGCTTTGTTCCGCCTGATGGTGAATTTGAACTGATGAAGTAAGTTAACTGTTTTCTTTTCTTTATTTATTTTTTCCTTAGAAGGAACTTAAATCTTCTTTAGCTTTGATTCATTTAGCATGGTTTTTGTGTGCTACAGTCAGGCAATAGCAGAAACCTTTTTTCTTTTTTTTTTTTTTTTGTTGCTACCTGGGTAACATGTGGACTGTGTATCTAAATGGATTTGGGTTCAATCTATGGATGGGCTTTCTATTGCCAGTCTGTGATCTAAACCATGATGTTTTGTAAATTTCATCTGTTTCTAAATACTTCTATATTATCACTTTTGGACATTGCATTTTTTAAGTGCCTGCAAATCCTTTTGGTCCCATTTGTTTTAAATTTTAATAAAATTCATTTTGAAAAAAAAGTTATATTCATGTCCAACTGAACCCCACTTTTTGTGGTCTTGTACATACAGTTTTCATGTCTTCATATGTATTTCTCCATAGTCTTGTTCCATGAGATCATTTGGCATGTGCCACCATATCCAATCTTCTTCTTCTTCTTCTTTTTTTTTTTATACAATTTCTTTTGCATTGTGTAATGGTTTGTACTTACTGATGTGTGGGTTAACATGAGCTTCCAACATTTCCTATTTAATGATAGTATTTGGTTTGTTTAGATATCGTATTACTGAGGGTGTAAATCTTCCATTTCGGGTATTGCCAACAATCAAGGAATTGGGTAGGACACGCATGGAAGTAAATGTGAAGGTTTGTAGTTACATTTCAAAAGATGAATATATCATGTTGTGATTTTGGACTTATTTTACTGTTAACCTTCAGGTGAAGAGTGTGTTTGGTGCAAAAATGTTTGCCCTTGGAGTTGTGATCAAGATTCCAGTGCCAAAGCAAACTGCAAAGACGAGTTTTCAAGTGACATCTGGTCGAGCTAAGTACAATGCTTCTATTGATTGCTTGGTTTGGAAGTGAGTATATGATATGCTTAGGACTCAATCTTTGCTTGTATTAGACATATTTGATGCTTCTATGCATACATAAATTATTTTATTTTAATCCTCTTCGATATAAGCATTTAAGTTTTCATGCAACTCATCTCTTTCTAGGCATTTAGATAAATTACTGAAGAAGAAAGAAACAAGTAGAAGATACAAGAAGAAAGCCAGACTTCCAAACCAGAAATGCCAGACCAACAAAACATGAACTACAACACAGCCAGAGACCAAAATTACACTACAGGCACCCACTGCAACTAGTCCAGGACCAGGATAGTCAATCCCCCATATAACTCACTCCTTAAATTACATATGGGACCTCCTGAAAATCTACACCAGTAAAATATCCTTATGCCATCTGAATGCACCATTTATACCTGATAGTTCCACTTTCCCTAGAGAGCAGCCATCATAGTTCAGATTGATCACTTTATGAGCAAGATGGGACCAAGATGAGGTTGGGAAACAATGGATTTGATAGTCAAAGATGGGGAAGTATCCTCTAATGCTTTCATCTGTAGAGAAACCTCTAAAATTCAATCTTGTGCAGTCCATTTTATTAGTGCTACTGATTTTCCCCAAGGCTGTTTGGTAAGAGTGCAAACGATGAATCAAAGCGAATTTGCACTGTGGTTCAGTTTTGCAGGCATTTGGTAAGAATACATTTTTGTACTGAAAATGACAGTAAATTAATTTTTCTGATATGTTTTCATTCAAAGTGGAAGAAAATTTTTGCACACAAAGTTGGTAATAAAAAAGGTAGATTCTAGTCTTGGAATTCGTGTTTGTACCAATCACAACCAAATGCGCTTGGTAAGAACTAAGAACACAAAATTTATCAAGGCAAAATCAACCCAAGTTTTCATTTTCATGAATGTATATTTGCATTTGCTCTCTTACCAAACACAGCCTAAGATGCAGCTTCAACCTGAGTAACCTGTTATTTTCCTCATTTGAATTCCCTAAAATATTAAAGTAAATAAAAGCTCCTCAATAAAACATATTCTTCTTTTGATCAAGATTTTCTTTTTGTAAGGAATATATAGGTTTGTTGTTGGCTTTGTGCTGCTTGTAATTGGGTCTGTTCAGTCTTCCCTTGTACAGGGGATATCATTATATCTTGTTTTGCTATTAATGAAGTACTTTACCCTATAGTTCAAGAAAAAAAAATCTTACACAAATGAACCCAAAGCGTGATCTCTTATCAACTCCACCAGCTTTGCAAGGAATACTGAAGAATGATGAGGTTGAGGAGCTGTTGTTAAGACGTATCTTTTTATCAAATTTGTTATAAATTATTTTACTGCTAGTAGTATAGATTTTTTTTTTCAACACAAGTTTGTTGGGAACTTCACATCTTGGAAAGGATTGCTTAGTACTAACATGTATTTGCACCTTTACAGTTTTACCTCTGCTCTTGTCATGCAGGCTGTAGCATGTTGCATTTTAGTTAATTGTTCGTTTCCGTATTTATTTTCTCCTTGGAATTTCTTGAATACTTTGTAGGATACGAAAATTCCCTGGACAAACAGAACCAACAATGAGTGCTGAGGTTGAGCTAATTTCCACTATGGCAGAGAAGAAGTCTTGGACCAGGCCTCCAATCCAAATGGAATTCCAGGTGTCAATCTATTATTTGTCTTTTCTCTGTTATGTACCATAAGAATTTATCTTCCACCATCTTATAGTTTGTTACCAGGTATTACACCATCAGATTTTAGAGAAAATTTATAGCTGATCTGTTAATTTCAAATACAATATAAGAATTAGTGAAAGGACAGGTTGCCACCTCTGCATATAGTTGTAAATTACACCTGCACTAATTCTGAAAACAAACCAAAAGAAAGGAGAAGAGAATAAAGGGAAGAAAGTGAAACAAAAGAGCTTAATGATCCTCTCTTCAGTCCCCTAATAGCTTTTACTAATCTGATTGTAATAATTCAGATACAATTGCCCAAGTGCCCTCAATAGGGCAGCTACTTAATAGACAATAAAATGGAAGAAAAACTGCTACAATAAACTAAAACCCGCTAATTGAAACATAACACACTAATAACAGGACCAATAAAATAAAAAGTCTAAGGCCCATTTGGCCCATCATCTCTACCTTTTCTACTTCGAATCTATACTTTCATCTTTATTGAAACCTACGAAATTACTTTTAGAAAAAAAGTGATCTTATTTTGTAATCTTCTCTTTTATTTTAACAAAAAACAATAACTTTTTTTGATCAGCAACACAATCAGAAAAGATTTTTTTTTGGTATCTTTTGAAGGGCTACACAACGGGGGGGGGGGGGTAGCGCATCCCCCAACGTAGGTGCAGGCGGGATTCAATCCCAATACTCCACTATGACCGGCAGGAGACCTTACCAACCAGGATACGATTACAATGAGAAAGTTCTGATTAAATTTGGGTTTGGGGTTAGATGGTGTAAGTGGACCATGGGCTGTGTCCGGAGTTGTCATTATTCAGTGCTAGTGAATGGGACAGTGGTAGACTTCTTTTCATCCAGTAGGGGTATAAGACAAGGAGACCCCCTGTCTCCATTCTTGTTCATTCTAATTGCGGAGGTTTTGGGGAAATTGATTCACAGAGCATATTCTAGGGGGCTCATTAGAGGCTGGAGAGTTGGGAGGGTGGAAACCCCCCTCACTCACCTACAGTTTGCTGATGACACGATTCTGTTTTGTGAAGGCGGTAATGTGAGCTTTATCAGAAACTTGAAGTTGGTGATACAACTGTTTGAGCAAATGTCTAACTTGAAGATTAACCTTGGGAAAAGCTGTGTAGTGGGGGTGAATTTGGAGGAGGGAGAGATCAGGGAGAGTGTTGAAGTGCTGGGGTGTGAAGTTTCGGGGTGGCCTTTGAATTACTTAGGGTTGCCATTAGGTGATAATCCCATGAGAGAGAGCTTTTGGAACCCGGTGGTGAAAGGTTTGAAAAAAGACTGGTATCCTAGAAAAAGAACTACCTCTCTCTCAGTGGGAGAATTACACTAATTAGGGCCACACTTGCTAACTTACCCATATTTTTCCTGTCAGTGTTTAAAATCCCAATGAAGGTTGCTAACAGATTAGAGAAGCTAATGAGAGATTTCCTGTGGGAGCCGGGAGAGGAGAAGAGGGATCATAGAGTTAGCTGGGAGATAGTATGTAGGAGTAAGTCTTGTGGTGGCTTGGGGCTTGGGAGTATTAGGAGAAGGAATATGACTCTGTTGGGGAAGTGGTTGTGGAGGTTCTCTATGGAGAAGGAGAAGCTATGGGCTAGAATAGTGGCAAGTATACATAGGGAACCTCCATAGGGAAGTGGTTGCGGTGTTGAGAATTGACGATGAAAAAATCAGGGGATTTACATCTTTTGAATGTGAAGAAGGTTTGATTCAGATTCAAAGCTGGAAACCATTGTGTATTCCTGCTCAAATCGATAGGTCTTCCCTTCCATCTCTGGAGTGAAGCAAATTTGGGAAATATTGTGAAACTGCTGGGCAGAGAAATGGAGGAAGTCCATCTGCAATATTTTCGTGTCGCTGTGGTTAGGATGGTCGAGGTGAGACCAAAATTGCTCCCAAGAACAATAGAGGTTCTTGTTGAAGGTAAATGGTTTAAAGTATGGTTGGTTTTTTGGGTTGGGGATTCTCCTCTGAAGGACCAGTTTCCTTCCTTGTATGCTCTATTAGACTTGAAAAATGAACCCATATCTTCTTTCTTGGTCCCTTTAGCCTCCACTTCTGGCTTTGGATGGAACCTTGGCCTGCGTAGGGCAATTAGGGGTACTGACACGGATAGCTTGGTAACTTTGCTAGCCTCCCTTGAGATTGTCTTCCTAAACCTTGCTAAGGAAGACACAAGATTTTGGACCCTTTCTAGCTTTGGTACCTTTTCTTGTGCTTTTTTCTTTGAAACCTTAACTCAGCCTCCTATCCCCTTTGGGTTGTCCTTTCCAGTTAAGGAAATTTGGAGTAGGCCTATTCCTCCTCGGGTTGGTTTTTTTTGTTGGGAAATTTTTTTGGAAGGAATCAACACTTTAGACTTACTTTAGAGAAAGAGACCCAACTATTGTCTACTTCCTAATACATGTGCTCTTTGTAAAGCTGATGGGGAATCTGGCTACCACCTCATGGTCTCTCGTAAGGCTGCTAAAATTGTTTGGGAGTGGGTTTTCTCCCGTTTTGGGTGTTCTTAGTATCCTCCGGTGACTGTCCAAGGTTTGTTTTCTCCTTTTTTTAGTTGGCCTAGGAAGCGAGGAAAGACTATGTGGAGGTGTATGGCGCAGCGATATGCTGATCATTGTGGGAAGAAAAAACTCACGCATTTTTTCTGACAAGGAAAGAACATTGGAAGAATTGTTAGATCGAATCCTTTTAAAGGCTGTCCACTGGCTAAAATCTATGGAGTTGTTTTCAGATTTTCCTGTGGATGACTTGCTAAGAAACTAGAAAGAGATTGCTTCCATTGCTCGATGCAAGAGGATTCTTTGTCCGTTTTGGTCCCCTTCCCCCTCGGGCTTTATAAAGCTGAATTTTGATGGCAACAGTGTAAGGAATCCAGGGCCCTTTGGGATTGGAGGAGTCTTCAGGAATGAGGAAGGGATTGTTATTGCTTTATTCTCTAGCCCTATTGGAGAAGGTGACTCTCTTAGGGCTGAGATCCTTGCAACGCTTGAAGGAATTTGAAGAGCAAAGGAATTAAATATTAGCTGTTTGATCCTGGAAGGTGATTCGAAGGTGGTGGTTAGTTGGTTGAAGACAGAGGACAGTGGTTTGTGGAACTTTAACAATGAAAAAAAATAGTTCTTATGGCTGGGTAGGGACGTTGAGATTCAGTACAGCTGGGTGAAGAGGAGTGCCAACTCATTTGCGGATGGGTTGGCCAAGGAGTGAATAGAGGGTCTATTTTTTGGGCTAGTTTTTAATCTTTCTTCTTTGCATTCCCTTTGTTTTCTGTTTTTGGGGAGCTAAGTTATTTTATCTCCCCTTTTGTATCCATATTCCCTCTTTTTTTTTTTTTTAATTTAATGAAGATGGTGTTATTGATAAAAAAAAAGTATGGTTGGTTTTAGAGGTGGAGGTAGAGCTATGGGGACGAAGACCCAAGGTAGAAGACGATGCTGACGTGGAGGGTTGGACTACTAGGGGCCTAAAGCTGGAGGGTAAGACTGAACATAGGGGGCAGCTTAGAAAGGAAGCTGAAAAGTTGGTGGAAGAAAACCAAAAGCCACAAAATCTATTAAAAGAAATAAATTCAAATTTTTTTGAATTAGCCGGTAATTCGAAGGGACAAGACACCTTCGCTGACGTGGTTAAGGAAGGGAGATTTTTGTAGGTCGGGTCATCTGAACCGGTGGGTGGACCGATCAGCTCAACTAGAAGGGGGAATCCCTACCCACATGATTGTTTAAGTGAGCACGTGGGTCGGGGGAGACGGTTGGGGACTATAGACGATAGATGTCGTCTATCTTCTTCGAAAATTTTGGACGGGGGCATTGTAGGTGATCTCAGGCAGTCAGAGCAAAGCTCAAGTACTCTCTGGTGGGTGCCTCGTGCAGTTCCTGAAACACCTAGGGAGGGACGAACATCACAAGATAGACCAAACCCCAGGTACGATTGAGCTCATCTCGAGGAAAAGGATGGTTTTGACGAGGGCTGGGTGGACTACGAAATGGAGGAAGAAGGCGTGGAAGAAGTTTCGGATAGCCAATCCAATTTAGGCAGTGTTTTGGGTGAGAAGTTTTCAGAGGAAGAAGTTGCTGCAACTTTTGATCTAGATACATTGTTCTCACAAAGACCAGGTGTGGTAACGTCTCACTGTGCTGAGGAAGAGTCGTAGATTGTTGTCGCTGAACACATTTCGAACTCTAGGGGTGGAAACTCTAACTCACACTCAGAAGCTACATCTCAAAATCTCCTTGCCAAACAGGTTTTTTGTAAGGGATCCCTCAAGACTTCTCAAAAGCAATATGAGGACAGTGGGGAGGCATAAACAGGTGGGTAAGAGTTGTGATCTTTGTTTAACAAAGGTGACGGAAAGGCTAACTAATCAGAACCGGGTCTTGGAACCAGGTGGAACCCACATTCCTTATCGGGGCTAGACAGTTTTTGTATCCAACTCTAGCACTCCCAATCTTCCCCACCACAACCCAAGTAACCGTGTCCTTTCGTTTTGTGATACTAACTGTTGCTTTTTGACTTTCGTGCCAAATACATATCCCAACCCAGAGGCTGCAGCCCTTGAAGGAGGGGATGGGGTGAGAGAAAATAGAAACGACAGGGAGGGTCAGGAGAGAGAAGTAGGGAATGAAGGAGAAACAGAAAAAAAGAAAAGAATCCTAGAAATCCTAGAGTGACTGTTAAATGAATTAGTGGTGGAAAACGGTCAGGAAGGGTCAAGGGGAGTTAGAGTAGAGGGTTCTGAGGAGGAAGAAGATAGAAGGAGGGAGACAACAACATGGGAGGGAAGTAGAAATTCAAGTGTAAGAGATGTAATTAGTGAGGATTTTGTGGCGGGTTTTGTACAAAAACTGGGGTGCAAATTGAAAGATCTAAATGCTCTCAAAGTATTTTTGAAAACAAAGAAAGAAGAAGCAAAATCTAAAAGGAGAGGAGTGAGTGAGGCTGAAAGGCTGTTAAAGGAGGTGGGAGGAGATAAAAATTTGAGGGTTGAAGGGGAAAGAAGGAAGAGGAATAACTGAGGGCAGGAGGGTCTAAGGGGAAAGAAGATAGTTAGATGAGGATCTTAAGCTAGAATGTCAGAGGTTTGGGAAGTGCTAGGAAGAGAGCAGTAATAAAAGAAGCCATCAAGAAAACAGACCCAGATGTGGTACTTTTGTAGGAGACCAAGAGAGCAGATTTTGACATTAGGTGGGCAAGGAGTGTTTGGAGAGGCAGGGGGATTAGCTGGGCGGCTCTGCCTTCTTGGGGGTCTATGGGGGGTGTTGTCACAATGTGGAAGAATGAAGTACTCATAGGTCAGGAAGAGTTAATATGCCAATTTTCAATTTCCTTAAAGTTTAAACAAGTGGAGGATGGGTTTGAATGGGTGCTTACCAATGTATATGGTCCAAATGATTATAGAGAGAGAAGGAAGTCGTGGGAAGAACTGGCCGATATAAGGGGACTATGGAAAGGGCCTTGGTGTCTTGGAGGTGACTTTAATGTTATAAGATTCTCGGAAGAGACAAATAGTCCGAGGCAGAGATCAACCTTGAGTATGAGGAAATTCAATTAATTTGTGGATGTTTACGAGCTTAAAGGGATCCCACTATCACACAATTGTTTTACTTGGTCCAATCTCCAAGTGAACCCGATTTGCTCTTGTAGGGATAGGAAACCATCATATGGACGCCCAAGATTGCGGAATAAAGGGGGGGCGAATTTCAAAAATTTTTCTTTCCATCAACTGGGAATCAAATTCCCTATTTAGAAAATCATATTTTCAAGGATCATTCTTGAACCATAAACTGAACCAGATCTGAACCAAAAGGAGGAGAGAGAGATAATACCTGATACAGAGAAATAATATCTCTCAACGGAGGTGTTCACGCCCAAGGTAGAAACCAAAATCTGCTCCCACTGAAGATGGCGCAGTGCAGGGTGGAGCAGAATCAGCAGTGTCCTTCCTAAGAACTTGATTCTTCCCAAGAATCACTTGGGCGACTAGTGAATACAACTCCTACCAATCTTTTCTCCAAAAGATTGGAATCAAGATCTGATCTTGATTTCTCCCAAGCAATGGAGATCAAACTGCTATAGGCGGCGGCTGCAGGAAGGAGGTGGCTAGAGAGAATTTGCAGGGTGCAGAATTCTCTCCTCTGTGATCTCAGCTCTGAAGACAAGACTGTTGTTGGTGATTGTCTGTCTAAAGGCTGTCGCCCCCTCTTCCTTTTATAGACTTAAAGGGATCAGCTCCTAATCCCATTAGGAGTTGCTAACCCAAATCATATCTGGATTAGAAGTCCCTTTAAGATAAGGGATAAACCTTATCTTATCTGCAGATTAGATCAGCCAGTTCCTAATCTAATTAGGAAGTTTCCAAACCTAAATCTCATTTAGATCTTGGACTCTCTGAGTGGATAGGGTGTGGGCCCAATCCTATCAGCTAATCTTATCTCAGAATTCGCCCCTTAAAGACTAATCAAATTAGCCCAGTTCGAAATGGGCTTAAGGCCCATTTAGGGTTATGTATTCATTAAACCTTCCAAACTGCTACCCAGTTGGGCTTCCTTGTATGGCGTGGGACCCAAACATTGATCTACACATCAGCCACATGGGTTCAGCCCAGCCTTTGTTACAAGGCCTGGCCGAATACACTGTTATGGACAGTGCACCCCCTGAAACCCATCAGATGGGCTCTATGGGCCCAACACTTACCCTAAGTGGTCCCTGGGCCAAGCCACCTTGTAACACCCAGGGACTGTGGGCAAATGCAAGATTAGCCCATCAAGTATTATCCTCAATGGCCTTACACTTAACCTCTCAGCCCATAATGTTCATACACTGCCCGACAAGAGAGGACCTCTCCCTCGGCTGCAAGGAACAACGTTGCACTCTCTCAAGTATGGATCCCGGGAATTAAAACCTTTTGCAAACATTTCAAAACCATAATATATATATATATATATATATATATATATATATTTACTTTTTATATCTCATATAAAATATATTTTGCAAAACAAATCTCAACGATTGTAATCGGCTGCCGGCAGTCTTGGTTTCCATCAGTGAGAGTGCATCCCCGATCGTTACCTTTGTCCGACAAAGGGGCTGATCCTGTCACTATGATCACGCACTCAGATGAATTCTCAGACTGTCCCAACATACCCAAGTTTTGAACCCCGCTAAGGATCTCACTGATTGGTATATCAAAGACAACCCAATCCGACACCTAGTGCAATATCATAATCGAGTCTAGGGGTCAGGTGTAACTTTCTAGTTTTGCCCATCAATCTCCAAGGTCCAGGGCAATACTGGAAATCTGGTCCAGTTCAAAGATTCAATTAATCCCACATTGTATGTGCCTAAGGTTTCACCCCGATAGCTGAGACAAGCCACCCCAACCGACTTGGTGGCACCACAGTGTCAGCCTTGTCAGGATAGGTCTCCCCAGACCGACCCACTGGCTGTGAACATTCTAAACTAACACGAGTCTCATTAAGTGTCCAGTTTAAGGGTATTACACAGAAACATACCAAGGGAATATGAATCAAATATGCACTTTTATTCATTTACAATAAACTCATAAAGTACATCAATTTGATTGAAGCTAAGGGCATACAAAACTGTCTAACATCTCTAAGCTGGATAGATTACTCTTCTCAAATGATTGGGAAGAACATTGGGGAAATCTAAACTCTAGAGCATATCCAAGGGTGACTTCAAACCATTGGCTTATTGTAATCTATAGGGAGGAAGTGAGAAGTTCTGGTCCTGCTCCCTTTAGGTTTGAAAACATGTGGCTAGGACACCTAGGGTTCATAAAGGAAGTCAAAGAGTGGTGGTTAGAAAGCAATCCAACAGTGAAATAGAGTGGAATGAGGTTTCATAAGAAGCTCCAATATCTAAAAGGCAAAATCAAGGAGTAGAATCTGTTAGAGTTTGGGAGATTAGAGTAAAGAAAGTGAATAATGACTGCACAAATTAAGGACCTAGATGGTAAGGAAGAAAGGGGTTGTCTTACAAAAGAAGATAAGGAGATAAGATGGAATTTGCGTAAACAGTTAGAGGATTATCTTCTTCAGGAGGAAATAAGTTGGAGACAAAAATCAAGGTGTAAATGGCTGAAGGGGGGGGGATAGGAATACCAAATTTTTTCATGCGATGGTAAGTGGAAGAAGAAGGAATTTTGTATCACGTCTAGAGATTGAAGGGGTTACAATATCCACCCAAAGAGAAATAGCAGGGGCTTTTGCAAATCACTTTAGGTCTATCTTTAGAAAACCCCTAAACAATAGGGTGTGGATTGAGGGTATGGAATGGCACCAGGCCCGGATGGTTTTACGATGGCTTTTTATCAAGATTGTTGGGAGATATTAAAGGAAGATCTATGGATTGTGTTTGATGAATTCCACTCTAGAGGGGTGATCAACCCAGGGCTGAACTCCACTTTTATTGCACAGGTTCCTAAGAAGAGGAATGCATGTAACCTAAAGGATTTCAGGCCGATCAGCCTAGTCAACAACCTTTATAAGATTATCACCAAGGTACTGTCCATTAGAATAAGGAAAGTGCTCCCAACAATTATAGCAGATAATCAAGGAGCCTTTATGAAGGGGAGACAAATAACAGATCAGATTCAGATAGCAAATGAGAGCTTGGAGGAGTTTAAGAGATCCAAGAAAAAAGGGTTGATTTGTAAACTGGATTTGGAAAAGGCTTATGATTTGTTGGATTGGCCTTTCTTGATGGAGGTGATGACCAATTTTGGTTTTGGGGATAATTGGTGTAGATGGGTCTTGGGTTGTATCAAGAACTGCCATTACTTCATACTGGTAATTGGGACAATGGTCGATTTCTTCCTAGCCTTGAGAGGGATTAGGCAAGGAGACCCCCTTTCTCCCTTCTTATTTACTTTGGTAGCTGAAGTTCTGGGGAGACTAATTTATAGAGCAGATTCTAGGGGCTTAATCAGAGGTTGGAGAGTTGGGAGGGAGCTTGTGCCACTAACACATTTGCAATTTGCAGATGACACCATACTCTTTTGTGAAGCAAGGGACCCTAATAGGTTTAGAAATTTAAAGCTCACCATACGACTTTTTGAGCAAATGTCAAACCTTAAGGTGAATTTTGAGAAGAGTTGTATAGTTGGGGTAAATATAGGCGAGGGGGAGATCTCTGAGGCTGCAGACATCTTAGAATGTGCAATAGCAAACTGGCACCTTAATTACCTTGGTTTGCCATTGGGTGATAACTCTCAAAAAGGTGAGTTATGGGTTCCGGTTGTGGAGAGGTTTGAAAAGAAATTAGCAACTTGGAAGAAAAACTATTTGTCTCTTGGAGGGAGAACCACTCTAATCAGGTCTACTTTAGCTAACCTTCTTGTTTACCTTTTGTCAATCTTCAAGATTTCGACAAAGGTGGCTAGTAGATTAGAAAAACTAATGAGAGACTTTCTTTGGGAGCCGGGGGAGGAGAAGGACCATAGGGTGGGGTGGGAGATGGTTTGTAGGAGTAAGAGGAAGGTTTGGGTATCGGGAATTTAAGGAATAGGAACTTGGCTCTTCTGGGAAAATGGCTTTGGAGGTTCTCATTGGAGAAGGACAAACTTTGGGTGAAGATAGTGAAAAGTATTCATGGGGTTGCAGCAAATGGATGGGACTCTGGGATTCTGGCAAGGAATACAAGAGCATCTCCTTGGAAAGCTATTCAAGCTATTCTACCTTTGTTCTCTCCATGGATCAGGTATGATTTGCACTCAGGCAATCTCATTAATTTTTGGGAACATGTTTGGATTGGGGACTCCTCCCTAAAAGACCAATTCCCAAGCCTTTTTGCCCTTTCCACTTTTAAAAATGAACCGTTGTCTTCATTCATTGTTCCTTCTAATTCTATTTCTGGGGTCGGCTGGAACTTGGGCCTGCGAAGAGATATCAGGGACATAAAGCTTGATGGTATCTCATCACTGTTATCCATTCTTGAAGGGGTGTTCCTCGAGCCAACAAAGGCAGATAGTAGAATTTGGACTCTCACCACCTTTGGTTCTTTCACTT
This sequence comes from Nelumbo lutea, assembly GCF_056320005.1. Taxonomy (NCBI): domain Eukaryota; kingdom Viridiplantae; phylum Streptophyta; class Magnoliopsida; order Proteales; family Nelumbonaceae; genus Nelumbo; species Nelumbo lutea. Next base: position 210,587,739 of record NC_142684.1, read on the forward strand.
GTGCCTCTTTCTTTAGTGCTCTCACACATTCTTCTTCTACGGGCTTGTCTTTCCCTATTAAAGAGGTGTGGTGTCATCTTATACCTCCTTAGGTTGGGAGTTTCTGTTGGGAAGCCTTTCTGGAAATAGTTAACACAGCAGATTTACTTCAAAGAAAAAGACCCAATAGTTTTTGTCCTCACTAGTGTGTCATCTGTAAAGCTGATGGTGAGTCTGGATATCACTTACTAATTTCCTGTCGGTTCACTAACATCATTTGGGAGTAGTGTACTTCTTTGTTTGGGTGCAGGTGGACCCCCACTTCGAATGTGCAAAGCCTATTCACATGTATGCCGTTTTGGCCAACAAAAAGGGCCAAGTTTATGTAGAGGTGTATGAGGGCTGCAGTCTGTTGGACTATTTGGGAGGAGAGAAATTCATGAATATTTACAGATAAGGAGAGAAGTTTGGAAGCAATGCTGGAGGTCATCCACATTAGGGTTATACACTGGCTGAAAACTTTGGCTCTGTTCGTCAGAATTCTCAGTTGATGAACTGCAAAGAAAGTGGAAGGTGATAGCAGAACTTGTTCTAATGAGGAAGGCCTCAAATGTTTGTTGGATCCCCCCACCCCATGACTTTGTTAAACTGAACTTTGATGGCAGCAGCTTGGGCAATCCAGGGCCATCCAGAATAGGAGTAATAAGAGACGAACAAGGGAAGCTGTTATCTATGTATTCTGGACCAGTTGGGGCGGGGGATTCTTTGAGATCTGAGATTCTTGCAGCTCTTGAAGGGGTACAAAGAATCAAAGATACGCATATTAACAAGTTTATCATAGAAGGAGATTCTGAAGTGGTGGTAAACTGGCTGAAAAAGGATAGTCTTAGACTTTGGAATTACGGTAATAAAAAGAGAAAATTCAAGTGGCTGACTAAGGACATGGAAATCCAATACAAATGGGTAAAAAGAAGTGCGAACTCTTTGGCAGATGGTCTAGCTAGACAAGGGGTGAACAGCATTCTATTTTTTGGGCTGTCTTGTAATTCTTGTTCTTTGGATGCTTAATGGTTGTTCTTGGGAGCTAAGATTGTTTAACCCCCTTGCCCTGTAATTTTCTCATGTTTTTAATATTAATTCAATCCACAGTTATTCATCAAAAAAAAAAAAACATGGATGAACTTATTCTGTAACGTTCTATTTTCTTTGAACGCAGTTTTTTATTGTTGTCCATTTAAGGAATGAGCCTTTTAGTTGGGTTGCTTAGTGTGCTTCCTCGTTTTTTTTTTTTTTCTTTTTTTTTTTCTTTTCAGCAATGCATGAAAATATTCATTCATTAAAAAAAAAAAGAGGGATTACAACAAGTTGTGAGAGACTAGCAACTCATTACATATGTTGTCTTTGAACCCCCTGCTTAGCTAAACCATTTGCTAGGCTATTAGCAGACCTTCTAACCTATTTTATTTAAACATTCATGTTTCTAGACAGCCATTTTACACGCTCGAATTCATTTTTGAGCTGCCAAACCACCCTCATTTTTTATAGCATTCCAACTATCTTTGATCACCTTCAATGATCAAGTTACCAATTCCCATCTCTTTAGCTTTCCCAACTCCAAAAACTGCTGCTAAAAATTCTGCTCTTACCGATTCACCTTGATCAATTGGTCCTAAGAACAAGGAACATATAACACCACCCTTGTCTCTAATCACCCCTCAAATTCTTGAGGGTCCTGGATTGCCCCATTGAAATTCATTTTCATCCAATCCACCCGCTAGAGGTGACCAGAATTCTAGGAGCTTTTCTTCCCTAGAGGAAGAGCTAGCTACTGAGTTTTGAGGGAATGGGATGACACCAAGTATCTTTTACAGTAAAGGAAGGAGAAGAGGAATGTGGTTACAAGGGACTTAAAAGGATTTGCAAGAAAGCAACCCATCACAGATGCTGTTATGGTGGGTGATGCTGTCTCCCGAACTCGAACACAAACCTTCGTAATTAATTATATGCTACCGTCCTCAAACATCATGAAGGATCTGGACCATTGGCATTAGGTTTCAGTTAGCGTATCATAAAAGATAATCACCACCAAAAAAGTAGTAATTTGCTCAAATCACATCTTTCTTTTTAACTGATGTTTTTCCATGATTTTGAATTTATGATAATAGCTGACATCATAGACTCCACGTTACAGGTTCCAATGTTTACAGCGTCAGGTCTGCGAGTCAGGTTTCTCAAGGTATACTTGAAATTCTCTCATGCTTCATTATTGGTTATGGAACATATTGAGACAAATTTTACCCGACGTACATTCTGCAGGTATGGGAGAAGAGTGGATACAATACTGTTGAATGGGTTCGTTATATCACCAAAGCTGGGTCCTATGAAATTAGATGCTAGAGATTCGAGGCATTTCCTTCCATACATACCTTAAAACATTCATCTGGAAATCTTGAGGGGCGGGATGCTGAAGAGATTTGCAACCACGTGAAAGAGGGATGGAGCTATTGTCATGGTTTCACATTGTTGGTTTGATTTGAGACAATAGCATCCTTTAACCGCCCCCCCTCTCCCGGGGAGATGAGCTGGTGTCCGGTTTTTTGTATCATTATAGCATTTCTATTTTTTGAATAGAATTCTGTTGATATGATCATTTAGAGTCGAAGTTTGGTTAGTCTTTTGTTGTAAGTGCTAGTCTTCAGACTGATTGTGTTCACGATTTGGAATAGCAGTTCAACTGGAAATATTTTTCATGATTTGCAATTTGCATAAATTGTTGCACTAATTTGACAATATCTTGTGTAATTCTTCCAATTCATTATATTTTTGTTTATATGTAGTTGGCTGAGTTCTTTCTAGACGAGTCTACGTGCCCAGAACCTTGCTGCAGAGCAAATTACTATAATGCTTTTGAGAAAACTGAAGACATCTGTTGCGGTATGATTCACCCAAACGCGTTCTCACAGTAAATACATTGAAAATGTGGAAATCTTTGTTCCCACGTGTCTTGCACCATTTGTATTAATTAGATAGAGCCATTCCACGATTCGGTTTTCGTCCGAGCCATAAAAGATGCAACTTTAGGTTGGGCTAATTGATATACTGACCTGAGTTATGGTACTCGGATCCGAATCCATAGGAAAGCACGTGAACAAGGTCCCGACACTCAGACTACATAGCGCGCTTCAGAACTGACTGTAATTGATCAGCCTTATCTGGTCTTACCAAATAAGACCTGTTCATAAAGGACGGACCTTTAGCCTGGTAATATCTTAAATTGTTCTCATAACCCTAATTTTACATTATATGAAGTTATTAATTTGAAAATAGGAACTTTGGTCTGGAGACAGGACCCGTATGAGAGGTCCATAATTACTTATCAAAATGATTTCTAACAAACAGCACATAATTACTTCTATGAAACCAATCACAAGATAAGCTATATTTTCAGGTGAAATTTGCAACAACCAAACTTATCAGTGAGTTAGGTTATATATCAAAACAAATTCAAAAGATGTGCTGTGAAGAACCATGTCCTTACGGGGACATGCTCCATTCTGAGGTGATTATGCATCCACAACTCAAATATTAGTGCTAGACCTTTAGGAGCAGAGAGCCACTAGCATCCACCTCCGCACCCCTGTGCTGCAAACAGCAAATTCAGTATAATAACAATGAGCATTTCTTCTAAGAAGTCCTACAGTTTGTTAGAAATCTTGAATATATATCATGCCAACTATGAAACTTAAACCAAAACCTCGAAACATAGTCAAGCAGGATGCATCTTCATGTTGGTGTCATGTCTAGGGATTTGCAGAGTGAGAAGTTCCCCAGCCAATAGATGAGTATGCCGACATGCCTTGAAAGGACTGACCACTATTGTTGCAGGGTACAGAGCCCCGGTTAAGGGGACTACCAGGCTCATCAGAAGACTCACTTGAGGTTCCTTGAGAGGGAGGGCTGCCTGTGGCAACCGGTGCCCCTAAGCCTACCATCGGTGATGCTGAGGTAGGCTCCCTTTTCAACATATCCGACTTTGGCTTTTTCCCATCTGCAATAAAGCTGCCGACGACAACCTGGTATTCAGTCCAATGAAATATTTAGTAATTAATTCAGAGATGAAAGGAAAACTGAGAAGGATGAACAAATCTGAAAGACACCTGCACAGGTGTTGCTGCCATTAGCATTCCTGCCACTCCACCACCCAAAACTCGACCATCTGATCCTGCCAATGACACACTCAATCCACCAGTTCTGCTGCGGGTGCCACCACTCTCTGTAAGTAAAAATGAACCTGATAGAGAAATTATCTCGAACCGGCCCTGCATCAACCATTTTTTAAATGGTTGGACAATAATGGAATGTAAAGTAAGAACAGTAACTCCCAAGAACAATTTCATGTCCATATGGTATCACAGACATCAACACAAAGAATTCCAAAGTTTACCTAACAAATCATGTATTTGGGAAAAGATTAAAGTGCTTCTTTTGACTCCAGTAGTTTTAATTGATCGTAGAATATCATTGCTGCAGAGATGCATATGCACACCTCTGCACTCTTATTTCCATTGAGGTGAGAAGACATGTTTCAGTCATACCGAAATGAATGACAGGGTTAAAGTTTTAAATGACAAGACATAAGCTAAGCCTAGATATGACAAAAAAGAAAACAAATTTTGCCCCCCCCCCCCCAAAATAAAATAAAATAAAATAAAACAAAAACTACATAACCACAACCTGGAGTTGCCTTTTAAAACAGCATCTTTAAAGATATTTACCCAATCTTAATCCACATTCAGCCCTTGTTCTCTAACTCAATTGGACTTGAGTAAATAGCCAAGGTTCCAGTCACCACTGTTTCTAAATACTCCTATTCCTGAATTTTCTAGGTTACCAAGGCTACAATTATCAAAATTTACTTGCAGTTGGTACTTGGAACACGTCACTGAAGGGATCCTGGTTGAAGAGGAACTATCAATGATTTGTCAACCCTTGATGATATAATCTGTAGAGAAGTGAGAAAAGGTTTTGATGATTTAACATAATATGTTGCCTTTACACACAACTTTCTACAAGACCCTCTCTGGATTGGGCCTTATCCCCCCCAACCCCCCCCCCCCCCCCCACAAAACAATCTACAAGGGTTACTGCCCTTGTGCATCTTTATAATATCTTCCCATCTATTAAAATTGCAATATTGGTATTAACAAACAATGCAACTAAGAACCGACTCTCTATACAAACTAACCATGATAGTTTGTATATATTAGATCCACACTGGTTATTGCTTCTTGATGCATGTCATTTATGAGATCAATATATATTAGACCCGGCCCATGAACATATACTGGAAGCTTTTTTCTTTCCTAAAACCTACCAAATGACCTCTCTAGGGATCCTCTTTCCAGGCTTTTTCCAAATCAATAAATACCATATAACAATCTCTCCACTATGCTCTAAACTGACATATTAATCTCTCAAGTAAAATAAAGGTAGAGCATTTAAAATTGGTCCCACTGGAAGGACAAATGATGCAGGGAAAAAACTCCAATAAGAATAAAATCAGGAGTGGTCCAACAATAACTCAATAAAAGGATCTATATGAAGCTCCAAACCCTTGCTCCAAGCAAGCTTAAAGAACAATCTTAAAGATCCAAATAAAAATCACAATCCCAGAACAAAGCCTTTCTGTGAGTGTCAGTGAATCGCAGAATTGGGAATATTAATCTCAAATTAGCAATATGAGTTGATGGAGATGGTAGCCAAAGAAAACCTTTGGTACAAAACTATTTTTCTAGTAAACAAGAGTAGGGTATACAAAATAATTGTAATGGTCCCCCCCAGTCCCGTTTTATCTGCAAAAAAAAAAAAAAAAGAAAAAAGATTTAATAGCCATATACATGGAGTGGTTCCTAATCCATCAAGCCACTTCGTCCCCTCAGAACCCATATACAAGGACAGTTAAGGCCAACAGAAAAGTAGAAGCTTTGTTCTTTCTGAACCACCTGTCGTAACAAGCTCTAAAATGAAATATAATATCAATATCTTACTATCCCACAATGAACCTCCCATTTATCATGGTTAAGGTTCCCTTTAGATTTAGAGTGTTCACCAGCTGGGGTCTCCTAGGCTTGGATGTGTTGATGTGATGAGTATACTTGTAAATCTGTCTGACTTGGACAGATGCTGAGTCCTATCACTGAGTTGACTAATGGACACAGGTCCAAGCCTAGACTAAGGTCTTCATGTAACACTGCCTAGGAGACCCCATCTTGTGAACAAGCAAGAGATCAACTGTAAGAGAAAGAAAAAGAGATAGAAACACGCTGGAGAGAGAGAGTCAGCGTTACCTGTTATGCAATGATGAAGCCTTCTCTATAAGAAGGCATGCCATCCTTATGTCCAGTTAAAAACAAGTACACCTTTCTTTTATCTCCAATAAAGCTGCAGCCTGCAACTTTTGTTCCTTAGGCCCTTAACCCATATAACCAATAAAAAGTTAAAAAAAGGTAGGCCCATGTAACTTTTGTATCACTACCACTTTCATCAATTAAAAGCTGGTATCTATTTAAAAAGGGAATAAGTTAAAAGGACTTATGATGCCCATAGGCTTCTTTTCTAATAACAAGTCCCATGGTCCCATGGGCTGAAAAAATGGGCCTTAAAATGCTAATTAGAAAAACATAAAGAAAATATGATCCCAGACAAGTTAATAAAGCCATTTACTAATAAAAATATAATAATAAGTTTACAAACTATAAGAAAGAGACAAGTAATTTTAAAGGTAGTATAAATTAAAATATAAATTTTAGGAAGCATGTCTACAAATCCATATTTTTCATCCTTGCCCAGTCAGACACCTAGACATGTATCATATTCCGATTCCTGCTTCTGAGTCCATGCAGCATGAACCTAGGTCTCAGTGGACTAGATCTTTTAAACTCCAGATCACTCTTTGATAATTGAACCGAGAGCATCCTGCTGAAGCTTTCCAGTGCAAGCACAGTGGATAATTTAAATGGTAACCAACTAAAATCCCTGCCTATAGAAAGTGGAGTGCAAGAACCCCACTGATAGGCATGCAGGCAGAATTGTATTGAGGCTTGAAAATTTTCTTTTTAGGCTGATAATCACTTTTGTTGTGTATTTGTCAGTGAAGTGCTCAGAAAGATGTTTGCGTCCTTAATGGAATGAGTTAGATAAACTACCTTGACTGGTGGTGGAAAACCCTGGCATTCCTCTCTTCACAATGGTCAACAAATCCACATAATGAAAACTTCTCTACATGTTTTTACTCTAACAAGGGACCAATACCACCTTGGTAGGAGGACCTGCATATTTTGAGACTCTAGATAGGAAAAGAGCTAAAAAGTATTTCCATAGTTACATTGGAAATAAAATTTCAGATTTCAGTAGCAAAGCTAAAATAGATTAGGAGATGGGTTACATACCCCCCCAATGAAAGGTGCAGATTGCATGCCTGAGAGATAAGGCACCAAGCCAAGTTTCTTTTTGAAACAAATTTCAGGTGTTGATTCTTGCAGGCAACTTCCCAGCAAAAAATGTTGAACTTTAGGAGGGATTAAGACTTTGAAAACCATTGTAAGAAAAAAAGATTCAGATAACCATTATTGTGGCAAAACATCAAGAAAGAAGGAGAAAAAAGGAAGCATGAAAAGAAGAAATCTTCAAGGGAGGGAGGGAGGGAGAGCCTTCTCTTCAGCCCACGGGCAACTTCAACAAACATTTTGTTCCACAATATCAACTTTAAAATTCCAATTACAATTTACAACTCTATTTATAGACTAAACATGAGGGCCAAGATCTCCATTTACAGATGCCAATTTCAACTAGGAAACTAATCCAAAATAGATTCTAAACCCATCAAAACTAAAGCAATCCAATTGATATCCCGTTGGCACACTCAAATAAAATTAATTTAGTGCAAATTTGAATTATAAAAGAAATTAAATGTCTTTAAAATCAAAAAAAAAATTAAAAACTCAAAATAAAATTAAAATAACAATATTTCAAAAAAGTGCAAACTTGGATTATAAAAGAAACTAAATGTTTTAAAAAAAGCCCATTGGCTTAAATTATAATACATAAATATAGCATTATAACATATTCAAAGTGAACATGTAGAAATAAAATCTAACATATAAAACATATTCAAGCATTCAACAACTCAAGCATGTGAAACTTTCAATTTGTTTATTTCTCTCTCAATTGCATTATTTCAGGTAGCTTATGTGATGATAAACATCTTGCATTCCTAATTCTACAAGTTGGCCCATATATAAAGATATGTTTTGTCAGTTTAGGATTAGGAATCACATTAATGAAGAATGGATGAGAAAATACTAGCGAGGGGAGAGCGGGGTTCTGTCCCCTCACTAGAAACAGCAGGCATGTGCCTTTTCAAAAAGGATGCACTTGGTCTTAGGCTATGCACCTAGGAGCACTTTTTACTATACTTGAAAAGAATTGCTATAGCAGTCTTAGGTTTAGTATGAAACCTGTTCAGAAAAAGAAAAGAAAAGAGAAGAAGAACAGAGGAAGAGGAGGAGAAGAGAAGAAAAAATGAGAGAAAGAGTAGAATGAATACGTTCGAGCCCCTCATTGCCTTTTATATATGACTCAATAAAATAAGGTACAATGACAAAAATACCCTGGTCGGCAATGATAGAGAGAAAAAAAAAACAAAATAACAGCTTGAAACAATAAAAATAAAGATGGGGAGCATATGACTACACTTCCCCTCTAATTGGGAGTAGATAATAAGCATTCCCAATTTGCGTAAATTTGTCTCCATCCTGACTATAGTGACTGCTTTGGTAAAGAGATCAGCAAGTTGCATATCAGAGGCAATATATGGCAAGCACACTTCTTGAGAGGCAACTCTCTCCCTAATAAAGTGTCGATCCACCTCAATATATTTTGTCATGTCATGTTGTATTGAGTTATGGGCAATATTAATGGTGCTTGATTGTCACAATACAACATTAAGGGCTTCTCATATTCAATTCCAAGCTCTACCACTCCAAGAACCATGGATCTATGATCAACTTCAACACTTGAATGGGCAACTACATTTTGTTTCTTACTTCACCATGAAACCAGATTTCCTCCAACAATGGCACAATACCCAGAGGTAGACCTACTATCATCTACACATCCAGCCCAATCGGCAACAATGTACACCTTAATCTTCATATGGCCATTATTTTTGAAGAGCATTCCACGACCTAGACACCTCTTTAGATAGGCTAGAATCCTCTCAACAGCCAACAAATGAGTGGTCTTGGAGAATGCAAGTACAGACGAACAACATAAGAAATGTCAGGCTGAGTCAAATAGAGATACAAAAGTTTGCCTACCAGCCCATACATGGTCTTGTCGTCAAGAGGCTCACCCCTCCTACGCTTATCTTATCATTCAATTCAATAGGAGAATTTATAGGTTTAACCCCCATTTTTCTTGATTCTTCCAAAAGGTCATGAACATATTACCATTGGGAAAGAAAATACCATGTTTAGATCTAGCCACCTCAATTCCCAAAAAATACCAAAGATGTGTCAAAGAGGAACCACTTTTCTTAATAAAGAGTATGATCTAAGTGGGCCTGCACATAACCAAATTTCTCCAGAGCCAATCTTAACCTATCAAACCAAGCCCTTAGAGATTGCTTTTAACCATACAATGCTTTCTTAGTCTACAAACTTTCAGGCATGCATTCGTATCATAGAAACCAAGAGGTAATTCCATATACACCTCTTCCTATAAACCAGCATTCCTGACATCCATTTGGAACATATGCCATGAAACATGTCATTCTTGACATCCGTATCAGTGTTCATCTTAGCAACTAGTGCAAAAATTTCAGAGTAATCAATGCTATAGGCTTGTGTGTAACCCTTTGCAACAAGTCAGGATTTATATCTTTCAACCCATCCCATCTGCATTATGTTTCACAGTGGATACCCGTATGCAGCCAACCGGTTTCTTTCCTTCAGGTTGATTAACCAACTCCTATGTTTCATTTTTAATAAGTGCATTAATTTCCTCCTTCATTGCATCCTTCCACTCAAGCACATATAGAACTTCTTGCACAACTTTAGGAATGGATATAGTAGAAATGGATGAGAATTAGGATTTATAGGATTTTTTTTTATCAATAACCACAAAATTCATTAATATTGGAAAAAAACTACATGGAAGAGGAGCTAAAGATTCTTAACTCGCCAGAACAAAAATACATCTAATTTAAACACTCAGAACCTTACAATTGAGCCCAAAACCCAGAATTTCTAAAAACTCCTTACCTAGCCAATCCATCAGCAAAGGAATTCACATTTCTTTTAACCCAAGTACATAGGACTTCCATATCCTAAATCAACCACTTGAATTTTCTTTTCTCATTGCTGTGGCTCCACATCTTGGAGGTGTCTTCTTTAATCCCATCCCCACCAATCGTAGAATCTCCTTCTATAATCAGTTTCTTAACCTTAATTTCTTTGGCCCTTTGCACCCCTTCCAACATTGCTAACACCTCAGCCCTCAAGGAGTCTCCCACTCCAACTGGACTAAAGAACAAAGCTATTACATTACCTCTCTCATCCCTTAGGACCCCCTAATTCCCGAAGGCCCTAGATTCCCCATACAACTGCCACCAAAATTTAGTTTGACAAAACCAAGAGGTAGAGGGTTCCATATGAGATTCAAAGTCTTCTTCCTTGTAATTGAGCTAGCAACTTCTTTCCACTTTCTTAGCAAATCGTTTGTTGAAAAATCTATAAACTCTTTCATTGCCATTAGCCAGTGTATTACTCTTATATAAATCAACTTTACCATATTTTCCAAGCCTCTCTCCTTTTCCAAGAAGATCCGTGCATTTCTTTCCTCCCATAATGTCCAACAAACAGTAGCTCTCACATATCTCCACATAATTCTTGATCTTTTCATTGAGCATTTAATAGGTGAAGAGGAAAACAAGCTTTGCAGACTAGTTGGAGATGTCGACCTACACCCAAATAAATAAGCAAACCAATCCCAAATATTTTTTTCCCAAAACACAAGATATTATTAAGTGGTACCCAAACTCACCAGCAACATTGCATAGAACACACCAGTGTGGAGATAAACAACTATTGGGTCTTTTTCTTTGAAGTAGGTCACCTGTATTGATTCTTTCAAAGAAAACTTCCCAAAAAAAGCTCCTAACCCTCAGAGGTATAGATTCACACCACACTTCCTTGGCAAGGAACGACAGTCCAATAGGAATTTCTGGTTGTATCAGGGCTTTAAAGAAGGATGTACAACTAAAGGATCCAGAGGGAGACAAAGACCAAATCCTACTATCTGTCTTGGTGGGTTCCAAGAAAATCCCATCACGAATAGACAAAAGAAAAGAAACATTATCCAATTCTGTGTCCCTGAGTGCTCTTCTCAAACCCATGTTCCAAACAAACCCGGAATTTGAGTTTGAGGAAACGGGAAAATTGGTAATTGGTTCATTTTTAAGGGTGGAGATTGCAAATAGAGCCGGAAATTGTTCTTTCAGAGGGGTCTCCCCAACCCAAACATGTTCCCAAAACTTTATGAGATTACCCGAGTGTAAATAATACCTGATCCAAGGAGAGAAAAGAAGCAAAATACCTTGGATGGATTTCCATGGTGATGCTCTTGTAGCCACAGCCAATCCCAACCATTCTCTTCAAGCCCGTGAATACTACAAATTATCTTAGTCCACAATTTCTCCCTCTCCAAAGAAAACCTCCACAGCTATGTTCCTAGCAAAGCCAAATTCCTCTTCCTTATATTCCCAATGTCTAGCCCTCCATCCTGCTTATTCCCAGACCATCTCCCATCTAACCCTATGATCCTTTTTTTCCTCTCCTGACTCCCACAAGAAGTCCATTAATTTTTCCAACTTGCTAGCCACCCCTGTAGGCACCTTAAAGACTGAAAGGTAATAGATGGGCAGATTAGCTAGGGTAGACCTGATTAAGGTAATTCTTCCCCCAAGAGATAGGTAGTTTTTCTTCTAAGAAGCAAGTCTCTTTTCAAACCTCTCCACTACAAAAGTCCAAAAACTTCCTTTTTGAGGATTATCTCCTAAAGGAAGACCGAGGTAAATCAAAGGCCAATTTGATACTCCACTCCCCAAAATATTTGCACAATCAAGGATCTTACTTTCCCCCATATTCACACCTACAACACAACTTTTATCAAAATTAACTTTCAAATTGGACATTTGCTCAAAAGGGGGCCTCCTTGTCTTATTACCCTCAATGCTAGGAAGAAATCTACCACAATTCCGTTCACCAAAATAGAGTAGTGGCAAGACCGAATACACCCCAACACCCATCTGCACCATCTATCTCCAAACCCAAAATTAGTCATCACCTCCAACAAAAAGGACTAGTCTACCAAATCATAAGCTTTTTCCAATTCTAGCTTACAAATCACCCCCTTTTTCTTAGATCTCTTAAAGTCCTCCACGCTCTCATTTGCTATAAGAATTTGATCAGTGATTTGCCTGCCCCTCACAAAAGCTCCTTAATTATTTGAGATGATGGTATTGAGCACCTGTCTAATCCTAAGGGACAAAACCTTCGCAATGATCTTATATAGACTATTCACTAGGCTAATAGGTTTATAATCCCTTGGATGTGTTGCCACTCTCTTCTTGGGAACCAAAGCAATAAATGTGGAATTCAACCCCGGGTTAATCACTCCTCTTTTATGGAACTGTTCAAAGACCATCATTAGCTCTTCCCTCAAAACCTCCCAACAATCCTGGTAAAATGCCATTGTAAAACCATCTCTGCCCGGAGCCTTTGATCTATCCATGGGGAATATACTACCCCCTTAACCTCCTCCACCTCAAATTTTCTCTCCAACCACTCCCTATCTTCTAATCTCAGCCTTGGCCAATCCATACCCTATTACTTGAGGGTTTTCTGTATATAGACTTAAAGTGGTTAGCAAACTCCCTAGCAATCTCCCCCTGATCAGATAAGGTTATTCCCTCTATTTCCAAGTTTGAAATAAAATTCTTCCTTCTTCTCCCTTTTGCCAAATAATGAAAAAATTTTGTATTATTGTCCCCCTCCTTCAACCACCTACACCTTGACTTCTGTTTCCAACTTATTTCCTCCTTAAACAACTCATCCTCCAGTTGTTTCTGCATATTCCACCTCTATTCTTTGTCCTCCTGTGTTAAATCTCCCCTCCCCTCCCCATCTAGCTTTTCCAATTGATCAATTACAATTTTCTTTCTTTCTTCCAACCTCCCAAATTATAAGTTGTTCCATTCCTTGATTTTACCCTTCAATAGTTGTAATTTCTTATGGAACCTCATTCCCTTCCATTCTACTACAGGGTCACTCTCTAACCACCACTCCTTGATTTTATTAATAAAACTCGGGTGAAGTAGCCACATGTTCTCAAATCTGAACAGGGCAGGACCTGTGCTTCCCATCTCTTCCACACCAATCAAGATAGGCCAATGGTTTGAAGTTACTTTTGGAAGTGCTCTAGAGGCCAAGCTACCCCAATGTTCTTCCCAATCCACCTAAAAAAGAAACTTGTCCAACTTAGAGCAAATGGGATTCACTTGTAAATTGGACCAAGTGTAACTACTACGGGCCAATGAAATCTCTTTAAGTTCAAAGCATTCCACAAATTAATTAAACTTCCTCATGCTTGTGGTCACCCTCTGTCTAGGATTATTTGTTTCTTCCGAAAACCTAATTACATCGAAATCGCCTCCTAAACACCATGGTCCATCCCACACTCCCCTTACAACCCCCAATTCTTCCCATAGATTCCTTCTCTCTCTATAATCATTAGGTCCATAGACATTTGTTAACACCCATTCAAAGCCATCCTCCACCTGCTTAAATTTCAATGAAACTGAGAATTGGCCTATTAATTCCTCCATTGCTATACACACCTCACTCTTCCATAAAGTTATCATTTCCCCAATAGATCCTCATGAAGGTGCAGTATCCCAACCCCCCTAGCTCTCCATATACTCCTAGCCCACCTAGCATCAAAATCTACTCTCTTGGACTCCTAAATCATAATTATATCCGAGTTAACCTTTTTTATTGCCTCTTTAATTACTGCCTCTTCCTAGCACTACCCAACCCATAGACTCCTCCCTTCCTCCTATCCCCCTTGATACTAGTATTCTTATCCCCTCCAAAATCTCTCATCAATTTTTCAACCTCATTCAGTTTTCTCTTCCTCACCTTACCCTCCTCCTTTTGCAAAAAAAATTTGAGATCATTTGGGTCTTTTAATTTGCACCCCAATTTCCCCACAAAGGCTGCCACAGTATCCTCACTATTCACCTCCATAAACTCTTGCTCTTCAGAGCCCCCATCCTCATTTATTTCTTCATCCTCACCACTTCTATTCCTCTCCTTTGTTTCCTCTTCTCCACCATGGGCTTCATCCTCTAGAATGGGACTAGGATCTAGCACAACAACCAAGAGACAATCATTAGTAACACAAAACGAATGGACACAAATACCTAACTTTTGCTGAAGTCGAGGAGGGTTACAGGGTTTGAAAGTGGAAACCGACACTCCCTGTACTGTTTTGTGAGTGTGTCCTAAATCCTTAAGATGGAACTGAGCTGGTAAATTTCCTTTCGGTTGTTAATCACAGAGACTACTCTTTGTACCCAATTGTTTATTCCTTGCTGAACCGTTCCTGTTTTGCCATTGAAAAGTCTCAAGTCCTTCCTTACTAACATCCTGCCTAGCAAACTAGTTCGACAAAGGAGCTTCTATCTTTGAGAGAAAATTTCCTTCCCCTAGCATTTGTTTGCATTCTACTATATTGACCTCCTCTCCTCCTACAGTTCGAGACTTCGCACCAAAGAGGACTTCATTTCTTTCCCCTAGGTTTAGTGTGTCTTCCACTTCTTCTAGCTACTAGATCTCTTCCCTTACACTGTCTAGACTGGTAGAACCATCCAAATTATCTTCTTCGTCAACCCTATCCACGCTACAAGCCACCCAAATCAATTTTCGATTCCTTTCTTGCAATCGCATTAGATTGAGCACTCCTTAGAGCTTGCCGGCTTGAGACGAAATGCTCCGCACCTTGTGAATCTTCATCTGAGCGCGCAACCCATTGCCATTGACGTCTGGGGCAAATCTTCGATGCCTGGTCGAAATCAGCCCTAACAGGCTTCGATGGAGAAGAAGCTAGACCAGTCTTTCAGTCTAGTGTCGCACGAAACTTGCCCTACCCACGCGATCACTTAAACAATCCCGTGGGCTAACTAATACCTCCAATATTGGGCCGGGTCTAATCTGGTTTGGTTCAGAATCACCCTTGCACCCCTTAATACTGATCGACCCACCCCTTCTTTTGGCCACGTCAGCATAGGAAGCCCGACCCACCTTCTCACCTTTTAATTTGAAATTTTTTGAAGATTTTTCCTTAAGGTGTAGTATCTAAAGAAACTAAGATGTGCAATGGGCAGTGGAGGTAGTGCATCTCTGTTTCCCCTTATGAACTACAATGGGAAGGTCAAGACATCAGTAGAAGACAAAGACTCAAGAATAGGAGGCGAAGCTATAGTATCTAAATTTGGTGCCATAGAGGAAACTGGAACTGGCGTGGGCTATTCAAGAGTACCAAAACCAACTCGCCTCCACCTATGAAAAACCTGCAACTTCTTACATTTCTAACAATAATCCTCAACACAATTCCTTTTCAAGAACAGGAATAGGTAAGGGAACTTCAAGAACAAAGACACCCCTCTCATTTCTCTCCCCCTGAGATGAAAACCCTCCAAATAAGGAACATCCTAAAAAATGGTGACATCCATAGACATAAATCAAGAGCCAACAATCGGATCATAACATCAATATCTCTTTTGATTTTGTGCATAACCAAGAAATATGCATTTGGTAGCTTTAAGATCAAATTTAAAACGATGAGGCACCAAAATCTGAACAAAACAAGTGCACCCAAAGATTTTAAGAGGAATGGTAAACAAGTCTTTCCCAAGACCTAATAATCGAGGGGGATTCCAAAGTGGTGGTGGGTTGGTTGAAAAATTTTGAAGAGGCTATGTGGCGATACAAGAATGAAATGAAGAAATTTAGTTGGTTGACAAGGAATATGTTGGTCACTGTACAGTGGGTGGGGAGATCAGCAAATACCTTGTCAGATGTGTTAGCTAAGCAAGGGGTAAATAGGGAAGAATTATTTTGGGCTCAGTTGTGATTCTTGTTTTTCTTTCCTAGTTTACTTGTAAGTTTCAAGGAGGGGCTGCAGCTCGCACCTCTCGTTGGGATGATGCATGAACTCACTCTAATTTGCTTATGAATCAATAAACTTATTATTATTCATCAAAAAAAAAAGCGCAAGGCGCAAAAAAGGTGCAAGGGCCATAATTATAAAACATAATATTAATAAAAATATAAACTTAAGTTTTAAAATAATGGTTTAAAAAAAACTATTATCTAAAATTAAAATACATAATCATAATGTGTAAAGCAAATTCGAATGAGAATTTAAAAATGAAATCAAACATCAAGTAGCTAATGTGGCATATTACATTCCTAATTCTACGAGCCGCCTTTGTGCAACGCCCCTTGAGGCAAGCCCAAACAAGTCCATGTTAGGGTCTTAAGTTCTTAGTTTTCACACAAAAAATAATAATTTTATAGTTTTAATTGCTTTTAAGGAGATATTTTATTAGGATGAATGAATGGGCAACATTACCAAATAGGGGATTCTCGAATGGCCTATGGTGCGCCTTTTAAATGAGCTGCACGTAGGACCTGGGCGAAGCGCCTACCCTAAAATGGGCCTCGCCTATGCGCCTAAGCACGCTTGAGGCGCACCTTTTAAATCATCGATTCAGGCAATGCACCCAACCAAGGGTACCTAAGTGATGCCTTGGCAACATTTTCTTTGTTTATTGATCAATAGGTGCCTTGACAACTATAACAAAGTATAAAAGGATCCCTTCAAAAAGAAAGTATATAAGGAATTGCAAACAACAATGGTTCTAAATAACAATATTATCAAACTCATAAGGCATTTATTAGTTAGACCATTAATAGAATGGTCAAATAATGAAGTATTTAAAAATAGTAATCAACCTTCAGCCATTGAGGAGATCACAAGTCACAACCCACTTAATGACTAATCCACTAATGATAAAGCAACAAGTTATTTAGTTCATTCACTTCAGCCATTATTAATAACCTCCAAGAGAGATGGGACTGAACTAATTGATTAATTCTTGATAAAATGAGACAAGCAGTGAAGAGCAATGGGGTGGAGAAATTTTAATACCTTTTTTTCTTAAGAGAGTATAAGTATTTAGAGGAAAAGGTATTCTTGTTAACCCTTTTAAAAATTAAGTTCTTCTATGGGAAAGAAAAGGTATTCTCGTTTACCCTTTGTAACTCATAGTAGTTCTTCCTCTGTTTTTCAGTATTAAAAAATGTAATGTTCTTTAAATATACAAGGAATATGCATCTGGTTGACCATATATCTATGTTGTATGAGGCTAATCACTAATGATCTTTCTTAAGGCTGTATACAGAGTGGTGGATTTAGAATTGGGGGCAGAATTAGGTTAATTAGTTATCTGAATCTCCAGAATTTGTCATTGGGTGCTTTTTTCAGCATTGCATAATTCAAAGAAACACAGGAAATAAAAAACCTGATTAATCTTCATTTAGAGAAATTCAAATTCCTCCCAAAGGGCGAGCCATTTGAAACAGAACTGAAATTCATTCTGCTGCTGCAATGCAAATTCCAAACACAGGTTTAGTCTTTCTTTTTCCTTTTTAATTTTGTTTTCAATGGGAAACAATTAAAGTTTTACTGAACTTTTTGGAAACTGATTTGTAGATAACTGTGGAAACATTATCATGTAATTTAAAATTAAGGAAGGGAGCAGCTGGACTTGCCTAATATGGCAAGTGCTATTGGCAATTAGGATGGAAATTAGGATTTATATTTATAGCATGATAGCACCAGAACAAAAATTGGCACATAATTAGTGCTATCACATGCAGCCTAGATTAATAAGAACATTTTTTCAACCAAACCTCATATGTTACAGTGCCACCAGAAGTTGCAGGTTGACGAAGGGTGACATTACAGATAGCACCATTTGCAGATAGAATACAGACTGTGCGCGATCCTTGCTGTGAAAAGGCCATAATTTTTGATGCTACATCCTACAAAACAAAAGAACTGAGTTGGGGTAACATGTAAAAGTAAGATTTACTGTTACTGATTTAAAAAAGAAGGATAAAGATAATGTGATCTGATTACTACATTAAATTAAGTTAAAGGTAAGATAATATAATCTGGTAACTACATTAAATTGTTTGATTCCATACCAAATGTCAACCAGCACAGTCTAATCTGGGAAAAAAGAAGTAAATTGGACAAATGAAAAATTAAAAGAAATGAAGAGACACTGCTCATGTCATTATTCTTTGCCATAAGAAAATTTTAAATATATAGCTGCCATAATTCTCTGTTGTGGTTGAAGTAACATATGGTCATCCTAATCCCATGCCAAATTAATAACTCCATAACAGCCAAAATAGTAGTTTCCGTACACAATAAAAATTATACTACTAAGATCTTTAAGTAAACCCATGACCTTACCAATAAGAAGTTAAATCTCAGTAAATGCCAAAATAAGCTAAAACTTTACAAAATCAGTGTGGCATGGAAAACTCCTGTTTTCAAATCTCAAAAGGACCCAAAACAACAAAGGAATTGAAATATGACAATTTAAAGAAATAACAACTGCACATCATGTCATTGGTTGGTTGTCAGTACCACCAATCAATAGTTCTTGCAGACAAGCCATTCCAATTAGTAAGAAATGACACTCAAAAACCATGCCATCCATTAGTGACTAGTACAATTCACTTCAGATATGGAATTTGATGCATATACTATTAGATATGGTTAACATACCTCACCAGCTTTGACAGTGATGATATGTGGAGTAAAAGCAATTCCAGCAGCCCCTATCACAAAACCAAGCTCATAATCAATATCTCTTGTAAAATATGACCACTATTGATAATAATAAAATAATAAATGAGACAAGTTGAAAACATAGCATACCCAAAGCATTCAGTTGCTGCTTCTTTCCGGAACCCGGAGGCCGCCCTCTGTTCCGCTTATATGGAGGTTCGGATGACGGTGTAGTTGGATGTGAGGGAGTAGTCGAATGTGAAGGTGCCACCGAGGATAGAGGAGCCAATGCCAATGCCATGCTGCCGTCAGGTCCATATTTCCTGGGTCTTCCTCTTTTCTTCTTCATTGGCTCACCCATGTTAAACCCACATGGCCTCAAACCCCCTGAAGACCCATCGGCATGATACGGCGAGTTGGAAGAATCCGACGGTCGGGAAACAGAATTGATCACAGAATTGAAGGGAAGACGCATGCTCTGCATCAATCCTGCAGAGTTGGGACTGAGCATTGAACCGTTGGGTATGCTCGACCCATATGGATTGGGACCCACCATCATTCCATGAGCTTCAGATGAAGTTAACCTTGTAGCTTCCCGTGCATCCATTCACAGAATTTAAATAGAAACAGCAATAAAAATATATAGAATTTCAACTTCTTTCCATCTTTCGCATCAGCCCAACTGTTGAAAAATCTGTTCAAATGCATCGGCAGATATAAATCAGAAAAAAATAAAAAGAAAAGATATGCACGAATTTGTTTCATTTTTTTTTCGCACCGAAATCTATTCGAACAAAAAGAAAAAAAAAAAAAAACAAGCAGAAGAAAATGAGAAAATGACACTAAAAAGAAATGGAAAGAAAAGAGAGAGAGAGAGAGAGAAAGAAACGGAACCTGGTTTAGTAGGCGCGGAAATGCAGAAGATATTTCTACTTTTCTAGGGTTTAGAGGGGAGAGACGTCTCGGATTTAGGGTTTAAACGACGTCCTCGCCTTTCTTCTTTTGCCCACCGACCCTCGCCTTCCCGAGATGGGAAAAATATGCGGGAAATGGTAATTATGTTTCCATTTCTACCTAAATAAATAAATAGTATTACTTATCTTCACATTTTCTAGCTTTACAGTTTATACTACCTAACTGATACCTCTACTTGCTTTTGATTTGGACATTGCAATTGGAAGGAACCCCTTTTCTGTATACAAATACAATACAAAAGCTCCCGTCTCTTCTCACTCCTTGATTGTTTTGTTGTCGTTAATGCATTTTTTTTCTATTTTTTTATTTATTTTCTCATTATTTATTTATTTATGGATATTTATTAATTCATTTTATATTATTGATATATATATATATATATATGATATATCTTATACATATTTATCGGGTTGTGATGTTTTGTGTTGACTTCCGTCTTTCCCTCCTAATTGAGAGTTCAAATATTTGGGACTTTGACTGACTGACCTGCAAACGCAGCACACATCCTAATTAAAGACAAAAAAAGTCACAAAACTACTTGGGTGTTGAGGTAAGCATTAGATTCGACCGTAACTAGTACGGGTTGAGGGCAGGCTACGCAGCATGGAAAATGCCTTGGGACTTTGGGTTAGAACTCAGCCCTGCCCATGGTGCTTGTCCTCAAGCCAGCCCAGCCATGTAGAATGGACCAGCTAAACTTCTTCCTGTTTTTTTCTTCTTGTTGCAATGAGATGGATATCATTGATGGTTCCTTGATATGTATTGCCTGTATGGAAGAGAAGGTTGGGCAGTTAAGATAAGGCATGCCCAAAAAATATGAGCCTCACAAAAATGTAAATACTTAGTTGCATGAATGGTAAAACTAGAAATGAGACAGTTAGAAATGAAGTCGAATGAAAGAACTGAGGATTAACTTTTATTAAGTGATAAAATGAGAGAAAGTAGATTGAGATGGTTTTGCATACGTGCATAATAACCATTTACAAAACCTATTAATTAAAAAGGTGATTTCTTACAAATAGAAGGGGCTAAAATAGTAAAGGGAAAATAAACGAAAAGGGATTTGGGTGAAAATAATAAGGAATTATTTAAGCATTCATAGTTTAATAATGGAAATGACACCTAACAGAATATAATGATAAAAAAAAAGGGATTCATGTATTTAACTGTCAAGTGAGGCTAAGATATACTTAGAAAAGAAATCAAAACAAAAAAATAAAAATAAAAATAAAAAAGGGGGTAAGGTAAAAATCCAGACCCATATTTTGGCCCAAGTCAAGCCTTATCATCTGACAGGTAGTCTGGCTCGTATATTGGCCTAGCCTATTATCGGAATTCTTCACCCCACCCACATACAAATTGTACGGATTGAGTTTTGATTTTTAGGCTACAAGTTAGGCCTTGGCCTGAACACTTGTGCTTGATCCCAACTCGTTTTAGACTTCTATTGAGGTTGAGGCTTAAGGAAGTGGAAGATAACCCGAGCCAAAACAACCTGTAATATATGAACCCCAGTTATATATATTATATATGTTCATTATGAATGTATAAAATATTTGTAATATAACATAAGCAGCAAGTCATTCAAACTCGGGCAAGACGCGGGCTCACCTTCTTGAGTTTTTATATTGGGAATTGGGTTGGGTTAGGTTAGGCCAATCCAGAAGTTATGTCTTAGGGTTGAGCCTAATTTGGTGGCCCTAATTCCACAAACCTGATGGAAACCTATGAAAATACAATGTTGGAAATGGCTTTTCCAAAATAGCATTATTCTTAGAATTGACCGTGCTCCAATCACCAATATTTATATATGCTGTTCGCGTAGAGGCCCAAGCCAAACCATTGGGCTTCTTGTTAAGCCCATTGGTTGGGATTGCCACATTCCATAAATCTATAAACATATTATTTCACCTGAAATTCCTTCACAGTTAATTAGTATCTACTGGTTTGCAATTGAATCGTGAAGCAGGAAGGAGAAATGGATGGAGAGACACCGCTAACCAACTGGGAGGGTTAGGGAGAGGATAAAAATGATGCGTCAAGATTTGTCGAACCACCGTAATACAATCGGCAACGTGCGGATTTGAGTCATCCGGTGCAAATTAACATTTTAGCATCAGTAATTAGAGCTGGGGGCGAAGTAATTTAAACGGTGGAAATGAAATCCATTGCAGAAGAAATGGCTCAATGTGAACTGCCCCCGCCCGTTTACTCACTCGACTCGGTTCGTCATTTGAATTTCATTGCAGGTATGCATAATCGCACTTTCAGTGGCTACTGGCCAATTAGTAGCAGAAGCTGTACAATACAATATACAGAAACTGTTTTCAAGTCGAATCCCAGATTATAAAAATCTAGGGACCAAAAAGAGAAAAAAGTGCAATCTCATTAACACCTCGTTGAACATGAACGGAAAAAATCAGCACACTTCTGTCTCAAATTTAACGGATATGCCCATGCTAAAAAGTTCTTGACACAGCAGCTTGGCACCGTAAGGCACATTCACCCTTACGATGTTCTCCGCAGACTCACAGAATCGGCAGTATGGACCTCGGATCTTCTTGCCTCCAGGCACTGGTCTCTGGATCACATTTGCAAGGTTGGTGCATTTGCGACATATGTGCATCTGTGAGAAATCACTGAGCATGAATAGACGTTCATGTAGGTTGGCCGCAGCACCATGGGCCAGTAAGCAATCACGCTCCATCTCACCAAATTTGACCCCACCAAAACGCTTCCGGTCTGACACTGGTTGTCGGGTAAGTGGGTGCACTGGTCCTGTGTTCCTAAATTTTACCTTGTCTTCAGCCATATGTATCAGCCTCTGATAAAATGTTGGGCCCATGAATATCAAAGAACGCATCATTTCACCAGTTCGGCCATTATAAACTCTCTCACTTCCCCATCTTGAATATCCAGCCCTGTAATACAATTTTAAAATCATACTCGATCAAATGCAAACTAAAGAAGTTTTGAATCAAACTTACTGTGTTCAATTCAACAGCGTTGAGATTTCAATGGAAATGAGTAGAGAACAAAGGCAAAATATCAGCAAGTGCAGAAACCCATGATCAAAACAATCCAACTCAAGAAGTAGCCATAGTTCCAGATTTCCGGTCAAGGATCCAATGTCCCCAGGTGTTGTGACTAATGTTTTACCCGTGAACCACCTTCATCTAAGTCCTCAAAATTTAATATCCAATATTTTAAACCAATATCCATATTTTTATTTATTTTTTCTGCATTTTCAGGAACCCATGTCTTTTGACCCCCACCCCCTGAATAGCTGTTCTATAAAAATTAGAACGCATTGACCGAGTCAACAACCCAGTGACTCAGCCAGATGAATCATTGAACCATTCAATCCAACCGACAGGTCACAAGTTACATATTTAATATCTTTTTTAATCATAAAATATCCTTTATTTTGAGGAACCTTCATCTAAGTCCTAAAAATCTAATATCTAATGCCTTGAACCCAATATCCGTTAAGTCCTTTATTTATTCTGTGTTTTTTCGAGCAATCTCCAACATTAATTACAATAATACTTAGCTGTCTCACTTATTTCTGTTTAATATGATGAATATATAACATTTGAGACATGCCCTAATTTTTCTGTAAATTCTTTGCAGTTTTTTGTATAATTTGCATTTTAATGTTTTTTATATTTTTAATCTTTTTATTATATGATTTATGATATCATAGGTTGACCTATTTGACCTGGATTTGAACCACTACTCGCAACCTGGAGTGAAAGATGGTTCTGTTTCCAGGTGGTTTTTCAAAACATTGGTTGTGACTAGGCTCTAACAACAGTCGATAGGCATAACCAAGAGTTCTTTGGCCTTTTATTTTAAGCTGCATAGTGGTTGGTGTCATCCTTGATGGAGAAGGCAAAAAAGAAACATTTAGAAAAAGACGTCTATTTTTCTCCATTGAGTGATCCAGAATGATGTTTTAATGGCATTGTTACCTGTGCAGCTGGTCAGTGATGACATCGATAGAAGCAGCAGTGTAAGGGGTGGCATATCTCATCGACCCACCACAAGCAATCCCCTTCCCCAAAGCCGCCTCAAGCAGCTGGCCAGGAGTTTGACGTGTTGGAAATGCATGTGGGTTTATCACAATATCTGGAACTATGCCTTGAAGAGTAAATGGGAAATTCTCTTGAGACTCCAAAAATCCCAGAACACCCTTTTGACCATGCATGCTTGAGAACTTGTCCCCAAGAGATGGTGATCGTACCTGCACCCAAGAAATTGAAAAATGTAAATCAATGGGCTCAAAATGCCAATCTATTTTATACAATGTTTAAAAATTTGAAGGTGTGAAGAGAGGTATTGGGGTCTTCGGATGTGCATTGTGCTGGAAGCCTCAAGCCTTGAGGCTAAGCCTAATCATGAGAAAACACGCACAGAGACAGAAACATAATACCATACACAGGATAAAAACCTTAAAGATTTTTAACAAATTACAAGTTGCTCTTTTAAAACAGTGTAACGATGAGATTCCTGCTTCAACTACAGAATACATTGTTGAATAAGGCACATCAAGGTGTCAATGATATGCCTTAAATTTTTATGCGAGTCTCATCAAGGTTGCTTCAGGATGTTTTACCTAAAGGCGTCAATCATTAGTCTTAAATCCTATCAAAAAAATAAATCATGAGTCTTAAATCCTTGAAGACTACTGAAAGCTCTTGATGTAAAACAAATCCTTAAACTAATGTTAAAAACTCCAAGATTTTACCAAATTACAAGACATGGAAAACTTGGGTTCTGTTATTTATCAAAAGTAAAAGAGAAAATGGAAAACTTGGGTTCCTCTTTAAGTCAGCATCATGATGAGAATCCTGCTCCAACTACAAAATACATTGTCGAATAAAGCATGTCAAGGTGCTACTTATGTGCCTCAAGCCTTTACGTGAGTCTCAAAGTTGCCTTGTGGCTCACCTCAAGGTGTAAGCATCACACCCGACACCTTTGAAAAGAAAAGTTCTATATTCCATAATGCATGCAAATTGTTTTTTCTTTTCCAATCTAACAATGTTCTTTCCATCATCATTAGCATAATCCGGCACAAGCATACCTATATAGCAGCAGAATCTTTACCTTTATCAGATTCACTTACTTGTGCCAGTATCCATGTAACATAGGTATGTGTATGTATGTGTTTGTGTATGAGATAGAGAGAGAACCTGTCTTAGTGACACCACTGCAAAGTTCTTTCCATCATCATTTGCAGATAACACAACTTTTTGAACCTTCCCTCTTTCTGTGTGTTTCAGTTTGATGCTGTGATCAGCCCCTGATTCTGCACTCCTACCAATGACTATGTCACCAGCCTGCAAGTTTGCCCCAATAAATGGAAATCCATCATCGTCAAGACTGTCAACACGCCCAAATTTACTCTGTATTTTACCAAAATCAACTCTATCCTTGGGCCGTTGGCGTTTATTATTATCAAACAATTCACTGTTGTCGACATCAGCCTTGTAACTCCTGATGTGTTCTGTTCTGAACATGCCACGCTCTAAAGAAGCCCGATTCATGACCAATGAATCTTCTTGGTTGTAACCTAGATGAACATTAACAGCCACAATAGCATTCTGGCCATTGAAATACTCTGGCCTGGGAAGGACTCCATTATGACCTTGGGGATACTCGGGTCTTCCAAGGCAATCAGAGACCATGGTTCTGAAAAGTGGCCTCTGGGGGTAATATAACTGGTGAGAAAGAGTATCAACTCTAATATTCGGGTTTGTTGTAGAGAACCCAATGGCCTGCTGCGAGTGTTTCTCAGATTGGTAAAGAACCCTTCTAGCATGGTCATGGTTTGCAAAAGGGATAAGGCTACAGCTTAAGCCCATTAAGTAAGAAAGGTCAAGCTCACAGTGTGTATAATTAACAGGTGGCTCATCTTTACCTCTCATCAAGAGGTATTTTACACCCCATGCAGTCTGACAATCCTCCTCTTCTTCTACCCCTACAAGCTCTAGTACTCCTTTGTCCAAAAGAGACTGAAAGTTGTAGCCTCCTTTAAATTCTTTTATCTTCCTTAGATTCTCAACGACTAAAAGAGGCCGTAGGATTCTACCAGCATCGGAAAATATTCGCACTTCGCCCTGTTTCTGGTCCCTTTTAATCTCCACCTGCAGAAGTTTAGGGTTGCTAATGGATACTATGCACATAGATAAATGAAAGAAAAGTGATGGTTGAGCAATGCAGAAATAGTCAAAATAAAAATGATAACTTGAAGGTGCAGCTTTGAGATTTAAAATCAACTGAAAATTTGTATCAGATAATAATAAAATTAGACATTAAAAGAAACAATGAATTCTATAGGGCCAAAATTTTATTTTCTTAAATCTCAAGTCAGACTTAAATACGGGAATGGGACCTTAACCAGAAAATGGTCATAAGTTTAAGAAACAAAGTTTTAACTCTATCAAATAGGAATGGTATATCCCATTAGCTTGGCAAGTTCAATGGTATCTTTGTAGTTACTGAGAATGGAAGTTGAAGCATGTAAAAACAAATGGTTCATGGTCATGATTAAATATGTAAGTGCAACAAAGCATGTTAATTCATACTCTCAGATTTTTCATTTAATAACAACAACATTCTAGTATTTTTAACTGAACATATATTTTTATCTTAAAATAGCCATTGTGAACAAAATCTATGAATAAAAGACACAAGCAACTTTTATTTGTTTTTTTTCTTTCAATTTTGAAAAAGAAATCAGTTACAATATTGTTGTGTATTTTTATAGGATTTGTTGTATATATAGTGAGAATGGGCCTTGGTGATTTATTTGTTTTAAGTTATGTTCTTTTAGTTATGGGCCTCCTTTTTTTCTTTTAAGGATATCCAGGGAATTGTACTCAGTTTAAAATTAAGCAATAAAATACATCTTGGAGGGGCTAGAGAAAAAGGATCGAACTCTTCTCTTCTCTCTTCCCTTCTCTTCGTCTTCCACAAACTACAGCTGAAACCTCTCTTCTTCCTTTCCTCTTCCTTTTTATATTTTTTCTGAATTATTGCAAGTGTATTTCACAACTTGGTATCAGAGCAGGTTTTCACCTTCAACATCTTTCTCCTTCCTTTGCCCATACACAGTGTGTATGGAGAACTGATCGGTTAATCAACCAACAGCCTATGCAGCCCAATTAGGAGGGTTTTTGGAGAGTTTCTATGGAGTTTTTCATCCTTAGTTGAAGCCTAAGGTAGGTTCTTGAAGATTTTTCCTAGAAACCCTAGATAACTGGAGAAACCTTGTTATAGGTCGTAGTGACATTTTGAACTTGGCGCTTGGGGATCAAAGGGAAGCCTTTTAATTTCTATTGAGGGCGTTTTGGGTTGGACTGAGTTCTGGAACCTCTAATAGGAGCGGTTAAAGTTTCTCTCCTCCCATCTTGCGGGGTCCTATGAAACCTTGTTTTTGGGAGGTTGAAGGGTTGTTCTTTGCTTGGAATAGCAAATATAGCCTAGTAAATCCCTAATTTGATTTTCATTTGCATTTGTTCACTCAATGGAGCAAACTAGAGGAGAAACCAAATATCCCATGGATTCTGGATTTGGACGGGGGGGGGGGGAATCTTTTTAGGGAAGTGACCACTGTGAGGTTGGATGAGACCAATTATTTAGCATGGTCCAAGTCCATTAAGATCCATGTGTGTAGTAGAGGGAAATGGGATTACATTACCGGGGGCAAGAAGAAACAGACAGAGGATGACCTTACTTACGAAAAGTGGATGTAGGAAAACTACACAGTAGTGGGTTGGTTAGTGAATTTTATACAACCACATATTAGTCAACACTACATGTGGATGGAAACTAAAAAAGAAGTGTGGGATAGTGTCATGGAGACTTATTCCTAAAATCTTATTGTTGCTAGGGCCTACAAATTGAAGAATGATGTAATAATCTAAGACAGGGGGAGAAGCCCTTAGCCATCTACTTCTCCATGTTGAAATCTCTTTGGCAAGAGATTGATTTAATGGAGGTTGTTGCTTGGGGTTGTACAAAGGATACAAAAACACATAAGAAGTTTGTGGAGAGAAATTGGGTCTTTAAGTTCCTTATCGAACTCAACCTGGAGTATGATATTGTGAGGCAGAATGTTTTGGCAAAGGATGAGGTGACTTTGTCTTAGGCTTATGCTATGGTGAGCAGTGAGGAGAGCAAAAAACAAGTTCAGTCTGTAGAACCATAGATTGATCACTATGCCAATGCTGGGATGAAGCCGAAGGTCAACACTAGGAAGAAAGATGTTATCTGTGAATACTGCAAGATGCCTAAACACATTAAAGACACCTGTTGGAAGTTGCATCCAGAGTTCACTCCTACCAAACTCAAGAAAGAAAATAGTGGAAAAAGGTTTGAAAATGGAAAATGTGGAAATGCAAATGTAGCCACCTCCTCACAAAGTGAACAAGGACAAAGTGGTGATAAGTTAATAGGAGAGTAGCTTGCAGCTGCTAAGGCTGAGTATGAAAAGTATGATTGAATAATCAGTCACTTGGAGTCCATTGTTATAGTATCATCAGAGACTGTTCCTTCATCTGCATATGCGCACTTAGGTATTTGTGCCATTGCAAATCATGCTTCTGTCTTAGGTACTCTTAAAATCCCTTGGCTAATTGATTCTAATGTGTGGGGGATTTACCATTTACCTTGTATGGGTGGCTATAGATATTTCACGCTGTTTATTAATGACTTTTCACAATATACTTGGATTTACCTTATGTACTCTCGTGCTGAAGTGCCTAAGCTTGTGCAACAGTTCCATGAACATATACTCACTTAGATTGATAATATATATATACTCATTCAATTTGATACCCACATCAAAATATTCCGATCAAACAATGCTAAGGAATATTTTGAGAAGGACCTTATTTGGGGTTGGTTGTCTATCAAAGTTCTTGTGCTCATACTCCACAACAAAATGGAGTAGTGGGGAGGAAAACAAACATATTGTGGAAGTCGCAAGGAGTATTTTTTTGGCTACCCATGTTCGGTGTTCCTATGAAGTTTTGAGGTGATGCAGTTTTAACAACTACCTATCTTATTAAGCATATGCCTTCTTGAGTCTTGGGGTTAAAGTCTTCTTTTGGAGTCCTTTTTCCTAGTGTTAGATTTTCTCTATTCCTTTGTGGGTCTTTTTTTGCACTTGCTATGTCCACACTCCACATTCTCAGTTCCAAGAGACAAAAATTTGAACTCAAGGCTCATAAGTGTATCTTCCTTGGTTATGCCTCCACACAAAAAGGGTACTATTGTTTTGATCTCGTTAGTTGCACCCGGTTTATTTCCATGGATGTCACTTTTGTAGAGTCAATCCCTTTTTATAGTCATCCTTCTAAGGGGGAGACCTCTTGAATTGTTTTCTTCATCCCTTCCTTTGTCAGCTCCAATTGAGTCTTGTGTCAAGCCCTCTATAGTTACCCCCATTCCCGTGAAGGGATCCTCTCCTTTGAAGTCTTCCATTCTTGCTCCTCCCCCTCCTACTAGTCCTCTAGTTTTTACCTCTCATCCTATTCTCCTGAGGTGGTACCAGTGGCAAAGGATAAGGCAAACACAGGTTGATCCCACACCTCCAGTTGAGTCTCAAGTGCTTCCAATTACTGAAGAGAGGACACGTCCGACATCTCCACCACTAGCACCTTCATTTCTAAACCTTGATCTACCCATTGCTTTGAGAAAAGGTAAGAGGAAATGAATAGCTCATTACATTTCCAAACATCTTTCTTATAACTTGTTGTCCCCATCCTACTATTCCTTTCTAGCATCTATTTCCTATCAACCCATCCCAAGGTTAGTGTCAAAGTTCTTGGTCAAACCAGAGTGGAGGGATGCTATGAGGACTAAAATAGAAGCACTTCATAAAAATGATACCTAGGACACTATTGACTTGCCAACTGGGAAGGAACCTATTGGGTGCAAGTGGGTTTTCACTATCAAGTATCATGCAGATGGGTCCATTGAGAGATATAAGGCTCGTCTTGATGCTAAGGGATATACCCAGGTATATGAAATAGATTACATTGAGACTTTCTCTTCAATTGCTAAAATGACTTTTATGAGTTCTTTTATCCTTAGTAGTGAGATGTGTTTGGCCTCTTTGCCAGTTTGATATTAATAATGCATTCCTGAATGGTGATCTCATGAAGAGGTATATATGTCCCTTCCTCTTAGTATATATGGTAAGGAGATGCAAGGTAAGGTGTGCAAAATGAAGCGCGTGCTTAGTTTGATAGGTTCAGAGCTGCTTGTGTTCAGTTCGGCTACACTTAGACTCAATCAAATCATACCCTCTTTGTTAAGAGGAAAAATACTTTGGTTACATTTCTTATTGTTTATGTGGATGATATTGTGATTATTGGCAGTGATACAAAAGAAATTGATACTCACAAGAAGTTCCTCAATTCTGAATTTGAGATTCAAGACTTGGGGGAATTGCGGTATATTCTTAGCATTGAGGTTGCTAGGTCCAAAGAAAGTAGCTTTATTTCTCAGTGCAAGTATGTGCTAAACCTTCTTACTAAGACTTGAAAATTTGGTGCTAAGCCTACCTCCACCCCTATTAATGTAAATCATAAACTCTCAGCTAATGATAAAGAGCTTTTAACTGACAAGTGAGTGTTTCAGAGACTACTGGGGAAACTTCTTTATCTATGTATGACTCGTCCAGACATTTCATATGTTGTGAGTGTCGTTAGCTAGTTCATGCATGCTCCCAGAGACACAAATATGGTCGTTGTGGAAAGGGTGCTATGCTATCTTAAGGGAACCCCCGATAAGGGTATATTATTTGCTACACATGGCCGCATGAAGGTAGAAACTAGTGTTTTGAAAGGCGTAGGAGGCATATGCCTCGAGGCGCGCCTTCAAGAAGTTTATGCCTTAGGAAGTAAGAACTTACCTTCAATTCAAGAAGTTTATGCCTTAGTTCAGTCTGAAAAGAGTAGAAAAAGTGTGATAAATTGTACAAAGGGGGAACCGGTTGCACTAGCTATCCGAGGGGGTACAAATTTAAATGTCGGAGGTTCTTTTAAAAAGGGTGATTTACAGAAGAGAGTGGATGACAGAGACAAACTTTGGTCCACTCACTATCAAAAGTCCAGGCACACTAGAGACGCATGTTGGGATCTTCATGGCAAGCCTAAATGGGCTCATTGAGTAAGAAATCAGCATCTGATCCGAGTAAGGAGCCAACCCAATAAAGTCAAAAGAAATATAACTCAACAAATGTGTCATCTCAAGAGACTAGTCCCATGGTACCCTAGGAGCGACACTCTGGTTCTAACCCCAAGGAAGAGATCATCAACTCCTTTCGTGATCACTTGGAATTATAAGGTAGGACACTTTGCCAGATGGATTCTAGCCCTACTCCTTCTACCTCCTTTGCGTCTACATCAGGTAACAATGCCACTACTTTCCATGTGTCATCTCATCTCATACATCTGATTCCCCTTGGACAATTGACTCTAGAGCCTCAAACCACATGATTGGTAAGTCAAATTTATTTCAGGCATATAACCTCCTCTCTAGGAGAGATAAGGTGAGATTGGTTGATGGGTCTTTTTCCACCATAGCCAGTCAAGGAGCCATCTCCTTTCCTCTTGATCTTACCCTCTCTAATGTACTGCATGTTCCTAAATTACCTATCAATTTACTTTCCATTAGCAATATTACTCCTTAAACTGTTCAGTGACTTTCTTTCCTTCTTCATGTGTGTATTAGGATTTGGCCTCGAGGAAGAAATTGGTAGAGGAAGCATGGTGGGTGGTCTCTATGTGTTGGAGAATAAAGCCGGTCTTGTGGCTACAGAGTCCTTAAGTTCATCTAGTGAGAGTCAAGTCTACTTATGGCATAGTCATTTTGGTCATATTTCTTATGAGTCATTAAAACTTATGTTTCCAGAATTATTTGTTTTTGTCAATTAGTGAGTTGCAGTGTCAAAAATGTCAACTGAGCAAACATTATAGAAATTCTTTTCTTTTAAAAAATAAAAGATTTTAATTTCCTTTTCATAGTCTATTCTAATGTTTGGGGCCCTGTTACTCTACCTACTAAGACTGGATAAAATTATTTCATTACTTTGATTGATGACTACTCTAGATATATTTGGGTTTATCCTATGCAATCTAGAGATCAAGTGCCAAAGATTGTGAAAGACTTTCAATGCATGGTTTTCACTCAATTCCAAATTGAAATTCATATTTTCAATCGGACAATGCAAAAGAGTACTTCCATAGTGATCCAACGGAATTCTTTGCTTCGTGTGGATCCCTTCATCGAAGCTCTTGTCCTAGGACACCCCAACAAAACAGTGTTGCTTAAAGAAAGAATCATCATCTTCTCGAAGTAGCTCATGGTAGATCTTTCTCATCAGCGAAGTACACTTGTTCCCATTGATATGCCTGAACCTCTTAATATTGATTCCCTTATTATTAATGATCTTGATGTTCCTATTGCAAAGAGAATGGATGTTAGATCTTGTACTACTAATCATCCTATCTCTCACTTTGTGTCATATGATCATATTTCACCTTCATATCGTGCATTCTTTTCCTCTATTGACAGTGTCTCTATTCCTAAGAATGTGGCAGAAGCTTTATCCAAACCTGAATGGACAAATGCAATGAAGGAAGAAATTAATGCCTTACACAAAAATGGCACTTGGGAGTTGGTGGATCTTCCTAAAGGAAAAGAACCAGTGGGATGCAAGTGGATATTCACAGTAAAGCATAGGGCTAATGGTTCAGTAGAAAGGTACAAAGCTAGATTGGTGGCCAAAGGGTTTACACAAGTATATGGAGTAGACTATACAGAAACTTTTTCTCCAATAGCCAAGATGAATTCGATCAGAATCCTCCTTTCACTAGCAACTAGCAGCTAAGCTTGACTGGGAACTTCACTAGTTGGGTATTAAAAATGCATTCTTGAATGGTGACCTAGAGGAGGAGGTTTACATGACTCAACCTCTAGGTTTTTGTGCCAAAGGTAGTGAGGAGAAGGTGTGCAGGTTAAAAAAATATTATATGGGATTGAAACAATTACCTCAGGCCTGGTTTAGTAAGTTTCATTTAGTTGTACAACAAATGAGATTCAAACAATGCCAATCAGATCGTACTCTGTTTGTGAAGAAAGGTCAAGGGAAAATTGCAGCTTTAATTGTGTATGTTGATAACATAATAGTCATAAGAGATTGGAAGACTAAAATACATAAGCTGAAGAAATTCCTAGCCACTCAACTTGAAGTGAAAGATCTAGGCCCTTTACGTTATTTCCTTGGATTGAAGTAGCTCGCTTTCAAAAGGACATCTTTATTTCCCAAAGGAAATATGTACTAGATCTATTAGAGGATACAAGCAAGTTAGGAGTGAAAACAATTGATTCACCCATTGAACCCAACCATTAGCTGGGAGACAGTCGGGGGGGTTTGGAAGATGTGAAGAAGTTCTAAAGACTTTAAAGGAGAATCTTATATTTGTCTATGACCAGACCTGATATTTCCTATGCAGTGGTTGTCCTTACTCAGTTCATGCATAACCTAAGACAACTCACTTTGAAGCTGCAAAAAGGATCCTTAGATACCTCAAGAAGTTCCCAGGAGCTGGTTTGCTATTCCAAAAACATGGGCATTTGAAGGTGGAGGTGTACACAGTGCTGATTGGGCAGAGGCAGTCAATGACAGAAAATCTACCAATGAGTATTGTACCTTTGTGGGGAGAAACTTAGTCACCTGGGGAAGTAAGAAGCAAAGTGTACTGGCTAGATCCAGTGCTGAAGCAGAATACTGTCACAGTAGAGTTGCTGAAATCATGTGGATAAAAAACTTGCTAGGAGAGTTGGGTTGTGCAGTTAACAAGCCTATGTCACTCTACTGTGACAACAAAGTTATCAATATTGCTGCTAACCCAGTCCTCCATGATAGAACAAAACATATTGAAGTGGACAAGCATTTTATTAGAGAAAAACTTGTGAGCGAAGAAGTGTGCACTCCATATGTTAGTTCAGAAGAACTTGTAGACATATTTTCCAAGGGCCTACATCATGTGCGGCATAATAATTTGTGACAAGTTGGGCATGATTGACATCCATGTCCCAACTTGAGGGGGAGTGTTGTAATGTTTACTTTATCTTTTATGTTTGCATTCTACTAAGTTAGGGTCCGTTTGGTCTGGTTAAAGTAGTTTTTTATGTTTGTTTATGTACTCTAACTTAAGTAGGGGCATAAGGGTTTTTTCCCTTTTAGTTATGGTCGCCCTATATATAATAATATAAGCTAGCACCACCAGCTAGTTCTAGTTGACTCCAAAACGTTCTTTTCTCTTCTCCCTTCTCTCCTCTCTCTCCTTTCTCTTCTTCTTCCTTATTTCTCTATTCTATTGTTAATAGTCCCACAGGAAATACCTCATGAATTTTTCTAAACTTCTGCTCAACCCTCCTAGGATTCTAAAACTTAATTAAAAAATAGATAGGCAAATTGGTTAAAGTGGACTTTATCAATGTGATCCAACCACCCAAAGACCCATGACGCTAACCTCTTAGTGAATTTATCCACCATTAGGTTACAAAAATTACTATTCCTCAAATTATCCCCTAAAGTCAGTCCTAGGTAATTCAATGGCCATTAAGAGACCGCACAACTCTTATCAAAATTTATTTTCAAATTTGGCATTTGCTCATATAATTGAACCACCAACTTCAAATTCCACTCATCAAAATGGAGTAGTGGCATGTCCTAATACAGCCCCATTATCCACTTGCACTACCTCTCACCAAATCCAATTTTTCCATCACTCCCAACAAGAATGACCAATCAACCATATCATACACCTTTTTCAAATCCATCTTACAAACCAAACTCTCTTTTCAAATTCTTCCTAATACGCCGCACTTTCATTAGCAATTAGTATCTAATCAATAATTTGTCTATTCTTCACGAAGGCACCTTGATTGGGTGAGATAATGGATGGAAGCACAACTCCAATCCTCTGAGAAAGCACATTAGCAATAATTTTGTATACACTATTTACCAAGTTGAGAGATCTGAACTCTCTTGGGTTACTTGCACCACTCTTTTTTGGTACCAATAAAATGAAAGTAGAATTTAAACCCGGATTTATCACCCCCCCCCCTTCCAAAAAATTCATTAAACACCCTTTGAATGTCATATTTGAGTATGTCCCAACAATCCTGATAAAATGCTATTGTGAACCCATCCGGACTAGGTGCTTTGGATATATCCATAGAAAAAAGTGTTGGTGTTTTAAAAGCGCAAGGTGTAGGGGTCAAATTGCGCCCGAGGCACAAGGTGCAAGACAAGGTGTGCACCTTTTTGAAGCAAGTCGCAAAATAAGAATTGGTAAAAATTTTCAAAAAATTAAAAAAATGCCAAAAAATAATAAACATAATATTAATAAAAATATAAACTTAAATTTTAAAATAAATGTGTCAAAAAAGTAAAAATCCTATTATCTAAAATTAAAATACATAAACATAACATGTAAAGAAATGACATAATTAAGTTGTACTTGAACTCATTAACAAGCCCTTTTTGATTAGCAACAAGAGCTTATTATCAATAAGCTCATGTAATTCAATCATATGATTATTTTCCTTTACCTTTTGCACAAACTTAGTTGAGATTATTGTTGAGCAGAAAATTGACAAACTAGACATGCATATGGTTTTAACTGCATGAAAACATAAATACATTCAATTGTATATGCATGTAATTTGAAAACAGAAAAATCTGGATGTTTATTCTTTGTCAGCTAGTTTCTTGGGAAGCTCTTAATTTAACACAAGCAAAAATCTCCAAATACAAAAATCACATCATCATTTTATCTTTGAACAAGACCTAATATTTATGCAAGAAAAGTGGCATCTGAACAATGTACGAAATAAGTTTTAACTTGGAAAAAATTGAACATTACACAAAGGAAGAAGAGAAAACCTGGTGTGGGATTTCCTTACTCCTACGCTTATTTCTCAGATCCCTAACAAATTTGGCAGAATCTATACAAACACCAATCCACTCTCCATTAAGGAAAACCTTATCCTTTCCACTCACTGAAGCTGGAGAATTACAGTCTACCAGTTTCTCCATACCACAATTCAATAATATGTCCAACAAAGGCTCCACAGAATTTGTACTCACAAGTCCTGTGATAGCTAAATTTTTTACAAGCCCACAGTTTTCCCCATCTGGTGTAGAAAGAAAGCACAATTTTCCCCAATGGGAAGGGTTTCTGCATGCAGCAAAAAAGGAAGTATAGGAATTAGTGAGGCCACATAATGCATCTCAGACCATCCACCAAACTCAATTGGAGAAATATCTACATAAATAAGCACCTAATGTTCATTAATACGAGAAGGAATGTCAAATTCATCAATGCAAACCACAAAATATGAAATTGATCTATTGATGTAAAAAGTTATAAAATCACTAATAACAGGTAGTTATAGTGATATTAGAAAATCCGTAAATATAGACTTCGCTAAGAACAGGGGTACAGTATAGGAGAAGGGGCAGTATTGGTTAGGACCCTATAGTGTTGGGACCAATATTAATAAGACTTAGATCAGACCTGATGGTTGTTGGACCACCAGAACCAGGAACTAGAAGCCAAAACTGTTATTTGGTTTTTCAATTCTTAGAAACATTGACTTGATCAAACTTACCAAGTCTAACAACATTACAAAGGATGAATTCAGTAATAATTCTGTCAGCTGTTTGATAACAGCTAAGTGACTGAATTTGATATTGGTAATTAACCTAGTTATACAAGATTATTATAACGTGGTGGTAGAATCAGAACCTCTAATTAGGTCTTGCTTTGTGAAGCTTTCTATGTACTTTGTAACCCCCTCCTGAATGAAAAGGACACTTTAATTTTCCTTGCCTTCGGTTTTTCTTGATTCCAAATGTCAGTGGGAGGGGTGGCACACTTCTAGTTCTTTCAGAGAAAGAGAAGATGGAAGGAAGAGTGGAGAAAGAGTTAGTGGAAATGGAGGTGGAGGCTAAAGATTTCCCTTTTGAAGAAATGTGGATTAGAGGATGACTCAGCTTGAAGATGAGAGAACGGAAAAAGGCTACGGTGCTTGTGGAAGGCTTAGAAATGATTGCCTGGCTGAAAGGTTTTGTATCTGATGCAGCAACTAAAGGGAAGCAGATAAGTTAGGAAAGAAAACTTCTCAGAGACGAGTAGGAGGTATGTGCTGGAAAGCAAGATGAATGCAAAAGGTGCATTCATATCCCTCACTGAATATTTTGCTAAAGGAAGAAAACAAATTGTCTGTTTCCCTGCAGGGAAAAATAGTCAAGGTTGGAAAAGGGTGGCTGATATTTTAACAAGCTTCACAAATAGAAGGAAGATGGAGGACGATGAGGGAATAGAATATGGAGGAAATGATCAGAACCAGATCATTAGCAGTCCTATTTTGTGTGAGAAAAAGGAACAAAAACAGGACTTCCCAGCCTTGGTAAATAACAGTAGGAATCCCTCCATAGTAGTAGAGGGGATAACAGGGCAATGGGAAATCATGCTAGTGACTGAAGCTGAAAAGTTGGTACACGATTGGTGGAAAGTTGCAGAACTTTTGAGGTTCAAACTGGGGTTAAAGAACACTTTTATGTTAACTCCATTTGATCAAGCTATGGCAGTTCTGGATCCCCTTGAAAACCAGGTAGATATTGATGCCTTATGTATTCAGGATACTTTGGGGACCTTCTCAATCTTTAAATGGTCTCCATCTTCTAACTCAAAGCTCTTCTCAGTGGAGGATAATGCGACTGTTCGAGTAGATGGTTTGCCTTTCCATCTTTGGAATCAAGAGACAGAAAACACTATCGCGTTACTGTGTGGTGCTCACCTTGAAGGTGTGTTCTAGGGAGACCTTCGAAATGCAGCCATCCTACTGGGTGGAGTAAAACCAGAAGATATACCAAGGAAGGTGACTACTGGAGTGAATGGTTTATTCTTACCAGCTTGGTTAGCTTCCTCCATTGAAGCTGCACTCTGGAGGGAAGCTAGGCAAGAGGAAGACGTGAAGGTAGAGGAGATGGAACTACATGGAAGCATGTGGTTGGATAAACAAAAGGAACTGGGAAATTTCACCAAAATGGAAAGACAACCTTTAAGCAGTCCAAAAGGTTTGGGTCAAGAAGATAGTAAAAATCGTGGGCTACAAGGCAAAGGTTTGAAAACCAATAAAACTTTTGCCCGGGTAGTAGATTCTGGCACCAAACAAAATTTTTTGAATGGAGTTAATGAATTATCTTCTGCAAGTAAGGAGAAAGGCCCATTTTTAGTAACGGTTGATTTGGAGAATGGGGGGTAAACCTTCGGGTCAGACAAGGGCCCTTGTAGTGGTGGAAAACCATGCGCCAGTTGACCCAGCGGATATTGGGCTCTTAAAGGCCTCTTGGCTAGCCAGGCCCAAACGAACTGAGTGTTGCCTTAAAGGGGCATGTGCAGATTTAAAGGAGCATGTGACAGGGGGGGCTCGCAAATAGACGGGAAACAGAACCTACCATCGTCCTCCTCAAGCTCGAACAAGTCTGTAAAAGTTTCCAACTCGCCACAGTGGGTCCCTGCAAAGAAGTTGTCTCGGTCTACACAGGATTGTCGTAATCCAAGATGTGTAAAGCGAAGTGAAATAGACATCCCAGACTCGGAAATGGGGAAGCCTTGACCTCCAAAAATCAAAAGATATTTTCGAGGATAGCTTAAACACTGAGGTATTATTTCCAGAGGAGAAAATGGTACCAGAAGACTGCAACAAAGTGTCAAACAAAAATCAAACGGGTTTAGTAGCGATTACAGAGGTTCGGAAGCTTACACCTGTTTCAATAAATGAGCCTATTCCATTAACATAGCAGACTAAAGATATTGGGCCAGAGAGATGGGAATCTTCTTTGACGCCTTATGTAAAGGAATACATAAAGGGAAAGACTAGTAAGGTATCTTTGGCTGTAGGAGGTGAAAATGTTACGGTTGAACCTGGTCCACTTACGCAGCTGAATAAGGAACACGGAAAGGGTTTGGTCTTGAACTCAACAATTGAAACCCCTCTTCAGAGCACATTACTCCCACCTTCATTACAACCAGTAGCAGGGGAGTGGTGAAGGAGAGTGTTGGAATTGGTATTGAGAAGGGGGATCCTTTAGTAAAAAAGAAACATGAGGAAGAATTGGAACGGATTTGGAAGCAGATCTGTAACTTGTTGGAGGAATACAAACAGAAAGAAGAGATGGTGGAGGAAACCCCAAATAAATCTAAACCTCTTGCTAGACCCAACAGGAAACAGGTAATAAGGGGCTGTCTAGGAAGTCTGTGGGTAATAATGGCAGGAAAAAGATGAAAAGATCTGAAGTAGAGAGACTCATTTTGGACATTGGAGGAGATATTGAATTTAGTGGAAGAGAGGAGAGAAAAAAAA
Organism: Nelumbo lutea; assembly: GCF_056320005.1. Classification (NCBI taxonomy): domain Eukaryota; kingdom Viridiplantae; phylum Streptophyta; class Magnoliopsida; order Proteales; family Nelumbonaceae; genus Nelumbo; species Nelumbo lutea. The sequence goes on from NC_142684.1 coordinate 210,627,147, forward strand.
AACGCCTTTAAATGATGGAAGATAGTGTCTTGGAGGGTTTAGATCAAGTAGGTCAATGAAGATCATCAGTTGGAATGTGAGAGGTCTAGGCAATGCTAGAAAAAAGAGAGTGATTAAGGAGTTGCTTAGGAGAGAAAGATCTGATTTAGTGATGCTTCAGGAGACAAAGCTGGCTGAACTAGACAGGAGATGAGTTAGAGAGGCTTGGAGAGTAAGAGGAGTGACGTGGTGCTCAACTCCATCTTGGGGAGCCTCTGGGGGAATAGTAACTTTGTGGAGGGAAGACTGTGTAGAACTAGTTGAGGAGCTGATAGGAAACTTTACTATCTCCCCAAAATTTAGAATGGTGGAAGACGGATTTATATGGGTGTTAACAAATGTGTAGGGGCCAAATAGCTATAGAGAGAGGAATGAGTTATGGGAAGAGCTTCATGGCATACATGGCTTATGGGAAGGCCCATGGTGTTTGGGGGGTATTTTAATGTTATAAGGTTCACAACTGAGTCAAATAATCCCCGACAGACCATCACAACTAGTATGAAGAAGTTTTAATGAATTCATTAATTCTTGTGAGTTACAAGAGCTTCCTTTACTACAAGCTATCTTCACTTCGTCCAACTTCCAGGAGAACCCGACTTGCTCTAAGCTTGACAGATTTCTGTTCAATGAGGGTTGGGAAAGCCATTGGAGAGGTTTGGTGGCTAAGGCTTTACCTAGGGTTACTTCTGACAACTGCCCTAAAGAAGTCAGACAAGAACATTTTGGAACCGGACCTAGGCCTTTCAAGTTTGAGAATATGTGGTTAACACATCCAGATTTCGTAAAAAAGGTTGGCGAATGGTGGAGTGAAGAGTTGAGAGGAGTGAAATGGAAAGGGGTTAGATTCCATAAGAAATTAAAAAGGTTGAGAGCTAAAATAAAGGAATGGAACAAGGACCATTTTGGTAGGGTGGAGAAAGCTAAAGATACCCTATTGAATGAGATTGAGAATCTTGATGCCAAAGAATCCCAGAGGACAATGAATTTGCAAGATAGAGAACTGAGATTAAAGTTGAAAAAGGAACTAGAGGAAGTTCTTCTGAGGGAGGAAATCTCGTGGAGGCAAAAATCTAGGCACAAATGTATCAAGAAAGGGGATGGGAATACTAAGTTCTTTCATGCCATGGCTAATGGGAGGAGGAGGAGGAATCTGATAGTAAAACTAGAGGTGGATGGAGTTGATCTAACTTCACAGGAGAAGATTGGTAGTGGTTTTGTGTCTCACTTAAATCAATCTTCCAACAAACTTTAGAGAATAGAGTAAGAGTGGAAGAGGAGGCCTGGCCAATTTTGAATGAGATAGACAAGGGATGGTTAGAACGAAGGATTGAGGAAGAGGAAATTAGACAAGATGTCTTCTCAATGGATAGAGCTAAGGCACCGGAACCAGATGGGTTTACAATGGCATTTTATTAGGATTGCTAGGATATAATTAAAGACTTAGTTGGGGTTATCAGAGAGTTTGAGGATAAACATGTTGTGAGCCCTGGAATCAATGCCATTTTCATAGCTCTAGTTCCTAACAAGACCAATGCCAAATATCCCAAAGATTTTAGGTCGATTAGTCTGGTGACAAGCATGTATAAAATCTTGGGAAAGTGCTTTCTAGGAGAATTGAAGTCGTTTTACCTTCTCTCATTAGCCAAGCACAAGGAGCCTTTGTATAGGACAAAAATATTATAGATCAGATCCTCATTGTTAATAGAGCGTATAGGAGATGAGGAGATCTAGTTAGGGAGGAGAGACATTCTAATTACCCACCTTCAGTTTGTTGATGATATTGTTATCTTCTATGAAAGGAATGAGTTAAGTAAGGTGGACAACCTTAGAAGTTTAATACGAGACTTCAAGCAAGCTTCCAATTTGAGGATAAAGTCGGATAAAATTTGGAGGTTTGGGAGGTAGAGTCCATTGTGGGGTGCCTAGGTTGTGTCATCTCTCCTTGGCCTTTGACTTACTTAGGTCTTCCCTTAGGAGCTAACCCTAAAGAAAGCAGTTCTTGGTCACCTATTGTGGAGAAATTCGGTAAATACTTGACATCCTAGAAAAATAACTACATCTCCATAGGAGGAAGGGTGACTTTGATTAGGACCACACTTGCCAACCTTCCTACTTACTTCCTGTCCGTCGGAGAAGATCATGAGGGATTTCCTAAGGAAACCAGGGGAGGTGAAGAAGGATCACATAATTAGATGGGAGATAGTGACCAAATCTAAGGAAGAAGGGGCCTAGAGATAGAAAACTATTTTGGAATGGTAGAATACTGATATGTTTCATTCTATTGCCAATGGGCATATTTATACAGTAAGTTGCTGCAATAAATAGAAAGAAAGAAAAATAGAAAGAAAAGAAAATAGAAAGAAGAAAAAATAGAAAGAAGAGAAAATAGAAAGTACAAAAATAGAAAAGAATGATAAAGAAAAAACTTTCTAAATCAATCCTTCCACAATCCTAGGAATATATACAATTCTATTTTCAAATCTGAACCAGTAACCCCACGTTTTCCAACACTCCCCCTCAAGCTGGTGAATAGAGATCCTCCATTCCCAGCTTGGCTATAATTCTCCGAAAGCCTATACTATTGAGCCCTTTAGTAAGTACATCGGCCAGTTGTCCTTTTGTAGACACATAGAGAGTGCAAATCAACTTGCTGTCCAGTTTCTCCTTTATAAAGTGTCGGTCAATTTCGATGTGCTTCGTCCTGCCATGTTGAACAGGATTATGAGCAATATTGACGGCTGACTTGTTGTCACAATATAGTTTCATAGGCTCTTCTCATGGAATCTTCAGGTCTTCTAAAATTATCTTCAACCAGAGTAATTCACACACTCCTTGTGCCATAGCCCTGAATTCTGCATCTGCACTTGACCGAGCCACTACATTTTGCTTCTTACTCCTCCAAGTGACTAAGTTTCCTCCTAAGAAGGTACAGTAACCAGAAGTGGACCGTCTATCTATTGGAGATCCTGCATAATCGGCATCTGTATATGCTTCAAGAGTCAGTCCTCCATTTCTTCTTAATAAAATTCATTTTCCTGGATTGGCTTTCAAATAGTGCAGAATTCGATGAGTAGCTTGCAGATGAAATTCTTTAGAATTATGCATAAACTGACTTATTACACTTACAGCATATGCAATATCCGATCGTGTATGTGCAAGATAAATGAGTTTTCCAACTAGTCTTTGGAACATCTCCTTTCTACACTTGCATTCTCGCTGGCTTCTCCAAGTTTATGATTGGGATCTATAGGCGTGGAAGCTTGTTTACATGCCATATTTCCTGTTTCTCTCAAAAGATCAACAACATACTTTTGTTGAGAGATAAAGATGCCTTGTTTAGAATGTGCAACTTCAATTCCGAGAAAATACTTTAGTCTCCCCAAGTCTTTTATCTCATTCTCTGGCAAGGCAGTTTTTCAATGCTTCCTTCTCCTTTTTATTATTCCTAGTAACGATTATATCATCCACATAGACTAATAGTGCAGTAACTCCCCCTGAGGCTGTGTGTTTGATAAACAATGTGTGGTCACCTTAACTTTGCTTGTAACCTATACTCAGCATTACCTTCGTAAACCTTCCAAACCATGCTCTTGGAGATTGTTTGAGACCGTATAGTGCTTTCTTCAACCGACAAACTTTGTTCCCTTTAATGCCTTCTCCAAAACCCGGTGGAATGTCCATGTATATCTCCTCTTCTAGATCACCATGGAGAAACGCATTTTTTACATCAAACTATTCAAATCCCAATTATAGTTAGCAGCCAACGACAGTAACACCCTTACTGTATTCATTTTAGCTACTGGGGCAAAAGTCTCCTAATAATCTACCCCATAAGTTTGTGTATATCCCTTGGCTACCAGGCGTGCTTTGTACCTTTCTAATGACCCATCAGATTTGTACTTAATTGTAAACACCCATTTACAACCTACCGTCTTCTTGTTTCTTGGTAGATCCACAACTTCCCATGTCTTGTTTTTTTCTAATGCCTCCATTTCCACTCTCATGGCTTTTCTCCACTCCTTATTAGAAAGTGCCTCGGCTAGAGTACTAGGAATTGGAATGGTGTTAAGGCTGGCTAGAAAACTTTTATGGGATTTACAGAATCTTTGGAATGATACATATTTGGCTAAAGGGTACAATGGGCGTTTGGTACATTCTCTGGTTCCTTTTCTCAGTGCAATAGGTAGGTCATACTCATACTCAAACTGTGAAGGTATAGGTTCAGGTTCTAAGCATCCCTCAGTTCTAGGATTAGGAGTTGAATCTTGGACTTGCACAGGTTGAGGATCTAGATTTTTCCTCCTAGAGTAAACCTGCATATATCTCACATTATCATGCACATCATTCGTGGGGTTAACAGTGTCTGAATTTGGTTCAATGGTCGGGTTGTTTGACCCTTGTTGAGACTCGGGAATGTGGGGCTCAGAGGAATGTGACTCAGAGGGATGTGATTCTTGACGATTGAATGTCTGTGAGGAGGGTAATACATCTAGGGAGAGTAAATCCGAGGCCTTATCTTCCATTAATGAGGGCTCTCCCTGAAGATAAGGTTAAGTGAAAAAAGATTTTCCTTCTTCAAATGTGACATCGATGGAGGTGTAGAATTTTCCGGTGGCTGGATGATAACATTTATAACCTTTCTGAGTTGAGGAATATCCCAAGAAGACACACCTGATTGCTCGTGGGTTTAATTTTCCCTTATTATGGACATGAACAAAGGCAGTGCAGCCAAAAATTCTTGGTGTGAGATTATTTGAGGCTCGAATATCAGGGTAAAATTGAGAAAGGACTTGTATTGGGCTTCGGTTGTTAAGAACTTTAGATGGTAGTCTATTTATGGTGTAGGCAGCAGTAAGGACAGCTTCCCCCCAATATTGTTTTGGCACCTGATTTTGAAAGAGAAAGGCTCGGGTGGTTTGCAAAAGATGGCCATTTTTTCTCTCAGCTACCTATTCTGTTAGGGAGTGTTAACACAGGAGGATTCATGCACAATGCCTTCTTTCCGAAAAAATGGGGACAAATTCTGATTAAAATAATCTGCAACATTATCAGATCGAAACCTTTTAATTCTCACACCAAACTGAGTTTGGGCCATGTTATGAAAGTTTGGAAGACTCGTACCCACATCAGATTTAGACTTAAAAAGAAAAATCCATGCGGCCCTAGTACAATCATCAATAAAGGTGATGAACCATCTGGAACCAGTAATGCTAGGAATTTGAGAAGGGCCCCATATATTCGAATGAATCAAATAAATAGGAGTTGAAGATCTTTTATTGCTAATTGGGAAAGAAACCCTTTTGTGCTTAGCAAGTTCACAAACATCACAATGAAAGGTTTCAACATCAATTCCTTTAAACAAGGAAGGAAGCATTATTTTTAAAATAGGAAATGAAGGATGACCAAAACGGAAATGATGACGCCAAATTAAATCTTTATTGGAGGTAGATACGAATGACTCGTGTGTGACATGCATAATAGTGTGAGATGATTTGCTGGTTGCTTTAAGGTAGTAGAGTCCATCTCTTTCCTTAGCAAGTCCAATCTTCTTCCCCGAAACCTAGTCCTAAAATACACAGTAAGAAGGGAAGAACACAACATTGCAGTTCACATCCTGGTGAGTGTGTGTATAGAGATAAGGCTAGTGGATAACTTAGGAACATGAAGCACATTTTTAAGTAATAGAGATGGAGTAATTTGAATATTCCCAATCCCTGCCACTATGGTGAAAGAACCATCAGCAACAAAAATTTTTCTATTACTAGGACAGGGTGTATAGGTGAGAAAATGTAGTGAAGAGGGTGTCATGTGGTCAGTAGCTCTAGAATCAAGAATCCATGGAAAAACACTAGTCGAGGCATGTAATCCTAGAGATAAAGACTCACCTGAGAGAGCAAGAGAGGTAGAACCACTTCCTGGTTTCAAGGATTTCAAGAAGCACCTTAGCCTTTCAATTTCTTCATCATTAAATGGTCCCTGACTTGAGTGTTCTTGTTGCAGGGTTGTGGAGACATTATGGGCCTGTTGAACTCCTTTTGAAACTCCTCGATTTCCCCATTCCTTGCTGGATGTGGGAGGTTTCCCATGAAGTTTCCAACACCGATTTTTCGTGTGTCTAGGCTTCTTGCAATAGGTGCACCAGAGGTTATCGTTAGTCACGGGTGGTTGTGTCACGAGCCAAGTTGTGATTGTTCTCATCCTTTGAACCACTGTAACTTCCTCCCCTTGCCACCATGGCTGAGCCTTCAAAATCTCTAGGCTCAAGCATGATTCCACAGCGGCTTTCCTCAACTCTGACAAGGGCTATGACTTCATTCAATGGAGGCACTTCTTCTTTGCCAAGAATTTGTATTCAGACCTGATCAAATTCGGCATTCAATCCGACCAAAAAATCATACACCCTATTTCTTTCAATAAAATTCTTCAAGATCACAGCATCATCTGCGCACTTTGTCTCAAGAACCCGATAATGATCAAGCTCATGCCATAAATTTTGTAGCAGATTTGCATACTCTGTAACACTCCTGCTCCCTTGTTTGGCCGCCACAGTCTTCATTTTGACCTCATAGACACAAGCAGCGTCATGGGCTTTGGAATAGGTTTGTCAGACAGCATTCCAAATAGCCTTTGCAAAGGGAAGAAACATACAAGTATCACTGATCTCGGGTGACATTGAACTCCACGACCATGACATAATCATGGAGTCATCTTCGTCGCAAGCATCAAAATTTGGCTCGCCCCAACCTTGGTCCTGTTCCAAGGAGGTGACTAATTTTTCCTTTTCCCTTCAAATAGGTACGCACTAGTTGTGACCACTTCAAGTAACTCTGGCATTCAGTCTATATGCTGCCTGAATATTCTGCAAATCACCAGTGAGGATGAGAATTTCTTGCTCCATCGGTTTGGACGGGAGCACTTGTTGCAGTCATGTCGGACATTGTTAATGAAGGAAAAATAAGGCCAGTAGGAAAGGAGAATAAAGGAACACTTCTGGTTACAAATCAACACTGAAGGCCAGAAGAGAAAAACACAAAAAACTGGCAATGAAGGTCGAAAAAATCTCAAGGTTGACAAACCTAGAGCTCTAATACCATGTTTTGGAAAGGTAGAATACTGATATGTTTCATTCTATTGCCAATGGGCATATTTATATAGTAAGCTGCTGCAATAAATAGAAAGAAAGAAAAATAGAAAGAAAAGAAAATAGAAATAAGAAAAAATAGAAAGAAGAGAAAATAGAAAGTACAAAAATAGAAAGAAAGAAATAGAAAAAACTTTCTAAATCAATCCTTCCACAATCCTAGGAATATATACAATTCTATTTTCATATCTGAACCAATAACCCCACGTTCTCCAACAAAAACCTAGTGCAAAAGAATGAAGCCCTCCTAGGAAAGTGGTTATGGAGATGGCCTTGAGAGAGGAGGTCGACTTCTATTAGGGCAAATTTGTGCCCACACCATTCTAACAGCCTTTTGCAACCTTGCATTGGGATTATCTCCCCATGAAATAAAGCACACAAGTACGAAGATATTATCAATGCAAGGCAGTAAAAGTTGCTCGGAGGGGCTTTGCCCTGATTGAAGCCAAACTCTCGGGAGAAAGAGAGGCTTTGGCATGAGGTGATGTCAAGTATTCATGGATACTCAAGAAATGGTTGGGATGTTGGGATATCTCATCAGGCTACCCTCACAACACCTTGGAAAGCCATACATGGTATTCTACCTTGCTTCCTCAGGTTTGTTAGGTATAATGCTTGTTCTGGTAATTCTATTCGGTTCTGGGAGGATATTTGGGTGGGTAACCAACCCCTCAAGGATCAGTTCCCTTCCTTATACTCCCTTTCCCTTTACAAAAATGAGCCAATTTCAAAGTGTCTCTTGGAACCGTTGCTTCCCTCATCCTTAAACTGGGACTTCAGGTTTCAACAAGTCCAAGGGACGGTGAAATTGGCTTTCCCTTTACTAAGTTGCTTCCCTTTCCCTTTACTAAGTTGCTTCATTTACTTGAATCAGTTTGTTTAGACTCCACAAAACCTAAAGAGTTTGGACTCCCTTACCTAAAGGTACCTTTACTTGCGCTTCTTTTCTAAAATCCCTAAGCTTCAGGTTAAACCCCCAAGAGTTTCTTGTTAAAAAAGTTTGGGCAAGACCTATTCCCCCCAAAATTGTTGCTTTCTGTTGGGAGGTTTACCATGGGAAAATCAATACTTTGGAAAACATGCAGAAAAAGAGACCTCTTCTTTGTCTTTCCCCGAATTGGTGTTCCCCTTGTAAGGCGCAAAGTGAGGGCTGCTTCCATTTACTGATATCTTGTTCTCTTGCTACAGAGTTATGGAATTGGAACTTTAGTTTATTTGGTTGTAGGTGGATCTAGCCATCTAATGTAAGCTTGCTATTTACTCCTATTTTTGGGTGGCAAATGAGGAGAGGTAAAATCATGTGGAAATGTCTTAGGGCAGCTACCTTAAGGACTGTTTGGGAGGAAAGGAATGCTAGAATATTCCTAGAAAAGGAAAGAAGCTTGGCTGAGTTAAAGGACTGTATTTTGAAAGAAGCAATCCATTGGTTGAAAACCTTCGATATGTTTGCTGATTTTTCTTTTGATGACCTGTGGAGGAACTGGCCGGTAGTCGCTAACATAGTTGTCAATGTGGGCGCCTAGGCGACACTTAGGCAACAAGGCGCCCTTGGAGGCTCGCCTCACCTAATCACCAAGCAGTTTTCTATAGTGTGTTAGACAAAACTTTTATATTCTTAATTTTTTGAGGTTATAATTTTAAAACAGATTTTTAAACTAAATATTCATTTTGTGTGTTCATATACTAATTTCTTTTTATTATTTTCTTATTTGTTAGGGTTTAATCGACACAAACATTGCTAAATGCTGTATTGAACCCTAAAAGACTTCAAAACCTGAACCAATAAGGAAGAACTTAAAATGTTGTATAACCAACACATTTACTTCTTTTTCTTTACTAATTTTGTGTCTACACTATATACCAATTTTCTTCTTCCGCCTTTTCTTTTCTTCTTTTCCTATAACAGAAATAGGGGTTCATCCCTTATATTTTTTGAAATTTCTTTTCTTTCTTCTTTTTTTCTCATGAATATGTTGGAATATGTTGATCTTCTATACTTGAACATGAAGTTTATACTTTTCTCATGAAAATTATGGATAACTATTAAGGAAATATGATTATGGAACCTAGGGAACTACCCTAGGATACATTATTTTATTTGAAATAATCCATCACCTAGGCGAGGCGACAAGGCGTCCCTTGTCACCTAGCCTCGCCTTGGCACCTTGAAAACTATGGTTACTAATAACTCTACTAAGAAGAACACAAGAGTTATACAATGGAAACCTCCCCCGTAAGGTGTCATTAAACTAAACTTCGATGGGAGCAGCCAAGGTAACCCCAGGCCTTTAGGTGTAGGGGTGTGCTGAGGGATAAGGAAAGCAACATTGTGTCCTTATTCTTGGGGCCAGTGGAGTGGGAGATTCTACAAGGGCAGAACTACTAGCGGTTGTACAAGGTATTCAGATCGCCAACCAGCTTGGGGTGGAACATTTGCAAATTGAAGGGGATTCTCAGGTGGTAATAGGCTGGCTCTCAAATCCAGATGTTGTCATTTGGGGATACAGAAACCTCCTCAAAAAAGTGAAGTGGCTAACTAGTAATATGAGAGTGGATGTTAAATGGTGCGTAGGTCGGCAAATACTATGGATGATTCTTTGCCCAAACTTGGGGTTTCTAGGGAAGATTTTTTTTTTGTGCTACCTTTTAACCTGTTTGTCTGTTGGAAAGTTGTTCTTAACTAATATGGAGAGGTTGCATCGTGTGCCTCTCCTTGGGGAGCTTGTACCTTCTTATCTTTTGAGATTAATAAAATTTATCATTTATCGAAAAAAAGATTATTATAACAGAAGGATGAAACGAAAAGGACTTGAACATAAGAAGAGAAGTCAACATAGATTCGAAGAGAAGAAGAAGAAGAAGAGAGAAGAGAAGAAAGAAGAGAAGGGGTGTGGTTCGATGATTCTGGCCGCCCCACTAAATCTTATTTATACTCATGACTTCACAAGAAGTAGAATTACTCTAATACCCCTACTAAAACAAATGAAAATAAATATGGCCCAACTACCATAACTATAACATAAAGAAACAAATAGTAAAATAAAGTGTGGGGCTGGGACCACACACACTAATAGTCTATCAACTATCTCTACACTCCCCCTCAAGTTGGGAGTAGATATACGTCATTTCCAACTTGCATAAATTTGTCAGCAACTTGATTTTTGTGATTGCTTTAATAAAGAGATCAACTAGCTTCATGTCTAAGGCAATATATGAAAGACACACTTCTTGAGATGCAACTCGCTCATAGATAAAATGTTTGTCCACCTCGATACATTTAGTCCTGTCATGTTGTATTGGATTGTGGGTAATGTTTAACTACAGCTTGATTATCACAATACAACATTAGAGGTTTCTCATAGTCAACCCTAGCTCATCAAGTAAAGATCTCAGCCATAACACTTCTGCAACACCATTAGCCATGGACATGCGTTCAGCTTCAGCACTGGAGCGAGCAACAACATTTTGTTTCTTGCTTCTCCAGGAAACAAGGTTTCCCCCTACAAATGCGCAATACCTAGAGATAGATCTTTTGTCATCAATACATCCAGCCCAATCAACATCTATATATACCTCTATCTTCATATGACCACTATTTCTGAAGAGTATGCCTCTCCCTGGGCATCTCTTCAAGTAAGCAAGTATCATTTCCATTGCAAGAAAGTGAGTGGTCCTAGGAGAATGCATGTATTGACAACATATGAAATATTTGGGCGTGTTAGGCAAAGATAAAGAAGTTCCCCAACCAACATTTGATACATAGCCCTGTCCTCAAGAAGCTCTCCACCTTCTACACTTATTTTATGGTTCAACTCAATGGGTGTGCCAGCAAACTTTACTCCCAACTTTCCAGTTTCTTCCAATAAGTCAAGAACACACTTTCTTTGAGAGTTAAATTTGTCATGCTTAGATCGAGCTACCTCATTTCCTAGGAAATAACGCAATTCCCCCAAGTCCTTCACTTCAAATTCCTTGTGAAGATGTTGCTTAAGAGAGTCAATTTCACTAATATCACTTCCCATCACTACAATGTCATCCACATAGACAGCAAGTCAAGGAGGAGCCTGCCATCTTAAAGAAGAGAATGTGATCTAATTGAGCCCGTATGTAACCAAACCTTTCCAAAGACAGTCTAAACCTATCAAACCAGGCTCTTGGAGATTGCTTCAGTCCATATAAAGCCTTCCTCAGCCGGAAAACTTTCTTTCCTGCTTTTGTACTATAAAAACCAGGGGGTAACTCCATGTACACCTCTTGCAAATCTCTATTGAGAAATGCATTCTTTACATCCATCTGAAACAGTGACCACGAGAAATTTGCAGCAATAGATAGCATGACTCTGATAGTGTTCATCTTGGCAATTGGTGCAAAGGTTTCCATATAGTCTATGCCATAAGTTTGTGGGAATCCCTTTGCAACCAATCTGGCCTTATATCTCTCACCAGAACTATCAGCATTATATTTCATTGTAAACACCCATTTGCACCCCACAGGTTTCTTCCTCTCAGGCTGGTCAACTAGTTTTCGTGTATTGTTCTTAACAAGAGAATCCATCTCTACTTTCATTGCTTCCTTCCACTCAGGTATCAATAGAGCTTCTTGCATTGTTCTGGGATTAGGAATAGCAGCAATAGATGCCAGGAAAAATCTATAGGATTCTGAGAGACAATCATAAGAAAGAAACTGAGAGATACAAAGAGTAGTGGATGAAGTACAACGACTCTTCCCTTTACGAATTGCAATTGAGAAATCAAGGTCATCTGAAGGAGAAGGCTGAGGCTCAATAGTGTTAGGCAAAGTATCTGCAATAGTGGGCTCAAAAGTGGGAGTACTGCCTGGATCTAAAGCTGTAGAAGGTGTTGGGATCGGCCTACACTGTTGAGGACAGAAATCAACCTGCCTCCACCATTGTCCGTGAGACACTATCAACTCCATGCACTTTGGACAACTCTCTTCATGACATTCCCCCTCAGTGACTGGAATAGGTAATAAAACTTCTGGGGTGGAAATCCCTTCCTCACCAAGGAGAAGCCCTATGATAGTAGGGCATATCCTCAAAAAAAGTGACACCCATGGACACAAAACGCCTCCCCGAAACTGGCTCATAACAAAAATACCCCTTTTGTTTTTGTACATACCCAAGGAAAATACATTTAGCAACTTTGGGATCAAATTTGGAGCGATGAGGTCCAAGGATTTGAACAAAACAAGTACACCCAAAAGTTTTAAGGGGAATAGTAAATAAGTCCTTGTGTAGAAACAGAAGATTGAATGGAGTTTTCATGTCTAGAACCCATGTAGGAATTTTGTTAATAAGGTAAACAGTTGTACGAACAGCAGCTCTAACTGTGTCAATGCAGCCCGAACAGCAGTTAAGGCATCTAAGGATGCGGTCCTTGTGCTAGAAGTGGATGCACTGTCTGTAATAACTGCCACATTAGCACTTCCCTTCTTGTTTCTGAGTCTCACTAGCATCAGGTGGGGATGTAACTTCCAACAAATGCCCCTAGTATATTTTGACTTCTTACAATGATCACAAAAAATGTCTCTTTTATCTTCCTTCTTCATTTTCCTTTCCTTCTCCCCTCTAACATTTCTCCTACTCTCTTCACTATGAACCAATGAGTAGGCTTGAGATAATGCCACACTATCCCTAGTAAGAAGTTGTTGTCTTACGATGTCAAAATATGATTTCAAACCAGCTAAGAACTCAAACACTCTATTTGTTTCAATTAGCTTTCTATATGTTGGTGCATCCCTCTAACTTTCCCACTCAATAGTTTCCAAGTGATCAATTTCATGCCATAGGGATTTTAGAGTAGTAAAGTAAACTGAGACTAGTTTCTCCCCTTGCTTGAGATTATTCACTTCACACTTCAGCTCATAAGCTCTAGCAACATTAAGAGGTTGGGAGTATGTTTCCTTCATGTTGTCCCAAATCTCCTTAGTTGTTTTTGCCCATAAGTAGTTTCAGCTGATGCGAGGCTGCATAGAGTTGCATAGCCAAGTCATCACCAAATAGTTCTTTTGAACCCATTTGGGATGTAATGTCATCCTTGGCTGGCTTCTTTGTGTCCCCAGTCATATAACCTAATTTACCTCTACATCCAATGGCCATCATTGCTGATTGGGCCCATTCCAAGTAATTGGTTCCATCAAACCTAACAGTGGTAACCTGAAAAGAATTTTCATTCATGCTACCAGTCCTTAAAAGTCCATCCCCTTGAGTTTTCAGCTCACTTCCAGCCTTCTCCATTGTATGTCGAGCACTAACAGGTCAAGACTTCAAGAAAATAACCCAAAAAGAACTTCTTTTATGCTGAAACCCTAAGGAATTGAAAGAAAAAACAACTCAAAATTTATTCACAGCTAGGAATAGTCATCAAGAACTTATTCTCAGCCGATAGTCACCTTCCAAGAAAGCATCCACAGTCAATAATCAACTCCCCAGTTCATCATCAGTCTTTGAGTCCAAAAAAACTGATCATAGGGTTTTAAAAAAAGGGAGAAAACAGCAGGGGAGACAAAGGTTTATCAACCACTGCTCATAGAGAGGCTTAAACTACTTCTAACCAAGATCGGCCTTACTAAAGATTTTATCTTTCTCAGAAGAACACCAGTCGTCACCTCAATTGAAACCCTAATCTTGGTCTCACATGTTTTCTCTGATTCTTCCTGGTCACCAAACAATCTCCAATAATCTTTCAATTCCTTGGGCAGTCTCCAATATTCCAACAACCTCCAAGAACCAAGCACTACTGCAGAAAATCCAATTCTAAAAAGTTCTCATGCAGCCAACCAGATCAAGCTCACATGAGAACCCTAATCTTTATTTGCCTTGCTCTGATGCCAACTTGAATAAAAGAACCAGAAAAGAATGTGTTTTCTGATGTAATTTAGAGAGAAGAAGAAGAGAAGTCAACCTAGATTCTAAGAGAAGAAGAAGAGAGGAGAGAAGAGAAGAAAGAAGAGAAAGGGTGCGGTTAGATGAATATGGCCGCCCCACTAAATCTTATTTATACTCATGACTTTACAAGAAGTAGAATTACTCTAATACCCCTACTGAAACAAAAGAAAATAAATATGGCCCAACCGGCCCAACTACCATAACTATAACATAAAGAAACAAACAGCAAAATAAAGTGTGGGACTGGGACCACACACACTAATAGTCTATCAACTATCTCTACAAAAGGGAAACTATGAGTTAAGGGTTTACAAAAAGGAAAAAAAAAGGACTAAAGACAGATTTATTGAGGTTGGAAAGATTGAAAGCCAAAACACAAATAACTGCAAATTTTCCCCAACACAACGAAAATATAGAAAATTCAAAAAAAAATATGGGGTGTTCACCATATTTTCTGAAATAAAAAACAACTATATTAGCAAAAATAAGACGTTATTGTTTATATGGAAGTTGTTTGTTTGTTTTTTTCTTGAAAATCAAAATCATACAAGCTTTAAGTGATCATACATATACCGGTGAGAGAGCTTTTCTCATATTTTTGTAAAATCTTCAATCTCAGCTGGTGCTGTCCAGATAACTTGGAAGATCACTTAAAATCTTGGAGGATCTGAGGTGTTAGCAGAAAAGGTAAATTGTTGTGGAGTACTATTCCAATAGCTATTCCTTGGGGAATTTGGAAAGAAAGAAACCAACGAATTTTTAAGTCAAAGTCAAATCAGTAGAAGTGACCAGGAAAGTGTTGAAGATGGTTTTTTCTTAACTGGCTACAACAGACCTATTTGTAACAAACCTCATAACAGCTTTTTTGAATCTGCATCACTGCTTTTGTAAGGAAGAGCAGGCCAGTATAGCATGTTGACACTTCATATAGCAACTCACTGTACATGGCTATACTTGTCTATGATGGAGTTCAATGAATAAAATACTTTACCTTATTCTCAGAGAAATATTAGTGAACACCCCCCAACCCCAAGCGTAGGGATGAAAGTTTTCAATGAAACTTCACAGAGGTGTTTAAGATGAAGGATAATGGGGCATTCAATTTGAAGACACACTCCATTTTCTGCTTAAGGCTGAAAATTACCTTTGATGAGAGAAAGGGACAAACCTTCAAAAACTATGGTTTAGATAAGTTTTTTGGGATGAATTTTATAGGAATAGAATGAAAGCTAATAGAAACTCCCGGGGGTAATAAAATCTAAGGGCATTGAAAAGATAGTTTGGCACAAAAGGATGAAAACTGCTGATATAAGAAGTTGAAAACATGGACAAGTACAAGTTAAAATAAACCAACTAACTCAGACTAAGACTCAACACATGGCATTTAGTTAAACCAATTAACTCAAGAAAAATTTATAACAGTACAAGTTAAAATAAAAGACAAATAAAATGAATGCATACAAGAAGTTGAAAACATAGACTTACGGGAATCTAGCATCTCCAACCTTTCCAGTGTATTGAACCTGCTGTCGTGTTTTCCTCATATCAGCTGTCATTTGCAGGGGATTTGTTCGCCTAAGTGTTGCTACTACACCAGACAGCCTTTCACCTGTATTGAAGGGATGTGACCAAGCTCCAGTTGAGAATGCCCTGGTAAGACCATTTGTAATAATTGAAGCATCCAAATAATGTTCAATGGGATGCAAGGCACGGTCTCCATACAGATCTTTCTGCATAGCTTTGGTCATCCGTCTCTGAGCATGTCTGATGTGCACCCTCAGCTCCCGCTCAAGCAAATCACCAGCTAGCTCTAACCTTTTGTTCCTAAAGTCATCCCTGTTCTCGCATTTTCTTCGTCCGGTATAGGATAATAAAAGACACTTTACCATATATCCAAGAAACAGAGCTTTTTCTCTATAGCTGCTAAGAGCAGGAAATAGGGAATTATTCAGGATGTCTTCTATACTATCAGTAGGTGGAAATTTTGTGTTTTTAATTAGTTCATCTATATGTTTGAGAGCTTTTCCTTCTTTACGGAAACCCTCGCACTTCTCATCAGCATCACATATGGTAGAGAGCAATATATTTACAAAAGTGGCATCACTAATATCAAGATCAATCATTTCAACAATCTCCTTATCTGATGAAGCACCAAGTGCAAAAAACAAAATCCAAAGGGGAATTGTAGAAGACAAGAAATACACATTAAGGACATTCCCTCCTTGAAGATATTCAGGTTTAGGAGTTTCTATTAGTTTTATGTATACTCTTCTCTTCTTCAAATTGGAACGATATGAAACCATCCAGCTTGGTTTACTAGAAACCCAGAGTCTCTTCAAGCATATCTGTTCTTGTGCAATGAAGGTCTGCAGTGAACAACAAATAGAAATTACATCCCTAATGTATCAAAGCTAGCACAACCCATGAATTTATTTCACTGTTAATTAGCATAAATATCAACAGTAACAGAAAGTCTGTACATGTATTCAAAACTCAACAACCAATCCCTAAATATCAGAGTATTAATTACTCTACGAATAAAAGTCAGTTAATAATTGCTAAACTGTAATGATTTAACCTCTTGATCTTTTCATTAATAAAACCATATTCATTTATCAAAAAAGTTGGTTAATAATTTAACACAATGACATTCATTCAGTTAACCATGTCCTCAAAGCACAAGAGGAGAACTAGATATGCAAAATTGGTAACGTGCCCAAGAAAGGCCCATGGCAGTTCTGAGGAACTAAAAGCATATTAATGGTAATTGAACCAAGATGACAACCTAGCATCAGGCCAGGCAACAGAATCTATACCTATATACTAAAGCAATGTTCTTACTCAAAAAAAGAAAAGAAAAAGAAATGTGGTCCACATCAGTGCCCCCTCTCCATCCTCCCTCCCCCTTAATTTTCTTAGTTTTTTTCTTTTTTTTTCAAAGAAAATTGATCCCTCGTCTCTTCCTCTGTCTCTCTTCAACAAACACAAGCGCCCCCCCCCCCATTCAGGCCTTTGTCTCTTTCAAGAGGCTGGTCGCCGGCTTGATGCAATATCAAACCCCTCCGCTTTTGGTCATCATGAACTCCGCTTTGGCATAGTTTGTCTTGGTGGCAAAAGACAGATCGAAACAGTTGGGAAGGACCTGTTTGTATCACCCTGTAAAAGACATGGGAAGGACCTGTTTTTGATACTCGAAACAAAGTTGCAAAAGGAACTATTCCCATCAATGTGAAAGAAAAGGAGAGCAACTATCAGTGAAAAAGAAAGGGGGGATCTAGACCCATGTAAGCCCAAAACGCTTATTATTTTACTCGTTAATTCCAGAGTTGTTGAGAAGTTAGAGAAAGTGGTGGCAAACCTGCTGTCCCCATTCGCATTACTATTTATTATTGTAAATTATTTTAAAAGATTATTTTAACTCATTTTTCTGGTTACATTACATAGTATTTTTAATAGTTGTAAGATCAAACCTACACCATTAAAAATTGAAAGAGTCTGTTAACAGTTCAAATGTTCTATTTTATAATAATAATAATAATAATTAACAATTTTTAATTTTTTAAATTAATTTTAATTTAAAATCTTTTTATTTGAAGCAAGTAATGTATTAAATAGTTACTTTAAAATTATTTTTTATTAATTTAAAATCCATTTAACTCCTGTTGTGGGGATTATTTAATTGTTATTTTATAGTTGTTGTTAGTGGGTTGTCAGCTTAAGATGCTATCAGTTAGTTATTTTCTTTCTTTCTTATTAGTTTGTTTCTAGGGAGTGCCGCCAGGGGCATACTTGTAATCTCCATTCTTTTTATATTAAGTTAATATAAATAATGAACTGGCGGCAGCCAGAAGTGTTTTTTCTTTTTCTCTCAATCATATCTTCCTCTTCTTCTCTTTCTCTCTCTCGTCTCTCTCTCTCCATGAATGATTACATGGTATCAGAGCAAGGTTCTGGGCTATAAAAGAATTTCGGTCTCTCCTATTTGAACCTGCTTCGTGCTCTTTTCCTTCTTTGATTTGTTGGACGTGGAAGATAGAGAAACCCTAGCAGACTACTTGCGGCTCTTCCTTGGTCGTAATATCAAGGAAACCCTAGCCGAAGAAGGGCGATGCAGAAAGAGACTCCCTTTCTTCTATGTTCGATGTTATGAAGTTAGTTTCTGGTTGGCACCCTCGTACAGGTGTTGGACAGGGTATGTGTTCTTGTTTTTTTGTTTCTTGGCCAATGGTGTGAAGGCCTTATCCCTTGGTTCTATACATTCGTTTGGATTCTGAATTGTTAGACTGCATGGGTTGTAGTTAGACTGATAGTATACTATTCTAACGTCTGCCTTGGCTGGTGTTGGACTGATTACTGGGCTGTTTTAATGACTGAACCATCACTGAGTTGATTTCAGCAGTTTTTTTGTTTTCTTTTCCACATCCCAAAAGTAAATTTCTTGAGGGTTGGTATTCTGTTTGTAGCTGTTGTGTAGTTGTGTGGGATTTGGTCTGATTTCAGCAGTACTCTATGGCAAACTATGATTCAACTTCATCGGGGGTTACACCGACCCGCAACACAGCCGGTATGGGAGGTGAAAACATGATGTTTCCCATGCCCATTACCCCTTTAAATGGTCTAAATTACCTGGAGTGGGCTAAAAGTGTAAAACTTTATGTAACGGCAAGGGGAAAAGCTGGTTACATAAATGCAAGGGTGAAAGAACCCAAGAGTGAGACAATTGAACATGATAGGTAGGGCCAAGAAAACAGTATGGTGATGTCTTGGCTCCTTGCAGCCATGGAACCTGATGTGAAGAACTTTATGTAGGTAGACACCGCTAGTGAGATCTGGGAACAAGCCAAAACTACCTATTCTGAGCAAAGGCATTATGCCAAGGTTTACCAGTTGCAAGCTGAATCCTCAACCTGTAAATAGGGAAATCGTAGTTTGTCTTCCTATTATTCAACCCTTACTTCCATATGGAAAGAATTGAATCATTATCAGACTACAGAGTGGAAACATGATGACGATGCTAAGGCCTACAGGAAGTTGGTTTCTCAGCAGCGTGTGTTTGCCTACTTGTTGGGACTGAACCCTGCCTATGAACCCTTGAGAGTTCAGATCTTAGGAAGCAAAGAGTTGTCGTCGGTTCACGAGGCATACTCCCTTGTTCAATCGGAAGAAACTAGGCGGAGTGTGATGGTTACAACCGAGGGGGAGCAACAAGTTGCTTTGGCTGCAATGAGTAATAACAACATGGGGAAAAAAAGTGACACCAAGAAGGCCGATGATAAAGACAAGTTTTGTACCCACTGTCGGCGCTCACAGCATACACGTGACATGTTGGGACATTCACGGGAAACCCAAGTGGGCAGTGAAGAACCAAGAACAGGGTAAAGGGCAAGGTCAGAAGAAGATGAACACAGCACATAATGTAGCACATGTAGCAACCCAAGATACTCTGGTTGCCGCTACTACCCGGGACCACCTTAATAATTCTAACCCCAAGGAAGATATAATCAATTCCTTCAGAGACCACTTGGAGTCATATGGTAGGGCCTTGCAACAGATGGATAGCTCAGTCACCGATACTCCTACTTCATTTGCATCTACATCAGGTAATACGACTTTTGCATTCCATGTCACTCCCATTGGTTCCCCTTGGATCATTGACTCAGGGGCCTCTAACCACATGACCGGTAAGCCGAACTTGTTTCAAACTTGTAGCCTTTTGTCAGGAAGGGATAAAGTGAGGCTTGCAGATGGCTCATTCTCCTCCATTGCAGGCCAATGATCAATATCTCTTTCCCATGGCCTTAACCTGAATTGTCTATTGCAGGTCCCTCAACTTCCTATATATTTGCTTTCAATTAGTAGTATCACAAGCTTTTTTCCTGGTTAATGTGTTTTTCAGGATATAACTTCTGGGAGGACGATTGGTAGAGGGAGCCTAGTGGATGGTCTCTACAGTCTCGACAACAAAGTTGGTCTCTCGGTGTCATCCTCAAAGTCACATAGTCAGTCAAACAAGAGTCAATTTTTTTTGTGGCATAGTCAATTAGATCATGTTTCTTTTGAAACAGTAGTCTTTGTTTCCGGTTTTATTTAAGTCATAGTGTCAGAGTTCCAGTGTCAAACGTGTCAGTTGAGCAAACAATGTAGAACAACCTTTCACTCAAATAATAAAAGATCAAGTGTTCCTTTTCATGTTGTGTATTCTGATGTATGGGGGCCTACTATTGTAATCTCTAAGGGCGGATATAAGTACTTTATCACATTAATCGATGATTACTCTCGCTATACATGGGTATTCCCTATGCGTAGTAGAGACGAAGTCCTAAAGTTTGTGAAAGACTTCCAGAGGATGGTATTTACGCAATTCCATGTTGAAATACAGATATTCCAATCAGACAATGCAAAAGAATACTTTCATGGTGAGCTCAATGAGATCTTTGCCTCCCACGGATCTATTCATAGGAGCTCATGCGCCAGAACACCACAACAAAATGGTGTTGTAGAAAGAAAAAACTGACACCTCCTTGAGGTAGCTCGTAGGATGATGTTACACATGAATGTTCCAAAAAGGTTTTGGATGGATGCTATACTTGCAGCAACTTATGTCATCAACCGCATGCCCTCCAAAGTGTTGAACTACATGGTCCCTCATCAGTTGTTGTTCCCTCAGTCCTCTTTATTTTCCATTCCCATGAGAGTTTTTGGTTGTCGTGCCTTTATCCATGATTTGTCTCCGTCTCGAGGTAAGTTAGACCCTCAGTCCATTCCTTGCATCTTTCTGGGGTATCCCTCCTCTCAAAAAGGGTATTGGTGCTTTGATCCCGTTAGTCATAAGTTTTTTGTGTCTATGGATGTGTCCTTTGAGTCAGAGCCATTCTTCCCTACTCCTCAGGGGGAGAGTAGCAGTGTGGAAGAGGAGAAGCAGGTTCAGGTCCACCAAGTCTCTCTTCCTTCTATTTCGAACCTTGCTCCCTTTCGTGTCTTCCAACGTACACATCGTAGATATCAGCAATGTGATAGAGATGTGGAGCAGCCAAACATTGAACAACCGACACCGTTAGACTCCCAGGAGGTAAGTCCAATCCCTGTTGCACCAACTGATACCCCTACTCCTACTATGGATGACCTTGACATTCCTATTGCTCAAAGAAAGGGAGTCAGGTCATGCACTACCAAACACCTCATTACCCAGTTTGTCTCCTATGATCACATTTCCCCCTCATACCAAGCCTTTCTATCCGCAGTTGATTGCATCCCTGTTCCCAGAAATGCTGCAGAAGCCTTAAATTGCCCCAAATGGACAGATGCCATGAAGGATGAGATTAATGTTCTTCAAAAAAATCAAACTTGGGAATTGGTGGATCTCCCAAAGGGGAAAGACCCTGTGAGGTGTAAGCGGGTGTTTACAATTAAACACAAGGCAGACGGAACAGTTGAAAGGTACAAAGCAAGATTAGTAGCCAAAGGGTACACTCAAGTGTACGGGGTTGACTATGATGAGACTTTTGCTCCAGTAGCTAAGATGAACTCAATTAGGGTTCTCCTATCATTAGCTGCTAACTTTGACTGGGAATTGCATCAACTGGACATAAATAATGCTTTTTTGAATGATGACTTAGAGGAGGAAGTATATATGGTTCAACCCCCTAGATTTTGTGCCAAGGGAAGTGAAAATAAGGTGTGCAAGCTGAGAAAGTCTCTTTATGGTTTAAAACAATCTCCCAGAGCTTGGTTTAGTAAGTTTCACATGGCAATTCATATGAGCCAAACTGGCTCAAGACCAAGCCCACTCATTTATTATCAGCCATGGGGTGCGGGTTGTCTAGGCTAGATTAAGCCTTAAGGCTGTTAATACCAAGGTTTTAAAAGCCAACCCAGAACCGGAACTGTTCTGGCCACCGGTTTTCGGGTTGACTATTCGACCATTAGGTTCGAACAGACAGCCTATTCCAACTTAAAAATAAAATAAAAAAACGGCCAATCCTGTTGAATGAATCGACGGTTTGACCGCCTAAGTTGACAGGTTGCTAACTGTTAGACAGTTTTGTATGCCCTTAGCTTCAATCAAAATTGATGTACTTTATGAATTTATTGTAAATGATTAAAAGTACATATTTGATTCATGTTCCCTTGGTATGTTTCTGTGTATTACCCTTAAACTGGACACTTATTGAGACTCGTGTTAGTTTTGAATGTTCACAGCCAGTGGGTCGGTCTGGGGAGACCTATCCTGACAAGGATGACACTGTGGTGCCACCAAGTCGGTTGGGGTGGCTTGTCTCAGCTACCGGGGTGAGACCCTAGGCACATACAGTGTGGGATTAATTGAATCTTTGAACTGGACCAGATTTCCAGTATTGCCCTGGACCTTGGAGATTGATGGGCAAAACTGAAAAGTTACACCCGACCCCTAGACTCGATTATGATACTGCACTAGGTGTCGGATCGGGCTGTCTTTGATGTACCAATCAGTGAGATCCTTAGCGGGGGTCAAAACCTGGGTATGTTGGGACAATCCGAGAATTCATCTGAGTGGGTGATCATAGTGACAGGATCAGCCCCTTTGTCGGACAAAGGTAATGATCGGGGATGCACTCTCACTGTTGGAAACCAAGACTGCCGGCAGCCGATTTCAACCGTTGAAATTTGTTTTGCAAATATATATTTTATATGAGATATAAAAGTATATATATTATGGTTTCTAAAATGTTTGCAGAAGGGTTTTAATTCCCGGGATCCATATAAGTGGAGAGTGCAACACTGTTCCTTGCAGCCGAGGGAGAGGTCATCTCTTGTCGGGCAGTGTATGATCATTATGGGCTGAGAGGTTAAGTGTAAGACCATTGAGGATAATGCCTGATGGGCTAATCTTGCATCTGCCCACAATCCCTGGGTGTTACAAGGTGGCTTGGCCCAGGGACCACTTAGGGTAAGTGTTGGGCCCATAGAGCCCATTTGATGGGCTTCAGGGGGTGCACTGTCTTTAACAGTGTATTCGACCAGGCCTTGTAACAAAGGCTGGGCCGAACCCATGTGGCTGATGTGTAGATCAATGCTTGGGTCCCACGCCATACAAGGAAACCCAACTGGGCAGCAGTTAGGAAGGTTAAGTGAGCACATAAGCTTAATGGGCCTAAAGCCCATTTCGAACTGGGCTATTAATTTAGTTAATTAAAAGGGCGAATTCTGGGATGGATTAGCAGTTAGGATAGGGTCTTAATCCTATCCACTCAAAGAGTCCAGATCTGAATGTGATTCAGATCTAGAAACCTCCTAATAAGATTAGGATAAAGCTAATCTAATCTGCAAATAAGATAAGGGTTTATCCTTATCATTAGAAGAAAAGGCTGATCCAAATATGATTTGGATAAGCACCTCCTAATGGGATTAGGAGCTGATCTTTTCAAGTTAACAAAAGGAAGGAGAGGGCGGCAGCCTTGAGAGAGACCAAGAAACACATCAGATCCTCTTTAGTGCTGAAATCAATAAGAGAGAATTCTGCACCCTGCGAATACTCTCTTGCCGCCTCCCTGCTCTTGCCGCCCTGTTTGCCAGTTCGATCTCCAGCTGTGGGAGAAGTCAAGATTGGATCTTGACATCAGTTCTTTGAGAAAGGACTGAAAAGGGAAGTTGTGCTCACGTTCCATCCTGTTGTTTCTTGCGAAGGACAGAGTTTTTGGAGAAGAACACTACTGATTCTGCTCCATCCTGCATTGCGCCATCTTCAGTGGGAGCAGACTTTGGATCCTTCCTTGGGCATGAACACCTTCGTTGGGAGATATTACTTCTCTGTATCAGGTATTATTCTCTCCCATTCCTTTTGGTTCAGATCTGGTTCAGTTTAAGGTTCAAGATTGATCATTGAAAATATGATTTTCTAAATAGGGAATGTGATTCCCAGTTGAAGGGAGAGAAAAATTTTTGACAGGTTGCTAACCAAATCAACAGGTTTTTGCCAAGGACGATGAAACGGAACCAGTTGCCTGGACGGTTCTCAAGCCAAATGATCCAACCGTCCGGGTCAATAGTGGTAAAACACTGGTCAATACCTTATAAAAAACTAACCTAGCCCTACAAACCCCATGATAATCCCTACTTGGCTTGCTTGGGAATATTATAGGGCTCCTTCTACTTCAATTTAGCTTAACAAAGCCCATGCATCGCACAGGTCCTAAGTTTCCTCACTAGTGAACCCTTACTTTCCTTATTGATGATGAGTATCTAGTGATCTTAAACACGACCAATGCATGTTTTTTGGCACCTTTTTTTACTTCCTTTTTGTTCAATTTCAAAAGCAAGTACATGATTTCCAATCAGAAACATTAGGTGTCAAACCTTAAATGGGTTATGGGCATGTAGCATAGAACAGAGCAGAACCTGAACCTGCTACCAGAATCACTCCAACCAGACATCCAGAAGTAAAAGCCAAAAGAAAGGGCAAGATACGAGACTACAAGAAAAATACGGTAGAAATGTAGAAAGCAACCAAAACACAAAAGATGAAGAAATATAACTTATAAGGTACCTAAACAAATGTCTACAAAAACTAAACATGGAGAACAGGCATGCGTGTAGGACTGATCACTTTATTCCAAAAGCTGATCTAATGAGATGAACTGTAATTCCCAACAATCTAATGATGTCTTCGTTTTTCTCTCTCTCTCTTTTGTTATTTACTGTTCATGTTATTTGACAATGCGGCATACAAAAACAAAAAACAAAAAAAAAAAGAAAAAGATATCTGCAAGTAAGTCCCAATTTTCCATTATAAGGATCCTAAACACAAAATGGACCAACATAAACAATTTTTTTTTATAGGTAAAACACAGTTTGTTCATACAAGTATAGAAGGGACTAAGCCCCGTACATAAAAAATTACATTCTCCTTTCATCTTGCAGCATATAAATCATATACAAATCATTCACCAGATGAAGACACAAAAGGTAAAGTTTTACAGCCATCATAAAACTTGATATGCAAATACCAAAATTCATGGTCAAAAGCAACGTAAATTTGAAAGTTGAAACTGACCTTTTCTGTACCCTTGATCAAAAAATATCCTCCATGATCAAAATCACAATCACTTTTTCCAAGTTCATTCATCCAACAAAGACTTGACCTCACCATCACGGGGATTCTTCCCAACACAACTACATAATTGTCATCACTTTTGACATCATTTTGGATAAATTTATCTTGACCAGATTTAAATTTGTCACTGTTAATGAGGTTAACAGTATAGACCTGGCAATTAACTTATGATCATTAGAATTTTATAATGGTATTAATAAGAAACAAACAGTGTGCAAAGCAGAAAGTGTAAAAAAAAAAACAGTTTTATCATGCTATTCATAAATGTTCTCTTCCGAATGTAACATTCCTTTCTATAGAAATGTAAGACAAGTCATGCGTGTCGTGATTATAAAGATCTTCTACAAAGAACAAAAGACTAAGGATAAGGCTAAAATATGTGCTGAGGCCATCACCCAATGTTGGTCCCAGCTATCTAGGGTCTTGAGAGGGGTGGACAAGATGATAATATGCTTTTCTTGTAAAGCTAAAGATGACCTCTTTCACGGGCTTCTGGAGAACATCATATCAGATCCTCCAACTGGTTGGACATTGGAGAAACAATTGTCTGATTCCAGCAAGTGGCCATAAAAAATACTACCTGTATCTTCTAGATGTAGTCTTCTCCTGGTAATCTGTTATCTCGGTACTCTACTACCATGTTTTGATGTTCCACAGTTTATTCATGTTAGAGTCGACAGTCAAGGGTATTTTAGTCTTCATCCTTTGTTTTATTAATAGTTGCTTTGTCTATTTTGTCTCAGTTTAAGTTATTTGCCCCATACTTAGTTAGGGACATAAATGTCTTTGTTGATCACAAAACCAATAAATAAAGAGTCGGTTGACTGGGAGAAAGTTTGAATTCTCTTCAGTCGTTTCGTTTCTCTCCATCTTCTTCTTCTTCTCCTTCTCTTTCTCTCCTTCTTTCTTTCTCTTTTATTTTGTCCTAGAACTGAACCACTACCAATTCACAAACAAACCAGACATCATATCAAAGAAGAAGGTCAATGTTTATGGAACAATTACAACTAAAATGTATGGCTTAGAGTACATATATTTGAAAGGCTTTCCCTGTATTCCTTTATACTAACATAATATATTCTTGTTACTGTTTTTTTCCTTCTTTTATTGGTTGAGCAATATATTACCAAAAGGAATAAGTTCCCATGAAAAAGAAAATGAAACACGTGTATAAAAGAGTATCGATGGGCTCTCCAAGAACAAAGGCAATCCTGGTGCTAAACAAAGAGATGCAATGCCACCATGAATATGAGAAACAAGACAATTGTTTCCTCCTCTAGTTAGAAACTTTGAGAAAGATAAAATAAAGAAAAATGAATGTCCTTGAATTCCTTGTGGATCTATTTTTCTCATTCATCTAAGGAAAATGAATAGACCTTTTTGCACAGAAATCTCTCATTTTGGAAAGAAAAATAAGCATTTTCAACAATCATGAAGAAATGAAAAGATAACCAAACAGTTCTATGATAAACAATCATTGGCAATCTTTGAGGTGTGTATGATAATGGTTGAAGTGGTTGAACTGAACTACTCACTGCTCTCTTTTTATGATCAACCCAAATTCGGTTTCAGCCATGAACAAGCTCACCACCCACCTTATAATCTGTTTAATTGCTAAAAAGACAAAGCAATAAGCCATTCAATTCAGCCAATTCAGCTATTACCAAACAGCCCCTCAAGTGTGATTTTTATGGTGTAGGATGGATGTTATTGCACTCTCCTAATTGTTTACTTATCACCTAATGGATCTCAATTTTCCATAAACTTCTCATTTGCAGGGGTTCCAAGATTTCTAATAATAAAATATGGAAATTCAACAAATAGCAGCTATCAAAGAATTGAGAATTTGGACAATTTCTCGATTTGGGTGTTATCCTTGTGCAAGGGCCATGCTAATCTTCTCTGTACCATTCCAATTTTATCAGATGTCTCCAAAGAGAAGAAATCAGGGAGGAAGCCAGGGAGAGTGTAGGGAGGAAAAGAAATCAGGGAAAGAAAATAGCCGAGTCTTAATGAAGCTGTTGACTTGGAATGTTAGAGACTTGGGGAGGGGGTCAAAAAAGAAATTTAGTGAAGGAGACTCACCCGGGAAAATCCAGACTTAGTCGTAATTCAAGAAACTAAGAAAGGATTGATTAATGTTTTAAAATGCGGAGGCGTGACGCGAAGCGTTCCACTACCTAGAGGCGTGAGGCATAATTCAGAACGCAAGAGGCATAATAAAGATGCATAACAGTAGTTCAAAGGGTGGGTCTTGTCGAAGCGAAGGCGAGCGAGCTCTCTGAGCCAAAGGAGAAGGGGGCAAACCATTTTCTTTCCCCTTATCTTTTATTCCCTTCTCTTTCCTTTTCTTTTCTTTCCTTTTCTCTTTTTCTTCTCTTTCCTTTCCTTTCCTTTCCTTTCCTTTTTTTCTTTTTTTTTTCCTGTATTTTCATATCAGGTGTACACGAGGTGCAAGAGGCATACGCCTCTAGCATGCCTCATGAAAAAAGCGCAAGAGGTGTACGCCCCCCACACCTTTTAAAACACTGGGATTGATAGAAGGCTGATAATGGCAATTTGGGATGTCAGAAATAAAAATTGGGTTTGGCTTGCAGCCACAGGAGCTTCGGGAGGTCTCCTTATCATCTGAAATGAAAGTGTCATGTCAGTAGTAGAGGTTGATCGACGACAGTTCTCAATCTCGATCCTTTTCACCAATTTAGCATATGGATTCACTTGGATTTCCACAGGGACCTATGGCCCAAATAACTCTAGATTGAGACCACAGTTATGGGAAGAGTTAGGGATGATAGGAACTCATGGACACCTTCCTTGGTGTGTCGCTGGAGATTTCAATGTGACCGGATTTGCCTCAGAGAAATCTAATGGGAGAAGGCAGACATCAAGCATGCATCTCTTTTCCAATTTTACTCAAGAATTTTCTCTCTTAGACCCACCTCTGCAGAATGCCAGATTCACCTGGTCAAACATGCAATCTACTGCCGCCTTGACAGTTTCCTCTTCTCTTCAGATTGGGAGAATCATTTTCCTGGCTCTTTCCAAGAAATTGGAGTCCAAAGCACTTCAGATCATTGGCCAGTGATCCACAGTAAAGAAAAGCCTCACCCTTCTAAACCCCCATTCAGGTTTGAAAACTTTTGGATTCAACACAACTCCTTCAAAACTGAAGTTTCCAAGTGGTGAAGGGATTGTGTTGTGGAGGGATGGCCAGGTTTCAAGTTTCAAAAAAAAATTGCAATTTGTGAAGAACAAACTCAAAATTTGGAGTAAAGAACTGTTTCGTCCTATTTCAAAAGAGAAGGAGAAAATTTGGGCAGAGTCATCTTTGCTGGATGAAAAAGGATTCCCTGGGGCAGCTTTCTAATTCGGATAAAGAAAGGAAAGCTAGGGCTCTTTCTGAATGGGAGACATTAGTGGATAGGGAGGAAAGATATTGGAGACAGAGGTAAAGAATCCAATGGATTAAGGACAGTGAATGGTAACACCAGCTTCTGCCACAGATATGCTAATGCTCAGAATAGAAAAAATCAGCTTTCCAAACTGAAAGTGGATGGTCAAGAAGTGGCTGACATAAATCAGATCAAAAAGGAGATTGCGGATTTTTTTAGGGACCTGTACTCATCTGATAGGATTTGGTGGCCAAATCTGATATCTTGGAATGATGAGAAGATTTCTGAAGAAAGTAGAAACTGGTTGGTTTCTCAGCGGGTTTCTTTCATGAGTGTTGGGATTTAGTGAAACATGACTTACTGGAAGTGTTTGCAGACTTCTACAGGTCAACAAAAATCAATAAAGCTACAAACTCTACCTTTATCAAATTTATCCCTAAGGAAGGTTGTCTGAGACTCTAGTGTCAGAGATTTCAGACCTATCAGCTTTTCTTTTTTCTTTTTTTTTTGATAAATGACCTATCAGCTTACTAAAAAGCCTCTATAAGATTATTGCAAAAGCTTTGGCAAACAAACTCCAGAAAACCCTGAATGAAGTGATAGCACCTACTTAGAGTGCCTTCATCCAAGGGAGGCAAATTGCAAATGAAGTAGTGGAGGATAGGAAAAAGAGAAGGCTAAGTGGGGTTATATGCAAAATAGATCTGGAGAAGGCCTATGACAAGGTTGATTGGAATTGCCTTTGGAGGATCTTGGAACTCAGAGGATTTGGGGAAGTTTGGATTAAGTGGATGAAGGGTGCATTAGATCAGTTTGGCTCTCGATCCTAATAAATGGTGAAAGAAGGGTAGGATCCATCTAATGGACGCCACAAAGGTTGCGGAATGGGAGGGCGAATTTCAAAAAAATTTCCTACCTTCTCCCAACTGGGAATCATATTCCCTAAGTTTAGAATACAATATTCAAGGATCCTACTTGAACCATAATCAAACCAGATCTGTACCAAAAGATAAATGGGAAGAATATACCTGATCCGGAGAAGCAGTATCTCCCAAAGTTGGTGTTCACGCCCAAAAAATGCTTCAAGATCCGTTCCTGCTGAAGATGACACAGCTGTGGATGGAACAGAACCAGCGGGGTGCGTCCTACACACTGGATCCTTCACAAGAATCCTCTGGAAACACTAAACATTGAATCCTTTTAGTCTTTGTTGCAAGACTAATGTCAAGAACAGATTTCTTGACTTTCTTTTTCTGCAAAGATCTAATCTTGCAAAACAAATGGCGGCGGCAGGAGGAGAACTCTAAAGGCGAAAAGGCTGAACTGCCTTTTTCTTTTCTGGAGTATGAAATTGAGATCCTATCTCAATTCGCAGGAGATATCCTATATCTCTTCAAGGTGGTTCGAAATCTGATATTTCTCTCTCTTGGTTAGGGTTTCTTCTCCTTTCTTCTTGATTAAGAATCCTCCTAATTAGGAGTTATCCCAATCCAAATCAGTATTTAGATAGGGGATAATCTTAATCCTATCTGCAGATAAAGTTAGCTTACTCCTGATCTTATCAGGAGGTTACCAGATTCAAATCCAATTTGAATTTGGTCTCCAAGAGTGGATAAGGCAAAAGGCCCAATCCTTTTACTAACATTAATCTCAGATTCGCCCCAAGGATGGGTGATCATATCAGCCCACCTCGAAATGGGCTTCTGGCCCATTAAGTGTTCAGTGTCTAATTACTTTCCAATCTGCTGCCCAGTTGGGCTTCTTTGTATGGCGTGGGACCCAAGCATTGATCTACACACCAGCCACATGTGTTCGGCCCAACCTTTAATACAAGGCCCAGCCGAATTCACTGAAAAACTCAATGAACCCCTTGAGTCCATCATATGGACCCTATGGGCCCAACACTTACATTAAGTGGTCCTTGGGCCAAGCCATCATATAAAAACCCAGGGACTGTGGGCAGGTGCAAGATTAGCCCATCAGGTATTATCCTCAATGGTCTTACACTTAACCTCTCAGCCCTTAATGATCAAGCACTTCCCGACAAGAGAGGACCTCTCCCTCGGCTGCAAGGAACAATGCCGCACTCTCCTCTCACATGGATCCCGGGAATTAAAACCATTTGCAAACAATTCGAAACCGTACATATATATATATATAAATATATTAATTTTGCAAAACAAAATTCCAACGATTGAAATCAACTGCCGGCAGTTTGGTTTCCATCAGAGAGTGCATTCCCGATCATTACCCTTTGTCCGACAAAGTGGCTGATTCTGTCACTATGATCACCCACTCAGATGAATTCTCAAACGGCCCCAACATACCCAGGTTTTGATCCCCGCTAAGGATCTCACTGATTGGCATATCAAAGGCAGCCTGATCCAACACCTAGTGAAGTGTCATAATCGAGTCTAGGGGTCAGGTGTAACTTTCCAGTTTTGCCCATCTATCTCCAAGGTCCAGGGCAAGACTGGAAATCTGGTCCGATTCAAGGATTCAAGTAATCCCATACTGCATGTGCCTCGGGTCTTACCCTGATGGCTGAGACAGGCCATCCCAACACTTGGTGGCACACCAGCATCAGCCTTGGTAGGATAAATCTCCCCAGACTTATCCAACGGCTGTGAACATTTAAAACTAACACGAGTCTCTATAAATGTCCAGTTTTAGGGTTTTACACAGAATTAAACCAAACAACATGAATCAAACATGCACTTTATTTATTTCCACTAAATAACAAAAACACATCAAATCAGATTGAAGCTAAGGGCATACAAAAACTGTCTAACAAATGGCTCCTCAGTTGAGATGCAAATCAGTCCTCAAATCTTAGGTGTAAACTTGAAGATTAGAAGAAAGGAAGATGAGAAGTGAGAGCAGCAATACAAGAGAAGAAGATGGCGAAAAGAGAAGGAAAGAGAAGAAAAGGTCGAATATGTTCTCCTTTCCCCTCTAACCCTTTTTATTAAGTTTTAAAAATAGAGCGATGACAAGTATGCCCTTAAGTGGGCGGCCAGCTAGGCAATAACATAAAGAAATTAAACAAAGAGAAATAACAGGCCCATTAAGAGAGGTCCATTAGCCAACAATAAAATAAAAGATATTACAAGAGAAGATGCTAGGGCCCATTCGGCCCAGTCTCTTTACACTCCCCCTCAAGCTGAGCATAAATGTCAATCATGCCCAGCTTGCTTATATAGTGTGTCATTTTCCCTCTTGAAACTCCCTTGGCCAAGATATCAGCCAATTGCTCTTTTGATGTGATGAATGGCAAACAAACTTCCCCTGAGGAAACTCTTTCCCTTGTAAAATGTCTATCAACCTCAATGTGCTTAGTTCTATCATGTTTAATAGGATAATGTGCAATGTTGATAGCAGCTTGGTTGTCACAATAGAGCATCTTTGGCTTTTCGTAGTCCACCCCCAATTCTTCTAGAAGGGATGGTAGCCACAATAATTCTGACACACCAGGTGCCATTGCCTTGTATTCTGTTTCAGCTGAGGATCTAGCAACAATAGACTGTTTCTTACTCCTCCATGACACAATGTTCCCAACAACCAGAGCACAATAACCCGAGGTGGATCTCCTATCATCAATACATCCTACCCAATCGACATCAATGAAAGCTTCTAGCTTCATTTGTCCATGTTTAGCAAATAGAATACCTTTCCCTAGAGTACCTTTCAAGTAACACAAAACCCTTTCTGCAACAGCTAAATGAGTATTTATGGGAGAATACATAAATTGACTAATACCACTTACTGTATAGGAAATATCTGGCCGAATCATGCAAAGGTATAACAACTTCCCAGGCAGTCTCTGAAACACCCCCTTATCAGATAAAAGCTCACCATCTGTAGCAGAAAGCTTATGATTATGTTCAATAGGAGTGGAGATTGGTTTAGCTCCAAGTTTACCAGTCTCAGCAAAGAGATCAATGACATATTTACACTGAGAAATGAAGATACCATCCTTAGATCTAGCAACTTCAATGCCCCAAAAATACCAAAGATCTCCCAAATCCTTGATTTGAGAAATCCTTTTAGTTTACTGACCTCTTCAGTGTCATTACCCGTGACCACAATATCATCAACATAAACAATCAAAAAGGTCACCAGAGAGTCATTTCTCTTCAAGAACAAAGTATGATCAAATTGAGTTTGAGTGTAGCCAAAAGAGACAAGAGCAGCCCTAAACCTTTCAAACCAAGCCCGAAGAGACTGTTTAAGACCATAAATAGATTTCTACAGTTTATACACTTTGCCTTGCATTTCCTTCCCATACACCCCTGGAGGTAGAGACATATAGACCTCTTCATGCAGGTCTCCATTCAAGAAGGCATTTTTAACATCAAATTGGTGTAGGGTCCAGTCAAAAGTAGCAGCTATAGATAATAAAACCCTGACTGAGGTCATCTTAGCTACAGGAGCAAATGTCTCAAGATAGTCAATACCATACATTTTAGTGTAGCCCTTAGCAACTAACCGAGCCTTAAGCCTCTCAATAGAGCCACCAGAGTGATATTTAATGGTAAACACCCATTTACAACCCACTGGTTCCTTCCCTTCAGGCAAATCAACAATATCCCAGGTATGGTTCTTATGCAAAGCATCCAATTCAGCCATCATAGCATCCCTCCATTCAGCTTGAGATAAGGCTTCCGGTACAGACCTAGGAATCACATGGGAAGAAACAGATGCAAGAAAGGAGTAGTAGGAAGGGGAGAGAAGGCTATAAGATAGGTGTTTTGAGATACAATGGGTTGTACACTTCCGCTTGCCCTTGCGGAGAGCAATAGGAAAGTCAAGGTCTGGGAAGGCCGGAGATGGGTCAGTAGAAGGCTGACCTGTTACCTCAGGAATGATGGGAGAAGCAAAAGGCTCTTCTGAAGGAGTGGAAACAACCTGCCCATGTTTGAATCTCTGCCTTTGGTACCACCTTTGGAGAACAGGAGGAGGAGGAATAGTAGGAGAATGAGGTGGAAGAGGAGGAGAAATATTGGAGGTAGGTCCAGTGGGAGAAGTGGACACCTCATGATAGGACTCACAAGGAATGGGAAGTGGAACAGTTGGAGACATAGCAAAGGGCTCTTCAGATTTCTTCCCCTCAGGAGGAATGCTAAAGAAAGGAGTTGACTCAGCAAAGGTGACATCCCGAGATACAAAGCGAGTGCCACGAACTGGATCAAAGCAACAATATCCCTTCTGTGTGGAAGCATACCCTAGAAAAACATATTTATGAGCCTTAGGTTCAAACTTGTGCCTTTGATGACTATGAATATACACATAGCAAGTGCACCCAAAAACACGGAGAGGAAGAGAAAAGATATCCTCATCCGGGAAGAGAAGACTAAAGGGGGTTTTAAAGCCAAGGACTCGGGAGGGCATACGATTGATCAAAAAAGTAGCAGTAAGAACAGCATCTCCCCAAAATTTTATAGGAACATGAGATGCAAACATGAGGGATTTGGCAACTTCAACCACATGTCTGTTCTTCCTTTCCGCCACCCCGTTTTGTTGTGAAGTGTAGGAACAAGAACTTTGATTAATAACCCCAAAAGTTTCAAAATAGGTGGAGAGGGTACTCTCAAAATATTCCTTAGCATTATCAGAACGGAATATTTTGATACGGGTGTTAAACTGGGTGAGGATGAGTTCATGAAATTTTTGCACAATAGCTGGTACTTCATCCCCGGATTTTATGAGATAAATCCAAGTGTAACGCAAATAGTCATCAATAAAAAGGATAAAGTATCTGTAACCCCCCATAGTTGACATATGATATAGCCCCCACACGTCAGAGTGAACAATATGGAAAGCAGAAAGAGATCTTTTATTGCTTACTGAATAAGAATGTCTACAATGCTTTGCCAGTTCACATGACTCACAATGAAGACTCGATTAAGACACTCCCTTAAACATATTTGGAAACAAATGACTCAAAGCAGAAAATGACAGATGACCAAAACGAAGGTGACATAACAAAATTTTGTTAACAGACTCTGACAAAACTAACTCTAAGGCAACTCCATGAGGTGGTCCCAAGCTCGATCCGGTGTGTCCAACAGTATATTCCGTTTGCCTCATGGCCACTCCCAATCATCCTCTGAGACTACAGGTCCTGAAAAACACAATGAGTGGGAAAAAAGGTTATGCTGCAATTCATGGATTTAGTTAAGCTGCTAACAGATAAAAGATTTGTGTTAAGTTTAGGGACATGAAAGACAGAGGATAAATAAAGGGTGTCAGAGGGCTTTATATCCCCTTTACCAGAGATGGGGGCAAGAGACCCATCAGCAAGGGATATTTTCTCTTTTCCAAAGAGAAGGTCGTATGAGCAGAAGAGATTAGACAGGCTGGTCATATGGTCAGATGCACCGGAATCAATAATCCAAGGGATTTTACGATTACCTGAAACTGAAGCATGATTTGCAGAAGCATGAATACCTGAGTGAGCAAATGTTGATGAAGATGATGTGTTGTTGGAAGGATGAGCTGAAGAAACCGTAGCTTCCAAGTGATTTAGGAGCCTCCCATACTTTTCAAAATCTGCCTTCATTGCTGTCAACTGCTCAATGGTTGATTTCTCCTCACTCTCCTTATTTCCCCCTTCAGGTACTGTAGCAACATTAGCTGTCTTAGGTTTTCCCACTTGATTGCCCTTCTTAGAGTTGTTGTTATTCTTAAACCTATCAGAGAGAAGCCCAGGATGAAGCTTCTAGCAAGTGTCCTTTGTATGCCTCGGTTTCTTGCAATATTCACATATCTGCTCCTTTTTCTCAGTAGGGCCCTTTGGCTTTATTCCAACATGTGCAAAATGCTCTGTAGGTGAACCCTACAACTGAACCTGCCACCTACTCTCCTCGCTACTTATCATAGCATATGCCTGTGAAAGAGTAACCTCATCTCTAGCCAAGATATTTTGCCTAATGATGTCAAACTCAGGGTTGAGTCCAGTGAGAAATTCAAACACCCTATTTCTCTCCACCGACTTTCTATACATTTCAGCATCATTCTTACTCTCCCATACAACTGTCTCCATAACATCAATTTCCTGCCATAGGGATTTCAATATAGAGTAGTAGATTGCTACACTCTTCTCCCCCTGTCTTAGGTTCTTCACATCACTTTTCAACTTATATACTCTGGCTACATTCAATTTCTGTGAATAGGTCTTAGTAACATTGTCCCATATCTCCTTAGCCGAAGACATCCAGAGATAGTGCCGACTTATATGAGGTTGCATAGAATTGACCAACCATCCTATGACAGTATAGTTCTCTTGCATCCATTTTCCAAATTCAGGGTCAATCTCCTCGGGTTTCACTTTACTACCTGTGAGATACCCGAGTTTTCCTCTACTACAGACATAAATTCTTATAGATTGTGCCCAAGCAAGATAATTTGTCATATCTAGCTTGATTGTGGTTACACCAATCAAAACGGAATTTACCGAGCCAAGGCCTGAAATCGGCACTTGCTTGAACTCACTTCCGTATGTCTCCATCAATCAAACGAAAATCAAAGAACCAGAAATTTTGTCTATATAAACTTACTTTAAGTCAAACCAGAACTCAGTTGCTTGAAAACTAGGGTTTTGCTCCGTCCAGTTGTTGGGGAGGAAGAGAGAAGATGCAGTCGCTCCTACCAGACCTTCCCAAACTCTTACAAACCTGAACCGCCCTCCTTTAGAAGTCACAAGACACCTCCCAAGCACAGAGCGCCACCCCCAAGCATCACCTTTACTAGTACCTTCGAAAATTTCTAGTCAGCTAGGGTTTTGGGTAGCGATAGAACAGCACCGCTTCTTGGCAATATCCAGCCCAATTTAAACTCTCCAAATCCTCTACCAACTAGGCCAGAGATCCTCTGTACTATAGAGAACCTATCTCTCCATACACCTGTCGGCTAGGGTTTTGGGTGAATGGGAAAGGAAGAAAGAAAAAGGAAGAAATCGACCTACTCTGATACCAAGATGCAAATCAGTCAAATCTTAGGTGTAAACTTGAAGATTAGAAGAAAGGAAGAATAGAAGTGAGAGCAGCAATACCGAGGAAAGAGAAGAAGTCGAATCTATTCTCCTTTCTCCTCTAACCCTTTTTATTAAGTATTAAAAATAGAGTGATGACAAGTATGCCCTTAAGTGGGCGGCCAGCTAAGCAGTAACATAAAGAGATTAAACAAAGAGAAATAACAAGCCCATTAAGAGAGCCCCATTAGCCAACAATAAAATAAAAGATATTACAAGAGAAGATGCTAGGGCCCATTCGGCCCAGTCTCTTTACAGGTTGATTACTTCAAAACTTCCAGAGGCTCAAGGCAAGGCTGCCTGCTCTCCCCTCTCCTTTTTACTTTGGTGGTAGACATTCTGGATGCCTTCATGAAAAAGGCTTAGAATGTGATCTTATAAAAGGTATTTCTGTGGGGCAAGAGAATATCCAAATTTCTCGCCATCAATATGCAGACGATACCATTTTCTTTATTGAAGCAAAAAAAAGGTTTCCTCTTAAACTTCAAGAGGATCTTGAAATGTTTTGGAGCAGTAACAGGCTGAAGACAAATTTAGAGAAAAGCAGTATCATAGGCATCAATACTCCTCCTCAGCTAATGACAAACATGAAGGATGCTTTGGGTTGTAGGATGGATTCTCTCCCTTTCTCATACTTGGGCATCCTCCTTAGGGGAAACCTGAGATCTGTAAATTTTTGGGATGTTGTCATTGAGAAATGTGAGAGACGGTTAAGCACTTGGACGTGAAACTATCTCTCGAAAGGTGATAGACTAACCCTCATCAAGGCCACACTCTCAAATCTCCCCACCTACTTCCTCTCCCTCTTCAAAGTTCCTACTAAGATCAGAAATAGATTGAAAAAAATCCAAAGAGATTTCTTATGGGAGGGAGGAGGAGAGAAAGGCTGCCACCTAGTAAATTGGAAAGTTGTGTGCAAGGAAAGGAAAGAAGGGGGATTAGGGTTGGGTCACATCTCAAAAAGAAATCAGGCTCTCCTTAGGAAGTGGCTTTGCAGGTTCAAAACAGAACAAAACTCTCTGTGGGCCTCTGC
This sequence comes from Nelumbo lutea, assembly GCF_056320005.1. Taxonomy (NCBI): domain Eukaryota; kingdom Viridiplantae; phylum Streptophyta; class Magnoliopsida; order Proteales; family Nelumbonaceae; genus Nelumbo; species Nelumbo lutea. Next base: position 210,664,780 of record NC_142684.1, read on the forward strand.
AATTCGCAGCAAATATGGTAGAAGCAATTGGGGACAGGGCAACTCTCTCCCTTTACCAGCTCATTCCTCTCAAAATCCGTAGAAAGGTATCCACCATTCTTTTGCTTCCTTTTCTCCCCTTATTAGATTGAAAGTAGGAAATGGAAACATTATTAAATTCTGGACAGACCTTTGGGGGGGGAAACATTCCTCTCGTGAAGCCTTCCCCTCTCTCTTTAGGCTAGTGAATGACAAACAAGCTCTCATTTTTGCTACCTTAATAAGAGGATCAGGGGGGGCTCACTTTTAACTTTGATTTTCTTAGACAGCTGATAGACTCAGAAGTACCTGAGATCACTTCTTTACTCTCCCTTCTCTCAGAAGTTTTCATCTCCCTCTCCACTGAGGACAATCTTATTTGATCCTTAACCCCACATGGCTCCTACCTCTTCCTTCTTTCAGCACTTAACCAACATCCCATCCCCCCCCCGACCTTTTCCAGGCAAAAAGATTTGGCTCCCCATAGTCCCACCTAGAGTCTCTTTTATGGTCTGAGAGGCTTCTTTCTCAAAGCCGAATACCTGTGACAACCTCCAAAAGTGATTTCAAGGGCACCGCTGTATCTCTCCTTTTGTTTGCCTGATGTGCCATAAGGATGGAGAATCTATTGGACACCTTTTCTTTAACTGTTTTGTTGCCAGAAGTCTTTTGGAAATTCTTCCTCAACTCAGCAGTTAGGGGCAGGCTTAACAGGACTCCCCCAAACTCTGTTATAGAGTATATCAACTCTTGGCAAGGTCTAAAGTTGACTTCGGGCAAGAGAGGAAACTATTTCTGGAAAGTAATTGTACATGCTGTCTTGTGGAATATCTGGGAGGAAAGAAATAGGAGATTATTTGATGAGAGTTACTCCTCCTTGGAGATTCTTAGAGATCGTGTCCTAGCTAACATTAGCAGCTGGATGGTGAATAGTAAAGTGTTTGAGGGTATCAATCAGAATGACATACAAAGAGATTGGACAGCCCTTCTGCAACCTCTCCTTTTCACCCTCAGCCTCCCCTGAAAATCACCCCAAGACAAGATTGTGAGCTCATTCTAAATTTTGATGGCAGCTTTAGGAGGTCTACAGAGAACAGTCCAAATGCTGGAATGGGAGGTTGGATCCAAAGACTGAATGGAGATGTGACTTGGGCCTTTAGTGGCCCTGCAAAGGTGGCTGATACGTCTGAAGCAGAGGCTAGGGCCCTCCTGGAAGGCCTCACAATTGCCAAATCTCATCAGTTCTGTTTCATTGCAGTCGAAGAAGATTCAAGGAATGTTATAAGCTGGGCTTCAGGACAGACTTTGGACCCGTGGAAACTTTCTCATTTTCTGTTAGAAATCAGGGAGCTGGCCTCTTACTTACAGTGAAGCTTCAGATGGATTCCTAGAGAATTAAACCATGTGGATGATAATCTAGCTAAATCTGGGCTGGGACGGGATTTTTTGTATAATGATCATACTTTGCAATTGTAGTGGGCTTTGTCTTTTGTTTTTTTGTTGACAAGGCTTTGTACATCCCTCCCCTTTTTTGATCTTAATGAAATCTGTTATTGAATTAGCTTCGAAATTTCAGCTTATATCGCCAATTTTGGTTGGAAGGTCAAAAATAATCTGAAAGCACCAAAATTTCTTTCCCTTTTAAATTACCCCCAAGAATATCAGAAAACAACTCATCTGCTAGAGATCAATCGCATGCAGATTAGCAAAATCATGAAACTGATTTATCTGAATCCATGCAGATTTGTCCCTATTAATTCTCACAGTATTAAGAATAGCCTTCATTAAGTCTACAACGATTTCACCACCAGTACATATTCTTGCAAGGATTACTTGCGAGGGCAAAGATTTGTAGGGGCATTAAATTTCTAGTTCCGTAAGGTGAAGCATTCAAAGAAATGAATTCATAGAATCATAGCTAACTAAATAAAGAAAGGGAAACCCCATTTCTTCATTAAACAATTAAAGCATAACTGTGGAATTGCTGTAGCTAACTAAAAAAAGAAAAGGTTCAGCTTACCTGAACTCTAACTTCGGCCTTCAGCCTAGCTGAATAGGTCATGTTCTGAAGTCGAGCATGTCTCGGCAACAACTTCAGATATTCCTTGTCGCTCTTCTCAGACGAAAACTTCTCCCCCGTCCAGAAAGTCGGTCTATCTACTGTCACCTTCCCGAATTTGATGGACGCATGCCTCCACCCTCCACCCCCCTTCTTGGAAGGATCATACCCGGGACCAACTTTGATCTCGCCAAGGGAGTCGAAGAGTGTCTGAAGTCCGTTCTCAATGAAGTCGTTGTATGAGTTTATCTGGTGACTTATCAAACCAAACTCCTTGAAGAAGGCCATTGAAGCTTCCCGACAGAACTTACTCAGGTACTGCTCGCTCAAATTGAGCTTCTCCTTAATACCCATTGCTCCTTTTTCATCTATCTCCATGTTATTACCATTTTCTAACTCTTCGCCTTCACTACTCATCCCTGAATCTTCCATAGCGTCTGTCTCCGACATTAGATGAGACAATCTTCTTTTCGGTCTTTAGAGGAGACAATCTGGAAAAAAAAATAAATTAAGTAATTAAAAAGCGACCATAAACCCCAAACTCTAAACTGCTAAAAGATCATAAACCCTAAAAGCCGAACAACTATTCTCGCAGGAAACAAAATATAAAACACGAGTACAATAATAAATGGAGAATGTATTTTTTCTATCGCCTAACTTCTCTAGTTTTCACCACTACGAAGAAAAGGTTTCGCGGGCAAACCTTTCCTTTGGGGTTTCAATCTTCAATATTTCAGGGAAGAGGAGTGAAAACAGCTCAGTGGAGAAGCGAGAACAACGAGAACGCGCGAAAAACTGAGAACGAGAACTGAGCAGCCAACGAGGAGCTAAAAGACTGTGGCAAATGAAGCGGAAAATCCGAATTGCCCTTGTTAAAGTTGAACAGATATATGGTGAAGAGAAAAAAGGGAGAAAAGTGCAGGGGTAGTAAAGTAAAGGCAAGACTACAATGAAAATAGAAACTGCGGGTACGTATCTTCCGTCAGCACTCCGTAGTACTGCAGTAACAGTATTTTTCGGGGTCTTTTCAAGCTAAACCAAACTTTGGAAATAGAAAGTTTACATGCCGGGTTTGTCTACAGTTGAACTGGACTGTAATTTTAGATTTACATGCCACATGAGCAAAAGTATGAGCTGCATTATTTTCTTCTCTATTTATTTTACATGGACAAAAGATTGATCGAGTCTTCTCATTAATGTTGTTATTCTTCCTTGATATAAGCGTTCGATCCACAATGTGGGCTTTGCATGGTTTTGCAAAAAAGTTACCGGTTGCTTGGAGTCGCTAAGTATCTTTAGCTTGTTGATGTTGTGGGTTGAAGTTGTTTCTAAGCGAGTTCGGCTTCAGTCTAGGCACGCTGCATACAGGCAACGCTCGTGCATTTGGAGGACACGAAGCATGTCCTTCGAATCGTGTGAAGGGCTGAAGCGTGCGAGAAACCTTCAGCCCCGTTAATTACTACTACCGTTAGCTTGGGATAAGCAAAATGCAAGTTTTGCTCCTCTCCTGTGATGAACCTCACGCAGTCACACTCTCTCTCCCCATCCGCCGGACGGGGACTGCAGAATCATCACCGCCTGGACTAAAGTCGAACTCAAACACGAGTTTTGCTCATCTCCTCTCGTAGACGAACCTCACGCTCTCTCTCCCCATCCGCCCCCGGCAACGACTACACAACCATCACCGCCAACGACAAACAATCATCACCAGCGGCGGGATCAACCTCATGTATTGACCGCAAGAGAAGACTTATGGAAGGGGGAAAGGTGATTCTTAGTATATCTTTTTCAGGTGTTTCAAGGCATATCTGAACTGGAATTGAACCATTTCAGGAAGAAAAGATAAATCTGATAAATCTGTTTTTCAGAGTGAACGTGCAAAAGCAAATTCCTAGGCTTTTTTTGCATGTGGTGAGAGGCAAACCCGAGACTCTTTGGTGTGTCGATGATCCTTAAATCTCATTGAGATTTAACCGGTTTATCTTATTGATCACCCCCACTTGGCTAAAGAGAAACAAGCGCCAATGGAGTCCGAAGGAGAGGCAGCGGTTAGTATTCGAATTGTTCCCCCTGTCCACTTTGCTCTGAAATTCATTGGGTGCATAAAAATCTCTGTTTTCAAAGTCATGAGATTTCAATGTCTCACATTGTGCTTCACTTATCTGATGGAAGTTTTAGTAGTTTAGCATAGGCTGATTTGTTTATTGCTCTTTATCCATCACTTTCTTTGTTGTTTTGCGAAATACATCTTCATTTCACAGAAATTTTGTCTTACCGTGCTCTTAAATTGTTTTGTGTTTCTTTCTACACTATTAGTAATAGTTTGTTCTTGAAATTTCATTCTTCCTTTTCTCCCCCAAGTTTTACCGATTATGTCATTTGATTGTTCAGCCAAAGACTTCAAAGCACATTCAGGTCTGCCAGATCTGTGGTGACAACGTTGGCACCACTATGAGCGGTGAACTCTTCATTGCTTGCGATGGAAGATGAAGAGATGCAAAGAAGAAGATATGCAAAAATTACAATACCTGAGGTTGATCCCACCATCGATGATGATTGTTTGTCACCGGTGGTGATGGTTGTGCAGTCATCATCGGGCGGATGGAGAGAGAGAGCGTGAGGTTCATCTGCGATAGGAGAGGAGAAAAACTCGTGTTTTGCTTAACCCTGACTAACAATAGTGGTAACTAATGAGGCTAAAGGCTTCTCGCACGCTTCAGCCCCTCACACGATTCGGAGAACTCCTAAGCCTTCTAGCAAGGTGCTCCTTGGCAAAGAATTTGTTGGCTTTGTGTTCATTGGATGATGAAAGAGCGTCCTACGCCTCCTATGTCTATGTCATAAGAGCTTTCCTGAGGTTGGGGTATTGGTGGATCTTGGGATTGTTGAATTGGGAGGAAAGTTTTCCACTTGTTAATGATTTCTGATGGTGTGGATTCTGTGTTTTCGTGGAGCTTTTTGTTTCCTGCTTCCCAGATTAAGTAGAACAAAATAATGCCTTTCCCAAGTGTTGTGAGGGCATCTGCTATTTGTAGCTCTGTTAAGAGTTTTTCATACCAGGCTTGTATGACTAAGTGTATGGATTGATTTGGAATTTTGCTTGGGTCTAGTCCGACTCGTGCTGCGCATAAGACTACCTATGAGAATGCACATTGAAAAAATTAGGTGGTGTGTTGACTCTATTGGATGGTTGTAGAGAAGACAACACTAAATCTATGGTTGGAAGCCAGTGTTTGCATTTGTCTCTTGTGAGTAGACCATCCCAAATTAATTTCCATGTGAATAGTTGGATTCAATGGGGAATTTTGAGCTACCAAAGTATCTTCCAATTGAAAAACGTACTTGAGGGTGTTGCCTCCTCTGTTGTGAAGAAGTGATAGGTTTAGCTGACGGTGTGACTACCTGACTTGGTGAGCTTCCAGATAGGCATGTCTCTTGTGAGCTCTTGACTGTCAGATTAGGTTGTGTGGGTTGGTTTGGGTTTGGGGATGGGATCCCGTCACTAATTGTAGGAACCCACGGGTCATTAAATATAGTAGTTTTCTTGTGTGCCTCCACCAAGGAGAAGATCCACCTCTATTTGTAGCAACAAAAATACTTGAGTTTGGGAAATATTTAGTTTTCATATGGATGCTCCATAGGCTATTTGGGAAGGTGAGAAGTCTCCAAATCTGTTTTAAAAATACTGCCTTGTGCATGTGGCTGCTATTTCTGAAACCCAAGCCTCCTTGTACCTTTGGGAGGAGACAAAGTTTTCGCCATGGGATGGTATGTATTTTGGTGTTCTGCTGTGTATCCCACCAGAAGTCTCTTGTTGATTTGTCCAAGCTTTGGGGTGTTTTCTTAGGAAGTATGGTGGTGGCCATTTGGTATATAGGGATTGCCTATACTACTGCCTTGATCAAAGTTGTGCAACCCACTTGAGAGAGAAATTTAGTGCTCCAAGCCTACATTCTTGAGATTATATTTTCTTTTAGTTCCTTGTAGGAGTTGTTGTTGATTTTGGTAAATCCTACTCGAACTCCCAAGTATTTGGAACCCCTTAATTATTGTCTCACTTTGAAGTAGTGGCTAATGAATTTTATATGGTGTCTAGGAATATTGGCATTGAACGAACTGGTGGATTTGTTTGTATTTTATCTTCTATCCTGAGAGAGATTCGAAGTGTTGCAGGACTGAGTTAAGTTCTTTGATTTGGTTATGGTCAACCTTGCATAAGAGTATGCAGTCATCTGCAAAAAAGGAAATGGGTGATTGGGGGACTATTTCTAGAGAGTTGGATGCCTTGTATATTTGACTGTCTTGAGCTTGAGTGAGGAGTTGTGTTAGAACCTCCATTCCTATGATGAAGAGGGGATAGTGGACCCCCTTGTCTTAGGCCTCGGTTAAGTTGAAAATTCTCATGAGCCTCCCCATTCAGCTTGACTGAAAAGACTGATGTGGATATGCACCGAGAGATCAAGTGGCACCATTTAATAGGAAAATTCATCTCCTAGAGAACTCCTATAATAAACTTACATCCCATTCGTTCAAAGGCTTTTGACATGTCATGCTTTATGACAATAGTTCATTTTCCCCTTTTTCATGAGTTCATGAGTTGAAGAATTTATTTAACCAATAGGATGTTGTTTGTGATTCGATGGTTTTTTAAGAATCCTAATTGGAAGGATGACATCATACCTTGTAGAATGGATTTTCATTTTGGATGTTAGCCATTTGGAGATGATTTTATAGCTGACATTGCACTGGCTTATTGGCCTGAAACTGTAAGCATCAATTGGGGTATTGTTTTTGGGGATGAACACAAGATTGGTGTTATTTAGGCCCTCAGGGAGTTTTCTTGTGTTGTAGAATTTTAACACCATCTCATAAATGTCTTTACCCACAATGTCTCAATGCTTTTGGTATAAGTGGGCTGAGAACCCATTTGGACCCGATGCTTCATTCGGATTGAGCTGCTTAACTATTGAGAATATTTCTTCTTCAGTTGGAGGATAGAGGAGGGATTGAACCTGATCATCTAAGAATCTAAGACTTTGGGGAGGTTGATTTGGGAGAGGGAGGCAGGGTTGAATGTCTCTTTTTCTCCTCCTATACTTTCAATGGCTTGTTTAACGATTTCCGCTATTTGTTTTTTGTTGGAGATCCATTGACCATCATTGCCCTTGAACCATGTGATATTGTTTTTAATGTTCTTGTGATTGGCCATGAGATGGAAATATTTGGTGTTCTTGTCACCTTCTTAGAGCCACAATTCTATAGATTTGAAATGCCATAACTGTTCTTCCTTCTGCAGCCAGTTGTGATATTGATTTTACTTCTGGGCCTCCTGAGGAGAGAGGATTTGCATTTGGAGATTTGAAATCTATGAGACAAGGGTTGCTAGGTGATGGATGTATCCATACTGGGATCGGTTCCAATGAGATAATGCTTGTCTGCAAGTTGTGAGTTTGGAGGGTATTGAGTGGAAAGTGGTATTCCATGATTCTTTGATGACTTGTTTACGTAATGGGTGTTTAGTCCAAAAAGATTGATAGTGGAATAGTGAGTGTTTTCATGGGTGAAAGGTGTGTGTGGAGAGTTTCAAGGGGCCATGGTTAGAGGAAATTATGGGTAAACGAAAGTTGATTGCATCCGAGTACAGTTGGAGCTATTCTTGGGTGACTAGAATTCTATCTAGCCTTTCTAGGGTTTTGAGGTGACCTTGTTGACCATTTGACCATGTGAAGGAGCGACCACAAAATCTAGATCAATTATGTTGAATTTTGTAATGAACCTGCTCATATATTTTGATAGGCATGGCAAGGAGCCTCTGAAGCTCTTGTGATCTTGTGGGAGATAGATATCATTCATATCCCCCATAAGGACTTACGGCCTTTGCAGATTTTCTAGTAAAGTTTCCATGTAATCCCATACATCTTTCCTTTTGTTGTGTTGTGGGTGACCGTAGAAGAAGAGGATATCCCATGGGGTGTTCATTGGGAGGTTCTCTATTATTAGGTGTATGAAGTGCTTGTGAGTCCGGTGTACTTGAATTTTTAGGTTTTCCTTCCATCCACAAAATAAACCTTTTGACTGGCCTTGAGCTAGATGGCATGTGTGGGATTTAAAATGGATTTTGGTAGAGAGGTTGGGAATTTGATCTCCAAAGAGTCTTGTTTTTCAAAGGAAGATTATGTCTGGTTTTTCCTTGTGATAGAGTTCTTGGAGGTGGCATAAGGTTTGGGGGTTGTTTGACCTTCTAATATTCCAGGAAATCACATTCATCCTTTTGTTAGTTAACCAACTTGAAAATGGGTTAGAGCATAGTAATATAAGAGAGAGGAAAATAGTAACAATAGAATAAATGAGACATATGAGTGGGATGGGTACCTGGTTGTATTGTTGGAGTTGATCCGGGTCTTGGAGGAGGGGTTAAGAGCTTGGTTCAACCAAGAATGGGTTGACCCATCGCAAGTCCACAAGTTGTTCAGATATTGCTCCTTGGTTTGTTTGGTCCCGGTTTAGCCAATTGATTTCCCAAGGGGTGTGGTACCAAGCGTTGGAGTGTGAGCCTTGTTCAGTCTCTAAGCCACTTGGCTCGATGGTTTGTTGTTGCACAATGTTATATCCAAGACCAAGAGATTATAGTGAATAGTTTCCTATTTGACAAACCTCTACTGTTAGGATGTTCTACTATTGTTCTTTCACTGCACAGTTGAGGGGATGCTCTCTTTCTCTCCCAAGCCTCCCGTTTTGGTGATGTAGTAAAGTTTTTCTCCATCATTGTAGAAGCCCATAGCATTCGATTACACTTGAGGATCTTGGTTTGGATGGGATTGTGCATGCGGTCTAGGTGGATTGCTTGATTAGGAGTTGTATTTATGAGTGGATGTTGCATGGCAGGAGTGTTGTTCAGTTGATGAGACGGGAGGGATTCGGCATTGGATGGGGATGGTATTTGCATGCATGTTACATGAAGGGGGAAGAAGGGAGGTGTGATTAATGTGAGTGGATGGTACATGGTGAGAATGTGGCTTAGGTTGAGTGTATGGTTTGAGTTATGAGGTAGGGGGCTTGGGTGTTGGGTGGGTATGATACTTGCATGCATGTTACGTGGAAGGGGGGAGAGGGGTGTAAGTAATGCAAGTGATTATATGTAGAGGACATGGTGAGGAGGTAGGACCATGTGTAGCTTGATGTGTTAGGCAGCCTTGTTGTTGGGTGCCAGCTTTTGTGCTCGCCAGGAAGTTGTTAGAATGGTCTATACACCTTCTCTTATGACCTCTAGTGGCGTCTTCTAAGTCATCGTCTAAACGCATATCACTGTGCCTGATTCAGCAGGTGTTAAGTGGTTGGGTGATAGAGATGAATGTCGGTATTTTGTACGGTTTTTCAGGCCAGTGCTCTGCTTTGAACCACTCTTCTGGATAGCTTATTTCTCGGTTGTCCAGAAATAGTTTGTAGTCTGCAATGCCTTGTTTGAGTCTCTTGTAGTTTGTCCAGATGTGGCCTACCAAGATGTAGTTGGCACAAGTTCTTGGTAGTTTCTCGTAGCAGAACAGAAGTCAGATGGGCTTCCCGTTGTAGAAGATGAAGCGACCTAGTACTAATGGTTGTTGCATGTCTATTATTATTTTCTTCCTTGCGAACAAGCCTCTCTCCAGGTGTCCAATTTGGACCTTCTTTTGGTTATGAGCTATTTGACCTACGTAATGAGCTACAAGACAAACCCTTTCTTCCTCTACTATACCCTTGGGGATCATGTGTATTTGCATTCAAACTCTTTGTGTCCATACCTTTTCCACTCCACCCATAAATGAGTCTATCCATTCGTCTAACAGGATCCAACTGGATCGGTAGAACCATTGACCTTCTTCCAATGCTTTTTTTTTTGTCCTCTAGTTCGTCAAATATAAATTCAATGTTCCATCCATCAATGAAACGAGCAATTACTAAGGTTTTAATGTTCCACATACTTTTAACATGGCTTTCCAGTATTTCTTGGGAAACTTGTTGCCTAGGGAATATTCTTCCCTTCAGAGTTAGCTGAGAGATTCTTAATGCTTCTTTAAGTGGTTCAAAAGAAAGAAACAGTTGATCGGTTTTACCTAAACTCCATGTGCGGGTAGCAGTGCAGTGCTTCAAATTTGTCCTATGTATCTTTTTGTGAAATCACTTCTTTGCCCTTTTTTGAACTTGAGGCCATGATAAGTGTGGCATGATGTGTGCCTAAGAATGATGCTTTGACTGGAGCAACATATTGAACAACTTGTGTGATGGGTCCCCCCACTTCTTGGCTAAGAGTTTTGTGGCTAAGAATGGGATTGGTTTAGCAGGGGAGGGGGATGATAATAAGGTGTATTGTCGTGGCTAGGACGGTGAGGAGTATTGAAGGAGAAGGAGTTTCATGTTTATAGACTCAAAGTTGGGGAAAGCATCATCTCATATCATTAGCTTGTCTTTGAATTTTTTGGGTTAAGCAAATTTGAATCTCAACTCAAAAAAAAAAAACTGAATTTATATGAATATTGAATCGTATGTTAACCCAATAAATAATAGGGAAAATTCTCGATTAATACCCTATAGTTTGGGCTTATTGTTGCTTTGGTCCTCGAACTTCAAAATGCGAAAAATCAATACCCAAACTTTCAAGACGTGTCAATCCAAATCTACCGTTAACCATTGTTAACTAGCCATCAAGTGGCATTTGAAAAAGACACAAATGTCTTTTGAGTGTCATTTAATTTTCTTTATCAACCATCCAAACATTGACAAAAAATTAGCAATCCCAAATCCTTGTTTTTTCTATTCAAGAAAGTCAGGGTCACGTCGGGTAATCTAGACCCCAACTTTCTTGAATAAAAGAGGCAAGGATTTAGGATTGTTAAATTTTTTGCCAATGTTTGAATGGTTGATAAAGAAAATTTGATGACACTTGAAGGGCATTTGTGTCTTAACATTTAGCGGTTGGTTAACATATGGTTAACGGTAGGTAATGGATTGACACATTTTGAAAGTTTGGGTATTGAAATGTCGCATTTTAAAGTTTGTGGACCAAAATGGCACTAGGCCCAAAGTATAGGATACTAATCAAGAATTTCCCCTAAACGATATCCGATTCAAATTTGCATATAATCGAACAGAATTTGGATCTACTTGTATCCGTTTCTATTTAATTCGTTTGCGTCCCTGAATTGGTGCACAAATACTCTATCACTTGATTCTTGTTAAAGTAAAAGATTATCAAACAATTGAAGCCCAAAGCAAGGGCTTCAAATGGAAGCTTGTTTATTTGAATTCAAATTTGAATTTGATCCATTAAAGGTGATTTTAATTAAATCCACTTATAATTAGATCAAAATAGATCATCTCTATCCAATATGATAAAATTCAGTTTAATTTAATTCAAACATATATTCATATCAATACTATATCATAAAATGGATGTTTACCATGAATTCCATATAAACCATAAAAGTTAAGTCCAAATACCATATATCATATATGATTATACCTATTTGCACATATACATATCACAAGCCCTTGGTTTTAGTTGAATACAGGCAAAAAAGTTGGTTTGAATGTTGTGTCTTTAATTATCATATGTTTTAGTTTAGGAAAATTCCACTTTAGTACTTTGGACTTTGTGGGTAGTGTCAAGTTAGTAACCAAACTTTCAAACATGTCACTACAGAACCTAAACTTTCAAAAAGTGTCAACTTGGTCCCTATCGTTAATCGACCGTCAGTTATCTGTTGAAAATGTCAAAACTCCTTTGAAAGAAGACATTGTTCATTGTCTTATACCTTGAGACTGAACAGGTAATCTTCAAAGAAAAAGAGAGAAAAAAACATGAAATATGATAGAGAGAATTAATAATTTAAAGCAAATAAATAACTAGACAAGAATGTGTTTCAAATCCAAAGGTAAAAGACAATGACTACATTAGTCTAGAACCTCAAACACCTCAACCAATTTAGTCTCAATGATAAGACAATGAATAGTGTCTTTTTTTGAAGGATAGTTTTTGACATTTTCAATAGATAATTGACGGTCGATTAACAACATGGACCAACTTGACACTTTTTCAAAGTTTAGGTACAACTTGACACTACCCCCAATGTTCTAGGCACTAAAGTGGAACATTTTTAGTATTATAGAAGTTATTTTGAATTTATATTTTTCAAGAAATACTATCTAATGTCATGTTTAGTTCATTTTATTTATAAACCAATTTAATTTAATAATATATTGAGTTTTAGAATGCAAATGGATCATATTCGAATCTCCACCTGTTCGGATCTTCCAATAAGTTCATATCATAAAATAGGACCTAATTAGAATAGGGGTGATGTGATCATGATCTGGTTTTGTAAATTTGTTATATTAATTATTTTTATAAAAAGCATGTATATATGTGATGAAAATAGTTGAAAAGATACTCGTATTTGTTTTTTTGAAGTATTGTATTTTATATTTCTTTTAATAATTTAGTAATTTTTAAGAAATTTAAATCGAATCATATTAGATATGAGAATCTGACTTTTTAATTGGATTCAAATTTGAATCCATACTTACGTGATCCAATCGAGTCGGATCAACTCTTAATAGTGTCAAATCAGATTTGGATATACCTTGATTTGAATTCAAACAAATCCGTTTGCATCCCTACACCAATTCCACTTTTAAATTTTAGATGATGGGGGTATATTCAAATGCAAGTATATGAGGGATATCTAAATAATACATTCATTCATTTATAAGTTGGGATGCTTAATTCAATTAGAAAATTAATAAAATTGTATGAAAATAGCTTGGATTTATATAATTAGATACAAAACAAAAAATGGGATTTATGGCTTTGGCAAACCCTTGAACTTTATAAGGTCATTTTCACCCTCAAGTTATGGTGAAAAAGATCAGAGACGTTATTAACGATTCCATTAGACAAATAATAAAATAATAAGGCATGGTGAAATCGTGTTGCTTAGGTCAAAATAAATTTGGAAAATTAAAAGTGGTTCCACTTGAAAATCCCATTTGTTCGCATGTGACCAAGAATAAAAAAAAATAGCTTTTTATATTTAATAATTCATTAATAAAAATATAGTTATAAGTCCCGTTTAAAAAATTCCAACTTGTTCATGTTGTTGCCCAAATGGCCTAATCCAAGAAGGGTGAATTCGATAATAGAAGCTTTTTTCCCTTCTAAAGCCTTCTAGAATGATAGAATACAAGAACAATGAAGTAAAGGCTATGTGTGTATACTATGCAAATGCAACGGAAAGCAAAATAATCAAATGATAAGAGTAAAGAGATAAAGTAAAGATTACAAAAATGTAAAACACGCAAATTAAAGATTTTTATAGAGGTTCCAACCTACATCCTCTCCTCAAGCAACCTCCTGAGAGTTCTACTAACCATTGATTAGACTTCTTAGGTTTAAGACCTAGGTAACAACTTATAATGGTGTTCCCTTCTTTGAATACCTAAAATGCAACATATATTACAATCAAACCACAGCACAATAGTAATGCTTGTCAATAGGTCTACAAAACAAATTAATATCAAGGTAAGAGAATGCACAATACTTATAAGTTCGAATATAACAAGAGGTTCACAAATCTCAGTGAGAAACAAATTAGCCAATATGGCTATTCAGTTTTTCTCACTCTATCAGACTTCGCTCAAATATCAAGTTCCTAATAAATTAAAGTCATACGCCTTCAAACGATCGAAACTTTCTAAATAGTCAATTGCTTCGTAGTCAACTAATAGGTTATACCAACTATCAATTGTCAAACATAGTCAATTCGGCCTCGACTTTCATGAGTAGTTGATTCATGATTTTGTGTAGTCGGCTACTCATTGTTCATGACATTAGAGACTTAAATATTTTCATTTTAATAGTCAATAACTTATTTCTTTAGGCTTCAAATCTAAGATTAATTGCTTTTCAAGTCAAAAAACGCCTAAAAACTAGGCATAGTATTAAACATTGGTCTATAGAGTTTGGTTTTTCCAATAATTAATCATACTCAAGTTTATAATATTAACCATTGGTCTATAGAGTTTGGATACTTCTTTCTCTTCAGCTTTTGGTAGCAGATTTCATCTTCTTTGAAGGGATTCAATATGAATAGTAATTGCCTAATACATCATCCATACTTCACTTCTTCATATCATTTTTTAAACCTTTATAACTCAGTGAAATCAGTTGCACACTTAGCATTAGTACTCTTAGTGAATTTGTTATTATTATTTATGATTATTTTTTTGTTGTTGTTGTTGTTGTTATTATTATTATTATTATTATTATTATTATTATTATTATCCACATGGTACTCCTCGTATGGACCCATGTGGACTCTCATGTGTCACGATGTGGTGATGTAGTGATTTTTCATTGAAATATATAATATAATTATGTAAAAAGCATTGTTTATATGTATGAGTGAAGTAAAGGCTAAAAGTCATTTATTCTAGCATAAACCCTTATGGAGAAAATAACCCACCAAGCATCCCCACTCTAATAAGTGATTAAAAAGCACAATAAGTGATTTGACAAATAGGTCACTAAACAGCCTTAAGTGATTGTTAAAATAAAAACTTACAATAAGCAAGTGCTTATTTTAACAACCATTTAATTACCAAACATAGTCCATAATGTCTTGCTTATTTTAACAACCACTTAATCACCAAACATAACCTTAATGTCTTGTGCAAACTGTGATTCATGGGGCAATTCTTACCAAGGTTCAAAAAATTGACACGTATCGGCCCGTATCGATTGATACATATCGTATCAAGAACACCTCAATATGCCCCTATAGAGGGTGTATCGGGGTTTTGACCGACTCAAGGGATGGAGAAACCTTAAAACAGCCCCGTCAACCAGATTTGAAGTAAAAAAATACCGATACTGCCCAATATATCCTACCATATAAATATTTAGAACCTTGATTCTTACCCTCATGCATGGGGCAAGAGTTTGAAATGCTACAAGTTAAACATGGGGCAACGATTTGAAATGCTACAAGTTAAAGATTTTGTTTTGTTGGGAAAAGTTAACCTGTCAACGAGTTAATATTAAGGATAAATAAAATTCACAACTTAAAATTAACTTTTTACTTGTTACTCATGCTCGATTTTCTTATTTTTCCAAGTTAATGCATTTTTTATATTTATTTAATTTTCATTTAATTTTTATAATATATTTAAATATTTTTTATTTTTACTAATTTATTTATGATGTCAAGGATCTAATCGTTAAACACGAATGTATGACCCAAAAAAATGGTGAGCGTTTGGTTGCGTTTACCCATCATAATGGTTGATTTTTAAAATCCTGCTTTTACCCATCATAATCCCTTAATCAATATAAATGTTGGGTTTGGGAATTATTATGAGAGATCATAAAAAAGCGTTTGGTTGCGTTTATTTTCGGGAGATCTATTAAGACTGAACCTCAAATTATTATAGAGGATCGGGCCTTCCAGTTGGACTCTTGGAGTAGCAAACAGGTGAATTGGGTGTATGTTGAATATCAATTCACCCATATTAACCCACTAAGCCTTCGAGCTGTATTCCTATAATGACAAAATTTGTGAATTTGTTTAATATCAATCCATTTATATTGATCCACTAACCCATTTTACACTGCATCAAAGTGGATTTTAAGCTCCTTTGACGTTGATTCATCCTAATCCACTCATTTGACTCTTTAATTTATTTATTTTTTTACTTTGACAATATATTTCAACTAAAACATAAAATATTCAATTTATTTGAAAAATTAAAAAAAAAATGCATAAAGACATAAAAATGATAGAAAATATATATTTCATGTAAAACAACAAAAATTGTAGAAAAAAAACACATGAAATACAAGAACTTGTAGGGAAATTCAGAAATATTCAAAAAATTGCAGAACATTACAAACAAATAACAAATTTTGTAGATTTTGATTGTAAAAAGATTATAAAAATATAAAAATTACTGAAATTTGAAGATAAATGCATAAACTTGCATATTGTTGTCGCTCGGATTAGCTGAGGGCAACACTGTAAATTTGCTCCTAAGATTCATGATAGAACGGAGTGCTTCAAGGACCCGAGGACTTCGAGAGGGTACTGAAGTCGAGGGCTAGTTGAGGCTTGGAGGAGAGTGTCGAGGCCAAGGTAGGCTACCTCCTTGAAGACGGAAGAAGCCTAGGTGGATGATCTCGAAAGGGTTGGTGTCAAAGTTAAGTTGCTTGTTCGTGCATACGAGGGATTCGAGGGATCCCCAAGTGGCGGCTCTACAAGGGAGAAGATGTCAGAGGCCTTGGGTGAATACCCAAGGTAGGAAATCCGACGGTCAAATTAGTATTCGGACAAGGCAAGTAGCTAGTCCAGTGCAGGAGCGCCCGGGCGAGGTCACTTGTATGTATCAAGTCCTCGGTAATGAGAATACCAAGAGTCTCTTAAGTTCTAGCCCCTTTACCTTGTGGGAGGTGCCTTGTATTTTTACTTGGAGCCACCTGGAGGTAGTCGGGCTTGGATGGCGCATATGCAAGTTGTACGAGGGCGAGGCACGATCATCTGATGCGGCCACACGGTGTAACGTGATTGGGCCTGCGCAGTCCACACAGATTGGCCCCGTATGCTCCGCGATGCATCCTTGATAGTGCTTCCTGGTTGGACACGTGTCATCCCTGAATTGGCCCAGTTGAATGCGCCCATATCATTTGCCCCCCACTCCCGAGGTTGAG
This sequence comes from Nelumbo lutea, assembly GCF_056320005.1. Classification (NCBI taxonomy): domain Eukaryota; kingdom Viridiplantae; phylum Streptophyta; class Magnoliopsida; order Proteales; family Nelumbonaceae; genus Nelumbo; species Nelumbo lutea. The sequence goes on from NC_142684.1 coordinate 210,681,591, forward strand.
GTGGAGGTCTGGGTAAGGCTTTGGCTTCGGCTGAAGGGAGTGTCAATGCTAGTGGGCGCCATTGGACTGATTCGGTGAAGGGTACCTTGCAGTGGCGTTGCATTCATCTCACTTATGCTTCTGTCCGGTCTCTGTCCGTGGGAGCCAAGGGAGAGAGGCTTGGGACAGTCGAGCCCGTGTCTTATCTTTCGTGACGGCCTAGGGTTGTGTGCGGTATGGTTTGCTCGAGTGAACACACTGAGGCCGTGCCCTCTATGGGTTGAGTGCAAGGAGAGTCTTCTGTAGGGGGGACGGATGTTCTGGGTGAACCGGATTGCACGTTCATCGAGTCGGTGCACCAAACTGGTGGGCTACGGCTAATGGACCTATCAGTTCGATCGGTGTCGTTTCATCTCTCCGAGGCAGAGTGCCGAATGTCACACTACGAATGGGCTATGATGGCGGAGGCTTTACAGCCGTTGGATCATTCCAATTCTGGTCCTGAGTGCTATGAACTTCCCAATCTCTCCTCGGACTCCTACTCCACTTAGCTCCAACTTAGGTCCATTGGCAGTCGAGGCCTCTCCTCAGCGAAGGGTGATGGTGCTGAGGGAGAGGGTAGCTTCTGGGGTGCCGAGGGCAGCTGCCGAGGTGATGACCCTCCCTGTGAGAGCGCCGCATCCGTGACGCTGAGGGAGCCCAAGGGGTCCCCCCCGTTTGATAGCGCTCTGGACGTGTGCCAGGTTAAGGCTTTGGCCAGGCAGTTCCACATACCTTGGTCTTACACACTTAGGGTGCCCGATGCTGGTGACTGGCCATGGACCCCTGAGGAAGGGGAGGTTTGTGTCTACCAACACTTCTTAGAGTTTGGCCTTAGGTTTCCCCTTCATCCCTTGATCTCGGAGTTGCTGAAGTGGTATGGGATCACCATCAACCAGTTTGTAACCAACGCCCTTAGGACCACAATAACCATGTTAGTGTTGTATCGGCTTCGCGACATAGAGTTGATGTCGAAACTATTTCGTGCCATGTTCGTGCCGAGGAAGCACTTCTTCGAGGCTGACATGTACTACCTTCAGCCTCAGAGGGGTAAACCCGTTGATACCCCTCGTCCGTCCATAACTGGAAAGGCAAGTTCTTTTACATTTCCTACCCCGGAGGTTGGGGGAGGCTTGTACGACAGTCGAGAGGTGTTCCCCCCGCTTCGGGATGAGGCCACTGCCATAGCCCACCTATTCGTGTTGGGGAGAGTATGGGCCAAGCCCTTGGTGGAGGTGGAGCTCCCTTTGGTGTTTGCGGGGCTTAACTCTGCCCCCATTGGTAGGAGAGGTCTCGTAGTCTCTTAGTATGTTCCCCTTCGTCCTCGGCTTACTAACTTTTCTTTTGTTTGCTTGCAAAGGTTCCCATGGACATGAAGAAAATGTTTTTGGAGAGCGTCCATGCACGAGTAGAAGCCCGAGTTGGTGGTACGTCTGGTGGGAAGACGCCCATGAGGCTTGCTGAAGAAACGGTAAGGGGTGGGCGAGCGCTTCCCCCATCCCACCCCATGGTGACTCAACAACAAGTCCCACAACAACAAGTCCTTGCCGACCGAGGGGATTGGGGGAAGAGGTCGGTTGAGGAGAGTGGGAGGAAGAGGCATGCCAACACAGAGCATGGGCCTCTGCCAAAGAAGCAGGTGCACAAGGAACATTCAATCGGAGGCATAGGAAGGGAGAAGGGTGGTCCCGTCGGTCCTTTGTCCACCCCGACGTCCAGACAAAACCCAACCAAGGAGGGAGAGTGCCTCACCCGACTGTTTCATCCCTGATGGCAGGTCCAAGAGGAGGATTCCATCAGTGATGAGGGGGTCGGCAAGGCCCTGATGAGTGGGGTGGTCCCTCCAAGGGATTGGTACAACATGATGCAAACTGATCCCATGCTCATCCATGACAATGGGCTCACCTACTTGGCCGAGGTACGTTTCTTATCTCATATTTCTCTGTTTCTCAAATTCTGCTTGCTTTACTGACAATGCTTGGTGCAGGTCTTCCGTCACTTCGCCGCCCTAGGGGACCGAATGGAGCTCCTCTGAGATCGTGTCGTGAAGCTTGAGAAGATAAACGAGAAGCTCCAACTGAGGGTTGGCACGACAGAGAGCAGTTGGGACGAGGCCCAAGTGGCCTTGAAGGAGGAGAAGCAACTCCGACAGACGCTGGAGGATGACTTTAAGGCAGAGTAGGCTTAGCTCGGCTGCACGAAGGAGGGTCTAAAGAAGTCTACGGTGGCGTAGGCTCACCTCGACAGGATTGCACTAGAGGCCCAGAAGCAGGCAATGGATGCCGTGGCCTGGGCAGTAGAAGCCATGGAGATATGGAAGCAGACGATGGAGTACTAGAAGTGCCTTGTTGACTATGCGTCTGAGTCATACCTTGATGGCATCGACGACACTAAGAGGGCCATCATGAAGATGATGCCAGACTTCAAGGTGGACGAGCTGAAAGTGTACCTGGATTCCCCCACCCCCGAAGAGACTATTGAGGTCCCCCAAAGGGTTGCTGATGGAGACTACCCCTCCCCTCGGCGGTGAAGCGTAGTTGGCTTCTTATCTTTGTGTTGTTTTTTACTTTGTTCTTTTTGGAGTGTATGTGCTCAGCCTTTGAGGCTAAAGAAAAAATGAGCTACACCTTTCTTTTTGGTGTGCGAGAAAGGTGTAGCTCGCTTGGATCGTTTCCTCCTATGTGCCTACTTAGGCAAGGCTGAGACAGTTGTGCGACTGAGGTGCAGCTCACTTGGATCGCTTCCTTCCCAAGTGCTTGTATCGGTGAGGCCGAGGTGACCTGCCGGGGTGACTGGGGGTCTCAGGCCGAGGCGAACCACCAAGTTAGTTGGGGTAGTCACCTTCCTTTTATCGCGGTGTGGAACAAAGAGGCCATTCGCCACCAAGGCGGGTGGTGAGGCGTGCGATGCCTCGGCCGTCCTGGTACACTTACGTTTGGCGAGGTGTTGAATGGGTGTTTGTTACTGGCCTGAATGGAGCCATGTGCCTTGGCGATGGTCCGGCATGAGCGCATGGTCCTCGGAGGAGGCTCTGCGCGTCGGTTGATCACAAAGCTGAGGAATCTTGGGGACTTAGTGAGAACACACATTGGTTATTGAGCCGAAGAAGAACTTCAATTTATTCATTCATTGTTTAGCTGTCAAATTTTACAATTACTAGTAATACATCTGGAGATTTTTCGAGTTCCACGTCCGAGGGACGGGTCTCCCATCCAAGTACAATGGGTGAAAGGTGTTAGGGCCGATGATATGCTTGACTTTGTAGGGACCTTCCTAGTTGGGGCCAAGCTTGCCTATACTAGGCTCGGGGATCATGACCTTCTTGAGGACGAGGTCTCCTTCTCAGTAATACCTCTCCTTCACCCTCGAGTTGTAGTAGCAGGCCACCTGATGCTGGTAGGCGGCCACCCTGATTTGCATATGTTCTCGGTCTTCTTCCAGCAAGTCTAGGTTTACTCTAAGTGCTTCACTATTCTTGGCTTCATCGTACGCTTCGATACGGAGCATCGGCTAGTTGACCTCTGCTGGGATAACTACTTCGGTCCCATCGATTAGGCCGAACGGGGTCTCTCCTATAGCCGTCCAAGGTGTGGTCCAATATGCCCATAGGACACTACTCAATTCATCAACCCATAGGTCTTTGGCCCGATCGAGAATGGCCTTTAGTCCGTTTAAGATAGTCTTGTTAGTGACCTCGGCTAAGTCGTTTGTTTGGGGATAGCCCACCGAGGTATACTGCTACTTGATGCCGAGGGAAGCGCACCATACCCAAAACCTAGTTTTGTCAAATTGCTTTCCGTTGTTAGTGACTAACATGTGGGGGAGGCCGAAGCGACAAATGATATTCTTCCAAAAGAAGTTGTGGATTGCTCGAGTCGTGATGGTAGCCAAGGGTTTGACTTTGATCCACTTAGTGAAGTAGTCTATGATGACGAAGAGGTATTTCTTGCCTCCCGTTGCCTGAGGGAAGGGGCCGAGGAAGTCCATTCCCCATTTGGCGAAGGGCCAGGGGCTACTAAGGGTTGAGAGCGTGGTTGCTGGCTGATGGAATAAGGCGACATGCCTTTGGCACTTATCGCATCTCTATACCAGCTCGACTGTGCCCTTTTGGAGTGTTGACCAAAAATACCCTTGCCTTAGTGCTTTTAGATTTAGGGTTCGGTCGCCGATGTAGTTGCCGTAGATGCCTTCATAAATTTTTAGAAGTACATACTCACCTTCTTCCGGATAGAGGCATCAAAGGTGGGGTAGGGTGAATGATATTTTGTACAATTTTCCTTCGATAAGAGTGTAATGGGCTTCATGACGTCAGAGTTTCTTGGATTTATTTCTGTTGTTAGACAATTGCTCGGTTAAGAGGAAGTTGATGATGGGGTCTATCCACAACGGCTCAGCTTCTAGTGGTAAGACCTATGCTTCTTTTATAAATGGCCGAGGTAGCTTTTCTACGCGGACGGTACTGCCCGACAAGAGAAGACCTCTCCCTCAGCTGCAAGGAACAATGTTGCATTCTCTACTCACATGGATCTCGAGAATTAAAACCTTTTGCAAATATTTTGAAACCATAATATATATATATATATTTTGTGTGTGTGTGTGCGTGTTTATATAAATATATTTTGCAAAACAAATCTCAACGTTTGAAATCAATTGCTAGCAGTTTAGGCTTCCATCAGAGAGAATGCACTCCCCAATGGTGTGTGGCTCATTGTGACACTAGCAAGTGCACTAGCCACTCAAGTAATAGAGTAGTGAGTAGAGTATCGTTCCCACAAGGACTTATGCAACAATTACTAGTAATAAATCAGTCTACTGTTATCTAATCAGCCAAAATGTAAAACTAATGAAAATCTGAATTTCTAACTACAAAGCTATTTCTAACACATTAACCAAACACCTTGTATGCAAGTGAGGAGACAAGCTAAAGATGCATAGAAAAATAAATCCAACAACTAGTTTTCTAGGCAATTCGAGTAGAATAGGATTCAACCTTGGTTTGGTGAAATTCCAAAGCAATGAACAGTCTCTCTCGAGCACATGTTCAATCTATGCATGAGTGATGGTCTTTATATCTCCATCAAGGATCTAATTACCATGCATGCATTCAGATCTAGCAATTCTAGGGCTTCATTTCAGCTGGATGATTATCAACTCAACTGAATGAACACCAACTGAACTGTACAAGTTATCTCTAACCTTGCACTCAATTCGGCTCTTGATTGGCAGATCTGAAATCTTATTCTTTCTCAAGCACTCTAGGAATTCCAAGAAAGAGAAATAATTCAGCCAGACTGAATTAAAGCTACTTGAATTCTTTCTCAAGTAATTCAGGTATTACAAGTTCATGATCTGAAATCACAGATCTGATTTTATAGAATAGCAGTTCGGATCTCACTATTTCATGATCTGAATTTACAAATCTGAGATTGAAAAATAGCAATTCAGACCTTGTAAATTCATGATCTGAAATTTTAGATCTGAGATTTTACAATTGAAATTCCAAACAAGAAACTTTAAAATTGAATCTACTTTACTCGAATGAACTTAGAAAACAAATTACAGAATTGAATTTGCATAATACATGCTTTGATTACAGCAAGAAAGGAAAATTTGATGGAGAAATTACATAAATCTTAGCTGAATTCGATTACCAAATTGTGCAGAAATCAAGTGAGGATGAAACATTGATCTCCAATTGCTTTCTCCCCCTTCAAATTCAGTTTCTTCTTCTCTTGAAACTGCTTGTTCCTCCTCTCTTGCGCCTATCTCTTTCTTCTTCTCTCTTAGAACAAGAACTCAATGAGAGTTTAAAATCAGGTGTTGGACCCCTTTTCCCTTAGCTCTCTTCTCCTTTTATAGCCTTCTCCTCAGCCCCTTTCCTCCTCTAGAAAGTTCTCCCATCTAGAAAGTTCTCTCCTCTAGAATGTTCTCTCATCTAGAAAGTTCTACAATGCGGTTCCAGATAATTCGGGCTTGATTTTGACCCTGATTTAGTTTGTGTCTATCAAAACTCAAAACATGAAAGTTCTAAAACTTTTCTTTATCTTTCCAACTCATCTTGAATCATTTCAATCGGAGTCTGGATGAGAGAGTTATTCTCAAATTACTATTCAGTGCCGAAATTGTCTAGAATTACCCAATTAGCCTTGTTTTTCACTTAACGCCTCATTTCTCTCTTCTAGAAAGTTTCCCACCTTTAGGCTCCTTGGGCTGTAATATGGGCTGCTCTTGATCTACAAATGGGCCTCCTCATTGCTGGGCCGAATAGGCTCCATTGGAGAGCTTCGGTTGTACTCTCTCTTTGGGCTTTCCCAAAGAGTGCAGCATGGGCCGAATGGCCCTCCTTTGACCTCTCATGGTTGGGATGGACTGAATTTGATAAATTTTGGGCTTTTTTTTTCTTGCTTTTGCCTTCTTTTTCTTGAGTTGGCTGCCCCTGAAATCTTTCTTGCAATCAAGTTAAAATAAGGCAAAATCTAATTAAACCGACATAAAATTTCATGCAAAAATCTCATAAAATATAGATAAATTGTAGGTTCATCACCCAATTATTCACTTTGTCCAACAAAGGGGCTGATCCTGTCACTATGATCACCAATTCAGGTGAATTCTCGGGCTGTTCCAATATACCTAAGTTTTGACCCCCTCTAAGGATCTCACTGATTGGCATATCAAAGACAATCCAATCTGACACCAAGTGCAGTACCATAATTGAGTGTAGGGGTCAGGTGTAACATTCCAGTTTTGCCCATTTGTATTCAAGATTTAGGGCAATATTGGAATTTGGTCTGGTTCAAGGTTTTAAGAAAACCCACACTGCATGTACCTCAGGTCTCACCCTAGTAGTTGAGGCAAGCCACCCCAACCAATTTGGCGGCACATCAGTGTCAGCCTTGGTAGGATAAATCTCCTAAGATCTATCCAATGACTGTGAAGATTCTAAACTAACACGAGTCTCATAAGTGACCACCTTAAGGGTATTACACGGAAACACACCACAATGACACAAATCAATTACGTATTTTATTCATTTACAAAAAATGTCAAAAGATACATCAATCTGATTGGAGCTAAGGGCATAACCGTCTAAAAGTTGCATACGAGGTACTTACCAACATAGAAAGGGCATCAACTCTTGCATTCTTGACTCACGGGACCTGCTACGGTGAGAAGAGTAGGAAGTGGCGAGCTAGCTTTTGAACTTTGGTGAGGTATTTGACCATGCTTTGTTCCCTGGCCTCGTACTCGTTGTTGACTTGATTCAACACCAGTTGCGAGTCGCTGAAGACTTCGATATGTTGGGAGTCGAGTTCCTTGGCGAGCTGCAATCCAATGAGGAGGATGAGGCCTACTTCACTTCCCTTGGTGTTGGACGACCTATCAACGAAGAGCTTTCGTATGGGCTGAGCTTCCTCATTCAGTTGATTCCCTTCTTCTGCTTTATTGTGCTTAGTTGCAGGTCTTGATTGGTACTTGAGGTCGAACTCTAACAGCTTGACGGCCTACTTAGTCAAGCGAGGTCTCAGGCTTGGTGAGGACAGCTTTAAGGGGCTGGTTCGTCAGGACCACAACGATGCGAGCTTGAATATATGGCCTGAGCTTTCTAGCCAAGACTATGAGGGCGAAGGCCAACTTCTCTTCTTCAGGGTATTTGGTCTTGGCATCACAGAGGACCTTCTTGACAGAGTATATCGGTCTCTATATCCCGCCATCTTTTACCAAGGTCGAGCTAATGGCCTCATCCCCGACCAATAGGTACAAGTACAAGATATCTCCTTGTGCATGCTGAGCTAGGAGGGGAGGTGAGGCAAGGTATACCTTCAGCTTGTCAGAAGCATGCTGGAACTCCTCCGTCATTGAAAATCTTTTAGTTTCTTGATGGCATAGAAGAAGGGAAGGTAGCAGTCTGCCAACTTCGACATGAAGCGTTGAGGGCAGTTATCCGGTTAGTGAGTTTCTCTTCTTTTGCCGAATTGGCCTAGAGCTTGGGTCAATGCTCAGCCTGTGAGTGATGACCGAAGGGTCAATTCTGGCATATCAGTAGCGGACCAAGAAAAGATATTGACATTAGTTTTGGGGAAACTTACTAGTTCGGATAGGCCTTCTGGGGGAAGGTTGGACCCGACGCGAACTGTCTTCTTGGGCTCGGCCTCATCCTGGGGAACATAGACAAGGTCCTCGGCCGATTGACCTTGGCTTGCTAGATCCTCCCTGATGTCAAGGCCCTCAAACAACAGTGTTTCCTTGTTCTTGCCCTTCAATGCTGCCACATAGCATTGGTGAGCGATTTGCTGGTCCGCTTGAATGACTCTGATGCCATGTTCATTAGGGAACTTGAGGGCGAGGTGGTAGGACATGGCTGCCTTGAGTGCGTGGAGGGTCGGTCTCCCCATGATGGCATTGTAGGGCGAAATGATCTTCACAACTAGGAACTCATTCATCCTCGTCACCTATTATGGCTTGCTTCTTCTTGTGACAGGTAGGGTGATTCTATACCCTTTGGTCTAACCACGTTCCGAAGAAGTCGACTAGTGGAACATTGCTGGGATGGAGGTGCTAGGGCTCTATCTTCTTTTTCTCAAACACTTCGTAGAAGAGGATGTTGGCCGAGGAGCCATTGTCGACAAGGATCTTCTTTACTACGAAGTTGGCGATGATGGCTGAGATCACGAGGGCATCATCATGGGAGATTGCGACCTCTTTCAGGTCCTCGTCCATGAAGACAAGGGTTTCCTGATGCTTTAGCTTCTTGGGGGCAGGTCCATTGATGTTCAATTGCTTGGGAGGACGAGGCACCAGGCTCGCTTCTGATGAATTGCTTAAGGTGCCCTCATTAGATGAGAGACTCTATCTCGTTCTTTAATTCGTAGTAGTCCTCAGTATCGTGGCTGGTGTCACGGTAGTATTTGTAGTATTTTTTTGGATTTCCCCTTTTGGGGCTCCTCTTCATCTTCTCTGGCCATTTTACGTATTTCTCCTTGCTGACCTGCATTAGTATTTGGGCCGGGTAGAGTTAAGTGGCATGCATTGACTATAGGCCAGGGTCAAGACTGGTGGCTTCTTGTTGTCCTTGTTGCTGTGGTTGTCGTGGTCTCCGCTCTTCCTCTTCTTCTCTAGGGGCCAGTTGTTACGCTTGAGTTCCCTTTCTTGGTTGTCTCCAGCCGAAGTCTCCAATGCTACGATGTACTTCTAGGCCTTCTTTAGGAATTCCATTTTTGTCTTTGGTGGGGTCTTGAAGACCTTGACCTCTTCTTTTTTGAAGTGGTCGATATAGGACCGCAAACTTTCTCCATGTTTCTGCTTGATGGACATTAGTGAGACTACGCTCTTTTGGCATCATCTGCTGCTGATGAATCGGGCGAGGAATAAATTGGCAAACTGCTCTCACAAGCTAATCGACCGAGGCGAGAGGCTAGAGAACCACCACCGAACAACCCCCTTAAAGGTGGCTTGGAAGGTCCGACATGTTAGTGCATCAGAATACCCATATAGTATAATGAGGGCTCGGAACACTCCAGGTGATCGTCGGGGTCCGTGTTCCCTCTGTACATCTCTAACGTGGGAGCTTTGAAGTGCTGGGAGAGTGGCTCGGAGATGATGTCTAGGGTGAAGGCGTCCATCCTCCCCATCGGATTGCTTTGGCCAGCCGAGGCATTAGCTTGACTCACCCTAACTTGGCAGATCTCATCCTTGATGGCTTCAAGCTAGGCTCATTGTTCCGCAATCCGAGGGTCGGGTGGAGCCTGTGTCCCGTCCTTGTCTTCACGGGCTCAGTGGGGATCAACGCAAATCCGAGAGTACTTGGATGTGGGGCCACGCCCTTCCTGTCTAGCACAATGATCATTCAAAATGTCGTGGAGGTCCGATACCTGTGGGGAAGAGGCGCGACATTGGCCTTCTGCTCCTGAGTGGGCGACGATGGTGCTGCTTAGAGGGCTGGTGACTGTCGTTGAACCATGCTAGCTCTTCCTTCGGCTAAGGGGCCTCACACTCCTCTGAGGTGGGCTAGCGGGGTGATTGCTTTCGAATTCTGAGGGCTTGGCTCGCTAAGGGTCAGTAGGGCCGAGGGCTTGTGGTTCTACAGACTCACATTGGCTCTAAAGTCCTGACACCCCGGCAGTGCGATCACCTTGAGGGTGGCCTCCTGCCTGGGGGTAGACTCGCTTGACACGTTGGGTGAGGTAGTCCAGATGGCCGAGGACCACCTGGAACTGTAAGCTGGTGACCAGGTTCTAGACGTTCCCAATCCTTCGTACGAAGTTGTCCAAAGCTTAGGAGGATTCTTTTGGAACTGAGGTGAATAGGAGAGTGTCTTAGTTACGGTTCCCACAGATGGTGCCGATTGTTGTCGCTCGAATTGACTGAAGGCAACACTGTAAATTCACTCCTAAGAATCGGGATAGAATGGAGTGCTTTAAAGACCCTGAGGACTTCGAGAGGGTACTAAAGGCGAGGGCTAGTTGAGGCTTGGAGGGAATTACTAAGGCAGGCCAGGCAGGCTACCTCCTTGAAGAGTGAAGCCGAGAACTAGTGGCCAAAATGGATGATCTCGAAAGGGTTGGTGTCGAAGTTAAGCTGCTTGTCTATGCATTCATGGGATCCGAGCTTTGCAACGAGAAAACGTCAAAGGCCTTGGGTGAAGACCCAAGAAATAAACTCCAACGATCAAATTAGTATTCACACAAGGCAAGTGGCTGGTCCGGTGCAGGAGCGTCCGGATGAGGTCACTTGTTAGCACCAAGATGCGAGGCGGAGCCGCCTGGAAATAATTGGGCTCGATGGCCAAGAGTATAAGGTGAGGCACGATCAACGGGGCCACACAGCATCCCGCGATTGGGCCTGCGGGGCCCCTTACGCTCCATGATGCGTCCTTGATGGCGCTTCTTGGCTGGACACGTCTCATCCCTTTATTGGCCCAACCGAATGCGCCCGTATCACATATAACGTAATATTGCATAAATATAAATATTATATTTATAAAAAAAGAAATTGATAGACAATTAAAAAATTATATACCGAAGAATATAAGAAAATAAAAGTAAAAATTGTAAAAAAATGTATTAATTGCAAAAACGTATAAAATTAATAAATTACAGAAATTGCAAAAAAAATATAAAATGCAGAAAAACAAAAAAGAAAAAAAAAAGAAAAAACGTTTCTTCTAATCATCTCACGTGATGTGATCCTTCGTTAAGTGAACTGAAAATCCAGAAAGAGCTTCGTTGAATCAAAACGAGAGTACTCTTGTATGTTCCCGGCGGGAGCATTCCCTCGGTTTGGGTTTTCTTCTCATATTCTCTGAACTGGACTCAATTTCGCCTCAGTTCCTTTCCATCGTCTCCCTCCCTACGCACTTTTCCTTTGCTTCGAAATTCTAGAAACTACATAGTCTAGCTTCGAAAAATCATAACCATGTGCAGTCATTCAGTGGAACATTGAAGTCGGTTGTCCTTTGGGCGGAGATGGAGATCTATTGCGTGAGTAAAAGGCGGAGAGAGGGGTAAGAGAGAGAGAGATAGAGAGAGGAGGAAGAGATCTATTGAATCAGGGAAGAAAATGATACAGATAGAACGGAAGGGCCGATAGGCTGGACATAGCCGCTTTAGTCGGTGGCTCTGTTATCACTGTTATCTTCAGGGAAAAGACGACCTTGCAGCTATTGCTTTTAACCCTAAATAGTTAAATCTAAAACAATGATCCAATCGGTAGGAGATCTCTATGAAGAAGACGTGTAAAAGATAACTGATAAGGAAGATACAAAAGCACGTGGCAAAGGCGACAGCTCGATACAAAAGCACGCCTAAGGCGCGAGCACCAAGGGGAGAAACCAGCAGTTCGAACTCCCTACTAAGGGCCCGAACTCACCCTTGACCTCAAACCAGATAGTAATTCGAATTAGCCTACATGTAACAGTTCGGGACATACTTTGCCGAACTGACATGCCTTATAACAGTTCGGGTACACCTCGCCGAACTGGCCTGCTTTATAACAGTTTAGGATACACCTCGCCGAACTGGCCTGCTTTATAACAGTTCGGGATACACCTCGTCGAACTGACCTGCCCTATAGCAATACAGGACATACCTCCAAACTTAAGACTTCGCCTCGCTCACCACTCCACCACATCGCCTTCAGGGCACCAAAACCAAACAAACCGTACTATGTCTGACACTGTGAAAATCCGTATCCGAGGGTGGCGCACCTGACTGACTTGGGATATGACGCTTGACGACCGCACTCCAAACGGCCACCTACCACCGCCTCCTAACACCGCCATCTCCAGTTAAAATGACGATTCCGACAAAAGGTTAAAATGACGGTTCCGACAAAAGGCAGTCACAGTTCTGCCCTAACAGAAAGGACAACACCCAAAATGATAGATGCAAGGGTAATCATACCCGACCTGACAAGGGCTTCGGAGCGAGTGCACAAAGTGATTATAAAAGGCCCCCTACCCCAACAACAAGATATGTGAACTTTGCGCCATCTGATCTATACTTTGCCTTTGAGAGATTACTAAATTGAACGAATTATCTCACCAGATTCCCCTGGAGTTCCCTCATCTTTCCCATTTCAGGCTCCCGCCGCTCCAACTCAGAGGACAGCTAAGACCGATCGGATTGGTCTCCATCAATTATTCTCATGTTGAACAGCCATTGTTGATTGTATGACCCTTATTTATGAAAATTTGTATGGACCATTATTTATGAAAAGTTCATACCATGTACCGCCTGCTTAGTGTTCTTCTCCTGAGTTTCTCAGGTTAGTTTCTCATGTCTGTACTAATTAGTGATTTGGTGCAATGAGATATAGCCTAATGGTTTTCTATCAATCTGAATCATGTTGTTGGGATTCGGGAAGACGAAACGAAGACCAGACCACCCTCTAAAGAACCTCAATATCCCATCTTCAAGAAATATACAAGTAGTGCTTTAAGAAAAGGAAAAAAACAATTCTCCAAAAAGAAGAAATACGATACGGATACAAGCAGCTTGGCAATAGAAAAAACAACCGATCACAGGTCCTTGTCTATTCGTCCACCAGAGCCAGATACCGTTCTCTTCAATTTATCGGTAGTCTTCTGCAGTGCTTCTCCGGCGACTTTAGCGGTGTGTTCGGCAGTTTCTCTTGTTGTTTCGAAACTCTTGGCAGCAGCCTCTTTCATGACATCCCTTGCACTTGCAGTACTGTGGTGATGAGGTTTCACGCTTCTCCTGCACAGCATCAAATCCCAAGTCACAAATTAATACCAAAAAGAAATTAACCTCACAAATTTCATATCAAAACATCAACCTCTATTAATTGCACAAGAGCAAAATTGATTACCAGAAAGAGAAGAGCGGCGAAACAACGAGGTGGGTCAAGAAATGACTCGGAAAAATAGAAAAAGAAAACCGAAAACTCACTCTGATTCTGTAGGCCTGAAATTCATCCAAGCTAGTTTGACGAAGGATCTAACTTTGTCCCAAGGGCTGACAGTAGTTTCCATCCTAATGGCTCTTTCTGCAGCATTCGGCCCTTGTTTTGCGGTTAGAATGAGGGGAGAGATGATGAGCACAGAGATGATAAGAAGCTTAGAAGTTCCTCTGAGTTTGTTCATGGTTTCCAGCATTCAAAAATAACAGAGATGGGTGAAGAGAATATTCTCGTACTCTAATGTTTTTTTGACTGTGCGAACTTTAAACTGGGAAATACGTGGAGGGTGATACAGTTATCGTAAGACACGTCAAGGATACATTTGTCGCTTCTTTAGGGTTAGTGGCATTTATGAGGGAGAGTGGGAGAGATTTCATAGGGGTGATCATTGCAGCACGGTCCGGTCCGGAAATTTCGGGCTTGGCGTGGATTTTGTGTTCAAGCCCGCCACGGCCCTGGACCCATATCAGGCCCGCAAATTTTAGGATCGGATTTGGGTTTAATATTTTAAGTTCAATCTGTGCTCGGGTCTGTATAAATTTATACATTTTGTGTATAATGTATATATACGTATATATGTGATTTTATATTAAATTATATATTTTATATATAAATATTATAACATGACGTATAATTTATATTATATATAGTATTTTGTATTATATAATGTATAAAATAAGTTTATATGCATGTTATGTCATTTAATATAAAATATTATAGGTATGTAATATTTTATATATGAAAGACATTGGCCCAAAATCAGGATCGGCTCAGCCTGGGCCTATATAAACCTGAGCTAGGGACTATGTTTTAGGCTTGGAACCTTGGGCTGGGCCGGGCTCGGGCCTAAGCTATAGCCCTTATCATAAGTGCAAAGCTTAGCCTAGGCTCGACCCGGCCCGGCCCATATTAATCCCTAGTTTGAGGAGTACCTCATCAAAACAAATGGGATTGGGTTTTGAGACCTGCGGGTCTATACTAACTAATACAACATGGTACACAATAAAATGGACCGTGCTAAACCCGTGGGTCCGCACGATATGGCCTATATATTGTATTTAATAATATGCATATAAAATATATTAATATATATACATATTTTTATTTTTTATTTTATTTTTTATCTTTTAATTAAAAATGTGCGGTCTATGGCCCGACATGACATGGACCTGCCTTAAGGGTGTCAATTGATCAGGGACTGGACTCTATCCAATCCAAAATTAATTTGGACGGATTGGGCAAACTAACAAGACATATTGGATTGGATCAATCTGGTCCAAAATATTTATTAAATTGGATTGGATCAATCTGGTCCAAACAATTTATTAGATTGCATTGGACTTGGTCCGTATATATAATCAATTTATATTGGATTGGGTTGGATGAAATCAATATCTGATCCATTGATAATATATATAGGTGTAAATGGACCAGGTTTGAATTAGAACCCATTTAAATTTGGGTAAATCTCTTAAACTATTTTACTAAATTAACAAACTATACCTTTACTGTTGAAATATTGTCTTAAGCTATTCTTAAGTTTTTTTTGACAATTGGCATGTTGAAATATTGTTATACACTAATAGAGAAAAAATAAAATAATCGAATTTACCCTTCATTATTCATCAAAATTTCAAAATAAAACCCACCTGATGAAAGTTTCCAATTTTTTTCCAAATGCAAATAAGGGTTTTACCGAGGGGGACACAACTCTTCTGTTAAATCTCTTTAAAATCAATTCTCTCTCCTCTCTACCACCTCCATTGCACACAGTGGGATGTCAAGGAATCTATCGTCACCACCGTTGCAACTATTGCCACCATTGGTGAAATAGCTGAGGAGATGGCAGAGCCTCCGCGGATTGTTGTTGTTGCAGAATCTCCCTCTCCGGTTACTATGCAACCGGAGCATCCGGAACCAAAAGTCGCTACCCGCGGATCTTCACATAGGGGCTACTCATACGGATCTGCAAGCAACTAAACACAAGCTTCATCTTAGGTGTTTTTCTGGTTTATGGCTTCAGCCAAGGCTTCTCCTTGTCATTCTTCTGAGTTACAACCCCCACAACTCCGGCCAGTATGAACAAAATAAAAGGGAAAAAAACTTCAGTCCACCTCCCAGGATGGAAAACAAAAATATTAACCGATTTATCCAACCTAAAAAACCAATAGAGAATTAGCTTACATCTGTCATCTCCAACAGTTGGCGGAAGACCCAAAAAGAAAATATATACACCTGAACTCAATGCAGATCTGAAGCTGAGGCAGAGTCCCCCCTTACTCCCTTAGAATCAGTTCATTCCTCCAATAAACTACTTAAAACAACAAATCCGAAAAACCCAATTGAAGCAATCCTCACTCGTCATACTCGTATAGCCCATACCCGTCATCTCCCTCCAGTTCAATGGGATTTAGCAGCTGAAGTGCAGAATCCACAAAGGCTTTGCAAATCTGACGGTGAAATTCTCCCCACACCACCAACGGTGGGCTTGGAACTAAATGGATGCCCACTGAATCCAACACCACAACTCGCTTCAATGCCCCCATCTCCTGCTCCATTCGAGCACCAATGCACAATGCTTTCCAATTGTTTCCGGTGAGGGGTGATTTGGCCTGACCTAGTAAATAGTGGACACATGGATGTGACCTGATGACTAGGCATCGACTCAGCATTTTTTGTCACCTCAGTAGGACAGGTCACCCCAGGTACCTCAGTCACCTCAGCTAGGACTGAGGTCCGAGCAACTCGTGGTGCCCAGAACTACCAAGGTGACATGTAGCCAACTTCTAGAAGCTAAGCAGCTGTCTCTAAGCTTCACGGGAACATGCCGCATGTCCTTAGGTCTTATCCTCATCCCACCTGGATCGGATGGATTCGATAAGCCTTGTCGGCTAGCACGATATCCACCTCACAGTGAGGAACGAACTCTTAACAACACACACCGATGATCTCAGAAGTGTTTCATGAGACCCACAACAGCTTACCTATATAAGGGTGTCTACCCCAGTGGTACAAGGTACACGCGATTTACCGCTCACTAGCTATTGCTATAAAAAAAACTTGCAACTCGCATACATCAGCTACTAACTTAAGAATTGGAGCGACCACACCAGGTTAGCCACCCTAGGTTTTCTGATCCTACTTGTCTTGCAGTTCGACTGGCCACTTAAGCAACCGACGTTCGAGCTGCCATCCAGGTAGGAGCTACTAGATCGCGCACGATCAGTTCCTAAGCAGCTTCTTGCATTTCAGATCTTCAAAAAAAAATTACTGAACACATCAATCTTGCGATCCCAATCTCTGGTGGTCCATATTTTTCTCATTCTGGGATTTAACGTCTTGTCGAGATGGTGTTGTATGTATGCACTATAGGAGGTATACCCAGGGCAAATTCAAAGGTCACTGCTTGAAGATGGAGTTGTTAGAGGCGAAAACGACGTTTTCAAAGCGACACTGTTATGTTCTGGCTTCTCTCTCATTTGGAGACGACAAACCTAACTTCAGCTTGCTAACGCCTCTAGAAATGGTAGAAACGACTCGGTTTGTCTTTGCCACTGTTCCACTTATACTGATCATCGCTGATACAGGAGGTGGCAATGTTCTCAATGTTTAGATGACTGTTTAGGAATATTTTAGGAATTTTAAAATAATTAACACTCACATGATGTCACATGTGAATGAAGTGTGACGGAAAATTAACGGCAATGGAGATTTTAGACAATTATCAGAAAACTTAAGGGTAGCTTAAGACAATATGTAAACAGTAAGAATACAGTTTGTCAATTTTGTGAACAATAGAGATCTACCCTTTAAATTAAAACAAATTTGAATAGGTTAGACAGTCCAAACATTGAATTGGATTTGTCCGAAATGATCCAAAATAGTCATTGGATTGAATTAGACCTAGTCCATTTGTAATGGACTCACATTGGATTGGATCGGATTGAATCAAATCCAGTCAAATTGACACCCCTAGGCTGCCTGGTCTCGTGCCACAAGCACGCCGAGTTTTGAAGGATTCTAGGTCAGGCAAACATAGTCCACCTACGACCACGTTCCAACCCATCAATTGGCATGACCCACTATAGTATGAACGAGCTATAAAACCAGTTTCCATGTGTTTTCGGAAACCCATTTTTAAATAATTTATATATTTAAAACTGAAACTTGAAAAATAAGCTAAACAAATAGGAAGAGTATAAGGACGGAGCCAGTAATTTTTATGAGGGAGCCAAAACCTAAAATGATTTAGGAGAGAAGGGAGGGGGAATAAATATAAATGGGACATAAGAGAGGGAACTATCGACTTGAGGAGTGAGGATACACGTCCGTTGATACACAAAAATATACCGATACACGTCCGTCGATACACAAAAATGTATCGATGCTCCTCTAACTTCTGCAGGCAGGTTGGCCCAACCCAGGCTTAGGCTTGGGTTGGAAGGAGTATAAACATAAATTCATGAAGTATAAATACATATAAAATATAAGGATTTGCATTTTCCATATTTTTTATTTAGAGTAAATTATAAACACCCACTTGTATTATAAAATTAGTGACAAAGTTCCCCTGTACTTTTATTTAGCGACAAAACCCTCTCAAACTTTATTCATTAGACAAACACCTCCTTTCATTAATGTTTTGTTAGTTAATTTTGAAAAAAAATTCATTCGATTGTTTGATTTTTTTTAAATATCCAAATTACCCTTTTTTACTGTTGATTGTCTTTTCCATTGAAGTTAGGTGAAATGACTACAATAAAAACAACAATTTTAAAACTTTCAATGAAGAACATTAATCCCTTTTATGACACATATGGGAAAAAGGATGAATTAGAAGGGTTAGGCTTCAGTCAAAGCTGAATGCGTTCGAACATTAACATCATTCGGACATTAGGAGAGAATGACGCGCGTCCATAAGCGTATGTGCATGTAAACGGTTTACCATCAACACCATTAGTCATCCCTCTTTCAAAGTATTTTTTGCAAATCCTTTTGGTTCTCTTCTTTCCCGCGTCTCTCCAATCTCCACCCAAATCGACCCATCCCACTGTTCTGCTATCCTCTCCAACCGGTGAAGGCAAAAGGCTTCACCTGCGGTGGAATCTTCTTCTATAGTTCGGCGACAGCCTTCTTCTTTACTTCTCTTGAACAGTCTTCTCCCATGAAAAGCTGAATGCATTCTGTTGATGGTAGTGAGGTTTCGCCGGCGACGAACAACTTCATCTGCAACTGATCCGCCAACAACCTACTGGAGAGGATAACATAATGGTGATGCGTTTTGCCATTTGCAACTGATCCGCCATCTGCAACTGATTGTCCACTGGTTGATGGAAGAAGATTCTACCGCCGGTGATGCCTTTTGCCTTTGTCGGTTGGAGAGGATAGCAAATTGGTTGATTTGGGTGGAAACTGGGGAGACGCAGGAAGGAAGAGAACCAAAAGTATTTCACAAAAACACGTTACACCCGTTTATCATCCTTGCACGAATATAGAATGCACACACGCTTATACATGCTTATGGACGCGTGTTGTTCGAACGCATTCAGCTTTGACCGAAGCCGAACTCGAATTAGAAGATTTAACCAGGAGTGTTTAAAGAAATTTGGCCTTGAAATTCAACTCTGGGCAAATGAACGGCTATTATTTGAGTTTTATCGGAGTTACAGGTCGAGCCGTTTCGAAGAAGCTTCCCTTAAAGGTCGAGCTCGCACACTTAAATCGGCAGTTTTGATTAAAAAAGACTAAGCTTCACCGGGAATCATGTTCTTTTTGTTCTTTTATCTATTTCTTTTCTTTTCTCCTCCCCGGAGTGGCGAGTCGAGAACTTGAGGAAGAACCTCTTGCTTCCTAGAGAATCGAGCGATGTAAAGTGAAACCCTCACCGTCTTCCCCCGATCTCATCAAAGGAGAACTTCTGTTCACTGGAGTTCACTGATTTTAAAATCAAAGACAGAGAATCAAGACTTGTAGTTTAGAACATGAAAATGGAGAAAAGAAATGAAAAAGGACAGAAAACCGACACATTCTCTGAATTTGAGAACGGTAGCTAAAGACCGATAAATAAATCTCTGACCTTGTTTTGCTTGAGAAATTAGGAATCTATGTTTAATAATCATTGCAACTGTGTTAAAAGGCAAGGGAAATATATATATATATATATATATATATATATTTTCCGGATAAACAAGGACGCCTACCATGTGAAGGCGGAGAGAAGCAGGGGGGACTATAAAATTTAAAAAGATTGGAGGAGAAGCAAGGAGGACTCCTGCATTTCCGCCATTAATGGCCACGAAACAGAGCATTTGGAGCATGAAAACCAACACATCATCAGCAATTTAGGGTTTTTTGTTATAGTCACTAAAATTAATAACTCTGAATTCCTTATTGAGCTAGTGATTCTCTATGATTTGTAGAATTGTTATTTTGGTCAGAGGGTTTGTGTCGAGAAGATGAGAAAAGAGCTAAACGATTTCCAGGGTGAACCAGCACGGGCACCGGAACTCACCCTTGTAAATATTCTTGTATATGGCCATGATGTTTTGATCATGGAAGGGAAGATAACCATCAATTAAAACAAAGAAAATCACTCTATCCGATAACCATTTCCGAAGTTAAATAGGTTTCAATAAACAAAAAGGCAAGAAAAAATTTAGTAGAACACTTTGGTAATTTAACACTTTCTTATTGGCGTGAGCTGTAGGATATTCCTGAATTCAAGAGACAATTCCTATGGGAGTTAGTAATCACTTAAGCCAACGGATAATTAGTTTGTATAGGACAAGGAAAGATGAAACAAGGCTGTATATATATATTCACTCCCAATAAAGGAAAATATATACTGGAAATAAAGAATAATATCTTTCATTCTATACGAGTTGTCATGGTATTAGAGCGTCAATCCTACATTGAGGGCATTCGAGCGGTGATCTTACCGTGATTGGCCACCCGTGCTGAGCCTAGAACGGTCGGTGAGCCCAACCTTACTTCCTCCTCTGTTAGTGGTAGCAGCATCGATCTTGGCGGCGATCTCCTTGGTTGCGTGCTTCTTAGGCGTTGCCCTTTCCAGTCATGGTTGGTTTTCTCTCCGCTTGATGATCAACGACAAATCACCCGAAAACCAGGAGAGATAAATAGAAGTTTGGAGAAGCGATAAAGTCGTGTCGTCTATCTCCGACGTCGGAAGTTGGACGTAACCGGATAGGCGATCACTTCTTCCTCTGCCCTATGGACACAGCCGGATTGTGTCGTCTATCTCTGACATCAGAAGTCGGACGCAGCCAGATAGGCGATCATCACTTCCTCCGCCCTATGGACGCAGCCAGATAGGTGATCTCCAAAGGACCTCTGCACGTTCAATCTGCTGGGCAAATTTATCGGTTCTATGGAGCATCTACGGAGATCAGTATCAAGATCACGTTGTTGAGGTAACAAGAAATAAGCGGCATCAACAACGTTGGCTTTGGTCCTCTGTGTCTGCGTGTCTACACTACTATCATCAAGATCACGTTCTTGAGGTAACACGAAATAAGTAGCATCAACAACGTTGGCTTTGGTCCTCTACGTCTACGTGTCTACACTACGAGGTTGGTTGCGTGTTGGAACTTCTTCTTCTGTTTTTGCTTCTGCTTCTACCTGCCTCTTTGGTTATTTGAGTGAAGGAATTTGTCTGCATTTTTTCTGTTTTTTTCCTCCACTTCTCCACCCTTCCTATAATCCTCCTAGTCTAACATAAAAGGGAGATGTATAGAAATGAAGAGCAACATCACCCACTTCGTGTACTAATAACATACGAAGCTGAGATTCCCATCGGATCGGCGAAAAAGGAAGCAGGGACACCCTTTGGTAGATACAACCATGTTCGATTCAGAAACCTCAGATCCTGTTCGGGAACAATGATCCGATCCTATTCTCACCGAATTGACCACCAGAATGGCTGAAATCCTGCACAAACCAACCTCAACTACAGAGACTCCTGTCGCAAAGATTGGCATCAAGTTGGACAGCACCAACTATGATCTTTGGTCCCAGGTTGTTGAGATGTATATCTCTGGCAAAGACAAATTGGGATATATTAATGGCGAGCTTTCCCAACCTCCTCAGACTGACCCAACCTTTCGAATGTGGCGCACGGACAACGCTATTGTCAAGGGCTGGTTAATTAACTCCATGGACGTATCATTGATCGGTAACTTTATTCAATTCCCTACGGTAGAGATGGTGTGGGATTTTGTTGTTACTACCTACTTTGATGGTAGTGATACCTTGCAAGTATATGATCTCTGACACCATGTGACCCGCTTGCGCCAATCTAGAGGATCTCTTGAAAAATATTATAATGGTCTCCAAGGTTTGTGGCGTGAAATTGATTTTCGTCGTCCAAATCCAATGGAGTGTGCTGCAAATGTTCAACGGTATAATAATCTTCTTCAAGAAGAGAGAGTGTATATTTTCTTAGATGGCCTTGATGACAAACTTGACAAGATTCGAGTAGATGTACTCCAAATGCACCTGTTTCCCACTATACGCACATGTTCGTAGGAAAGCTATCTGGCAAAAGGTCAAGATCATCGGTAACAATATTGAAACTCCAAGAGCTATTTTGGCCTCCAAAAGTGTTAAAACAAGACAACCTACTTCATCCTCAATAGGCTCTCTTTCTTTGAGCAACGGAAAAGCTGGTATGTCCTCTAAATCTCGAACATCTTCTGATAAAACTAAGTGTTCTCATTGTGGTAACTCGAAGCATATCCAAGAGAATTGCTTCAAACTACATGGCTACCCTGACTGTTGGCATGAACTCCAAGCCCGGAAATGTCAAGACAAGGCTGGAACTGGTGGTAAGGTTGCAATGGTTACAGTAGAACCTCAACTGTCATTCACACCACCTGTTGAACTACCACAAGGAGACGTATACCTCTCAGATTCAGGTAACAATCTTCCCCACAACACTGTTGGTAGCAATGCATGGATACTTGACTCGGGGGCTACCGACCACATGACCTATGATGCCACTGGTTTTTCAAAAACTTCACCACGAAGACAGACTACAATTGCTAATGCCAATGGGGCTATATCTCCAGTCACAGGAGCAGGCACTGTGACCTTGTCACTTGCAATATCCTTAAAGATCACTTTGCTTGTTCCATCTCTCTCCCATAAATTACTATCTGTTAGCCAAATTTCCACTGATCTAAATTGTGTTGTGTTCATCTATCCTACTTTTTGTCTTCTTCAGGATATTCTTACCAAGGAGATAATTGGGCGTGGTACTAGGAGGGGGGGGGGGGCTCTATTACATAGATGATCTTAGTATAGGTCGAGCACATCATGCACATCATCAAAGTAATACCAAAGAACAATAGATTTGGGTCTGACATCGCCGGTTGGGACATCCATCATTTGGTTACATGAAGCATTTATTTCCGGATTTATTTACAGATATGCGGCCTCGTGATTTTCAATGTGAAACTTGCATCTTGGCTAAGAGTCATAGAACTATCTATCCTTTAAGTATGAACAAAAGTAAAGTTCCATTTGGTTTAATTCACTCTGATATGTGGGGGCCATCCCTAGTAACTACGGTGTCTGGGTTTCGCTGGTTTGTAATCTTTGTTGATGATTGCACTCGCATGACATGGTTATATCTAATGAAACATAAAGCTGAAGTGTTGAATGTATTTCAATCTTTCCATATGATGGTGAAGACTCAGTTCTCAACTAAAATTCAGGTTCTCAGATATGATAATGGCAGGGAATACATAAATCAATGATTCCAAGATTATTTATGGATTCATGGACTACTTCATGAGACTTCATGTCCACAGACTCCGCATCAAAATGGCATTGCTGAGAGAAAGAATTGGCACATACTCGAAACTACTCGTGCTTTGCTACATGGAGCACATGTACTTAATCGACATTGGGCTGATGCTGTTGCTACTGTTGTGCACTTCCTTAATCGAATGCCATCACGCGTCTTACATTTTAAGACACCATTACAAGCTCTTTCATCACATGTCTCTCTGCCACCCATGTTGATGATTCCACCTCAAATTTTTGGCTGTGGCATTCGTACATCTGCATAAAAATCAATGTATAAAACTTGATCCACGAGCAACGCGGTGCTTATTTTTGGGGTATGCGTTACATCAGAAGGGATACCGATGTTTTGATCCAGCCACCCAACGGACCTATGTTACCACGGATGTTACTCTTTTGGAATCTAAAACATTCTACTCTCCTTCCAAAACTAATTATTCTCTTAAGGGGGAGAGTCAGAGTGCAGAACATAATTGGTTTTTACCCGATTGGCTGAATAATAGTGATTCAACAGAAAATGTGGTCAACGAAGAACCTTCTACAACTGGTGTAGTTTCAAGAGAGACATCTACAACACGGGAAACATCTACATCGCCATCACCACTTCTACAGAAGAAATAGAGACCCCAACTTCCACAGTACCCGAAGACCCATCTCCTGAGAATAGTCCCGAAGTGAATGACCCTGAGGTAAACTCTCCTACTATGCCTTCAAGCTCAAATGATATGAATACTTCTGCTGATTATACTTTACCTTTCAGGCATAATCGTGGCAAACCACTCTAGATATTGAGGACCAGAAGTCAAAGTATCCAATTGCCAATTATGTATCAACAAAGAGACTCTCCAAACCTCTCAAACATTTGTGCAAGAATTGTCCTCACATCATATTCCCACTAGTGCTTAAGAAGCTTTGATAAACCTGAAATAGACACATGCCATACAGGAACAAATGGAGGCACTATTGAAGAACAAGACATGGACTCTTGTTACCTTGCCCGAAGGGAAGAAACCTGTAGGGTGATAGTGGGTATTTTCCATTAAATACAAAGCAGATGGGTCGATCGAGAGATACAAAGCGAGGCTGGTCGCGAAAGGTTATACTCAGATACATGGTGTAGATTATCAAGAGACCTTCTCACCAGTGGCCAAATTGAATACGGTTAGAGTTTTATTATCTCTTGCAGCAAACCTTGATTGGCCACTACACCAGTTCGACGTAAAGAACGCTTTCCTCCATGGTGACCTTGAAGAAGAGGTGTAAATGGACATCCCACCTGGTTATACAACAAATTCCAAGGCCAAAGTTGTGTGTAAACTACAACGATCACTATATGGACTAAAACAATCCCCACAGGCATGGTTTGGGCGGTTTAGTCTTGCGATGAAGAAATATGGCTTTCAACAAAGCAATTCAGACCATTCACTATTTCTAAAGCACCAACGAGGGAAGGTAACAACCTTAATAATATATGTAGATGACATGATTATCACCGGAAATGATTCAGGAGAAATAACAATACTTCAAAAGCAATTGACGACTGAATTCGAAATAAAGAACTTGGGAGGGCTCAAATATTTTCTAGGAATTGAAGTTGCTAGATCAAGGAGAGGTATATTTCTGTCTCAATGGAAATACACTTTAGATTTACTATCCGAAGTAGGACAGTTGGAGTGCAAGCCGACAGGCACACCAATTATTCAAAACCATAAACTTGGAGAATATCCAGGCCAAGTACCCACCAATAAGGAGAGATATCAAAGACTGGTTGATAAACTTATTTACCTCTCACATACTCGTCTAGACATCACTTACGTTGTCAACGTGGTAAGTCAATTCATGCATTGTCCAAGCGAAAATCACATGGATGTTGTAATGCGGATTCTTCGATACTTGAAGTCCTCACCCAGAAGAGGACTTATGTTCTCAAAGAATAATCATCTAAAGATTGAAGGCTATACAGATGCAGATTGGGCTGGAAATATCTCGGATAGAAGATCCACCTCGGGGTACTTTACATTTGTCGGTGGAAATCTTGTCACACGGAGGAATAAAAAACAAAAGGTGGTGGCCTTATCAAGTGTTGAAGCTGAGTTTCGGGGAATGGCTAAAGGGTTTTGTGAGCTTCTCTGGCTTAGAAGATTAATGATTGAAATCGATTTCTCCCAAATCTCTGAGATGGACCTATTCTGTGATAACAAGGCTGCCATAGATATCTCTCAGAATCCCGTTCAACATGGTCGAACAAAGCACATGGAGGTGGACTGACATTTCATCAAACAAAATATCAAAGACAAAATCATTCGATTTCCTTTTGTCAAGTCTAAAGACCAGCTGATGGAAATACTTACAAAAGTTGTATCCAGTAAAAACTTCTATAGCTCACTTGGCAAGTTGGGCATCCAAGATTTGTATGCACCAACATGAGGGGGAGTATTGGTGTGAGCTGTCAAACTAGGAGGATATTCCTGAATTCAAGAGACAATTCCTATCCGGAGTTAATGGTCACTTAAGCCAAGGGATAATAATCCTTATCATAGGAGTAATTTGTATAGGACAAGGAAAGATGGAATAAGACTATATATATATATATATATATTCATTCATTGTAAAGGAAAATATATATGGGAAAGAAAGAATAATATCTTTCATTCTACACGAGTTGCCATTTCTGTCATCCGACTTAATAGCCAAGGGTCTTTGTCTAATGGCTAAAGTTGGAACTTTGTCACTGACCTCATAGTATAAGGGGTCTTTATCATTTACCCTTTTATTTATGCCCTTGCGAAGCTTATTATGTCATAGTAATAATAACAAAATGCATAAATTATTAACTATTTTTTCATATTATAGATATAATATGATGTATGTATTAATGATGATTTGGACATAAATGATCTTAGGGTCCATTTGGTTTGCAGGAATAGGGATCTAGAATCGGAATTAGAATGGGCTATTCCGATTCTAACTATTTGCTTGGGCAAAATCGGAATCCCATTCCCATTCCTGCTGGAATGGCATTCCCCCATTTGAGAGAATGGCCATTTCCTATCCCTCCCTTGGGAATGAAATCCCATTCCTGATGATTTTAATTCCCATTCCCATTCCTGTCTGAACCAAACAGAATATGGGAATGGATCATTCTGATTCCGATTCCAGAGGATTTTGATTCCAATTCTGATTGCAAACCAAACAGACCCTTAGTTCAAACCAAATTGTTGGAAGCATCCATGAATAAAGCACCTCTTGAATTAGTCAAATAAAAGAAAAATAATCCATTAGTTTGATGATCAATAATTAACAAAATTAAAAGGCATTATAGAAAAGACAAGACACAACATACAACAAGAACATTTTGGTTTGGTAGTTTCCTTCCGGTTCGGATCTGGTAGGTACAACGTTGTAACTACATTTGAATAAGTACTTGGAATTTTTTTTTACACCTGTCCCTTAAAATGCCCTCAACCTACCTTTGGAAAAGATTAAAACCCACTTTTGATACTTGTCAAAATACTTATCAAGTGCTCATTTAACATGCTTATTTATGTTGTGCCTATTAAGTCCATCCGTTTCCTTGCGTTGAGGTGTGTTAGCTTTCTTTTCTCCTTTTTTTTTGGAAAATCTATGATGTGTGAAATACATGGTATAGAAAGAGTTTTGACCAATCAAAGCCCACCCATGAATCCTGATAAATAACATCTAACTGGCTATCACATTTATAATTCCAATTGATTGGTTAGAAGTTTTCAGATATCATATCTTTCCCATATCATAGTTGAACCCTATATCTTTTCCTTATTCCCGCTTTATTTATCAAAATAAATTGTTGGGAAATGGGGTCACCGGAACTTGGAGGAGAAGCACTAAGGCGTGTTCGTAGATACTATCTTTAGAACGCTATTTTCCCCCACCCAGTGAAACTGAGTTTGTTGTTGGGTTATAGGCAAATCCATTCGCAGGATACATCAGAGCCTTGGGCGAGAATATGCAATCAACAAAGTTGAAGAGTCTCTGAAGAAACCTTCTGTGAGACAGTAGCAGACCAAACTGAAAGAGAGACAAAGTGATTTTTGAAATTGTGTGTGCAAATGCTTGATTCACGCTCGTTAAATAAATTCTGAAGAGTCATGGAGTAGAGGAAGGTGCTGGTTCAGAAAAGGCTCCTTGAACAATCACAATTTCAAAAGTTGTGACTTTTAAAAAGTAATTAACAGTTAATGACTGTTAACTTTGAAGAAGCCTTTTGATCACACAAATCATGGTCGTTGATCACATCAATGGTTAGCCTCGCACCAAAAGCCAAAGTCGCCATTCTCGAGCTACGCAAAGTGTGAGCAAAGTGCATCTCTAAAGCATGCGCACGTATTTCTTGGTAGCAAGCCTCCATACTTTCCTCTTTGTATCTAAGGAGTGTAAATAAGGTCCTATTAAAAAAAACCAAAACAAGTCTTGTAATTTTTCAATGTGAGACAAGTTAAAGCTGATTTTAGTAAGAGAAAAGCTATTTTTCAAAACATGTGTACAGGTGTAATTTTTAATGTAATTGGCCAATCAAACCCCATTGGGTTTAATCTCTAATGAGATTAAAATCCAACATAAATAATATTTAGTGAAGCCAAACTCTTTTATCATGTGTAGAAATTAAGATATTATTCCTTTTCCTTTCCAAGCTAGCTTTTAATTTGCTTTCTAACCCTTGTAAAATTCGATAAATTCCACCTAATGTCTCATGATTGATAATTGATAATTGATTACCACTTTTGTGGTACTAGTTTATTGGTCACAAGTTTTTTTGATATCCTGAATAGGGGTAGCAATTTTTCACCCAACCCACCCAGCATCTAACCCACCCAACTTGCCCATTTACTTGGCGGGTTGTTTGATCAACCTGTCACCCAACCCGCCCATTTAAATGGGTTGGGTTGTAGATAACCATTGGGTTAACCATTACAGGCATTAGTATTAATTCCTTAGCCTTTTTTTTTCTTTCATTTGAATTAAATAATTTATAATTAATGCATTAATTTTCTATTAATTATTGACTAAATTTAGTTTTGTCTTGAATCAACACACCTCACCCAACATAAATCCAAAGCAATTTGACCCAAGTCTGGACCAGTTCAACGTGGTATGACCCGATCCAACATATAACGGTCAAGTTCGACCCGAATTCGAAATAGACCTCGGACGTGATGGCTTGGTATTGCTTGCTTTGCCCGGTTTGGGTCGTCTAGTCCAACCACTATTCACATAGCCTGGCTCGACCCGAGTCGACTTGAAACCGAAACGGGTCAGACTGGGTGGGGGTCTGAACCCTAAATCGCCTTGCTTTCTTTGCTCAGTTTGGATCATCCAACTTGGTTCATATCCGTGCAACCCAACCCGAATACGGCCTAGTCTGATTTACTTCTTTCGACTTGCTTCGGGCCAATTGGTTCGGCCCCAAACTCGTGCACAAACTTGATATGAGCTGACCCAAGTCAATCCACCATATGACTGAACCGGTCGAGTCGGGTTTTGTCTGACCGGACTGAACTAGTTAGGGCGGGGTCTAGTCCAACTGCATTGATCCAGATCTAAACGGTTCAACCACTCTTGAACTTGATGTGATTACCTCGAAGACAATCCAATTAGATAGTTCAAGTTCGTTTGACCGGTTTAAACCTATGTTGTTCATCAAATCCGAAACTCGAACATGGTTAAATGGCTTTGCTGCTTGTATAAAAATAACATGCATGTGATGTGATTTGAACCTTCACCATTTGTATAAATAGCAATTACTATTACCACTAAGCTATGACTAACTTATTTATTAAAAAAGAGTTAGTTGTTTTTTTTTTTTTTTTTTTTTTGTATTCATAAATATAAGATTAATGGGTTTGGGTGGATTGGATTGGGTTAAAGCGGGTTTGGGTTGAACCCAATCCATTTAATTTTATATAATTGGGTCATTAACGGATTGGCGGGTTAAATTGGTTGGGTTGAAACTCAACCCAAACCACCCAATTGCCACCACTAATCTTGAGGTACCCGTAAATAAAAGATTGCATGATACCTAAAATATTATCAACTATCATCCAGTGTCATGGAAGAGGTAATTAACATTGTCATGTTGATCCAGCATCATAGAAAGTGCCTAATAATCATGACATCCCAACATTATATGGTTCATAATTCTAATATAGAAAGCCTAACTTGCCACATGTTCATAAATAAGGTTGTATTTGATATCATACCTGTTTCTAATTCAAACGTTTTGAATTAATCAATACAAATTGATGAGAGATATGATATTACATTACATATGAGAGTCAGCTCAGCTAAAATGATTAGGCTTCACACGCTTGGAGTAACACAAAAGATTGGAGGCAGAAACAACAATTTTGTACCAAACATAGCATAAATGTCAAAATTAAATGTGATTCATGTGAAGTGAAAATGATTGCCCAATCCTTTCTTATGGACTATAATCCAAGCCCATGGTTCTCCGAGCCTTCCTCTTCTCTATGTTTATGTTCATAATCAATGAGATTTCCACCAACTACATATCAATACAATCAGAACCATGCAAAAACGTACTATTGAGTACGCATGAAGGTAGCCAATAATAGAACCGGACCAGGCCAGAAGTTGGATTAATTAGTGGTTCAATTGTTTAACCCATAAAATAAAAACCATAAGAAGTGGAAGCTAACTAGGTACACTAATACTAGTTCGACTGTTCGGCGGAAATCCTGCCTCGTCCAAACCTGACAGCACTGGTGCCTCCCAATACCTTGTCCCAATACTACCCCCAAGTCGAGATCTGCTTTAGTGTTCACAAGACCATGTTTATACTGTTAGCATGAGTAGGGAATATTTTTATACTTATTTACTTTTTTTCATAAAGAGATGTTCTCAATGAAAGACTACTGTAAGGCTGTAAGTAACTGTACTAATGATGCAAACACGTCTTATGAGAACCGAATCCGATTTCCCCTAAGTTGTATTCATGATCATGACTCATGAGCTATACAGCCACGGTCAGGTGGGTGAGGGCCAGGTTTTGGTCCAATAGGTCGGTCCAGGTTTGCAGATACCTCTAAACAAGCCGGACTCATCGGCATTATTTGTAACGTTTTATAGGCTTAAAAAGTTAGCCATTTTCATTTGTCTGAATTCAAATTTGAAAGCGACGCCATTGCATTTATTACTAAAGTTGGTGTTATTTTCGGGGCCGGTTTGGGTGGGTTGAGTTAAAGATTCAGCTAAATTTCAGATGTTTTAAAGCGCTTGTGATAAATCATACAAAGATGACTGTTTGATAGAAACTTTAGGCTCTCAGGAATTTTCATCATATTATTATAAAGTGGACATTTGCTCTGGTTTTCTGTACTATAAAGTGAACGGTTGATTTAGTTTTCTTAAACTGAATATTTGCTTTGATTTTGTTATATCTTATAAAATTTAAATTTGATTTAATGATATCAAATTAATTTTATCCTTTCACTTGCATACTATTAATTTATAAATTATTTATAAGAGGCCCACCTTAGAAAGTCAGGAATTAGAGATTACATTGACGCTGTTCCACATAGAACACCTTACAATTGCCCTACATGTACATTTCACCATACATTGGGAACATCTCCCATCAAAAAATATTTTCAATGCACAATTGGGAGGTGCTGCGGACAACCGATCTGATCTCCAATAATCAGATGGGAGCTGTTTGAACTGAAATCGAGTTAATTACGATGTTCTTAAATATTTTATTCTCTAAAAAACTAAATAATAAGTTATTGAGTTCAGCCACTTTTGAAACACAGCATTTCATTATTTTTAGTTTAATTCATTAAATGGGTCTGATATACTTTTTGAACTCTAAATCCAATTTTATTTGCAACCCCTCTCTATTTTAGTATTCTTACGTAAAAGATGTCGATATCTTGCTTTGTTACTACATCCAACGGCCAATACCAAAATTGACCTACCAACAGGCTTAGTGACACCAATGCCCCTAACGGAAATTGTGAAGGACATATTTGATCTTGGGCTACTTACTTCCTACGAAATGGGTAATGTTGGAAAATGATTTTTTTGTTAAGACTTGGATATCAGGGAGGTGACACCGGGAGCCCACGTCGACGCGCGCAACGAGAGGAAGTAGTCGAGAACCAGCAACGTGGCGAGAGGCGACGTCACCAAGGCGTCAAAATCCACTAACGCGTGGCCGTAGAAATTGCGGTATTTGAAGAAGCCAGCTACACACCGCACTGTTGTCTTGTGGGGTCCAGAAAGGACAAAGGATAATCAGTGATAAGAGTCAAAGCGATGGATGGTAGTGATCAATGGACTATGTGAGACGGTGATGCTTGTGTCGCATGTGGTTTCAAGTCGGCAGTCAGGCGCTCCATTTTCTACCACCAAGAGGCAAGAGATTCTTCCTCACTCCAACGGCTCTTTTTCAAGGAAACCAGAGGCAGAGGGACAATATATATAAAGTTATATAAACTGATATCGTGAGCCGTTGGGAGCGGATTACATCGGATATAACTTCATTTTCATGGTCTCCATACAAGCAATCCAATTGGGTGAAAGAGAACAGAAAACCCCTCAACAGAGAGATTTATATAAGCTTTGGAAGTCGTTGAGTTCACCAGCTGATGATCATCATCTCCTGAACTTCGTTCCATATGGATTGCTTAGTTCTTCCGGTGGCGTTATGGCGACGATGGTCGTTCTCGTCGTCAAGACTTGGGTACCGGACTTTGTCGAATGAAGACGGTGAGAATTCAAGGACGAATCTGGTGACTGTGGTTGCTGGGAAGGAGAAGAAGGAGTTCTTGGTGGACCCATTTGTGTTAGAGGAAGACCCATTTCGGTTATTGTTCGAAACGAAGAGGAAGGAGAGGAAGAAGAGGAAATTCGACGCGAATGAAGAGAAACGGGTGATTTTCGTCGATGTGGATGCGATTTTGTTCGAACACATGCTGTGGTTGTTGTACAATGATTGTTCTTCTCTTTTTCAGCTGAATCTTAAAGAGATTATAGACTTCTATAGTCAAGATACTTAGAGAGATTTAGCTGCAAAATTAAAAGAAGAGGTGCCTTTTCTTCTGTTCTTTTTTTCTTTTCTATAAATACGTAAGTCCTTTTGATTAAGGACCCGTTTATCTTTCTCCTTCCAGAGATTGCAAGAATATAGTATATTTATCAATAATGCTAACTAGTTCTTCCCACTTTTCTTTTTCTTTCATTTTTTTTTTATCTATATACTAATTTAGGACTAATTAAGAGTACTCTTTCTTTGATCTTTGATCTTTGTTTCCATAAAAATCTCTCTCTCTTCTTGGGTGGGTGGATGGAGGATTCGTTCTTTCAATAAATGAAAATTGATGTATCATATTACAGGTGTTAGGTGCATTCACGTGTGAATACAATTTGGACACCCATCACCCATGATGAATTGGCAGTTTAATTAAAATAGAGCTGTGAGTGAGTCAATGAGTTAGGTAGGGTGGTTTAATTCTGGCTCGGGTTAATTAGGCATAAACCTAATTAATTCTGGGTCTTACCATGCCTAACCCGAGCCATCCACCCAGTTGGAAAATAGTGGTGAATTTAACCCGATCCTTTCTAAAAACCAGGCATGGTCGAGCCCATGCTATCTTTCTAAAAGCCAGGAGCTAGCTGAAGTAATTAATAAAGAAATTCAAGAAGCAATATAATTGACGTACTGCATTTATAAAGTAAGATTGCCCCCACTTCCTGAACCTGATTAACTGGTTGTTCTCGTTCCAAAAAGAAAGAGACTCCTTTTATTCCATGATCAGAATTAATTTACTGATAAAGTAAGATTGGTGCTAAAGTGGTTAAGGGAGGCTCCTACAAGGAATTCCAATTTGACTGTCTACCGCTTGGCATTTCTTTTGGTGGTAAAGAAGGCATATTCATTCTCAGGGTCTCTTTTTCCCAATTGAAATTGAATTCTCTATTAATTATTGCTCCTTCTAACGTGTATAATTAAGGATGCTTATTTCAGTCTGAAGAATGGAGATGCCTGCCTTGTTATGGCCATATATAGTAATTGAATTGACATAGTGTGTTCTCTAAGTCGGTAAGTAGTTGTTGGTTTTAATTTTGCTTGTGGTGCCCGTGAGTTTGTTTCAAGGTCAATTAAAACCTATAGATGGTATAGGGATTTTCTATATACAATTGTTATGTGAAGAAGAATTCCCTTCAAGTTTATTAATTATTTAGCAAGGCAAGTAAAGGAATACTTTGGTTGCCTAGCTATATGCTCACCATACCCAATCCCATATGTTATGTATTTAATACTTAATATGTTTGGTTCCATTTGTGTTTATTGAATAAACTTTTATTGATAGTGCTACAAAGGCATCCCGTCAGATGCCTCTCCCATTTCAGGAAACTTCATTATAGAGTTTCTTGGTTTTGCAATCACACAAGTACAAAATGATTACTAAATAAATGTAAATAGAACCAAACACTCTGAAAGTTTTCTGCTTCATTTCATTGTTTGCTTGGTGGGACTCTACTAAGATTGGATGTGAAAAAAAGGGACTATAAATGTTTGTCAAGTCTTTGTGAGTAGAGAGGCACAGTTCAGTTGCCCAAAAGATGCACTGAGCTTTTAGGATTTTGCTTCTGAAGATCAAAAGCGTTTTGACAAATATTTCAGACTACCAAGTTTTTAAAAATGCATTAAAAGGTTATTTATCATGTGAAAAGAAAAGCCTCATTCAAGTTTCTCGTGGTTTTAGTCTTTTTGAGTCTTTTTCGGGCGAGTGTTTTTATTAGCTTGTATTGCCAAATGGAAAGACTGATAATTGGTCTTCCAAGCTTGTCAACGCTTAGAAGACTGTGCAGAAAGACCAAAAACTTCAGTAATTTCAAATTTTTAGGGGGGGTTGCATTTTTTTTCTCATCTTCTTGGCTTTCTAATACTACTAAGGGGATGTTGTTTTTTTTCAAATTTTGAGAGAGGGGAAATATCCCATATTCTTTTTTCAGATTTATGTGGGGATTAGGGAAAGTTTATTTTCTTGGGTATCACTTACCCATCTCCTAGGTGGGTAAATAACTTTCCCATCTAGGGGGAAACTTGCCAACACTTGAATGAGACAAAAATGCCCCTTTTAATAATGGATTTTTATGGCTAAAACGGTTATTGCCTTATTTACATGAGAAATAAAAGAACATGGGTAAATGCACTTACCTAGGTGAGTGTTTCCTAAGAAAAACTTACCTAGTTGCATTTGCCTGGTAAGTAATTTACCAAAAAGCGAACATGGCCAAAATGGAAAAAGACAAAAAAATTGGACTTATCTTATTGAAGCTCAAAAGATTGTGTCGAAATACATGCTAAATGCCTATATATTAAATAATAAAATGGTTTTTGAGACAAAATTTAATTTGTGTGATTTGATATGTTGGGATTGTATCTTATTTTGCAACCACTGGATTAGTTTTAATCTAATGGTTGGTGTGGTATCTCTTTAGATTAAAAAGGTTTTACATTTTCTTTTGTATGTAGGGTTAAGTTTTTTTTTTTTTTTTTTTTTTTTGAGAAGGTGTGAGAGAAAAATATAAAGTGTTTTTCGTGTGAGAGTGGGTTTTTCTTTTGTTTTTGTTCTTCATGTTGAGTGGAAAGGGAGAACGGGTGTACAAGGGTCAAGGGTTGGTTTGGGCTAAAAGCCACAAAGTACTTGTATTGTTTCTCAGTTTTCTTTCATAGCAAAGAACATGTTTCATCTCTTTTGTGGACGTAGGTAGTAGGGGTGGCCACAAGCCGAGCTTCGAACTGAGTTCAAGCCTGATATATAGGCTTGTTTGCTAATCGAGTCGAGCTCGAGCCTAGTGAAGCTCGATTCGCGAGGCTCGTGAGCCTAGTAAAATAAATAAATAATTTTTTGTTATATACATACATACATACATATACATATAAATATATAAATATATAATAAATATTTTTTATAATATTTTTATTTTTTATGTATAATGGTAAATAATTTTGTAATTCTTATATTTTTGTATCTAAAATAAAACATTATTTATATGTATATTTTTTATGTATAATAATAAATGGTTTTTATAATTATTAATTTTTTGTATGTAAAATAAAAAATATTTTTATATGTACTTTTTATTTTTTTAGAAAACAATTTGGCTTGCAACCAAGCTCGAACTTGCGAGCTTTGAACCTAGCCGAGCTCGAGCTCAAATCTCTAGCATGAATCGAGTTCGAGCTCGATCCTAACACAGTTTCAGCAAGTTGAGCTTGAATAACCAAGTATTCAGCTCGGCTTGGCTTGAATCCACCTCTACTTGTTAGGTAGAACCACGTAATTTTTTTGTGTTCTTTGTGGCGCTTGGTTTTACTTGGATTTCATCATTTTTACTGCTATTAGATTTCTTGTGGTTGCTATTTCAAATACCTTATAATTTTATCCTAAGGGTGGTTGTTGTCAGGGGTGAGTATTCGGTTATAAATTGAACCAAATAAATCAGATTTTAAAAAACCAAACTTTATAAAATATAAAACCAAACCAAAACCAAAACTGATTTTTTTGGTTATTCCGGTTAAAAGCAAATTTTGTTAATATTATACTAATACATATTATATATTATATATTAATATGTTTATGTATATTATAATATATATATAGGTTAATGTATATAATATATATTAATATTATAATATATTATGTTTTACATATTAAGAATATATATTATATTATGTATATAATAAATTTTTATTAATTCGGTTAGCCAAATTTCTAATCCTGAAAATCGAAATCGAAACCAAAAATTTTTAAAACCGAATTAATTGAATAAAAAAAACTAAAAACCAAAAAAACCGAACTAAGCAAATCAAAATTGAAAAATTCGGTTCGGTTTTAACCGAACAATGCTCACCCCAACTTGTTGTAAGGCCCCCAACAAGATAAAGGTTGAAATAGGAGCTGAATGCTGAAAATAATCAATTTAGAAATAGGGTTCTCATTTTTCAGCATTAAGTGACTCCTTATTGAATGTTGAAAGATTTCAATAGTGTCTTATTATTTTTATATTCCATTTTTTTGATAAGAGAGTTTTATGTACCACATGTATCTTGTTTTTAAGCAGACAATTTTTTTTTCAGCATTATAATTTTTTAATAAGAATTATGATAATAAACAACGTGCCTATATTTTTGATGTTGTTCTCCTTCATTTTTCTTGCCATTATTTGTTCTACAAGCCTTATAATTTTGAGCATTTATGAATGAAATTAGACGTTAAAAAAAAATAAGGTTTTTTTACCATCACAACCTCTCATATGGGCCTCATTGGGCTGGAAGTGAACCACCCTTTAGACAAAGCAACATCCACTACATTGGGCGCAAAAAATGGACCTTGGCATCAAAGTAATATGAGCTAGCCCTGAACTAAGAGTTGATTGTTCAATCCAACACATATTCGGCATTTCGGCCCACAATATGCTGAGGCCATAAATTTTACTTTTACGATTTATTTTGTGGTCGGATCTCAAAGCAAGCACATGGAAGACTGTATTGTCGTGGGTCATTGATGGGTGACGTTGGTCTCGGTTTGCTTGCATATATAGAAGTCCTCTAGTGTGTTGGAGTCATAACGTGGAGCAGAGTTAGAACTATTGGATGAGAAGTGTACATTAATGTAATGATCATCAATGAATGGAGGATAAATAATTAATGATCAGAAAGAAGATTGTTGATTGGGTAGAGGGGGACGACATTGAATAAAAGTATTCAATTTTCCATGAATGATTAAATTACATATTGAGCTCTTCACCGGGTTGTCGCTTTTCTTGCTGGGTTGAGATTTGAGCTTTGCATTTCTTGCTTTTTTTTTGGGAGAATTGTACTTTGCACCTTTTAGCCTCAGGGATCAGGCCAAGTCACGTTGGATGGATTAGGCTTGAATTTTTGTTTCATGGACTGGTCTGGGCTTAAAGATTTGGCCTTTTTTGTAGAGATGGGTTTGGGTTAAGACTTTAGGTAGTCCGAATTCAACCTGACCTGTTTCAATTAGAGACTGGCCTAATTATGTACATATTGACACATATCAAACACTAGTGAGTGTGCACGTGTTTTAAACATGATATTTTTTTTATAATGATGATGATGATAGTAAATAAAATATTTTCAATTTTTTTTATAATTTTATTCTTATTTATCATACTTATTTTTGTTTAATATGATAAATATACAGTATTAGAGATGTGCCCAAGTGTCTTCTACCATTTTTTTTTTGTAATTTTTTATACTTTTGTTTGTTTTCATCATTTTTAATTTTTATTATTAATTAGCTATGACATTAAGGGTTTACACATTTAACCTAAAAGGTTGAATTGTTGACTTTCTACTAAATAGGAAAACAACTCGTTTTTGGGTTGATTTTAAATTTACATTTTACTTTTGTCATTGAAATTTTGATTTTTATCTACCATGTCAGTTTTGAGCCCATAGGGGCCTATAAACCAAATAAGCCTAACCTTCTCACAAGTAACCAAAGCATGCAAAATAGATTCTTTTAACAA
This sequence comes from Nelumbo lutea, assembly GCF_056320005.1. NCBI lineage: Eukaryota > Viridiplantae > Streptophyta > Magnoliopsida > Proteales > Nelumbonaceae > Nelumbo > Nelumbo lutea. Next base: position 210,719,415 of record NC_142684.1, read on the forward strand.
AGAATAGATTTTACAAAAAGCCTTAGTTCTAATGCTTTTTAAAACTAGATTTTCATTCATTGCCAAAGAATTACAACATCTCCAAATAAACATCTTAATAGGAAAAAAGTGTAGGCAATGCAAGGGAATTACATCTCACAATTTTGTTCTAGGCAACAAAATGCACTGATTTAATGGAAAAAAGGAACTTTTGGACCAGGGTCTCAAGTTAAGATATCTTTAGAGGTGTTCTGAGCTAGGACAATTTTATGAATTAATGGGCTATCTTAGGGATAAAAAGAGAATTAATACTTTCTAGATTCCAACTTCTATCCCTTATGTTTATGAGATACACCATTTTAGAAGGGCGACTTGACCTTGGTTTTGGGCCCATGGGTTTGAAACCCTTTATGTTAGGAATCCAAGGTCATCCCAAATATTAACTAAGTTTTCACTATTTACTGACCATCTCATCCCTTGTAGAAGAACTTCTCTTTCAACAAGAACACTTTTCCATCTCTAAGATCTTGTGGTAGATAAGGGATCCTTAAGGAAATTCTTGTTTTTGATATATATATATATATATATATATATATATATATATGTGTGTGTGTGTGTGTGTGTGTGTGTGTGTGTGTGTATGTGTTAGGAATCCAAGGTCACCCCAAATTAATATTAACTAGGTTTTAACTATTAACTGACCATCTCATCCCTTGTAAAAGAACTTCTCTCTCTCTCTCTCTCTCTCTCTCTCTCTCTCTCTCTATATATATATATATATATATATATATATATATATATATAGCTTTGACGACTTAGACCACAATTTTTTGGGGTTTTTATAAATTTTCTAGGCCAATTTTGATAAAAGAACTAAATTGAAAGAGTGAGGATTCCTGAAGCCTATGCCACACTCAACTTTGCTTCTACAAGCCTTTTCCTAGCTCACCCAATTGATTTTATGATCTCCCTTATTACCTCCCCACCAAAAGTATCTATGTTTCTTGGCTAGGTAATTGCATAAAGATTTTGGTAACAAGGAACAAGACTTATTATAAGTAGAAATGACATTAATAACTGCTTTTATAAGTACTTCTTTTCCTGCAAGGGATAGATACTAACCCTTCTAACTTGAAGTTTTTCTCTCAACTCTATTAATTAGGTATTGGAAAATGATTTTTTAATTGACCTAGATTCATAGGTAATCGTAAATATTTGTTGGGGGATTGAACCGACTTGAAACCCGAACTTTTTTCTATAATCATTTCTAATTTATGGTGCTTATTATTGCTGAAGAAAATTTTAGATTTATTGATATTTACCTTTTGCCCAAAAACCTTCTTATAGTCCTTTAGAGCATTCAGGAGCTCCTCTCCAACCCCAAGGGAGACTCTTGATAAGATGTAATTATCCTCTGCAAAGAACAGGTGGGAAATGATTGGGCTACCACAACAAATTTTGATTCCAACACCATTGTTAATTTGGACAAGGTGGTTTAATCTCTCTGAAAGAACATCGGCGTAAACAAGGAACAAGTAAGGCGAAAGAGATCTCTTTGTCTAAAATCACTAGAAGGGAAGATTCTCTTCCTAGGGAACTATTGACCAACGCTTTGTAGGGGACAATGGTTACACATTGCATAGTTCACTTGATCCATTTTTTCCAAAGACCTTTTTCTAAGGACTTCTCCCAAGAAATTCCGTTCTAATCTATCATAAGCTTTGTTCATGTTCAATTTTAGAGCCATGAAACCCTTTTTACTTTTTGTATGCTGTATATGGTGAATTATTTCATGAGTTATAAGAATATTGTCAGTGATGGCTCTACCCGAGAGAAAAGCACTTTGGGTTTTGATGATGACACTCTCTAGAATGATTTTTAATCTAGTGACCATGATTTTGCAGATAGTATTGCATAAACTAATGGTTCTAAAGTACGTTGTTTCCTTTAGGTTTTTTATTTTTGGGATTAGAGTTAAATAAGTTTCATTTAGCTCCCTACAAAAGCTTTTAGAGTTGAAAAAAATCTTGGATTGTTGTTACATTGTCATCCTTGAGGATTCTCCAATGTTTTTGATAAAAGAAGTTTGGATAGTCATCAGGTCCAAGAGCTTTTCTTGGTGCCATTTGAAAGAGAACATGCATTATTTCTTTCTCAACAACCTCTAACTCCAGAGAAATTTTCTATTTCTTAGTGATTTTGTTTGCCACTAACTTCATCAATTGATCCAAGTTATTCGGATAGCATCAACAAAAAACTTTTTGGATCTCATTTTGGCCTTTAATCCAATTACCATTTGCACTTTTAATTTTCACCACTTATTCCTAGCTCTCTTAATGGTTTGGAGGTGGAAGAATTTTGTGTTCCTATCACCATAAGTTATTAAATTGGTTTGCACCTTTTGAACCCACAAGATTTTTTCTCGTTTTAAATCAAAGCTTAATTTATTTTGTAAATCCTTTACTTTGTTTTAGGGTAAATTACAAAGACCCCCTTGTACTATAGGGTTTGTGACAAAGACCCCCCTGTACTTTGTTTTACAACAAAGGCCCCTATACTATGACCATAAGACAAAGACCCCCTTTCGTTAGCTTTCCATTGAAATCCATGTTGCAATATTTTTTAATCCCCATACTACCCTTGTAATAACTATTGGGAGAAAAACATTATTCATCTTTCCCTACTTCACAATACATGAACAGGTGGCGATAATCCCTTCTGCCTCGTATTCCTCCACATCTCTCTCTCTCTCTCTCTCTCTCTTATTGCTAACACTGTTCATCTTATTGCTAACCAATAAGAGAAAAAGTACATTTTTGCTACATTACATACAAATCTTCCGCCTACTGATCTATGTAAGTTCATATCGGTCACATCAAAGATAAATTAAGTTAATCAATGGTAAATTTTATAACTTCGGAAAGGAATCTACTTAACAGAGGACAGATAAGATTTTTGGAGTGTTTTTAGTTTCTAGAGACTGGTATAGACTTTTTTTTTCATGTAGATAATTGTCTACAAATGATCCCTGGCTATCTAGTTTAGGGATGTGAGCGTCTTGTAATAGAGAAAAGAAGCTCATTTTCTTACATAGGGACACCAATTCCCTAAGTCTACTCAATTTCTCACCGTTTTTAAAGGTGATTGTAGAAATCTTAAAGATAAGGTAGTTCAATAATCTTACATTTGTGATGCTCCTTAGACATCGAAAGCTCAAGGCCGGACATCGTAGAAAAAACTGCAAACAAGAGCATTAAAAAAATTTCATGAACAGAGATGAATTTTCAAACAAAGATGGAACCAAAATAGAAAAAAGAAACTCAAAGTACCAGAAATTGAAGGAGTGAGGACCCCGTAACCAATGACCATGCATGTTCCAATCAAAGCTAGAATAAGCAACACCTTGTGCTTCTCTAGCGTCGATTTTAACTTCGAACCGTAACTCATGTCCGGTGGACCAATGCCATCATTCTTGTACATCGATAGCTCCTCTCCTCATATGCGACTTGGCCACTAGACAAGAAGCCGACTCTGGCGTGCCGGCACAGTAATGAATACAACACAAAAGCCCCACTTTCGCTATTATTGCCTGCTCGGAGCACAATGAATACACATTTGAGTAGTGGTATCAAAGTTAGAGTCCAGAACACGAAAGACAGCACCCCATAAATCTCCTCATTTGTCTCTGAGTGCTGAATGTCCTCCAAAAATGTACTCTTGTAAACGTGGAGAGGAGAAGTGCCCAAATCCCCATAAACAACGCCCAAGCTCTAATAAGCCAGAGCCAAAATAATCCTCCATGGCCGAGAGTAACGAGTTGTGGCGGCTATGGCCGAGCGTAACAGAAAATAGAGGAAAGTGGGAAGAAGAAAGGAGAGAAGAGTAAGGGGAAGGGAGTCTTTGTCTCACGGTCATAGTATAGAGGAGTCTTTGTAATTTACCCTTTTTTACTCAAAGACTTTTTTTCAGCCAAAATTTTCCATGCTTGGAGTTGATTGGAGCTTTTTTATATTCTCTTGAGCATTTCTAAAACCTCCTTATTCCAATTTCTTAAATTTGCTTGAAACTTATTTCCATAGTTTATTATTTTCCTCTGAGAGTTTCCTATATGAGTACCTTCCCATGCTTAATTATCTTTTCGCAATTCTCATGTGTGAGCCACATTACTTTGAAGGGAAAGGGCTTCCTAATTTTTGGCAAGGGAGGATTAATGTCAAGGCAAATTTGAGTATGATCTGATCCCAAGATTTCTATGTTGAGGACCAAAGCATTTTGATGGATCAACTTTCATTCCATGTTTTTGGAAGCTCGACCAAGCTTCTCCTTCATATTGTTTGAGTCCTCTCTTCCATTTGTCTATGTGAAACGAGGGCTATTGCTTTCAATTTCCAACAGACTATATGCCTCTAAGCATCTTTTACTTTTGCATATATCACTCATTCTAGGGTTTTTACCCCCTTCCTTTTCATTTTCTCTAATTATAAAATTGAAATCTTCAATACACACCCAAGGATTATTAACCCTCATAACCAATAATTCTAAAACATTTAAGAAAGCATATTTCTTTCTTTTTTCAGATTCACCATAGATAAATGTACCCATCCGCTCATTATATTGAGTCCACTCCCCAACAATTCTAGTTCCATAAGAACTTCAACTTTTTCCTACAAGTTATGAGAGAACATTTTGTTTCAACGAGGAAAAGGACATCAATTTTCAGTTTATTCATGGTCTTTTTCACTGCTTGAACCGTCAAGATAGATCCAATACCTTGATGTTTCACTACTCGAATCCACTTATTATGATGAAAACTTGATTTGCTTCTTTTTTGTTTTTTTTTTGAATTTTTAATATTAAAGATTTCTTTCCATGGGGGTTTTGACCTGAACGAACATTAAGGAGGACAGGTTTTGGTAACATGATTAAATTTTCAATGTTGACATCAAGGTATGAGTTTGCAATTACTTTTTGTATCTCCACAACCAATTTGGAAAAGTATCTCTTTGCACATTTACCAAGAGCTTTCCTTTTTTCACAACACTAATTCTTTTACAAAGTATGAAGAGTATAGGACATCCATAGTTTCATTCATCTCCAGTGGTGAGGGTGAATCACTATGATTTTGCTTTTGTTTTCCTATGGTTGTTGAGTCACATTCGCCTCCTTTGTTCTTGTCCTTTCTATTAGAGCTTTGCATCTAGCATTTCATCTGGGAACCTCAACCATGGCCCGTACCCCCCTGACCCCTTTCCTCCTTCATTACTTGTTTTTTTTTTTTAGTTTTTTGGTTAGTTCTTAAATATTATCACCCTTCTTAAATTAATAGGATTTTGCTTCATGCCCTAAAAAATCACACTTTTCACAAAATATGGGTAACCATTCATAAATGAAGGAAAACCACATATTTTTGTCTATTTCATTTAAACCACTTGCACCTAAAGGGATGGACTTCTAGATGTTAAGACTTGCCTGGATTCTTAAGGATTTTTGTCCTTATACAGCTTGATATACAAAAATGATCAACCATGGCCAGATGAATGCTTCTTTACTACTCTTCAGCAAATCTAAAAGATTGTAACTTTATTGGGACATCTTGAATTCTCATCCAAATATCAAGATGATTACTAAATAACCCTCTTGGAATTATATTTTTACTCCACATTTTTAACAACAAAGGAAGCCCATTGATATGCCAAGGTCCCTTTTTCATAATGTGCTTTATATTTGATCTTTCAATCCAATCGACATCATATTTCGTTGTGCTCTGTAGGTTTCTAACCTTTTGAAGAACACTAAAGGCATTCATTGCATTGTTAGTTAAAACCATTCGATAGACACCAAATCCACAGGATAGCTCAGCTTTGTTCTTTCTGTCCACCTCATGATCAAAACTATCAGGTTCAGTCATTGAGACATGCTTGAGCATAAGGATGTTGGAGCTCTATTGAAAAAATAGAATAGTTCAGTAAGCTAGAAGATGAAAGGGTGATTTCCGCTTCATGAGGAGAAAAACCACTCAAAAAAAGTATGGTTTTCAAAACCGGACTGGACCAGGTGATAGGACCAGAAAAATTGGGAACCGGTCTGTTTTACCTCAGAACCATCTTTTGGCCAAAAACTGTTTATTTGGTCAACAAACACTGACCTGATCGGTCGAACCGTCCAGCAGTTTTTGGGTGTTTCATATATACTTTTATATTTTTATTTTTTTTTGTAAAAACGGATTGTCCATTTGATTTGAACGGTCAGACTATTTGACTTGGGAACCGGACCCCTGAACGGTTTATTGTCCGTCTCAGTCTTAAAAACCTTGCAAAAAAGAGCAAAAATTGATAGTAGTAGGTCCGATACTTGAGATATGGTGAAATTGTAAAATTATAGGGCCCCAAATCTATCTAAATTCTAAGGTCCTGTGCCGTGCGTATGAGACTTCTTTGTATCATTACCAATTGAATTTTACTCAGCCAAAAGGTCCAAAACCACAATAAAAATTCTGGGTCATAATCCAAAGAATTTTGTTCCCATAAGTGGAACTGAACAGTGAACACATTGCTTCGAGTGCGTGTAAATCTCCTATCGGGGGCTTTTAACCAAAGATTGAAAGTCCAAGACTCGATTTAACCTATTTGATCACCACATAAGTGGATTAATCCAAATATTCGATATGACCAAGATTTTAATCTGAAAAAAATTGGTGAAATAGATTGTAATTAAATCCAAAACTTCGTTTGGACCGGATCCGATAATTCCATTTCGGACCATCAAAATCCAACCATATACCATGTTAAATATTGTTATATAAGTGGCTTGGGCCTGGGACCAGGACACGTTACAGTAGCCTAGGGCTATAACTTGCTGCTTGTGTTAGTGTAGCACATTTTGGCCACCTAAGACATGTCCTTGGATCAGTTTTGTATAAAAAATTTGGGGATGCAAATATATCTGATCTATTAGAAGATTAGATCATATGTCACAAAGTTCAATTTGAATTTGAATTTGTTAAGGATGTCAGATGTCCAAATCTGATTTCATCCCATATAATGAATGTAAAATTTAACAAATTATTAAAATGAAAAAAAATACTAATTTATAAATAAAACAAAAAAATACAAGAATTATTTTTTCAATTATTTTTATCATATGTATTCATATACATATGGGGGAGTAAGGATTGGGGTTGATCATGTAAGGTTTCACACATGAGAGGGCTGTTGATTGTGTAACATAGATCCCTTCCGTTGCTTTTAGGTAGATAGAAACTTTAAAGGACCATTTTACCCCTATTATCTAATGACCATTATACCCCTATGAACACTTAAAAGTTGGATTATTTCATGTTTTCTCTCCGGAACCAAATGCTTGCTTCATCATCGCCAGAAGTTTATTTATTTATTTTTTTACCGGTTTTTATGATATCTCGCAAGAATTATTGCAATCCCTATAAGGTTGAAAATATAGTAAGTATTTTTGTTTGAACGTTTTAGCTTTATTTTCACACAGAATTACGTAGAAGCTATATTTTATTTGACACTTTGAACACCAGGAGATGCGACAACATTTACACTGATTCTCTTTTTATAATACATGTAAATTAGATGCATGCCAAGCAAAAACCATATAACGGTTTTTGAACCCTGCCTATGTTTATGACAGTTACATATGGAGAATATCTCATTCTCTGAATAGTATTATACAGGTGGAGATGTTCTCAATTCACGGTGGACGATGTATTGTAAGTAAGTGTGGACAAGGTTTTCATGGACAAGAAATCCGGAATCGTAACCACTTTCATTAAGGTATTTTCTAAAAAGAAAATCAAGAGAGGTTTAAAGGTTTTACCCACAAAAAATAAAAAAGAGTTCGATTATGATACGAGAAATGATCACCCACCATCGGAAAAACCATATAATTGCGACCATGTTTTCAATTGGTTTTATTAAACAACTATGACTAGAATGAATCGAGTTCATAGGCCAATGTATGGGTTGACATGCGTAATGGGCCATTAAAGTCCCACCAGTAAAGCAAGAATTAGGGTCCATTTTGGGCTTTAGCGTTGAATGAGCCGCTTCTCAGAAGCTACCGAAAATGGTTTCATTGTAAAGTCGATTTCCTAATTCATATATATATATATATATATTCTTGGATATTTGGTTTTTTCACAAATATTTTCAAGACTTTCAATGTAGGGCCTACCTTGTTGCAAGAAAGCTAAGAGTGATCATCAGAAACCGAAAATCGAAATTAGTTAATTGAACTGGTTGGTTTGATATTTTTGAAAACCGAAGATGCTGGTTTTGTTTCAGTTAATTAATAAAAAAAACTGATGATTAACCAAACTGACTGATATTTATATATTTATTTATGTTATATGTATATTATATATATTTATATATATAATATTATAAATGAATATATATGCATTAATTATTATTTATAATATAATATTTTTTTATGTATTTCTAGTATTTTTATTACACATTTATATATTTATTTATATAAATATAAAAAACTGAAAACCTGACAAACTGAACTGATGGTTAACCAAACCAATCAACCGGTTAATTGATTGGCTTCAGTTCGGTTGTGATCATTGGTTTTCAAAAAACCAATAGTACCGGATCGGTTTGGAAAAATGAAAGCCCTCCCAAATGGACACTTAATGAAAGTTACGACTTCAAAATGGAGACCGCTATTAATTTCAGATGGGCCTTTAATGTAATTTATTTATAATTATATCTTTTAACAAAGGTTAAATTGCTTAAACCTCCCCTGAAGTTTAACAATTACAAACACCTCCCCTAAACTTCCTGACATAGTTGCAAGTAGACCTCCCTTTGTTATATAGAATTATCTAAAAAGAGGCATAAAAATATCCAAAATACCCATATAGTTATTTTTAATTAACCAAGATGTTTATTTTCCAAATTTTCTCCTCCTATAAATCACAAGCCCAAGCCCTTCCAATCACTTTGTGAAATTCAATTATTTGCTAACTCTTCATATCAGTCAATCAATCAAATGCGAAGCTACAAGTTTAAATATATTGGAGATGATTGTAATTACCAAAACTTCAGGGGAAGGTTTTACTGTTTTAGCAATTTACCCAGAATGATGTCAACTAATTTCTTTTTTCCACCCCTAAGCCCATTTCCTTACTTTTAAAGTACAACCTAAAGCTATGTTTGATAAAAGTTTCTATTGCCAATTATTAGGTTGAATTTTAGTTTTTCATATGTCCAAAACTCAACTAACGTATCTTTGTCATACACTGCCTCCACCGGTCTTAAGCGTTGATAAAGGAAGAGAATTGTATGACATAAAACTATAACAAACTTTCATGATCGTAGAATTTTAATGCTCATGCCGCACTAAGGCTTGGATATGAGTTTAGGGGTGTCAATTAGACTGGATTTGGTCCAATCCAATTCAGTCCAATCTGAGTCAATTATAAATGGATCAGGTCCAATTCAATTCAATGAATGTTTTGGACTAATTTGAACTGGTCCAATTTAATGTTTGGATCATTCAATTTATTGAAATTCATTTTGATTTAGATTGGTTTTAACCCAAATCGAATTTATTGATACATATTCTTATCTTATATTAATGGACCAGATATTGGCTGAATCCAACCCAATCCAATATAAATTTGTTACGGACGGACTGGGGCCAATCCAATCTAATAAATATTTTGGACTGGATCCAATATGTCTTATTGGTCCGTCCAATCCATCCAAATTGATTTTGGACCGGTCGAAATCCAGTCCAAAACCGGTCCATTGACACCTTTAGATACGACCAGAAAAATTGGATGCTTGCATGTAATTAATTGGGATGATATGATAGAGTGAATAGAGAAATCGATCGTCAAATTACAATTACAAACGCCAAAAGACATAAAAACACAAACAACAAACCACCACACGTACCCTATGGCTTCTTCTGAGCAAGGAAGGTTTATTAATTAGGTAGGAGTAGGAATAGTGAGGACTGAGGACGTCACACCATTCAAACATGAACTTGCGACCTAAAACAAAACATCAAACAAGTAAATCCTACGGCTTCTGCATGTTCTGAGTTCCGACCACGGTAAGTGAGGCATTGCTTGACCAACTCACCTACTATCTAGGTAGAAGTTGATATGACCAATAACATCAAATCCAGGAGTACATGAAAGGTAGACGAAGCAGATCGATAGAGCCGATGAGAGCAGCTCTGATTGCATAAGTTGTAGGTTTCATTTATTTATTTTTACTTGTTTGCCCAAGATTCAAAGCAGCTGATGGCTATAACCTATAAATTACCCAGAGGGCAGATGATAGAATATTTCCAGTTATTTTAACTGCAGAGGGATCGATCAGGGATTTGATAAATAATCTGCAGATATGTACAATGCAAGCCGTCGATACAAATGAGAGGAGCCGCGTCGAGACAATGATTCAATGAAGGCTGCAGTTAACTAAGTTGATTGTTGCAACCATGTCCGTGAGGAGAGAGACAACAATGAAGGCAGTGGCTGCGTCCTCAGTCCACTTCGTTCTCAGCTTTCTCCACTAGCTTCTGGTGTGGTTTAGTATCAATTAACAGCTCTTCTGGCTCTGGCCTCTGCTGGGTGTTTCGTCCTTGTTCCATCAAAATTAAAACTTCCGAAGGTTCCCAATTAACTTGCTCCATTAACTCGTTTGTCTCAAGAAAGAAATGAAAAATTGGATACTAAAATAAATTCCCGTACCAAAACCAAAAGTTCAAGTGATGGATTCATTCAGAATACTCGGCAACTTGTGTATTCTAACTGTGAACACTGAACAACCAGAAATGAAAAATTTGTAACCATTAATTAAACTTGTTTCATTATCCTTCAAATAAGCAATAAGCTTGTTTCTTAGGGCTGTAACCTAGGTGGGCCCGACCTGAACCCAATGATGGGTATGGATCAATCGGGCCTAGGTCTGGAACCTCTTTCTGGCTTAACTGGGCTGAATTGGGTTCAGACCTAACCCACCCAGAGGGAGGGATGCCAACTGACCACCCAGATATTCTACAGATACGTAGGTATACGTTCAATAGTGTTCTGCTGTTAAGTCTTTGTCTGCGCTTTGTGACAAGCTCACTCTGTTTTGCTTAAGTGGGCATGCATTATTGGAGATATAATACTTTCTCTGGATCAATCGATCAGAATTCTACTTTACAAATAGAGCTTATTATATTGTGTTATCTGCTTGCCTTATCATGTTAGAATTAACCTGGAATTTATTTGATGCTCAGGCTTAGTTTAGAAGGAATACAAATACAAATATATAGAGTAGAGTGCAAAACCTTATATTTTGTATCTATTTGCATTTGCATTGTATATATTTGTATTCGTACTCTTACCTAACAGAGCCTCATATGTAATTATACTGCTGAAATCTATGATTCAGTATATATAAATACAAAGGCATATCGTTCTCTCCAGTCACTGAGAGTGATTGACATTCATCCATTTGTTTTACCATCAACTTGTAACCAATAAAATCTTTATTTACAAAATATTCTGAAACTAAGGCATGATTTGTTTGTAATACAATTTCATTTGCATTGGTGCAAAAATAGTATGAGAGTGCAAATGATTTGAGTGCAAATTCTGATTTGTTTTTAACTTTTACCTCATTTTGTCTGTTTGCCAAGTAAACCAGTAAAATAAAACCTGAAATGAAGTAAAGTGAAATCAGGAACAAGAGTGGACATCAGAATTTGCATTCTTCTTATTTGTACTCTGATGCATCTGTACTAATGTAAATGAAATTGCATTGCAAACAAATATAACCTTGCGAGCAATCAAAGAAGTTTAATTTCTTTATTTGGGGAAGAGATAAGCAACTAAGACCCTGAAGCCAAATAAATAGCATCCTAGAGATCAGAATGTATCAATGAAGAGAGAAGGTAAACCAACTAGCTAGATTAGACATATAAGTGGATGAGAGGCATCATATTTTTTTAATCTATAATTAATTCACATTATTTGTTCCATTTCTTTTTCTTTTCTATTCAGGCTTCTTTTTGTCTCTTCTTATCCGTCTCAAGGTCCCATTGTTAGGCTTTATTTAGTGGTTATATTCTAATTATTCAAACTTGACAGTGGCAAGGCTCGATATTATAATTAACATTGTATTGGGGTTCAACCTGGTTTTGAGGTCCTTTAAGTAGATTTCCTATAACCCTCAAATGTAGGTCGTCTATATTTGGAAAATTTCGAAGCAGAGCCAGAGAGAGAGACCTTTTATCTTGAATAAATCAATTAAATATATAAATGATACATGAAAATTACTAGTTTACTTTAATAAGATTGTCCAAAGATGATACATCATAGACCCCATTGTCAACAAGTACGCCCATTTCTCCCAAAACTAATTATTGATTTTCCTTCTTTGTCATTATATAAACCAAATGACAAATGAAATTATATCACATTCTTCACACGACAAAAGTTCTTAGTATAAACCAATCTTAGGGTTTAGCATTTTCTTCTTCATAAAGTTTTCATTTTTATCTCATCATTTATATAATATTCTCACTTGGTCCATCAGACTTGGCTGGCTTAGTCTGATCAGTTTTAGCACTAGACGGTGTTGGTGTGCCTCTAGCTATAACAGGGGGAAAGGGGAGAATTTTTTTTTAATTTTTTTTATAGTTTTTTTTAAGCTCGAAATTATTCATTGATGATACTCAGAAAAGTCTGGTAGGCTACACAACTTACATTAGAAATCAAAATTTGCATTTGAAATGTAAATGCCAAACATTTCTAACTAAAGCGGCAAAAGCCAACCCTGATATCAATACATGTAGTGTTTTATTTTATTTTTATGTTGAATAGATTTGACATGTAGTTTATTCGAGTGCTGGTTCTTTATCCTGTTCAACTGAACTGCTTGGAAGATGGTTCCACCCGGTTTTCTGTGAAGCCTGCTGGGTCAGGGCTTAAGCGACCTTCTGGGTGGTTTGCTTTCACTTTGACGGTTTAACCACCACACTGTCCAGTAATCATTTTTTAGGCGTTTGTAGGGGTGCTCATGGTTCGGTTAATTGAACCATGGGGTTTTTTTTGGACTGAACCAGTACTACTGGTTTTTGTAAAATTGGTAACTGAAACTGAACTGAAACTAGTCAGTCAATCGGTTGATCAGTTCAGTTAATCATCGGTTTTATAATTTTTATAATATATAATATACATAAATATATATAAAATATATAAAAATATACATATACCAGTTGGTTTGGTTAACTGTCGGTTTTCTATATTGGTTAATCGAAACCAAACCGGTACCTTTGGTTTTTTAAAAACACCGAATCGATCGGTTCGATTAACCGATTTTTCAGTTCAGTTTCGGTCGGTTTTTTGGTTTTTTTTGCTCACCCCTAGGCGTTCGAGTGTTTCTAATTCTTTAAGGCTATGTTTGGTTTGAAGGAAAAGGTAGGAAAAGGAAGGGAAAGAAAGTAAAACCAATACAAGGGTTGTTAAGGTTTTCTTATGTTTCCCTTCCTTTCCCTACATTTTCCTTCAAACCAAACATAGCCTAAAGGATTCGACTATCATACCCTGAAAAACTTACAGTCAATCAACCGGTATCATAAAAAAATGATCAATCAGAGGTAATTATCAAAATTCACAGGGTGCTTTGATAGGACAAAGTTCTTCTGATATAATTTCTTTCTGGTTTCATAGAGATTTTCCTTCTTTAAAAATCGTTACTGCATTAAACACTTGTACTCCTATGGGATGGATAAACTTTTGAAAGGCCATAACGATCGAGGAGAGAGTTGTTGATGAGAGAGAGAATCTGGATTCTCCCTTGGGGAATTGGGGCCTTGGGTCCCTATTTGGACAGGGCCCTCTATTTATATTATTTTCTCTTAATAATATATATATATATATATATATTCTAATTAAGTCACCAATGTAAATGGCCTGGTCCGATTTGGTTCGGGTTCGTACTGGGCCAACCGGGCTTATGGTCTTAGACCCCCAAAACATTATCTGTGGTGCTACAACATTAATGCCATTAAAATATCACTTGCAACTTAATTTGGTTGTGAAGAAGATTTCCATTGCTGGAAGCTACCACTACACATAGTGAACTATATAGCTTCAGAAAACTCCACCAATCCAATTGAATCAAATATCCAAAACATGGCTTCATTATACATAGTCGTAGAATTTCTTTTGTTGGCCTATCATCACTATCTGCTGGGACGAAGATCAACTGCTATATATGTACAAAGTCAATCTGCATTGCCTGCAATTAATGTGCAAGAGAGGTCCAAAAGTCCTTTCTGATAACCCTAAGTGACTGTTCTTTCTAAATGTTACAGGGGGAGATGATAATGTATTACTTAATTATTTTATTTTGTAGCATATATGGTCATGGAATATGGGTTGGAACTTGGAAATCCAGCAGGAATGAAATAGGTGCTAAAGTTGATCTAGAGAAATTTAGGTGCATTTGATAACTGCTGAAATAGGTGCTAATTAAAGTTGAATTTGAAAAAGATCCCAAACTTGAAAACATATTAAATCCATCTTTATTATTGGTAATTTGATACATATGGTAAAATATTTAGGCTGTGTTTGGTTGCAGTGCTGATTTATTTGCACTGATGCTAAAACTAGGGTAGAGCAAATGATTTGTGTGCAAAATTTTGATTTATTTTTGTTTCAAATTTTGCCTTACTTTGTTTGGTTTGAAATACAAATGAAGTAAAATATAACCCAAAGCAGAATAAAGTAAAATCTAAAACAAAATTAAACCAAAATTTACATTTTTTTTTTCATTTGCACTCCCATACAGTTGTACTAGTAGAAATAAAATTGAATTGCAGCCAAACACAGCATTAGGGGTAAAATACTCATCCCACTGCCCATATATCATCATTCAGCAAACAAATAAGTAGGTGGCAAGTTACTGAAATGCTGAATATGACATTTTTAAATTTAGAAAATTTTCCACATTCTACATTCAGCACCCATTTCTTTTTCTTTCTTTTTTTTGGGGTGAAGTTTAGCACCTATTTTATCAATTATAAAAACACCAACTCAGACATAAGAAGCAAGATGGGTAAGATGAAAGCTCTTTATCCAAGGTGAAACATAGGGGAGAGAAGAAAGATCACCAAAGAAGTAATCCATTCCTAGCTTCTATTTATCTTGAGTCAGAAAAGAATGGGAAAGAAGAATAAAAGTAAAATAACGAAGTTCCATGAAAAGATAAAAAGACTGGAAGAACAACTAATAATTGTTGCAATTTTCATATGGTTGTATAACTGCTAAAGGGTGGCAATGGATTGTCTCATGCTAGGTTGCTTGGGCTCAAGGAAACACCTTTCCAAACCTGACTTAGGCTGCATTTGACATTCCTTATTTTACAATGACTTATCTCCTTTTTGCAGTTAAAATGCTTCTATGAATACTGAATTTTTAACTGCAAAAAGGAGATAAGTGCTTAAAATAAGGAATTTCAAATGGAGCCTTACTTATTAATAAACACACAAGTGCAAGACATTCCTTTTCTCGGTTGCACTCCTGACTTTCCACTTGGTGATGTAGCACTGTATCCAGCTTTGCTAAAAGATCATCGGTATTATCTCAAGGAATAAATGAGTCTATTTCTTAAAGTGTGCATTTGTGGCTGTAAAATTTCAGGCCAAAGTATCAAACTAACAGTCTTTAGGGAGAGGATGCATGGCGACTCTGTGGCACTCCGTCCTTGTTAATTAAACCCAAACCCAGTAATTGACAAAGCGACCCACACCTTGCTGGGGCTAGTCACAGCTGCAGAACAATAGACCAACCAGCCAACCATAACCACTTAATTTTAGGGTTTAAGGTTTGAAGTGACAATACTTGAATAGTTCAATCCAAGTATTGACCCCTTTATTTGGAAGTTTGCATCATATCAGTGTATACGTTAAACTTTTGCCTGGAGTGATCTCTCTTAGTCTTATTCAGAAAAAAAAGGCCTTAAAACTCATCTAGCTAACAATTTTGTATAAAAGAAAAACTCTTGATTCCCAAGAGATGATACATTCAAGATTCCTTCTGAAATAACTAAATACCTGTAAAGGTGAGTATGTGTAAGTTCTCAACAACCATACCATCACCTGTTCTCTGTAGCGGCATCCAATTCTCAGTATGACGACTAAGTTTTGCTTACATCGCAGGAAATGTGAATAATGAGTTCCATTGGGCCATCCTCAAAGCTAGAAAATAAGGCTCAGTCTGGAAGGAGTACAAATACAAATATGTAGAGTGCAAAACCTTATATTTTATGTATTTGTACTGTAAATATTTGTATCTGTACTCCTTCCAAACTGAGCCTTGTGCCATAAATCCAGAAAACATGAAAAAAGTTGAAAACACAGAACAACAAGATTTAACTTGATTTCACAGATTCTCAACTCGAAAAGACAACCCGGATCATAAACATGCTTGTCACTGAATAATCAGGTTTTTATATACATTCCTAAGTCCTATATAATTCAAATACCGAGACAATGTATAATCAAATTTCACCTCGCTAAGGATTTGATGGAACCTATAATTGATCTATTATCTTAGTAAGAAGTAGAAGTTGCACAGACATGCATATATACATTAGAACTATTAAATGGGTTATAAATTAAGGAGGAAAAAGAGAAAAGGTAAAATAAATTGAGGGAAGCCTTTAATTTAAAAGAGTATGAGTCTTGGCACCTTACATCCATGAAAATGTTTATGTATGAGTTTGTGATTGCTCGTACATTAATTAATTGTGTATATACAAGCAGAGGAGCACAAAAAGAGAGAGCATTTGATCATTGTCTGCATTTTTGAATTATCTATTGCTCATGACCAAATAAAACAGTATCCACCGTAAATTTAATAAATATTAGATGAAACTGTTGATACCTTGAGTGTTGATTCAACTAAAATACTTATATTCACCATTTCCATTTAATGGGGGTATAATAAGCATGGAGGACCTTTATTTTCTGACCACCAGCATGGAGAGCAAACCCACTTTATTCTCTTCGTGTCTCTCAGTCTTCTTTCCTTTCCAATATAATAAGAAAAAGCATGTTTTAATTTTCTTTCATAGGATAGAATACATTATTGTTAATTGAATCATAAGCTCCCCAAAATTTCATAGAAGGGTTATAGCTATCAAAATATCGGATTCGACTTGGCTGACATTTCCCATACAGAAAATTCTAGGAAGAAGAACGACTAGATGGATCATTTGGTGACCATATTTCTGTAATCAATCTCAGTTTGCTTACTGAAGCTAGAGATAAGGCAAAAAGAGAATAATGGAAGGAACCATTCTCTTAACTCCAATTTTCCTACAATTGTTATTGGCATGGTTAAAAAGTACTGTGATCTATGGAGGAAAACTTAACAGTTCCTCAAGATGGTTTCAATTCTAGAACTCCCTGTGACTCAGTAGTTCAGGCTACCTCAAGATATTTTTGTGTAGGTTTGTGGGTCCTGTAAAATGGCCTGGGCGATTATGAAAGGGATTCTGGAATTCAGTATAGTTGTATTAATCATCCATTAGGGAAAACAAAATCATAAAAAATTAGTCTGTGTTTCTGTATTGCAGTACTGGCTAGCACCTAACTGACAAATAAGCATATAGACTGAGCTTCTAATCTAGAGAAGATTATCATGAGAAGTCAGATGCTTCAAATAATTGTAGAAAAGAAACAATGAATTAAATAAAGCATGAAATAAATTTCATATCATTCTTCAAAAGAAATCAATTGTTACAAGAAGATCAGAAGCACAGAGAAATTAAAAGACACTCAGAGGAGTTCTAAAGTAGTAGAGGATTGGTTATGAAACCGGAGAGGAGGGTCTAGATTTTATTATTAATCAGCCATCCCGCCGATGCATCAGCATGTCATCAGCATGTCATCCGCAAGCCAAAGGGTGCAATAATTAATGTAATGTTTACAGCAATGTATCCTTTTCTCTGCTAAATTCCATTGGAAAGTGAACCTCTCTTCACTAAAATTTATTCTCAATGGCAATGCTATGATTCTCTCAGAGGTGGAACCAAATTCCAAAACAATGTTTGTGACAATAACAAAGATGAACGGGGTGATGTAAGTGCCACATGCACTGCTCTTGTTATCACTTGATATATTTGGAGAAAAGGTATAAACCCTAAGAACAACAAAGCACCCAGATCTTTACAACTAAGCTCCAATAGGGGAAAGATAGACTTTGTGTTTTATATTTTTTATTGTTGTACCTGCAAATTAATATGGTGGCATAAAACTAAACAGAAAACAAGGAGATTGACGAAGTAAAAGACGGAATTAACAATGTTTCAGGGTAGAACCATTGTGAACCAAGCCAAGCCACATGAGAGAGAGAGAGAGAGAGAGAGAGAGAGAGAGAGAGAGAGAGAGAGAGAGAGGAGAATCAGCAACACAATGCTTCAGGTTAGAACTTGTATACACAGACAGGTTCCAAATAGAATTACATCCTCAGCAGGAAGAACCCATTTGGGATAGTCTCTTCCAAGCCCATGTTGTTGAGAAAAGAAAAACCCATGAGGCCATGATTTCAACCTCCTAAGTTGCTCCGGTCAAGGACACAACTCTAAAAATATAAAATCTGCAACCCTAATAGAAGCAAAAGCTATTACGGCTAGCTATGTAATATTATAATATTACTGAGTATACAAATAATTCTTCTACTACTTTAGTTTGCCAACTTAACTAAGCTAATTTGTTGCGAGTTTATTGATTTGCTTCCATCTCAAAAGTTTTACTGAAAAATGCCAAACAAACAAAGAAAAATATGTAAAAAGAAGAGAGGAAGAAATCGAGTTAAGTAGTTCTTTAATTTTTTTTTTGTTAGAAAAATTTATTGCTTATAGTCTTTACTTTCTTTCATATCTTTTGTAGTAAACAAAAAAGGCAAGTACAGGAAACTGAAACATAAGATCCTATATATGCAAGAAAAAAATTTGGAATATTTATGTATATATTAATAATTCTAAAACAGAAGTTAGTTTATGGTTTCAACTTTCAATGGTAACTGCCACTGGTTAGTAAGTAGTATTAGTACTATACTATTAATAGTTTTGTCTTGAGTAATGGTAATAGTGCAAGTTGCTAAGTCCAAATCCTCAAACCCGTTACTTATGAAGAAGAGAGTTCCATGAAGAAGAAGAACAACAACAAGGAGGACTTACAGAAGCCAAAGAGAAGACAAAAAACAAAACCAAAACAACAAGAGAAAGGAAAGGAAAAAACAAAAGAAAAAGAGGAGAGAAGAAAAAAGAAAAAAAAAAAAGAACTAATTATACATGGTGATGGATCCATGAATTCGCTGACCTCTGTGGTCCAAAGACAGACTTAATCTCTTCGATGCAATCGGTCTCGGCCGAGCTGGATTTCACTTCACAGCGTGGAGATTAAAGATTTTTCCGATTGAGAAGCCACCTATCATCTGTTTGTTAGTAAGGAGGGCGGCCACCTGGGTTACCGGCCCAGCCGTCAACGGGTAACTGACAATTTCCCATGTTAAGCGGCAAATTGAAGAATGGAAGACCAGATGATGGGTCGGGAAATGGGTTGTTGACGCCACCAGCGCCACCGGCTCCAGCGGAAGCACCACCACCACCGGAAGACTGAGAAACTGGGGGTTGTATCTGAAGCGGTTCCTCTTCATCTAAAGGAAGCCGTTCGTACGCAACATTCGTGAACGAGGCGGCTATCACGATAACCGGTCCGGCTGCGATCAAAGCACCAACGACGCTCCCACCGACGACTTGACCTTGCCCTCCCGCCAAAAATATCGTCAAACTCGTAGCACCGGGTGGCGCCGGAGGTGGCAAGAAGGAACCTGATAGCGATAATATCTCGAAACGCCCGTGCAACGTGACGATCGCACCGGCAGCTGCTGGCTGACGCAAGCTGACGTTAGTCACTGTGCCGCTTCCACTCAAGATGCAGATCCCACGTTGACGCCGACGAGCATACGTTGCCACACAGTCGAAGACATCACAGCCATTTCCCACCTCCAGTATATGGGCCCGTAACGTGTTGGCGCTCTCCCTTGTAATAATTACAGGTGGTTTCGGCCTGTTCTTGGATCCAGGTGGTCGGCCTCTAGGTCGGCGAGCAACGATGTCTCCGGGGCCGGCGTTAGCAGCAACAAGCTCAAGTCCTTGGTGATTACTATCGTCACGCTCGCCGGAAAACTGACCCCTATTGTTGTCATCTTCAGATTCCGGTTGCCTCTGGAGGTGCAATTCCGGCTGGTGGAGTCGATGAATATAGCGAGATGCAGTGCCTAAATCCAAACCCGCCATGCCCACATCAAAAGAAAAACAGGAACACAAGAAAAACAAATAAAAAAAACAACTTAAAAAAAGGAAAAAAACTGATTTGATTTGATTTTTTTTTGTAGGTATTAATTAAACAAAAGAAAAAGAGAACCCCGGAACTCGAACCCTAGACAGAATAGAAAACAACCACGAGGATCGAGTGCAGAGAAAGGGAAGAGGAGCGGGAAGGATGAAGTAGAGATAAAGAAGCAAACGCAGCCATTCTCAGCCTTCAAAAGCTTAAATATGAAAACATTTTTATAATTTTGAAACAGAGAGAGAGAGAGAGATTGTGATATCATATGAAATGAATATAAATGGGGTTTTAAATATAAACCCTTGGATGGTTGGGTTAGATGTACTTGTTATTATGTGAGATGAGAGAGAGAGAGAGAGAGAGAGAGGGTTTGGGTTAAGCTAACCATGGTTAAAGGAAGTTGACCATTCTGAGTTAAAGCTCAAACGTGAGAGTGAGCAAATTTTACAAATTTACAACTGGTGGTGCGGCGGATGGGCCCCCTCCCTTGTCTACTTCATCTTTCTCATGTCTGAACGGCTCTTCTCTTCTCAGTTTATTTGGCTTTCAGTTTCAGCCGCTTTCTTTACTTGATTATTAGCTCTGCTTCTGCTTAATTGCATTTCTTTATGGGGTTGGTTTGTTTGGCTGCAGGTATTAATTCTTCATATGTTTTCTTCTTGATTGGCATTTAAATCATTTTATTTTCACCAAATTGTGTTAAGTCAAACCTTAGAAAATGATCCTTTGGAAGAAAATTATTAATCTATCCATCTGGACCCTGGTGTACATATTGCTCATTCTCTCTCAAATAAACCCATACTCTTCACTCACATAAATCCAGTTCCTTCAGTTCCCTAGAACCTAAATGATTAGTCCCCTTATTCATGAGTTTCAAATCCGTCAAGAATGCAGAATTGAATTAATTGAGAGCTGAATAGTGAACACCCATCAGGGAAAATCAGTCCAAACATTTCATTTTTTGATAAACCAGGATTTCTGGTGCAAAAGTGTTTGCTTGCAAACATATATATATGCCCTAGCTTTTATTATTATAAATAAGTATTTTTCTCCCTTTTCATAAAAGAAGTGTCCCATACATCAAAGATGGGAACATGCCTGAATCAGCCTCTTTAATTAAAAATGAATATTCATATAAATATTCATTTTTATTTATTTATGCGTTAGATGAAACAGGAAAACACAGAACCCAAATAATTAATAAGTATTTGTTTTATTTGGGTCAAAAAGTACAATTATTTTTTCCTTGTAATTTTGTGAAGCAGCACAGGCTAATAATTAACCAGAATATTTAATCCATGGACCAGCCAAATTATGGTTCTAAATCACAAGTTTTCCAGACACATGTTCTATTTGTTGTATAATAAAATTCATTAGCCACAAAAAGACGAAAGGTGTTCTGTTCTCTCCATGTAAGCTCTGGACCCCTTTTAGTGACAAAGTTTTTTTTGTCACCTGGAGCATGGAGTGGGATATGACCTGGCAGGTTCAAACCATGCATTCACGTGAGAAGAGGTGGATTACTCCTTTGGGCTTAAATTTACTAAAAAATACAAGAAATAAACAAGATAATGTCTATTTATAACTGTGTATAATTAAATATAGGGTTTTGAAGGGTATTTACACACCTAGAGGTCATTAATTTGATAAGGGCTGAACTGGCTGAACTGAATGACTTATCACTTTGTCTTTTAACTATTAATGGATAAAATAGTTATATTATAAAATATTTAGAGTTATTTAAGCAACCCAAATTACTTAATGAGTTATTCACCAAAGGACAAGGCAATAAGTCAATCAGATCTGCTTCTTCGGACATGTCAAATGGTTCCCTAGTATATTAAACCCTAAGCATATATATATATATATATATATATATAAAAGAACAGCAGAGATGATATCACTGCAAGCATTTTTATCTTAAATTAAGAATCAAAATTTTCATTTTTGATGACAACAGATGTCTCTTACGCAACACCATGAAAACAGGATCTTCAATTTCCAACATAAAAACAAATTGTAAGAAAAAAGAAAAGAAAAGAAACTAATTTAATTACTATAAAAAAAGAAAGGGAGAGAGGGAAAGAAACAGAAGGAAACTGTTATTTTTTTTGATATCCTTTTCTTCTTTTATATCTTTCTAGGAAGTCAAGTGACAAATAAAGTAAGAACTAGGAAAGCTTTGGAGAGATTGCAACTTCACAGCCTTCATACACAAAACAAAAGCCCCCAATGTTCCTGCCTTTCCAATGAGATATCTCACCTTTCCCTCGGCCATAGCCTACCTAACCCCAAATTATTATTATTAAATATTATATTATTATAGATAATAATTTATCATTTAAATGATAAATTAATTTAATTTAAATGAGCAATTACTACTGGTCATGTAAGGCAGTAGTAAATAATAGTAATGTTGTCAAAGGAACTCCTCCCGAGGCCATCACCCATTGTTGCCATAACGGTTATCATGAAACCCTGATCACGTAATAGAGGGTGTAACTAAAGCTCGCCAAATTGATATCTTGGGTTTAATCCCTGCCGTACATCACGGTACTTGCTCTGATTTGATTGGTCGATGGGTTACTACTCCAACCTGAGGAATTTGTTTTCTTTCGTTTGGTATCTTGCTGCAGGCCCCATCCCAGGGTGGGGTCCACTGTTCACGAAACCGTAGCCCAGTGAACATGTCGAATACCTGACGCGTGGCAAGGTTAGGGGTGGGATTTAGATGGTCAATCTCTGATGGTAAAAGTAAAGCTACTGATTATTAAAAGGGAAAGAATAAAAAAGAACGTCAAATCAGAAGCTGTAGCCACGTAACTTCAAGTGAAGGGGCTCAGGCCTCAGGGGAGACCGGAAGGGGAAGGGGGTCCCGACTCCCGTGGGTGGGAGCTGGGACTGGGAGGGTCTATTGCCTACAGCCTCCACCCCTTCTCCCTTCTCCCTTGCCCCTTGCTAGTTCGTACGTCGTACTACTACTATACTATGTTTTGATAAGACCATTCCATTTCTTCTTAATTTACGATTTTGTCCCTCTCTATCTAAGCCACCATGTACGGTCCAAATTGCACATTCACGTCTAACATTATTACATCCTCCACCTGGCTACCTCCGAATCAGTCTCCAGATCCTACCTTCTATTATCGCAGCACGTTAGGTGGTGGCAGGTGTTTATCTAAAAGCCTATGTTATTGCCAAATCAGCATATTCATTCCAACGTTTCCTTCAAAGATTAAATATTTATTCACTGTTTACTTCTACTGATGTGGCAACTAATGATGTCTAATTGTTAATAAACGGTTTATCAACAAAATTATTCTGAATTTTAAAAATAAATCAAATACAAACATTTATTTAATAATATATATATTCATCATCAAAGAAACAACAGAGAGCTATACAAAAACCAAGACGATATATTTGTCATTTTATACGAAGGTAGGAAAAAAAAAGAAAGACGATCACAATCGCAGATCACGACTTTGATTGAATATCATATTTAATAATAAAAAAATAAATAAAATAGCGTGATATGCTGCTTCAATTGGTCATACATATATATATATATATACACAAGGACCAAGGAGTAAGGACCCCAAGAAGATTTTTAAGACTACAAAGTTTCTTTCTTATTCTTAGGGAGTCAACTAGAAGGGTAGATGGATTTTAGGGTTTCAATATAATATTTGCAAGTACAGATCCTTAATGTGGTCTATAAGCTGGACGGTTGTGATGAAGGTATCGGCAGATTGACCAATGATGATGATGATTGATGAGCAGAAGAAAGTGGTGATTTCATGAAGAAGAGAGATTGGGAGGAGGGCTGGGTTGAGAAATTAATCATGGGAAATGACGACAATAACCTGTAAGAGATGGCCATGGCAAAATTCTAGGGGAAGAAGTCAGTTGACAGAGAGAACAGAGTCTCTGGCATGGCAGAGTTGCAGCCTCATCCATGAGTCTGAAATTCTACCGCTTAGAGTTTAGAGAGAGAGAGAGAGTCTTTAAAGAGAACCCAACACCGAGAAAGATGGATCGGGACGATCTACCTAATTCTGAGACAGGAGGAAATGCTATCGCTGGTGCCTGGTTGTGACTGTGAGCCAGGAGGGCCGTTCCGAATCCGAAATCCTCTTTCTTATTTCTGGTTCTGAACTTCTGATCTGACTCCAGATCCGTTCAGAGAGGATATTAGGGTTAGCCAGTTGGTCCATCTCTCTTTGTCTAATGGCTTCTGATGTCATGAGAGAGAGAGATGGGAGGAAGAGAGGGAGGGGGGGGATCACGTGTGGTCTCCAAGTCAAAATGGGGTGCACCGTAGAGCTGTCGGCCACGAGGCAGCAGTCGCTTTCATCGGGAATTGGTCAAACCTGCTTGCCCGGAAAACCCGGGCCAATGGGCCAGTTCCATTCGGGCAGCTGGTAAGGTCAGGCGTCCTTTGCTTGGGGCAGAGATAAAGCCTTACCTTGTCCCAGCCCTAGGAAAAGCCCCCGAATTTTAGGGCACCCCTCCCCAACAACTCCCACTGCCCCCACTACGCTACTTCCCACACGCCTCCATCTCTTCTTCTCCCATCAGCCCATCACCACTGCCCCCCATTGGCCCGTTGGCCCCACCTCTCTCTCTCTCTCTAATCTTCCAGTCTCTGTCACAATTCAACATAAGTCAGAAAACTAAACATAGCCCAACGAGGCCACACGCAGCGCATCATCAGTCATCACAGATCAAACCATAGTGGCAAGAATAGGTAGCAGACCACTTTGCGTTTGCTAATGTATCTGATCCGATTCGTCCTTAGAAAGACCTACCAACTCCACATCCCCCACATATCAACATCACAAGTCCCCATCACCTCTCTCTCTCTCTCTCAAATTTATACCGAAGGGTCCGGACTAGGTGAGAATGGATGTGATTCTGAAGGGTTGGTTGTGGTACAATAGAGACACACTCTAGGTCCAGGTTATTTCTTGTTTTTTGTTACATTCTCTTTAGGTTGTACTGTTGTAGAGGATTAAGGGCATTTTCTTTTTGAGAGCTGCATGGAGCATGGTCTTGCTCAGTTGCTCTTCAGTCTTTCAATGCGTTTTTAGCTTTATTCTCACAAAACAAGTTTCCTTCAATTAAACTACACCATGTTAGTTGATTACCTTGTACAATCAACAATGGTCTTATGTTTGTTTTTTGTTCTCAATGAGGATATAATACATCATAGCTTTGCCAAAATATGGTTCTCTTTCTCTCTCTGTCTTTCTTTCTTTTATTTTATACTTGGTTCTATTATCTCCTTGAATCATTGACATATAGGTTATGGCTGAGAATTATTTTTTAAACTCGGATGCCATCAAAAGTTTATTAAAAACAATGATTAAAAGATACATGATGGTGTTCCTTGTAAATAGAATGGGTTAAGTTGTTAATACTTAATACTATATGGTTTCGATCAACACATTGATAAACGGAATTTTTCATTTTATTAAATGTTGATTACGATCTTAAGCATTGGGGTTATGAAATGTGACTTCATATGTTGGAAACTTAAATTAGTTCTCTTCCTCTAATTTTGACTGTTTTGAATGATTCAAAGGAGTTAACTTATTGATCCTTGCGTTCTTTACAGGTAAGAGCTCCTATGGAGCCTAAGGACTTGTGCTAATCCGTCATCTTACTTCATAAAAATTAACAAATCTTGTACATCATCTCATTGACAACAACACCATTGAACCAATGAAACCGCGTTTTTCGGATTTAAGAAAAGTAATCAACTTCCTCTAATTAGGGTTTAAGTCCGAGGGCCCATGAGCTTTTCTTCAACAACAATTTTTTTTTTCTCAACTAATCTATAGCTTTTCAAGAAAGTGGTCCCCATGTAGCCCTAGTAGGGAGATTGTAGGTCTATATGCGTATGTTTGTAAAAATTTTCTAATACCACCAATTGTCAGGTCATTTTAGTCCTTAAGCTTCACCCAATGAAACAAAACCTCTTTGGTAGCACATAAAAGTTCAATCTTTTATCCAATCAATCTAAAACATAAACTCCCTCGGTTTAAGATTTAAGGATTCATGGTTAATTAATCAAGTAACTATAAAATAACAAGATCCTTGTAATTTGACTAGAACATTTTTTTTTTAAGTTATAGTTTTATAATGAAACAAGAAGTGGCAAGAGGCAACCATTTTTCCTTAAAATACTGGAAATTATATCAATTACATCTGAGTAAAGAATTCTATGTAACAGCAGAGAGTGATTTTAAAAGTATTTGTTGGTAGTGCTGATCATGAATATAAAAACGACTACTTTCTTATACATTATATGTTGTCACTTTGATTTATCAAGGATTAATAGAAATGACTAGACCTTGGGAAGATTCTTTGATTCAATCATTTCATGATGAGATCCTCTCTAATGCTAATAAATTAGAAAACTGCAAACCAAGATTTTGCTACAACAAAGTAACCATGTTTTTTTTTTTTTTTTTAATTTTTAGTTTAGCTGCACTACTAGAATAAAATTTATTAAATAACCAGATCTCTCTTTATTAACGATTAAGAAAGAAGTTGCAAAGTAATTGGATCATTCTCTCTCTCTCTCTCTCTTACTTCTTATTTAATACACCATTTATATTCTCTAAACAGAAAGGGATATAGACCAAAATTAAGTTTTGAATGTCAAATATTAAAATATACCATGTCTGTTTCCATTATGAAAGGATTATTAGTAAGAAAATTGAAAGATGTAGATTTTCTTTTTTTAACTTAATAATTGAGTACGGGATCAATTAATTATTCTCTTTTGGTTCTATTAACAAAGTTTCAACAGAGAGGGTTAGATTTACTGACACCTAATTAAGATACAAGCGTAGGCACATAGATGGATAAATAGATAATAAATATACAAATAAGAAAATGATGATGGAGAAGACTCTACAGGACAAAATCTTAAAGAGTGATTATTAATAGTTAAAAACATTTTTACATAATACAAGTTTAATTATTAAGTGGGTGAAACAGATTGGCTTGATAGCTACCCAAAAAGGAAAAACAATGGAAAGAAAAAGAACATACATAGATTTTTTCATTGTTGAAAGGAGATCAAATTCTATCTTTTCTTTTGTAGAGGTCTGGATTATTTTGTTACATGGTGCAACAAACCAAATGCTGAATCAAACCAATTTGGACACCTTGAGAAATGAGATCAAATTGATTTGTCTCTGAATTCTAAATTACAGATACAACAGTAAAATCTGATTCCTCAAAAGTATAAAACTGAAACGTGCATTGAAAGAATCTTGCTTTATTACAACCAAGTGTTGTTACACCTTTACCATCCAGACATATTTTGTTACTGCTGCAAACAAGTAGCTAGAAAATGATCCAACATGAAATATAACTTGGCCAAGAAAACAAGCAACGAATAAATTCTGTTTCTCAGCAATCAAGATGCTGAATTAAATGAAAAAGAATGTATATATATATATATATATATATATATATATATATATATATATATATATATATATATATATATTACTATCATGAAAAGTAAATCTAAAAACTAATGCCACTTACAGCTTAAACTTATAAGAATTAGTAAACAAGACACCCTAATTATTACTAAATTATCCCAATTAAGGAGGAACACTTGAAAATTGGTACCAAAACAAGTGTAATATTAAAAGAGTTCTTGAATGCACCAAAGGGGAATTGAATATTAATTCCTTTAGATAAAAATATAGAATTCTTTGCCTTTTTTCCTCCTGTCAGATTAATATATATATATGAGAACAAATGTGACCAAAAGATTGAAACACAAAACATTTAAGAAAGAAAGGAAGAATAGATGTTGGAAAAACAATTTTAGGGTTTTCTTCATCACCCATTCACCCCTAACCCTGTTCACATTGGAATGTAACATAAATCTCCCTTCCCTATGGCATTGTTTTCTAGCTAATTAGAATTGCCAAATTGATCAGCACCCGACTGGTTTATGACAGTTTTGATATATTTGAATAGAAATTGGGGTGGAAAACCAGGAAGATTCATTAGGATTAGCAGGCTTGGCCAAGAACTTCCAAACCCTAGTAAGAATCATTTAGGGTTTTCTTCATCACCCATTCACCCCTAACCCTGTTCATCAAATATAGCATTTAGCCTAATAATCAAAGAAAGATATGCCATCTCATTTTTTCAGAAAACAAAGTAAACAACAACTTCCTTTTTATGTTCCATTTCTAACATTGCAAGCTAGCCACCAAACAAAAATCCTCAGCCTGGACAAGTTATCAATCCAGGTAGGGTTCAAAGCTGTACTATTATCTTTTCTTCTACATCTTTTCCTTAACTTTTGAGCTTTAACCAACCAAGAGGACCCTACAATTAGAAATTCTCACTCATGTGAAATCATATATTAAAATTTAATTATCCTGACAAGTTAGAGAAGCTTCTAAAAGCTTGCAATCTAAAAACAAAGCAGAGATCTATAATAGAAACTTTAACCACATTTTTGAAAAAGACTTGTACATCTTATTTGATTATAGAAAAAAAAAATTCAATACTTTTGGCTAAAAGAGATCATTACTTTCACTTCCTAACATGTTATCCATCATTCAGGTTAACTATCTTTCATCTATGTTTCCATCATTCAATCCCATCAATAGAAGGGAAGAAGAAAGATTAAAGAAATAAAATAATAAAAGGAAAAATGCATCACATAAGTTATCCTATTGATAAAAAGAAAAACATAAGGAGTTATATCATGAATCACTTAATTTATACTGTGTCTGAGGCATGCAAGTGTATTAAGGATACAAGATCCACAGCCTTGGGTTCTGCATGACAAATTTATATGATAGCTCTTGAGGTACCAAATCGGTCTTGATGAGGGAACCCAAGAGGTTAGCTAGTGTTGCCCTTGCCCTTGCCAGCACAGTCCACTCAAAAGCCAAGTAAAGCTTAGTCGGATAAGCAACTCCGCTCAATCATGTCAACTATATATGTTTCTTTTGGAGCTTCAAACTTATCAGAACCAAGTTGACAAAAGAATCCAAAGAAGCTTTTAATTGATTATACCATGGCCAACTTGAAAATTCATTTAATAATAATCAGTGATCCTATGGTTGCATCATATGAATGTGTCACGTACCTAATTATATATCAGACACCCCATTGCAGCATAGATTCGTTGGCCTATAAAAATCTCTTAATTAACCAAAAGAGAACTTAAAGAAAATTATTGATCACTACAGTGTGAGCATGAGCCAGACCCAGGTGGTCTGATAGCTATTGAAATTGTCGTTTTTTCGGTATATGGGGACCGCTCATCGGAGGCTATTTGTCTGTACAACCTATACTATTCTCTAAATCTAAATCATCATACAGTATTTAGAAGAATACTCAAACAATCCACGAATTGTATTTAATAAAGGAATTGGTGTTCTAAGTCTAATTAATTAAGACTTAGGAGAACTAGTTCCAATAAGCTGACTCAAGAACAATTAAAATTTTCCACTCCATTCTAAGTTGACTCAAGAAGATCATGGCTCATCCATTAACTGGATGAACCAACTTTAAGCAATTTTGAGATATCCAGTTCTCACGATCAACTGTTTACCTCATCAGATAATCAAAGTTATCCAGAATAACAATCTTTCAGCAAATATTTATTTATTTTTTCATTTTATCATTGAATAGTTTATCAACAACCAAATGGTCAGTCACCAGATACATCCATCTTTAGGGGAATCTTTTACTTGCAGGGCATCTAATGGTGAACTCCTTGTTTTATATGTATAAAACTATCTAGCTTTTAACATAAACCATGAAAGGAACAGTATAACTACTGCTGTTGCAAAATAGTACATTACATGGGCAGATGAACCTACAACCCTATTAAATATTTGTCTCTGTCTTTAGGGTCCTAACTAAGAGATAGATGGAGACATGGAGTAAATGTGTTGCAAGAGGGGTGAAGAAGTGAAGGAATTTCCTTTGAAAAAATGTGCTGGAGGTTAGGAGATGTATAAAATATACTATTAATTGAACAGCATTACTAGCTAGATTGAACAATTTGATTCTACTCTAAGGCTAAGCAGAGGATTATGACCAGAACTAATTCATAATCAAGGAATCCGAGTCAGTCCCTTTCAATAGGCCATTTGACATTCTGTTGTGGTAAGAGCTAGGAAGCTATAAGTACCCGGGTCTCTTGAATATCTCACTGAAGGCAGAACCAATACAAGCAAGGCCCATTAGCTCTAGTCCAAGACCGGAGCATGAGCTTGACCAAATTCTGGGTGGGTTCCAATCAAAATCCATGGGGCCAAGCCCAGAGAATGGAGCAAGTTCAACTTGGTTTCAGTTGTCAAAACTCAATAGTCAAGAATCAAGAGAAGATGTATACGGTGTATATATACGGGCGGGGCACCACGTGCACACTAACGTCTGAGGAGCAACGGCCATCGTTGGAAAGTCCAAACATGCGCACGTGCGTGTCACGAGCCGCACAGAGACCAATGGGGTGCATGTGCGAGGTTTATTGTATTCCATCTTGGATTTATCCACTCCCCACGCTCCCACGTGATGGCGGTGCTCGAGCTGTTGGGTCTCGTGGGCCCCACGCTATATATATATAAATATATTTTTTATATTTCCAATGGTATCGTCTCTACATGGTCCCCCTCTCCTTCTTATCCCATTCATACCCTTGTCCACTCCATCGAATTTACGGAACGGCCCTCATTTCCGGAAACACCCCTAGTGTTAATTATATTTACGAAAGAGGACTCACGCACGCCGTAATTGTAACATGCTGTCAGGAGATGTACTGGATTAAGTAACTAACTAAGCATATCTGAATCTCTAATAGTCTAGATTATGTGATTAATTAATATATTGATCGTTAATCTACTTTTGGGTCTGCAAATTTGTATACTCTACCTCGATATTGTTGCTTTTGTTGCTTCACTTGCTTCTTCTTCTTCTCTTCTTAAATTGTTATATTGGGTGGATTAGTGGCCATAGTGGATGAAGATAGGTTCTAATTTTCAGGGTCACTAACACTTTCAGTACTTAGAATTAAGTCTATTTAATAGATTAAAAATGATAATATTCTATCTTAACAAACATATCTAAAAATTATCAGACAAAAAAAAAATTTTGTGAAAGTGATTAAATTCTGAATACTCAATTTTTGAGCCTATCGATATTTTGAATCATGGTGCAAATCTTTGGAAGTAAGAGCTCTGATGAAACGTACCAATTAAAGATTGTTTATAGAACAAAAGCATGGAAACATGGAGATGTGTTCATAGATAAGATTAGTGGCAAGGCTTTGGTGGGCAAGAAGGGTCTGAATCCATGTCTGTACTGTAAGTATGTATGAAGCATTAGGATTACTAAACTAAGCTTCTGATTAATTAGTAGATGGACTGGAGTGGAGTGCACTAATTAATAGCAGAATCATGAAAACATGGGGATATGGTCGTAATATAATCAAGAAAACAAGGCAAACTAACTAATCATCTTTTTATGATAAAATAAGTATTGGCAAGTGTTACCTCCATTATTAAATACCTTCCATAAAATAATGAATAGTTTATAAACAGAAACCATTAACTTTATCAATATGGTTCCATTGTAGTAAAGGGGGATCAAACCTCTCCTTTCTTGGATGGGAACCTACCATTATTTTATGTTGATTTATGGATTAATTAATTGAGAAGGTACTAAGAAAGGAGCAATTGTTAATTAATTAAATAATTGATGGAAATAAAAGCAAAAGAAAGCATAGTTATTGGAGCCCAGACATAACCAACAGGAGCATTTTTTTTTCATTATTTAATATTGGGGAAGGGGAGAGGATCAACCCATCAAGGGGGTTGGGCTGAGTCTGGTGGTGGAGAGCATGAGCAAGAATAGAGGGAGAGGTAATGGTGGGTGGGTAGAGAATGACAACCGCGGGAAACGCTCTTTGCTTGCTGCTTGGAATCTTTGTGTCTAAAATCTGCTGGTGGGTGCCTTGTGGCTCTTGGGACACACGCAAGGAATCCTTTTCCTCCCGCTGTGGTCAACCAGCATATTACTCCTATGTCCATATGAAGTCATGTGGTCTTTTTTGCTTTGTTGTTTGGTTGAGAGAGAGAGAGAGAGAGAGAGAGAGAGAGAGAGAGATGGCCAATTCAGTTCATGAGTTCAATACAGTTGATAGTTGAGCTTCAGTGAGTTTTGGGATTGCAATTTTACGATAATTCAAAATCAGCAAGATACCCATTCTCCAATTGATGGTACTAGGAATAGATTTGAAATTGCACCAATTCCAAATTATGAATATTCCCTTTATTCAACTTCTTGACAATATCTGATTGGAGACCCTGTGGGTCCCACTAAAACTCTACCCAACTGACCTTTGGCTGATGCAGTTTGTGGGGGGGGTGGACCCGGGGGAGAGAACCAATTCACATTGAATTGAACGACGCACTGATGATTTTTTAATTACTGAAAATCACTGAAATCTGTGCTACTCTGGTGATGTCTAGATTCATAGGAATCGCATCCCAAAAATCAGTACACATTGGCAAACACCACACCCTCCTTGTGTTTGTTCATTTTTCATATTGATAATTATTATAGGTTATAAGCATACTTATATGAAGTTGCAATAGACACCACCCCTCATGTAACTTTATTTATCGATTCCAGTTTTTTAGGGTTTACCACTATCCATGGCATACAACGCTGTATTTTGCTTTTATACACACCGTAAGTAGACTTACTTGATGACATGCTTCACTGACTGGATAGGAAAGAAGTAGCGATGGGCAACAAACAGCCCGCTTTAAGCCCAGTGGACTAAAAACAATATTTTGGATGCAAAGGCCCAAGTGGAAAATGTCATGGGCCAACTTTGACCATTTCGTTTATGACATGTTTTATAATAGTTTGCTTGTTTCCAACAGACCTAGGGCATAGGCTTGGGTCAAATACATGGCGAATCAGACTGGGCTAACTCTTTTTTATCAATTGTAGATGGGTTGATTCGGTTCGGTTCGTTTCAGTATACCCCGCATTATCCTAAGCCCAATTTGTTACACAGCTTAAAGCTTTTAATCGGTTAAATGGAATGGATTAGAAAGGGTAAAAGTTCTAGTTCTAGGAAGCAAAGTACAACCAAGGAAATCTTTGGGCTAAGGCTGCTCAAAATATCGATATAATACACCCTGTATTGAGTATATTGTATCATATCTTTTGGCCTCCGAGACACCTGTTTACAGGTTCTTTCAGGAACCCAGTTTTTTAAAGGAGTACCGTTCAAAGTACCAATACACCTCTGCCGATACACAGAGGTGTATTGATACTTTGAACCTCTAAGCTTGGTTTGATAGAAAATAAGAGAGAAACAGAAAGCTGAGGGAAAAATTCCTTACCAACCCACCCTCAACTTTCTGTTTCTTCTCTTATTTGAACAACCTTAAAGATCATTGTCAAGATTGATGCAGTAAAATTAAACAAGTTTAATGAATTGGAGTATTATAAATCTGTTATATTGTTTCATTTTGACTCCACCGTTATTCACTAATATTCTTTTACATTGTTTATTCATCGGAGATCTGCACCTTGGCTTATAGTCTGAGTTTGATGCTTACAAATTTGCAAAATCTGGGCCTAAATTAAAATGAACCCCAATATTATAAATGAAGTCAAGCTAAGGGTTTAAACCTGAGTTCGAAGATTCCTGATGAGCAAGACTGAGTTCATCACTTAAACGAGTTTGAGCTACGACCCCCAAGCTTAACCCAAACCTCTATGGCCTAGAGCTAAGGATGCCAATGGTCAATGTAAATTTGAAGAGAATCATGTAAAAGGCAAGGAGACAAAACAAATCCCCTGAACCTGAGAGTTGTCAAAACATCCTTCCTGAAAAAGGAGTGGATAGTCTTTTATTCTGTAACTGTAATATGAGAATATTTATCAACAGAACAGTACCAACAAGGCTATCCGTGGACCTAAAATGAATTCATGTAGCCAGTAGGGTAATCAATGAGAAGAACCTCTCTTTAATTTCCACAGGTGGGCCGAGCTGAGCTCTGGTTCTCTTAACAACTGCGCTTTATGGGCCTAGCAGTGAAAACTCAAGAAGTGAGCTGAGCTGAGCCCACAAGCCACGGAAAATATGAACTTAAACAATGGCTCATGAGCCTAAGCGCATTTGCCTGAGCATTCCAGAATGACTAAACCTGCAACTGAGTAACCGCAATAAGATAAGAAAACTCAAGGAAGCGAGAATGCACGTTTCACCATCTCATCGCCAGGTTAAACATGAGAAACTCAAAAACATGAGTCTGGAAATGCACGCTAAACATCCATGGACTCTCGTTATGTGCAACCTTGGATGTGCACTTAGCCAATTATACCATTTCCTTGGAAGCTATCCCAACAAAAGTATGTGCAGAATCCAGACATACCGCCAAGGAATAACAAGTACATTATATGCAATGCAACTTTCCAATATATCCCCAAGCTTATCCACGACATGGACAATTCAGCTGGACCTACTTCCCGCAATAAAACACAACCTTTTTTTTCTAGATGGCAACACATCAACATATGAAACGATGAATTACAAACTGGGGAACTGGGTGAACCATCTTTTTCGAATGATAAAATCCTAGTGCAGACAAACTGAATTTGCATTTAACATGGATACAAACTGAAGTAAAAGAATAAAAAGCAATTTGCAGAAAGAGAAAATAGGAAAGTTAGTGATACAGTGCATAATGTAGCCCCAAAAGCTAAGTCTTTTACTTCTAAAATGGTCTGGTAGTTAAAACCACTTGAATGGCTACTGTGTTTTGTTGTAAGAAACAATCAATCTGTTAGTTTATGTTATGTTTTATTTTATTTTTTTGATAAATTTTATATTATGTTTTATTTGGCCACCACAAAAGAAAGAAGAAAAAAACACTCCGAAACCGTTGCTACATGCATTCTCATATTCTACTTCGTAGGTATAAGAACTTAACTTCAAATCCTTAATTCATCACTTATCAGAGACCTGAGGCTTGGACAGTTTTGAAAAAAATGCGTGTTGTATGGCAGCATAGCATACACAACAGTCTACCCCTGGAGGTGCAATCAACGGACCTTACTCTTCATGTCCTCAGAGAATTTCTCACAATCAAGTGAGGTTTTTCATCTAAACGTAGATAAAACCAAGAATCTAGAGTAGTTTTGCTTAGAGAATCAACACTAATATGCATAATAAATAAATAAATTTATACATTTGCCTTGTTTCCTAATTTTCTGAGCTTAAACTGTTCCAAGATACATGTTTGTATGGCCCTGCAAAATCATGTAACCAGGTCTGTTTCCCATAGAGCAGAAGACTAAGCATAAGCAGAAAGCAGGGATCAACTGGAAGACTTGATTTGGCCTAACTGTACTATGAAGTGAAAGACTCAATATATTAAGATTCATCACTACTTAATTACACCATCCGAAGTTTTTTATCAGGAGCCTCACACAACCTAAAACCCGCTTGAGATGAAGGAAAATTTTCAGTTCCATAGCTTACTGCAACAACTCCTACTAGTACCCCTCTCTTACATGAAAGAAATTAGAAAGGATTTTACAATGAAGTCAACATTCATAATCCAAAATTCAGTGTTTCCTCATAGTCCACTTACAGCTGCTGCCAACTCATAAACTACACTTGATGAAGGCAATTTAATATGGGAGTTTGCCTCCCTATCGAGAACATCTAAAAGTTTGACATTCAAACATGGAAAGTAAAGTCCACCCAACCCAATGAGAACATGACCCATGCTATGTGTCAAATCCTTGCCTGGCATGCCTGCTATACTTGAGCTTGACACATCCTATAACAACTTGTACTCTTCCCTCTCCAATTTCACGTCTGTCCATATTTGCAATTTAAAATGCAGCCAAGTCCAGATATTAATCTAGATTCTAGACTGAATTCATTTGCTGATCATGATAACCTCTCTCTCTTCATCTAACAACCTTTCATTATGTTATTCAAATCTAACTCAGGCATCCCACTCTCCGGTATAGGCTAATTGTCCAATATTTTTCCTTTTCATTAAAGATTGACAAAATAGAAAGGGGGGAGACTGGAAGAGGGGAAAATGCACAAAACAAGTCTCACATAAACATTATCAAGCAAATAAAAAACGACCCAGACCTTAATGAAAGAAAGCACCAAAAAACTCAATGCCCCCCAAACTAGTAGTTACACATGGTACACTGCCAAAATATTAAAAAGGAAATTAGCATAAGGTACACAAGCTTAACAAGCCAGGAAATAGGTTGGACCTCTTGCCTCTTCTCCATCTCAAAGAATGACAACATGTATCTTACAAACTAGTCCAATTCATCCTTCCAGTCCCTCCTCTCTTTCCAAGTCACTTCATTTAATCATATTAAATTATTCAAAACTATTGTCTCTCTCCCCCATGAACAATAATCCAAGCTTCATACTACTCACAACTAAATGGTTAATTTCTTTCAGATTTACCAGTTCACACTTTTTTCACCCTGTTAAGGTAAATAGACGTTTTTGAGGTAGGAGAATCATCTCAGGAATTGACCTCCATCTCTTCACTGCTATTGGCCCAATTCTGCTTAACCTTCCCCGGAATGCCTTTTATCCCTCTCAGTTATTTCATCCTGCTCTTTTCATTGGACTTGAACCGTTGAACTCTTGTAGGTTTAAAAGCCCCTTGGCCTTTGTTATGACAACAAGGTTTTCATCTTCTTCAGAACAGTTGATGATTCTCGTTGTTCCATATAACAATCTATATCTTGAATGTTATTGGGCCAATTCTGCTTCACCTCCCTTGGGCTGTTTCCAACCTCCCTCGACTGTCCATCTCTTTCACAGCTGATGATTGTTCTTATTGTTCCACATACCCCACCTACCCTTTCAATGTTATTGGGCAGGCTTAGGTTGGGCTTTTGTCAAAATTTGAATGGGCCCAGCCTTTCCCCAAGCAGTGTAAAATGCTAACTTGGGCCAACCCAAGTTGCACCCTAATCAGGACTTGCCTTGACATACACGGCTTAACTCAAGAAAATGTCCACAAAACTATTTTTTGTTCCTGTTTCACACAAACCTGAAGCATAAATGCCCAAAAGCTATATTGCCAATGAATTTGTGAAACCACAAAGAATTGCTAGGGAGTGCTAATAGGAATCTCCATTGCTCAACCTGGGAGGTTCATTGGCTCCTTACCACTAGACACATCAATGATAATGAAGTGGTGTACCTCCTCTTCACATTCACTTCAGCCTTCCCCTTCCCTTTGTTGATGTCTTCCAGATCACCTATAACGAGAAGAATGAAAGCAAACTACTTCCTTACCCTTTTACATTATCACATATAACATCCAAGACTATCATTTGAAACACCACTTAAACCCTTAGTTGCCTTTGATATACCATTTTTCAACTGAGCCACCCCACAACCAAAAATGTCTGCACACTCTGCCACTGAGCCACCCCACAAGACTATCATTTTTTTCGACAATGTGATTCCCAAGCAGGCATGCTCATGAGTTACCGTTCACCTCGGAAGCCCCTTCGAGGGTGCCTTAACCTTCTGAAACAGAAGATGGGGGAAGAGAGGGGAAAGGTAGGAAGAAAATGATTCAGAGAGAGATGAAAGGGATATTCATTCATGCCACTTATTACATGATCAGGGCCTTATATAGCTGGCCTACATGTATGCAATCATGGAGATAATATCTTCTGGTGGCAGTGTAACTAACTCTGGGAGGCTTTGAGTGTAACTAACTCTGGAAGGCTCTACCGCATGTCACACTAGCCTCTCTGTCTTCTAGTGAAATGTTGTTCGGTGGTGGCATGCTCCACTCCTATAGTTGGGTTCGGAGGGAGTGTTTGGGTCCCAACAATTCCTCCCCCCTTAGCATTGACCTTGCCCTCAAGGTCTAGGTTTGGAAAGCTCTCGTTCAGCCTCAGATAGGGTTCCCAAGTGGCACCATCTAGAGGAAGCCCAACCCATTCTACCTTGGCTTCTGACACAACCTGACCACCTCGTCGAACCCAACGGAAATCCACAATTCTGACAGGCTCTGTGTCAATGTCCCCTTCTTCAGTGAATTGGGGTAAGTTGGTTGAGACAGGTGTATGATTTCCCACCGCCTTCTTAAGAAGTGAGATGTTAAACACTGGATGAAGCTTTGAGGTTGTAGGGAGGTCCAACCGATAAGCAACAAGGCCTACTCTCTCTAGAACCTTATAAGGCCTATAATACCTGGGTGCTAGCTTGTGCCAAGCCCGTTTCACTACCGAGATCTGGCGATAAGGTTGGAGCTTAAGGTAAACGAAGTCACCCACCTGAAATTCTAATGGGTGGTGGTGAGTGTCATAGCGGGCCTTCATTCACTGTTGGGCTTTCGTCAAGTTGGACTTAAGCAATCTAAGAATTTCGTCTCTCACAAGTAGATAGGTCTCTACTTCTGCCACCTTGGATGACCCATATTCATAAGGTAATATGGGAGGAGGTTCTCTGCCATATAGAGCTTTGAAGGGTGTCATTCTAGCAGTCGACTGATAAGTCGAATTGTACCAGTATTCTGCCCACGAAAGCCAATGAGCCCACTATCGAGGCTTTTCCCCTATGAAACATCTAAGGTAGGCTTCCAAGCAACGATTAAGAACTTCAGTCTGCCCATCAGTCTGAGGGTGATAACTTGTGGAGGGGTGCAATTGGGTTCCTTGCAACTGAAAATATTCCTTCCAGAATGAACTCAAGAAAGCAGGGTCCTGATCTGAGACAATGGATCTTGGGGTTCCATGTAGCTTGGCGACGTCCCGGATGAAGATGTCAGCCGTCATTGGTGTAAGGGTGAGGTAATGCAGAGAAATGGTTGTACTTGGTGAGATGGTCAACCACTACCAATGATAACTTCCTTTCCTGCAGAACGAGGAAGTCCCGTGATGAAGTCCATGGAAAGGTCTTCCCACACTTGATCTGGAATCTTGAGGGGTTGTAGAAGGCCAGTGGGAGACTGTGACGAGTATTTCTGTTGTTGGCAAGTTTGGCATTTGGATAAATAGTAAAATACATCCTTATGCATTCCTACCCAATGATAGTGGCTGTTAAGCCTCTTTAGGGTTCGTAGCACCCCCGAGTGCCCTCCCAAGGCGGAGTCATGAAACAACCTTAGTAGTTCAGCTTTGTGGGCCGAATTCTATGCAACAACAAACCGACCCCTAAAGAAAAGATTAGGCCCCACAACTTGGTAACCAACAACTTGTGAAGAGTCTCGCCTCCACTGATCTCTAATGACCTGCAACTGCAGATCATATATGGCTTCTTGCTATATAACTTCAAACAAAGGGAAGCTGGGTTGAGAGCAGGTCATATGGGCTAACTCTTCTACTCGTGACAAGGCATCAACTACTCTGTTTTCAGGCCCCGACTTATATTCTATGAGGTAGTCAAAGCCCATCAGTTTACTAAGCCATTTTTGCTGCTCCGGGGTGTGCACCCTTTGTTCTGCTATGTATTTCAAACTTCGTTGGTCTGTCCTAATAACAAATTGGCGTCCCAATAGGTATGCACACCACTTTTACACTGCCATTACCACAACCATCATTTATTTGACATAAGTGGACTGACTTTGGTGAGCTGCTGAGAGAGCCTTGCTGAAATAAGCAATGGGCTGCCCCTTCTGCATCAAGACGGCCCCTACTCCTACACCCAACGCATCACATTCTATTTCAAAGGGTTGAGAGAATTCTGGAAGAGTGAGGACTGGAGGTGTAGAAACTATTGTCTTCAAGTCTTCAAAAGTCCGCTGGGCTTTATCAGTCCAACTGAAGGAATCCTTCTTTAATAGACGTGTTAGAGGGGTGGCCATAAGCCCATACCCCTTAATGAAGCACCTATAATACTCAATAAGCCCAAGAAAGCCCCGCAAAGCCTTTACAGTAGTGAGCTTGGGCCACTTTTGGAAGGCATCTACCTTTTCTGGGTCTACCATGACCCGACCTGCTGCAACCACATGGCCCAAGTATTGAATTTGTCCTTGTCCAAAGGAACAC
Organism: Nelumbo lutea; assembly: GCF_056320005.1. Classification (NCBI taxonomy): domain Eukaryota; kingdom Viridiplantae; phylum Streptophyta; class Magnoliopsida; order Proteales; family Nelumbonaceae; genus Nelumbo; species Nelumbo lutea. The sequence goes on from NC_142684.1 coordinate 210,759,876, forward strand.
TTTGTCATTTTGGCATGTAACTGGTGCCCCCTTAGAGTTGTGAGGGTGAGTTTTAGATGTTCCATATGTGTGTCCCAATCCTTTCTATACACCAGAATATCATCGAAAAACACCAGAATAAATCGCCTTAGGAATGGCCTGAAGATGTCATTCATGAAGGTCTGAAAGGTGGAGGGGCGTTGGTGAGTCCAAAAGGCATAACCAAAACTCATAATGGCCATCATGGGTCCTAAAGGCCGTCTTGTGGATGTCAGCTTGGTGGACCCGAATCTGATGATACCCGGACCGCAGGTCTAATTTGGAGAACACCCATGCCTCTCCTAACTCATCCAGTAGTTCATCAATGAGGGGTATAGGAAACTTGTCCTTCATGGTAATCTGATTCAAGGCCCGGTAATCTACACAAAAGCGCCAACTACCATCCTTCTTCACTAAGAGTACAAGAGATAAAAAAGGGCTGGTGTTGGTCTGTATATGACCTTTTTCCAGTAGTTCTCTTACTGCCTTCTCAATTTCCAGCTTTTGAAAATAAGGGTATATATATGGCCTCACATTGGCCGGTTTAGAACCGGGTAAGATAGGTATCTGATGATCATGAGCCTGGGGTGGAGGTAATTGGTTCGGCTCCTTGAATACATCACCAAACTGATCGAGTATCGATCGTAAGGCCTCATGTTGGGCTTCTATGGGATGAACACAACCCTGGTTGTCCAGAATTGGGACTGTGGGACGAATGCCTAAGTGCATAAATATGGGTTGGCCAGCATCCTTGGAGGCCCGTATCATGGAGGCTAAAGTGTCACCTTATGAACTAGGGAGGCGCACCCCTTGTAAATGACAAGTCTGGCCATCCTGGTGAAAATCCATTGTCATTTTGGCCCAATCACATAGAGTAGGGCCCAGGCCACGCAACTAATGAATCCCCAAAATAATATCAGCCCCGGAGAAATCCAATGGGTGGAGATCAACCACAAAGTTATGGCCCTACATGAGGATTTTTTCCTTCTTACATACACCATTACACGACATCTGACTACCATTAGACACATGGATTGAAAAGAGAGGAGTGGGTTGTATGGTCATACCTAGTTGCTTAGCCAAACAACAAGTGATGAAATTCAGGGTAGAGCCACTGTCAATCAAAATCATCATGGTCCGGCCCACCAATCTTCCTTCTATGCGCATGGACTGAAGAGAGTTGAGGCCCATGAGGGTGTGTAAGGAGATCTCGGCCCCGTCAGGTTCTGGTCCATCTGGAATCAGTTCATAGTCATTTATGTGCTCTGGGTTTGTCTCTTCCGACTCTTCCTTTGTCTGTAGGAGAAACACCCACTGGACCCGACATTTATGGCTTGGTCCAAACTTATCATCACAGTTATAACAAAGGCCTTTCTCGCATCAAGCTTGCATCTGAACGCATGAGAGATGTTTGAAGGGCATAGTGGGCCAGGGCAATATGGGCTTCTAATGATCCCCAACCGGTTTCATGGGTTGCTAATCGATCTGTGGAGGAGTCCTCAAATCCGGGTAGGTCGGTTTGCTAGCTTTATGAAGGTTGTTGATTCTTTCTTCTTGCAGGCGAGCCAATCCCACCACAACCATGACAGTTGTCAGACGGAGAGCCCTCATCTCTAGACGGATATCTTCTCTGAGACCTCCCACAAAACATCCTACTAAGGCTTTCTCTGGCCAGCCGTGTACCCTAGTCGCCATCCGCTTGAACTCGAGCTAGTACTCTACTACTGTTCCAGTCTGCTTCAACCGAGTGGTAAGCTCGTCGTAGTCCATGAATGTCGTCAGCCCAAAGTAGATGCACAAAGCTTCGATGAACTCTGCCCAAGTTACTTGGGGATGATTATGGCGATACCACTAGAGCCATAGAATTGCGTCTCCTTCTAGATGAATGGAGGCGATGGAGACATGCTGGTGTGTTGGAGTTTCATGGTATTCGAAATATCTTTCTGCTCGGAAGATCCAACGAATGGGATCTCCACCAGAATAGTTGGGAAAGTTGATCTTAGTGACTTTCCGGTGGGGTAATACCCCGTTCTTTGGCTACTGGAAGCAGAGGCTTCCGCTCTTGCTGGGTGACTGATCTTGCCAGACTGTTGCTGAGAGGCGAAGTTGGAAACAACCACTTTGAGTTCCTTGAGTTCGTTCAACACCTGGTGGAATCCAACCTCAAGCTGGTCGACCCTATCATCCACGGTAGTGGAACGTGTTTGTAGCACCATGAAGCCTGGGATTTGGATGGCCTGTCTCTGATACAAATCTGATGAGTTATCGCTCACCTTGGAAGCCCCTTCGAGGGCGGCTTAACCTCCTGAAATAGAAGATGGGGGAAGAGAGAGGAAAGGTAGGAAGAAAATGACTCAGAGAGAGATGAAAGGGATATTCATTCACGCCACTTATTACATGATCAGGGCCTTATATAGCTGGCCTACATGTATGCAATCATGGAGAGAATATCTTCTGGTGGTAGTGTAACTAACTTTGGAAGGCTCTACTACGTGTCACACTAACCTCTCTATCTTCTAGTGAAATGTTGTTCGGTGGTGGCCTGCTCCACTCCTATAGTTGGGTTCGGAGGGAGTGTTTGGGTCCCAACACATGCCCTTTGCCGGGGATAATAATAAAGAGGGTGGAGAGGTGGTGGCAGATCAGATTTTTGAGAAGAACATGGTATTGGAGTTATCTAGAGTCAATGCTTGCTCTAAGTATATGAAGTGTCTTCAGAAGAATCCTAATGCTGTAAGATGAATTAGAAGCCACAAAAACCATCAAATGGTACATATTTCAAAAGTGTTTATCAGATTGAAAGGAGGCTTATTTGGATTAGGCCTATCAAGAAGGTAAAGAAATAAAAAGAAAGTTTGTAACAGGGGTAAAGATGTTTCAAACATGCCTTTGGAGAAATCTAAGTAATTGTGCAAAGTTTTGTATGGTGTCAAGTTATAGTTTAGTTTCTTTGATGTTTGTTTTTTTTCAATAATTGGAGGCCTGGTGTATGTGTATTTGATTTTCGGGTGGGTAGGTTGCTTGCCTTTTGATTGTTGGTTTCGGGTTGGTTGTGGAGGTGAAGTTTTTTTCTATTTTTCTCTTGGGTGACTTCTGGTTACCTTTCTTATAATTTCTTTTTCTTTGTTTGTTTGTTTTATAAAACTTTTGTTTTTTACTATAAAATAAGACCTATGCCTAGGGCTTCCCTTCACTAATTCCTTTCTTCAATTTAAGAGGCAGATAAATACAGGACCTCAATCCATGGAATTGTCCCTGCTCTCTTTACATAAACAAAACAATAAATACAAACAAGTCAGTATACCACAATATAATAGTCTAGAAGCAGGTAAACTATGCAAAAATAATAAATAAAAAATTATTTAAAAGGCAAGCTCCTGGGCTGCCTTGTGCCCAAATCAGTTTTGTGCCTAGGTGCATGTGCATGCTTTCTGAAAGGAGGCTTGCTGCATGTGCATGTGCAAGCTCATGGATGCACCATGGCTTTTGGTTTTATGAAAATGTATAGATAATACTTTTGTGTTTCAAATGAACATTGTAATAGTTTGATTGTTAGGGAAACTTAATTGACCAACAAGATTTAGTAGCAAGTCTAACATATGGAGTATTACCTAGGAATATTAAGTAGATGATGGATTTGTTCTTTTAATCAATAGGGATTTATGGTGGACAATTATCTACTGGACAGGATGGAATGGTGGAACAGCTCTCGTCTGCACACTGATCCACCCTACAACCAAAAATGTCTGCACATTCTGCCACTTCCTTTCTTCCATGTTGATTTCCACTAAACAACTCTTGTCAAAATTCTCCTTCAAATTTGACATTTACTCAAATAATTGCACAACTAGTTTCAAGTTCCTAATTCATCTATCTCCTTCACAAAATAAAATCGTATCAGCAATAATCTGCAAATGTGTGATTGACACCCCTTATCGCCCAACTTTCTACCCCCACCAGTTCCCGTGAATCTGCCCTATTAACTATTTTCCCAAGGACCTCAACAATTAGAGTGAAAAGAAAAGGTGGGAGAGGGCCCCCTTGTCTAATACCTCTTAGAGTTGGAAAGAAAACCACCAACCACCATTCACTAGTATAGAGTACTGACAAGTCCTCACACACCCCATTATCTACTTACACCATCTCTCCCCAAAACCAAAATTTCTCATTACTTCCAACAAAAATGACCAATCCACCATATCATAAGATTTCTCTAGACCCAACTTGAATATAACACTTTTTTTCCTCTCTCTTTTCAACTCCACACTTTCACAAATTATTAGAATTTGATCAATGGTTTGTCTATTTTTCACAAAAGCTCATTGATTCAATGAAATAATAATGGGGAGAGCAGCTCTTATCTTTAGAGATAGGACCTTAGCAATAATTTTATAAAAACTATTTACCAAGCTAATAAGTCTAAAATCTATAGGATGCAAAGCATCAAACTTTCTAGGCACCAAAGCAACAAAAGTAGAATTCAAACATGGATTTATTACTCCTCTCCAAAAAAGTTCATTGAACACTTCTTTCAAGTCCTCCTTCAAAATATCCTAACAATCTTGGTAAAAAGCCATAGTGAAACCATCAGGCCCAGGAGCTTTATGTCTGTCTATCGAAAATATAATCTCTTTTATTTCCTCTTGTTCAAAAATCCTCTCTAGCCAAGCTTTAACCTCATTTGACAGCATTGGCCAATCCACACCTTAGTATTCAATGGTCTTATAAAAATGGATCTGAAATGTTCTTTGAAATCTTCATTTATCTCATTTTGTTGTGTGATTGTTTTGCCATCCACCACTAACTTAGAGGTATGATTTTTCCTTCTTCTACCATTTGCCATTGCATGAAAGAATTTTGTATTTTTACCACCCTCCTTCACCCATTTATGTCATGATTTTTGTCTCCAACTAAATTCCTCTTTGTACACAATATCCTCCAATTGTACTCCTCTAATTGATTGATCAACACTTGTTTTCTTTCTTGTAATCTCCCAAAATGTTGAATGTTCCATTTTTAAATTTTAAATTTTAGCCTTTAAATCATGCAACTTCTTGTAGAACCTTATTCCTTTCCACTTTACCCTTGGATCACTCTCTCGCCACCACTCCTTAATCTTTTGCCTGAAATTTGGGTGAAAAAGCCACATGTTTTCAAATCTAAAGGGTGTTGGAAATCTCCTTCCTTGATCTTCCTTACAAATGGAATTTGGTAAATGATATGATTCTACTCTTAGCAAAGCTCTTGATACTTGACCTCCACTATGTTCCTCCTAGTCCATTGTAAATAAAAATCTATCCAATTTGGAGCAAATCAGGTTGGCTTGCAGGTTAGACCAAGTAAAACCACTATGTGAAGAAGACAAATTCTCAAGTTCAAAGGCATTGATAAATTGATTAAACCTTCTCATACTAGTAGTTATACCTTGTCTATTGTTATTTGTCTCCTCTAGGAATCTGATTATGTTGAAATATACTCTTCAACACTAAGGTCCCTCCTAGAGTCCTCTAGTGTCTCCTAACTCCTCCAACATTTCATTCTTCTCCCTATACTCCTTAGGACCATAAATATTTGATAACACCCACTCAAAACCATCTTCTACCTGTCTGAATTTCATGGATACTATAAATTTACCCACTAATTCTTTAATGCCAACTACCACCTCATTTCTCCATAAAGCCACTATTCCTCCTAAGGACCCTCATGATGAAGCCATTGCCTACTTTACACCTCTAGACCTCCATAAACTTCTGGCCCACTTTCTATCAAACTCTGCCAACTTAGATTCTTCAATAAGAATTATATCCAGATTTTCTTTTCTTTTCTTATCACCTCCTTGATTACTGACCTTTTCCTAGCACTCCCTAATCCTCTAAACATTCCAACCGATGATCCTCACCTTGCTACTTCTTGAACTGCTTTTTTCCTTTTGTCTTGTCCCATCTTCCACTAAATTCTTTATGCCCTTTACATCCATCCTTAATCTCTCTACTTACTCAAATTCTTCTTCCTTACATTTCCTTCCCCCTTGTTCTTTCTTAAATGAGTTTCCACCTTCATCTCACATCCCAATTTCCCAACAAATATTTTCAAGGGTTGGATGGCCAAACCCTGTAGGTAGGTTGGGCGAAATTTCAAAAATTTCTCCTCCCCTCATCTGGGAATCACATTCCCTGTTTTAGAAAATCTGCATTTTCAATGATCAATCTTGAACTATAAACCAAACCAGATCTGAAACCAGAAGCAGGAGAGGGGTATACCTGATACGGAGAATCAATATCTCTCAATGGAGGTGTTCACGCTTAAGGTAAGAACCAAAAACTGCTTCCACTGAAGATGGCGCAGTGTAGGATAGAGCAGAATCAGCAATGTTCTTCCAAAAGAATTGAACCCTTCACAAGAATTCGCTGGAGGCAGTGAGCACACCTTCAGATCAACCTTTCTGCAAAGACTGATATCAAGATCCAATCTTGACCGCTCCTGCTAGAAAGAGGAGATTGAACTGGCAGTAATGGCAACGGGAAGGAGAAAACATCTCAATTTCACTGGGTGCTGTGTTCTCTGTTTGAATTTCGAATGTGATTGATCTTCTATAGCTGCCACCCCTTCTCCTTTTATAACCTTAAAGGGATTAGCTCCTAATCCCATTAGGAGTTTCTAATCCAAATCATATTTAGTTCTGAATTCCCCTTAAGTGATAAGGATAGACCCTTATCTTATCTGCATATTAGATCAGCGTTCTCCTAATTTGATTATGAGGTTTCCATATCTGAATCTTTATTCAGATTTGGACTCTATGAGTGGATAAGGTAAGACCCTATCCTATTTGCTAATGTAATATCAGATTCGCCCCTTCTTTAACTGATCAAATCAGCCTAGTTCAAAACTGGGCTTTAGGCCCATTAATAGTATGTGCTCACTTAGCCTTCCAAACTGCTGCCCAGTTGGGCTTCCTTGTATGGTGTGGGACTCAAGCATTAATCTACACATCAGTCACAAGGGTTTGGCACAGTCTTTGTTACAACGCCTAGCCGACTTCACTATAAAGCCCAGTGAACCCCCTGAGCCCATCATATGGATTCTATGGGCCCAACACTTACACTAAGTGGTCCCTAGGCCAAGCCACCTTGTAACACCCAGGGACTATGGGCAGATGCAAGATTAGCCCATTAGGTATTACCCTCAATGGTCTTATACTTAACCTCTCAGCCCATAACGATCATACACTACTGGACAAGAGAGGACGTCTCCCTCGGCTACAAGGAACAGTGCTGCCATCTCTACTCACATGAATCCCGGGAATTAAAACCTTTTTGCAAACAATTCAAAACCATAACATATATATACTTTTTTATATCGATATATAAAATATATTTTGCAAAAAAAATCTCAATGATAGAAATCGGCTAACGGCAGTCTTGGTTTCTATAAGAGAGAGTGCATCCCCGACCATTACCTTTGTCCGACAAAGGGGCTGATCCTGTCACTATGATCACCCACTTAGATGAATTCTCAGACTGTCCCAACATACCCAGGTTTTGATCCCCTCTAAGAATCTCACTGATTGACATATCAACGACATCCCAATCCGACACCTAGTGTAGTATCATAATCGAGTGTAGGGTTCAATTGTAATTTTCTAGTTTTGCCCACTAATCTCCAAGGTCTAGGGCAATACTGGAAATCTGGTCCGGTTCAGGGTTTCAAGTAAACCTACACTGCATGTGCTTTGGGTCTCACCTTGGTAGCTGAGACAAGCCACCCCAACACTTGGCAGCACACTAGTGTCAACCTTAATAGGACAAATCTCCCCAGACTTATCCAACGGCTGTGAACATTCTAAACTAACACGATTCTCATTAAGTGTCCAGTTTAAGGGTATTACACAGAAACAGACCACAAGAACATGAATCAAATATGCGCTTTCTTCATTTACAATAAATGTCATAAGTACATCAAACTGATTGGAGTTAAGGGCATACAACTGTCTAACAACTCCCACTTGCACTTAGGTCCAATCTGGTATAAGCCAGAGTCGCATATTTTTGACGTGTTTTTCAAACACTTTTTGTGTCAGTGGCTTAGTCAATGGGTCTGCTATATTCTCCGTTGATGCTACCCTTTGAATTAGAACGTCCCCTCTACCAACAATCTCCCGCAGTACGTGGTACTTCCTCTCGATGTGCTTTGACTTCGAGTGGGTTCGAGGGTCCTTAGCTTGAGTGATGGCTCCATTATTGTCACACAATAACGGGATGGGTGATGTGCTGGATGAAACTATTCCCAATTCGTGAATGAACTTTTTCATCCACACGGCTTCCTTGGCAGTTTCACTTGCGGCAATGTATTCGGCTCCGGTTGTGGAGTCTGTCGTGGACCCCTGTTTGTTGCTTTTCCCACAAACCCAGATGTAGACTTTTTATCATCTGGATTCGATTGGAAATTGGCATCAGTATACCCCTAGATCTGTAGTGAGCTACCATCGAATAGCAAACAAAATTCTTTTGTCTTTCGAAGATACTTAAGTATATTTTTCACAGTGGTCCAATGCTCTTGCCCTGGGTTTGCTTGGAATCTACTTTCCACACTCACTGCCTGAGCAATGTCAAGATGAGTGCACAACATGGCATACATGATTCTCCCTATGGCAGAGGCATAGGGAACGTTCTTCATGCCCTCAATCTCCTTTGAAGTCTTGGGAGACATCTTCTTGGAGAGAGTGACTTTGTGCCTGGAAGGAACATTTCATTTCTTGGAGTTCTCCATGTTGTATCTCTTGACAATTTTGTCAATGTAAGCAGATTGAGATAATCTTATTATCTGCTTCGATCTATCTTTATAGTGTCAAAGACCTAGAATATAGGAGGTTTCTCTAAAATATTTCATGGAGAATTACTATGAAAGCCATACTTTCACCGTAGTTAACATTCCTACATCATTCCCAATGAGTAGAATATCGTCCACATACAGAACCAGGAACGTAACTTTATCCCCACTAGACTTCTTGTAAACACAGTGCTTATTCGGGTTCTGCTCAAAGTCAAACTTTTTGACGGTAGAGTCAAACTGGATGTTCCAACTCTTAGAAGCTTGCTAAAGTCCATATATGGATCTATTTAACTTACATACCATGTGTTCCTGACCTGTAGCTATGAAACCTTGCAGTTGTTGCATATAGATATCTTTAGTACGATCTCCATTCATGAACGCAGTTTTGACATCCATTTGCCAAATCTCATAGTCATGGTATGCTACTACAACTAGCAGGAACCAAATGGATTTAAGCATGGTGATGAGCGAAAATGTTTCCTCATAATCGATGCCCTCTTTCTGAGTATACCCTTTCGCCACAAGACGAGCTTTGTAGGTCTCAACCTTACCATTGGGGCCCTTTTTCCTCTTATAGATCCATTTGCAACCAATTGCTTTTACCCCGGGGGGCGGATCTACTAGAGTCCAGACTCCATTGGTCTCCATTGAGTTCATCTCAGCTCTCATGTTATCTACCCACTTCTGGGAATCTATGTCAAACATAGCTTCCGCATAAGTCACGGGATCCTCCTCATTAGTCAAGGCTTCCACCAGGTAACTATCCTGGTCATAGCCAAAACGGATTGGTGGCCTAGACACCCGAGTAGATCTTCTAGGTTGGTCAAATACCTGGAACATGTGGGACACCTCCCACTGACCCTGAGCTCTCCTCATCAAGAACTATTTCCTGACAGTGTGAGTTCAGGATACAATCAGTTTCCAAGAACTGTGCATTTCGGCTACAAAACACCTTCTGTTCACTTGGGTCATACAATAGATAACCCACAGAGCCTTTTGGGTAACCTATGAATAGGCAATAGCTGGTCTTGGATTCCAACTTGTCCGCACTCGTTCTTTTAACATGCGCATGACAACCCCAAATCTTCAAGTGTTTGACACTTGGTTTCTTTCCGGTCCAAAGTTCAGATGGAGTATTCGGAACCAATTGTTGGAACTCGATTCAACACGTATATCGTAGTCTCTAATGCGTAACCCCAAAAGGATGTGGGTAACTCTGAGTGTACAAGAAGTGACCAGACCATATCCAATAAGGTCCTATTCCTCCTCTTTGAAATACCGTTAAGTTGTGGTGTAGCAGGATGAACTAATTGTGATATTATTCCTTTGACCTTCAACTAGTCCCTGAATTCACCAAAGATATATTCACTTCCTCGATCTGATCAAAGGGCCTTAATTTCTCTCCCTAACTATTTCTCGACATCTTGTCTGAACTCTTTGAACTTTTCAAAGGATTCAGACTTATGTCTCATTAGGTACACGTAACCATACCGAGAATAGTCATCGGTAAATGTAATGAAATACATGTACTGGTTACGATTCCTAATACTCAGGGGACCACATACATCACTATGTATAAGGTCAAATGTGCATGTACATCTTTCAGCCTTACCGTTAAATGGCCGTTTTGTCATCTTACTCTGAAGGCAAGGCTCACAAGTGGGAAGATCTTCTATAGTTAGAAAATCCAAAGGACCATCCTTTACCAGCCTTGTGATACGGTCAACACCGATATGGCCAAGTCGGTAATGCCACAGGCATGTGGGATTAACTGTATCACAGATCCTTTTCTTGTTGATTTTAGCCGATGTAGTTTCGACTATATTATTTTCTAGAGAAGGATGTATAACATAGAGACCGTTCTCCAATTCCTCGTATGCGATGAATCTATTGTTTCTTTTAATAGTAATCGTATTAGTAAAGAAGACAATAACCATCAACACATAGTTTTGAGATAGAAATCAAATTTCTTCTTAAGTTTTGCTCAAAAAGACAATCTTTAAGTACAATAGTTCATTCTCTAAAAATTAATTCTACGGTTCCAATGGTCGCAACTACAACACTTGTAGAAATCCCCAAGTAAGCGTTACTTCTCCTTCACTCAGCCTTCTGCTTACCTTGAACCCCTACAGTGAGTTACACGCATGAGTTGATGCCCGGGAGTCAATACACGAGGACACAGAAGCAACCAACAAATTAGTTTCTATGACACAACATTCGAAATTACCTTTCTTGGATTCTAGGTATTGAGGACAATTCCTCTTCTAGTGGTCAGTTTTCTTGCAAAAATGATAGGCATCTGATGCCTTATCTTTCCTCTACTTCTTGGGTTTGGTGGCCTTTTTCTGGGGCTTTCTCTTTGCTCTCCTTTTTTTGCCCAATTTTCCTACTTCAACAAGCATGGTAATGGGCTCATCCTTCTTAATCAATTTTCAGCCCTCTGCAACATATTGCTAAGTTCCTGTAAGCTGACATTCAACTTGTTCATGTTGTAATTCATGGTGAATGGATTGAAGGATGAAGGCAAAGAGTTGAGAATAGCATCGATCTGGGTTACCAGATCCAGCCTGGATCCAAGAGCCTCTAGTTCGTTGATATAACCCATCATCTGAAGACAATGGTTGTGAACCTGTTGGCCCTTGGACATCTGCGCAGTCATGAACTGTTTCAAGACCTTCTGTCGAGTAGAACGATTCTGCTGCTCATACATTGTCTTGAGACTGTCCAATATGTCCTTGGCTAGTTCGATCTGATCGAACTACCTCTATATTGGATTATCCAACGAGGTAATGATATAGCAACGGACACAGGAGTTTTTCTCCTCCCATTCTTGGTATTCTCTTTTTCGGGCCTCAAAAACCCTATCTCCCGGACGATCCGGGGCAGGATTCCTGACCACCTTATTCAACTTTTCAGAGGTCAAGACCAGCAATAGGTTACGGTACTAGTCGGCATAGTTTGGGCCCTTAAGCTTGTTGTCGTCAAAAAGCTTTGCAAATTGTCCATGCCATTTTCCGATAAAAGAGCAAACATTAGTCCACAACCTAATTTGATTCATGTTCATTATATGGATATGGCTTTTTATCTATGTTCCATTCCCATTTGTTCATCTCTGAGATTTCCCTCTTATCTCAGTGACGGAGACAACGACTTGTCTCTGAAAATGTGGGAAATCACATAAGGTGCTTGGAGCCAAATGTTTCAGCTGCAAAACCCCACCACCTTTCTGTGAAGGATCATATCCACTCATCATATGAGCTTTCCCTTTGGCCTTTGTCAGACAAGGTTCATAATCATTTTAGGTTAAACCTTTCTGTCCAGTGAGTCATCACCCATCATATTCGTGAACGCCAAGGTACCGTGAGAGAGTTCCCATTTTCTGGTGAAGCCCCTCCCACATCAGTCTATGACGTCCTATCGTCTTATGAAACACTCGGACAAATTCAACAACAAATGGATAGCCCATTTTCTGGTGTGTTTCCTCATTACTGAAGGACCCATCTTCATGCTAATGATGGAAGGCCTTTAGAGAGTTTATCATATGAATCTCCCTATCGCATGCACTCATATTGCTAGAGGGAACAAAAGTTACACCCTAGCTTAATTTAGGTCAAACCAGAGGTACTCCCACTAACTTTCATAAAGCAGATTTAGGTGGGCTTTAATCGGCTAGGGTTCCGCACGTATCCTCTTCAGGAGGTGTGGGTCCCACCATTGAGAGAGATCATCCAATGGTCTTTAGGGACACCATGACAATGATGTGCATTCAACCATGGTGTGCACAAGAGCCACTATTGTATCTGCATGGGCCAAGTACTTATGGCCCATGAACGTTGCACATCACACATCCATACATCACATGCAGGGATAAATTGATCTAATCAATTAAATATCTGTAAGGCCCATAATTAAAGCCCATTTTAATCCATAACATTAATAATTAACATTATCTAGGTATATGGGCCGAATTAGGGTTTAGCAGTTCGGCCCATATAGCTTTCCTACAAAAGTGGGCTTTTAGCAGTTTTAACAATTTAAAATTGGACCTTATAGGTTGGGCCAAATTAAACACTTAATTAATTATCAATCCTTAGGCCCATCAGAGGAAAATTAGGGCTGACAATCAGCCTTGATCGAACCCTAGATTCGGTCCAACCAATTTGGAGCAATCTAGTTCGAATGGGTCTAGGGTTTGAGATTAATTCAAGAAAATGATCTAAAATTAAATACTGATAAATGAAAAGCGAGAATCAGTCAAAGAGGGTTGTTCGCACATCACATCCTGCAAAATAGAGGTTAGATCACATAATGTAGTTTCATAAACTACAAATCGCAGATTGCGATATCCCCATATGTGAAATCTCCTTCCTATGTCGCCTTCTTCGATCCAAAATTAATAAAAACAGAAACACTAAAAATTCTATTAATATTACATCAGATCAAATCCTATACATTCAGTCTAAAAATAAAAAAAATATATTTTACAGACCAAATGTAATAAATAAATCAAGAAACTACAAAATCACAGTTTTCTGTGCCAATCAAGATCTCGATCTCCAGTTGTACGAACAACCCATAAATCAAGAAAATTATAAAAAACAATTCTAAATAAAATTCAGATTTATAAAATTTAATTTCAGATCAATCGCCCTCTATCTGGGAAACTATCTTCTAGATAAAACCTTAATCTGCGCAAATCGGGTAGAACGCCTTCTGCCCATTTGTGCAGGTTCAAATATGCATTAATTCAGTTCAAGACTTGAACCGGTGCTCTGATACCACTGAAGGGATTAGAGATCCATCATATGGATGGTCGAACCCTACAGGTAGGTTGGGCAAAATTTCAAAAATTTCCTCTCCCCTCATCTGGGAATCACATTCCCTGTTTTAGAAAATCTACATTTTCGAGGATCAATCTTGAACCATAAATCAAACCAGATTTGAAACCAGAAGCAGGAGAGGGATATACCTGATACGGAGAAGCAGTATCTCCCAATGGAGTTGTTCATGTCCAAGGTAGGAACAAAAAACTGCTTCCACTGAAAATGGCACAGTGTAGAATGGAGCAGAATCAACAGTGTTCTTCCAAAAGAATCGAACCCTTCACAAGAATTCATTGGAGGCAGTGAGCACACCTTCAAATCACCCTTTCTCCAAAGCCTGATATCAAGATCCAATCTTGATCACTCCTGCTAGAAAGAGGAGATCAAACTGGCAATAATGGCGGCTGCAGGAAGGAGGCGGCAAGGAGAAAATAACTTAGTCTCATTAGGTGTTCTGTTCTCTCTCTGAATTTCGAATGTGATTGATCTTCTATAGCTGCCGCCCCCTTCTCCTTTTATAACCTTAAAGGGATCAGCTCCTAATCCCATTAGGAGTTTCTAATCCAAATCATATTTGGATCTAAATTCCCCTTAAGTGATAAGGATAGACCCTAATCTTATCTGCATATTAGATCAACCTTCTCCTAATTTGATTAGGAGGTTTCTAGATCTGAATTTGTATTCAGTTTTGGACTCTTTGAGTGGATAGGGTAAGACCCTATCCTATCTGCTAATCTAATCTCAGATTCACCCCTTCTTAATAGTATGTGTTCACTTATCCTTCCAAACTGCGGCACAGTTGGGCTTCCTTGTATGGCATGGGACCCAAGCATTGATCTACACATCAACCACAAGGGTTCGGCCCAGCCTTTGTTACAAGGCCTAGCCGAATTCACTATAAAGCCTAGTGAACCCTCTGATCCCATCATATGGACTCTATGGGCCCAACACTTACACTAAGTGGTCCTTGGGCCAAGCCACCTTGTAACACCCAAGGACTATGGGCAGATGCAAGATTAGCCAATCAGGTATTACCCTCAATGGTCTTACACTTAACCTCTCAGCCCATAACGATCATACACTGTTGGACAAGAGAGGACCTCTCCCTCGGCTACAAGGAACAGTGCTGCTATCTCACATGGATCCCGAGAATTAAAACATTTTTGCAAACAATTCAAAACCATAACATATGTATACTTTTATATCCATATATAAAATATATTTTGCAAAACAAATCTCAACGATAGAAATCGGTTGCCGACAGTCTTGGTTTCTATAAGAGAGAGTGCATCCCCGATCATTACCTTTGTCTGACAAAGGGGCTGATCCTGTCACTATGATCACCCACTCAGATGAATTCTCGGACTGTCCCAACATACCCAGGTTTTGACCCCCTCTAAGGATCTCACTGATTGACATATCAAAGACAGTCCAATCTGACACCTACTGCAGTATCATAATCGAGTAAACCTACACTGCATGTGCTTTGGGTCTCACCTTGGTAGCTGAGACAAGCCACCCCAACACTTGGCAGCACACTAGTGTCAACCTTAACAGGATAAATCTCCCTAGATTTATCCAACGGCTGTGAACATTCTAAACTAACATGAGTCTCATTAGGTGTCCAGTTTAAGGGTATTACACAAAAACACACCACAAAATAATGAATCAAATATGCGCTTTATTCATTTACAATAAATGTCATAAATACATCAAACTGATTGAAACTAAAGGCATACAATTGTCTAACAGAATAATGACTGGTAAGTGGGAGCTGACACATTTCTTGAGGAAGGGCATGTGAAAAACCAAAAGTAGTTTGGATCTGACAAAAAGCTCTTGTCGATATGCAACATTCCCCACCCTTTCCTAGATCTTGAAGGGTCCATAGTACTTGGGTGACAATTTTTGCCAAAGCCTTAAAACATTGCTCATGGATCTTAGAAAAATCTGGGCCGTTATGGGCTTCCTGTTTAAGTTGCTCAAGGAGTGGGAAACTAGACCTTGAAATCCCTAAACGGTCCAATTCCAGCTTTCTTCATAGGGCATGAACTGCTTTGTTAGTGGGCCCGGGCTTGTATTCTATAATATAATCGAACCCTAGCAACTTCATGAGCCATTTCTATTGTTCCATGGTATGCATCCGCTGCTCCAATAATTGCTTCAAACTACATTGATCCATTTTGATAATGAATCGCCTGCTCAATAAATAAGCTCACCACTTTTGGATTGCAAGAACTATGGCCACAATCTCCTTTTCATACACTGACTTGGCTTGGACGTGCGCTAATAAGGCCTTGCTGAAGAAAGCTAGGGCTGGCCTTCCTGCATAAGTACAACCCCCAATCCACACCTAGATGCATCACACTCTAGTATAAACAATTTGGAAAAATCAAGCACAAGTAGAGCTGGCAGTGAAGTGATAACATTCTTAAGGGCTTCGAAAGTCCATTGGGCCTCCTCATTCCAAGTGATAGCCCCCTTCTTAAGCAGCCGTGTGAGAGGGGCTGCTAGTAATCCAAAGCCTCTGATGAACCCTTGAAAATACTCTGTTAGGCCTAGAAAACCCGTTGGACCCTTGAGGGGCTTGGGTGGGGGCCAATTCAACATACACGTGATCTTCTTTAGGTCAACTTTGACCTTCCCCTTTGGGACTATATGGCCCAAACAACCGACTTGGTTTTGCCTAAAAGAGCACTTGGAAGACTTGACAAAGAACTTGTGTTGGCGTAACACTTCTAGTGAGAGAGAGAGGTGTTGCAAATGGGAGGACCAATCTGGGTTGTATATCAAAATGTCATCAAAGAAAACCAAAACAAATTTTCGAAGATATGGCCTGAAAACCTCATTTTAAATGTAGAAGGAACATTTGTCAAGTAAAACTGTATAACAAAAAATTCATAATGACCATCATAGGTGTAGAAAGCAGTCTTGAGCATATCATCCCGATGCATCCTTATTTGATAATAACTTGACTGGAGGTCTAATTTAGAAAACATTGTAACATCCTAGAGTTCACCTAAAAGCTCATTAATGATAGATATTGGTTATCAATCCTTAATGGTGATGTGGTTTAAAGCCCAGTAGTCTACACAAAATCTCCAACTCCCATCCTTGTTGACAAGAAGAACGGGGGAGGAGTAGGGTCTAGTGCTTGGTTGGATGAATTTCATTTCAAGGAGCTCAGTCACAATTTTCTCAATCTCTTCTCATTGAAATTGTGGGTATCAGTATGGCCGCACGTTGGCTTCAGTGGTCCTGAGGCCTGGGAGGTGGCAAGCCCTAAGGTTCTTGGAACACATCAGCATACTGGTCCAAAAGTTGTTGTAACTGAGTCAGATTTGGAGAGACATCCAGCCCCACGGTAGAAAACAAGGTGAATCCAGTGGGCTCGTAGCCCAGACATGTATACTGGCTAGTAGGTGTCTTTAATGAGGGCCTGCCTTTGGTGGTTTTGGCCCATCTTCCTTAATATGGTGCGGCACCCATCCAAATGGAAGCCATTGTCATATTGGCCCAATTGTACACCACCGAACCCAACTGGCTTGGCCACTAGACCAACAAAACAACATTGGTCCCTGTAAAATAGAACGGGTGCCGATCCACTGTAAAAGTGTATCCCTAAAAGCTGGGGTTCATTCCCTTACACACCCTTGTCTAGGCTATCCAATTCCCATTCGCCACCCAGGCAGAAAAAGATGAGGTGTGACAGACCACTAATCCCAACTGGCGAGCTAATATATTGGTAACAAAGTTAAGAGTACTTCCTTTGTCAATCAACATTGAAACTGGGCGTTTCATGAGTAAACCCTTGACCTGCATAATCTAGGGTGAGGTCTGGCCTATCAGGGCCTATAATGAGAGTTTTGGCCCCTCGATCCCCATTAGGTCACTCGCATCCTCCTCGAGTGGGATTTCCAACTCAATGGGCCCTCACCATTGCTGGAATCTTTAGCTTGCAACATATAAACTTGTGGGTTCTTACATTTATGGTCTGGTCCAAACTTTTCATCACAATTATAATATAGGCCTTTTTCCCTTCGGGCTTGCATCTCGGCCCAGGTAAGGCGTTTAAATGGTATAGTGGTTTGGGTTGACAACCTAGGGTTGATTGGGCAGTTGCGTCAGACCGAGGATTGGGAGCTTTGAGTATTGGGCTGGTTAGATGGCCAAGCCGCTTGACCCAGGCTGGCTTCTCTTCTTGTAGTTGGGCCAGCAAGAGATGGTGTTTCCCCTACTTCATTATTTTCCCTTCTCTTTTGGATTTATATATGCATTCTTCCTTTTTTTTTTTTTTTTTTGTAAATTTAGGCCCTGTTTAGGAGGGCTCAAGCTTTGGTTGGGACCATTGGGTTGCTTTGGTTGAGTTGCTTTGAAGAATCAACCAAAAGAACTTCGATGGAGAGCCATGTTAGGGGCTAAAAAATAGTCAGTTTGTTCTCTCTGCATTTTTTTACAAAACATTACTTATAGGCTTTCCAGGTGGGCCCCACCTCACGAAATCAAAAGTAGCAATGTGAAAGTCCTCCCAAACAAGCACTTAAAGATTAAAAAATTAAGGCTTTTCAAAATTCAAATTTGCATATTTTTATATAGGGTCATTTACTAAAACACCCCTATAATTTCATGGATTTACTAAAACCTACCCTATAGTTTGTGTTTTACTAAAACACTCCCTATAGTTTGCAATTGATTTACTTAATCAACCTTTTATTAGATAACAGTGTTAAATGACAATTGTGACCTTAATGTCCATTTCAATAAATTTAATCAAGAGAAAATATAAATAAAAATACCATTTTTGCCCCTAATAAGATTCGAGCAACCACTCTGTTTGGCTCCCTCTATTTGGTCAATTTTGTTTTATGTATGAAGAAGTGTTAGGGGTACTTTTGGAATTAACAATCATGGGTCCATGCCCGTGAACATTTTCTATTCAGTTTAGGTGATCATATGGCTATTTTCAGATGGCAAAAAAACACTTCTTAGTGAAAGGTTGATTAAGTAAATAGGTTTCAAACTATAGGTGTTTTAGTAAAATAAAAAGTATAGGGTGGGTTTAAGTAAATCTGTGAAATTACAGGGGTGTTCTAGTAAATAATCCTTTTACATATATTAATGTCTTTTCTTTTATTATTATTTTTTTTCAAATGTGAAAACTGTGAAGAAACCAATAAAAGTTTTCTGTTTCATCAATTTTTAACCAAATACTGGGACTAAACTTTTCAAACTTACCATGCACTTTGAGAATTAACTGTTTTCATAACATAGTTGCACACTTGCAGCTCCATGGGGAAAATCTGTGGAAAATCCGCATTATCACATCTTCCTAAAACAAATGAATGCATTCCACAAATTACATAGAAATCAAGTATGTGGAACTTCCATCGAATGCATTGATTATTTACATGAGATTATCGCTGAACTAGACATGTATAAGA
Source organism: Nelumbo lutea (assembly GCF_056320005.1). Lineage (NCBI taxonomy): Eukaryota > Viridiplantae > Streptophyta > Magnoliopsida > Proteales > Nelumbonaceae > Nelumbo > Nelumbo lutea. The sequence continues at coordinate 210,778,987 of NC_142684.1, forward strand.
ACTTAATCACCTTATGAGTGACAAAATAATTTGCAGAAGGTTCTTACAGCTTACACTAATACAAGGATAATAAGAATAAAATCAGCAAACATGGACAGTTTTAAATGACATGAAAAAATTTGACAAGCTCCTCTTTCCTTCCTTTTGGCTGTGAATTTAATAGTCATCTTTAACTCAATACAAAGGCATGATCACCAAATTGAATTCCTTTGCCGGGAAACACTGTTACTTGATATTAAATGGCTTCATGTACAAAAATGGGAACTAAGATCAGTTTCCCCGATTCCAACCGTCAATTTTGGTTTAGATTCAGGCGAAACATCATGGGTTCTTCAGAAGTAACGGGCATTATGTGAATTGTGCAAATATAAAACCCAAGTGTGTGTGTATATACATAAACGGGCCCGTGTCTGTGAATCTGTAATTTTAGTTGGACAAGACATTACAGGGTCCTAACTCTGATCCTCAGTTCAATATAGTTAAGTGGCATTAGAAAGGGCTTAAGGGTCAATAAGGAAAGGCTAAAGATTCTACTCTGACACCGGAGTAACTTCCCAAACCGTTATGGGTTTCATGTTAAACCAGAAGTCTTAGTTGGGGTGGTAATAACCCAGACTCTTGTTTTGTTATTTTCTCAAACAAGACCGCTACGAATAAACCAATCAAAACAAAGAAAAAGGCAAACGGTACTAATTCAAAAGGAATCCCACGGAAACTGAAATTGTATTAGATCAATGAAAAAAAAGAACAGCTTGTGACCTGGCTTGTGTTCTTGTCTTTCAAGAAACGAATAAGCAGAGATTCGTCAGAAAGCCATAACTAGAATAAACTGGGGGTACGAGAGCTACGTAAACCAGTGATACCCATGTTTGCCCCAATTCCAATTGCAGGGAGAAACAGCCAAACATCCTGGAAATAAGCGCTTATTCTCGTTTTGTGAGGATTGTTGCTGCCATGCTAATATTGCCAACTGCCATGGTGCATACTCATCTCATCACTTTGTCCTTTCCTGTGTCAATGCCATGGGTTCAACACGACAGTCATCTGTAGCCTGCAGCGGAACTCAATTCAGGTGGTTTGCCCTTGCCCTAGCAATCTTAGCAAGCAGTGAAGCAGATCGGATCGGATCTTCGGATAGTAAAATAGATAGCGACTGTGAAGAATTTCAACCACATCGGACTTGGGCGGAAAATTATGCATATGGCCGGCCCAGCACGACCAAAGTTGCTCACTTGAAGTGATGACAATTATCTCTCATTAATTTATTCTATCGATCAATCCCAAAACTTTCACCAAGAAACTGCGATGGTACCAAACACAACCCTAGTTACTTTGCTTGATGTAAAATATGAACCGTTGGCTTCAACTTCCGATCACAACATGCAACCACCCTAGTGAGTATGGCAGATAGAACAGCTACACAGCTTTATGTTGTTTAACTCTTTTGGGGCCTCATCCACGGATGGATATATTCTGTAAATTTTTTCCACTACAACCATTAACTAAACAAAGAATAATTACAATCAAGATAAGGCCCCTCTCTTTTAATCCAAGAAATAGCATCTCTAAAATTAGAAATACTCTAATTTCTGTTTAAGAGACCCAACATACACTGATTCGAGTATGGACTCGTATCAATAAATTCACAACACATTAAAAAATCGATTAAGGTGATGCTTGGCATCGATGATGATTCCTCCTTGCCGATTATCCAGAAATCACAATCGAAAATTGTTGTTTGGTATCATTTATGCTATGTAAGTAATTTATTTGGTACTGATTCTCAAGGGTGACTATTATTCCAATCATCAATTTCCTAGGCTATGTTTGGTTTGAAGGAAAAGGTAGGGAAACTTATACAAAGTTTGTAAAAGTTTCCTATCTTTCCCTTCCTTTCTCTATTTTTTTCCTTCAAACCAAACACAGCCTTAGAGACATGTCGGATGCCATGTCATCTTCCAAAAATCGAAGAATGACCGGAAAAGGTGATCCCTCAAGATGGACCGATTTCAAGAATTGTTTTTCTATCGATTTCCCAAAAATCACAAAAATTGGATAACCAAATAGATTGAAAATCACTAATTCTTTTTAATCCCATATGATTCCGATGCAACATCGATTTTTGGGAAACCAGCACCAATGCCAAACATCACCTTAGTTCAAATTTGCCAATGTGCCGGTTGCATTTTCTTTTATGTGATTTTTCATGTAAGAGAATAGACCCTAAAATGCGATTGAGATGGGAAGAGTGAATGTGAATGGATTTGCACTTGGTGTTCAACAAGAGAGAGACTATCTTTTACGCATCTCCTTCTAAAATGATGGAAGAGATCTATAATTCAATGGCTAGCTTGATGCCCTCAAGGAAAGCTAGAGCTTCGATCTCTTTTGAGGTACTATGTTCAATATTCATGGTTCTAGCCATGTAGAACTTTCCTCTCTGAGTCTCTGATAATAACTCCCTTCTTGTTCCATGCATTGTAAATTCCAGATTTCTTCATAGTGCACTGTAGTTTCTTGGAAGACTAAAGTGGGGTTTAAACTTTTTACCCTCAAAACCCATTTTATTGTAGCATTTCCAGGCATACCATAATACAAAAGACCCTAAAAGAAATTTGTCAACCCCTAGAAGTGGGTGATTGTTGTCTGCAGCCCACCAAGATGCTAACCAATCATTGACTTCATGTTGGGAATTAACATCAATCAACTAGACTTGGAGGCCAAACCAAACTACTTCATGACAGGGCAATGAAAGAATCTATGTGACATTGATTCATTAGCTTCCATACACAACAAATAGAGTTTACTCCCTAACAATACTTTGCAAGGGTTGTGCCAAGAGGTAAAGTGTTTTTAATACAACACCCCAAAAAAACATGAACCCGTGGTGGGAGCTTCTTGTACTTCCAAAAATCTTTCCAGCTTACCTCAAGGAAGGCTTCGGCTTGGGAAGAAGTGTCTGGATCCTCTGAGGACAAAAGTTTATAAGCCGAAGTAGTTGTAAAAATCCCAAAAGGTGTGCAAGTCCAAACCAGTCTATCCAAGTTGATCTCATGACCTTGTGATAATGGAGTTTGAAGAAATGAATGTATAACTTCATTTTTATACAAGTTTTCAACAAGGTCAAAACGCCATGTGCCAATAAGAGAATTGATAAGCTCAGCAACCTTTAAACTTTTAGCCTCAACATTGTTCATCATGTGATCACAATTCAATGGGGGAAAGTCCAAGGGTCCAAAAGGACATGGATGTCCCACCCTAAGTTGATTAAAATCTTAACTCCTTTCAACAGTAGAGGTCAACATCTAAGAAGAGTGTAGATAAGTTCAGCAACCTTTAAACTTTTAGCCTCAACATTGTTCATCATGTGATCACAATTCAATGGGGGAAAGTCCAAGGGTCCAAAAGGACATGGATGTCCCACCCTAAGTTGATTAAAATCTTAACTCCTTTCAATAGTAGAGGTCAACATCTAAGAAGAGTGTTCCAAATGGTTGATTTGTTTGGACTGTTCTTTGCAGCCTAGAAGGATCCTTGTGATAGATATTTTGCTCATAGGACCTTACTCCATAGACTTTCTGTTTCCTTAAGGAAACACCATCCAATTTTCATCAGCAAACATTTATTTGCAATCTCTAGTCTTCTAAAGCCTAACCCCCCAAAGCATTTAGGTTGTGTAAATTCACTCCATTCTTTCAGATAGACATGATTCCTGTTCTGATCAAAACCTCGCCAGAAGTCATGGATCATTTTGGTGATTTTCTCCCAAGTAGCATGTGGTACCTCGTGGATTTCCATGAAAAAATTGGGAACTGCAAAGAGTGTTGATTTAATCATGATTTCTCTCCCCGCATGTGAGAGGCAGTGAACCTTCCACCCTTTTAATTTTGCACTTGGTAATACAAATTAAAGTAGCATTGTGAAATAGTGAGTTAGGCCTTGTACAGGTCATATCTATATAATGCCTATTTATATTTTTGCCCCTTTCTTGCACATATGCATAACCATGTGCCTCTACACCAGCTGTCAAAAATTAGATCACACTCATGAATGATATAACATACAAATATGGGAGATATTCCCAATGCACAATTGTATTATCTTATAGTTAGGAGATCTAGTTTCCATTTTTATAGCTTGTCATGATATTTGCAGCAAATCAAACACAAAAAATTTGCACTGCAACCAAAAGCAGCCCGAACTATTATCACAATCTGAACCAGATTTCATACTCTACCCGTCGTGAATTGCAGCCACACAACTCACAATTCAAGAAGGCAATGTGGGGCTGCAATTCATGGCAAGTAGAGAGTAGTGGACAGGAAATCCGATTTGTCACAATATGCAACAAACCTACATGATGACAGAAAACCAAAGGTGATGTTTGGCATCGATGTTGTTTTCTGAGGAAACGGTGCCACATCAGAGAAAGCGGTGTTTCAAACAACGACATCTTGTTTGGTACTGATTTTCCAAAAAAAGAAAAAAATATTGTTCCATATCACACCTTGGAAATTGGGAAAGTGTGGTCTGAAGCAATGTCAAATTCAATGTTTTCTGAGAAAACGACGTATTACTGCTAGTGGTGCCATTGATGTAGCATCAATGCGGCATCAATATAAATGTTGTATAATATAGATCAATATTGAAAACATTATTACCAGCACTAGTACCAAATAAATACAGTGGTATTTTCTCAAAACATGCCTATATGGCAGCACCGGTTCTAACGGCATCCTCCCCCCCTCCCTCTTGGATTTTATCGTAGGTTTCCTAATTCCATTAACAATACCGTTTATTGTGTTGTCATACTCTCATTTATAGTTTAAGAAACCCAACACCGACTCAAAGGCCACAACATGGTCTCATGTAAGCTAACAATTTTAGGGGAAAACAAGTTGCCAAGACAACTCAACACTCAGGTCCCATCAGCATAAATTTGTTTCAGTTTCCGAACTACCTCTTTCATTCGGAGGTGTAGCAAGTTTAGAGAGGACAGACACCCAAAAACATTAGAACATAAATCGTTATGAATTTAATTTACTGGTGGTACAGGGGTTAGGTTTATGCTTCCTCTGATTCTTTAATTTCAATAAAAATGTCCTTTCCAAGGAACTCGATTGAATCAGGCATTAAGGGGTTGGGTGCGTACGTGGGGACCTCAGTCCCAAGGAGTTAAGATGTAACTTATCTACAGAGGAGAGAGAAGGAACACACTAGGGATAAAATAGATTACAAGGGTTAGGAGTTGAAGGGGGGAAATTTGAAACTCTACCAAAGAAGGGGTGAACTGAAACTCTTGGTAACCGGAGAAAAGCCATTAGATAAACTCTTGGTAACCGGAGATCGAGAGAGGTGTAGACAGAGTTCATACAGGTCTGTCTATTGGTGGTTTATTTTCTCTCATGCCGCTCATTATATTTATTTTGCTTTTTTCTCTCCTGTTGGTCTGTGTTGCCTAGTCGGGTTAAGTTTCTATATGTTATTGTAGCGTGTGGGTTTTCAATAGAACCCGGGTCAGTCTGTGTTGCCGGTTTGGTAACCAACCGAACCCGATTTTATTTAATAGTTACTGTTTTTATAATATTAACTACTAATTTTATAATTAATAGTTATTGATTAATAATTAAATCGATTCGATTTACCAATTCATTAATTACTGGTATTATAATTATTAATCACTATTAATAATTACTAATTATTAATTAGTAAATAATGTCTATTAATTAAATCAATTCGGTTTACTGATTACTTAAATATTAATAACTATTATTATAATTAATAATTAATGATTATAATCAATAATTACTGTTTATCAGTTAATAATTAATTACCGACTAATATATACGGTTAATAAATTCAATATTGATTTTTGCTAAAAATTAATGAAATAATACTAAAAATTCTGAAGCGTAATGAAAAAATACGGAAAACCAACAATAATTATGAAAACGAACATTAATTTCCAATTAATTCTGAAACATATTTTGGAATTAATGAAAAATAGTGAAAAGTAGTTTTAATTAATTTTCAGTAATAACTGAAAATAAACCGGCAATTATTAAAAATTTTGATTACATTTTTATCTGAAAATTATTGAATAATAACTGAAAATGTGAAATAATTACGGAAAATGCAAAAATTTACTATAAATAATCCAAAAATTTCTTTAAAATACTGAAAAATACCAAAAATGCAAAATAATTTAAAAAATGAATTGGAAACTATTAAAAACACGGAAAAGGCATAAAGAGGTAAAAATTACTAATAAAATGATTGATATCAGTATATTAATGAAAATTTTTATTATTTGAATATTAATTTTTATTTTTTATATGAAATTCAATGTTTTAAAAAATGACCCAAAAATGGAACCGTTCTAGACACCGGTTTTCGGGTCAACGGTCCGACCGTCCGATTTGAATGGATGGCCCATTCTAAAAGCAAAATTTAAAAATAATTAAAAAATAAAAAATGGTAAAAAACTATTGAATGGGTCGATGGTTTGACGGTTCGACCACCTGGGTCAATGGCTTGTTGGCTTTTCAACGGTTTTTGACTAGAATCCGGGTTTGGGGTAAAACGGAACCGGTTGCCTGGACGGTTCCCAGGCTGAATGGTTCGACTGTCTGGGTCAATGGTGGTTCGAAAACATTGATGAAATTAATTAAATATTACTATTATTATCAAAAACTGATAATAACTATTCTTAGAAAATTATTTCAATTACAACAATTAAAATATCAATTTATTCTAACATTTTTAGTAATTAATTATTCATAAATACAAAAGTTTTTGAAATTTACTTTATTCATATCAATGATCTTTAATATTTTTTCAAATTTCTTACTAAAAAATTACTGAACTTGTCAAATTTAGTAGAAAAATAAATTATACAAATTTCAATTATTCAAATAAATACAATTTAAATTGAGAAAATTTTAAATATTTTTTATAATTATGTATTTTTGTTATATATTTATTTCCAAAAGTTGTGCATTCTCACTATAAATTATCAATAACTATTGGAGATTAAACTATTATTATTTAATGAATATTAGACTATTTATTTAGTTGAAATTAAGAGTGCTCATGGATCAGGTTGGGGAGTTGGTCACTTGAAACCCACCGACTATTAGTGAAAACTGTCCAACTTTGGTTGTTTGAATTTGGGCCAGTTTTCGGTTTAGTCGGTTGGTTTAAAATATTTAAACTTAAAAAAATAAATTTAAGTTTAAAAAATATAATGACTTTATTATAAAATACATTGAAAAAATTAAATTTATAATATAAAATGTTTTAGACTAAGAAATATGGGAATTTTTTCACTTTCCCATATTAAAAATTATATTTAAAATCTATATATATATGATCGGGTCTGTTTGATTTTGGTTTCTTTACAAATGGCCAAACTGAAATTGACCAAACTTGGTCGGTTGGGGAGTTGTTGCATCGAAGCCGAATGAAAATACTAGAAAACCAACCAACTCATGTCGAGTTGGTTTGGGTTGTTTAGTTTGATTAGTTTCATTGGTTTGATGAACAACTCTAGCTGAAGTTAATTATTATTATTTTTGTATTGCAAAAAAATTAAAAATAGTATATAAAATATAAATAATTAATAATCATTTAAAAAATTAAAATATAAAACAATGGTCTATTCTTATGTGTTTCTATTGTTTAGCTTTTGCTTAACAAAGCCTATGCATTGCATGGGTCCCCACTAGTCAAATAAATAAAGAAAGAAAAGGAAAAGAAAAGAAAAAAAATCCAATGCCTTGTTGAACTTACCAGTTTTTTCCATAAAAAAAATTCATTGTTGTATTGCTTTTACAAATAATATGTCCATTAGGGCTGTCAATGGGTCGCTATTTTGAACCTACAAACTCCTTGGCCTCTTTTCTCAAACAAACTCCTATATATATTCCTTGTAAAATGAAAATTTTAGATATCTTATATGAACATATCCCATTGATTAGGGGTGATCATTTCAGCCCAGCCTGGAAAATCTAGGCTTGTGCCTAGGTTTTTTGTTAAGGCCCGACTTGGGCCCAGGCCCACAAAAATTAGGGCCGGGCTTGGGCCTAATTATTTAGGCCCAACCCAGGTCCGGCCCAACCTGGGTATTTATAAATAATATATATATATATATATTTAAAAATATTTGATAATTGATGTTTTATATATTAAATAGAGATTAATAGAGATTTGTAGGAGATTAAATAATTTAATCCTACGGTCTTAGGTCTTCCCAAATTCTAATATAGTATTTAATGAAATTACTAAACCCTAATCTTTGCCCAACTATGAAGGCAAAGCCTGGCCCAACCCGACCCATGATCACCCCTACCCTTGATCCACACTGTTGGGTATGAATTAATTTTAATTGGGTGTTGAGTTTATATGAATATTTCCCAAGTGACAGGCCTTTCACTTGGTTGCTAAAAGGTTAATATGGGAAGTTTAGAGATTCTTTAATTAGACTCGGTTAGGAAGAGTGCAAAAACAAATACAAATACAGTATACAAGTTTTTATACTAAGCATATTTGTATTTGCATTCTTCTCAAATTGAGCCTTACGCTGCGTTTGGAAATGATGCAAATGGAGTGTAAATCCCGGTTCAGGGTAAATTTACACTCCAGTTCACTTTTGCCTGTGTTTGGCAACATTACATTTTTGCATTGACAAATGACAGATCAATGCATATTTACATTGATAATAAGATGTAAAAGTACATCAATAAAAGAGAAGTAAATTTGCAAGCAAGGGGGCTTTTGATAAAAAAACGCATATGCTTTTTTGGAATTTGTGTTTGCATCCATTACAGCTAAAAGTCTGTTTAGTAAGAAGGTAAATTTGTCAATGAAAAACTAACCCAATTTTGTAATTTATATGAACCGTTTTATACTCTACATATTTGCATTGTTTTCAAACGCAGCCTTAGTTTGGAAAGAGTATAAATACAAATATGGAAACTGAGCCTGTATTTGCAGTTTTATTTTTTTAAATCTGTATTTACACTTTATTGATGAACCTACAATTTTTCTATATTTTATGAGGTTTTTGCATGAAATTTTATGCTGGTTTAATTAGATTTTGCCCTATTTTAGCTTGATTGCAAGAAAGATTTCAGGGGCAGCCAAATCAAGAAAAAGAAGGCAAAAGCAAGAAAAGAACGCCCAAAATTTATCAAGTTCAGCCCAGCCCAGCCATGAGAGCAAGGGAGTGTCATTCGGCCCAAGTAGTGCAAGATAACTCTTTGGAAAACCCAAGGGAAGAAGCCTAGCAAGAAGGAAATTTCGGCCCAACCCATTTTTAGCCCAAAGAACAGCCTAGAGTGTAGCCTACATGAGCTCAAAAGCAAGGTAAGTTGCAGCCCAAATAGCAGCCCAAATAGCAGCCCAAAGGGAGCTAGGGGCGGTAACTCCTAGAAGTTTCTTGAAGAGAAGGCGGTAACTCCTAGAAGGTTCATGAGGGGTGTAATTCACCCAATTCTAGAGACTTCAAGAAGGGGCAAGAGCCCCCTTGAAAAACTATATAAGGAGGCCTCTAGGAGGGGGGAGAGGTGTTCAATTGCTTGAGAGGAAGGCTCTCCCACTCTTAGAGGTTTGGCCACCTTGAGAGAAGAGAAGAAAAGAAGGTTAGGCACAAGGAAGAAGAAGAAGAAGGGCTGAAGGAAGTTCAAGACAAGCAAGTTAGAAGAGAAGGTGAGTTCGAAATTGGTGGTTTGTGATTCAAAGATCATTTGTAATAACTCAAGTGTAGTTTCATTCTCCTTTAATTTGAATTATGTTTCTTTGTTATATTTTCTTTCTTCTTTCTCCTTCTTCCATTCTTCCTTGATGTATTTCAGCTTGTAAAATTTCAGTTCAGCAATCTAATTTTTTTTTATTCATTCGAATGGTCATGAATTGTACTTGGAGTTTCTTGAATAAGGGTGTTTTCGTAGATTAATTCGGCCAACTAACCTTCAAAACTCAGATATGAATTCTCAGATCTAAGATTGCAAGATCTGAATTGCTTGAAAGAAAATTCAGATCTGCAATTTTCAGATTGGCTGAATGGATCTAAAGCTTGGAATTCCTAGAGTGCTTGAGAGAGACTCTAGGAATTCAGATCTACTATTCAAGAACTTAATTGGATGCAAGATTAGAGATAACTTGCTCAATTCAGTTGGTGATTAATTCAGTTTTGACTTGATGCCTTAGAAGTGTTTGAAGAAATGCATGCATGGGGATTAGATTCTTGTTAGAGATAGAAGAATTGTCACTCATGCATAGGATGAACATGTGCTTGAGAGAGGCTATTCATGACCTTGGGGTTTCACCAAACCAAGGCTAAATTATGATTTATTCGAATGATCCAACTTGATAGATTGCTGAATTATGATATTGAAATTTACTGCTTACTCTTCTAACCTGATTTGAAGGCAATTGGACCAATGATTTAGATAGATTTTAATTTAGGATTTTTAGCTTTTATTAAAGTTTTGATTTAATTGTTAATCAGATAAGAAGTATTCAATTTAGTATTGATACTTGTTTCCTAAATCCTCGTGGGAACGATACTTCACTCACTACTTTATTACTTGAACGGCTAGTGCACTTGCTAGTGTCACAATGAGCTACACGTCAAATTTTTGGTGCCGTTGTCGAGGAATTTAGAGAAGCAATATTAGGAAACATTGAGCATTCTTAATCTGGTCTCATTCAGTATTGCATTCATAGTTAGTTTAATTTGCTTAATTTTACATTTCAGCTTTGAATGCAACTGTTGTACTACTATAGTTATGTTTCTTCTTTCTTAATTAGATTACTTTCTTTTTCTGGTTTCAGTTTCATTTTAATAAAGGTATATTTCATTTCCTTTCAATCTTGGTGTTGTTACATTCAAAAAGAAAAAAAAGAAAAAAATTCACAAAAACATGAGTGTTGCAGATCTGAGTTGCATTCGACACTCAGATCAGCAAAATTCAGATCTGCAGCACTCAGCCGAAAAGAATTGCTTGTGTTTCAGACTTTTATTTCTTTTTCCATTACAAAAAGAAAAAAATATATAAAATGAAAAAAAAAGAGATCTTTTGAACAACAAGAGGAGCAATTGAGAATTCAGATCAGACTCAGGTCTGAGTGATCTGAGTTCTGCTATTGCAGATCTGCAACAGTTTAAATCTGAGTTACTCTAAACTCATACCTGAACTGATGCAATTTTGAGGGGAATTGGGAGTCATCACCACCCCAATTCACCCTAGGGCACTTCTGCCATTCCCCCAAAACAATTTGGTAGCAATAACTAAAGGTAAGGCAATTGAGAATTCAGATCCGAACTCAGACTTGAGTTCAGGCCTGAATTCTGCTATTGCAGAATTGCTAAGTTCAGATCTGAGTTCAGATGAACTCAGACCTAAACTGATACAAGTTTAAGGTGAATTGGGTGCCATCATCACCCCAATTCACCCTATGATACATCCGACATACCCCAAAGGTAATTGGATAGCAAAGAATGAGAAAGGAAATTCAGATCTGAACTGATACAGATCTGAACTGTAGTTGAGGACTGAACTGATACAGAGCACATTTTAGATTTTGGGTGAACTGAACATTTGCTTTATCCACTTGTAACCAAGCTACATTAGCTAAGGAGGTGTATGTTTGAATTGAATAATTGTGATGCCTCAGTTATTTAATAAAAAATTAACACTTTCCAAGTATTTCTATTAGCATTCAGACCTGTAGCAGGGTTGCTATAGTACAATAGTTAACAGATCTGATTTCAGATTTCTACAAAAGTTGTGTGGACCGAATAACTTGCAATACCAAACATTGCAGACCCGATTTTCAGGTCTTAGCAAGTGTTTGATATGCATCAACTATACAGGTTTGGGCTTCAATTGTAGAGCTTAAAATCCTTAAACCAAGCCTAACTCAGGACTGGTTTTAGTTTATTTCAGGTCCTTTTAATTTATTTTTCAGATCAGATCTGATATCAGCCCTAAAGCTTCACAGATTTGATTCCAACCTTAATGGATGTATATTGTAGTGTATACCAATGAGTGTGTATGAGATATACAACTCAGATCTGAATTATTATTTGTTAATTTTCTCTGGACTAACAATACCAAAGACTTGCAAATCTGAACTCAACTAAATTGGATCTGAATTCAGATGTTGCAATCGATGGATGTAGATAAAGGAACCTTGAATAAGATGTTGATCTGCTTTTAGTTAGCGGTATTTATTTGTTTTAGGATGTAGGTTTGTATATTCCCATACTTCACTATACATTTTCAGTTGTAATAATGTTAGTTATTTTGTGAATATTGGCTTGTTTATTGCCTTGACTTTCGCAGTTTCTGACAAGCAAAGTCGAGCTGGAGGAAATCCTCTACGACCCAGAGATTGAAAGAACTCTCCGTGTCCGACTAAGAGCAGCCAAACAAGTTCAGCAAGAAGCTCAAGAAGCTCAAGAGGCTCAAGAAATGACTGAGCAGAGGACTATGATGGACTATGCCAAACCCACTCTCACTAGAGCTGCCTCCAGCATTATCAGGCCCAATATTGCTGCTAACGACTTTGAGATCAAACTTGCCATCATACAAATGATTCAAAATATGGTGCAATTCTATGGATTGGCCCACGAAGATCCCAATGCACACATTCCTAACTCTTTAGAAATTTGTGACACCTTCAAACGCAATGGGGTAAGTGATGATGCCATTATGTTGAGGTTATTCCCATTTTCTTTGAAGGATAAAGCCAAAGCATTGCTGAATTCATTACCGGCAGGATCAATAGCTACGTGGGATGAAATGGCCAACCGTTTTCTCTCTTAATATTTTCCCCCTTCTAAAACTGCTAAAATGAGGAATGACATCACTAATTTTTTTCAGCAAGAGGGGGAATCTTTATACGAGTCATGGGAACGATACAAGGAGCTGTTAAGGAGAGTTCCTCACCATGGCCTCCCCATTTGGCTGCAAGTGTAGACTTTCTATAATGGTCTTACTGACTCAAATAAGACCATATTAGATGCTGCAGCCGGAGGGTCCATAAATAATAAAACTCCTGAGGTTGCCCATGCACTTATTGAGGAAATGGCAGCCAACAACTATCAATGGCATTCTGAAAGAACTCAAACTAGGAAGCAGCATGGCTTGTATAATGTTGATAATTATACGGCACTATCTGCACAAATAGGAGCACTCAGCAAGAAAATAGATGAAATGCAGATAGCTGCCATGCGTGTGCAGCCTCTTAATTGTGAATTGTGTGGGGGAGGCCACATCAGTACTGAATGCCAAGTTGGCAATCAGTTCAGGCCATCTATTGAACAAGTTGACTATGTCAGCAATTCGTCAAGACAACAGGGTTATCAGAGTCACCATACTTTTCATCTAGGATGGAGGGGACACTCAAACCAGTCCTGGCCAAATCAACATACTTCCAAGCCGTTCCACCAGACTTATCATCAGCCTGAACCAAAGTCCAATTTGGAGAAACTGATGACAAAATTTATAGCAGGTGCAGAAACCAGGTTCCAGAACCTGTTAACCTCAATCAAAAACCTGAAAAACCAAGTTGGGCAATTTGCACAATTAATCTCTTTCAAACTGCCGGGAGCTCTTCCAAGCAACACTGAAGCGAATCCACGAGAGTAGGTGCAAGCTATTACCTTAAGGAATGGAAAAGAGTTGCCCGAGGTAGAAAAGAAGAATTGGGCTGAACCCAAGGCAGAAACAAGCCTTGGGACTGGACAACAGAAGACGGAACAACCAGAAGCACAACAAGGGATGCATCAGCTGCCACAAGTTCCATTCCCTAACAGGTTGAAGCAACAAAAATTGGAAAAAGAATTTGGTAAGTTTCTTGAAATATTTAAAAGTTTACATATTAATATTCCTTTTGCTGATGCTTTAGCCCAGATGCCACATTATGCAAGGTTTTTGAAGGAATTATTGGCAAACAAAAGGAAACTGGGTGATATGGCTACAGTTGCTTTAAATGAGGAATGTTTTGCTATCCTTCTGAACAAACTACCTCAGAAACTCAAAGATCCAGGGAATTTCACTATTCCTTGTACCATTGGCAGTTTAAAAATTGAAAAAGCTTTATGTGACCTGGGAGCTAGCATCAATTTAATGCCATATTCTATCTTCAAGAAATTGGGGTTGAATGAACCCCAACCCACTAGAGTGGCATTACAATTGGTTGATAGATCCATTAGACATCCTAGGGGGATCATAGAAGATGTGTTAGTTAAAGTTGACAAATTCATTTTTCCAGTTGATTTCATTGTGTTAGACATGCAAGAAGATGTGGAGGTCCCGCTTATCCTAGGGAGACCTTTCCTAACTACCGGGAAAGCAATGATTGATGTCTAACAAGGACAACTTAACCTTAAGATACAAGATGAGGAGATAATTTTTAAAATGTCTAATGCTATGAAACATGCACCCTCTAGTGATGATTCTTGTTTTATGATTGATGCCATTGAATTGACAATTGATGAATGCTTCCAGGTAAGTAGAATAACTAATCCTCTTGAACTCTGCCTCCAACAGGGAGAACTTGAAGAAGGAGAAAATGAAGAAATAAACCTCATGATAGCATACCTGAATGATAAGCCTCAATTCAAGGGAAAGGGGTTTATTAAATTAGAGAACTTAGGCAAATTGCCTGGACCATCAGGTAAGCCATCACACCAAAAACCCCCCACCCTTGAATTGAAGCAATTACCATCCCATTTAGAGTATGCTTTCCTTGAGGAACCATCAGATCTCCCTGTGATAATTTCCGCAGCACTGAATCCCTTACAAAGAGAAAAATTATTAAGAGTGCTATGAGAACACAAAAATGCTATATCTTGGAAGGTAGAAGATATCAAAGGCATTAATCCATCAATCTGCACTCACAGAATTTTGATGGAAGAGGACAACAAGCCTTTCGTTCAGCCCCAAAGGCGCCTAAACCCCAACATGAAAGAAGTGGTAAATGCTGAAATAATTAAGTTGTTAGATGTTGGGATCATTTATCCTATTTCTGATAGTTCTTGGGTAAGCCCTGTGCAAGTTGTGCCCAAGAAAGGGGGTATGACTGTTGTTCCAAATGAGAAAAATGAACTCATCCCTACTAGAACCGTCACCGGATGGCGTGTGTATTGACTATAGAAAATTAAATGAAGCCACCCGGAAGGACCATTTTCCTCTCCCATTTGTGGACCAAATGTTGGAGAGGCTAGCCAGGCATGAGTATTATTGTTTCTTGGATGGATATTCAGGGTATAACCAGATACCAATTGCACCAGAAGATCAAGAAAAGACCACTTTTACTTGCCCATATGGAACCTTTACATACCGAAGGATGCCCTTTGGGTTATGTAATGCCCCAGCTACCTTTCAGCGATGTATGATGTCTATATTTTCTGATATGGTTGAAAATTTTATTGAGATCTTTATGGATGATTTTTCAATTTTTGGCTCTTCGTTTGATGCATGTTTGAATAATCTGGAATATGTGCTTACTAGATGCAAAGAAACACATCTTGTGTTGAATTGGGAGAAATGTCATTTTATGGTGCAAGAAGGCATAGTGCTTGGATACAAGATCTCTCAAAGAGGTATAGAAGTCGACAAGGCCAACGTGGAGGCAATTGAAAAACTGCCACCCCCAACATCTATTCGTTCTTTGAGAAGTTTCTTAGGACATGTCGGATTCTATAGGAGGTTTATTAAGGATTTCTCAAAAATTGCCAAGCCATTATCTACCTTGCTTCAAAAAGAAATAACTTTTGAATTTTCAACTGAATGCCTTCATGCTTTCAACATCTTGAAAGACAAATTGATCCATGAACCTATCATGGTAGCACCAGATTGGACCCTCCCATTTGAATTAATGTGTGATGCGAGTGATTCTGCTATAGGAGCTATTTTAAGACAAAGAATGAACAAACATTTTCAGCCAATTTACTATGCTAGCAAAACCTTGACTGGACCCCAACTCAATTACACCACCACAGAAAAGGAGCTGTTAGTAGTAATATTTGCACTTGACAAGTTTCATTCATATCTGATATTAACCAAGGTTGTTGTCTACATAGATCACTCGACATTAAGGGCACTTGCTTACCAAGCAAAACTCAAAACCAAGACTGATCAGGTGGATCCTTTTATTGCAAGAGTTTGACATTGAGATTAGAGACCTGAAGGGTGCTGCAAACCTGGCTGCTAACCATCTCTCCCGGTTGGACAAGGTGAGCTCAAAAGAGGAGATAACCAACAACATTCAAGAAGAATTTCCGGATGAGCAGCTGTACTCAATACAGAAATACCCATATCCTTGGTATGCTGATTTTGCTAATTATCTAGCTGCACAGGTCCTTCCTCCTAACCTTTCATATCAACAGAAAAAGAAATTCTTTTCTGATGTAAAATACTATCTGTGGGAGGAACCCTTTTTGTATAAATTGTGTGCAGATCAGATCATAAGGAGATGTGTCCCTGAGGAGGAGATGGAGTCGGTACTCCAATTTTGCCATGATAAAGAAGCAGGAGGTCATTTTGGAGCTAGTTGCATTGTAGCCAAGGTTTTGCAATCAAATTTTTATTGGCCCACACTTTTCAAAGATGTCCATAGGTATGCGTCCACATGTGACAAATGCCAAAGATCGGGAAGCATTTCCTGACGAAATGAAATGCCCCTTTCCAATATTTTGATATGTGAAATCTTTGATGTTTGGGGTATAAATTTCATGGGACCTTTCCCGAATTCTTTTGGAAATAAGTACATCCTCGTTGCAGTTGACTATGTACCCAAATGGGTAGAAGCCATGGCTTTATCCACAAATGACTCAAGAAGGGTGGTACACTTCCTAAAGAAGCTATTCTCCATATTTGACACTCCGCGAGCTATAATTAGTGATAGGGGAACTCACTTCTACAATAGCCAATTTGAAAGGTTAATGTAGAAATATTGAATTACACATAAATTAACTACCCCTTATCACATTCAAACTAGTGGCCAAGTAGAGTTGGCTAATAGGGAACTCAAAAGAATTTTGGAAAAGACCGTAGCATCTGCCAGAAAAGATTGGTCCATCAAATTAGATAATGCATTATGGGCATACAGAACTGCATTTGATACACCCATTGGCATGTCCCCCTACAGATTGGTCTTTGGTAAAGCATGCCATTTACCAGTTGAATTAGAACACAAGGCCTATTGGGCTCTTAAATTCTTAAATTTTGACATTCAGGCCACAGGGGCTAAAAGGTGGTTGCAATTGAATGAATTGGATGAATTCAGACTTGCCGCCTATGAGAATGCCAAAGTTTATAAAGAAAGAATAAAAAACTGGCATGATAAGAACTTGCTGAGACGGGACTTTTATGTAGGCCAACATGTATTGTTATATAATTCCCGTCTCCGCTTGTTTCCAGGTAAGCTGAGATCCAGGTGGTCTGGACCCTTTACCATTTCACAGTTTTTTCCCCATGGGGCTATAAAACTCACCCACCCGGTTCAGGGCACGTTTAAAGTAAATGGTCAGCGCCTGAAACCATATTTAATGGGCGGTACTGTACCCCCTCCATCCACTGTTTATCTTGATAACCAATAATCTTTTATGCTTGCTCATGAACAGGTTAAGGCATCTTTTTGTCATTTATCTTTTTAGAATATTAGTTAGTAAAATAAAGTTCTTTTTCTCAAAATTCCAATTCTTTAAGGACTCAGTTCATCCATTTCTTTTCTTCAGTTTGCTCTAGCAAGTGTGATTCCCTAACACTACGAACATTGAGGACAATGTTCATCTTAAGTGTGGGGGAGTGAGCCCGAGGCTAGGGTATGGGGGCAGAAACCATGCACCTCATTCACCCCAACACACATACGCAGGCAATGACATAGCCAGAAAAAAAAAAAGAATGGAACTCCTCAAGTTCATTACTATCTATTTGATGATTTTTAAGAAGGATTTCAATGAATTGAGGGAGACCAATGTATTTGCTAAGTTTTTATTCTTGCAAATGACCCAACTTAGTATATGCATGAGAAAAAGGAGAGCTAGTGCACATCTGAAGTGCTGATTCTTGAGGTTCAAAGAAGGACAAAAGCCCAAATTGACTCTGCTATTTTGAGCTGAATAGTAAAACAAGTAGCTCAAAACATGAGTTTTTTTTTTTTATCTACCTCAAGCTTGTGACCAGTGTGAGATGGAGCATAAAATGCACTCACACCGAAAAAAAAAGTGTGAGATGGAGCATAAAATGCACTCACACAGAAAAATAAAGAAAAGGGTGAGATGGAGCATAAAATGCACTCACCCCTAGAAATAAGTAATGATGGTGACAGTTGAGGTCCAAGAGGGCATACTAAGTTGAACTCTCATTAAGATAAAGTTACAGATGTGAAACTTAGTATTATTTGATTATTAACTTTGACAATTAAGGAGCTTAATTATATATTGATTGGGAGTGAAGGCTGGACTTTAATGAAATTCGTATCCTCCTTTCCTTGGATCTTATACATATGTTAAATGGTAATTTACAAGAATAAGAGTTGAGCACTTACAACAGTTCCCCGACTACTCAATGCATTTCTATCTTAAAAAGTTCACCAGGTAAATAGTGAGAACAGAAGGGGGGAATGTTCAGTTTATGGCTGATGTCTTTGCTTGAGGACAAGCAAAAGCTTAAGTGTGGGGGTATTTGACGAACCTACAATTTATCTATATTTTATGAGGTTTTTTCATGAAATTTTATGTCGATTTAATTAGATTTTGCCCTATTTTAGCTTGATTGCAAGAAAGATTTCAGGGGCAACCAAATCAAGAAAAAGAAGGCAAAAGCAAGAAAAGAAAGCCCAAAATTTATCAAGTTCAGCCCAGCCCAGCCATGAGAGCAAGGGAGTTTCATTCGGCCCAAGTAGTGCAAGCTAACTCTTTGGAAAACCCAAGGGAAGAAGCCTAGCAAGAAGGAAATTTCGGCCCAGCCCATTTTTAGCCCAAAGAACAGCCTAGAGTGTAGCCTACATGAGCTTAAAAGCAAGCTAAGTTGTAGCCCAAATAGCAGCCCAAAGGGAGCTAGGGGCGGCAACTCCTAGAAGTTTCTTGAAGAGAAGGAGGGAGCACTCTAGAAGGTTCATGAGGGGTGTAATACACCCAATTCTAGGGACTTCTAGAAGGGGCAAGAGCCCCCTTGAAAAACTATATAAGGAGGCCTCTAGGAGGGGGGAGATGTGTTAAATTGCTTGAGAGGAAGGCTCTCCCACTCTTAGAGGTTCGGTCACCTTGAGAGAAGAGAAGAAAAGAAGGTTAGGCGCAAGGAAGAAGAAGAAGAAGGGCTGAAGGAAGTTCAAGACAAACAAGTTAGAAGGGAAGGTGAGTTCGAAATTGGGGATTTGTGATTCAAAGTTCATTTGTAATAACTCAAGTGTAGTTTCATTATTCTTTAATTTGAATTCTGTTTCTTTGTTATATTTTATTTCTTCTTTCTCCTTCTTCCATTCTTCCTTGATGTATTTCAGCTTGTAAAATTTCAGTTCAGCAATCTAATTCTTTTTTATTCATTCGAATGGTCATGAATTGTACTTGGAGTTTCTTGAATAAGAGTGTTTTTGTAGATTAATTTGGCCAACTAACCTTCAAAACTCAGATCTGAATTCTCATATCTGAGATTGCAAGATCTGAATTGCTTGAAAGAAAATTCAGATCTGCAATTTTCAGATTGGCCGAATGGATCTAAAGCTTGGAATTCCTAGAGTGCTTGAGAGAGACTCTAGGAATTCAGATCTACTATTCAAGAACTGAATTGGATGCAAGATTAGAGATAACTTGTTTAATTCAATTGGTGATCAATTCAGTTTTGACTTGATGCCTTAGAAGTGTTTGAAGAAAATGCATGCATGGGGATTAGATTCTTGTTAGAGATAGAAGAATTGTCACTCATGCATAGGATGAACATGTGCTTGAGAGAGGCTGTTCATGACCTTGAGGTTTCACCATACCAAGGCTCAATTATAATTTATTCGAATGATCCAACTTGATAGATTACTGAATTCTGATATTGAAATTTACTGCTTAATTTTCTAATCTGATTTGAAGGCAATTGGACCAATGATTTAGATAGATTTTAATTTAGAATTTTTAGCTTTTATTAAAGTTTTGATTTAATTGTTAATCAGATAAGAAGTATTCAATTTAGTATTGATACTTGTTTCCTAAATCCTCGTGGGAACGATACTTCACTCACTACTTTATTACTTGAACGTCTAGAGCACTTGCTAGTGTCACAATGAGCTACACATCATTTACATATTTATATTTTTGTATTTATACTTTTTTTTTACAAATTGATCCATAAGGCCCATAACAACTATACAGTTTTGTCCATTTAGAATTTCCAAAATCCCAGTAATACCCTAAATCCATTCCATGCTCTCATATTTTCTCCGACACGTTTTACCTCTCCATCCCTCAAGTCTCTCTACAAACCCTAGGGCGTGCATCTTTGAAAAGAGCATCAGAAGACCATCACCAGCAACAGTCTCAAGTAAGTGATGCCATCTTTTATTTATTTATTTATTTATTTTTTTAATAATTGTTTGTTTATATGCAAATTCAGCAACAAATCGTTCATGTTGTAGCAAATCATGAAGTTCTCTGTGCTCGGTTTATCCAACAACACCAAAGTAATAATAGTTTTTCTTTCTTTTTCCATAAGATGTTGTTGGGTTAGATATTTTGGTGATGTTGTTCTCTCTCTCTCTAAAAGAAACCTCAAGTACTAAGAATAAAGGGCTGCTCCCTGGAAAAAAAATAAAAGAAAGAAGGAAAAAGAACAAAGGTACTGTTCACGGGTTGATCAGTCAGGTCAGAATCAGTTGTAACCCTATGCAGATGGGTCAGTTTTGGAATTCAATTTTATTTAATTAGATTGGGCTGGGTTGGGCCGGGTGTCTTCTAATGCTGGTTTGGAATGAGCAAAGCCTAGCTAATAGCTATAATGAACCTGACTGGTTGACATAATTCATGCATAGTCCCCAAACCTATTTATTAGGGAAACTCAAAATGCAGACTCTGAACTGACTCGATTAATAATTGGATTTCAAGATGCATCCGGACCTTCTGTAACAGGTTGAGGTCAGTTTGGGTCTTTTGGGTTGAGCCAGATCATTGATAGCCCTGGTGTACTTGGAGATTTGTTGGAATATGATCATCAATAGATCTTTTCTTTTGATTGAGATGAACAGTTTATAGGCCAATGACCATGAAAGCATGAATTCATTATCAGAAATTTCATACAATTCCTGCATGGTGTGGTGAATGTGTGTAGAGCTATCATTCTCCCTTCATGGCAGGCTTCTTTATTTTCCATGTCTTTATTGAGCATATACATGTTAATATTCTTTAATGTACGACCAATGATACTAGTACCATTCCTGGACATATATGACAGATATTTTCTTTATTAACACATAATATTGTTTTGGCCCCATTAGCTATGGAAAAGAAAATAAGACACAGAGGACCATAATAACTGTATAATTTATTAAATGCTAGCTCTAGAGATGACGAATTATTTAATTAATTAATTAAATCATCAGTTTAAGAAAAAAAAATCTCTACTTAGTGGTAGAGAGGAGAGAAGTATTGGATTCATCATCATCCAAGCCTTATCCCCCAACTATGTGGAGTTGCTAGCTATAGCTACATGCATGAATCCTGCTTTACCATATCCATGCACCCTTAAATCATTTCTTTCTACTTGGATGGATTCAAGTTATTTGTCTATTTATTGGATTATAAGACCATGCATGAAAGCTTTATTTAACTAATGGAGTAATGAACAATTTTTTGTTAGAACATATGAAGAGAAATCTCTTTTGATCTGACAAGAACAAGAAGAAACAGACAATAGAGAGAAATTAAGAGGAAAGAAACCCGACGTGTGCATGACAGACCACATATCCATGAGTTGAGGTGTGATCCGACTGAGAAGATGGAGAAATACTTTGACCATTCATCTCAGCTTCAGGAATTCTTGCATAGCTGGTGATGCGACAGTAACGGTACTAATAATGACAGTGAAAATTAGAGCCACACTCTTTAGAAGGTTATTAATTTACATCATCCTCTCGGCAAACAGCCCGTGTTAAGTTATGCCATCAATGAGCTTCAATTCAATAATCAAATAGCAGCAGTTCCATATCCCATGGGATGACCCAGCTAGCTACTCCATATGTCTCTTTTACTGAACCCCCATTTTATGGTAATGGCCGAAATACTTCCAGATCTCATGTAATTGACACATGGGGTGTTTTCCTTTTTCTTTCGTTTAACACTGTTTCTTTTACTCTCGATAATTGTACAATATGTTTTATGTTTTATATAGAAATTGGTGGAGTGGGTATCGTGTTTGAACTATTGAAAACTTTTTGCCTCAAAAGAAAAATGAAATATATTATATATATGCATTTGGCTCAGTACAGAGATTTGGATTGTAGGAATGAATACCCAATTGAACCAACCAGTTCAAAAGCAATCTCTTATTGTGCATCCACCCACATCAGCAATCTCATATTGAACCAACCAGTTCAATTAGTGGGTGACATTCCACTAATTGAAGCAACAAATTAAATATAGTTGTTTATTCTGGGAACAAAGAACTGCTCTGATGGAACCTATGTTTGATTGCTTGTGCTAAATGTTAATTGGTCCAACTAACCATCAAGCCTGATTAGATCCACTAGACCTGATATTTGTTCTCCCTTTAACATTCTTAAGCATTAATGCATTAATTAAATGTGTTATTTCTGTATACACACATTTAAAAATGTTGTCCACTTGTCCGAATTCAAATTTGAATCCAACCCCATTAAGGCGATCCAAATTTAGCTAGATTGGATCAAATACAGATCCACCTCAAGTTGTTTTAAATGTCAAATGTTTACTAGAGTAGTGATCATTAGGCCCAAGTCTCCTAAAAGTTATCTTGAAGTCATCTTATTCATGATATATATATTGAAGTCATCTCTTGGCACAGTTTACTTATAATATTTTGATCATTATATACAAAATACAATACCCAAATCTCATCAAGTCCAATCTAGACCAAACGGTACGTTAAGATTTTATTCAATTCCGAATATTAACAGATTAAACTTGGATCTAGGTTTATCCTAGTTGAATCCATCTTCAATCCTCCTACTTTTATTGCTTATCAAAAAAAGAAATAAAGATACACTACCAACTTACCATCCTTATCTCTGTGCTCTTCTCTTATAAATTATACATTTTTGCTTTCAAATGTTTGGGTAAATGAATGATTTCATTTCTTGGTTTCTAAACGTGTGGGTCTGAAATGGAGTGGTGCCTACAAGAACATGCCTTGAAAAAGAAAAAGCATGCCATCTTTGACAGATGGCACATGATTTCTTTTCCCAATTTGTTTCTATTAGTAAATAACAATTAAGTGATTAACTAGTTGCTAGTCATAAACAGTGTGAAAGAAGTGTGGACACAGCCTCGTTCTGGACATAATATCAAAACTAGGTATCCCTCTTGTAACAAAGATACTTGCCCAGAAAACTGTCTCTTGTATCACATTACAAATCCCAAAAACAGTGGCATTGGAAGAGCCAACCAGTCCAAGAGACTTTAATAGTTACTCAATAATGGCCTGAAAGCCAGTGAATCTCCTTGTTCCACTGTTACAAACCAGACACTACAGTAGTGGTAATCTAACAAAACTAATCAATAGGTCAGATCAGCTAAGCAAGGTTGAAGCATAAAGATAAAAAGAAATTAAGAATAGCAAATGGGAAAACAAGAAATTAAGCAATGTCAGAACACATTTTGACACTCTCCGTCCCACCAATAGAAAAGGAAGAGGTAAAGGAAGAAGAAAGAAAATGTAAAAACCAAAAACAAAAAACAAAACCCATTAATTTTCTAGAGGATAGTTGGCTCTTTTTACAGGTTAAGTACTTGCAACCCCTCTCTCTCTTGTCTTCCTTTGCAGCAGCAACTTCAGTTTTTGCCTTATTTATTTTTATGTTGTTGGTTCAGAGAGAGATGGTAATTTGAATCAGTAAACAAGTAAATGATATGGGCGTTCAAGCCAATGTAAGGGGTTGTCCTTATACGGAGAAAGATAGCTTGGACGCGTTAGCACTGAGCAGTTTATTATTATAATACCACTCTCTCTCTCTCTCTCTCTCTCTCTCTCTCTCCAGTCTCCACTAAACTCCAATTGCTTCCTTCAGAACGACGGTGATATACTCGGTGCTAGGGTTCTTTGTCTCCTCCTCCTCCTCCTCTTCCTCAAAGACCCATCCACCTCTCCTTGATCGATTGTCCAATTTGTATAAAAATCTCTCTTTTGTGAATGCAGCTGTTAACATGGCTGCAGAGCTTGGTCTGCTCTCCTTGACCCAACTCCAGAAACTGGCTCAGGCTCAACAACAACCGAACCCTAGCTTTACCTTTAGCCCTTGGATGTGGAACGCGAAACAGCAAGCCCAAGACGATGATGATTCATGGGAGGTGCGAGCCTTCGCAGAAGACACTGGTAGCATCATGGGCACTACATGGCCCCCTCGCTCCTACACTTGCACCTTCTGCAGACGAGAATTCCGATCCGCCCAGGCACTCGGTGGCCACATGAATGTGCACCGTCGAGACCGTGCTAGACTCCGTCAATCTCCTACCGCCGGTTCCTCCGATCCCTCTTCATTTTCCAATTCCTCATCTACTCTCATCATCCCAAATCGAGAATTTGTCCCCAATGGCGCCTACTGCCTTCTTTACCCTCTACCAAGCCCTACCAATGCCTTCACACCTACGTCGTCAGTAAATGGATGCATGGACTCGCCCTCCAATCTTCTTTCTGTATCTCCTTATTTGACAAACAATTGGGTCTCATCTTGTCCGCCATCCATGAATTTCCCGGTTGCAGCAGACATCCAAGTCCAAGCTTCTGTGTGCCGCTCTGGCAGGTTCGGGCCTCCGTTTTATATGCGCAATGAGAAGGAAGATGACAACAATCGTAACTACGACAAGGAATTGGTGGCTGAAGAGGTGGATCTAGAGCTTCGACTGGGGCAAAAGCCACCACCTCTGTAGCATAAAGAGATGAGAGTTGTAGTGTTAAATTGGTTTGTGTTTGCTCATCCGGTGTGTAATATCCATACACTCTAAATTCCTATATACGGTAAGTGAAAATTTCCTGGTTGATGTATTCATGAGTGTTTGATTGAACGTGCAATGGCATGACAAGGGCTTCCAGTCCAGGAGCAGCAGCAGTAGGAGAGAGGAGAAGAAACCCAAGATTGTAAATTAACACAAAAGGAAGGATTTATTTTATGAAGAATTATGATTGAAGATTAGGGTTTGATGATGGATAGGTACAGTCTGCAGTGCAGTGTCATTTTCTACTACGCATTAAGGGTCTGGTGATCCATCTCCGTGGGGACTATATCTATCACTTAAGGTAGGCTATTTGCGCCTCTTGTTTGAAATAACTACCAAAATGCCACTGTCACTATTTTCAATAGTAGCCATTCTGGAAATAAGTATTAATGCATTTCTTGGTAAAGCTGGTTAATGTATCCAACTAAGTTTCTGTATTAAACCATGGTTCTGCCGCTGTAAGGGAAGCAACATATTTCTGCATTTGGAAATGAGAGAGAGAGAGAGAGAGAGAGCGGAGAGAGAGAGAGAGAGAGAGAGAGAGAGAGAGAGAAAGAGAGAGAGTCTCATCATTTTAAGATTTATGTTGGGGATTTGGATGAAACTCTTCCACTAATGTTGGAAACTTGAAAAAAGTTTGTTATACTCCCTTGCATTTTCTTTCTTTTTATGCTTGTTAATATCCTAGGACTGATGACCTATAATATATATACCACCTAGATATAAAAGCTAGCTATCTTATCAAATCTCATACTTTGCAATAGTGCAGTCATTCTACGCTTCCTTTACTCCCTTCTTTTCTTTTTCTTCTTCTTTTTCCTAGTTATATCCCTGCAATATATGATCAATAATCCACCTAGACATATAGGAGCTACCAAATAAAATGTCAAGTTTATTGCATTATTGCAATCATTCTGAAGAAAAAAAATTTGAATCTATTAGCAGGGTCTGCAGATCTATAGCCCCCATGATCATCATCCAATTGGGTTCAACCGGAGCTTAGAATAAGGCCTAGCTTGTAGACTAGTGGTTTATACATTACAAAGTTAAAACAAGAAAAACAAAGGAATTACTGTTAATATAATTATTGTGATTATCATGCCAATACTCGTGATGATGTTAATTATGTAATCGCTTAACACAACATTCGATATGCATTATACCCTAATTACAAGTGTTCTGGGTCCAATGTTTTGGAGTGATCAATGGTTAATATGTCATCTTTGCTTGGTATACTTGTATTCAATATAGGATTGTTGGAGTTAGGATACTTGGATCAATTAAATGGGTTTCTTAAAAACTAGAACTTATCTTTTATAAGTTATTAAGTGTTGAACAATTTTATGTGTTGAAACTTGAAACCCAGCTTCTAATTTTCTTTCTTTCTAGCTCTCTTATTCTTTGCATTTGTACCATAGAATGTAAGTTATGATTCAATTTTCTTTTCAGACTGTTGAGAGTTAGGTACTCAATAAGGCACTTATACTACATACCAACGTGGACAGACAGGTAGATCACATTATGGTTACTAATATGGCTAGCTAGCTCCTTGATCATCAAATACAACTGCAAGAATTTTGGTCTAGCCTTAACTTTTGTAGTGTTTATCATCAATATAGAATTAGTTTAAGCTCCAGTTTTCTCTGAAAAATTCTTGAATTGGGTAAAACTATCTTTGGTTAAAATTCTGTTCCAAAGAATCACTATTTGAAGAATGATAATTTTTTAGCAAAAAAAAATCTTTTTTGAGCTAAAAAAGAATTAAATTTTAGAATGATTTTTGATCCCAAAAGAAGCTTTAGTTCCAACAATTTTCATACTTTCACATTTAAAGCTTATTATTAGAATCACACAATTCATGCTCAGAATTAATTCTCTGAAAGCATGCCAAAAACAACCTAAAGTTGCAATAAGCAGCTTCAACTGTTTGGTTTGAAAGGAGTCGGCGATGAATCTAGATGAATTTGCCAAGTTACACCCTTAAAATGAAGAATTTGTGAATGTCCATTGCATTCTATTTTCTATTTATGTATATAGTGTGATAGATATAGTCCCAAGAATTTGTGAATTTGCCAAGTTACAACCTAATTCTTTTTTCCCAAGTTATAATTGTACCCTTTGTCTATTGAGAGTCCACATTTAAATATCCACATATGTGGAATTGATATTTAACATCCCTGGGTAGGGTAGGTCCTTGTATTAATGGCTTGCAAGGGATTGTATGGCATGATGTATTAAATACACTACAACAGACAATCGGGTCTTTCATTAGGGTTCTGGAGACTGTAAGTAAGCCATGAGATCTCGACTTCAAATATGGATAGGCAATAACTGGTCTCTAGCCAAATTTCTTGTCCTTAGAAAAGATTGAATGGAATGATTTAATTTTTTTAAGGACTTTGATACCATTCTAGTTTTTTATTTTTCTATATTTTCTTTATCTTGATCTGTAAGAACAAATTATGTATTCCAATCAGATTTCAATTTTAAAAGCACTAGCCTTTTTTTTGTAAAAGAAAAATCCAAAGGATTGAATGGACTTCACTGTGAGTGTCATGAGAGAACCCTTCCCTACATACATACACTTCCTAAATATTCCTTATCAACTTTTATCAATAAATATGAAGTTACAGAGAGGACATTGACCAGAACTCTAGAAATCAATGCAAAGTATTTCAATTTATTAATTATCATCTCATCAAGCTAGGCTACTCCTCCTCTAATAATCCTATTTGGGACTTCCACATTTGTCCTGTAACCTAGCATTATTGTACTTCAAGGGGGGGGGGGTGTTCCTAAATTTTAGCTTCTTGGGTGAAATTTCTCCTCATAGTAATATCAGTAGAAGTAGTAGTTGTAGTAGAATTTGAAAAAAAAAAAAAAAAAAACTGAAGTGGTGGTTTGGTAGTAAAGTAGGAAAGAAAAGGGTATATGTGTGTGCTGTCTTATTCTATAGGACCAATACCCAAATAGTAATTGTCGGCTCCTGTCGTTTCTCTTGGATTCTCTAAGGATGCAGATGCACATGGATGAGTCTACTACGCCTCTCAAGTCTCAACACTGCACCCCACCTGAACTCGGATCCTTCGGTAAACAAAACAACAAACCCACCCAAAATAGCCAAGCAAGCAAGCCCAAACCCTTCCCATATTTGATTGCTACTACTCGGTTACAGCTTTTTCAACTCACTCTTTCTCTTATTACCACCAAGCTGTACATCACATAATGAATATATACTTATCTCATTTTCCATCGCTCAGCTCTTAATTAAGCTTTAAATGAGGCTAGATGGAGATGGTTTATTAAGCCTCGTCAAGCTGCCTTCACCCAGTTAGCTCATGATCCAATCCAGAGCTGGTTAACCGTTTCTGCAGTATCAAGTATCCATCAAACAGGTGAACTATTTACTGAATTACGAGCCAGATTTACCCATAAAAAAGCTAACTATAATTTATACGAGTTGGTGAACCGCACGTGGATGTCGGGAGTAGGACAGTAGGTGCAGTTTGATCTGTCACACTTGAAGGTGTGCTTGATCGGCTCTCTGCTGCAAACCTGCAACAGATATGTTCTGAAAAACTGCCATTAAGAGGAGATAATTTCATGGTCTAGCTGCTGGAGAGAAGCTAATTAATTACTTGAACAAACTCTCTCAAATACGACTGAAATAAGGTGCAAATTAAACCAAACACTGATGAATATATTTAATACTTCTCTCTCTCCGTAAAACTCAAAACTAGAAACCAGAGCAGACTAAAACCTAAACAAAGGGGGAGAGAGAGAGAGAGAGAGAGAGAGAGAGAGTTAAAAAGATGTCAAGTACTTTGCTTACAACGTTTTTATCACGTATACAGGGTTCCATGAGAAATGTTGAGCTGTGGCTACACAGTACGTGCACGAGCTGAGCTCTATCAAGTACCATAGACCCATTAACCTCACCACCACCCTTAGCTTGTGAACCCCACTAAACAGCTCCCATGGTTGAGCAGAGAGCCAGCTAAGAGAGCACAGTAGCCTGAGTGACTTTTTATGTACTAAGGGCAGCACAGCACAGACCTGTTTGGTCCCCCCCCCCCCTCGCTCTTTCTCCTCTGAAAAGGATGCATATGATCTCTTAACCATGAATTCGGTGTCCATGAATATATGGTAAATAAAGAGGTGTTCAAATAAAACCCTAATGAGAGACCAACACACAACAACACACACCAAAGCCAAGACCCCTTGGCTTTTGCCTGACAAGGTTAGCAATATCGACCAAGATTCTGTAAGTTAAAGTTTGGCAGAGGACAGCAGACTAGCAGAGAGAGAGAGAGAGAGAGAGATGCACCGGGGTGGGGTGGGGTGGGGTCGTTAAAAGTTATGCGTGTGGCAGATGGTTTTGAGGTTTAGTCTTCTTCGGTGCATGGGCTCGTAAACCGAGTCACCAAATCAGTAATGATTGCCGCCTCTCATCCTCATCTCCTGCATGAGCGACTGAATCTGTTCCAATTTCCACCCTTTTTAAAACAAACAATGAGCTGTGTTCTTACTGTATGTGAAGACTCCACGAGACATTTGTTCATGATTGTACTTTCAATCGCAATTAGAAATTAAATGATTCTTCATTCTTGGGTTCCTCTTATCTCAGCAAAAATGGACACAAATCGATCCGGTGCTCTTTTTTCACCCGTCTCGGCATCAAGCATGGACTGAGCCAAAGTCCGGCAAGGACCACTCTATTTATATATATCTAGCTAGCCAATATCAGTATCTGATCAGCCCACAACTCAGCATTAGCAATTGGTTTCTTATATTGTCTAATAAACAAACATTCTCACCCAAAAGCCAGTATCTGGGGCTGCCCAAAATGAATTGAATGCCCTGCAGGTCAGGTGTACTTGGAAAATGAATCAAGAGAGATGGGGATCATTAATTAATGTGGTGATCCAGATTGCGAACCTTCGATCCTTTTGAAATATGGTGTTGTGATGGAAAGAGCTTCGATCCCTCTAAACCCTACAGAGAACTTTTACTGATCACATTCTCTAGTTTTATCTACATATATATCATCAACTTGGATCGGAGCTGTCTCTTCTTAAGACACAAATCTCTTTGTGTTCCGGATGTAGTTCTCATGGAGTGTGACAACTTGCCTTTTATCTTAGTCAGCTATAAGAAAAGTTTTTATCTCTGATAGATGAACAAGTCACCGATCGATATCAGATCTCTCTCCTCTCCAAAGCCATGTGAAGGGGATGACATGACCAACAACACCAGACCCGTCTACTGGATATTTGACACTTCGGATTCTCCATGTGGTCAGTTTCCCCACAACCCATCAACTTTATAACCATGGCCTATTGGGCTCTTCCTCTAATAATGCCAATTCTTGATGTTACAAAAGCGATAAAGAAAAAAAAAAAAAAAAAGAAAGGAAGAAAGAAGAATAAAAGGAAAAAGAATCATCCTATGTGCACTCACGAGAGCGAACTTGAGACATGGCTTTAAGAGTGAGACCCACCGCTATAAGGACAGATACAATGCATGTTTCCTTAATGTTGTTGCACTTAATACACTTGTGGGTTCATAGGGAACCCTTCATTTAAATGGTGGCTCTTTTATGGGTCAAAACTTGCTATATAATGAGAGGATGACATGGACTTTTCTTGGGCCCCACCTGAATTGCCACGTGTAACAATATTCAGTTCTTTATATACCAACAAAATCATTTCTCCCCTTATCCCCTAGTTTGTATATTATCTTCTGCTGAGAAGGGGGGAAATTCCTTTTTAATATGTTAAAATTAAAATATTTGCCCCACTCCACTAGGGCTCCGCCCCGCCCTACTCCAGTCGGGGCAGGTTTTTTGACCACTGATCGGGGTTAAGGGCAGGTTTTGGGGAAACCCAAAATTCCGGGGATTGGGGATGGGCGAGGTTGGTATTTGTCCACCGTGCCTGGATTCCAAACTCTAATCCACCAAGAATATATTATGCTACATAATATATATAAAACTGTTAATATATTTTATATTATATTATCATATATTATTTTATATAATATAATATAATTTTAGATAAATTTCAAAAAATAAAAAATAAATTTGCAAGTATGCAACTAGGAATGACCAAGGTAGGGTGGGGCAAATTCAGGGATCCCCATTCCTTACAGGGATAATGGAGGTGGGATCATTGGGATTTCTAGCCCTGGTGGGGTTCAGAGCAAGGCATTTGAGTTAGGGGTCGGGGATATGGGGCATGCAAAACCCACCCCCACCCCACCCTCTCTTGCCTTTCCAGTTCAGAATAAATGTTTAAAATATTTTCAAACTATGTTCTTTTATAATTCAATCCGAGTGTTTTGCTAAAAATAAAAAGGTAAAATGAAAAACCTTACCCGAAGTCTCTAACAATCATAAAAACCTCCCCTATAGTTTCATTTTAACAAATACCTCCCCTGAACTTTGGAGAAACTCAACAAAAACCTCCCTTCCATCACCTTCCCAGATGAAAAACATTAGATTGATGCACCAATTTTTTCCAAATACCCATTCTACCCTTTTATAAATTATTTTACATGCAAAAATACTAAAATAACCCTATTTCAACTCGACAAAAATGTTAGAAGATAATCATTAAAGGAGGTTTTTGTCAAATTAAAACAGGGTATTTCAGTAGTTTTGCATGTAAAATAATTTATAAAAGGGTAGAATGGGTATTTGAAAAAAAACTAGGGAATCAGTCTACCGTTTTTCGTCTGAAAAGGTGATGGAAGGGAGGTCTTTGTTGAGTTTCTCAAAAGTTTAGGGCAGGTATTTGTTAAAATGAAACTATAGGGGAGGTTTTTATGATTATCAGAAACTTTAGGAGAGGTTTTTGTATTTTATCCAAAATAAAAATGACTGATTTTTCTATTATTGTAAAACTCTTTAATTATTTTCTATTTTTGATAAAAACAGAAATTAGAGAAAAATACATCTTAATTCATTACTTGATCTTCGGACAATGATTTCTTTTCCCAAATACTATTAGAAAACATTATTTAGGGCCAAAAGAGTTTTGGTAAGACAATGATTAATGAGGAATAAGTATTGTTGTACGAACCTAGCACACCTAATTTCGTTTTGATTAAAATTTTGAACCATTTCTTTGAATAGAGGGTTAACTAAATGGCTGAAGGAGAGTTAGTTAGAGGTCGATATATAGAGAATTTTCAACAAGGAAAAATGTTGGGACGGAAGAAAGAAAGGAGGAGGATTATTTTATAAATTAGAAGTAATTAGGAGAAAGGTGGAGTGTAGTGATTGGTCATGTGTGACCAATGCTCCCTTTACCACTGTGTTTTAAGATATGTAGGACGAAGGTTAATATTACTAAGGCCCCATTTGTTTGTTTGTTTTTTTTTTTTTTTGGATTTTGAGACGGGAAAAGTTGGTTAATGGGATTTTGGTTTCTGTTGATCAAGATATCCATGTTTCTTTCAGATTTTATGTGGGGTCTATGAAAAATTTATTTTTTCTAGGTATCATTTATCTGGATAAATGACCCATCTTCTAGGTGAATGGGACAAAATTACCCCTTTTAATGATGGCTTTTTTATAGAAAAAAAGCAGCTATTGTCTTATTACATGAAAAAAAAAAAAAAAAAAAACATTGGTAAGTGAAGAAGACATATACCCAAGCAAATGCATTTACCAGGATAAATAACTCCCTGAAAAAATGAATGGGGCCTAAGAGATATTATAGTTAAAACAATTTAACCAAGTACTAGATTGAATCACTTTTCAAAACACCCAGTTGGTAGGGCCATGGCTTTCTTGTTGTACATAGTTACCCCCTGTAGTGTAGCCCCTCAAAAAATATTTTTGAAAAGAACCTACATATTTACTTGATTATTAGAAGCATGGCTCAAGCAGGTTTATTGTTTCTAGATAATCTACATATCAGTATATAATTTTTACAGTTAAACTAAAAAAGATTTTTTCACCAATCTTAACTGGTATAAGATTCTCCGGCATGTAGTAAGACTCCCTGCATATGGATTATATATATTGATTTTTAAGATATTCAAGATGGGAGAGTTCATAGTTTAAAAAATAAAATATAAATACAAATACATACAAAATACAAGATTTTGCACTCTATTTATTTATATTTATATTCCTTTCAAACAGATCCTAAAGAGTACAAATACAATTTGCAGTCTACTTAATTTTCCATTCATGTGAAAAGTTAGACCCAT
This sequence comes from Nelumbo lutea, assembly GCF_056320005.1. Lineage (NCBI taxonomy): Eukaryota > Viridiplantae > Streptophyta > Magnoliopsida > Proteales > Nelumbonaceae > Nelumbo > Nelumbo lutea. The sequence continues at coordinate 210,812,390 of NC_142684.1, forward strand.
TTTTGATATTCAGTATACATCGATGGCCTTCTTGGTAGTTGCGATGGTTGTCATGATGAGCTTTAAATGCTTGGGCTTTGTTTCTCGGAGAGATGCAGGTGGCTGGTTATTGTCCACAGCTTTTCTTTTGTAACCATTCATTTGTACATTCTCTGATATTTTTTATCTACAGTTTCTGGGCGAATTTTAGGGTTAATTGATCTATACCATATATACATATATATATGGTTGCTTTTCAGCCAATGCTCCTGTCTCACTTCACCTGACGCAATGGGTCTTTACTGTCAAGAAGGAAATTGATGGTTCCATACAACGAACCCATGTACCATTACCTTGAGCATTTGGCGTCAGGTTGCCTGCTTTAGGAAGGCTTTTGAAAGGCTCATGGGAGCCAGCAATGCAACCAACATTCCTACTCCAGCCTGTTTCATCATGCAAAGCCAAATGAAGGACAACTCTCCTTCGGCTAATGTTGTTAATTAATGGACTCCAAAAATTCAATATCTAATTTGATATCTGATCTCATTATTTCGGATTTTTTTTCTTGGTATAATTGATTATGATCTGGATTTGGATATTAGAATTTGGATTGGACATAGATTTAATCTCATTCAATTTGATTAAAAATTATTTATCTATATAATTATGCATTTTAGATATCATTTGCAATAATACACCTTGTTTAATTCAGATTTAGAGATGGGAATTTGTCTTCAACTTTATATTACTTAGACAATCCTTAGCTTAACGCCACAAAGCCAAAATCTACACTCCTATTATAAGGAATTAGGTCAGTTTGGATCAGGTAAGCATAAACGTTGTAAACATGTTTAATGATTATTTAAAAAAAATTGACATTTGTCCCTTAAAATATATATCTTCAGCCCACCCTTAAACAAACATTAAAACCCACTTTTGATAGTTGTCAAAATACTAATTATCTAAGTGCTTATTTAACATGCTTACTTAAGTTGTGCCTACTAGCTAGATCTGGTCCTGAATTAGATGGGCCGGAAAAAAAATCATCCACAGCTGGCTGGGTATCCTATCACAAGGGGATACATTAGTGCTTTGTACACATGGCCCATCACCCACATGGGACCCACATCTTATGTGTATGAAATACCAGTGTGTTCTCTCATCATAGTTTACCCAATCCGTTGTCTATGTCCGGACTCCTTATTTGGATTTCTTTAATCGACTTCCACAAATTCTATAACTTGTCTCGGCTACGGCTTTCATGCAGTGGCTTCTAGTATTGCATGAGCATGAGTTGGGAAACCCATAACACTATCAAGGCATGTTTGATAAAAACCCAGAAAGTCTTTAATAGGCTTATAGAAGCCACAAAATGGACTTTCTAGGGAGGCTATCTAAGGTGGTTTCATTGAAGCAGCTTAGTCAATTCAGCTCGATCAATATAGAAACCCTCCCAAATGAGCTCTTAATCAATTAATTATCATTTAATATACTTTAAACCAATGCATATATACGAGACAAAAATGATCATCTGGACATAGGATATTATTTAGGCTCAGTTTGGAAAGAGTGCAAATACAAATATGTACAGTGTAAATATATAAAAAAATAATACAAAATACAAGGTTTTGCACTCTACATATTTGCATTTGTACTCCTTCTAAACTAAGCCTTAGGCTCAGTTTGGAAATAGTATAACATATAGAGCTCAAAACCTTGTATTTTGTATGCATTTGTATTATAAATATTTGTATTATATTCTTTTCAGTCTGACCGTTAGACTCCGTTTGATAAGAGTATAAATACAAATATATTTTAGTGTAAAACCTTGTATGCAGAAATACGCTAGTTTTGGAAAGAGAGGAATTAGAAGCTTTCGTGTCAGGAAGTTCTGATGATACAGAAGATCGAGAAGAGGTGGAATTAGAGACGAATGTAGCGATTTAGCATCTGTTTGGCATCGATGCCATTGCTCTAGAAAACAGCGCTACATCAGTGTTATGTCGGAAAAACGGTGTTCCAGGAAACGCCTGTTTGTTTGGAATCGTATTTTTATAAAAAATGGTTCAAAGTCATGTTTTAAAAATCGGGAAGGTGTGGCTTGGAGTAATGCCGAATTTGGCGTTTCCTGGAGCTGCAATTCATTGCTGCCAAAAGGGACATGAGGTGGCAGTGACAGGGAAATGACATGGCACTAGATAATAGATAGTACCAGTGCTGGAAACGTTTCCCTAGAGAATTGATACCAAACAGAAAACGTTGTTGTTGCTCCAGGAAACTTCCTACCTGGGAGCAACGTTTTCAAACAAAAAAAGGATTCTTTTTTTCAGAAAACAGTGCTTTCAACCCACACATTATCAGCAGCACAGTTTCAAAAAATGTATTGTATCTGCAACATGGATGCCAAATATATACTTAAACAAAGTGAGGAAGAGAGTCAGAATTAGAGTCTAAGGGCCGAGAATTTTCATTCTGATGAAGATGAAGAAAGAGAAAGAAACGCGTCACTAGATGAAGCAGACGAAGGCTTCAACTTATTTCCTGGTAGTAGGAAGCTAAGAAAGCTGGTACATCTCTATGTAGATTGCTCGGTAAAAGCTGAAAGGGGAAGAGTTGGGAAATCCCGTTTGGAGGGAGAGGGCGTGGGGGTAGAGCGCGATCAAGTAACCAAGAGTAATTCTCGCTATTGTTTTGGGTGACCTGTTTGTATTTGCGCTGGGGCTTGGTTAGATAAGTTTTGTTTTTGCTAGATGTGGAGGTTGGGTTGATATTCTGTTTGACTTTTGGGGTGGTGTTTGACTCGGTCATGTTGTTTCGGTTGTATATATATTCCACCCTTTTTTTCGCTTTAATAAAAATTTTTCTTATCTTAAAAAAATCTTCAATACAGTATTTTCAAACCTTATATTTGCACAATTTCCAAACTGAACCTTATCTCTGTTTGGTTTGATTGCATGTAATAAATGAAATAAATATAAAAAAAGTAAATGAAAAATATAGAAACCAAACACTTTTATGCAAATTACAACTTTATGGTGTATGATTGTACGAAAAATGACCATAGCAAACAAATGTTATGATCCAAAAAGAGGATAAGAAAATGACATTCCTATTTTCCTGCAAGTCATAATTGTTCGAACAGAGAGTCAGTGAATTGGGTCCTTTCGATTCAAAGGTCACAATGTCTATCTATTTTTCCAACCGTTCATCCTTGTTTAAGTTAAATATTGAAATCATGATTTTCAAAACCGGACCGGACCAGATGGTTGGACCAGAAAAATTGGGAATCGGTCAGTGACCGGTTTTGTTTTATTCAAAGTTAGGATTTCTCAAAAAACTGTTGATTTTGATTAGCAAATCGCTGACTCAAGCGGTTAACAATTCGAACCATTCAAACGATTTTGACATTTTGTTATTTTTTAAATTTTTTATTTTTTTGTCAGAATGGGCCAATCATTTGGTCCAAATGATCGAACCATTCAACCTAATAACCAGACCTCTGACTGATTTGGTCTTTGGATTGATTTTAAAACCCATGATTGAAACATTAGGAGAATAGGAAAACTTATTTGTTACCCTATTTAACATCATTAATTTTCAAGGAAATTAATAACTTGTTTCTTGTTGTTTTTACTGCACTAGAAACATAATAGAAATAAAGGTTAAAATAAACTAGAGAAGACAGTCCTTCATTGATAAAAAGGTTCATTGAACTTTCATGCAATGTTTTTGAACCTCCATTGACCCTGATGGTTGGACCATTCGGTCCTAGAATCATCCAGGCAATCCGTTTCATTTTACCTCAAACCTGGTCCTTGGCAAAATATCATTGAATCGATCAACGGCTTATTGACTCGTTTGGTTGAACCGTCAACCCATTTAATAGTTTTTGGCCATTTTTATTTTCTTATCAGAACGAATTGTCCATTTGAACCAGATGATTGAGCCATTGACCTAAAAACCAGTTGCCAGAACGGTTCCGATTCCGAGTCATTTTTTTTAAAACACTAGTTTCAAGAATGATGAGGGGTGATTTGGCATGACCTAGTAAGTAAAGGTCATGTGGACGCGATCAGCCCATAGAATGACAACTCAGCAAGGGGAGCCTAGTCAACAGTTTTTAGAGTTCGGATGTTCAACCACCTCGGCATAGAGTCACCTTGGCACAGTCACCTTGGCATAAAGTCACATCGGCATAAAGGTGCCTCGGTGTAAAGGCACCTCGACGCCTAAGCCAATTCAGGGCCTAGGAACCAAAGTGACACGTAATCAACTCTAGAAGCTTCCCAGCAGACTCCGAACATCACGGGATCACGTCGTGTAACAGCAGGCCTTATCTTCTCCCCGCCCAAATTGGGTGGTAACGATAAACTTCATTGATTGATACATTACTCCCTGACTAAAGCGGAAACGGGTCTCATCCACTCAGGCCGAAGATCTCGAAACCATTTCGCGAAACCCATGATAGCTTAGTTATATAAGGGCATCAACCCCTTCAGGGTCCAGGTACACGCGATTACTTACATTCAAGCTCTCTAGCACTCAAACTTTAGCTCGCAACCACAACAATACTGATTTAGGCATTGGAGTGACCTCTCCGGGTCATCCACCCCAGTCTCTCTGATCCCTGTTTTGCAGTTTGATCCAACTCACCACGCGAGTATGTCCAAGCAATCCTCCAGTCAGGAGCTTCTAGGTTGTGCATCATCAATTGGCGCCGTCTGTGGGAAATGATCGAAAGGTCTACCAATCCTAGTCATAGTCTTAGTCTCAGTTTCAACCTCAAATGGCATCATCCAACCACAATGGAAAGAGTGACATGAACATCACTGGAGGGAAAGAGCAGCAAATAGTTACTCCCTAGGGTTCCTCAGTGACTATCGACCAGTTCACCATTCCCCTGACTGCCTCCGAGGTCCCATCATTGTTTGTTCCACAGACTACCCAACAGGTGAGTGTCCCGCTCCCCTAGGTGAACACCACGTTCTCAGAGCCCTCCATGATTTCCCCTGGGGTCGGGCACTCCCAGTTCAACGACCACATCTAGAGCGTCCGAACGATGCAAATCCATCAGTTCTAGTAGTTTTAGCAGTACTATTTTTATTAACAATATCAGCAACAGTTTCCACCACTGCAACCAAGCCAGCTGACAAACCATCATCAAGGGCAATTCTAGAACCAGAATCAGCACCGGGCTCACCAGAACGTCCGCCAGTCTCCCCCCTGGTGAGAGTACTTTGTAGGTATCAGTCCCTCCCTCGAGATGGACCCCGCCACGGGTATAGTAGGCGACAGGCATACTCCCCCTACTTCCCGAAGAGAGAGCTCTAGGGATAGGCCCAAGTCCAGCTAGCCCGAGAGGCATAGTTAGCAAGTTTCGCATGTAGATTATCAGCTCGAGGTCCAAGGCGCGGGCTCAAGAAGAGACCCCTTGGATCCACACAACAGCCAACACTGAGCATGCAGTGAGGAGAACCCCTGAACCATCTCGCCCTACTATTTGGAGTAAGATCGAAATACCTGACAACACAGAAGCCAACTGTACAAACGCCACAACACCAAAGAAGCAACAGCGGTGGCATCGTAAGAATCGCCGCTCATCAGTAAGGAATGACCCACCAGCGAAGCCCAACCATCCAGCAGATCAAGGTCAAGAAAGAGAGGAGGTGAGCTCGATGGCCACAAGAACAACGCCTGCTCTTTTGAGCCAGCCTACCCCCTGTCACCCGAGCTCCTAGTGGCCCCAATGCCGAAAGATTTCAAGGTATCGTCACTAGATAAGTATGATGGATATTTTGATACTAACGATCACATAGACACATTCCAGTCCCAGATGCATCTCGCCAGGGCCGACACGGCTTGTATGTGTGTGGCTTTCCCACCACATTCAGAGGAGTAATTTGGACTTGGTATAGAAACTTGATGCCGGGTTCCATCAAAAGCTGGGCGCGATTCGTGGACATGTTTACGACTCACTTCATCACTAGTAAGAAGTGCTCGAAGTCACAGGAGAGCCTTCTGAATGTGGTGCAGAGGGAAGGAGAGCCAATTCGAAGCTACATCAAATGCTTTAACGAGACATACCTGTAGATACCGAACCTTGACCCAACAGTACGTTTCACCGTAGTGCAAAAAGGAATCACTCACAAAGAGTTCAAGTGGCACGTCGTGGCCAACAAGCCGAAGAACATCACCGAGTTCCTTAAGTTTGCTGATCAGTTTATCAGTACAGAAGAAGTGAAAAGCGACAATTAGGTAGGAGAAAAGGGGAAGAGAGAGGAAGAAAGAAGGAGCAACAAGAAAAGGAAAAAAAGCAAGTCCCCAAGCTCTAGGAGTAAGTCCCCCTCGCGAAGTTACAGGTTGGGTCGGCAAAGTGAGGAGAGATCTTAATGGCCATCAAAGACTCCTCTTTTGTCGGATGGCCACCCAAGCTACGAGGAGGCCCAACGACCAGGAACCTGAATGTCTATTATCATTTTCATCGAGACCATGGTCACAATACAGAAAACTATAGAAACCTCTACGATGAGATCGAAGAACTAATCTGTCGTTGGTACATGAAGAAATACATTTTGCATGAGGAAAAAGGACAAGGGAACCAGCAGGGAGATTGGAAAAAGACACCCTAGAGAGTAGTAGACGGAACGAGCCGCCACCTCGTCCGCTACCAAAAGAAAGACCGATCCAAAGAGTGATTAATATGATCACTAGAGGATCTATTGTAGCAGGGTGCACGACTACAGCCAGGAAAATGTCAGTCTGAGAACTAGAGCAAAAAGTAGAGAACCCACCCAAGTGACCTTGAATTGAAGAACCAATCTACTTTATCGAGGATGATGCCCGTGGGATTCAGTATCCTCATGACAACACCCTGGTCGTGAAGATGATCATCAATGACTTTGAAGTAAAGTAGATCTTGATGGACTCAGGCAGTTTGGCCGATATCCTCTTCAAAGGAACCTTTGACAAGTTGCAACTACAACAGAGTGATTTAAAACCAGCAGATGCCCCACTAGTAGGGTTCAACGGAGAGGAAGTCAGGCCTATAGGTCGCGTCACAGTACTAGTGGAGGTTGGCACATGGCCGAATATTGTTCGGTTCGAGCACACATTCTTGATGGTCACGACTCCATCCCCCTCCAACCTCGCCTCGGAGCAGTGGAGGGTAGTCGATGAGGAGGTCAGAAAATTCCTCGCCGTAGACTTCATTAGGGAGGTCCACTACCCGAGCTGGGTCGCAAACCCTGTGCTCATGAAGAAAGATAATGGCAAGTGGTGTATGTGCATCAATTACACTGACCTAAACAGAGCCTGCCCAAAGGATTGCTTTCCTTGCCCAGAATTGACCGCCTAGTAGATGCGACCTCAAGGCACGAGTTGCTGAGTTTTATGGATGCCTAATCTGGCTATAATCAAATTAGGATGGACATAATTGACCAAGAAAAAACTGCTTTTGTAACCAAACTTGCGCTATATTGTTATAAAGTTATGACCTTTGGTTTGAAAAACGCTTGAGCAACTTTCCAATGACTTGTAAGCAAAATTTTTGAACCTTTGATTGGCAATAAAGTGGAGTGTTATGTTGATGACATGATCATGAAGACCAGTTCTCTAGATCTTTAATTAATGATTTAGATGTTGTTTTTCAAATTTTAAGGAAGTATAATATGAAGTTAAATCCAAATAAGTGTGTCTTCGACATCACGTCAAGCAAATTCCTTGGTTATATAGTGAATCGATGTGGCATCGAAGCAAACTCAAACAAAATCAAGGAGGTACAATGACTAACTGGCCAGGTAGCTGCCTTAAACTGGTTTATGTCTAAGTCGGCAGGTCGGTGCCTCCCCTTTTTTAAGGCAATTGAAAAGAATGAAACTTTCGAATGGACTAAAGAGTGGTAGCTTGCGTTTGACGAGCTGAAAAGGTACCTAAGTACAATCCCAGTTTTAACCTGACCTGAGGAAGGAGATGTGTTGAAGTTGTACCTCTCGGCAAGTGATGAGGTAGTCAGCTCGGTACTATTCAGAGAGGTAGGTTGGGTTCATCGACTGTCTACTATGTAAGTAAAGTGCTACAGGATGCAGAGACCAGATACCCCGATATTGAGAAACTGGCATACGCGCTAGTGGTAGCAGCTCGGAAATTATGCCCATACTTCCAATCCCACACCATCGTCATCCTTACTGATAGACCTTTGAGGTACATTCTACTTAAGCCTGAAGTGTCAGGGAGATTGATGAAGTGGTCCATCGAACTTAGCGAGTACAACATCCGGTTTGAGCCACGACCAACAATCAAAGCCCAAGTCTTGGTCGACTTCGTAGCAAAATGCATGTCCAGCACACCAACCACCAAACTGACTGAGCCCGTTCACACGCCGAAGGCATCAACTAGCACGACATTGGTTCCGATCAAAAGCAATATTGACCTGGGATGAGGAGCCTTGGATCCTCCACGTTGATCGCTCACCCAACCAACGAGGAAGTGGTGCGGGACTGATATTGTACAACCCAAGTGAGGTGAAGTTGGAGTATGCTCTCGGTTCGGATTCGAGGCGTCGAACAAAGAGGCAGAGCATGAGGTGCTAATTGCCGGGCTCAACTTAGCAAAGTAAATGGAAATGAAGCACCTCATTGTTTGCAGTGACTCTCAATTGGTGGTTAACCAAGTCAATGGTGATTATGAAGCTCGCGACTCAACTATGACAGCCTACTTAACCAAAGTTAGAGAGATTCTACCAGGCTTCAACTCTTGCTTTATCAAGCAAATTCCGAGGTCCAAGAACGTTGAGGCTGACGCTTTATCACGACTAACAAGCATGAGCGACAACACTATGTGGATTGTGTACATAGAGGACCTACCTCGACCCAGCATTCTCAGGGGAGCAGAAGAGGTCGCTCCCGTGTTGCAAGCGGAACTAAGTTGGATTGAATCGCTCGTTGATTATCTGCTCCACGGGGCCCTACCTATAGAACGCAATGCAACTAGGAGGGTAGAGTGTTAATCATCACAGTACGTCCTCATAGACGGACGATTGTACAGGAGATCCTTCACCCTCCCCTACCTATGTTGCTTGCGACCCTCAGAAGCTGAGCTCTTACTCTGCGATATCCATGAAGGTTTATGTGAAGGACACTTAGGAGGTAGAGCCCTCACCTAAAAGGCATTAAGGTAGGGCTACTTCTGACCCACAATGAAGCTAGATGCACTCGAGCTCGTCAAGAAATGCGATGGATATCAAAGGCACGCCAACATCCTCTATCAACCATCTATCGATTTGAAGTATCTTATTAGCCCATGGCCCTTCGCATAGTGGGGAATCGACATCCTTGGTCATTTTCTGCTGACAATCAGACAGAGGAAGTTCTTGGTCGTGGTAGTAGACTACTTCATGAAGTGGGTGGAAGCCGAACTGTTGGTAAACATTATAGCCCGAAACGTGAAAATTTTCTTTTGGATAAACATCATGTGTCATTTCGGACTGCCCAAAGTCTTGATTTTAGATAATGGGAAGCAATTTGAAGACATCAAATTCCAGAGCTGGTGCACTGAGATGGGGGTTCAACAAAACTTCATTTCGGTAGCAAATCCACAAGCAAACGGGCAGGCCAAAGTGATGAACAGGGCTATCCTCCATGGGATGAAAACTCGCCTTGTGCGAGCTAAAGGGTTGTGAGTGGATGAGCTACCAGTGTTCTTTGGGCCTATCGGACTACCATCAAGACCGCGACTAGCGAGATGCCCTTCAACTTCACGTATGGAACGAAAGCCACAATCCCGACAGGGATTGAAGTACCGACATTATGACTTAAAGCTTATGACGAAGAGACAAATAATGACGAGCTCAGAACCAACTTGGACCTCATTGAGGAGGTATGCGTTAAGGCCTACATTTGAATTGTAGCTTACTAGCAGCAAGTAGCTCGGTAGTACAATGCTTGGGTCAGGAAGAGACTATTCCAAGTAGTCGGCCTAGTCCTTCGCAAGGTAATGGTCTTTGAGTTCAATGTGGGTAAGCTTGGTCCAAATTGGGAAGGTCCTTACTGGGTGAGATGGGTGTTCGGAGAAAGAACTTATGAGCTCGAGACCATAGAAGGAAAGCGGGTACTTCATGCTTGGAATATCGACAACTTAAGGAGATACTACCTATAAATCTCAATGCAAGAAAAAATGGCTAAGTCCTTAGATCATTTAGTTGATCCTATGGACAACGTATTGGAGAGAGGACCTTAAGTCACTCCTAGAAGCCTAAGGGCTATAGCGTCGAGCTGACAAAAGACATTGGCACGATATAAGACCCAGTCGCCCCTCGACATGGGCAGAGAAGTCTTAGTCACCTCTTCGGCATAGGCTGTTTATGACCCAGTCACCTCTTCGGCACAGACGAGTTGGGCATGCATACCCTAAAGCGTCTGCTCACCCCAGCATACAATAACAATTGTTCCTATTCGAGTTCGGGAGTAATCTTGAGTTTGAGAGAAATCTACACTTAGGAATTTTTTTGCACACAAGGAGTTTTGCAAAGTACTTGTGTTTCATTGATAAAATACTTCGAGTATATAGTGATAGAAAAGAAGAAAGAAAGAAAGATTACAACTGTTTAGCCGAACTTGGTGGCTCGGAACATCAAGTATTTGCAAGGGGGTCCAAGAAAAGAAGCATCAGTTAGTTCAGGGCTCCTCATCCCCAATGGAGGCTTCAGTAGGCGGATCTGTCTCCATGCAGTCCTCGGCGACATCAACCTCCTCTCCCTCTCCCACCGTCTCGTCATCGATTATGTCATTGTCACTTTCCACCTCAGAGTCCGGATCCTGGGCGGCTTCAAAGACCATCTCCTTGGTGATCTTGGACATGGTGATGGCACTGAGGTCGAGGTGGGGAAATTTACACTGGGTCAACCACCTACTGATCTTAAACCCCTTGTAGTAGCACGTTGTACTCCTCAAGTTGCTTTTTCTCCACCTACTAATCTTAAACCCAGCCTCGACCAATCTCTTTCGAAGCTTCGCCAAAGACTTATACTCCTCGACCACCTTGACCTTGGCCTCCTCCATCGCTTGTAGCAGGATTTCAGTCCACTCCTTCACATGAGCCACGAGGTTCTCGTTCTCCTCTTCAGTGCCGCCTTGCGCTCCTCAAGTTGCTTTTTCTCCACCTCGAGTTCCTTCTTATCCACCATCAGCAGAGTCAGTAGCTCCTTCTTAGCTCGTGCGTCATTTTTCATCTAGTTGATCTCACTACGAGCTAAGTTGAGCTTGAAGTGGGCACTTTGGGAGGACTCCTCGACTTTGAGAGCTCGCTTTAAGTTCAGCTCGGACTGATAGTCCAAGGTGTGGATAGAGGAGTTCACCTACAAAAAGAAGAAAACAAGTATCAGTATGTAGAAAAATCTAAGTATAAGGCAACTTGAAGGCTAAGTTTAAGTACATATCACCATACAATGCATGACCGCTCGGTCCCCGAGTTGAGCAACCAGTAAGTCAGCCCAATGAGCGATCTCCTCGGAAAACACCATGTCCTTACTCTTGAGAAGGCCAAACTTTGGAGTCAAAATGCTTCTGACTAAAGTATTGTTGCCCGAAGAGGTGGTGGTCATTGGAACGGGCTTTGAAGACGTTGTCTCCTCGGGTACGCGGGGTGGAGTGGCCTTGCTCGGGTCCTCCTTAACCAAGTCAATTACAGGAGGTTGTTCGGTGACGGGTGGGTATTTAGGCATAGAGGCAGTGACCTCAGTGGTGGTGGTCTCAGTATGGAGGCGAGCCTTCTTGGAGGCCCTCTTCTTCTTCTTCCACTTTTGCATGCTCCCAAAGAGCTCATCGGTAGAGATGTCATCCATGGCAACTGCGACAAGTGATGAACTAAGTCAGATACAACATCGAAGTAAACAAATGAAAAAAGTTACAATAAGTAGCGACCTACTAGAAGGGCTTAGACCGGTTTGCACGAGTTTCTCCTCGATCATTATGACTGAGCTTTGCCCAAGATTGGACCTCCTCCCTTATCTTTGGGTCCATTATAATGCTGGGGTCTTGGATGGCTGCCATCTAGTGAGTCGGGAAAGGCCAGCCTCGGCATTATGGACCACGAAGTAGCGTCTCTTCCAGGCCGGGAACTTATTAGGGAGCTCGTACAACAGCTTGTACCCAGGGCGAGGAGACATATAGTAAATTCGCCTGTGCTTGGGTAGAACGTAGGCCGAGTTCTTCTTGATGGAAAGGATTGAAGAGAAGATGTCGAGGTCTAGAGGACGGTTGTAATTGTGGAAAAGGGAAATGGTACCTAAGATGTTATGAATGGAGTTTATGTGTAGTTGGTCAATGGCAATGTCAAAGAATTTAACGACTTCGACTATAAAAGGGTGGAGCGGAAGACGCAGACCGGCTACAAGCTGCTCCTCGAAGACCATGATCTCGTCATAACCATGATCCCAAGGAAAGTTGCTTAAGGGAATACTATATACAAAGTCATTGGGGAGTTTGTACTGAGCTACTAAGGATAGGAGCCTATCTGCTGTCACTATAGATGGACCGAAGCTATCCAGTAGGCGTCCTCAATGTGAGGTGGAGGCCGATTTTCTAGAAGCTTCTCGCTCTGGACGAGGTGAACCCGCCTTGAATGGATTGGAGTCCGCATCCTGTGCCGAAGTGCCCACCTTGGTAGGATGAGGCTCCACGGTCAATGCCAAGGTACCCACCTCGGCCCCATTGGACTCACCGCTCCCATCTAGAAGGCTATCTAAGTTAAGCGTAGACATATTAATGGAAAGGACAATGGAATCAAAAGCAAAGGGAGACGAACTCACCAAAAGAAGACCGAAGAAAGTGAGATGACCTCGGACCCAGGAATAGCTGACACCAAGCTGGGATACTTGAACGCGACCTCAAGGACTTTGGATTCGTAGTTTTGTGGCAAAGAAAATGGGCCCTTCGGCCCCTATTTATAACTAGTATCAACGGTCAAGATTTGTATGATCTAAAGTCTCCTAGGAAAATTGGCTGCACCACTCCCGACATTGAAATCAGTTTAGCGCGCGTTTTGACGTCCGCCGAGACTATAATCGGCTTGACGTCCGCGCGTGCCTGATACGCGATTTGGGTCACTTCCTGATTGAGCCAAACAGTCGAATAGGTCCGACCAACAATCCACCCTCCACATCACCTAGACTTCATGCCAAATCCACCTAGGCTCGTCATGAACTCCCCGCACCGGGTCAGGACCCACGGCACAAGGAGTGAGGGGCAATTGATGAGGGGTAATTTGGCATGACCTACTAAGTAAAGGTCACGTGGATGCGATCTGCATGACAACTCAGCAAGGGGAGCCTAGTTAGCAGTTTTCGGAGTTCAGATGTTCAGCCACCTCGGCATAGAGTCACCTCGGCATAAAGGCACCTTGGTGTAAAGGCACCTCGGTGCCTAAGCCAGTTTGGGGCCCAAGAACCGAAGTGACATGTAATCGACTCCAGAAGCTTCCCAGCGGACTCCGAACATCACAGGTTCACGCCGCGTAGCGGCAGGCCTTATCCTCTCTCCGCCCGGATCGAGCGGTAACGATAAACTTCATTGACTGACACATTACTCCCTGACTAAAGCGGAAACGGATTTCATCCACTCAGGCCAGAGATTCCGGAACCGTTTCGCGATAGCCGTGATAGCTCAGCTATATAAGGGCATCAACCCTTCCGGGGTCCAGGTATGCGCGATTACTTACATTCAAGCTCTCTAGCTCTCAAACTTTAGCTCACAACCACAACAATACTGACTTAAGCATCGGAACGACTTCTTCGGGTCATCCACCCAGGTCTCTCTGATCCCTATTTTGTAGTTTAATCCAGCTCACCATGCGAGTACGTCTAAGCAATCCTCTAGTCAAGAGCTTGTAGGTCGCGCATCATCAAAGAACAAAGTTGCTCATCTTAGCAACAATAGCGATACGGGTGAGTCATTCCACTAGAACTCTTTGCTATTGTCCTCCATGATTTTTAAATAAAAGAAAATTATTTCTTCCTAGGATTGTTTCAAATGAGTAGAGAGTGAAAAGTCCTTCACGAAAACCCACTTTTCGAATATACTTTTAAGGCTCAATTTGGAAGGAGTACAATTACAAATATGTAGAGTGCAAAACCTTGTATTTTATATAAATTTATACTGCACATATTTGTATTTGTACTCCTTCCAAACTGAGCCTAAGAAACTTTTAGTCCTCCATTTGAAGGAAGGGAAATATTGCAATTTGCAAGTCTTTCATCAGGTGTTCCCAAAGGTTACAAGTAAAAGCAAATGTTTTTTTGTTCAAATTGTTTCAACAGAATGGTTTCAAACTTGCTGAACCTTGGTGCCTTCAATTTCAAGGCAAGTCAATTAGTTGACCTATTTCATAAGTTTCCTATTAGAAAACTAATACTATTTCATGGGTTCTTTTGTATATATATATGGTTCATATCTCTGTTACAAGCTTTTTCTTTTGTATTTTCATGTAACTTTTTTGTGAGATTAATGAAAAAAAACGTAAATCTTTTGGGGGGAAAGCATGGCTTTTTGGGAGGAAGTTTTCTCTTTGGCATTTTTAAAATTTTCATTGATTATTAATGTGGAAATTTTATTTGTCTTTATTCTCTAGACCTAAGTATCATGCTGAACTATGTACAGTTTGTTTCTTTTTCTTTTTATTTTTCTCTATTGCCATCAAATCACTATCACATTTTCACGCAAGTTGCATCAAAGCTTATGGCTGCATACTTGCATAATAGATTTAAAGCCAATATGGAGATTATATTGAGATTTTGTTCCTTGAATTCTAAAAACAAGTCTTTTACGAGAACTTTCCTAGTGGGAAACCAACACAACAAAATTAAATTAGATTTTCTTGTGCTACAAAGAAAAAGGAGTCCTTGTATATATATATATATCCATGATTTCTCGGGGTATTTCTGGTTAGAAGATTTTTAATTCTTTGTAGGTTTTCTGTTGGATACTCCTTGTTATCATTTTAGGGTTCCATTCAATTGTAACTCATCGTGTCCCAGATATTCTTGTTTTTTGGTGTAGATATATCTTTTTTTTTTTCTTGAGATCGGTGTTAAAAGAATGTTTTCTTGGGAAAGCATAACTTTGTTGAAGAAGTATTGTTCTTAGGAAGAGAATTTCTTATTTGACATTCTTTTGGGTTTTATTTCTTTATAATCTACTTGATTATCAGCAGATATTTTGTTTATCTTCGACCTCATAGACTTAAATATTATGTTTAACCGCATAAAATACTTATGTTTCATGTATTTGATTCTTTATTTATTTCCCTCTTTTTTTTTTTCTTCAGTATGTAGATTGTAGTCTCTTGAGCTATCCCACCATGAATACAACGTTTTTTAATAAACAATTCATTTTTTGTCAAAATAAACAATTCAAATTAAATCCCACAATAAAGAGTATATTAGAAGACTAAGAAGCTAAAAATGAAAGTGATATTCTCAAAATCAAACTAAAATCAAACTAAGGAAAAATTCAAGGGGATAGAGTTAAAAAAAAAAAAAAAAAAACCAGCACCTGAAATCAATTTTCCCCAGTAAAGTAATCATCTTCCTTGGATAGAGTTCAGCTCTTTCTTTCATATCCATATAAAGAGATCTCTGATCAGAAATGAAGCCTGTGCATTTATCACATCTTCTTTACTAGTCCATAACAACTTCATAGTTCATACCCAACTCGTAGTTGACTTCTTCCTACATTAATAAAAACTAATTAAAAATTTAGAAGACTAATACTATTTCAAAACGTCTAAAGCTCACTATGAATTTTCAGCACTTCTCTTGAACTCACCACAACTTTTCAAAACATTTAAAACTCACCATGTTAGTAAGTTTTTGTTTTCCAAAACTCACCTTCTTTTAGTGCACTATTAATGTTTCTTAACAGAGGTGTCTATGTCAGTATAAATAACAATTTTTATGACCAAATCACCCTTGAATGGCGAGTTAGCGGAAGATGGTCTTTTTCATTTTTCAATATTTTTTTTACATTTTTCTATTTTCTACAATCTATAAAATTTCCTGTATTTTTTGTTATTTATTTACAATTTTTGTGTTTATATATAATTTTTAGTGTTTTTCTACAAAATTTTATTTTCTGATTTTGTTTTTCAATTTCTATATCTATAATTTGAAAATAATTTTTATTTTAAGTGAAATTTCTATAATTTTTTATATCTTTTGCAAGTTTTGTGTTCTATGCATTTCATATTTGAAAATATTTTTTTTTTATTTTTTCCTTTTTTTCATATTAAATATTAAAATATATGTAAATATCTTATATTTTTGTATGGAGATTAAAATGATAATATATTAATAACCGTTAGTCTCTTTAACGTCAAATTAGTGACAGTGAGCTTTAAACATTTTGAAAAATTAATAAGAGAAATATTGAAAATTCATGGTTATTTTTGACAGTTACCCAAGAATTTATCGTGTGGCCCAACTCCCAAGCACAATCTTGTACCATGAATATAGGTTAATTAATATACTCAACACGTGAACCCTTTTGAGTTGAGCTGCCAAAATAGCTCGCATTATCATAGAAGATTCCTTCTCCCCGTGAGATGGCCAAATTTGGATAGGCAATGCTCCACCCACTTTTATATCTTTTGCCGTTTCCAATCAATTACCAACAAAGAATGTATTTCTTTACATTTTGGTTTAAACTTTGTTCAAACAGAAGCGTGGAATCTTTGACGTGGCAATTTAGTTGAGAGACCAAGAGGGGCCCACATGGGAATGGGATGAACCTCAGCTCATAACCACTTGCCACGTGTTAATTGGGAACTTGTCTGCCTAACCCAATTAGTGTGACAGGTAGAGGAATCTTTCGGCCGTTCTGAGCTATTCATTATTCGACAGGAGACCCCCTAAATGTCGCTGCTGCCTCCAATCCCCAGAATCCATTTTATACCCATCTGCATACCCACCTCGCGTTGGAGTTCTCCAAACCAAAAACAATCACCACAAAGGACATAACTTTGATACGTGGCCAAGTTTAGGAGGCTGAAATTTGGCCCGTGAACTGGAAACTGGTGGTGATTATGGCTGGGTCATTTGGGTTCCCCTTTATTGAGTTCGAGTCCACTAGCAGACACCGTTTTATCTCCGAAACGGGTCAAGTAGGTAGGGAGCTTTTCTTGCATGCATGATCGTTTTCGCCACGTATTACTTTCTGTACTGATGCTGTGGCTGTTTCGAACTGTCTACTGAAGTCTGAACCAGCTGGGAACCTCTGGATCTGCATCGGCTCTGTACAAAACCTTGAGTTAATCGTGTTGGAAGCCCAAAAGGCCTCACATTGGAAACAGCCCTGTTTTAAGGGGTATTAAGCTAGAATATTGAAACTGTGTCATTGAGGAAAACTGTCTAACACAATGTAGGCAAACTGTATGCATAGTTGCTGTGAACGGATAAGTGAAAACAGGTGTCCAAACTAGAGAGGTTCCCTCTTGGATGACAGTTATTGGTACCTGTATTTGCTGTCTGGATTTCGCTTGACCCACAACAGATTACACATTCAGATGAGCACGACCAGGACCAACCATTGGTGGATTCAGCCTAGATAAGAGGGTGCTGACACATTAAAAAAAAAAAAAAAAAGAGTAGATTAGATGCATGATTTTATTCACTTTGCGGCTTTCAAATACTTGTTTATGGGCCCGCCAGCCCATGTCCAATGATTGTTTCTATATAGTATTAAGAATAATGCTGGGTTGTCAGCCCAGGCCCAGTATGTCTTTGCACCAGCCAAGCCACCTTACAAGATTTATGCAAGTTGGTCTAAGCCCTTTAATGGGACAACCTAGAGCATGTCTAAGTCTAACTAAACTTTTAACCTATATTTCAGCTCAGGCAAGGCACCAGTTCTTAAAGTTAAATCTATCTTTCTCTCTCTGGTCTCTACTCTGCCATCAGCTGAGCGAATTTCTGGATTACTTTCCCCCTGCTGACAGAATTAACCAGTGCTACAATGCAAAAAGTTTGGGTAAGGAGAGACAGAGGCATAACTTGTTCTGGGGCTCATAACTTGCAACATGTCTTACTCTTGATGATTCAACAACCCACTTAGTGGGCCCTTGAACATTTGATTAAATTTGGGAGGTGGAGAAAAAGTCAGAATCGTTGTTGGCCATGTTGGTATATTTGATGTAGAGTCAAGTTGACAAGGGCACAATTGGAACTTTAGCAAATATCACCTGTATTATTTATTTCTTGGCTTTGTAATGTTATGTGTGATCACATGCTGACAGCAAAATAAGTGTAGGGTGGGTGGTTATTGCCCTGACATGTCAGTCAAGGTTGAGAGAGAGAGAAAGATCGGGTGGCTGGTGAGTGGTAAATGTGGATCGGACATTTACATAATTGGGTTGGCATTATCATTAGAAATGGTGTTGGTTCACTAGTGTGCATTTAAGGTACAAATATTTTTATAGTACAATACATACAAAATAATATAAAATATAAAAATTTGCTCTCTATAAAATACAAGGCTCAGTTTGAAAAGAGTACAAATACAATACAAAATGGAGGTGTTTTATCACTGTTCTGAGTCAAATCCTATTTGGTATTCACTTAATTAAAATTTTCTGGTACAAGTTTGAGGTTGCTTTCTTTTTATCTTACATGGAGTCTAATAGGTCCACCTAAGCCCAATTTCCGGCCTGGGCTTGGGCCCAATTCAAATATGTCAAATTTGAGTTCAAATTGGGTTTGGGCCGGACAGATTTACATTGGGCTAGATTAGGCTCCAAACTTAAGGTTGACCCCGGGTTGAGCCTTAAACTTGTCCCAGCATCCGACTTGCACCCGTAAGCCTAACAGGGTGTATGCTCATAACAATGTTTTGAGAAGTTGACAAGTATAGCAAAATGGTTTGGAGAATTAATCACATGAGAGTAGGAAAATTAATAATTATCTTAATTAAGAATTAATAAGTTATACTTTATATCTAATGAATTATTCGTTAATATGATTTAATTAGTTGCTAAAGACATCTCCTAACAGATTTCGAATATCCTACCTACCATAAAAATTATTTGATCTTTACGCTGTGTTTGGTTTTGTAAAAAATGAGAAACAAAATTTTTTTCTCAACTTTCTACTTCTTATTGTCTACCAAATGAAGTGTAACTTGGTCGGTTTGGATTGGGTTGAGATCAACCTAAACACAACTCTAAAGGTGCAAACTTTGGGCTCAGGCCTGATCCAACCTAAGGTTAAGCCTGAGTTATCAATCCGTGCCCATTTCAAGCTTAATCCAACATATGTTGGACTGAGCTTGGGTGAATTAGTGAAATTTAATAGAATTTATGACTATATTTTTGTTATTTTTTATTGGACATAAGGGCCTAATTTAATAATAGAATTGATCGAAAATATGTATACATTTTATTTATAAATATACATATACACATAAAGAAAGATGCTTTTATAATAAACAAAATGCATATACGCATGTGTTTTGCTCAGGGGACTTAAATAGTCAAATCCAAACCCATAGGCCAAGCCCGAATTTTTTGACCCAGGCCCAATTTGAAGCCGAAAGTTCAGGCCCAATCGGTTGGACCTCTAAGTATCAGCTCTAAGCCATCGACATTAAACCAATTCTGCAATTTTAGTATTCAACGTCGTTACAGACCACGTCTCACACAGAACTCATACCACATCCTATCTTGTATTGGGAACATCCCCCCATAAATAATAAATATAAGTATGGAGATATTCCTGATTTGTGGTTAAAATATGCTGTGAGGTCGGTGTAAGGTATATTTTGTGAGGAGTAGATCCAGATTTATGGGATTTACTCCTCGTAGACCATGCCTTACACCAACCTTACAAACACATCTCACCTTGTATCGAGAACATCTCCCCATAAACAATAAATATAAGTACAAGAGATGTTCTCGGTATGGGGCCTGTGAAGTCGATGTGAGGTATCTCCATAGAGGGCCCCTTACACTAAGCTCACATCATGTTTTCGCCGTAAATTAGGAATATCTCCCATATTTATATTTATTATTTATGAAAAATATTATTATTTGGGAAGTGACAGCGGAGACCGAATCTGCTCTTTACACTTGACGCCTCACAAGCGCTTCACACACATTCTATGATACATTAGGAACAATTCCCGTATTTATTTATTATTATTCACGGTAGATGTTTCAAATTCACGGTGGAATGAAGTCGGTGTGAGGATCCCAATTCTCGTCCCGTTACTTGCTGTTTACGTTCCCTTTTCGTATCGATTCCGTAAAGGATGACGTGCATGGATTAGAAAAAGGAAACGTGGAAGGTGGAATTTGTTACGACTCATTACTATATAATAGAATCCTTCCGTCTCCCTTTCTCACCCAAGCCTTTTGTTCTCTGTCTGTCTCGAGGATTTTGAGTTCTCTACTTCACCTTTCAAGGTAAGGCTTTCGAATGGATGTTCTTTTCTTTTGGCTTGTTCCTCAATTCATCAATTTCTGATTATATCCTTTGTTCTTCGATTTCCAGTTCTTTTGTTTAGTAGTGGATTAATTAGATCCATAGGTTGGATCCTGGATTGATTTCCTTTTTCCACCCTAAGAGGGTTTTCTGTTGGGACTTCTGCTAGATCTCCGTTGTTGTTGGTGTTTTAAAATGTTATTAGCATTCTAATATAACCATGTACGTGTCTGGTTGCTTTTGCAGCTTGGTTATCTTTTAGATTATTATAAATATGTTTAAGGTGGTAGTTTCTAATGGTTGACCACAATGTTTTAATCGCTTAGAAATTTCGTCAGCGAAATAAAAGCGATTTTGTAGAAAGATTACTGGTTATGTAATTTCTGTGAAATTTTCCCTACGTTTTGATTGATCAAAGAATTGGTTAAACTGGGTGTGATATTGATGAAGATGATTATGGCACCTATTTTTAACCGAAAACAAGTTGACCTATTTTGTTTAGGCATTGATAGTTGCCTGGGTTGGGGTTTGTGGTTTAATCCATGTTTTTGAGGAATGTGTTTTTGCAAACAAGGACATCACTGATCTTTCATATTGTGATATACAAGAGAAACGATAATTTGATATTGGATTGTATGGCTTTTGTTGCTTAATTGAATTATGTGATTATCAATTTTCTCATATTCTTCCTAGTTCTTACTACTTAATCCTTTTTTGACTTGATGTTCCTATATATCAATGAAGTGAGCTTGATTTCCCCTTTTTTCTTTTGCATAGACGCCATTGATTAAGCCATTCTACTTTCTATGTAGACTTGAGATTGGTTATAATTGGTTGTTCCAAACCATGGCCATATATGCCTTCTATACTGTTTCGTTTTTCAGCTACAATTTTGAGGTTGGGATTGATTTGATTTCATTAGATATTATGGTCGATAACCTATTCTTGTTTCACAGATGCAAATCTTTGTCAAGACCCTCACAGGAAAGACTATAACTCTCGAAGTGGAGAGTTCTGATACAATTGATAATGTCAAAGCCAAAATCCAAGACAAGGAGGGAATCCCCCCAGACCAGCAAAGATTGATCTTTGCTGGAAAGCAACTTGAAGATGGCCAGACTTTGGCTGATTACAACATTCAAAAAGAATCCACACTCCACCTAGTTCTTCGGTTGAGAGGGGGAATGCAAATTTTTGTAAAGACGCTTACTGGAAAGACCTTAACCCTTGAGGTTGAGAGCTCAGATACGATTGATAATGTCAAAGCAAAGATCCAGGACAAGGAGGGTATTCCCCCAGACCAGCAGAGGCTGATTTTTGCTGGAAAGCAGCTAGAGAATGGGAGGACCTTGGCTGACTATAACATTCAGAAGGAGTCTACTTTGCATCTGGTTCTTAGACTTCGAGGAGGTATGCAGATCTTTGTGAAGACCCTCACTGGGAAAACAATCACTCTAGAGGTTGAGAGCTCAGACACAATTGACAACGTGAAGGCAAAGATACAAGACAAGGAGGGTATTCCACCAGACCAGCAGAGGCTCATCTTCGCCGGGAAGCAGCTTGACGATGGCCGTACCCTTGCTGATTATAACATACAGAAGGAATCAACCCTTCACCTTGTTCTCCGTCTCCGTGGTGGTATGCAGATTTTTGTCAAGACCTTGACGGGGAAGACAATTACTCTGGAGGTAGAGAGCTCAGATACCATTGATAATGTGAAGGCAAAGATTCAAGACAAGGAGGGTATTCCACCTGATCAGCAGAGGCTCATTTTTGCTGGGAAGCAGTTGGAAGATGGACGCACTTTGGCCGATTACAACATACAGAAGGAATCTACATTGCATTTGGTGCTTCGTCTACGTGGTGGGATGCAGATTTTTGTGAAGACATTGACAGGCAAGACAATCACACTTGAGGTGGAGAGCTCTGATACCATTGACAATGTGAAAGCCAAGATTCAGGACAAAGAGGGTATCCCTCCGGACCAACAAAGGCTTATTTTTGCTGGGAAGCAACTTGAGGATGGTCGCACCCTGGCGGACTACAATATCCAGAAGGAATCAACTCTTCATCTTGTCCTTAGGCTCCGTGGGGGTTGCATGTGTTGATCCGATCACCTTGTTTCTTGCTGGTATCGTCATTCTCCTGTGAATTCTCAGAATATTAATTCCTTGGTTTTATGTCTGACGTCTTTTCTTTTCGTAATCCATCTGATCAGTGGACCTTTTTTTTTCTGCATTTTCTCTATGTTGTTAGTGGTAATAGTAATGTGATTGTTTTTCCTTTTACATTCAGTACTAGATGGATTTGCAAATGCTCTCACTCTGTCTCTTTCGTGCCCCTTGTAAGTTGTAACCACAAAGAGCAATGGGTGATTGGGTCTTCAGGATCTTACTTGGGATATGGCTTAGAGAAGTTAGAGAAAACTTAAAAAGAAGGTAGAGACCAAAGGATAGGAAAGATCCACTTCTAAGGATCAGAGGTATCGTCTGGGAGTCATTTTTCTTTTTTACTCAAGTTCTCATCCTTGTGGTTGGTAATTGTATTGGGTGGGAAAGGTTTTGGATTTGTCTGTTTGTTGGGCCTCCAACAATTAATCCATTTCAGAACTGGAAGTCGAGACAGGATGGTCTGCACCGTAACACGGAAGATGGAATTGATGAATTTACAGCTTGGGAGCACGAACTGAGCCACGCCAAAGCCCGTGTGTGGATGGTGAAATCAAAATTTTATTCAACTCTCTACGAGTTATGACCCATGCGGCTATTTTTAGATTTGTTTATATAGGATAGGTGAAACATAAAATTTGAGAGAATAACATCTTAACAAAGCATATGAAGGGGTGCAACTTGGGTTGGTTGGGAATTAGGTAAGATTTTCAATGTGCCTGAACACCATCTTTCAGGCAACGTAACTTGCTCTCCGTGTGTCTCTTTTCCTTTATTTCTATTGGTTGAATAACTGAAGCCAATGTGTTCTATAGTAGCTATGGTTATTGACTAAGGGTGGCAAATGGGTGGGGTGGGTTGGGTAAGGATTGAATACCAACCCACCTATATTGATCCATCAATCCACCAGGATCCTTTCCATCATAACCCATTATCAATCTTTGTTAAGGCTCATAATCTACTGACTTGATCCACCCATATTGATCCACTTGATCCATTCATATTGACCCTTAATCACCCTCACCCATATTAATTCACCTATCCTCACCTATAAATACAAAAATGAGTTGGGGGGCGATCCATATACCTAAAATAATAATTTTGAGAGAATAATCTCTCAAAACTGTCACGTGACAAAAATAAGTCAAGTCAACTTGTATACCTGAAAATGCAAAAATTGTAGATAAATGTAGAAAATAATAGAAAAATTTATAAAAAATGCAAAAAATACCAAAAATTATAGAAAATTTAGAACTTTTGCAGAAAAATAGAAAATAAGCAAAAAAATATTAGAAAATTGCAGAAAATGCATAAAAAAAAAACAGAAAATGCAAAAATTATGCAGAAAAACATCAAAAAATTGTAGAAAATGCAGAATATCAGAAAATTTTAAAAAGTGTAGAAAAATAGAAGAGAATTGCAAAAATACAAAAATTACAGAAAATGCAAAAAAATTGCAAAAAATGCATAACTTCTAAGGTAAAATATAAAAATTTCCCTTTAAGTTTCTGATAATCATAAATACTTCCCCTATGGTTTCGTTGTAACAAATATCTCCCAACTCAACAAAAACCTCCCGTCTGACAATGACCCAAACGAAAAACGTCAACTGATGCATTAATTTTTTTAAATACCAATTTTACCCTTCTTCACTGCCCTAGACTAGAAAATGCCACCAACCACCCACGCAGCATGGGCACTGGCGCCATCCTCTTCACAAATATGCTTCCGCTTTTGGTTGACCATGTATTCCGGGTTCTATGGGATTGAACCCTGGGGTACCTTTTCATCATTTTTCAGGTTGTTGAGATGTATTCCGCATTCAATTGAATCCTAAACTTTGGGTTCTTGAACCATGGGCTTAAATTAGGGTTTTATTTAACTACGATTGAAGGTTGGGTTGGACTTAGATCTCCATCTTACTATTTTCCTTTTTTACTTCATATCTCTATTCTTTCTCCTTTTCCTTTTCATTTCTTTCGGGCCAAGTATTCATGATCTAGTTAAAGTTGTGGCCGCTAATGGAAGAATATTTTGAGTTTGGGTGTTCAAATATTTTGGATAAAATGTAAAGACCCCTCGGCCCGATTAAAGTTTGGGAATGTTGCTGAATCTTTGCCATCTTCCCTCTTTGCACCAAGATTTTGATTTTTGAAATAGATGCTTGGTTTTGGGAAAGCTCGGATACCTTTTGCCTTCTGTCGAACCTGGTAGGGTCTGAAACTGAATTTATTTTGTAGTTTTGTTTAATGGGCTAAAGCTGTTAGACAGTCTTGTATGCCCTAAGCTTCAATCGGATTTGATGTACTTTTGTTATTTAGTGGAAATAAATTAAAGTGCATGTTTGATTCATATTGTTTGGTATAATTCTGTGTAAGACCCTAAAACTGGACACTTATATAAACTTGTGTTAATTTTAAATGTTCACAGCCATTGGATAAGTCTGGGGAGATTTAGTGAAAATAAATTAAAGTGCATGTTTAAATGTTCACAGCCATTGGATAATTCTATGTAAGACCAAGTGTTGGGATGGCTTGTTTCGGCTATCAGGGTAAGACCCAAGGCACATGTAGTATGAGATTGCTTGAACCCCTGAACCAGACTAGATTTTTAGTATTGCCCTAGACCTTGGAGACAGATGTGCAAAACTGGAAAGTTACACCTGACCCCTAGA
Source organism: Nelumbo lutea (assembly GCF_056320005.1). NCBI lineage: Eukaryota > Viridiplantae > Streptophyta > Magnoliopsida > Proteales > Nelumbonaceae > Nelumbo > Nelumbo lutea. The sequence goes on from NC_142684.1 coordinate 210,837,672, forward strand.
CTCGATTATGACACATCACTAGGTGTCGGATCGGGCTGTCTTTGATGTGTCAATCAGTGAGATCCTTAGTGGGAGTCAAAACCTGGACATGTTGGGGCAGTCTGAGACTTCATCTGAGTGAATGGTCATAGTGACAGGATTAGCCTCTTTGTCGGACAATGGTAATGATCGGGAATGCACTCTCTCTGATGGAAACCAAACTGCCGGCAGTTGATTTCAATTGTTGGAATTTTGTTTTGCAAAATTAAGATATATATATATATATGTACGGTTTCAAAAGATTTGCAAAATGTTTTAATTCCCGGGATCTATGTGAGTAGAGAGTGTGGCACTGTTCCTTGCAACCGAGAGAGAGGTCTTCTCTTGTCGGGCAGTGCTTGATCATTAAGGGCTGAGATGTTAAGTGTAAGACCATTTAGGATAATACCTGATGGGCTAATCTTGCAACTGCCCACAGTCCTTGGGTTTTTATAAGATGGCTTGGCCCAGGGACCACTTAATATAAGTGTTGGGCCCATAGGGTCCATGTGATGGGCTCAAGGGGGTCACTGAGTCTTTCAGTGAATTCGGCTGGGCCTTGTAATAAAAGCTGGGCCAAACCCATGTGGCTGGTGTGTAGATCAATGCTTGAGTCCCACGCCATACAAAGAAGCCCAACTGGGCAGCATGTTGGAAACTAGTTAAACACTGAACACTTAATGGGCAAAAAGCCCATTTCGAACTAGGCTGATATGATCACCAATTCATAGGGCGAATCTGAGATTAGTGTTAGTAAAAGGATTGGGTCTTTGACCTTATCCACTCTAAGAGACCAAATTCAAATTAGATTTGAATCTGGTAACCTCCTGATAAGATCAGGAGTTAACTAACTTAATCTACAGATAGGATTAAGATAAACCTCTATCCAAATACTGATTTGGATTGGGATAACTCCCAAAATATTGGGAGGTTTCTTAATCAAGAAGAAAGAGGAGAAAACCCTAGCAGAAATATCAGATTTCGAACTAGGGGTTTTGAGTAAGCAAGAAACACATCCTGCAATCTGATATTTGATCTCTCACAGACTCTAGAGAGAAGAGACAATTGTGCCCTCTTCGTCCCTGGACTTCTTCTCCTTCAGCCGTCGCCACTACCTTTTGGAAGATTGGATCTTTGTAGCAACAGGAAGTCAAGAAAGCAGTTCTTGACAATAGTCTTGCAAGATAGACAAAATGATTCAGTGTTCAAGGTTTCCAGAGGGTTCTTGTGAAGAATCCAGTGTGTAGGACGCACCCTGCTGGTTTCGTTCCATCCACAACTGTGTCATCTTCAGTAGGAGCAGATCTTGGTTATTTCTTTGGGCGTGAACACCAACTTTGGGAGATGTTATTTCTCTGGATCAGGTATAATCCTTCTTGTTTCCTTTTGGTTCAGATCTGGTTTTTTTATGGTTCAAGTAGGATCTTTGAATAAAGTATTCTAAATTTAGGGAATATGATTCCCAGTTGGAAGAAGGTAGGAAATTTTTTGTGAAATTCGGCCCCCATTCCGCACCCTTCTTGGTGTCCATTAGATGGATCTTACCATTCTTTCAGTGGTATCAGAGCCATAGGTTCGAATCTTGAACCAAAAGAAAATCAGATCTGACCTTGCGCAGATGAATAGAAAATGTTCTGCCAAGATCTACGCAGATTGCTTTCTTTCTTTTTTTTTTTTTTCTTTCAAGAAATGGTTTCTTGTTAAGGGCGTTTGATCTGAAATTAATTTTGTTAAATCCAAAAATTTATTTAGAATTGTTCTTTATTTATTTTTTATTTAATGGACTGTTCGAACCTGGAGATCGCAGTGCAGATTTGGCGCAGATAGTTTGCGCACCATTTTTCTTCCTTTTATTATTATTCGGTCTGTAAATAATTTTTTTTTTATTTTCTAGACTGAATGTATAGGATTTGATCAAGAATGTAATTAATTAATAGAAATAGAATTTCTGTTTTTTATTTATTTTCTTGATTAAAGAAGAAGGAAGAAGATGGCGGCACTGGAGATTTGCAGATGGAGAAATCGCATACTGCGATTTACAGTTTATGAAACTATAACTTTTGTGATTAACCTCTGTTTTGCAGGTGGTACGAATAGTCCATATTTTGATTTGTTATTGTCTAAAATAAAAAAAAAATTATTAATTTCAGATCTCTCTTGAATTAATTCTTAAATTGAAAATCAGTTTTGGACCATTTCGGACTAGATTGCACCAAAACTGTTTGGACCGAATCTGAGATTCGAAGGGGGCGGTTTTTCAGTCCATAATTCTCACACTGATTATTCCAAATCTGATGTTCAATTACATGGATTAATTCGGCCCACCTGTAAAGCCTAGTTTTAAAGGGTTAAAACTACAAATGCCCATTGTTGTGAGAAAAGTTGTATGGGCCGAACTGCTAACTGCAATTCAGCCCATACACCTAGTAAACATTAATTGTTAATGCTTTAAGTTTTAAATGGGATATTCGATGGGCTTTACAACAGTTAATTGATTGGATCAATTCTTCCTTTGCATGTGATGTTTGGATGTATGATGTGCTACGATCATGGACCATAAGCACTTGGCCCATGTTAATTCGTTAGTGGTTCTTGCGTACACCATGGCTGAATGCACATCATTGCCATGGTGTCTCTTAAGGTCATTGGATGACCCCTCTCCACTTGGTGAACCCCACAACCCTGAAAAGGGATGCGTACTAAACCCCTAGCCGATTGAGGCCCACCAGAAATCTGGCTTTATGAAAGTTAGTGGGAGCCACTTTGGTTTGACCTAAATTAGAACTAGGGAGTAATTTTGTTCCCTCCAGCAAATATGAGTGCGTGTGATAGGGAGATCCATTTGATGGACTCTTTAAAGGCCTTCAGTCATTAGCACAACGATGGGTCCATCAGTAATGAGGAAAGACACCATAAAATTGGGCTATCCATTTGTTGTTGGATCTGTTAGAGTGTTTCATTAGATGATAGGGGCACTATAGACCGATGTGGGAGAGGCTTCACCAGAAAATGGGAATTCTCTCACGGTACCTTGGTGTAACCTGAATATGATGGGTGTGCACTCACTGGACAGAAAGGTTTACCTGAAAACGGCTCTGAACCTTGTCTGATAGAGGCCAAAGGAAAACTCATTTGATGAGTGGATATGATCCGTCACAGAAAGGTGGTGGGGTTATGCAGCTGAAACAGTTGGCTTCACGCACCCTATGTGATTTCCCACATTTCCAGAGACATTCCGTCGTCTCCATCACTGAGAAGGGAGGGAAATTCTCAGAGATGAATAAATGGGAATGGAACATAGATTAAAAGCCATATCTATGTAGGTAACATGAATCAAACTAAGGTTGTGGACTAACGTTTTTGTTGTTTTATTAGAAAATGGAAAACGGTCAATTTGCAAAGCTTCTAGATGATAAGCTTAAGGGCCCAAACTATGTTGACTGGTACATAAATCTTATGCTAGTCCTAACTTCTGAAAAGTTAGATAAAGTGGTGAAAAATCTTGTCCCAGAACATCCGGGTGATAGGGCTTCTGAGTTCCGTAGGAGGGACTACCAGGATTGGGAGGATAAGAACTCCCTAGCCCGCTGCTTTGTCATTGCCTCATTAGACAACTCAATACAGAGGCAGTTCGATCAGATCGAACTAGCCAAAGACATATTGGACAGTCTAAGAACAATGTATGAAGAGCAGAACCGTTCTACTTGACAGAAAGTCCTGAAATTGTTCATGACCGCGCAAATGTCCAAGGGGCAGAAAGTTCATGACCATTGTCTTCGGATGATGGGATACATTAACAAACTTGAAGCTCTTGGATCCGGGCTAGATCTTGGCACGCAAGTGGGTGCCATCCTGAATTCTTTGCCCTCTTCCTTCAATGCGTTCACTATGAACTACAATATGAATAAGCTGAATGTCAGCGTCCAGGAACTCAACAATATGTTGCAGAGGGCCGAGGATCTTTTAAAGAAGGATGAGCTTGTGGTTATGCTTGCTGAAGCTAACAAATCGGGCAAGAAAAGGAGAAAGGCAAAGAAGTCCCAAAAGAAAGCTGCCAAACCCAAGAAGCAAAAGAAAAACAAGGCATCTGATGTCTGTCACTTCTGCAAACAGACCGGCCACTGGAAGAGGAACTGTCCTGCCTACCTGGAATCTAAGAAAGGTAACATTGAAACTTGTGTCATAGAAACTAATATGTTAGTTAGTTCTGTGTCCTGGTGTGTTGACTCCGGGGCTTCAACTCATGCGTGTAAATCACTGCAGGGGTTCAAAGTTAGCAGAAGATTGAGTGATGGCGAGGTGACACTATACTTGGGAACGACTGCAAGTGTTGCAGCTGCGGTGATAGGAACCGTAGAATTAGTCTTTAGATAAGGAGTCATTGTACTTAAAGATTGTCTTTATGCATAGAACTTGAGAAGAAATTTAATTTCTGTTTCTAAACTGTGTGCTGGTGGATATACTGTTTATTTTAGTAATATGATTACTGTTAAACGGAATAACAAATTCATCGCATGCGGGGAACTGGAGAATGGTCTCTATGTTCTACATCCTTCTCTAGAAACTAACCTAACCGAAACTACATCGGTCAAAAATCCCAAGAAAAGGAATTGTGATACAATTAATCCCACATGCCTCTGGCATTACCAACTTGGCCATATCGGTATTGACCGAATCACAAGACTGGTAAAGGATGGTCCTTTGAATTTTCTAACCGTAGAAAATCTTTCCACTTGTGAGCCTTGCTTTCAAGGTAAGATGATTAAGCCGCCATTTAACGGTAAGCCTAAAAGATCTAGAGGCACACTTGACCTAATACATACTGATGTATGTGGTCCCCTGAGTGTTAGGACACGGAATCAACATGTGTACTTCATCACCTTTTCAGATGATTTTTCACGATATGGTTATGTGTACCTAATGAGACACAAGTCTGAATCCTTTGAAAAGTTCAAAGAGTTCAGACAAGAAGTCGAGAAATAGTTAGGGAGAGAAATTAAGGCCCTTCGATCGGATCGAAATGGCGAGTATCTTTCTGACGAATTCAGGGACTACTTAAAGGACAATGGGATAGTGTCACAACTATCTCCTCCTGCTACACCACAATTCAACGGTGTTTCAGAGAGGAGGAATAGGACCTTGTTGGACATGGTCCGATCACTTCTCGTACGCTCAAAATTACCCACATCCTTTTGGGGATATGCATTAGAGACTGCTATCTACATGCTGAATCGGGTTCCAACCAAATCAGTTCCGAAAACTCCATATGAACTATGGACCGGAAGGAAGCCAAGTGTAAGACACTTGAAGATTTAGGGTTGTCCTACATACGTTAAAAGAACACGTGTGTACAAGTTGGAATTCAAAACCAGTTGTTGCCTATTTATAGGCTACCCAAATATGGTTATGACCAGGATACCTACCTGGTGGAAGCCTTGACTAGTGAAGAGGATCCCATGACTTACGCGGAAGCTATGTTAGAAATAGATTCACAGAAGTGGGTGGAGGCCATGAGAGCTGAGATGGACTCGATGGAGACCAATGGAGTCTGGACTCTAGTAGATTTGCCCTCCGGGGTAAAAGCAATTGGTTGCAAATGGATCTACAAGAGGAAGAAGGGCCCCGATGGCAGGATTGAGACCTACAAAGCTCGCTTGGTGGCGAAAGGGTATACTCAGAAAGAAGGCATCGATTATGAGGAAACCTTTTCGCCCATGGCCATGCTTAAATCCATTAGGATCCTGCTAGCTGTAGCAGCATACCATAACTAAGAGATTTGGCAAATAGATGTCAAAATCGCGTTCCTGAATGGAGATCTTAGTGAAGATATCTACATGCAGCAGCCGCAAGGCTTTATTGTTGCTGGTCAGGAACACATGGTATGTAAACTCAAAAGATCCATATATGGACTTAAGCATGCTTCTAGGAGTTGGAACATCCGTTCTGATTCTGCCGTCAAAACATTTGACTTTGAGCAGAATCCGGATGAGCCTTGTGTTTACAGGAAGTCTAGTGGGGATAAGATTACTTTTTTAGTATTGTACGTGGACGATATCCTACTCATTGGGAATGATGTAGGAATGTTGACTTCAGTCAAGGTATGGATGTCACAGCAGTTCTCAATGAAAGATCTTGGAGAAGCTTCATACATACTAGGTCTTCGACTCTATAGAGATAGATCGAAGTGGATAACTGGATTATCCCAGGCTGCTTACATTGACAAAATTGTCAAAAGGTACAGCATGGAAAACTCCAAGAAAGGAAATGTTCATTTCAGACATGAAGTAACTCTCTCCAAGAAGATGTCTCCCAAGACTTCTGAGGAGATTGGGAGCATGAGAGACGTTCCCTATGCCTCAGCCGTAGGGAGAATCATGGATGCCATGCTGTGCACTTGCCCGGACATAGCTCAGGCGGTGAGTGTGGTAAGCAGATTCCAGGCTAACCCAGGGCAGGAGCATTGGACTGCTGTGAAGAACATACTTAAATACCTACGAAGGACAAAAGAGTTGTCTGGTATTCGATGGTAGTTCACTATAAGTTCTGGGGTATACCGATGCCGATTTCCAGTCAGATCCAGATGATAGAAAGTCTACATCTGGGTATGTTTTCACGATAGGATCGCGTGTTGTTTGTTGGAAAAGCAGCAAACAGGGGTCCACTGTAGACTCCACAACCGAGGCCGAATACATTGCCGCAAGTGAAGCAGCCAAGGAAGCCGTGTGGATGAAGAAATTCATACACGAATTGGGAGTGATTCTGTCCAGCACATCACCCATTCCGTTGTTGTGTGACAACAATGGAGCGATCGCCCATGCTAAAGAGCCTCGGCCCACTCGAAGTCAAAGCACATCGAGAGGAAGTACCATGTACTGCGGGAGATCGTTGGTAGAGGGGACGTCCTAATTCAGAAGGTAGCATCAGCGTATAATGTGGCAGACCCATTGACTAAGCCACTGACACAAAAGGTGTTTGAGAAACACGTGGAAAGTATGGGACTTCGGCTTATACCAGATTGGACCTAAATGCAAGTGGGAGCTATTAGACAGTCTTGTATGCCCTTAGCTTCAATCGGATTTGATGTACTTTTGTTATTTAGTGGAAATAAATTAAAGTGCATGTTTGATTCATGTTGTTTGGTATAATTCTGTGTAAGACCCTAAAACTGGACACTTAGAGAAACTTGTGTTAGTTTTAAATGTTCACAGCCATTGGATAAGTCTAGGAAGATTTATCCTGCCAAGGCTGATACTGGTGTGCCACCAAGTGTTGGGATGGCTTGTTTCGGCCATCAGGGTAAGACCCAAGGCACATGTAGTATGGAATTGCTTGAACCCCTGAACCGGACTAGATTTCCAGTATTGCCCTAGACCTTGGAGACAAATGGGCAAAACTGGAAAGTTACACCTGACCCCTAGACTCGATTATGACACATCACTAGGTGTCGGATCGGGCTGTCTTTGATGTGTCAATCAGTGAGATCCTTAGTGGGGGTCAAAACCTGGACATGTTGGGGTAGTCTGAGAATTCATCTGAGTGAGTGGTCATAGTGACAAGATCAACCCCTTTGTCGAACAATGGTAATGATCGGGAATGCACTCTCTCTGATGGAAACCAAACTGCCGGCAGTTGATTTCAATCGTTGGAATTTTGTTTTGCAAAATTAAGATATATATATATATATATATATATATATATATATATATATATATATATAGTTTCAAATGATTTGCAAAAGGTTTTAATTCCCGGGATCTATGTGAGTAGAGAGTGCGGCACTGTTCCTTGCAGCCGAGAGAGAGGTCTTCTCTTGTCGGGCAGTGCTTGATCATTAAGGGCTGAGAGGTTAAGTGTAAGACCATTTAGGATAATACCTGATGGGCTAATCTTGCAACTGCCCACAGTCCTTGGGTTTTTATAAGATGGCTTGGCCCAGGGACCACTTAATGTAAGTGTTGGGCCCATAGGGTCCATGTGATGGGCTCAAGGGGGTCACTGAGTCTTTCTGTGAATTCGGCTGGGCCTTGTAATAAAAGCTGGGCCGAACCTATGTGGCTGGTGTGTAGATCAATGCTTGGGTTCCACGCCATACAAAGAAGCCCAACTGGGCAGCAGGTTGGAAACTAGTTAAACACTGAACACTTAATGGGTCAAATGCCCATTTCGAACTGGGCTGATATGATCATCAGTTCATAGGGCGAATCTGAGATTAGTATTAGTAAAAGGATTGAGTCTTTGACCTTATCCACTCTAAGAGACCAAATTCAAATTAGATTTGAATCTGGTAACCTCCTGATAAGATCAGGAGTTAACTAACTTAATCTGCATATAGGATTAAGATAAACCTCTATCCAAATACTGGTTTGGATTGGGATAAATCTCAAAATATTAGGAGGTTTCTTAATCAAGAAGAAAGAGGAGAAAACCCTAGCAGAAATATCAGATTTCGAACTAGGTGTTTTGAATAAGCAAGAAACACATCCTGCAATCTGAGATTTGATCTCTCACAGACTCTGGAGAAAAGAGACAGTTCTGCCCTCTTCGTCCCTAGACTTCTCCTCCTTTAGCCATCGCCACTACCTGTTGGAAGATTGGATCTTTGCAGCAACAAGAAGTCAAGAAAGCAGTTCTTGACAATAGTCTTGCAAGATAGACAAAATGATTCAATGTTCAAGGTTTCCAGAGGGTTCTTGTGAAGAATCTAGTGTGTAGTGTTAGACAGTTTTGTATGCCCTTAGCTTCAATCTGATTTGATGTACTTTTGTTATTTAGTGGAAATAAATAAAGTGCATGTTTAATTCATGTTGTTTGGTTTAATTCTATGTAAAACCCTAAAACTGGACATTTATAGAGACTGATGTTAGTTTTAAATGTTCACAGCCGTTGGATAAGTCTGGGGAGATTTATCCTGCCAAGGCTGATACTGGTGTGCCACCAAGTGTTGGGATGGCCTGTCTCAGCCACCAGGGGAAGACCCGAGGCACATGCAGTATGGGATTACTTGAATCCTTGAACTGGACCAGATTTCCAGTATTGCCCTAGACCTTGGAGATAGATGGGCAAAACTGGAAAGTTACACCTAACCCCTAGACTCGATTATGACATTCCACTAGGTGTTGGATCAGGCTGCCTTTGATATGCCAATCAGTGAGATCCTTAGCGGGGATCAAAACCTGGGTATGTTGGGGCAGTTTGAGAATTCATCTGAATGGGTGATCATAGTGACAGAATCAGCCACTTTGTCGGACAAAGGGTAATGATCGGGAATGCACTCTCTCTGATGGAAACCAAACTGCTGGCGGTTGATTTCAATCGTTGGAATTTTGTTTTGCAAAATTAATATATTTATATATATATGTACGGTTTCGAATTGTTTGCAAATGGTTTTAATTTCCGGGATCCATGTGAGAGGAGAGTGCGGCACTGTTCCTTGCAGCCGAGGGAGAGGTCCTCTCTTGTCGGGTAGTACTTGATCATTAAGGGCTGAGAGGTTAAGTGTAAGACCATTGAGGATAATACCTGATGGGCTAATCTTGCACCTGCACACAGTCCCTGGGTTTTTATAAGATGGCTTGGCCCAGGGACCACTTAATGTAAGTGTTGGGCCCATAGGGTCCATATGATGGACTCAAGGGGTTCATTGAGTTTTTCAGTGAATTCGGCTGGGCCTTGTTTTAGAGGCTGGGCCGAACCCATGTGGCTGGTGTGTAGATCAATGCTTGGGTCCCACGCCATACAAAGAAGCCCATCTGGGCAGCAGATTGGAAAGTAATTAGACACTGAACACTTAATGGGCCAAAAGCCCATTTCGAGGTGGGCTGATATGATCATCCATCCTTGGGGCGAATTTGAGATTAAAGTTATTAAAAGGATTGGGCGTTTAGCCTTATCCACTCTTAGATACCAAATTCAAATTAGATTTGAATCTGGTAACCTCCTGATAAGATCAGGAGTAAGCTAAATCTATCTGTAGAAAGGATTAAGATTATCCCCTATCCAAATACTGATTTGGATTGGGATAACTCCTAAAAAGGAGGTTTCTTAATCAATAAGAAAGGAGGAGAAAAACGAACCAAGATAGAGAGAATTACAGTAGATTTCGAACCACGAAAAAATCGCAAGAAAGGTTCCTGCGAATTCAGATCAGATCTCATACTCTCCAGAAAAAGAGAAAAAGCAGTTCAGCCTTTTTCGTTTTTGGAGATCTCCTCCTGCCGCCGCCATCTGCCATTGCAAGATTAGATCTTTGCAAAAAAGAAAGTCAAGAAATCTGTTCTTGACATCAGTCTTGCAAGAAAGACTGAAAATGATTCAGTGTTTAGTACTTCCAGAGGATTCTTGTGAAGGATCCAGTGTGTAGGACGCACCCTACTGGTTCTGTTCCATTCACAGCTGTGTCATCTTCAGCAGGAATGGATCTTGGAGCATTCTTTGGGCATGAACACCAACTTTGGGAGATACTGATTCTCCGGATTAGGTATATTCCTCCCATTTATCTTTTGGTACAGATCTGGTTTGATTATGGTTCAAGTAGGATCCTTGAATATTGTAATCTAAATTTAGGGAATATGATTCCCAGTTGAGAGAAGGTAGGAAATTTTTGAAATTTGCCCACCCATTCCGCGTCCATTAGATGGATCCTACCATTCTTTCAGTGGTATCGGAGCCACAGGTTCGAATCTTGAACCAAAAGAAAATCAGATCTGACCCTGCGCAGATGGATAGAAGGTGTTCTTTCAGGATTTGCGCAGATTGTTTTTTTTATTTCAAGAAACTATTTCTTGTTAAGGGCGATTGATCTGAAATTAATTTTATTAAATCCAAAATTTATTTAGAATTGTTCTTTATTTATTTTGATTTAATGGACTGTTCGAACCTGGAGATCACAGTGCAGATTTGGCGCAGATAGTCTGCACACCCTTTTTCTTTCTATTTATTTATATTCGGTTTGTAAATAATTTTTTTTTATTTTAGACTGAATGTATAGGATTTGATCAAGGATGTAATTAATAGAAATAGGATTTCTGTCATTTTTCTTGATTAAAGAAGAAGGAAGAAGAAGGCGGCACTAGAGATTTGTAGTTGGAGAAATCGCTTTCTGCGATTTGCAGTTTATGAAACTGCAACCCTTGTGATTAACCTCTGTTTTGCAGGTGGTGCGAACAGTCCATAGTTTGATTTGTGATTGTTTGAAATCAAAATTATTAATTTCAGATCTTTCATGAATTAATTCTTGAATTGAAAATCAGTTTTGGATCCTCTCGGACTAGATTGGACCAAAACTGTTTGGACCGAATATGGGGTTCGATAGGGACTGTTTTTCAGTCAGTATTTCTCACACTTGCTGTTCCAAATCTGATGTTCAATTACAAGGATTACTTCGGCCCACCTGTAAAGCCCAGTTTTAAAGGGTTAAAACTGCAAAAGGCCCATTACTGTGAGATAAGCTGTATGGGCCGAACTGCTATCTGCGATTCAGCTCATACACCTAGTAGTCATTAATTGTTAATGACTTAGATTTTAAATGGGCTATTCAATGGGCTTTACAGCAGTTAATTGATTGGATCAATTCCTCTTTTACATGTGATGTTTGGATGTTTGATGTGCTGCGACCATGGGCCATAAGTACTTGGCCCATGAAGACTCGTTAGTGGCTCTTGCGCACACCATGGCTGAATGCACATCATTGCCATGGTGTCCTTCAAGGTCATTGGATGACCCCTCTTTGCTTGGTGGGCCCCACAACCCTGAAAAGGGATGCGTACGGAACCCCTAGCCGATTAAGGCCCACCAGAAATCTGACTTTATGAAAGTCAGTGGGAGCCACTCTGGTTTGACCTAAATTAAAACTAGGGCGTTTTTGTTCCCTCTAGCAAATATGAATGCATGTGATAGGGAGACCCATATGATGGACTCTCTAAAGGCCTTCCGTCATTAGCACAATGATGGGTCCTTCAGTAATGAGGAAACACACCATAAAATTGGGCTATCCATTTGCTGTTGGATCTATTAGAGTGTTTCATAAGATGATAGGGGCGTCATAAACCGCTGTGGGAGGGGCTTCACCAGAAAATGGGAACTCTCTCACGGTACCTTGGCGTAACCTGAATATGATGGGTAAGCACTCACTGGACGGAAAGGTTTACCTGAAAACGGCTCTGAACCTTGTCTGACAAAGGCCAAAGGGAAACTCATTTGATGAGTGGATATGATCCGTCACAGAAAGGTGGTGAGGTTATGCGGCTGAAACAGTTGGCTTCACGCACCCAATGTGATTTTCCACATTTCCAAAGACATTTCGTCGTCTCTGTCACTGAGAAAGGAGGGAAATCTCAGAGATGAACAAATGGGAATGGAACATAGATTAAAAGCCATATCTATGTAGGTAACATGAATCAAACTAAGGTTGTGGACTAATGATTTTGCTATTTTATCAGAAAATGGCAAATGGTCAATTTGCAAAGTTTCTAGACGATAACAAGCTAAAGGGCCCAAACTATGTCGACTGGTACAGAAATCTTATGCTGGTCCTAACTTCCGAAAAGTTAGACAAGGTGGTGAAAAATCCTGCACCGGAACGTCCGGGTGATAGGGCTTCTGAGGCCCGTAGGAGGGACTACCAAGAGTGGGAGGATAAGAACTCCCTAGCCCGTTGCTTTGTCGTTGCCTAATTAGACAACTCAATACAGAGGCAGTTCGATCAAATCGAACTAGCCAAGGACATATTGGACAGTCTAAGAACAATGTATGAAGAGCAGAACCGTTCTACTCGACAGAAGGTCCTGAAATTGTTCATGACCGCGCAGATGACCAAAGGGCAGAAAGTTCATGACCATTGTCTTCGGATGATGAGTTACATTAACGAACTTGAAGCTCTTGGATCCGGGCTAGATCTTGGCAGTCAAGTGGATGCCATCCTCAATTCTTTGCCCTCTTCCTTCAATGCGTTCACAATGAACTACAATATGAATAAGCTGAATGTCAACATCCAGGAACTCAGCAATATGTTGCAGAGAGCCGAGGATCTACTCAAGAAGGATGAGCCTATAGTTATGCTTGCTGAAGCTAACAAATCGGGCAAGAAAAAGAGAAAGGCAAAGAAGCCCCAGAAGAAAACTACCAAACCTAAGAAGCAGAAGAAGAACAAGGCATCTGATGTCTGTCACTTCTACAAGCAGACCGGCCACTGGAAGAGGAATTGTCCTGTCTACCTGAAATCTAAGAAAGGTAACATCGAAACTTGTGTCATAGAAACTAACATGTTAGTTACTTCTGTGTCCTGGTGTGTTGACTCCGGGGCTTCAACTTATGCATGTAACTCACTGCAGGGGTTCAAAGTTAGCAGAAGGTTGAGTGAAGGTGAAGTGAGATTATTCTTGGGAACAACTGCAAGTGTTGCAGCAGCGGCAATAGGAACCGTAGAATTAGTTTTTAAAGAAGGAATGCTTATACTTAAAGATTGTCTTTATGTACAGAACTTGAGAAAAAATTTAATTTCTGTTTCAAAACTGTGTGCTGATGGATATACTGTTTATTTTAGTAATATGATTACTGTTAAACAGAATAATAAATTCATCGCATGCGGGGAACTAGAGAACGGTCTCTATGTTCTACATCCTTCTCTGGAAACTAACTTAACCGAAACTATGTCGGTCGAAAATCCTAAGAAAAGGAATCGTGATACAGTAAGTCCCACGTGCCTCTGGCATTACCGACTTGGCCATATCGGTTTTGACCGAATCACAAGGTTGGTAAAGGATGGTCCTTTGGATTTTCTAACCGTAGAAAATCTTCCCACTTGTGAACCTTGCCTTCAAGGTAAGATGTCTAAGCGGCCATTTGACGGTAAGCCTGAAAGATCTGAAGGCACACTTGACCTAATACATACTGATGTATGTGGTCCCCTGAGTGTTAGGACACGGAATCAACACGTGTACTTCATCACCTTTACAGATGATTTTTCACGATATGGTTACGTGTACCTAATGAGACATAAGTCTGAATCATTTGAAAAGTTCAAAGAGTTCAGACAGGAAGTCGAGAAACAGTTAGGGAGAGAAATTAAGGCCCTTCGATCAGATCGAGGTGGCGAGTATCTCTCTGACGAATTCAGGGACTACTTAAAGGCCAATGGGATAGTGTCACAATTAGCTCATCCTGCTACACCTCAACTCAACGGTGTCTCAGAGAGGAGGAATAGGACCTTGTTAGACATGGTCCGGTCACTTCTCGTACGCTCACAATTACCCACATCCTTTTGGGGATACGCATTAGAGACTGCTATCTACGTGCTGAATCGGGTTCCAACCAAATCAGTTCCGAAAACTCCATATGAACTTTGGACCGGAAGAAAGCCAAGTGTAAGACACTTGAAGATTTGGGGTTGTCCTGCACACGTTAAAAGAACAAGTGAGGACAAGTTGGAATCTAAAACCAGTCGATGCCTGTTTATAGGCTACCCAAAGGATTCGGTGGGTTATCTATTCTATGACCCGAGTGAGCAGAAAGTGTTCTGCAGTCGAAACGCCCAGTTCTTAGAATCCGATTACATCCTGGACACCCATCGTCAGGAAATAGTTCTTGATGAGGAGAGCTCAAGAGCAGTGGGAGATGTCCCACAAATTCCAGGTAATTACCAACCTAGAAGAACCACCCGGGTATCCAGACCACCAGTCCGATATGGTTATGACCAGGATAGTTACCTGGTGGAAACCTTGACTAGTGAAGAGGATCCCGTGACTTACGCGGATGCTATGTTAGACATAGACTCCCAGAAGTGGGTGGAGGCCATGAGAGCTGAAATGGACTCAATGGAGACCAATGGAGTCTGGACTCTAGTGGATCCGCCCCCCGGGGTAAAAGCAATTGGTTGCAAATGGATCTACAAGAGGAAGAAGGGCCCCGATGGTAGGATTGAGACCTTTAAAGCTCGCTTGGTGGCGAAAGGGTATACTCAGAAAGAAGGCATCGACTATGAGGAAACCTTTTCGCCCGTGGCCATGCTTAAATCCATTAGGATCGTGCTAGCTGTAGCAGCGTACCATGACTATGAGATTTGGCAAATGGATGTCAAAACTGCGTTCTTGAATGGAGATCTTAGTGAAGATATCTACATGCAGCAGCCGCAAGGCTTCATTACTGCTGGTCAGGAACACATGGTATGTAAACTTAATAGATCCATATATGGACTTAAGCAGGCTTCTAGGAGTTGGAACATCCGTTTTGATTCTGCAGTCAAAACGTTTGACTTTGAGCAGAATCCGGATGAGCCGTGTGTTTACAGGAAGTCCAGAGGGGATAAGATCACCTTTTTGGTGTTGTACGTGGACGATATCCTACTCATTAGGAATGATGTAGGAATGTTGACTTCGGTCAAGGTATGGCTATCACAACAGTTCTCCATGAAAGATCTTAGAGAAGCTTCATACATACTGGGTCTTCGACTCTATAGAGATAGATCAAAGCGGATAATTGGATTATCCCAGGCTGCTTATATTGACAAAATTGTCAAGAGGTACAGCATGGAGAACTCCAAGAAAGGAAACGTTCCTTTCAGGCACGGAGTCACTCTCTCCAAGAAGATGTCTCCCAAGACTTCTGAGGAGATTGAGAGCATGAGAGACGTTCCCTATGCCTCAGCCGTAGTGAGCATCATGTATGCCATGCTGTGCACTCGCCCTGACATTGCTCCGGCGGTGAGTGTGGTAAGCAGATTCCAGGCAAACCCAGGGTAGGAGCATTGGACTGCTGTGAAGAACATACTCAAATACCTTCGAAGGACAAAAGAGTTTTGTCTGGTATTCGATGGTAGTTCACTGCAAGTGCTAGGGTATACCGATGCCGATTTCCAGTCGGATCCAGATGATAGAAAGTCTACATCTGGGTATGTTTTCACGATAGGATCGTGTGCTGTTTGCTGGAAAAGCAGCAAACAGGGATCCACTACAGACTCCACAACCGAGGCCGAGTACATTGCCACAAGTGAAGCTGCCAAGGAAGCCGTGTGGATGAAGAAGTTCATACACGATTTGGGAGCGATTCCATCCAGCACATCTCCCATCCCGTTGTTGTGTGACAACAATGGAGCGATCGCCCATGCTAAAGAGCCTCGGGCTCACTCGAAGTCGAAGCACATCGAGATAAAGTACCATGTACTGCGGGAGATCGTTGGTAGAGGGGACGTCCTGATTTAGAAAGTAGCATCAGCGGATAATGTGGCAGACCCATTGACTAAGCCACTGACACAAAAGGTGTTTGAGAAACACGTGGAAAGTATGGGACTCCGGCTTGTACCAGATTGGACCTAAGTGCAAGTGGGAGCTGTTAGACAGTTTTGTATGCCCTTAGCTTCAATCTGATTTGATGTACTTTTGTTATTTAGTGGAAATAAATAAAGTGCATGTTTGATTCATGTTGTTTGGTTTAATTCTGTGTAAAACCCTAAAACTGAACATTTATAGAGACTCATGTTAGTTTTAAATGTTCACAGCCGTTGGATAAGTCTGGGGAGATTTATCCTGCCAAGGCTGATACTGGTGTGCCACCAAGTGTTGGGATGGCCTGTCTCAGCCACCAGGGTAAGACCCGAGGCACATGCAGTATGAGATTACTTGAATCCTTGAACTAGACCAGATTTTCAGTATTTCCTTGGACCTTGGAGATAGATGGGCAAAACTGGAAAGTTACACCTGACCCCTAGACTCGATTATGACATTTCACTAGGTGTTTGATCAGGCTGCCTTTGATATGCCAATCAGTGAGATCCTTAGCGGGGATCAAAACCTAGGTATGTTGGGGCAGTTTGAGAATTCATCTGAGTGGGTGATCATAGTGACAGAATCAGCCATTTTGTCGGACAAAGGGTAATGATCGGGAATGCACTCTCTCTGATGGAAACCAAACTGCCGGCAGTTGATTTCAATCGTTGGAATTTTGTTTTGCAAAATTAATATATTTATATATATATGTACGGTTTCGAATTGTTTGCAAATGGTTTTAATTCCCGGGATCCATGTGAGAGGAGAGTGCGGCACTGTTCCTTGCAGCCGAGGGAGAGGTCCTCTCTTGTCGGGTAGTACTTGATCATTAAGGGCTGAGAGGTTAAGTGTAAGACCATTGAGGATAATACCTGATGGGCTAATCTTGCACCTGCCCACAGTCCCTGGGTTTTTATAAGATGGCTTGGCCCAGGGACCACTTAATGTAAGTGTTGGGCCCATAGGGTCCATATGATGGACTCAAGGGGTTCATTGAGTTTTTCAGTGAATTCGGCTGGGCCTTGTTTTAGAGGCTGGGCCGAACCCATGTGGCTGGTGTGTAGATCAATGCTTGGGTCCCACGCCATACAAAGAAGCCCATCTGGGCAGCAGATTGGAAAGTAATTAGACACTGAACACTTAATGGGCCAAAAGCCCATTTCGAGGTGGACTGATATGATCATCCATCCTTGGGGCGAATTTGAGATTAAAGTTAGTAAAAGGATTGGGCGTTTAGCCTTATCCACTCTTAGAGACCAAATTCAAATTAGATTTGAATCTGGTAACCTCCTGATAAGATCAGGAGTAAGCTAAATCTATCTGTAGAAAGGATTAAGATTATCCCCTATCCAAATACTGATTTGGATTGGGATAACTCTTAAAAAGGAGGTTTCTTAATCAATAAGAAAGGAGGAGAAAAACGAACCAAGATAGAGAGAATTACAGCAGATTTCGAACCACGAAAAAATCGCAAGAAAGGTTCCTGCGAATTCAGATCAGATCTCATACTCTCCAGAAAAAGAGAAAAAGCAGTTTAGCCTTTTTCGTTTTTGGAGATCTCCTCCTGCCGCCGCCATCTGCCATTGCATGATTAGATCTTTGCAAAAAAGAAAGTCAAGAAATCTGTTCTTGACATCAATCTTGCAAGAAAGACTGAAAAGGATTCAGTGTTTATTACTTCCATAGGATTCTTGTGAAGGATCCAGTGTGTAGGACGCACCCTGCTGGTTCTGTTCCATTCACAGCTGTGTCATCTTCAACAGGAACGGATCTTGGAGCATTCTTTGGGCGTGAACACCAACTTTGGGAGATACTGCTTCTCCGGATCAGGTATATTCCTCCCATTTATCTTTTGGTATAGATCTGGTTTGATTATGGTTCAAGTAGGATCCTTGAATATTGTATTCTAAACTTAGGGAATATGATTCCCAATAGAGAGAAGGTAGGAAATTTTTGAAATTCGCCCACCCATTTCGCAACCTTTATGGCGTCCATTAGATGGATCCTACCATTCTTTCATGTAGGACGCACCCTGCGGGTTCCGTTCCATCCACAGCTGTGTCATCTTCAGCAGGAGCGGATCTTGGTTACTTCTTTGAGCGTGAACACCAACTTTGGGAGATATTATTTCTCCGGATCAGGTATAATCCTTCCTGTTTCCTTTTGGTTCAGATCTGGTTTGTTTATGGTTCAAGTAGGATCATTGAATAAAGCATTCTAATTTTAGGGAATATGATTCCCAGTTGGAAGAAGGTAGGAAATTATTTTTTGAAATTCGCCCCCCATTCCGCACCCTTCTTGGTGTCCATTAGATGGATCCTACCATTCTTTCAAAAGCCTGGGTGAACTCAGGTTTGTTTTCATTTCTGTGGATTGGCTTGTGACAGGGGAGCATTCATGCATCTTTCCTTTCACCATGGAAACCTATATCTCTCAGTACGACCCTAATCTTGGAGAAGAAGAGCAGAACAAGAGATGGTTCTAGTCGGATAGAGGAAGAAAAGCGAAGGCCCTCAATCCTATAACAGCTGCAGGAAAACAAGCTTAAAGAAGCGCTCGAAGAGCCATTACAAGATGGGTCCCTCTCTAAATCGCAAGACATTGATTCTGATGCATTCTCCAATCATGTTGGGCGCTTTGGAAGGTCAAGATCCCTTGCTAGGCCCTATGCTCATAAAGATTTCCTTGTGCCACATCCCTTGCTGCTGAACGAAGCTCATACTTGACTTTCACGAATCCTTCTCTAAGTTGCTGAAATGTGCCCAATTTCCAATCCTCTTAGAAGATTGACTAGCTGAAGGAATGACATGCCTTTTTATCTGTGATGTTTGATAGTGACAAAAGGGTAAAATTGGCATTTAAGGAAATTATTGCATCAGTAAAGCTTTCCGTGTGGATTAGTGACGGAAGGGAGGTTTTTGTTAAGTTTCTCAAAAGTTCAGGGGAGATATTTAATACAACAAAACTATAGGAGAGGTTTTTATGATTGTTAGAAACTTTAAGGGAAGTTTTTGTATTTTACCATAACTTTTATAAAGTGCTTTCGTAAAGGTGCTTTCACAAAAGTACTTCTGTAAAAATGCTTTCATAAAAGTGTTTTTATAAAAGTACTTTCATAAAAGTGCTTTCGTGTAAAAGTACTTTTATGTTTTCATAAAAATACTTTCATAAAGTCTGTCAATTTTCTGCAATTGTTCTGTGCAATGATAAAACGGATCATGGTTGTTTCTATCTGTGTCTGGTGATTCGTTTTGAAATTTGGCCAGCCAAACCTGAAACTGTAGTCATGTTTAGATAAAAACTGAGAGTTTTAATAGAGAGAGGAAGAGATGATGTGTATAACCATTAACCAAAACCATCCGTACCCACTGGATTGGCTGATGTGTTCATTCTCCACTAGCTCTGTCTCACCTCATATTGAATTATATGTGTCCAAGTCATACTGGTTGTTTATGTTAAATCTTTTTGTTTGACTATATGCTTTCTTTGTCAATAAAAAGGAATAGTAGTATTGATCCAAAACAAAAGATAGAGCAACTTCTTTTCTGCTTATACAAAAACAGGTCTCTGTATTCTTGAAACAAATATTACCAAAAGATTAGTTTTTCCGCTTTCGTTTTGCAGATAAATATATTTCTCTGGATCTGGTATAATCCTTCCTGTTTCCTTTTGGTTCAGATCTGGTTTGTTTATGGTTAAAGTAGGATCATTGAATAAAGCATTCTAAATTTAGGGAATATGATTCCTATTTGGAAGAAGGTAGGAAATTTTTTTGTTGAAATTCGCCCCCCATTCCGCACCCTTCTTGGTGTCCATTAGATGGATCCTACCATTCTTTCAAAAGCTTGGGTGAACTCGGGTTTGTTTTCATTTCTGTGGATTGGCTTGTGACAGGGGAGCATTCATGCATCTTTCCTTTCACCATGGAAACCTGTATCTCACAGTACGGCCCTAATCCTGGAGAAGAAGAGCAGAACAAGAGATGGTTCTAGTCGGATAGAGGAAGAAAAGCGAAGGCCCTCGATCCTATAACAGCTGCAGGAAAACAAGCTTAAAGAAGCGCTCGAAGAGCCATTAGAAGATGGGTCCCTCTCTAAATCGCAAGACGTAGATTCTGATGCATTCTCCAATCAAGTTGGGAGCTTTGAGAGGTCAAGATCCCTTGCTCGGCCCTGTGCTCATAAAGAATTCCTTGCACCACATCCCTTGCTGCTGAACGAAGCTCATACTTGACTTTCACGAATCCTTCTCTAAGTTGCTGAAATGTACCCAATTTCCAATCCTCTTAGAAGATTGACTAGCTGAAGGAATGACATGCCTTTTTATCCGTGATGTTTGATAGTGACAATAGGGTGAAATTTGCATTTAAGGAAATTAATGCATCAGTAAAGCTTTCCGTGTGGATTAGTGACGGAAGGGAGGTTTTTGTTAAGTTTCTCAAAAGTTCAGGGGAGGTATTTATTACAACAAAACTATAGGAGAGGTTTTTATGATTGTTAGAAACTTTAAGAGAAGTTTTTGTATTTTACCATAACTTTTATAAAGTGCTTTCGTAAAGGTGCTTTCACAAAAGTACTTCTGTAAAAATGCTTTCATAAAAGTACTTTTATGCTTTCATAAAAGTGTTTTTATAAAAGTACTTTCATAAAAGTGCTTTTGTGTAAAAGTACTTTTATGTTTTCATAAAAATACTTTCATAAAGTCTGTCAATTTTCTGCAATTGTTCTGTGCAATGATAAAACGGATCATGGTTGTTTCTATCTGTGTCTGGTGATTCGTTTTGAAATTTGGCCAGCCAAACCTGAAACTGTAGTCATGTTTAGATAAAAACTGAGAGTTTTAATAGAGAGAGGAAGAGATGATGTGGATAACCATTAACCAAAACCATCCGTACCCACTGGATTGGCTAATGTGTTCATTCTCCACTAGCTCTGTCTCACCTCATATTGGATTATATGTGTCCAAGTCATACTGGTTGTTTATGTTAAATCTTTTTGTTTGACTATATGCTTTCTTTGTCAATAAAAAGGAATAGTAGTATTGATCCAAAACAAAAGATAGAGCAACTTCTTTTCTGCTTATACAAAAACAGGTCTCTGTATTCTTGAAACAAATATTACCAAAAGATTAGTTTTTCCGCTTTCGTTTTGCAGATAAATATATTTCTCCGGATCAGGTATAATCCTTCCTGTTTCCTTTTGGTTCAGATCTGGTTTGTTTATGGTTAAAGTAGGATCATTGAATAAAGCATTCTAATTTTAGGGAATATGATTCCCAGTTGGAAGAAGGTAGGAAATTTTTTTTTGAAATTCGCCCCCCATTCCGCACCCTTCTTGGTGTCCATTAGATGGATCCTACCATTCTTTCAAAAGCCTGGGTGAAATCAGGTTTGTTTTCATTTCTGTGGATTGGCTTGTGACAGGGGAGCATTCATGCATCTTTCCTTTCACCATGGAAACCTGTATCTCACAGTACGGCCCTAATCCTGGAGAAGAAGAGCAGAACAAGAGATGGTTCTAGTCGGATAGAGGAAGAAAAGCGAAGGCCCTCGATCCTATAACAGCTGCAGGAAAACAAGCTTAAAGAAGCGCTCGAAGAGCCATTAGAAGATGGGTCCCTCTCTAAATCGCAAGACGTAGATTCTGATGCATTCTCCAATCAAGTTGGGAGCTTTGAGAGGTCAAGATCCCTTGCTCAGCCCTATGCTCATAAAGAATTCCTTGCGCCACATCCCTTGCTGCTGAACGAAGCTCATACTTGACTTTCACGAATCCTTCTCTAAGTTGCTGAAATGTACCCAATTTCCAATCCTCTTAGAAGATTGACTAGCTGAAGGAATGACATGCCTTTTTATCCGTGATGTTTGATAGTGACAAAAGGGTAAAATTTGCATTTAAGGAAATTAATGCATCAGTAAAGCTTTCCGTGTGGATTAGTGACGGAAGGGAGGTTTTTGTTAAGTTTCTCAAAAGTTCAGGGGAGGTATTTATTACAACAAAACTATAGGAGAGGTTTTTATGATTGTTAGAAACTTTAAGAGAAGTTTTTGTATTTTACCATAACTTTTATAAAGTGCTTTCGTAAAGGTGCTTTCACAAAAGTACTTCTGTAAAAATGCTTTTATAAAAGTACTTTTATGCTTTCATAAAAGTACTTTTATGCTTTCATAAAAGTATTTTTATAAAAGTACTTTCATAAAAGTTCTTTTGTGTAAAAGTACTTTTATGTTTTCATAAAAATACTTTCATAAAGTCTGTCAATTTTCTGCAATTGTTCTGTGCAATGATAAAACGGATCATGGTTGTTTCTATCTGTGTCTGGTGATTCGTTTTGAAATTTGGCCAGCCAAACCTGAAACTGTAGTCATGTTTAGATAAAAACTGAGAGTTTTAATAGAGAGAGGAAGAGATGATGTGGATAACCATTAACCAAAACCATCCGTAGCCACTGGATTGGCTGATGTGTTCATTCTCCACTAGCTCTGTCTCACCTCATATTGAATTATATGTGTCCAAGTCATACTGGTTGTTTATGTTAAATCTTTTTGTTTGACTATATGCTTTCTTTGTCAATAAAAAGGAATAGTAGTATTGATCCAAAACAAAAGATAGAGCAACTTCTTTTCTGCTTATACAAAAACAGGTCTATGTATTCTTGAAACAAATATTACCAAAAGATTAGTTTTTCCGCTTTCGTTTTGCAGATAAATATATTTCTCTGGATCTGGTATAATCCTTCCTGTTTCCTTTTGGTTCAGATCTGGTTTGTTTATGGTTAAAGTAGGATCATTGAATAAAGCATTCTAAATTTAGGGAATATGATTCCTATTTGGAAGAAGGTAGGAAATTTTTTTGTTGAAATTCGCCCCCCATTCCGCACCCTTCTTGGTGTCCATTAGATGGATCCTACCATTCTTTCAAAAGCTTGGGTGAACTCGGGTTTGTTTTCATTTCTGTGGATTGGCTTGTGACAGGGGAGCATTCATGCATCTTTCCTTTCACCATGGAAACCTGTATCTCACAGTACGGCCCTAATCCTGGAGAAGAAGAGCAGAACAAGAGATGGTTCTAGTCGGATTGAGGAAGAAAAGCGAAGGCCCTCGATCCTATAACAGCTGCAGGAAAACAAGCTTAAAGAAGCGCTCGAAGAGCCATTAGAAGATGGGTCCCTCTCTAAATCGCAAGACGTAGATTCTGATGCATTCTCCAATCAAGTTGGGAGCTTTGAGAGGTCAAGATCCCTTGCTCAGCCCTATGCTCATAAAGAATTCCTTGCGCCACATCCCTTGCTGCTGAATGAAGCTCATACTTGACTTTCACGAATCCTTCTCTAAGTTGCTGAAATGTACCCAATTTCCAATCCTCTTAGAAGATTGACTAGCTGAAGGAATGACATGCCTTTTTATCCGTGATGTTTGATAGTGACAAAAGGGTAAAATTTGCATTTAAGGAAATTAATGCATCAGTAAAGCTTTCCGTGTGGATTAGTGACGGAAGGGAGGTTTTTGTTAAGTTTCTCAAAAGTTCAGGGGAGGTATTTATTACAACAAAACTATAGGAGAGGTTTTTATGATTGTTAGAAACTTTAAGAGAAGTTTTTGTATTTTACCATAACTTTTATAAAGTGCTTTCGTAAAGGTGCTTTCACAAAAGTACTTCTGTAAAAATGCTTTCATAAAAGTACTTTTATGCTTTCATAAAAGTACTTTTATGCTTTCATAAAAGTGTTTTTATAAAAGTACTTTCATAAAAGTTCTTTTGTGTAAAAGTACTTTTATGTTTTCATAAAAATACTTTCATAAAGTCTGTCAATTTTCTGCAATTGTTCTGTGCAATGATAAAACGGATCATGGTTGTTTCTATCTGTGTCTGGTGATTCGTTTTGAAATTTGGCCAGCCAAACCTGAAACTGTAGTCATGTTTAGATAAAAACTGAGAGTTTTAATAGAGAGAGGAAGAGATGATGTGGATAACCATTAACCAAAACCATCCGTACCCACTGGATTGGCTGATGTGTTCATTCTCCACTAGCTCTGTCTCACCTCATATTGGATTATATGTGTCCAAGTCATACTGGTTGTTTATGTTAAATCTTTTTGTTTGACTATATGCTTTCTTTGTCAATAAAAAGGAATAGTAGTATTGATCCAAAACAAAAGATAGAGCAACTTCTTTTCTCCTTATACTAAAACAGGTCTCTGTATTTTTGAAACAAATATTATCCAAAGATTTGTTTTTCCCCTTTCCTTTTGCAGATAAATATATTTATCTGCATCAGGTATAATCCTTCCTGTTTCCTTTTGGTTCAGATCTGGTTTGTTTATGGTTCAAGTAGGATCATTGAATAAAGCATTCTAAATTTAGGGAATATGATTCCTAGTTGAAAGAAGGTAGGAAATTTTTTTTTGAAATTCGCCCCCCATTCCGCACCCTTCTTGGTGTCCATTAGATGGATCCTACCATTCTTTCAAAAGCTTGGGTGAACTCGGGTTTGTTTTCATTTCTGTGGATTGGCTTGTGACAAGGGAGCATTCATGCATCTTTCCTTTCACCATGGAAACCTGTATCTCACAGTACGGCCCTAATCCTGGAGAAGAAGAGCAGAACAAGAGATGGTTCTAGTCGGATAGAGGAAGAAAAGCGAAGGCCCTCGATCCTATAACAGCTGCTGGAAAACAAGCTTAAAGAAGCGCTCGAAGAGCCATTAGAAGATGGGTCCCTCTCTAAATCGCAAGACGTAGATTCTGATGCATTCTCCAATCAAGTTGGGAGCTTTGAGAGGTCAAGATCCCTTGCTAGGCCCTATGCTCATAAAGAATTCCTTGCACCACATCCTTTGCTGCTGAACGAAGCTCATACTTGACTTTCACGAATCCTTCTCTAAATTGCTGAAATGTATCCAATTTCCAATCCTCTTAGAAGATTGACTAGCTGAAGGAATGACATGCCTTTTTATCCGTGATGTTTGATAGTGACAAAAGGGTAAAATTGGCATTTAAGGAAATTAATGCATCAGTAAAGCTTTCCGTGTGGATTAGTGACGGAAGGTATGTTTTTGTTAAGTTTCTCAAAAGTTCAGGGGAGGTATTTATTACAACAAAATTATAGGAGAGGTTTTTATGATTGTTAGAAACTTTAAGAGAAGTTTTTGTATTTTACCATAACTTTTATAAAGTGCTTTCGTAAAGGTGCTTTCACAAAAGTACTTCTGTAAAAATGCTTTCATAAAAGTACTTTTATGCTTTCGTAAAAGTACTTTTATGCTTTCATAAAAGTGCTTTTGTGTAAAAGTACTTTTATGTTTTCATAAAAATACTTTCATAAAGTCTGTCAATTTTCTGCAATTGTTCTGTGCAATGATAAAACGGATCATGGTTGTTTCTATCTGTGTCTGGTAATTCGTTTTGAAATTTGGCCAGCCAAACCTGAAACTGTAGTCATGTTTAGATAAAAACGGAGAGTTTTAATAGAGAGAGGAAGAGATGATGTGGATAACCATTAACCAAAACCATCCATACCCACTGGATTGGCTGATGTGTTCATTCTCCACTAGATCTGTCTCACCTCATATTGGATTATATGTGTCCAAGTCATACTGGTTGTTTATGTTAATTCTTTTTGTTTGACTATATGCTTTCTTTGTCAATAAAAAGGAATAGTAGTATTGATCCAAAACAAAAGATAGAGCAACTTCTTTTCTGCTTATACAAAAACAGGTCTCTGTATTCTTGAAACAAATATTACCAAAAGACTAGTTTTTCCCCTTTCCTTTTGCAGATAAATATATGCTTAAAGGCCATGTAAAAGTTACCAATAGTAATATACAAAGTAAAGAGTTCATACTTTGATTGCAAATGTGAAATCTGGATCAGAAGAAAATGTAAATCGCTGTTAACATGCCAGTGAAGCATAATACCATCATGCTCAAAGCCCGTACAAGCTAAGCAACAATACTCACAGAGATCATCTTATTAATTGTTCCTAATAAAGAAGTAGAGCAATATATGCACCAGTTTAGTATTTGATGCATATCGCAGAACATAATAATCAGTTCATGTTCAATTTACTTCCAAAGTTATGGTAATTGAATCAGAAGAATCACAGGACAGTGATTGTATTGGTTCTATCTGTGTGACACGAGCATTAACCGGCATATCTGGTGGATACAGAAAAGGTTTTGGTGGCATTTGCAGAAGTTCAACGTTGCTCTCCAGCATCTCTATAACCTTGCTCATGGAAGGACGATCCATAGGATTCATCTGTATGCACCATAATGCGACTACAACAAACTTCTTTGCAATTTCCTTTTCCTCTTCTGTCACATCTCTTATTTCCAAGTTTCTTCCTTCATGTAACTGGTCATAAACCCAAGAGGGGAAGTAAATTTGACTTGAATGCTCTTCAAATGCATTTATGTTCTTTCTTCTCCCCGCCATTTCCATCAATAGCATTCCAAAGCTGTAAACATCAGCCTTGTATGAGACATTTCCAATGTTTTTGTAGACCAACTCTGGAGCTATATATCCCATTGTTCCACGTGCTGCTGTTAGGCTCACAATACTTTCATCCGTAGAATAGAACTTTGCAAGCCCAAAGTCTGATATCTTTGGAACGAAGTTTTCATCAAGAAGAATATTGTGGGGCTTGATATCAAAATGTAAAATCTGTATATCACATCCTTGATGTAGATATGCAATGCCACGAGCTACTCCCAAGGCGATGTCATACATTTGCTTCCAACTGATCAGAGGGGTACTGTTTTCTTGTGGAGAAAAGATGTATTTCTCTAAAGAACCATTAGGCATGAAATCATAGACAAGAGCCCTTTTTGAACCCTCTGAGCAGAACCCCACAAGTTGCACCACATTGACATGATGAATCCTTCCGATGGTGGCAACTTCATTGATGAATTCTTGGCCATTTCCCTTTGATTGATCTAACATCTTTATAGCTACAGGATGGCCACTTCGAAGCTTTCCTTCAAATACAGAGCCATAGCCTCCTTGGCCTAATTTGTCCTTAAACCCCCTTGTCATCTTCTTTATTTTTGAATAAGAATACCTAATTGGCATGAGATTATTGTAGCTTGATAGAAAGTCTTCAATGTTATCATCCATTGACAAGTGCCTCCGTCGTAGTTTGAATATCAAAAAGGCAAGGAAACATGCAATTCCGCATGGTCTTTCTACTAAAATTAGTAGTATGATTCCCGTAAGAGCACCTGTTACAAAGAGGACAAAGAGGGCCGAGGAAAAAAAAAAGGAGATGTTATGGTTTGTGGAAAGAGCTTTTACAACTCAAATATTGAAAGAGATATGTGGAGACATGCATGAATACTTACATTGCATTAATAAACGTACCCAATAATACCACGGCCAAGCTGCATTTTCCAAAGCAATGATACAGTTTCAGCATCAAGGAATAAGTGTGAATAGATTATATTAAGCGCCCACCCCAGAAAAAAAATGGAAAAAAAAAGCGCATAATTGAAGTTGTTTTGGCATCCATAGTTTCATATTATGTTTCATGGTTTTTGAATCGTTATTGATCCAAATGTTCGGATCATTAGGCCCGAAAACCATTTAGACATACAACTGGTTTCATTTCACCCTTAACCTGTATCTTGGCTAATAATCCGTTGATCTGGATGATTGAACCGTCGAACCACTTGACCTGAATAACAATGCTTGGCCATTTTTTATATTAATTATTTTTAACTTTTTAACTTTTTAAATTAGAACAGACTATTCGTCTAAATCAGATTATCAAACCACTGACTTGAAAACTGATGCTCAGAACCAATGTTTTAAAAAACGACCTGAAAACAAAACGTTTTTCCTTCTGGGTCATGGATGAGCAGTTTGACGATCCGGGCCAAACGGATTAACCAGTAAGCGTACAATAGTTTATATACATAATAGGTTTATCTCTAGTAAGCGTACAATAGTTTATATACATCACAAGTAAAGACATAGAATTGGATTTATATACATCACAAGAAAAAAAAAGTACCCAATAAACAATTCTTTTATTCGCATCAGTTCTCATAATGACACAGAATTGGTTCGTACAATCTTGAATAAATAATTCTTTAAATTAGATAAAAAATTGTAAAATGAATAATGGGTTTTACCATTTTTTTTGAAAAGAAGAAGAGATTCATTACTTTAGTGTGAACGTACATTGAGGATCCCCCCTCACTGGATCACTGGATGGGTACAAAAAAAGATTTCTCATCCAGGAAGGTGGGTGATCATGAAAAACAAGATATTCATTTGTTATACACGCCTTGTAAGTCACCATGTGCGCTATGTTCAACGAACGTGATATATGGAGGTCTTGGGATCCAGAAATAAAAGAGATGAACTTAGCCCTTTTTGCTTGGAGGCTCCCTAGGGAGAGATCTTCATTGTGGGCCCAGGTCATTCAACCAAAATACTACAATAATAAAAGCATTTGGCAGGCCAAGACCAAAGGGTATTAGGGATGTCAACTATTTGAAATTTCGATTTTGAATTTAATATTTGATATAATCGAATTGAATTCGGATGATTCGAATATCTTATTTTTACTGAATAGTTAGTTGGATTCGAATTTGGATATAACCTGATTCGATTCGATAAATATTTAAATTTGATTCATTATTTAATTCTTATATATAATATATAAAATATTTTATATATTTTATATATAATAATTAAATTATATAAATAATTTATATATTTAAATACTTTATATCAATAAAATATTTATTTTATATATTTATTAATTATCTAAAATAATTAATTAATTGAATTCAAATATTGGATTTTTTTAATCATATTCGAATTCAGATATTACCTTATCCTATTCGAATTCAATCCGTTTACACCCCCAAAGGAGATGCATCTTTTTGGTAAAAGTGTAAAATCGAACCAGAATAAACTTTACACGCGAGTTTGATTTTAAAGACATTTGGTAGAGGTGTTAATATACCTCATCAATCGGTGTAAAATTTCATTCTTATCATTATATTCATCGAAAATTAGTGGAAAGTTTACATGATAAAATTGATGTAAACTTTACCTTCCTCTAATCCAACTGTTACTCGCGTCTCCTCATCTGTCCAACGGTTACCTCTGCATGCATTTGCTACTGCTGATCTAATTTCCTAGGCTTTGGGAGCTGCCTGTAAGTGGCAAGCTGCTTGTAAGTGGCAAGCTGCATGTAAGGTGAGGAGGTCTTCGACAATTCAGTACTATAGCCCTTAGGCTCTAGGGGGTCAACTTATAGTCCACTTTTGTTGATTTTTCCCATGCTAAAGAAGCGACTAGGTCTTAAGCAATAATGTGGCCCGTAGGCTTTGGGAGTGACTCATAGTCCACTCTTCTTGACTTTTTCCATGCTCAAGAGGCAACTGGGTCTCGAGTCATTGTGTTTCCCATGCCGTAGAGGCGATTGGGTTTTTCAGTAGTAATGTGGCCCGTAGGATTTGGGAGCGACTCGTAGTCCACTCTTCTTGACTTTGCCCATGTCGAAGAGGCGACTGGGTCTTAAGAAGTTGTGTCGAGGTCTCTACCTGTGAGGTGTCGAGCTGACCAAGTGCCGAGCTGCTTGTGAAGCGCCGAGCTGACCAGGTGCCGAGCTACCTGTGAGGTGTCAGGCTGACCAGGCGCCGAGCTACCTGTGAGGTGCCGAGCTGACCAGGTGCCGAGCTACCTATGAGGTGTCGGGATGATCGGATGTCGAGCTACCTGTGAGGTACCCGAGTTGACCAGGTGCCGAGCTGCATGTGAAGTGTCGGGCTGACCTGGTACCGAGCTACCTGTGAGGTGCCAAGCTGACCGGGTGGGTGCCTTAGAGCTATGATTGTGTTGCATGAGTCTCGTAATGCCGGTCACCCATTCCTACCAGAAGCTACTAGGAGCTCGACCTTCGGGGGCAGCACTACTAACTTTAGGTCACTAGCTCACACGGGAGCCTTGGAAGGCTCGACCAGCAAGGGCGCCTATGTAGCCTGCTGGCCGCCAACTCTCGCGGAAGCCACGAAGAGCTCATCTTTGTAGAGGGAACCTTGCAAAGAGGTCTAATGAGGTTTTATCCGAATTGAAGTAAAGTCGGTAGAGCTGCTTAGTCTGTTAGCTCCCTGCATAGTCTTTGGGTTCATAAAAAATGGAAGTTATAAAGTGAGATCTTTGGTTTCTAAAGAGTGAGGACTTAGCTTTATGGGAGAAGAGGACTCAGCTTTTTGTAGGATGAGAACTTAGCTTTTGTAGAATGAGAACTTATCTTTTTGTAGCATTTTCCCATTGACGGCGCCAATTGATGTAACCGTTACTGGTCACGTACCAATTTTTTTTGTGATGTATCAATTTTTTGATTAATTACCTCATCATTTGACCTGCTCCCATATGGCCTTTGACTCAGAGGATGATGGAGCTCTCTGGTGGCGAACCGCCTAGTGGTGAACTACTTGGTGGCGAACTCCCTGGTGGTGAGCTACTTGGTGATGAGCTCCCTAGTGGTGAGCTACTTGGTGACGAGCTCCCTGGTGGTGACATACTTGATGATGAGCTCCCTGGTGGTGAGCTACTTGGTGACGAGCTCCCTGGTGGTGAGCTACCTTGGTGAGCTCGTCATTTGACCTGCTCCCAAGTGGCATGTGACTCAGAGGATGGTGGAGCTCCCTAGTGTAGTGTAACCTGACTGCCCTCTGCATGAGGTGATCTTCTCCTCTTTGTAGACGGCGGGAGTTGAGGAACCTACGAGAACTAAATCAGAGGACACAGGGGTGTTTACCTGGCGAGGACTCTCTGATTCTTATGTTAGCACTCTAATTGTAGAGAGCTTGAAGATGATATTAGAGAAATGAGAGAGCTAGAGAGCAGGGGTTACCTCCATTTTTTCATACCCCTTTCCCTTGGGGGGGTGAGGTCTTTATATACTGGTGATCTGACATGTAGCTGCCTCTAATTCTCTGCCACAACCGTTATTTTCCAGGGCTGAGCTAGTGGGCGTAGGTAACCATTGTAGGGTATGGTCCTGTCAGGCAGTAAGCAACCACTAGAGCTGGCAGGTACGGTGCCGTCAGGCGAGAGGCGTGGGTACAGTCTTCTGGTACGGCTGTTAGACAGAATGCTTATCGTGAGGCCCCGGACGAGCTCCTTGGTGATGAGCTCCGAGTTGCTTGGTGGCGAGCACCTTGGTGATGAGTTCCGAGCTGCCTGGTGGCGAGCTCCTTGGTGATGAGCTCCGGGCTACTTGGTGGCGAGCTCCTTGGTGATGAGCTCCGGGCTACTTGGTGGCAAGCTCCTTGGAGAGCTGCTAGCTCCTTGGTGGCGAGCTCCTTGGAGAGCTGCCTAGCTCCTTGGTGGTGAGCTCCTTGGCGAGCTCCTTGGTGAGCTACCGAGCTCCTTGGCAAGCTCCTTGGCGAGTTCCTTGGTGAGCTGCCGAACTCCTTGGGAGCTCCTTGGTGGCGAGCTCCTTGGAGTGCTTCCAAGCTCCTTGGTGGCGAGCTCCTTGGCGAGTTCCTTGGCTGTCATGAGGTGCCAGGTGTCATAATTCCACTGGAGGGCCAAATTTGCCCTCATCACTAACTTTTCAGAAGAGAAAAATGATGAGAATAATCTCTTCTACTTTTGCAAGCTGCATTAGAAGAAAAGAAGGATACTTGGTATCTAGACAGTGGGTGTAGTAACCACATGACAAAAAAATGAAAGCATCTTTTATAGTCTTGATAAAGTCAATACAAAAGTCAAAATTGGTAATGGCGACTTCATGGAAGCAATGGGCAAAGGCACCATTGTCATTGACAACAGACAAGGCAAGAAATACATCAATGATGTACTCTTGGTCCCCAACATTGATCAAAACCTACTTAGTGTAGGTCAAATGATGGAGAAAGGATACTCTTTACATTTTGAGGGAGATTCTTGCACAATTTATGACAAGTGATGCAGCGCAATCCGGGCACTCCTAGCTGGCAGACACCTGGCTCCTATCTAGTGTTGCACGGTACCTGAGAAGAGGAAGGTGAAGGATTCCCGGGGGACTTGTATGGTGGGAACACTCTGATGCTTAAGTTAGAATACTTGGGAGAGCTATAAAGGATGCAAAGAGAGATAAGAGTGCAGATAGCGCTAGATCAGCTAAATTCAAGATGCCTCTGCCCCTTTGATCCTCGGGCCTTTAAATGAAGATGTTCTTGTCAAATCGGGTGTAACCGCCACTGGCCCTTTGTCGCAGCCGTTATTTGCTAGGGCTGCGTAGGTAACTGTTGTAGAGCTACCACCTATCGAGGGACATGGGTGTAGTCTGCTGGGCTAGCAGGGACTGCACCGTCAGTCAGGAGACGTGATGCAGTCTGACGGGTACAATCTCGTCGGATAAGAAGCTTCTTGAAAACATCGTGTTTCTTAATAGTGAGCTACTTTGTAGCGAGCTACCTTGTAGCAAGCTCCTGAAGGTATCCCGAGGTGATTCCACCTTAGGTCGCCTTTGGGGCAGTCTTCTTGCCTAAGTACTAGAGCAACTTGATTCTCTCAGCTCGCGAGCTGGGATAGACTTGGCTTGGAGTATTCCCTTTCCACATACCGAGGTCCTTGAGCTCACACTGTAGCAAGCTCATTCCGTGGTGAGTTGTAATGTAGCGAGCTGTCCTGTGAGGACTTTAACCAGCTCGTTACTCAATTGTAGTCAGTCTATCATGCTGAGCTATTGCTTACGTTGAGTCACATCCATGTGTAGCCTTCTTAGGAGGTCAGGTCAAATCACCCTCCATCAATTGCCCCCCACTCCTTGGGCTAAGGATTCTACCCTAGCGCAAGGAGTTCATGGAGTGTGACGGGTGGATTTGACCCAAAATTCAAACTTGATTGACCGATCACATTAAATACACACACGGATGTCAAGCGATTTCTGGACTTTTCGAATGCCAAAAAACGCCAAAATGGTTCTCATTTCCGGAAGTCATGCAACTGACATTACCTTAATCATGGAAGACGTGCAGCCAGTCACATTTCAGTTTCAAGAGACGTGCGGTCAGCTTGACTGTGAACCGTCAAATTCACCTTAATCTAAGCCGTCGATTTGTGGGTATAGTGGCTATAAATAGGAGGGCCCCAGGCCTCATTTCCTTTACACCAACTTGCCTTGCTTTCGGATTCTGAGGTCGCGCCTTCGCCTAGCTGCTTGAGCTCTTCTCCTATTCACACCGTCTTTTCGGTTCAGCTTTTTCCTGGTGAGTCTTATTGCTTTGTCAGCAATGTCTGGGTACCCGTACAATGTCTTTCCTCGGGGCGGTAACCAAGATGACACCCCTTTGAACTCAGGGGGAGCTTAGGGGCAGGCTCCGGAGGCTCGGGAGGCCTCCGGCGAAATGGCTTCCACCTACCAGGGTAGGGAGCTAGATAGCTTTGGTCCTTCCTCCATGTCGATGGAGAGACTCAGGACCTTGGTCCTTCAATTTAATCTCCCCAGAAGTCTCATCTACAGTCTCCCATTCGGTGACTATCCTTGGGAACACGGTCACGATGAAATCGTGATCTTCTAGGAATAGCTCATCGCTGGCCTTCGTCTCCCTCTGCATTCTTTGATAGTAGAGGTTTTAAACCACTTTAATGTTACCATAGACCAGCTTCACCCCAACTCGATCCGAATGTAGTTGGGACAATTTCTTTGTTTTATGAATATTGTCTTCCTCTTGACCTCGACATCTTCTCCACTATCCTCTCCATCAAGAATGCTTCCCCCGGAGCGCCTCCAGAAAGGCGTTCCTATTACTTTTCTCCCCGTTCCAGCTTCAAGCTCCTACACGAGCTGTAGAACAGGATCCCGACTTGGAAGTGGGATTATTTTGTAGTTCGCAACCTCGAAGGGTGGCCCTTCCCAACCCATTGGAGGGCCGCATTGAGGATTCGAGTGTTGACTTGAATCCAAAAGTTCGGGAAATGCTGCAATCCTGGGCAGCGGTTGGCTTCCATTGCTTGGACTACTTGACTGAGGACAAGCACGCACAGGCCGGCCTGAGCCTCGGTAGGTTGCCCTATAGGTCGCACAATGCCTTGTTATTTGATTTTATTTTTTTTAGCTGAACTAATGCCTTGTGATTTTTGGCAGCCAACATGTCTGGTGTAAATGCGTGCCGCCTTCTGTCAAGCAACCAAAAGTGCAGAGCGAAGATGTCGCACCTGGACCGAGCTTCCACTTCCGGGAGTGCTGAGTTCGAGGCTGCTGATCCAGCCTTCGTTCTGCCACCGCTTGAGGTCCTGCTGGTCCCATTTGAGGGAGTAGCCACAGAAGGTGGCGCAGAAGAATGCGAGGTCCTGACGCAAGGGCAGTACCCTCCGTCTGAGCAATTCCACCCCTTCGCCTCTACGCAATTCCCTACCGGAGAGTTGGAAAGCATAACTGACTTCACCGTGGCTTCGCGAAGGAGCCGGAAGGCGGTCACCCATGAGGAGGTCGCCAGCTGGGGAGGGATGGACCCTAAGCAGCTCGCCAGGCTGGCCTCAACTCACTACATGGTGGTAAGTGGCTGCTTTTTTCTTCTTTTCCCTTCTTCTCTTTGTTTTTTTTTTAACCTCGGCTCTTTGTTGGCAGGTGAACTCCGCTATTCACGCCATGGCCCTCCAGACCAACATCCACTCCAGTGACGCTCTCACTCAGAGGTCAAACGTGCAGAAGCTCCAGGGTGAGCTCGACCGGGCCCGAGGTGAAGTCCTTCAAGCTCGAAAGGAGAGCGAGGCTCAGGAGCTGCTCGTTCGGGACCAGGAAGCATGGATCACCCGACTGTCTGAGGAGAGCGCTCGCTACTAGGAGGAGTCATCGAGGGTGATAGCGAAGAGGGAGCTCCTTCGCCAGCAGGTCCAGGACTTGGAGTCCATGCTTCAGGATCGGACTCGGAACTTCGACGCCATGGTGGAGGCTGAGCGAGCTAAGGCGGTGTGGGACTTCAAGGACTCCCATGAGTACCATGACCTGCAGGTGGAGTACGGCTTGAGCTCCTATCATTCTAGATTCAAACTATACCGATGGCTGGTCCGAAAGAATTTCTCTGGGCTCAACCTTGAGGGCATAACGCTGAAGGGCCTAGATCCAGAGACGGTGGACATGGCAGAGGAGGAGCCTGACTCTCTAAAGGATGACGAGGATGTGGAGGTGGCAGATCCTTGAGGCTGGTTGCTCTTGTTTTTCTCTTCTTGGATGTATTCTGAAGTGGTTGTTCCCGGGTGTCTTAACCCGGTTTTATATATTTCTTTTTTGATGAACCCTCTCGGGCTGTTAGGCCCTGTTTTTTATTTGTTTTTTGATGAACTTCTCCGGAGCTATTAGGCCCGGTTTTTTATTTCTAAGAACTAGAAATGAGAT
Source organism: Nelumbo lutea (assembly GCF_056320005.1). NCBI lineage: Eukaryota > Viridiplantae > Streptophyta > Magnoliopsida > Proteales > Nelumbonaceae > Nelumbo > Nelumbo lutea. The sequence goes on from NC_142684.1 coordinate 210,873,292, forward strand.
GTTTTTCCTTTCTGCTAAGTGTTGTATGCTCTTTACCTTTTGCTGAAGCGACTTTATCACTCGAGTAGTTAGAGCTACATACCCGAAGTAAGGCCTTTCGGTAATTGTTTCCCCGAATTGTTCCCTGGTACTTGGGGTAGTTTTATGGCATACCCCAAGGTGGTTATCATAGTAAGCCCAAGCTGTATGCACCCAGGTTAAGTTGACATAGGTTGTCCCTTTTTGGGTTCAACTAGTATACTGAGGCGAGCTACGCTTCATAGGGTTCATGCCCGAGTTGCCTATGCCTTCGGTATTAATGCTTAGCCTTTGTTGATGAAACGATTAGGTCTTACATAGTGCCAAGGTCTTAGTTAGCTCGGTGTTTTAGCCCTTAGGCTGAGGGAGTGACTTATAGTCCACTCTTAGAGTTCACCCATGCCATAGAGGCGACTGGGTCTTATCGCTCTGAGGTCTTCATTAGCTCGGCATTTTGGCCCTTAGGCTCTAGGAGTGACTCGTGGTCTACTCAGTAATTTATAGGTAATATTGCCTTAAGTTGATAATATTCCATGCCCGAGATACTCGTTTCCCTTCTTGGGTTTTGAGCTCGAATGTTCCTTCCTCGAGCACCCGCTTTACTCGATAGGGTCCTTCCCAATTTGGCCCGAGCATATCAACACCGGGCTCAAGCACCATAACTTTACGAAGGACCAGGTCGCAGATGCGGAGGTTTTGCTTCTTGACCCTAGTGTTATAGTACCGAGCTACTCTCTGCTGGTAGGCCACGATCCTAATATATGCGAGGTCCTAGTCGTAGTGAGGGAACCTCGATCTCGGTTGGGATGACTGCTTCAGTACCATAGGTGAGGATGAAGGGGGCCTCGCCTGTAGCACTCTTCACTGTGGTCCGATAAGACCATAGAACACTGGGTAGCTCGTCTGCCCATAGTCCTTTGGCTCGGTCCAGGTGTGCCTTCAGTCCGCGGAGGATATCTTTATTCGTGACTTCCACTTGGCCGTTTGCTTGAGGGTGTGCGACTAAGGTAAAGTTCTATTGAATTTCCATGTCTTGGCATCAGTTCTGGAATTTAATGTCCTCGAACTGCTTACCATTGTCAGAGATCAGTACTCGAGGTAACCCGAAATGACACACTATGCTTTTCCAAAAGAAGTTCTGTATGTTTCGAGCTATGGTTGTTACAAGAGGTTTAGCTTCTACACACTTAGTGAAATAATAAACTGCTACTACTAAGAAGCTCCTCTGGCCTGTTGCTGGTGGAAATGGTCCAAGTATATCGATCCCCCACTGTGTGAAAGGCTATGGGCTAGTAAGATATTTTAAGTCGGCGGCAGGTTGGTGGTGGATATTGGCATGCTTTTGGCACTTGTCACACTTTCTAACGAGTTAGATCGCGTCTGCTTTCATTGTTGGCAAGTAGTATCCCTATCCTAGCGCTTTTTGGGCGAGGGCCCTGCCCCCCAAGTGCCTGCCGCATAGGCCTTCATGAGTGTCACGGAGCACGAGCTCGGCCACGGAATGTTGCAAGCAATGCAGATAGGGGAGTGTGTAAGACCTCCGATACAACCATCTGTCTCTTATGACGTATTTGGCCGCTTGACACTTCACCCTTCTGGCGGCATTACGGTTCATAGGGAGGGTCCCATGCAGCAGGAAGCTCGCGAGCAGATCGATCCAGCTCGGCTCTGCTTGAACGATGGGAGTGACCTCCTCTGCCCCACGAGAATTTTAGACCGAGGTAGGTTCTCTATGTACACGGTTCTCATGGTATTATCATTGGTGCTGGCTAACGAGACAGGGCGTCGGCTTCAGTGTTCTCTCATCTCGGGGTTTGCTTGATAAAATGTGACTGGAAGTTGAGCAGAGCCTCTCTTACTTTGGCTAACTAGGCGATCATGGTTGGTTCGCGAGCTTTGTATTCACTTGTGACTTGATTGACCACGAGCTGGGAATCATTGTAGACGACGATATCCTTGGCTTTCACTTCCTTCGCTAGTGCCAGCCCAGCTAGTAATGCCTTGTACTCTGCTTGGGACGTACAGAATGATTCCTGCTCTGCTGCCCTGCTGGTTTGACGGGCCATCTACGTGAAGGATCAAGGGCTCTTTATCCCAGTTCGCTCTTAGCCTAACTAGGAGAAATGCCGCACTGGTTGCTACCTCATGGTGCTCGAGCTCAACCGGCTTGGGAACTTCGGGCTCGCCCGATCCAGGGGCCTCGTGCTCGACCGGCCTGGGGACTTCAGAGCTAAAAGTGCATTCCACGACGAAGTCTGCTAAGGCTTAGGCCTTGATAGCATTTCGCGGCTTGAATTGGAGGTCATATTCGCTGAGCTGAATGGCCCACTTTGTCAATCTACTGGAGACCTCAGTCTTGAGCAGAACTTGCCTCAGAGGTTTGTTGGTGAGGACAATAACAATGTGAGCTTGGAAGTATGGATGAAGCTTCCGGGCTGCAATAACTAGTGCATAGTCCAACTTTTTTATCTCTGAGTATCTCGTCTTTGCTCTCTACAACACTTTACTAACATAGTAGATAGGTCGTTGGACCTGATCTACCTCTTTTATCAGTACCGAGTTGACCACCTCGTCACTTGCCGAGAGGTACAACTCTAAAACATCACCCTCCTCGGGCCGGGTTAAGACTGGTATGTTAGCAAGGTACTTTTTGAGCTCGTCAAACGCAAGCTGGCACTCTTCGGTCCATTCAAAACATTTGCTTTTAATTGCCTAAAAGAAAGGCAGGTAGCGGTCTTCCGACTTGGACATGAAGCGGCTCAGAGCAGCTATTAAGCCATTCAGCCTTTGAACCTCCTTTAGTTTTCGGGGTGGTCTCATGTCTAGGATGGCCTTTATTTTATCCAAGTTGGCCTCAATGCCATGCCGGTTGATGATGTACCCTAGGAATTTACCCGAGGTGACACCGAAGACACACTTATTCAGGTTCAATTTCATGTTAAATTTATGCAATTTTTCAAAAACAGAATGCAAGCCTTGTATTAAATCAATTGAAAATTGGGTTTTGACGACTATGTCATCTACATAACATTCTATTTTTCTGCCAATCAACGGTTCAAACAATTTATTCACAAGTCTTTGAAAGGTTGCCCCAACATTTTTCAACCCAAAGGGCATGTCCTTGTAACAGTACAGGTCGAGCTCGGTTATGAAGGTAGTCTTTTCTTCATTAGTTGGGTTCATCCTGATCTGGTTGTAGCCCGAATAGGTGTCTAGGAAACTCAACAACTCATACCTTGAGGTCGTGTCCACCAGATGATCGATCCTGGGGAGTGGAAAACAGTCCTTTGGGCAAGCTCGGTTCAGTTCGGTGTAGTTGACGCACATGTGCCATTTACCGTTAGCCTTTTTTACTAGAACGGGGTTGGCCACCCAACTCAGGTAATGGACTTCCCTGATAAAGTCGGTTGCGAGGAGATTCCCGACCTCCTCATCGACTACCCTCCATCACTTTGGGGCTAAGTTGCGTTTCTTCTATCTAACGAGCCTAACTACAGGATCAGTATTAAGCTTGTGAGTTATGATGCTTGGGTCTATGTCGAGCATCTCTGTCGTAGCCATGCAAAAACATCTAAATTTTCAAGTAAGAAGCCTACCAGTTGAGATCGCAGAGGCTCCTCAATGGAAGCGTCGATTTCAAGTGTTCGAGCTGGGTCCTCCATCGATGTCGGGATGGAGACAGTCTCTTTTGTGGGTGCAGCTCGCTCCTCACACTGCTCCGTAGGTCACTCCAGCTTGAGGTCGTCGGCCACCTTGGTTTTCCCTTTGAGGGCGGCGACGTAGCATTTGCGAGATTCAAGCTGGTTACCTCGCGCTATTTTGATTCCAAAGTCTATGGGGAAATTCATTGGCAAATAGTAAGTGGAGACCACTACACATAATGTTAGACAGTTTTGTATGCCCTTAGCTTCAATCAAAATTGATGTACTTTATGAGTTTATTGTAAATGAATAAAAGTACATATTTGATTCATGTTCCTTTGGTATGTTTCTTTGTAATACCCTTAAACTGGACACTTATTGAGACTCGTGTTAGTTTAGAAAGTTCACAGCTAGTGGGTCGGTCTAGGGAGACCTATCCTGACAAGGCTGACACTGTGGTGCCACCAAGTCGGTTGGGGTGGCTTGTCTCAGCTACCAGGGTGAGACCCTAGGCACATACAGTGTGGGATTAATTGAATCTTTGAACTGGACCAGATTTCCAGTATTGCCCTGGACCTTGGAGATTGATGGGCAAAACTGGAAAGTTACACCCGACCCCTAGACTCGATTATGATACTGCACTAGGTGTCGGATCGGGCTGTCTTTGATGTACCAATCAGTGAGATCCTTAGCAGGGGTCAAAACCTGGGTATGTTGGGACAATCCGAGAATTCATCTGAGTGGGTGATCATAGTGACAGGATCAGCCCCTTTGTCGGACAAAGGTAATGATCGGGGATGCACTCTCACTGTTGGAAACCAAGACTGCCGGTAGCCGATTTCAACCGTTGAGATTTGTTTTGCAAAGTATATTTTATATGAGATATAAAAGTATATATATTATGGTTTCTAAAATGTTTGCAAAAGGGTTTTAATTCCCGGGATCCATATAAGTGGAGAGTGCAACACTGTTCCTTGCAGCCGAGGGAGAGGTCATCTCTTGTCGGGCAGTGTATGATCATTATGGTCTGAGAGGTTAAGTGTAAGACAATTGAGGATAATACCTGATGGGCTAATCTTGCATCTGCCCACAATCCTTGGGTGTTACAAGGTGGCTTGGCCCAGGGACCACTTAGGGTAAGTGTTGGGCCCATAGAGCCCATTCGATGGGTTTCAGGGGGTGCACTGTCTTAACAGTGTATTCGACCAGGCCTTGTAACAAAGGCTGGGCCGAACCCATGTGGCTGATGTGTAGATCAATGCTTGGGTCCCACGCCATACAAGGAAGCCCAACTGGGCAGCAGTTAGAAGGTTAAGTGAGCACATAAGCTTAATGGGCCTAAAGCCCATTTCGAACTGGGCTATTAATTTAGTTAATTAAAGGGGCGAATTCTGAGATGGATTAGCAGTTAGGATAGGGTCTTCATCCTATCCACTCAGAGAGTCCATATCTGTATGTGATTCAGATCTAGAAACCTCCTAATAAGATTAGGATAAAGCTAATCTAATCTGTAGATAAGATAAGGGTTTATCCTTATCACTAGAAGAGAAGGCTGATCCAAATATGATTTGGATAAGCACCTCCTAATGGGATTAGGAGCTGTTCTTTTCAAGTTAACAAAAGGAAGGAGGGGGCGGCAGCCTTGAGAGAGAACAAGAAATACATCAGATCCTCTTTAGTGCTGAAATCAAGAAGAGAGAATTCTGCACCCTGCGAATACTCTCTTGCCGCCTCCCTACTCTTGCCGCCCTGTTTCCCAGTTCGATCTCCAGCTGTGGGAGAAGTCAAGATTGGATCTTGACATCAATTCTTTGAGAAAGGATTGAAAAGGAAGCTGTGCTCACGTTCCATCCTGCTGTTTCTTGAGAAGGACAGAGTTCTTGGGGAAGAACACTACTGATTCTGCTCCATCCTGCACTGCACCATTTTCAGTGGGAGCAGTCTTTGGATCCTTCCTTGGGCGTGAACACCTTCGTTGGGAGATATTGCTTCTCCGTATCAGGTATCATTGTCTCCCATTCCTTTTGGTTCAGATCTGGTTCAGTTTAAGGTTCAAGATTTATCCTTGACAATGTGATTTTCTAAATAGGGAATGTGATTCCCAGTTGAAGGGAGAGAAAAATTTTTGAAAATCGCCCCTTATTCCACAATCTTTGGGCGTCCATGTGATGGATCTCTCAACCCTTCACATAGGGCATGGGTGATCGGCCGACCTACTATGGCATTGTACGGGGAGGGGGTTGCGACCACTAAGTAGTCGTGGTTGAGCCTCACTATGTTAGGCCAGGTGCCGACTTCCACAAGTACTATAATCCTTCCTAGGGGCCTGACTTCCTCTCCGCTGAATTCTACCAGGGGAGTATTCGCGGGCTTCAAGTCGCTTTTTGGAGCTGGAGCTGGTCGAATGCTACTTTGAAAAGGATATCTGTCGAGTTGCCCGAGTCGACGAGGACACGCCTGACTTCAAACTCATTAATCTTTATCTTTATGACGAGCACATCATCATGGGGATAGTGGACCCACACACATCGTCGTCTATGAAGAAGATTGGGTCTTCCGTCCTTGGCTGCTTCAGGGGATTCTACTCTTCCCTAGCGGCCTCGCGAGCTAATGCCCGAGCTGCAGCTGAAGTGCAGCCCGCGACGATCGAACCTCCGATGATCACGTGGATAGTCCCCCAAACTGGTCTTTCTTCGAGGGGCTGCCTCTGCGGTTGTTCTGCCTGCCTACTGGATTCCGGAGCATCTCTACTCTGCTCCCCCTATCGACCTGCTTTATTATTATTATTATTATTATTTTATACAAAATTTCTCAAGTATCCACGACGGATGAGCTCCTCTATCTCGTCGTAGAGGTTTTTACAATTTTTGGTGCAATGATCGTGGTCTTTATGGAAATTACAATACAAATTTTTATTTTTTAAACTAGGATTTTACTTCAACCGAGGTGGCCACTTCACATACAGGGCGTCCTTGAACGCCATAAGGATCTCGGCCCGCTTCGCATTCAGGGGCGTGTAGTCCGTTCTTTTGGCTGTTGGAGCTCGGAAAGGCTGACTCGGCCTTGCCCCCTAAGCTGGGTCTTTTTTCTTCTTACCATCCCCTTGAATCAAGGACTCGCCTTCCCTTTTTCTCTTCTCGGGCGCATTTACGTTCTTCTGGTTGATCTCCTCCTCCATCCCTATAAAGTGATCCACGAGCTTGAGGAATTCAGTCATAGTTTTGGGTTGATTAACAATCACATGCCACTTGAATTCTTTATGGATAATGCCTCACTTGGCCGCGGTGAGCCGAATTGTGGGGTCCAGGTTAGGTATTTGCAAACAAGCGTCATTGAACCGCTTGATATAACTCCGAATAGACTCCCCTTCCTTCTGGATTATGCCAAGGAGGCTCTCCTGAGTTCTTCGGCACCTCTTGCTGGTGACAAAATGGGAAGTGAAGACTTGCACAAACTGCGCCCAGCTTCTTATCGATCCAGGCGCAAGGTTTTGGTACCATGTGCGGGCCACCCCTTTGAAGGTGGTGGAGAAAGCCACACACATATAAGATTGACTGGCCCTTGCCAGGTGCATCTAGGACTGGAAGGCATCAACATGGTCATTCGGGTCGAAGGATCCGTCATATTTATCTAGGGGAGGAAGCTTGAAGTCCTTTGGCATAGGAACAACAAGAAGTTCTGGAGACAGGGGGGAGGGAACCGAAAGGAGAGGAGTGGCTTTCACTTCACTTGAGCTTACCTCCTCCTTACCCTTGAGCTCGGGCAGAATGCAAGTGGTAGTTCATTGAGCTCGTTAGTGCCTCCACTACTGCTTCGCCGACTTGACATTGGTGCTGCTTGCCTCTGTATTACCGAGCTCAATGGGCTCAGACTGTTGATGATAGCTGTGAACCGAGGGGCCTTACTTGTAATCTGCGGCTAGGACCTCAAACTGGTTTTCGGCGAGCGGGAGTTCGAACTAAGAGTGCTGAGGCGATGTGGGCTTGGCCGGCTGGGAGGCCCTCGACCTGCCTACAGGCTGCGAGGTAAGGGTGACTGGTCTCTCCTTCTTGCCATGGGACGAGGCTTGGCTCTTGGAAGGATTCTGGATTTGAGAGGCCTCTCCCCGACGAGGGCGTTCACTCCGACAGGAGAGCTTGGCTTGCTTCGTGGCCAGGTGCCGAGGGGGAAGCGGCTGCTAGGCCTGAGGCAGTGAAGGGAACTACTGTTGGTACTAGTACTGAGAAACTTGATGCAACACTTGCTGTTGATAGAGTTGAAACTGCTGGAACTGTTGCATTTGAGCTTGCATAGCTCGCATACACTACACCAGGTCTTCAAGCTGGTTTTGGTTGATCACTGGAGGAACAACAGAAGGTTCAATGAAGGTTGTTCCAACCATGGAAGGGAGCAGAGCATTCACAGGTGCCACTGTCGGAGGCACATCTAGGCTGGGAACTCCATCCATAGAGAGGGGGATGGTGAACTGTCCAATGCCGACAGTAGGGAGCTGAGGTTGCTCCCCATAAGCGTTCTGGTCAGCACCACGTCCGACATTGCTAGAGGAAGCCATGAATGCTGAGTTCTTAGAGAATGTTGTAGAGATTAGAGGAAGGCTTTTTGAAGCGGTTCCCACAGGTGACGCCAAATGATGCAGCGCGATGCGGGCACTCCTAGCTGGCGAACGCCTGGCTCCTAACTGGCGACGAACAGTACCTGAGAAGAGGAAGGTGAAGGATTCCCTGGGGACTTGCCCGATGGGAACACTCTGATGCTTAAGTTAGAATACTTGGGAGAGCTATAAAAAATCAGGAGCTAAGAGTGCAGATAGCGCTAGATCAATTAAATTCAAGATACCACCGCCCCTTCGACCTTGGGGCCTTTAAATGCAGATGTTCTTGTCAAATCAGGCATAACCGCCACTGGCCCTCTATCGCAGCCGTTATTTTCCAGGGCTGTGCAAGTAACTGTTGCAGAGTATTGCCCAATCGGATGAGAAACACAACCCAGAAAGGACAGACACGCCACCACTTGTCGAAAGACGTGGGTGCAGTCTGCTAGGCTGGCAGGGACTGCGCCGTCAGTCAGGAGATGTGATGCAGTCTGATGGGTATGGTCTCATCAAATAAGAAGCTTCCTAAAAACGCCGCGTCACTTAACAAGAATTGCTTTGTAGCGAGCTATCCCATAGCGAGCTGCCTTGTAGCGAGATCCTGAAGGTATCTCGAGGTGATTCCACCTTAGGTTGCCTTTGGGGCAGTCTTCTTGCCTAAGTATTGGAGCGAGCTGATTCTCTCATCTCGCAAGCTGGGATAGACTTGGCTTGGAGTATTCCCTTTCCACATACTGGGGTTCTTGAGCTCGCGCTGTAGCGAGCTCATTCCGTGGCGAGCTGTAATGTAGCAAGCTATCCTATGAGGACTTTAATGAGCTCGTTACTCAGTTGTAGCCAGGTTGTCATGTTGAGCTGTTGCTTACGTTGAATGACATCCATGTGTCACCTTCTTAGGAGGTCGGGTCATATCACCCTCCATCAACAAACAAGACAAATCCCTTGAAATTGCAAACATAAAAATGAAAGAAAACAAATGTTTTCCCATACAATGGAGATATGCAAGCAATGTAGCAATGCAAGCGCAAGTGGATGAGTCGTGGCTATGGCATAGAAGGTTCAGACATTTCAATTTCCATGGGTTAAAGATCCTTCAGCAGAAGAACATGATGCGAGACCTATCAGCAATCAAGGAGCTCAACAATGTCTGTGAAAGGTGTATGCTCGGGAAACAACATCGACAACCTTTCCCATCTGGAAAAGCTTGGAGAGCCAAAGAGCCACTAGAGTTAATCCATACAAACGTTTACGATCCAATGCATACTCCATCAAATGATCAAAACAGGTACCTCATTCTCTTCATTGATGACTATACTAGAATGACATGGGTTTACTTTTTGCGATATAAATCGCAAGTCTTCGATATTTTTAAGAAATTCAAAACCCGTATCGAGAAGCAAAGTGGTCACAACATCAAGACGATAAGAAGTGACAGAGGCAAAGAATACACTTCTAATGAATTCAATAAGTTTTGTGAAGATGAAGGCATGGAGCATCAACTCACAGTTGGATACGCACCAGAACAAAATGGAGTATCCGAAAGAAAAAACAGAACAGTTATGGAAACAGCAAGAGCCATGCTCATGGAGAAGGGTCTTCCAAAAACTTTTTGGGCAGAGGCAGTAAGCACTGCAGTCTACTTGCTTAACAGATGTCCAACCAAAGTTGTGCAAGATAAGACACCGATCGAAACTTGGAGTGGGCAAAAGCCATCAGCAAAGCATCTCAGAGTTTTTGGCTGCATATGCTACACTCACATTCTACAAGAGAAAAGAGGCAAGCTGGACGAGAAGACTGAGAAAGGAATCTTCTTAGGCTATAGCACTCAATCAAAAGACTATCGAGTCTATAGCTTAAGAACAAAGAAGCTCATAATCAGTCGAGACATAAGATTCGACGAAGATGTTGCATACAAGTGGAAGTATAATTGGAAGCTTACTCTATTTAACAGCTACAAGACCAGACATCATGTATGCAGTTAGTCTACTATCAAGATTCATGCGGAATCCAAGTCAAGTTCACTATGGAGCAGCTAAGAGAGTACTTAGATACTTGCAAGGAACAAAGAACTACGGAATATGGTACGGAGTCACACATGATTCAAAACTAATTGGCTACACAAATAGTAATTGGGCAGGATCAGTAGACGACATGAAAAGCACGTTAGGATATACTTTCACAATTGGATCAAGGATATTTTCTTGGGCATCAAAGAAACAAGCAACAATTGCGCAATCATCAGCTGAAGCAGAGTATATTGCAGCAGCAATGACAACAAGCCAAGCTATATGGCTAAAAAGAATACTTGAAGATATGGGAGAACCACAAGTGGAAGCTACAGAAATCTATTGCGATAGCAGATTAGCTATAGCAATGGCAAAGAATCTCGTATTTCATAGCAGAACCAAACATATAGGCATCAAGTATCACTTCGTCAGAGAGGCTGAAGCAAACAAAGAAATAGAATTCAAACACTACAAGACTGAAGAGCAATTAGCAGACATATTCACAAAGGCACTACCAAAAGGCAAGTTCGAACTATAAGGAGACATGATTGGAGTTACTGAAATGTGCACCAAGGAGGAGTATTAGAAGTTGCTACACATTTCTATAATACTTTACTCTAGAACTTCCTAGTTATACTTGAGAAGCAAGTAAATTTGTGTGGTCAAAATTCCTTTAGTAAAAGAAGGATCTAGAGCAAATAATCTTAACCACAAATGTAAAGTCGGTTTACCTTCCAACTACCGACTCTAGCTACTAAAAATACAACCTCTTGTATTGCAAATGATTATGAGAGAAACAGAAAAAATATAGAAGCCACTAGCATTCTCTCTCCTACTTCCTATAATATACTCTACTCTTCTATACCATCAGTATACCAACAGAGCAGCACGAAGTTGAGGGGCGTTCAGGGGTTGAAGAGAGTCGACGAGTATGGAGTGCTGGACCGGGGAGAGGAAGATGCAATACTGCATTTCATGTGCAATCCACTCTCACGTAGTTCGTGTGAGGTCTTGTACCGATCGCCACAACCGTAAGCCTCTGTAGCGCTTCAGGCGCAGGTATCTATGGCCGTTCACCTTTTTCCGTCGAGACCCACTTTGAAAATTTAAACTATAAAAAACCAAACATGATCGGTGTAAATTTTCAAAATCAACCGACCTCAATTTCCATCCATCACTAAACCCGTTAACATTTTCTATGGTGTAAAATTTGAATTTACACCTCAAACAAATACAGCCTAAGGGGAAAAATCAAGACAGAATGGCTGGCAAAGAATGGCCAAGAGATTTATGTTTTCCATGATCCCTTGCTACCCATACCGGCAGGAGGCACACCTACAGGAGTAGAAGTAGATGATCGGACCAAAGACCAACTCAAAATCGTAGATCTAAGAAATGAAAATGGATCATGGAATAGAACACTAGTGGAATCACTCTTCAATGATATAGAAGCTTCTCATATATTGCAGGTGAACTTGGTTCACTCTCTTCAAAGAGGATACAGTTGTTTGGAAACACATAGGGAATGGAGACTACACAGTTCGATCCGCATATAGAACTTTTAGCAATCACACTCCATCGAGCTTAGGCATGAATAGATTGCGGTGTGACATATGGAAGCTCCAAATACCACACCAGATTCATTTTTTGGAAAAGTACGGATTCCAGCCCCCCTTATAAACGACATCCTGCCCGTGAATTTAGCATCAATTCATGGTCAGGATGCACTCCCCTTGTACTTTGGGCCTAGAAAATTCTGATCTGGGCTGATTGGTACTTCTCCCTTCAATTTTTCATGTGGAAATTCTTATGGGAAAGTGTAGCCACTAGATCTCACCTCTCAAGCAAAGGAGTCAATATTCAAGACATCTCATGCCCGGCCCATATGCTCTTGCCAAGAAGAGACTGTCATACACCTCTTCTTTGAGGGGGCGTTCTTTTTCTTTTTGCATTTTGAGGGGGGGGGGGTGGGGAAGTTGGTCAATGGATTTTGATTCCCATTGACCTAGAATCCCATACTCTTTTTTCTGTGAGAATTAGGGAAAATTTATTTTTCTGGGTAAGGTATCACTTACCCGGGTAAATAATGCTCATCTCCTAAATGTTTCCCTGGGTAAGTGCATTTACCCAGGTAAGTAAGGCCTGACTGTGACTTTGCTCGTGCAATCTGACTACATGAGCAGGTTGGCAATAAACCCAGCCAGATTAACCCAAACATCCACACTTCAAAGTCCTCCTATATGTTTTCTAAAATTTGAACGATCTGCCATTACATTTTTAGGGAATTTACTTAAACCCTCTCATGTTTTTTTGACATACTTAAACCTCCCCTTCACATTTTCAAACATATATGCAAATGCACACTTTGCATTAATTATCATATAAAAAAGACGTTGAAAATACAGAAATGTCCTTGTTATGAATATGCACAATGAACACCATTGTTCACTCATCAAATTGCCTAAGTACGTGTTTCTTCAAGTAGGGGATCTAGTTTCAAGTTCAATCCCGCCTTTTTTTTTTTTCATTTGAGAAGAGAATAATAAAAACTCAATTAAATGAAGTAAACCGCCTTTGGGGGCTCTATTTCTTTCTCATGAATTGTGATGATCACAGTGACTGTTTGACAATGAACACATATGTTTAGATTAGGTTTAGGGTTTAGATTATTCGGAGTAATTCACAGTTTCACACCAAGATTGTGAAAACTGGCTGGACATAGAGCAAGAAAAGGGCTAATTCCAGTTTGTTCCAATTCAACCCACTGGTGCAGACGTGCAGTCTTTCAGAAAGAGAAAACCATTTTGAAAGAAGTATAGAAAATTATAAATATTCCCAATAAATACCTGAGTTCGGTTGATGCCACTGGAGATCAAACCCCAAAGTGAGTTGATGGTGGATTTCGGGAAAAGAACGATTCCCAAATTTCTTCAACAGGGTCGTGGCCATCGCATGGATGATGCATCCCTCCGGGATCTCCCCAACTTGTTGTACCAGAATAGCGTAAGAATAAGAGACGCCCGAGCCCGAACCAGAACCATTGACATTGTTGATGCAGGGGGAAGTATCCACATATTCACCACCATAAGACTTTACCGTCAAAGGGCTCTTGCACCTCACGAATACTACAGATTTATAGTTCCAGAAATAATACAAATGGTGAATATTTCTCCCTCTGCTAGTGAAGTAAGAGAGAGGCATGGAGGAGCAGTTGCCATCCTGTAGACCGGGATCCACCACTCGAATTGTCCGATTCTCGTACCAGATTGCATTGACATAATAGTGTGTCCCACGATCGTCATTCAAGTATAAGATGGTACGATTGCTCTCGCAGGTGAGTTCGTAGCGAGCGTCGCCGCAATTGCTGCGTGGGTCGTCGTCCTTCAATTTCAAGCGGAATGGGTAGCTTATGTTTCGGATGTTCCCGCATGAAGAAGGATTATTCTGACAGTCTGCATTTTGCTTGGCAGCAGTGGCCAAACGTACATCAAGGTGGAGACTGCAAACTATGGCAACGTTGATGATCAAGAATTTTGTTGATCCTCCTGTAGCTGAATTGAATCTTCTCATCATTGATCAACTCTTGAAGGCCGCCGTGTGCCGTGTAAACAAGAACATGTATAGTCTGGGAAGAGAGAGAGAGAGACTCCGTAACCAGGTTTCCGGTCCCCTTATTCCCTTTCTCTAAGGTCTCTCTGTTCATCCATAAGTTATTTTGCTATCTAGAAATTGACTGGGTACTCAATGAAACCAAGAGGATCGATCAAATCAATCGTGCAAAAGACTTTGACTTAATGTAAGCAATTGCACGCAGTACACGCGAATGGGTCTGGCCGGCCGGGGGGGGGGGGCCCTACTCCTGAATCATATGACGAGACCATTTAATTATTTTTAGGGAAAATTGTCGAGTGCTAATTTAGTATTCAAACTTTTTTAAAACGCGACAACCTAATATCCTAATTTTCAATTTGCGACAATCCAATATCCTATGTTAATTTACCGTCGGTCAGAATTCAAAAAGACATAATTACCCACCTGTGGTTTGGAATAATGCACGAATTAATTTTTGAAATGACGAAAATGACCCAGCCTTAATCCTTTCTTTGCAAGTGGGAACCACTGTTCACCCACTCTACTACCTCAAATTCCAAATAAACCAGTTCCTCACGCCGGTGATGTAAAGTGAATGCGATGCCGTAAAAGTTGAAATCGACGCTTGAATGTGATGACAAAGTTTTCCCTATTTATAATCTCTAACCTGGAGAAATTCTTGGCTTATTATACGTAGATTGTCCGTAAAGTTAGGGCTTCTGATTTTCTGGTTATGTGGAGGAAGAGCAGAGCTTTAGAAGAACGTTCTTTTGCATTCTTCCATTCCTAATTGTTGTTTTGTCGATTCTTGCTCTGGTTTCTGAATGTCGATTTGATTTCTTTTGTTTTATTATAGACGATTCGGTTGTTTGAACAAACTGGTACGTTTCTCAACTGTAATCTCGCAATTCTTTGGGGGTGTGAATGGTTTTGTATCTGTTTAGGGGAGTTGTGTGGCCTAATTGAAATTTGAAATAGGATTTGTTTCTGTTTCTTCACGAAATTAACAAGGCTTAAGATTGCGATTGTTCACTAGTTCTAGTGTTTCGATGTTTGATCCTTGATTTTAGGATAGGATGTGTGTTGTCATGATTGATTTTGGGCCGCGGCGACAAAAGTAGGAAAGCAATTAGGGGTGAGCATTCGTTTTTTTTTTTTGTGTTTGGTTCGAACTGAAAAAACCGAAATTTTCAAAACCGATTTAATAAAATGGCAAATCGAATCGAAACCGAAATATGTAAAAATCGATTAAATCGAATCGAATTTTTTTTCCTGTTATTTTGGATATTTCAGTTAAAACCGAAATAAAGTCAAGCACAGAGAAGAAGAAGCCCTCAGCAGCAAAGAAGACGCAGCGGCAGCCGGCAGACGTGGCACTCGGCGGTTGATACTCAACAGGACAAAGAAGCCTCAAGGGGTTGACACTGCAACGAGCCGGAGATCGGTTCCGTCATATCAGGAGGGAAGGATCGGGAGGTGCGAGATGGACTGCCGGTTCCGAGATGGATTCTTTCCAGGTCCGCTTTTTTAATCTTTTATTTTTTCTTCCCTGCGTCTCTTATTTTCATTGTTTGGAGTTGGATTAATAATTCCCAAGTAGTGCATTTGATCTTTTTAGGCTCCCCGTGCCTTCTCTGTTCTGATTAAGCAATTTGGATGAAGTTGATTAGTCCTGTTTCTAGTAGGCGGAGGTTCAGCTTATAGGATTTATAAGGGGTTGAATCCAAAATGGGATCAGTTCTGTTAGAAGCGGGTTCTTATAAATAATTGCTTCTTATTTGACTTGAATCTGTTATCCCTAGTATTGTGATGCCGGAGCTACGATCTGTGTCGTTGAAGGGGAAACCACCAGCGTAGGGGAGCCGAAGCAGCAGCCAAAATCCAAAGCAACTTCTTCATTTGGATAGAAGAAGTCAACGCTGGGAGTCCCATATGCATCTTCTCGATTGACGCTTGCATCTTCGCCAGATGGCGGTGAGACAAGCGGCGGTGACTGCAATGGGCTAGGGTCATTTCAGCGTGGTGAGACAAGCTGCACTAAAGGGGAGAAAGAGAACGAAGGGGCTGGAGGTGGAGGGGGCATTTGCCGCTACTGGTTAAGGACCAGCTTGGTTTTGCCGCTGTTGAAAGGAAGAAGACGATAAGGGTAAAATTAAATTTAAAAAGGTCATTCATTACGTGTAAACGAGTTTTTGACAATTAACGATAAGGATAAAGTTAGTTAATTGTCAAAAATAATAAAGATAGCCGCTAATTAGTTACCGATTCAGTTAGTCAATAATCAATTGTATACATTAATCCAAACAGAGATATTAGCCGGTTATTCCCTATGATAAAAGTGCCACCTTCTTAAAACGAGAGTTTAGCATATTTTTAAAATCGAACCAGTATTATTGGTTTTAGTAAAACTGAACCGAAAGCTAATCAATTAACTAGTTACCGATTCAGTTAACCGTCAGTTCGATTTGTCACTTACCCAGATGTCACTACAATTCCATTAACCAATTTCCCTCTTCAAAATCTTAGATACAAACAGGGCTTCAATAGCGGTCCCCCCCTTGAAACATGCGTAAGATATGTGATACGTAATGGGCCCTAAACCCATCAAAAGACCCAGTGTCAGACAAATTCACACTTGGAATTATAATATCCAAAATTTTTTAGAGTGTTGGCATTGACTGATATCTTCAAAGGCTGACTTAAGAATGACTTACATATGTTCACTAATAATGTGCCCGGAAACAATTTCCTTGGCATAAACACGTGGAAGATATATAGTCAAAGTGATGGGTCAAGTCCACAAATTATATATTATTACTATTATTCCTCCCTCTCAATAGCTATTCCATGGCTGATCAACCGCCGTTGAAGACTGACTTTTCATATATACTTTGCTTCAAGTTCAAGGCTGACTTAGAAAATGACATAATTGGTCACAAGTAGTAAAATGCTGGGAACCATCTTTGGAAC
This sequence comes from Nelumbo lutea, assembly GCF_056320005.1. NCBI lineage: Eukaryota > Viridiplantae > Streptophyta > Magnoliopsida > Proteales > Nelumbonaceae > Nelumbo > Nelumbo lutea. Next base: position 210,890,109 of record NC_142684.1, read on the forward strand.
ATGAGCATAGATAAACTTCACTCATACCTCAAGACAAATGGGTCAAAGTCCACCCCATAATTATTAATTCCTCCTTGTACTTATCATATGGCTACTCCTTTATCAGAACCATCTTATTTCTTTTTCATTTTTTATGGAAAAAGGTGAGCTACACAAGTCTAGGGTAGCTCTTTCCCTTACATCCGCTTTACAAATAAAATTGAAACCAGATCCTAAACTCATTACTACCCTTTCGGTTATTAAGAACTTTACAAGCTAACCAATCAACCAACTAATCCGCTTCCCGATACATATGCTTGAATATGATATTAAGGTTAAAAAACTCAACAAGGTTTCGATACTCCCTAATGATACTAATCAATCTCCACGAGGGTGAGATTCGACCATTGAAACAATCTATAAGCAATTTAGAGTCTCCTTCAATGGTGATTAGTAGGTCCTTGAAGTTAATCGCGATGTTGATAGCCTCCCATGCAACCCAACCTTCTGCAAGGTTGATCATCGTGATACCAATCCCAAACGCTTTGATCTCGAAGACATAACCTTGATGGTTCCTAGCAACACACCCAATGACACCGTTGCCATTAATCAAACATGAAGCATCAAAGTTGATTTTGATACAATCAGTTTTGGGTTTATTCCACTTAACAAGATTTAAACTTTTACTGTTAGTGTTACCCATGCAAGAAGAAGCTTCTTTAATTTCATTTCAGTAAGCAAAAGCTCTGCCAATGATGTTCTCTGCATTACTGAAACATCCATTAAAACATTTATTATTTCTATTATTCCAGATGAACCAAGAAACACAAGCAAATTTTTCTCTCAGGAAGTTATCCCTAGAATAACCATTTGGCTTGTTAAATAAAGACCACCACTGCCTGACCGACGAGAAAGAGTTCATGGGAATTAGAAATTCCTCATAAAAAATGCTCCAAATTTTTTTAGAGTTTTTACATCCAATAAACAAGTGGTCAAAGTCCTCTACCTCCCTACAAAAGGCACAAGCTGGGTCAATTCTTAGACCCTTGGCTATAAGACTATTTTTCGTGAGAAGTCTATTATTTAATAAGAGATAGAGAAAGATTTTAATTTTTGGGGGGAACATGAATTTCCAAAAATTAATTTGATAGTTGGTAGTAAGACACTCACCACTATTAAACCGGAACTCCTCTTCATAAGTTGTTTTAACTGAGAAGTTACCATCCGGGGTGAATTTCCAAACTCTTTCATCTTCATACTCCCCATGGGGAATTAAAAATAGGCTGGATACACTGCCAAGCCTGGTAAGTGGTAATAGACCTAATAAAATCCTCTTTCCACACTCTCCTTTCAAGGTCAATTACCCAACTAACCGTCAAATCCATATCAATCAAATCTCTCCTATTATTAAATTCAATTAGAGGACCATTACAAGTCCATGAATCCAACCAGAAATTTACATTTTTTTCCATTGCCAATTCACCACATAGAACCCCTTTTAATAAGTTCTCTGAAAGACAAGATGCCTCTCCAAGCCCAAGAAGAACTATTCTTTTTTTTTTTTTCTTGCATCCCAGAAATTATTGTTATTAAGGTATTTATTAGTCACTATCTTGACCCAAAGATTGTCATGGCAAGTTAAAATTTTCCACCCCAACTTAGCAAGAAGGGCCTTATTCATCCATTTAAGATTCCTCACACCTAAACCACCCCATTTTTTGGGAGAGCAAACCCTGCTGCACCTGACAAGATGAATGGGGTTTTGGCTCTTTGTACTCGACAAAATAAAGTCCCTTTAGTCTTTTTCTAAATCAGTGGACCACATTGCTTGGAATTTTAAAAGCTTGCATAACAAATTGAGGAACCATTGAGGTAGAAGAATTAATTAAAGTTAATTTCCCAGAGAATTTTTTTTCCAATCTACCAGTTTGTTATTCATTTTTTCTTTCAAGAGTTTCAAAGTATTTTTTGTCACTCTACCCTCAACAATGAGAGTACCAAGATAGGTTCTATTCCTATTCCCAATTGGGATTTTAAGAATTCCGGCCATAATTTTCTGATGCCTATTGGGGATGTTTTTGGAAAAGGAAAAGGTCAATCTAAAATAATTGGGCAATTGACCAGATGCTTTTGCAAATATATCCAAGATCTCATTGATTTTAATACAAGCATTAATAGAGGTTTTAGTAAAAATGATATAGTCATTCGTAAACTGAAGAATTGGAATTTTCGGACCTCCCTTAAAGGCTTTATAGCCAATATCATTTGTTCCACTCAACGCCTCTTTATAAAAATTATTTGCAAGGGCTTCAGCACAAAGGACAAAAATATATGGGGAGAGGGGATCACCCTGCCAAATACCCCAAATGGCCCTAATGGTACGAGTAGGAGATCCATTTAAGAGAATCTAAAAAGAAACAGAAGTGATGCATTCCATCCCTTGCTTGCCTCTCTTTTCTTTTCATAGTATGCATCATTTCATGAGCAATGAGAATGTTATCAATAATTTGTCTACTTGGAATGAAAGAACTCTGAAATGGGGAAATAATGTCATCTAGGTACAGCTTAATTCTGTTAACAAGAATTTTGGAAATGATCTTGTAAATAACATTACACGGGCTAATGGGTCTAAAATCATTAATCCGCTTCGGGTTATCACAATTAGGGATAAGGGTGATAAACATTCTATTTAACTCAACATTCATTTTCCTAGAATGGGAAAAAGCTTTAACTGTCTTATAGATAAAATCTCCAACAATATTCTTGAACGTTTTGAAAAAATAAACATTAAGTCCATTAGGAACAAGGACCTTCATATCCTTCATCGATAGAAGGGTATTATGAATTTCTTCATTTGTAACTTCTTTACATAGGGAAGTATTCAAAGATTCTGTTGCACAACCCCCTATGTTTGAAATGAAATTATCAACCTCTGAAATACCCTCAGACTTGAACCTTTTCTCGTAACCACTACAAAACACTTCTTTGATATTTTCAATGTCATCCACCTAGATACCATTGTCATTTCTGATTTTTTTTTTATTTTTTTTTAATTCTTCGAATAGTTGTGGCGGTGTGAAAAAATTTATTATCTTTATCTCCAAGTTTAATCCAATCAACTCTAGAATTTTGGGCCCAATAAACTTCTCTAGCAAGAGTGTTGTTAAGAAGCTTTTGAAGGGCAATGTCATCATTAATGTGTGTTCTATTATTTGGGTCATCCTCTAACTGCTCTTGGATCACCTGGAGTTTCAAAAGAATCTCTTCCTTCCTCCTTCTGATATTCCCAAAATGATGCTTACTCCAGAATTTGAGTTCTTTAACAAGATTATTTCTTTTCTTGCAAAATTGATAGGTCCTACAACCAATAATGTTGATATCCCAAGCCCTCTTTATAACCTCTTCAACACTAGGATCAAGGCACCACATGGCTTCAAATCTGAACGGTCTAGGACCATACGAAATTTGAGTATTATTATCAAGAATCATAGGGGTATGGTCTAATGCCATAAAAGGAAGATTAATGAACCTACAATTATTAAACTCACATCTCCATTCAGCATTTGACAGGACCCAGTCAATTCTTTCTTTGGTATTATTGTTTTTCCAAGTGAATTGGCCTCCCTCCATCTCTACTTCAATAAGATTACAATAATCTATTAATTGATTAAAATTTCTGGTTTGGTAAGGCTTAACTACCGAACCTCCTTGTTTATTCTCACTTCTTCTCATGGCATTGAAATCTCCCATATAATACACCACACCCCATGAGTACAATCAGAAATGTTTCTAATCTAGTCCCAAACTTTAATTTGATCAATTTTACAAGGAGGAGCATAAACAAAAGTATTCAGCCTACTTTTATTAGAGCTAAGATCAGTAATGCATGCATGGATAATCCTATCATTTGAAAAAATAATATAAATAGAGCAAGCTGATGAATCCCATAACAACCACAGACCACCTGAAAAGCCAATTGAGTCAACTAAATGGAATTTATCAAAATTTAAAGTTGACACAATATTTTTTGCTCTAGTTGGATTAACCCTTGTTTCCATAAAGCAACAAACACTTGGCTTGTACAGCCTACATAATTCAGCAACTTGTCTTCTCAACTGGATTCTTCCAGCCCCTCTAACATTTCATATAAGAATCTTCATTTGGTTACATTCGCTTCTTTAGGACCCTGCTCGTCCATGTTGAGAAGAGTTTCGGCCGAGCTTGGTAGCACAAGCTTGTAATTCAAGCGAGGGCACCAAGGTGGTTGAACGTTGGCCCAATTCTGACAGGCAGGAGTGATCGGAGTAAATTTGCTGGCATGTCCATTCCAAGTAGGGAGTTGAACCATCCTTTTTCGAATGAGCGTGAGAAAACTAAAATTTCAATAAAAATACAAGTGGGTTAAGTCCACGTATTAATTAGATACACTTTAATTAGATTCAAAATTGTCTTTTTTTAAGCAGATAAGGCACTATCTCACTAAACCCAAGAAAGATGAAGCGGATAAGGCATGTTGAGCAGATATTATGTTAATAAGTCACTTAAGTGCAACACTTCTAAGCGAGCCCTTATTAAAAAAAAAAGCTTTGACAGTTCACTCTAGTCTTTTAAAATCCGACTGTGGCTTTTGCATGTGGAAAGGTTAAGAATTAGGGTTTTAGAGACTCGATGAAGGAAAGGGCAAAATAGTCTTAAATTAAAGTTATACAAAAGGTATTTTTGAAATTTTGAAATGTCTAAATATCTTAAACTGATATTAAGTGTTTTAATTTTTTATATCAATTTAACTGATAGAAGGCTAAATGACCAAACTTGAGTTTTGGAATTTCAAACTAGTGGTGGATTAGGACCTTTGATTAATGGGGGCAGACATTATCACAACATCAACTTAGTGATAATAAGGTGGGTTTGGGGCAAGGACAATGTCAGCACCCAAAAGTGGATATTTCCCCCTTGTAACTTGTAAATCCCTGTTCAGACACTTCACAAGACTAATTCGACACCTCCTAAAGACTCTAGGTACCCTAAGATCCTTACTTGTCAAATTTCATTTTAGTGCTCCATCATTTGCCCCTTGATTGAAGCAGGATTCCTTTTCAGCAATCTTCATTGTTTAAGACCATGATCTCCTAAATCCCCTAGATACAGACCTCTTTAGACCCATTTGACCGCTCCAATGAGTCCAAAACCCTCAAAAACCCCACCCAACCAAGTTTCACCTAAAAACTCCATTCATAGCCCTCAAACTAAGCAAGATTTTATTTCACAAGTTGTTATTTGTTTGCACAACTCTCTCATGATATAACATCAACATAGTAGCCCTCCTTAAGTAAATCCTAATCACCCAAAAGTTGCTTACCCTTGGATCAAAATATTCCTTTGTTACAACTTTTATTAGAACCCCCTCCAAAACTTTAAAATAAGCAACACACCCCCCATACATCTTTTGAAAACCCCAGATTTACTTTATTTAGACCATTTTATCCTTGAAAATCCTCACAATACCCAAAATACCCCAACACATCCTTTTTCCTAGAAAACCTAGATTTGGGCCTCATTTGATAACACTTTTCAGAGGTTTGGTGTCTGAAAAGAAAGACTCATTTGGTGTTGCGTCTGAAAATCGATTTGAAATATTTTTTCAGATTTGAAATTTTAAGTCAATAGCCTAACACTTATGCGTTCAGACATAATTGAGAGGTGCATAAAAGACATAAATACCCTAAAAAAAATTTAATATTACATATTTTTTTCCTTCATGTAAATCAAATCGAATCCTCACTGCGAACTAATGAAGCTCTACCACCACCACCGCCACTGCACTCTCTCTGTCTCTCTCTCCGGTATTCCCGCCACCGTGGTTCTTCTCTCTCGCTCTCGCTCTCGCTCTCCCTCTGCCCTATCTTCCGCCACCACAGCGGTGGTTCTTGTTAGACAATTGTATACCCTTAGCTCCAATCAGAATGATGTACATTATGAATTTATTGTAAATGAATAAAATACATATTTGATTCATGTTCCCGTGGTGTGTTTCTGTATAATACCCTTAAACTGGACACTTATGAGACTCATGTGAGTTTAGAATGTTCACAACCGTTCGATAAGTCGGGGGAGATTTATCCTGCCAAGGGTGACACTAGTGTTCTGCCAAATGTTGGGGTGGCCTGTCTCAGCCGCCAGGGTGAGACCCAAGGCACATGCAGTGTAGGATTAATTGAATCTTTGAACCGGACTAAATTTCCAGTATTGCTCTGGACCTTGGAGATTGATGGGCAAAATTGGAAAGTTACACCTGACCCCTAGACTTGATTATGATACTACACTAGGTGTCGGATTGGGCTGTCTTTGATATGCCAATCAGTGAGATCCTTAGTGGGGGTCAAAACCTGGGTATGTTGGGACAGTCTGAGAATTCATCTGAGGGAGTGATCATAGTGACAGGATCAGCCCCTTTGTCAGACAAAGGTAATGATCGGGGATGCACTCTCTGATGGAAACCAAGACTGCCAGCAACCGATTTCAATCGTTGAGATTTGTTTTGCAAAATATATTTTATATGAGATATAAAAGTATATATATATTACGGTTTCTAATTGTTTGCAAAATGTTTTAATTCCCGGGATCCATGTGAGTTGAGGGTGCAGCACTGTTCCTTGCAGCCGAGGGAGAGGTCCTCTCTTGTCGGGTAGTGTTTGATCATTATGGAGTGAGAGGTTAAGTGTAAGACCATTGAGGGTAAAACCTGATGGGCTAATCTTGCATCTGCCCACAGTCCCTGGGTGTTACAAGGTGGCTTGGCCCAAGGACCACTTAGGGTAAGTGTTGGGCCCATAGAGCCCATGTGATGGGTTTCACGGGGTGCACTGTCCATAACAGTGTATTCGGCTAGGCCTTGTAACAAAGGCTGGGCTGAACCCATGTGGCTGACGTGTAGATCAATGTTTGGGTCCCACGCTATACAAGGAAGCCCAACCGGGCAGTAGTTTGGAAGGCTAAGTGAGCACATAACCTTATTGGGCCTAAAGCCCATTTCGAACTGGGTTGATTTGATCAGTTAAATAAGGGGCGAATTCTGAGATTGGATTAACAGATAGGATCGGGTCATAACCCTATCCACTCAGAGAGTCCAGATCTAAATGTGATTCAGATCTGGAGACCTCTTAATAAGATTAGTACAAGGCTGATCTAATCTGCAGATAAGATAATGGTTCACCCTTATCACTTAAAGGGAATTCTGATCCAAATATGACTTGGATCAGCAACTCCTAATGGGATTAGGAGCTGATCCCTTTAAGGTTATAAAAGGAGGAGGGGGCAGCAGCCTTTTGACACACTTCACATCCTATCTTCAAAGCTGAAATGACAGAAGAGAGAATTCAGCTTTACTACGCTAAATCTCTCTTGTCGCCTCCTTCCTGCCGCCGCCATATCTGCCAGTTCGATCTCCTGTTCTCAGTGGAAGTGATCAAGATCAGATCTTGATATTAGTTCTTTGTGGAAGGACTGATTTGAAGTAGTGCTCATGTGCCATTCAGCTGATTCTTGCGAAGGATCTAGTTCTTTTGAAGAACGTTGCTGATTCTGCTCCATCCTGCACTGCGCCATCTTCAGTGGGAGCAGTTTTTTGTTCCTTCCTTGAGCGTGAACACCTCCATTGAGAGATACTATTTCTCCATATCAGATATATCCCTCTCCTACAGCTTTTGTTCAAATCTGGTTCGGTTCTTGGCTCAAGATTGATCATTGAAAAATATAATTTTTCTAAAATAGGGAATACGATTCCCAGTAGGGAGGAGAGAAATTTTTGAAATTCGCCCATTCTATTCTGCAAGATTCGGGCGTCTATACGATGGATATCTCATCCCTTTAGTTCTTCTCTCTCTGCCCTGTCTTCCATCACCGACGCTGCAACTTACAATAGTGGTCCTCTGTCGCTCTCTATCTCTCTCTCTCCGCCCTATCTTTTGGCCGCCACCGCCGCTGCAAGTGGTTCTTCTCTGCCTTGTCTTCCGCCACCGCCGCTGTAAGAGAGTGAGAGCGAGAGAGAAGAACCATCGCCATGATAGTTCTCTCGTTCTCTCTCTCTCTCTCTCTTCACCATGTCTTCCCACAACCGTCGTTGAAAGTTGTAGCGGCGGCTCTCTCTCTCTCTCCCACTGTCTTCCCACTCTCACTCTCTCTTTCTGCCTCCATCCCCTGTCTTCCCACCACCGCCACTACCGCTACAAGTTATAGTGGCTGCTCTCTCTCCTCCCTGTCTTCTCTCTCTCTCGCTCTCGCTCTCTCTCTCCTCCCTCCCTCCCTCCCCGGTCTTCCCACCATTGCCACCACCACTACAAGTTGCAGTGGTGGCTCTCTCTCTTGCTCTCTCTTCTCCCTCCCTCCCTTCCCTCTCTCTCCCTGTCTTTTACCTTAATTTTTTATTCATTATTTTATTTTTTTATTAAACATTAATTATTTATTATTAAATTTACTTGTGTTATTTATTATTTATTAATTATTTTTATTAACTAGTAATTTTTATTTATTTTATTAATTTTTAAAAATTATTTTCATTTTTATTTGTGTAAATTATTAACTAGTAATTATTAATTATTTTAATATTTTATAGTCATTAATTATTTTTTTAATTTTAATCGTTTCATTTATTAATTAATAATTAATAATTTATTATTTTTTATTTGTATTATTTGAATGCAACACTTCACAGGCAGCTCACCATCATGCAGCACTTGCAGGCAGCTCGCCATCATGCAACACTTACAGGCAGCTCGCCACAGGCAGCTCGCCATCATGCAATACTTCACAGGCAGCTCGCCATCATGCAACACCTCACAAGCAGCTCGCCATCATGCAACACTTCATAGGCAGCTCGCCACCATGCAACAGGCAGCTCGCCACCATGCAACAGGCAGCTCACCACCATGCAACAGGCAACTCACCATCATGCAACACTTCACATGCAGATCGCCACAGGCAGCTCGCCATCATGCAACACCTCATAGGCAGCTCGCCACTAGGCAGCTCGCCATCATGCAACACCTCACAGGTAGCTCACCACTAGGCAACCCGCCATCATGCAACACTTCACAAGCAGCTCGCCACAGGTAGCTCGCCATCATGCAGCACTTACAGGCAGCTCGCCATCATGCAACACCTCACAGGCAGCTCGACCACCGCGTGATAATTCCTAGGAGCTCACCACCGTACCCCACATTTTACGGGATTGTGATTTGTAACGGCTATATTAGCTCACCCACTCCCCGATTTAGGTGGAAATGGGCCACCTTACCGGTTGGTGGCTTTATCCCCACCTAACACGAAAGCAGGTCCCATCACAGCGGAAATCCAGGATCTACTCCACCAAACCCACGAGGAAGAGATGGTAGCCCCTGCTCTCTAGCTCTCTCATTCTTTAATATCATTTTCAGCTCGCTACTAAGTGCTGACTTGGCCATCGGAGTGACCTCGCTGGGTAGACACCCCCGGGATCTCTGACTCATCTCTTTCAGGAACCCCAATTCTCGTCATTGCTGGCAGCCAGATCATCTCTAGCAGGGAGCAGCTGGGTTGCGCTACGCTAGGGAGCTCCACTTCAACCCCTGAGTCATAGGCCACTTGGGAGCAGACGAGCTGACGAGGTACTTAATCAAAAATTGATATGTGACCAGAAAACGTTACATCAATTACCATATTCTAAAATGCAGATGTCTCTGTCCCCCTTAGGATTTTATGGTTTTTGGTTTAAAAAATAAATGAAACATATATATAAGCTATTCACTCCCCTGTAAAATATGGCCATCTTTTAAAATCAGCCCGTGCATTTCATGGAGCTCTTCTTCTAATATGAGATCTATAATGGCCGGGTTAAATTTTATCGGGTTCGAAGAAAGAATGAAGACCGCACTTGGGTCAAGAAAAAGACATCAATACGTCACATATATGCAACGAGATAGAAATTTCAACTTACAGAGAAACAATAAGATATACGTGGGTCAAGCCTATGAAAACCTGGAAATGTTAAGCAACATGGAGGCAGTGTTGTTGCCCTCGTTTCGTTCCTATCTGTCCTAATTCAGTGCCTCTACATCTTCTGTTAACTAGAAACCAGAATGGGAAAAGGATTTGTTTTCACATTTTCACTCTACTTCATGATTGAGATCTTGATTTCTCATATACCTTTTACCTCCTGGTCAAATTTAGAACAGAATCATGTCTATTTTCACATTCCCACGAGAGTTGCAAATATTCCAAGTTAAACCATTTGTATTTTAAGATTGTTTGTTCATGTAAACAAGGTTCTAAATATCGATACAGGCCAGGCGTATCGGCCTGTATCGGTGCTTTTTTTATGTTTTATTTATTTTTTTTAAAACCGGTTCAGAGGGGTCGGTTTAAGTCCTGGCTATTCTTTGAACCATGGCCTGACCCGATACAACCCCTGTAAGGTTGCTGTATCGGGAAGGCCCCGATATGATACGTATCGACTAATACGGGTCGATACGTAATGATATTTTGAACCTTACATGTAAAGCAACTCCATCTGAAATTTGGCCTGTCAAACCCTGGCTGTAGTCTGTTTCTTTTCATTCCTTTCATGCAGCTATGTGCCTTCCTTCTTAATAAAAAACAACTAGGAACTTTGACCCGAAAAAGGAAGATTAAAGAAATAACAATGAGCAGTCTCTTTGCTAAATTCTTATATGAAAACAGGGTTCTCGACATCATCCAGACAAAATTCATCTTCTTCTAGAGTTCCAATTACTCTTGAAACAGATGCAGTCAAAACTCTAATTTTTTCCCTCTTTCTTTTGCAAATAAAAGCATGCTTGAAGGTCATGTGAAGCTACCAAACAATAGCATCCAAGATAATAGAGGTCAGACTTAAACTGAGAATGCAAAATCTGCAACAGAAGAAAATGTAGACCATTATTGTCAATGTGCCAGGAAAGCACAAAACCATTGGGATGTAAAATTTTTAGATAATTTTATTAATTACCTCTAATATAATAAAGTTGAGAAATACATTCACAATACAATTATAGAACATAATAATCAATTCAAATGTACATCCATGGCAATTGAAATTGGCCCAATAAAATCACATGGCAAGCCTTGTGGATGATTCTATGGGTTGTGTGTTACTACAAGATCATCATCTGGAAACCCTTGTGGATTTAGAAAAGGTTTTGGTGGAATCTGTAGAGTTCAATGCTGCTTTCCAACATCTCCACAACTCTGTTCATGGAAGGGCAACCTATAGGATTCATCTGTATGCACCATAGTGCAACCATAACCAACTTCTTTGCTATTTGTTTTTCCTCTTCCGTGATTGCTCCTACTCGCATGTCTTTTCCTTGGTTGAATTGATCATAGATCCAAGAGGGGAAGTAAATTTGACTTGAATGCTCTGCAAATGCATTTATGTTCTTTCTTCTTCCTACGATTTTCATCAATAGCATTCCAAAGCTATAATCATCAGCCTTGTATGAGACACCACCTATGTTTTTATAGAACAATTCTGGAGCTATATATCCCATTGTTCCACGTGCTGCTGTTAGGCTCACAATACTTTCATCTGTTGAATAGAACTTTGGAAGCCCAAAGTCTGATATCTTTGGAACAAAGTTTTTATCAAGAAGAATATTGTGGGGCTTGATATCAAAATGTAAAATCTGTATATCACATCCTTGATGTAGATATGCAATGCCACGAGCTATTCCCCCAGGCGATGTCATACATTTGCTTCCAACTGATCAGAGGGGTACTGTTTCCTTGTGGAGAAAAGATGTATTTCTCTAAAGAACCATTAGGCATGAAATCATAGACAAGAGCCCTTTTTGAACCCTGTGAACAGAACCCAATGAGTTGCACAACATTGACATGATGAATCCTTCCGATGGTGGCAACTTCATTGATGAATTCTTGGCCATTTCCCTTTATTGACCTAATATCTTTATTGCTACAGGATGGCCAGTTGGAAGCAGCTTTCCTTTAAATACCGAACCATAGCCTCCTTGGCCCAACTTGTCCTTGAACCCCCTTGTCATCTTCTTAGTGCTTGATAAGAGTACCTGATTGGCTTGAGAGTTGTGGTTCTGTAGAAAGTCTTCAATGTTATCATCCACTCTGTCGTAGTTTCCGAATCAAAAGCACCACCAGGAAATATACAACCACGCATGCTGCTATAAATAATCCTACATAAATTATTAGTATGGTTTCCATAACATAACTGTTAGAACCTTACAACCTAAAACCTAAACCAAATAAATCTAAACTACTCTACTCTTATGAAAGTGCCAGTATGAGATTGAATTGAACACATAGTATATATAACAAAGCATCTGTCACATCTTATGCTTATTAGCATTGCTCAATTTGACACGGAACCAGAAAGAGGTTGATTTCAGTTTTATACAGTTCAACCGACCATTCTTGGAACAGTTTTCCAAACACTATTGATACCATAAAGAAGATGCAAAAATTATTTGAAGGAGTTGTAGCATTTATCTGTTCTTGCGTAGTGTTGTAAAAATAATAAAGAGACAAAATGGAGCTTATCGGTAATCGTTTTCTAAATTGAAGTTGCAGTGATGTGAAGTTGCAGAATATCAAAACCGGGAATTACAGGAAGAAGGAGGGCGCTGAGTCATGACACTTGGCCACTCTCCTTAAAATTACATTTGCCCCCTAAGGTGCAGCCAGGTGATCGCAAATCAGTCGCTAAGATAAGACAATCCACAGGCTTCTGGTAGGCGTGCACTCGCTTACTAGACCTCCGCGAACATAGAAGATTGATGCTCAGATTTCACAAGGAAGATAGAGAAGAATGCCAAAAAATGGTGTGTGTTAACTAGGTCGGCCAACACTCTTCTTATAGAGTGCTCTTAGACCCGAATGAACATAGATGTGTCCTTTCAGACAGGAGCCTCTTCAGAACAGTGCACCTGTTCAAAGAGGAACAAGGAGGAAGAAGAGACACGAACAGGAGAAAACATTTTGATTTAAAAATTAAATTCAAAATTGAAGAGACACATTTTAAATTAAAGGGGTGTAATTTGGTTAAAACAAAATGATCCAGTGATTACACGCACACGTACACGCACGCACACACGCGTGGGTGCGTAAGTGTGAAAAGCACCCCCAACCTCCACCCCCCTCACATGCATGGAATATCTATAGTGCTCTCCTCTTATGGGTCCCTCCCTACCCATAGAGAGAGCAAAGCTACAAGTATACTCAACCTCCACTCCTTTTCCAAGCAATGTGGGACAATGAGTTTTACCATATACTCAAGGGTGGAAAGAGAAAAAGACAAAAAGCAAGAGGGAGGAGAGAGATTCTTGAAAATTTAAATCTTCCCCCAACAATCCCCCACAAGATTCAAAGTTACAAGAAGATCGAACAATCTGAGCAATGCAATGAGAAAAGTATTCATGGTGATGTCTTTTGGACTTCAATCAACACTTAAGTATGACAGGCTATGTTACAAAGTACGGGTGGAGTCAGACTCCTTCAACCTTTCCTCTTTGTTGTAACTAGCTAACCGGCCAACCAACTCAACTCACCAGTTCTTTAGTGATTCTTTTGTTTTGGAACATTTCGTCCTTGTTCCCCTCTTGGAATAATGAGTGTTTAGAGAGTCAGCCCTACATCTCTCTTAGAAGTGGCCACACTTCATACTCACTTAGGTCAGTTATTAGTGTGCACTACACACACTATTCCTAACTAGTTAAGAGCCTCATGTTCAATCTCCTCAAACTACAGTGAGCACTATCTTACCTCGGCATCTGAAATGAGACACAAACTAATAGTGCTTTCCCAAGTCATCTAGTGACTCGTTTTTACCCATTCAACCTAATTCCAAGGATCTTCTTTCACATAGGTTGGGTGTCCATTACTAATGACTTTGTAATGGGCTTCAGCCCCATTCCTACCGATGCCTCATAAACCACCTTAGAAATCTGTGGTTTGGTTAACGAATTTGCAAGGTTCTTTTTAGACCTTACAAAATCTAGAGTGATTGTACATTCGCTGAGGTATTGTCTTACCAGGTTATGCCTTAAGCGGATGTGCCTTCTTTTACCGTTGAACGTCTGGTTCTTGTCTTTGGCTATTCCTGCTTGGCTATCACAATTGAGAGATATGGACAGAAACGGACATGACCAAAGTGGTATATCTGCCAGCAAGTTCCTTAGCCACTCTACCTCGGACCCCGCCAATTCTAGTGCATTGAATTCAGCCTCCATTGTTGAACTTGTATTGCATGCTATGCTACCATCTTGACATATGCTCAGTCCCGGGCTTCCTTGATTAGGTCTAACTCTGCATCGAGGTCGGTCCAGAGGGTTGGAGCACCAATCTCTATAGGTACCATAGCTTCAGCTTCGTAGGTCAGACTAACGGGTGTCTCACTGGTGGTTGTAAGTGGAGTAGTCCTATATGCCTAGAGTATGCTTGGTAGTTCCTCGACCCACCTCCCCTTGGCCTGGTCTAACCGAGTCTTCAGGCTGTGTAATAAGTTTCGGTTGGTTACCTCGGTCTGCCCATTGCCTTGGGGTCGGTGTATAGCGGTGGTCCAATGGTCGATCTTCAGGTCAGAGTAGAGGGCCTCGAACTTTCAGTCAGTGAATTATGTCCCGTTGTCTGTAATGAGGATGCACAGAATGCCGAATCAGTAGACAATACTTTTCCAGAAAAAGTTCTAGGCATTGTGCGCGGTGATGCGTGCTAGAGCTTCGGCTTCCACCCATTTGGGGAAGTAGTCTACCATCACCAAGAGGAATTTTCTTGAGTAACCACAGCGGGGAAGGGGCCGAGGATGTCCATTCCCCATTGTGCGAATGGCCTTGGGCTGGTGATCGGCTTCAGGGGACTGCAGTCTAGTGATGGAGATTGGAGTGTCGTTGACAAATGCCGCATTTTTGAACTAACTGGGTTGCATCTTGCTTCATCGTCGGTTAGAAATAAACTTGCCAGAGTGCCTTGTGTGCCATTGTGCGTGCATCGGGATGGTCTCAACAGATACCTTCGTGGATCTCCCTGAGGACGTAGTCTGCCCCGGATGGGGAGAGGCATTTCAGGTAAGGGAGAGTGTGTGAGAGGCGGTAGAGTTCCGGTCAATGTAAGGGGGGAAAAGATTCATTCCCAATTCATGAGGGGATGGTATTTATAAGGGGTGCATAAACACATTTGGAAAACCAATAAAACAAATCGAGAGATACTAAGCTCTAAAAAGGCCAAAACATTTGCGGGGCTGGGGAATTCACTAAGAATGGTGTTTACGGGGGGTAAATACATTTGAAGAATAATAAAACAACTCTAAGGGGGAATGAACTATTAAAAGTTCAAAACAAAATCTCTTTGAATGGAACATGAACTTCTAACGAGTTAACTTTCATGAATGTTAAAATAAGAGACACTAGAGGTGTATAGTGGGTGGCCCGCGGGCTGTCATGGGCCGTGTCACCTTCCTCGGTGAAAAATTTGGGGGTTAGCACAATACGACCCACAACCCAGGCCTGTGCAGGCCCATGCCGTTCTGCGAGTCGAGCTAGCCCATGGATCGAGCCTTGGGCCCAGTCGGGTTGGGCCAATGTTATTTATTTTAAAAAATGACAAAAAACTTAAAAATTTTAATTTTATATGAATTTTGTATATACAATTGCTTATATATACAATAATTAAATAAATTAGTATAACAAAATTAAAAAAAAAATTATTTTATTAATATATTATATAATGATAGAGGATGATTTGACCCGACCTACTGAAATGATGACACGTGGACCTGACTCAGCACGAGCAACAGCTCAGCAGCCTGGCTTGACCGCGACCGAGTAATGAGTCTGTAGAACAGCTCGCTACGTCATAGCTCTCTATAAGGGGAGCTCGCTACAATGCGAGCTCCAGATTCCCCGAGCTACTGAGAAGGGAATACTCCAAGATTATTTCAGCTCGCGAGCTAGGGAAACTAGCTCGCTCTAGCACCTGGGCAGAAGAGCTACCCCAAAGACCAACCTTGATGAGGGTCACCTCGAAGTACCCCTAAGAGCTTGCTACAAAGTAGCGCACGGCAAGGATAGCCCACTACGAAGTAACTTGCGACTGTGATGCGACACTCTCAGGAAGCTTCCATCTGACAAGACCGTACTCGTCAGACTGTGCCACATCTCTTGACCGACGGCGTAGTCCCTGCTCAATTGACAGTCTGCCCCATGTCTCTCGACAGATGGTGGCATGCTTGTCCCTTCGGAGACATGTCACTCAGCCGAACAGGCAGTACGTTGTAACGATCACCTGCGCAGCCCTGGCAGGTAACGGTTGCGACAAGAGCTCAGTGGCGGTTACGCCTGATTTGACACGGACACCCCTATAAAAGCCCTCAAAGCGGAGAGTCAGACTCTCGCTCGAATTAGATCTGAACTTGCACTCTTACTTGCTCACGAGCTAATCTCGAGACATAGTGATCTAGCGCGATCTACACTCTTAGCCTTTTATACTCTCTCTCTTCTTCTTCCCCAGCGTTCTAACTTAAGCTTCGGATTATTCCCGCCGGGCAAATCCCCGGGAGTCCTTCTTCTTCATCTTCTCAGGTGTCATTCGTTGCCAAGAAGGAGCCAGTCCGCAGCCAGTTAGGAGTGCACAGATAGTGCCGCATCATTTGGCGCCGTCTATGGGAACGCTTCTAAAAGCCTTCCTCTAAGCTTTTACAACACCTTCTTCCAAAAACATAGCATTCTTCATGGCTTCTTCCAGCAATGCCGGACATGGCAACAGCCAGAACGCTTATGGGGAGCAGCCCCAACTTCCTACTGTCTGCATTGAACAGTTTACTGTCCCCCTCATCATGGACGGAATCCCCAGCTTGAATGTGCCTCTTATAGTGGCACCCGCCATTGCCCCGCTCCCTTCTACAGTAGGAGCCACCTCTGCTGAACCCTTAGTTGTTCCCACAATGGCCAACCCGAACCAACTAGAGGACTTAGTGCAATGCATGCGGGCCATGCAGGCTCAAAGCAACAGTTCCAACAATGTCAACTCTACCAACAGCAAGTACTAGACCAGGTTTACTAGTACCAGTACCAGCAGCAGTTTCCCTCTCTGCCTCAGGCCCAGGTGTCACTTCCCTCTTGGCACCCGGCCACGAAGCAGGCCAAGCCAACCCGTCGGAGTGAGCGGCCTCGTTGGGGAGAAGCCTCCCAGGTCCAGGATCCAGCCAAGAGCCACGCCTCTTCCCGTAGCAAGAAGGAGAGGCCGGCTGCCCCCTTGGCACCCGCCTCGTAGCCTGTGGGCGGGTCAGGGGCCTCTCACCCAACAAAGCCCGTGTCACCACAACCTTCGCAGTTCGAGCTCCCGTTAGCGGACAATCCGTTCGAGGTCCTTGCAGCGGGCTACAGACAAGGCCCTTCAGTCTAGAGTCATCACCAGCAGTCCGAGCCTATCGAGCTCAGAAACACCGAGGCGTCGAGCACCAACGCCGAACCAGTAAAGCAGCAGCGAAGACGTCGGCGAGCTCGCCGAATTGCTTCCAGAGCCTCTCCCGAGCTCAAAGGAAAGGAGGAGGTGTGCTCAGCTGAAGTGGAAGCTACCCCCCTCCTCTCAGTTTCTTCCCCACTATCTCCAGAACTCCTTGTTGTACCCATGCCAAAGGATTTCAAGCTCCCTCCTCTAGACAAGTATGATGGGTCTTTCGATCCAAATGACCATGTGGACGCCTTCCATTCCCGGATGCACCTGGCACGGGCCAGCGAGTCCTGCATGTGCATGGCCTTTCCACTACTTTGAAAGGAGTGGCCTGCACATGGTACCGGAACCTCGCGCCCGGCTCGGTAAGAAGTTGGGCGCAGTTCGTGCAGGTTTTCTACTCCCACTTCGTCACCAGCAAGAGATGCCCGCGAACTTAGGAGAGCCTCCTCGGCATAGTGCAAAAGGAAGGGGAGTTCATCCGGAGCTACACCAAGCGGTTCAATGATGCTTGTTTGCAGATACCCGACCTAGATCCCGTAGTTCGCCTCACAGCAGCCAAGCAAGGTATCACCCATAAGGAGTTCAATCAAGTGACACGTAGTTGTCAACCAACCCAAAACCGTAACCGAGTTCCTTAAGCTCGCAGATCGGTTCATCGAGTAGGAGGAGATCAACCAGAAGGGCAAGTAGGCCGCAAAAAAAAGAAAGAGGGAGCCAGAACCCCCGTCTCAGGGCGACAGCAAGAAGAAGAAAGACATAGCTCGGGGGGCGAGGCCAGTTCAGCCCTCTCGAGCTCCAGCAGTAGAAAGGGACTACACGCCCCTCAACACAAAACGGGCTGATATCCTCATGGCGATCAAGGACACTCCATTTGTGAAGTGGCCACCTTGGTTGAAGGCTGACCCTAGCACCCGAAATAAAAATTTGTATTGTAGCTCTAATAAAGATCACAGTCATAGTACCGAGAGTTGTAAAAACCTCCGCGATGAGATAGAAGAGCTCATCCATTGCGGATATTAACGAAATTTTGTACAAAATAATAATAATAATAATAAAGCAGGTCGACAAGGGGAGTAAGGTAGAGACGCTCCCGAGTCCAGGAGGCAAGCAGAACAACCGCAGAAGCAGCCCCCCGAGGAGAGACCAGTCCAGGGGATCATCCATGTTATAGTCGGAGGCTCGATCGTGGCGGGCTGCACCTCAGTAGCAGCTCGCGCGTCAGCTCATGAGACCGGCAGGGAGGGGCAGAACCCTCCGAAGTGCCCAAGGACAGAAGACCCCATCTTCTTCATGGAGGACGATGCACACGGGGTCCATTACCCCCATGACGACGCGCTCGTCATAAAAGTGAAGATCAATGACTTTGAAGTCAAGCGAGTCCTCATCGATTCAGGCAGCTCGGCAGGCATCCTCTTCAAAGCGGCCTTCGACAAACTTCAGCTTCAGGAGAGTGACTTAAAGCCCACGAACACTCTCTTGGTGGGCTTCAGCGGAGAGGAAGTTCGACCCCTAGGAAGGGTGACGGTACCTGTGGAAGTCAGCACCTGGCCTAGCATTGTGAGGCTCAACCATGACTTCTTGGTGGTTGCGACCCCCTCCCCGTACAACGCCATAGTAGGTCGGCCGATTACTCATGCTTTACGGGCTGTGGTGTCCACCTACTACTTGGCCATGAAGTTCCCCACGGACTTTGGCATCGAGGTAGCGCGAGGTGACCAACTTGAGTCTCGCAAATGCTACGGCACCGCCCTCAAGGGAAAAGCCAAGGTGGCCGACAACCTCGAGCTGGAGCGACCTACGGAGCAGAGCAAGGAGCGTGCTGTGCCTACGGAGGAGACCGTCTCCATCCCAACCTCGACAGAGGACCCTACCCGAACACTTTAGATCGGTGCTTCCGTCGAGGAGTCCCTGCGATCTGAACTGGTATGTTTTTTACTTAAGAAATTAGATGTTTTTGCTTGGTCCGTGACGGAAATGCCCGGCATAGACCCCAGCATTATAACTCATAAGCTTAATACTGATCCTGTAGTTAGGCCCGTTAGATAGAAGAAACACAACCTAGCCCCGGGGCGGTGGAGGGCAATCGACGAGGAGGTCGGGAAGCTCCTTGCGGCCAATTTTATCAGGGAAGTCCATTACCCAAGCTGGGTAGCCAACCTCGTTCTAGTAAAAAAGGCTAGCGGTAAATGGCACATGTGTGTCGACTAAACCGACTTGAACCGAGCTTGCCCAAAGGACTGCTTCCCACTCCCCAGGATTGACTGCCTAGTGGACGCGACCTCGGGGCATGAGTTGCTGAGCTTTCTAGATGCCTACTCGGGATACAATCAAATCAAGATGGACCTAGCCGATGAAGAAAAAACTGCCTTTATAACTGAGCTCGACCTGTACTGTTACAAGGTCATGCCCTCGGATTAAAAAATGCCAGGGCGACCTTCCAAAGACTTGTAAATAAATTGTTTGAGCCATTGATTGGCCAAAAGGTGGAATGTTATGTAGATGACATGGTCGTCAAAACCCAACTTTCTTGCGACTTAATACAAGACTTGAACCTAGTTTTTGAAATTCTGCGTAAATTCAATATGAAGCTGAAGTGTGCCTTTGGGGTCACATCGGGTAAATTCCTGGGGTACATCATGAACCGACGCGACATTGAGGCCAACCTGAACAAAATAAAGGTCATCTTAGACATGCAACCACCCCGAAAAATGAAGGAGGTTCAGAGGCTGAATGGCCGAATAGCGCCCTGAGCCGCTTCATGTCCAAGTCAGCAAATCGTTGCCTGCCTTTCTTTAAGGCAATCAAAAGCAAAGGGTTCGAATGGACCCAAGACTATCAGCTCGTGTTTGACGATCTCAAAAAATACCTCGCTAGTATACCGGTCTTAACCCGACCTGAAGAGGGTGATGTTTTAGAGTTGTACCTCTCGGCCAGCGACGAAGTGGTCAACTCGGTACTAATAAAAGAAGTAGATCGGGTCCAGCGACCTATCTACTATGTTAGTAAAGTGCTGTAGGGAGCAGAGACAAGATACCCGGAGATAGAAAAACTGGCCTACACACTGGTTATCGCAGCTCGAAAGCTCTGCCCGTACTTCCAAGCTCACACCATTATCGTCCTCATCGACAAACCTCTGAGGCAAGCCTTACTCAAGCCCGAGGTCTCTGGTCAACTGACGAAGTGGTTCGTTGAGCTCAGCGAGTACAATCTCCAATATAAGCCCAAGCCTTAGCAGACTTTGTTGCAGAACGCACTTTCAGCTTCGAAGTCCCTAGGCTGGTTGAGCACGAGGCCCCCAGTTCGGGCGAGCCTGATGCTCCCAGGCCGGTCGAGTCTGAGCACCGTGAGGTTGCAGCCAGTGTGGCATCTCTCCTAGTTAGGCCAAGCGCAAACTGAGATGAGGAGCCTTGGATCATTCACGTAGATGGCTCCTCAAACCAGTAGGGCAGCGGAGCCGGAATAGTCCTACACAGCCCAAGTGGCACAAAGTTGGAGCACGCACTGCGCTTCGAGTTCGTGGCATCCAACAATGAAGTGAAGTACGAAGCGTTGATAGCCGGGCTAGCTCTAGCCAAAGAAATGAAAAACAAGCACTGTATCATCTGTAGCAACTCTCAGCTCGTGGTCAATCAGGTCATAGGAGAATACGAAGCTCGCGAACCAACAATGATTGCTTACTTAGCCAAAGAACAAGGGGCCCTGCTCAACTTCCAGCCATACTTCATCAGGCAAATCCCAAGGTCGGAGAACGCTGAGGCCGACGCCCTGTTCCGGTTAGCCAACACCAGTGATAATACCATGAGAACCGTGTACATAGAGAACTTGTCTCGGCCTAGCATTCTCGGGGGGGCAGAGGAGGTCGCTCCCGTCGCTCAAGCAGAGCCAAGCTGGATTGACCCGCTCGCGAGCTTCTTGCTACATGGGACCCTCCCTACAGATCGCAACGCCGCCAGAAGGGTAGAGCGTCAGGCAGCCAAATATGTCATGATAGACGAATGGCTGTATCGAAGATCCTACATGCTCCCCTACCTGCACTGCTTGCGACCTACCAAAGCCGAGCTCGTACTCCGCGACACTCATGATGGTCTGTGCGGTGGACACTTGGGGGGGCAGGGCCCTCGCCCAAAAAGCACTACGATAGGGATACTACTGGCCGACAATAAAAGCAGACGCCATTGAACTCGTCAGAAAGTGTGACAAATGCCAGAAGCACGCCAACATCCACCATCAACCCGCTACCAACCTCAAGTACCTCACCAGCCCGTGGCCTTTCGCACAATGAGGCATCGACATACTTGGGCCATTTCCACCAGTGACAGGCCAGAGGAAGTTCTTAGTGGTAGCAGTGGATTATTTCACCAAGTGGGTAGAAGCCGAACCTCTCGTAACAATCACAGCCCAAAACGTCCAGTCACGCATCCTCAAGCAAACGGTCAAGCAGAGGTCATGAATAGAGCTATTCTTCGCGGACTCAAAGCGCGCCTAGACCGAGCTAAAGGACTGTGGGCAGACGAGTTACCCAACGTTCTATGGGCTTACCGAACCACAGAGAAGACCGCCACAGGAGAAACTCCCTTCAACCTCACCTACGACACCGAAGCAGTCATCCCAGCTAAGATTGAGGTTCCATCGCTACGACTGGAAGCGTACGATGACAAGGCAAATGAAGATGAGCTACGTACCAACCTCGACCTACTCGACGAAGTAAGGGACCTTGTATATATCAGGACCGCAACTTATCAACAAAGAGTACCTCGGTACTATAACGCCAAGGTCAAGAAGTGGAACCTCCGCGTTGGCGACTTGGTCCTTCGAAAAATTATGGTACCTGAGCCCGGCGTTGGTAAGCTCGGACCGAATTGGGAAAGACCTTACCGAGTGAAACGAGCTCTCAGGAAGGAACGTACTAGCTCGAAACCCTTGAAGGGAAACAAGTACCTCGGGCATGGAATATTGTCAACTTAAGGCAATATTACCTATAACTACTGAGTAGACCATGAGTCACTCCCAGAGCCTAAGGGCCAAAATGCCGAGCTAACACGACCTCGGCGCAATAAGACCTAGTCGCCTCTATGGCATGGGTGAACTACTGAGTAGACCATGAGTCACTCCTAGAGCCTAAGGGCCAAAATGCCGAGCTAACACGACTTTGGCGCAACAAGACCCAGTCACCAACATGGCATGGGCAAACTTCAAGGGCAGACTATGTCACCCCCTCAGCCTAAGGGCTAAAACACCGAGCTAACAAAGACCTCGGCATCAGGAAAGACTTAGTCGCTTCTATGGCGAAGGCAAAGTATGGAATACCAGAGGCGTTGGCAACTCGGGTTTAAAACCCACGAAGCATGGCTCATCTCGGCACGTTGATTGAACCAAGGTATAAGCAACAAACATATAGTTCAAGCATACATGGTAGCCACTCCGCAGTATACTATAGGGATGCCTTAAACGTAACTGCCGAAAGGTCCTATTTCGGGTATGTAGCCCTAATAACTCAAAGTGATGAGATCGCTTTAGCAAAACTAAAAAGAACACACCATACTTAGAAGAAGAAAAGAAATTTCATTACTATTAAAAAAAAAAAAACGAGCAAAACAACTCGAGAAAGTTCAGTAGATGGTGATGAACTTACAATTTATCTATAATTTTTGAGGACTTTAGAATGGATTTTTATTCCGGTTTTATTAATTTTTGCCTTAATTTAGCTTGATTGCAAGAAAGATTTCAGGGGGAGCCAAATCAACAAAAAGAAGGCAAAAACAAGGAAAAGAAAACCCAAAATTTATCAAGTTCAGCCCGGCCCAGCCATGAGAGCAAGAGAATTTCATTCGGCCCAAGAAGAGCAAGTGAAACTCTTTGGAAAATCCAAGGGAAGAAGCCTAGCAAGAAGGAAATTTTGGCCCAGCCCATTTTTAGCCCAAATAACAGCCTAGAGTGTAGCCCACATGAGCTCAAAAGCAAGCTAAGTTGTAGCCCAAATAGCAGCCCAAAGGGAGCTAGGGGCGGCAACTTCTAGGTGTTTCTTGAAGAGAAGGAGGGAGCACTCTAGAAGGTTCATGAGGGGTGTAATACACCCCATTCTAGAGGCTTCAAGAAGGGGCAAGAGCCCCCTTGAAAAACTATATAAGGAGGCCTCTAGGAGGGGAGAAAGTTGTTCAATTGCTTGAGAGGAAGGCTCTCCCACTCTTAGAGGTTCGGCCACCTTGAGAGAAGAGAAGAGAAGAAGGCTAGGTGCAAGGAAGAAGAAGAAGAAGGGCTGAAGGAAGTTCAAGACAAGCAAGCTAGAAGAAGAAGGTGAGTTCAAATTGAGGGTTTGTGATTCAAAGATCTTTTGTAATAAATCATTTGTAGTTTCATTCTCTTTTGATTTGAATTCAGTTTCTTAGTTATATGTTCTTTCTTCTTTCTCCTTGTTTCCATTCTTCCTTAATGTATTTCAGCTTGTAAAATTTCAGTTCAGCAATCTAATTCTTTTTGATTCATTCAAATGGTCATGCATTGTACTTGAAGTTTCTTGAATAAGGGTGTGATTGTAGAGTAATTCGGCCAACTAACCTTCAAAACTCAGATCTGAATTCTCAGATCTGAGATTGCAAGATCTGAATTGCTTGAAAGAGAATTCAGATCTGCAATTTTCAGATTGGGCGAATTAATCTACAGCTTGGAATTCCTAGAGTGCTTGAGAGAGACTCTAGGAATTCAGATCTACTATTCAAGAACTGAATTGAGTGCAAGGTTAGAGATAACTTGCACAATTCAGTTGGTGATCAATTCAGATTTGAATTGATGCCTTAGAAGTGTTTGAAGAAATGCATGCATGGGGATTAAATTCTTGCTAGAGATAGAAGAACCGTCACTCATGCATAGGATGAACATGCGCTTGAGAGAGGCTGTTCATGACCTTGGGGTTTCACCAAACCAAGGCTCAATCATGATTCATTCGAATGATCCAAATTGATAGATTGCTGAATTCTGAGATTGACATTTACTGCTTACTCTTCTAACCTGAATTGAAGGCAATTGGACCAATGATTTAGATAGATTTTAATTTAGGATTTCTTAGCTTTAATTAGAGTTTTGATTTATTTGTTGATCAGATAAGAAGTGCTCAATTTAGTATTGGTAATTGTTTCCTAAATCCTCGTGGGAACGATACTTCACTCTCTACTTTATTACTTGAACGGCTAGTGCACTTGCTAGTGTCACAAAGAGCAACACATCAAGTTTTTGGCGCCGTTGCCGGGCAATTAGAGAAACAATATTAGGAAACATTGAGCATTCTTAATCTGATCTCATTCAGCATTGCATTCATAGTTGGGTTAATTTGCTAACTTTTTCATTTCAGCTTGGACTGCAACTGCTGTACTACTGTAGTTATGTTTCTTCTTTCTTAAGTAGATTACTTTCTTTTTCTGGTTTCAGTTTCATTTTAATAAAGACATATTTGATTTCTATTCAATCTTGGTGTTGTTCCCTTCAAAAAGAAAAGAAAAAGAAAAAATTCACATAAACATGAGTGTTGCAGATCTGAGTTGCATTCGGCACTCAGATCAGCAGATTTCAGATCTGCAGCACTCAGCCGAAAAGAATTGCTTGTGTTTCAGATTTTATTATTCTTTTCTTTCATTACAAAAAGAAAAAAATATATATATAATGAAAAAAAAGGGAGATCTTTTGAACAACCAGAGGAGCAATTGAGAATTCGGATCAGAACTCAGATCTGAGTTCAGATCTGAATTCTGCTATTGCAGATCTGCAACAGTTCAGATCTGAGTTCCTCTGAACTCAGACCTGAACTGATGAAATTTTGAGGGGAATTGGGTGTCATCACCACCCCAATTCACCCTAGGGCACTTCTGCTATTCCCCAAAAACAATTTGGTAGCAACAACTGAATGTAAGGCAATTGAGAATTCAGATCCAAACTCAGACTTGAGTTCAGATTTGAATTCTGCTGTTACAGATCTGCTCAGTTCAGATCTGAATTCCTCTGAACTCAGATCTGAACCGATGCAAGTTTGAGGTGAATTGGGTGCCATCACTACCCCAATCCACCCTATGATACATCCAACCTGCCTCAAGGGTGAATGGATAGCAAGGAATGAGAGAAATTCAAATCTGAAATGCAGTTGATATGATGTGAGGACTGAACTGATACAGAGCATACTACGAATTCTGGGTGGACTGAATTCTTGGCTTTACCCACTTGTAACCAAGCTACATTAGCTAAGGAGGTTTATGTTTGGATTGAATAATTGTTATGCCTCAGATATTTAAGAAAAATTAGCACTTTCCAAGTATTTCTTTTAGCATTCAGATCTGTAGCAGGGCTGCTATAGTGCAACAGTTAGCAGACCTGATTTCAGATTTCTACAAAAGTTGTATGGACCGAATAGCTTGCAATACCAAACATTGCAGACCCAATTTTCAGGTCTTAGCAAGTGTTTGATATGCATCAGCTATACAGGTTTGAGCTTCAATTGTAGAGTTTAAAATCTTTAACCCAAGCCTAACTCAGGACTGGTTTTAGTTTATTTCAGGTCCTTTTAAATTATTATTTTTTTTTCAGATCAGATCTGATTTCAGCCCTAAAGCATCACAGAATTGATTCCAACCTTAATGGATGTATATTGTAGTATATACCAATGAGTGTGTATGAGATATCTAGCTCAGATCTGAATTATTATTTATTAATTTCTCTAGACTAACAATACCAAAGACTTGTAGATCTGAACTCAGATCTAAATTGGGTCTGAATTCAGATGTTGCAATCGATGGATGTAGATAAAGGAACCTTGAATAAGATGATTGGTTTAAATCTGCTTTTAGTATAATCGGCTTCATTTATTCATGATAGGATGTAGGTTTTGTATTCCAATACTTCACTTTACAGTGTGATAGGATTAGTTATTTATTTTCTTTTGTGAATATTGGCATTTTTATTGCTTTGACTTTAACAGTTTATGACAAGCAGACTTGAACTGGAAGAGATCCTTTACGACCCAGAGATTGAACGGACTCTCCGTGTCCGTTTGAGAGCTGCTAAGCAAGTCAGACAAGAAGCACAAGAAATGGCTGAACAAAGAACTATGATGGATTATGCCAAGCCCACCCTCACCGGGACTGTCTCCAGCATTATCAGGCCAACTATTGCTGCCAATAACTTCGAAATTAAACCGGCCATAATCCAAATGATACAAAATACGGTTCAATTTTGTGGTATGGCCCATGAGGATCCGAATGCCCATATTGCTAACTTCTTGGAAATCTGTGACACCTTCAAACACAATGTGGGAATAACCTCAGCCGGATGGCATCATCACTTACCCCATTGTGTTTGAAGGTGTCACAGATTTCCAAGAAGTTAGCAATATGGGCATTCGGATCCTCATGGGCCATACCACAAAACTGAACCGTATTTTGTATCATTTGCATTATGGCCGGTTTAATTTCGAAGTTATTGGCAGCAATAGTTGGCCTGATAATGCTGGAGACAGTCCCGGTGAGGGTGGGCTTGGCATAATCCATCATTGTTCTTTGTTCAGCCATTTCTTGTGCTTCTTGTCTGACTTGCTTAGCAGCTCTCAAACGGGCACGGAGAGTCCGTTCAATCTCCGGGTCGTAAAGGATCTCTTCCAGTTCAGGTCTGCTTGTCATAAACTGTTAAAGTCAAAGCAATAAAAATGCCAATATTCACAAAAGAAAATAAATAACTAATCCTATCACACTGTAAAGTGAAGTATTGGAATACAAAACCTACATCCTATCATGAATAAATGAAGCCGATTATACTAAAAGCAGATTTAAACCAATCATCTTATTCAAGGTTCCTTTATCTACATCCATCGATTGCAACATCTGAATTCAGACCCAATTTAGATCTGAGTTCAGATCTACAAGTCTTTGGTATTGTTAGTCTAGAGAAATTAATAAATAATAATTCAGATCTGAGCTGGATATCTCATACACACTCATTGGTATACACTACAATATACATCCATTAAGGTTGGAATCAATTCTGTGATGCTTTAGGGCTGAAATCAGATCTGATCTGAAAAAAAAAAAAATTTAAAAGGACCTGAAATAAACTAAAACCAGTCCTGAGTTAGGCTTGGGTTAAAGATTTTAAACTCTACAATTGAAGCTCAAACCTGTATAGCTGATGCATATCAAACACTTGCTAAGACCTGAAAACTGGGACTGCAATGTTTGGTATTGCAAGCTATTCGGTCCATACAACTTTTGTAGAAATCTGAAATCAGGTCTGCTAACTGTTGCACTATAGCAGCCCTGCTACAGATCTGAATGCTAAAAGAAATACTTGGAAAGTGCTAATTTTTCTTAAATATCTGAGGCATAACAATTATTCAATCCAAACATAAACCTCCTTAGCTAATGTAGCTTGGTTACAAGTGGGTAAAGCCAAGAATTCAGTCCACCCAGAATTCGTAGTATGCTCTGTATCAGTTCAGTCCTCACATCATATCAACTGCATTTCAGATTTGAATTTCTCTCATTCCTTGCTATCCATTCACCCTTGAGGTAGGTTGGATGTATCATAGGGTGGATTGGGGTAGTGATGGCACCCAATTCACCTCAAACTTGCATCGGTTCAGATCTGAGTTCAGAGGAATTCAGATCTGAACTGAGCAGATCTGTAACAGCAGAATTCAGATCTGAACTCAAGTCTAAGTTTGGATCTGAATTCTCAATTGCCTTACCTTCAGTTATTGCTACCAAATTGTTTTTGGGGAATAGCAGAAGTGCCCTAGGGTGAATTGGGGTGGTGATGACACCCAATTCCCCTCAAAATTTCATCAGTTCAGGTCGGAGTTCAGAGGAACTCAGATCTGAACTGTTGCAGATCTGCAATAGCAGAATTCAGATCTGAACTCAGATCTGAGTTCTGATCCGAATTCTCAATTGCTCATCTGGTTGTTCAAAAGATCTCCCTTTTTTTTCATTATATATATATATTTTTTTCTTTTTGTAATGAAAGAAAAGAATAATAAAATCTGAAACACAAGCAATTCTTTTCGGCTGAGTGCTGCAGATCTGAAATCTGCTGATCTGAGTGCCGAATGCAACTCAGATCTGCAACACTCATGTTTATGTGAATTTTTTCTTTTTTTTTTTTCTTTTTGAAGGGAACAACACCAAGATTGAATAAAAATCAAATGTCTTTATTAAAATGAAACTGAAACCAGAAAAAGAAAGTAATCTACTTAAGAAAGAAGAAACATAACTACAGTAGTACAGCAGTTGCAGTCCAAGCTGAAATGAAAAAGTTAGCAAATTAACCCAACTATGAATGCAATGCTGAATGAGATCAGATTAAGAATGCTCAATGTTTCCTAATATTGTTTCTCTAATTCCCCGGCAACGGCGCCAAAAACTTGATGTGTTGCTCATTGTGACACTAGCAAGTGCACTAGCCGTTCAAGTAATAAAGTAGAGAGTGAAGTATCGTTCCCACGAGGATTTAGGAAACAATTACCAAAACTAAATTGAGCACTTCTTATCTGATCAACAAATAAATCAAAACTCCAATGAAAGCTAAGAAATCCTAAATTAAAATCTATCTAAATCATTGGTCCAATTGCTTTCAATTCAGGTTAGAAGAGTAAGCAGTAAATGTCAATCTCAGAATTCAGCAATCTATCAATTTGGATCATTCGAATGAATCATGATTGAGCCTTGGTTTGGTGAAACCCCAAGGTCATGAACAGCCTCTCTCAAGCGCATGTTCATCCTATGCATGAGTGACGGTTCTTCTATCTCTAGCAAGAATCTAATCCCCATGCATGCATTTCTTCAAACACTTCTAAGGCATCAATTCAAATCTGAATTGATCACCAACTGAATTGTGCAAGTTATTTCTAACTTTGCACTCAATTCAGTTCTTGAATAGTAGATCTGAATTCCTAGAGTCTCTCTCAAGCACTCTAGGAATTCCAAGCTGTAGATTAATTCGCCCAATCTGAAAATTGCAGATCTGAATTCTCTTTCAAGCAATTCAGATCTTGCAATCTCAGATCTGAGAATTCAGATCTGAGTTTTGAAGGTTAGTTGGCCGAATTACTCTACAATCACACCCTTATTCAAGAAACTTCAAATACAATGCATGACCATTTGAATGAATCAAAAAGAATTAGATTGCTGAACTGAAATTTTACAAGCTGAAATACATCAAGGAAGAATGGAAACAAGGAGAAAGAAGAAAGAACATATAACTAAGAAACTGAATTCAAATCAAAAGAGAATGAAACTACAAATGATTTATTACAAAAGATCTTTGAATCACAAACCCTCAATTCGAACTCACCTTCTTCTTCTAGCTTGCTTGTCTTGAACTTCCTTCAGCCCTTCTTCTTCTTCTTCCTTGCACCTAGCCTTCTTCTCTTCTCTTCTCTCAAGGTGGCCAAACCTCTAAGAGTGGGAGAGACTTCCTCTCAAGCAATTGAACAACTTTCTCCCCTCCTAGAGGCCTCCTTATATAGTTTTTCAAGGGGGCTCTTGCCCCTTCTTGAAGCCTCTAGAATGGGGTGTATTACACCCCTCATGAACCTTCTAGAGTGCTCCCTCCTTCTCTTCAAGAAACACCTAGAAGTTGCCGCCCCTAGCTCCCTTTGGGCTGCTATTTGGGCTACAACTTAGCTTGCTTTTGAGCTCATGTGGGCTACACTCTAGGCTGTTATTTGGGCTAAAAATGGGCTGGGCCAAAATTTCCTTCTTGCTAGGCTTCTTCCCTTGGATTTTCCAAAGAGTTTCACTTGCTCTTCTTGGGCCGAATGAAATTCTCTTGCTCTCATGGCTGGGCCGGGCTGAACTTGATAAATTTTGGGTTTTCTTTTCCTTGCTTTTGCCTTCTTTTTGTTGATTTGGCTCCCCCTGAAATCTTTCTTGCAATCAAGCTAAATTAAGGCAAAAATTAATAAAACCGGCATAAAAATCCATTCTAAAGTCCTCAAAAAAGGGCACAACTGCCCAACAATGATCTTTTCAAGACCGGGTTTATGGCACCCGGGAGCCACCAGAAATCAAAGCAGAAACTCGACGCCGTCAGCCTTAGGGGTCCACCTCCTGCACCTTGTCCTCGTCCTCCAGGGAGTCCTCCTCCACCTCGTCCTCATCCTCGTCCACCTCCTCCACCTCATCCTCGTCCGCCTGGTCCGCCGTCTCGGGAGACAGGCCCTTCATAGTAATTCCGTCAAGGTTGAGCCCAAAAAATTTCTTTCGGACCAACCAGCGGCAGAGCTTGAATCTGGAGCGGTACGAGCTCGAGCCATACTCCACCTGGAGGTCATGATACTCCTGAGAGTCCTTAAAGTCACAGACCGCTTTCTCCCGCTCGGCCTCCACCATGTTGTCGAAGTTTCGAGTTCGGTCTAGAAGAGTGTACTCCAAGTCCCGAACCTGTTGGCGAAGGAGCTCCCTCTCCGCTGCCACCCTTGACGACTCCTCCCTATAACGCGCGCTCTCTTCAGAAAGTCTGGCAATCTGTGCCTCTTGGTCTTGGACAAGCAGCTCCTAGGACTCGCTCCCCTTGCGAGTGTGAAGGAACTCACCCCGAGTCGGGTCGAGCTCGCCCTGGAGCTTCTGAATGTTGACCTTCTGGTTACGAGCATCGTAGGAGTGGACGTGCATTTGGAGGGCCATGGCGTGTATGGCGGTGTTCACCTGCCAATAAGAGACCGTAGTCAAAGGACAGCAAAAGGAAGCGAAAGACGAAGGAGAAGAGAAGGACCACTTACCACAATACAATGAGAGGCGGCGAGCGTGGCAAGATCCCCAGGCTCCATCGCACCCTACTTAGCGACTTCTTCGTTGCAGATCGCTCTCCGGCTCCACCAACGAGCCACAATGAAGTCATTTACGCCCTTCCAATTCCCCGCTGGGAACTGCGGGTAGGGAAACGGCTGAGAAGGACCTGGAGGGACCACCCCTTGCTGCAGAAGCTCGCCCTCCTTGAGGATGGCCCTCCCAGCACCTCCTTCAGAAGGAGGCGGCGGAACTTTGGGCGGCGGAGAGGTGAAGTCTAGCTCAGCAAACCCGAACTCGGTACCCCCAGAGGGGGGAGTCCAATCGGGGCGCAACCTCTTCACTTTGCGCCTCTGGTTGCTCGAAAGGAGGCGACGCGAATCAACACCGGACATGATCGCTGCCAAAAAAGAAACCACAAGATATCAGTTCGGTAAAGAACAGAGTACATGTATACACACAATATTACTACAAGACACTACGCGACCTAAAAAGACAACTTACTCGGACTCAGGCTGGCCTGCACGACCTTCTCCTCGGTCAAGTAGTCCAAACAGAGGAAGCCTACCAATGCCCAGGACAGCATCGCTTTCCGAGTTTTGGGGTCCAGCTCGGCCCCAGGGTCTTGGATGGTGCCCCTCCAAGAAGTGGGGAAGGGCCACCCCTCGGGGTTACGGACCACAAAATAATCCTGCTTCTAAGCGGGAATCTTATTCGGTAGCTCATGCAAGAGCTTGTAGCCACGGCGGGGAGAACGGTAGTAAAAGAGCCTCTCCGGTGGAACACAGGAATGGCATTTTTTATGCAAAGAATAGATGCAAAAATGTCAAGGTTCAAAGGAAGGCAATACTCATAGCACAAAGATATAGTCCCAACCATTTTCCGAATAGCGTTGGGATGGAACTGATCGATGATGACGTTAAAATGGTTTAGCACCTCCACTATTAAGACGTGTAGAGGGAGACGCAGGCCAGCCTCGAGCTGTTCCTGGAAGATAACTATGTCATTGGGACCATGCTCCCAAGGGAAGTTGCCAGTGGGGAGGTTGTAGACCCGGTCCCCAGGGAGGTGAAAATAGCGGATTAGAGACCTGAGTCTCTCCGCCGTCATGGAGGAAGGGCCGAAAGTGTCAGGCTCCCTCCCCCGGGAAGTAGATGCTACATCACCAGAGGTCTCCCATGCCTCCAGGACCTGCTCCCAAGCTCCCCCCGAGCTTGAGGGAGCATCATTGTCTTGGTTATCGCCCTGGTGGTAGGTGTGGTATGGGTACCCAGACATGGTTGGCAGTGAATGGGACTCACCGGAAAAGACGGAACGAAGTAAACTGAGGAACTCAGGTAGACTAGATGAATGCGCGACCTCAGAATCCGAAGGCAGCAAGATGACATGAAAGGAAATGAGGCCCAGGGGGTCCTCCTATTTATAGTCACTGTGCCCCCGAATCAATGGCCCAGATCGAAGCAGATCTGACGAATCATAGTCAAGCTGACCGCACGCCTTCTAAAACCAAAATGTGACTAGCTGCACGTATCCCATGATTGGGGTAATGACGGCTACATGACATCCGGAGTTAAGAGCCGCCTCAGCATATTTTCGGTATTCGAAAAGTCAGAAAATCCCCTAATTCCCGCGCAGGCATTTAATATGAGCAGTCAATCAAGCTTGAATTTCGGTCAAATCAATCCGTCACACTCCATGAACTCCTCGCGCTAAGGAAACACTCTTAGCTCGAGGAGTGGGGGGCAATTGATGGAAGATGATTTGACCCGACCTACTGAGATGATGGCACGTGGACCTGACTCAGCATGAGCAACAACTCAGCAGCCTGGCTTGACTGTGACCGAGTAATGAGTCTGTAGAACAGCTCGCTATGTCATAGCTCTCTTTAGGGGGAGCTCGCTACAATGCGAGCTCCAGATTCCCCGAGCTATTGAGAAGGGAATACTCCAAGATTATTTTAGCTCGCGAGCTAGGGAAACCAGCTCGCTCGAGCACCTGGGCAGAAGAACTACCCCAAGGACCAACCTTGATGAGGGTCACCTCGAAGTACCCCTAAGAGCTTGCTACAAAGTAGCTCGCGGCAAGGATAGCCCGCTACGAAGTAACTTGCGACTGTGATGCGACGCTCTCAGGAAGCTTCCATCTGACAAGACTGTACTCGTCAGACTGTGCCACGTCTCTCGACTGACGGCGCAGTCCCTGCCCCATTGACAGTCTGCCCCACGTCTCTCAACAGATGGTGGCGTGCCTGTTCCTTCGAAGACGTGTCACTCAGCCGAGCAGGCAGTACGTTGTAACGATCACCTGCGCAGCCCTGGCAGCTAACGGTTGCGACAGGAGCTCAGTGGCGGTTACGCCTGATTTGACAAGGACACCCCTATAAAAGCCCTCAAAGTGGAGAGATAGACTCTCGCTCGAATTAGATATAAACTTGCACTCTTACTTGCTCACGAGCTAATCTCGAGACATAGTGATCTAGCGCGATCTACACTCTTAGCCTTTTATACTCTCTCTCTTCTTCCTCCCCAGCATTCTAACTTAAGCTTCGGAGTATTCCCGTCGGGCAAATCCCCGGGAATCCTTCTTCTTCATCTTCTCAGGTGTCGCTCATTGCCAACAAGGAGCTAGTCCACAGCCAGCTAGGAGTGCACAGATCGTGCCGCATCATATACTATATATTATTATATAATTATAAGTTATATAATATTATAGAAATATATATAAAATATACATATGGACCGTGCTGTGGGCCACGGGTAGC
This sequence comes from Nelumbo lutea, assembly GCF_056320005.1. Taxonomy (NCBI): domain Eukaryota; kingdom Viridiplantae; phylum Streptophyta; class Magnoliopsida; order Proteales; family Nelumbonaceae; genus Nelumbo; species Nelumbo lutea. The sequence continues at coordinate 210,924,078 of NC_142684.1, forward strand.
ACAGCCTGCTCGGTCGTGCCATGTCGGCCTAGCCCGTGAACCTAAAACTCTATGCCTAGCACGACATGAACCATCATGCCGGACCTGGCACGACCTTTGGGCTGTCCTGCCGGGCCATGGGCGGCATGGCTCAACTTACACCTCTAGGCATGGCCATATCATGCACATTGATTAGTAACTAGTACTGTTTCCTTTATTTTAGAATGAATCTGACTATATAAATGGAAGAATGCACATATGCACCTCACAACATATCCAACCGTGTATTGAAAAAATCTCCCAATGACAATTTTGGGAGATGTACCCAATACACGCTGAGATGTGTATGCAGGGCGTTCATAGAGAGATCAAATCAATCTCCCACAAGACTGCACCCCACAACGTCCCACATCACATTCCCGCTGTGTATTCGAAACATCTCCCATTGATAATGCCAGGAGATGTTACCAAATACACAGTGGGGATGTGTGACGTTGTGGGGTGCAGTCTTGTAGGGGGTTGATTTAAACTCGTTCATAGAGCGCGGATGTGATTTAAGCTATACTTGGTTTGAAGGATTCAACACGTTTACTCTAATTATTTTAAAAAATAGCATTCGTCAAGTAAATTTAAAACAAAGATCCTAATGTTATTCGCCAATATCTTATGGAAATACTAATCATTTCTTCCCCTTATCCAAACTCCAGAGTGCTGTTGCTGTGATCAGCACTGCCTTGATGCCCCTGATGAAATTCCGACATGCCAGCGATGGAAATATGTCAACGGGCAACCGGCCGGCAAGGTAGTGGTCGCAGCATTCTTTTTTTTTTTAATTTTTTTCCATCGCTGACCTATGCGTATTTCATTGAGTGGTCGCAAGGGCTCAAAAATCAGCTACTCCATGAAAACCGTGAATAACAGCCATATTACAAAGAGACTTGAGAATTCGTCAAGTCTCTTTGTTAAATTTCTTTCCCCTTCATCTTTTCTAGTCTCTGCCCAAGAAGTTGTATTATCACAGCCAGGCTATTTCAGTTTAGGTTTGTTGACAATAAATTAAAAAGATCGGGTGGGAGCTAGCCACGGCAACCACTTCATACTTAACCTGACCGATCGAATCCATATATCCCAGAAACCACATATTCTAACCAATCTCTTCACTGCTAGTGAATAGTAGAACCTTTGGGAGATGGGTTATATTAGTACTACCATACAGCCACCTGTAAATTATGTGCAGTTGTTCATCCTCTTTGCCTTGCTCGTATTCATCTCAGCATCAGCAAGTGTCGATAACTGCACGGTATCAGGCTGCAAGGATCATGGTAATGGCCCTTCCGTCCGATTTCCATTCTGGCTAAGAGGGCGACAGCCCGATCACTGTGGCTATCCTGGGTTCGAGCTGTCTTGTTCCGAAAACAAAGAAACAGTTCTGAATCTACCGTTTTCAGGAATCTTCTTCGTAAAAGCCATTGATTACAGATCCCAAGTGATAGAGATTTATGATCCCCATGGTTGCATCGTTAAACGGCTTCTAAACCTCAATTTCTCATCATCTCCTTTCCAACGGCGGTATGAATATGTTGAAAGCTACTCTTTATTCAATTGCTCGGCCACAGAATCAGGAGATGGAGTGTATCCGATCAATTGCCTACGAGTCTCTGCGGCTCACCCAGTTTATGCCGTTGGTTCCACTTGGTCGATGAACGACCTGCCGTCTTTATCGTCTTGCGAAAATTTTGGGAATGTCTCAGTGGACACTAAATCATCATATCATCCAAACTGGGATTTGTTACTCATCAAATGGAAAGCACCAGATTGTTCAAAATGCGAAGCCGAGAGCAAAGCCTGCGGATTGAACAACCACACTAATGTCAGTGCTCCCACAACTCAATGCTTCGACTTTCCGCCTCAAGGTAAATTAGTGTCATTCATTAATTGCCTTAATTTAAATATAAATAATAAATTACTTTTTCTTTTGTGAGAAGATGAAGAAATTGGCATGATACCATAATCAAGTATTACACTCCTTACCAATTGTGGGAGCAAATGCTGCGATCAAATCGGATGTGATCTAAGCAAAGGATGATAGTTGCTATCATAGTTTTGAAACCTAGCTTGAAATTTTTTTGGATTGGGCCTGATTTCTATCTTTCTTTAGACCCACCCACGTATTAGGATGCAGGTCGGTTATCGAATTTGAAAATTTTACACGGCATTGGGCCTACACTCCCATGCCGGGTCTGACCTATATAATATTACTAGTGGGGGCATATGATGCAAGGGATGGGGGCACTCTCCTTGTCCCTTCGCTCCCATAAGTCAAGACACTCTATTCCATCTCCCCTGACCCAGTGGCAAGATGGGTTCGGGGCAAGGCACCCATTTCTCAGTGGGGTTAGGAAATCTCCAAACTTTGTCTATAAGGCAATCATATAAAAAGAAATCTAATTTATGTATATTTTATAAATAGGATTATGAGAACAAGGGGGTATTTTAGGAATTGAATTATGAAAGTTTGGATGTATTTTATAAATGAAATTATGATATCCTAGGATTATAAGAATATGAGAAAAACCTAGAGATATTTTAAAAATCAATATTAAATTATATTTTACTAATTTACCATCGGGTTTGGGGAATTGTATATGCAAACCCCATCCCTAATTTTGGACAAAAATATTCTCTGTCCCCACCCGTCTTTACCCGTCCCCATTTAAGATTTGAGAGAACTTGCCTTGTTCGAGGCAGGGCAGGATAGGGCCCCAATTTATAGGAAAAATCACCATCCCTACAATTAATTAACAGTAAATTAAAGAACAATAAATTACAATATTTTATGATAATTTTCAAAAAATTATTGAAATTGCTATTGATTAGTAGTAATGTGTAGTAAATTAATTATTTACAATAACAATAAATTAATGTAAACTATCTACTTTTTAAGTCTAAATTATTTACTATTAATCAAAGTAAATGTAATTTTAGTAAATTAATGTAATTATGGTAAATTACATTATTTTTAATTAAAAGTGAACCAGTTGTTGTTAATTAATGTAAAACCAGGTTGATCGAAGTCAACCAAGTGGTCTAGATTAGTGTGGATAGACTTAATAATTTTCCTAAATTATTTAATAATTATTTATTGAAATAATAATAATAATGGATTGTTATTTAAATAATTATGGAAAATTTTCTGATAGATTAGCTTCTTAATTTAATTTTCCTAAATTTTTTAATAATTATTTAGTTGAATAATAATAAAAATAATAATGGACTATTATTTAAATGGTTTTGGAGAATATTTTTTTCATAGATTAGTTTTTTAATCTTTTAATTACTTATTTAAGAAATAATTATGGGTTGTTAGTTAAAGAGTTTCCCTATATTATTTGATAATTGTTAACTATAATTATTGATTTTATAGAAATTAGTAAATTACGCTAATTAGTAATATCTTTTATCAATAAATTATTATTGTAGAAGTTTAATGAAATCATGAAATTCCTCTTATTCCCCTCTCTTTAATTTGCTTGAAATCATGTCTATTGATATAAATATTGTTTAATTTGAAAAAACAAAAATCTTAATAAATTATGGCCCCATTTTTATTAGAAAGTGGAGAGAATAGAGGGGAGTTAGATATTAGAATTGAAGGAGAGGATAAAACATATATTGAGCTAATTAAGTAAAGAACTTAAGTTGTTATAGAAAGTAAGAGACATTAATTGGGGGGGGGGGGGGGGAGAACCCAATGAGAGGGGAGAGGAATGAAGAAAGAGGGCATTGAGATGGCAAATTGGGAGTGGTGGGAAGGGGGAGAGGAGAGAAAGAGTCAAGGAGAATTCATGATTGGGGTAATGGAGCAAGGAGTGGCAAGGTGACATGGACCGTCTTGCTATATATATATATTGATATATCCAAATATGTGTGTATATTTAAATGCCTAGATTTTAGGGCCCATTTGATTTGTGGGAATATGGATCCAAAATAGGAATTGGAATGGGTCATTTTGATTTTAACTGTTTGGTTGGGCAGAATCAGAATCCCATTTCCATTCCTGGTGGAATGACAATCTCCCATTTGATTCTCTCCTTTTTGTTGGGAATGAAACCCCAACTTATTACAATGTCCATTCTGATTCCTATCTGAACCAAACAGACTATGGGAATAATTCATTCCATTCATTCCCATTCTGAAGTATTTCAATTCTTATTTTGATTTCGATTCCAACTGTGAACCAAATGGACCCTTAGACTTTCAGCTCTCATCTTCTCCATGAATTGCATTCCACCAATCTAGATTATATTGCCACATGTAGTAGCTCAAGTCCTACAAAATTGTATCTTCATTCTTGAAAAATATCAGAAAAAAAAAATTATGACTTGATAATACAATCAATACAAGCTATTGTCTAATTTACTTGTTTAAGGTGCAAATAAGTGCATTTGATCATGGTTTTTAAAACTGGACCAGACAGAAAAGGCCGGTTCCCTGGTTGAATGGACAGCCCATTCTAAAAAAAAAAATTAAAAAAGCAAAAAATGATCAAAACTGTTGTCTAGATTGATGGTTCGATGGTTCAACTGCCCGAGTCAGCGGTCCACTGAACAGATCAACAGTTTTTTTTTGCCAAAAAACAGTTTTAGGTGAAACGAAACCGATCAAGTGACCGACTCCCGGCTTTTCCAGTCAGACCGTCCGGTCCAGTTTTGAAAACACTGCATTTGATAATCATCAAAGAAAGATGATATCTACTTAAGAATTGACCATATATTGACTGACAGCTGATTGATGTCATGGCTGCTTGCAGGTTCATCTACCAAGCAAATCGTGATAGGTAAAGCTGATTTGCATCTATGTCTAAGTTTGGGAAGAGCGTAAATACAAATTTGTATTGATAAACCTTGTATTTTTACTGTACATATTTGTATATACACTCTTTCCAATCTGAGCGTAACCTTTAAAGCTTCATCTTTGTTATTAAGAAGCTGTTGCTCTGTTTCTTACTATCTATTGCTTGTTTAGGTATAACAATCGGCATCGTGCTTCTTGTAGTAGCAACATTAATGCTCATCAAAGTTTATCATGTCTACGCTTCAAACAAAGTGGAAAAGCAGAATCAAGCCATGGTTGAGAAGTTTTTGGATGACTACAAAGCTCTCAAGCCTTCAAGGTACTCATACGCTGAAATTAAGAGGATCACAAATAATTTCAAGGACAAATTGGGTCAAGGAGGTTATGGCAGTGTTTTCAAAGGCAATCTCTCCAATGACATTCTAGTTGCAGTTAAGGTCCTGAACAACTCCAAGGGAAATGGGGAGGAATTCATTAATGAAGTGGGAACCATTGGTAGGATTCACCATGTCAATGTGGTCCGTCTAGTGGGCTTCTGTGCAGATGGATTCAGACGAGCTCTCGTTTATGAGTTCTTGCCCAATGAGTCACTAGAGAAATTCATCTTTTCAAGGGATGCCAAGAATCCTTCCCTTGGGTGGGAGAAGCTTCATATTATTGCTGTCGGAATTGCGAAGGGAATCGACTATCTTCATCAAGGGTGTGAGCAACGTATCCTCCATTTCGATATTAAACCCCATAATATCTTGTTAGATCATAGCCTCAACCCAAAGATCTCTGATTTTGGTTTGGCAAAATTGTGCTCCAAGGATGTAAGTGTTGTGTCCATGACAACTGCAAGAGGGACCATGGGCTACATTGCACCTGAAGTGTTTTCTAGGAACTTTGGGAATGTCTCTTATAAATCGGATGTCTATAGTTTTGGAATGTTGTTGCTTGAAATGGTTGGAGGGAGAAAGAACATTGATCTTAGAGCAGAGAGGACCAGCCAAGTGTACTTCCCTGAATGGATTTACAATCGACTCATTCAAGGGGAAGAGTTGGAAATCCGGGAAGATGAAGATGGAGATTCTAATTCTAGGATAGTAAAGAAATTAACTACTGTGGCACTTTGGTGCATTCAATGGTATCCAGCAGATCGTCCTTCAATGAAGGATGTTGTTCAGATGTTGGAGGGAGATGCAGAAAGCTTGAGCATGCCACCCAATCCTTTTGCCTCTGCAACTTCAATCAACACTAGTATGTTGAATACTAAGAAACCCTTACACCAAGGAGGATTAACAGTTATTGCTGAATGATGGTTTGGGAATTAAGTTGCAACAGTGCTCATCCTTGATCCTTCAGTTTGACTATATTGTTTATAGAAGGAACTCCTAGAATAATTTAATGAAGTATTTAGTTTTTGGATAGATAAATAATATTAAAAATTTTGATGAATTATTGATGCTGTCCTCTTTGTTTTATTCTGTAGTAGACCCGCATATTGTTTTGCATATATTTTTAAAATAGGGTAAATTTCTTAAATTATCCTTATGATTTAGTTAATTAAGTATAACCCTATTGTTTGATTATTGTTTAATGCTACCTCTATTGTTTTAACAGAAATGACAATTTTACTCTTAAATCAAATTTAAAGATCTAGGGTTTCCTTATACCGCCGCTGCTGTTCTAAAGATGTGCAACCGCTTTTCTTTCTCAATGGTAGTAGCAACTTCCTTTCTCCCTCCTTCTTCTTCCTTCTCAACGACCTCAATCAGGTTCATTTTGAAGCTCTCTGTTAAATGCCCCGCTTTGGTTCGCCTATTCTTACCAATCCCTGATGACTTCCGTTACAAACTCAGTTAGCTAAATGACGGATACAATTAAGCAAAATATCACCAATATGACTTCCGTTGCGAACGCAGTGAATAAGATCGATGACACCGTAAGAGTCAAAGGAGTTCAGAAACTGAAAGAATACAAACAGGGCCTCAATAGCGGTCCCCCCCTTGAAACATGCGTAAGATATGTGATACGTAATGGGCCCTAAACCCATCAAAAGACCCAGTGTCAGACAAATTCACACCTGGAATTATAATATCCAAAATTTTTGAAAGTGTTGGCATTGACTGATATCTTCAAGGCTGACTTAAGAATGACTTACATATGTTCACTAATAATGTGCCCGGAAACAATTTCCTTGGCATAAACACGTGGAAGATATATAGTCAAAGTGATGGGTCAAGTCCACAAATTATATATTATTACTATTATTCCTCCCTCTCAATAGCTATTCCATGGCTGATCAACCGCCGTTGAAGACTGACTTTTCATATATACTTTGCTTCAAGTTCAAGGCTGACTTAGAAAATGACATAATTGGTCACAAGTAGTAAAATGCTGGGAACCATCCTTGGAACATGAGCATAGATAAACTTCACTCATACCTCAAGACAAATGGGTCAAAGTCCACCCCATAATTATTAATTCCTCCTTATACTTATCATATGGCTATGGCTGCTCCTCAACTATATAGATAAACTTCACTCATACATTTTTCTCAGAACCATCTTTTTTCTTTTTCTTTTTTATGGAAAAAGGTGAGCTACATAAACTTAGGGTATCTCTTTCCCTTACATCCGCTTCACAAGTAAAATAAAAACCACATGTCCTTAACTCATTATTATTCTCTCGATTATTAAGAGCTTTACGAGCTAATCAATCAACCAACTGATTCACTTCCCGATACATATACTTGAATATGATATTAAGGTTAAAAAACTCAACAAGGTTTCAACACTCCCTAATGATGCTAACCAATCTCCAAGGGGGTGAGACTCGACCATTGAAACAATCTATAAGCAGTTTAGAGTCTCCTTCGATGGTGATTTGCTGGTCCTTGAAGTTAATCATGATGTTGATAGCCTCCCATGCAGCCCATGCTTCTAAAAGGTTGATCATCGTAATAATAATAAATACTTTCAAAAAACATTTTCAATGATCAATTTTCATCAAAGTACTTCTAGAAAGCACTTTCAAGGCGCAGTTTTCACAAAATACTTTCAAAAAGCTCTTTTATGGTGCTGTTTTCACAAATTACTTTCAGAAAGCACTTTTAATGACCAATTTTCACAAAATACTTTCAGAAAGTGTTTTTAGGGAGTAGCTTTCACAAATTTCTTCTAAAAAGTACTTTTAAGGACTAGTTTTCACAAAATACTTCCAGAAAGTACTTTTAGGGAGTAACTTTCACAAATTATTTTCAGAAAACACTTTTAAGGATTTGTTTTCACAAATTCCTTCTAGAAAGCACTTTTAAGGCACAGTTTTCACAAAATACTTCCAAAAAGTACTTTTGATGACTAGTTTTTTGAATGATTTGTAACAAAAGAATGCCCAAAAGAATTTCAGATTTCTAATACGAATGTTAGACAGTTGTATGCCCTTAGCTTCAATCAGAAATATGTACATTATGAATTTATTGTAAATGAATAAAGTACACATTTGATTCATGTTCCTGTGGTGTGTTTCTGTGTAATACCCTTAAACTGGACACTTAGTGAGACTTGTGTTAGTTTAGAATGATCACAGCCATTGGGTAAGTCTGGGGAGATTTATCCTGCCAAGGCTGACACTGGTGTGCTGCCAACTGTTGGGGTGGCTTGTCTCAGCTACCAGGGTGAGACCCGAAGCACATGTAATGTAGGATTAATAGAACCTTTGAACCGGGCCAGATTTCCAGTATTGCCCTGGACCTTGGAGATAGATGGGCAAAACTGGAAAGTTACACCTGACCCCTAGACTCGATTATGATACTACACTAGGTGTCGGATTGGGCTATCTTTGATGTACCAATTAGTGAGATCCTTAGCGGGGGTCAAAACCTGAGTATGTTGGGACAGTCCGAGAATTCATCTAAGTGGGTGATCATAGTGACAGGATCAGCCCCTTTGTCGGACAAAGGTAATGATCGGGGATGCACTCTCTCTGATGGAAACCAAGACTGCCGGTAGCCGATTTCAATTGTTGAGATTTTGTTTTTTTAAAATATATTTATATAAAGATTGATCCTTGAAAAATATGTTTTTCTAAAATAGGAAATTTGATTCCCTGCGAAGATGGGAGAAATTTTTTTAAAATTTGCCGAGTCCATTCTGCAAGACTTGGGCATCCATGTGATGGATATCCCATCCCTTTAGTGGTATCAGAGCCCAGGTTCAAATCTTGAATCAATTTAACTCAGATCTGAACCTACGCAAATGGGCAGAAGGTGTTCTACCCAATTTGCGCAGATAAGTGTTTTTGGGAATTTGCTCCCAAAATTATGGGCAAATAATCTGAAATTAAATTTTATGTAAATCTGATTATTGTTTATAATAGTTCTTTATGATTTTCTTGATTTATGGGTTGTTCGTACAAGAGGAGATCGAATTCTTGGTTTGCACAGGGAACCTACAAGATTTGCAGTTTCTTGATTTATTCATTACATTTGGTCTGTAAATAATTTTTTTTTTTATTTTTAGAATCAATGTATTAGGTATTCAATCTGATGTAATTATAATAAAAATTAGGTTTTCTATTTTTTTATTTTATTTTGGATCGAAGATGGCGACGCAAGGAAGGAGATTTCGCAGATGGGACATTCGCTACTTGCGATTTGCAGTTTGTGAAACTGCATTCTGTTATCTAACCTCTGTTTTGCAAGATGGATTGTACGAACAGCCCTGGATTAATTGATTCTTGTTTTGTTTCATCAGTTCTTTAATTTCAGTTTGTTTTCTTGAATTAAAGATTTAATTAAAGATCAAACCCTAGACCCATTCGAACCAAGGTTGGTTCAAATTGTTTGGACCGAATCTAGGGTTCGATCAAGGCTGAATATCAGCCCTATTTTTTTGTTTAATGGGCCTAAGGATTGATAATTAATTGGATATTTAATTCGGCCCAACCTGTAAGGCCCAGTTTTAAATTGTTAAAACTATCAAAAGCCCACTTCAAAGGATAAAGCTATATGGGCCGAACTGGGTAGCCCTAATTCAGCCCATATACCTAGATGATATTAATTGTTAATATTACGGATTAAAATGGGCTTCAAATGGGTTTTTACAGATAATTAATTGATTGGATCAATTCCTCCCTACATGTGATGTATGGATGTGTGATGTGCTACGTTCATGGGCCATAAGTATTTGGCCCATGCAGATTCGATAGTGGCTCTTGCGCACACCATGGTTGAATGCACATCATTGCCATGGTGTCCCTCCTGGTCATTGGATTACCTCCCTCAATGGTCGGCCCCACACCTCCTGAAGAGGTTACGTGCGGAACCCTAGCCGATTTAGGCCCACTGAAATCTGCCTTTATGAAAGTCAGTAGAAGTCACTTTGGTTTGACCTAAAATAAACTAGGGCGTAATTCTTGTTCCCTCCAGTAAATATGAGTGCACGTGATAGGGAGATTCATGTGATGAACTCTCTAAAGGACTTCCATCATTAGCATGAGGATGGGTCCTTCAGTAATGAGGAAACGCACCAGAAAATGGGCTATCCATTTGCTGTTGGGCTTGTCCAAGTGTTTCATAAGATGATAGCGGCATCATAGACCGATGTGGGAGGGGCTTCACCAGAAAATGAGAACTCTCTCACGGTACTTTGGCGTTCACGAATATGATGGGTGGGCACTCACTGGACAGAAAGGTTTACCTGAAAACGGCTCTGGACCTTGTCTGACAGAGGCCAAAGGGAAAACTCATATGATGAGTGGATATGATCCTTCACAGAAAGGTGGTGGGGTTTTGCAGCTGAAACAGTTGGCTCCATGCACCCTATGTGGTTTCCCACATTTCCAGAGACAAGTCGTTGTTTCCGTCCCTGAGAAGGAGGGAAAAATCAGAGATGAACAAATGGGAATGGAACATAGATTAAAATCCATGTCTGTGATATGAACATGAATCAAATAAGGTTGTGGACTGATATTTGTTGTTTTATCAGAAAATGGCAAATGGACAATTTGCAAAGCTTCTTGACAACAACAAGCTTAAGGGCCCAAACTATGCCGACTAGTACCGTAACCTAATGCTGGTTTTAACATCTGAAAAATTGGACAAGGTAGTCAAGTCTCCTGCCCCGGAGCGTCCGGGTGATAGGGCTTCTGAAGCCCGTAGGAGAGAATTCCAAGATTGGGAGGATAAAAACTCCCTAGCCCGCTGCTATGTCACTGCTTCTTTGGACAACTCAATACAGAGGCAGTTCGATCAGATCGAACTCGCTAAGGACATATTGGACAGTCTGAAAGCAATGTATGGAGAGCAGAACCGTTCTACTCGGCAGAAGGTCTTGAAAATGTTCATGACCGCTCAGATGTCCAAGGGGCAGAAAGTTCACGACCATTGTCTTCGGATGATGGGATACATTAACGATCTGGAAGCCCTTGGATCCGGGCTAGATCTTTGCACTCAAGTGGATGCCATTCTGAACTCCTTGCCCTCTTCCTTCAATGGGTTCATATTAAACTACAATATGAACAAGCTGAATGTCAGCGTCCAAGAGCTCAACAATATGTTGCAAAGGGCCGAGGACTTACTTAAGAAGGATGAGCTTGTGGTGATGCTTGTTAAATCTAACAAAACGGGCAAGAAAAAGAGAAAGGAAAAGAAGCCTTAGAAGAACACTACCAAGCCCAAGAAGCAGAAGAAGGATAGGACAACAGATGCATGCCACTTCTGCAAACAAACCAGCCACTGGAAGAGGAATTGTCCTCAGTACCTGGAATCCAAGAAAGGTAATTTCGAATCTTGTGTCATAGAAACCAACTTATTGGTGGCTTCTGCGTCCTGGTGTATTGACTCTGGGGCTTCAACTCATGCGTGTAACTCACTGTAGGGGTTCAAGGTAAGCAGAAGGCTGAATGATGGAGAAGTGATGCTCTACTTGGGGACTTCTGCAAGCGTTGCAGCTACAACAATAGGCACCGTAGAATTAAAATTTAGAGAAGTAAATATTGTACTTAAAGATTGTCTTTTTGTGCAAAATCTAAGAAGAAATTTGATTTCTGTCTCAAAACTGTGTGCGGATGGATATTCTGTCTTTTTCAGTGATACGATTACTATTAAAATAAACAATAAATTCATCGCATATGGGGAACTAGAGAACGGTCTCTATGTTCTACATCCTTCTCTAGAAACTAACATAGCCGAAACTACATTGGCTGAAATCCCCAAGAAAACAGCACGTGATACAGTTAATCCCACGTGCCTATGGCATTACCGACTTGGCCATATCGGTATTGACCGAATCACAAGACTGGTAAAGGATGGTCCTTTGAATTTTCTAACTATAGAAGATCTTCCCACTTGTGAGCCTTGCCTTCAGGGTAAGATGACAAAGAGGTCATTTAACGGTAAGCATGAATGATGTACAGGCACGCTTGACCTTATACATACTGATGTATGTGGTCCCCTGAGTGTTAGGACCCGTAACCAACATGTGTATTTCATAACTTTCACCGATGACCATTCTTGGTATGGTTACGTGTACCTAATGAGACATAAGTCTAAATCCTTTGAAAAGTTCTAAGAGTTCAGACAAGAGGTCGAGAAACAGTTAGGGAGAGAAATTAAGTTCCTTCAATCAGATCGAGGCAGCGAATATCTCTTTGACGAATTCAGGGACTACTTAAAGGTAAATGGGATAGTATCACAGTTAGCTCCTCCTGCTACACCACAACTTAACGATGTTTCAGAGAGGAGGAATAGGACCCTATTAGATATGGTCCAGTCACTTCTCATCCATTCAGAGTTACCCATATCCTTTTGGGGATACGCATTAGAGACTGCGATATACATGCTGAACTGGGTTCCAACCAAATTGGTTCCTAAGACTCCCTATGAGCTTTGGACTGGAAAGAAACCAAGTGTACGACACTTGAAGATTTGGGGTTGTCCGACTCACGTTAAAAGAACGAATCCGAACAAATTGGAATCCAAGACCAGCCGTTGCCTATTCGTAGGCTACCCAAAGGGCTCAGTGGGCTACCTATTCTAAGATCCAAGTGAGCAGAAGGTGTTCTGCAGTCAAAATGCACAATTCTTGGAAAATGACTACATCCTGGACAATCTTCGTCAGGAAATTGTTCTTGATGAGGAGAGCTCTGATGCAGTGGGAGATGTCCCACAAGTTCCAGGTAGTGACCAACCTAGAAGATCTACCCGGGTGTCCAGGCCACCGGTCCGTTTTGGTTACGATCAGGATAGTTACCTAGTCGAAACCATGACTAGTGAAGAGGATCCCGTGAGTTATACGAAAGCTATGTTGGACATAGACTCCCTTAAATGGTTAGATGCCATGAGAGCTGAGATGGACTCAATGGAGACCAATGGAGTCTGGACTCTAGTGGATCCGCCCTCCGGGGTAAAAGCAATTGGTTGCAAATGGATCTACAAGAGGAAGAAGGGCCCCGATGGCAGGGTTGAGACCTACAAAGCTCGTCTAGTGGCAAAAGTATACACTCAGAAAGAAGGCATCGATTATGAGGAAACCTTTTCGCCCGTGGCCATGCTTAAATCCATTAGGATCCTGCTAGCTATAGCGGCTTACTATGACTATGAGATTTGGCAGATGGATGTCAAAACAGCGTTCCCGAATGGAGATCTTACTGAAGATATCTATATGCAGCAACCGCAAGGTTCTGTAGTTGCGGTATAGGAACACATGGTCTGTAAGTTGAATGGATCCATATATGGACTCAAGCAAGCTTCTAGAAGTTAGAACATCTGATTTGACTCTACGGTCAAAAAGTTTGATTTTGAGCAAAATCCGGATGAACCCTATGTTTACAGGAAGACCAGTGGTGATAAGGTTACGTTTCTGGTTTTGTATGTAGATGACATTCTACTCATTGGGAATGATGTAGGAATGTTAACTACGATAAAAGTATGGCTATCACAGCAATTCTCCATGAAACACCATGGAGAAGCCTCCTATATACTGGGTCTTCGACTCTATAGAGATAGATTGAAGCGGATAAAAGGATTATCCCAATCTGCTTATATTGACAAAATAGTCAAGGAATACAGCATGGAAAACTCCAAAAAAGGAAATGTTCCTTTCAGGCATGGAGTCAATCTCTCCAAGAAGATGTCTCCAAAGACCTCTGAGGAGATCGAGAGTGATGAACCTACAATTTATCTATATTTTATGAGGTTTTTGCATGAAATTTTATGCTGGTTTAATTAGATTTTGCCCTATTTTAGCTTGATTGCAAGAAAAATTTCAGGGGGAGCCAAATCAACAAAAAGAAGGCAAAAGCAAGAAAAGAAAGCCCAAAAATTTATCAAGTTCAGTCCGGCCCAGCCATGAGAGCAAGGGAGTTTCATTCAGCCCAAGTAGTGCAAGCTAACTCTTTGGAAAACCCAAGGGAAGAAGCCTAGCAATAAGGAAATTTCGGCCCAGCCCATTTTTAGCCCAAATAACAGCCTAGAGTGTAGCCCACATGAGCTCAAAAGCAAGCTAAGTTATAGCCCAAATAGAAGCCCAAAGGGAGCTAGGGGCGGCAACTCCTAGATGTTTCTTGAAGAGAAGGAGGGAGCACTCTAGAAGGTTCATGAGGGGTGTAATACACCCAATTCTAGAGACTTCAAGAAGGGGCAAGAGCCCCCTTGAAAAACTATATAAGGAGGCCTCTAGGAGGGGAGAGAGTTGTTCAATTGCTTGAGAGGAAGGCTCTCCCACTCTTATAGGTTCGGCCACCTTGAGAGAAGAGAAGAGAAGAAGGCTAGGCGCAAGGAAGAAGAAGAAGAAGGGCTGAAGGAAGTTCAAGACAAGCAAGCTAGAAGAGAAGGTGAGTTCGAATTGAGGGTTTGTGATTCAAAGATCTTTTGTAATAAATCAATTGTAGTTTCATTCTCTTTTGATTCGAATTCAGTTTCTTTCTTATATTTTCTTTCTTCTTTCTCCTTGTTTCCATTCTTCCTTGATGTATTTCAGCTTGTAAAATTTCAGTTCAGCAATCTAATTCTTTTTGATTCATTCAAATGATCATGGATTGTACTTGAAGTTTCTTGAATAAGGGTGTTATTGTAGAGTAATTCGGCCAACTAACCTTCAAAACTCAGATCTGAATTCTCAGATCTGAGACTGCAAGATCTGAATTGCTTGAAAGAGAATTCAGATCTGAAATTTTCAGATTGGCCGAATTAATCTACAGCTTGGAATTCCTAGAGTGCTTGAGAGAGACTCTAGGAATTCAGATCTACTATTCAAGAACTGAATTGAGTGCAAGGTTAGAAATAACTTGCACAATTCAGTTGGTGATCAATTCAGATTTGAATTGATGCCTT
Organism: Nelumbo lutea; assembly: GCF_056320005.1. Lineage (NCBI taxonomy): Eukaryota > Viridiplantae > Streptophyta > Magnoliopsida > Proteales > Nelumbonaceae > Nelumbo > Nelumbo lutea. Next base: position 210,939,226 of record NC_142684.1, read on the forward strand.
AGAAGTGTTTGAAGAAATGCATGCATGGGGATTAGATTCTTGCTAGAGATAGAAGAACCGTCACTCATGCATAGGATGAACATGCGTTTGAGAGAAGCTGTTCATGACCTTGGGGTTTCACCAAACCAAGGCTCAATCATGATTTATTCGAATGATCCAAATTGATAGATTGCTGAATTCTGAGATTGACATTTACTGCTTACTCTTCTAACCTGATTTGAAGGCAATTGGGCCAATGATTTAAATAGATTTTAATTTAGGATTTTTTAGCTTTCATTAAAATTTTGATTTATTTGTTGATCAGATAAGAAGTACTCAATTTAGTATTGGTAATTGTTTCCTAAATCCTCGTGGGAACGATAATTCACTCACTACTTTATTACTTGAACGGCTAGTGCACTTGCTAGTGTCACAATGAGCCACACATCAAGTTTTTGGCACCGTTGCCGGGGATTTAGGGGAACAATATTAGGAAACATTGAGCATTCTTAATCTGATCTCATTCAGCATTGCATTCATAGTTGGGTTAATTTGCTAACTTTTTCATTTCAGCTTGGATTGCAACTACTGTACTACTGTAGTTATGTTTCTTCTTTCTTAAGTAGATTACTTTCTTTTTCTGGTTTCAGTTTCATTTTAATAAAGGCATATTTGATTTCTATTCAATCTTGGTGTTGTTCCCTTCAAAAAGAAAAAAAATTCACATAAACATGAGTGTTGCAGATCTGAGTTGCATTCGGCACTCAGATCAGCAGATTTCAGATCTGCAGCACTCAGCCGAAAAGAATTGCTTGTGTTTCAGAATTTTATTTCTTTTTCCATTACAAAAAGAAAAAAATATATATATATATAAAATGAAAAAAAAAAAGAGATGTTTTGAACAACAAGAGGAGCAATTGAGAATTCGGATCAGAATTCAGATTTGAGTTCAGATATGAGTTCTGCTATTGCAGATCTGCAACAGTTCAGATCTGAGTTCCTCTGAACTCAGACCTGAACTGATACAATTTTGAGGGGAATTGGGTGTCATCACCACTCCATTCACCCTAGGGCACTTCTGCTATTCTCAAAGGCAATTTGGTAGAAATAACTGAAGGTAAGGCAATTGAGATTTCAGATCCGAACTCAGACTTGAGTTCAGACCTGAACTCTGCTATAGCAGAACTGCAATACTCAAAAAAAAAAAAAAATCTGTTCTCAGCCCTTTATTATTCTTTTCTTTCATTACAAAAAGAAAAAAAAATATATTTAGATAGTGAAAAAAAAAAGAGAGAGAGAAAGAACCATGGAAACCAAGGATTCGGATCAAAACTCAGATCTGAGTTCAGATCTGAGTTCTACTGTAGCAGATCTGCAACAATTCAGATCTGAGTTCTCTTGAACTCAGACCTGAACTGATGTAAATTTAAAGGATAATTGGGGGTTATTGTCACCCCAATACACCCTACAAAAAAATCTGCTATCTCCCAAAAACAATTGGATAGTCATGGTTGAAGAAATTCGGATCTGCAATCACCTAGATCTGAACTGGGGTTGTGAACAGAGCAGGATACAGGGCATACTTTGCTGTATTAAATAACTTGTACTCCGATCTATCTGAGCTGATTTGGTTGAAGAAAAGTATATTTAATCTGAGATTTTTTTATGCCTCAAGAGATTTCATGCAAAGTGGCACTTCCACACCATTTTCTATTAGAGTTCAGACCTATAGCAGGGCTACTATAGCAGACCTGCTACAGCAAGACTGAACCAGGGCAGGTTTTGAACAGGTTTGTATTACAAATAACATTACTAAATTGTCATTGTGAATTGTCCTAGGCTGATCTTTGAAATTTTTTTTTCAAGATAGATAGCTCTGATTTCAGCTATGCATGAATAGAAAGTCTAGCAGATCTGAATGGGTGTGTGCAGCCGTGTGTACTACATTCCAATAAGTGTATACTCAATCAAGGGCTACATTGATGGAGCCATGTTTCTTCTCTTGATACTTGATTGTTCCATCCTTAGTTTCAGTTTTAATGTAGCTTATGCAAATCAAATTTCTCTTCTTCTTTTGGTTCTAAAAAAAAATATATATAAATCTCAAAATGAGTTCAGATCTGAATTGCATTCATCAATCAGACCTGCACTCATCCAAAAAGATTTTGGTTGCATTGCTGTATTTTGTTTTAGTTTTCTTCCTTTAAAAAAAAAAGAAAAGAAAAATAGAAAAAGAAAAGAAAAAGAAAACAATGAAAGAATAGCATGTGAGCTTTCAGATCTGAAACTCAGATTTGAAGTTCAGATCTGAGTTCAGCCGGTTGCAGGACTGCATTCTGCTAGGTTCAGATTTGAGTTCATCTGAACTCAGACCTGAACCCACTCAATTCTGATGTGAATTCGGGTAGTAACAACACCCAATTCACAATTTGATGCATCAGACTTGCCTCATTGATGAAAATATAAGCCATGAATGGTAAAATCAGTTCTGAAGTGCATGAGAATCAGAGGCAGTATAAGTACATGATCTGAAATTTTTGTGAACTTGATGTTTTGTTATCTTTTAAATCACTTGCACCCAATCTGAATTGGTTGTATTGGATTAGGACTGATGTTTGTGAGGTCCAAAAAGAGCTTCATATTTTTTATGTAATGGTATTCAGATCTGAATCAAGGCTGCTTTCATTATAAAGTTGCAGATCTAATTTCAGGTCTCTACAATCAATTGAGGCATACAAGATATTTAAGTTGGGACTTGAAAGAGAAGTCCTAAGCTCTTGGGATCAAACTTATTTCAGACCTAACTGCAACAGATTTTAGACCTACTTATTGATATTAGGTTTGGAGTTTTTGTAAGTAACTGTTCTCAAAAGTTAAGTTTTCAAATCTGATTTTTTTTTTTTTGTTAGAACTTGAAGAGCAGCTTAAAGATTATAAATTCAGCAATGATTGTAGATCTGTTTACAGTAGATTTTAGATTTGTTTACTTATGTTCATTTAAGTTTAGAATAGTGTGTAATAAACTCCATTGCTGATTTAGCTAGCTCTCTTTTCCATTGAACATCTACTTCACACTTGAATGTTGGTTTAGTTTCAATAATGGAGCTATGTTTTTCTAGTTTGCAAATTTATTAGTGTGGATCAAATCTGTGTACGTTCACTTACATTGCTGAAATTCTAATGCAGATCTGAGCACACAACAACAAAAAAAAAAAAATCAAATAACTTTGGTAGTGTGCTGATTTCAAGAACTCTTAGACTTCTAGGCTAGTTTCAATCTTGTAAATCACTTGTTTATCACTTGCATATCAGATTCCAAGAGATATTTATATTGGCTTTTGATCTTGTTTTTTTTTTTAATTTATTTATTTATTTATTTTTTTGTTAGATAGAATTCAAACTTCTTGGCCTTGTAAGTTTCTGTTGTGTATTACAGACTGGTTAAATTATTTACATTGTTGGGAATTGTGTATAGTAGTCTTTTTATTATTTGGTTTAAATTATTTTTAGTTAGAACAAAGCTCTTGATCTCTCTTGCAAGTAAATTCTAGCAGAAGAGGCTCCCACCAAAAGAACTCTTGCATATCTGGAAATTAATCTTCAGGAAGTCCTCTATACACCCTTCTCTTTACTTAGAATTTCTCTTGCTAGCTTTATTGTTACTGCCTAACACTACGAACATTGAGGACAATGTTCATCTCAAGTGTGGGGGAGTGAGCCCGAGGCTAGGGTATGGGGGTTGAAACCATGCACCTCATTCACCCCAACACACATATGCAGGCAATGACATAACCAAAAAGACTGGAACCCCTCAAGTTCATTACTATTTATTTGATGATTTTTTTTAAGAAGAAATGCAATGAGTTGAGGGAGACTGATGTACTTGTTAAGTTTTTATTCTTGTGAATGACCCAATTTGATATATGCATGAGAAAAGGGGAGCTGAATATGCCTTTTAGCATGACTAGCCCTAACTTCCTTCATGTGTATGGAAGCCCTTGATTTCATTGTTAATGGTCAAGAAAACTAGTCCACATCTGAAATGTTGATTCTTGAGGTTCAATAATTGCAAAGAAGGACAAAATCCCAAATTGACTCCGCTATTTTGAGCTGAATAGTAAAACTAGCAGCTCAGAACATGAGTCCTATTTACCTACCTCAAGTAAGTGACCAGTGTGAGATGGAGCATAAGATGCACTCACACCAAAAAAAAGAAAAAAAAAAAAGAAAAGTAAAAGAGAGAGAGAAAAGTGTGTGAGATGGAGCATAAAATGCACTCACACTGAAAAAAAAAAAAAAAAAAAAGAAGAAAAGGGTGAGATGGAGCATAAGATGCACTCACCCTTAGAAATAAGTAATTGTGGTGACAACCGAGGTTCAAAGGGGCACTCTAAAGTTGAACTCTCATTGAGATTTAGTTACAGATGTGTAACTTAGTGAAATTTGTTTTCTTTTGATTATTAACCTTGACAATTAAGGAGCTGATTTATATATGAATTAGGAGTGAAGGCTAGACTATGATGAAATTCATATTCTCCTTTCCTTGGATCTGATACATATCTAAAATGGTAATTTACAAGAATAAGAGTTGAGCACTTACAAAATTTCCCCAACTACTCAATGCATTTCTATCTTAAAAAGTTCACCAAGTAAATGGTGAGAACAGAAGGGGGGAATGTTAAGTTTATGGCTAATGTCTTTGCTTGAGGACAAGCAAAAGCTTAAGTGTGGGGGTATTTGATGAACCTACAATTTATCTATATTTTATGAGGTTTTTGCATGAAATTTTATGCTGGTTTAATTAGATTTTGCCCTATTTTAGCTTGATTGCAAGAAAAATTTCAGGGGGAGCCAAATCAACAAAAAGAAGGCAAAAGCAAGAAAAGAAAGCCCAAAAATTTATCAAGTTCAGTCCGGCCCAGCCATGAGAGCAAGGGAGTTTCATTCAGCCCAAGTAGTGCAAGCTAACTCTTTGGAAAACCCAAGGGAAGAAGCCTAGCAATAAGGAAATTTCGGCCCAGCCCATTTTTAGCCCAAATAACAGCCTAGAGTGTAGCCCACATGAGCTCAAAAGCAAGCTAAGTTGTAGCCCAAATAGAAGCCCAAAGGGAGCTAGGGGCGGCAACTCCTAGATGTTTCTTGAAGAGAAGGAGGGAGCACTCTAGAAGGTTCATGAGGGGTGTAATACACCCAATTCTAGAGACTTCAAGAAGGGGCAAGAGCCCCCTTGAAAAACTATATAAGGAGGCCTCTAGGAGGGGAGAGAGTTGTTCAATTGCTTGAGAGGAAGGCTCTCCCACTCTTATAGGTTCGGCCACCTTGAGAGAAGAGAAGAGAAGAAGGCTAGGCGCAAGGAAGAAGAAGAAGAAGGGCTGAAGGAAGTTCAAGACAAGCAAGCTAGAAGAGAAGGTGAGTTCGAATTGAGGGTTTGTGATTCAAAGATCTTTTGTAATAAATCAATTGTAGTTTCATTCTCTTTTGATTCGAATTCAGTTTCTTTGTTATATTTTCTTTCTTCTTTCTCCTTGTTTCCATTCTTCCTTGATGTATTTCAGCTTGTAAAATTTCAGTTCAGCAATCTAATTCTTTTTGATTCATTCAAATGATCATGGATTGTACTTGAAGTTTCTTAAATAAGGGTGTTATTGTAGAGTAATTCGGCCAACTAACCTTCAAAACTCAGATCTGAATTCTCAGATCTGAGACTGCAAGATCTGAATTGCTTGAAAGAGAATTCAGATCTGAAATTTTCAGATTGGCCGAATTAATCTACAGCTTGGAATTCCTAGAGTGCTTGAGAGAGACTCTAGGAATTCAGATCTACTATTCAAGAACTGAATTGAGTGCAAGGTTAGAAATAACTTGCACAATTCAGTTGGTGATCAATTCAGATTTGAATTGATGCCTTAGAAGTGTTTGAAGAAATGCATGCATGGGGATTAGATTCTTGCTAGAGATAGAAGAACCGTCACTCATGCATAGGATGAACATGCGTTTGAGAGAAGCTGTTCATGACCTTGGGGTTTCACCAAACCAAGGCTCAATCATGATTTATTCGAATGATCCAAATTGATAGATTGCTGAATTCTGAGATTGACATTTACTGCTTACTCTTCTAACCTGATTTGAAGGCAATTGGGCCAATGATTTAGATAGATTTTAATTTAGGATTTTTTAGCTTTCATTAAAATTTTGATTTATTTGTTGATCAAATAAGAAGTACTCAATTTAGTATTGGTAATTGTTTCCTAAATCCTCGTGGGAACGATAATTCACTCACTACTTTATTACTTGAACGGCTAGTGCACTTGCTAGTGTCACAATGAGCCACACATCAGAGAGCATGAAAGACATTCCCTATGCCTCAGCCGTAGGGAGCATCATGTATGCCATGCTGTGCACTCGTCCTGAAATCGCCCAAGCAGTGAGTGTAGTAAGCAGATTCCAGGCCAACCCAGGGCAGGAGCATTGGACTACTGTGAAATGCATACTTAAGTACCTTCGAAGGACAAAAGAGTTTTGTTTTATATTCGATGGTAGTTCACTATAGATCCAAGGGTATACAGATGCGGATTTCCAGTCGGATCCGGATGATAGAAAGTCTACATCTGGATATGTTTTCACGATAGGATCATGTGTCGTTTGCTGGAAAAGCAGCAAACAGGGGTCCACAGCAGACTCCACAACCGAGGCCGAATACATTGCTGCAAGTGAAGCTGCCAAGGAAGCCATGTGGATGAAGAAGTTTGTTCACGAATTGGGAGTAGTTCCGTCCAACACATCTCCCATCCCATTGTTGTGTGACAACAATGGAGTGATTGCTCAGGCTAAGGAGCCACGAGCCCACTCGAAGTCGAAGCACATCGAGAGGAAGTACCACGTACTCCGGAAGGTTGTTGGTAGAGGGGACATCTTGATTCAGAAGGTAGCATCAGCGGAGAATGTAGCAGACCCATTGACTAAGCCACTGACACAGAAAGTGTTCGAGAAACACGTGGAAAGTATGGGACTCCGACTTATACCAGATTGGACCTAAGTGCAAGTGGGAGCTGTTAGACAGTTGTATGCCCTTAGCTCCAATTAGAAATATGTACATTATGAATCTATTGTAAATGAATAAAGTACACATTTGATTCATGTTCCTGTGGTGTGTTTCTAGGTAATACCCTTAAACTGGACACTTAATGAGACTTGTGTTAGTTTAGAATGATCACAGCCATTGGGTAAGTCTGGGGAGATTTATCCTGCCAAGGCTGACACTGGTGTGCTGCCAACTATTGGGGTGGCTTATCTCAACTACCAGGGTGAGACCCAAAGCACATGCAGTGTAGGATTAATAGAACATTTGAACCGGACCAAATTTCCAGTATTGCCTTGGACCTTGGAGATAGATGCCAAAACTGGAAAGTTACACCTCACCCCTAGACTCGATTATGATACTACACCAGGTGTCGGATTGGACTGTCTTTGATGTACCAATCAGTGAGATCCTTAGTGGGGGTCAAAACCTAGGTATGTCGGACAAAGGTAATGATCGGGGATGCACTCTCTCTGATGGAAACCAAAACTGCCGGCAGTCAATTTCAATTGTTGAGATTTTGTTTTGCAATATATATATATATTATATATATATATATATATATATATATATATATGTTATGGTTTCGAAATGATTTGCAAAAGGTTTTAATTCCCGGGATCCATGTAAGTAGAGAGCGCAACACTGTTCCTTGTAGTCGAGGGAGAGGTCCTCCCTTGTCGGGCAATGTTTGATCATTATGGGCTGAGAGGTTAAGTGTAAGACCATTGAGGATAATACCTGATGGGCTAATCTTGCATTTGCCCACAGTCCCTGGGTGTTACAAGGTGGCTTCGCCCAAGGACCACTTAGGGTAAGTGTTGGGCCCATAGAGCCCATAAGATGGGTTTCAGGGGTTGCACTGTCCATAACAGTGTATTCGGCCAGGCCTTGTAACAAAGGCTGGGCTGAACCCATGTGATTGATGTGTAGATCAATGTTTGGGTCCCATGCTATACAAGGAAGCCCAACTGGGTAGTAGTTTAGAAGGCTAAGTGAGTACATAACCTTAAATGGGCCTTAAGCCCATATCGAACTTGGCTGATTTGATCAGTCAATTAAAGGGGGCGAATTCTGAGATGGATCAACTAATAGGATTGGGCCTAGACCCTATCCACTTAGAGAGTCCAAAATCTAAATAAGATTTAGATTTGGAAGCCTCCTAATTAGATTAGGAGATGGCTGATCTGATCTGCAGATAAGATAAGGGTTCTCCCTTATCACTTAAAGGGAATTCTAATCCAAATATAATTTGGATCAGCAGCTCCTAATAGGATTAGGAGCTGATCCCTTTAAATCTATAAAAGAAGGAGGGGCGGCAGCCTTTAGACATGCAACATAAGACTCTTGTCTTCAGAGCTGAAATCACAGAAGAGAGATTTCTGCAACCTCTACAAAATCTCTCTTTCCGCCTCCTTCTTGCCGCCACCATTACCTTCAGTTTGATCTCCAGTTCTTGGGAGAAATCAAGATCTGATCTTGATACCAATCTTTTGGGAAAAGATTGATTGGAGCTGTATTCACAAGTCATCCAGTTGATTCTTGTGAAGGGTCAAGTTCTTTTGAAGAACATTGCTGATTCTGCTCCATCCTGCATTGCACCATCTTCAGTGGGAGCAGTCTTTGGATCCTTCCTTGGGCGTGAACACCTCCATTGGGAGATACTAATTCTCCGTATCAGGTACATCCTCATTCTTACTCCTTTTGGTTCAGATCTGGTTTGGTTCATGGGAGAAATTTTTTTTAAATTCGTCCAGTCCATTCCGCAAGACTTGGGCGTCCATGTGATGGATATCCCATCTCTTCAACGAACACATACAAAAAAATCAAATCAGAGAAATAATCATCCAAAAAACCCAAAAAAAAAACAAACATGGAGGGGAGGAGTTTTGGTAAACTCACCTTCTAGTAGTTGGAGGCTAGACAGTGAGATATTGTCATTGAATTCACCCAAACACAAATCTGCAACCACAGAGAAAATGAGAGTATCAGACTTCAGAAAAACATAAAAAAATAGCCTCAAATCGATGGAATACTATAGAAAAACAAAGATAAGAGCAAAACGACAGGTCCACCGGTCATTTTTTGCTCACCGTCAAACATCGCCGATGGACCTACAACTAACGCCATCGCCGTCTGGTATGTTGTATGGTTTCAAGTGGAGGAGGAGGATGATAACCTCACGTGGGGGTATTTTTATCATTAAAAAACCAGGGACAAGTTCATCCCATTCGAATGAAGAAGCACTTCTTCAAAAAGTCCTGAAGAAAAGCCACATCTAGGTCACTTTTTTAAGAAGTGCTTCTTTTAATAAGAAGTACTTCTTCTCACACTTTTTTACCAAGCACTTATAAGTACTTAAAAATCACTTAATGTGTGGTCCCATGTCTTAAAAAAATACTTTTTAAAAGTGAAATCAGACAGTGCTTTATTCTTTTTTAATTACTAGTAAGGTAAATCACCCCACTAACCGTCAAATCCATATCAATCAAATCTCTCCTATTATTAAATTCAATCAGAGAACCATTACCAGCCCATGAATCCAACCAGAAATTTACATTTTTTTCCATTGTCGATTCTCCACATAGAATCCTTTTTAATAAGTTCTCTAGAAGACAAAATGCCTCTCCAAGCCCAAGAAGAACTATTCTTTTTTTTTTTGCATCCAAGAAATTGTTGTTATTAAGGTATTTATTAGTCACAATCTTGACCCAAAGATTGTCATGGCAAGTTAAAATTTTCCACCCCAACATAGCAAGAAGGGCCTTACTCATCCATTTAAGATTCCTCACACCTAAACCACCCCATTTTTTGGGAAAGCAAACCCTGTTGCACCTAACAAGATGAATGGGGTTTTGGCTCTTTGCACTCGATCAGATAAAGTCCCTTTCTTCTTTTTCTAAATTAGTGACCACCCTACTTGGAATTTTAAAATCTTGCAAAACAAATTGAGGAACCATTGATGCAGAAGAATTAGTTAAAATTAATTTCCCAGGTAGAGAGGAAGAATTTTTTTTCCAACCTACCAGTTTGTTATTCATTTTTTTTCTTTCAAGAGTTTGAAAGTATCTTTTGTCACTCTACCCTCAATAATGAGAGCATCAAGATAGGTTCTATTCTTATTCCCAATTGGGATAAGAATTCTGGCCATAATTTTCTTATGCCTATTGGTGATGTTTTTCGAAAAGGAAATGGTCAATTTAAAATAATTGGGCAATTAACCAGATGCTTTTGCAAATATATCCAAGATCTCCTTGATTTTAATACAAGTGTTAATAGAGGTTTTAGCAAAAATGATACAGTCATCCGCAAACTGAAAAATTGGAATTTTCGGACCTCCCTTAAAGGCTTTACAGCCAATATCATTTTTGCCACTCAACGCCTCTTTATGAAAATTATTTGCAAGATTCAGCACAAAGGACAAAAATATATGGGGAGATGGGATCACCCTGCCGAATACCCCTACTAGCCCTAATGGTACAAGTAGGAGATCCATTTAAGAGAATCTGAAAAGAAACTGAAGTGATGCATTCCATCACCCAATTAATCCATTTGATATGGATTTCAAATTTAACAAGCACTCTCCTAATAAAGTCCCATTCCAACCTATCATAGGCCTTTTCCATATCAACCTTACATGCAAGCATCCCTTGCTTGCCTCTCTTTTTTTTCACAGTATGCATCATTTCATGAACAATGAGAATGTTATCAGTAATTTGTCTACTTGGAATGAAAGCGCTCTGAAATGGGGAAATACTATCATCTAGGTATGGCTTAATTCTATTAACAAGAATTTTGGAAATGATCTTGTAAATAACATTACACAGGCTAATGGGCCTAAAATCATTAATCTGCTTCGGGTTATCACAATTAGGGATAAGGGTGATAAACATTCTATTTAACTCAACATTCATTTCCTAGAATGGAAAAAAGCTTTAACTGTCTTACAGACAAAATCTCCAACAATATTCCTGAACCTTTTGAAAAAATAAACATTAAGTCCATCAGGACCAAGGGCCTTCATATCCTTCATCGATAGAAGGGTATTATGGATTTCTTCATTTGTAACTTCTTTACATAGGGAAGTATTCATAGATTCTGTTGCACAACTCCCTATATTTGAAATGAAATTATCAACCTCTGAACTACCCTCAGACTTGAACCTTTTCTCTTAACCACTACAAAACACTTTTTTGATATTTTCAATGTCATCCACCTAGATACCATTGTCATTTATGATTTTCTTGATTTTATTTTTGTTTCTTCGAATAGTTGCAGTGGTGTGAAAAAAAATTATTATTTTTATCTCCAAGTTTAATCCAATCAACTCTAGAATTTTGGGCCCAATAAACTTCTTCTCTAGCAAGAGTGTTGTTAAGAAGCTTTTGAAGGGAAATCTCATCATTAATAGGGGTTCTATTATTTGGATCATCCTCTAACTGCTCTTGGATCACCTGGTGTTTCAAAAGAATCTCTTCCTTCCTCCTAATATTCCCAAAATGATGCTTATTCCAAAATTTGAGTTCTTTAACATTTTTTTTTCTTGCAAAATTGATAGGTCCTAGAGCCAATAATGTTGATATCCCAAGCCCTCTTTATAACCTCTTCAACACTAGGATCAAGGCACCACATGGCTTCAAATTTGAATGGTCTAGGACCATACGAAATTTGAGTATTATTATCAAGAATCATAGGGGTATGGTCAAATGCCATAAAAGGAAGATTAATGAGCCTACAATTATTAAACTCACATGTCCAAGTAAATTGGCCTCCCTCCATCTCTACTTCAGTAAGATTACAATAATCTATTAATTGATTAAAATTTCTGGTTTGGTAAGGCTTAACTACCGAGCCTCCTTTTTTATTCTCACTTCTTCTCATGGCATTGAAATCTCCCATATAATACACCACACCCCATGAGTACAATGAGAAATGTTTCTAATCCAGTCCCAGACTTTAATTTGATCAGTCTTACAAGGAAACAAAAGTATTCAACCTACTTTTATTAGAGCTAAGATCAGTAATGCATGCATGGATAATCCTATCATTTGAAAAAATAATATCAATAGAGCAAGCTGATGAATCCCATAACAACCACAGACCACCTGAAAAGCCAATTGAGTCAATTAAATGGAATTTATCAAAATTTAAAGTTGACACAATATTTTTTGCTCTAGTTGGATTAACCCTTGTTTCCATAAAGCAACAAACACTTGGCTTGTACAGCCTACATAATTCAGCAACTTGTCTTCTCAACTGGATTCTTCCAGCCCCTCTAACATTTCATATAAGAATCTTCATTTACATTTGCTTCTTTAGGACCCTGCTCGTCCATGTTGAGAAGAGTTCGGCCGAGCTTGGTAGCACAAGCTTGTAATTCAAGCGAGGGCACCAAGGTGGTTGAATGTTGGCCCAATTCTGACAGGCAGGAGTGATCGGAGTAAATTTGCTGGCATGTCCATTCCAAGTAGGGAGTTGAACCATGCTTTTTCAAATGAGCGTGAGAAAACTAAGATTTCAATAAAAAAAATAAGTGGGTTAAGTCCACGTATTAATTAGATACAGTTTAATTAGATTCAGAATTGTCTTTTCTAAAGCAGATAAGGCACTATCCTCACTAAACCCAAGAAAGATGAAGCGGATAAGGCATGTTGAGCAGAAGTTATGTTAATAAGTCACTTAAGTGCAACACTTCCAAGCGGGCCCTTATTAAAAAAAAAAAAAAAAAACTTTGACAGTTCAGTCTAGCCTTTTAAAATCTGACGGTGGCTATTGCATGTGGAAAGGTTAAGATTTAGGGTTTTATAGACTCGATGAAGGAAAGGGCAAAACAGTCTTAATCTAAAGTTATACAAAAGGTGTTTTTGAAATTTTGAAATATCTAAATATCTTAACCTGATATTAAGTGTTTTAATTTTTTTATTTCAGTTTAACTGATAGAAGGTTAAATGACCAAACTTGAGTATTGGAACTTGAAAGTAGTGGTGGATTAGGACCTTTGATTAATGGAGCAGACATTATCACAACATCAACTTAGTAATAACAAGGTGGGTTTGGGGCAAGGACAATGTCAACACCAAAAAGTGTGGATATCTCCCCCTTGTAACTTGTAAATCCCTCTTCAGACACTTCACACGACTAATTCGACACCTCCTAAAGACTCTAGGTACCCTAAGATCCTTACTTGTCAAATTTCATTTTAGTGCTTCATCATTTGCCCCTTGATTGAAGCAAGATTCCTTTTCAGCGATCTTCATTGTTCAAAGACCATGATCTCCTAAATCCCCTAGATACAAACCTCCTTAGACCCATTTGACCCCGCCAATGAGTCCAAAACCCTCGAAACCCCCCCCCCACCAAGTTTCACCTAAAAACTCCATTCATAGCCCTCAAACCAAGCAAGATTTTATTTCACAAGTTGTTATTTGTTTGCACAACTCTCTCATGATATAACATCAACCTAGTAGCCCTCCCTAAGTAAATCCTAATCACCCAAAAGTTGCTTACCCTTGGATCAAAATATTCCTTTGTTACAGCTTTTATTAGAACCCCCTCCAAAACATTAAAATAAGCAATACACCCCTCATACATCTTTCGAAAACCCCTAGATTTACTTTATTTAGACCATTTTATCCTTGAAAATCCTCACAATACCCAAAATACCCCAACACATCCTTTTTCCTATAAAACCTAGATTTAGGCCACATTTGATAACACTTTTCAAAGGTTTGGTGTCTGAAAAGCAAGTTTTTCAGACACCAGACTCGTTTGGTGTTGTGTCTGAAAACCGATCTGAAATCTTTTTTCAGATCTGAAATTTTATGTCAATAGCCTGACACTTATGCGTTTAGGCATAATTGAGAGGTGCATAAAAGACATAAATACCCTCAAAGAAATTTTAATATTACATATTTTTGTCCTTCATGTAAATCGAATCGAACCCTCACTGTGAACTAACGAAGCTCCACCGCCACCACCGCCATTGCATTCTCTTTGTCTCTCTCTCCTGTATTCTCGCCACTATGGTTCTTCTCTCTCGCTCTCGCTCTCTCTCCGTCCTATCTTTCGACTGCCACCGCCGCTGCACGTGGTTCTTCTCTGCCCTATCTTCCGCAACCGCCGCTGCAAGAGAGTGAGAACGAAAGAGAAGAACCACTGCCATCGTGGTTCTCTCACTCTCTCTCTCTCTCTTCACCCTGTCTTCCCGTCACCGCCGTTGAAAGTTGCAGCGGCGACTCTCTCTCTCTCTCCCACTGTCTTCCTACTCTCACTCTCTCTCTTTCTTCCTCCCTCCCCTGTCTTCCCACCACCGCCACTACCGCTGCAAGTTGTAGTGGCTGCTCTCTCTCCCCCCTGTCTTCTCTCTCTCTCTCGCTCTCTCTCCTCCCTCCCTCCCTCCCATGTCTTCCCACCATTGCCACCGCCGCTGCAAGTTGCAGCGATGGCTCTCTCTCCCCCTGTCTTCTCTCTCTTGCTCTCTTTTTCCTCCCTCCCTCCCTCCCTCTCTCTCCCTGTCTTCTACCTTAATTTTTTATTAATTGTTTTATTGTTTTTTATTAAACATTAATTATTTATTATTAAATTTACTTGTGTTAATTATTATTTATTAATTATTTTTATTAACTAGTAATTTTTAATTATTTCATTAAATTTTAAAAAATATTTTAATTTTTATTTGTGTAAATTATTAATTAGTAATTATTAATTATTTTAATATTTTTATAGTCATTAATTATTTTTTTTATTTTAACCATTTCATTTATTAATTAATAATTAATAATTTATTATTTATTATTTGTATTATTTCAATATTATTTTGAGGTTCAAAAATACTTTTTATGAGATAATGTAAATTGAATTCAACATTTCCAAATAGTATGTTATAGGGGTAAAATAGTAAAATCAATAACAGATGATAAAGGGTCCATCCAACACAAACAAACTTATGGATTCAGATTCTCTAAAAAGTAGAATAACAACTATGCTTCTTTTCAGATTTATCAAATGCTACGTTAACCATTTTACCCTTGAAAACCCTCAAAATACCTGAAATGTCCCGACATTCCTTCCTACCTAAAATACCCCCAAATTTTCTTCTTTTGAACCTTTCTACCTCCAAATAGTTGAGCGAGCGACAGTCACAAGTTGACGATATGCCTTAAATTCCTTGTTGTGTAGAGAAAAACCCAGGGAAATTTTCTTTACAGGTTGATGGAGTGCCAGCTCGTGACTAGCAGACGCCAGATCCGTCTTGAGGAGGAATTCCTATGCTAGATATCCATCGTCAGATGAGGGGCATCGAAGACTTATATCCATCGTCAGATGAGGGGCATTGAAGACTTCTACTTAGTATCGAAGACTGTTATTTTACTTAACTGTTATTTTACTTATTCTACAATTTGTCCTTAGACACGTTATAAATACTTCTTCTGTTTTAAGTTTTAGGAACAACAATAATATTTTCTTTATCGATTCATTCTACTGTTCTATCGAATTTGTACGTTGAGTATCCTTCGTGAGTGAGATCGGTCCCTCAACCAATAATCGACTGGAGGGTTTGCTCGTGCAACCATCGTTGTTCGAGCAACTCACGCTGCTCCAGGTGGTGTCAAAGCAGGAGTTCGCCCAATCAGATGGCCAACCAAGACGGTAGCAGTCGCAACCAACCCCGTGACGGAGATCATGGGTTACAAGCTGTTTGGAGAGCAATCGAAGAGCAGCGAACAGCCACTCGTAACATTGAGCAACAGTTGGCAGAGATCGCTGGACAACTACGGACTGTGTTGCGAGAGGATGTTCCAAGGGATGGGAATAATGCATTGAATCAAGCCGGAGGAGACAACCACGGTAGGCTGATCATTGATCCTATACCTCAATTACCCAGGAACCCTATTATTGATGATGATAGCGACGATGAGCTAGAGTTCAACGTTGCTCCAGTTAATCCTAGGGATGGTAGGACTGATAGGAATTGGCGATATCATGGCAATTTTAATCAACACCGAAATAATGATGAGTTTAAACTAAAAGTGGATATCCCTACTTTTAGTGGAGAGCTGGATATAGAAGGTCTTCTAGATTGGATTACCGAGGTAGATCGTTTCTTTGAGTACATGGAGATCTCAGACGAAAGAAGGGTGAAACTAGCAGCTTTTCGATTGAAGGGAGGAGCATCTATCTAGTGGGAACGAATGAGGGAGACTCGGATTAGAGAAGGAAGAGGTCTAATTCTAACATGTAGACGCATGAAATAGTTAATTAGAGGTAGGTTTTTGCCTCTTGATTACGAACAATACATGTTTGAATCGTATCAACAATGTGCACAGGGAATGAGGAGTGTGAATGAGTACACCTCAGAGTTTCTGAGACTGGCCGAGAGGAACCAACTGTCAGAAAGTGACAATCAACAAGCTGCTTGTAATTTGAGAGGTTTGAGGCCCGCTATTCGAGACAAGATTGGAGTCCAGACGGTTATGAGTGTACAGGAAGCAAGGAACTTAGCTTTGAAAGTTGAGTTGATGTCTCAAGAGAGGACCCGGGCTGATAATTATCAACGGTACAGCGGGAATGATAATAGGCAGGCCACGGCTGATAAGGGCAAGCCAACTCAAGGGGTGCAACACCCAAACCCGCCTAATGTAGCTAACACTAATAAGGCTGCAATGGGAGGAAGCACTAGAGGTAACACTTTAAACCCTCCTAAAAACATTAATCCTTATGCAAGACCTGCTCCTTTTAAGTGTTTCAAGTGTAATGGGGTTGGACATAGGTCTAGTGATTGTCCTAGGAGGAAAGCAGTTAACGTGGTAGAAAGGGAGGAGGAAGAAGTTTGTGGGGATGAAGTGTATTGTGGGCCCGATGGAGAGGACAAAGGAGATGTTTATGAACACGAAGAGTACACGTGTGTTGTAAGGAAGCTTATGTTCTCTCAAAAAAATGGGGATGACACACAACGACACTGACTATTTCGCACCAGGTGTACGGTGCAAGGTCAACTGTTTGAATTGATTATTGATAGTGGCAGCCAAGAGAACATTATTGGCAGAGATGTGGTGAAGAAGCTGCAACTAATTCCTGAGAAACACCCGAACCCTTACATGATTGGTTGGATCAAGGAAGTTAGTGGCGTACGTGTGGAGGAACGCTGCAAGGTTCCATTCTCTATTGGTAAGTATACTGATGAGGTTTATTGTGATATTGTGGATATGGATGCTTGCCATATTTTTCTTGTTAGGCCTTGGCAGTTTGAAGTAGATGCTAAACACTCGAGTAGGAAGAAGACATACCAGCTTGAGAAAGAGGGTATGCGCTATACATTATTGCCTATGGCGGAAAAGAACCAAACCAAAGCTTCCAAAGTGGAGGGGAGGAACTTTCTTACCATAACGCATCGCCACTCAGAGTTTGTAAGGGAGTGTAAAGATACCCGCGAGGTCCACTTACTGGTTATAAAAGGGGAGAGTGTGAGTGAGCCACTAGGAGTGAACAAAATTCCAGTGGAAGTGCAGGGATTGCTCGACGAGTTTCATGATGTAGTTCCTAAAGATTTACCTAATGGGCTACCACCCATGCGAGACATTCAGCACCACATTGACTTTGTTCCTGGTGCTAGCTTACCTAATCTGCCACACTATAGGATGAGTCCTAAAGAGAATGAGATCTTACGGGAGAAGGTAAAGGAGCTATTGAAAAAAGCGCACGTCCAAGTTAGCATGAATCCTTGTGCGGTGCTGGCATTATTGACACCGAAGAAAGATGGGAGTTGGAGGATGTGTGTTAACAGCAGAGCAATCAACAAAATCACTATTGGCTACAAGTTTCCCATTCCTAGGTTGGATGACCTGCTTGATCAACTTGATGGAGCTATGGTCTTTTACCAAGATTGATCTCAGAAGTGGTTATCACCAGATCATAATCCGTCCCAGAAACGAATGGAAGACAACTTTCAAGACAAGGGATGGATTGTTTGTGGTTAGTCATACCTTTTGTACTAACCAATGCACCAAGCACCTTCATGAGACTGATGAATCAGGTACTACGTCCTTTCATTGGTAAATTTGTTGTGGTGTATTTTGATGATATTTTGATTTATAGTAAATCCGTTGATGAGCACATGGGACATATCCGAGGGGTATTGAGTGCATTGAGAGAAAATAAACTATACGCTAAGAATGTGAGTAAGGATGAGATTAAAGTAGATGAGGAGAAAGTGCGAGCCATTAGAGAGTGGCCAACTCCAAAGAATGTGAATGATGTGAGGTGTTTCCATGGGCTAGCAACTTTCTACAGGCGGTTTATTAGACACTTCAGTAGTATAGTAGCTCCTATTACTGAGTGTTTGAAGAAAGGTAAGTTCCAGTGAGGAGAGGAACAAGAGCAAAGTTTTGCTCTAATAAAGGAGAAGTTATGTACCGCTCCTGTCTTAGCTCTGCCAAGCTTTGACAAGTTATTTGAGGTTGAGTGTGATGCTAGTGGAGTGGGCATAGGGGTTGTATTATCACAAGAGAAGAGACCAATTGCTTTTTTTAGTGAGAATCTATGTGAAGCTAGAAAGAAGTGGTCTACTTATGATAAAGAGTTTTATGCTGTTGTGAGGGCATTGAAGACATGAGAACACTATTTGATTGCTAAAGAATTTGTCCTTTACACCGATCATCAAGCCCTTAAGTATCTAAGTAATCAAAAACAATTGAGGAGTGATCTGCATACTAGGTGGTCTACTTTTGTTGATAAATTCCCATACAAGATTGTGTATAAGACAGGACATCAGAATACGGTGGCGGATGCTTTGAGTAGATGTGTGGCCCTGATTAAGACCCTTAGTGTTGAAATTGTGGGTTTTGAGTGTTTGAAAGATCTGTACGCTCAAGATGAAGACTTCAAGCAGGTTTGGGAGAAGTGCATGGCCAGGCAACCATCAGGTGACTTTTACATGCATGATGGGTTTCTTATGAAGGGAGACCAATTGTGTATTCCTTGCACATTCCTTCACGAGAAAGTCATTAGGGATTTGCATGGCGGTGGCTTAGCAGGACACCTTGGGAGGGACAAAACGATTGAGGCTGTCAAGGGGCGCTACTACTGGCCTAAGCTGATGAGAGATGTGGCTACTATCGTGAGTAGGTGTTATATAAGTCAGACAGATAAGGGACAGGCTCGGAATACTAGTTTTTACATGCCTTTACCAGTTCCTACTACTATCTGGGAAGATTTGTCTATGGATTTCGTGTTGGGTTTGCCAAAAACTCCACGAAACACGAACTCTATGTTCATGGTTGTTGACAGGTTTTCCAAGATGGTTCACTTTCTTCCATGTAAGAAGACTGCAGATGCAACAATAACAGCCAAACTATTCTTTATGGAGGTTGTTCGTTTGCATGGGGTGCCTAAGACCATTACGTTAGACAGAGATACAAGGTTTTTGAGTCACTTCTGGATCATTTTGTGGAAGTTATTTGACTCATCTTTGAATTTCAGTAGTACAACTCATCCACAGACTGATGGACAGACAGAAGTGGTGAATCAAACTCTAGGTAATCTGATTCGTAGTATTTGCAGAGAGAAGCCGAAGCAGTGAGACTTTGTTGTAGCTCAAGCAGAGTTTGCCTACAACAATGCAGTTCATAGCTCTACAGTTGGCATGTCAGATTCAGTCAGTACAAGAGGAAGTAAAGCAGAAACTTCAAAGAGCCAATGAGAAGTATAAACTAGCAACTGACAAGCATCGAAAGTACAAGGTGTTCGAAGTCGGTGATGAAGTCATGGTGTTCTTAAGGAAGGAGCGCATACCTGTTGGGAAGCATAGCAAGCTAAAGCCTAGGAAGTATGGCCCGTACAAGATTATTAAGAAGATCAATGACAAATGCTTACGTAGTGGACTTGCCAAATCACATGGGTATTTCCAAAACGTTTAATGTTGCTGATCTTCATCGTTATTTTCCTGAGGTGATGCTTGCATATCCTGATCATGACTCGAGGTCGAGTCCTTGCCAAGTGGAGGTGAATGATGGAGTGCCAGCTCGTGACCAGCCAGCTCCAGATCCGTCTTAGGGAGGAATTCCTATGCTAGATATCCATCATCGGATGAGGGGCATCGAAGACTTATATCCATCATCAGATGAGGGGCATCGAAGACTTCTACTTAGTATCGAAGACTGTTATTTTACTTATTCTACAATTTGTCCTTAGACACGTTATAAATACTTCTTCTGTTTTAAGTTTTAGGAACAACAATAATATTTTCTTTATCGATTCATTCTACTGTTCTATCAAAGTCGTACATTGAGTATCCTTCATGAGTGAGGTCGGTCCCTCACCAATATTCGGCCGGAGGTTTTGCTCGTGCAACCATCGCTGTTCGAGCAACTCACGCTGCGCCACAGGTGGTCCAACAGGTTGACTAGATAATTGTCTTTCGGGTATCACAGTGGGACTCAAGAAAACATGAAAACAGAAAATTGAAGGAAAGTTCTCAAAAGAATTCAACAAAATTTGTTCAACACATAAGACCACTGAAGGATGGGACTATGGAAACTTTCTTGAGTGTGAAATGTGAACAGGGCATAGAGATCAAACTCCGCAGTCTAACAATCAAATCATTTTCACCCTGCTTAACCAATAGATTATCAAGTCGATCTTGACTTTGAAATTAAGGACATTCGTAATTGAAACCTGTCAAAGAACTACAGCCATTCAGTAGTCCGAATGTGGCCCTCGCATATGAAGAAGACCTTAATCAGTCCATATTCCACATCCTTTTCATAAGCATCCATCCATATTCAAGACTCAAGAGAGACATACACAAGCACAAATGACAAATGAATTTGCTTTAACTTTGATGTTCCAGTTCCCCTATCTCTGGCTGTAAATTGGTTTGGTATAATTGACTTTTATGAACTAGGCTAACTGCTATCATGAAAATAATGTTTGGCTGAATTCTCTTGGAAAATCTGGAAATGTGAAGCATCATGGAGGCAGTGTTGTTGCCCTCGTTTCGTTCCTATCTGTCCTAATTTAATGCCTCTACATCTTCTGTTAATTAGAAACCAGAACGGGAAAAGGATTTGTTTTCACATTTTCACTCTACTTCATGATTGAGATCTTGATTTCTCATATTCCTTTTACCTCCTGGTCAAATTTAGAACAGAATCATGTCTATTTTCTACTTTTGTTATTTTAATCTCTTGGCCAAAATGAACCCACGAGAGTTGCAAAAATTCCAAGTTAAACCATTTGAATTTTAAGATTGTTTGTTCATGTAAACAAGGTTCTAAATATCGATACAGGCCAGGCATATTGGCCTGTATCGGTGCTTTTTTTATGTTTTATTTATTTTTTCAAAACCAGTTCAGAGGGGTCGGTTTAAGTCCCGGCTACTCTTTGAACCATGGCCTGACCCGATACAACCCCTGTAGGGGTGCTGTATCGGAAAGGCCCCAATATGATACATATCGACTGATACGGGTCGATACATAACGATATTTTGAACCTTGCATGTAAGGCAACTCCATCTGAAATTTGGCCTGTCAAACCCTGGCTGTAGTCTGTTTCTTTTCATTCCTTTCATGCAGCTATGTGCCTTCCTTCTTAATAAAAAACAACTAGTAACTTTGACCCAAAAAAGGAAGATTAAAGAAATAACAATGAGCAGTCTCTTTGCTAAATTCATATATGAAAACAGGGTTCTCGACATCATCCAGACAAAATTCATCTTCTTCTAGAGTTCCAATTACTCTTGAAACAGATGCAGTCAAAACTCTAATTTTTTCCCTCTTTCTTTTGCAAATAAATGCATTCTTGAAGGTCATGTGAAGCTACCAAACAATAGCATCCAAGATAATAGAGGTCAGACTTAAACTGAGAATGCAAAATCTGCAACAGAAGAAAATGTAGACCATTATTGTCAATGTGCCAGGAAAGCACAAAACCATTGGGATGTAAAATTTTTAGATAATTTTATTAATTACCTCTAATATAATAAAGTTGAGAAATACATTCACAATACAATTATAGAACATAACAATCAATTCAAATGTACATCCATGGCAATTGAAATTGGCCCAATAAAATCACATGGCAAGCCTTGTGGATGATTCTATGGGTTGTGTTAACTACAAGATCATCATCAGGAAACCCTTGTGGATTTAGAAAAGGTTTTGGTGGAATCTGTAGAGTTCAATGCTGCTTTCCAACATCTCCACAACTCTGTTCATGGAAGGGCGACCTATAGGATTCATCTGTATGCACCATAGTGCAACCATAACCAACTTCTTTGCTATTTGTTTTTCCTCTTCCGTGATTGCTCCTACTCGCATGTCTTTTCCTTGGTTGAATTGATCATAGATCCAAGAGGGGAAGTAAATTTGACTTGAATGCTCTGCAAATGCATTTATGTTCTTTCTTCTTCCTACGATTTTCATCAATAGCATTCCAAAGCTATAATCATCAGCCTTGTATGAGACACCACCTATGTTTTTATAGAACAATTCTGGAGCTATATATCCCATTGTTCCACGTGCTGCTGTTAGGCTCACAATACTTTCATCTGTTGAATAGAACTTTGCAAGCCCAAAGTCTGATATCTTTGGAACAAAGTTTTTATCAAGAAGAATATTGTGGGGCTTGATATCAAAATGTAAAATCTGTATATCACATCCTTGATGTAGATATGCAATGCCACGAGCTATTCCCCCAGGCGATGTCATACATTTGCTTCCAACTGATCAGAGGGGTACTGTTTCCTTGTGGAGAAAAGATGTATTTCTCTAAAGAACCATTAGGCATGAAATCATAGACAAGAGCCCTTTTTTAACCCTGTGAACAGAACCCAATGAGTTGCACAACATTGACATGATGAATCCTTCCGATGGTGGCAACTTCATTGATGAATTCTTGGCCATTTCCCTTTATTGACCTAATATCTTTATTGCTACAGGATGGCCAGTTGGAAGCAGCTTTCCTTTAAATACCGAACCATAGCCTCCTTGGCCCAACTTGTCCTTGAACCCCCTTGTCATCTTCTTAGTGCTTGATAAGAGTACCTGATTGGCTTGAGAGTTGTGGTTCTGTAGAAAGTCTTCAATGTTATCATCCACTCTGTCGTAGTTTCCGAATCAAAAGCACCACCAGGAAATATACAACCACGCATGCTGCTATAAATAATCCTACATAAATTATTAGTATGGTTTCCATAACATAACTGTTAGAACCTTACAACCTAAAACCTAAACCAAATAAATCTAAACTACTCTACTCTTATGAAAGTGCCAGTATGAGATTGAATTGAACACATAGTATATATAACAAAGCATCTGTCACATCTTATGCTTATTAGCATTGCTCAATTTGACACGGAACCAGAAAGAGGTTGATTTCAGTTTTATACAGTTCAACCGACCATTCTTGGAACAGTTTTCCAAACACTATTGATACCATAAAGAAGATGCAAAAATTATTTGAAGGAGTTGTAGCATTTATCTGTTCTTGCGTAGTGTTGTAAAAATAATAAAGAGACAAAATGGAGCTTATCGGTAATCGTTTTCTAAATTGAAGTTGCAGTGATGTGAAGTTGCAGAATATCAAAACCGGGAATTGCAGGAAGAAGGAGGGCGCTGAGTCATGACACTTGGCCACTCTCCTTAAAATTACATTTGCCCCCTAAGGTGCAGCCAGGTGATCGCAAATCAGTCGCTAAGATAAGACAATCCACAGGCTTCTGGTAGGCGTGCACTCGCTTACTAGACCTCCGCGAACATAGAAGATTGATGCTCAGATTTCACAAGGAAGATAGAGAAGAATGCCAAAAAATGGTGTGTGTTAACTAGGTCGGCCAACACTCTTCTTATAGAGTGCTCTTAGACCCGAATGAACATAGATGTGTCCTTTCAGACAGGAGCCTCTTCAGAACAGTGCACCTGTTCAAAGAGGAACAAGGAGGAAGAAGAGACACGAACAGGAGAAAACATTTTGATTTAAAAATTAAATTCAAAATTGAAGAGACACATTTTAAATTAAAGGGGTGTAATTTGGTTAAAACAAAATGATCCAGTGATTACACGCACACGTACACGCACGCACACACGCGTGGGTGCGTAAGTGTGAAAAGCACCCCCAACCTCCACCCCCCTCACATGCATGGAATATCTATAGTGCTCTCCTCTTATGGGTCCCTCCCTACCCATAGAGAGAGCAAAGCTACAAGTATACTCAACCTCCACTCCTTTTCCAAGCAATGTGGGACAATGAGTTTTACCATATACTCAAGGGTGGAAAGAGGAAAAGACAAAAAGCAAGAGGGAGGAGAGAGATTCTTGAAAATTTAAATCTTCCCCCAACAATCCCCCACAAGATTCAAAGTTACAAGAAGATCGAACAATCTGAGCAATGCAATGAGAAAAGTATTCATGGTGATGTCTTTTGGACTTCAATCAACACTTAAGTATGACAGGCTATGTTACAAAGTACGGGTGGAGTCAGACTCCTTCAACCTTTCCTCTTTGTTGTAACTAGCTAACCGGCCAACCAACTCAACTCACCAGTTCTTTAGTGATTCTTTTGTTTTGGAACATTTCGTCCTTGTTCCCCTCTTGGAATAATGAGTGTTTAGAGAGTCAGCCCTACATCTCTCTTAGAAGTGGCCACACTTCATACTCACTTAGGTCAGTTATTAGTGTGCACTACACACACTATTCCTAACTAATTAAGAGCCTCATGTTCAATCTCCTCAAACTACAGTGAGCACTATCTTACCTCGGCATCTGAAATGAGACACAAACTAATAGTGCTTTCCCAAGTCATCTAGTGACTCGTTTTTACCCATTCAACCTAATTCCAAGGATCTTCTTTCACATAGGTTGGGTGTCCATTACTAATGACTTTGTAATGGGCTTCAGCCCCATTCCTACCGATGCCTCATAAACCACCTTAGAAATCTGTGGTTTGGTTAACGAATTTGCAAGGTTCTTTTTAGACCTTACAAAATCTAGAGTGATTGTACATTCGCTGAGGTATTGTCTTACCAGGTTATGCCTTAAGCGGATGTGCCTTCTTTTACCGTTGAACGTCTGGTTCTTGTCTTTGGCTATTCCTGCTTGGCTATCACAATTGAGAGATATGGACAGAAACGGACATGGCCAAAGTGGTATATCTGCCAGCAAGTTCCTTAGCCACTCTACCTCGGACCCCGCCAATTCTAGTGCATTGAATTCAGCCTCCATTGTTGAACTTGTATTGCATGCTATGCTACCATCTTGACATATGCTCAGTCCCGGGCTTCCTTGATTAGGTCTAACTCTGCATCAAGGTCGGTCCAGAGGGTTGGAGCACCAATCTCTATAGGTACCATAGCTTCAGCTTCGTAGGTCAGACTAACGGGTGTCTCACTGGTGGTTGTAAGTGGAGTAGTCCTATATGCCTAGAGTATGCTTGGTAGTTCCTCGACCCACCTCCCCTTGGCCTGGTCTAACCGAGTCTTCAGGCTGTGTAATAAGTTTTGGTTGGTTACCTCGGTCTGCCCATTGCCTTGGGGTCGGTGTATAGCGGTGGTCCAATGGTCGATCTTCAGGTCAGAGTAGAGGGCCTCGAACTTTCAGTCAGTGAATTATGTCCCGTTGTCTGTAATGAGGATGCACAGAATGCCGAATCAGTAGACAATACTTTTCCAGAAAAAGTTCTAGGCATTGTGCGCGGTGATGCGTGCTAGAGCTTCGGCTTCCACCCATTTGGGGAAGTAGTCTACCATCACCAAGAGGAATTTTCTTGAGTAACCACAGTGGGGAAGGGGCCGAGGATGTCCATTCCCCATTGTGCGAATGGCCTTGGGCTGGTGATCGGCTTCAGGGGACTGCAGTCTAGTGATGGAGATTGGAGTGTCGTTGACAAATGCCGCATTTTTGAACTAACTGGGTTGCATCTTGCTTCATCGTCGGTTAGAAATAAACTTGCCAGAGTGCCTTGTGTGCCATTGTGCGTGCATCGGGATGGTCTCAACAGATACCTTCGTGGATCTCCCTGAGGACGTAGTCTGCCCCGGATGGGGAGAGGCATTTCAGGTAAGGGAGAGTGTGTGAGAGGCGGTAGAGTTCCGGTCAATGTAAGGGGGGAAAAGATTCATTCCCAATTCATGAGGGGATGGTATTTATAAGGGGTGCATAAACACATTTGGAAAACCAATAAAACAAATCGAGAGATACTAAGCTCTAAAAAGGCCAAAACATTTGCGGGGCTGGGGAATTCACTAAGAATGGTGTTTACGGGGGGTAAATACATTTGAAGAATAATAAAACAACTCTAAGGGGGAATGAACTATTAAAAGTTCAAAACAAAATCTCTTTGAATGGAACATGAACTTCTAACGAGTTAACTTTCATGAATGTTAAAATAAGAGACACTAGAGGTGTATAGTGGGTGGCCCGCGGGCTGTCATGGGCCGTGTCACCTTCCTCGGTGAAAAATTTGGGGGTTAGCACAATACGACCCACAACCCAGGCCTGTGCAGGCCCATGCCGTTCTGCGAGTCGAGCTAGCCCATGGATCGAGCCTTGGGCCCAGTCGGGTTGGGCCAATGTTATTTATTTTAAAAAATGACAAAAAACTTAAAAATTTTAATTTTATATGAATTTTGTATATACAATTGCTTATATATACAATAATTAAATAAATTAGTATAACAAAATTAAAAAAAAAATTATTTTATTAATATATTATATAATGATAGAGGATGATTGGACCCGACCTACTGAAATGATGACACGTGGACCTGACTCAGCACGAGCAACAGCTCAGCAGCCTGGCTTGACCGCGACCGAGTAATGAGTCTGTAGAACAGCTCGCTACGTCATAGCTCTCTATAAGGGGAGCTCGCTACAATGCGAGCTCCAGATTCCCCGAGCTACTGAGAAGGGAATACTCCAAGATTATTTCAGCTCGCGAGCTAGGGAAACTAGCTCGCTCTAGCACCTGGGCAGAAGAGCTACCCCAAAGACCAACCTTGATGAGGGTCACCTCGAAGTACCCCTAAGAGCTTGCTACAAAGTAGCGCACGGCAAGGATAGCCCACTACGAAGTAACTTGCGACTGTGATGCGACACTCTCAGGAAGCTTCCATCTGACAAGACCGTACTCGTCAGACTGTGCCACATCTCTTGACCGACGGCGTAGTCCCTGCTCGATTGACAGTCTGCCCCATGTCTCTCGACAGATGGTGGCATGCTTGTCCCTTCGGAGACATGTCACTCAGCCGAACAGGCAGTACGTTGTAACGATCACCTGCGCAGCCCTGGCAGGTAACGGTTGCGACAAGAGCTCAGTGGTGGTTACGCCTGATTTGACACGGACACCCCTATAAAAGCCCTCAAAGCGGAGAGTCAGACTCTCGCTCGAATTAGATCTGAACTTGCACTCTTACTTGCTCACGAGCTAATCTCGAGACATAGTGATCTAGCGCGATCTACACTCTTAGCCTTTTATACTCTCTCTCTTCTTCTTCCCCAGCGTTCTAACTTAAGCTTCGGATTATTCCCGCCGGGCAAATCCCCGGGAGTCCTTCTTCTTCATCTTCTCAGGTGTCATTCGTTGCCAAGAAGGAGCCAGTCCGCAGCCAGTTAGGAGTGCACAGATAGTGCCGCATCATTTGGCGCCGTCTATGGGAACGCTTCTAAAAGCCTTCCTCTAAGCTTTTACAACACCTTCTTCCAAAAACATAGCATTCTTCATGGCTTCTTCCAGCAATGCCGGACATGGCAACAGCCAGAACGCTTATGGGGAGCAGCCCCAACTTCCTACTGTCTGCATTGAACAGTTTACTGTCCCCCTCATCATGGACGGAATCCCCAGCTTGAATGTGCCTCTTATAGTGGCACCCGCCATTGCCCCGCTCCCTTCTACAGTAGGAGCCACCTCTGCTGAACCCTTAGTTGTTCCCACAATGGCCAACCCGAACCAACTAGAGGACTTAGTGCAATGCATGCGGGCCATGCAGGCTCAAAGCAACAGTTCCAACAATGTCAACTCTACCAACAGCAAGTACTAGACCAGGTTTACTAGTACCAATACCAGCAGCAGTTTCCCTCTCTGCCTCAGGCCCAGGTGTCACTTCCCTCTTGGCACCCGGCCATGAAGCAGGCCAAGCCAACCCGTCGGAGTGAGCGGCCTCGTTGGGGAGAAGCCTCCCAGGTCCAGGATCCAGCCAAGAGCCACGCCTCTTCCCGTAGCAAGAAGGAGAGGCCGGCTGCCCCCTTGGCACCCGCCTCGTAGCCTGTGGGCGGGTCAGGGGCCTCTCACCCAACAAAGCCCGTGTCACCACAACCTTCGCAGTTCGAGCTCCCGTTAGCGGACAATCCGTTCGAGGTCCTTGCAGCGGGCTACAGACAAGGCCCTTCGGTCTAGAGTCATCACCAGCAGTCCGAGCCTATCGAGCTCAGAAACACCGAGGCGTCGAGCACCAACGCCGAACCAGTAAAGCAGCAGCGAAGACGTCGGCGAGCTCGCCGAATTGCTTCCAGAGCCTCTCCCGAGCTCAAAGGAAAGGAGGAGGTGTGCTCAGCTGAAGTGGAAGCTACCCCCCTCCTCTCAGTTTCTTCCCCACTATCTCCAGAACTCCTTGTTGTACCCATGCCAAAGGATTTCAAGCTCCCTCCTCTAGACAAGTATGATGGGTCTTTCGATCCAAATGACCATGTGGACGCCTTCCATTCCCGGATGCACCTGGCACGGGCCAGCGAGTCCTGCATGTGCATGGCCTTTCCACTACTTTGAAAGGAGTGGCCTGCACATGGTACCGGAACCTCGCGCCCGGCTCGGTAAGAAGTTGGGCGCAGTTCGTGCAGGTTTTCTACTCCCACTTCGTCACCAGCAAGAGATGCCCGCGAACTTAGGAGAGCCTCCTCGGCATAGTGCAAAAGGAAGGGGAGTTCATCCGGAGCTACACCAAGCGGTTCAATGATGCTTGTTTGCAGATACCCGACCTAGATCCCGTAGTTCGCCTCACAGCAGCCAAGCAAGGTATCACCCATAAGGAGTTCAATCAAGTGACACGTAGTTGTCAACCAACCCAAAACCGTAACCGAGTTCCTTAAGCTCGCGGATCGGTTCATCGAGTAGGAGGAGATCAACCAGAAGGGCAAGTAGGCCGCAAAAAAAAGAAAGAGGGAGCCAGAACCCCCGTCTCAGGGCGACAGCAAGAAGAAGAAAGACATAGCTCGGGGGGCGAGGCCAGTTCAGCCCTCTCGAGCTCCAGCAGTAGAAAGGGACTACACGCCCCTCAACACAAAACGGGCTGATATCCTCATGGCGATCAAGGACACTCCATTTGTGAAGTGGCCACCTTGGTTGAAGGCTGACCCTAGCACCCGAAATAAAAATTTGTATTGTAGCTCTAATAGAGATCACGGTCATAGTACCGAGAGTTGTAAAAACCTCCGCGATGAGATAGAAGAGCTCATCCATTGCGGATATTAACGAAATTTTGTACAAAATAATAATAATAATAATAAAGCAGGTCGACAAGGGGAGTAAGGTAGAGACGCTCCCGAGTCCAGGAGGCAAGCAGAACAACCGCAGAAGCAGCCCCCCGAGGAGAGACCAGTCCAGGGGATCATCCATGTTATAGTCGGAGGCTCGATCGTGGCGGGCTGCACCTCAGTAGCAGCTCGCGCGTCAGCTCATGAGACCGGCAGGGAGGGGCAGAACCCTCCGAAGTGCCCAAGGACAGAAGACCCCATCTTCTTCATGGAGGACGATGCACACGGGGTCCATTACCCCCATGACGACGCGCTCGTCATAAAAGTGAAGATCAATGACTTTGAAGTCAAGCGAGTCCTCATCGATTCAGGCAGCTCGGCAGGCATCCTCTTCAAAGCGGCCTTCGACAAACTTCAGCTTCAGGAGAGTGACTTAAAGCCCACGAACACTCTCTTGGTGGGCTTCAGCGGAGAGGAAGTTCGACCCCTAGGAAGGGTGACGGTACCTGTGGAAGTCAGCACCTGGCCTAGCATTGTGAGGCTCAACCATGACTTCTTGGTGGTTGCGACCCCCTCCCCGTACAACGCCATAGTAGGTCGGCCGATTACTCATGCTTTACGGGCTGTGGTGTCCACCTACTACTTGGCCATGAAGTTCCCCACGGACTTTGGCATCGAGGTAGCGCGAGGTGACCAACTTGAGTCTCGCAAATGCTACGGCACCGCCCTCAAGGGAAAAGCCAAGGTGGCCGACAACCTCGAGCTGGAGCGACCTACGGAGCAGAGCAAGGAGCGTGCTATGCCTACGGAGGAGACCGTCTCTATCCCAACCTCGACAAAGGACCCTACCCGAACACTTTAGATCGGTGCTTCCTTCGAGGAGTCCCTGCGATCTGAACTGGTATGTTTTTTACTTAAGAATTTAGATGTTTTTGCTTGGTCCGTGACGGAAATGCCCGGCATAGACCCCAGCATTATAACTCATAAGCTTAATACTGATCCTGTAGTTAGGCCCGTTAGATAGAAGAAACACAACCTAGCCCCGGGGCGGTGGAGGGCAATCGACGAGGAGGTCGGGAAGCTCCTTGCGGCCAATTTTATCAGGGAAGTCCATTACCCAAGCTGGGTAGCCAACCTCGTTCTAGTAAAAAAGGCTAGCGGTAAATGGCACATGTGTGTCGACTAAACCGACTTGAACCGAGCTTGCCCAAAGGACTGCTTCCCACTCCCCAGGATTGACTGCCTAGTGGACGCGACCTCGGGGCATGAGTTGCTGAGCTTTCTAGATGCCTACTCGGGATACAATCAAATCAAGATGGACCTAGCCGATGAAGAAAAAACTGCCTTTATAACTGAGCTCGACCTGTACTGTTACAAGGTCATGCCCTCGGATTAAAAAATGCCAGGGCGACCTTCCAAAGACTTGTAAATAAATTGTTTGAGCCATTGATTGGCCAAAAGGTGGAATGTTATGTAGATGACATGGTCGTCAAAACCCAACTTTCTTGCGACTTAATACAAGACTTGAACCTAGTTTTTGAAATTCTGCGTAAATTCAATATGAAGCTGAAGTGTGCCTTTGGGGTCACATCGGGTAAATTCCTGGGGTACATCGTGAACCGACGCGACATTGAGGCCAACCTGAACAAAATAAAGGTCATCTTAGACATGCAACCACCCCGAAAAATGAAGGAGGTTCAGAGGCTGAATGGCCGAATAGCGCCCTAAGCCGCTTCATGTCCAAGTCAGCAAATCGTTGCCTGCCTTTCTTTAAGGCAATCAAAAGCAAAGGGTTCGAATGGACCCAAGACTATCAGCTCATGTTTGACGATCTCAAAAAATACCTCGCTAGTATACCGGTCTTAACCCGACCTGAAGAGGGTGATGTTTTAGAGTTGTACCTCTCGGCCAGCGACGAAGTGGTCAACTCGGTACTAATAAAAGAAGTAGATCGGGTCCAGCGACCTATCTACTATGTTAGTAAAGTGCTGTAGGGAGCAGAGACAAGATACCCGGAGATAGAAAAACTGGCCTACACACTGGTTATCGCAGCTCGAAAGCTCTGCCCGTACTTCCAAGCTCACACCATTATCGTCCTCATCGACAAACCTCTGAGGCAAGCCTTACTCAAGCCCGAGGTCTCTGGTCAACTGACGAAGTGGTTCGTTGAGCTCAGCGAGTACAATCTCCAATATAAGCCCAAGCCTTAGCAGACTTTGTTGCAAAACGCACTTTCAGCTTCGAAGTCCCTAGGCTGGTTGAGCACGAGGCCCCCAGTTCGGGCGAGCCTGATGCTCCCAGGCCGGTCGAGTCTGAGCACCGTGAGGTTGCAGCCAGTGTGGCATCTCTCCTAGTTAGGCCAAGCGCAAACTGAGATGAGGAGCCTTGGATCATTCACGTAGATGGCTCCTCAAACCAGTAGGGCAGCGGAGCCGGAATAGTCCTACACAGCCCAAGTGGCACAAAGTTGGAGCACGCACTGCGCTTCGAGTTCGTGGCATCCAACAATGAAGTGAAGTACGAAGCGTTGATAGCCGGGCTAGCTCTAGCCAAAGAAATGAAAAACAAGCACTGTATCATCTGTAGCAACTCTCAGCTCGTGGTCAATCAGGTCATAGGAGAATACGAAGCTCGCGAACCAACAATGATTGCTTACTTAGCCAAAGAATAAGGGGCCCTGCTCAACTTCCAGCCATACTTCATCAGGCAAATCCCAAGGTCGGAGAACGCTGAGGCCGACGCCCTGTTCCGGTTAGCCAACACCAGTGATAATACCATGAGAACCGTGTACATAGAGAACTTGTCTCGGCCTAGCATTCTCGGGGGGGCAGAGGAGGTCGCTCCCGTCGCTCAAGCAGAGCCAAGCTGGATTGACCCGCTCGCGAGCTTCTTGCTACATGGGACCCTCCCTACAGATCGCAACGCCGCCAGAAGGGTAGAGCGTCAGGCAGCCAAATATGTCATGATAGACGAATGGCTGTATCGAAGATCCTACATGCTCCCCTACCTGCACTGCTTGCGACCTACCAAAGCCGAGCTCGTACTCCGCGACACTCATGATGGTCTGTGCGGTGGACACTTGGGGGGGCAGGGCCCTCGCCCAAAAAGCACTACGATAGGGATACTACTGGCCGACAATAAAAGCAGACGCCATTGAACTCGTCAGAAAGTGTGACAAATGCCAGAAGCACGCCAACATCCACCATCAACCCGCTACCAACCTCAAGTACCTCACCAGCCCGTGGCCTTTCGCACAATGAGGCATCGACATACTTGGGCCATTTCCACCAGTGACAGGCCAGAGGAAGTTCTTAGTGGTAGCAGTGGATTATTTCACCAAGTGGGTAGAAGCCGAACCTCTCGTAACAATCACAGCCCAAAACGTCCAGTCGCGCATCCTCAAGCAAACGGTCAAGCAGAGGTCATGAATAGAGCTATTCTTCGCGGACTCAAAGCGCGCCTAGACCGAGCTAAAGGACTGTGGGCAGACGAGTTACCCAACGTTCTATGGGCTTACCGAACCACAGAGAAGACCGCCACAGGAGAAACTCCCTTCAACCTCACCTACGACACCGAAGCAGTCATCCCAGCTAAGATTGAGGTTCCATCGCTACGACTGGAAGCGTACGATGACAAGGCAAATGAAGATGAGCTACGTACCAACCTCGACCTACTCGACGAAGTAAGGGACCTTGTATATATCAGGACCGCAACTTATCAACAAAGAGTACCTCGGTACTATAACGCCAAGGTCAAGAAGTGGAACCTCCGCGTTGGCGACTTGGTCCTTCGAAAAATTATGGTACCTGAGCCCGGCGTTGGTAAGCTCGGACCGAATTGGGAAAGACCTTACCGAGTGAAACGAGCTCTCAGGAAGGAACGTACTAGCTCGAAACCCTTGAAGGGAAACAAGTACCTCGGGCATGGAATATTGTCAACTTAAGGCAATATTACCTATAACTACTGAGTAGACCATGAGTCACTCCCAGAGCCTAAGGGCCAAAATGCCGAGCTAACACGACCTCGGCGCAATAAGACCTAGTCGCCTCTATGGCATGGGTGAACTACTGAGTAGACCATGAGTCACTCCTAGAGCCTAAGGGCCAAAATGCCGAGCTAACACGACTTTGGCGCAACAAGACCCAGTCACCAACATGGCATGGGCAAACTTCAAGGGCAGACTATGTCACCCCCTCAGCCTAAGGGCTAAAACACCGAGCTAACAAAGACCTCGGCATCAGGAAAGACTTAGTCGCTTCTATGGCGAAGGCAAAGTATGGAATACCAGAGGCGTTGGCAACTCGGGTTTAAAACCCACGAAGCATGGCTCATCTCGGCACGTTGATTGAACCAAGGTATAAGCAACAAACATATAGTTCAAGCATACATGGTAGCCACTCCGCAGTATACTATAGGGATGCCTTAAACGTAACTGCCGAAAGGTCCTATTTCGGGTATGTAGCCCTAATAACTCAAAGTGATGAGATCGCTTTAGCAAAAATAAAAAGAACACACCATACTTAGAAGAAGAAAAGAAATTTCATTACTATTAAAAAAAAAAAACGAGCAAAACAGCTCGAGAAAGTTCAGTAGATGGTGATGAACTTACAATTTATCTATAATTTTTGAGGACTTTAGAATGGATTTTTATTCCGGTTTTATTAATTTTTGCCTTAATTTAGCTTGATTGCAAGAAAGATTTCAGGGGGAGCCAAATCAACAAAAAGAAAGCAAAAACAAGGAAAAGAAAACCCAAAATTTATCAAGTTCAGCCCGGCCCAGCCATGAGAGCAAGAGAATTTCATTCGGCCCAAGAAGAGCAAGTGAAACTCTTTGGAAAATCCAAGGGAAGAAGCCTAGCAAGAAGGAAATTTTGGCCCAGCCCATTTTTAGCCCAAATAACAGCCTAGAGTGTAGCCCACATGAGCTCAAAAGCAAGCTAAGTTGTAGCCCAAATAGCAGCCCAAAGGGAGCTAGGGGCGGCAACTTCTAGGTGTTTCTTGAAGAGAAGGAGGGAGCACTCTAGAAGGTTCATGAGGGGTGTAATACACCCCATTCTAGAGGCTTCAAGAAGGGGCAAGAGCCCCCTTGAAAAACTATATAAGGAGGCCTCTAGGAGGGGAGAAAGTTGTTCAATTGCTTGAGAGGAAGTCTCTCCCACTCTTAGAGGTTCGGCCACCTTGAGAGAAGAGAAGAGAAGAAGGCTAGGTGCAAGGAAGAAGAAGAAGAAGGGCTGAAGGAAGTTCAAGACAAGCAAGCTAGAAGAAGAAGGTGAGTTCGAATTGAGGGTTTGTGATTCAAAGATCTTTTGTAATAAATCATTTGTAGTTTCATTCTCTTTTGATTTGAATTCAGTTTCTTAGTTATATGTTCTTTCTTCTTTCTCCTT
The DNA here is from genome assembly GCF_056320005.1 of Nelumbo lutea. Lineage (NCBI taxonomy): Eukaryota > Viridiplantae > Streptophyta > Magnoliopsida > Proteales > Nelumbonaceae > Nelumbo > Nelumbo lutea. Next base: position 210,974,129 of record NC_142684.1, read on the forward strand.
GTTTCCATTCTTCCTTGATGTATTTCAGCTTGTAAAATTTCAGTTCAGCAATCTAATTCTTTTTGATTCATTCAAATGGTCATGCATTGTACTTGAAGTTTCTTGAATAAGGGTGTGATTGTAGAGTAATTCGGCCAACTAACCTTCAAAACTCAGATCTGAATTCTCAGATCTGAGATTGCAAGATCTGAATTGCTTGAAAGAGAATTCAGATCTGCAATTTTCAGATTGGGCGAATTAATCTACAGCTTGGAATTCCTAGAGTGCTTGAGAGAGACTCTAGGAATTCAGATCTACTATTCAAGAACTGAATTGAGTGCAAGGTTAGAGATAACTTGCACAATTCAGTTGGTGATCAATTCAGATTTGAATTGATGCCTTAGAAGTGTTTGAAGAAATGCATGCATGGGGATTAGATTCTTGCTAGAGATAGAAGAACCGTCACTCATGCATAGGATGAACATGCGCTTGAGAGAGGTTGTTCATGACCTTGGGGTTTCACCAAACCAAGGCTCAATCATGATTCATTCGAATGATCCAAATTGATAGATTGCTGAATTCTGAGATTGACATTTACTGCTTAATCTTCTAACCTGAATTGAAGGCAATTGGACCAATGATTTAGATAGATTTTAATTTAGGATTTCTTAGCTTTAATTAGAGTTTTGATTTATTTGTTGATCAGATAAGAAGTGCTCAATTTAGTATTGGTAATTGTTTCCTAAATCCTCGTGGGAACGATACTTCACTCTCTACTTTATTACTTGAACGGCTAGTGCACTTGCTAGTGTCACAATGAGCAACACATCAAGTTTTTGGCGCCGTTGCCGGGGAATTAGAGAAACAATATTAGGAAACATTGAGCATTCTTAATCTGATCTCATTCAGCATTGCATTCATAGTTGGGTTAATTTGCTAACTTTTTCATTTCAGCTTGGACTGCAACTGCTGTACTACTGTAGTTATGTTTCTTCTTTCTTAAGTAGATTACTTTCTTTTTCTGGTTTCAGTTTCATTTTAATAAAGACATATTTGATTTCTATTCAATCTTGGTGTTGTTCCCTTCAAAAAGAAAAGAAAAAGAAAAAATTCACATAAACATGAGTGTTGCAGATCTGAGTTGCATTCGGCACTCAGATCAGCAGATTTCAGATCTGCAGCACTCAGCCGAAAAGAATTGCTTGTGTTTCAGATTTTATTATTCTTTTCTTTCATTACAAAAAGAAAAAAAAATATATATAATGAAAAAAAAGGGAGATCTTTTGAACAACCAGAGGAGCAATTGAGAATTCGGATCAGAACTCAGATCTGAGTTCAGATCTGAATTCTGCTATTGCAGATCTGCAACAGTTCAGATCTGAGTTCCTCTGAACTCAGACCTGAACTGATGAAATTTTGAGGGGAATTGGGTGTCATCACCACCCCAATTCACCCTAGGGCACTTCTGCTATTCCCCAAAAACAATTTGGTAGCAACAACTGAATGTAAGGCAATTGAGAATTCAGATCCAAACTCAGACTTGAGTTCAGATTTGAATTCTGCTGTTACAGATCTGCTCAGTTCAGATCTGAATTCCTCTGAACTCAGATCTGAACCGATGCAAGTTTGAGGTGAATTGGGTGCCATCACTACCCCAATCCACCCTATGATACATCCAACCTGCCTCAAGGGTGAATGGATAGCAAGGAATGAGAGAAATTCAAATCTGAAATGCAGTTGATATGATGTGAGGACTGAACTGATACAGAGCATACTACGAATTCTGGGTGGACTGAATTCTTGGCTTTACCCACTTGTAACCAAGCTACATTAGCTAAGGAGGTTTATGTTTGGATTGAATAATTGTTATGCCTCAGATATTTAAGAAAAATTAGCACTTTCCAAGTATTTCTTTTAGCATTCAGATCTGTAGCAGGGCTGCTATAGTGCAACAGTTAGCAGACCTGATTTCAGATTTCTACAAAAGTTGTATGGACCGAATAGCTTGCAATACCAAACATTGCAGACCCAATTTTCAGGTCTTAGCAAGTGTTTGATATGCATCAGCTATACAGGTTTGAGCTTCAATTGTAGAGTTTAAAATCTTTAACCCAAGCCTAACTCAGGACTGGTTTTAGTTTATTTCAGGTCCTTTTAAATTATTATTTTTTTTTCAGATCAGATCTGATTTCAGCCCTAAAGCATCACAGAATTGATTCCAACCTTAATGGATGTATATTGTAGTATATACCAATGAGTGTGTATGAGATATCTAGCTCAGATCTGAATTATTATTTATTAATTTCTCTAGACTAACAATACCAAAGACTTGTAGATCTGAACTCAGATCTAAATTGGGTCTGAATTCAGATGTTGCAATCGATGGATGTAGATAAAGGAACCTTGAATAAGATGATTGGTTTAAATCTGCTTTTAGTATAATCGGCTTCATTTATTCATGATAGGATGTAGGTTTTGTATTCCAATACTTCACTTTACAGTGTGATAGGATTAGTTATTTATTTTCTTTTGTGAATATTGGCATTTTTATTGCTTTTACTTTAACAGTATATGACAAGCAGACTTGAACTGGAAGAGATCCTTTACGACCCGGAGATTGAACGGACTCTCCGTGTCCGTTTGAGAGCTGCTAAGCAAGTCAGACAAGAAGCACAAGAAATGGCTGAACAAAGAACTATGATGGATTATGCCAAGCCCACCCTCACCGGGACTGTCTCCAGCATTATCAGGCCAACTATTGCTGCCAATAACTTCGAAATTAAACCGGCCATAATCCAAATGATACAAAATACGGTTCAATTTTGTGGTATGGCCCATGAGGATCCGAATGCCCATATTGCTAACTTCTTGGAAATCTGTGACACCTTCAAACACAATGTGGGAATAACCTCAGCCGGATGGCATCATCACTTACCCCATTGTGTTTGAAGGTGTCACAGATTTCCAAGAAGTTAGCAATATGGGCATTCGGATCCTCATGGGCCATACCACAAAACTGAACCGTATTTTGTATCATTTGCATTATGGCCGGTTTAATTTCGAAGTTATTGGCAGCAATAGTTGGCCTGATAATGCTGGAGACAGTCCCGGTGAGGGTGGGCTTGGCATAATCCATCATAGTTCTTTGTTCAGCCATTTCTTGTGCTTCTTGTCTGACTTGCTTAGCAGCTCTCAAACGGGCACGGAGAGTCCGTTCAATCTCCGGGTCGTAAAGGATCTCTTCCAGTTCAGGTCTGCTTGTCATAAACTGTTAAAGTAAAAGCAATAAAAATGCCAATATTCACAAAAGAAAATAAATAACTAATCCTATCACACTGTAAAGTGAAGTATTGGAATACAAAACCTACATCCTATCATGAATAAATGAAGTCGATTATACTAAAAGCAGATTTAAACCAATCATGTTATTCAAGGTTCCTTTATCTACATCCATCGATTGCAACATCTGAATTCAGACCCAATTTAGATCTGAGTTCAGATCTACAAGTCTTTGGTATTGTTAGTCTAGAGAAATTAATAAATAATAATTCAGATCTGAGCTGGATATCTCATACACACTCATTGGTATACACTACAATATACATCCATTAAGGTTGGAATCAATTCTGTGATGCTTTAGGGCTGAAATCAGATCTGATCTGAAAAAAAAAAAAATTTAAAAGGACCTGAAATAAACTAAAACCAGTCCTGAGTTAGGCTTGGGTTAAAGATTTTAAACTCTACAATTGAAGCTCAAACCTGTATAGCTGATGCATATCAAACACTTGCTAAGACCTGAAAACTGGGACTGCAATGTTTGGTATTGCAAGCTATTCGGTCCATACAACTTTTGTAGAAATCTGAAATCAGGTCTGCTAACTGTTGCACTATAGCAGCCCTGCTACAGATCTGAATGCTAAAAGAAATACTTGGAAAGTGCTAATTTTTCTTAAATATCTGAGGCATAACAATTATTCAATCCAAACATAAACCTCCTTAGCTAATGTAGCTTGGTTACAAGTGGGTAAAGCCAAGAATTCAGTCCACCCAGAATTCGTAGTATGCTCTGTATCAGTTCAGTCCTCACATCATATCAACTGCATTTCAGATTTGAATTTCTCTCATTCCTTGCTATCCATTCACCCTTGAGGTAGGTTGGATGTATCATAGGGTGGATTGGGGTAGTGATGGCACCCAATTCACCTCAAACTTGCATCGGTTCAGATCTGAGTTCAGAGGAATTCAGATCTGAACTGAGCAGATCTGTAACAGCAGAATTCAGATCTGAACTCAAGTCTAAGTTTGGATCTGAATTCTCAATTGCCTTACCTTCAGTTATTGCTACCAAATTGTTTTTGGGGAATAGCAGAAGTGCCCTAGGGTGAATTGGGGTGGTGATGACACCCAATTCCCCTCAAAATTTCATCAGTTCAGGTCGGAGTTCAGAGGAACTCAGATCTGAACTGTTGCAGATCTGCAATAGCAGAATTCAGATCTGAACTCAGATCTGAGTTCTGATCCGAATTCTCAATTGCTCATCTGGTTGTTCAAAAGATCTCCCTTTTTTTTCATTATATATATATATTTTTTTCTTTTTGTAATGAAAGAAAAGAATAATAAAATCTGAAACACAAGCAATTCTTTTCGGCTGAGTGCTGCAGATCTGAAATCTGCTGATCTGAGTGCCGAATGCAACTCAGATCTGCAACACTCATGTTTATGTGAATTTTTTCTTTTTTTTTTTTTCTTTTTGAAGGGAACAACACCAAGATTGAATAAAAATCAAATGTCTTTATTAAAATGAAACTGAAACCAGAAAAAGAAAGTAATCTACTTAAGAAAGAAGAAACATAACTACAGTAGTACAGCAGTTGCAGTCCAAGCTGAAATGAAAAAGTTAGCAAATTAACCCAACTATGAATGCAATGCTGAATGAGATCAGATTAAGAATGCTCAATGTTTCCTAATATTGTTTCTCTAATTCCCCGGCAACGGCGCCAAAAACTTGATGTGTTGCTCATTGTGACACTAGCAAGTGCACTAGCCGTTCAAGTAATAAAGTAGAGAGTGAAGTATCGTTCCCACGAGGATTTAGGAAATAATTACCAAAACTAAATTGAGCACTTCTTATCTGATCAACAAATAAATCAAAACTCCAATGAAAGCTAAGAAATCCTAAATTAAAATCTATCTAAATCATTGGTCCAATTGCTTTCAATTCAGGTTAGAAGAGTAAGCAGTAAATGTCAATCTCAGAATTCAGCAATCTATCAATTTGGATCATTCGAATGAATCATGATTGAGCCTTGGTTTGGTGAAACCCCAAGGTCATGAACAGCCTCTCTCAAGCGCATGTTCATCCTATGCATGAGTGACGGTTCTTCTATCTCTAGCAAGAATCTAATCCCCATGCATGCATTTCTTCAAACACTTCTAAGGCATCAATTCAAATCTGAATTGATCACCAACTGAATTGTGCAAGTTATTTCTAACTTTGCACTCAATTCAGTTCTTGAATAGTAGATCTGAATTCCTAGAGTCTCTCTCAAGAACTCTAGGAATTCCAAGCTGTAGATTAATTCGCCCAATCTGAAAATTGCAGATCTGAATTCTCTTTCAAGCAATTCAGATCTTGCAATCTCAGATCTGAGAATTCAGATCTGAGTTTTGAAGGTTAGTTGGCCGAATTACTCTACAATCACACCCTTATTCAAGAAACTTCAAGTACAATGCATGACCATTTGAATGAATCAAAAAGAATTAGATTGCTGAACTAAAATTTTACAAGCTGAAATACATCAAGGAAGAATGGAAACAAGGAGAAAGAAGAAAGAACATATAACTAAGAAACTGAATTCAAATCAAAAGAGAATGAAACTACAAATGATTTATTACAAAAGATCTTTGAATCACAAACCCTCAATTCGAACTCACCTTCTTCTTCTAGCTTGCTTGTCTTGAACTTCCTTCAGCCCTTCTTCTTCTTCTTCCTTGCACCTAGCCTTCTTCTCTTCTCTTCTCTCAAGGTGGCCGAACCTCTAAGAGTGGGAGAGACTTCCTCTCAAGCAATTGAACAACTTTCTCCCCTCCTAGAGGCCTCCTTATATAGTTTTTCAAGGGGGCTCTTGCCCCTTCTTGAAGCCTCTAGAATGGGGTGTATTACACCCCTCATGAACCTTCTAGAGTGCTCCCTCCTTCTCTTCAAGAAACACCTAGAAGTTGCCGCCCCTAGCTCCCTTTGGGCTGCTATTTGGGCTACAACTTAGCTTGCTTTTGAGCTCATGTGGGCTACACTCTAGGCTGTTATTTGGGCTAAAAATGGGCTGGGCCGAAATTTCCTTCTTGCTAGGCTTCTTCCCTTGGATTTTCCAAAGAGTTTCACTTGCTCTTCTTGGGCCGAATGAAATTCTCTTGCTCTCATGGCTGGGCCGGGCTGAACTTGATAAATTTTGGGTTTTCTTTTCCTTGCTTTTGCCTTCTTTTTGTTGATTTGGCTCCCCCTGAAATCTTTCTTGCAATCAAGCTAAATTAAGGCAAAAATTAATAAAACCGGCATAAAAATCCATTCTAAAGTCCTCAAAAAAGGGCACAACTGCCCAACAATGATCTTTTCAAGACCGGGTTTATGGCACCCGGGAGCCACTAGAAATCAAAGCAGAAACTCGACGCCGTCAGCCTTAGGGGTCCACCTCCTGCACCTTGTCCTCGTCCTCCAGGGAGTCCTCCTCCACCTCGTCCTCATCCTCGTCCACCTCCTCCACCTCGTCCTCGTCCGCCTGGTCCGCCGTCTCGGGAGACAGGCCCTTCATAGTAATTCCGTCAAGGTTGAGCCCAAAAAATTTCTTTCGGACCAACCAGCGGCTGAGCTTGAATCTGGAGCGGTACGAGCTCGAGCCATACTCCACCTGGAGGTCATGATACTCCTGAGAGTCCTTAAAGTCACAGACCGCTTTCTCCCGCTCGGCCTCCACCATGTTGTCGAAGTTTCGAGTTCGGTCTAGAAGAGTGTACTCCAAGTCCCGAACCTGTTGGCGAAGGAGCTCCCTCTCCGCTGCCACCCTTGACGACTCCTCCCTATAACGCGCGCTCTCTTCAGAAAGTCTGGCAATCTGTGCCTCTTGGTCTTGGACAAGCAGCTCCTAGGACTCGCTCCCCTTGCGAGTGTGAAGGAACTCACCCCGAGTCGGGTCGAGCTCGCCCTGGAGCTTCTGAATGTTGACCTTCTGGTTACGAGCATCGTAGGAGTGGACGTGCATTTGGAGGGCCATGGCGTGTATGGCGGTGTTCACCTGCCAATAAGAGACCGGAGTCAAAGGACAGCAAAAGGAAGCGAAAGACGAAGGAGAAGAGAAGGACCACTTACCACAATACAATGAGAGGCGGCGAGCGTGGCAAGATCCCCAGGCTCCATCGCACCCTACTTAGCGACTTCTTCGTTGCAGATCGCTCTCCGGCTCCACCAACGAGCCACAATGAAGTCATTTACGCCCTTCCAATTCCCCGCTGGGAACTGCGGGTAGGGAAACGGCTGAGAAGGACCTGGAGGGACCACCCCTTGCTGCAGAAGCTCGCCCTCCTTGAGGATGGCCCTCCCAGCACCTCCTTCAGAAGGAGGCGGCGGAACTTTGGGCGGCGGAGAGGTGAAGTCTAGCTCAGCAAACCCGAACTCGGTACCCCCAGAGGGGGGAGTCCAATCGGGGCGCAACCTCTTCACTTTGCGCCTCTGGTTGCTCGAAAGGAGGCGACGCGAATCAACACCGGACATGATCGCTGCCAAAAAAGAAACCACAAGATATCAGTTCGGTAAAGAACAGAGTACATGTATACACACAATATTACTACAAGACACTACGCGACCTAAAAAGACAACTTACTCGGACTCAGGCCGGCCTGCACGACCTTCTCCTCGGTCAAGTAGTCCAAACAGAGGAAGCCTACCAATGCCCAGGACAGCATCGCTTTCCGAGTTTTGGGGTCCAGCTCGGCCCCAGGGTCTTGGATGGTGCCCCTCCAAGAAGTGGGGAAGGGCCACCCCTCGGGGTTACGGACCACAAAATAATCCTGCTTCTAGGCGGGAATCTTATTCGGTAGCTCATGCAAGAGCTTGTAGCCACGGCGGGGAGAACGGTAGTAAAAGAGCCTCTCCGGTGGAACACAGGAATGGCATTTTTTATGCAAAGAATAGATGCAAAAATGTCAAGGTTCAAAGGAAGGCAATACTCATAGCACAAAGATATAGTCCCAACCATTTTCCGAATAGCGTTGGGATGGAACTGATCGATGATGACGTTAAAATGGTTTAGCACCTCCACTATTAAGACGTGTAGAGGGAGACGCAGGCCACCCTTGAGCTGTTCCTGGAAGATAACTATGTCATTGGGACCATGCTCCCAAGGGAAGTTGCCAGTGGGGAGGTTGTAGACCCGGTCCCCAGGGAGGTGAAAATAGCGGATTAGAGACCTGAGTCTCTCCGCCGTCATGGAGGAAGGGCCGAAAGTGTCAGGCTCCCTCCCCCGGGAAGTAGATGCTACATCACCAGAGGTCTCCCATGCCTCCAGGACCTGCTCCCAAGCTCCCCCCGAGCTTGAGGGAGCATCATTGTCTTGGTTATCGCCCTGGTGGTAGGTGTGGTATGGGTACCCAGACATGGTTGGCAGTGAATGGGACTCACCGGAAAAGACGGAACGAAGTAAACTGAGGAACTCAGGTAGACTAGATGAATGCGTGACCTCAGAATCCGAAGGCAGCAAGATGACATGAAAGGAAATGAGGCCCAGGGGGTCCTCCTATTTATAGTCACTGTGCCCCCGAATCAATGGCCCAGATCGAAGCAGATCTGACGGATCATAGTCAAGCTGACCGCACGCCTTCTAAAACCAAAATGTGACTAGCTGCACGTATCCCATGATTGGGGTAATGACGGCTACATGACATCCGGAGTTAAGAGCCGCCTCAGCATATTTTCGGTATTCGAAAAGTCAGAAAATCCCCTAATTCCCGCGCAGGCATTTAATATGAGCAGTCAATCAAGCTTGAATTTCGGTCAAATCAATCCGTCACACTCCATGAACTCCTCGCGCTAAGGAAACACTCTTAGCTCGAGGAGTGGGGGGCAATTGATGGAAGATGATTTGACCCGACCTACTGAGATGATGGCACGTGGACCTGACTCAGCATGAGCAACAACTCAGCAGCCTGGCTTGACTGTGACCGAGTAATGAGTCTGTAGAACAGCTCGCTATGTCATAGCTCTCTTTAGGGGGAGCTCGCTACAATGCGAGCTCCAGATTCCCCGAGCTATTGAGAAGGGAATACTCCAAGATTATTTTAGCTCGCGAGCTAGGGAAACCAGCTCGCTCGAGCACCTGGGCAGAAGAACTACCCCAAGGACCAACCTTGATGAGGGTCACCTCGAAGTACCCCTAAGAGCTTGCTACAAAGTAGCTCGCGGCAAGGATAGCCCGCTACGAAGTAACTTGCGAATGTGATGCGACGCTCTCAGGAAGCTTCCATCTGACAAGACTGTACTCGTCAGACTGTGCCACGTCTCTCGACTGACGGCGCAGTCCCTGCCCCATTGACAGTCTGCCCCACGTCTCTCAACAGATGGTGGCGTGCCTGTTCCTTCGAAGACGTGTCACTCAGCCGAGCAGGCAGTACGTTGTAACGATCACCTGCGCAGCCCTGGCAGCTAACGGTTGCGACAGGAGCTCAGTGGCGGTTACGCCTGATTTGACAAGGACACCCCTATAAAAGCCCTCAAAGTGGAGAGATAGACTCTCGCTCGAATTAGATATAAACTTGCACTCTTACTTGCTCACGAGCTAATCTCGAGACATAGTGATCTAGCGCGATCTACACTCTTAGCCTTTTATACTCTCTCTCTTCTTCCTCCCCAGCATTCTAACTTAAGCTTCGGAGTATTCCCGTCGGGCAAATCCCCGGGAATCCTTCTTCTTCATCTTCTCAGGTGTCGCTCATTGCCAACAAGGAGCTAGTCCACAGCCAGCTAGGAGTGCACAGATCGTGCCGCATCATATACTATATATTATTATATAATTATAAGTTATATAATATTATAGAAATATATATAAAATATACATATGGACCGTGCTGTGGGCCACGGGTAGCACAGCCTGCTCGGTCGTGCCATGTCGGCCTAGCCCGTGAACCTAAAACTCTATGCCTAGCACGACATGAACCATCATGCCGGACCTGGCACGACCTTTGGGCTGTCCTGCCGGGCCATGGGCGGCATGGCTCAACTTACACCTCTAGGCATGGCCATATCATGCACATTGATTAGTAACTAGTACTGTTTCCTTTATTTTAGAATGAATCTGACTATATAAATGGAAGAATGCACATATGCACCTCACAACATATCCAACCGTGTATTGAAAAAATCTCCCAATGACAATTTTGGGAGATGTACCCAATACACGCTGAGATGTGTATGCAGGGCGTTCATAGAGAGATCAAATCAATCTCCCACAAGACTGCACCCCACAACGTCCCACATCACATTCCCGCTGTGTATTCGAAACATCTCCCATTGATAATGCCAGGAGATGTTACCAAATACACAGTGGGGATGTGTGACGTTGTGGGGTGCAGTCTTGTAGGGGGTTGATTTAAACTCGTTCATAGAGCGCGGATGTGATTTAAGCTATACTTGGTTTGAAGGATTCAACACGTTTACTCTAATTATTTTAAAAAATAGCATTCGTCAAGTAAATTTAAAACAAAGATCCTAATGTTATTCGCCAATATCTTATGGAAATACTAATCATTTCTTCCCCTTATCCAAACTCCAGAGTGCTGTTGCTGTGATCAGCACTGCCTTGATGCCCCTGATGAAATTCCGACATGCCAGCGATGGAAATATGTCAACGGGCAACCGGCCGGCAAGGTAGTGGTCGCAGCATTCTTTTTTTTTTTAATTTTTTTCCATCGCTGACCTATGCGTATTTCATTGAGTGGTCGCAAGGGCTCAAAAATCAGCTACTCCATGAAAACCGTGAATAACAGCCATATTACAAAGAGACTTGAGAATTCGTCAAGTCTCTTTGTTAAATTTCTTTCCCCTTCATCTTTTCTAGTCTCTGCCCAAGAAGTTGTATTATCACAGCCAGGCTATTTCAGTTTAGGTTTGTTGACAATAAATTAAAAAGATCGGGTGGGAGCTAGCCACGGCAACCACTTCATACTTAACCTGACCGATCGAATCCATATATCCCAGAAACCACATATTCTAACCAATCTCTTCACTGCTAGTGAATAGTAGAACCTTTGGGAGATGGGTTATATTAGTACTACCATACAGCCACCTGTAAATTATGTGCAGTTGTTCATCCTCTTTGCCTTGCTCGTATTCATCTCAGCATCAGCAAGTGTCGATAACTGCACGGTATCAGGCTGCAAGGATCATGGTAATGGCCCTTCCGTCCGATTTCCATTCTGGCTAAGAGGGCGACAGCCCGATCACTGTGGCTATCCTGGGTTCGAGCTGTCTTGTTCCGAAAACAAAGAAACAGTTCTGAATCTACCGTTTTCAGGAATCTTCTTCGTAAAAGCCATTGATTACAGATCCCAAGTGATAGAGATTTATGATCCCCATGGTTGCATCGTTAAACGGCTTCTAAACCTCAATTTCTCATCATCTCCTTTCCAACGGCGGTATGAATATGTTGAAAGCTACTCTTTATTCAATTGCTCGGCCACAGAATCAGGAGATGGAGTGTATCCGATCAATTGCCTACGAGTCTCTGCGGCTCACCCAGTTTATGCCGTTGGTTCCACTTGGTCGATGAACGACCTGCCGTCTTTATCGTCTTGCGAAAATTTTGGGAATGTCTCAGTGGACACTAAATCATCATATCATCCAAACTGGGATTTGTTACTCATCAAATGGAAAGCACCAGATTGTTCAAAATGCGAAGCCGAGAGCAAAGCCTGCGGATTGAACAACCACACTAATGTCAGTGCTCCCACAACTCAATGCTTCGACTTTCCGCCTCAAGGTAAATTAGTGTCATTCATTAATTGCCTTAATTTAAATATAAATAATAAATTACTTTTTCTTTTGTGAGAAGATGAAGAAATTGGCATGATACCATAATCAAGTATTACACTCCTTACCAATTGTGGGAGCAAATGCTGCGATCAAATCGGATGTGATCTAAGCAAAGGATGATAGTTGCTATCATAGTTTTGAAACCTAGCTTGAAATTTTTTTGGATTGGGCCTGATTTCTATCTTTCTTTAGACCCACCCACGTATTAGGATGCAGGTCGGTTATCGAATTTGAAAATTTTACACGGCATTGGGCCTACACTCCCATGCCGGGTCTGACCTATATAATATTACTAGTGGGGGCATATGATGCAAGGGATGGGGGCACTCTCCTTGTCCCTTCGCTCCCATAAGTCAAGACACTCTATTCCATCTCCCCTGACCCAGTGGCAAGATGGGTTCGGGGCAAGGCACCCATTTCTCAGTGGGGTTAGGAAATCTCCAAACTTTGTCTATAAGGCAATCATATAAAAAGAAATCTAATTTATGTATATTTTATAAATAGGATTATGAGAACAAGGGGGTATTTTAGGAATTGAATTATGAAAGTTTGGATGTATTTTATAAATGAAATTATGATATCCTAGGATTATAAGAATATGAGAAAAACCTAGAGATATTTTAAAAATCAATATTAAATTATATTTTACTAATTTACCATCGGGTTTGGGGAATTGTATATGCAAACCCCATCCCTAATTTTGGACAAAAATATTCTCTGTCCCCACCCGTCTTTACCCGTCCCCATTTAAGATTTGAGAGAACTTGCCTTGTTCGAGGCAGGGCAGGATAGGGCCCCAATTTATAGGAAAAATCACCATCCCTACAATTAATTAACAGTAAATTAAAGAACAATAAATTACAATATTTTATGATAATTTTCAAAAAATTATTGAAATTGCTATTGATTAGTAGTAATGTGTAGTAAATTAATTATTTACAATAACAATAAATTAATGTAAACTATCTACTTTTTAAGTCTAAATTATTTACTATTAATCAAAGTAAATGTAATTTTAGTAAATTAATGTAATTATGGTAAATTACATTATTTTTAATTAAAAGTGAACCAGTTGTTGTTAATTAATGTAAAACCAGGTTGATCGAAGTCAACCAAGTGGTCTAGATTAGTGTGGATAGACTTAATAATTTTCCTAAATTATTTAATAATTATTTATTGAAATAATAATAATAATGGATTGTTATTTAAATAATTATGGAAAATTTTCTGATAGATTAGCTTCTTAATTTAATTTTCCTAAATTTTTTAATAATTATTTAGTTGAATAATAATAAAAATAATAATGGACTATTATTTAAATGGTTTTGGAGAATATTTTTTTCATAGATTAGTTTTTTAATCTTTTAATTACTTATTTAAGAAATAATTATGGGTTGTTAGTTAAAGAGTTTCCCTATATTATTTGATAATTGTTAACTATAATTATTGATTTTATAGAAATTAGTAAATTACGCTAATTAGTAATATCTTTTATCAATAAATTATTATTGTAGAAGTTTAATGAAATCATGAAATTCCTCTTATTCCCCTCTCTTTAATTTGCTTGAAATCATGTCTATTGATATAAATATTGTTTAATTTGAAAAAACAAAAATCTTAATAAATTATGGCCCCATTTTTATTAGAAAGTGGAGAGAATAGAGGGGAGTTAGATATTAGAATTGAAGGAGAGGATAAAACATATATTGAGCTAATTAAGTAAAGAACTTAAGTTGTTATAGAAAGTAAGAGACATTAATTGGGGGGGGGGGGGGGGAGAACCCAATGAGAGGGGAGAGGAATGAAGAAAGAGGGCATTGAGATGGCAAATTGGGAGTGGTGGGAAGGGGGAGAGGAGAGAAAGAGTCAAGGAGAATTCATGATTGGGGTAATGGAGCAAGGAGTGGCAAGGTGACATGGACCGTCTTGCTATATATATATATTGATATATCCAAATATGTGTGTATATTTAAATGCCTAGATTTTAGGGCCCATTTGATTTGTGGGAATATGGATCCAAAATAGGAATTGGAATGGGTCATTTTGATTTTAACTGTTTGGTTGGGCAGAATCAGAATCCCATTTCCATTCCTGGTGGAATGACAATCTCCCATTTGATTCTCTCCTTTTTGTTGGGAATGAAACCCCAACTTATTACAATGTCCATTCTGATTCCTATCTGAACCAAACAGACTATGGGAATAATTCATTCCATTCATTCCCATTCTGAAGTATTTCAATTCTTATTTTGATTTCGATTCCAACTGTGAACCAAATGGACCCTTAGACTTTCAGCTCTCATCTTCTCCATGAATTGCATTCCACCAATCTAGATTATATTGCCACATGTAGTAGCTCAAGTCCTACAAAATTGTATCTTCATTCTTGAAAAATATCAGAAAAAAAAAATTATGACTTGATAATACAATCAATACAAGCTATTGTCTAATTTACTTGTTTAAGGTGCAAATAAGTGCATTTGATCATGGTTTTTAAAACTGGACCAGACAGAAAAGGCCGGTTCCCTGGTTGAATGGACAGCCCATTCTAAAAAAAAAAATTAAAAAAGCAAAAAATGATCAAAACTGTTGTCTAGATTGATGGTTCGATGGTTCAACTGCCCGAGTCAGCGGTCCACTGAACAGATCAACAGTTTTTTTTTGCCAAAAAACAGTTTTAGGTGAAACGAAACCGATCAAGTGACCGACTCCCGGCTTTTCCAGTCAGACCGTCCGGTCCAGTTTTGAAAACACTGCATTTGATAATCATCAAAGAAAGATGATATCTACTTAAGAATTGACCATATATTGACTGACAGCTGATTGATGTCATGGCTGCTTGCAGGTTCATCTACCAAGCAAATCGTGATAGGTAAAGCTGATTTGCATCTATGTCTAAGTTTGGGAAGAGCGTAAATACAAATTTGTATTGATAAACCTTGTATTTTTACTGTACATATTTGTATATACACTCTTTCCAATCTGAGCGTAACCTTTAAAGCTTCATCTTTGTTATTAAGAAGCTGTTGCTCTGTTTCTTACTATCTATTGCTTGTTTAGGTATAACAATCGGCATCGTGCTTCTTGTAGTAGCAACATTAATGCTCATCAAAGTTTATCATGTCTACGCTTCAAACAAAGTGGAAAAGCAGAATCAAGCCATGGTTGAGAAGTTTTTGGATGACTACAAAGCTCTCAAGCCTTCAAGGTACTCATACGCTGAAATTAAGAGGATCACAAATAATTTCAAGGACAAATTGGGTCAAGGAGGTTATGGCAGTGTTTTCAAAGGCAATCTCTCCAATGACATTCTAGTTGCAGTTAAGGTCCTGAACAACTCCAAGGGAAATGGGGAGGAATTCATTAATGAAGTGGGAACCATTGGTAGGATTCACCATGTCAATGTGGTCCGTCTAGTGGGCTTCTGTGCAGATGGATTCAGACGAGCTCTCGTTTATGAGTTCTTGCCCAATGAGTCACTAGAGAAATTCATCTTTTCAAGGGATGCCAAGAATCCTTCCCTTGGGTGGGAGAAGCTTCATATTATTGCTGTCGGAATTGCGAAGGGAATCGACTATCTTCATCAAGGGTGTGAGCAACGTATCCTCCATTTCGATATTAAACCCCATAATATCTTGTTAGATCATAGCCTCAACCCAAAGATCTCTGATTTTGGTTTGGCAAAATTGTGCTCCAAGGATGTAAGTGTTGTGTCCATGACAACTGCAAGAGGGACCATGGGCTACATTGCACCTGAAGTGTTTTCTAGGAACTTTGGGAATGTCTCTTATAAATCGGATGTCTATAGTTTTGGAATGTTGTTGCTTGAAATGGTTGGAGGGAGAAAGAACATTGATCTTAGAGCAGAGAGGACCAGCCAAGTGTACTTCCCTGAATGGATTTACAATCGACTCATTCAAGGGGAAGAGTTGGAAATCCGGGAAGATGAAGATGGAGATTCTAATTCTAGGATAGTAAAGAAATTAACTACTGTGGCACTTTGGTGCATTCAATGGTATCCAGCAGATCGTCCTTCAATGAAGGATGTTGTTCAGATGTTGGAGGGAGATGCAGAAAGCTTGAGCATGCCACCCAATCCTTTTGCCTCTGCAACTTCAATCAACACTAGTATGTTGAATACTAAGAAACCCTTACACCAAGGAGGATTAACAGTTATTGCTGAATGATGGTTTGGGAATTAAGTTGCAACAGTGCTCATCCTTGATCCTTCAGTTTGACTATATTGTTTATAGAAGGAACTCCTAGAATAATTTAATGAAGTATTTAGTTTTTGGATAGATAAATAATATTAAAAATTTTGATGAATTATTGATGCTGTCCTCTTTGTTTTATTCTGTAGTAGACCCGCATATTGTTTTGCATATATTTTTAAAATAGGGTAAATTTCTTAAATTATCCTTATGATTTAGTTAATTAAGTATAACCCTATTGTTTGATTATTGTTTAATGCTACCTCTATTGTTTTAACAGAAATGACAATTTTACTCTTAAATCAAATTTAAAGATCTAGGGTTTCCTTATACCGCCGCTGCTGTTCTAAAGATGTGCAACCGCTTTTCTTTCTCAATGGTAGTAGCAACTTCCTTTCTCCCTCCTTCTTCTTCCTTCTCAACGACCTCAATCAGGTTCATTTTGAAGCTCTCTGTTAAATGCCCCGCTTTGGTTCGCCTATTCTTACCAATCCCTGATGACTTCCGTTACAAACTCAGTTAGCTAAATGACGGATACAATTAAGCAAAATATCACCAATATGACTTCCGTTGCGAACGCAGTGAATAAGATCGATGACACCGTAAGAGTCAAAGGAGTTCAGAAACTGAAAGAATACAAACAGGGCCTCAATAGCGGTCCCCCCCTTGAAACATGCGTAAGATATGTGATACGTAATGGGCCCTAAACCCATCAAAAGACCCAGTGTCAGACAAATTCACACCTGGAATTATAATATCCAAAATTTTTGAAAGTGTTGGCATTGACTGATATCTTCAAGGCTGACTTAAGAATGACTTACATATGTTCACTAATAATGTGCCCGGAAACAATTTCCTTGGCATAAACACGTGGAAGATATATAGTCAAAGTGATGGGTCAAGTCCACAAATTATATATTATTACTATTATTCCTCCCTCTCAATAGCTATTCCATGGCTGATCAACCGCCGTTGAAGACTGACTTTTCATATATACTTTGCTTCAAGTTCAAGGCTGACTTAGAAAATGACATAATTGGTCACAAGTAGTAAAATGCTGGGAACCATCCTTGGAACATGAGCATAGATAAACTTCACTCATACCTCAAGACAAATGGGTCAAAGTCCACCCCATAATTATTAATTCCTCCTTATACTTATCATATGGCTATGGCTGCTCCTCAACTATATAGATAAACTTCACTCATACATTTTTCTCAGAACCATCTTTTTTCTTTTTCTTTTTTATGGAAAAAGGTGAGCTACATAAACTTAGGGTATCTCTTTCCCTTACATCCGCTTCACAAGTAAAATAAAAACCACATGTCCTTAACTCATTATTATTCTCTCGATTATTAAGAGCTTTACGAGCTAATCAATCAACCAACTGATTCGCTTCCCGATACATATACTTGAATATGATATTAAGGTTAAAAAACTCAACAAGGTTTCAACACTCCCTAATGATGCTAACCAATCTCCAAGGGGGTGAGACTCGACCATTGAAACAATCTATAAGCAGTTTAGAGTCTCCTTCGATGGTGATTTGCTGGTCCTTGAAGTTAATCATGATGTTGATAGCCTCCCATGCAGCCCATGCTTCTAAAAGGTTGATCATCGTAATAATAATAAATACTTTCAAAAAACATTTTCAATGATCAATTTTCATCAAAGTACTTCTAGAAAGCACTTTCAAGGCGCAGTTTTCACAAAATACTTTCAAAAAGCTCTTTTATGGTGCTGTTTTCACAAATTACTTTCAGAAAGCACTTTTAATGACCAATTTTCACAAAATACTTTCAGAAAGTGTTTTTAGGGAGTAGCTTTCACAAATTTCTTCTAAAAAGTACTTTTAAGGACTAGTTTTCACAAAATACTTCCAGAAAGTACTTTTAGGGAGTAACTTTCACAAATTATTTTCAGAAAACACTTTTAAGGATTTGTTTTCACAAATTCCTTCTAGAAAGCACTTTTAAGGCACAGTTTTCACAAAATACTTCCAAAAAGTACTTTTGATGACTAGTTTTTTGAATGATTTGTAACAAAAGAATGCCCAAAAGAATTTCAGATTTCTAATACGAATGTTAGACAGTTGTATGCCCTTAGCTTCAATCAGAAATATGTACATTATGAATTTATTGTAAATGAATAAAGTACACATTTGATTCATGTTCCTGTGGTGTGTTTCTGTGTAATACCCTTAAACTGGACACTTAGTGAGACTTGTGTTAGTTTAGAATGATCACAGCCATTGGGTAAGTCTGGGGAGATTTATCCTGCCAAGGCTGACACTGGTGTGCTGCCAACTGTTGGGGTGGCTTGTCTCAGCTACCAGGGTGAGACCCGAAGCACATGTAATGTAGGATTAATAGAACCTTTGAACCGGGCCAGATTTCCAGTATTGCCCTGGACCTTGGAGATAGATGGGCAAAACTGGAAAGTTACACCTGACCCCTAGACTCGATTATGATACTACACTAGGTGTCGGATTGGGCTATCTTTGATGTACCAATTAGTGAGATCCTTAGCGGGGGTCAAAACCTGAGTATGTTGGGACAGTCCGAGAATTCATCTAAGTGGGTGATCATAGTGACAGGATCAGCCCCTTTGTCGGACAAAGGTAATGATCGGGGATGCACTCTCTCTGATGGAAACCAAGACTGCCGGTAGCCGATTTCAATTGTTGAGATTTTGTTTTTTTAAAATATATTTATATAAAGATTGATCCTTGAAAAATATGTTTTTCTAAAATAGGAAATTTGATTCCCTGCGAAGATGGGAGAAATTTTTTTAAAATTTGCCGAGTCCATTCTGCAAGACTTGGGCATCCATGTGATGGATATCCCATCCCTTTAGTGGTATCAGAGCCCAGGTTCAAATCTTGAATCAATTTAACTCAGATCTGAACCTACGCAAATGGGCAGAAGGTGTTCTACCCAATTTGCGCAGATAAGTGTTTTTGGGAATTTGCTCCCAAAATTATGGGCAAATAATCTGAAATTAAATTTTATGTAAATCTGATTATTGTTTATAATAGTTCTTTATGATTTTCTTGATTTATGGGTTGTTCGTACAAGAGGAGATCGAATTCTTGGTTTGCACAGGGAACCTACAAGATTTGCAGTTTCTTGATTTATTCATTACATTTGGTCTGTAAATAATTTTTTTTTTTTATTTTTAGAATCAATGTATTAGGTATTCAATCTGATGTAATTATAATAAAAATTAGGTTTTCTATTTTTTTATTTTATTTTGGATCGAAGATGGCGACGCAAGGAAGGAGATTTCGCAGATGGGACATTCGCTACTTGCGATTTGCAGTTTGTGAAACTGCATTCTGTTATCTAACCTCTGTTTTGCAAGATGGATTGTACGAACAGCCCTGGATTAATTGATTCTTGTTTTGTTTCATCAGTTCTTTAATTTCAGTTTGTTTTCTTGAATTAAAGATTTAATTAAAGATCAAACCCTAGACCCATTCGAACCAAGGTTGGTTCAAATTGTTTGGACCGAATCTAGGGTTCGATCAAGGCTGAATATCAGCCCTATTTTTTTGTTTAATGGGCCTAAGGATTGATAATTAATTGGATATTTAATTCGGCCCAACCTGTAAGGCCCAGTTTTAAATTGTTAAAACTATCAAAAGCCCACTTCAAAGGATAAAGCTATATGGGCCGAACTGGGTAGCCCTAATTCAGCCCATATACCTAGATGATATTAATTGTTAATATTACGGATTAAAATGGGCTTCAAATGGGTTTTTACAGATAATTAATTGATTGGATCAATTCCTCCCTACATGTGATGTATGGATGTGTGATGTGCTACGTTCATGGGCCATAAGTATTTGGCCCATGCAGATTCGATAGTGGCTCTTGCGCACACCATGGCTGAATGCACATCATTGCCATGGTGTCCCTCCTGGTCATTGGATTACCTCCCTCAATGGTCGGCCCCACACCTCCTGAAGAGGTTACGTGCGGAACCCTAGCCGATTTAGGCCCACTGAAATCTGCCTTTATGAAAGTCAGTAGGAGTCACTTTGGTTTGACCTAAAATAAACTAGGGCGTAATTCTTGTTCCCTCCAGTAAATATGAGTGCACGTGATAGGGAGATTCATGTGATGAACTCTCTAAAGGACTTCCATCATTAGCATGAGGATGGGTCCTTCAGTAATGAGGAAACGCACCAGAAAATGGGCTATCCATTTGCTGTTGGGCTTGTCCAAGTGTTTCATAAGATGATAGCGGCATCATAGACCGATGTGGGAGGGGCTTCACCAGAAAATGAGAACTCTCTCACGGTACTTTGGCGTTCACGAATATGATGGGTGGGCACTCACTGGACAGAAAGGTTTACCTGAAAACGGCTCTGGACCTTGTCTGACAGAGGCCAAAGGGAAAACTCATATGATGAGTGGATATGATCCTTCACAGAAAGGTGGTGGGGTTTTGCAGCTGAAACAGTTGGCTCCATGCACCCTATGTGGTTTCCCACATTTCCAGAGACAAGTCGTTGTTTCCGTCCCTGAGAAGGAGGGAAAAATCAGAGATGAACAAATGGGAATGGAACATAGATTAAAATCCATGTCTGTGATATGAACATGAATCAAATAAGGTTGTGGACTGATATTTGTTGTTTTATCAGAAAATGGCAAATGGACAATTTGCAAAGCTTCTTGACAACAACAAGCTTAAGGGCCCAAACTATGCCGACTAGTACCGTAACCTAATGCTGGTTTTAACATCTGAAAAATTGGACAAGGTAGTCAAGTCTCCTGCCCCGGAGCGTCCGGGTGATAGGGCTTCTGAAGCCCGTAGGAGAGAATTCCAAGATTGGGAGGATAAAAACTCCCTAGCCCGCTGCTATGTCACTGCTTCTTTGGACAACTCAATACAGAGGCAGTTCGATCAGATCGAACTCGCTAAGGACATATTGGACAGTCTGAAAGCAATGTATGGAGAGCAGAACCGTTCTACTCGGCAGAAGGTCTTGAAAATGTTCATGACCGCTCAGATGTCCAAGGGGCAGAAAGTTCACGACCATTGTCTTCGGATGATGGGATACATTAACGATCTGGAAGCCCTTGGATCCGGGCTAGATCTTTGCACTCAAGTGGATGCCATTCTGAACTCCTTGCCCTCTTCCTTCAATGGGTTCATATTAAACTACAATATGAACAAGCTGAATGTCAGCGTCCAAGAGCTCAACAATATGTTGCAAAGGGCCGAGGACTTACTTAAGAAGGATGAGCTTGTGGTGATGCTTGTTAAATCTAACAAAACGGGCAAGAAAAAGAGAAAGGAAAAGAAGCCTTAGAAGAACACTACCAAGCCCAAGAAGCAGAAGAAGGATAGGACAACAGATGCATGCCACTTCTGCAAACAAACCGGCCACTGGAAGAGGAATTGTCCTCAGTACCTGGAATCCAAGAAAGGTAATTTCGAATCTTGTGTCATAGAAACCAACTTATTGGTGGCTTCTGCGTCCTGGTGTATTGACTCTGGGGCTTCAACTCATGCGTGTAACTCACTGTAGGGGTTCAAGGTAAGCAGAAGGCTGAATGATGGAGAAGTGATGCTCTACTTGGGGACTTCTGCAAGCGTTGCAGCTACAACAATAGGCACCGTAGAATTAAAATTTAGAGAAGTAAATATTGTACTTAAAGATTGTCTTTTTGTGCAAAATCTAAGAAGAAATTTGATTTCTGTCTCAAAACTGTGTGCGGATGGATATTCTGTCTTTTTCAGTGATACGATTACTATTAAAATAAACAATAAATTCATCGCATATGGGGAACTAGAGAACGGTCTCTATGTTCTACATCCTTCTCTAGAAACTAACATAGCCGAAACTACATTGGCTGAAATCCCCAAGAAAACAGCACGTGATACAGTTAATCCCACGTGCCTATGGCATTACCGACTTGGCCATATCGGTATTGACCGAATCACAAGACTGGTAAAGGATGGTCCTTTGAATTTTCTAACTATAGAAGATCTTCCCACTTGTGAGCCTTGCCTTCAGGGTAAGATGACAAAGAGGTCATTTAACGGTAAGCATGAATGATGTACAGGCACGCTTGACCTTATACATACTGATGTATGTGGTCCCCTGAGTGTTAGGACCCGTAACCAACATGTGTATTTCATAACTTTCACCGATGACCATTCTTGGTATGGTTACGTGTACCTAATGAGACATAAGTCTGAATCCTTTGAAAAGTTCTAAGAGTTCAGACAAGAGGTCGAGAAACAGTTAGGGAGAGAAATTAAGTTCCTTCAATCAGATCGAGGCAGCGAATATCTCTTTGACGAATTCAGGGACTACTTAAAGGTAAATGGGATAGTATCACAGTTAGCTCCTCCTGCTACACCACAACTTAACGATGTTTCAGAGAGGAGGAATAGGACCCTATTAGATATGGTCCAGTCACTTCTCATCCATTCAGAGTTACCCATATCCTTTTGGGGATACGCATTAGAGACTGCGATATACATGCTGAACTGGGTTCCAACCAAATTGGTTCCTAAGACTCCCTATGAGCTTTGGACTGGAAAGAAACCAAGTGTACGACACTTGAAGATTTGGGGTTGTCCGACTCACGTTAAAAGAACGAATCCGAACAAATTGGAATCCAAGACCAGCCGTTGCCTATTCGTAGGCTACCCAAAGGGCTCAGTGGGCTACCTATTCTAAGATCCAAGTGAGCAGAAGGTGTTCTGCAGTCAAAATGCACAATTCTTGGAAAATGACTACATCCTGGACAATCTTCGTCAGGAAATTGTTCTTGATGAGGAGAGCTCTGATGCAGTGGGAGATGTCCCACAAGTTCCAGGTAGTGACCAACCTAGAAGATCTACCCGGGTGTCCAGGCCACCGGTCCGTTTTGGTTACGATCAGGATAGTTACCTAGTCGAAACCATGACTAGTGAAGAGGATCCCGTGAGTTATACGAAAGCTATGTTGGACATAGACTCCCTTAAATGGTTAGATGCCATGAGAGCTGAGATGGACTCAATGGAGACCAATGGAGTCTGGACTCTAGTGGATCCGCCCTCCGGGGTAAAAGCAATTGGTTGCAAATGGATCTACAAGAGGAAGAAGGGCCCCGATGGCAGGGTTGAGACCTACAAAGCTCGTCTAGTGGCAAAAGTATACACTCAGAAAGAAGGCATCGATTATGAGGAAACCTTTTCGCCCGTGGCCATGCTTAAATCCATTAGGATCCTACTAGCTATAGCGGCTTACTATGACTATGAGATTTGGCAGATGGATGTCAAAACAGCGTTCCCGAATGGAGATCTTACTGAAGATATCTATATGCAGCAACCGCAAGGTTCTGTAGTTGCGGTATAGGAACACATGGTCTGTAAGTTGAATGGATCCATATATGGACTCAAGCAAGCTTCTAGAAGTTAGAACATCTGATTTGACTCTACGGTCAAAAAGTTTGATTTTGAGCAAAATCCGGATGAACCCTATGTTTACAGGAAGACCAGTGGTGATAAGGTTACGTTTCTGGTTTTGTATGTAGATGACATTCTACTCATTGGGAATGATGTAGGAATGTTAACTACGATAAAAGTATGGCTATCACAGCAATTCTCCATGAAACACCATGGAGAAGCCTCCTATATACTGGGTCTTCGACTCTATAGAGATAGATTGAAGCGGATAAAAGGATTATCCCAATCTGCTTATATTGACAAAATAGTCAAGGAATACAGCATGGAAAACTCCAAAAAAGGAAATGTTCCTTTCAGGCATGGAGTCAATCTCTCCAAGAAGATGTCTCCAAAGACCTCTGAGGAGATCGAGAGTGATGAACCTACAATTTATCTATATTTTATGAGGTTTTTGCATGAAATTTTATGCTGGTTTAATTAGATTTTGCCCTATTTTAGCTTGATTGCAAGAAAAATTTCAGGGGGAGCCAAATCAACAAAAAGAAGGCAAAAGCAAGAAAAGAAAGCCCAAAAATTTATCAAGTTCAGTCCGGCCCAGCCATGAGAGCAAGAGAGTTTCATTCAGCCCAAGTAGTGCAAGCTAACTCTTTGGAAAACCCAAGGGAAGAAGCCTAGCAATAAGGAAATTTCGGCCCAGCCCATTTTTAGCCCAAATAACAGCCTAGAGTGTAGCCCACATGAGCTCAAAAGCAAGCTAAGTTATAGCCCAAATAGAAGCCCAAAGGGAGCTAGGGGCGGCAACTCCTAGATGTTTCTTGAAGAGAAGGAGGGAGCACTCTAGAAGGTTCATGAGGGGTGTAATACACCCAATTCTAGAGACTTCAAGAAGGGGCAAGAGCCCCCTTGAAAAACTATATAAGGAGGCCTCTAGGAGGGGAGAGAGTTGTTCAATTGCTTGAGAGGAAGGCTCTCCCACTCTTATAGGTTCGGCCACCTTGAGAGAAGAGAAGAGAAGAAGGCTAGGCGCAAGGAAGAAGAAGAAGAAGGGCTGAAGGAAGTTCAAGACAAGCAAGCTAGAAGAGAAGGTGAGTTCGAATTGAGGGTTTGTGATTCAAAGATCTTTTGTAATAAATCAATTGTAGTTTCATTCTCTTTTGATTCGAATTCAGTTTCTTTGTTATATTTTCTTTCTTCTTTCTCCTTGTTTCCATTCTTCCTTGATGTATTTCAGCTTGTAAAATTTCAGTTCAGCAATCTAATTCTTTTTGATTCATTCAAATGATCATGGATTGTACTTGAAGTTTCTTGAATAAGGGTGTTATTGTAGAGTAATTCGGCCAACTAACCTTCAAAACTCAGATCTGAATTCTCAGATCTGAGACTGCAAGATCTGAATTGCTTGAAAGAGAATTCAGATCTGAAATTTTCAGATTGGCCGAATTAATCTACAGCTTGGAATTCCTAGAGTGCTTGAGAGAGACTCTAGGAATTCAGATCTACTATTCAAGAACTGAATTGAGTGCAAGGTTAGAAATAACTTGCACAATTCAGTTGGTGATCAATTCAGATTTGAATTGATGCCTTAGAAGTGTTTGAAGAAATGCATGCATGGGGATTAGATTCTTGCTAGAGATAGAAGAACCGTCACTCATGCATAGGATGAACATGCGTTTGAGAGAAGCTGTTCATGACCTTGGGGTTTCACCAAACCAAGGCTCAATCATGATTTATTCGAATGATCCAAATTGATAGATTGCTGAATTCTGAGATTGACATTTACTGCTTACTCTTCTAACCTGATTTGAAGGCAATTGGGCCAATGATTTAAATAGATTTTAATTTAGGATTTTTTAGCTTTCATTAAAATTTTGATTTATTTGTTGATCAGATAAGAAGTACTCAATTTAGTATTGGTAATTGTTTCCTAAATCCTCGTGGGAACGATAATTCACTCACTACTTTATTACTTGAACGGCTAGTGCACTTGCTAGTGTCACAATGAGCCACACATCAAGTTTTTGGCACCGTTGCCGGGGATTTAGGGGAACAATATTAGGAAACATTGAGCATTCTTAATCTGATCTCATTCAGCATTGCATTCATAGTTGGGTTAATTTGCTAACTTTTTCATTTCAGCTTGGATTGCAACTACTGTACTACTGTAGTTATGTTTCTTCTTTCTTAAGTAGATTACTTTCTTTTTCTGGTTTCAGTTTCATTTTAATAAAGGCATATTTGATTTCTATTCAATCTTGGTGTTGTTCCCTTCAAAAAGAAAAAAAATTCACATAAACATGAGTGTTGCAGATCTGAGTTGCATTCGGCACTCAGATCAGCAGATTTCAGATCTGCAGCACTCAGCCGAAAAGAATTGCTTGTGTTTCAGAATTTTATTTCTTTTTCCATTACAAAAAGAAAAAAATATATATATATATAAAATGAAAAAAAAAAAGAGATGTTTTGAACAACAAGAGGAGCAATTGAGAATTCGGATCAGAATTCAGATTTGAGTTCAGATATGAGTTCTGCTATTGCAGATCTGCAACAGTTCAGATCTGAGTTCCTCTGAACTCAGACCTGAACTGATACAATTTTGAGGGGAATTGGGTGTCATCACCACTCCATTCACCCTAGGGCACTTCTGCTATTCTCAAAGGCAATTTGGTAGAAATAACTGAAGGTAAGGCAATTGAGATTTCAGATCCGAACTCAGACTTGAGTTCAGACCTGAACTCTGCTATAGCAGAACTGCAATACTCAAAAAAAAAAAAAAATCTGTTCTCAGCCCTTTATTATTCTTTTCTTTCATTACAAAAAGAAAAAAAAAATATATTTAGATAGTGAAAAAAAAAAGAGAGAGAGAAAGAACCATGGAAACCAAGGATTCGGATCAAAACTCAGATCTGAGTTCAGATCTGAGTTCTACTGTAGCAGATCTGCAACAATTCAGATCTGAGTTCTCTTGAACTCAGACCTGAACTGATGTAAATTTAAAGGATAATTGGGGGTTATTGTCACCCCAATACACCCTACAAAAAAATCTGCTATCTCCCAAAAACAATTGGATAGTCATGGTTGAAGAAATTCGGATCTGCAATCACCTAGATCTGAACTGGGGTTGTGAACAGAGCAGGATACAGGGCATACTTTGCTGTATTAAATAACTTGTACTCCGATCTATCTGAGCTGATTTGGTTGAAGAAAAGTATATTTAATCTGAGATTTTTTTATGCCTCAAGAGATTTCATGCAAAGTGGCACTTCCACACCATTTTCTATTAGAGTTCAGACCTATAGCAGGGCTACTATAGCAGACCTGCTACAGCAAGACTGAACCAGGGCAGGTTTTGAACAGGTTTGTATTACAAATAACATTACTAAATTGTCATTGTGAATTGTCCTAGGCTGATCTTTGAAATTTTTTTTTCAAGATAGATAGCTCTGATTTCAGCTATGCATGAATAGAAAGTCTAGCAGATCTGAATGGGTGTGTGCAGCCGTGTGTACTACATTCCAATAAGTGTATACTCAATCAAGGGCTACATTGATGGAGCCATGTTTCTTCTCTTGATACTTGATTGTTCCATCCTTAGTTTCAGTTTTAATGTAGCTTATGCAAATCAAATTTCTCTTCTTCTTTTGGTTCTAAAAAAAAATATATATAAATCTCAAAATGAGTTCAGATCTGAATTGCATTCATCAATCAGACCTGCACTCATCCAAAAAGATTTTGGTTGCATTGCTGTATTTTGTTTTAGTTTTCTTCCTTTAAAAAAAAAAGAAAAGAAAAATAGAAAAAGAAAAGAAAAAGAAAACAATGAAAGAATAGCATGTGAGCTTTCAGATCTGAAACTCAGATTTGAAGTTCAGATCTGAGTTCAGCCGGTTGCAGGACTGCATTCTGCTAGGTTCAGATTTGAGTTCATCTGAACTCAGACCTGAACCCACTCAATTCTGATGTGAATTCGGGTAGTAACAACACCCAATTCACAATTTGATGCATCAGACTTGCCTCATTGATGAAAATATAAGCCATGAATGGTAAAATCAGTTCTGAAGTGCATGAGAATCAGAGGCAGTATAAGTACATGATCTGAAATTTTTGTGAACTTGATGTTTTGTTATCTTTTAAATCACTTGCACCCAATCTGAATTGGTTGTATTGGATTAGGACTGATGTTTGTGAGGTCCAAAAAGAGCTTCATATTTTTTATGTAATGGTATTCAGATCTGAATCAAGGCTGCTTTCATTATAAAGTTGCAGATCTAATTTCAGGTCTCTACAATCAATTGAGGCATACAAGATATTTAAGTTGGGACTTGAAAGAGAAGTCCTAAGCTCTTGGGATCAAACTTATTTCAGACCTAACTGCAACAGATTTTAGACCTACTTATTGATATTAGGTTTGGAGTTTTTGTAAGTAACTGTTCTCAAAAGTTAAGTTTTCAAATCTGATTTTTTTTTTTTTGTTAGAACTTGAAGAGCAGCTTAAAGATTATAAATTCAGCAATGATTGTAGATCTGTTTACAGTAGATTTTAGATTTGTTTACTTATGTTCATTTAAGTTTAGAATAGTGTGTAATAAACTCCATTGCTGATTTAGCTAGCTCTCTTTTCCATTGAACATCTACTTCACACTTGAATGTTGGTTTAGTTTCAATAATGGAGCTATGTTTTTCTAGTTTGCAAATTTATTAGTGTGGATCAAATCTGTGTACGTTCACTTACATTGCTGAAATTCTAATGCAGATCTGAGCACACAACAACAAAAAAAAAAAAAATCAAATAACTTTGGTAGTGTGCTGATTTCAAGAACTCTTAGACTTCTAGGCTAGTTTCAATCTTGTAAATCACTTGTTTATCACTTGCATATCAGATTCCAAGAGATATTTATATTGGCTTTTGATCTTGTTTTTTTTTTTAATTTATTTATTTATTTATTTTTTTGTTAGATAGAATTCAAACTTCTTGGCCTTGTAAGTTTCTGTTGTGTATTACAGACTGGTTAAATTATTTACATTGTTGGGAATTGTGTATAGTAGTCTTTTTATTATTTGGTTTAAATTATTTTTAGTTAGAACAAAGCTCTTGATCTCTCTTGCAAGTAAATTCTAGCAGAAGAGGCTCCCACCAAAAGAACTCTTGCATATCTGGAAATTAATCTTCAGGAAGTCCTCTATACACCCTTCTCTTTACTTAGAATTTCTCTTGCTAGCTTTATTGTTACTGCCTAACACTACGAACATTGAGGACAATGTTCATCTCAAGTGTGGGGGAGTGAGCCCGAGGCTAGGGTATGGGGGTTGAAACCATGCACCTCATTCACCCCAACACACATATGCAGGCAATGACATAACCAAAAAGACTGGAACCCCTCAAGTTCATTACTATTTATTTGATGATTTTTTTTAAGAAGAAATGCAATGAGTTGAGGGAGACTGATGTACTTGTTAAGTTTTTATTCTTGTGAATGACCCAATTTGATATATGCATGAGAAAAGGGGAGCTGAATATGCCTTTTAGCATGACTAGCCCTAACTTCCTTCATGTGTATGGAAGCCCTTGATTTCATTGTTAATGGTCAAGAAAACTAGTCCACATCTGAAATGTTGATTCTTGAGGTTCAATAATTGCAAAGAAGGACAAAATCCCAAATTGACTCCGCTATTTTGAGCTGAATAGTAAAACTAGCAGCTCAGAACATGAGTCCTATTTACCTACCTCAAGTAAGTGACCAGTGTGAGATGGAGCATAAGATGCACTCACACCAAAAAAAAGAAAAAAAAAAAAGAAAAGTAAAAGAGAGAGAGAAAAGTGTGTGAGATGGAGCATAAAATGCACTCACACTGAAAAAAAAAAAAAAAAAAAAGAAGAAAAGGGTGAGATGGAGCATAAGATGCACTCACCCTTAGAAATAAGTAATTGTGGTGACAACCGAGGTTCAAAGGGGCACTCTAAAGTTGAACTCTCATTGAGATTTAGTTACAGATGTGTAACTTAGTGAAATTTGATTATTAACCTTGACAATTAAGGAGCTGATTTATATATGAATTAGGAGTGAAGGCTAGACTATGATGAAATTCATATTCTCCTTTCCTTGGATCTGATACATATCTAAAATGGTAATTTACAAGAATAAGAGTTGAGCACTTACAAAAGTTCCCCAACTACTCAATGCATTTCTATCTTAAAAAGTTCACCAAGTAAATGGTGAGAACAGAAGGGGGGAATGTTAAGTTTATGGCTAATGTCTTTGCTTGAGGACAAGCAAAAGCTTAAGTGTGGGGGTATTTGATGAACCTACAATTTATCTATATTTTATGAGGTTTTTGCATGAAATTTTATGCTGGTTTAATTAGATTTTGCCCTATTTTAGCTTGATTGCAAGAAAAATTTCAGGGGGAGCCAAATCAACAAAAAGAAGGCAAAAGCAAGAAAAGAAAGCCCAAAAATTTATCAAGTTCAGTCCGGCCCAGCCATGAGAGCAAGGGAGTTTCATTCAGCCCAAGTAGTGCAAGCTAACTCTTTGGAAAACCCAAGGGAAGAAGCCTAGCAATAAGGAAATTTCGGCCCAGCCCATTTTTAGCCCAAATAACAGCCTAGAGTGTAGCCCACATGAGCTCAAAAGCAAGCTAAGTTGTAGCCCAAATAGAAGCCCAAAGGGAGCTAGGGGCGGCAACTCCTAGATGTTTCTTGAAGAGAAGGAGGGAGCACTCTAGAAGGTTCATGAGGGGTGTAATACACCCAATTCTAGAGACTTCAAGAAGGGGCAAGAGCCCCCTTGAAAAACTATATAAGGAGGCCTCTAGGAGGGGAGAGAGTTGTTCAATTGCTTGAGAGGAAGGCTCTCCCACTCTTATAGGTTCGGCCACCTTGAGAGAAGAGAAGAGAAGAAGGCTAGGCGCAAGGAAGAAGAAGAAGAAGGGCTGAAGGAAGTTCAAGACAAGCAAGCTAGAAGAGAAGGTGAGTTCGAATTGAGGGTTTGTGATTCAAAGATCTTTTGTAATAAATCAATTGTAGTTTCATTCTCTTTTGATTCGAATTCAGTTTCTTTGTTATATTTTCTTTCTTCTTTCTCCTTGTTTCCATTCTTCCTTGATGTATTTCAGCTTGTAAAATTTCAGTTCAGCAATCTAATTCTTTTTGATTCATTCAAATGATCATGGATTGTACTTGAAGTTTCTTAAATAAGGGTGTTATTGTAGAGTAATTCGGCCAACTAACCTTCAAAACTCAGATCTGAATTCTCAGATCTGAGACTGCAAGATCTGAATTGCTTGAAAGAGAATTCAGATCTGAAATTTTCAGATTGGCCGAATTAATCTACAGCTTGGAATTCCTAGAGTGCTTGAGAGAGACTCTAGGAATTCAGATCTACTATTCAAGAACTGAATTGAGTGCAAGGTTAGAAATAACTTGCACAATTCAGTTGGTGATCAATTCAGATTTGAATTGATGCCTTAGAAGTGTTTGAAGAAATGCATGCATGGGGATTAGATTCTTGCTAGAGATAGAAGAACCGTCACTCATGCATAGGATGAACATGCGTTTGAGAGAAGCTGTTCATGACCTTGGGGTTTCACCAAACCAAGGCTCAATCATGATTTATTCGAATGATCCAAATTGATAGATTGCTGAATTCTGAGATTGACATTTACTGCTTACTCTTCTAACCTGATTTGAAGGCAATTGGGCCAATGATTTAGATAGATTTTAATTTAGGATTTTTTAGCTTTCATTAAAATTTTGATTTATTTGTTGATCAAATAAGAAGTACTCAATTTAGTATTGGTAATTGTTTCCTAAATCCTCGTGGGAACGATAATTCACTCACTACTTTATTACTTGAACGGCTAGTGCACTTGCTAGTGTCACAATGAGCCACACATCAGAGAGCATGAAAGACATTCCCTATGCCTCAGCCGTAGGGAGCATCATGTATGCCATGCTGTGCACTCGTCCTGAAATCGCCCAAGCAGTGAGTGTAGTAAGCAGATTCCAGGCCAACCCAGGGCAGGAGCATTGGACTACTGTGAAATGCATACTTAAGTACCTTCGAAGGACAAAAGAGTTTTGTTTTATATTCGATGGTAGTTCACTATAGATCCAAGGGTATACAGATGCGGATTTCCAGTCGGATCCGGATGATAGAAAGTCTACATCTGGATATGTTTTCACGATAGGATCATGTGTCGTTTGCTGGAAAAGCAGCAAACAGGGGTCCACAGCAGACTCCACAACCGAGGCCGAATACATTGCTGCAAGTGAAGCTGCCAAGGAAGCCATGTGGATGAAGAAGTTTGTTCACGAATTGGGAGTAGTTCCGTCCAACACATCTCCCATCCCATTGTTGTGTGACAACAATGGAGTGATTGCTCAGGCTAAGGAGCCACGAGCCCACTCGAAGTCGAAGCACATCGAGAGGAAGTACCACGTACTCCGGAAGGTTGTTGGTAGAGGGGACATCTTGATTCAGAAGGTAGCATCAGCGGAGAATGTAGCAGACCCATTGACTAAGCCACTGACACAGAAAGTGTTCGAGAAACACGTGGAAAGTATGGGACTCCGACTTATACCAGATTGGACCTAAGTGCAAGTGGGAGCTGTTAGACAGTTGTATGCCCTTAGCTCCAATTAGAAATATGTACATTATGAATCTATTGTAAATGAATAAAGTACACATTTGATTCATGTTCCTGTGGTGTGTTTCTAGGTAATACCCTTAAACTGGACACTTAATGAGACTTGTGTTAGTTTAGAATGATCACAGCCATTGGGTAAGTCTGGGGAGATTTATCCTGCCAAGGCTGACACTGGTGTGCTGCCAACTATTGGGGTGGCTTATCTCAACTACCAGGGTGAGACCCAAAGCACATGCAGTGTAGGATTAATAGAACATTTGAACCGGACCAAATTTCCAGTATTGCCTTGGACCTTGGAGATAGATGCCAAAACTGGAAAGTTACACCTCACCCCTAGACTCGATTATGATACTACACCAGGTGTCGGATTGGACTGTCTTTGATGTACCAATCAGTGAGATCCTTAGTGGGGGTCAAAACCTAGGTATGTCGGACAAAGGTAATGATCGGGGATGCACTCTCTCTGATGGAAACCAAAACTGCCGGCAGTCAATTTCAATTGTTGAGATTTTGTTTTGCAATATATATATATATATATATATATATATATATGTTATGGTTTCGAAATGATTTGCAAAAGGTTTTAATTCCCGGGATCCATGTAAGTAGAGAGCGCAACACTGTTCCTTGTAGTCGAGGGAGAGGTCCTCCCTTGTCGGGCAATGTTTGATCATTATGGGCTGAGAGGTTAAGTGTAAGACCATTGAGGATAATACCTGATGGGCTAATCTTGCATTTGCCCACAGTCCCTGGGTGTTACAAGGTGGCTTCGCCCAAGGACCACTTAGGGTAAGTGTTGGGCCCATAGAGCCCATAAGATGGGTTTCAGGGGTTGCACTGTCCATAACAGTGTATTCGGCCAGGCCTTGTAACAAAGGCTGGGCTGAACCCATGTGATTGATGTGTAGATCAATGTTTGGGTCCCATGCTATACAAGGAAGCCCAACTGGGTAGTAGTTTAGAAGGCTAAGTGAGTACATAACCTTAAATGGGCCTTAAGCCCATATCGAACTTGGCTGATTTGATCAGTCAATTAAAGGGGGCGAATTCTGAGATGGATCAACTAATAGGATTGGGCCTAGACCCTATCCACTTAGAGAGTCCAAAATCTAAATAAGATTTAGATTTGGAAGCCTCCTAATTAGATTAGGAGATGGCTGATCTGATCTGCAGATAAGATAAGGGTTCTCCCTTATCACTTAAAGGGAATTCTAATCCAAATATAATTTGGATCAGCAGCTCCTAATAGGATTAGGAGCTGATCCCTTTAAATCTATAAAAGAAGGAGGGGCGGCAGCCTTTAGACATGCAACATAAGACTCTTGTCTTCAGAGCTGAAATCACAGAAGAGAGATTTCTGCAACCTCTACAAAATCTCTCTTTCCGCCTCCTTCTTGCCGCCACCATTACCTTCAGTTTGATCTCCAGTTCTTGGGAGAAATCAAGATCTGATCTTGATACCAATCTTTTGGGAAAAGATTGATTGGAGCTGTATTCACAAGTCATCCAGTTGATTCTTGTGAAGGGTCAAGTTCTTTTGAAGAACATTGCTGATTCTGCTCCATCCTGCATTGCACCATCTTCAGTGGGAGCAGTCTTTGGATCCTTCCTTGGGCGTGAACACCTCCATTGGGAGATACTAATTCTCCGTATCAGGTACATCCTCATTCTTACTCCTTTTGGTTCAGATCTGGTTTGGTTCATGGGAGAAATTTTTTTTAAATTCGTCCAGTCCATTCCGCAAGACTTGGGCGTCCATGTGATGGATATCCCATCTCTTCAACGAACACATACAAAAAAATCAAATCAGAGAAATAATCATCCAAAAAACCCAAAAAAAAAACAAACATGGAGGGGAGGAGTTTTGGTAAACTCACCTTCTAGTAGTTGGAGGCTAGACAGTGAGATATTGTCATTGAATTCACCCAAACACAAATCTGCAACCACAGAGAAAATGAGAGTATCAGACTTCAGAAAAACATAAAAAAATAGCCTCAAATCGATGGAATACTATAGAAAAACAAAGATAAGAGCAAAACGACAGGTCCACCGGTCATTTTTTGCTCACCGTCAAACATCGCCGATGGACCTACAACTAACGCCATCGCCGTCTGGTATGTTGTATGGTTTCAAGTGGAGGAGGAGGATGATAACCTCACGTGGGGGTATTTTTATCATTAAAAAACCAGGGACAAGTTCATCCCATTCGAATGAAGAAGCACTTCTTCAAAAAGTCCTGAAGAAAAGCCACATCTAGGTCACTTTTTTAAGAAGTGCTTCTTTTAATAAGAAGTACTTCTTCTCACACTTTTTTACCAAGCACTTATAAGTACTTAAAAATCACTTAATGTGTGGTCCCATGTCTTAAAAAAATACTTTTTAAAAGTGAAATCAGACAGTGCTTTATTCTTTTTTAATTACTAGTAAGGTAAATCACCCCACTAACCGTCAAATCCATATCAATCAAATCTCTCCTATTATTAAATTCAATCAGAGAACCATTACCAGCCCATGAATCCAACCAGAAATTTACATTTTTTTCCATTGTCGATTCTCCACATAGAATCCTTTTTAATAAGTTCTCTAGAAGACAAAATGCCTCTCCAAGCCCAAGAAGAACTATTCTTTTTTTTTTTGCATCCAAGAAATTGTTGTTATTAAGGTATTTATTAGTCACAATCTTGACCCAAAGATTGTCATGGCAAGTTAAAATTTTCCACCCCAACATAGCAAGAAGGGCCTTACTCATCCATTTAAGATTCCTCACACCTAAACCACCCCATTTTTTGGGAAAGCAAACCCTGTTGCACCTAACAAGATGAATGGGGTTTTGGCTCTTTGCACTCGATCAGATAAAGTCCCTTTCTTCTTTTTCTAAATTAGTGACCACCCTACTTGGAATTTTAAAATCTTGCAAAACAAATTGAGGAACCATTGATGCAGAAGAATTAGTTAAAATTAATTTCCCAGGTAGAGAGGAAGAATTTTTTTTCCAACCTACCAGTTTGTTATTCATTTTTTTTCTTTCAAGAGTTTGAAAGTATCTTTTGTCACTCTACCCTCAATAATGAGAGCATCAAGATAGGTTCTATTCTTATTCCCAATTGGGATAAGAATTCTGGCCATAATTTTCTTATGCCTATTGGTGATGTTTTTCGAAAAGGAAATGGTCAATTTAAAATAATTGGGCAATTAACCAGATGCTTTTGCAAATATATCCAAGATCTCCTTGATTTTAATACAAGTGTTAATAGAGGTTTTAGCAAAAATGATACAGTCATCCGCAAACTGAAAAATTGGAATTTTCGGACCTCCCTTAAAGGCTTTACAGCCAATATCATTTTTGCCACTCAACGCCTCTTTATGAAAATTATTTGCAAGATTCAGCACAAAGGACAAAAATATATGGGGAGATGGGATCACCCTGCCGAATACCCCTACTAGCCCTAATGGTACAAGTAGGAGATCCATTTAAGAGAATCTGAAAAGAAACTGAAGTGATGCATTCCATCACCCAATTAATCCATTTGATATGGATTTCAAATTTAACAAGCACTCTCCTAATAAAGTCCCATTCCAACCTATCATAGGCCTTTTCCATATCAACCTTACATGCAAGCATCCCTTGCTTGCCTCTCTTTTTTTTCACAGTATGCATCATTTCATGAACAATGAGAATGTTATCAGTAATTTGTCTACTTGGAATGAAAGCGCTCTGAAATGGGGAAATACTATCATCTAGGTATGGCTTAATTCTATTAACAAGAATTTTGGAAATGATCTTGTAAATAACATTACACAGGCTAATGGGCCTAAAATCATTAATCTGCTTCGGGTTATCACAATTAGGGATAAGGGTGATAAACATTCTATTTAACTCAACATTCATTTCCTAGAATGGAAAAAAGCTTTAACTGTCTTACAGACAAAATCTCCAACAATATTCCTGAACCTTTTGAAAAAATAAACATTAAGTCCATCAGGACCAAGGGCCTTCATATCCTTCATCGATAGAAGGGTATTATGGATTTCTTCATTTGTAACTTCTTTACATAGGGAAGTATTCATAGATTCTGTTGCACAACTCCCTATATTTGAAATGAAATTATCAACCTCTGAACTACCCTCAGACTTGAACCTTTTCTCTTAACCACTACAAAACACTTTTTTGATATTTTCAATGTCATCCACCTAGATACCATTGTCATTTATGATTTTCTTGATTTTATTTTTGTTTCTTCGAATAGTTGCAGTGGTGTGAAAAAAAATTATTATTTTTATCTCCAAGTTTAATCCAATCAACTCTAGAATTTTGGGCCCAATAAACTTCTTCTCTAGCAAGAGTGTTGTTAAGAAGCTTTTGAAGGGAAATCTCATCATTAATAGGGGTTCTATTATTTGGATCATCCTCTAACTGCTCTTGGATCACCTGGTGTTTCAAAAGAATCTCTTCCTTCCTCCTAATATTCCCAAAATGATGCTTATTCCAAAATTTGAGTTCTTTAACATTTTTTTTTCTTGCAAAATTGATAGGTCCTAGAGCCAATAATGTTGATATCCCAAGCCCTCTTTATAACCTCTTCAACACTAGGATCAAGGCACCACATGGCTTCAAATTTGAATGGTCTAGGACCATACGAAATTTGAGTATTATTATCAAGAATCATAGGGGTATGGTCAAATGCCATAAAAGGAAGATTAATGAGCCTACAATTATTAAACTCACATGTCCAAGTAAATTGGCCTCCCTCCATCTCTACTTCAGTAAGATTACAATAATCTATTAATTGATTAAAATTTCTGGTTTGGTAAGGCTTAACTACCGAGCCTCCTTTTTTATTCTCACTTCTTCTCATGGCATTGAAATCTCCCATATAATACACCACACCCCATGAGTACAATGAGAAATGTTTCTAATCCAGTCCCAGACTTTAATTTGATCAGTCTTACAAGGAAACAAAAGTATTCAACCTACTTTTATTAGAGCTAAGATCAGTAATGCATGCATGGATAATCCTATCATTTGAAAAAATAATATCAATAGAGCAAGCTGATGAATCCCATAACAACCACAGACCACCTGAAAAGCCAATTGAGTCAATTAAATGGAATTTATCAAAATTTAAAGTTGACACAATATTTTTTGCTCTAGTTGGATTAACCCTTGTTTCCATAAAGCAACAAACACTTGGCTTGTACAGCCTACATAATTCAGCAACTTGTCTTCTCAACTGGATTCTTCCAGCCCCTCTAACATTTCATATAAGAATCTTCATTTACATTTGCTTCTTTAGGACCCTGCTCGTCCATGTTGAGAAGAGTTCGGCCGAGCTTGGTAGCACAAGCTTGTAATTCAAGCGAGGGCACCAAGGTGGTTGAATGTTGGCCCAATTCTGACAGGCAGGAGTGATCGGAGTAAATTTGCTGGCATGTCCATTCCAAGTAGGGAGTTGAACCATGCTTTTTCAAATGAGCGTGAGAAAACTAAGATTTCAATAAAAAAAATAAGTGGGTTAAGTCCACGTATTAATTAGATACAGTTTAATTAGATTCAGAATTGTCTTTTCTAAAGCAGATAAGGCACTATCCTCACTAAACCCAAGAAAGATGAAGCGGATAAGGCATGTTGAGCAGAAGTTATGTTAATAAGTCACTTAAGTGCAACACTTCCAAGCGGGCCCTTATTAAAAAAAAAAAAAAAAAAACTTTGACAGTTCAGTCTAGCCTTTTAAAATCTGACGGTGGCTATTGCATGTGGAAAGGTTAAGATTTAGGGTTTTATAGACTCGATGAAGGAAAGGGCAAAACAGTCTTAATCTAAAGTTATACAAAAGGTGTTTTTGAAATTTTGAAATATCTAAATATCTTAACCTGATATTAAGTGTTTTAATTTTTTTATTTCAGTTTAACTGATAGAAGGTTAAATGACCAAACTTGAGTATTGGAACTTGAAAGTAGTGGTGGATTAGGACCTTTGATTAATGGAGCAGACATTATCACAACATCAACTTAGTAATAACAAGGTGGGTTTGGGGCAAGGACAATGTCAACACCAAAAAGTGTGGATATCTCCCCCTTGTAACTTGTAAATCCCTCTTCAGACACTTCACACGACTAATTCGACACCTCCTAAAGACTCTAGGTACCCTAAGATCCTTACTTGTCAAATTTCATTTTAGTGCTTCATCATTTGCCCCTTGATTGAAGCAAGATTCCTTTTCAGCGATCTTCATTGTTCAAAGACCATGATCTCCTAAATCCCCTAGATACAAACCTCCTTAGACCCATTTGACCCCGCCAATGAGTCCAAAACCCTCGAAACCCCCCCCCCACCAAGTTTCACCTAAAAACTCCATTCATAGCCCTCAAACCAAGCAAGATTTTATTTCACAAGTTGTTATTTGTTTGCACAACTCTCTCATGATATAACATCAACCTAGTAGCCCTCCCTAAGTAAATCCTAATCACCCAAAAGTTGCTTACCCTTGGATCAAAATATTCCTTTGTTACAGCTTTTATTAGAACCCCCTCCAAAACATTAAAATAAGCAATACACCCCTCATACATCTTTCGAAAACCCCTAGATTTACTTTATTTAGACCATTTTATCCTTGAAAATCCTCACAATACCCAAAATACCCCAACACATCCTTTTTCCTATAAAACCTAGATTTAGGCCACATTTGATAACACTTTTCAAAGGTTTGGTGTCTGAAAAGCAAGTTTTTCAGACACCAGACTCGTTTGGTGTTGTGTCTGAAAACCGATCTGAAATCTTTTTTCAGATCTGAAATTTTATGTCAATAGCCTGACACTTATGCGTTTAGGCATAATTGAGAGGTGCATAAAAGACATAAATACCCTCAAAGAAATTTTAATATTACATATTTTTGTCCTTCATGTAAATCGAATCGAACCCTCACTGTGAACTAACGAAGCTCCACCGCCACCACCGCCATTGCATTCTCTTTGTCTCTCTCTCCTGTATTCTCGCCACTATGGTTCTTCTCTCTCGCTCTCGCTCTCTCTCCGTCCTATCTTTCGACTGCCACCGCCGCTGCACGTGGTTCTTCTCTGCCCTATCTTCCGCAACCGCCGCTGCAAGAGAGTGAGAACGAAGAGAAGAACCACTGCCATCGTGGTTCTCTCACTCTCTCTCTCTCTCTTCACCCTGTCTTCCCGTCACCGCCGTTGAAAGTTGCAGCGGCGACTCTCTCTCTCTCTCCCACTGTCTTCCTACTCTCACTCTCTCTCTTTCTTCCTCCCTCCCCTGTCTTCCCACCACCGCCACTACCGCTGCAAGTTGTAGTGGCTGCTCTCTCTCCCCCCTGTCTTCTCTCTCTCTCTCGCTCTCTCTCCTCCCTCCCTCCCTCCCATGTCTTCCCACCATTGCCACCGCCGCTGCAAGTTGCAGCGATGGCTCTCTCTCCCCCTGTCTTCTCTCTCTTGCTCTCTTTTTCCTCCCTCCCTCCCTCCCTCTCTCTCCCTGTCTTCTACCTTAATTTTTTATTAATTGTTTTATTGTTTTTTATTAAACATTAATTATTTATTATTAAATTTACTTGTGTTAATTATTATTTATTAATTATTTTTATTAACTAGTAATTTTTAATTATTTCATTAAATTTTAAAAAATATTTTAATTTTTATTTGTGTAAATTATTAATTAGTAATTATTAATTATTTTAATATTTTTATAGTCATTAATTATTTTTTTTATTTTAACCATTTCATTTATTAATTAATAATTAATAATTTATTATTTATTATTTGTATTATTTCAATATTATTTTGAGGTTCAAAAATACTTTTTATGAGATAATGTAAATTGAATTCAACATTTCCAAATAGTATGTTATAGGGGTAAAATAGTAAAATCAATAACAGATGATAAAGGGTCCATCCAACACAAACAAACTTATGGATTCAGATTCTCTAAAAAGTAGAATAACAACTATGCTTCTTTTCAGATTTATCAAATGCTACGTTAACCATTTTACCCTTGAAAACCCTCAAAATACCTGAAATGTCCCGACATTCCTTCCTACCTAAAATACCCCCAAATTTTCTTCTTTTGAACCTTTCTACCTCCAAATAGTTGAGCGAGCGACAGTCACAAGTTGACGATATGCCTTAAATTCCTTGTTGTGTAGAGAAAAACCCAGGGAAATTTTCTTTACAGGTTGATGGAGTGCCAGCTCGTGACTAGCAGACGCCAGATCCGTCTTGAGGAGGAATTCCTATGCTAGATATCCATCGTCAGATGAGGGGCATCGAAGACTTATATCCATCGTCAGATGAGGGGCATTGAAGACTTCTACTTAGTATCGAAGACTGTTATTTTACTTAACTGTTATTTTACTTATTCTACAATTTGTCCTTAGACACGTTATAAATACTTCTTCTGTTTTAAGTTTTAGGAACAACAATAATATTTTCTTTATCGATTCATTCTACTGTTCTATCGAATTTGTACGTTGAGTATCCTTCGTGAGTGAGATCGGTCCCTCAACCAATAATCGACTGGAGGGTTTGCTCGTGCAACCATCGTTGTTCGAGCAACTCACGCTGCTCCAGGTGGTGTCAAAGCAGGAGTTCGCCCAATCAGATGGCCAACCAAGACGGTAGCAGTCGCAACCAACCCCGTGACGGAGATCATGGGTTACAAGCTGTTTGGAGAGCAATCGAAGAGCAGCGAACAGCCACTCGTAACATTGAGCAACAGTTGGCAGAGATCGCTGGACAACTACGGACTGTGTTGCGAGAGGATGTTCCAAGGGATGGGAATAATGCATTGAATCAAGCCGGAGGAGACAACCACGGTAGGCTGATCATTGATCCTATACCTCAATTACCCAGGAACCCTATTATTGATGATGATAGCGACGATGAGCTAGAGTTCAACGTTGCTCCAGTTAATCCTAGGGATGGTAGGACTGATAGGAATTGGCGATATCATGGCAATTTTAATCAACACCGAAATAATGATGAGTTTAAACTAAAAGTGGATATCCCTACTTTTAGTGGAGAGCTGGATATAGAAGGTCTTCTAGATTGGATTACCGAGGTAGATCGTTTCTTTGAGTACATGGAGATCTCAGACGAAAGAAGGGTGAAACTAGCAGCTTTTCGATTGAAGGGAGGAGCATCTATCTAGTGGGAACGAATGAGGGAGACTCGGATTAGAGAAGGAAGAGGTCTAATTCTAACATGTAGACGCATGAAATAGTTAATTAGAGGTAGGTTTTTGCCTCTTGATTACGAACAATACATGTTTGAATCGTATCAACAATGTGCACAGGGAATGAGGAGTGTGAATGAGTACACCTCAGAGTTTCTGAGACTGGCCGAGAGGAACCAACTGTCAGAAAGTGACAATCAACAAGCTGCTTGTAATTTGAGAGGTTTGAGGCCCGCTATTCGAGACAAGATTGGAGTCCAGACGGTTATGAGTGTACAGGAAGCAAGGAACTTAGCTTTGAAAGTTGAGTTGATGTCTCAAGAGAGGACCCGGGCTGATAATTATCAACGGTACAGCGGGAATGATAATAGGCAGGCCACGGCTGATAAGGGCAAGCCAACTCAAGGGGTGCAACACCCAAACCCGCCTAATGTAGCTAACACTAATAAGGCTGCAATGGGAGGAAGCACTAGAGGTAACACTTTAAACCCTCCTAAAAACATTAATCCTTATGCAAGACCTGCTCCTTTTAAGTGTTTCAAGTGTAATGGGGTTGGACATAGGTCTAGTGATTGTCCTAGGAGGAAAGCAGTTAACGTGGTAGAAAGGGAGGAGGAAGAAGTTTGTGGGGATGAAGTGTATTGTGGGCCCGATGGAGAGGACAAAGGAGATGTTTATGAACACGAAGAGTACACGTGTGTTGTAAGGAAGCTTATGTTCTCTCAAAAAAATGGGGATGACACACAACGACACTGACTATTTCGCACCAGGTGTACGGTGCAAGGTCAACTGTTTGAATTGATTATTGATAGTGGCAGCCAAGAGAACATTATTGGCAGAGATGTGGTGAAGAAGCTGCAACTAATTCCTGAGAAACACCCGAACCCTTACATGATTGGTTGGATCAAGGAAGTTAGTGGCGTACGTGTGGAGGAACGCTGCAAGGTTCCATTCTCTATTGGTAAGTATACTGATGAGGTTTATTGTGATATTGTGGATATGGATGCTTGCCATATTTTTCTTGTTAGGCCTTGGCAGTTTGAAGTAGATGCTAAACACTCGAGTAGGAAGAAGACATACCAGCTTGAGAAAGAGGGTATGCGCTATACATTATTGCCTATGGCGGAAAAGAACCAAACCAAAGCTTCCAAAGTGGAGGGGAGGAACTTTCTTACCATAACGCATCGCCACTCAGAGTTTGTAAGGGAGTGTAAAGATACCCGCGAGGTCCACTTACTGGTTATAAAAGGGGAGAGTGTGAGTGAGCCACTAGGAGTGAACAAAATTCCAGTGGAAGTGCAGGGATTGCTCGACGAGTTTCATGATGTAGTTCCTAAAGATTTACCTAATGGGCTACCACCCATGCGAGACATTCAGCACCACATTGACTTTGTTCCTGGTGCTAGCTTACCTAATCTGCCACACTATAGGATGAGTCCTAAAGAGAATGAGATCTTACGGGAGAAGGTAAAGGAGCTATTGAAAAAAGCGCACGTCCAAGTTAGCATGAATCCTTGTGCGGTGCTGGCATTATTGACACCGAAGAAAGATGGGAGTTGGAGGATGTGTGTTAACAGCAGAGCAATCA
The DNA here is from genome assembly GCF_056320005.1 of Nelumbo lutea. NCBI lineage: Eukaryota > Viridiplantae > Streptophyta > Magnoliopsida > Proteales > Nelumbonaceae > Nelumbo > Nelumbo lutea. The sequence goes on from NC_142684.1 coordinate 211,017,216, forward strand.
ACAAAATCACTATTGGCTACAAGTTTCCCATTCCTAGGTTGGATGACCTGCTTGATCAACTTGATGGAGCTATGGTCTTTTACCAAGATTGATCTCAGAAGTGGTTATCACCAGATCATAATCCGTCCCAGAAACGAATGGAAGACAACTTTCAAGACAAGGGATGGATTGTTTGTGGTTAGTCATACCTTTTGTACTAACCAATGCACCAAGCACCTTCATGAGACTGATGAATCAGGTACTACGTCCTTTCATTGGTAAATTTGTTGTGGTGTATTTTGATGATATTTTGATTTATAGTAAATCCGTTGATGAGCACATGGGACATATCCGAGGGGTATTGAGTGCATTGAGAGAAAATAAACTATACGCTAAGAATGTGAGTAAGGATGAGATTAAAGTAGATGAGGAGAAAGTGCGAGCCATTAGAGAGTGGCCAACTCCAAAGAATGTGAATGATGTGAGGTGTTTCCATGGGCTAGCAACTTTCTACAGGCGGTTTATTAGACACTTCAGTAGTATAGTAGCTCCTATTACTGAGTGTTTGAAGAAAGGTAAGTTCCAGTGAGGAGAGGAACAAGAGCAAAGTTTTGCTCTAATAAAGGAGAAGTTATGTACCGCTCCTGTCTTAGCTCTGCCAAGCTTTGACAAGTTATTTGAGGTTGAGTGTGATGCTAGTGGAGTGGGCATAGGGGTTGTATTATCACAAGAGAAGAGACCAATTGCTTTTTTTAGTGAGAATCTATGTGAAGCTAGAAAGAAGTGGTCTACTTATGATAAAGAGTTTTATGCTGTTGTGAGGGCATTGAAGACATGAGAACACTATTTGATTGCTAAAGAATTTGTCCTTTACACCGATCATCAAGCCCTTAAGTATCTAAGTAATCAAAAACAATTGAGGAGTGATCTGCATACTAGGTGGTCTACTTTTGTTGATAAATTCCCATACAAGATTGTGTATAAGACAGGACATCAGAATACGGTGGCGGATGCTTTGAGTAGATGTGTGGCCCTGATTAAGACCCTTAGTGTTGAAATTGTGGGTTTTGAGTGTTTGAAAGATCTGTACGCTCAAGATGAAGACTTCAAGCAGGTTTGGGAGAAGTGCATGGCCAGGCAACCATCAGGTGACTTTTACATGCATGATGGGTTTCTTATGAAGGGAGACCAATTGTGTATTCCTTGCACATTCCTTCACGAGAAAGTCATTAGGGATTTGCATGGCGGTGGCTTAGCAGGACACCTTGGGAGGGACAAAACGATTGAGGCTGTCAAGGGGCGCTACTACTGGCCTAAGCTGATGAGAGATGTGGCTACTATCGTGAGTAGGTGTTATATAAGTCAGACAGATAAGGGACAGGCTCGGAATACTAGTTTTTACATGCCTTTACCAGTTCCTACTACTATCTGGGAAGATTTGTCTATGGATTTCGTGTTGGGTTTGCCAAAAACTCCACGAAACACGAACTCTATGTTCATGGTTGTTGACAGGTTTTCCAAGATGGTTCACTTTCTTCCATGTAAGAAGACTGCAGATGCAACAATAACAGCCAAACTATTCTTTATGGAGGTTGTTCGTTTGCATGGGGTGCCTAAGACCATTACGTTAGACAGAGATACAAGGTTTTTGAGTCACTTCTGGATCATTTTGTGGAAGTTATTTGACTCATCTTTGAATTTCAGTAGTACAACTCATCCACAGACTGATGGACAGACAGAAGTGGTGAATCAAACTCTAGGTAATCTGATTCGTAGTATTTGCAGAGAGAAGCCGAAGCAGTGAGACTTTGTTGTAGCTCAAGCAGAGTTTGCCTACAACAATGCAGTTCATAGCTCTACAGTTGGCATGTCAGATTCAGTCAGTACAAGAGGAAGTAAAGCAGAAACTTCAAAGAGCCAATGAGAAGTATAAACTAGCAACTGACAAGCATCGAAAGTACAAGGTGTTCGAAGTCGGTGATGAAGTCATGGTGTTCTTAAGGAAGGAGCGCATACCTGTTGGGAAGCATAGCAAGCTAAAGCCTAGGAAGTATGGCCCGTACAAGATTATTAAGAAGATCAATGACAAATGCTTACGTAGTGGACTTGCCAAATCACATGGGTATTTCCAAAACGTTTAATGTTGCTGATCTTCATCGTTATTTTCCTGAGGTGATGCTTGCATATCCTGATCATGACTCGAGGTCGAGTCCTTGCCAAGTGGAGGTGAATGATGGAGTGCCAGCTCGTGACCAGCCAGCTCCAGATCCGTCTTAGGGAGGAATTCCTATGCTAGATATCCATCATCGGATGAGGGGCATCGAAGACTTATATCCATCATCAGATGAGGGGCATCGAAGACTTCTACTTAGTATCGAAGACTGTTATTTTACTTATTCTACAATTTGTCCTTAGACACGTTATAAATACTTCTTCTGTTTTAAGTTTTAGGAACAACAATAATATTTTCTTTATCGATTCATTCTACTGTTCTATCAAAGTCGTACATTGAGTATCCTTCATGAGTGAGGTCGGTCCCTCACCAATATTCGGCCGGAGGTTTTGCTCGTGCAACCATCGCTGTTCGAGCAACTCACGCTGCGCCACAGGTGGTCCAACAGGTTGACTAGATAATTGTCTTTCGGGTATCACAGTGGGACTCAAGAAAACATGAAAACAGAAAATTGAAGGAAAGTTCTCAAAAGAATTCAACAAAATTTGTTCAACACATAAGACCACTGAAGGATGGGACTATGGAAACTTTCTTGAGTGTGAAATGTGAACAGGGCATAGAGATCAAACTCCGCAGTCTAACAATCAAATCATTTTCACCCTGCTTAACCAATAGATTATCAAGTCGATCTTGACTTTGAAATTAAGGACATTCGTAATTGAAACCTGTCAAAGAACTACAGCCATTCAGTAGTCCGAATGTGGCCCTCGCATATGAAGAAGACCTTAATCAGTCCATATTCCACATCCTTTTCATAAGCATCCATCCATATTCAAGACTCAAGAGAGACATACACAAGCACAAATGACAAATGAATTTGCTTTAACTTTGATGTTCCAGTTCCCCTATCTCTGGCTGTAAATTGGTTTGGTATAATTGACTTTTATGAACTAGGCTAACTGCTATCATGAAAATAATGTTTGGCTGAATTCTCTTGGAAAATCTGGAAATGTGAAGCATCATGGAGGCAGTGTTGTTGCCCTCGTTTCGTTCCTATCTGTCCTAATTTAATGCCTCTACATCTTCTGTTAATTAGAAACCAGAACGGGAAAAGGATTTGTTTTCACATTTTCACTCTACTTCATGATTGAGATCTTGATTTCTCATATTCCTTTTACCTCCTGGTCAAATTTAGAACAGAATCATGTCTATTTTCTACTTTTGTTATTTTAATCTCTTGGCCAAAATGAACCCACGAGAGTTGCAAAAATTCCAAGTTAAACCATTTGAATTTTAAGATTGTTTGTTCATGTAAACAAGGTTCTAAATATCGATACAGGCCAGGCATATTGGCCTGTATCGGTGCTTTTTTTATGTTTTATTTATTTTTTCAAAACCAGTTCAGAGGGGTCGGTTTAAGTCCCGGCTACTCTTTGAACCATGGCCTGACCCGATACAACCCCTGTAGGGGTGCTGTATCGGAAAGGCCCCAATATGATACATATCGACTGATACGGGTCGATACATAACGATATTTTGAACCTTGCATGTAAGGCAACTCCATCTGAAATTTGGCCTGTCAAACCCTGGCTGTAGTCTGTTTCTTTTCATTCCTTTCATGCAGCTATGTGCCTTCCTTCTTAATAAAAAACAACTAGTAACTTTGACCCAAAAAAGGAAGATTAAAGAAATAACAATGAGCAGTCTCTTTGCTAAATTCATATATGAAAACAGGGTTCTCGACATCATCCAGACAAAATTCATCTTCTTCTAGAGTTCCAATTACTCTTGAAACAGATGCAGTCAAAACTCTAATTTTTTCCCTCTTTCTTTTGCAAATAAATGCATTCTTGAAGGTCATGTGAAGCTACCAAACAATAGCATCCAAGATAATAGAGGTCAGACTTAAACTGAGAATGCAAAATCTGCAACAGAAGAAAATGTAGACCATTATTGTCAATGTGCCAGGAAAGCACAAAACCATTGGGATGTAAAATTTTTAGATAATTTTATTAATTACCTCTAATATAATAAAGTTGAGAAATACATTCACAATACAATTATAGAACATAACAATCAATTCAAATGTACATCCATGGCAATTGAAATTGGCCCAATAAAATCACATGGCAAGCCTTGTGGATGATTCTATGGGTTGTGTTAACTACAAGATCATCATCAGGAAACCCTTGTGGATTTAGAAAAGGTTTTGGTGGAATCTGTAGAGTTCAATGCTGCTTTCCAACATCTCCACAACTCTGTTCATGGAAGGGCGACCTATAGGATTCATCTGTATGCACCATAGTGCAACCATAACCAACTTCTTTGCTATTTGTTTTTCCTCTTCCGTGATTGCTCCTACTCGCATGTCTTTTCCTTGGTTGAATTGATCATAGATCCAAGAGGGGAAGTAAATTTGACTTGAATGCTCTGCAAATGCATTTATGTTCTTTCTTCTTCCTACGATTTTCATCAATAGCATTCCAAAGCTATAATCATCAGCCTTGTATGAGACACCACCTATGTTTTTATAGAACAATTCTGGAGCTATATATCCCATTGTTCCACGTGCTGCTGTTAGGCTCACAATACTTTCATCTGTTGAATAGAACTTTGCAAGCCCAAAGTCTGATATCTTTGGAACAAAGTTTTTATCAAGAAGAATATTGTGGGGCTTGATATCAAAATGTAAAATCTGTATATCACATCCTTGATGTAGATATGCAATGCCACGAGCTATTCCCCCAGGCGATGTCATACATTTGCTTCCAACTGATCAGAGGGGTACTGTTTCCTTGTGGAGAAAAGATGTATTTCTCTAAAGAACCATTAGGCATGAAATCATAGACAAGAGCCCTTTTTTAACCCTGTGAACAGAACCCAATGAGTTGCACAACATTGACATGATGAATCCTTCCGATGGTGGCAACTTCATTGATGAATTCTTGGCCATTTCCCTTTATTGACCTAATATCTTTATTGCTACAGGATGGCCAGTTGGAAGCAGCTTTCCTTTAAATACCGAACCATAGCCTCCTTGGCCCAACTTGTCCTTGAACCCCCTTGTCATCTTCTTAGTGCTTGATAAGAGTACCTGATTGGCTTGAGAGTTGTGGTTCTGTAGAAAGTCTTCAATGTTATCATCCACTCTGTCGTAGTTTCCGAATCAAAAGCACCACCAGGAAATATACAACCACGCATGCTGCTATAAATAATCCTACATAAATTATTAGTATGGTTTCCATAACATAACTGTTAGAACCTTACAACCTAAAACCTAAACCAAATAAATCTAAACTACTCTACTCTTATGAAAGTGCCAGTATGAGATTGAATTGAACACATAGTATATATAACAAAGCATCTGTCACATCTTATGCTTATTAGCATTGCTCAATTTGACACGGAACCAGAAAGAGGTTGATTTCAGTTTTATACAGTTCAACCGACCATTCTTGGAACAGTTTTCCAAACACTATTGATACCATAAAGAAGATGCAAAAATTATTTGAAGGAGTTGTAGCATTTATCTGTTCTTGCGTAGTGTTGTAAAAATAATAAAGAGACAAAATGGAGCTTATCGGTAATCGTTTTCTAAATTGAAGTTGCAGTGATGTGAAGTTGCAGAATATCAAAACCGGGAATTGCAGGAAGAAGGAGGGCGCTGAGTCATGACACTTGGCCACTCTCCTTAAAATTACATTTGCCCCCTAAGGTGCAGCCAGGTGATCGCAAATCAGTCGCTAAGATAAGACAATCCACAGGCTTCTGGTAGGCGTGCACTCGCTTACTAGACCTCCGCGAACATAGAAGATTGATGCTCAGATTTCACAAGGAAGATAGAGAAGAATGCCAAAAAATGGTGTGTGTTAACTAGGTCGGCCAACACTCTTCTTATAGAGTGCTCTTAGACCCGAATGAACATAGATGTGTCCTTTCAGACAGGAGCCTCTTCAGAACAGTGCACCTGTTCAAAGAGGAACAAGGAGGAAGAAGAGACACGAACAGGAGAAAACATTTTGATTTAAAAATTAAATTCAAAATTGAAGAGACACATTTTAAATTAAAGGGGTGTAATTTGGTTAAAACAAAATGATCCAGTGATTACACGCACACGTACACGCACGCACACACGCGTGGGTGCGTAAGTGTGAAAAGCACCCCCAACCTCCACCCCCCTCACATGCATGGAATATCTATAGTGCTCTCCTCTTATGGGTCCCTCCCTACCCATAGAGAGAGCAAAGCTACAAGTATACTCAACCTCCACTCCTTTTCCAAGCAATGTGGGACAATGAGTTTTACCATATACTCAAGGGTGGAAAGAGGAAAAGACAAAAAGCAAGAGGGAGGAGAGAGATTCTTGAAAATTTAAATCTTCCCCCAACAATCCCCCACAAGATTCAAAGTTACAAGAAGATCGAACAATCTGAGCAATGCAATGAGAAAAGTATTCATGGTGATGTCTTTTGGACTTCAATCAACACTTAAGTATGACAGGCTATGTTACAAAGTACGGGTGGAGTCAGACTCCTTCAACCTTTCCTCTTTGTTGTAACTAGCTAACCGGCCAACCAACTCAACTCACCAGTTCTTTAGTGATTCTTTTGTTTTGGAACATTTCGTCCTTGTTCCCCTCTTGGAATAATGAGTGTTTAGAGAGTCAGCCCTACATCTCTCTTAGAAGTGGCCACACTTCATACTCACTTAGGTCAGTTATTAGTGTGCACTACACACACTATTCCTAACTAATTAAGAGCCTCATGTTCAATCTCCTCAAACTACAGTGAGCACTATCTTACCTCGGCATCTGAAATGAGACACAAACTAATAGTGCTTTCCCAAGTCATCTAGTGACTCGTTTTTACCCATTCAACCTAATTCCAAGGATCTTCTTTCACATAGGTTGGGTGTCCATTACTAATGACTTTGTAATGGGCTTCAGCCCCATTCCTACCGATGCCTCATAAACCACCTTAGAAATCTGTGGTTTGGTTAACGAATTTGCAAGGTTCTTTTTAGACCTTACAAAATCTAGAGTGATTGTACATTCGCTGAGGTATTGTCTTACCAGGTTATGCCTTAAGCGGATGTGCCTTCTTTTACCGTTGAACGTCTGGTTCTTGTCTTTGGCTATTCCTGCTTGGCTATCACAATTGAGAGATATGGACAGAAACGGACATGGCCAAAGTGGTATATCTGCCAGCAAGTTCCTTAGCCACTCTACCTCGGACCCCGCCAATTCTAGTGCATTGAATTCAGCCTCCATTGTTGAACTTGTATTGCATGCTATGCTACCATCTTGACATATGCTCAGTCCCGGGCTTCCTTGATTAGGTCTAACTCTGCATCGAGGTCGGTCCAGAGGGTTGGAGCACCAATCTCTATAGGTACCATAGCTTCAGCTTCGTAGGTCAGACTAACGGGTGTCTCACTGGTGGTTGTAAGTGGAGTAGTCCTATATGCCTAGAGTATGCTTGGTAGTTCCTCGACCCACCTCCCCTTGGCCTGGTCTAACCGAGTCTTCAGGCTGTGTAATAAGTTTCGGTTGGTTACCTCGGTCTGCCCATTGCCTTGGGGTCGGTGTATAGCGGTGGTCCAATGGTCGATCTTCAGGTCAGAGTAGAGGGCCTCGAACTTTCAGTCAGTGAACTATGTCCCGTTGTCTGTAATGAGGATGCACAGAATGCCGAATCAGTAGACAATACTTTTCCAGAAAAAGTTCTAGGCATTGTGCGCGGTGATGCGTGCTAGAGCTTCGGCTTCCACCCATTTGGGGAAGTAGTCTACCATCACCAAGAGGAATTTTCTTGAGTAACCACAGTGGGGAAGGGGCCGAGGATGTCCATTCCCCATTGTGCGAATGGCCTTGGGCTGGTGATCGGCTTCAGGGGACTGCAGTCTAGTGATGGAGATTGGAGTGTCGTTGACAAATGCCGCATTTTCGAACTAACTGGGTTGCATCTTGCTTCATCGTCGGTTAGAAATAAACTTGCCAGAGTGCCTTGTGTGCCATTGTGCGTGCATCGGGATGGTCTCAACAGATACCTTCGTGGATCTCCCTGAGGACGTAGTCTGCCCCGGATGGGGAGAGGCATTTCAGGTAAGGGAGAGTGTGTGAGAGGCGGTAGAGTTCCGGTCAATGTAAGGGGGGAAAAGATTCATTCCCAATTCATGAGGGGATGGTATTTATAAGGGGTGCATAAACACATTTGGAAAACCAATAAAACAAATCGAGAGATACTAAGCTCTAAAAAGGCCAAAACATTTGCGGGGCTGGGGAATTCACTAAGAATGGTGTTTACGGGGGGTAAATACATTTGAAGAATAATAAAACAACTCTAAGGGGGAATGAACTATTAAAAGTTCAAAACAAAATCTCTTTGAATGGAACATGAACTTCTAACGAGTTAACTTTCATGAATGTTAAAATAAGAGACACTAGAGGTGTATAGTGGGTGGCCCGCGGGCTGTCATGGGCCGTGTCACCTTCCTCGGTGAAAAATTTGGGGGTTAGCACAATACGACCCACAACCCAGGCCTGTGCAGGCCCATGCCGTTCTGCGAGTCGAGCTAGCCCATGGATCGAGCCTTGGGCCCAGTCGGGTTGGGCCAATGTTATTTATTTTAAAAAATGACAAAAAACTTAAAAATTTTAATTTTATATGAATTTTGTATATACAATTGCTTATATATACAATAATTAAATAAATTAGTATAACAAAATTAAAAAAAAAAATATTTTATTAATATATTATATAATGATAGAGGATGATTGGACCCGACCTACTGAAATGATGACACGTGGACCTGACTCAGCACGAGCAACAGCTCAGCAGCCTGGCTTGACCGCGACCGAGTAACGAGTCTGTAGAACAGCTCGCTACGTCATAGCTCTCTATAAGGGGAGCTCGCTACAATGCGAGCTCCAGATTCCCCGAGCTACTGAGAAGGGAATACTCCAAGATTATTTCAGCTCGCGAGCTAGGGAAACTAGCTCGCTCTAGCACCTGGGCAGAAGAGCTACCCCAAAGACCAACCTTGATGAGGGTCACCTCGAAGTACCCCTAAGAGCTTGCTACAAAGTAGCGCACGGCAAGGATAGCCCACTACGAAGTAACTTGCGACTGTGATGCGACACTCTCAGGAAGCTTCCATCTGACAAGACCGTACTCGTCAGACTGTGCCACATCTCTTGACCGACGGCGTAGTCCCTGCTCGATTGACAGTCTGCCCCATGTCTCTCGACAGATGGTGGCATGCTTGTCCCTTCGGAGACATGTCACTCAGCCGAACAGGCAGTACGTTGTAACGATCACCTGCGCAGCCCTGGCAGGTAACGGTTGCGACAAGAGCTCAGTGGTGGTTACGCCTGATTTGACACGGACACCCCTATAAAAGCCCTCAAAGCGGAGAGTCAGACTCTCGCTCGAATTAGATCTGAACTTGCACTCTTACTTGCTCACGAGCTAATCTCGAGACATAGTGATCTAGCGCGATCTACACTCTTAGCCTTTTATACTCTCTCTCTTCTTCTTCCCCAGCGTTCTAACTTAAGCTTCGGATTATTCCCGCCGGGCAAATCCCCGGGAGTCCTTCTTCTTCATCTTCTCAGGTGTCATTCGTTGCCAAGAAGGAGCCAGTCCGCAGCCAGTTAGGAGTGCACAGATAGTGCCGCATCATTTGGCGCCGTCTATGGGAACGCTTCTAAAAGCCTTCCTCTAAGCTTTTACAACACCTTCTTCCAAAAACATAGCATTCTTCATGGCTTCTTCCAGCAATGCCGGACATGGCAACAGCCAGAACGCTTATGGGGAGCAGCCCCAACTTCCTACTGTCTGCATTGAACAGTTTACCGTCCCCCTCATCATGGACGGAATCCCCAGCTTGAATGTGCCTCTTATAGTGGCACCCGCCATTGCCCCGCTCCCTTCTACAGTAGGAGCCACCTCTGCTGAACCCTTAGTTGTTCCCACAATGGCCAACCCGAACCAACTAGAGGACTTAGTGCAATGCATGCGGGCCATGCAGGCTCAAAGCAACAGTTCCAACAATGTCAACTCTACCAACAGCAAGTACTAGACCAGGTTTACCAGTACCAATACCAGCAGCAGTTTCCCTCTCTGCCTCAGGCCCAGGTGTCACTTCCCTCTTGGCACCCGGCCATGAAGCAGGCCAAGCCAACCCGTCGGAGTGAGCGGCCTCGTCGGGGAGAAGCCTCCCAAGTCCAGGATCCAGCCAAGAGCCACGCCTCTTCCCGTAGCAAGAAGGAGAGGCCGGCTGCCCCCTTGGCACCCGCCTCGTAGCCTGTGGGCGGGTCAGGGGCCTCTCACCCAACAAAGCCCGTGTCACCACAACCTTCGCAGTTCGAGCTCCCGTTAGCGGACAATCCGTTCGAGGTCCTTGCAGCGGGCTACAGACAAGGCCCTTCGGTCTAGAGTCATCACCAGCAGTCCGAGCCTATCGAGCTCAGAAACACCGAGGCGTCGAGCACCAACGCCGAACCAGTAAAGCAGCAGCGAAGACGTCGGCGAGCTCGCCGAACTGCTTCCAGAGCCTCTCCCGAGCTCAAAGGAAAGGAGGAGGTGTGCTCAGCTGAAGTGGAAGCTACCCCCCTCCTCTCAGTTTCTTCCCCACTATCTCCAGAACTCCTTGTTGTACCCATGCCAAAGGATTTCAAGCTCCCTCCTCTAGACAAGTATGATGGGTCTTTCGATCCAAATGACCATGTGGACGCCTTCCATTCCCGGATGCACCTGGCACGGGCCAGCGAGTCCTGCATGTGCATGGCCTTTCCACTACTTTGAAAGGAGTGGCCTGCACATGGTACCGGAACCTCGCGCCCGGCTCGGTAAGAAGTTGGGCGCAGTTCGTGCAGGTTTTCTACTCCCACTTCGTCACCAGCAAGAGATGCCCGCGAACTTAGGAGAGCCTCCTCGGCATAGTGCAAAAGGAAGGGGAGTTCATCCGGAGCTACACCAAGCGGTTCAATGATGCTTGTTTGCAGATACCCGACCTAGATCCCGTAGTTCGCCTCACAGCAGCCAAGCAAGGTATCACCCATAAGGAGTTCAATCAAGTGACACGTAGTTGTCAACCAACCCAAAACCGTAACCGAGTTCCTTAAGCTCGCGGATCGGTTCATCGAGTAGGAGGAGATCAACCAGAAGGGCAAGTAGGCCGCAAAAAAAAGAAAGAGGGAGCCAGAACCCCCGTCTCAGGGCGACAGCAAGAAGAAGAAAGACATAGCTCGGGGGGCGAGGCCAGTTCAGCCCTCTCGAGCTCCAGCAGTAGAAAGGGACTACACGCCCCTCAACACAAAACGGGCTGATATCCTCATGGCGATCAAGGACACTCCATTTGTGAAGTGGCCACCTTGGTTGAAGGCTGACCCTAGCACCCGAAATAAAAATTTGTATTGTAGCTCTAATAGAGATCACGGTCATAGTACCGAGAGTTGTAAAAACCTCCGCGATGAGATAGAAGAGCTCATCCATTGCGGATATTAACGAAATTTTGTACAAAATAATAATAATAATAATAAAGCAGGTCGACAAGGGGAGTAAGGTAGAGACGCTCCCGAGTCCAGGAGGCAAGCAGAACAACCGCAGAAGCAGCCCCCCGAGGAGAGACCAGTCCAGGGGATCATCCATGTTATAGTCGGAGGCTCGATCGTGGCGGGCTGCACCTCAGTAGCAGCTCGCGCGTCAGCTCATGAGACCGGCAGGGAGGGGCAGAACCCTCCGAAGTGCCCAAGGACAGAAGACCCCATCTTCTTCATGGAGGACGATGCACACGGGGTCCATTACCCCCATGACGACGCGCTCGTCATAAAAGTGAAGATCAATGACTTTGAAGTCAAGCGAGTCCTCATCGATTCAGGCAGCTCGGCAGGCATCCTCTTCAAAGCGGCCTTCGACAAACTTCAGCTTCAGGAGAGTGACTTAAAGCCCACGAACACTCTCTTGGTGGGCTTCAGCGGAGAGGAAGTTCGACCCCTAGGAAGGGTGACGGTACCTGTGGAAGTCAGCACCTGGCCTAGCATTGTGAGGCTCAACCATGACTTCTTGGTGGTTGCGACCCCCTCCCCGTACAACGCCATAGTAGGTCGGCCGATTACTCATGCTTTACGGGCTGTGGTGTCCACCTACTACTTGGCCATGAAGTTCCCCACGGACTTTGGCATCGAGGTAGCGCGAGGTGACCAACTTGAGTCTCGCAAATGCTACGGCACCGCCCTCAAGGGAAAAGCCAAGGTGGCCGACAACCTCGAGCTGGAGCGACCTACGGAGCAGAGCAAGGAGCGTGCTATGCCTACGGAGGAGACCGTCTCTATCCCAACCTCGACAAAGGACCCTACCCGAACACTTTAGATCGGTGCTTCCTTCGAGGAGTCCCTGCGATCTGAACTGGTATGTTTTTTACTTAAGAATTTAGATGTTTTTGCTTGGTCCGTGACGGAAATGCCCGGCATAGACCCCAGCATTATAACTCATAAGCTTAATACTGATCCTGTAGTTAGGCCCGTTAGATAGAAGAAACACAACCTAGCCCCGGGGCGGTGGAGGGCAATCGACGAGGAGGTCGGGAAGCTCCTTGCGGCCAATTTTATCAGGGAAGTCCATTACCCAAGCTGGGTAGCCAACCTCGTTCTAGTAAAAAAGGCTAGCGGTAAATGGCACATGTGTGTCGACTAAACCGACTTGAACCGAGCTTGCCCAAAGGACTGCTTCCCACTCCCCAGGATTGACTGCCTAGTGGACGCGACCTCGGGGCATGAGTTGCTGAGCTTTCTAGATGCCTACTCGGGATACAATCAAATCAAGATGGACCTAGCCGATGAAGAAAAAACTGCCTTTATAACTGAGCTCGACCTGTACTGTTACAAGGTCATGCCCTCGGATTAAAAAATGCCAGGGCGACCTTCCAAAGACTTGTAAATAAATTGTTTGAGCCATTGATTGGCCAAAAGGTGGAATGTTATGTAGATGACATGGTCGTCAAAACCCAACTTTCTTGCGACTTAATACAAGACTTGAACCTAGTTTTTGAAATTCTGCGTAAATTCAATATGAAGCTGAAGTGTGCCTTTGGGGTCACATCGGGTAAATTCCTGGGGTACATCGTGAACCGACGCGACATTGAGGCCAACCTGAACAAAATAAAGGTCATCTTAGACATGCAACCACCCCGAAAAATGAAGGAGGTTCAGAGGCTGAATGGCCGAATAGCGCCCTAAGCCGCTTCATGTCCAAGTCAGCAAATCGTTGCCTGCCTTTCTTTAAGGCAATCAAAAGCAAAGGGTTCGAATGGACCCAAGACTATCAGCTCATGTTTGACGATCTCAAAAAATACCTCGCTAGTATACCGGTCTTAACCCGACCTGAAGAGGGTGATGTTTTAGAGTTGTACCTCTCGGCCAGCGACGAAGTGGTCAACTCGATACTAATAAAAGAAGTAGATCGGGTCCAGCGACCTATCTACTATGTTAGTAAAGTGCTGTAGGGAGCAGAGACAAGATACCCGGAGATAGAAAAACTGGCCTACACACTGGTTATCGCAGCTCGAAAGCTCTGCCCGTACTTCCAAGCTCACACCATTATCGTCCTCATCGACAAACCTCTGAGGCAAGCCTTACTCAAGCCCGAGGTCTCTGGTCAACTGACGAAGTGGTTCGTTGAGCTCAGCGAGTACAATCTCCAATATAAGCCCAAGCCTTAGCAGACTTTGTTGCAAAACGCACTTTCAGCTTCGAAGTCCCTAGGCTGGTTGAGCACGAGGCCCCCAGTTCGGGCGAGCCTGATGCTCCCAGGCCGGTCGAGTCTGAGCACCGTGAGGTTGCAGCCAGTGTGGCATCTCTCCTAGTTAGGCCAAGCGCAAACTGAGATGAGGAGCCTTGGATCATTCACGTAGATGGCTCCTCAAACCAGTAGGGCAGCGGAGCCGGAATAGTCCTACACAGCCCAAGTGGCACAAAGTTGGAGCACGCACTGCGCTTCGAGTTCGTGGCATCCAACAATGAAGTGAAGTACGAAGCGTTGATAGCCGGGCTAGCTCTAGCCAAAGAAATGAAAAACAAGCACTGTATCATCTGTAGCAACTCTCAGCTCATGGTCAATCAGGTCATAGGAGAATACGAAGCTCGCGAACCAACAATGATTGCTTACTTAGCCAAAGAACAAGGGGCCCTGCTCAACTTCCAGCCATACTTCATCAAGCAAATCCCAAGGTCGGAGAACGCTGAGGCCGACGCCCTGTCCCGGTTAGCCAACACCAGTGATAATACCATGAGAACCGTGTACATAGAGAACTTGTCTCGGCCTAGCATTCTCGGGGGGGCAGAGGAGGTCGCTCCCGTCGCTCAAGCAGAGCCAAGCTGGATTGACCCGCTCGCGAGCTTCTTGCTACATGGGACCCTCCCTACAGATCGCAACGCCGCCAGAAGGGTAGAGCGTCAGGCAGCCAAATATGTCATGATAGACGAATGGCTGTATCGAAGATCCTACATGCTCCCCTACCTGCACTGCTTGCGACCTACCAAAGCCGAGCTCGTACTCCGCGACACTCATGATGGTCTGTGCGGTGGACACTTGGGGGGGCAGGGCCCTCGCCCAAAAAGCACTACGATAGGGATACTACTGGCCGACAATAAAAGCAGACGCCATTGAACTCGTCAGAAAGTGTGACAAATGCCAGAAGCACGCCAACATCCACCATCAACCCGCTACCAACCTCAAGTACCTCACCAGCCCGTGGCCTTTCGCACAATGAGGCATCGACATACTTGGGCCATTTCCACCAGTGACAGGCCAGAGGAAGTTCTTAGTGGTAGCAGTGGATTATTTCACCAAGTGGGTAGAAGCCGAACCTCTCGTAACAATCACAGCCCAAAACGTCCAGTCGCGCATCCTCAAGCAAACGGTCAAGCAGAGGTCATGAATAGAGCTATTCTTCGCGGACTCAAAGCGCGCCTAGACCGAGCTAAAGGACTGTGGGCAGACGAGTTACCCAACGTTCTATGGGCTTACCGAACCACAGAGAAGACCGCCACAGGAGAAACTCCCTTCAACCTCACCTACGACACCGAAGCAGTCATCCCAGCTAAGATTGAGGTTCCATCGCTACGACTGGAAGCGTACGACGACAAGGCAAATGAAGATGAGCTACGTACCAACCTCGACCTACTCGACGAAGTAAGGGACCTTGTATATATCAGGACCGCAACTTATCAACAAAGAGTACCTCGGTACTATAACGCCAAGGTCAAGAAGTGGAACCTCCGCGTTGGCGACTTGGTCCTTCGAAAAATTATGGTACCTGAGCCCGGCGTTGGTAAGCTCGGACCGAATTGAGAAAGACCTTACCGAGTGAAACGAGCTCTCAGGAAGGAACGTACTAGCTCGAAACCCTTGAAGGGAAACAAGTACCTCGGGCATGGAATATTGTCAACTTAAGGCAATATTACCTATAACTACTGAGTAGACCATGAGTCACTCCCAGAGCCTAAGGGCCAAAATGCCGAGCTAACACGACCTCGGCGCAATAAGACCCAGTCGCCTCTATGGCATGGGTGAACTACTGAGTAGACCATGAGTCACTCCTAGAGCCTAAGGGCCAAAATGCCGAGCTAACACGACTTTGGCGCAACAAGACCCAGTCACCAACATGGCATGGGCAAACTTCAAGGGCAGACTATGTCACCCCCTCAGCCTAAGGGCTAAAACACCGAGCTAACAAAGACCTCGGCATCAGGAAAGACTTAGTCGCTTCTATGGCGAAGGCAAAGTATGGAATACCAGAGGCGTTGGCAACTCGGGTTTAAAACCCACGAAGCATGGCTCATCTCGGCACATTGATTGAACCAAGGTATAAGCAACAAACATATAGTTCAAGCATACATGGTAGCCACTCCGCAGTATACTATAGGGATGCCTTAAACGTAACTGCCGAAAGGTCCTATTTCGGGTATGTAGCCCTAATAACTCAAAGTGATGAGATCGCTTTAGCAAAAATAAAAAGAACACACCATACTTAGAAGAAGAAAAGAAATTTCATTACTATTAAAAAAAAAAAACGAGCAAAACAGCTCGAGAAAGTTCAGTAGATGGTGATGAACTTACAATTTATCTATAATTTTTGAGGACTTTAGAATGGATTTTAATTCCGGTTTTATTAATTTTTGCCTTAATTTAGCTTGATTGCAAGAAAGATTTCAGGGGGAGCCAAATCAACAAAAAGAAAGCAAAAACAAGGAAAAGAAAACCCAAAATTTATCAAGTTCAGCCCGGCCCAGCCATGAGAGCAAGAGAATTTCATTCGGCCCAAGAAGAGCAAGTGAAACTCTTTGGAAAATCCAAGGGAAGAAGCCTAGCAAGAAGGAAATTTTGGCCCAGCCCATTTTTAGCCCAAATAACAGCCTAGAGAGTAGCCCACATGAGCTCAAAAGCAAGCTAAGTTGTAGCCCAAATAGCAGCCCAAAGGGAGCTAGGGGCGGCAACTTCTAGGTGTTTCTTGAAGAGAAGGAGGGAGCACTCTAGAAGGTTCATGAGGGGTGTAATACACCCCATTCTAGAGGCTTCAAGAAGGGGCAAGAGCCCCCTTGAAAAACTATATAAGGAGGCCTCTAGGAGGGGAGAAAGTTGTTCAATTGCTTGAGAGGAAGTCTCTCCCACTCTTAGAGGTTCGGCCACCTTGAGAGAAGAGAAGAGAAGAAGGCTAGGTGCAAGGAAGAAGAAGAAGAAGGGCTGAAGGAAGTTCAAGACAAGCAAGCTAGAAGAAGAAGGTGAGTTCGAATTGAGGGTTTGTGATTCAAAGATCTTTTGTAATAAATCATTTGTAGTTTCATTCTCTTTTGATTTGAATTCAGTTTCTTAGTTATATGTTCTTTCTTCTTTCTCCTTGTTTCCATTCTTCCTTGATGTATTTCAGCTTGTAAAATTTCAGTTCAGCAATCTAATTCTTTTTGATTCATTCAAATGGTCATGCATTGTACTTGAAGTTTCTTGAATAAGGGTGTGATTGTAGAGTAATTCGGCCAACTAACCTTCAAAACTCAGATCTGAATTCTCAGATCTGAGATTGCAAGATCTGAATTGCTTGAAAGAGAATTCAGATCTGCAATTTTCAGATTGGGCGAATTAATCTACAGCTTGGAATTCCTAGAGTGCTTGAGAGAGACTCTAGGAATTCAGATCTACTATTCAAGAACTGAATTGAGTGCAAGATTAGAGATAACTTGCACAATTCAGTTGGTGATCAATTCAGATTTGAATTGATGCCTTAGAAGTGTTTGAAGAAATGCATGCATGGGGATTAGATTCTTGCTAGAGATAGAAGAACCGTCACTCATGCATAGGATGAACATGCGCTTGAGAGAGGTTGTTCATGACCTTGGGGTTTCACCAAACCAAGGCTCAATCATGATTCATTCGAATGATCCAAATTGATAGATTGCTGAATTCTGAGATTAACATTTACTGCTTACTCTTCTAACCTGAATTGAAGGCAATTGGACCAATGATTTAGATAGATTTTAATTTAGGATTTCTTAGCTTTAATTAGAGTTTTGATTTATTTGTTGATCAGATAAGAAGTGCTCAATTTAGTATTGGTAATTGTTTCCTAAATCCTCGTGGGAACGATACTTCACTCTCTACTTTATTACTTGAACGGCTAGTGCACTTGCTAGTGTCACAATGAGCAACACATCAAGTTTTTGGCGCCGTTGCCGGGGAATTAGAGAAACAATATTAGGAAACATTGAGCATTCTTAATCTGATCTCATTCAGCATTGCATTCATAGTTGGGTTAATTTGCTAACTTTTTCATTTCAGCTTGGACTGCAACTGCTGTACTACTGTAGTTATGTTTCTTCTTTCTTAAGTAGATTACTTTCTTTTTCTGGTTTCAGTTTCATTTTAATAAAGACATATTTGATTTCTATTCAATCTTGGTGTTGTTCCCTTCAAAAAGAAAAGAAAAAGAAAAAATTCACATAAACATGAGTGTTGCAGATCTGAGTTGCATTCGGCACTCAGATCAGCAGATTTCAGATCTGCAGCACTCAGCCGAAAAGAATTGCTTGTGTTTCAGATTTTATTATTCTTTTCTTTCATTACAAAAAGAAAAAAATATATATATAATGAAAAAAAAGGGAGATCTTCTGAACAACCAGAGGAGCAATTGAGAATTCGGATCAGAACTCAGATCTGAGTTCAGATCTGAATTCTGCTATTGCAGATCTGCAACAGTTCAGATCTGAGTTCCTCTGAACTCAGACCTGAACTGATGAAATTTTGAGGGGAATTGGGTGTCATCACCACCCCAATTCACCCTAGGGCACTTCTGCTATTCCCCAAAAACAATTTGGTAGCAACAACTGAATGTAAGGCAATTGAGAATTCAGATCCAAACTCAGACTTGAGTTCAGATTTGAATTCTGCTGTTACAGATCTGCTCAGTTCAGATCTGAATTCCTCTGAACTCAGATCTGAACCGATGCAAGTTTGAGGTGAATTGGGTGCCATCACTACCCCAATCCACCCTATGATACATCCAACCTGCCTCAAGGGTGAATGGATAGCAAGGAATGAGAGAAATTCAAATCTGAAATGCAGTTGATATGATGTGAGGACTGAACTGATACAGAGCATACTACGAATTCTGGGTGGACTGAATTCTTGGCTTTACCCACTTGTAACCAAGCTACATTAGCTAAGGAGGTTTATGTTTGGATTGAATAATTGTTATGCCTCAGATATTTAAGAAAAATTAGCACTTTCCAAGTATTTCTTTTAGCATTCAGATCTGTAGCAGGGCTGCTATAGTGCAACAGTTAGCAGACCTGATTTCAGATTTCTACAAAAGTTGTATGGACCGAATAGCTTGCAATACCAAACATTGCAGACCCAATTTTCAGGTCTTAGCAAGTGTTTGATATGCATCAGCTATACAGGTTTGAGCTTCAATTGTAGAGTTTAAAATCTTTAACCCAAGCCTAACTCAGGACTGGTTTTAGTTTATTTCAGGTCCTTTTAAATTATTATTTTTTTTTCAGATCAGATCTGATTTCAGCCCTAAAGCATCACAGAATTGATTCCAACCTTAATGGATGTATATTGTAGTATATACCAATGAGTGTGTATGAGATATCTAGCTCAGATCTGAATTATTATTTATTAATTTCTCTAGACTAACAATACCAAAGACTTGTAGATCTGAACTCAGATCTAAATTGGGTCTGAATTCAGATGTTGCAATCGATGGATGTAGATAAAGGAACCTTGAATAAGATGATTGGTTTAAATCTGCTTTTAGTATAATCGGCTTCATTTATTCATGATAGGATGTAGGTTTTGTATTCCAATACTTCACTTTACAGTGTGATAGGATTAGTTATTTATTTTCTTTTGTGAATATTGGCATTTTTATTGCTTTGACTTTAACAGTTTATGACAAGCAGACCTGAACTGGAAGAGATCCTTTACGACCCGGAGATTGAACGGACTCTCCGTGTCCGTTTGAGAGCTGCTAAGCAAGTCAGACAAGAAGCACAAGAAATGGCTGAACAAAGAACTATGATGGATTATGCCAAGCCCACCCTCACCGGGACTGTCTCCAGCATTATCAGGCCAACTATTGCTGCCAATAACTTCGAAATTAAACCGGCCATAATCCAAATGATACAAAATACGGTTCAATTTTGTGGTATGGCCCATGAGGATCCGAATGCCCATATTGCTAACTTCTTGGAAATCTGTGACACCTTCAAACACAATGTGGGAATAACCTCAGCCGGATGGCATCATCACTTACCCCATTGTGTTTGAAGGTGTCACAGATTTCCAAGAAGTTAGCAATATGGGCATTCGGATCCTCATGGGCCATACCACAAAACTGAACCGTATTTTGTATCATTTGCATTATGGCCGGTTTAATTTCGAAGTTATTGGCAGCAATAGTTGGCCTGATAATGCTGGAGACAGTCCCGGTGAGGGTGGGCTTGGCATAATCCATCATAGTTCTTTGTTCAGCCATTTCTTGTGCTTCTTGTCTGACTTGCTTAGCAGCTCTCAAACGGGCACGGAGAGTCCGTTCAATCTCCGGGTCGTAAAGGATCTCTTCCAGTTCAGGTCTGCTTGTCATAAACTGTTAAAGTAAAAGCAATAAAAATGCCAATATTCACAAAAGAAAATAAATAACTAATCCTATCACACTGTAAAGTGAAGTATTGGAATACAAAACCTACATCCTATCATGAATAAATGAAGCCGATTATACTAAAAGCAGATTTAAACCAATCATGTTATTCAAGGTTCCTTTATCTACATCCATCGATTGCAACATCTGAATTCAGACCCAATTTAGATCTGAGTTCAGATCTACAAGTCTTTGGTATTGTTAGTCTAGAGAAATTAATAAATAATAATTCAGATCTGAGCTGGATATCTCATACACACTCATTGGTATACACTACAATATACATCCATTAAGGTTGGAATCAATTCTGTGATGCTTTAGGGCTGAAATCAGATCTGATCTGAAAAAAAAAAAAATTTAAAAGGACCTGAAATAAACTAAAACCAGTCCTGAGTTAGGCTTGGGTTAAAGATTTTAAACTCTACAATTGAAGCACAAACCTGTATAGCTGATGCATATCAAACACTTGCTAAGACCTGAAAACTGGGACTGCAATGTTTGGTATTGCAAGCTATTCAGTCCATACAACTTTTGTAGAAATCTGAAATCAGGTCTGCTAACTGTTGCACTATAGCAGCCCTGCTACAGATCTGAATGCTAAAAGAAATACTTGGAAAGTGCTAATTTTTCTTAAATATCTGAGGCATAACAATTATTCAATCCAAACATAAACCTCCTTAGCTAATGTAGCTTGGTTACAAGTGGGTAAAGCCAAGAATTCAGTCCACCCAGAATTCGTAGTATGCTCTGTATCAGTTCAGTCCTCACATCATATCAACTGCATTTCAGATTTGAATTTCTCTCATTCCTTGCTATCCATTCACCCTTGAGGCAGGTTGGATGTATCATAGGGTGGATTGGGGTAGTGATGGCACCCAATTCACCTCAAACTTGCATCGGTTCAGATCTGAGTTCAGAGGAATTCAGATCTGAACTGAGCAGATCTGTAACAGCAGAATTCAGATCTGAACTCAAGTCTAAGTTTGGATCTGAATTCTCAATTGCCTTACCTTCAGTTATTGCTACCAAATTGTTTTTGGGGAATAGCAGAAGTGCCCTAGGGTGAATTGGGGTGGTGATGACACCCAATTCCCCTCAAAATTTCATCAGTTCAGGTCGGAGTTCAGAGGAACTCAGATCTGAACTGTTGCAGATCTGCAATAGCAGAATTCAGATCTGAACTCAGATCTGAGTTCTGATCCGAATTCTCAATTGCTCATCTGGTTGTTCAAAAGATCTCCCTTTTTTTTCATTATATATATATATTTTTTTCTTTTTGTAATGAAAGAAAAGAATAATAAAATCTGAAACACAAGCAATTCTTTTCGGCTGAGTGCTGCAGATCTGAAATCTGCTGATCTGAGTGCCGAATGCAACTCAGATCTGCAACACTCATGTTTATGTGAATTTTTTCTTTTTTTTTTTTTCTTTTTGAAGGGAACAACACCAAGATTGAATAAAAATCAAATGTCTTTATTAAAATGAAACTGAAACCAGAAAAAGAAAGTAATCTACTTAAGAAAGAAGAAACATAACTACAGTAGTACAGCAGTTGCAGTCCAAGCTGAAATGAAAAAGTTAGCAAATTAACCCAACTATGAATGCAATGCTGAATGAGATCAGATTAAGAATGCTCAATGTTTCCTAATATTGTTTCTCTAATTCCCCGGCAACGGCGCCAAAAACTTGATGTGTTGCTCATTGTGACACTAGCAAGTGCACTAGCCGTTCAAGTAATAAAGTAGAGAGTGAAGTATCGTTCCCACGAGGATTTAGGAAATAATTACCAAAACTAAATTGAGCACTTCTTATCTGATCAACAAATAAATCAAAACTCCAATGAAAGCTAAGAAATCCTAAATTAAAATCTATCTAAATCATTGGTCCAATTGCTTTCAATTCAGGTTAGAAGAGTAAGCAGTAAATGTCAATCTCAGAATTCAGCAATCTATCAATTTGGATCATTCGAATGAATCATGATTGAGCCTTGGTTTGGTGAAACCCCAAGGTCATGAACAGCCTCTCTCAAGCGCATGTTCATCCTATGCATGAGTGACGGTTCTTCTATCTCTAGCAAGAATCTAATCCCCATGCATGCATTTCTTCAAACACTTCTAAGGCATCAATTCAAATCTGAATTGATCACCAACTGAATTGTGCAAGTTATTTCTAACTTTGCACTCAATTCAGTTCTTGAATAGTAGATCTGAATTCCTAGAGTCTCTCTCAAGAACTCTAGGAATTCCAAGCTGTAGATTAATTCGCCCAATCTGAAAATTGCAGATCTGAATTCTCTTTCAAGCAATTCAGATCTTGCAATCTCAGATCTGAGAATTCAGATCTGAGTTTTGAAGGTTAGTTGGCCGAATTACTCTACAATCACACCCTTATTCAAGAAACTTCAAGTACAATGCATGACCATTTGAATGAATCAAAAAGAATTAGATTGCTGAACTGAAATTTTACAAGCTGAAATACATCAAGGAAGAATGGAAACAAGGAGAAAGAAGAAAGAACATATAACTAAGAAACTGAATTCAAATCAAAAGAGAATGAAACTACAAATGATTTATTACAAAAGATCTTTGAATCACAAACCCTCAATTCGAACTCACCTTCTTCTTCTAGCTTGCTTGTCTTGAACTTCCTTCAGCCCTTCTTCTTCTTCTTCCTTGCACCTAGCCTTCTTCTCTTCTCTTCTCTCAAGGTGGCCGAACCTCTAAGAGTGGGAGAGACTTCCTCTCAAGCAATTGAACAACTTTCTCCCCTCCTAGAGGCCTCCTTATATAGTTTTTCAAGGGGGCTCTTGCCCCTTCTTGAAGCCTCTAGAATGGGGTGTATTACACCCCTCATGAACCTTCTAGAGTGCTCCCTCCTTCTCTTCAAGAAACACCTAGAAGTTGCCGCCCCTAGCTCCCTTTGGGCTGCTATTTGGGCTACAACTTAGCTTGCTTTTGAGCTCATGTGGGCTACACTCTAGGCTGTTATTTGGGCTAAAAATGGGCTGGGCCGAAATTTCCTTCTTGCTAGGCTTCTTCCCTTGGATTTTCCAAAGAGTTTCACTTGCTCTTCTTGGGCCGAATGAAATTCTCTTGCTCTCATGGCTGGGCCGGGCTGAACTTGATAAATTTTGGGTTTTCTTTTCCTTGCTTTTGCCTTCTTTTTGTTGATTTGGCTCCCCCTGAAATCTTTCTTGCAATCAAGCTAAATTAAGGCAAAAATTAATAAAACCGGCATAAAAATCCATTCTAAAGTCCTCAAAAAAGGGCACAACTGCCCAACAATGATCTTTTCAAGACCGGGTTTATGGCACCCGGGAGCCACTAGAAATCAAAGCAGAAACTCGACGCCGTCAGCCTTAGGGGTCCACCTCCTCCACCTTGTCCTCGTCCTCCAGGGAGTCCTCCTCCACCTCGTCCTCATCCTCGTCCACCTCCTCCACCTCGTCCTCGTCCGCCTGGTCCGCCGTCTCGGGAGACAGGCCCTTCATAGTAATTCCGTCAAGGTTGAGCCCAAAAAATTTCTTTCGGACCAACCAGCGGCTGAGCTTGAATCTGGAGCGGTACGAGCTCGAGCCATACTCCACCTGGAGGTCATGATACTCCTGAGAGTCCTTAAAGTCACAGACCGCTTTCTCCCGCTCGGCCTCCACCATGTTGTCGAAGTTTCGAGTTCGGTCTAGAAGAGTGTACTCCAAGTCCCGAACCTGTTGGCGAAGGAGCTCCCTCTCCGCTGCCACCCTTGACGACTCCTCCCTATAACGCGCGCTCTCTTCAGAAAGTCTGGCAATCTGTGCCTCTTGGTCTTGGACAAGCAGCTCCTAGGACTCGCTCCCCTTGCGAGTGTGAAGGAACTCACCCCGAGTCGGGTCGAGCTCGCCCTGGAGCTTCTGAATGTTGACCTTCTGGTTACGAGCATCGTAGGAGTGGACGTGCATTTGGAGGGCCATGGCGTGTATGGCGGTGTTCACCTGCCAATAAGAGACCGGAGTCAAAGGACAGCAAAAGGAAGCGAAAGACGAAGGAGAAGATAAGGACCACTTACCACAATACAATGAGAGGCGGCGAGCGTGGCAAGATCCCCAGGCTCCATCGCACCCTACTTAGCGACTTCTTCGTTGCAGATCGCTCTCCGGCTCCACCAACGAGCCACAATGAAGTCATTTACGCCCTTCCAATTCCCCGCTGGGAACTGCGGGTAGGGAAACGGCTGAGAAGGACCTGGAGGGACCACCCCTTGCTGCAGAAGCTCGCCCTCCTTGAGGATGGCCCTCCCAGCACCTCCTTCAGAAGGAGGCGGCGGAACTTTGGGCGGCGGAGAGGTGAAGTCTAGCTCAGCAAACCCGAACTCGGTACCCCCAGAGGGGGGAGTCCAATCGGGGCGCAACCTCTTCACTTTGCGCCTCTGGTTGCTCGAAAGGAGGCGACGCGAATCAACACCGGACATGATCGCTGCCAAAAAAGAAACCACAAGATATCAGTTCGGTAAAGAACAGAGTACATGTATACACACAATATTACTACAAGACACTACGCGACCTAAAAAGACAACTTACT
This sequence comes from Nelumbo lutea, assembly GCF_056320005.1. NCBI lineage: Eukaryota > Viridiplantae > Streptophyta > Magnoliopsida > Proteales > Nelumbonaceae > Nelumbo > Nelumbo lutea. Next base: position 211,042,122 of record NC_142684.1, read on the forward strand.
CGGACTCAGGCCGGCCTGCACGACCTTCTCCTCGGTCAAGTAGTCCAAACAGAGGAAGCCTACCAATGCCCAGGACAGCATCGCTTTCCGAGTTTTGGGGTCCAGCTCGGCCCCAGGGTCTTGGATGGTGCCCCTCCAAGAAGTGGGGAAGGGCCACCCCTCGGGGTTACGGACCACAAAATAATCCTGCTTCTAGGCGGGAATCTTATTCGGTAGCTCATGCAAGAGCTTGTAGCCACGGCGGGGAGAACGGTAGTAAAAGAGCCTCTCCGGTGGAACACAGGAATGGCATTTTTTATGCAAAGAATAGATGCAAAAATGTCAAGGTTCAAAGGAAGGCAATACTCATAGCACAAAGATATAGTCCCAACCATTTTCCGAATAGCGTTGGGATGGAACTGATCGATGATGACGTTAAAATGGTTTAGCACCTCCACTATTAAGACGTGTAGAGGGAGACGCAGGCCACCCTTGAGCTGTTCCTGGAAGATAACTATGTCATTGGGACCATGCTCCCAAGGGAAGTTGCCAGTGGGGAGGTTGTAGACCCGGTCCCCAGGGAGGTGAAAATAGCGGATTAGAGACCTGAGTCTCTCCGCCGTCATGGAGGAAGGGCCGAAAGTGTCAGGCTCCCTCCCCCGGGAAGTAGATGCTACATCACCAGAGGTCTCCCATGCCTCCAGGACCTGCTCCCAAGCTCCCCCCGAGCTTGAGGGAGCATCATTGTCTTGGTTATCGCCCTGGTGGTAGGTGTGGTATGGGTACCCAGACATGGTTGGCAGTGAATGGGACTCACCGGAAAAGACGGAACGAAGTAAACTGAGGAACTCAGGTAGACTAGATGAATGCGTGACCTCAGAATCCGAAGGCAGCAAGATGACATGAAAGGAAATGAGGCCCAGGGGGTCCTCCTATTTATAGTCACTGTGCCCCCGAATCAATGGCCCAGATCGAAGCAGATCTGACGGATCATAGTCAAGCTGACCGCACGCCTTCTAAAACCAAAATGTGACTAGCTGCACGTATCCCATGATTGGGGTAATGACGGCTACATGACATCCGGAGTTAAGAGCCGCCTCAGCATATTTTCGGTATTCGAAAAGTCAGAAAATCCCCTAATTCCCGCGCAGGCATTTAATATGAGCAGTCAATCAAGCTTGAATTTCGGTCAAATCAATCCGTCACACTCCATGAACTCCTCGCGCTAAGGAAACACTCTTAGCTCGAGGAGTGGGGGGCAATTGATGGAAGATGATTTGACCCGACCTACTGAGATGATGGCACGTGGACCTGACTCAGCATGAGCAACAACTCAGCAGCCTGGCTTGACTGTGACCGAGTAATGAGTCTGTAGAACAGCTCGCTATGTCATAGCTCTCTTTAGGGGGAGCTCGCTACAATGCGAGCTCCAGATTCCCCGAGCTATTGAGAAGGGAATACTCCAAGATTATTTTAGCTCGCGAGCTAGGGAAACCAGCTCGCTCGAGCACCTGGGCAGAAGAACTACCCCAAGGACCAACCTTGATGAGGGTCACCTCGAAGTACCCCTAAGAGCTTGCTACAAAGTAGCTCGCGACAAGGATAGCCCGCTACGAAGTAACTTGCGAATGTGATGCGACGCTCTCAGGAAGCTTCCATCTGACAAGACTGTACTCGTCAGACTGTGCCACGTCTCTCGACTGACGGCGCAGTCCCTGCCCCATTGACAGTCTGCCCCACGTCTCTCAACAGATGGTGGCGTGCCTGTTCCTTCGAAGACGTGTCACTCAGCCGAGCAGGCAGTACGTTGTAACGATCACCTGCGCAGCCCTGGCAGCTAACGGTTGCGACAGGAGCTCAGTGGCGGTTACGCCTGATTTGACAAGGACACCCCTATAAAAGCCCTCAAAGTGGAGAGATAGACTCTCGCTCGAATTAGATATAAACTTGCACTCTTACTTGCTCACGAGCTAATCTCGAGACATAGTGATCTAGCGCGATCTACACTCTTAGCCTTTTATACTCTCTCTCTTCTTCCTCCCCAGCATTCTAACTTAAGCTTCGGAGTATTCCCGTCGGGCAAATCCCCGGGAATCCTTCTTCTTCATCTTCTCAGGTGTCGCTCATTGCCAACAAGGAGCTAGTCCACAGCCAGCTAGGAGTGCACAGATCGTGCCGCATCATATACTATATATTATTATATAATTATAAGTTATATAATATTATAGAAATATATATAAAATATATATATGGACCGTGCTGTGGGCCACGGGTAGCACAGCCTGCTCGGTCGTGCCATGTCGGCCTAGCCCGTGAACCTAAAACTCTATGCCTAGCACGACATGAACCATCATGCCGGACCTGGCACGACCTTTGGGCTGTCCTGCCGGGCCATGGGCGGCATGGCTCAACTTACACCTCTAGGCATGGCCATATCATGCACATTGATTAGTAGCTAGTACTGTTTCCTTTATTTTAGAATGAATCTGACTATATAAATGGAAGAATGCACATATGCACCTCACAACATATCCAACCGTGTATTGAAAAAATCTCCCAATGACAATTTTGGGAGATGTACCCAATACACGCTGAGATGTGTATGCAGGGCGTTCATAGAGAGATCAAATCAATCTCCCACAAGACTGCACCCCACAACGTCCCACATCACATTCCCGCTGTGTATTCGAAACATCTCCCATTGATAATGCCAGGAGATGTTACCAAATACACAGTGGGGATGTGTGACGTTGTGGGGTGCAGTCTTGTAGGGGGTTGATTTAAACTCGTTCATAGAGCGCGGATGTGATTTAAGCTATACTTGGTTTGAAGGATTCAACACGTTTACTCTAATTATTTTAAAAAATAGCATTCGTCAAGTAAATTTAAAACAAAGATCCTAATGTTATTCGCCAATATCTTATGGAAATACTAATCATTTCTTCCCCTTATCCAAACTCCAGAGTGCTGTTGCTGTGATCAGCACTGCCTTGATGCCCCTGATGAAATTCCGACATGCCAGCGATGGAAATATGTCAACGGGCAACCGGCCGGCAAGGTAGTGGTCGCAGCATTCTTTTTTTTTTTAATTTTTTTCCATCGCTGACCTATGCGTATTTCATTGAGTGGTCGCAAGGGCTCAAAAATCAGCTACTCCATGAAAACCGTGAATAACAGCCATATTACAAAGAGACTTGAGAATTCGTCAAGTCTCTTTGTTAAATTTCTTTCCCCTTCATCTTTTCTAGTCTCTGCCCAAGAAGTTGTATTATCACAGCCAGGCTATTTCAGTTTAGGTTTGTTGACAATAAATTAAAAAGATCGGGTGGGAGCTAGCCACGGCAACCACTTCATACTTAACCTGACCGATCGAATCCATATATCCCAGAAACCACATATTCTAACCAATCTCTTCACTGCTAGTGAATAGTAGAACCTTTGGGAGATGGGTTATATTAGTACTACCATACAGCCACCTGTAAATTATGTGCAGTTGTTCATCCTCTTTGCCTTGCTCGTATTCATCTCAGCATCAGCAAGTGTCGATAACTGCACGGTATCAGGCTGCAAGGATCATGGTAATGGCCCTTCCGTCCGATTTCCATTCTGGCTAAGAGGGCGACAGCCCGATCACTGTGGCTATCCTGGGTTCGAGCTGTCTTGTTCCGAAAACAAAGAAACAGTTCTGAATCTACCGTTTTCAGGAATCTTCTTCGTAAAAGCCATTGATTACAGATCCCAAGTGATAGAGATTTATGATCCCCATGGTTGCATCGTTAAACGGCTTCTAAACCTCAATTTCTCATCATCTCCTTTCCAACGGCGGTATGAATATGTTGAAAGCTACTCTTTATTCAATTGCTCGGCCACAGAATCAGGAGATGGAGTGTATCCGATCAATTGCCTACGAGTCTCTGCGGCTCACCCAGTTTATGCCGTTGGTTCCACTTGGTCGATGAACGACCTGCCGTCTTTATCGTCTTGCGAAAATTTTGGGAATGTCTCAGTGGACACTAAATCATCATATCATCCAAACTGGGATTTGTTACTCATCAAATGGAAAGCACCAGATTGTTCAAAATGCGAAGCCGAGAGCAAAGCCTGCGGATTGAACAACCACACTAATGTCAGTGCTCCCACAACTCAATGCTTCGACTTTCCGCCTCAAGGTAAATTAGTGTCATTCATTAATTGCCTTAATTTAAATATAAATAATAAATTACTTTTTCTTTTGTGAGAAGATGAAGAAATTGGCATGATACCATAATCAAGTATTACACTCCTTACCAATTGTGGGAGCAAATGCTGCGATCAAATCGGATGTGATCTAAGCAAAGGATGATAGTTGCTATCATAGTTTTGAAACCTAGCTTGAAATTTTTTTGGATTGGGCCTGATTTCTATCTTTCTTTAGACCCACCCACGTATTAGGATGCAGGTCGGTTATCGAATTTGAAAATTTTACACGGCATTGGGCCTACACTCCCATGCCGGGTCTGACCTATATAATATTACTAGTGGGGGCATATGATGCAAGGGATGGGGGCAAAGATGCCTGAGTCTATTCTAGTGATCTCCAAGCCCAAAAAATACCTAAGTGGGCCTAGATCCTTGAGATGAAAGCATTCATTGAGGTGGGCTTTGAGGGCAGCAATACTAACTGGGTCATCGCCCACAATGACCAAGTCATCAACATATACAAGAATAGCCATGAAGGAATCTGGTTGAGTGGATGTGAAAAGAGAATAATCTGCCACAGATTGAGTGAACCCAAACTTATGAAGAGCAGCAGCAAACTTCTCAAACCAGCAACAGGATGCTTGTTTAAGTCCATACAAGGACTTTTGAAGTTTGCAGACTTTGTTCTTTTCCTGTTTAGGAAACCCCAAGGGAATGGACATGTATACTTCTTCTGTCAAATCACCATGTAAGAAGGCATTGTTGACATCTAGTTGGTGTAGAGCCCACCCTTTAATAGCAGCAAGGGCCAACAAACAACGCAGTGTTCTCAATTTTACAATGGGTGCGTATGTATCATGGTAGTCTTGTCCATCAATTTGGTTGTATCCCTTGGCTACGAGATGAGCTTTATATCGCTCAATTGTACCATCTGCCCAAAGTTTTAATTTGTAAACCCATTTGGAGACGATGGGTTTCTTCCCATGTGGTAGACCAAAACAATTGTCCATATATGGTTATGTTCTAGAGCAGCAATTTCATCACCCATTGCTCTACACCAATTCGGATCCTTGACGACTTGAGAATAAGAGATTGGTTCCGGGGGCAAAGAAGCAGTAGCATTTAGGGTAGTCAAGGAAGTGGGAATGTTGCAAATGTAGTCCTTTAGGTGTGCGGGCTTTCGTCTATCATGGTGAGGTCATGAGAGATAAACACGGGTGTTGTGAACGGGATTGGATTCGGATGGCTCGTGGTGGATATATAATTTGAACCTTTAATTAATGGATCTGTGGGTGGCTCTCCTGAATTGATGTCGATGAGAGCAGTGCTAACGGGCTCTGAGATGGGATCAACATCAATTGAATTGTGATGGAGTGTTGGATCAATGAAGGGATCATCATTTTGTGGTAAAGGGATGGCAATACCTAGATTGTTGTTTGATGGTGAAGTGTGTTGCTGTTGAAAAGGGAAAACATCGTCATAGAATGACACATCCCGAGATGTAAAGAAACTGCTAGTTTCAAGGTTGTACACCTTGTACCCCTTTTGACCATAAGGGTAACCCACGAATATACAATGAGAAGGATGTGGGGCGAATTTATCCTTGTTGGAAGGTCGTTCTTGGGCATAGGGGTTTTGTCAAGTAGCATCTCGTAGGGTGTTTTTCCGTGTAAAGGGACAACAGGAAGGTAATTTATGATGTAGGCTTTGAATTACAATGATTTGGCCACCTCAAGTAGATGTTTATGTTTCCTCTCAACAATCCCATTTTGTTGAGGGCAATCAACACATGAACGTTGATGCATGATACCATTATTCATGAAATAGGACTGCATGGGCTCTGATAGAAATTCTTTACCATTGTCAGATCTTACCATACATACAACTGTATTGAATTGTATGCACACCATATTACAGAATGAAACAAAGAGAGAGTATGTATCTGATTTGTGTTTCATAAGGAAAATCTAATTTGTGTGGCTGTAGTCATCAATAATGGATAGGAAGTAACGAGCACCATCATGTGTTGGCGTGTGGTAGGGACCCCAAATATCATAGTGGATCATATCAAATGGAGCAAAGGCTCGAGACACACTTATTGGAAATGGAGTGTGAGTGTGCTTGGCCCGTTCACATACGTCACATGCATATTTTGGTGGAGTAGTGCTACGGTCAGAGAGATGGAATAACTGTTTTGATGATGCGTGTCTGAGTCTTCTGTGCTAAGTACTATAGCTGTATTTATTAGTGATTGAAAGAGCAATAGAGGGATGTGCAGGTTGAAGGTAGTAGATCCCATTGGTCAGCACCCATTTGCTAATCACAGTCATGGATACTGGATCTTGAATTACACATGAAGTAGGAAAAAACACAGTAGTGCAGTGTAATTGTGTGGTGAGTTTACTTATGGACAACAAGTTGTATCGAAAACCAAGAACATATAGCACATCATGAATAGGAGTCTTGGGCTTATCATGACTGAGCCTTTATTTGTGGAAGACAGAACAAAACCATCTGGCAAGTTTATTGGTAGAGAGAAAGGTAGTGATTCATGATGCAGAAATAAAGACTTCATCGGGGTCATGTGATCAGATGCCCCATTAACAAGAATCCAATCAGAAGGACCAACTATGGTGGAGAAACTCTTACCAAACATGTTTGAAGCACAAAGAGGCTGCATGTCCGTATTCAATAAATGTAAGAGTTGGTTGTATTGTTCAAGTGTGAGAGATATTGGCGTGGCTTGGACAAGTCCATTGGTTGCTGCAGCCGCAACTTGTGAACCTCTGGCAGAATCAACCTTCGTCTTGGTTCCACAATTTGGCTTCCGCTTCTCCCATCCATCAGGATATCCAATCAGCTCGTAGCACCTATCCTTAGAGTGGCATTGGTGCTTATAGTGCTCACACTGTACTTTGGTCCAAGGGATGGAATTTCAATCACTAGATCTGGAGGCAATTAGGGCAGCAACATCTGGAGGATACATAGCTTTTTGAGTCATCAGAACTTGATGTTTCTCGTCTTGGACTATGAGCGCATAGGCTCGACTTGTGGTAGGGAGTGGTTTTGTAGCCAAAACTATGGATCTGACATTATTGAAGACATCATTCAGACCCATCAAGAATTGGTATAGCCTGACTTTCTCTCGATTTGCCATCATTTCTTTGATCGCACTGCAATTGCTTTTGCAATCACAGTTAGGAATGGGTGACAAATTACTTAGTTCATCCCAAAGGCCTTTCAACTTTGTGAAGTATGAGGCAACTAGAAGATCTCCATGGTTCAGGCTGGAAAGATCTCGTTTGAGTTGATAGATTCTTGCAACTTGCCCTTGAGAGAAGCGTTTCTCAAGTTTTTTCCACATACCATATCTCTAGTCGATTCCGTGTTCATGGAGCTCACGAGCTAGAGAATTGAAGATCCAAGCAATCACCATGGAATTAACTTTGATCCATGCTTTCTCTTTTACCGTAGACGGACTTGACCTCTGCAATGAACCGTCCACAAACCGTATTTGTTTTTTACTCTCAGAGCAATGTGCATCGCATGTTGCCAAGTGAAGTAGTTGTCTCCGGTGAGCGGGCAAGAAACCAGAATGGCTCCAGGATTATCAAAAGGATGCAAATAATACTGAGAATTTGGATCCAAATCTGTACTCATCTTTGGTTTCTTGAAAACAGAGTTTCTTGATTTCTGCAAGAACCATAGATGCACCAGGATGTTGACCACCAGCCAACGCGGGTTCAGTCCGTCGAAAATGGGATGGAGCTCACACAGCAAGAAGAGACGCACAGAGAGTCTTGATCATTGTCAAGGCTCTGATACCATGACAAACCGTCGGGTTTGCAATGAAGTGAGAAAAGAGTATGCGATAAGCTCACAACAAAGGAAAAGCAAATGACAGTAAAGGGAGTTTGCGATAAAGTTGCAATGAAAGAAAATTAGAGAGTTGTCAGATGTACTTCTCTGTTTTGCATGTATTAAATACAAGAGAGATTTATTTATATATTTATAAGTGACGGAAAGGCAGATTAGTTGCAATCTTGAATTCTGTAGAGTTGTCTTGCCAGGTCAGCATATTTTAGTTTTAACTGCCTAACCGCCGTGTGTCCTTGCTAACACCATCAATGTAAACGTCTAGATTTGTTTACTCATTCATGCCCTTTCCGTTGATAGGAGGAGAGTTCATTCATAACATGGTTTTTTATGCTTCGTACCCATACATTTAAGGAAAAGTGCAGAGAGCCTTTTCTGATTTTCACTGCCTGTGAATTTTCTGATTTTCACTGCCTGTGAATTGACATCAATTACGAGCTGGCATTTACCCCAAATATATTTTGAACCTACAAATTCTGACCCTGAACTTAACCGTCATTCTCCCTAAATTTAACATTTACCAAATTGAAGTGGCAGAGCTGTGGAATCAGGATTCAGGATTGCCAAATGCCAATTGAGTATATTATAAAAGTTAATTCACTCACAGACGACACGGGACAATTCTGTTGCACAAAAGATGAAAATACGTAGACCTTCACCAGTGAAATCATGGTGAAGATTGAATACAATTCACGAGGCCGGTCAGACTCTTTCCAGCCACGTGAAGCAAGGCTAGCAAGTAGGAAACATCTCTGTTAGGAGCCAAATTCAAATTGAATTAGATCTCCACCAGTGGGAAGATTCATAAGGTCATACTTAAAACAGAGGAGAATGGGATTTGCTGTAAATTAATTGAACCAGGGTTCAACATGCACACAAGTAAATTTGCCATCACCACTTGAGAGGAAACAAGCCTCTAGACGGAAGATACCACTAATTCCAAGAAAGGTGTTGCTTCTCTCTCTCTCTCTCTCTCTCTCTCATAAGTCAAGTCCGATCCCTGCCTTAAATGACTGCAAAATGCCAAAATGTGCTCAATTTTTAAGATAAAGAACTGACAAACAAGGTGCTAGACTCCTAGCTTATCAGTTCCTTATAAAAAAAGAAAAAGAAAAAAAAGAAAGAAAATGGCAGATTATGAACAAGGGATTCAATGTCCCCATCAGCCCTTCTATAACTGGTATACCATTTTGTTAACATATCAAGATTTCCAAAATGGTATAGTGCTCGTTTACAATGTGCTTTTCCTTTTACATCCATATGAACAATTTATCAGGTTCTGCAAACAATGTACAAAATTCCTCCATAGCAGCCAAAGTCTCCTCTCAGTCGTCTCAACTTGAAGGGGGAAGTGCCTTGTTATATTGCCTAGTCCCTAGCTTTTAAAACTTGTCTGAATTCCTTCCTTCTGATCTAATCTGTTGGACTCTCTGACGCAGTCTTCGCCTATGATCATGAATCTTCCAAAGGCCATGACCCAATATGACCGCAGAGTATATTCCATGTGTGATTATGGGAGCTAGAATGTTATTTGTCTGCATCAGTTGACAATGAAAAAAAAAACCTATCAAATCATGGCTCATCCAATTGAATCTACAGTACAATGAGAAACATTTACTCTGACAACAAGCAAAACCAAATTACCTGGATCCATTCAAACCCAAGGTAGAGGGCCAAAATACCTTCCAGGAGGGGGGAGTAGATCTTTTTCATTTGCCTCCTTTCATACCATGCTGCAAGATTAGCATTGGGCTTAAGAAAAGGATATTTCAAGTGGAATACATGTCAATGCTAATGCTAGGCAGGGATAAAGATAATTTCATTGGTTTTTGGTCAGACAAGCAAACAATAATATGTATTCACAGAGAGGAAATATAAGCTAATCATCAAGCAAACACCAGATACATTAGCCCAGCAGCAGAATGTTTCACTGCAGTTACATGGTACCCACCATGATACCACTCAACCAATGAAAATAGGATATACTGAACTAAATGGGTCCATTCAGTGCATGGGAACTAAATGCAAAATGTAAAGCAGGGAAAAGAAAACAGTTATGCGAAAAATGGCTGTCTAGAAGCTGTTGAGTGGTCTGAATGGGAAATTTTCTAATAAACTGCAATCCAAGGTAAGATATTTCAAGCCTTTCCATGGAGTGAAAAGGTGCTAAGCTCAGACATGGCCTCTATTCCGATATCAGCAAATGACCCCAAATCATTTGCAAAAGCTCAAACCCTTCTGAAGATTAAATAAAACAGTTACTGATAAAAAAGTGATTAAAGAAATGGAAAAAGGGGTATTGAGCCCATAAAAAGCACAGTTAAGCAACCCAATGTTTTAACATTTGGTAGAGCAGGTAGCCTATCTGCTATCAATATAATGACGGATCCCGCAACTCAGATAGCATGCCATATCTGTTTGTATTCCTGAGATCTATAATAGTTTGGTATAAGTTTCAAGTTCTGGGAAGAGGAAGAAACCTGCAAAGAGCTTTTTCAGATCTTCACGATGAGAGTGAGATCGTAAAACTGGTGCTACTACATAAGTAGGATCTGAAAGGAAATTGAACAAATTGATGTATCAAAATGAGAACATAGAATGAAGAAAATCAACAGAGAAGCATTATTTAAAACAGAGAAGAAAATTAACCTTTAGGGGAAGCAGCCACATAATACAGTGATCCTGTAAGTGCAGCCGTAATCACAGCTGCAAATGCTTGGGCGAATGGAACAAATGGAGGAAGAACACCAGTCTGTAGAGGCTTTCAAAAGTTAAAATATAATTTGATAGCAGAAAGTTCAAGACAAGGATGGTACAAGTAAAAGGAATTGTCCCGTACCAAAGATGCAATTCCTCGAGCATCTGTTACCAGGTCGGTGCTCCTTAGGAAAATGTCAGCCAGTGCTCCCTGCATGTGAAGGGTTATGTGAGAACTTTGTTTTCCTAATGGAAAGAAGTCTGAAATGACCTAATGCAGACATACTATAACAACCAGGAAAGGAAGTCAGACTATATCAAACAGAAACCACAACAAGAACAATAAACAATAACCAGAAAAATAAATAGACAAGAAACACAAACCAAATTTATGTGGTCTGACAGAGAAAATTAGAAACCTATATCTATGGGAAAGAGAGCAGCATGCATCCACTGTCGAAAATGGAAGAATACAAGTAGAATAGTAGATTTCAGGATGGGACCTATAACACCTAAACAATCCATAGTCTCTCTCTCTCTCTCTCTCTCTCTCTCTCTCTGGTGGATACATCTTTCCTTTCTCTACATAACCAGAGAACAATAATGGCTTAAATAGGCCCATGACAAATGGTTTCTTGGACAACCCATATTCCTCCATGAAATGGCCAGAATTTTATACAGGCCCCCAACATAACCTGAAGTTACAATAAAACCCTGACAGAATTACACAAGTACCTATTATCTTTCAGCAAGAAGACAAATCTAATAGAAGTTTTTCTTTTTCATGGTTTATATCCTATAGAAGTCAATGCATGGAAACAATTCTATCAAGAAATGATCAACTTCGAAAAATCCAGGAAATAGAGATGTAAAGACCCCAAAATATCATGCTGCATTATCTGTCAAGTTGTAGGGTTCCTAATTTAGATCTATTGCTGAAAACCCACCAAGTTAATTCCTGACTTATCCAAGCAAAACCATTGGAGTTGAAGCGAAATAGAATTGCCTTGACTCAAAATGAGTGTTCATGGCTGCTTATGTAAGAAATAAGAAATGAACTAATGAAATTACAACAACATTTTTCATATATCAGAGTCCTGTCAACTTGCCCATGTCAAAGCTTTACCAGATAGTTGATTCAAGTGCCCCTTATCCCATTGTTTATAGGAGTGCAATTTGGGCTGGGTTAGCCTAACCCTAACCTGAACACAACCTAAAAAAGTCGAGTTGGGTTGGGTAGGATTGAATTTCGGGTTAGGATTGAAAAATATAAACCTAACTTACTTCAGGATGGGTTAGGTTTAAGGCCTTGGGCAACCTGACCCAACCCGAACTTGGCATCTCTTCATATTAGTATCATTGTATGTATAAATATGAATGTATGCATGTATGCATGCATGCACCTATGCTTCCATGAATGAAAAAACAATTTCTATTCTAATACGAGTATAGGATTCCAAAAGTACTATAACTTTGTGGTTGTACATATAATAATATGCTAAGATCAGTAAACCTTAATCCACCAATCTAAAGTTCAAAAAATAAGCACGTTTCAACAATTGTAGAGAAAAAAAAAAAAGAACATTTCAACAAAATGAAGTGAAGAAACCGAGCCAACCCAAGCCCAACCTGAAAAAAGTTGAGTTGGGGTTAACCTCAACCCAACCTAACCTGGTCTGACTTGCACACCTAACTGTTTATAGAGAAGAGATGCAGACTATTTAGAATTCATTACATATGTGTATGGTCTTATCGAATCTAGTATTAAGCAAAATTGTAATTTACAGAAAAAAGGTCAAAATTGTATCAAGCCTAATTGTATCTGGGAATGTAAGTCTTTAAAAGATCAAAATTAATCACATATGGGAACTCACCTGAACAGCAGCACGGTAGAAAAGCTCCTCCCCCACTGAGCTTGCAGCAACAATGAGTATAAACTGCAATGGCATAGGATCATTAAATCTATACATTTTTAACAAATCATAAAATGCAGATGATATAAGATATGTTACCTGCCATGGTGACATCCCATAAAAGAAGCTCCGTAACTCCTCATCCTCCACGTCTCTGATGGCACGAGCATGAGGTGATAATTTTACAACTTCATCCTGCAAAATTAAGCCAGCTTGCTTGTAAGGACTCCACATTCAGATGGAAAGAAAAAAATACAATAAAAAAACTACAGGTGAACTGGAATAGTTATGATACATGACAGTTTAGATTGCCCAATAAGGAGGCATTGTCAATGTTTACAATAAAATGCATAACCAATTGGGCAATATGTGATGAACATATAGATTCAGAAAAAAAAATCAATTTATATGAATAATTTGGTTTTAAGAAGTGACCGACATACATCTAGTATAAAGAGAAGAGCCATAATTGGAGGAGCCGCGTAGCCAAGTCCTTCTAAAATGGCATCTAGTGATGGATGAAAACCTCCAGTACAATCAATTCCAGTGATTGAGCAGATGAATCTTCCTGCTAGAGCCATTGCACTGTATATGCCTGATTTTTAAACAAGAAATAGAACAAATCAGAAGGGTGGGTGAGAAGAAAATATTTCTTTCTTTACAAGAAATTTATTTCTTAATGACCAATAATAAAAAATAAAAATGGAAAATACAAAATTAGGCAACGAGTAGGACTCTGCGATATATATATATATATATGGACCCAATCGATACAAAATAGCAAGTTCAAATTCACTTAGGCACTTATTATGAAAGAGAAGATCAGGAATTAATAACTCAATCATCACAGCATTAAGACCTTGAATACTGGTATGATCGGTTGTTTAGTTTCAAAATCAATCATAAGGTAAGATAAAGAAACCACATATTGAAGGAAATCAGAGACTAGAAGAAAGTAGTTCCAACTTCAAAAAGCTGTTTGAAGAAGGAATCTTTCTTCTTGAAACTTTCAATGGTGCTTCTGCATGTTACAATCACATTGCTTTTTTCTTTTTACAAAGCATATTATGGTTGTTTGATCCAATAGAGTACAACGTTTGTGTTCAAAATACACATGCACAAGAAGATATCATATCTAGAGCAAAAGAACTCACATGTCCCTTACAGGAACAGTAAACTCACACAACCACTCCAAGACTCTTTAGATGGGTAAGCCAAGACATTGATGTTTGTTCATATAAGCCCTGAACCAGATGCCACTGAGGAAACAAATAGTACCTTAAATGCCACTGTTGAACTTGGTGCTGCAGGAGTAAACAAAGTTTAGATGACAAAGAACTCAAGGAATAGATTGCTAGCCCTAAGGCAGCCTTAGCAAGAAAAGAGGGAGAACCAGAGTGCCTTCAATGTTCCATATCTAGTAATCCTGAGAAACATAGAATAAAGGCTGATGGGCCATCATCTTTACATTCTAACCAACAATTTGGAGGGGATATGTCAGGTGGACAGGAGCTTCAAGCAGCCTATGGAGGATGTAGGAAATATAGAGGTTTGTAATAACTCTGCAATAAGGCCAAAGAGGGGAAAGCTTTGATCTCCAAGAGTACTCAATTCCCCTCCTTAGCCATCTATCAACAGTCCTGGACTAAATTTCCAAATGGATGATGAGAAAGACCATGCTGTTGAGACTGGGTTGATAAGGCCATGGTGAACAAGCAAGAAGCTGAAAATCGAAATGAAACCCACTAGGAAATTGGAAAGGAGAGAACAGAAAGGTACCTGGGCTTTTTTACCAGAGATACCTGCCAAATTTATAAGTATAACCACAACAACCATATAATAGACTGACAATAAACAAAATGGAGAGCCATTATTATGGTTTACAATGAAGTTGATTTGACATAGCTACAATTGATGATTCTGATGAGCTGGAGGTTGCAGCTAGTGACTCATCTGAACCAGATTTGCTTAGGCAATTTAATCTTACCAAGCTTACCAGCAAACCCAATGGTGCCAGGTCAAAGATCAAGAAACCTCATCCTAAGCCAGCAAAGATCCTGGAACTAAGAACTTCAATACTCAAACTAGGCCCTTCACCATCATGAAAGCTGTTGAATGGGGTCGGTCCATCTTGAAAGTGCAGTGCACAACAGACAGTTTCTATTGATGGAGAATGGCGAACTGGAAATGGGACTCTTACATGAGAGAGAGAGAGAGAGAGAGAGGTCTTAAATATAGTCCAGCAATAATTCCTGTTGTTCAAATTATTCTGGTGGTGAACTGGTGATATGGATGGATGTGGTCTCCCACCTGTATAGTTTCCATTTGTTTATGTGTTGATTTATTTGAAATTTTTTGTTTGTTAGTGTGGTTGGTCTCAACTAATAATATGTATGTATTGGTCCGTATCAATTGACATGACACAAGCCAAGTTTTTTTTCTTTTTTTTTTTTTTTTTGAGTTTCAGATTTAAATGTCCACTAGTTACACCATTAATTGTGCTAATTATGGTCTTTTGAGATTTCAAATTTCAAACTAAGTCCACTAGTTACCACCATTTATGTCATTACTTGTGGATTTTCAAATGACTAACTAAAATAACTTGCGTTCTGATAAACTTGGGGGCTACATGTAATCCAAATAAATAATGTTATATATTAATGTTCAACTTAAAAAAGGAATGACCATTAAAATCAATATTTTATAAATATTAATGAAATGAATGATTTATCAAACTACTAAGAACAGAATAATTATTTTAGTAATCAAAATTTATGAATTTGCACATGATATGTATCTTAGAAATTCTAATGGATCTATAAATTATTAACTAATATTTTACTTTGCAATAAATAACAACATATTTGTTATTTATCAAAATGAAAATATTATTTACAAAATATTTAATGATTTAAGATAGTTGATTTATTTTTTGTTAATACACAAAAGTGAAAAAATAAAATGGAAAATAATTGATTTAGTAATCAAGATATAATAGTTGCATATGATTTATGTCTTGAATAGATAACAACATACCAATGGCTTCATACATTTAGCAATTATTAAAAAGTTATATAATACGCAACTCGGATTATTGATTGATGCATCATCGGTAAAGTTCGTATGATTTATACGTGCTATATTGATATTAATTTATTTCTTTATATAAACTATATATTAGAATATACATTTCTTATGTATTTATATCATATTAATGGTTATTTTGACTCTGGATTCAGTGTTATTAATGTATTTGTAGGATTTGTTGGGGTTTCCCTAATGTATCCAAGCATATCTATATCTTTCCACCTTGTCCATGCAATTCCGAAAGCCAGTAATCAAAGAAAATTCCAGAGACAAGAAAACTGAATCATTTCAATTCCAAGTCTAGATAGACCAATAAGAACAGAAAGCGCTCAAACAGTAAAAGACCAATAGAGTCCAACTGAGCCGACTCGCCCGAGTCCTGAATCGACAAAAGTTGCATATACCAAGAGAGACATAAAAAAAGTAGAGCGAGAAGAATCCATTTTAAGAAAAGAAGGAAAAGTTGAATTTTATTGATTAGAACGCTTAATTGCAAAGGTAAATCCGTTGGACCTTATTCTTGGATCAACACAACAAACTCACCAATTCCATAGCTGAGCCTCACAACAGCACCCAATTTGTCCCAAACCGCGAACTCTGCTTCCTCAAATCTCTGATTAAAGGTCGTGACCTCCATGGTAGGCCCTGCAAATCCTCTGCTTTCTCCCTCCCGTGACGCGTCAATCCTATCACTACTACTCCCCTCCCCCGAGGCCCTGACGCACAGACCCGAGACCCTAACACCATCGAAGCTTCTCTTCTTCCTCACATGCACCTCACTCAACTTCGAATCGAAACTGACACCTCTACCCACAGATGAGCAAGAAGAAGTAAACGAAAGCAGAGATGGATTCCGCACTCCAGATATCAACGACAACTCCATTCCAAACAGTTTTTACCAGTTATTCAGCCTGGAATACCTGAAAACTCCACCTCGAAACCTCAATGAAAATATGCACCTGCACCAGAATTGGTGCATTTCTGTTACCCTGAGCAAATTTGCTGGACTATTGTTTTTTAATCATGTTGCAGTCAGATATCCCATCCCATGAATAGCAGCACAGATTGATTCTTTTTGGTAAGTCAGCGTAGTTTGGGATTTGAAAGACTCAGAAGTCGTTGATCACGTCCCACGTGTGTCTGCGATCGATCCTTGATGGGCGGTCAAGATGTTATGTAGTGACGAAAAGTGGGTCCCCAAAAATCATCGTCTTCCCATCTGGCTTGTCTTAAGTTGTACCTCAGTGGCAGTGTTGTATATATAAGTATATTCGGAAGAGATTATTTTTATTGGAATTTTGACGGATTTGGATGAACTCGGATATCCACTTTGACCAATGAATGAACGCCGCGTGGATAAGAGGATAATATTAGGGTATTGTTACTGGAGAGGCGATGGGAGAAACTTTTGAAGGGGCACGATGAAAAACAGCCACGTCTCCCATGATAACATGAATATAAGGGTGACGTGGCGTCTTTCTACCGGTCGCTGGTCTAAATCTCCTTAATACGCTTAAACAAAGTGAAATCTGATATTGCCACGAATTTATGTGATAATGGCAGTTGGTGAGTGGTTGTTAAATAGAAAAATCTTAGACTGAGTGCAAATCCCGGTTGAGTGCATATATGCATTGTCGTTGGGTTTTGGTAGTGTTTGACAACAATGCATTTGTGAATTGAGAATGAAAGAGAACAAATTTGCAAGGCATGTTTAAAAATGAACAAAACATTTGCACTCAAAGTGATCAATGTTAAAAAGGTATAAAAAGTAATTTATCAATACAAAATTAAACCAACTTTATATTTGTATCAATCAAAATGCATTTTTCATATTTGCATTTACATTCTATTTGTATTGTTTTTAAATGCAGCCTTATTTGAAAACCAGCCAAAAGGCAGGGCAAAACAACTGATAGGACTGCAAATAAATCCAATCATATCCGATTGAAATTCAAATTCGATTTGGTAAGAATTGGACTTAGATACCTCTTTATTTCTTAATAAATCAGAAAAATTGATATATTTAATTAATGGATCAAATTCGAATATACCCCAATCCTATCTACAAGATCTAATCTATCATTTATAAAATATTATATATTATTTATATATTATAAACATTAAAATTTTGATGGGCTTATAAATGGGCTTTACCCCCATAAATTCAAATATGTGCATGGCCCTTAATATGGGGACCCTTCGGCTTGGACGACAATCATCCCCTCCATCACCTTCTTCAACCAAGCGTCATCACTCTTCAGTTCAAACAACTTTGTCAATCTATACCTTGGCTAGATCAAAATAGCCTTTAAGCTTGCACGCGGTCTTTTCATTCGAAGCGGTAGGTAAAGCGATGCCTTCCATGGGGCTCTCTGTCTCTTTGATCATTAGCTGTTGTAGGTGCAATTGAGTGAGGTCCATGAATGCTCCTATTGCTATTTGTTGTTAGTCAAAACACTTGTGCAGGCAAGAAGGGTGATGATGCCTGGTTGAAGAAGGTGGTTATGGAGGGGGTTATCGTCGCAAGTCATCTTGTTCTTCGTCGAGGAAGATGATGAACAATGATTTTATTCTTTTGTGTTTTTTTAGTAAGAATGTTCATCCAAGGTTAAGAAAAATCATTGAAAAAAGTCTCCATAAAAAAAAAGAAATGTTGCCACTCCCTCAATCTATTTAGCCCTACCTACTGCCTTTTGGAAGGTCAAAAAAAGAGGTTTTAATTAGCTAGTAGAGAGAGTGGAGAGGAAAACTTCCTTTGTGACTACAGCCATTTTGAGCTATGCAATGTCTTGTTTTCTTCTCCCTGAAAGGATTATCACTGATTTCAAAGCTCAAAGGACTTTTTGGTTGGGCAGTACAAAAGAGAGAGAAAAAAAAGGTGAAATTTGATAAATTGGAAAAAAAATTTATGCGAAATTAAAGGAATGGTGGTTTAGGGTTACGACTTACAAGAGCCTAAATCCATTAACCTTACCTTATTGGCAAAGCTAGCTTGGAGATTATGCACTAACAAAGAGTAGTGTCTTTGGGTCAAAGTTTTGAATCATATACTTTCCCAAGACAAATTTCCTCCATCCAATGGATCTTGGGGTTGGAGAAGTGTCTTAAATGGACTAAGGGTGCTTGTTGGGCAATCAATTCAGGTGAGGAAGTAGAGATTTGGGCTGCTCCTTGGATTCATAATATTAATGGATTGAGACATGGGCCCAAGTCCCGGGTCTTTGGGTCCCTCAAAGGTAAGTGAGTTAATTAACCAACAAGAGAGGACCTAGAATTAGGGCTGTTCATAAGAAGGCCCAATCCGACCAAATCGACCAATCCGAGTCGGTTGGATTTTCACCAATACGGATCGGTTTCAGGTTGTACAAATTCCTAAACCGATGATTCGGGTTGGTTTCGGTTTTCACACAAGAAAACTCAAACCGACCCAAACCGAACCGACTCATTTCCTAGTTCAAACATGAAGTTCCAAAGCCCATTAGGCCACCTAGTTTTTGAATGGTTGCAAGAAATTTTGGATTAGTGAATAGTGATTAATGAACATCTTTTGTGATTAATTTTTCATTTAAATTTTATCATAGGAGATGGCTGAAATGATGTCCAATTTATGATTGTTTTTAAAATTAGCAAGATTTTATCACAGAGATGAACTTAGAACCGAAACCGACCCAAATCGACCCAATCCGACTCAAACCGACTAGGTCGGTTTTGCTTAACACTGGGTCGATTTCGGTTTCTATGGCAGGTAACCCAACCAGGTCGGATCGGTTGGAAAAACCACAATAAACCGACCCAATCCGACCCGTAAACAGCCCTACGTAGAATATGGAAACTCTTAACCCATTTGGTTCCCCATGATGTAGTGTAAAAATTAACAAAAATCAAACTTTCTCAGTTTAGTTGGACTGACGCCCTTTGTTTGGATGCTAGGCTTTAAAGGGTTTTTTTTTTTTTTCTTTTGAAAAGAATAAAGGCACATTCTTTGTTAAATCTACTATCATGCAATTAAGAATAACTTTGGGGAGATTGCTAGCTCCAACCCAGATAGGAAGAGGTTTTGGCACGCTATTTGGGGGCTCCCAGTGGAACAAAAAGTGAAATCCTTCATCCGGAAAGGTGTAAATAATGCCTTGGTTGTTAAATGTAAACCACCTATTATGAAAAAGGAAAATCCTTCCCTCCCCCTTTTGTCAGGTGTGTCACGAGAAAGAAGAAACAGTCACTCATACTCTCAGCGGTTGTCCTTTCGTGAAGAGTATCTAGTTTGGGGGGAAGTTGGGTTTGAGAACTAACTGTTATCCTTGAAATTATGATTTTTCCTTTATGGCTGGAGAAAGTTTTTACTTGACTGCTCAAGAGATAAACAATCCAAAGCTTACAATACCTACTACTTTGCCATGTCTTTATGGTTTATTTGGAAAGGAATTAAATAACTTTATTTTTTTAGAATGCTGATCTGGACCCTTTTTCTCTAATAAACTCTATTAACAGGAATACGCAGTAAAAGATAGAGATATTGCTGGTTCACAATTAGACATGTTCACGGGCCAGACTTCAGGCATGATTTATACTGTGTCGGGCTCGGGATTCCGACCAGGCCCATTCAAATTTTGGCAAAAAGTCAAATCTAAGCCTGGCACATGAACAGGTTTACTCACAATCAGCCCCCAGCACTTCACCATTAGGAATCTATGGTATCTTTTTGGATTCCTCCGAACTTTGGATGGTTAAAGGTTAACTCAGATGCCCCTCCTTTGCACACGGTTGTTTTTGAAAGCAACTGCAGAAATCTCATTTCCTAACTTGAAAGCTAGATGCTGATGGATTCCAGATTAAAGACGCCAAGGCTTGGATTCAAAGGCTCATGTTAAAGATCCAGCTCTTTCACCTCAGTGATCCCTAGTTGGACACGCGAAGTTCTTTCTTCTTTTTGGAGATTTCTTTGTTTAATTTGCTTCTTTGTTTTTTGTTCTCTTGTTGTGTTTTCTATTTTATTGATGCATGTTCTTGTTATCTATATTCTGGATTACCAAAAAATAAACAAAGGAAACAAAGTTTGTGACTAACATGGTATTGGGTCGCCAGACTCGCCACAGTCCACAATCAACGTCTAGCCAGCTCTTGAAGCCCATTCCGTATTCATGCTTTCTTTTTCGATCATAGGAAATAGAAAAAGGATAAAAAACACGTAAACTACGTGCTCTATGCTTTAGCCTTTATGTTTCACAGTCACAAGTTAGGTTGGCCTTGGGTCTGTCCATTCTTACCACAAAGCCTTTTTTTGTTATGTTTCACATTCAAAGGGTAAAATACAAAATCCTCCACTAAATTTCAGACAATCATAAAAACCTCCCCTATAGTTTCATTTCAATAAATATCTCTCTTGAACTTTTAAGAAATTCAACAAAAACCTCCCTTTTGTCACTGTCCTAAACGGAAAACATACCAGTTTTTTTCCAAATATCCATTCTACCCCTTTATAAATTATTTTACATACAAAATTATTGAAATAATCGCATTTTAACTCAACAAAGAAAACATATTTCCGTAATTTTGTATATAAAATTACTGAAATGATCGTTAAAAGAGGTTTTTTTGTTGAATTAAAACGGGGGTTATTTCAATAATTTTGTATGTAAAATAATTTATAAAAGGGTAGAATGGGTATTTGGAAAAAAATGGTGCATCAATCTAATGTTTTCCGCTTGAAACAGCGACGGAAGGGAGGTTTTTGTTGAATTTCTCAAAAATTTAGGGGAGGTATTTGTTAAAACGAAATTATAGGGGAGGTTTTTATGATTGTCAGAAACTTCAGGGGAGGTTTTTATATTTTACCCAAAATATAAAGGTTAGTCCAATCCCCAAGGGCCAAAAGATGTAATCCAAATCTAGATCCACTCGGCATTTTTTTTGTTACACTAGGCCATGCAAGTAAATTCCATACCCAAACTGCTTGGAATAGGCCAGTCCTGTACATCAAAATTGGACTAGGTTTTAGCTCAGAAAGAACTCAAACTTGGTCCACCACAGAAAGGTTGTTTATCACATGTGTACTATTTTCGATCGTTCTATTTTGATCAATGAAATATAAGGTTTTTTTTTCTTATATCTAATAATATCACAGGGAGAAGCATTATATAAGCCTCCAATAACACACTTTTATTGAGAATTTTATGTAGCAAATCTCCAACTCCAAGGTATCACTTGTTTAATTGGAAGGCAATCATTGGAACTCAGGCCCCGTTTGCTTTTTGGTAAGTTATTTATCTAGGTAAGTGCATTTACTCATATTCTTTTATTTTTAAGTAAATAAAATAATGATCATTCTAGCCATAAAAACTCCATGATCAAAAGGGACATTTTTGTCCCATCCAAGTGTTGACAACTTTCCCAAGATGGGAAAGTTAATTTACCCACTTAGAACTTACCTGGGTAAGTGATAGCCATGAAAATAAACTTTCTCTGGTCCCCACATAAATCAGAAAAAAGAACATGGGTGAATCCCATTTACCAACCTCCTCTCCTCTCAAGATCCCAAAAATGAAAACCCCCTTAAAATAAATGGTGAAAACATATTTAATCAGCCTAAGTAATTATAAGGGTTAAAACTAAGGGTACGCTTGTTATAGTGGCTTTGTGTTGCCATTGCATTTTGGGTTAGATCAATACAAATTTGTGAGAAAAAAATGTATTTTCACATTATACATAGTGTCATTCCAATTAGAAAAATGCATGTGTAAAAGAAACATTTTGATGGTTTAAGTAGAAATAACATGCTCAATTCAAAATCTTTTGAGCTAAAATAAAAATCTTTCTTATAGAAATTTGTATTGATCAACTGAAAGCACAATGGCAACACAACACCACTGTACAAAACACCCCTTAAGTAATAAACAGAGATGAGATTATAGGATCCAAAACTATGTCAATTTCAAGAACTTCACTTGGATTACTAATTCAATTGACGTAAACTGGTAGGCATCCCTTTGAGGAGGTGTGAGTTCAAACTATGGATAGCCACACATAAGGGATGTCATGCTCTTAAGGTACATAACTGCATGCACAATTTTTTGCTTTTAGGGGATCTAGGCTCCCTATATATCACTCTCTCATCACTAACCCGCTGATTAGATCTAATGTATAAATCATAGCGCTGCGATAAAGCTGCATCACCGAATAGTACATAATAGTTCGGGTAAATCTTTTAAACTACCCATACTGTTTTTGAAATTGATTAACTGTACCCTTACTGTTTACATATTGTCTTAGATTATCCTTACAATTTAAAAAATTGACATTATCGTTATGTGCTAACGGAAAGAAACAAAATGTTGAATTTATCCTCCACTATTCCTCAAATTTTAAAATAAAATCCAACCGAAAGAAACGAAATGATGTTTTGGAGATGGATCGAATTGGTCTCCAACTGAAATACAAACCTAAAAACCAAAAACTCTCATTCCGTGTCATCGTCGATTGGTTTTAGAACCAGATGGGTAATCTGAAAAGCCAAATCAGATGCTTTACTAGCCATGCTTAATGAGGAAAATGCAGAGGAAAAGTTAAAAAGGGTTCGTAGATCCATCTCTGTAAGCCAACTATCCATTTGATCTTGCTCTGCTCATGGCCAAATTGACTCAGAACTGCATAAGGAAGAATCCAGCCAGTCGGCCTAGGATGGATGAGATCGAGTAGTCCCTATCGAAAACCTTAGCTACCTCACTGAATTGGGAACTAAGAAAAACCCTATCTGGGTAGAATTTCAGCAAGAACCATACATAAATGTTAGATTAACTAGTTTCTATAGGAAATGGGGTCTGATGAATCAAATTTTGTTTATGTATCAATCTTTTGCCTAAGTACCTCGTCATTTGGTCTGCTTCCAAGTGGCCGATGACTTAGAGGCCCAAGTGGAGAACTTTTGCTGGATGAGGACCTGGATGCTGAGCTGGCTAGGATGAACTGCCTGTGAGGTGCCGGGCTAACCAGGTGTCGAGCTGCTTGTGAGGTGCTGGGCTGACCAAGTGCCGAGCTGCCTGTGAGGTGTCGAGCTGCCTGTGAGATGCTGGGCTGACCAGGTGGCGAGCTGAATTGATGAGCTTCGTTACTCTTTAGAGACTTGCAAGGAACCAAATGTCAAAGGACCCATGGTGGCTAACCCAGCGAGGTCACTCCGATACTTAAGTCAGTACTCTTATAGTAGACTACGAGGTAAAAATCACAAAGTCTAAGAGCTAGAACTTGCTTACTTGCTTACTTTTTTACTCGCCCCCTTGCCATTGGGGTTGGTGCCTTTATATAGGCATTGCTCACATACCGCCCCCGAGATCTCTGGGAGGTCGTGTCTAACTGGTCTGAGATTCTTGGAGGTAACCGCCATGCATGTTGACCACCCTCCAAATCGTTCGGCACGTGGGCCAACTTCCAAGGATCGTGGGAATGTTAGGATATGCATGTCGAATTTGTTAGTGAGCATGTCTCGCAGGTCGCTAGGTCGGCGCCTAGGCCAGGCCGCCTAGTCGCACCTGGTCCAAGCCGCCAGGTCACACCTGGGCCAGGCTGCCAACTTGCGTCTGGGACAGGCCGCCAGGTCATGCCTGTGCTAGACTACCAGCTCGCGCCAAGGCCAGGCCGCACCAGGGCCAGGCCGCTAGATTGTGCCAGAGCTAGGCTGCCAGGTTGTGCCAGGGCCAAGCCGCGCCTGGGCCATCAGGTGGGACACCATCAACTTGGCTAAGGCAAGTTGTTGCCAAAGTGGTTCCAGGTGTCACCTAGTTGTTCTGAGGTGCCATGTGTCGCAATATCATTGGAGGGCCAAATCCGCCCTCATCATTTGCCCCCCCCCCCACTTCTAAGCCGAAAGTAACTCGGCGAAGGGAGTAGATTTCTCCTTTTGGCCCATAATGAATAATTCGATGAGCTCGTAAGTGTTATTTCAATTCCTTAGGAGGGACTCGCAGTCCGCTCCTTGATTTTGCCCATGCCGAAGAGGTGACAGGGTCTTATATGGTGAGGAGGTCTTTGCTAATTCGATATTTTGGCCCTTAGGCTCTGGGAGCGACTCGTAGTCAGTACTCTTATAGTAGACTACGAGCTAAAAATCACAAAGTCTGAGAGCTAGAACTTGCTTACTTGCTTACTTTTTTACTCGCCCCCTTTGCCATTGGGGTTGGTGCCTTTATATAGGCATTGCTCACGTACCGCCCTCGAGATCTCCGGGAGGTCATGTCTAATTGGTTTGAGATTCCTAGAGGTAACCACCATGCACATTGACCACCCTCCAAATCCTTCGGCACGTGGGCCAACTTCTAAGGATCGTGGAAATGTTAGGATATGCATGCCGAATTTTTCGGTGAGCACGTCTCACAGGTCGGCGCCTGGGACAGGTCATGCCTGGGCCAGGCTGCTAGCTTGCGCTTGTGCCAGGCCGCTAGGTCAGTGCTTGTGCCAGGCCGCCAGATCCTGCCTGTATTAGGTTGCCAGGTCGCTCCTGGGCCAGGTCGCCAAGTCGGTGGTTGTGCCAGGCTGCTAGGTTGTGCCTGTGCTAGGCTGCCAGCTCGCGCCAGGGCCAGGTCGCGCTTGGGCTAGGCCGCCAGGTGGGACACCATCAACTTGGCTAAGGCAAATTATTGCCAAAGTGATTCCAGGTGTCACCTATTTGTTCTGAGGTGCCATGTGTCACAATATCATTGGAGGGCCAAATCCACCCTCATCAGGGTCTTAGCTTTAATTTCCAGGATTACCTCTTCTCAATTTTATTGATCTTCAAATGTCTATGCTCTATTTTAGAGTTACAACTTTTAACCACATTTTACGTTTTGTATTCCCTCCAGGCTCCTTGCCTCATTGCAAGTGACAAACGTTGAGAGCCCTCTTGTTCCTTTTATTCTCATCTTTCTAATGCGTATAAAATATAATGCAACACTAATTTGAGGGTACCTTGTGAATGGATTGCATCATATGGAAATGATGTATGGAACGTGAGCCATCATCTATTTCACTGGAGTCCATCCATTTTCAGCATTTCTTTTAGGGTAAGTTATATACAACAACCCAGTTCATCAATTTCATTGGCCGCAAGGGTGTTGCTGGTGTCCACATCAATTTCACTGGAGTCAATCCATTTTCAGTCGGGTAAGTTCTCCGTTGCAGATTGTAATTCTCCATATTTATAAATTTTAAGGGGACTGAGCAATCTCAGATACACTCTTAAGAAACTCCTCAGATTCTTCCTCCAACTTACTTTTGAGGGGTTTCTCGAATGAATTGATGACAGTAACCTAATCAATTGGGCGCCTCCGAGTTCTTCTTCGTAAGACAACATAATAAACAACGGCTGCAACTCCAACAACCATGTAAACCCATGTTTTCTTGGAGCCTTTACCCGATGGAGGGGGAGAAAAAGAATATCGGCACCACGAGCTTGGGGCAGAGGGGATCTGTCACTCCACCCAAGAAGTCCGGTAGGTTCGGAGGACTTTTCTCCAAGAAATGACGGCATGCATTTGTGGGTCAGACCCAAATTATCGACACTTAGATCTCTCTCTTCTCCGTCTATTTTATTGATTTTTGTAAAAAATCTATTTTTGCTGATTCTCTTCAGCAATTCTTCTTTCTGATTCTCTTCAGGAAGATTAAGAGCACGGTGAAACCCCTCCTCTTTCCAATATGAACTGATTCTCATGTCCTATTACTATACCTGAACCCAACATGAAAAAGAAGGGGAGAGATAGGATTAGGGGACGAGGGTAATATTGAGTTTTGAAAACATTTTATAGGTTGCGTGGGATCACATGTGCACAGATTGTGATAGATCATTAACAGATGTTAACGGTAGCAGTAGAGCTAATCAATTGTCAGAAACAATAGAGATAGCGTTAGATAATAGTCAAACTATAAAGGTATAGTTAGTCAATTTTGCAAACAGTAGGATTTAAACAAAGTTGGCCTTTGATATACCATCTTTCACAGCTCATTACCTAGAGTTAAGGGAGCGTTTGATAATGCTTTTAAGATGTTTGAATTTGAAAACATTACTTTTTAGACTCCAGATGCGTTTCGGACATGTTTAGATCGCAGGCTATCACTAAACGTGCTCAGATGCGTTTCGGACATGTTTGAAAGTCTTAAATGCCCCTCATAATATTGAAATGAACACCCCTTCTTAAACCCAAATTTTTTCATTTGACTCCTAACCATCGGTGATGCAGACAAGACTCGAAGGGCGTTCTCTCTCCCTCCCTCTCTCTTTCTCGCTTTCTCTCTCCCTCGTCTTCCCGCCGGCTGCCACTGTTACTGTTCTTAGTCGGCTGGCAATAGTCTTGTTTGATTTCTAAGCAACGGCGTTCTCAATCGGCAGTCTTGTTCTATTTTCCTCTCCCTCCCTCCCTCTTTCTTCTGTTCTCTCTCCCTTGTCTTCCTGCCGGTCACCATTGTTGTTCTCGTCAGTTGGTTGGAGGTGGTGCTGTTCAATTTCTCAGTAGCAGCATTTTCAGTCGACCACCACTGTTGCTATTCTCAGTCGGCAACGTTTGAAGGAAACCCTCGATCTAGGCAGTAATAAGATTTGAAACCCAACTCCAACAACGGTTCTCAATTGGCAACGTTTGTTTGAAGGAAGCCCTTGATCCAGACAGTAATGAAGATTTGAAACCTAGCTCCAACAACAATAACTCCTATGCTCTTTTCTGGCGAAGAGTCAGATAACACCAGGGAATTGACGGAGATTTGAATGGCTCGGGTTCTGAGTCTGTTTGTGGAGTTCATGAGAGGGAGAAGGAAGCAACAAGGAAAGTTTCGAGAGAAGCTGAATTATAACTTATAAATTTATTTATAATAATTATCAAATCATAGATTTATTTTAAATTTATAAATATATTAAATATTAATGTTTTTATTTTTTATAATTTTTATTTGTATTAATTATTAAATATTTTAATTTTTAAAAATTTTAATAGTTATAATTTAATAATTTTATAATTATTAAATATTTTTTTCATTGTTTCATGGACTTTATTACTATTTTCATTATTATTTTAACTCTTAATAATTTATTTTTAATATAAATTTATATGTATTTTTCAATATTATTTTGAATTTAATAAATTATTTATATGAAATAATGAAAATTGAACTCAAAATTACCACAAAGTCAGCTTTAGGGGTAAAATAATAATTTAGGGAATTTCAAATGTTGAAAGTTTGATCCAACACAAACAACTTTATCTATTGAGAACCTCTAAAAAGTAAAAAAACATTCATACATCTTTTCAGATTTCAGACACTTTTAATATCTTTTTAACTTTTCAGATCTGAAATTTCAAATTTATCAAACGCCACCTAAGCATTTTGTTCCCCATTTTCTTATGAAACGGACCTACTTAAACTTTTTCCTAATAAAAAATATAAATAATGGAAAATAATAAATAATAATGACTTAACACCATATTTCTTGGCTTAGGCCTACAGTAGGGCAGAGATAGGTAAAGCCCATATATCAGGTCCACTATCCCTTATGCCCTGTGATGGGGTTGGGCCCAGCATGTCCCAGGCTACGTACTGGATACTTTTAGTATCATGCTGCATGACATATAATAAAATAGTACCTGACAGTAATTTGATACCTCTCCTCTCCTATATACATAACTAGAATCTTGATAGAGATTAACTATTTAACTGGTCCATAAACCAACTCAAATATGATTAACTAAAAAAAATGCTTTTCTCATTCCTCCTCTTCTTTAGACCAGAGTTGAAAAGCTGGGATCAAGTTGAAATTGAGTGTATTGATTTCAGGCTTGAAAGAAAATAAAAGAAAATGCAACACTCTCCCTCCTTACCTTTGCATCACTGAGAGTCCAAGCCACCCAAGAGACCGGACCACCGACTACAACTTCTGCAATCAACTCCACTCTGATCCGCGTTCTCTGAGTACAGACCTGGAACTGGAAGGCCTTACTCAGATATCAATTGATGAGTTAGCTCCTAGAAATGCAACGTACACATTTCAGTTCACTCTCCAGCTTCTTGACTACCAGACTGCTAGGGCGACGAAGCAAATTTGGGGAGTTTGAGGAATTACCTCTGCGTTATCCACTTAGAGCGAGACGTCCAAGTTGAGCCCGCCCATTGTGAGTGCGCCCAACAACCCGCGGGTCCATTGCAATCCATTGAGTGATCAGAAATTGCTTTGATTAGTGTTGTAATTGTTTTGTTGAATTATTTTCGGACGTTAATATCCTTATTGACGTTCTTTTCTCTTCTGTTGTCAGCTGTTTCTTCTATTTACAATTGATGACCTTCTTCAAGTTCCAACCTATCATGGCTAAGGCCGTGTTTGGGTGTACTTCTCCAATGCGCTTTTTGTGCTTTTCACGTTAGAAAAGCCAAAAGCCAGCCAAAAAAATTGTTTGGAGAATTTTCAAAAACAGGCTTTTTACATCAAAAGGGCATGTTTGAAAAAGCAAAAAATGTCCATTTATTTTTTTACGTTTGCAAGAAGTTATTTTGAACAAGAAAAAAAGGCCGGTAACTAGCCAAACACTAAAAAAGTACTGTCTTTAAAAAAAAACCCATTTAAAAAAATGGCTTTTTCAGAAACCCGTTTAGACCAGAGGGCACTCCCAGTCCCGGATTTTGCAAATCAACCCGTTATCTTGTGGGCTTGATAGATTTCCACTGCGATCTGCTGGGTTTGGTGGGCTAATTATCCATGATAATGAATACCTCAACAAGGGCTTTAGTTACTTGGCATAATCCATCTATGGCCCAGATTGACGCCAAACTGCATCTGATTTAAAGACTTCGGTGTTTTTTGGTATGTATTTCCACATATTCTTTTGGCTTTTGGGCTTTGGAAAGTAGAAAGAATGATACGCAGAGAACACCGAAAGATGTGCGGCTAAAAAGATACCAAAAGGCAAATCGCTGAATTTTAGGAAGTTTCAAATAAAGTTTTTGGGTCTTTTTAGGGAAAATCTATGATGCTGAAAAAGATAAAGATATGATATGAAAAGAGTTTTGACCAATCAAAAATCATCCATGAATTTTGATAAATAACACCTTATTCGCTATCAAATTTATGATTCTGATTTATTGGTCAGTTGTTTTACGGATATTATATCTTTTCTATATTATTGTCAAACCTGTCTTTCTAAGATAAAATAAATTATCGGGTATGGCAATTTCTACCCTATCCAGTGGCTATCTGCCCCAGTGGGGCATTTTTTTTTTCAGTTTAAAAGATGGATTTTGAGATTTTACATCCTGTATCAATATGGGTAGGATACAGTATTGTGGCTAAACCTGACTCTCCTCAACCCACATATTGTTGGAAATCATATGAACTTTATGTATTAAGTATTGAATTTAATAATATTTTGAATTTTATGTGAAGGATAATTGATAGATTATGTATCTTTTACATGTTTTAATCAAATAATTGGAAATTTTGTTATTTGTTCATGTTATCTTATTTATTACTTATATATAACAATAAATAATAGGAAATTAGATGTGGGTTCTAAACCCAACCCACCCTACCCTTGAATGTGGGGAGGGTAGCGCCGATGAGGGTTTGGTTTCTATAGGTTTTGGAGTAGGTATAGGTTAGGAGGATTGGGAGGTGGATAGCATCTACAATTTACAAAACCTTCCCTGAACAGCTGAACCCACCCTATTGTCATCCCTATAAATAGTGTTCGAATGTGTTTTTAAAAGTCCAATAGACTGAGCCACTTAGAAAAGTCTTGATCTTTAAGAACAAGACCCCAAAAGCTCAATAGATCTTTTAGCCATCTAGGCTGTTGCAAGATGTCCTAAAAAGATTTGCCAAAATCCAAATGGCACTTTCGTCTACAACTCTAAGGGGATGTTTGGAGCCGTGGCCATTTTTCAAAAGAAAAAACGGTACCACGTCGGATCTACATAGGCATTTCAATAAACACTCATATATATGAATGTTTGGTTCAGGTGTTTATTGAAAAATTGGGCATGCCTCGTAAATCAGGACCCCACCGATGCATGAAATGTCAAATTTGGTGTTTCACGCATCGGTGAACCGTTTCCCCCAACGGTTGACCGATGCGTATCCTATGTGGTACTTACCTGTCAGCATATACATAAAAAACGGTGATGAAAATCACCTTACCAAACAACAGAGTTGCTCGCTGCTTAGGTGGCAGAAACATTTTTTTTTATGAAAAACAGGTCCTAGAAGCATGGGCATTTTTTCTTGAAAATCGGTCCCAAAAAGCATCCACGCTTCCAAACACCATCTAAGTATAAGGTGAAATGTGAAAGTAAAATTTTTCTTAATACTGATATTTGTCCTATCTTGTTTCTAATTAGGGTCCCTTTTCCTTAAATGCTTAGAGAAATATTTCACAGATTCATCTTCGTACTTAGGTTGTGATTAGTTTGTGTACAGTGCAAATACATACAAAATAGAACAAAATACAAGGTTTTACATTCTACATGTTTATATTTGTACTCCTTCCAAACTGAACCTTTAAGGCTTTTTATGAAATGCCTCCAATAGTTTTCCTACAGCTTTCCACTCACTTATTTTTGAGTCAAACACATTATTAAGTATCTACCCTGGTCCTAACCTTACTCTCTAATCGAGTCTTTCCGAAATCAATAATAAGGATCAATTGTGAAATATTAGCAAGTGACTAGGATGAGCATAGAAAATCAATTCTTCTCTTCCTCTTTCAAGCTTCGGTCAAGAATTGATTAAATACTTTGCATTTAACATATATAACATTTAATGGTATTGCGGTTTTCCTTACTAAGGCTCAGTTTAGGAGCATAAATATAAATATGTATATATAAAATAAAACAAAATATAAGAATTTTCATTCTATATATTTGTATTATACTCTGTCTAAATTGAACCTAAATATCAGTGTATGATCATGTCAATGTACATATATGATATATGATATTTGGATTTAATTTATATAATATATAAATAAATAGATATAGATAGATAAAAAGAATGAATAGTTGAGAGGTTAGATAGATAAAACAACCAAGAGGATGAAACAACACACAATTTGATCCATAAGTTGACCGAGCCTAAAAAAAATCTATTTTTTAGAATCAAAGATCGAGAAGAAGAAAGGGTAAGGTAACTGATCCAATATGAGTAATGCGAAGAGGAGTATTATCAGCAGTATGAAAAAATGGGTTACCTTTTTATTCTTCGATCGAATCAAGAGCAGCTTTTGAACCAGTAGTTTGAGGCAGCAGTATCCAGGGTAAAATGAAGATGAGGTAGAGGCACCTGAATTGTTGGCAGCAGCAAGAAGGTTTTGAAGAGCAGATATCACACTAGCCGGAATGGACGAAGCACTTTCACTGGAGACATCAGATGTTGCAGATGGTTGGGTTGTGGCTGCATTCGCTCGCTGGCGTTGAAAGCACTGCTCAATGTTGTGCCCTTTGCGTTTGCAATGCAAAAGTGACAAACTTTTTCTTTGAGCTCCAATTAGATTCCGGTTGTACGAGATACAAAAGCTGTATTCTCAGAGACAGATGGAGCAAGTTTAGAGGCAGACTGCTGACGCGTTTCCTCTTGCATGACCATAGCCAAAGCCTCATCAACAGAGGGAAGATCTTAGGTCGGATGGAGGAGCGAACATGATGAAAATCCGCTCGAAGCCCATAAGAAGAAAGCCGTTTCTGCCTGTTCAAGGACGACAGCCGTTTCACCAGAATGCTGAGGAGTCATGAGTGCCATCTCATCCCAAATGGCGCGCAGCTTTTGGTAAAAATCATGCACCGATAGATCATGCTGACGAATCTCATGGAAATCTTGTTCAAGTTGGAACAGCCGGCTTCTTCTGGCTATAAAGACGCAGAAAATGGTCCCTGTTTGGCTTGAGTAAAAGAATACAATCCCGAGTATAATCTTGGTTCAATAGAACCAATAATCCAAGAGAGAACAAGACAAGATAAAACTACTTGTTCCAGGTAGCCAGCTTCGTAGCATATTCGGGATCACTTTTGCTTGGGGCAACAATAGACCCATCTATGTAACCAAGCAGTTCCCGACCTCCAATGTAAATCTGCATAGCGAATGCCCAAGAGGCATAGTTCTTCCCATTGAGTTTGGGAGATACTACCTGAGCAGCAGAGGATTGATCGGCCATGGAAAAAACCAGAGAAATGCAGAACGCCAAAAGAAGAATATCCCAACTCGAAGATGATAGCAATCAAGGAAAGGCCACGATCTCTGTCGATGCGATGCCGATCTCTACCGATGCCAAAGGGCGAGACCCACGATCAAAAGAATCCCACACAGGGATAAGATGCACGATGCCCTAAAATCAAAGGGAACCTCAGAAATGCAAAGTCGGGAAGGAGAACGGGAAAACGACACGGTTCCCGATTTCTGAAAAATCCGGCGAGGCACTTCCGCATTCGTCAGGCCCAAATCTAATACCATGTCAACATGGAGATGGTTCAGAAATCCCGAATGATTTCATTTTGGTTGATGGGCCCTAACACTATATAAAAATGACGAGCCTTTGGCTCTTTCCCGGACCAAACATAAAAAAAGAATAAGGGTTGAGTTTGAATATTCTCAAGACCCCCCTAAAACTCAACTGCCTATGAAATCACGAGCATGGCTTTGGCAAAACTCGAGCACGGCATGGCAAAACCGGATCTGATTGATCTTCAATCTCGGATGCCTTCTGACGCCATGATGGCTAGAGATCCCATCTATATAGAGTCCCGGCCTCTCTTTGGAACTTACGCGCCCATGATCTGTTTTAATGTGGTGGAGCGGCATCCGGGGGACCGCGTGACCCGTCAGATGAGCATAATTCAGAGAATGCCAGCCGCTCTAGATGCTGAGACGCGGGGACTGCGTGCTTCGAGAGGGGGAGGAGATCTTAAGCCGGTGATTCGCCCGAGAGGCATGACCTTTCTCCCTTCCTCGCCCATCTTTGCTTTTGCAACACCTTGCCTCACTCCTGACTCTCACCCTTCTCGTATTGTGACGGTCTGACACAGGCTTAGTCTTGCCTACGCTTGGCAGGCTTACGTTAGGGATATGCCCGTTGATAAGGGCAGATTTGGCCCTCCAGTGAAATTGTGACACGTTGTCACAGGTGACTCCTTCGTCGCGCCATCAAGCACCTACAGTGAGCCATCCGAGTGCCAACCACGTGCTTTTGATGGTGCCAACATGTGTGTCATGGGTGGGGTTTGCTTGTATTTTGTAAGGGGGACCGCCAATGGCGTTATTGTAATTACTTAGTATGCTTTTCCATCATTTTGATGTTTCATATTGTCACTCCCCCAAAAGCTTAACGTACTCTTTGAAGGGAGGTAGGTAGTCGAGTGAGATCATAAGCGTGTAAAGGTTAAGCACGAGATCCCCTCGACACTGTACTGGGTGCTTGTGCTTACCACTGATTAATGCAATACAAGTAGCCTTTTGCTAATTCGTGTGCCTTCTTGTTGCCTTGGTGTGTGTGTTTGCTTTGTTTCGTAGGCTTACTCGCCCATTTCGAGTGCCACACGGGGCCCCAAAGATTATCCCCATGATAGTTGGTATCAGAGCCGGTTGCTCCTCAACGCTTGTGACCCTTGTATAGCAACACTAGTGGTGGCGCAATAAAGCACAACAAGAAACTCACCGACGAGATTGGGCATGGCCTTGCCCATGCGAGGGAGACTGATAAGTCTCTAGGCGATGAAGCCACTATAGAGAAGGCCCCAAGGGGTCGCACATCCAAGACAAGCAAGCCTGACAAGTCAGTTGACACGCTTGCTGCCTTCGACACACGCATCCTTCGCTGTGAAGTGACTGTTGGGGAGATGCGTGACCGAGTAGAAGAAATCCATTTGAATGTGGAAACAATTGAGAGCTCCGTGGTGGAGCTAGAAGCCCGTTTAAATGGCATTATGAACGAGGTCCAAGACGTCCTGAATAGAACCCTCAAGGAAGTCCTTGGAACAAAATCCCGACAAGAAGGGAGCTCATCTCGATCCGACATCCAAGACCAGGTGGATGAGATGAGAGCTGAATGGGTGGCCATGAAAGTAGCCATGGCCTCTCCCTCCGAACTCCAGACTCAATTGGATGATCTAAGAGGAGACATGTCGCTCCTCAAGAGACTAGTGGCCAACACTCCAAGCCCCTCCACAACACTGGCCCCTGCTCGTGTGAAGATTCGGGAGCCCACGCCTTATGCTGGCTCCCGAGATGCTAGAGAACTTGACAACTTCTTGTGGCAAATGGAACAATATTTCCATGCTGCTGGCATTGATGATGACCTAACGCAAATTCGTACAGTGATTATGTATTTAACTGACATTGCTATGCTATGGTGGCGCAGGCGATGCCAAGACATTGAACGGGGTACGTGCACCATCGAGACATGGGCTGATTTCAAGCGAGAACTAAAGCGGCAATTCTACCAAGAGAACGTGGAGTACCTGGCACGGAAGAAGTTGAAATCATTCAAGCATGAGGACTCACTCCACGATTATGTTAAAGAGTTTTCAGCCCTTACCTTGGAGATCACGGACATGTCCGACAAGGATCTACTGTTCAACTTCATGGACGGACTGAAGCCATGGGCCAAACTAGAACTCCAACGCCGCAACGTACAGGACCTCGCCACGGCAATGGTAGTGGCGGAGCAACTCAATGAGACTAGCTTATCAGATGAAGAAGCCCCTAAGCCAGAAAGTCCGCGTTCCCCTAATTTGAGTGGGGGAGTAGGTCCCTCACGCCCTCCGTACGACAACTCCAGCTTCAACAAGCCAGCAAGACAAGACTATGGGAAGAAGCCACAAGGAGAGCAAGGCCCTTAGCACCGTTACCAGCCCAGAACTGCTGGGTCCCCAATTTCTTGCTTCCTTTGTGGGGGAAACCACTTGGTTCGCAATTGCCCAACCAAGAAGAAGATCAATGCCCTTGTCGCCAAACTCAGTGATGACGAGCAAAGCGATGAGGAAAAGTCTGTGCAGGCGCCTAGAGTGGGCGCCCTTCAACTCTTCAACGCCATGGTGAAGAAAGAGGCCAATCATGGAAGGCCAAAGAAAGCCCAAAGGGGGCTGAAGTATGTAGACATCCTCCTCGGTGGGAAGCCGACTCAAGCCCTTGTTGATACAGAGGCCTCCCACAACTTCATTTCAGTTGCCGAGGCCAAGCGACTCAATCTGAACGCTGTGAAAGAGACAGGGTGGGTCAAGGCCGTGAACTCCGGGGCAAAGGCGATTGAAGGCATGGCTCGTGGGGTTGACCTCCAAGTTGGGCCGTGGACAAGCAAGATTAATCTTTCAGTGGTACCCCTGGATGATTTCCGAGTTGTCTTGGGAATGGACTTCATGAGACAAGCAGAAGCAGCACTCCTGCCTCACATCAACTCTTTGTGCATCTTGGATGAGCGCTCCCCTTGCATGGTACCAGTTACGACTTCTACTAAGGTTCATGGAAAGCGAGTTTCGGCACTACAACTTTTTCATGAAGAAGCCTTATTCAACGCCAACAGGAAGGAAGCAGAGAAGTCCCCCACTCCACTAGCAGAAGAAGCCGCCCCTCAAGCCAACAACTACAACAGCAATAGGGAGCAGCAGGTCAACCAGCCGCCTACACCTCTCCAGCAACAGAGTTCGTGCGTGTCGACAACCGTCAAGCAAAGCAGAAGACCCAAGGCCGTGTCCAAGTCCGCCCCCACCTGCTACCACAACCACCGGGGAGAGCGAGTGCCACCCAAGCCATCTAGGGACCACATTAACTTCATCCCTAAGGCTAGTTTCCGTAGGAGCCCAGTGAGATACCCTTGGGGAAAAATGCATGGGAACCCACACCTTAATAATCCAAAACACCATTTTGATCCTTACCTGGCCCAAACCTACCCCTTAGCCAAACAGGGCCAGCCACTAACATACCTTGAGGCTGCCAGGAAAGGACTTAGCCATAGGAAACCCCAACAGAATGAGCCAACCCGACCATGCCACCAAAATATACACCTCGGCCTTGGACGACAGCCGGTTCGGGGAGCAGCAGAAGAACCCTCCTTCCGCAACAGTGACTCTAAGCGACCAGTCGAAGCCAATCTCCGAGGACGTAAATCGAATTGAGTGGGGGAGAATGTCACAGGTGACTCCTTCGTCGCGCCATCAAGCACCTATAGTGAGCCATCCGAGTGCCAACCACGTGCTTTCATGGTGCCAACATGTGTGTCATGGGTGGGCTTTGCTTGTATTTTGTAAGAGGGACCGCCAATGGCGTTATTGTAATTACTTAGTATGCTTTTCCATCATTTTGATGTTTCATATTCACTCCCCCAAAAGCTTAACGTACTCTTTGAGGGGAGGTAGGTAGTCGAGTGAGCTCATAAGCGTGTAAAGGTTAAGCACGAAATCCCCTCGACACTGTACTGTGTGCTTGTGCTTACCACTGATTAATGCAATACAAGTAGCCTTTTGCTAATTCGTGTGCCTTCTTGTTGCCTTGGTGTGTGTGTGTTTGCTTTGTTTCGTAGGCTTACTCGCCCATTTCGAGTGCCGCACGGGGCCCCAAAGATTATCCCCGTGACAACGTGGCACGTCATGACAATTAGGAAAACACCCAACCAACAAACTTACGAAGTGGTGACCCACCCGGGCACCAGTCTGGCCGGCCTGGTGCGACCTGCGCGTGGCCTGATGCGCGCCTGTGCGATCTGCGCGGCGCAGGCACCCCTCTGACAACCCGGCCCAGGCGCCGACCTGGCCGCCTGACACAAGCGCCAGCCTGACGACCTCGAGGAGTTCACCACCGTACCCCGGTTCTGACAGGATGCGACGAGTCTTACCGTTTGGAGGCTTTTCACCCACCTAACCTGCGAGGACTCCGGTATATAAAGACCTCACCCCCAAAAGGGGAGAGGGATGAAGAAAGGGAAGTAACCCCTGCTCTCTAGCTCTCTCATATTATTTTCAAAGCTCTCTACAATAAAAGTGCTAACTTAAGCGTCGGAGAGCCCCCACTGGGAAAATACCCCCGGGACCTCTGATTCAGTTCTCGCAGGTCCTTTAGCTCCCGCCGCCTACAAAGAGGAGGAAAAGATGGAGTTCTCGCAGGTCTCTCAGCTCCCGCCACCTACAAAGAGGAGGAAAAGATGAAGTTCTCGCAGGCCCCTCATCTCCCGCAGCCTACAAAGGAAAGAAGACCACCTCATGCTGAGGGCAGTCGGATTGCGCCGCACCAGAGAGCTCCAGCATTCTCTAAGGCATCGGCCACATAGTAGGCAGCTCGCCACCAGGCAGTTCGCCATCAGGCAGTTTGCCACCAGGCAGTTCACCACCAGGGAGCACCACCAGGCAGTTCGCCACCAGGCAGCTCGCCACCAAGCAGTTCACCACCAGGGAGTTCGCCACCAGGCAATTCGCCCCCAGGCAGTTCGCCACCAAGCAGTTCGCCACCAGGCAGTTCGCCCCCAGGCAGTTCGCCACCAGGGAGCACCACCAGGTAGTTCGCCACCAGGTAGTTCGCCACCAAGTAGCTCTCCACCAGGGGGCTCGCCATCGGGCAGTTCGCCACCAAGCAGTTCGTCACCAAGCAGTTCTCCCCCAGGGAGTTCGCCACCAAGTAGCTCATCACTAAGGCACGCCACCACCGAGTCAAATAACGAGGTACTTAGCCAAAAAATTTTACATCACAAAGCATTGGTACGTGGCCTATAACGGTTACATCAATTGATGCCATCTGTGGGAACACGCTACAAAAAGCTAAGTTCTCATCTTGCCAAAACTAAGTCCAAACTTTTTAGAAATTGAAGCTATCGCTTTATAGTTTACATTTTTTATGAACTCAGAGACTATGCAGGGAGCTAACGGACTAAGTAGTTCTACCAACCTTACTTTCAATTCAGATAATGCCACATCAGTCCTCTCCACAAGGTGCCCCCTACAAAGATGAGCTCTTCGTGGCTTCCGCGGGAGTTGGCGGCCAACTGACTACATAGGCGCCCTTACTGGTCGAGCCTTCCAAGGCTCCCGTGTGAGCTGGCAACCTAAAGTTAGTAGTGCTGTCCCCAAAGGTCGAGCCCCTAGTACTTCTTGTAGGAGTAGGTGACCGGCATTATGAAACTGATGCAGACCAAGCCTACGGGCCACATTACTGCTTAAGACCCGGTCGCCTCTCCGACACGGGCAAAAGTCAAAAAAGAATAGACTACGAGTCGCTCCCAAAAGCCTACGGGCCACATTACTGCTTAAGACCCGATCGCCTCTCCGGCACGGGCAAAGTAAAAAAAGAGTAGACTACGAGTCGCTCCCAAAGCCTACGGGCCACACTAGTAATTGGATCAGCACTTACTAGCTCATCGACTTACGGGCCAAAAGAAATCTACTCCCTTCGCTGAGTTACTATCTGCTCGGGAGTGGGGGGCTATTGATGATGGCATATTTGGCCCTCCAATGAAATTGTGACACGTGGCACCTCGTGACAACTAGGAAAACACCCAACCAACAAACTTACGAAGTTAGTGACCCACCTGGGCACCAGTCTGGCCAGCCTGGCACGACCTGCGCGCGGCCTGACGCGCGCCTGCGCGACCTGCGCAGCGCGCGCGCGGCCTAGCGCGCGGCCTGCGCGAACTACGCACGACCTGTGCGAGCTGCGTGCTGCGTGCGGCGTGCGGCCTGCACAACCTGGCCGACCTGGACCAGCCTAGCGCATGATCCGGCTAGGGCGCCCATCGACGAACCTAGCCTAGACACTGACCCGCCAACTGACACAGGCGCCAACTTGACGACCTGGTCTAGACACTAACCCGCCAACTGACACAGGCGCCGACCTGACGACCTGGCCTAGACACTGACCCGCCAACTGACACAGGCACCCCTCTGACAACCCAGCCCAGGCGCCGACCTGGCCGCCTGACACAAGCGCCAGCATGACGACCTCGAGGAGTTCACCACCATACCCCAGTTCTGACAGGATGCGACGAGTCTTACCGTTTGGAGGCTTTTCACCCACCTAACCCGCGAGGACTCCGGTATATAAAGACCTCACCCCCAAAAGGGGAGAGGGATGAAGAAAGGGAAGTAACCCCTGCTCTCTAGCTCTCTCATATTATCTTCAAAGCTCTCTACAATAAGAGTGCTAACTTAAGTGTCGGAGAGCCCCCACCGGGAAAATACCCCCGGGACCTCTGATTCAGTTCTCGCAGGCCCTTCAGCTCCCGCCGCCTACAAAGAGGAGAAAAAGATGGAGTTCTCGCAAGTCTCTCAGCTCCCGCCACGAAGAGGAAAAGATGAAGTTCTCGCAGGTCCCTCATCTCCCGCAGCCTACAAAGGAAAGAAGACCACCTCATGCTGAGGGCAGTCGAATTGCGCCGCACCAGAGAGCTCCAGCATTCTCTAAGGCATCGGCAGCTTGCCACCAGGCAATTTGCCATCAGGCAGTTTGCCACCAAGCAGTTCGCCACAAGGGAGCACCACCAGGCAACTCGCCACCAGGCAATTCGCCACCAGGGAGTTTGCCACCAGGGAGTTCGCCCCCAGGCAGTTCACCACCAGGGAGCACCACCAGGCAGTTCGCCACCCGGCAGTTTGTCACCAAGTAGCTCTCCACTAGGGGGCTCGCCACCGTGTCACGGGGGTAATTCTACAGCGGATGAAACCCGTGTGGCGTCCTGGCCAAGGCAGGCCAGGACAAGCCTTTGTGCGCTTAGAGGCTAGGAGTTGCCTGTTGGGATGGCTCCACCAAAGTCAGTAGCACTGGATCATGACCTCAAGTCCAATGGCCGGGGCACTCTTCTGGCTCAGACCGGTCCATGGGAGGCGCCGCTTACGTGCTAAAGGGGGACAACCATCATGGAAGGCGACCATGTGCCGATGAGGTGACTTGGCACCGATGTGTAGGGTCTCCTGTATGCCGATGATGACAGGCACCTGTGTGCCATGATGATAGGCAACCGCTTGGGTCGGAACCCACCCGTGCGCTAGGGGCAACGGGATAGCTCAATCAGCTTGGGCAAGGGGCTGGCGAGGTGTAGGGACATGCTTGAGCCAGGCCCGCATGCCAAGCCTCCCTTGAGTGTCGGCAGCGCAATGCCGGTCCAACACTGTCCCCATGAGCTAGTGTGCGCCCATGAGGAACCCTGGTAGCCATGCTAGCCGTTAACCAGGGCCGCCCCGCAAGGGGATGATGGTCTAGGAGTGCCAAGGTTAGGCACCCAAGGAGGTCGACCACCCCTCCTCAAGGAGTACGTTAAGCTTTCGGTGGTCTGCCTGAAGATGACATCAGTTCTCCCAAAAGTCTTACAGGCAAAAATGACGGGCATGTCCCTAACGTAAGCCTGCCAAGCGTAGGCAAGGCTAAGCCTGCTTTGAACCGTAACAGGCTCCCCCACTCAATCCATTGTCATCCTCGACAATGGGTCTTCCTCGTGAATGGGCGTCTGTGTCCCGCGCCATCCACTTCCTTGCCAGTTCCAGGGCTCGTCTGGCTAGCCCGGGTCTTGCCTATATTGGTGTCCATTTATGGGGACGGAACCATTTCACCATGCCGGCCTGCCTGGACTTCACCCCAGTGTCGAGGTTACTCAAACTGCGCAATGGCTATGCCGTTGAATTGTGAAAGAATGGCCCTCGAAGAAATGTGTGTGGTGCTTCGCGGAGGTCCGCCCCATGTATCATCTTACCTCAAGGCTCAACCGTCTTCTTGGTAGCTTTTCAGTGATGCTACCGAATACGTTGATAGGTCTACTCCTCATGTTGGCGATGACCTGGGTACCCTTTCACCATGCTGGCCTGCAGACTTCACCTCGCCCTGTGCGGGTTACTCAAACCTAGCCATGGCTTATGCTCTCCTGGGCCCTCGAAACTACGCTTCGCCTCGTCGACTCGGGCTACATCTTCACTCCGAGGGGGGCCCCACTGCTGCTGCCTCAAGGAGACTTGACCGCTTCGAATGCGAGTGTGGCAACTTTTACC
Organism: Nelumbo lutea; assembly: GCF_056320005.1. Classification (NCBI taxonomy): domain Eukaryota; kingdom Viridiplantae; phylum Streptophyta; class Magnoliopsida; order Proteales; family Nelumbonaceae; genus Nelumbo; species Nelumbo lutea. The sequence continues at coordinate 211,083,806 of NC_142684.1, forward strand.
CATGAGTTGCCGAACATGCACTCGCCTTGTGATAAGCTTCTGTTGCTGCAAGTGTTCAACCTGAAAACTGAGCATGTCCACCTAATACTTTGCTAGTGTAGGGCCGCCATGCTCCAATGGCTAGCGTAACCACATTCCTAACAAAGCCCACGCGTCTGCCCCCGCATGAGGACAACTACCAATGCGTCTGCACCCGCAAGGGAAGCTGTTTTAGGGTCATTGGAATGGGAACGCGAACATTGAATGGCCTCTTGATAGGCCTGATAAACAATTTGCTCGGGTAGTGTACCCACATTCCTATCAAGGCTCACGCGTCTGCCACCGCATGAGGACAACAACCAAAGCGTCTGCAACCGCAAGGGAAGCTGTTTTAGTGTCATTGGAATGGGGCCACAAACTATGAAATTGCCTCTTGCCAGGCCTGATCTGAATTATGCTCGATCCTAGGTGGAGGTGACTAGGGACCGCACCCCACCAAATGCTACTTGTCGAAATGACCGCTTCAACGGGCTCTGGGCTAATCTGCTGAAAACCAAATGCGGCTGCAACTGGCCAACTTGCTCTGATACCAACTGTCACGGGGGTAATTCTACAGCGGAAGAAACCCGTGCGGCGTCCTGGCCAAGGCAGGCCAGGACAAGCCTTTGTGCGCTTAGAGGCTAGGAGTTGCCCATTGGGATGGCTCCACCAAAGTCAGTAGCACTGGATCATGACCTCAAGTCCAATGGCCGGGGCACTCTTCTGGCTCAGACCGGTCCATGGGAGGCGCCGCTTACGTGCTAAAGGGGGACAACCATCATGGAAGGCGACCATGCGCCGATGAGGTGACTTGGCACCGATGTGTAGGGTCTCCTGTATGCCGATGATGACAAGCACCTGTGTGCCATGATGATAGGCAACCGCTTGGGCCGGAACCCACCCGTGCGCTAGGGGCAACGGGATAGCTCAATCAGCTTGGGCAAGGGGCTGGCGAGGTGTAGGGACATGCTTGAGCCAGGCCCGCGTGCCAAAACTCCCTTGAGTGTCGGCAGCGCAGTGCCGGTCCAACACTGTCCCCATGAGCTAGTGTGCGCCCATGAGGAACCCTGGTAGCCATGCTAGCCGTTAACCAGGGCCACCCCGCAAGGGGATGATGGTCTAGGAGTGCCAAGGTTAGGCACCCAAGGAGGTCGACCACCCCTCCTCAAGGAGTACGTTAAGCTTTCGGTGGTCTGCCTGAAGATGACATCAGTTCTCCCAAAAGTCTTACAGGCAAAAATGACGGGCATGTCCCTAACGTAAGCCTGCCAAGCGTAGGCAAGGCTAAGCCTGCTTTGAACCGTAACAACCGGGCAGTTCGCCACCAAGCAGTTCGTCACCAAGCAGTTCTCCCCCAGGGAGTTCGCCACCAAGTAGCTCATCACTAAGGCACGCCACCACCGGGTCAAATAACGAGGTACTTAGCCAAAAAATTTTACATCACAAAACATTGGTACGTGGCCAAAAATGGTTACATCACCCGTCATTTTCGCCTGTAAGATTTTTGGGAGAACTGATGTCATCTTCAAGTAGACCACCAAAAGCTTAACGTACTCTTTGAGGAGGGGTGGTCAACTTCCTTGGGCGCCTAACCTTGGCACTCCTAGACCATCATCCCCTTGCGGGGCGGCCCTGGTTAACGGCTAGCATGGCTACCAGGGTTCCTCATGGGCGCACACTTGCTCATGGGGACAGTGTTGGACCGGCACTGCGCTGCCGATACTCAAGGGAGGCTTGGCATGCGGGCTTGGCTCAAGTTCGTCCCTTCACAACGCCAGTCCCTTGCCCAAGTTGAGTGAGCTACCCGTTGCCCTTAGCGCACGGGTGTGTTCCGTCCCAAGCGGTTGCCTATTATCATGGCACACAGGTGCCTGTCATCATCGGCTTACAGGAGACCCATCACATCGGTGCCAAGTAACCTCATCGGCGCATGGTCGCCTTCCATTATAGTTGTCCCCCTTTAGGACGTAAGCGGCGCCTCCCATGGACCGGTCTGAGCGAGGAGAGTGCCCCGGCCATTGGACTCGAGGTCATGATCCAGTGCTACTAACTTTGGTGGAGACATCCCATCGGGCAACTCCTAGCCTCTATGCGTTACAAAGACTTGTTCTGGCCTGCCTTGGCCAGGACGCCGCACGGGTTCTTCTGCTGTAAAACTACCCCCGTGACAGTATGACAGATAGTTCGTTGGCACCGATGGTTACAGCACATGGCAGATAGGGAGCTTGTCACTAAGGAACGGGGGCTTACTCAGGACTAGTGCGACTGGTATGCCTCAGTCTATGTTGGACGCCAGCAAGGCAAGGCGAGGGTTCCCAGGAATAACGTGGTATCCCACGGAGCCAAGGTATGACCCCTAGCTCTTCTAGACTTCACTTTTCTCTTAGCCTTTGACTTCATGCACCATGCGCTAATTCCAAGCTTGCTTTTCTTGCAGAGAGAGGCGCATGCTGGCAGTGCGAGCCAGATAGAGCGGCTAGAAGAGGAGATTGCCAGCCTGACCCGGCGGTTGGAGAGGCGAAGTTTACTTGTGAGCAGCGGGAGGGAGAGATGCGGGCTGCCTATGCACGCATGGAGGGTGATTTGAGGGCAGCTCCCTCATGGGAGGCGGGAGAGCGAGCTTGAGCAGAGGCTCAAGGAGTCAGAGGAGAGAGCGGATCGTCTCCAAAGGGAGAGTTGAATGAGACGCGGTCTGGGAGCGATGAGAGGTGGCGCCGCAGAGTGCGAGACCAGCAAACGGTGCAAACGGAGGCAGCAAGCTACGGAGCAAGTTCAGGCGCCCTGCCTCCACTTGCTTGAGCGCTAACGCCTAACCGAACAAGCATCGGATGAGCGCCTCGCGCTCAAGCCGTTGCGCGGTAGCGCAGCCAGCGCAACGGCAGCGCGCTAGTGCGTGCATCCGTTTTGAATCTGGCTGCTAGCCGCGCTAGCGCGTGCATCCGTTTTGAATCTGGCTGCTAGCCGCGCTAGCGCGGCGCTAACGAGCGGCTGCGCTACCGCGCCGCGCTAGCGCTCAAGCAAGTAGGCTCGAAAGCCGGAGTGCGCGTTAGCGCACTTACGTTTGCTCGTTTGTTGTATCCGGCTTTCTTGCTGCTCACGTTTTTCATCATGCTTCGTGCGCTAGCGAGCTGGGGCTCTTGATCCCGTTGGTTGAGCGAGCGAGTATTCCTCCTCAGAGCGATCCCCTATTGCTCATTCAGACCTATCACCAGCCTCAGCAGGGATGATAGACTACCCCACCCCAACCACTCTGATGGATGCCTTACCCGATTCGGATTGAGGGACCGGCGTTCTTCTCCAACCTTATTCATTCTATAGGGCGAGTGACTTCGCGCCTCTCCCGCTGCTTCATTGTCCCCCGAAAATTATCAATTCCCTCGATATAGAGACTATAGCCCACCTTTTCCGAGTCAAGTGTTTGGGCGATCCCAAAGATAAAACAAATAAAGGAGGGGCTTTGATTCGTGTTTGCCGGCTTCCACCCGTGGATCTGCCGGCAAAGAGATCTCGATCCCAGGAGTACTCCTATCTTTCCCTGACCTGGCTGATGGAAAGATGCTTGGTTCAGTCGTTTCTATGCCCCTTTGTCCAGAGGGAGGGATCTATTCCCGAATGGCTGACTCACCGACAAAGCTGGCAGGGGAGGCATTTCCTCTGGGAGGGATGAAAGAAGCAGAGATATTAGACTCAGCCCGAGCTTGAAATTGAATTTACCAATGCCGGATAGGAATTGATAACGGGAAAGGACAGCCACAGCCCATCCGATGATCGAATCGGGATCACCCACCCCTCCGATATGATTTACCCATGGAAGGAATGTGTATCCTTCCATGAGTGAAACTCCCAGGGCTCATGGCATGCTTGCATCCTAAAGCATGTTGAGCCTATATTGGTACTAGCCCGGACCAACCTCACTCTCTCTTTCTGCGTGCACTGCTTCTTCATCAGCAGGTAGGGAATTCGAGACTCCGGCCTCACCCGACCTTGGCTGGCCTATGACCACAGATTGGGTGCAAGCGGCGCTCCTTCCTTTGTTCATCCTTGTTGTTTCGGTCGGTGAGTTCCTCTCCCGGTGGTCGAGTTACTTCGTTCCTTGGGGACGAATGGACAAAAGAGGGACTGGGAGGGACGGGGAATCCAGGTATTCCTATCTATTCAATCACTGATTCCGAGAGAGTTGGTGCGGGGCAATACCCACCATCTGAGCAGCTTAAGCCCACCTACTTTCGAACGGAGTCAACGAAAGTTTCTATTTCAACGCATGTCCGGGCGGGAAGGAACGATGAACGAACGGAGCAGATATAGATAGTAGGGAACTCAATCAGTGCTTCTGAAGAGGCGAGGCCCCATCCGGACCGATTCTTCCTACGCGGAGATCGGCCTATGAAAGATACCTGGATTCGCCTGCAAGGGGAAAAGGAGTTTTGGGTGCTTGAGATTCGGGTCGTTGCGGATCGGAGTGAGAAGAGGTCTTTCATCCATCCATGACGAGAATCAGTATATGCCTATCGTAGGCTTAGAGTGATTTTCGGGAAAGGCGAAAGTGAAACGACTTGATGAGCTAAGAGTACTACCTTCGAGAGAAAATCCGTGCTCCCCATAACGAAGAGAGTTTTTTTGTTCCCCGGCCGATAGGAAGAAAACGAAAAATTGTCTGCTCATAGCATGGGGGGTGACAGTCACACATATCCTCCAGATTCACCAAACCAAACCTTTCAAAGACGGGTACTCAGTTCGGGCTTCTCTAAAGGGAAGCCCTCTCTTCTGCCACGCGTTCCTATCAATATCGATTAGAGTATATTGAAAGAGAAATTTGCATGCGTCCCAACGGATACCAACAAGTGGAGTTAATGCTATATATCCTCCTTTCCTTAGTAGGGTTTATCCCTTAACAAGATACCGATTCAAGCTCATTTAGGGCGAGTGTAACGATGAAGGGATTCCTCGAAAGAAGCACGAGCTGAGCGTCTTCAAGCAGGCACGCTTTGGGATGGGAGTAGTTGGGAGTTGGTGCGATTAGTTGCTTTTCGAGTGAGGGAGTGAAGTTCAGGGATCCCTTTAAAGAAGCCCTCGGTATGGGGGAGATCCAAAGGGGGTATGTTAGTCAAATAGAGGGGTCTCACGGGGGCGTAGTCCACGGCTTTAGCCTTAAGCTAGTAAGGGCTGTAATTCTTGTATTGGGCGAACCAAAGCGTTAAATAGCGCCGTTTAGTGGCGTGCAGGGAGTAGTCGTCTTGTTGCTGGTAGGTGCGACTATTGGAGTTGACTACCTTACATAAGGTATGTGTGAGTCAAGATTTTCCTTAGTGATCCGAAGGAGCAATTGGAGTTTCTGCAGACTGGCTTCCTCCCGTATACCCCCGCTGACTGTGCTTGCTTATGCTTGCGCTCACGGAGACTTTGTCTGGGTTCGTCTAGCTTTGCATTGCTTGCCTTGGACTCACTTTGCCCAGCTTTGCATCCCCCGCCCCCCCCCCCCCCCCCCCCCCGAAAAAGCTCCTTTCACCCTGGTCCCATTCCTTTCATTTACTGAGCCATTTAATAAAATGTTAATACTTATCTCGGTATATGAGATAGAAAGTGTGTCGGTTTCAAATGCCCCCTTCTCTCGAGTGAAAAGCTCGTTTTAAGACTTTCTCGCTATATTCGCGTTCAAGTCTTTCGGTTTCAAATGTCCTTCTCGAGTTCAATCTTGTTTTAATTCAATTGCTGCTAAGCGCTATATTCGCATGACTGAATCGAATTGCGAATGCTTTCTCAGGAGTGAGATCTTGTTTTAATCATTTTGCCAAACTATTCGAATGAAATGAGTTACGCGCCAAAGCAACTAAGTTAAGGGCAAGCGGAGGCAGCTTCTTCGTGCTATAAGTGGGCGCGCCAGAGAAAACTATATACGTCGTTTTTCAGCCCCTACTATAAAGGCAGACTGCCCTATTGATCGCCGCTCTACCACTGGACTTTGTGTCTTCCTTTGAGACTCTCTTATTTCCTGGAAGAGCAAAAAGCAGGACACTTGGCTATGTCTGCAGCCACTAGTGAATGGTTTGGTTACGCAGGCTTCTATCTGATCTTGGAGTTCATCTCACCGCTGCAACGCCTCTTCATTGTGACAATAACGGCGCTATTCAGATTGCAACCAACCCTGTCTTTAATGAGCGTACAATAATAAACGAAGTGGCCTTACTCATTTAGGGCGCTTCACTCGCGAGAAGTGCTTGGATTAAAAGACGGCCCTTTATTTCGTCCGACCTTCAGATTGCAGATTTGGTACCAGACTCGGCATTCATTCTTTTTGGGCGCTTCTTGACCTCTCATTTGTTCTAGTTTTAGGGGGAGTGTAATATCATGTATTATTAACAAGTTGTATTACAGCTCTTTCTGTCCTTTGCTTTCTTCTTGATTTGTATATGCCTGGGAAGTCTGATTTGATTTCATTGTCTTTAGTTTCACTTATAGAGCTTAAGCCCCTCTTTTCCAGTGTTTGAAAATGCTTATTCTCCCAAAACCTTTCTCTTCAATCTATCAGAGACGACATAGGATGGAATGATGATGACGGCGCATGAACCAGATCGGCGTGAATTTGACACTTCATGGATCCTCTGACGAATTTATTACAATCTTGATCCGTCATATCCTTTTGGAATGATCTTTTTAGCGAGCATCTGGCTGTTGACATGGCCTCCGCAAACCCCCGAGTAGAGCTCACGAAAGGCGTGCTGAGCTGCTTCTTTATCTAGACATCGCAAAAGTCTCCTTTCGAATGATCGCTTGTAAAGTACGCCAGCTAGTAGCACGTAGCGGGTGGCCAGCTGTCGAAGTACTTCCTATCTGCTTTAGTCGCGTAATTTGGGAAACTTCCCTCTTGGTTGAAGTGCTTTATGTCATAGTACAATTGGTTTTCAGCATCGCCGGCCTCTTCTGTTTCGGCCAGAACCTCATCATCATCACTGCTTTCACTCCTTGGATTTCTTCTTCTTCCTCCTAAACCTTTGATTTTCCCGGAGGGGAGGACTTTTCGATGTACTTCCGGTCTTCTGGGCTGGATGAATAAGTATGCCGGCTGATATAGGTTTTCAACAACGAGTGATTCCATTGACCGGTACAAAGGCATCTCGACTATGGAGGCCAGGGTAGCTATCGCATCGGCTAGGCGGTTCTTGTCTCTGGGCACATGGACGAAAACCACGTCATCAAAGAGTGAGACTAGGCGTTCGGCTAGCTCTTGATACGGAATCCATTTAGAGTCCCTGGTCTTCCACTCTCCCACGACCTGACTGATAACCAATTTCGAGTCCCCAACCACTTTTAGGCGAGTCACTCCAAACGTGAGAGCGCTTTTCAGGCTAGTTTTGTGTGGTCCCTTTTTCGAGGGAGCATGGCGTGAGAGGAGGGAGCGCCCTAACCAACAAGCAAGAAAACTAAGGCGCAACAAGCAACGGATTGAGCGTTAAGCCACGCTAGCGCTCAAGCCGTTGCGCTAACGCGCAGCCAGCGCAACGGCAGCGTGTTAGAGCGTGCATCCGTTTTGAATTTTGCTACAATGGCAAAGCGCGTTGCGGCGCCCTAGCGGGCGCCTGAACTTGCAGCCTTCACTTGCTTGCGCTCAAGCCGTTGCGGCGCGGTAGCGCAGCCATTTTCTTACTGCTAGCGCGCTAGATCGAGCGGCGCCGTTGCTTGCTGGGGCTAGCAAGGGTTGTCGTACGCTCATCCCTTACTGAAAGTGGGAGGTCAGCGGCATCGGTAAGCATTCCGGTCTTAAGCCAATCAGTCCGAGTAGGCAGCAAGCATAGGGGCATCAGTGCGATTGATTTCCCCTTACTCTCTCTCTATAAAAAAAGCCCTTCTTTTTATAACTCTTATTAGTCAGCTAGGAATCAAAGGGATGCCATTACTTTAGAGCTACTAGCTTAGCGAATCCCCTTGCTTTTATTCAATAGTACGATCCCCGGCCATATGTCCTCCTTCCACTCTTGTTGGGGCATAACGGTTGGCGGATAGTGGCTGAGCGTTAGAAGGAAGAAGCATAGGAAAGGTAGCGAACTGTGGAAAGCCTTAGGTAAAGCATTCCTTTAGTTCTGGAGTCTTAGGACTGGCTCTCTATGCCCATTTCTATGTAGTCAAAAGGCCAGTGAAAGCAATCGAATGATGGACGACTAAGCTTCTAACAAGTATCGATAAGAAAGCGCAATCAGCCAAATCCAAGCGATATCTCTCTGCTGTTTAGCTCATCTAGCTCATCTGTAACGGTCAACTGTCGTCAACGGGAATATGAGGAACTTCATGGCCGATTTAGTCTAGTCAAAAGACGTGTTCAAGCTAGCTCATAGGCAGAGGTACTATAGGTCAATGAAAATGCTCAGATTGGCCTTATTTTAGTAGCATCTGCCCTGCCCGCCTTTCTGTCCAATAAACGGTCGTCGAGCTCTCGCAATAGGTCTATGGCAAAGGGTTAATCTCCTTCCCTTGTCTTTGTATCGGTATCAATGCGCAACGCTCATCTCTATCTGTATACGTTGCTTTGTTAATGCAATCTTCCTGCTGTCTTTAGCGCTTCCCTTCTGTCTCAATCGACCGTGTCCTGACTCAATCCGTTCTCTTCCCTTCCCTTAGTAACAGGCAGCAGCAGAGGTCGATAGGCAGCAATAAGTCAATCTGTGCGCCATCTGTCTTTTTTCTCCTATCTCTTGCAATCGCGAGCTGTCAGCTGTCTGTTCAACTCTATCGGTCTCTCCTGTCTTTATTAGTCTCGGTCTTCCTGCCTGGTCAACTGGTCAATCCGTCGATCTAGGGATAGGCTGGCAAGCAGTTAATCGATATCTGGAATTAGTTCCCCTTCCTTAATTGGTCTTCCTTAATCGGTCTCATGGGTCAGAGTACTTGGGCCTGGACTCAAATAGCCTTTCTTTTGTAGTAAGCCCCTGAAGACGCTCGTCCCGCTCCTCTAGTTCAAGTAGAAAGAGAGTTAAGCTAGCTTAGTGAATCGATTTCTTTTGACAAATCCTCCCCTTCATCCCTTGCTTCTTTGAAAGTGCCTTCCTTTGAGTGAAGGCAGCAGGAGTGCATTGGTCACATAGGCTTGAAAGTACCCGCCCGTGTCCTATTCAGAAAATTCCTTGTATAGTCTAAATGTAAAAGTATCGCGGATTGGCCCTGCTAGTGTGCGAATCCCTTCGCCTCTTCTGTCCATTCCTAGAGAGTCTTATGTGGCCTGGCTTCTTTCATCGGTGGAATCTGCCCTCCAGCCCTTCCCGGTCAACTGCGGAAAACCTTCTCAATGAAATTGCCGATTTTTGAGCCTATCTCGCTAGTTCAAGCCCTCTTATGGGTCTTTTTACAAGTTCTGCTTTCACATGCTCTTTAACTTGCCCTGATCTCCGTCCAATCCACATACATTCATTCAACTCGGTAAATATGGCTTAGCTGGCTCTCTGCCCGCCTCTCTATTATTGATAGGCTCGGTAGGCTAAGTAAGTACTTCCATTGGCCAGTACTTCTCTTGTTATAAACAATATAATTTTTTATATTGTTTGTATTTTTTTTGCCCATTCCCTCCTGAAATAAATTACTAGAGCAATGCAGATTGAAAGAGGAATTTTAGGTTTTTGATACCTATTAATCTGAACCTCATATAAATGATATAAAGAATTTAAAAAGTGGAATACGATTTTAATAAATGTTGCTGTGCGCCCATTTATTTCATATACGAGGCATACCGAACAATGCAATAAATTAATGATAGCTAGGGACGTTGTATACTTATTGTGTTTGGCTTTACAGTATGCAATCACTCGACTGACAGGCGCTGGGACCGATTCAAGGACAAATTGAAAAGTGCAGAGAAAAAGACAGAACAGAAGAATCTATTTTGTCCAAATAAAAGCTGGTCTTTTGGCCTTTCTAGATGTATTCAATGAAGTAGCCTTCAATGGCAGCCAGTCCAGCTTTCCTATCAATCTACCATTCTCCCCCTTCCTACAGTAATTAATTAATCAAAATCAAGGGTAAATATCTTAGGCTGCATTTTGCATTTTTTATTTTAAGGAATTCTTAAAATGTCCCTTATGAAGACTGAATTTTTAATAGAAAAGGAGATAAATCTTTAAAATAAGAAATGTCGGGCCATGTTTGAGAATGTTTATATTAAAAATAAGTTTTTAAAAATATGAATAAACACTTATTTGCATTTGGCATTCAGCTTTTTTAAGTGCTTATTTTAATTAAATAAGTAATTGTGACTCTTTTGTAAAGGTACTTTTACGAAAACACTTTTATAAAGATACCTTTTCTTTCAAAATTTCGGGCTTATTTCCCAAACACCAATAAGTGCTTAATGGTGTGGTCCCCATCCAAATAAGCACACCCAAACATGGTCTTAAACCTCCCTTGACTTTTGGGGATAAAGGGACTTATAGATCCCTTTACTTTTAAGTGGATAGAAACATCAATTTCTATTATATTCATACTAATTCCTCCTATCAAGTTAGCAGATTTTTCCTAATTTCAACTTTACCCACAAGGGGGTGTTCTATAGCAAAGATGAGAAATTGAATGGTGTGGATGAAAACACACCACACCCCAACAGGGTAGTTGTTCTACACTGTGGACAAAAATGTGTAGACCAATCCACACCACACTCTTATGAGTGTTCTACAAGGTGTGGTGCTTTTCAGTCCACACCTTGTTTGATTCCATGCATTTCAACTACAACATTTAAGATGACATATGCTATTAATCAATAAAAAACAATATTTTATGTTTTAGTAATATACACAATATAATAATAATAATAATAATAATAATAATAATAAATTGCTAAGAATTTTAATAATTAATAATAAATGAGTAGTAACATTAATGATATTTGATAATATTAACAACAATATTAATAACATTTAATAATAAGTAATAATATCAATAACAATTAATATTAATAAAAGTAATATTCAAAACTTAATAATTAAAAAATGTTTTAACATTAATTAAAAACAATTATTAATATTAAGAAAAATAATATTTAAAACTTAATAATTAATAAAATAGTAACAATAATAATTAATAAAATAATATAATATTTGAAACTTAATATTTTTATTAATAAAATAAATCCCAACCCCCACATAATCCTAGAGAGCTCTAAATTATAACAATTTATTTGAATAAAATCAATTAGTATCCATATCTAATTTGACTAATTTCAAATTCAATGTTCAACTTAAACAAAATGGATTCAAATTGGAATGGGATTGAATTCAAATTGGAGTTTGGATTCAAATGCTCTCATTGTATTCTTTACACAAGGACCAACAACTGACAAGAGGTATTGGCTTCCAAATCATATCAAAAAAAGTTGAAAACAAAAGGCACGAAAAGAACGAAGAAAATATTCAAAGAACATACCATAGAGGATCTCAACGTCTATGTTCTAACTTGCAGAAAAAAAGAAACCAAGGAGTAGCCAGAGAAGGAGCACTTACCACCGGCGGTACGATGCAGCAATGGTTGAAGTTGCAGAAGCAAGTGAGTGAGCACTGGTGGTCGGAGTTGCAGCAGCAACCGCAGAAGCAAGCAGCGGCGACTGGAGAAGCAATGCAGCGGTGCTCTGTGAGATACTTCAATGGTAAAAAGAAATAGGGTTGGTTTAGGATAAATATTATATGCGAAACACATCAACATAAGATGAGGTTGCGTGGTTTGATCCACGAGAAAAACTCACGAATCGGTTCACACCACAAATGAATCAAACATCCTAAACAGGTATGCATATAATATGTTTAAATCCATGACATTAGCATTATAATATAACGGAAGGGATGTATAGATATAGAGTATAAAAGTCAGAGGAGGTTTATGCATTGGCCAAAATTGAGGGAAGGTTTATGACCTTTTCACAAAACCGAAGCAAGGTTTTAAGGATTAATCCATTATTTATCACTGAACCCAATGCTAGAGGGGTCAGAATGATTTTTACTGCCCGGTTGGGAGGGCTGAAGTGTTGCACCTTCTGGCTTTTGAAGTGGAACCCACACAGACAGTCTGTATAAATTATGTTTGGTGAAAAATATCACAATGCTGTCAGTCAGTCAGCCATTTGAAGGGCTGTTAAGCTTCAGCATCTTTGAATAAATTATAATCGGAACTTGGCCTGTGAAACGAATTAGATACATATCTAATCTTTGGCATTTTATCTTCACAAAGTGGTTGCTCTCATCTCATATTTGAATTGCCAGTTGTCACCTCGAGTGGAGTTAGATTATCAATGTAGCCATGAAAAGATTCAAAATGGTAATATATATATATATATATATATATATATATATATATATATATATATATATATGCAAACTTGACATGATAATGATCTACTCTTTCGGGCATTGGGAATAGAAATTCTCAATCCGATCATCAGGACTAATCCAATTCAATAAATACTCTAGATCATTTTGGATCAGTCTAATTTAATGTTCGAACCGTTCAAATTGTTCAAATTGATTTTAATTTAGACTGATTTTAATCTAAACTCGATCTATTGACACCTGTATTCATAATTTCTATCGATAAATTGGATATTGATTCAATCTGACCCAATCCAATATATATTCATTATGAATGGACAAGCCGGTTCAATCCCATATATACTTTCAACTCCAATTCAATGTCTTATTGATCCGTATAATCCTACCTGTGGGTAGGGATATGAAAAGAGTTTGTAGGTAAGATATCCAAGCTCAGATATCAAATTTATTATTGGTTCATTAAAACAAATAAACTGAAATGTTAATCACTACTTTTTATGTTTTGTCCAAAGCACATTTCTTTGCCATTGGTTAATTTTGGCTGTCCAACCTTTAGGCTCAGTTTGGAAGGAGTACAATTACAAATACGTATAGTACAAAATATAAAGTTTTGCTCTGTACGTATTTGTATTTGTACTCCTTCCAAATGGAGCCTTAGCATTTATAGTCTTATCTACAGTTACTGTTTTGCCTTCATCTTGTTCTCCTTGCAATGTTTCTTTTATCTTTTTGTCTTTTTTCTTTTCTTCTATTCTTTCCTTGGTAGGCAAAAACCATGTTTGGTTCAATTCTATTTCTTTCTCATTTTTATCCAAGCTGAAATTCTAAAATGGACAATAATGGAATAAGCAGAATGAGAAAATATTGCTATGAACCAAACACTTCTTTCTTAAAAATGATTTTTTTTTTCAGACCGACAAGTGTCCTATGTTATGTTGCTCATTTTCATTCTTAAAAAAAAAATTGTGCCGGTATTCATAAACCACTAGCCTAGGTCTCCAATGGTCAATGTTTACCAGTTGGCATAGATGTTTTGTAAAAGTGCTTTTATAAAAGTATTTTCGTAAAAGTACTTCCATAGAAGTGCTTTGATTAAAGTACTTTCATAAAAGTACTTTCGCAGAAGTGCTTTAGTAAAGTAATTTTATAAAAGTGCTTTCGTAAAAGTGTTTTTATTAAAGTGCTTTCATAAATGTACTTTTAGAAAAGTTTTTTCATAGAAGTGCTTTATTGTAAAAGTACTTTTATAAAAGTTCTTTAATGTAAAAGTACTTTTATAAAAGTGCTTTTGTAAAACTACTTTTGTAAAAGTGCTTTCGCAAAAGTACTTTACTTTCACAAAAGTACCTTTTATAAACTTATTTTTACAAAAGTGTGCTTTTGTAAGTGTTTTCATGTAAAAGTACTTTCGTAAAAGGAAATGTCTATCACAATAGTTTTGTAGGCAGAGTTTCCTTAAAGAATGAAAATGAGCAAGATGGGGCATGACTATCTTTCATGCTATAGGTAGACTTGTTCATGGGCCGAGCTTGGGCTTGACTTTTACCAAATTTTGAATGGGGCCTGGCCCGAAGCCCGAGCCTGACAATGTAAGTCAAGCCCGAAGCCTAACCCGTGAATAGGTTTACCTACATGCTACTCAATTTTTGTGCTATGGGGCTAATTTTTCATTCTAAAAAGAATGTGGCCCATGACAAGAATTTGTAACTAAACACTAATGTTATTCATTCTTACTCATTCTTGCCTAGAATGAGCAAGAATTAAAAGAATGAACCCCAGAGCAATGAAACAAACATGGCCTTACATGCTATTGGAAGGGTATCTGGTCCCATGAATCTGATATCACAATTGTGTCTCACAGAGGGTGCCCCATAAATGCCCCACATGCATGCACATCTCTACGTGCATTAGGAACATCTCCCAAAATTGCCAGTGGGAGATGTTCCCAATACACACTTGGGATATGTTGTGGGGCGCAGATGTGAATTCCATAAATCGACAAAAACTCTATAATAAGATTTCATTCCTATAATTGATTCAACTAGGGCCAAGAATCCTTGACAAAAAGGATATAAATACTACAAGACAATCTTAGATAAACCGGAATTGTTCCTACTATTTGGATGATTGTCGAACTAGCCTAAGGGTGCCACGTAGCAGACTCCGTGGTCGCCCTCTTTGGGCCGTGTCAACATCAACTGCGTAATGAGCGAGCACGACCAAGGAGTGTCCCACACAGGCAAAGAAGAGGACTCCGACGGGGAAGAGGGAACCCCCCAAAGACCTCGGTAAACAACCTCATCCCGACAACCCCGGAAGCCCTACTAACCAGAACACAAATATTCAGCTATAAATAGGCATTCCCAGCTCGAGGTAAGGGATTTTTGGGAACTCTCCACTCACTACCTCTTCGCACTATCTCTTCGGCTCGGAACTAGCATTGTCTCAATTTACCCGCCTAGCTGATCCTTTTTTTTACCTGATTGACTTGTGCATCGAAGTGCCTCCCCAGGGAATAATTCCTCGGGCCTCTGACTCCTCCTGTGGTTGCAAATCTCGATGTACAATTTTGCCCTTCCACTTCAGATTCATCTAGTTAGCAGGACTATCTGACTGCGTCCTCGATCCAAAACACCTTGAATCAGACAGCATCACCTACATAATACAAGAGAATCAATGGGATATGCCATCTTTCCACTCCGGTGCTCAAATGTGCAGGAAAATAAAAATGTATTTGGAAGGACATTCATTGTTTCACTTGACAAATATTATGAATTAAAAATATAATTTAACAAGGTTGAGGTCATAGATTGGAATCTCAACCTTTATTAGATTGTAATTCAAGATAAAAATAAGTTAATGAATATAAAATAAAGAAAGAAAATAGCAAACATGAATAATGCTAGGCTATTAATTGTAAGATTGAGATCCAACAATGTCATATTAGAGGTAGCTTTTGGTTTTTCTCAGCTAATGGATCGCATTTGGTTAGTGAATTTATCTTCTTCACATCTTTTCTTTTCTTTTTAAGATTGTGGTTTGGTTGCAATTTTATTTACATTAGCACGGATGCATGGGAGGGTAAATTAGAAAAACGGAAATTTTGGTTTAATTTCGTTTTAGGTTTTGCTTTATTCTGCAGTCTTGTTTTATTTCATTTGTGCCACAATCAAACAAAATAAGATAAATTTTGAAAATAAATCAAAATTTGCACTCAAATCGTTTGCACTAACAATAATTTTGCATCAGTGTAACAATCAAATGTAGCCAAATAGCCTAATTAATTAGTTTCCCATGTCAATTTTTATAGGTGTTCAGAAATTTAAAAAAGAAAAATCATGCTCTAAAAATGAATTTAGAGTGTAGACGTAAAAGGGCAATTGCAATAATTTGCTTGCTTATGCCATTATGTGATTAATGACTGCACAACTGATGAATTACTTGGAGCAAAATCAAGTTGATTTTTGTTTCCCAAAAACCATTCATGTTTTTGAACTATCAAAATAATGGATTTCAAAATAAAAAGAGAGTCTTAAGTGCAAATATTATATAATTTATTAAACATGATATCATATCAGCAGACAGAAACGTATTCTTTAAATAAAAAAGTTCACGAATGAATTTCTGTTTTATTATAGAAATTAAATAAAAACACATGTATACAATTGATGCGGTTTGAATTGAGGTGGACCAGATCCCGTCAATTTAACGAGTCAAACTAAAAGGACGAAGTAGTGCATTGAGCAACACTAACAACAAGACAAAATTCAGATATTGCTAAGAACTCAAGCTAGAAGGAGGTGAAAAGGTCAATCAAGCCAAGCTAATTAGGGCAAACAGGGTTGAGAAAGATGGAAGAGTAAAAAAAAAGGCTAGGGTGCCGAAAGGTTCAAAAGAGAGAGGATACCGATACCTTGATGAAAATAGCATTAAATAGCTGAGTGTCGTGGTATACTCGATTACGTTCATTGTTGGGTGCTTGGCATTCGAGAGGGGAGACTGGCCGCCGAGGTGTCCTGATGATCTCAGGTTCTTAGGCGCGGGTGCTCATTAACGGCGTAGACATTGTGTACCGTACTCTGCTTTCATCCGGGGCTTTGACCTATAGGTTGCCACCGACTCCGGTGCGTGACATACTACCTTATTGACGTGGCTGAGGACATTCTAGATCCTGGGACACGGCAGCAGCCACATAGCATCCTGACCGGAGACCGGATCTACTCCTTACACAGGGCGCCTCACATGCACATCCTACCCTCCATCACAGGCACATCCTACCTTCCATTCATAGGAACATTTCCCGTACTTATAAGTTAGTATTCATGGGAGATGTTCTCAATGCACGGTGAATGTGCATGTGAGGAGCGGTTCCTGTTCTTCCTAACTGGCCAGGGAACGGCCCTAACAACAATAAAAAATTTGATCTTTGTTCTTTTATTTATAGAATTAAGGGGATGTTTGGATCCGTGGCCGTTTTTCAAAAAAAACGGTGCCATATGGGATCCACATAGGTGTTTCAACAAATGCCCATGTATCTCATTGTTTGGTTCAGCTGATTATTAAAAAATCGTGACCCCACTGATGCATGAAATTTGGTGTTTCATGCATCGGTGAGCCATTTTCCCTAACGGTTGACTGATGTGTATCCTATGCGGTGCTTACCTGGCAATACATACATGAAAAATAGTGATAAAAATCACCTTACCAAACAGTATAGTGTTACTCACTGTGTACGTAGTAGAAGCATTTTTTTTTGTAAAAAATGGGTCTTGAAAGCATGAACATTTTTTTATTTAAATCGGTCCCAAAGAATGCTCTCACTTCCAAACACCATGTATAAATTATTTGTCAAGTTGCTTTTATTTTTATTTTATTATTTTTTGAAAGAATTATTTTATTTAACTATATCATTTGATATGGACATTCTTTCCGTAATGGCGTGGCCGAGCGGTATCAACGTTGCGACACTAAGCTGACAAAACATAGAAAATCAAGTCAATAGCATAATTGACATTGAAACTCCTTTAGATTTAGTAGTTGCATTTTTAAATAATTTGAATTTTGCTTTTTTTTTTCCTCCTGTTGTAAATGTTACCATCTCCCATAGTATAACTCAATGAAAACTCCATTTTTTCTTTTTTCATTTTTTTTTGTAATAATGAAAACTCCATTGATGGTGATCTACTGTTTTTCATTGAGATTTACATCTTAAATGCAAGTTGAGTTATTTTTGAATTTTTTTCCCTATTAGTTGCGTTTATTTGAGGTATAAATTCATTTTTACACTGATAAAAAAGATAGTGCTGCAGGTTCAGTGGTCGATGGAAGTTTATATTTTTAAGATAAATTAATATTCTGACCTTTTATCTAGGATTTGTCTCTTTTCTTTTTTCTTAATCTTAGAAATTCATTAGTTTTGTTTTACCAACTTGGCTACCCAGACTGGTGATGCATATTACTTGAAAATTTCCTGATTCGGTGTACTTAAATATCATGTAGTATTCATTGCTATAAAAGATTAAGCATTATGTTAATTGTCGAAAAGGGGAGCTTGTAACTGCTTTATATTCATTTATCAACAAAAAAAAGGGAAAAAAGTAAAATTCATTTGGATTTAAAGATAACTTTTGTAGAAGTTTTTTTTTTTTTCTTTATTTCATAATTGATTACTTTTGTAGAAGTTGATGTTTAATGTCGTCAAAAGTTTTATTTCCTTCTTGATGACTACACCATTTGATCATTCTTTTCATGGGGCTGGAAACTTCCATCTAAGCACTAAGCATGTTTTGTTTTGAGATGGAAGGGGCTCAATTTAAAAGTTCAGTTTCTTTTTTTTTTTTTAGGTTTTTCATTTTGTTTACTTAACTTTCTTGCTTTTATTGGTGCCCAATACTTTGAGTTGCTTTTTTCCTTTTTTTTTTTTTAATTTTAACCATGAAAACTAGAAGCATTACTAGCAGTTGGTATGTTTTACATTGATTATGAAAGAAAAGATTTTTGTATGCAACTTTGTGCTTCTGGTACTGTGTTAACTTCTGCTTGTTTGATTTTGATATCGTAAATATTTTCTTTTTTTTTTTTCTTATTTAATGTAACTGATTGGTTCTTTGTTCAGGTTTCGAAACCAAGACCAAAGAATAAGGTTTGAGTTGTTGGTACAGCATTATTGAACATTGCAGAATTTGCTTCTGCAGCCGAAGAGAAAGAACTTCAAATAAATGTCCCTCTCATTCTGCTTAGTCGCAATGTTGATCCTCAGCCCTCTCTTTGTGTATGTGCTTTTATTATATTTATTTCTTTCTAATTGCCAGTTATATCTCATTTTTCTAGACTTTCCATTTTTCTTTATATTTATAGATTTGTTTTTATCACAGTTATCTCTCAGCTTATTGGAATTGAGAACCACCCAAGAGCATGCAGAGACAGTACCAAGATTGATAGTTTCGGTTCCACTGTCACCTCAGTCTGGAGAATCTATCTCAATAGAGAGGAATGATTTTTCCACTCTCAAAGCAGGTCTAAGAAAAGTAAAAATATTCACAAAGTATCTATCAACTCAAAGATCTAAGAATGCATGCCATGAGGAAAAGGGGAGTGAGGGCAGGTGCTCTGCAAGGAGCGACAATGCTGATTATATATACCCATTACTCCCTTGATGATTTTGATGATGGGGAATTGGAGGATGAGAAGGGAGATTCTAGTTTTAGGAAGTCATTCAATTATGGCACCTTGGCATATGCAAACAGCACTGGGAGATCATTTTACTCTAACAAGAATTATGAGGATTGGATTTACTACAGCAACCACAAATTGGATGTGAGCTACTTACTTGCATGTCAAGGATTTAGTAGCATCAATCGGATATAGGAGGGCTTGGGCTCTTTTTCGTATCCAGAACGGAGGTAGGCTCGCTGTCGCTGCCCAGCATTCCATGTTTATTCTCTAAATTCTAACTACTATAAGAAAAACAGTCTAAGGCAGCGGTTTGGAGCCGGCGCTCTTAAGGACCGCTTCCTTAGAGAAGGTGGCGTTCTCATAAAGACCGCCGCCTGCTAAATTAAATTAAAGAAAAACAAAATCTGGGCAGCTGTCTTTGGCACCTGGCACGAAGCTTTATTGTTTGAACCGGAGACCGTCGCTTCCTGTAGTCCATCTATTTTGTTAGTTTAGTTTCTAGAGATATTTTAAGAATTTATCATCGTTACCCTCTGATTCTCTCTTACAAGGAATTTTTCATCGTTACCCTCTGATTTTTTAAGAATTTATCATCGTTCGCTAATGGATTGGCTGATTGATTAGCTAAGGAATGCATCAAAATCACTTGTATTGGGCACGATTGTAATGGGATGGTGGGGTTCTTTTGATATAAAGAGTGCTCAGATTTAACAACTTCTTGTTGTAATCTTTTTCTTAATTAGTTTTAATAAAATTTTCTTTGTTGCTGATAAAAAAAAGTCTGAGCTTCATTTGGAAAGTAATGTTAGGTTGTAATTGATGTGTAATTTAATGTGGAAAGAATTGAAAATGCTATAACTTTCACAACTTGAGTGAAGCCAGTAGCCTGCCAAACTACAGTCTATCCGAGAAAAGATATGTCCTTGTGGTCGAATAACACCTGTGAAATGAAAAAAAAAAAAATTGCAAGTAGGTAAACCTTGCACTGAACACTGTTACCAATTACCACATGGGTGTCAAGATCGCTATAGATAACCTTCTTAATAAAGTCATTCATCATTTTAGAATTGTGGTGTTAGGCCTCCTAAGTATTTAAAACTATCTATGCCAAAGCTGCATGTAGGGACCATTACTTTAATGGCAGCACTTGTAGACTGCATTGGCATTTTAGAAATTTAAATATACTTTGCTCAACTACTTGATAATTACCAAGACTTCTCCTGTTCTTTGATTGTTAATTAAAACCTTCGCTGTTAGTTGATTTGGCACTACTTTGGGAGTTTTTTTTTTTCTGTGAATGAATGATAAAAATAAATCAGTCATTTGTCAATTGAACAATTGTGAATTACCTAAATACTAAAAAACACGCATGCTAATTGAAGAAGATAGCTGCCATTGTTCGAGAAGATGATATTCATCCCATAAATGCAGAGAAAAGCAGTGTTATCAGACTTAGATTGGACAGAAAAGTAGAATGCAGGTCATGGGTCAAATGGTCTAACATCTGGGTTGACACAGTGACCCATGACATCAATATGAGCAGTAATAGGTTGTGGCTTAATGGTTTTTGAACTTTCATACAAGAGCCTCATTTTTTTGGTAACAAAGCAAGTAATTTCATTAAACAACAACTTTACGGTGGGCACATTAATCAAAGCATAGTCATTTGCGAGAAAAACTCCATCCATGGATGTAAACAAATCCATCATTACAAAACAGAGTTGGGTGATGTCTTAGTTCACAGTGATTTCATGGGCCACTTGGTTGGCTGATCTTCTGACTTCTTAGAGTTGCACTCTCTTGTCTGATGTCTGCTACTAGATTGTAGTCATAATCCATCAGATGCTTCTGCCCCACTTCAATGTCTGTTACCGCTTCTTTGAAATCCAATTCAAACTCCACTCTAGGTAGCCCGAAATCCACTGCCAGTTTGATTCCATTTCTCAGGGCTATTAATTTAGCAGTCTTTGGGTCATTGCACTTTGTCACCCAACCCTTTGCCATTAAAAGATCCTCAGCATCATTTCTGACCACACAACCAAGGAAGTTGGTGTTAACTTTTTTCACAAAGGCTGCATTGCAATTTACTTTGCACCATCCAGATCAGAGGCTTCTGGAGAATGGGGAATATGAACTAGCAAATGTAGAGAAGCTTAGACTTGAACAGCTACAGAGACAGATAAACAAGGTTGCTTTGTAAGAAGGCCCTTCAATTCAATTTCTTGGGTTCTATTCAGTAGAATAATTTGATGTCTTTATTAGCTTCAAAGGTTCTAGAAGTGTGCATAACAAAGATAGATCAGAAATAAAGTAAAATCATAACCTTCTCGTGATGTTTTACTAGAATTTTTTGTCTTTTTCTTTTTCTTCAAAAAATTCATTTACAGTTCCTATACCAAACCATGTTTTGAACTACTCAAATTTAAAACCATGTTTTACAGTTCCTGCTCGAATTCCAATTATAAGTGATGCAATGCTAGTGTGCCCTTATGGATGCTATAGAATATTTTGGTATTCCAATTAATTGCTTAGAGTTCAGCCCCATGTAGATTTTAGTTACTATTCCCATCTTTATAGCTAAAATATTTGAATATAATTCTAATATTTATATGTTTTGATTTGCAGGTTCAACCTATATGTTAAGTAGATTTGCATTGGAAGATGCGCTGCATTATTAGAGAATTTGATTAATTTTTTTAAGTTCTTGTACTATTTATATGTCAACTGCATATTGCATTTGAACAATGTCTTTTGGATATTTTAATATATAATCTTTGAATTAATAGATTTCTTTTGGACTTTAATATATAATCTTTGTATTAAACAGGTATTAAAATGCTAAATCAATAAAAAATTCAGGTACCACAAAAATGCTACAATCAAGCGAGTATATGCATTTTTTTTGAAAAAAAAAAGGTATATGCCGGCGGTCATGTCCGCTAGCTTAGCTACCAATATGACCAATAGAGGTCTAAGCCAGCGGTCATGAAAACCGCCGGTTTAGCCACAAACAACACAAGGTTGCAATCATTTAGCATATAAGTCGGTGTTTCGGACCGCCACCTAAGAATACAAGAGAGTTTAATAGAAATCGAAGGCAGCAGCCTTTTAGTATCTAGGTTGGCAGTCTAAACCACCGCCCAATGAATGCTAAGCCGATAGCTCAGTGACCGTCGCTTCAGAAAAATTTGAACCGGCCACCTAAGGTGGCGGTCTTTTGCATCTAAGCCGGCGGTCTTGACCTAAGCTGGCAGAACTTTAGGGGGCGGATTGAAGACCGCCGCCTTAGATCAAAGCCGGTGGTTGCATGACCGCCAGCTTAGACCAATTTTCTTGTAGTAGAGCATCTATATATATAATGGATTCCATGGAAAGATTATTTTCCAAAGAGTATTGGTTCCCGAATAACCAATGCTTTTTTATCCACCCACTAAAAACAATAAAATCCCCCGCCTCTGTTTCCACCCTTGTATGTGAAGACACAATTAACCAAACAATGGCACTACAATTTGATTGGGTAAGCACGTTACCCAGGTAAAAAAAAAAAGAACTAAGGCCTTATTAGCAGCATTTATTGTATAGTTCTTTGGAGTGTCGATCATTGATTGCATCGAGCAAGAGATGTGAATAGTGTTGTTGATGATTTATTCACGAACAAAATGGCAGTCTAACTCAATGTGTTTGGTACATTCATGAAATGTTGGATTGGTCGCAATATGTAGCTTTAACCATATTAACTCAGCTATTGTGGATGTCATAGCTCGGTATTCAGCCTCAGCTGAAGAACGGGAGACTGTATGATGTTTCTTGGTTTTTTAGGATAGGATAGATGTACCAAGCATGGTAATATAACCTGTGGTGGAGCTCCGAGTGATGGGGCAGCTTGCCCAGTCCGAATCACTATATCCAGTAAGGCATAGATCATTGGTAGATGAGAAAAAGAGGCCTAGGTTGGCAGTAACCCAAAGATAGCGAACAATTTTCATGGCAACATCCATGTGTTCTTGTCGTGACTGATGCATGACCTAATTTAGGATGTTCACTAAATAGCATAAATCAGGTCGTGTGATTGTAAGAAACACTAGGCGGCCAACCAAGCATCGATATTGAGCTGGATCTGGAAGTAATGGGCTGCTGTCATCATGGAAATGTTTCTATTGCTCCATTGGAATATGACTGGGCCGGCACTCCAGCATATTAATTTCTTGAAGAATGTCATGTATGTATTTTTGTTGGTAGAGAAAAGTACCATGTTGAGTAGTGATGACTTCAATACCCAAGAAGTAAGTCAGCAAACCAAGATCTTTAAGAGGGAAGCATGATTGAAGATAGTAATAATGAGATCTTCAATACATGATGAAGAGTCACTAGTAATAATGAGATCATCCACATACACAAGTACACCAGTGAAATGCCCATCACGATGAAGAGTGAAGAGAGAATAATCATTGAGAGGTTGTTGAAAACCATACTACTTCAAGGCGATGGTGAACTTCTCAAACCACATTCGGGAGGCTTGTTTCAGCCCATATAGTGATTTATGTAGTTGCAAACCTTATTAGGTTGACCTTGTTCAAACCCTTGAGGAATAGTCATGTAAACATCTTCATGCAAATCACCATGCAACAAAGCATTATTTACATCTAATTGATGCAAATCCCAATGTCTTGCTGTGGCAACGACAATAAGAACCCATACAGTGACTAGCTTGGCTATAGGAGCACAGGTATCATGGTAGTCTAACCCTTCAACTTGGTTGTAACCCTTTGCTACAAGGCAAGCTTTATACCGCTCAACAGAACCATCTGCTTTTAATTTTTGTACACCCATTTTGAGCCAATGGCTTGCTTTCCTGGGGGTAAATCCACTATACCCCAAGTATTGTTCCGTACCAAAGCATCTATTTCATTTGCCATAGCTTGCTACCATTTTGGGTCCTTGGCAACTTGATGGTAGTTCTGGGGCTCAATGTGAGATGAAATACAAGTGTAGAAGGCAGAATATAAGGAAGCAGGTAGAGAGCAAATATAGTCTTGAAGATGAGAGGGCATGCATCGGGCACGCGTTGGCTTGGGTTTAGCAGGCTGATTAATGATAGGGCCAGGATTGAAAGTGAGTGCTGGTGCTATTGAGGATTCCATGTTGGAATTGGTCATCTGCTCGGATGGGGGGAGTGAGCAACCATAGGTAGGCCATCATCAGCACTAGGTAATGGCACAATCGGAAGTTGTACTTGACTGTTTTGATCTGTGGTGGCGGAGAAAGGGAAGACAGATTCATGGAAGGTGACATCTCGCGAGACGAATATCTAATGTGTGTCAAGATCATACAAATGGTAAGCCTTTTATGCAAAAGGATAACCAACAAAGATGCATCTTCGTGCCCTTGCAGCAAACTTGTCAAGTGGTTTTGGAGCAACTCTAGCAAAGCTCAAGCATCCAAAAACACGAATATGATCATATGAAGGGGCTTTGTGAAATAGAGTCTCATAAGGTGTGCTCCCATTTAGTGTAGATGTGGGTGTATAGTTGATGAGATAGGCAGTTGTTAGAACACATTCACCCCAAAAACACAAGGGCAATGATGCCTAAAACTGAAGAGTTTGTGCCACTTCTAGGACATGTCGATGCTTTCACTTAGCAATTCCATTTTATTGAGGAGTGTCAACACATGAACGCTGATGAATAATGTTATTTGTCATATAAAACTCCATCATTGGTCTAGATGTGAATTCAGACCCATTATCAGAATGAATAACCTTAACTGAGGTTCCAATTTGATTTTTAACCATAGCACAAAATACTAGTAAAAAGAGAAAATGTCTCTGATTTATTTTTCATCAAATACACCCAGCTGCACCGAGAATGGTCATCTACAATGGTTAAGAAAAAATGAGCACCAGTAATGGATGGGGTTAGGTACCCACCCCAAATGTCACAATGCAGTAAATCAAAAGGTGCAACAGCCCTAGAGGTGCTGAGATGAAAGGAGAGCCGAGTGAATTTTGCTTGGTGACAAGCTTCACAGCAACGATCTTCAATAGGGGAGCAGCCAAACAATGAAGTAATTCGGTTGGAGGATGCATGTCCTAACTGTCTGTGCCACAATTGGTAATCAACAATAGTGCAATTATTTATGGTAGGTGAAGTCAAAGAATCAGCATCAGTTGTTGGTAGTGGGGAGGTTGTGGATGGCATGGATTTGGGAGTATGTAGGTGATAAATTCCATTGTGCATTCTACCCACTCCAATCACTTTATTCGAGACTAGGTCTTGCAATATGTAAAATTTCAGAAGAAATATAGCACAACAATGAAGTTGTGAGGTCAATTTGCTCACACATAAGAGATTGCATTGAAATTGTGGGATGAATAGCACTTTATCAATGGTGAGGGAAGGTGTAAGAGATACTGATCCGTAATGAGTAACTAGCAAGACTGTACCATTCGGTAATTTCACAGGACAAGATGATTTCAACCGAATCATATGATCAGGATATGGTGTCATATGATTCGATGCACCTATATCTAGAATCCATGATGATGCATGGGATGAAGATTCAGTGATCATACCAGTAAAGTTAGATGAAATCATACAATTTTTTGATGAGGTCTTCTTGGGTCCAAGATTGTTGATCAGCTTCTGGTACTGCTCATATGTTAGTCCGATGATCAGAGATGCATTATCAGAAAGAGATTGCTTAACTTCTTCTGTCTCAACGGGCGCATGTGCTTGGATCGTGAATTGCCCCCCCTTTCCCAGTTAATAGGGTAGCCATGAAGCTTGTAACAACGACCCTTTGTGTGTCCACCTTTCTTGCAATAGTCGCATTTGAGCTTTGATCTCCATGATGGTTCCCCTGATTTTTGTATTTGGTTTTGTGACAACATTCAAGGTCGTTGCATCTGTGGCATGAATTGATCGCACACCAACAAGAGATTGATGTTGTTCCTCTTGAACAACTAGATTGTAGGCTTTATTGATTCCAAGCAGCGGATCTGAATTGAGAATGTTAGTTCGGATGGCATTGAATCTCTTGTTCAGTCCCATGAGGAACTGATGAAGCCGCTCTCGTTCATGCTCAACTGCAAATTCCTTCGCAGCACCACATGTGCACGTAGGTACCAACAACAAAACTGAGAGTTCGTCCCATAGCCCCTTCAGCTTTGTGAAGTAGGTAGGCTACAACCGATTGTCTGGCTTGCTGTAATAGAGCAATGTCCCGCTTCAGTTGGTGTATGTGTGGCGCATTGCTCAGAGATAAGCGATTTTCAAGATCCTTCCAAATTTCTTGCGCAGTTTCAATGTAAACAACACTTTCATGGAGATCTCTTGCCAAAGAATTAAAGATCCAAGAGATCACCATGGAATTACACTTCACCCAAGCCTGCTCCTTCTTGGAATCCTCTGGTTTGGGCAACGAACCATCAACAAAAGTATATTTGTTCTTCGCTTGCAGGGCGTTGCGCATTGCTCGTCACCATGCCAAATAGTTCTCGCCGATGAGAGGACTCGAAATGAACACCGCTCCTGGATTATCCGACGGGTGCAAGAAATAGGGAGAGGAAGGGTCACTTTCAATCGCCATGCGAGTAGCAGAGAGATAGGGTTGATGTTGCTTTGATACCATAAAAATGAAAGAAACAACCACCCTTTATTCAACATACAGGGGAATTTATACAAGGTAAATAACTGAATTAACTCCTAGCTGGCAATTTTCCAGCTATTTAACTGACACAACTCAACTCTATTTTCTAGATGTATCTGTGTAAATGACATGTGCGATAATACAGACCCTAAATTTCCAACAATTCTGATGTATGAATTTAAGTTTTACTAATACAACACACTTATCCAATTCAAATTGAAAACCTAGAAAAAAGCAATGAGCAAACCACAATTTAAAACCCACCAAAATCATCAGGTCAAGAACTCGACTCTCATTTATAATGACTCATTAATAATTCTGAAGTCTAAATTATCATGCACCCACCCCTACTTCACATTCCCTAATAGAACTTTCTAAGGCAAGCCCGTCCAAATTACATAACAAGTCACAACGCCAGTCAAGTGCAGACTCAATACTTGGAACTTGGAACATAAAAGCACTGCCGATCTTTATTGATGGATACTTTATAATTTTGCAACTTATTCGGGTAAGTGCATTGACCTAGGTAAATGTTTTCTGAGTAATATTTTACTTATCTATATATTTTTTTCAGGTTTTTCAGAAAGTAATCAAATTATATTTTTATCTATAAAAATTAATATTAAAAAGGGTAAAATTGTCTTATCATGTTTTATAAAATTTTCTCAGTTATTTATCTACTTGGGAGATGAATAAATTTTACCGGAAAAAGTAAAACTAATTTTACCATGGAGTCCATTCATGATGCAAAAAGCATATGCATGACCCCCCATTTGCCGGTAAACAAACGGGGCCTGTGACTTCGTTGTCATGCTTAATGCTTTCATGCAAGAAGGGTAGCGTTTGCCACCGTTCAAATGGTTACAGGTTATTAGGTGGAGCCAAACCTTTAGTCAACGTAGGTAGCAGTAATGACCCAAGGTCAGCAAGTTCAGACTAGGCATAAGAAAAATGTGTGAGACAAGGGTGGGCCTGCTTTACTACTGTTTGGAGGAC
This sequence comes from Nelumbo lutea, assembly GCF_056320005.1. Taxonomy (NCBI): domain Eukaryota; kingdom Viridiplantae; phylum Streptophyta; class Magnoliopsida; order Proteales; family Nelumbonaceae; genus Nelumbo; species Nelumbo lutea. The sequence continues at coordinate 211,111,435 of NC_142684.1, forward strand.
GATCCATGCACATACATGGGGCCCATTATTAACTATCCAAGCCCAAAATCATCAAGCTTGTAGATTGGGCAATAAATTAAAGAAGCATCTTTTGCTTTTTGGAAGATGTAGCCCTTGGGTCACATTTCTAACGTGTTCCAATGATTATTATATATCAAACCAGAGAACTGATTTAATCAATCACGTTTTAATTATTGTTTTTAGTTTTATTTTTATTTTTTTGAAGCCAATCAATCACGTTTTAGTACAAATACAAATATGTATAGCATAAATACATACCAAATAATATAAAATATAAGGTTTTACATTCAGTTGTATTCCTTTCAAACTCAGCCTTAGGCACAAGCACATGAATTGCACCAAACTCTGTTAATATAGGAACCATTCGGGTCTGGCCCATCCCAAAAACCGAAATGGTGGGGAGTCTCGTCAGTTTGCAAATTAACTCGGTTACCAGAGTTTCTATACGCAATATTGTATTGGTTTTCAGGGTCATCTGGGCCTTTCAATAGGAAATTAAACATTAATCATTTAATACCCATATTAATAGTGAAAGAAGATAATTAGATAAGAATGGTTCAATGTATTACTGATTGATCAGGGGTTCAAATATAGGGCTGTTAGTTTATAGGATAAGTACATTAGTTAGGATAACTCTATCTGAGGTAGAGTTAGAGATGAACTATGAGTTTGGAGGATAATCTCCCTAGAGGATAACCATTATCTAGAGTTACAGTCCATTCAAGGATATAGGATAATCCATGCAAGGGTGGCGTGAGTACGTGGGGTTCTAACTCGCCCCCTCAAGCGATGTCGTGGTAGTCGTGGAATGCTTGTCACGGAGGAAGGAGAAGCAGTGAACGTGCAAAGGCTTGGTGAAGACATCTTCCATTTGATCAATGGTGGAGAGGAATTGAATCTGATCTCAAGGAGGCAATGTTGAACTTTGTCTCGAACAAAGTGATAATCCAGCTCGACATGCTTGCTGCGAGAGTGTTGAATGGGATTGGAAGCAAGGTAGGTGGCACCGATATTGTCACACCACAAGACAGGTGAGGAAGTGGGAGAGAAGCCCATTTCATGAAGGAGCATTTGAATCCAGACTAGTTTGGCTGCAAGGATGGCAAGAGACTTGTACTCCGCTTCAATGCTAGATCTAGAGACAGTGGAGTGTTTCTTAGAGGACCAGGATATGATGTTAGGCCCATATTAGATGCAATAGTTGCCATGAGACCGTCGGTCATCAAGGAACCCAGCCCAATCCGAATCACTATAGCCATGAAGCTTACTCGAGGGAGAGCGATGAATATGAAGTCCAATGGTGTAGGTGTGCTTGATGTAATGTAGGATACACTTGACAACAGCCCAATGGTTAATCGTGGGCTGGGACATAAATTGGGCCACCTTGTTCACAGAGAAAGCCAGGTCTGATCGAGTTACGGTTAGGTACTGTAGAGCACCAACAGTGCTTCGATACAACGTTGGATCATCAAAGATGTCAGAATCATCAAGGAAGAGTTTAGTATAAGTCTCCATAGGAGTGGTGCACAGTTTAGCATCTATCATGTGAGTGCGGTGAAGAAGATCCAAGGCATACTTGGATTGAGAGAGAATCATGCCATCGGCGGTGGGCTAAGATTCAAGCCCAAGAAAGAAATGTAAAGGCCCAAGATCTCATAGAGAGAATTCAGAAGCAAGGGCATGAATGAACAGATTGTCGTAAGCCATAGAGAGAGCAATGTAATCGGCAGACATGATCGGGTAGGATGGATGCCAAAAACCGGGTGGCTGGCTCATGTAGACTTCCTTGGTTTAGTAGCCATGACTTTAAGCATTGTTGACGTCCAACTGACGGATAGACCAGGACTTGGACATGGCAATGGAGAGAACCAACCTGATTGTGTAAGGTTTAGCAACCAGGCTGTAAGTATCCGAAAAGTCAATCCCCTCTTGCTGGTGATACCCTTTGGCAATGAGACATGCTTTGTATCGTTCAATGGTACCATCGGCGCAGCACTTAATTTTGAACACCCAACGACATCCTACAATATTTTTGTCTTGTGGTGGAGGATCAAGAGACCGGGTTTGGTTCTGAACCAACGCAGAGGACTCGGTATTCATGGCATCACACCACTTTAGATCACGCACAACTTGAGTAAAGGAAGTGGGCTCAATGTCAGGGGTGACCGAAGTGAGAGCATACCTGGGATTCGATTTGATGACCCCAGATTTGGACTGGGTCTGCATTCCATGTGTAGGAACAGAAGCAGAGGCAGAGGAGGCCATCAGATCCGGATCTAGAAGTGGAAGAGGAGCGGCGGTGTTGCTGGACTGTATCATGGAAGACTCGTGGGAGTCCACAGGAGAGTGGGCCGAGGGAGGAGGAATGGGCCAGTGAGGAGACTGTAGTGGGTTGAGAGGTGAGCGGTGCTGCAGTAGTAGGTAGCTAATGGCACAGGGCCAGAATTGGTGGCGGGCCCAATAGAGAGGACATGTCTTGGGAGCACGAAGTCATAATACATGAAGAGGAATCATTGTTGTAAGAGAAAGATGTCTCATCGAAGATAACATCATCAGAAATGTAGAGACGACTAGTAGATTTGTGCAAGTAAAGGTAACCCTTATGACAAGAGCTGTATTCGAGGAAAGTGCAACGAAGAGTACGGAAATCAAACTTGTTGCGGTTGTAGGGATGCAGGTTGGGGTAGCAATCACAACCAAAAACTCAAAAGTGATAGTAATCCGGGGGACGCCCAAAGAGCAGGTCATTTGGAGACTTGTGGCCAAGAAGCGGGGTCGGAAGGCGATTGATCAAGAAAACTGATGTGGCAAAGGCTTCACTCCAGAACTATCGAGGAAGCTTGGCATTGTCAAGGAGTGTTAGACCAATATCAATAATGTGGCGGTGTTTATGCTCGGTGATGCCAGTTTGAGCGTGAGTGTGTGGGTAGCTACAGCGGTGGACGATACCGTGTTCTTGTAAATAAGCATGGAAGTTGCAGTATTCGCCCCCTTCATCAGTGTGTAAGATTTTGATGGGCCTATTCAGTTGTTTTTCAATCATGGTCTGAAAATGAATAAAAGTATACAATGCTTCAGATTTTGTATGCAAAGGAAAAATCCAAGTAAGTCTAGTAAAAGCATCAATAAACTCAATGTAGTAATGGTGACCATTATTGGAGGGCACAAGAGAAGGCCCCCATAAGTTAGAATAGACAACATCTAAAGGAACAGACCCACTAATTGATGAAGGTGGATGAGGGAGATGATGAGACTTTCCACAAACACAAGAAGAGCAAAAATTTTAGACAGACATGGAGTCAATTGGTAGGTGGTGCTGCTAAACAATTTGCTGAACTACATGGTGTTGAGGATGTCTGAGACATCGACAATAGTACGTACCCCCATCATGGCCACAAGTCCTTTATTCGAGCTACAGGAAGAAACAGTGAGCTGATAGAGACCATCTTTAATTGACCCTAAAAGGATTGGTGTCTCCCAAATTTTGTCCTTCACAACAAAACCCGAATCATCAAATTCAAAAAGAACATTATTGTCTTGGCAAAATTGACGAACTGATATCAGATTTTTGGTGATGTTAGGTACATGAAGAATATTTTTTAAGTGCAATATATGGGAAGAGGTATGAAGAGAATTATGTCCAATGTGTTTGATGTCCAAATCTGTCCCGTTACCTACGGCTATCTTGTGATTGTCGTTGTAATCAGGCCAAAGAGAGAGGTTTCCAAGATCAGTTGTAAGGTGATTCATGGCATCGGCGTTAGGGTAGCAATCGTCATTAGAGGATTCCGAGGTATTGGAGGCAACGAGGGCCTTAGATGGTGGGTTATTCCGGATGCCTGAAAACTGAGATTGAAGCGATGGAAGAAAGAGAAAGCTGAATAGCCAACCTTGCCACAAACCTGGCAAGTGACCTTCGGTTGAGATGGAGTATTGTTATTGTAATGACCCTTACCTTTGCCACCACGTGAAGAGGGGTTGTGACCGCGACCACCCCGGTGAGAGTTGGATGGGCGAACTCCTGGTTTATGAATAGCTGAGTTGGCAAAAAGTTGAGTGTCAGTGAGAGTAGAGTGTTGGCTGTTGTGGCGGAGCTCGAACTGATGGAGGAGACTATGAAGTTCTTTGAGAGAGAGAGAGAGAGGGTCGTGTCTGGTGGTGATGGTGGTGACGAGTGGATCATAGTCTGGTCCCAGACCTCCCATGGTGTAGAGGATGATATCATCGGATGAGAGACCTTGGTCGGTAGCTTCAAGGGAGATGATGAAGGCCATTTTTAAGTTGCATGATCCTGGTTCATGAGGGAGAGGCATATATACAAGTCAGGGTCATCGATGCATCATTAGAGGTTCTGCAGCCAACTACCTGAGCAAGAGCTACTTTAGTGAGAGTCGCGAGCAATTAGCTAAGCAAGAGCTTGTCTTGGATTTGTCTTGAGGTGAATGTTGGGTTCACGGTTTTGACACCGGCAGTGTCTATTGTATCACTGAGGAACTGAGGGGGACATTGGGAAGAGCCATTGAGATAGAAGAACAAGCCCAGCCCTTCAAGCATATGTTGGTACTGGGCCTTCCACAACAAATAGTTGTGCTTATCTAGTTTGGCGGAAATTAAATTGGCAAGATTGTTGAAGGGGGAAGGGAAAGGAGAAGAGAAGGAGGAAGAGAGTGAAGATGTGTTGGCAGCCATGGCTCTGATACCAAGTGAAAGAGGATAATTAGATAAGAATGATTCAATGTATTACTAATCAATCAGGGGTTTAAATACAGGACTATTAGTTTACAGGATAAGTACATTAGTTAGGATACGTCTATCTGAGGTAGAGTTAGAAAGGAACTATGACTCTAGAGGATAATCTCCCTAGAGGATAACCATTATCAAGAGTTATAGTCCCGGGTAAGTGTTTCCTAGGAAATGGCCACTGCCTTACTTGGAAAATAAAATGCCCCTTTTAATAATGGATTTTTATGGATAAAATGTCCATTGCCTTATTTACCTAGGAAACAAAAGAATATGGGTAAATGCAATTCCTAGGAAACACTTACCCGGGTAAGTGCATTTACCCAGGTAAGTAACTTACTGAAAAGCAAACGGAACCTTTGAGTCGTACACTCTTCCGATATCAATCAGGTCAAATTGTATCAATCAAACTTGAAGTTTGAATGTTTGGTCAATTTGATGGGTTTGTAACACTAGGAGATCCAATATGGTATAGGCATATAATTCACATAAGTTGCCAACTACTAATTGGTAAAGTCTTTGATTGGTGGTAGCAAAGACTTGGGTTCAAATTCAACCATACCTACGGTTGGGGGTCTAATGGGTTTTGCATAGAAAGTGAGTTGTGATGATAGAGTTGTGGTGATTGAGCACTTGTGTTCTAGAGAAACTACCTAAATTAGCTTTGTAGTTGTGCTTTTCACATCTAGAACGGGTCCAAATCTACTAGGTATAGAATTGTAAGTACATTCAATGTGCACTTAATAAATATTCAAACAATTATATCAAAAGTTGTTTTTAATCTTTTTTTAGGGTAGATTAAGGGTAATTTAAAGGATAAGTGTCAAAATTTTTCCTAAGTGCTTACCCAATATGCTCACCATGTATACATGCCTACCTTGTATTAGTAACATCTTCCCATGAATAATAAATACAAGCACGGGACATGTTCCCACTTCCCACTGTGCGGCCAAGATATACTGTGAGATTGATGTAAGGAGCACTCTATGAGGAACAAATCTAGACTCCTAACATTCTCATGTAGGACCAATTCAAAATGCTATTAGGATACATTTAAATATAATTTATGTCCGCATATCACATGGGATATACGGTGAGTCCCCATCTCACCTCATAGTCAGATGTGTGGACACAAATCATATTGGGACCGCGTTGGGGGCAGTTTTTGATCCCATCAACGATAAAACAAGCTGAGTGGTCCAAAGAAACTAACATGCCAACCTTTCAACGAAAGTGGTGATAGCGGGATTCGGATCCACATCTCTAAGAAGCTAACATGCCAATCGAGCCACCACCATTCAATAGATGTTTAGCATCGGTGCTAAGAACATAATACCAATTTTTCAGTACCGTTTTCGCAACACTTTTTCTAATGTAGCATCATTTTTTAGAAATTTGCATTGATGCCAAACTGGTAGGAATTGACATTGTCGATGCCATAGCCATACCCAACACATCCTAGAAGGAATTAGGTAAGTAATGTCTTAATTGGACAATAAATAGGTGTCGTATGCATGTATGTAACATGTGCCTTTACAAGCATGGACCAACTATTTGGTAAGAATTTGAGAAATTCCACGTCTCCACTCTTCCAATAATGCACATGCATTGATGGAGGTAGCATCAACATCAAATCATGGGAGACCAAATCTTCTCCACTTGTCATGTACTTCCATTCCATAAATAACAAGTGTCATATTTACGATGCATCATTATCATTAGATTGTGATATAAAAGCCCAACTGGCCCAAAGAATCAAATCGGGCGGTTGGGTATTGGTCATTTTTATGGGTTCATTAATTTTTTTTATTATTTTTGGACGGAAACTTGAAGGACTAGTATAAATTATGTTTGTGAAACCAAGAAAAAATTGATTGTTTATGTTCAACATTGCATGCGGTTGGTATCACATTAGCTCAGCCCAATCAATATCCCTATGTGGTATTCGACTTTTTTTTTTACCAGATTTTAAGTGGTATTTTAAAAGACATAAATATCCTTCAAATGTCATCTAATTCTTTTTAGCAAACATTCAAATATTGACCCCAATTTTCTTGAATCAAAGAGGCAAAGATTTGAGACTACTCACTTTTATCAATGTTTGGATGGTTGGTAAAGAGAATTAGATGACACTCGAAGGGCATTTGTGTCTTTTCAAATGCCACTTAACAACTGGTTAGCAACATGTTTTGGATTGGCACATTTTGAAAGTTTGGATATTAAATTATCGCATTTTAAAATTCGGGGACCAAATTAGCAATAGGCCCAAAGTATAGGAAACTAATCGGGAATTTTCCCCTTTTTTTGAATAACGAATTTTCATTCAAAGCAATCAATACCCCATAAAAGTTACAAAGATAACATAACAAAACAATGATAGAAAAGAAGACACACAAATACTATGCATTTTGATCCATATCCAGAAGCTCCTGAAGTCAGATTGAGCACTCCTGAATAAAAGCACCCCAATCATTAAAGCCTTTTCTTGCAAACTCGTGAGCAGCTCTGTTTAGGGACCACCTTGTATAGCTAAAAGAGCAGGACAGAGAACTCGCCAAGGTTTGAATGTCCTTCAGTAAAAAGAAAGCTTCAGCATCTATCTCCAGCTTTCGAGACTTAGCAGCATTGGATAGACTTAAGCAATCAGATTTCACAACCTGGGAGCATCCACATGAGCAAGCTAAATTTAGACCACTTCTAACTGCGAAAGCTTACGCCTTGATGGGAGAAAGGACCTGGCATTTCCTAAAACAGGCAACCACAAAAGGACCATGGTGATCCCTGATAATTTCACCAAACTCTCTTTATTTAGACTCAAAAAACATCCATCCGTATTCACCTATACAATGCCAAAAGGAGTGATCCATCGAACGGGGCCAGAATTAGTACTCCGGCCCATTGATGAGTTAACTTTGGTTGTTGGTGGCCAATGGCCTATGCTGTTGATAGCGTTTTTAGGCTGGACACGTTTATCAATTCACGTCTATGTCTATGTTTATGGGTAAAAAGAAATAGGGAGAAATTACTATTTTACCTCACTCTATTGATAATATAGCATTCCCAAAAACAATGTTTTCAAAACCAAATCAGACCGGAAAAATTGGAAACCGGTCACCTGATTGGTTCCGTTTCACCCAAAATTGCTTTTTGGCCAAAAAACATTGATTTGGTTAGCGAACCGCTAACCCAGGCCATCGAACCATCGACCCATATAATGGTTTTTGACCATTTTTCGTTTTTAAATGTTTTTTGTCAAAGTAGGTAATCTACTCAGGCTGGACGGTCAAACTGTTCGACCCAGGAACCGGACCCCAGAACGGTTCCTTGTCCAATCCAGTTTTAAAAACCTTGCCCAAAAATTTTCTTAACCGCAAGGTTGTTGGCCTCCAACAGCCAAGGTTTTTTCCCCATGGATGGCATGATAAGGCATAAAGTCAGCACACAACTGGCCATGCCACCACCCAAATTATATAGTCTTTGGGGACCCCAATTGCTATTTTTCCATTTCCTTCAGTTATTTTTACAGAAATATCCGAAATAGTTTAGGGTAGGGTGAGCAAACGATTTATTCAATTAAAAATTGAACCGAATAAAATGAAATAATGAAAAATCGAATTAATCAAAACCAAAATTTTTGGTTAATTCAAAAATTGAATTAACCAAATTCCAAAAGCTGAAAATTGAAACTAAAACCGAAATTTTATAAAACTATAATAACTAAACTGAAGCAACTTCTTTTTTTTCAGTTTTATCCAAACAATGCTCATCCCGAGTTTGGGGTATTTGTGTATTTTGGCTTTGGGGGAGGAAAATAACTTAAATGCCCCCCAATAGATATATGATAGTTAGTTTGGGGGCATCTTAGTAAAGTGATAAATACCTTTTCAACAACCAAAACACCCCTTTCCAACTACTATAAAATAACTAGGTTCTAAGGGTACTTTGGTTAATTGAATTAATTACCCTTATCTCTTGGCTCCCTAATCACTCTCAACTTTATTCAAGTTTCAATAAGAAGGCATTCTCAAGTGTCTCAAGTTAGCGATTTGGGAAGCTTATATGTTTTCATTAGTTGAAATTGGAATTCCGGACCAATGGACTAGATAATTGGTAATTAATTTTTACTTTTTTTATTTTTAATATTTCATTTCCATATAACTTTGACTTCAATATTGTCCAACTACAACACAATAACATATGGGCGTAAGTGGTATTGTTGTTGATGAAGCCACCATATTATTAGCAAGGTTTTAAAATTTGAACTAGGTGTTAGTGGTGCAACAACTACTATAGATTCAGTCAAATTTCAATTTTCAAAAACCTATGATGAAATAATATTGCCACCTAATAGAATGCATTGTCTAACTTACAATTAACAATTCCTTTATTGATTTAGAATTAAATTAAAAAATAGAATACCGACTATTACACTAAGAGGTAGATTGGTATTGGTATTGATGCAATAATTACAGTATTGCAATAATGTTGTTCTGAAATCTGACATCTAAAAGTGCAATAATTACATTAAGAAATATATTGGTATTGGTGAATTTTTCTTTGCTCTAAACTCTGAATGCAAATGTTATTCTTAATTCTTAATTCTTAATTCTGAAAATTATCAAATATCCATTTTGACCCCATAAATGAGAGTTTTTGTTTGTCTTTTTGGGAGTATCATTGGAAAACAAAAAATTGTATAATTGCACTTTAAGATATAAGAGATAAAAAAACGAACAATAATTTTTCTCTTAAGTTCAGTTTGGAAAGACTATAAATGCAAATACGTACAGTGCAAATACATACAAAATAATACAAAATATAAGGTTTTGTGCTCTACAAATTTATATTTGTACTCCCTCTAAACTGAGCCTTAAAGTTAAAGATTCATCTTAAGAGATAAGAATTACTAGAAAAGGAACATACCCTGAGTTACATCTCTTACGTCTCATCTAATAGTGCAATCCAAATACGGACCACTACATAGTACCCTACTTTCCTAATAATAAAGTTGTGAACACCAACTTCAAAACGCATGAATTAGCAATAACCAATTCCGTCAAACCATCATGGGAAGTATTTTCTTCTCGTTTGAGGGTCACCTTTGTCACAACACTTTTACGTTGCAGTTGTAAGTAGCGGTCGTCAGTGCAAGGGATAGAGGAAATTGATGAGCGCTTTCGTCACAGCCTTGGATCATACTACAAACAATGGTTGCCGGTGCAAAGAAAAAAAAATAGAGGGAGATATTGGTCACCTCCATCACAATATTAGATTGCCATCGAAACTTGAGAGTAAACGCCAAGGAAAATCAATAGATGGGGATCATGGTTTTAAAAGGCTACTGAGGCGATGCTGACCAAAAAGGCCTGGCCTCAATAGCCTTTGTCTCCATTGCCAAGGCTTAGGCCTTGAGTTGTTAGAGGCCTACGTCTTTAAGCCTTTAGTCTTGTGATGTACAAGGCCCAAGGCTTAAATAAGGACGGTTTTTTGGTAATATTGTTAATGGAAGTTATTATTAAATTATATATAGGTTGTATTTGGCATTAGGGATGGAAATTTTCCCCATCCCAACGGGACCCGACTTGGGGATTGTTTTGGCAGGATGGGGATAGGGACAAGTATTAATAGGAATCCCCGGTCATGGATGGAATTGAGGTCCTCACCCCATCCCGACCCCTATTATATATTAAATATATATTATTATATTATTTATATTATATATATATATATATATATATATATATTAAAACATATTTAAAGCATTATTTATAATTTAAATTTTTTATTTATTTTTCAAAAAAAATACTGTTATCTAAAAAAAATTTGCGGATTTGGGTCCCCATAGGAAACCCATCCCCGTCAGGGATTGGGGATGGAGGACAAATTTTATCCTGACGAGGATCGGGGACAGGCATGGGGGTTAATTTTAGAATTGGGGTCAAGGACGGGGAATATGACCCCTGTCCCGAACCCACCCTGTTGCCATTCCTATTTGGCATTCCTTATTTTAAGGACTTATCTCCTTTTTGCACTTAAAATGCCTCTATGAATATTGAGTTATTAATTGCAAAAAGGAGATAAGTTCTTAAAATAAAGAGTACAAAATGCAGCAATAATCTTCCAAACTTCAGTTTATGCCATTAAGGAGTCCACAACCTCCTTAAGAACTTATTCACTAAAAGACAAAGCAATAAACTTTAACAATTCAGCATATTCAACTATTATGAAATGACCCCTAAGTTACCTCATCCAAATAATTTCTTTATTGACTATGCAGCTAAAATTACAAGTCTAAAACAAACCAATGGAACTACAAATCATTTTCTTTTATCAATAATGAAACTACAAAGAATAAAAAAACCTCCATGCTTTTAGACTACAATGAGAAAAACAAAAACAAGGAACAAAGTATTAGAGAAAATATAAAATGAAAAAAAATAAAAAAAGTTTGGCACTTTGTATATATGATTTTTTTAATAAAAAAAAATTGTTAGCTTGGTCCCTAGATCAGGTCAAGTTCATGTTGTTGGGTAATGTAAATCTAGAAAAAATAACTTATCTTCCCTTCATTTTTTTCTAATAAATATAAATACATAGTTTTTATTTTATTGTTTTTTTTTTGTTCGAGGCTTACGCCTCAAAACGCCTTGACGCTTAGGCCTCACCCCTTTCACACCCAAACGCCTCACCTCCGCCTAGCCTATTAAAACCTTGATGGGGATAGGGGATTAAAATGCATTTTTTATGTTTTTTATTTGTTTTATAGTTTTATTTTTTACATTAATTTTAAATTTAACCTATGAACCGCTGCTCGAGTTAAATGGTTTAATGCCTCGACCATCCGGGCCTATGCCATTCTTAAAACCATGGTTGCCAATGCTAGGGGAGGCAAGATAAAGACCAACAAAGTTTGGAAAAGGTTAAAATGGAAATATTGAGAGAAAGGGAAAAAAATGTTGTTTGCAAAAAATGTAGGAGTGATTTTAGTTATAATAGTAGCAAAGGTGGTATTGGCAATCTGACTTGACACATAGCTAGTCATTTCAGAAAAAAATTAATGAAAATCAATCATAAATTGAGCATCGGATTTTTAGTAATTTTAGATATTCACAAGAAAAAATAAGGCAAGAACTAGCAAAATATATTTTACATGGTAAAAATTATTTTATTAGTTAAAGACCCTAGGCATGGAAGACTTTTCCAACAATCTATAAATCCCCAATTTAAAAACTTTTGTAGAAATATTATTAAAGCATATGCTTTAATTTTTTTATTTATATAAATAAAATTTAACTTCTATTTTTTCAAGTCTTAATTTTATAATTTCACTTACACTAATATTTCGACTTATAAATATAATATTAGTTATATTTATCACAAGCAATGTTTAGGAAATTAGACCAGACCACTAGTTGGACCGGTTGAATTGTGAAAGGTCATGATTGGTTAGGCCACACCCCAAGAACAAGAATTGCTAAAAGCCGGTTGATTGACCAGTTTAACCACAAAACCAATGAATCGATCCTGATTTTAACCCCTCGGGCCATCAAATAATTAAAAATATTTAAAAATTAAACTTGTTAGCATATTTAGAGAAGAGTGAACCTTTAATCCGTTAAGTGGCAATTTTACAGTAAGTACTAATTTTCTCTCAGATGTTACATTAAACAATTTGTGATCTCCAAAAAGTCATTAGACCTTGGAGGTCCATTAACTGCAAATAAATGCCACCTGAGTGTGATTGACTTTTATACTCTCACATAGTATGTAGTATAGATTAATGTTTCCAAAAACCACATGGAAATGAAGCCACTTTTTGTCTAATGGCAAATCCAACCATACAAAGCACGAGAAGTAGGATTGAAACAGTAAGGAACATTGACGCTATTAGCTATTGATTGTTAATTTGTTATTGCTTTTACGATTATCAAGAATGATTTTACTATTCAAGCAACACTAGCTATTAAGTAGGGGTGATCTTAAAAAAACCAAACCAAATTGACGAGACCAAATAAAAAAAAAATCTGATTAAATAAATCGGTCGGTTTGATATTTTTGAAAAAAAAAAATCAAAGGTACCAGTTTAGTTTTTATTAAGCAATATAAAATTCGATAGTTAACTGAATTTATTTTTTATATATATTTTATAAATTTTGATTAAGCAATATATATATATATATATTATATTTTTCATATATATTTTATATGCATTTCTAGTATTTTTATTATATATTCATATATTTATTTAAAATATATATTATAAATATCAAAGAATTGAAAAATTGACGAACCGAACTAGCAATTAATCGAACCATTACAGGGTCTACAATCTGGTTCTGAAATCTAGTTTTACAAAATATATTTATATATTATATTATTGTTTTATGAAAATGGTTTGTAAAAGGTTTTAACCTCGGGATCCATTCGAGTAGGAGTGTGACACTACACCTTGCAGTCAGGGGAGAGGTCCTTCATTGTTAGGCATTGTTCTGACGATTATGAGCCAAGAGGTTAAGTATAAGAGACCATTACAAGGTCGATTATCCGATGCACTTTATCTTACATAAGTCCATTGTCCTTGGGTCTTTATAAGGTGGTTGAATAAGGATTATTTAGGTGTAAATGTTGGGCCTAAGCTAAGCCCATGCAGATTGGCTTAAGGATTTACTGCCCCAAGTAGTGAATTCGGCCCAATCTCTTTCAAAGGTGGGGCCGAACCCTCATGGACTTGTGTGAGACCTTTGTGGGGTCCCACACCATACAATATCATGCCCAATGTGACCATGCTACAGTTAGGAACGTGAGCCTTTAAGATAAATGGGTTTTAAGGCCCATTACTAATATGATTAGTTAAGTGGTCACATGACAACTTTTGGGTCAAAACTGGGTATGGATCTGGGTATGGAGCACTTATCCTTTTAAGGGGATAATGTTTATCAATTAAGAAAAGAAAACCTCTTATTCAAATCATATTTGGATTATTTTCGAATCAAATTAGGAGTTTGCTCCATATAGAGATAAAGAGAAGTGGGCGAACCAGTCTTGGACTTCCACTCCACATTCTTGCTCTCTCTTCTTCTCTCTTGTCTCTCAAGAAACCCTATTTCGACCTAAGCTTTCAAGAATTGATTTTTATCAATTTCATTCTGTGTTTTTGCAAGAAAAACATTAAAGAAATTTAGGATCACTCATCTTGCTCTATCCAAGCCAGTTGGATAGCAAATTTGCTGAAACCAGAGTTGTTGAATCAGTTTTGCCCGTACACTGTGCCATCTTCAGTTGGAGGCTGATTTTGGAACCGATATTGGGCATGAACTTCTACTTTGGGAGCTACAATTTGTGGTCTCTGTATTAGGTATAATCTCTTTTCAATTTATTTTCAAATCTAGTCCGGCTCATCGATTAAAAAAATTTAATTTTCAAATTCATCGGGAAGTCGACTGTCAAAAATGTTAGAAATTTTTTTTAATTTTGCCCAGCCATCTAGTATGGTTCATCCATCCATATGATGGATTCTAAGCCCTTCCAACAGAACATTATTTTATTGAGATTGGATTTATTCTTCACAAATTTGGTCCTCACATTGTCCTCACAACATTTGAAGCGGTACATTGAGAACATCTCCAAACTCATATTTTCATTTAAGGGAAGATGTTCCTAGTGCATGGCTGGAATGGTTGTGAGGACTAAGTGAGGACCAAATTCGTGAGGAAAAATTCTAGATTGTATTTTGTCCTCCTTCAAATCAAGTTTTAAAACTATGCCCGGATTTAGAGAAAAAAAAAAGAAAAGAAAGAAACTATGCCCAAAGGTTAAACCAATTTTTATTCCACGTCAATGGGTCATAGTTCAATAATTTGAATTAATGTATCAACTCATGATATTATATTATAAACAAATTAAAAAATAATAATAATAGAAAAGCCTACAACTGATTAAATGGATCAAATGGATTGATGGTTGAACCATCCACTTTAATGGTTGTTAATTGAGTCAATAGTTTTTCTTGTAATATAGCATCTTAGAGGTCTAGGCTAAGTTTGGAATTACTTTATTTTTATTTTTTCTACAATTATAATTTCAATTGCTAAAAATGTCAAGGAGTACATCATGTGGAGAAATCCAAACATATTCATATTGAATTCCCCTAAACCTTGTAACCAAAGTATGAGAAATCAAACTTAAATATCTATGCACATGAAAGAAACATAAATCACCAAAACAAGCAGCAACGTTCTTAATGTCAAATATAACTAGTTGAGCAGCCCATGAAGAAGAGAGCAATGTCTCTCGCAAGGCAGTAATCACGTTGAGATTGTCATTTATCACATAGATTTTTTTATGATAAAACACCGAGCAATGCTTTAAAGCAAAGAGAATAGCCCATGCTCCCACACCTTCAACATCACAAAGATGAGATGGAGTAACTCCCGCCTTGATGAACCTATTATTCACGCTTATTATTCACCCACATAGCAGAACTGAATTCTTCTTTGATAGCAGCATCAGTGTAAATAATGGCATCCACTTCAGCATGGACACAGTTTGATTCCATACTCCTACACTCGTGTTGAATCCCCACATCCTCATGTGTTGTTGTTGGTTGAATATTACCCCTTGGAAAATGCATTTGTTATGAGCGTCTCAGATCTTCTACAACACAATAATCATGAAAATTAGGTCAGACATCATCTCCTTATCATGACCTCATGCACCAATCACGAAATTCTGAAACCATTGAGCAATAGTTATATTTGAAAGTTGATCTGGTCTCCATGATAAAGAAAACTCAAACCAAATAGTTCTAGAAAATGAACAATACCAAAATAAATGCTTTGGTGATTCAATGTAACACCCAAAAGGGCATAATGCTTCAGGCCCTACACCAAAAAGCTTATCCTGTGTACGCAGTCCTCCATATAAGATTTTCCATGAAAATAATAAAAACTTTGGGTAAATCTTCAATTTCCAGAACCTCCTCCAAAACGCACCATCTTGAGAGTTGATTGAAATAGAGCATAAATATTTGTAGGCAGATTTTACGGAAAAAATACCCTTACACTCTAACATCCACAACCAGCCATCATCATCACTTGATCTAGTAGATATAGGGACTTAAGAATTTTTCGAATTGATATTGGATCAAAAAATCTGTGAAGAAGATCCAATCTCCACTGTTGATTAGGGTCAAGAAGATACCAAACTCTACAAATGCCATCCAAAACATTAATAGGTGGGGTTACTTTATTTTTAAGTGCTAGTTTATTTAAATAAGCATTTATTTTGGACATTACCACACCATTAAGTACTTATTTGTGTTTGGGAAATAAACGACTTTTATCCCACCATATCATTTTAAAAATACTCATGAACACTCATGAACACTTATTATTAGGATAAGCACTCATTTATAAGCACTCCCAAACATTTGGCTTATTCAAATTAAAATTATAAGTGAGTCATTGGGTCACTATTTTGACCAGTCAGATCCCCGATGGATTCAATTTAAAATGTTTCGGCTATACTTATATCATTTTATTTATTTTCAAGCTGTAAAGGAAACCCAAGTGGTTGATGCTTGAGAGCTTTGTTTGTGAATACATGGGTACTTTGGTCAGCAAAAGCTGTTGCTATTTTATCATTTAACTTGTAGCAAATGTTGTCAAGTGGGCCGTGAATGGCAAGTGGCAACCAGTCAAGTTTAGATTTTCAATTTTGAGGGCCATGGTGGCTGTCCAAAAAGATATGATTGCATTTTGATTTGACATTGGAAATTTTGATGAATTAAAACTTAATAGCTGTTTTCTTTTGGGGGAATAGGGGTCTGAAAGATTTCAACTATTTGGTTGGATGGAATCTCATTCTCATTCTCATTCTTAGTAGAATGGCATTCTTCTATTTGAGGGAATGACTATTCCCTCTTTTTTTTGGGAATGAAATCTCATTGCAGGTGATTTCAATCCTCATTTTAATTCCTATATGAACTAAGGAGACTGGGGGAATAGATCATTCCGGTTTCTGATTCCAAGTGATTGTGATTTTGATTCCAATTCTAATTCTAACTATGAACCAAATGGACCCTTATAAGACTGTGTTTCTCAGTAAGATGGACCTAAGAATTTTAGGCTAGATTTTCTAACCTTTCTCTCTCTTGCTCTACCTTTTCTTTTAAGCCCAACACAACCTTATAGTGAAATGTTTTCATCCCTTCTAAGTTATTTAAATGTAAATGATTGTGAAAGGCAGTATTGTTAGAAAACTTAGAATGGTTCTGACTGTCCGCTTTAACCATTACACTCGTTTAAATAAAATGCAAAAAATAAAGGATAAAGAAAAGAAAAATAAGCTTAAAAAATAAATCTTGCGGGATATGAGAGGCAATTTATACATTTATTTGTGCTTGGTTTTATTGGCAATTGATTCCCAATTCTAAAGGTCTAACTGTCTGGTTCAATCCCTTTTTCACATCACCAATACAAAGATAAATGTGTTTAGGCAAAAAAAAAAAAAAGAACAAATCATCTATTTTGATCCATCTGTTCAAGCAAATATAGATGCATTGTCAAAATGTATTTACAAAAGTGTTTAGGCAAAACCTATGGTGTGCAGGAAATACACTGTAAAGCAATAAAACATGGATCAATAATAAAACAATATGTTATAGTTGACATCTTTAATATTGTTGAAGCTTTAATGGTAATCATACCTTATGAAATGTGAAAGGATATCTTGTGAAATGTGAATCAATAAAAGGTAAATAAAGCATATGACCCCTTTAACATAGTTGATTGGAATCTTGATTTAATATGTTGCAAGCATTCATTAATGTGCTTTTTTTTTTAAACAGGAAAATGAGATAGGATTAGCTTAACGCTTTAGCTGTTAAGCAAGCTGTGAAACCAATGATAAGACTTCTAATCTTAAAATACATGGGGTCTACAAGCATTCAATCGACACATGTATTTTATCACTGATATGGAATCTTATCAACAATTAAAGCATTTAGCTAATCTGAATTCCATGAAAAGGGGGCTGGGGGAGGGGGGTGGGGGTAGCACTTTTTTGGCTTCGCAATAGACATGATACTACTCCACATCACCTTTGATCTTCTCAGGCAAAGTTCTCCAGTCCTCAATGATCGGATTCAGTTTCCACTGGAGCTCCAAATAGTAATGTGATTATTGTTGAAATTGAGAGCAACATTGTGGGCTTCCCAAGCAGCCCATGATTCTGCTAAAATAATGGTAGCTGAGCTAATACTATAAACCTTTAAATCAAGAATCTTGCCCATATGGCCCCTATAGCCACACTAAAGATAGAGCCTGATCCATTAATACAAGAAGCATTAAGATTGATTTTAATAGCCTCCAAGCAAGCTCAATCTTCTAATTGGAATCCATGATTCATTAATGCACTATATAAGAGCTATAATTCTAGTGGTGGAGTCCCAAGTCTTGCTAAATCCAGTCAAGCTTAGAAATTTCTAATAATCAACTTCTTGCAATCACTTGACACCCATCTACATAGGATGTGTAAGATCAAGTCTATGAAGCCACGAATTTGGATTAGCCGAACGCACAGGCTGTGTGGAACCAATGGTAATGTCCCATCCCAATGATAAAATATATGGGGCCTATTGTGAGAAATTAAATAATCATTGCAATCATCTAACCCTTGGGCTTTCCTTGAGAATGACCACTAGGCCAATTAGCCAAATGCAACCTACTCTGCTCCACTTTGATTCCCTTTCCCTCGCAATGTTTGTATGTATTTCCAAAATATTCAAGGTTAGATGTTGAAAATCAGCTGATGACCCGTAGCCATTTGACAGAATTTGTTCCTCACAAATGGGCACCTCACAGGCACATCTACCATGCATTAGGAACATCTCCCATGAATAATAATTAATAAATACAAGAGATGTTCTCAATACATGATAGGATATGTATGTGAGGCGTCATGTGTGAGGAGCAGATCCAGTCTCGGTAGTCAGAGGCATGAGATCAAACCTGCAGGCTCTTTGTAGCAACGTTAGTGGACCTCACGTGAACCCATGATGTAATTCATAATACCAAAAAAAATGAAAATATAAATCTAACAGCTTATTTTAATGGATAATTTCTGTATTATGAGAGCTTATATCAAAACAGACGGAACATAACATACCCAAAACATGTATCTACCCTGAAAAACCCTATTTATATTTTGCCATTTTGTGACTAAGGTCTCTAGGAAGGTCCATGACACAAAGTTTGGTGCTTCTTTTGTAATCTTCTTGGAAGTGGTTGAGAGATTGGATTTGTAGATGAAAAGAGAGGGCCCTCATATGATAGGGTACTTTTCACCAGTTCCAGTTGGTTGGTTTCAGCCGGGGCATACGATAATACAAGCCGGGACCTGAGATACCAATTTGGCAGGAAAGTTCTTAGTGTTTTACTTGAAGGGTGTTAGGTATAGTGGCATTGTGTTGATATTGCATTTTCGTTTGATCAATACAAATCCTTGTTGCTACAACATTTCAATTAGAAAAATAAAAAATGCATCTATAGCAATTTGTATTGATAAACTCAAAGGGAGTATTCTTTTTTCGGATTTTTTGAGGGAGGAAAGTTGGTCAATGGGATTTTGTTTCCCATTCACTAAAAATCCTATGTTCTTTTTTTAGATTTATATGGGGATCAGGGAAAGTTTATTTTCTTGGTTATCACTTATCTATGGGAAAGTTGTCAAAATTTGAATGGGACAAAAGTACGCCTTTTAATTATGGATTTTTATAGCTAAAATGGTTATTGCCTTATTTACATGAGAAATAAAAGAATTTGGGTAAATGCACTTACCCGGCTAAGTGTTTTCCAAAAAATACTTACCCAGATAACTGCATTTACCCAAATAAATAATTTATCGAATAAATAATTTACCGAAAAACAAATAAGACCAAAACATTTTTGAAACATTTCATCATATAAATTAATCACTTTCTCACAAGATCAATCCAAAATAAAATGACAATATAACACCATTATACGAAATACCCCACAATTGGGTTAAGAGATTCTCTAAAAACAAAACTCTATACACCCTCTACAATTATGGAAATCCAATGCATTAAAATCATTTCCCATAAATTTAATATACATTTATGGAAGATATTCTAAACGTGTGGCTGAATATTATGTGTATGAAACTTTTGCTTGAGCGAGATAGGGAGGTTATGCATCAAAACCATATTTTATAATTTATATACTTTAACTCGTGCATTGAGTGGGGCTTTGGTGCCCATCAAATGTTGGGTTTCACGCCGTATCCAGAACTTGCGAGATGTCCCCATCCAGCACTTAAATGAGGTCATTTATTTGTGGTCACTTTTCTTCATATACACTTGAATGCATGAGGTGTTAGAATGTCAAAGCCAAAACAGTTATTACACGCTCCAGCCCATGAACACGTGCAACTCTTCAACCACCCCATTCAATACTCAACAGAACAAGCCATGTAGTATGTAGGGAGGATTCAAAATCTCCTTTGTCATGGATTCATGTATAGTTCATTGAACCAACTAAGGACATATGCTTCTGAGTTCTGACAATCTATTCCTATTCCCAAGCGCGTTACTTCTTATATTATATTTCTCTTTTTTCTGGCCTGTCCTTTCCTGATCCATTCCTCCAAGTTTCCAAGCTTCTTTCCCATTCACATACTATTGTTTGTATTTTATTTATAATTAGGAAACCCAATTTGTAACACAAATGACTTTGAAATCATCTCTATGACATTAGTGGTGACAGAAATGGGTTATATAGGTGTTTTGTATTGGTCGTTTTTTAAAAGTGTTTTTTGTGCAAGTATTTTGTTCTTTCCCTTAGCCCACAACCACTCCCTATTTACATAAGGGCTTTTCTCTTCTATTTATTTTCTTTCTATTTCTTAAACATATTATCAAATTCTATGGTGCATGATCTACTCCTGCTCGAGATGAGCTCAGATCTACTATCCACTAGATATTCTCACATCTCTACCCACACGAGACATGACAATTGCACATTGGGAATATCTCCCTTATCATTCATGAGGAGATATATTCAATACATAGTGGTGGTACACTATGAATATAGATGTGAATATTACTTGAGTAACAGATCCCAGGTCGCTTGAGACATTGGAGAGTGTCCAACTTAGGACACGTTTGGGAGGGTTGAGCTGAGGATAAGTTTTGCTTCAGCTGATTTGAAAAAGTTTCTTTGTTCAGCTGCATAAATAACATAAGCAATGTTCACAATTGTGTTGAGTGTATAACATGTCAATAGACCTATTCATGGGCCGGGCTGGGCTTTTACTTTTTATTAACAGAAAAATGTTAGGCCCGAACCCAAGTCCGGCCCGACCTAATAAAAGAAATTTTAATTTTTCCTTATTCAAATGAAGATTATCTATTTTATTTCAGATGTTTTTTCCCCTATTTAAATGAACAATGGGCTTACAAGTGAATCAACAACTTTTAAAATCAAAAAAAAAAAATTATTCAAATGGACATCACATGGGGTTTTTACTTAGGTTTAACTATAGGTCAGGTCGGGTCGGGCTCGAACCGGGCTATTTTGGCAAAACCCGAGCCCAGCTCAAATTTTATACGGGCCGGGATTTTTGGCCCAAGGTTAAGCCCATGGGCCAAAAAGCCTATTCTAGACCATCTGGGGGCCAGGCCGGGCTGACCCATCAGGCCACCCGGCCCATGAACAGGTCTACATGTCAATAACATTGGCAAGGCGTTTCAGATAAGCTACAGAAAAAGGCTGAAACGAACAACCCTTCAATTAGCGCCCTTTTTTTGCAAGGTGGACCCCATACAAAAAACTATGAAATATTGAACTACACAATGTGCATTCATTTAGCCTAAAAGTCGACTTTCCCATAAAGCTATTTATATATCTTCTTCACAGTCGCTGAAAGCAGTTGAACAATCAAAGCTGAAACCTCACAACTGGGCTATTAGCTGACAGACATCCAATTTGACTATAGATTTTTCATCAAACATTGCTTATAGCAACTTCGCAAGATTTTTAAAATCGAATCGGACTGAGAACTATTCTGAAGTCAAGTTTCCGAGTCGAACGGTCCGATCATCCTGTCTTAAAGGATGGCCTGTTCTGACAGAAAAAAACAAAAACGGTTAAAAACCATTATCCGACAGTTCAATCACCCAAGTTAATAGCTTATTACCCAAATCATCGGTTTTTAATCAAAAAGTGATTTGTGTAAAACTATGACCATTCCCGGTTTATCCGGTCTGCTCCAGTTCTAAAAACAATGGCTTCTAGGCCACACGGAAGGCCGGTGCTGAAGAGCCGGTGCTGAAGAGCCCCTACCTGTTGATGAAACGGGGGCTCTTTGGACTGGCACGAGGCCACGAGTTCACTTTCTAGTCCATGTATACCTTCCTGTACGCACTATTAATTAATCTTCCATTCAATAATACTATTGACCTGTGAGCCAGGTGGCAAACAAGTGAGTCTGCTTAGACTGATACCTGAGCAGCTGAGCTGTCTTCTTTCCACACACTGACTTGCCTTGCTCAACTACTCGTACTACTAACACGGGGAGTTTATGGTGAGAAACAGTTTCCTTTTGGGAAGATGGATACGCGGCCAACCTGGAGGATTCCCAGTTTGATGAACAATCTACAACCGTCACATCATAATCACCCCAAACAAGTCGTGCGGGGAAGAACTGTTAACGAAAAGCTTGCTCCTGTATATATGTAGCGTTTTTTTCTTTTTTCTTTTTTTGATTCACAGTTTTCTTATTCTCTGGTTCACAGGTTCATGTCTTCAATTCCAAGCTTGTGCGTTTCATGAAAACAGATTTGCCATGTCGTCTGTGCGGAGAGCAGATTAATTGATGACTCGAAAGGCTTCACATGTTTGCCACATCACCACCCTCTTCCTCACATAACAAGTTTCAATCCCATCTCACGAAACCTAGAGCCCTGGTGGGCAAGGCACCATAAAATTGACAAATTGAAAGAAGCTTGATAGATATCACATATTCCACATGGACATTCAACAAGTCATCTAAGATATTAATTTTGCATTTAATGAAGATCTTGTTTTATATATGTGTAGTACAAGTACGTATAATACAAAGTAAAGAAAGTAAGGGTCCGTTTGGTTTGCAGTCGGAATTGGAATTGGAATCGGAATCAAAATTTTTCGGAATCAGAATTGGAATGGTCCATTCCCATAATTTGTTTGGTTCAGAAATGAATGAGAATGGGAATTAAAATCAGTAAGAATGGAATTTCATTCCCAAGGGAAGGGCAGGGAATGGTCATTTCCTCAAATGGGGGAATGTCATTCCAGCAGGAACGGGAATGGGATTCCGATTCTGCCCAACCAAACAGTTGGAATCGGAATAGTCCATTCTGATTCCGATTCCAGATCCCTATTCCCACGAACCAAATGGAGCCTAACTCTCACTCAACTTTCTTAAGACAAATCCTATAAAACCTCATTATTCTTAAGAGACCCCAACCAATGGTCCCACTCCCAAGTAGATATATGCCCCACTGCATCAAGATTATGCTTATTGCTATCTTGGATGGGTCGAGGGCAATAAGGTAATTACACTTTCAAGATGAGGGGTGGTTGATGAGTCTGAGATCCATTATGGCCGAGGGCTTGTAGGTCAGAGGCCCCAGGTGCTAACTCGAGGCAGTGACAACAACGGTCAAGTTAGTGAAGGTGTGATGGGATGTGGATGAGGCCTGAGTAAGGTAGTTCAAACGAGGTCACAAGGAAAGTAATTGAACTCCAAGTAGCTAAGAATCTAGATGCGTCATCTTAAGGGGCCATCCCCTATTTATACTTGAGACTACCTGGAGGTAGGTACATGCGGATGGCCAAGATGCAGTCTGGCCTTGTGCGCGCGGCTAACCGAGGTCACCGCGTGTGGTCTCACCACAAGGCCCGCGTCACACGCAGGCTTCTGCTTCGCACGACATCCCCATTGGGTCCACATTGTATGCCACCCTCTGCCACGCATGGGTGTGTTATTGGTCTACCATGTGCGCCTATATCATTTGCCCCACACTCTTGAGGCCACAACGATCGTTTGTGAAGTTACCTTGGCCTCGGCCAAAAAGAGTGTGTTGTCTTCGTTGGGAGGCACTAAGTAGCTCATATTGGCGAGGGCCTTGGCCTCAGCCATGACTACGCTAGGGGTAATCCTTTGCTCGAGAACACAAAGGTGTCGGCTTCAACTTCGAAGGGCTTTTATTGGCTATGGCGATGGCTACTTCAACGGCTGCATCTTGGCTTTGGATGGGCTGAAGGGTGGGGGGCTACTAGAGGTCTCGGCCTTGGCCTCAGGAGGTTTCCTTTGGTCACCTCAAGGATAGTTGCTCCTCAGACTGTGGAAGAGTTGGCACGTGGGGGGCATTGGCCTCGACTGCCTAGAGATTGGTGTTGTGTGGGGCTTGGGTGCGAAGCCTGCGTGCCCCCTAGTCACCTGCTCTACTAGTGTGTTGATGAGTTCACGCACGAGTCTGGCGTCAACTTTGGTTGGTGGCTTTCATGTGTGGTACGGGTGACAAATGGGTCTGTCATGGCCATACGCAGGACGGGTGCTACTGTGGCTAAGCTAGGAAGACTGTGCAGGAGACGGGCTCCTCATGCTGGGTGTTGACCGTGTGCGTTATGGATCTTCGTGTCGATGGATCGCAACTGTATGCAAGACAGGTCGCCTGTTGATCTCTAGGTCGATGGGTAAGTGTCATGTCCGAGATGGGGCATCAGGTCATGCTTGTACGCACAATGGGTCATCGGTGTTGTTTTGTCTTCCTGAGGTGAGCGACATATGTCAAGCATTGGCTCGGACCGCTGGGGCAATCGCCTCGTGGCCATTGGATGGAAGGCGATCTGGGCCATCCATTTTCCTTTAAACAGAGGACTTAATGGGGACCACCTTCACCGTTTTCTTCCAAGAGACTTAAACTTCAGAGACCTCAACCTTCTTCTTTGCCTTCCCTTAGCTTTTTAGACTTTGGCTTTTAGGTAACGAACTTCAACCCATGACGATGTCTTACTCAGGTTCAGGTCCTGAGTGCTATGACCTCCCTGACCTCTCGGGAGCGAGCTCCTTCCACACCCCAACATCGGCCAGTAGTGGTGAAGGTTGTTCTATCGAGCTCGAGGTCTCTGCTTTGATGTCCGAGATCGAAGTGCTGAGGGAGAGGGCTGCCCTTGTAGGTGCTGAGTGTAGCCAAATGGGCAATGATTCTTCCTATGAAAGTGTTGGATCCCCAAGGCCAAGAGAAGCCGAGGAGGCTAAGGGGTTGCCTGAAGTAATCGAGAACAAGGAGGTTCCTCCCAATCCGAGGATGGTGGTTGAGTACACGACTCGAGGGGTGTCAGTGGGGCGCCATCCCTACTTTGAGTGGGACAACATCCTCAACATTGGGCAAGTGAAGGTCCTTGCTAAGAAGTACCATATCCCTAAAAACTATAGGCTTAGGGTTCTAGACACCAGTGATCAGTCGTGGACACCGAAGGAGGGTGATATCTATGTCTACTAACATTACCTAGACTTCAACTTCCTCCCCTCATCACCGAGCTACTGAGGTGGTATGATATCTCAATAAGTCAGCTAGCCCCCAATTCCATTTGGACTATAATGGCAGTGCTGGTGATGGCTCAACTCCAAGACGTTGAGTTGACCGAGAAGATCTTCCAAGACATGTTTGTGCCAAGGCCACACCCTTGAGAGGCAAGCATAGGAATGGCAACGGGGCGGGTTTGTGGTGGGGCACCCCCTCCCCGAACCCGCCTTGTCCCTTATGGTGGGGCGGGTTCAGGGCGGGGCATCCATTCCCCATTGGGTACGAGGAATCCCCAAATTTTCCCCACTTCAAGGAAACTACTTAAAAAATATCTATTTTATGGACAATTTATACATAGGATATAGGAATTTTGGGGTATTTTATAATTGAATTATAATACTTTAGGGATAATTCAAAAACAAAATTATGGGATACTAGGATTTTAAAAATTGAGGGAAAACTTAGAGATATTTTAAATATCAATATTAAACCTAGATATATTTTACTAATTTACCTTCAGGTTTGGGGTGGGTTCAGGGAATTATATACAAAACCCGCCCCCGCCTCGTACCCAGTTCGGGGAAAAATTATTTTCCCCACCCCCGCCTCGTCCTTGTTTAGGGTTGGGGAAAACTTGCCCCATTCGGGGTGGGGCCCCAGTTTTACGGAAAAAATTGCCATCCCTAGGCAGGCATATATTATTTCCAAGATTGTCGCGACCAAGTGGTCAACAACCCTATGTTCGTGCACAACTAGAAAAAATTCTTCTTTATTTCCTACCTCGATAGTTGGTCGTTCATGTCAGGTTGGGGGGAGCTGCTCCTAGCTACCAAGAAGGCATTCCCCTATCTTTGGGACGATGAAGTCGAGGTGATTACTTGCATTCGAGTGTCGGGGAAGATCCAAGCCAAGCCCCTGGTGGAGAAGGAGTTACCTTTAGTGATGGTTGGCTTCAGCCCCGCCTGCCTTGATAGGAGAATTCCTACTGTCGGCCTTAATACATCGACTTTGCTCTCCTTTTTCTCTATGTACGAGTACTGATGTGTTCTTTGTCTCTTGCAAAGATGCTTGTTGACGCCAAGCAGATGCTTCTAGAGAAGGCCAAGTGCTTAAGGAGGACACCGAGAGACAACCCATTGCAAAGACAGGCACCGAGGGAAACAGTGCCAATCGAGAGGACACCTCGCCTGCTTGTGCCTTCTGGTGTCGGGGCGGACCGAGGGAAAAGGCTGGTCGAGGGAGATCAACACCAAGAGTTTGGCCAAAAGAGGACAGCTGATCCACCTCAACCCCCCGTGGGGAAGAGGTTGGCACACAAGGACCTCCCAGCCGAGGGCGGCAATAAAGGAGGAAATAAAGTTGGTAACAAACCGAGGGGGCCCCAACCGAGGGCTCCAATAGGGGGTCTCATCCTTTGAGCCCTCACCCTTCACCCGAGCCGCAGGGTGAGGAGTAATTGATGATGCGGTGAACATTTCGCCCCCAGTGGAATGTTAAGGAGGGAGACTACCTCGATAAAAGGGGCGTCGGGAGGGCCCTGGTGACTGGGATGATCCCTCAAGGAGATCATCTTGCAATGACAAACCAAGGCCTGTAGGACCTCTGTGATGGTGCTCTGGACCATGTAGTCGAGGTATGCTGCATTCTTGTATCATCTTTTTAGTGAAACTTTGTCCTTTTTTCCTCTAAGTTATTGACGAAGGTGTTATTGTTGTAAACATCCCAGTACCTCATCAGCTTATGTGACAAGGTTGAAAGTTCTTCTACAATAATTGAATAACTTTGAGAAGAAGATGGGGAAGCTCGAGGTGTGGGTTTCTAAGGCCGAGAGCGACCGCGATTCAACTATCTTGGCCATGAACGAGAGAAAGAGATGAGGAAGGTCCTCGATGAGGACCTTAAGGTGGAGAAGGCTCTTACTACATAGATGAAAGAGGCCTTGAAGAAAGTTGATGACATGCTTAAGCAGTTTGAGCTAAAACGTGTTCAGTTGAACAAGGCTCTGGTTGTTGCACAGGCACAAGTGGTGGAGGCTGAGGAGAAGGACAAAGACGTCATCGAGTTTTGAAAGATGATGATTGAGTATAAGATGGCACTCACTGACTATGGGGCTGAGTCTTACTTGGAAGGCATCAAGGACACCAAGCATCAAGTGTTGCAGTTGATGCATGACTTTCTAGTCCACTAGTTGGGGTTCCCTATCGAGGCCTCTTCTATTGAAGTGCCTGTTGCTGAGGTACCTATCATTGAGGTCCCAACTACTGACATCCCTCCTTCCACCGAGGTTCCTGCTCTCACCGAGGATGTCGCATAAGTTGTTCCTTTTTTCCTCCCTTTTGTTTTTGTTTGAAACATTTTGTAAGAGGTTTGGCCTCCCCCAACCAAGGCCAATTTTTGTAAAGCTAAACAAATATACTCAATGGAAGTATTTTTTTCCGTAACTTGTGCCTTTATTGTTTATGTTCTTCTCTCTCTCTCTCTCTCTCTCTCTCTCTCTCTCTCTCTCTCTCTCTCTCTCTCTCTCTCTCTTTTCACTTAGGGGCTGATGCCCCCTTTCGAGGGGTCACAAGCAGTGAAGGAGTTGTCGAAGTGGCTTCGTACTTTGACGTTCGCTTAGGAAACTAGGTTAATGGAGTTTAGCCAAGGCCAAGTTATGCTGCCGAGGGGCTCGGGGCCCTTTTCCTTAGCGAGAAGGAAAGGGAGGCGAGGGCCTAGCTTGACTTTCCTTGGAGGGTAGTTGGGGTTTGAGCCTTCGAGCGGTTGAGGCAATGGAAGCATGCCTGGCCGAGGTCATGGGGTGCTTCCTGCTTGGAGAAGTACTTAGTTTTATTTTTAGTGCATTTGTTCAAGGTGGGCTGACGTCTTCAATCGAGGTCCCTACCATTCCTTGCCTTAGCAAGAAGGTCAAGTAGGTGTGGCTTACTATTCCAAGTGGCTTATGGGAAGGGGCCGTGGAGGTCCATGCCCCACTTTGAAAAGGGACACAGACTGCTAAGGGCTAAGAGAGTTGAAGAACAAGATCAAATCCCTCATCCATTGTGGCCACCTTAAGGAATACGTGGGTGGCAAGGTCAGCGCCTCATCCTCGGAGCAGCAACAGTAGGTGCAATAGTTAGCCGACATCATCATCGGGGGCGCGGGCTCAGGTGGTGCCTCGGCCTCGGCCTGAAAAGCTTATGCCAGGCAGTTGAACATCCAAGGGTCGAATCCCAAGAAGCCAAAGCAGAGTGAAGCCCTCACTTATACAGATGAGGACTTCAATGGGATCTCCATGCCCCATGATGACACGTTAGTAGTATCAGTCATCGTCATAAACTTCATGGTGAAGAGGATATTGGTTGATAGTGGCTTCTCACCTGACATCCTCTTCTATGATGTCTTTGAGAAGATGAAGCTAGCACCCGAGCGCCTCCTACCACCCGACGTTCCACTTGTCGGCTTCTTCGGGAATGTTATCAGATCGAAGGAAAAAATCACCCTATCTGTCATAGTAGGGACAAAATCTTGGCAGGTGATGAGGATGAATGAGTTCTTGGTTGTAAAGATCAGCTCCTCCTACAATGATTATCGGGTGGCCGACCCTCCACACCCTCAAGTTCCCCACCAAACACAGCGTTGGAATCATTTGGGGTGATCAACAAACTGCCCGCCAATTCTAGGTGGCGGCACTAAAGGGCAAAAAGAATGAAGCTCTACCGTTAGAGGGCCTTGACCTCAGAGAGGAACCAGCAAGCCAAGGCCAACCGGCCGAGGACCTTATTTTGGTACCCTTGGACGAGGCCGAGCCTGAGAAAATGGTGCACGTCAGGTCCAACATTCGTCCAAATAGCCTTTCCGAGCTAGTAAGTTTCCTTAAAACTAATGCCGACATCTTTGCTTGGTTTGCCGCTGACATGCCTAGAATTGATCCTTCAGTCATTACTCATAAGTTGAGTGTGGACTCGAACTGTAGGCCAATTTGGTAGAAGAAGAGGAACTTTTCACTGAAACGTTAGAAAGATATCAAAGGGGAAGTGGATAAAATACTCGACGCTTGCTTCATCCGGGAGTATATTACCTTAACTGGTTGTCTAACATGGTTATGGTAAAGAAGGCTAACGGGAAGTAGTGGATCTAAATTGGCTTTACAAACCTCAACCAAGTTGCCCCAAAGATAGTTTTCCTTTGCTGAGAATCGACCACCTTGTCGATGCCATTGTAGGGTACGAGCTACTCAACTTCATGGATGCCTTCTTCGGTATGATCAGATCAAGATGCACCCCGAAGACAAGGAGAAGACCTTGTTTATCACCGAACATGGCACATACTGTTACAAGGTCAGGCCCTTCGGCCTCAAAAACATCGAGGCCACCTACCAACGGCTAGTGAACAAGGTCTTCAAGCACCAAACGGGAAGAAACATCGAAGCCTATGTGGATGACATGGTTGTGAAGAGCCTAAAGGCCGGCCAACACACCTCAAATTTTGTTGAGACCTTCGACACCTTTTGAAAATACAACATGAAGCTCAACCCAAGCAAGTATACCTTCAGCATCATTGCCAGCAAGATTTTGGGCTTTGTCGTCACATAGAGGGGTATAAAGGCCAACCCAAAGAAGATTTAGGCCATCCTTGACATGACCCCACCTTGGTTGATCAAGGAAACATAGAGGCTTATAGGCCGACCGTTACCTGCCTTTCTTCCGAGCCATCAAGAAATTAAAAGACTTCTAGTGGACGGAAGAGTGACAGCATGCCTTTGAAGAGCTGAAGTCCTACCTCACCTCGCCTCCCCTAGTTACTCAACCACTCCCAGGAAACTTGTTGTACCTATACCTCTTGTCTAGAGATGAAGTGATTAGCTCTATTTTGGTAAGAAAAAATGGAGTGTAGAGGCCTATCTACTATGTCAGAAAGGTCATCTACGATGCCGTGACCCACTACCCCGAAGTTGAGAAATTGGCCTTGGTTTAGTGGTCTCAGTTAGGAAACTTAGGTCGTATTTCCAAGCTTACAACATCACAGTCTTAACCAACCAACCCCTCAAGCCTGTTCTTGCAAAGTTTAAGACTTTGAAACGATTGACCAAGTGGGCTGCCGAGTTGTCCAAGTTCGATTTATAGTATTGGCCGAGGCCTACAACTAGACCATAGAAGAGATGGAGGGCTCTCGTCTAACTAAAGGACCTCAGCTGACCTGGAAGATGTTCATTGACAGATTCTCCAACTCCAAGGAGAGTGGAGCATGTCTCATACTCCTCACCTTGGACAACACCGAAGTAGAGTAGGCATTAAGATTTGACTTCTCGGCCTCAAATGACGAAGCCGAGTATAAAGCCCTACTCGCAAGCCTGCAACTTCCCAAGGACCTCAACTCCCAAAACATTGAAGTCTCTAGCAATTACAAGTTAACAGCAAGTACGAAGCCAGAGAACAAAGCATGACCGAATACCTGGCCAAGATGCAAGAACACGCCCACCACTTCCAATGCTTCACTTTGTTGCTAGTCTCATGGTCCGAGAACATGAGGGCCGATGCCCTATGCAAGCTGTCAAGCACCTCGGGCGTAGCCCTCGACTGCACGGTCCACATCGAGAAGTTAGCACACCCCAACATTTAAGAAGTCCAAGTGCTCCTTGTGCAAGACGAGCCCTGTTGGAAGGACCCGATTATTGCATATTTGCTGCATCAGCAATTGCCTAAAAACAAAATTGAAGCTAGGAGAGTCCGGTGGCAGGCATCCCACTACACCCTCCTCAAAGGAAAGTTGTATCGAATATCTTTTACCCTACCCTACATCCAATGCCTCCATCAGGAAGAGGGCAAGTATGTGCTCCGAGAGATCCATGAGGGCATTTGCAACAACCACCTCAAAGGTAGAGCGTTGGCCCAAAAACCAGCCACAATTCAACATCTCCCATCAACCAGCCACAATTCTCCCAGCCCTCAGCAATCTGTGGCCCTTTGCCAAGTGGGGCATGTGAGTAATGATCGAAGGGACAATTCTGGGCATGTCAGCGGCTGACCAAGCAAAGACATCGACATTAGCTTTGAGGAAACTTACTAGATCAAAAAGGCTGTCTAGAGGAAGGTTGGACCCAACGCGCACCATTTTCTCAGGCTTAGCCTCGTCCAGGGGTACCAAGACGAGGCCATCGGCAGGTTGGCCTCAACTCGCTAGTTCCTCCCTAAGGTCAAGGCCCTCTAACGGTAGAGCTTCCTTCTTCTTGCCCTTTAGTGGTGCCACATAGCACTCGCAGGTAGTTTGTTGATCCACTCGGACGATTCCAATGCCGTATTCGGTGTGGAACTTGAGGGCAAGGTATTAGGAGGAAATGGTTTTCTTGAGTGCATGGAGGGTCGGTCGCCCAATGATGGCATTGTAGGGGGTTGCCAATCTTCACGACCAGGAACTCATTCATCCTCGTCACTTGCCAAGGTTTTGTCCCTACTATGATAGGTAGGGTAATTTTTTCCTCCGGTCTAACATCATTCCCGGAGAATCCGATGAGTGGCACGTCAGTTGGCAGGAGGCGCTCGGGCGCCAACTTCATCTTCTCAAAGGCGTCATAGAAGAGGATGTTGGTTGAGGAGCCACTATCAACCAATATCTTCTTTACCATGAAGTTTGTGATGACAGCTAATACTACTAGCGCGTCGTCATGGGGGACCGAGATCCCATTCAAGTCATCTATATAAGTGATGGCTTCACTCTGCTTTGGCTTTGTGGGAGCCGACCCTTGGATGTTCAGTTGCTTGGCACAAGCTTTTCAAGCAGAGGTCGTGCCCTCGATGATGACATCGATAACACTAGCTAACTGCTGCGACTGTTGTTGTTGTTGCGAGGACGAGGCACTGGCCTCACAACCCACATATTCCTTGAGGTGGCCATAGTGGATGAGGGCCTTAATCTCATTCTTCAAGTCGTAGCAGTCTTCGATGTCGTGGCTAGTGCCACGGTGGTACTTGTAGTACTTCTTCGGGTTAGCCCTCTTGGGGTTCCTCTTCATTTTCTCAGGCCACTTCACATACTCCTTCCCTACTTTCATGAGGATTTTGTTTTTGGGTGGAGTTGAGTAATGTGTATTTGTTATAATCTAGGGCCGAGGCCGGTGGCTTCTTATTGTCCTTGTTGTTGTTGTTGTTGACGTTTCGACCATCTCCATTTCTCCTCTTCTTCTCTGGGTCTCTGTGGTGATGGTCAGCCTTTAGTCCCAGTGTTCGAGTGGAGTTTGGGTTTTCTTCAAAAACTTCACCTTGGATTTGGGTGGTGTGTTGGCAATGGAGAATTTAAGGGTCAAGCCCAACAAGAGGTCGTTGATGGATGCATGCATGGAGACCATGGGGTCGAGGTCCCAGACCTCGAGTTCCTCCTTGAAGCGGATGATATAGGACCACAAGCTCTTGCCATATTTTTGCCAAACGATCATGAGTGAGACGACACTCTTCTAGCACTATTGGCTATTGATGAAGTGGGTGAGGAAGAGACTGGCGAACTGCTCCCATGAGATGATGGATTGATGGGGGAGTCCGGAAAGCTATTGGTGAGCCGCCCCCTTAAAGGTCGCTAGGAAGGCCCGTCACATCAAGGTGTCGGAGTACACATAGAGTAGCATGAGTGTCCTAAAGCTTTCAAGGTGATCATCCGGGTCTATGGTTTCGTTGTACATCTCGAGCGCAGGAGCTTTGAAATGTGGCAGGAGGGGCTTCGAGGTGATGTCAACAGAGAAGGCATCTATTTTCCCAAACAAAAGGGTTTTGACTTGACGAGGCGTCAATTTGGCTCTCCTTGACCATGAAGAGTTCATCCTTGACGGTGTCGAGCTGTGCCTATAAGTCAACAATCTTTTGGTTGATGGGGGACTAGACTTCATCCTGGCTCTCCCGGACGCAATGCGGGTTGGCCCTGTTCCCCGAGTACTCCAATGCGGGTGTGTTTCTATTCCTTCTGGCCCATTGGTCGTTCAAGACTCGAGAGGGAGAGGCATAGCATTGGCCCCCAGCCCTCGTAGGTGGGATGTAGTGGTCCAAGACTCCAAGGCGCGTTTCTGTTCATCCTAGGGGCTTTCCTGTCGATGACGATGTCCTTGGTCTCGGCGATGATCACGAGACCGTGTTGAGTCATCCCCTTGTCAGCTAGGGGTTAGGAGGCCCTCGATGGTTGATTGGTGCGTAGGCTGCTGTTGGACTCTGAGGGGTCGGCCCTGTCGGGTCCGACTGGGCATAAAGCTTGTGGATATGGAGATGATCATCCACTATGGTTCCTTAGGCTCCCAACGAGGCGGCTGCCTCCTGTCAGGCGCTCCACCTTGCCCAATCTTTGTGTAATGTTGTCGAGTTAGTTGAGGACCGCTTGGAATTGGTCCATTGTGACCAAATTTTGAGAATTCCTTGTGTTTCTAGCCATCTCAATAGAAGCCTAAGGTTTAATTTTAAGTTGAGTTTTTTAATTCTAGGAAGTCTTGGTGATGTTTTCCACAAACAACGCCAATTATTGCTGCCTTGGATGGGTCAAGGGAAACAAGGTAATTATGCTTCTGAGACAAGGGTTGGCTAGTGAGTCTGAGATCCACTGTGGCTGAGAGCCTGTAGGTCAGTCCTACGAAGGAAAAGAACACATCAGATGCCCCAGGTGCTAACCCGAGGCGGTGGCTCCAATAATCAAGTTAGTGAAGGTGTGATGGGAGGTGGACAAGGCCTGAGTAAGGATAGCTCAGATGAGGTCATACGAAAAGTAATTGAATTCTAAGTAGTTAAGAGTCTAGATGCCTCACCTTATGAGGGTCATCCCCTATTTATACTTGAGACCGCTTGGAGGTAGGCGCACGCAAACTACCAGGATGCAATCCAGTCTTGTGTGCGTGGCAATTTGAGGTCACCGCATGTGGCCGTGCTATTGGGCCCGCGTCATACACCGGCTTATGCTTCGCACGACATCCCAATTAGGGTAGGACAGGGAATTCAATCCCTATCCCTAGCCAGGCATCACTATCAACCCCATTAGATCCTTAGTCCCTACCAAGGCAATCTCTATCTCTGACCACATATATTGGGTTGAAGAAGCCAAGTACCCAACGGGAATGAAAAAAATTGCCATCCCTAATTAGGGATAACTCATCCCCAAATTAGTGGCATTGGGATCTAACCCAAGGTTTCTACTAAACCAAATGAGTGATTATCGAGACACATTATTTAGTAAATAATAGATATGACACTGAATAGAATATAATTGAATTGAATGGTGAAACATGATTTATATAATGGATTCTATATAATTAGGATTAAGGGTGCCAATGGACCGGCTTTGGATTGAACCTCATCCAATCCAAAATCAATTTGAATGGATTGGATGGACCAATAAGATACATTGGATTGGACTAATCCGGTCCAAAATATTTATTAGATTGGATTGGACCTGGTCTGTCTGTAACAAATTAATATTGGATTCGGTTGGATTAAGCCAATATCTAGTCCATTGATATAAGATAAGAATATACGTATCAATGGACCAGGTTTGGATTGAAACCAATCTAAATCAAAATGAATTTGAACAGATTGGATGGTCTAGACATTGAATTGGACCATCCCAAATTAGTCCAAAACATTCATTAGATTGGATTGGACCTGGTTCATCTATAGTGAACTCATATTAGACTGGATTGGATTGGATCAAATCCAGTCTAATTGACACCCCTAATTAGGATAAGGTTTAGATGATGAAATGATATTTAACATAAGGAAATAGTGAAACAGGTGTGATATATATAGCAGATGCATATAAATAGGGATGAAGCTTTATGGACGATAAGTATATGGTTAGAACGTAGAACATAATAATTAGGAAATGCAATAGATATGGGCAAAGAGATAGATTGGGTCAGATTGGTAAGTATGAACACAGATAACGTAGCCATTTGGCAAGTTTAATTTATAATAAGCAAACTCTAATCAAATACACATTTTCGTGACGTCAACCAACGACCAGTATTCAAATTATATCTTATTGGCGTACATCCGGTGCCATGACATCATAGGCAAAGACTAAAGTCCATAGACCGAAGCACAATTCTTTGGTTCTTAAATAAAAGTTCTTACAACACATTCCACCGCCTCTTCCCGGTTTTTGCCATTTGTTTACAGACGCTCGCCACCGTCCATCAACCCTCCTCCAGTAATAACAAATATCAGTTGGCCCAACCTATGAGACGTAGCACACGTGTAGCCACGTCATTGGTTCTATTAACTTCGTGGGAAAGAAACCGTTGTTTGTAAGGATCATGTTTGTAGGTAAAAACTAAAAAGGGAAAGAGAGAGTAAAAGGGGAAAAAAAATAGAGAAAGTCCACACGTACACAGGTTCGTGGCTCTCAGCCAGTTTTGCTCCATCAGATCAGAGACGGAGAGACCGCACGACTCAGCACGCGTGTTGGACCGCACGTGCCCATGTGGCTTGTAACCTCCGCAGCTTTAAATTAGAAAATAGAAAAATAAAATAAAAATGTGATATCATATTTATTTACATTTTTGAGAGCACGGATTCATAGTTCCAAAATCAAATCAAAACACCACAAAAAGCAAAGCAAAAAAAAAAAAAATCAGAGATTAACTTGTTTTTTCCTGAATTAGAATTAGAGAGAGAGAGAGAGAGAGAGAGAGCGAGACAGAAACTAGAGGGAGAAAGAGAAATCTTCTAAAGCTGGAGGAGGAGAGAGAAGGAGAGAAGAGGAGAGCAAAGCAAAGAACACGCTTATCTGTGTGTGTGAACAGGCGAGGCCATGGATTCTTGGGAGGGGAGCTAAAGATTGGGCTTCAGATCTGTGACAATTCCGTTAGACGGTCCCTGCTGTGCTGATCCTTGTGGGCGCAGTTTAACCGCATACGCTACCACAATTCACAGTAGCATTTTCCCTGTGTTGTTTCCATTAATATCTCCGACCCTATATTTTCGCTCTTTCCTTGTAATCATCTCTCGCATGGGATGAATTTTTGCGAGCGAAATAAACCCTAAGTTCCTTTGGATGAAGACTCAATTCTGGAATTGAATCTGATCGATTGCGGACTGGTTTTAACTTTTAATCTGATCTGTGCGGCAATGACAAGGCGGAAAGAACGGGCAATCAAAGAGCTGTACGATGTTACCGAGAAGATTGCGCAACCGGAGGCATGTAAAGATGTTATCTTTTTAATTTTCAGGCTTCAATTAGGGTTCATGGATTCGTTTTTGAGTGCTTTTGTGTTTACTTTGTTGTTTGATCATGTTTTCGGAATTGTAGTTTTGATTTTTATTAGACTTTGTTGGGTGATAGATGTGAATCTGCGGAAAGCCAGGTTTTTGGGGCTTGATTCATTTGATTTTTTTTAGATAAACTTTCAATATTGGCTTACAAGTTGGGTTTAATTATCGTTCGGATATTAGGGTTTTCTGTGTTGGAGAAAGTCTGCTTATGTAAGACTCATTTTATAGAATTTACTGGCTTTTTTTTTTTTGATCGCTTTGTTTAGGGTTTTTGATTAATTTGGGAATTGAATCTTTTGGTTTTCAGTATATTGGTTGGGGCGTTACTGATTTACTTCTGAATAATGTGCATGCTAAATTAATCATCGTTCCAGTATTTGTGAAACATTCTGCCTTTCAACCATGGCAGCATTATGTTCAGAGACATAGTCTCCTTTTGGTGATACAGTAATTGTATTTGATCCTTGGTATTTAGTTGTCTTGAAGTTGTTATGGTCACGGAATAGGAGATGATTATTAATGGTGAATTTAACCTTCTTTTTAGATTACACCAGTCTTGAAAGGGAGTTGCAGAATACAAGGGCCTGTAGATGAGGCAGAACATGACAATCAGAAGAATACGGTGAGACATCATTGACACTAACAGGGTAATTTCAAGTTCGGATAATCTCATCTATTTGTTTATGTTTTAGCATCTTCAGTTGCATCCAAATGGCATCATGCAACATTTTATTTCAATTGTACTTCGTTTCATGTCGGCATTGTTTTAATTCCAGTGTTTGGTTCCTGAGAACACTTGTTATTTGTATTTCTTCTGTAAAAATTGTTTGTTTGTTTGTTTATGGGTATGCAAGATATGTTATTCTAAAGTTCTTAGTAAAACTGTAGATCTGTTTAGGGAATCCATTAATTTCCCCCAGCAGAGATTAATACATTGGCTCCAGAAAACTTTTGGGAACTTTCAACTACTTTGTTAGCACTGCTTGTGTTATGGTTGGTTGGTGGTTCTTAATACTTGAAGGGCACATATTATTTACTCTCTGCAGTTATGAGGTGTTAGTTGCCAACATTCAAAGATGGGTCCTTATGTTCCTGCTCCCGTCTTTCTTGCTCTAGTTGGCATAATCTCAAGAAGGAACTAAACCTGTCATGGGTATTAATGGCCCCAAGAAAGTTGTACACATTATTTAGAAATATAAGTTTTCCATGCCACCAGTCTTCCTACTCCCACTAGATTTGAATCACTGGTTTGGGCATTAAATTTTAGAATTTTGAGAAAATACTTGAAAATAAAAAATAAAGAATTATAGTCCAACAATGAAGAGATTTCACCTAACCGGTACATCCATATCAAAAAAGAAGATACATCATAAGACAATTATAGTTCTAGAGGGGTTATTAGTTATTACTATTGATACTTATAAAAAAACTAGCTATTACCGTTGATTATTTCATCCTTTCTGAAATTATGGAAAGAAAAGAAAAACGGGGAAGGGGTGACTTTTTATATTCATGGTTTCTTGAAAAAGTAGTAGAAACTGTACTTGCGAATACAAGATCTGGGCAAAGAATTTTCAAAAAACAATTTGGGGTGTAGGGTGGAGAAATATCCAATTAGGTTTTTGGGACCTTGGGTGCAAACCCACAATTTTTGCCTTATTGATATCAAGTAATTGGAAAATGTCAGAGATGGTTAGCAATGTGGAAGAGGAAGTACATCTCTAAACACTAAATGAGGAAGATTTATGCTCAGGCAAATCTCCTGGTTTACTATCTTTTAGTGTTCCAGAGTCCTAATAAGTTGAGGGACCATATTGAACAACTTTACAGGAATTTTTTTATGGGATGGAGGAGGAGAAAAGGAGACCTTATTAGGATTGGTGATCTATGTGCGAGGAGCAACCAAACCTTTGGATATCCTTTATCTACAAGAAATTCAGGATGAACACGAACAGGTGGGACAGTAACATCAACTCACACCATTTTGCAACTACAGTTTGAGCTCCTCTTTCCCATGCATATTTCAGTTCACCTTGCATAAGGATGCTGTAATTTTTGGCTTCCTATTTCATGATGACAATGGTTTGGCCTGGCATTTACATTTAAACATCCTCCTACTAATTCCAAGATAGAGGAATTTGTCTCTCTTATCAGCAGTCCACGGGATGTTTTTATTCTCCATCTACCCTTGATACTAGAATTTGGTTGCCCCAAACCCAATCATTAGGTCTCTTACCACTAAATATTTTCCCCATAGGCCCGGGCTTTGATTTTTAACCCTGATTAGCATGTATTCCTTGGAAAAAAAACTGCTTTTCTTTTGTTCTATCTAGAGTATGCTTCTCTTTATGGCTGGCACCCCCAGGAAAGATCAGCACTTTTGATTCAGTCCTAAAAGAGAAGGATGCCCATTGCCCTTCATGTCTCTCCTCAAGCTTGTATTATGTGCCTAAAGGAATCAAAATTAGCTTCACATTTATGACTGAGTAACAATAATTTCTAGCATGTCTTTGTGGGCCTTATAATTGTGGTGGACTGGGTGGCCCCTCAAAATATTGATGAGTTGTCCTGCTGCAAGAATTGAAATATGTGGGTTAGGCACTAGATAAAACCTGTGTTGGAACTTAGTGCACTAGAAAAAGCAAGCAGATATTTTAAGGTTCTAGTGCCTCTGTTGAAAACTTGAAGCTTTGAGAAGCCACATTATTTTCTTACAAATTCTTAGGCATTGATTTAGTGGCATTTCCTTCAATATTGTACAAAGAAATCTAACAGAAACTCTCCTCTACCAATGATTTTCATCCCTTCACATCCACAAGTAGATGGATACATTACACTTTATTTTAACGGCAGTTCTCTTGGTAACTAGGTCCAATCAGGAGGGGGTTTCCAAAGATCTGAATGGATCTGCATTACTCATTGGTTCAGTAATGCTAAATATCTCCAACCCTCGTATGTGGCAATGTTTTGTGATTCCATTAATGCAATTAGGTTAGGTGGGCCAATAGGGTGCATTAAGTATCATGGAGATTGGTACACTATCTAAAGAAGATCAAGGACATTTTGAATTCCTATCCAGTTGTTATATATTCCTAATTAAGGATATGGGAGAGGTAGATTTATTATGGCTAACTAAGCTATTTAATAAGATAGTGAAAGAAAATGAGATGCCTAATGATTGAGAAACAACAATATGGTGCCTATATTTAAGAACAAAGGTGATATACAAAGTTGTAATAATTATCGAGGGATTAAACTTATGGACCACATTATGAAACTTTGGAAGAGAATAATTGAACAAAGATTATGACTTGAAACAAGTGTATCAGAGAACCAATTTGGCCTTATGCCATGGAGATCAACCATGGAAGCTATACTTCTTTTGAGATGATTGATAGAAAAGTTTAGAGAGAAGAAGAAAGATCTTCATATGGTGTTCATCGATGTAGAAAAGACATATGATAGAGTTCCTAGAGAGATAATATGGTGGATCTTGGAAGAGAAAGGGACTCAAAATGGGTATATAAACCTAAATAAGGATATGTATGAGAGGACAACAACCAATGTCAGAACACCAGTGGGAGAGACTTCAGATTTTACAGTTACTATGGTTCTTCACCAAGGTTCAGCACTAGCCCTTATCTATTTGCACTGATCATAGATGAATTGACTAAACATAAGTAGGAGGAACTTCCATGGTGCATGTTGTTTGTGGATGAGATTGTTTTAATTGATGAAACTAATGAAGGATAAAACACAAAATTAAGCTTATGGACAAATTGCCTTAGAAACAAGAGGTTTTAAAATAAGTAGGACTAAATATGACATGTAAATTTGGTAATAATAGTAGTGTAAATCAAGATACGCTTAGGATTGGAGACCAAGAGAGATAACTCAACGTGACCATTGTCGATACCTGGGTTCAATAATTCATAACAAGGGAGAGATTGAGGAGGATGTCACTCAAAGAATTAAAGCAAGATGGGCAAAATGGAGGGGTGCATTTGGACTTTTTTGTGATAGGCGAATACCACTTAGATTAAAAGGAAAATTCTATAAAACAGTGGTGCTCAAGCTGTATGTGGAAGACAAGAGTGCTTGTCTTCTTCTTTGTAATCATCTTTTTCCTGATTTAATGAAGTTGCTAATGAATGTGTTATTGATAAAAAATATCTATATTTGTTATTTTCTGTTCTGCTAGCTTCTTCTCAACCATAAGTTGATATCAGAACTATAGAACTCTGAGATTTCTGTGCAGTTTCAAAAAAAGAAAAAAAAAAAGATTTCTGTGGATTAAACAACAAAGCAATAAGCTGGGCTCTTGGTGGAAGATGACTCGATGACTGTCATTAGGTAGCTGGTAAGCCGGGATCATGGTGGTATAGACAAAACATGAGAGAGATATAAGGAGGCTGTCAAGGGAAATGAATGCAAGATTCAATTGGATATAGAAATCAACAAATGGCATGATGACTCTTTTGCAAGACCAGGGGTATTTAGGGAACAAATGTATTGGGGGGAAACATAAAAGGTGAAATGTAAAAAGAGGTTGCTTCAGGAAATTCACCTTGTATATAGATTTTTTTCCCAACAAAATAATATAATGCATCAAAACAAATTTCAGAGCAACATAGATTCATGGCTTTATGGTTTCTTTACAGTGGGTGGGGAGATCAGCAAATACTTTGGCCAATGTGTTAGCCAAGCAAGGGGTAAATAGGGAAGAATTGTTTTGGGCTCGGCTGTGATTCCTGTAATTTTTTCCTAGTTTACTTGTAACTTCTAGGAGAGGCTGCCGCTCGCGCCTCTCCATGGGATGTTGTATGAAATCACAATTCTAAATCAGTTTCTGAATTAATAAAATT
The DNA here is from genome assembly GCF_056320005.1 of Nelumbo lutea. Taxonomy (NCBI): domain Eukaryota; kingdom Viridiplantae; phylum Streptophyta; class Magnoliopsida; order Proteales; family Nelumbonaceae; genus Nelumbo; species Nelumbo lutea. The sequence continues at coordinate 211,152,867 of NC_142684.1, forward strand.
TTACTAATATTACTCATAAAAAAACATTCTTGATTGTTACTGGATTAACATTTTGAGAATGGGAAGAGACCATGTCATTGGTCAACTTAAAATGAAGTAAGCTTCTAATATTTGGTGGGAAACATTGTTAAAAACCTTTTAGGAATTTTCCGAAGTATTCTTTTGGTTGTCTGAGGTATTAATAGGTGTTTTCTGAGATCAGTTTAGTCTAGCGATCCCTCTGGTGAAAAGGAGTTCATGTTTAGCTCATAATTATTAGGTGATGTCCAAATATGGGCTTAAAGGTTGTTTTGAATGATATGAGAGTTGGGTCTTGTATGTGGTATGCTGATTCATAAATCTATTATGTAATATTGGCGTATTTTTCTGATTATTAATTCTCGGTGATTTTGAATTGGGTGTTGCACATGCTTGATGGTTTTGTTGATTTTTCTTGTTGATTTAACTCTTGCTTAGTTACTTGGTTGGTTCTTAAGTTTGTTGATTATGTTATGGTTCAGTGATTATGGTTGGATAGTTGGTTCTTGTTCGCTAACTCTGGTTTAGGTTTTCTACCTATTGATCTAATAGTTGTTTTAGTTTCGTTGCTTGGATAGTTGCTTCTTCGTGCTTCTCCAACGATCTGATCTACCATCTACCTGCTCAATGCTTCAGTTGGTTTTTTATTGGCCAACAGCAGTTCTTTTCCTTTTTTTCTTTTACTACTTTGGCATTTTGACGAGGTCCAATATCAGATTCACTGTTTCACGGCCAACTCTGATTTGTGAGCCTCTTCCTTTTTTGTGGTTTTTTTCATGAAGTCTTTTCTAACATTCTACTTTGCAAACTTAAGGTGGAGGTTATAGGGGTATATATTAGTAGTGTTGATAAAAATGGGAAACATTTGTGTTTTTATGGGTGGAAGAAATGACCTATTGATATTCCTATTATAATTGGGTTTTTTCCTCATTAGGTTATTGATTTTGTTGGATTAGAGTTGTGTTAGAGAGAGAGAGAGAGATCTGTGCTTCAAGGGTTGTATCTTTTACTGGTTTTCTTAATAGTGGATTAATCCTTTCATCTCCCACGGGTCTAGGCTATCAACGTGAACCATGTTAAGTCCTTTTGTCTTGTTGTTTATTGTTTATTTTCTATTTCATTATCTTCTTCTCCACTGTAGGTTGATACTTAGGAACTTACCACATTTTAGACAGGACTTTGTTTCATTCTCTCCAACCCCATACACCTTGCTCTGAAGGGGTTAAATGGTAGCCTTTACACTGCCTCAAAGAAAACAACACACACCTCAAGTAAGTAATATCAATTGTGAAACATCAGAGAAGAAAACCTATAGTTGTCAAAATGCACATTCAGTCAAGGAGATAATACGGGGAAGGGCTCTCCCTAGTGCATTTTTAATTCCATGTATATCTCCTTTCTTGTTCGAATGCATATGTTGCCTTTTCCCAGGAAAAAGAGAGCTCTAGACATTTAATTGGACATTTTGTGCTCAAATTATGTTATTTTGTACCAAATATACATCTGTCTGACCCATATCTATAGAGGACCTAGCATTTGGCAAAATGTTTCAGTACAAATCAGTTTTCAAGTCAGTTTGGTTGAATATTTATGTGATGATTTTTGCAAGGAGTTTCAAATAGTAAAAGAATCCTAAAAGTCTGGTCAAAATTTTCTCCTCTCTGTATGTCCACATCAAGTGTAGAATGAACACTGAAGACTCCCTTTTAAGGTTGAATGATAAGTCTCCTTTATTTGTTCTCTTGGTTAGAAGTGATAGACTCCAAAAATATCTTAAAGTACCACTTTAATGTATATTTAGTTTTATATGTATGAAGGCATTGAAATAAAAAAGAGCAAATTCATAAGCATACCCTTGGATTCATTTTAGAAAGCACACATTATGAACCACGAACCTGAATTTGAACCAGTGATTTAAAAGGCACGCCTAGACGCACAGGCGAGGCGCATTTCAGGGTATGCAGCTCGCCTAGGTCCTAGGCGCAGTCCTTTCAAAAGGTGCATGCCTGGTGTGCCTAGGCTTGCGCCGCACCAGGCGTGCACCTTGCGCCTTTTGAAAATTTGGTGCTTTTTTGCTTTTTTTTGAACATAACGGCTGGGTCGGGAGCCCCCAGACCCCCGTGCCATGCCCCTCGAAGCAAGCCCAAACAAGTCCACATTAGGTCTTAAATTCTTAGTTTTCACACAAAAATAATGATTTTATAGTTTTAATTGCTTTTTAAGAAGACATTTTATTAGGATGAATGAATGAACTACATTACAAATTAATGTGGACTTGTTTGGGCTTGCCTTGAGGGGCGTGGCACAAAGGCGGCTTGTAGAATCGGGAACGTAATATGTTTTACATTACATTAGCTATGTGAAGTACTGCATTGCAATTGGGTGAAAAAAGAGATTAGAGGTTTTACATGTTTGAAAATGTTTTATATGTTTGATTTTATTTTTAAATTCTCATTTGAATATGCTTTACATCTTATGTTTATGTATTTTAATTTTAGACAATAGGTTTTTTAAAACATTATTTTAAAATTTAACTTTATATTTTTTAGTAATATTATGTTTAATATTTTTTTTTGATTTTTTTGTCATTTCTTGAAATTTCTGACATTTTTTTGATTTTTTAGCATTTTTTTTTGTATTTTTGCACCTTGCTTCAAAAAGGCACGCACCTCGCCTTGTGCCTTGCGCCTCAGGCGCAAATTGACCCCTGCACCTTTTTTGTGCCTTGCGCTTTTAAAACACTGATTTGAACAATGAACCAAAAACTAGTTAACTTTTGTCACATGGAAATTGTATTTGTTGAAAAGATAGTAAAGCTTCATGTAGCGTGGACATATTCTTTTTAATGCCATGTCCATTGTTAAACTGTGAGTGCTTACTTCATTTCTTACTACTTTGGCACATTTCCTTTTTGGTCTGCCCCCTAGTCCTTCTAGCCCCTAGTTGTTCTTTAATTTTATAACTTTTCAGTATCTTTATTTTATAGTGCACAATTGTTCTTTGTCAAAAGTTAGCATATTCAAAGCATAAAGGATATTTCTGGTTACTGCACGCTTGCATTAAGAAAAACATACTTTTGTAGGTTGTAGCTATGTATATTATGCTACCTAGTAACTGATTTCCATTCACTTGATATTATAGTGCTCCTTACCTAGCCATCCTTGGGACAACCATCTAGGATGCAAGCATGCTTAGTTCTTCTGGTTATTGTTGGGCTCCTATTTGCCTGGAGCTACCTAGTAACTGATTTTCCATTCACTTCATATTATAGTGCTTACCTAGCCATCCTTGGGGCAACCATCTAGGATGTAAGCACGCTTAGTTCTTCTGATTATTGTTGGGCTCCTATTTGCCTGGAGCTACCATTGACAACCATGTTAGGAGCAACCATTCTAAAACAAGGTTTTTTAGGAAGAGCTCAATGTGTTTTCTACAGAAAAATCTTAGAATGTATAATATCTCATCCGTTGCTCTTATGTTAGGGCGTTTACTTTTATATTATATAAATAAATTCTCTTTGGTCTGTTTGTGATCAAAATATTTTGAAAAAAATGTCAAGACCAACATCTTAAAAGGCATCCCTAAGCTCACAGGAAAGGTTTGTTTGATGCAGTGTGCCTGCCTCATCTGTCTTTCTCTATGGTTTGATGAATTAACATTGCATTTGATGCTGAATAGGTAATTATATATATAGAATATGCGAGGCACCTTTTTTAGGTAGCTACCCTTGCCTATCCACCACCCACACATCCTCTTTGGGGCTGAAGCCCTACTACATCTAATTGTAGATTCCATCAAATACTATTAGTACACTTGCTGAAAAACATTAAACTGTTGTTTGACCTTTATGCCATATGTTTATGCCTATTGCAAAGAAAAACAATACTTTGATATACTTATGATGAAATGATCTGTTAACAGTTAAAAGACTTTGTGCTGTGCTGGATATTATTTTCCTTTCATTGAACTACTTGTGCTGTTTGGACCTACTATGTTAATGTCATATAAGATGATTTGTTAGTAATAGGTTGGTACTTTTTTGGTCAATTATCTATAAAATTTTATTTGTTAGGGTTCATTTGAAGCTCAAAAAGGATTTGGTAGGCATTATCCAAGTGGGGAAGTTCGTATGAGAGCAGGATCTGGGACATGCAACGTCTGTGCTACTCCTTGCTCATCCTGTATGCATTTTAACCAAGCCGCATCCTTCATGGAATCAAGACCTGAGTTTTCGGATGAAACATCTCGTGGAAAGGCAGTTAGTCGATGTTCTTTTAATGATGGTGAAGTTATATGCCCATTCAAGAGAAGCAGCAGAGCATACAATGACAGGCAGCCTACAGCTAGTGAAACAAGTAATTTGCTAAGTACCAGTTCAAGTCATGATTCAATCTCTGGAAATGCTGACAGCAAAGCAACTTTGAGAACTTTTGATGTATCTGATGCATCTGAAGATGTTGATATGCTTCTGAAGTCCTCTTCAGGTGGAACTAGTGGAGATGATCAACCTCTCTCAAAGTCACAGAGTATTGTTGATCAGACTGGCATAACATCCTCACACAGTCATTTTGCATCAGACCTGGGTCAGAGAACCTTGTCAAACCAGGACGAGGAGCAGAAAGTTTTAGAATGTCATGGTGATAATATTTCATGCGTTAGTAGAGCTAATGATGCAAATGTGCAGCTTGTCAATCTGAATATGGCTATAGATAGGAAGAATGTGTCATGTAGTTCAGCTTCATTTAACAGTTCTCCTCAGGAAGGAATCAGAAAAGCACTTAATATTGAAAATGCTTTGAGTTGTGTGGCTGATTTGCATTGTGAAATACAGGATAGTGAGAATAACACTAGGAGGCCAAACATAGTCACCATGGAATCTGTGCAAAAGAGTCTTAACTTTGTAGCCAGTGTGGTACCAACCCGCAAGTCAGATTCATTGGAGATGCCTTCCTCAAAAGATGTCTATCCTAGCAGGGTTTCACCAAAAGTACAGAGTCCATATTCTCATTCTCAAACTGGTAACTCAGTCTACCATGAAGCAGATGTGAAGGATTTGGAAGAGAATTCCAGTTCACATGTCCAAGGGGAACCATCTGAATGTTCCATGGAACATGTTGAATCTTCATCAGGAAGAGGAGTAGAATCTGAAAGTTTTGCTGGAAAAACTACTGAACGTAACAGTGCTAACACTGTTCCAATGTCGGAAAACAGTGAAGCTAGTCTTACCAAAAGTAACTCTTTTCTGGCTTCGGTGAAAATTTATCCATGTCTAGAAGGTGAAACCAACTTAGATAATAGTAGGGATCCATCTGCTGAAACTGTGAAAAGTTCAGACCAAAATCAAAATGTTGAGAAATCCTGTGCATCACGTGAGGTACCTGACATGCATGAACCTGCTTTGCAGTCTGAGCCTGTTGATGACAGTGCTGGCTCAGATATCGTGGAGGATGATGTAAGTCCTTGTTTTGATCTTTTACTGAGATATGCATGTTTTTGCATTAATTGCTATTATTATTCTTTTTAAACTGGAAACTTCTTAGATAATGGTATATTATTTTTTATAGCAATTATCTTCATTAATTTGGAAAAGCACTAATGTTAAGTACAGAAGGTATGTTTTGATAACCGTATCTTGTTTTGATCTCCTCATATTGCTACATCTATCCAGTTCCTTTCTGGAACTTGTTAATCCAGAGTTGGTATTTCTGTATTTTTCCCATCTACAAGCAATCACAATGTAGTGAAGTTACTTTCTTACTTTCTAATAGAAAAATAGGGAAATGGAGGGAAAGTCTGAAATTAGGTAAATGATGAAGATGAAATTTCAATGACGAAGATATAATCATTCAATATTTATACTGCATATCAAGCTTGCTTTTGGTACAACTTGAGCTGTATGAGAGACATTTCTGATTTAACAATTAAATTTCAATTGGACCAGGTTATATATGTTTAGTGTTTAGATTTCTCTGAGCTCTTGTTTCGAATTTATAAAACGAAGTATTGAGATTTTATTGACTAAAGAATGATAATCTTTTGCTTAGATTTATTACTAAGAATTTTCTTACACAATGCACTTATGGTGGCATGGCCACTTTAATTTTGTATCCTCATCTGACTTACCTGTTGTTTTGCCAAAGTTCACTTTTCTGTTTCTATTTGACTTGTCATATTTATTTAATAATTTTGCCAAAGTTTATCTAGAACACATGAATCAATAAATTTTGACTGTAGCACTGCATCTATCACATGATCTCTCTATTCTCTCTCTCCATTTGCCCCAATTGAATTATTATACACATAAAGGCAGCAATGAATCACACTACTGTTATAGTTATTTTCCATAACAGTACAAAATTTTGTTGTTGATTTTAGCAGATTGTTAGGGACACTAAAGATATCCTTTTTCCCTTGCAAAATTCAAACAGCTGTCATTCCGTTCATAAGAAAATTCACGATCCTTCTAAAATTCCATAATGCATATGGAAAAATAGAAACCCCTACCCTTGGTATCTTGCAAATACCTACAAATAAAAGGGATCTGCATTTACTGCAGAGATTTTTCTGCAACAAATGATTTAGTTCCTCAAGATTGTACTAATTTGTCCATTTCTTGTTTCCTCTCAACTTGGTGGAACTACATTTGTCATCTACATAGGTTACTGATTTTCTTTATGCCATCTGGAAACAGGTAAAAGTTTGTGATATCTGTGGCGATGCAGGTCGGGAAGAGTTGCTTGCCTTTTGCAGTAGGTGCAGTGATGGGGCCGAGCACACGTAAGCACAGTAAATCTATCTGTTGTATTATCTTACAATATGTTTTTGTTAGTTATCTATTATAAATGTGAGAGGATGAATCCTTAAGGTGATATTACCAATGTCTTATTTGCTGTCATCAGTTACTGCATGCAAGTAATGTTGGATAAGGTTCCAGAAGGTGATTGGCTGTGTGAAGAATGCAAGATCAAGGAGGAAACTGAAAACCAAAAGCAAGATAAGGTTGAAATTGTATTGGGGTCTTCTAAAGCACCATACTTAAATGAAAAGACTCAAAATCCTGGAGGCATTGACACAGTCAGTTCAAAGGTTTCACTGAAGTTGGATGTGAAAGAGACAGATACCGAGGGAAACAGGATAACCAAAGTGAGCTCAAGTTCATTTGGGTCTGTTAAGAGGCATTCAGACAATCTTGAAGCTGCTTCACCAGCAAAAAGGCAGACGCTTGAGACAAGTGTAGCCTCTCCAAAGACATCCAGCCCTGACAAAAATCCTGTATTGTTGTCTCGGGAGAGTTCATTCAAGAGTTTGGATAAGGGGAAAGTAAAGACACCACATCAATTAGGTCTGCCATCAAGTCACTCTGCTAATAGTTCTCATGAAAATGTACACTCACCTACTACTGGTCCTAGCTCATCAAAGAACCAATCACAACTTCAGTCACCGCGGGGTAATTCTTTAAGAAAAATCTTTCAAGTAAATTTGTTTTTCATCTTTTAGAAACATGCATTTCTTTTTGTAGTGCATCAATTTTCTCATGTTCAAGAATATTTAAAACATGTTGTCTTGTCAGGTAATCTTTTGAAGTCAAATTCATTCAACACCCTAAACTCGAAACCAAAGGTCAAACTGGTGCAGGAAGATGTTTCTCAAAAGAAAAAGGTAGCTAGAGACACTGTGATCAACGATGCGAAAAAGGAGGGTCCAGTCAGAATGATAGGAAAATCTATATCATTCAAAACACCAAGCTCAGGCCGCTTTAATGTGACTGAGTCAAAAGTTAAAATGCTCTCTCATAACCTCTCCTGTGTTGAAGAATTAAAAGGGTTAAAACAAGCTAAAGAACGGGGTTTAATTGAAAGGAAGAATTCCTTCAAATCAGATCGCCCTTTGATCAGCTCTCCGACAGCTGTTTCTAGTGTGTCTACTCCAAAGACTGATCAAAAGGTTACATCTCGTGGTGAAACAACTTCATCACTTACCTCTGCAACCAACTGCCGTGATATGAAGTCTGTTCAGGCTGATGGAAAATTAAATACCTCAGCCAAACCAACCAGTCTTGCAAATAAAGGATCAGAGAATCGAAATGTTTTAGGTAGAATTTTTCTCACTCCTATGAGGATGACAAATAGTTCTTTTTTATGTTACTCACTTTAGTTTTACACTCTCTTTAATAACTGGATTTCCATTTTTGTGCCCAGCTGGATCGAGCGAAGTTAAGAGGCAGAGTGTGGTTGGAACTCCATCATCCAACGGAAGGTGCAGTTCTACTGAGCAAAAGCCAATCCAAGTTAGTACTCAGGATGGAACTACGTCAAGTTCTTGGACTGCTGATAAATCATGGAGTAAACATGATGCAGTTCCTCATGATGGCTTGCCACAGTCTCCGGAATCCTTGAATCAGGATGCCAAAGCCAGGGAGCTTTTTCCTACAGGTCGTCCAAGGCAGGGTGTCTCAGTAGGAGGTCAAAGTATCCGCTGTCATAAATGTAAAGAATTGGGTCATACAGCCCAATCTTGCTCAGTTACTAAGGTTTCTGTTTTTGAAGCTTCTGCAGAAAAAAGTTCAAAAGAGGTAACAGGCAAAAGTTGCAAGTTGAAAGAAGCAGTTAAAGCTATAATGCTGAAACCACCTGGAATGTTTAGAAAGAATAGGTTGCCTGAACGGTTGGATGAGTTATCCATGTCAAGTGCTGATTTGAGCTGTGAAATTTCTAAAGATCAATTACCAACTACATCGAATTGCTCGAGGAATTTGAATTCTGGTGAAGTGACTAATGATGGACAAGAAATTGTCAGGAGTTCTGCTGCTGACATCAGTAAAACTGCAGTTAAATCTGTAATGTTGAAACCACCTGGAATGTCTAGAAGGAATAGGTTGTCTGAACAGTTGGATGAGTTATCCATGTCAAGTGCTGATTTGAGCTATGAAGTTTCTAAAGATCAATTACCAACTCCATCAAATTGCTCGAGGAATTTGAATTCTGGTGAAGTGACTAATGACGGACAAGAAATTGTCAGGAGTTCTGCTGCTGACATAAGTAAAACTGCAGTTAAATCTGTAATGTTGAAACCACCTGGAATGTCTAGAAAGAATAGGTTGTCTGAACAGTTGGATGAGTTGTCCATGTCAAGTGCTGATTTGAGCTGTGAAGCTTCTAAAGATCAATTACCAACTACATTGAATTGCTCGAGGAATTTGAATTCTGGTGAAGTGACTAATGATGGACAAGAAAGTGTCAGGAGTTCTGCTGCTGACATCCGTAAAATTGCAGTTAAATCTGTAATGTTGAAACCACCTGGAATGTCTAGAAGGAATAGGTTGTCTGAACAGTTGGATGAGTTATCCATGTCAAGTGCTGATTTGAGCTGTGAAGTTTCTAAAGATCAATTACCAACTACATCGAATTGCTCAAGGAATTTGAATTCTGGTGAAGTGACTAATGATGGACAAGAAATTGTCAGGAGTTCTGCTGCTGACATCAGTAAAACTACTACTGTCAACAATTTAAATCAGGATATTTTAAAGTCAACAGAAGCAACATGTTCTCCTCGAGGAGAGTCAGATGTCACCATTTCTTCCATCTCTTTGGATGAAAATAAGCTGAGTTCTTCCATTACAGACCTTCCTCGTGTAGAATCTTCTGTGGCCATTCCCTCAAGGATTTCAGCCATTCCAGAACATGATTATATATGGCAGTATGATCCTTTTCTCACTGAAATTCAAATTTTTGCCAGGTTTGACGACCTTGTCATACTTTGTAGAATATATCTGATGATGAGGTGTTTGCATGCAGAGGTGGTTTTGAGGTGCAAAGAAGTGGAATACTTGCCGACCTTTGTGATGGAATTCAGGCATATTTATCAACTTGTGCATCACCTAAAATTCCTGAGGTGGTTAAAAAGTTACCTCGCAAAGTGCTGTTGGAGGAGGTACCCCGCTTGAGTACATGGCCAAGACAATTTGATGAAAATCGTGCCACAGAAGATAATGTTGCTCTCTATTTCTTTGCCAAAGATCTTGAGAGGTCAGTTTTAATAGTCTTTTTTTTTGTTTATTATATAATGTCTTTCATACCGATAGAGGGCTTATTACCTAATTTTGGTGCCAGTTATCCGTGGTCTTGTGTATTTGGCTTAATTTGATTTTGTTTTAACATGTCACAGCTATGAACGATACTACAAGGGCTTGTTAGATAAGATGATCAAGAATGATTTAGCTCTGAAAGGAAACTTTAATGGAATTGAACTTCTGATATTCCCATCAAATCAGTTACCGGAAAAATCCCAGCGTAAGAACTGATGACAATGTACTTTTACTGTCATTGAAAAAACAATATCATTTTTTAGGGTAGAGGCTGTCACATGCATATTTTTCCTCTTATGGCACAGTTTTCCTTCAGAAAATGAAATTTTTGGGTTTCCCTGTTTTTAACTCTAGTCTTTACCTTTCATGACATGTAACCTTTTTCCTTTTGTTGCATGAGTTTGTGTGGAACTTTTATTTGTGCTAAAAATGCATGGTTTGGCAGGTTGGAACATGTTATTTTTCCTCTGGGGCGTTTTTAGAGGAAGGAGGTCAAATTGCTCAGAACAGATACTAGGCACTCAAAAGAAGGTTTCTAGAAGCAATCCAGATGTCACAATTGCTTACCAAGGTTTTGCAGCTGGTGTCACGTCTGTATCTCAAGAAGTATATTTGCCTGGTCATAAAGAGGATCCAAATCCTCTGCCTAGTGTCATGCCTGCTTTTACTGGATCATCTAGTGGGATGGAAGTATCCAAATCCATGGCCTCGATGGAATTGCCATTTATATCATCTTCTGGAAAAGTGAATGGCAATGGCAATTGTGACAGTAATATGTCTTCTATTGATTACAAGAATTTAAGTTCACAGACCAATTTTAATCAGCATGGTAATGGACTTGATAGTGATCCTTTGTCAAGGCTTCCTATTAGCAATGTGCAATTGTCAACAGAAAAGAAAGTCAACAGCAATACCCTGGTAAAATTTTATTTCCCTTTTCTTTAGTTTGAATGCCTGTATGAAATTGTTTTTTTTTTATGGAGATAACAAAAAAATCTTGGTGGCTAAATACTAAAAGATTTATTATTATTATTATTATTATTATTATTATTATTATTATTATTATTGTTATTGTTATTGTTATTGTTATTGTTATTGTTATTGTTATTGTTATTATATGTACTGTAGTGTTTATATTTAGAAACTATGTAGGGCATTTATTTTGGTCATCTTTCTGCATGTAACTAGTAGTATTTGGTCAGTTATTAGCTTGTTGAATCTGGCTCTGTGGCAGCCTAAAACTGTGTTTAATGTACACCATGATAGATTATGCTTCAGTATTTAGGATCTTATAAACAATTCTCCCAGTTTAGCAGCTTTTTACAAAGTCATGTATTTTGTCAAATTAAATTTCTTCTTGAGTTTTACTTCAAGCATGAAGGAATTTGTCATGAACAACACTTTCTAATGGGTATTTGTTTGCTTTTGCCTGTAGAAAGAACAGACAGATTTAGAGGGTGGGCAGGAAGTGAAGGTTCAACCCTGTCTTCCAGCAACTAGACAGAATGGTAATCTTTATAAGGGTAAAATGGTGCCAATGCACTTGGATAATTCACTAGATAGGGAGAATAGTTCATCTTGTTCTTTCAAAACACCTCCATTTGCTACATCTGCTCAAGGTTTAGGTGGTTTAAGGGTGAAAGATGAAGAAAAGATCCAGGATAAAATGCAGGATGGAATCAAAGATGAAGTGAGAGTTCAGAAAAAAATGAAGAGTGAAGAGTGCTTCATGGACATTAAAACTACTTTGAAGAGTGAGATTCAGAGTGACCAGAAGGACAAAGAACACGGTGGCTGGGAGTTCAACAGCAAGAAACGGCTACACATGAATTCTGCACTCATGATTCCACAAGTTCCTGGTGAAACCTTGAGCTCCAGAAGTCAAGAAACCACATGGATGGAGAAGGAATGTATGATAACTAATGGAGAAAGTGAACTGAAGAAGACAAAGGGATGTTCAAGTGTAGTGTATGATTGTAATAGTTCTTGTGATCAAAGTTCTTTCAGTGAGAAATTTCCGCCCCAGATATGTGACATGGGTACTGGCTTCTCTATCACTGAGCAGCAGCAACAGCAACAACAACAATTCAATGGATCTTATGAGGCTGTGGAGAACTTGAGGGCTACTGAAAGGCACTTCTTTCCCATAGATTTGGGACCTGCAAAGGACTGTAAATCAAGAGGCACCTTGGAGCCATTGCAAGTACTTTCATCAACCAACGAGGATATAATGGGATCTGAAGTCCCAAATCTGGAGCTTGCACTAGGTGCTGAAAAGAGACCACGGAAGCAGGCAATCTTCCCGTGGCTTGTTGGGATAGCAGACAAGAGAAACAACAGAGACAAATTTCCAGATCCTGTGACGAATAACAATGATGATGTCTCAGCATCTCTGTCTCTTTCTCTTGCTTTCCCATTCTCCAACAAGGAACAGACTGTGAAGCCTGTTTCAAAAACAGAGCAGCTCTTACCTGACGGTCGCCATGTGAACACTTCTCTTTTCCTCTTTGGTGGTTTCTCAGATGCCTAGATCTGGTTTTACACACCTTGTATATTACGCCCCCATGAATATGTTTGCACTATACTAGGATCATAGAGGATGATCCATGGGTTTAATCAGTAAACCCATTCCCCATCTGTTCATAACCACACACACATTTGTAAGTTTTCCTTCTCTCTATTCCCTTTTTGTTTCTTTTACTTTGTTTTCGGGTGCATAGTAACGGCTACTTGTATATAAAGAGAATGAAAGCCGCAGATTGTTTAAAATGTCATGGGGAACTTGCAAGTTAATGTCTGTAAGTCATGGGGAGTCCTCTTTTTCTATTTACTTCATTAGTGTTATACAAATTACAGTCATTATACTGTTTTTAACCCGGATAACATACACTGTCTACTAGAAATCTGACCGACTGTAAAGCTAGGGAAGAGGCTGCAAGCTCGTCAAGTAAGGAAGCTATATCCTATACCCTTGCCTATTCTAATTTCTAGCACGTTGCATGTAGATTAAAGCTAGGATCAAATCATTTTGCAACTTTCTTATCTTATAATAGAACCAGGATTCGCTCTAGTTCAAACCCGTAGATGGCTTAAACCCTGTAGACTGGATTTAACCTCGCCTATACAGGATTGGGGTGATTGTATTCAGGGTTTCATCCATATGGACAGAATTTAAGACCAATGTAAATTGTTCATAATAGGAGTTTCAATTCTGTTATACAATTCTGTCAATGGAAACCTAATATCGTTCAGTGTGCTATTTTCTAGAGTTGTAAAATGGGCCCTGCACGGCCTGCGTGCCGTCCTGGGCCGTGTTGCCCTCTCCTGGGATATTTTGGGGGTTGGCTTGGCATGGCCCTCGGCCTGAGCTCGTGTCGATGGGCTGGGATGGTTTGTGGGCCAAGCCTTAGGCCAGGTCAGGCCGTGGACCAAGCCTAAGCTATTTATTCAAAAATTAAAAAATCTTAAAATTTTTATTTTATATGAATTTTGATGTATACAATTGTTTATATATACAATAATTAAATAAAATAGTATAAAAAATTGAAATTAATTGTTTATTTTATTAATATATTATATATTATATATTATTATATAATTATAATTTGTATAATATATTATATATAAATATATATGGGTCGTGCTGGCTTGCCCGTAGGCCTAAAACCCCAAGCATGGCACAGCCCATACAGTCATGCTGTGTCCGGAATGGCCCATAAACCATCGTGCTCTGCACGACCCTATTTACACTTCTACTGTTTTCTTTTGCATATCTTATATGTGTTGGAGGAGCGGGTGTGGATTCTAGTTGGAGTTCGTTTACGGTGGATTCTAGTTGGAGTTCGTTTATGGGGGCTCTCACCGAATCCTAAACTGAAATATGGAATGTGAATGGGCCATGTCTAGGAGTGCTTAAAAATAAGTGTTTGTTTGGGCGGGGACTATACTATTAAGCACTTATTGGTGTTAGGGTAATATGTCTGAAATAAGTGCTTATTTTAAAAACAAGGATTTATTTTTAAACCCAAATTTCTAATTTATTTTTGTAAGTGATTAAACAATAAGCACTTGTTTGATTTTTTCTATCAAAATTGTCCCCATTTAGTTTTTACAATTCCATTTATGCCCTTTGAATGTAAAAACATTGAGTTTCTTCTTATCTTGACCCAGTTCTATCCATTGTGACTCGGCTTTTTGCACGATGTAAAGCTTTATCTGCAATGCGCCATGAAATAACACTTTTTTCTGCTCTCGTCAGAAGACATCCCGAATTGAAAACCTCGTGACATGTCTCCAAAACCCTCTCTGAGTTCAACACTTGGAACCTCGACGGTGATTTCATCCCACTCTGTAAATTCTCTTCCTCCAAGTCCTAATAAACTTCCAACATCTGGAAGATCGATTTTTTTAGATGGGCTTCTTGCAGGCCTGGCTACATACACTCTTCCCGTATCTACTCTTAGATCTTTCAGCCAGATTGTCAAATTGGGCATCTTGACAAACTCCGTTCTCTATTGTCTTTGATGAAGGGGGATGATGCTGTTGGTTCTGCAACTTTCTATCTGATCATTTTGTTTTGATTCGACTATTGAAATATTGAATCTCATGGAAGAACAAGGAACTCGCTTGAATCCCCACATTTATAACTTTGTTATTGTTGCGTTGCTTAGAAAAAACCAGTTGGGCATTGCTCTTTTCTATGTTTAACAAGCTTCTGAGGGGGTGAGAATGGTGTCACTCTTAATGCACTCTTCTGCAATGATTTGCTAGTTGCTTTGAGGAAAGCAGACGTGAAGGCAGAATTCAAAAGGGCTTTTGAGAATTTGAGAGAGAGAGAGAGAGAGAGAGACTACCACCTACAAGGTATATTTTGAAATTTTGAAAGAAAATGAAAGACTAAATAGTCACAAGTGCTTATTGGAGAAAAAAAACTATTAAATGTCCAATATGAAATAAGTTTTTGTTTTTTTAAAATAAGCACTTGAAAAGGTTGGGTGCCAAATACAAATAAATGCTTATTTGAATAAGCACTTGTGTACTTATTTTTAACATAAGCACTCCCAAAAGGAAGAGGTATGGTGCAAGTCTTTTTCCTTTCTCTTCCTTCCTAGTTTGTTCAGTGAAAGGATCAACAAAAGGGGAAGTGTCTATACCAATGCAAATCACTAACTAACCTTAGCATCAGAAGAGGGTATTGACAATAAAGCATGTCAATAACTCGATAACATATAGTGAAAATGATAAAGGGCCATTACCCAATGTTATTCCAAGATATTTAGGGCATGAGTGTTGGGAGGGGTAGGCTGGATATGGATTATAATTCCTAACCTTCAAAATTTTCTTGCACTAGTGTTTGTTCTTAGACTTAAACTCAGACCCAAAACCTATGGACTTGTTTGTTTTTTGGATTTTCAGAGGGGGGAAAGTTGGTCAACGGGATTTTGATTCCCATTGACCAAGATACCCATGTTCTTTTTTCAGATTTATGTGGGGCCCATAAAAAATTCTCTCTCTAAATATCACTTACCCAAGTAAAGTGATATTCATGGGTGGGGGAAAATTTGCCCAAACTTGGATGGGACAAAAATGTCCCTTTAAATT
The DNA here is from genome assembly GCF_056320005.1 of Nelumbo lutea. Classification (NCBI taxonomy): domain Eukaryota; kingdom Viridiplantae; phylum Streptophyta; class Magnoliopsida; order Proteales; family Nelumbonaceae; genus Nelumbo; species Nelumbo lutea. Next base: position 211,168,570 of record NC_142684.1, read on the forward strand.
AATGGCTTTTTATGACTAAAATGATTATTGTCTTATTTACTTGGGAAATAAAAGAACACGGGTAAATGCACTTACCCGTGTAAGTAACTTCCTAAAAAGCAAACGACACCTATATTTTATCATTGTATCAACCAATAACCAACGACCCTCATCTGTAATCTAATCCATATACTTTTGCCTTTTGACTTCTAAATGGAAATAAATTTATTCACCATCAAGTCTATCAAGTCTGTAACCAATCTTTATGCAGCAAATTTCAAAATCTAGAAATGAATTAGTCGTGTTTTTAAACTGATAAAAAATAGGTCTCAAATCAACGAATGTTCGAGGTAACTGCATTCTACATATCTAAAATTCAAAAATTATGGTGACTGGTGAGGTAACTACATGTTTGAGGGGGAAGAAGATGCTGAAGCATTGAAAGCATTATATTCAACAACGATTTACTGGTTTAGAAGATTTTGTTTAGTCTTGGCCCCAAAGGAAAATTTTCTAGGTCCACCTCTGCACTCATGGGTTCCAGTTCTTTAAATATGGATTTAAAATTACAAAGTACTATACAGTTCCGAATGATTTACGAGGCACTTAGCTTCAGAAAAAAAGTTGGAAAAATTCACAAAATCAGTTTACTCTGAAAAAATTAACTAAAAACATATGAATTTAAGTATACAAGATTACAAGTTTTAGGTACATAGTGCTCGCTCAGTCCATCAAAGTAAATAAGATACTAAATAGATACCAAACAGATACCATATGGACGCTTTTGATGAGACCATAACTCATCAGTTACCTGCGATGAGCTTATAACTCATCGAACGTTTATGATGAATATACGATACATTGCATGTTCTTGATGAACTTGTACTCGATGTGATTCAAGACAGATTTTAGTTAGCGTAAACATGTGATAAACCTTGATGAGTGCAGTTCTGCGACAAACATTGGACACACGCAGTTTTGTGATGAACCTCAGAGGTGCGCAATCTTGCGATGAACCCGAGACCATTATAGAACCGCGGATTGCTGTGAACCAAAGTTAAATATTGGCTACACATGCAACTTTGAGTTACGCACGTGATAAGGCATTATGTAGGTTTAGTAAAAGAACGTGCCCCGCTATACAATGACGTCACCAGTGCTACGTCGGTTAAGTAGGTCACGAAAGGAAGTAGCACATGCGGATTATGAAAATCTGCGGATGAAAGGAAAGTCAATCCTTGAGACACGTGATAAGGCATTACGTAGGTTTAGTAAAAGAACGTGCCCCGCTATACAATGACGTCACCAGCGCTACGTCGGTTAAATAGGTCACGAAAGGAAGTAGCACATACGGATTATGAAAATCTGCGGATGAAAGGAAAGTCAGTCCTTGAGAGATCTCATAAGATACGTGGTAAAACCTTAGCAGTGCTCCTTAATGACCAACACCGAATCCAATATTCCCTTTCCTAATGGGAATCAAACTCTTTCAATGCCTTCCTTTTAGGACCTCAGGATCCCTCCTTATAAATGAGAGTCCATCCCATGACGAGAGATCACCATTTGAATCATTCGATCTTCCTATCCTGCTCCTTTATCACTTCCATTTACCCTAATCTCCAAACCCTAAACCTGCACCCGATCTTCCTTCGTTCTTCAAGGAGATCCCAAACATAGCCTGACCACCACACCTACACAAGTCATTGCCTTAGGTAGGAAAAATTGTAAACATCAATCTTGATTATAGAAAATGGAAAAGTTGGGATCTAATCCTTTTGGTGTTTTCCCCATGCCCCCTCCTATATTAGATTCATCCAATCGTTATCCTTGAAATTTCCGGCAGTTGATAAGTTTTGGTATTAATAGATACGTTTTTCTTTATTTTCTCAAGGCAAACAAATAAGATTTAAATTAACAAAAGCCCCAAACTGAGTGATGGTTGCTTGGATTTCCAATTTGCCACCTACATTCCACAAACTACTTATTGGGGATATTTGAAATACTTTTATTTTGGATTATCTTTTGCATGTGTATTTTGTATTGACTGTTACTTGTTTCCGATGTTTTACAAATACCATCTTCTACAATAATATTTTCAACTTGCGATTAGTACACAAATTCTAATCATCCTTCCACACTACAAAAGTATGGGATACTTGAGATAGACACAAATGGAACAATTAACCAAAAAATAAAGAAGCTAAAATATATCAAAATTAACTACATCAAAGTTTTTGAATTTTCAAGTAAATTATCAATTAAATTTTTTTACAATTTTTTGTATTTTTTATACTTTTGTGTGTTTTCATCTTGTTTCTTTAATTTTTATCATTGTTAAATATAAAAGTTTAATTGTTGACTCGCCACCAATAAAAAAAACAACTCCATCTTTTGTTTGGTTTTAAATGTGTATTTTATTTTTATCATCAATAACACAATTATTTTTTGTCACACTTATTTTTGCTTAATTTGGTTAATTAATATAATATTCAATGAAATAATGAGAATTGATACCTTATATATAAGACTTAATGAAAGGGGATTGAATGAGGAGAAATGTAATAATGCTAATTACATTTTGTGCAATCACAATTAAAGAGGGACCGAATTCATAAATAGGAGCATTCTAGTTAAGAATAGGATTTAGTAAATGTTAATGGGAATTAATAACTTAAATATAAGGCTTAATGAGAGGGATTTGAATGAGGAGAAAAGAGGTTTAAATAACACTTATGTCCTTACAATTAGAGAGTAACCAAGTTAAAAAATTTGAGTATTTTAGTCAAACAATATTTCCACACATCATTCACACTTAATAATAGTATACACAAATATAGATTATTGTTTTTTCTTTGGTTCATGGGGCTACACAACAAGGTAGCCCATCCTCCTCCCCTCAACTCCCAATCCTAGTGACAATGGAATTTGATCCCTACTCTCCACTCTAATATTTTGTTGGATTTGGATATCACCATTTCATATTTTCGAATCAATTGGATTCAGATCCCCCCATTCGATCCGAAAGGATACACACACACACACACACACTCACACACACACACACACACACACACACACACACACACATATATATATATATATATATATATATTGTTTTTTTTTTGTTTTTCTTTATTTAAACTGATATATTTTCTTTTTTTTCAATAATTTATTATTATTTTTTTAAATTAAATCGGATTAGATATCCAACATCCTGATCGAATTTAAATTTGAACCAATATTTATGAGATTTAATCGGATCCTCGAATCAAAACAAATTTAAATATAACCCTAATTCAAATTTTGTTCAATCCATTTGCATTTAATAATTTAAATACACTATAAATTAGAAAAAGGGCTCTAACAAGTTGGAGTGGTTATTTATTAAGGGCTGTAATAAGAATCATAAGTGAATTAAATAGATTATGGAATGCATCTTAATCCCCATCTTTCAAAATGATAAAAAATGCTATCATGAGGACATTTACGATTTTTTTCCTTAATCCTATGAAAAAGAAAAGAAAAAGGCAAATCTTGGATGTGTTGTAAGTTAGACTTGAGAAAGTTTTATAAGAAATTGAATCGGAAATTTATAGGAGTCTACCACAAGAAACTACATTTCATGTTAAGTAGATTAAATGGATCCTTAGTTCAAAGAACTGTCCAATAAGCACCAGAAATTATTTGTTAATCTTTTGGGTATCCTTATTTCATTAAAAAAACAGAAAATATTTTGGGCTACCTATCATCCAAAATTTAAAGGTATGGACCAAAATAAGTTGGGATGGAATATTCTTATGGTCCAAAATAATATTTGGACCTTCGGGCCAGGGATATAAAAAATGCTAGTTTCTATGATATTAAGCCAACAAAAGGGATTCACTCTATTGGAAGCCAAAATGATTTAATGATATTTGGGCAAGGAGAAAATTATATCCTTTTTGGGTAGGAATGGCAATTTTAACCATTTCAGGAAGGGATGGGGATGAAAAATTTTTCATCTCAATTGGCGGGGATGGGAGAGTACTCCCCTGATCCCTGCACCGTAGGGATTCCCGCTTACATGTATGTACATATGTATCTATATTCATATCTTTAAAAATATGATTGAATATGTTTGGACATACTTAGATCTTTTTTTAATAGGATTGTAAATTTTTATTATTTTATTAAATTGCATATTAGTACCCTATACTTTGGGCCTAGTTTCACTTTGGTACCCAATTTTCAAAATGTATTAATACAATACTTGAACTCCCCAAACATCCCAGTTTAGTCATTGTTGTTAGCAGTTCGTCAATTATCCATATCACATGATGACATGTAAGACTTAAAACTTCTAAAAATATCAAAATTACCCTTCAAAATAAGACATTGTTCATCATCTTCTTCCTCAAAAATCAAGGTTGAACTAAAGCAATGGTGAACAACTTGAAGGATATTTGGGTTTGGGCATTTGAATGGTTGATAAAGAAAATTAGAAGACACCTGAAGGGCATTTTCATCCTTTCACTTGCCACTTAGTGGCAGCTAACGATTTTGAACTAAAATGAGATGTTTTGGAAGTTCAAGTATTGGATTATTAGCACATTTTGAAATTTGGGTACCAAAGTGACACTAGGCCTTAGTACAAGGTACTGATTTGGAATTTACCCCTTTTTAAATGATATAAAAAACAAAAACAAAATGATTGACTATAAAAAATCACTGTTAGAGGTGTAAATCGAGTTGTGCCAGGCACTACACGATGGTTCGGGCTGTGCTGGGCATGGGGTTCCAGGTCCATGGGCTTGCACGATTGTGTGTGCCGTGCCGCCCATGGGCCCGTAGCTATATAGGGTTTTTATTTATAGAAATACCCCCAATAGCTATAAACAAGTATATAAAGGGTATTTAGTTTATTTGATATTTTTTAATAATGTAATTTTTTATTTTCAATTTGTAACTATATTGTATTTTTTATATTTTATTAGTTTATTCCATTTTCCAATTTTCATATTTCATTCATCGAATCATTGTATGCTTTGTATCATTCAAATTTAAATGAAATAAAATTCCTATTTTTCTTTTAAGTTGTTATTCACTTTAAGTCTTTGTCTCTTAAACTTCTTATTTGGTTAAGTGTTTTTTTTCATGTCTTTGTTAGATTTTTTTTAAATAGTTGCCAAAGGAAAGTAAAATATTTTTTTTACTTAGCAAAGAAATCAAAAATCAAAAATGTCAAAAAAAGAAAACTAGTCTTGCCTGGTTTGGCCCACGCCCAAGGCCTGGCCTATGGCCTAGTCCATCCCGACCTATATCTCGCCCGTTTTACACTTGGGGATAGGGATAACCTTGTCCCCACTAGCAAAGACAGGGATAGGGATGGAAATAGGGATTTTTGTGATAACAGATATGAGGAGTGGCTCCTAGTCCCCACTCGCCCCATTGCCATGGATAGATACTGAACCATGTTGGAATGACATAGTAGATAATATAATCTGTATGTGCATAGAAAGAAACAAATGCAAATGACAAGAAAGCCAAAGAAAGAAAGAAGAGAGAGAGAACACCAGATTTAACGTGGTTCGGCCAAATTGCCTACATCCACGGGTAGCAGCCGGAGCTTTACTTCTTCACTATAAACAAAAGAAAATACAATACTAAAATGACCTCACCAAAACCTCACTTGTACCCAACACCACACTCCTCTCAACACACTGTATACAATGTATAGGTGGGCTCCTACTACAGGGCCACTGATTGTGATATGGTGGGCTCATTCGGTGAGCCACCATTTGTAATATGGTAGGCTTAGTTAGTATGCTATACTAGCCCACTGAATCTACTTTAACAAACCAAAATGATCCATTACTGAATTTCCTCAATAATAGTAGTGAAAATAACTATGAATTATGTCTTATTATGGAAAAACAACTTATCAAAGAGACTTAAAGTTGGGATATTAGTAAATTAAATGGCATCTAAACTATAGTTCTTCTTCAAATGGAAATCAATTCTTATATTTTGGAGTCGGGTCTAGTTGATAAAATGGGGTTGTGTGGCAGCCCTAATGGGAAATCTACCATCAAATCTGCTTACATGGTTGTATTCTCAAATCAGAAGTCTCTTTGGAAAGCTAAAAACTTATCCTAAAGTCAAAATCTCCTTGGTTTCGTTGATGCGACATAGATACAGTTTGTATAGTCTATTGAGAATTCACTGAATCAATCGATCATGTATTCATTGATTGTAGATTTTCTAAACAAGTGTGGCAACTTGTGAACCATCTTGATTTTATGCCAAAGATTAATGAATGAATGAATAATTGGTCCAAAACAATTGAATCTTAATGGGTCTTTTTTGTTTGGAGTATTTGGACCTTGGAAGCATAAAAGCAATGTTGTTTTTCAATCACAACATTGATAAGCCTATATGTGTACATATTTTCATACCTCTAACTTGATGATTTTGGGTAATAATGTTTTTAGAATTAGAATGATACTGCACTAATTATGATGAAATTGTCTTGTAAGATGATTTGAAACTTAATTGTGCAATTTTAAGGAGGATTTTGATTTAATTGATCAAGACAATCATAGAGGAAGGACCATGCAGCAATGATTCTCCATGATGTAGCCATGAAGGAGAGAATCCATTGAAATCGGATTTGATATGTATGCACAAAAATCGGGAAATTTTCAGTTTTGATATATTCCTATTTTGGGCATAACTTTTTGCCTACAACTCAGATTGAGGTGATTCAAACGGATAATTAAATCTAAGAGATAGGGCTACAATTCTTGTGTTTATCACTCAACCAAATTCCACCACTAACTAAGTAAAATTCGAGCTACAAGTTTCGGGTCTGGCAATAGGTAGGAAGAGATAAGAATTCAATTGATATAAAGACTAAGAGACCTAATTTGTATTGAATTAGGAATCTGCACTAAGAAGAAATTGAGGGGAGGTTGCACTATAAAAATGACCATAAACTCAAGGCAAAGGGGCACATCCTTAGAGAGAATTTAGTAGAGAAGAGAAGAAAAAGCAGTCTCAACACATCAGAAGAGAAGAGGAAGCAATTTCAGCATGCCAGAGAAGGAGAGGAAGAATTCGAATTCAAGAGGGAGAAAGGCTTAGTTGCTGCACTTGCCTTCTACCTTCAAAGGCTAAAGTTTTCTTGTTATTCTATTCATTCTTTGATGTGTTCTTGTTGTGTTTCCCCTTAATTTTCTTAAATATCTTGAATTTAATGATGTCTAGCTAAATTCTCTTAGTTAAGGTTTAGATGGATTTTGATCTTAAGATTATATAGTTACTTGCTTAATTCAATTCAAGACTTTTATTATTTGCATGATGAATTTTTATTGTTATGCTTAATGCTTCAAAAGAATTGGCCAATCTTTTAATGATTTGATGATTTATGCACGATTGATCAAAGGATTGTTATGAATTAGATCCCTAGGCAATGAAAATCTCGTGATAGACTATGATATTGAAAGATGATTAGTTCATTTGTGGAAATCAAGGAAACTTAGTGAGTCAAATCCCCTTTTACGATTAGAGGTTTCCAAAGAAATTAATGCTTATTTTTCCTTTTGACAACCACTTAGAAATTTGATGGTAGAATTGGATTAATAAAGTATTAATATGACTTGAGAAAGCTTTTTAATTAATTTAGGGAAATCCACCATCACATGCAAATAACTTTAATATACCTCAAGGTAATTTCGGTCTTGAGTTGGATTAAATAGATAATTATATAACCTTGATTTAATGAAATCTAAACCCTAGCTACATTCGTCCATTAATTCAGTTTTTATTAAGTTCTTGGATTTGCATTAATTCTTTTAGTTTTTATTCATTCAATTGATTCACGAGTTCAACTTAGGTTAGTTTAAAATTGATTTGGTATTGTGACCTAGTCTCTGTGGAATCGACACTTTTCTCATCATTATACGCACATTTGACTAAGGTACACTTGCCTGAATTAACTGTGCATAAATCACACAACAAGTTTTTGGCACCGTTGCCGGGGACTAGTTTATTACATATCAAAATTTCCTGTATTAGCCTTAGATTGAACATCTATTTGTTTTATTTTCGGATTTAAAAATTTCCATTTCAATTTTTGTTGGGTTTGGCTTTATAAAATTTTTTAGGAAATTTTTAATTTTTTTTTTCTTTTCTTTAAAGTTTCCTCATGCATGACATGCACTAGTGGTGGAGAATTAATATCCCTTGATCAAGAAATCGAAAGGACTTTGAAAAAGCGAACGAGGGAGAGAAAGAACAAGATTGCTCAAGACCAAAATAACCCAAGGACATTGATCTCCTACTCTATACCTATTCTGGGTGATACTACATCAAGCATTAGGAGGCCGAATGTCCAAGCAAACAATTTTGAGATCAAGCCTGCAATTATTCAAATGATCCGAATGAGTGTGCAATTTTCTGGCCCCAATGATGACCCTAACTCTCATATTGCTAATTTTCTTTAAATATGTGATACTTTTAAGTATAATGGAGTTAGTGATGATGCCATTAGACTTAGATTATTTCCTTTCTTCTTAAGGGACAAAGCAAAAGATTGGCTTAACTCTTTTCCTACATGTTTGATTACTACATGAGATGACTTGGCACAAAAGTTTTTATCTAAGTACTTTCCACCTACTAAAACGACTAAATTAAGGAATGACATAACAACTTTTTCTCAATTTGATAATGAAACTTCATATGAGTCATGGGAGAGATTTAAGGAACTGCTTAGGAAGTGTCCTCACCATGGTCTACCTATTTGGATGCAAGTGCAAACCTTTTATAGTGGCATTAGTCAATCTAATCGTTCAATGTTAGATGCAGTTACACGTGGTACCCTTATGAGTAAAACTCCCGAATAAGCATATGAACTTTTGGAGGAGATGATGGCCAATAGTTATCAATGGGGCAATGATAGAGCAAATAAAAAGGGAGTTGGAATTTATAATGTTGATTATATCACTGCTTTATCGGCTCAACTTGCTGCATTAAATAAGAAATTAGAAAATTTGGGGGTTTCAACTGAGTATTTCTTCTGTTCCCTTCCCTTCTTGTGAGCTTTGTGGGCAAGGGAGACACACTAGTGTAGACTGTCAAATAGGAAATCCATTTTCTTCTTCTTCTGAACAAGCTAATTTTGTTTCTTATGGTGGCAATAGGTCCAATTTCAATCCCTAATCCAACACTTACAATCCAGGATGGAGAAACCATCCAAATTTTTATTGGAGTAATAACCAACAAAGAGCAGCTCCCGACTTTCAACAGCAACAACAATAAAATCCACAAGAGAAGAAACCAAATTTAGAGGATATGATGGCAAAATTTATCAACAATACGGAGAAGAATTCAAGGCATAGAAACTCAAATTGGACAACTTGCTCAAGAAATTTCGGCAAGGCCACAAGGAGGATTACCTAGCAATACCGAGAAGAATCCCAGGGAACAAATAAAGGCCATCACTCTACGAAGTGGAAAAGAACTTAGAAAAGAAGAAAAAGATGATGAGTAGGTAAAAGAGGAAGAAAGTCAAAACCTTGAATCCAAAAAAGGAGATTACGAGTCGTTAATGGAGAAAAAGGGAAGTTCTTCTACTCTTAATTTAAAATCCTACAAACCCCCTCTTCATTTTCCTAAAAGATTTCTTAAGGCTAACTTGGATAAGCAAATTGCTAAATTTCTAGAGATGTTTCAAAAGTTGCATATTAACATTCCTCTTCTTGATGCTATTTCTCAGATACCAAGTTATGCCAAATTTTTGAGGAAATAATTTCAAACAAAAGAAAGTTGGAGGAGTTTGAGATGGTAAAACTTAATGAGGAATGCTCAGCAATCCTACAAAATAAATTACCTTCAAAACTCAAGGATCCAGGGAGCTTCTCTATTCCACGCACCATTGGCAAAATTAATTTTGATAAGGCTTTATGTGAAGTTAGTGCAAGCATTAATTTGATGCATTTTTCTGTCTTCAAGAAGCTTGGGTTGAAGGAGCCAATACCTACCGTTGTTTCTCTACAATTGGCTGACAGAAGTATCGAATATCCAAGGGGAGTAGTGGAAGATGTTTTGGTAAAAGTAGATAAATTTATTTTTCCTATTGACTTCATCATTTTGGATATGGAAGAAGATTATAATATGCCCATAATTTTAGGGAGACCTTTTCTTGCCATAGGAAGAGCTTTAATTGATGTCCAACAAGGAAAATTTAGCCTTAGGATTAATGATGAGGAAGTTATTTTTAATGTGTTTAAGGCTATGAAACATTCTAATGATGAAAAAGAAGTATTAATGATATATTGCATTGATGATTTGGTAGAAAGAAAATTTCATGCATTTAGGTTAGATGATCCTATAGAAAATTGCATTGCTAACTCTTTTAATGTAAAGGAACAAATTTTAGATGAGAAGCATAAGGAGGCCATAGGCTATTTGGGAGAAAAAGAGAATCATGACAAAAAGAGAAAAATTTTTGCCTTTGGATATTTCTTCCTCTTCTTCAAAAGCTAAGCCATCAATCGAGAAGCCTCCTACTCTTGAACTTAAATCTCTTCATTCGCATTTAAACTATGTTTATTTGGAGAATTCATCTACTTATCTGTGATTATTTCTTCATACTTGACAGATCTTGAAGAAGAAAAGTTGATAAGGGTGCTTAGAGAATACAAAAGGGCGATTGGATGGAGCATCGACGACATTCAAGGAATAAATCCATCAATTTGCATGTACAAAATCATGATAGAAGAAGGAATCAAGCCTATAGTGCATCCCCAAAGGAGGTTAAATCCTAATATGAAAGAGGTAGTAAAGAAAGAGGTGATAAAATGACTTGATTCAGGTATTATCTTTCCTATCTCTAATTCTTCTTGGGTAAGTCCTGTGCAAGTTGTGCCAAAAAAGGGTGGGAGCACTGTGGTCAAAAATGAAAATAATGAATTAATCCCTACAAGGACAATGACAGGTTGGAGGGTATGTATCGACTATAGGAAATTGAACGATGCTACTAGAAAATATCATTTCCCCCTTCCCTTTATTGATCAAACGATTGAAAAACTTTTTGGTCAAGAATTTTATTATTTTCTTGATGGTTATTCTAGTTATCACCAAATTCCTATTGCTCCTGAAGACCAAGAGAAAATTACCTTTGCATGCCCTTATGGAACATTTGCATTTAGGAGAATGCCTTTTGGTTTGAGCAATGCCCCTGCTACTTTTCAAAGATGCATGATGTCTCTATTTTCGGATTTCATTGATGATTTTATGGAGATATTTATGGATGACTTCTCTGTTTTTGGATTTTCATTCGATGCATGCTTGAGATAGAGCTAAAATTGAACTAATTGAAAAACTTCTCCCTCCAAAATCATTGAAAGAAGTTAGAGGTTTTTTGGGACAAACAGGTTTTTATAGAACGTTCATTAAGGACTTTTCTAAAATTGCTACGCTTTTAACTAATCTTTTAGTGAAGAATGCACCGTTTGTGATTGATAGTACTTGTTTGCATGTATTTAATTGTTTAAAAGAGAAATTGATCTAAGCTCCCATAGTTTCGGCTCTCACTTGGAATTTGCCTTTTGAGATCATGTGTAATGCAAGTGATGATACTTTAGGTGCAGCTTTAAGACAAAGAATAGGTAAGAAATTTCATACCATTTATTATGCAAATAGAACCATGAATGATGCACAAAGAAATTATGCAACTGAAAAAGAACTACTTGCTTTAATATTTTCTATTGAAAAATTTAGACCTTATTTGATCTGGTCTAAAGTGATTGTCTATGCTAACCATTCTGCATTGAAGTATTTACTTGCTAAAAAAGATGCAAAACCTAGGTTGATAAGATGGATTTTATTGTTGCAAGAATTTGACCTAGAAATCAAAGACAAAAAAGGCATCGAAAACATGGTAGCTGATCACTTGTCTAGATTGGACGGGGAGTATGTGGAGAGCATGGATAAACACCCTTCGCAAGATGTTTTTCCTGATGAGAAATTATGTTTTGTGCATGATAATGATGAACCATGGTATGTTGATTTTTCTAATTTTCTTGTAGGTGACGAATTGCCCCCTAACATTTCTTTTCATCAAAAGAAGAATTTTTTATCTGATGTAAGGCACTATCTTTGTGAGGAACCATATCTATACAAGATTTGTGCAGATGGCATGGTGAGAAGATGCATACCAAAGGAAGAGGTGCGAAGTATACTTAGTTTTTGTCATGAAAAAGAAGCAGGTGGGCACCATGGACCATCCAAGTTGGCGGAAAAAGTTTTACAAAATGAATTTTATTGGCCTATATTATTCAAAGATGCTTATGCCTATGTAAGTTCTTGTGATTGATGCCAACGGACAAGTAATATATCAAGGAAAAATGAGATGCCCCTAAACAATATTCTTATTTGTGATATTTTTTATGTTTGGGGCATTGATTTCATGGGTCATTTTCTAAAATCCTTCAATAATGAGTATGTACTTGTTACTGTTGATTATGTGAGTAAATGGGTGGAAGCAATTGCATGTACCATTAATGATGCTAAGGTTGTAATCAAATTCTTGAAAAAAATTATTTTTACTAGATTTGGTACACCGAGGGCTATCATTAGTGATGGAGGTAAACACTTTTGCAATAAACGGTTTGATAATTTATTAATTAAATATGGTGTTACCCATAAGATTGCTACCCCCTATCATCCCCAAACTAGTGGACAAGTAGAAATTTCAAATAGGGAATTGAAAAGTATTTTGGAAAAGACTGTGAGCTTATCTATGAAGGATTGGTTAATGAAATTGGATGATGCACTTTGGGCCTATAGGACAGCTTTCAAAACACCCATTGAAATGTCTCCTTATAGGTTGGTGTTTGGTAATGCTTATCACCCCCCTGTTGAATTAGAGCATAAAGCATATTGAGCAATGAAACTGTTTAACTTTGATTTGCAAGTTGCAGGTGAACAAATAAAGATGTAATTGAATGAACATGAAGAATGGTGGCTCCATGCTTATGAGAATTCTAGAATTTATAAAGAAATAACCAAGGCATGGCATGATGCACACATTAAAAAGAAAGAGTTTACAGTTGGAGAAAAGGTTCTTCTTTATAATTTTAGATTGAAGCTTTTTCCCGACAAACTAAAGTCAAGATGGACTGGTCCATACATAGTAACTAGAGTTTTTCCTCATGGTGCAATTGAATTATCTAATGAAACTAAGGGGGCTTTCAAAGTCAATGGGCAAAGATTGAAGCCTTACATTGATGGTGGACATAATCATTTCTTCAAGTCCACCAATCACTTGAAGGATCCATGAAAATGGAAACAGAGTTAGACTAATGACTATAACTTAGAACTATATTTTTCATTTATGCATTTTAGTAATTCTAGTTGTTTCCTGTTTCTTTATTTCCTTTTAAGTTTTGCTTTTGATGTAACCGTTTCTAGTCATGTACCGATTTTTGTGATGTATCAATTTTTTTTAGCTAAGTGCCTCATCATTTGACCTGCTCCCAAGAGAGTATGGTAGAGCTCCCTGGTGGTGAACTGCCTGGTGGTGAGCTACTTGGTGACAAGCTCCCTGGTGGTGAGCTCCCTGGTGACGAGCTCCCTGGTGGTGAGCTACCTGGTGACGAGCTACTTGGTGGCGAGCTCCCTAGTGGTGAGCTACCTGGTGACGAGCTTCCTGGTGGTGAGCTACCTGGTGACGAGCTCTCTAGTGGTGAGCTCCCTGGTGGTGTTCTACCTGGTGATGAGCTCCCTGGTGGTGAGCTACTTGGTGACGAGCTCCCTGGTGGTGTTCTACCTGGTGATGAGCTCCCTGGTGGTGAGCTACTTGGTGACGAGCTCCCTGGTGGTGAGCTGCCTGGTGATGAGCTCCCAATTCCTAGGCGACCTGTGACTCACAGAATGGTGGAGCTCCCTGGTGCAGCACAACCCGACTGCCCTCTGCATGAGGTGATCTTCTCTCCTTTGTAGGCAGTGGGAGCTGAGGGACCTGCGAGAACTCCATCTTTTCCTCCTCTTTGTAGGCAGTGAGAGCTGAGGGACCTGCGAGAACAGAATCAAAGGACCCCGGGGGTATTTTCCCGGCGGGGACTCTCTGACGCTTAAGTTAGCACTCTGATTGTAGAGAGCTTGAAGATGATATCGAAGAAATGAGAGAGCTAGAGAGAAGGGATTACCTCCATTTTTTCCATCCCTTTGGCTTTGGGGGTTGGAGTCCTTATATAGTGGTGTCCTATCAAATCAGGCGTAATAGCCTCTGTCAAGTCAGGCATAACCGCCTCTGTCTCTCTGTCGCTGCCATTACTGCCAAAGTTGAAGTGGCGGGTGCAGGCAGCTGTTGCAGAGTATGGCTCTGCCAGGCAAGGGACAGCTCTCAGGGCTGGCAGGCATGGCGCCGCTTGGCGAGAGACGTGGGCGCAGGTCTTCGGATCTATCAGGTATGATTGTCAGGCAGGAGATCTTCCTGCGTTATGCCGAACTGCTCTTCTGTACCGAGGTACCCCGCAAGTGGCGAGCTATGCCAAGGTCCCTGAGCTATGCCGAGCTGCATGTGGTGAGCTATGCCGAGCTGCCTGTGGCGAGCTATGCTAAATCCGCCCTCATCATTTGCCCCCCACTCCCAAGATGAGAGTAACTTAGCGAAGGGAGTAGATTTCTTCTTTTGGCCCGTAAGTCAACGAGCCAGTAAGTGTTGATCCAATTCCTTAGACTTTGGGAGCTACCTGTATGTGGAGAACTGCATGTATGTGGCGAGCTGCCTGAAAGTGGCGAACTGCTCATAAGGTGAGGAAGTCTCCGCTAGTTCAGTACTGTATCCCTTAGGCTCTGGGAGCAACTTATAGTTCACTTTTGTTGATTTTGCCCATGATGAGAAAGCGACTAGGTTTTTAGCAATAATGTGGCCTGTAGCGACTCGTACTCCACTCTTCTTGACTTTGCCCATGCCGAAGAGGCGGCTGGGTCTTAAGCAGTAATGTGGCCCGTAGGATTTGGGAGCGACTCGTAGTCTACTCTTCTTGACTTTGCCCATGCCGAAGAGGCAACTGGGTCTTAAGTAGTAATGTGGCCCGTAGGCTTTGGGAGTGACTCGTGATTGCACTGCATCAGCCTCGTAATGCCAGTCACACACTCCTACAAGAAGCTACTAGGAGCTCGACCTTCGGGGGTAGCACTACTAACTTTAGGTCACCAGCTCACACGGGAGCCTTGGAGGGCTCGACCAGCAAGGGTGCCTATGTAGTCTGTTTGCCACCAACTCCCGCGGAAGCCATGAAGAGCTCATCTTTGTAGAGGGGACCTTGTGGAGTGGACTGATGTGGTTTTATCTGAATTGAAAGTTGGTAGAGCCACTTAGTCTACTGGCTCCCTGCATAGTCTTTGAGTTCATAAAAAATGTAAACTATAAAGCGAGAGCTTCAATTTCTAAAAAGCAAGGACTTAACTTTCTGGGAGAAGAGGACTTAGCTTGTGTAGGATGAGAACTTAGCTTTCCCATAGATGGTGCCAATTAATGTAACCATTTCTGGTTATGTACCATTTTTTTGTGTTGTATCAATTTTTTTTTGCTAAGTGCCTCGTCATTTGACATGCTCCTAGGAGAGGATAGTGGAGCTCCCTGGTGGTGAACTGCCTAGTGGTGAGCTACTTGGTGATGAGCTCCCTGGTGGTGAGCTACCTGGTGACGAGCTCCCTGGTGGTGAGCTGCTTGGTAATGAGCTCCCTGGTGGTGAGCTGCATGGTAATGAGCACCCTACTCCTAGGCGGCCTGTGACTCACAGAATGGTGGAGCTCCTTGGTGCAGTGCAACCCACTGCCCTCTGCATGAGGTGATATTCTCTCCTTTGCAGGCAGTGGGAGTTGAGGGACCTGCGAGAACTCCATCTTTTCCTCCTCTTTGTAGGCGGCGGGAGCTGAGGGACCTGCGAGAACTAAATCAGAGGACCTCGGGAGTATTTTCCCGCTGGGGACTCTCCGATGCTTAAGTTAGCACTCTGATTGTAGAGAGCTTGAAGATGATATTGGAGAAATGAGAGAGCTAGAGAGAAGGGATTACCTCCATTTTTTCATCCCTTTGTCTTTGGGGGTCGGAGTCCTTATATAGTGGTGTCCTGTCAAATCAGCATAACCGCCTCTGTCTCTCTGTCGCAGCCGTTACTGCCAGAGTTGAAGTGGTGGGTGCAGACAGCTGTTGCAGAGTATGGCTCTGCCAGGCAAGGGACAACTCTCAGGGTTGACAGGCATGGCGCCGCCTGGTGAGAGACGTGGGTGCATGTCTCCAAATCTGTCAGGTACGGTTGTCAAGCAGGAGATCTTCCTGCGATATGCCGAACTACTCTTCTGTACCGAGCTACCCTGCAAGTGGTGAGCTGCCTGGGGGAGAGCTATGCTGAGCTTCCTGAGCTATGCCGAGTTGCTTGTGGCGAGCTGTGGCAAGCTCTGTCGAGCTGCCTGTGGCAAGCTATGGTAGGTTTTGTCGAACTGCCTGTGGTGAGCTATGCCGAGCTGCCCAAGCTGCCCAGTTGTCAAGAGGCTGCACTTGGCTTGCATGAGGTGCCAGGTGTCACAATTTCACTGGAGGAACTTGGCTTGCATGAGGTACCAGGTGCCACAATTTCATTGGAGGGCCAAATCCGCCATTATCAGTTTTAATTTTTGCTTTCTCTTGTTATTGTTGTTTCCTTCTTATAGGTTGCAATTTTAGAGTCTATGGACAGGAAATTTCAGCATGTATAGCTGAAACCAAAACCAACTCGAAAGGAAGTTTATTTCCCTTCTTTTCATCCTTTAATTTACTTAACATCGAGGACAATGTTAAATTTAAGTTTGGGGGGGAGAAGATTGCAAATATTTTGAAAATTTTTGTGAACCCGAGAGCATGGTATGATTGCACCAAAAAAATTTTCGAAATATGCTTTAGCTTAAGTTTGTGATTTCTGAATTTTTTATGATGACTAACAGCCTATGATAAATTCTTGATTGAAATCGAATATGACTTAGAAAAGGAAGATAAATGCTAATCCTAAGGATTGATTGATTCTCATGTTAATTCTCTTGTATCATGAAAGTTGAAATTCTTGAGCACATTATGCTATGATCTTGTGAATTGTGTGCAACCTGGTGAATGATTATGTGAGATATATGGAACAATATGATCATTATGTGATATTCTAAAACTTGTTTGATTAACCTTTGAGGCGAAATTGTAGACAACATATTACTTTGGAGATGATTTAGGCCATCTTTAGATCGTTTGAGCCTTTTCAAGCCATCCTTGATATATTTGAATCCTTAGTTACCCTTTTGAGCCATTTCAAAAGAATGACATATGCAAAGCATATGATTAACCACACTTCGAATTTTTTTCTTTAACACTGATTGTACTTAACCTTTCAAACCCGAAAAACCATGATCTACCCTTCAAGAGAGCTTAATTTTGCACAATGATGTTGATGAATGAAAGAAGGAAAGAAAAAAAAAGTTTTAAAAAAGAAACAAAAGAGGCATAAAATATATATCATGAGCCAAAAATTATGTGCTGAAAAGTTTATTAACTACCCAAGGAGATCAAAAGAAATAAGTTTGGGGGTTGTAATACATGTGAAAAATAAAGAATATGGGGATATCTGGAAAGTACATTTTTATGTGCATACCCTTCTATGCTCTTTTGCTTTGTAATTCCTTATTCTTTCTTTGTTAGTCCCTACCTAGGCCTCACACTATAAGCTTAATAAAGACCTATTGATCTAAAGTTTTATGATTGGTAGTGGAGGACTATGAAGAACAAGCATATGGAATATCTAAAAATTTCAAAGATCCATTGGTTTGCATAATTTGAGCTAAAAAATATGTAGGACACTCGAAAATTGGCAAAACACACACACACACACACACACTTCAATTTTCATGATGAGATTTTGTTAGCATAAGATTCATGATAATTATTGGATGGTATTTTGAATGATTTCTAAGTTATATACCTTATACAATCTTTTAGGCATATACTTTGGAAAATCAAGATAAGCAAAGCATGACCAATCTAACTTGATGATTTTGGGTAATAATGTTTCTGGAATTAGAATGGTATTGCACTAATTATGATGAAATTGTCTTGCAAGATGATTCGAAGTTTAATTGTGCAATTTTAAGGAGGAATTCAATTTAATTGATCAAGATAATTATAGAGGAAGGACCATGCAACAATGATACTCTATGATGTAGCCATGAAGGAGAGAATCCATTGAAATCGGATTTGATATGTATGCACAAAAATTGGGAAATTTCCTATTTTGATATATTCCCGTATTTTGGGCATAACTTCTTGCCTACAACTCGGATTGAAGTGATTCAAACTGATAATTAAATCTAAGAGATAGGGTTACAAATATTGTGTTTATCACTCAACCAAATTCTTCCACTAACCAAGTAAAATTCGAGCTACAATTTTCGGGTCTGGCAATAGGCAGGAAGAATAGGAATTCAACTGAGATAAAGACTAAGAGACCTAATTTGTGTTCAATTAGGAGCCTGCATAGAAAGTAAATTGAGGGGATGCTGCACTATAAAAAGGACCATAGATCCAAGGCAAAGGGCCACATCCTTAGAGAGAATTCAGTAGAGAAGAGAAGAGGAAACAGTCTCAGCACATCAAAAGAAAAGATGAAGCAATTTCAGCACGCCAGAGAAGGAGAGGAAGAATTCGAATTCAAGAGGGAGAAAGGCTTAGTTGTTGCACTTGTCTTTTGCCTTCAAAGGCTAAAGTTTTCTTGTTATTCCATTCATTCTTTGATGTATTCTTGTTGTGTTTCTCCTTTAATTTTCTTAAATATGTTGAATTTAATGATGTCTAGCTAAATTCTCTTAGCTAGGGTTTAGATGGATTTTGATCTTAAGATTATATAGTTACTTGCTTAATTCAATTCAAGACTTTTATTATTTGCATGAGGAATTTTTATTATTATGCTTAATGCTTTAAAAGAATTGGCCAATCTTTTAATGATTTGATGATTTATGCATGATTGATCAAAGGATTGTTATGAATTAGATCCCTAGGCAATGAAAATCTCATGATAGACTATGATATTGAAAGATGATTAGTTTATTTGTGGAAATCAAGGAAGTTTAGTGAGTCAAATCTCCTTCTACAATTAGAGGTTTCCAAAGAAATTAATGCTTATTTTTCCTTTTGACAACCACTTAGAAATTTGATGGTAGAATTGGATTAATAAAGTATTAATATGACTTGAGAAAACTTTTTAATTAATTTAGGAAAATCCACCATCACATGCAAATAACTTTAATATACCTCAAGGTAATTTTGGTATTGAGTTGGATTAAATAGATAATTATATAACCTTGATTTAATGAAATCTAAACCCTAGCTACATTCATCCATCAATTCAATTTTTATTAAGTTCTTGGATTTGCATTAATTCTTTTAGTTTTTATTCATTCAATTGATTCACAAGTTCAACTTAGGTTAGTTTAAAATTGATTTGGTACTATGACCTAATCTCTGTGGAATCGACACTTTTCTCATCATTATATGCACATTTGACTAAGGTACACTTGCCTGAAATAACTGTGCATAAATCACACAACAAACACCCAAAATCCTAGATGATTGGTGGATGAAATTGATATTAACCCTCCTTCATATCGCGATCTAAGTATTGTTTCTCATGCTCATTCTCGTATAGTTCAATTCATCAGGTTGAAGCCTCCAAGAAGATCTCAAGTCAACTTCAAGTTTGATTTGTCACAGTTGGGAGGTTTGACATTAGTCCTCACTGGTGGTGTTCAAGAGGGTAAGCCATTCAAATTTTGGCAAAAAAGCTAAGCATCCAATTCGGTCTAGTTCAATACAAGTCCATTATAAATGGAATAGGTCCAATCCAATTTAATGTTTGGACCGTCAAATCCATTCAGATATATTTTAATTAGATTGATTCCAAATTCCTATCCAAACTTGGACCATTGACATCTATATTCTTATCTTCTATCAATGGATTTTATATTGGTTCAATTTGACCTAATCCAATATAAATCCATTATGGATGGACTAGATCCAATCCAATCCAATCCAATAAATACTTTGAACCACTAAGTTTGGATTGGTCGAATTCATTGTCTTATTGGTCTATCCAATCCATCCAAATTGAAATCAATTTTGACAAGATCCAACCCAAAACCAGTCCATTGACACCCCCAAGCTCAAGCCCATAGATCTATTCAACATCACATTGGGAATGTGATATCTTGCAAAGCATCACATACATACATTTTGCACTCTACATATTTATAATTATTCCCCCTTCTAAACTCACCTTAGTATTAAAATTACATCCATTGAAATATGGATTCACACCAATCCAATACAATAAAATCCGATTTTATTCCAATTAAATGAATATGATTATATTTTCTTAAAATTTATATTATTGTTGTGTTTTTACCAAGCAGTCATTGGTACAAGTTTCATAACATTTATTTTCAACATATTTTTTCATCATATAATATGAAAGGTCATTTTTAGTTTATTTTATTAATGATATATAATATTTTGACTATTTTAATTAATTTATTAATGATTATCCGATTGCAATGTATTCATTAGACCGTTATAAATTGTCTGTAAGAATTGGCTGGATCAGAATCCGAGTATAAACAAAGCAAATTTGTTTGGATATATCCAATATCCCATTCGATCCGATCCACTTTCAGCCCTAATTATCATAAATCGTAATATATCATAATAATGCTTCTCCCCTCTTCCACCGAACAATATCATTTTTTGGGAAAATTCCCGATTAGTGCCATGTACTTTGCGTCTAGTGCCACTTTGGTCCCCGAACTTTAAAATGTGACAGTATAGTATCCTAACTTTTAAAATGTGACAATCCAATACTTGTTGTTAACTAGTTGTTAACCAGTCGTTAAGTGGCAATTGAAAAAGACACAAATGTCCTTCGAGTGTCATCTAATTTTATTTATTAATCATTCAAACCTTGATAAAAAATTAACAGTTTCAGATCTTTGCCTCTTTTATTCAAGAAAGTTGGGGTCACCAGAGTGCCCACTTAAAGGTGATCCCAACTTTCTTGAATGGAAAAGGCAAGTAGGATTTGGGATTGCTAATTTTTTGTCAACGTTTAGATGGTTGATAAAGAAAATTAAATAACACTTGAAGGGCATTTGTGTCTTGTTCAAATGCCACTTAACGATTGGTTAATAGCTAGTTAACAACAGGTATTGGATTGTCACATTTTTAAAGTTTGGGTACTGAATTGTCACATTATAAAGTTTAGGGACTAATCGGGAATTTTCCCTTATTATTTAGGGGTTTCTTTAGCCAGCTCTCCCTTAGAAATCGGAATTTCGATTGGAGACGTACGAAAATCAAAGCTCATTCCAGCCCCAACCAACAAATTTAAAATTTGTTTCGGTTCTTCCCCTCCCCCCGTGTCAGCATAAGTTTAAGTATTATACCCGTTATACCCCTCTATGAAACGTTAATCATCTTCCCCATTCCAAATTTACAACATCTTCTCCATTTTGAATTTACAGTGTCTTCCTCATTTTGAAACTTTTAAGAGTCATTTAATCACATGAGTTTTTCATCTCTCATCATTAGAGCTTCATCTCTTACTCATCACCAGAGCTTCATCTCGATGTTTCATCATCGGAACTTCATCTCTACTTGTGTTCACCATTTCATTACCGGAGCTTCATCTCTACCTGTGTTCATTGTTTTATCATCGATCTTCCTTATTTAAGACATTGAAACATTCTTAGATCCCCCTGTGTTCACCGGTCATCGGCCTTGGACGACATTCAATGTTCACCATTCGGAGGAAGCTAGAGCATCGATTTACTGTTCATTGTCTGTTGGAGGAACTTTTTGTTGACCATTGACAGGATGCTCTAAGCTGGTCTTAGTGCCCATTGGAAGGTTTCTCAGGCCCCTGCATTCAACCGCTGTAGAGGTGCTTCCTTCATGTTTCCACCACAACCCCTGTGTTTTCAATTCATTCTAGTTTGGCCACCCGTGCATTTGTTGACGTTGCTCGGCCACATGCAATTTACTTTGTTGCATTTTTTTCCTTAATTGATTGCCATAAGGACCTCTTTAAATGAATATTTGAATGTTGCTTAGTTCAATGCTAATGAAAATGAAGTGTTTAATGTTGATTAAGATAGGGATGTTGTTATCGTGGGTTATTGAACATTTGTAGGTATGAATAGCCAATGGAGTGTCAGGAATCAATCTCCGAGTAGTTTGCAGTATGATACTAAGTATTGCTATTACAAGCAAAAATGCATCCTTCGAATCTCAACAACTCGGAATAACCCACAAAAGTTGTTTTATAGCTGTCAATTAAAATACAAGGTAATACTTTTAGTGGGATGATATTATTTGTTAGCATTGATATAAGGCATGTATATTGCTAATGACATGTGTTGCACTTGTAGGAGCAGGTGATGAATAGCCCAAAGACTAAAAGTGATTCTATTGGTTGTAAATTTTTTGAGTGGGTGATTCCTCGAGGTTGGTCGGTTGAGGTTACATTGGGAAATAGTCATGGTGATGTTTTGGAACGCCTTGAAAATGTGGAGAGAGTAATCGATGTTTGCATAAGGTGGATTAAGTCTATGAAATCAGTCCATGAGTTAGGTACTGAAGGGATGACTACCATTAGGCAACTTGTTTTTCTTCTTTTTGTTATTATTCTCTTTATATTGATCATTTGGAAATAGTTTATCATTATTTGCATAAGGCAGATTAAGTCTATGAAATCAGTCCATGAGTTAGGTACTGAAGGGATGACTACCATTAGGCAACTTGTTTTTCTTATTTTTGTTAATATTCTCTTTATATTGGTCATTATCATTATTGGTGAATACATAGGTTCAGTGTTTTTAATATTGTGTTAAAAGACTCCCCCCCCCCTCCCTTTCATTTTCATGTTGGTGAACTATTTTGGTGTCTTATTGTAGTTATTTCGATTTTTAAATATAAGAATATAAACATAAATTGCTTAGAAGATTTTTTTGTTGACTAACAAATATTTGTAAATTCATCGAAGATATCTTCCAACAGGAGGCAGAGAAGCCCAAACTCATAGGGAAGGCCAACGAAGCGGCCTCCGAGTGATTCTGCCATTTCTGAGAAGTGGTCTCGAAGGGAGATGCGGGGCTAGACGGGTGGCAGAACCACCTCCACAGGGTGGGGAGAGGTCTATTGGATGTCCCCAGAGGAGGTGGAGATGCCTCAGGCTAATGAGGAAGGCCAACGGTGGGAAACGGTGCTATTGCAAAACCACTATTTCCCACCGTTGGCCAGGGCCATTGGGACGATGGGTTATCGGAAGGTGTCGGGATGCTCGGTGAGTGAGTGGTAGTAGGAGGGAGTGGGTTTGGTGGACATCGAACCCCTCTACACCCACTAGAGCAACCTTTGGGTGATTTTGACATTTCTGAGAAGCGGTCCCAGAGGGGGGCGTGGGGGTAGATGGGTGGCGGAACCAACTCCACGGGATGGGAAGTGGTCTTGTTGATGTCCCCAGAGGAGGCGGAGATGGCCCGGGCCAATAGGAAAGGCCGACGATGGAAAACAATGCTTTTGTGGAACCTCCATGAAAGCACCATTTCCCACCGTCGGCCTAGGCCATCGGACCGAAGGGTGATTGGAAGGTTTCAAGATGCTCAGTGGGTGAGTGGTAGTAGGAGGGAATGGGTTTAGTGGCCATCGAACCCCCTTCGCACCCGTCGAAGTGGCCTCCGGGTGATTCTGCCATTTTTGAGAAGCGGTTCCGAAGGAGGCACGGGGGTAGACAGGTGGCGGAACCACCTCGACGGTGTGGGGGGAGATCTTCTGCATGTCCCTAGAGGAGGCGGAGATGCCTCGGGCCAACGGGGAAGACCAGTAGTGGGAAATGGTGCTTTTGCAGAACCATTATTTACCATCGTCGGCCCGGGCCATTGGGCCGATGGGCTATCAAAAGGTGTTGAGATGCTCGGTGGGTGAGTGGTAGTGGGAGGGAGTGGGTTTAGTGGCCATCGAACTCCTCCGCACCCACCGTAGTGACCTCTTGGTGATTCTATCATTTCCGAGGAGCAGCCCTAGAGGGGGGTGCAGGGGTAGACGAGCAGCGTAACCACCTCCACGGGGTGGGGAGAGATCTCCTGGACATCCCCAGAGGAGGCAGAGATACCGCGGGCCAATGAGGAAGGCCAATGGTAGCAAATGGTGCTTTTGTAGAACCATCGTTTCCCATCTTCGGCCTAGCCATCAGACTGATGGGCGGTCGGAAAGTGTCATGATGCTCGGTGGGTGAGTGAAAGTATGAGGAAGTGGGTTTGGTGGCCACTGAACCCCTCTGCATTCGCCGAATCGACCTCCGGGTGATTCTTCGATTTCCAAGAAGAGGTCCAAGAGGGGGCATGGGGGTAGGCAGGTGGTGGAACCACCTCCATGGGGTGGGGAGAGGTCTCTTGGATGTCCCTAGAGGATGTGGAGATGCCTTAGACAAACAAGGAAGGCTGACGGTGGGAAACAATGCTTTTGCAGAACCACCATTTCCCACCATCAGCCCGGGTTGTCGGGCTAATGGGCGATCGGAAGGTGTCAAGATGCTCGGTGGGTGAGTGGTAGTAGGAGGGAGTGGGTTTATTGGCCATCGAACCCCTTTGCACCCACTAGAGTGGCCTCCTAGTGATTCTGCCATTTTTGAGAAGCGGTCCCGGAGAGGGCACGGGGGTAGGTGGGCGGCGGAACCACCTCCATGGGGTGGGGAGAGGTCTCCTGAATGTCCCTAGAGGAGGCTAGAGGTGTAAAGTGGGTCGTGCTAGGCCGGCACAGCACGGCCCTGTTAAACAGTGTATGCCCTTAGCTCCAATCAGAATGATGTACCTTATGACATTTAATGTAAATGAATAAAGTACATATTTGATTCAAGTTATTATGGTGTGTTTCTGTGTAATACCCTTAAACTGGACACATATGAGACTCGTGTTAGTTTAGAATCCTCACAGCCATTGGATAGATCTGGGGAGATTTATCTTGCCAAGGCTGACACTGATGTGCCGCCAAGTCGGTTGGGGTAGCTTGTCTCAACTACTAGGGTTAGACGTGAGGTACATGAAGTGTGGGTTTTCTTGAAACCCTGAATCAGACTAGAATTCCAGTATTGCCCTGAAACTTGGAGATTGATGGGCAAAACTGGAATGTTACACCTGACCCCTAGACTCGATTATGATATTGCACTAGGTGTCAGATTGGGTTGTCTTTGATATGCCAATCAATGAGATCCTTAGAGGGGGTCAAAACCTGGGTATGTTGGGGCAGTCTGAGAATTCATCTAAGTGGGTGATCATAGTGATAGGATCAGCCCCTTTGTTGGACAAAGTGAATGATCGGGGATGCACTCTCTCTGATGGAAACCAAAGCTATCGGCAGCCGATTTCAACTGTTGAAATTTGTTTTGCAAAATATATTTATATACACATATATATATATATATATATATATATATATATATATATATATATATATATATATGTTGAAATTTGTTTTGCAAAATATATTTATATACATACATAAATATATATATATATATATATATATATATATATATATATATATTATGGTTTCAAAATGTTTGCAAAAGGTTTTAATTCCCGGGATCCATGTGAGTAGAGAGTGCAACACTGTTCCAAGGGAGAGGTCTTCTCTTGTCGGTTAGTGTTTGATCATTATAGGCTGAGAGGTTAAGTGTAAGACCATTGAGGGTAATACCTGATGGGCTAATCTTGCATCTGCCCACAATCATTGAGTTTTTATAACGCGGCTTGACCCAAGGACCATTTAGTGTAAATATTGAGCCCATTAAGAGCCCACGGTGATGGACTCGAGGGTTCACTGTTTCCTACAGTGAATTCGGCCAAGCCTTGTAACAGAGGCTGGGCTTAACCCATGTGGTTGATGTGTAGATCAATGTTTGGGTCCCACGCGATACAAGGATACCCAACTGGGCAGCAGTTTGGAGGATAAGTGAGCACATGGAATTAATGGGCCTAAAGCCCATTTCAAATTGGTTTAATATGACTAATTAAAGAGGGACGGTTCTAGGATTTGGATCAGTAGATAGGATAAAGGATTGTCCCTACCCACTCAGAGAGTCCAGATCCAAATAAATATTTGGATTAGGAAACTCCTAATTAGATTAGGAGGGCTAATCTTTATTTGTAGATAAGATGAGGGATTATCCTTACTTATTAAAGAGAGTCCAAATCCAAATACAAGATTTAGATTAGGAAACTCCTAATGGGATTAGAAGAAGCTCTCTTTAAGGATATAAATAGAAGAGAAGACATCTGCACTTGGACTAACGCCATCTTCTACTCTTGCCTTCTCCTGTTGCTGCCGCCATTGCCAGTTCGATCTCCACCTATAGGAGTGATCAATAAAGGTTCTTGATATCATTTTTGGAGAAAAACTAATATGAAGTTGTGCTCACTCGCCCTCCATCAGATTCTTGGTGAAGAATCAGGTTCTTGCTGAAGGACCACCCTGTTGATTCTGCTCCACCCTACACTGTGTCATCTTCACTGGGAGCAGTCTTTGGAGATCTCCTTGGGTGTGAATACCTTCATTGGGAGTTACTACTACTCTGTATTAGGTATATCCCTCTCCTACCTTTTGGTTTCAAATCTGGTCTGGTTTAGGGTTCAACATTAATCATTGAAAATGCAATTTTCTAAAATATGGAATGTGATTCCCACATGGGAGAGAGAGAAATTTTTGAAATTTTGCCCTACCAACCTGCAGGGTTCGGCTACCCATATGATGGATCTCTCATCTCTTCAGGCCCGTGGGTGGCCCGCCTTTATGTCGTGCTGGCCCGCGGGCCGTGTCATCCTCCCAAGTGGAAATTTTGGGGGTCGGCTTGGCATGGCCCATGGCCCAGGCCCAAGCAGGCACATGTCGTGTCGTGCCAGCACACGGGCCTGGGTCGGGCTGGGTTGCAGGCTGTGCCGTGGGCTTGGACCGTGTCGGGCTGGGCCATAGGGTGAGCCTTGGGCAGGCCGAACCAGGTTGCACTATTTATTTTTTTTGAAAATTTTGATTTCTTTTCTAAGTAAAATTGTAAAACTAAAATATTTAACTTTCCTATGAATTTTGGGAATTGTGAACTATTTAAAATTTTAAGAAATGAGAAATCTAAGTTATTTAATACATAAATAAAAAAAATACTTAACCAAATTGAAATAAGAATTATGGAATAACAAATTGGAAGAAAAATAAGAATTTTATTTAATTTAAATTTGAATGGTACAAATTAGTGATTTACAAATACAATGATTGGATCATTGCATACTTGGATGAATGAAATATAAAAATGGAATAAATTAATAAAATATAAAAAATACAATATGGTTACAAATTGAAAATACAAAATTACATTGTTAAAAAATTAAAAAAATATATCAAATAAATTAAATAAAATTTAAAAATTTTACAATAATTTGAAAAAATGAAAAATTCTACAAGTAGTCATATTCATGAATAATCATTCATGACTTTCATCATCTGCTTCGGGTGAAATATCTTGTGTTGTTTCATGCCCTCCCATGTCTTGTAATCTATCTTCTGCATCTTGCCAATCCTTGAAGTAGATGCACATCTCTACGTTGTCATCGTTCATACAGCTTCTTTTGTCATCCAGCACCATGGTACCTGCTCAAAAACAAGACTCTGATGGAACTGTAGACATCGGAGGTGTTAGTAGATCACATGCCATGGCGGCAAGAACTAGATAATTTTTCAAGTGTTCACTCCACTAGGCTAAAATATCAAAATTATTTGATACTTCACCTAAATTAGAAAATTTTGCTTGCAGATAAAAATTAAGTTCAATAAATGAACTTGTTGCAAAACTAGTAGATTTCCACCTTCTACTTATTAAATAAAATAGCTTTTTTCTTCTACTACTGGGCCCAAAGTCTGAAGGAGAAGAAGAAGATGATGAACAAGTTGTAGGAATAGTTCCTACAACTTCAGATTCATACAAACTATACATTTCAAATAATAAATTATTAATTTCTTCTTTTTTATTTCCTATATCAATATTCATATTTTCATAATATGTTTCAAGTAGAATATCTAAACCATCTTTCCTAATCCTAGGGTCTAATATTGTAGCTAAACAATAAAGGGAATAAATGTTCTCCCAATATTCTTTAAATTTATTTTCCATAGTTTCAACAATACATTGAAATTGTGGATTATTTCTATATTTGGAAAAACAATCACTAATTACCATTAATTGATATGATAAATTACAACTAGTTGGATAATAAATTCTAGATAATTCATTTGTTGCATCATAAAAATGTTTTAAAAAATCTCTTATACAGATTGCCATTTCCCAGTCTTCCTCAAATGTCATATCATTAGACATTTTTAAATTATAAAAATCAGAAAGAACTTGTTTATAAGATATACAACTTTCTAACATAGCATAGGTAGAATTCCACCTTTGCTTTACATCTAATATAAAATGTTTATATTTTAAACCATAATTTTGGCATAAATATTTAAATTCTTGTTTTCTTGCCCTTTAACTTTTTATATATATAATACAATTTCTAATTTTTGAAATATGATTTTAAGTAATATTCTGGGCATCTTGAATACATAAATTTAAGATATGCACATCTAATATGAAAGAATTTACCATTTAAGCATGGTTTTAATTGAGATTTTAAAATATTTATTGCAGAATCATTATTGAGATTTTAAAATATTTGTTTTTCTATTCCATAAGCATGCAAAGTATTTAAAATGCTTGCATCAATAGCTGGGCCACTATGTGGCTATTCGAGTCTAGTAAAACTTAAATTTCTTTTATTCAAAAGCCAATTTTCATCAATGAAATGACTGGTAACACAAATATAAATGATATTAAATTTGGATGTCCAAACATCTGAAGTAATTGCAACTTTAGAATTAAAATTTGCTAACAAAGAAATTAAATTTTCTTTATATGAATAAAAGTTTTTTAAAGCATAAGTTCTTATAGTATTCCTAGAAACTTTTTTATATTGTAGGTTTACAGAACTACGCAACCATTTTTCTAGCTTTAGGTCTTCAGCTAATATAAATGGTTGTTCTGCATGTACAATATACTTAGCAAGTTCTTGTCTCATTTTTTCTTGTGAATATCTAAAAGTACTAAAACTAGTCCCCCTTCCAATCTGTGTTTGGGTTGTTTCTCTCCCTTCAACTTCCTCCCGCTCATGTGTAAGTAGATGTCTGCTCAAATGACCCATACCATCCTTGCTACAATAACTAAATTCTTTCGTACATTTTTTGCAAACGGCCCTTTTTTCCTTCCCCTCAATATCCTCTACTTTGAAAACTTTCCAACCGAGCTACTCAATTTAGAAGCCCTCCTTTTTCCCCTAGTATCACTACTACCGGGGTGGAAGTTCCACTTCCATCAACATCAAACGCATTGGCATCAATGTTAGCACTAATACTATCGTGATGCGATTGAATGTCATCCATGGTGAACATATTGGGGAATCGCTTTTGAAAAGGGCCAGCCATTTTTTTCTTTAATTCTAAAAAGATAAAAATTAATCTAATTTGACTTATCCGGATTGTTGGTTCAAAATCCCAACTTGATTTCAACGGTTGAAGGCTTTCAACGTCTAAGCCTCCAAAATTGAGATACTTGAGCTGGTTGAGCAAGTCTTATTCTTGTTGAAAGTCGAAACTTCAATAATTGAGCTGGTTGAGCAAGTCTCAGATTGTAGATAATTGAGAATGTATGAGTATGAGAGAGAGAGAGAGAGAGAGAATTAAGAGAATTGTTGAATTGGTGTGATGAGAATGGTGGAGGATAGGGCTATTTATAGGAATTGAACATAATTCAATTGCCCAAAATACCCAAAAACTATATGTTATTTAGTTGTTGGGAGGGGTATTTTGGTCATTGTAAAGTTACTTATAACGTTACCCAAAATGCCCCCTAAACTGGTTATATAGCTGTTATCTTTTTTCAACCCCCCATAAGCAAAATACAGAAATACCCCCCTAATATGGTTGTTTATAGCTATTGGGGGGGTATTTCTATAACACCCCCCCCCCAAAAGCTGAAACTAGCCGTTGGGCCCCTTTGGGAGGGGGGCCCAATGGCTATATTGCTAGGCAGGCCGAGCACAACACGACACGGACCTCCATGCCGGGCCTGGCATGGCCCATTAGCCGTCGTATCGTACCATGCTAGGCCGGTCCACAATCATGCCGGGCCACCCGTGGCCCAACCCGATTTACACCTCTAGAGGTGGAACCATTGTCCTTTGCAATTGTGGTCTAATAAGTAATACTTGGATAAAGACTCAAAAGAAACATTAAGAACTCCTCTATTAGTTCAGAGTTGGTCTCTTTTGTTTGGGTCAAGGTCAAGGTCAAAGAAATTGGATTGTAGATGACTGGAACCAAAATACATGAGGGAGAAGCTGGCAATGCATTGAGTCTCTTGTTAAATTGTTGGCATTGGGAATTGTTGTTTTACAATTATCTTCCAATGGGAGAGGAGGAAAGGGCATATTTTTATGAAGACATTCTTTTCTTAAATACTTAAATACTTCTCCCAATTATATGGAGTTGACCACATGAGTCCTGTTTCGCTATTCCATTCTGTTCAATGCCATATCCACATTAAATTATGGGCACATAAATCATTTCTTATTACTTCCACCCAAGTCCTCTTCAGTCTATCCCTAGCTCTTCTAGCCCCTTTTAACTTGTTAATAAATCATCACTTTTTGTAACACTTGCTTAGGTGGCATTCTATGCACAAGACCAAACCATCTCAATACATTTAGTATCAAATGTTGAATTTAAATACAATCTGATAGGGGGTGGATGGCTTACAATGGTCATTGTAAGGAATGCTTGACATCAGTGTAAATGCTTATCATTCTTTTTTATTTGCAATAAAAGTATGCTACCAATCAAAGCAAAAGTAATTAATGAAAGGCTGGGGAACAGAGACATGGGATAATAAATTCTTCATTATCACACTTTTAAAAGAAAAGGAGGGCATGGTTCACAATATCGACAAGATTTGGCAAAATTTCCCCATTTTGCTTGGTGGCAATACTAAATATTCCAACAATCTTCTTTTTCTAATACCTTCTATGTTTTGTCAATATTTCAAGGGAGGGAGAGCATGGTTCACAATATTGACAAGTTTTGTTGAAATTTCCCCATTTTGCTGGGTAGCAATGCGAAAATTTTCAAGAATCTTTTTTTCCCTAATATCTCCTATATTTTTCCAATACTTTGGTTTAAAAGTTTTAGAAAATTTCTGATGATCGACTGGTTGACTGGTTGAAAGAGTTTGTTTCTGATGCAACAGCTAAAGGGAAGTAGATAAAATGGAAAGAAATTTTCTCAGAGACAGGTAGGAGGTATGTGTTGGAAAACAAGAGGAATGCAAAAGGTGCATTCCTATCTCTTACTGAATATTTTTCCAAATGAAGGAAGCAAATGGTTTGTTTACCTCAAGGAAAAATAGATAGGGATAGCTGGTATACTAACAAATTTCCTAAATAGAAGTGAGCTGAAGAAAAAAGAGTTGACGGAAATTGATGAATGTGAACAAAGCCCAGTAGTTAGCAGTCAAATCCTGTGTAAGGAAGAGGAACCAAAAAAGAAATTCTTGGCCATGGAAAACAATACTAGGAATCCTTCCTTGGTAGCAGATGGGTCAACAGGAAAATGGGGAAGAATGCTAGTGATTGATGCTGGAGATTTGGTGACAGATTAGTGGAAAGTTGTAGAACTGTTGAAGTTCAAACTAGGGCTAAGGATCTCCTTTATTTTAGCTCTATTGATCTTGCTAAGGCAGTTCTGGACCCTCTTGAAAACCAGGTAAATGTTAAAGCCTTATGTATTTAAGATGCTTTGGGGACTTTCTCACTTTTTAAATGGTCTTCATCTTCTAATTCAAAAGTCTTTTCGGTGGAAGATGATGTTACTATTCGAGTGATTGGTTTGCCATTCCATGTTTGGAATCAAGAGATAGCAAATTCAATTGCTTTGTTGTGTAGAACTCGCCTTGATGGTGTATTTTGGGGAGACCTACGAAACGCAGCCCTTCTACTGGGTGGAGTAAAACCAGAAGATATATTAAGGTGACCATAGCTGTGGAAGGATTGTTTTTACCAATCTGGTTAGTGTCTTCCATTGAAGCTACCCTTTGGAGGGAGGCCAGGCAGGAGGAAGATGAAAAGGTTGAGGGAATCGAGCTACGTGGTAGATTGGAGATGATTAAAAAGAAGAAATAGGGAAATTTCACCAAAATATTTGGATCAGGAGATTAGTAGAAAACGTGTGAAACAAGGTAAGGGTATGACAACCAACAGGACTTTTGCTTCTGATGCCAAACAAGATATTTTGAACGGCTTAAGTGAAGGGAAGGGCCCACTGGTAGTATGAATTGAACCACAGATTGGGGGAGGTAAACCATCGGGTCAGGCTGGAGTCTTGTTAGAATCAAGAAAGCTTATGGTGGCTGTCTGGCTGACCCAATAGGCCCAAATTCAAATTCATATTCTATTCCTAGGCCCAGTAGGCCCAAATCTAAGTTAAATGGGCCAAAATTAATTGACTCAGGGCTTAAGTTGGTGAGTGAGAACTTAAAGGAGCATGTAACAGGGGGAGCATCTTAGGTAGACAACAAACAAGGTCTACCATCATCTTCCTCGAGCTCCTCCTTTCGCTCGAACAACCCTACAAAGGTGTCCAACTCCTTACAATGGATCCCATCAAAGAAGCTGGCTCAATCCAGAGAAACCATCAATCTGGGAAGTATTAACCTCAAAAAACCAAAAGATATCATGTAAGAGGGAAGCGTAAACATTAAACTTTTATTTCCGGAGGAGGAAATGGATGTGCAAGATTTTGGCAATGACAAATAACTGAGGAAATAAATATCTTACCTTTTAAGAATTGCATACAAAAATCAAATGGTGTTGGAAACACTTGCAGAGGTATGGTAGATTACATCTCTACCAATAAACGAGTCTACTCCATTTGCACAGCTTATTCAAGATATTAGGCGAGAGAGGCAGGAATTAGATCTTGGGCCTTACCTAAGGATTCACGTAGAGGGAAAGACTAGTGAGGTACCTTTGACCGTAGGGGGTGAAAAAGTCACAGTTGAACCTAGTTTACCTCCACAACTGTGTTAGGAACAAGGAATGGGTTTGGTCTTGACTTGAACAGTTGATACTTAACGTCCAGTCCCATGGCAATCACCTTTGCTACCTTCAGGTAAGCCTCCCTATTTGTTTTTAGATACTAATCTGGATTCTATGCCTGTAATAGATATCTTGGAATCTCAACTACAACAACTAAGTGGCAGCAGGGGAGTGATGAATGAGAGTGCTAGAAGTCGAACTGAGAAGGGGGATTGTTTAGTAAATAGGAAACAGGACGAATTGGAACGGATTTGGGAGCAGATTTGTACACCGTTGGAGGATATAAATAGAAAGAGGAAATGATAGATGAGACCCCAAAAAAATCTAAATTAGATACAATCCCCAACAAATTGGGGCAGGAAATAGGAAATAAAGGGTCGTCTAGGAAGTTTGTGGGTAATAAGGGTAGGAAAAAGAAGAAATCTGAAGTAGAGAGACTAATTTTGGACATTGAAGGGGATATTGAATTCAATTGAAGAGGGGAAAGGAAAAAGGCTTCTAAATGAGGAGAAGATAATGTCTTGGAGGGCTTAAATCAAGAAGGTTAATTAAGATGATCAGTTGGAATGTTAGGGGTTTGGCCAATGCTTGAAAAAGGAGACCAATTAAGGAGTTACTTAGGAGAGAAAGACCTAGAATTGTGATGCTATAGGAGACCAAACTAGTTGAACTAGATAGGAGGTGGGTCAGAGAGATTTGGAAAGTAAAAGGTGTGAGATGGTGTTCAGCTCCCTTGTGGAGAGCTTCGAGGGGAATAGTAACTTTATGGAGGGAGGATTTCGTAGAACCAATAAAGGAGTTGATAGGAAACTTCACTGTATCCCTAAAATTCGGCATGGTGGAAGATGGCTTTATATGGGTGCTAACAAATGTGTATGGGCCAAATAGTTACAGAAAGAGGAATGAGTTATGGGAGGAGCTTCATGGCATCCAAGGTTTATGAGAAGGCCCCTGGTGCTTGGGGGGGTCGAACTTTCGAGGCCCTACAGGTCGAATACAGCTCGGGCTCATATCGCTCTGGGTTCAAGCTGTGCCAGTACCTGGTCCGTCAGAAGTTCCCCGATCTTGATCTTGGTGGCATCACGATGATGAGCTTGGATCCTGAGGTGGCCAAGGCAACGAATGAGGAGCCTAACGTCTCAGGGGAGGAGAGTGACACCGAGGTCAAGGTGGTGGACCCTTTTGCGTGATGGCTTCTTGCTCTTTCTTTTTCTTTTTTGAACTGTGGGTGTACTCTCCCGAGCCGTTGAGCTCGGGTTTTAGTAAAATTCTTGTATTTGAACTTTTTCTACTAATGAAATATATAGTTTTCTGAGTACTCCTAAGTGCAAAATAATTCTAAGTGTGAGTGAACTCCGAACTAGGCAATTTAATGTATAGGTCACCTAAACTGTCAAGCTACCAAGCCAGCAATGAGTAAGGATAACCGAAAGTATAAATTGTGTTACTCTAGACTGCGCAGGTTACCCCAAACTATTGAGTTACCAAGCTTGGTAATGAGTAAGGGTAACAGGGGTGGAATAGACATCGTAGGGTTTATACCCGAGTTGTCTTTTCCTTAAGTGTTAGAAGTAACTTACTTATGCCAGCAAGGTAACCAGGTCTTCTGCAGTGCCTAGGTTCTCGTCAATTTGACATTTTGTGGCCCTTAGGCTTTGGGAGGGACCCGTAGTCCGCTCCTAGATTTCACCCATGCCAAAGTGGCAACTGGAGCCTTCTTGTGGCCCTTAGGCTTTGGGAGGATCCTGTAGTTCGCTCTTGAATTTTACCCATGTCGAAGTGGTAACTGGGTCTTCTTATGGCCCTTAGGCTTTGGGAGGGACCCATAGTCCACTCCTGAATTTAGTTGCTCCTTGGAGACCTGTAAGGAACTAAATGTCAGAGAACCCGGGATGGCTAACCCGGTGAGGTCGCTCTGATGGCTAAGTTAGTACTCTCATAGTAGACTGCAAGCAACAAATCACAATTTGAGAGTTAGAGCTTGCTTACTTGTTTCTGAGGCTGGTGCCTTTTCAATTCGTAATCAGAGGTAGTATCGCCTTAGGTTGATGATGTTCCATGGTCGAGGTACTTGCTTTTCTTCTAGGGTTTCGAGCTCGTACATACCTTCCCTAATTATCTACTTTACTCTGTAGGAACCTTCCCAGTTTGGTCCGAGCTTGCCTACACCGGGCTCAGGTACCATAACTTTTCAGAGGACCAGGTCCCCAACAAGGAAGTGTCGCTTCCTAACTCGAGCATTATAATATCGAGCTACTTTTTGCTGGTAGCCTGCGGTCTGGATGTAGGCGAGATCCCGTACTTCTTGTACTAAGTCGAGGTTGGTGCGGAGCTCGTCACCGTTTCCTTCTTCATAGTAGGGTTCCAAACATAGTGTAGGTACCTCGATCTCGAGTGGGATTACGGCTTTTGTGCCATAGGTGAGGTTGAAGGGGGTTTCTCCTGTGGCGGTCTTAGCGGTAGTTCGGTAAGCCCATAATATGTTGGGCAGCTCTTCTATCCATAACCCCTTAGCTCGGGATAAGCGAGCTTTCAGTCCGCGGAGTATGGCTTTGTTCGTGACTTCCGTATGCCCGTTCGCCTAGGGGTGTGCTACCGAAGTGAAGTTCTGTTGTATCCCCATTTCAGCACACTTGTTCTGGAACTCGATATCTTCAAACTACTTGCCATTGTCAGAAATGAGCACTCGAGGCAGTCCGAAGCGGCATACTATGTTCTTCCAAAAGAAGTTCTGCACAGTTCGAGCTATGATTGTTGCTAGGGGTTCCGCTTCTACCCACTTTGTGAAGTAATCCACTGCTACTACTAAGAATTTCCTCTATCCTGTCGCTGGCGGGAATGGTCCAAGGATATCAATCCCTCATTGTGCGAAGCGCCATGGGCTAGTGAGGTACTTCAGGTCGGCAGTAGGTTGGTGATGGATGTTGGCGTACCTCTAACATTTGTCACATTTCTTGATGAGCTCGAACGCGTCTGCCTTCATCGTGGGCCAGTAGTATCCTTGTCATAGCACTTTCTAGGCGAGAGCCCTACCCCCCAAGTGTCCGCCGCATAGGCCTTCATGGGTGTCGTGGAGGACGAGCTCAGCCTTTGAAGGTCGTAAATAGCATAAGTAGGGGAGCGTGTAGGATCTTTGGTACAATCATTCGTCTATCATGACGTACTTGGCTGCCAATCGTTCTACCCTCCTGGCTGCGTTGTGATCTATAGGTCAAGTTCCATGAAGTAGGTAGCTCGCGAGTGGATCAATCTAGCTCGGCTCTGTTTGTGCAACGGGAGTGACCTCTTCTGCCCCCCCCGGAGAATGTTGGGCCGAGGCAGGTTCTCTATGTGCACGGTCCTCATGGTGTTGCTGCTCGTGCTGGCTAACCGGAATAGGGCATCGGCCTCAGCGTTCTCGGACCTTTGAATCTGCCTGATGAAGTATGACTGGAAGCTTTGTAGAACATACCTAACCTTGGTCAAATAAGCGGCCATGGTGGGGTCGTGGACTTTGTAATCTCCGGTGACCTGATTGTCCACGAGCTGAGAATCACTGCAAATGACAATATGTTTTGCTTGTACTTCTTTCGCCAATGTGAGCCCGGCTAGTAGTGCTTCATACTCTGTTTCGTTATTGAAGATAGCGAACTCGAACCGAAGTGCATACTCCAGTTTCACCCCACTTGTTCCATGTACAATAGCGTCGGCTTCACTTCCTTGTTGATTGGATGAGCCGTCTACATGGAGGATCCAGGGCTCTTCATCCCAAGTTGGCCTCGCTTTAATTGGGACCGGTGCCGCACTGGTTGAAGCTTCTTCTCTATGTTCATGCTCCGTCAGTTTGGGGGATGCGGTGCTGAAGGTGCATTCCACTACAAAGTTGGCTAAGGCTTGAGCCTTAATCGCTGTCCGGGGCTCGTACTGGAGGTCGTATTCGTTGAGTTAGATGGCCCACTTCGTCAGTCTGCCAGATACCTTAGGCTTCAGTAAGACTTGCCTCAGAGGTTTGTTTGTGAGGACTATGACAGTGTGGGCTTGGAAATACTGGCGAAGCTTCCGAGATGCCGTGACCAGTGCGTACGCCATCTTCTCAGTCTCTGGGTACCTAGTTTATGCATCTAGCAAAACTTTACTCACATGGTAGATAGGTCATTGGACCCGATCTACCTCTTTTATCAGTACCGAGCTGACTACCCCATCACTCGCGGAGAGGTACAACTTTAAAATATCGCCCTCCTCGGGTCGAGTTAGAACCGGGATACTAACTAGGTACTTTTTTAGCTCGTCGAAGGCAAGCTGACACTCTTTAGCCCACTCGAAGTCTTTACTTTTCTGGATTGCCTTAAAGAAGGGCAGGAGCGATTTGCCAACTTGGACATGAAGCGGCTTAAGGCAGCCATGTGGCCATTCAGCCTTTGAACCTCTTTCAACTTGCGAGGTGGCTTCATTTCTAGGATAGCCTTGATTTTTTCGAGGTTTGCCATTATCCAACACCAGTTAACTATGTAACCCAGGAATTTACCCGAGGTGACACCAAAGACACACTTACTAGGGTTCCACTTCATATTATACTTGCACAGAATTTCAAAAACACATTGCAAGTCACTTATTAAACATTATGAAAATTGGGTTTTGACGACCATGTCATCTACATAGCATTCAACCTGTGAGTTATAACCTTAGCATCTATACCAGGCATTTCTGCCGTGGACCATGCAAACACATCTAAATTCTTGAGTAAAAAACTTACCAGTCGAGAGTGGAGAGGCTCTTCGATCGTGGCTCCGATCTGGAGAGTTCTGGTTGGATCTTCTGATGAGGTTGGGATGTGGATCGTTCCTTCAGTCGACGTAGCTCACTCCTCAAAGTACTCCACAGGTCACTCTAACTTGAGGTCATCCGCCAGCTTGGCTTTCCCTTTGAGAGCGGCGACGTAACACTTATGGGACTTGAGCTGGTCGCCCCGAGCTACCCCTACCCCGAAGTCTGTGGGTAAATAGATTTATGTGAGAGGCCGGACTTCTTCTCCACTAAAGCCCACTAACGGAGTACTTGCGGGCAGGAGGTCACTCTCCCAGAGCTGTAGCTTGTCGAAGGTGCTTTTGAATAGGATATCGGTCGAACTCCCTGAATCTACCAGGATGCGCCTGACTTTGAATTCATTGATCTTCATTCTTATGACCAGCGCATCATCGTGGAGGTACTGAATCCCGTGCGCATCATCCTCGATAAAAAATATAGGATCCTCAAGTCGCAGCCACTTTGGAGGGTTCTGCTCTTCACGTTCTAATTTGTGGACTGAAGTCTTTCCTGCTGTTGTGGAACAACCCGCGATAACTGACTTGTCGGTGATCGTGTTGATTACCCCGTGAACTGGTCTCTCTTCATGTAGTTGTCTCTGTTCACTCGGCCTGCTGTTGGGCTCGGGGGCGCCTTTCTTTCGTTCCCCTCGCTGATCTATCTGGCCTTTATTATTTCTTTGTATGAAGTTCCTCAGGTACCCGCGATGGATGAGCTCTTCAATCTCGTCGCGAAGGTTTTTACAGTTTTCGGTCCTATGACTGTGGTCTCTATGAAAATGATAAATACATTTTTATTTCTACTTGGGTCGCTTCTCAACCGGGGTGGCCACTTCACAAAGGGAGCGTCCTTTATTGCCATGAGAATTTCCCCTCGCTTCGCGTTGAGGGGGATGAAGCTCGTTCTTTCAACCGTGGGAGCTCGGGGATGAAAGTCTGACATGTTCCCTCCCTAGTGGGGGACTTGATTTTCTTTCTCTTGCCGCCATCGTTGTTTGAGTTGTGGTCCTCCCTCTCTTTTTTCTCTATTGGGGCTTCACTCCGTTGGTTCATTTCTTCCTCAGTCCCGATGAATTGATCGGTGAGCTTAAGGAATTATGTCGAGTCTCATGGCTGGGTCTAAGTCCAAGATTAGTAGGCAAGTGTCGTTGAAGCGTTTGATGTAGCTTCAGATCGACTCTCCTTCCCTCTGGACTAGACCAAGTGTGGGCTACTCCTATGAAGGTTGTAGAGAAGGCGACACACATGCAGGCTTCGTCAGCCACAGCGAGATGCATCTAGGACTAAAAGGAATCTATGTGGCCATTTGGGTCGAAAGACCCATCATACTTGTCCAGGGGGGGACTCTGAAGTTCATCGACATCGGGGAGGCCAGGAGCTCGGGGGATAATGGAGAGGGTACAGAGAGGAGGGGAGTGGTTTTGTGACTCCTGAGCTTACCTCCATTTTACCTTTAGGTTGCTCAGGTCGGTTGGATCATGCGAGCTAGCCGGGATTTACCGCCCGTGGTGCTCCAGCATGCCTCCTTTGCCACTGGTGACCTCTGCACTATCAGATGGTGCTTTGGTCGGGAGTGATTCAGACTGTTGGCTACTATGGACTGAAACACCCTGCCTGGAGTCCTCAGCTAGGACTTCGAACCGGTTTCCTACAAGAGTGCCTTCAGGTCATGAAGGTCGAGGTGGACTAATTCTGGTGGGTTGAGTATCTCTCGACCTGCTTACTTGTTGAGAAATGGGAGGGACTTGTCTTTCTCCCCTGCCGCAAGATAAGACCTGAGAGGTCTCCCCCCCGGCCAGGATGGCTGCTTTGGCGGTGAGGCTTGCTCGATGTGATTGGACACTGAGGCGGGGTAGGTTGCTGGTTCTACTGCAGCAGTGGGAACTGTTGCTAGTACAGGTGATGCAGAACTTGTTGTTGGTACTGCTGGAACTGCTGGACCTGCTGCATTTGGGCTTGAATAGCCCGTACGTAGTACACTAGGTCGCTTAGCTAGTTTTGTCCTACTCCAGGGGGAACTATGGACGGTTCAGCGGAGGTTGCACCCACTACAGGGGAAGTGGGGCGTTCACAGGCTCAAATGGTTGAGGTACAACAGGTGCTGGGATCCCACCCGCGGGGAGCGGTATGGTGAACTGGCCTATACAGACAGTTGGGAACTGAGGTTGCCCCCCAGAGATGTTTGCTTCTCTCTATTGTTTGGCATTGCTGGAAGAAGCCATGGGTTTGGTTTTTAAGTTTTTAAGTTTTTGGAATGGAGAGAAAGGCTTTTTGTAGAAAATTCCCACAGACGACACCAATTGATGTGGTGTAATCCGGCTACTCCCTGCTAGATATGACCTGGCTACCAGCAACGATGAGAACGAGGTTCCTGAAAGAAATGAGTCAGAGATCCCGGGGTGGCTCACCCGGCGAGGATACTCCGATGGCTAAGTTAGAGCACAGTGATAGTAGAGAGCTTGAAGATAATAACAGTGAGAGAGCTAGAGAGTGAAGATTACACACACAACAATAATAATAGAACGTACCTTCGCCCCGGGGAGGCGGGGTCTTTATACACTGTGGCCCAGGTAGGTTGGTGGAACAGTCACTGAGTCCCTGCTGCGATGAGACCTGTCGCGTGTTAGGTAGTTGAAACGCCGCCTAACGGTAATACTGTCATTTCCCGTCAAAACGAGGAGTTGGTGAACTAATGTTACTGTTATAAAGTATGGTCCTGTAGGATCCAAAGTATGAGGGTGTGTTCCTCGAGGTTGCCATGGGGAGGTCTGAATGGTAGGCAAGTTGCCTATAGGACACCGGGCTGCTTGATAGCGAGCTAATTGGTAGTGAGCTTCTCAAGCTCGTGCCTAGGTATAT
Organism: Nelumbo lutea; assembly: GCF_056320005.1. Classification (NCBI taxonomy): domain Eukaryota; kingdom Viridiplantae; phylum Streptophyta; class Magnoliopsida; order Proteales; family Nelumbonaceae; genus Nelumbo; species Nelumbo lutea. The sequence goes on from NC_142684.1 coordinate 211,209,477, forward strand.
TTGTCCCGAAGTAATCCTGACCGAAGTGGTTACATCTGTCCGGGCTCGACTTGTAATGAACTTGGTTCTGTTATCCTGGTCGCGGTCCAATACCAAGACAATCTTAGCCCGAAGTGACTTTAGTTCGGGGCACTAGTGTCCCCGAGCTCGCTTCGTAGCGAGCTGACTTATGCTGAGTTGTCACCTGTGTTGAGTCACGTCCACGTGTCGATCTAACCATGTCAAGTTGTCGCTTATGCGGAGTCACATCCACGTGTCTCCCTGTTAGGAGGTCGGGCCAAATTCTCCTTCATTAAATAGTATTCATAGATATAGATCCTTTTTTCTTTTCGTTCATGGGGCTACAAAACAAGGTAGTCCATCCTGCTCCCCTTAACACCCAACCCTAATGACAATGGAATTTGATCCCAAGTCTTCACTCTAATGTCTTATCCCAACTATATGGGGTCATCCATGAATCCTCCTATTCATGAAAAGATGATTCAGACTTAGGGGTGCAAATGAATCAATCATGATTGGTGGAACAGTCACTGAGTCCCTGCTGCGATGAGACTTGTCGCGTGTTAGGTAGTTGAAACGCCGCCTAACGGTAATACTGTCATTTCCCGTCAAAACGAGGAGTTGGTGAACTAATGTTACTGTTATAAAGTATGGTCCTATAGGATCCAAAGTATGAGGGTGTGTTCCTCGAGGTTGCCATGGGGAGGTCTGAATGGTAGGCAAGTTGCCTATAGGACACCGGGCTGCTTGATAACGAGCTAATTGGTAGTGAGCTTCTCAAGCTCGTGCCTAGGTATATTTGTCCCAAAGTAATCCTGACCGAAGTGGTTACATCTATCCGGGCTCGACTTGTAATGAACTTGGTTCTGTTATCCTGGTTGCGGTCCAATACCAGGACAATCTTAGCCCGAAGTGACTTTAGTTCGGGGCACTAGTGTCCCCGAGCTCGCTTCGTAGCGAGCTGACTTATGCTGAGTTGTCACCTGTGTTGAGTCACGTCCACGTGTCGATCTAACCATGTCAAGTTGTCGCTTATGCGGAGTCACATCCACGTGTCTCCTTCATTAAATAGTATTCATAGATATAGATCCTTTTTTCTTTTCGTTCATGGGGCTACAAAACAAGGTAGTCCATCCTGCTCCCCTTAACACCCAACCCTAATGACAATGGAATTTGATCCCAAGTCTTCACTCTAATGTCTTATCCCAACTATATGGGGTCATCCATGAATCCTCCTATTCATGAAAAGATGATTCAGACTTAGGGGTGCAAATGAATCAATCATGATTAGATTTGATTTGAAGTTCAATCCTATTTTGTTGGATTTGGATATCACCATTTCAGTTTTTTTTGGATCAGATTGAATTATATATATATATACCACTTATAAAAGTGTTAATGAAGAGGTATTGGCTTCTAGAAATTTTCTTTACTGAAATACCCCTCCTCTTGAATTTAGTTTATCTCTATTGAAAGAACAGAAAATGTAATTAAAAGAATACCATTAAGTACATTCAATTACCTCTCATTAAGTCTCACATTTAAATCATTAAATAAATCACATTTTCTCTCACTGAATCCAACATTTATACTTTATTTAACATCATTAAATTCCACTAATAAATCCATATACAATAATTATTAATAGAATGAAATTTTAAATTTTTAAAATAAACATAGAAGTGAAATCATATTTTTCATCTAGGTGGTGGGTAAGTAGTTCAACCATTTGGGTCAAATAGATAATTTCATGATGTCATAAATAAATAATACAAATTTAGAAATATAAAAAATACTTTTGTTTATCATCATTAAATTCCACTAATAAATCCAACCTAGAAATGAAATCATATATATTTTCCATCTAAGTCGTGGGTAAATACTTCAACCATTTGGGTCAAATGGATAATTTCATGATGTCATAAATAAATAATACAAATTTATAAATATAAAAATACAAAAAATATAGAAAAAAATTATACACATTTCTATTATTATATATTTATCATATTAAAAAGTAACTATGATAAAATAGACATAATTTTATTAATGATGAACATCAAATATACAACTTAAAATCAATGGGAAATTAAACCATCTTTCTATCTAGGGGTGGGTTGGTGGTTCAACCTTTTAGGTCAAATAGGTTAATTTTTTAAAATAGAGTAGTACAAAAGAAATATGAAACAATTTTGGGCACACCTATAATATTATGTAATAATAATATAAACAAAAATAAGTATGATAAATAATAATTATTTTATCAATGATATAAAAGAAATTAAAAATTTAAAACTAGATTGAAAATGGAAATAGTCATATCTAGATGGTAGGTAGGTCAATGATCTAACATTCTGGGTCAAATGGGTCAATCTATGATGTCATAACTAACTAATGAATTTTAAATACATACATACATACATACATAGCTTGGAAAGATGAAATGGGGGAGCCACCTAGAGATTCTCGAGGTGCTCCTTCCTTTGCTTCGGTGGTTGTTGCTGCCGTGAATCCTTTTCTTACGGTTCATGATCCACCGGCAGTGGATATTCCTTTGAAGGTACCTTCGATCAAATGGGGAGAACCGATGGTACTGTTCTCAAAAGAAGATATTGAAAAATCTCTCTCCCCTCTCCAATTTGCTTTGGTTGGAAAATGTTCATATGGTCGTCCTTCCCTAGTAGAGATTAGGGAATTTCTGGTAGGTACTTTTAGACTCCAAAAAGCCATTGTGGTCACCGCATTAGATTCGAGACATGTGCTTCTTAGATTTGAAAGTGAGGAGGAATACCTTAGGGCCTGGATGAGAGAGAATATTATTAACAAAGATTTTCTGCTAACATTTCTGAAATGGATGCCTGGGTTGGAGTTAGGTTGGGAACCATCAGTGGTTCCTCTTTGGATTTTTCTACCAATGTTGCCGATTAATTTTTACAATAACAAGTACCTGCGATCAATTGTGTAGGTAGCAGGAAGGGTGCTAAAAATTGATCCGGCTAGTGCTCGTTTGACCAGAATAACCACGGCTAGGGTTTGCGTGGTGGTGGATCTGCTGAAAGAAAACCCTAGTCGTGTTTGGGTTGGGTTCAGTAAGGAAGGTTTCTGGTAGAAAATTGTTTATGAGAACCTCCCCAAATATTGCACTTTCTGCTTTAAACATGGTCATGGTGAGGGGGAATGCAAACTAAAACTGAAGAGAAATTTGAAATCTGAGGGAGAAGTCACCAAGTCTAAACCCACTTCAGCTAAAATGCCTGGTAATCCTAAGGCACCCAGAAAAAAAAACAAACTGTGAAGCAGGTTTACCGAGAGGTTCAAAGAACCCCAGCGCCGATACTAGAAGTTGTAGTGATAGAAAACACAGACATAGAAGAGATCCAGGATCAACAATCTGAAATCCTAGAACAACTGGCATACAGAGGGAGTGCATATGTCTTTTGCTTCAAAAGATGATATCAGTTTGAAGCTTGTTCGGCCAGTCAGTCTGGAGACGATCTCTTTCTCATCTAGGAAACCTCACAAGATCTAGAGTCTAGAGGAGCTGTAACAATCCAAGTTGGAATTAGATGAGAGACTTTCTCATAGAGGGTACAACACTGGCCTTAGTTCTGATGTCGAGCTGCTCGATAAAATTACTGAGAGAGCTCAAAATTCTTCTTGTGCCTTATCTGAGGATGAAGTCGAGCTAGAAGTGGAAGTGAACTAGATACAGGTGGTTTGCAAGAAGAAAAGGCCCCGAAAAAATATGTTCAGAGTGAGAACAGACTAGTTACCAGATCACAGACTGACCAAGGTATGACTACTTATAGATGTTCTCAATGAATGGTCTTTTTTGGAATATAGAGGGATTGCAAATGATCCCTCTATCACTCGTCTAAAAAAACTTTGTAAATTGCATAAGTTAGGGGTATTAGCAGTTTCTAAACCCATGATTCAGGATGATAGACTTTCCCAGATTTCTAGGAGACTCAATATGATTGGTTTTATGGTGAATATCCGTAGCAAAATTGTTATTTTTTGGAATAGCCTTTTCTCTGTACAATTGATTGATGATTGTGATCAAATCCTATCAGTTAAAGTCACCACCACTACCAATGAGAGTTTCATTCTTTTTGTGGTTTATGCCAATTGTGATCGGCTGGAAAGAATATCTCTTTGGGACAGAATTCGAAACTTAACCTATGGTATTTCTGAACCTTGGTTGTTAGCTAGAGATTTTAATGTGATCACTTGTAGAGAGGAGAAAGTGGAGAGAAAAAATCCTAATGTGTCTACAATGGAGGATTTTGTGGATCTAATAAATGTTGTAGGACTAGTTGATTTGGGTTTCTCTAGAAGCTGATTTACTTGGTCCAATAACAAAGAGGGCTTGGATTGTGTTTGGGCTAGTCTAGATCAAGTTCTGTTTAACTCAAGTTGGGCACAATCCTTCCCTTTAAAGCCTGTGACTCATCATTAATGCGCTTGTTCAGACACCATTATCTTCACAAGAGGGTCCAAGCAGGTGTTAGAGAAAGTAATGTCAATAATCCGAATGTACGAGCAATGTTTGGGTCAATTGGTGAATAAGGCGAAGAGCTATTTTTTCACTTCAACAAAATCCTCTCATAGTAAAATCCAAATCATAACTTCAGTCACGGGCTACGTGCATAAGTCTCTCCCCTTCACCTACCTTGGGATCCCCATTGGTAAGGGCCGAGTGAAAGCAAGAGCATTTTGGACTGGAAAGGGAAAATGATTTCAACAAGAGGTAAGTTAGTCCTAATTAGACATGTGTTGAGCAGAATTCCGATATACTTGATGTCGGCAGTTGCAACTCCCAAGAACGTTATCAAATGCCTGGATCAATTGGTGAAAGGATTCCTTTGGTCTAATTTGGAGACAGGTAGTCATCACCATTGGATAGCTTGGAGGAAAATTGTGATACCTTTTCTGAAGGTGGGTTGCATATTAAAAGCTTATCTGATGTCATAAAAGCACTCAGGTTGAAAGCTTTGTGGCGAGTGTTGTTCCAAAATTCTTTATGGGCTAAATTTTTCCGAGCCAAGGTGCTGAAGGGTGGTCATTTCTATATAGTCATCCCTCTATGCTATATTTCTCATACCTGGAAGGTGAACATGGAACTAAGAGGTGATTTAGTCCTTATCCCGAGGTGGTTAGAGGGAAGGGGCGAAATCAACTTCTAGTTGGATAATTGGACCATGGATGGTCCTTTAATTGAGAAAGCCATTCAGCTAGATGGTCTTAATTTGTAGTTGAGAGTTTGCAGTGTTCTTAATGAGGCAGGAATTTGGAGTCTGGATCAGGTTAGGGACTTTCTTGAGAATGAGGCTCTCCAACAGATTCAAAGGTTAGGTGTGAAGCTCTTTAACAGCAAAGACAAGATAGTTTGGCTTCCTAAAACAAAAGGAGAGTTCTCTGTTAAAATAGCTTGGTCCTTCTATAGGGATGCCCATCCTACGATGGATTGGTACAAGGTAGTTTGGAATGCTCTAGTGCCTACCAAGATAAGCTTCTTTGTCTGGAAACTTATGGTGGGGAAGGTAGGGGTGGACTCTGATATAAAGGAGCTGGGGATCCCTTTTGTATCCAGATGTGTCTACTGCCGTGATCACTCAGAGGAGAATGTTAATCATTTGCTGGTGCATGGCTGTCTAGCTCGAAAAGTTTGGCTCTTCTTTTGCAGATTGTTTGGGCTTCCCTTTATGGGTAATGAGAGTATTAAGGAGCTCCTCTCTGTTTGGTTTTCAGTAGCCTCAGGAAAAAAACCAATGGACTCTTATAGTAGGGCTAATTGCTTGTTTTGCAGTCTGGGAAATCTGGAAGGAAAGAAATAGGCGCAGAATGGAACATAAATTCAGATGCTCTAATATGGTGATTTGGGTAATTGTGCAATGGATTCATGAGGTATCCTCTCCTCTAAATCTCACCCATAGAGTGAGTTTTACTCAACAACTCTCTTTACAGGGTTTGGGGTTGCGAATTCACCCAATTAAGAATATGTACATCAAGGTGGTGCATTTATTACCAGTTCTAGAGGGTTACTTTAAGTTGATGTTGATGGTGCTTCTAAAGGAAATCCTAGCCCATGTGGTGGAGGGGGTATCATCAGAGATGGAAGAAATGGTTTCATTAGTGCTTTCTCTAACACCTATGGTTCAGACTCCAATTTAGTCGCAGAGGCTATGGCTTTGTTGGATGGCTTACACCTGGCGGTTGCACTTAATTTAAAGAAGATAATGATGGAATCAGATTTTAAACTTCTGATTCATATTCTCAATGGTACTTGTACAACCCCTTGGAAACTTGGGTTTTAGTTGTCTCAGGTTCAGGAGCTTAGGAATAGATTGGAATTCTTTTGTGTCCATATTTATAGAGAGGCTAACCAACCGGCATATGCTCTTGCGAAGCTGGGTTGTTTAGAGTCTCAGAAAACTGTTTATGATTGCATAGATACACTTCCTTCACACGTACAACACTTGAATACAATAGATGGTTTAGGTCTTCCTTTTTTGAGAATTCGTTGATTTTAGGTTGCCTAGACGCTTAATGTTTATATGAGCTAGGCTCCCTTTGTATAGAGCAAGGGGTAAGGTTTCACGTCCCCCCCTCCACAATTTTCTTCAGATTAATAAAATTTCGATGGCCACCCCTCCACCGGGAGTAAATTTTGGGGCTAAAAAAAATACATACATACATACATATATAAACTCAAAGAAAAATATAAGTTTTATATAAAGCATTTTGATACAATTTTATTATTATATATTCACCATATTAAACAAAAATAAGTTGAAAAAAAAGAATTACTTTTATCGATGATGAAAATGGAATACATGATTTAAAATCAATCAGAAAAGCAAAATGGTTTTTTCATCAAAGTGATGGGTTAGTGGTTAAACTATCCATGTCAAATGGATGTTATTATTAAATAATAAAATACATAAAATTCTAGAAAATGTAGAAATTTGTGATAATTCTAGGTACATTCTATAATATTATAAATTCATCATATAAAAAAGTGTGGTTAATGAGAATTATTTTCATTAGTGATAGAAATGGGATAAAAATTAGGATAAAAAATAAAGAGCATTAATGTCTAACACATTACCCGACAAACCATGTCAAATGGTTCAATAATTTAATTAGCTAGGTTATCATACGCAAGTGGTTTGGTAGGGATGCAAACAGTCAGATCATATTCGAATTAGGGTATATTCAAATCTGATTTGACCCAAAGATTCGACTAGATCTCATAAATATTGATTCGAATCCGAATCCGATCAAGATGTCAAATAATCAAATCTAATGCGATCCAATTTATTTTAAAAAAAGTAATAAATTATTAAAAGAAAAATAAAAATATAACAATTGAAATAAAAAAAAAAACAAAAAATATAAGTATTTTTTCAACTATTTTCATTATATAAAAAGTTTACAAAAATGCAATATAAATAACATATTTATAAATAAATAATAAATAACATATATATTATATATAAATAATTGATTTGACCACAATATTAAAAACCAATGTTCAAAAAATATATTGGAATTTCATTTCCCCTTGGTAAATAAGTAATTTTTATTATCTCATAAATTAAATAATAAAAAATAAAAGTATAGGATTTTATATAAATTTCATAAAAAAATTGAACATACATTAATATTATATATTCTTCATATTAAACAAAAATAAGTTTGAAAAATGAGAATTATTGTTAGTAAAAATAGAAATGGCTAAAATACAAAGAAAAAATGAATTAGAGTATTAATCATAGTCCATTTTTCTGGTTAAATAGGTTAATGGTTTAAGCAATAAGGTCATTTGGTTACTGATTATTATTATCATCATCATTTGGTCCTGCCATGTGCAAAAATAAACGCGGAAATAAAAACCACTTTTATTGATGATAAAAATGTAATACATGATTTAAAATCAATCGAAAAAGAAAAAATGGTTTTTCCATCCAAGTGGTGGGTTGATGGTTTAACTATCCATGTCAAATGGATTAACACATGATGTTATTATTAAATAATAAAATACATAAAATTCTAAAAAATGTAGAAATTTGTAGATAATTTTGGGTACATTCTATAATATTATATATTCATCATATAAAAAAGGTATGATTAATGAGAATTATTTTCATTAATGATAGAAATTGGATAAAAATTAGGATAAAAGATAAAAAGCATTAATGTCTAACACATGACCCCACTAACCATGTCAAATTGTTCAATGATTTAATTAGCTAGGTCATTGTAGTCAAGTGGTTTGGTAGAGATGCAAATAAAGTGGATTAGATTTGAATAAGAGTATATTTGAATTTGATTCGATCCGAAGATCTGATCAGATCTCATAGATATAGATTCAAACCTAAATATGATCAATATGTTGGATAACTAAATCCGATACAACCTCATTTAATTAAAAAATAAAAAATTATTAAAAAGAAAAGAAAATATAATAATTGAAACAAAGAAAAATAAAAAATATAAGTATTTTTTCAACCATTTTCATCATATAAGAAGTTTACAAAAGTGCAATATAAATAACATATTTATAAATAAATAATGAATAACATATATATTACATATAAATGATATATAATTGATCATTTGACCATAATATTAAAAACCAATATTCAAACAATATATTGGAATTGCATTTCCTCTTGGTACATAAGTAATTTTTATTATCTCATAAATTAAATAATAAAAAAAATAAAGAATATTTTATAAATTTTATAGAAAATTTTGAGCATGCATTAATATTATATCTTCTTCATATTAAACAAAAATATGTTTGAAAAATAAAGAATTATTCTTAGTAAAGATAGAAATGGCTAAAATACAAAGAAAAAAATGAATTAATGTCTTAATCATATTCCATTTTCTTGGTTAAATAGGTTAATGCTTCAATCAATAAAGTCATTGGGTTGTTGATTATTATCATCATCATCATTTGATATTGCCATGTGCAACACACATACACTTTTACTAGTACTATCTATAAAAGTATGAATGGGGCATAGTGGCTTCTGGAATTTTCATTAAGCAATTTTTACCCTCATATATCTATTTCTATTAAGGGTATATTGCACTTTTATTTTAATAAAACATGCTTCCACACTAAATGACATGACATAAGTCCAACTTCCACTCCTGCCTTCTTTTACCAGTTACAAAACTTTGACATCACAAAAGCCATTTTGAACCGAAGTCATAAGGTTAAACGACTCTTCCTACATTTGCTTATATCAACTGAACTTACATTCTCTAATTTATTTTGTTCATAAATAGCATCAGTTGCATCACTTTTAGGTTTTTCTCCTGTTGAGTTTATATTCTACGTCTTTTTCTTTCTTTTTAATAGAATACAAAATGGCACTTGGGGGTGTCATAGTCATAGTGTTGTCTGTTGTTGTTATTTTCAATTACCTATTGATATTGTTTATAAGATCATTCTGCAAGAGAGATCGTTTGGGTCATGAGAAAAGCGTTTTGAGCAAATGAACTATTGAAATCTGCGTTTGCTCTATAATTGTTTTCACTAGATTCATTCCAAGAAAATATGTGAAATGAAAATTTGAATTTTGAGAAAAAAAAAAAAGTCATGTTCTTTTCGACCATGACATGTCAACAAACTAATCATAAATTCCTTGCAAGTTCCAGCATACTGGAAAGGCTATAGGGAGGGTATATCAATTTCTTGTTTTATTTTCATTCATCTTTCTTTCTTCTTTTTCTATTTGGGACGCCTGAGAGCGTCAAATGTATGATGATCCTAGAGCTTCTTTCATGACTTGTATTTCTCTCTCCATTATTCATTCAAGACTGGTATTTCTCTTGGCTTTTTTATTTCCTTCCTACAACTATTAATTATATCGTTGAAAACAAATATGTTCCCTTCTCTTCTTCCCTCCTTCCCTCTCTATCCATCTCCATTGAATTTGAGTTGAAAATTTAGGAAGCATTTTCATTTGTTCAGAGAGCCTAGTAATCAGACCACCGACTTCAAATATCTTCCCTTCTCAGCCTATCATGTAGAGCCATTTACTGCAAAGGTATGGAATTCAAAGCTAAGAAGATTCTTTTTTTAAATTCATTTCTTCTGAGCTTTGTTTACTGATAATTTGAAATGAGTAGTTTCTTCTATTTTTCGCAAGGAAGCGCAGCTTTAGTTTCTACAACAAGCAGTGGTACAAAAAGATCATTAGGGCTGGCCATGGAGTTGGCTAATCCTTGGAAGGATTTGACATCTAGTACTGAACCACCCAAAACTGTCAAGGTAGGATCGAGATAAGATTATTAGAAGAAAAAAATAATTATCTTGAAATTATCAATCTCCAAATATTATTATTTTCTGTTTCAATTCAGTACTTGATCCTTGTTAAAGTTCAATTTTTAGTATAGAACTTGTGTGATGGCATATTACTTATGCCAATTGATATTAAAGGGAAAATATAGTAAAATTACAAGAATTTCCTTCTACTAAAAAGAAAGAAATACAAAAGGAGTATGAACAAATTTAAATATTCATACCTCATCCGCTTTACACTAGATCCTATATTTCTTAATATGGCTATAAATTGAGTCCTATTGTGAATGGATTCTTGTACTACTATTTTTAAAAGTTTATCTATCTTATATTTACAATTTTTTTGAAATATCTCCATAATGGTGCCTTGTAAGCTTTCATTAGGCCTACATCAATTAATTTCCCATTCAGATTTACCCAAATTTTCATTCAATTTGATGTTTGAAGCTTCTGCTTTGCTGCTAGAGATAGTGAGAAATTTTCATTCAATTTGTACTTCTGATTGGTGTGTAGATCCAATCTTTGGTTCTTTGGAATCTTTCCATTCTTGAAAAAATAATAGTTTAAAGTGAACTAAATTGTCTAGGTTTTGGTGAAACCATCTAGTCCAACGGTTGGATTCATATTTTGAAACATTTCCCACATATTGTTGATTAACTTTTAATCATTTCTCTTAGGATCAAGATCCAAAACACATCATTTGTTTTCATTATTCTAATTTGTTTTTGTTGTGAAATAGGTGTTTTTTATTTTTTCTTGCAAGTGTTGAATGTTTATTTTGCTTTTGTTTTTAAATGAATTATGTTTCCAGAATTTTTGTTAAGCAATAACAAATAATTTCCAATTGGGGCTACTTGAGTGCTTCTATTGTTTGCTATCGCAGGTAGATGATCCAACATAGGTCATAAACACAAAAGGTCGATGTGTACGGCTTTGGAATTGTTCTGTGGGAACTCATAATTGGCATGCATCCCTTCCAAAATATGACAGCAGTGCAGGCAAAATTTGCCATTGTGAACAAAGGTGGCAAGCCTATTATCCCTAATGACTGTCTTCCTGCACTAAGGGAGATCAAGACACACTATTGGAATGCCAACCCCAAGGTTTGTCCACCATTCACTGAGGTTATTAGGATGCTTGAGAATGCAGAGATGGAGATCATGACTACCATCTGCAAGTCCCGTTTTAGGTGTTGCAAGACACAACCAATGACAGTTGACTAATCCATAATCAATATAATGAAATAACAAAGAAAACAGGAAACAAATGGAAAGATAAAAATGCATGCAAAAGGTGATTTTATGTGAGCCATGTGTATCTACTAGTCTTCTTTTTTCATATAGGAAACAAAAAAGAATTGTTGCTACAAGACTACTAGTCTCTGGTTTCTGGTATGTATTGGGCTTACTTTTGGTATCTATTAGTTTCTGGTTTTTGGTTTTATTTTATTGGTATGTTGTTGCTGAAGTAGTAGTAGTAGTAGTAGAGCTAAGAGGAGATTGATGTGCATCGTCCCTTCAGTTTCTGTATTTTGTTCTTAGTCTCCTATGCCCAGGCTTGGGATAGATGATGAATCCAACAATATCTGCAACAAAGAGTAAATGTGCAGCACTATGAATAATACAATAAAATTCTGATGGACCATTACTGATGAACAAAAGTATATAGTCTAATTTTCACATCATTAAATCTTTGGTGGCATCACAAATATTTGTTGCTTATTGATAATGATGACTATACTATGAGTAGTGCTTCATAATCTTCTTTGATGTGTTTATTTGTGTATTTAGTTTATATACAATGATTTACCAAGTAGATTTCTCTATATTGTACTCATACGATATACATTGACTGTAATTTACACACATAATGAATATCGTGCTTCACCAATTGGCAAAATACCTAATACTTCACCTACTTCTCTCCAGCGGTGCTTCACCAATGCTAGAGAGTCCAAGTTAGATAATGGAGATCAATTTTGACCAAAAAGTTGGTGTAGAAATAGGATTGAAGATCAAAGTTCAATGTATTGAAAATGGCCCTAAGCCTATCTAACCACTAGCATAGGAATATTGCACGTATGCACGTTTCCAAACAAATGAAATTACATCCAATTTGAACTTTTTTATTAAATTATGTTGGCATGATATTTTATCAATGCATATATGTCAAGGAAGGTTTTAACTGTTTACATTCAAAACAAACGATATTATATTATTAGTTGTATTTAGGGAATTGATATATTGGTGACCTTGAAAATGTACCATGTGTTTGATATATTGGGATGGGCTTGCTCAAGTTGCACCCTTAATAGGAATATATACGGGCCAATTAACATTCACAACTTGGAGATGATGCCTTTCTACACATCAAAGGATGCCAATTGCCAACCAACCACCAAGAGTCATTGATGTTTTTTTCTTAAATATCTTCTGGATGGTTCCTTTATATTTTGAAATTGAATATGCTATCCACACTATCAAGTATCAACCTAAGCAGCACATGCTTAAAGGACTTAATACTCTAATTAATCAAAAATTGATTTTTCTACAATGTGCTGATTTTTTTCTACAATTTCATTTTAATTTTTCATACTTTAATCACTTTCATGACAACCTCTCACGTGCAACACATGCACCCACTTAATAAATATATAGACAGTTAATAATTAACTACTTAATAAATATCGTTAATAAATATCAGCAAAATAATGTTTGAACTTTACTAAAATTATCATAAATTTGTAGAAAATGTCCAAAAATATAAAAAAAAATGTTGATTATAAAATAAAATAGTAAAATTAAACATAATAAAGTCCATATAAATCATAAATTATATTAATTAAAATTTCCACTATGAAACCAATATTAAAAATTCACTTGCTTCTTGATGAAATTAATAAAAAATGAGTAAAAATGATAAAATAATATTGGTTAGTATTTTTTATTTTTAATGTTTATTATCAATAAATTGTAATCATATAATAATTGAGATGAAAATAAATAATAAAAAGTAAAAATTATAATCAAAGCACAAAAAATACTAAAAATAAAATTAAAACTAAATACCAATAATAAAAGAAATAAGTTTTGTTTCCCTTAACAAACACTAAAGCTAACAATTTTAAATTAATTAGAATTTAAAAATATGATTAATAAAATGCAAAAATAAAACTAATGGAATAACCTAGAGAAACAATAACCCTTAATTAAATTAAATAAATTAACTAAGATTAATAAATTAGTTATTAGTTAACTTTGTGTATGCCTAACCTATACAAGTTATTTAAATAGCTACTTCTATCTAGTTAACTTACTTTTATTAGTTAAAGTAGGAAATTATTAATTAAGTTTCTTAATTACAATAATTAACTTGACAAACTTAATTCACTTAGAAAGTGATTATATACTTAAAAATATTAACTAAAAAATAAAATAATTATATAATTATTTAAGTAATTTTAACTTAATTACTAAATAATTCATGTTTATTAATAGAACAATAAAAAAGTAAGAAAGTTTTAGCTTAAAAATTAAATCTTATATTTTGATACCTATTTATATTTCATTTAAAAACATAAAATGATACTACAAATTTAAAAGAAAAATAACAAAATTATTAGTCTTAAACTTAATTATTATTAATTTAAAATCCCCTAATATACTACATAAAAATTTAGTAAAAGTTACAACAATTTAATAAATAATAAAATCTAATACAATTAGGAGAGTCACAATGCTCCTTCTTGGGGTGCAACTTGGGTGAGTTGGGTTGGGTTGAGGGTCAACCCAAGCCCAACCCTAATTTTCAAACCTCGAGCTTAGGCTTGACCCAACTCAAAGTTGAGCTTGAGTGTACCAACTTAGGCCTAATTTGAGCTTAACCCAACATCTTGGGTATGGCCTATTGAAATTTGTAGCTCAATTTTTTGGGTATAATAGATTGATAACATGTAATATGTATATCATAAAATGTTGGGTGGATTCAAATTGGGTCGAGTCGAGTTGGGCAACCCAAGACCTTAATTCAAGCCCAACTTGAGTTTAGGTTTTAGGCTCGAGTTTTTTTTGGCCCAATACCAACTTGAAGTTCTAAAACTCAAGCCCAACCTGTGCAAAAGCTTTGGTTGAGTTGAGTAGGGCTCAGGTTGGGCTCATCCAAGTTGCACCCCTATCTCCTTTTGCTTTAAATTCTTTTGACAAAGCCCGTGCATCGCATGGGTTATATATATATATATATGTGTGTGTGTGTGTGTGTGTGCGTGTGTGTGTGTGTGTATTTATGTATATGTATATATAATCAAAATATTGTTTATTGTGTTTTATTTATTTAAACTATTATATTTTCTTTTTTTAATAATTTATTAATTTTTGTAGAAAATTAAATCAGACTGGATCAAATTCAGATATCCAACATCTTGATCAAATTTGAATTTGAATTAATATTTATGAGATCTGTTTGGATCATTGGATCAGAATGAATTCAAATGTAACTTTGATTTGAATTCTGCCTGATCCATTTGCATTTAGTAATTTATATGCACCATAAATTAGAAAGGGGTTCTAAAAAATTGTAGTGATTATTTATTGATGACTGTAATAAGAATCATAAGTGGATTAAATAGATTATGGAATGCATCTTAATCCCCATCTTTCAAAATTATCAAAAATTTTATCGTGAGGCCATTTATGATTTTTTTCCTTAATGCTATGAAAAAGAAAAAAAAGGGCAAATCTTAGATTTGTTGTAAGTTAGACTTGAGAAAGTTTTATAAGAAATAGGATTAGAAATTTATAGGAGTCTACCACAAGAAACTAGATTTCATGTTAAGTGGATTAAATGGATCATTAGTTCAAAGAACTATCTGAAAAGCACCAGAAATTATTTGTTAATCTTTTGGGTATCCTTAGTTCATTAAAAAAAGGGAAAATATTTGGGGCTACCTATCACCCAAAATTTAAAGGATACGAAGGAACTTAATAATATTATTCTTATGAGACAAAATAAGTTGGGATGAAATATTCTTATGGTCCAAAATAATATTTGGACCTTCGGGCCAAGGATATCAAAAGTGCTAGTTTCTACAATATTAAGCCAACAAAGGGGGCTCACTCTATTGGAAGCCTGCAACCTCATGCAAAATGATTTAATGATGTTTGGGCAAGGAGAAAATTATATCCTTTTTGGGCAAGAATGACAATCTTCCTATTTCGAGCAGAGATGGGGATGAAGAAATTTTCATCTTAGTTGGTGAGGATGGGAGAGTACTCCCCTAATCCCTGTACCGTGGGGATTCCCACTTACATGTACATGTATGTATCTATGTATCTATATTAATATTTTTAAAAACATGGTTGAATATGTCTGAATATACTTAGATAGCTTTTAATATGTCTAATTTTTTATTATTTTATTAAATTGCATGTTAGTACCCTGTACTTTGTGCCTAGTCTCACTTTGGTACCCAATCTTCAAAATGTGTTAATCCAATACTTGAACTCCCAAAACATCCCAATTTAGTTACTGTCGTTAGCAGTCAATCAGTTATATCTATATCACATGATGACATGTGTGACTTAAAACTTCTAAAAATATCAAAATTACTCTTCAAAATAAAGACATTGTTCATCATCTTCTTCCTCAAAAATCAAGGTTGAACTAAAGCAATGGTGAATAACCTAAAGGGCATTTGGATTTGGGCATTTGGATGGTTGATAGGGAAAATTAGATGACTCCTGAAGGGCATTTTCATCCTTTCACATGCCACTTAATGGTAGTTAACGATTTTGAACTAAATTGTGACGTTTTGGAAGTTCAAGTATTGGATTATTGGCACATTTTGAAATTTGGGTACCAAAGTGACACTAGGCCCAAAAGTACATGGTACTAATTTGCAATTTATTCTCTTTTAAATGATATAAAAAACAAAAAACAAAATGACATCATAAAAAATATGGGGAGTGGAAATCCTCATGGGGATGGGAATAGTGATAACCTTGTCCCCACTAGCAAAGAGGGGGATAGGGATGGAAATAGGGATTTTTGTGATAATAAATATGAGGTGGCTCCCAGTCCCCACTCTGCCCCATTGCCATGGATAGATAACTAAACCAAAATGGTCCATTATTGAATTTCCTCGATAACAGTAGTGAAAATAACTATGATCTATGCCTTAGTATGAAAAAGCTACTTATCAAAGAGACTCAATGTTGGGATATTAGTAAATTAAGTGGCATCTTAACTGCAGACCTTCTTCAAATGATAACCAATTCTTATATTTTGGAGTTGGGTCAAGTTGATAAAATGGGGTTGTGTGGCAGTCCTAATGGAAAATATACCATCAAATTTGCTTATGTGGTTATTGTATTATCAAACTAGAAGTTTCCTTGGAAAGCTAAAAACTCATCCTAAAGTCAAAATCTCTCTAGTTCCATTGATGGGGCATAGATACAGTTTGCCTACTCTATTGAGAATCCACTGAATCGATTGATCATGTATTTGTTGATTGTAGATTTGCTAAACAAGTGTGACACAACTTGTGAACCATCTTGATTTTATGCCAAAGCTTAATGAATGAATGGATAATTGGTTCAAAATAATTGAATCTTAATGGGTCTTTCTCATTTGGAGTATTTGGAACTTGAAAGCATAAAAACGATGTTGTTTTTCAACCACAACACCCCAAATCCTAGAGGTCGGATTGGTGGAAGAAATTGCTATTAACCTTCCTTCATATCGTGATAGTCTATAAGTATTGTTTCTCATGATCATTCTCGTATAGTTCAATTCATTAGGTTAAAGCCTACAAGAAGATCTCAAATCAAAGTCAACTTTGATGTTTCATTGATTTGTCACACTCTTGGGTGGTTTGACATTAGACCTGCTCACTGGCCGGTGTTCAGGCTCAGGGTGGGCCATTCAAATCCGTTCAAATATGTTTTAATTAGATTGATTCCAAATTCCAATCCAAACGTGGACCATTAACATCTATATTCTTATCTTCTATGAATCAGTTCAATTAGACCCAATCTAATTTAAATCCATTATGGATGGACTAGCTCCAAACCAATCCAATAAATACTTTGAACCACTAAGTTTGGACTAGTCGAATTCATTTTGTCTTGTTGGTTCATCCAATCCATCCAAATTGAAGTCAATTTTGACAAGATCCAACCTAAAAGCAGTCCACACCCCGAAGCTCAAGCCCATAGATCTATTCAACATCACATTGGGAATGTGATATCTTGCAAAGCAACACATACTTACATTTTTCACTCTACTTATTTGCATTTATACCTCCTTCTAAACTCACCTTAGTATTAAAATTGTATCCATTGAAATATGGATTCACACCTATCCAATCCAATAAAATCCAACTTTATTCCAATTAAATGAATAGGATTATATTTTCTTAAAATTTATATTATCGTTGTATTTTTACCAAGGATTCGTTGGTACAAGTTTCATAAAATTTATTTTCAACATATTTTTTTCATCATACTAGCGGGAACCCGTGCGATGCATTGGAAAACGAAATGAAAATTTTGACAAATTATTGTAATTTATTTAGATTCATATTATTTGATAATTTGAAATAATTATCATCCTAAGTTCTACTAATTTCTGGAATTTAATGGTTATTTTTACAAAGTTATACTAATTTCATTTATTTTATCATATTTTATGGAAATTAGTGGTTATTTTTCACTAAGTTCTACTAATTTCTGGTCTATTATATAATAATTTATGATAATTCTTGGCAAATATAATATTTTATGGAAAGTAGTGGTTATTTTTGGCTAAGGTATACTAATTTATGGTAATTTCTATGATATAATTTATGAGAATTCTTGGTCAATATATACTTATTTTTTATACTTATTATATGATAGTTTATTGGTGAATTAGTGGAAATTAGTTCTATTATATAATTTCTACTAATTTTTGGTAATTTCTATTATATACTAATTTCTTGGTAATTATATACTATTATATTATATTTATTATATGATAGTTTATTGGTAAATTATAGTAATTTATAAATTTTATGGGATTTAGTGGCTATTTTTGGACATTTCTACTAATTTATGATAATTTTTGGCAAATTATTTTGATGTGTTTAGGATTATATTAGTAGACTTTAGTCTACTAATTTGTGATCATTTCTTTTGATTTATTTTTAGCATTTTTTTATAAATATTGGTAATTTATGTCTAATAATGGTAATTTCTTTTAATTTATATTAATTTTTATAATTATTTGGCGATTGTTATTGTTACATTATTTAACAATTTTAGGTATAACAATTATCAAATTTCAAAAAAAAAATTCAAAAAGCAATATTTTTAACTTACAATATGTGACAATCTTCAAAACACAAAATCTATAAATGTAAACCAAAGCAATTCAAGGTTCAAAGTATCAACACATATCAGACCGTATCGGTCGGTATGCCCCTACAGGGGTTGTATCGAGTCAGCCACTGGTTCAGAGGGTAGCCAGGCCTTAAACCGGCTCCTCTGAACCAATTTCGAAAAAAATAAGTAAAACATAAAAAAAGCACTAGCACAGGGCATATCGGCCCGTGTCAATATTTAGAACATTGAAACAATTCATTAGCTAAATGCAAATAGCATTTTTAATTAACATTATGTAACAATTTTCAAAGCACAAAACCCAAAAATTTAAAACAAAGAAATTCAATAAGCAAAAAGACAAACATTATTTTTGCTGGTTTTTGTTATTAACAGCATTTATCAATAATAGTAAATAACTATAATATTTTATTAAATAATCAGTAATGATAGTTTTAATAATATTATTTAGTTATTTCTAATATAACAATAATTACTAAATTTATGAATAGGATTTATTAAAAATATTCATTAAATTAAATTAAATTAATAGTATTTCTCAGTAATAGTCATTAATTATAATATTTTATTAAATAATCAATAACAATACTTTTAATAACATTTTTAATTATTTTTAATATAACAATAATTACTAAATTTATTAACAATATTTATAATTTTAATTTAAAATAAGATTAAAATAAATATCTATTTATTAACAATATTTATAATAACAGTAATTATTAATTATAATCACTAATTAAATATTTATTAAATTACTGTAATAATCAATAATTATTAAAACTGGATTAAAATAAATAGATCAGTAATTATTAAATAACAATATTAATAATCATTAATGACAGTAATTAAATTACTGCCATTTGGCGAAAGGGGAGACCGCCCCTTTTAGATAATATGAAAGGTCATTTTCAGTGCATAAGAATTTATTAATTTATTAATGATTATCCGCCCTTTTTGATTATTTTAATTAATTTATTAATGATTATCCGATTGCAATGTATCTGTTATAAATAGTGCATAAGAATTGGCTGGATTCGAATCCGGTATAACAAAACAAATTTGTTTGGATATATCCAATTCGATTCGATCCGCTTTCGGCCCTAATTATCGTAAATCGTAATATATGTAATTACGCTTCTCCCCTCTTCCACCGGAATTTAGATCTGCGCCCCACAATGTCTTACAATACATTTGCACCGTGCATTGAGAATATCTCCCGTGACATCATCGATTTTGGTGTATCATCCGAAGATGTTTATGCACAGCGGGGATGTGCTGTAGGACGTTGTGGGGCGCCCTTTGTGGGGTGAAGATGTGTGAACCCTCCCGATGATGATATTTACGTTTTTTTGTTAACCTTTTGCAGTTTTGCTCTCTCTCTCTCTCTCTCAGCGGAGCTTGACCATGGCAGCTTATTGTACTGCGGTTTCGATTACTGGTAAAGATCGCTGATTGAAGTATTAACTTGTCATGTCTTTTCTTTTGGTTTGAGTTTCTCATGTCTCCCTTGTTCATTTTGATGTCTATGTTTTTTTATTCAAATTGTGCTTATTGATAAGTCGTTTTTTCCCTTTTTTATTGTCCTTGGTTGTGTTCTTGTTGTTGTTGATTACTTGTTACTATCGTTAAAGAATGACTAAAGTTGCTTATGGATATGTTATTTTTCGAATTTATGATTTGTCTGTCTTCGTTTTTCTTTTTCTTTTGATGTGCTCTATGGTTTGTGGTATTTCTTCAAGGTTGTTTAGATCTTGCTCTGTCGTTCGAAAAACAGGTCGGATTTTTCGGACATAGTGATGCCTAGATGTGTAGGTGCTGTAGACTATAATGGTTTTGAATCAATAAGGAGGATATTTTATTGGAAAAAGTAGGGAAAGAGGGGAAATAAAGAAAATGAGGAGGTCCGGACAAACCAACAAACATAACAATATAATGCAAATTTGGATTCTTTGACTTGCAATCACATCTCTCCCAAAAAGCTGGATCTAATAAATAATAACTACACTTCTAGAAAGTAAGGCTTTAATATTTGGCGTTCATTGAAACAATATGTTCAAATGTTTTTAATAGGTCTACTCCTCAAGACTAAGTGATCTATGATATGCCAAGCGTCAAGGGCTGTAATCCACATAAAGAAGGAGACCTTAGATGGGATAAGAGCTTCAGATATCCATTTGCATGGGAAAGAATCCAAAGTTGGGAACAAGATGAAATTCTCTTCATAGTTGATTTTTTTCCCTGATAAGGAACAATTAAAGTTCATTCATTTAAGGAAGTGAAAAAATCTCATAATACAACACAGGCCCCCAAGGAATAAGAGGTCAAGTATAAAGCTGAAGCTAAATATAAATGAAAAGAAAGACTAGCAAGTTGCAAATTACAGCCTGGCCCTCGACAACCCCACTCTAACTGATCCTTTAACACTCATGCGTCATCCATATCAAATTGGCACTTCACCGTTAATTCACATAATCTTTTCTGGTTCTCCATGCTGACATTCCACCTAATGAAAGGAAGAAATAAAGGTGGTCCCTAGATATTTATGATAGTTAAAGATTGAATAATATGGTCTTATTGATAAAATGGTTTATGCAAAACTTTGTATTCAAATTTGGAGAGAAAGAAATTTGAAGTTCATATTCCTCATTACTTAGAATATTTCTTTCATGTTGTTAACCATCATCATCCAAGTGTTATCCCAATTATATGGGGTTGACTTTCATATCCATTGTTAAAATTATTCATGTTGCTATATCCAAGCTATGTGCCGGTCCAGTATTGGTTAGCTTATTTTTTATTAGATTTTGGTTCTCCCAGATATTGAAGAAATGGGCAGATTATAGAAACTAGTTGGAAGGGACTTTTATAATGTTCTATGTGATCAATGTACTATTTGTATTGTTTCCTTCAGTTTGGTCCCAATAGTCAATACTACATTTTTATTCTCTTGTGGTATATTCTCTCTTCTTTTTTCCTTTCAATAAACTTTTTCTTTTTATGATAACATTACAGGTGCATCTCATCTTAATTCAAGTAAACTTTGGTCTGCAAAGCTCAATACCTCAAGGCACCAAACAAGGGTGGCATTTCCAAGGAAATCAAATCAGTTGGGACCTAACCGCAAATCATCTGTCTGTGCAGAATACAAGTATAACATTCTTAACTTTGATATATGATATCTGTTCTTCCATTTCTAATAAAGGCTATTAGTATCATTGTAGACCTACCAAATATTTTTGATACTTTGCGGTTGAATCACTGTCACTTGTCAACATTCAGTAATTCTTTTGAGGAGAGTCAAGTGAGTTTACCTCTCCTCTTTGCTTTTTATGTCCTCTGTTTTAAATTTTTAATGAAATTTGCAGTTATTGGTAAAAAAGACAAAAAATTCAGTAATTCTTTGACATTGATGACAGGGAGGAAGGGCTGAATTTCCTTCAGTGTCAATTGCCTGCCTTTTAATGTTGGTGTGATCCTTTTGAGCCCAAGCTGCAATGTATATTATATATTTAATAATATGTATATAATATACATAATATGTTTATATTATAAAATATTATATTATGCATTATGTATAATAAACTATATATATTATATTATATCTATAGATATATTTTATTTTTATATTAAATATTTTAATATACACTATAAATATCTGTGCTGACACATGAGCCAACTCACATAGGAGAGAATAACTTGTTCTCTAGAGTCGTCCATCCTTATATAAATGAAGGCAAGGCCTTCAACCTAACTCTTAGGTAATGTGGGACTTGAGAGTGTTGTAACACTCAATTGATAGTGTTGTCTCAGGTCCTACATTGCCTAGGAGGTGGAATTTTATTTCAAGAATTCAAGTGGGGAAAGAGATGGTGGAGTTCTGGAATGAAATTCAGGAGAAGGTGGTGCTATGGTGGGGTATAAGGACTTATATACTTCAAGAATTTGGAGCTGGATGCCCCTTGGGGAGATGGTCCCCAAGAAATTGTGTGATGTTTCAGCAAATTGAATTGATAGGGAGTTTGGAATGGAGGAAATTAAGGAGGCATTAAAAGATATAAATGGGGATAAGGCCTTGAGTCTTAGATGGTTTCAATTTCTCTTTTATAAAGGCATGTTGGAATGTGTTGAAAAAAGAGTTTGATCTAACGTTTAAGGAGTTTTATTGGGAGAAAGCTTTGGAGAAAATGGCTAATGCTAGTTTTATCTCTTTGATCCCAAAGAAGGATGGTGCAGTGGAGTTGAAGGATTACAGGCCAATACAAATTGTTGGCCAAGGTATTGTCAAAAAGACCGAGAAAAGTACTACACGAGGCTATGGGGGAATCGTAGATGACTTTTGTGTAAAGTAGATTCTGGATGGAGTTCTAGTGGCAAGTGAATGTATTGACTCTAGATTGAGAAGTGGTAGAGCTGGATTGGTCTGTAAAATTGACATTGAGAAAGCCTATGACCACATGGAGTGGGGATTCTTAAAAGAGATTCAAAGGTTGATGGGATTTGGAGAGAAGTGGTGAAGTTGGATGTTTGCTTGCATTTCTACAGTCTCATCTTCTATACTCATAGATGGTATATCCTTAGAGTTTTTCCAAGACATTTGAGGCAAGGGGATCCAATCTCTCCTATGCTCTTTGTGTTGGTAAAGGAAGTGCTGGATCTGTTATTGGAGAGAAGTAGACAGTTGGGACTGATTGAAGGTTTTAAGGTGGACAGAAATGGACCATTTTTTTGGATGCTTTGGTTGACCAGGTCTTAAACTTGGGAGCAATTTTGGCAAACTTTGAGTTCTTAACAGGGTTGAAAGGTAACTTCTCAAAGAGTGTATTGATTGGAGTTGTGGAAGTTGAAAGGGAGGTTTTATTGGAGTGTGTTGAAAATTTTGAATGCAGAATTGTGGAACTTCCTTTCATCTACTAGGGGATGCCGATTGGAGGAGCTTAAAATTCAGGTGTATTATGGATGCCAATTTTGGAGAGGGTTGAAAGGAGGTTGGATAGATGGAAAGCAAAATATCTAATATTGGGGGGATAACATTTATCAAAAGTGTCCTTTCAAGTTTACCAACCTATTAGATATCATTTGTTACTAAAGATACTGACACAAGTGGCTGAAAGAATTAAGAAGGTTCATAGGGATTTTTTATGGGAAGGGGTGTGTAGGGAAGGAGGGGGAATGAAGTTTTACTTGGTAAATTGGGGGAGAGTTTGTAGGCTGAAGGAGAAGGGTGGTTTGGGCTTTAGAAGGGTGAGAGTTTTTAACAAGGTCGTGGTAGGGAAGTGGTTATGGAGATTTGGTTTAGGGAGGGAGGAAAATTCATTATGGAGAAGAGTGGTGGTGGGTAAGTATGGGATGGTGAAGTCAAGGTTCAAAATTTTGATACAATATGCCCCATATCAGGTTTTTCGTATCGTTCAGTGGCTTTCTGAAACCCCAAATAAGGGGTGCTTCGGAATTTGGGCCTTTTCAAGGGGTAGGCAAGCCTTAGACGGACCCCAAAAAAATTAAAAAAGTTACAAAGTATTAACACACCCGATATGCCTATTCGTGCGTATTGGATGTATCGATACTTTAAACCATGGGTGAGGTATGGGTGGGAATCTAGGGAGGCGAGGTCCTTCATATGGGGTGAGTGTGGAAGGGGATCATGAGATTCAACCAGGAATTCAGAAGCTTAACAAGTTTTTTAGTAGGAAATGGGTTGCATACAATGGTTGGGATGCTGGTGTTTCTTGGCGTGCTACGCTGAAATCCCCATGGAAGGCTATTCATACTATATTCTTCCTGTTTTCTTGAACCCGATCAGGTATGATGTTTGTACTGGAGATAGGGTTTTGTTTTGGGAGGATGTTTGGATTGGTGACTGTGCCCTCAAAGGACCTTTTTCCCTCCTTGTAATCCATCTCGTGTTTTAAAAACAAGCCAATTCAAAGTTTGCATCCTCATCCTTTTGTTCTGGTATAAACTGGAATCTAGGTTTTAGAAGAGATTTGAGAGATTCTGAGCTTGACCAGGTTGCTTTGCTCCTTAAAACTATTGATCCTGTTTACTTGGACCCTCCTTCTGTAGATTCCCGTATTTGGAAGCCTTTACCTTTGGGATCCTTTTCTTGTGCTCCCTTGTGCTCCTCTCCATTGTCTCATCCTTTTCATAGCAAGGAAGTTTGGTCCAAACCTGTCCCTCCTAAAGTGGGAGTCCTTTGTTGGGAAGTCTCCCTCGGGAAAATCAACCCTTTGGATGTTTTGCAAAAAAGAAGACCCAGTCTTTTGTATCTCTCCTAATTGGTGCACCCTATGCAAAGCAAACGAGGAAAGTTGCTACCATATACTAATCACTTGCCCTTTTGTTGTAGGCCTTTGGGAAAAGCTTTTTGCTCCTTTTGGGTGCAGGTGGACAGAATCGGTGCAGATTTGCAATATTTTTTATCCTACAACTTTCAGGTGGCCAAAGAGAAGAGGAAGAGTTTTGTGGAGGTGTGTTAGAGCTGCTTTGGTGTGGACTGTGTGGGAGGAATGAAATGCTAGAATCTTTAATGACAAGGAGAGGGATCAAACATGTGTGTTAGAAAGTATCTTACGTAGGGCCATAAGTTGGGTAAAATCCTTGGATCTGTTCTCTTCCTACACTTTTGATGACGCAAGGAGGAATTGGGAACAACTAGCTAAAAGTTCCGCAGTCAGAAGCAAGCCGGTGGTGGATTGGAAGCCTCCTGTTGCAGGCGTCATTAAACTAAATTTCGATGGCAGTAGTTTGGGCAACCTGGGGCTATCTGGAATAGGGGGAGTCTTTAGAAATGATGAGGGTCAGATTGTAGCTCTATTTTCTGGTCCTATAGGGTAGGGAGATTCAGTAAATGCAGAACTACAAGCTGTGTTACAAGGAGCAAAAATTGCAAAAAGAGTTGGCACTGGAGCATTTAATGATTGAAGGTGATTCCAAATTGGTTATTGGATGGCTAAAAGAACCAGAGATGTTAGCCTGGCCCTACAGGGGGGCTTTGAGAAGATTTAAGTGGCTAACTTCAAATATTTCAGTCACAGTTCAATGGGAAAGAAGATTGGCAAATGGACTGGCAGACTTCCTAGATAAGCCTGTGGTGGATTGGAAGCCTCCTGTTGCAGGTGTCATTAAACTAAATTTTGATGGAAGTAGTTTGGGCAACCTGGGGCTATCTGGAATAGGGGGAGTATTTAGAAATGATGAGGGTTAGATTGTAACTCTATTTTCTGGTCCTATAGGGTAGGGAGATTCAGTAAATGCAGAACTACAAGCTGTGTTACAAGGAGCAGAAATTGCAAAAAGAGTTGGCACTGGAGCATTTAATGATTGAAGGTGATTCCAAATTGGTTATTGGATGGCTAAAAGAACCAGAGATGTTAGCCTGGCCCTACAGGGGGGCTTTGAGAAGATTTAAGTGGCTAACTTCAAATATTTCAGTCACAGTTCAATGGGAAAGAAGATCGGCAAATGGACTGGCGGACTTCCTAGATAAACAAGGAGTACATAGGAACCATCCCTTTTGGGCTCAATTTTAAGCTTCATGATGTAGTCTGGAGGCTGCACCTCGCTCCTCTTAGTGGGGAATTGTATGATGTATACTTAGTTCTTTAATTAATAAAATTTTCATTATCATTATCTATAAAAAAAAAGGTGGAGCAAGAATCAGGTTTTGGGAGGATGACTGGTACAGGGTAGGCAAGTCAAGTGATATATGTCCAAGACTGTATGGGTTGTCTAAGCCGGAAGTACCTATAAGTCTGTTATGAAAGGAAGGGTGAACAATTGATTTGGTGCCCAAAGCTCAGAAGGTCTTTTCTAGATAGAGAAGTGAATGAATGCATAACATTATTGGAGAAACTAGAGGGGGTGAAGATTTCAGTTTAGTCAAGGGTTGAACTTTGGTGGAAACTGGAAAGAGTGCTGAAATGGGAAATTCTTGTAAAGTCCTGCTACATTGGCTCTTAGCAGGGATAATTCAGATCCAAATTATATGGATGGTGAATGGGGAAATCCAGTTCCACCTAGGGTTGAAGCCTTTGCTTGGCTTGTGGCCATGGACAACATATTGACTGTGGACCACTTGAAATCTACAGACTTCAATTTGGCTAACGTGTGTTTCCTCTGTAAAGAACAGGAGGAAATTGTTGGTCATCAGCCTTTATTTGGCTTGTGGCCATGGACAACATATTGACTGTGGACCACTTGAAATCTACAGACTTCAATTTGGCTAACATGTGTTTCCTCTGTAAAGAACAGGAGGAAATTGTTGGTCATCTACGCTTCTCTTGCAAGATTGCCAGGGTTTTGTGGAGGTTGTTCATTGCTATGTTTGGGGTAACAAACTTTCATCCAATATCTTCTGCAGATATTTTTTCTACTTGGCCAAAGATAAGAGGAAGCAAAAAGGCAAGAATGATTTGGAGTCACATATCATTTGCAATATGTTGGAATATATGGAAGGAAAGAAATAGAAGAATTTTTTAAGACAAATCTTGGAGTTTGGGCAAGATAGTGGTAGTTTTTAGCAAATCTATTGCAGATTGGGTTCTAATATCACCAGAATTTAGTGAAGTTGCTAAGGAGGATCTGGGGGAATTAGTTGGGGGATATACTGGGATTTCAACTATGTAACTTGGAAAGTTTAATTTAATTGTGTTCTAGTAGTTTTTCTGTTGTTTTGTTTGTGAGTGATGCCTTTTCACTTGCTAGACTGTATGCTATCTTCTTTTCTTTAATGAAATCTTATTTTACCATAAAAAAACTTTTTTTGAAGGATAAAAAGAAAATTTCATTAAAAAGGAAAAAGAATGATTACAAGAAGGTGATAAGATATCACCTGAAAGAGGAACACAACCAAGGCTTGACAAACAAACTTGATCAAAAAACAAAAAAGCTTTGAAATGCTTGGTATAGGGCTTAGTCTTTTTTTTGATAGATAACAAAGACTTTTATTAATAGATATTAATAAAAAAGATACAAAAGGAGGGGTAAAAACTCTTAACCCTCCCAAGGAAGCAGTTCAGATTACAATGTTGCCTAGAAAAAATTAACTCTTCCCACCCCTTGTTTGGTCAATGAATCTGCCAAGGAATTGGCACACCTCTTAGTCCATTGAAACTTGACTTCCATATTTTGTATGAGATGTCTAACTTTCTTTTTTTTTCATTCAGAAACTTCCATAGACTAGAAGTATCCTTCATTAACCAATTTATAGCCAACTTAGAATCACCTTCCACTATCACTTTTCTGATATTTAACTCTTGAGCTCTTTTTAACCCTTCCAAAACAGCCAATATTTCAGCTCTAAGAGAGTCCCCCCATCCAATAGAACCAGAATACAATGCGATAATTCGACCTGAAAGCTCCCCCTATACCCGACAGACCTGGATTTCCTTCGCTACTACCATCAAAGTTTAGTTTAGTGAACCCTGAAGCTGGAGGGGACCAAACTGGGTAAGATACATTCTTTCTTGGAGCTGACCAAGCCACTTCTTTCCACTTCCTGATGATCTCCTTCTGAATAGTTTTAAAAAATTTGCAAAGTCTTAATCCAATGAATCGCCCTTATGGAAATTAGTTCAATGATTACAACCTTAGTTCTTTCTTTCCCATGAAAGGTCCATTGATTCCTTTCCTCCCAGACTGTCCAACATACAGCTTCTCTTACACACCACAAAATTTTCCCTCTCTTCTTCAGCCCCCTAACAGTAGTAGAATAGAATAGGCTTTGTACATTTGGGGGGGGGGTCCACCTGCAACCAAAAAGATAGAAAAACCAACACCAGATTTCTGAAACAAATGGGTAAGAAACCAATAAGTGATAACAAGTCTCCCCATTCTTCGTACGAAGGATGCACCAGTGTATAGGGCTTAGTCTTCATCCACAAATTCATCCTCCTGGTTTGAAGAATCCTCGTTCCAAGCCTCACCTCCTCTCCCCGGCGCTTTTTTGTTTAGCTTCCCTTCCCCCCCCACCCACACCCACACACACACAAGAAAAAAAAAAAACCACCAAACCAAGCTTCAGCCTAGAGAAGATTTTCTTTACATGCACTGCAGTGGGATTCTTTAAGCCGTACAATTTCTTGCAAGTCTCTCCATTAATCAATTTCTTCTTTTCAGTCTTGCCCCTTTGACCCATACCAACACCCAATCTTCTAACCTTCACCACCTCCTCAAAACAAAAGAAGTCACCAACATTGCTCTCTGCCTAACCACCAATATCGCGTCCTGCAACAGCCTCCCCTATTTCTCCCAGCTTTTCTCGTCCTCGATTTCTGCAGTGATTTCAGACCTCCATCCTTCTCTAACGACCCCCCACGCTCAGCTGAGGCCACCACCTTCATAATGGCCCCTTGAAATAGCCCCTTTAATTTTTTTCTAAAATACCAGGAATGCCCTCATTGTCTACCTCTGTCTCTCCCTACCCTTTCAACTTCTTTCTCTGTTCACCAGATCAAAATGCTCTTTTACAGTTAGGCTCCTTCCAGTCTTGCATTCCCCTCCCTTCTTCGAAATGATTCAGCCATCTTAGTGGGTATGAGCCTTCCATGACAAGTTTTAATTTGTAATTCCTCCCTGTGATGCATAGAGAAACCAGAGTTGGCACCTCTTGGACCTCTATAACTTCCACCAGAATTGTCGCAATGCTCAAAATCTGCCAAGAATTCGTTCTTGTGTCGAATGTCGTAAATTGCGATCCATACTAAACTCATCAGACTTTGACAGTGACCTACCATTTTGTTTTGTTTTGTCTTAAAACTGTATGATCAATAAAGAATAATTAATAAAAACATTGATTTGTCTTCTTTCTTTTAAATTTTCTACGCCATTTCACATGGAGCCCCAAGTTGCAAGTTGCAAGAAGACCACAAAAATACAAAAAAAAAAAGGAACAACATATCAATCAAAGCAAGGAGATCTCGGTTTGGTTTAAACCGGCCAAACTAAGCATCCTATATAGTATATTATTATAGGTCAGTTTTTGCTACTTTTTGGTCAGCTTCGGTTGGCATAATAGCCAACCCGAGATGCTCAGTTCAGTTGCCAAAATATTGTGTAACTGAATTGAACCAAACAGTGAGCAGCCTTAATTCCGATGCATTTGGTGGGGCATTCAAAGTCAAATTTCTAATTGAACACTTAGCATCCCATGTCAAGTTGTCGTTGGGTAAGAATGAAGAGACATTAGGTATGAATTTGAGCTCAAATATGGACCTTGTGTTTACTTTGTTGAATGATGGGTCATTTCATTTGTCTGTTATTAAGCCTATGTTCAAGGGCCTGTCAAGTGGATGTAGTGCGCTTAATTCATTCAATGATGGGCCTGACTTTGTTAGTTCTATGTTGGTTTATCCTAGGCCCATTTCTAGCTAAACCTTGACTTTGGTCCCAGTCTCTAGCATTTGGGACATATTGAAGAGGAAATTGCCCCTTGGAAGGTCATGCACAAATAATCTTGTGTGAAACTTATGTTTGATAACGGGTTATAGAAAAATTTGCAAATGTGCTGTCAGGCATGAAAGTGAAGGCTAAAATCCTTGTTTGGGGTTAAAGGTCAGAGTAAGCCTAGGAAGAAAGTGAAATAAAAGGGGAAGGGTGTAAAGGTTCTGCTGAGGTTTCATCTGGTTTGGAGTGGCAGATTGTTAGCAAAGAAGTTCAAGTGGTGTTTGATGTGATGTGCCACGTGATAAGTGAGTGGAAAGGAACATGATGATGGCCAATATTGCAGGGCAAGAGAAATTTTCTCTGAGTTGGAGCAAGAGGAGATTTGCCAGGCACCGTCCAAGGATGTGAGAGACTTGCTGACAAGGGACTGGTTTTCTGACTTGGACTTGTATGAGCATGGGGGTCTCCCTAGAAGCCTGAAGCTCAATATTGGTAGACATATGGATAAGATGGTGCTGGTGGGCCCAAGAGGGGTGAAAATGCAAGGGGAAGGGGTAGGGATGGAAGAGATAAGAAGGCTCATTAGGTGGTTGATGGCTTGTGTTGATGTTCTACAGTTTTGTCCTCAAGATTCTGGATCTGGGTTTTTTGTCGTTCCTTTTGTGGGTAGTGATGCATGGTTTTTTCTGGTTTATTGTTCGCTGACGGTTTAGGGGTGTGGGGCACGGTTCTGGTGATCCATTTTGTACAGGATGTGTAGGTTGGGTTTGCTGGGCCCATTTGAGTTTGAACCAATTTTTCCCATATTGTATCTTTCTTCTTTTTTGTTTTTTAATATTTTTTTACTACCAAGAAATAAAGAAAATATTGGGGAGGCTACCAGGGGCTAGGCCATTTATTAGGGTGCATGGCACAAACTTGCTATACAGATCATTATTTCGTTTCCAGTTAATAAAATTTATTGTTACTAATAAAAAATGCTCTTCCTTCCTGTTATGACAAGGCTTTTTGGTCTATAGATGCAAGAACTGAAAAGAACGTAGCAGAAAATAGATTTTTGCACTAAAGAATTCAAAGAGGAATTGTTTGGAAAAGAATTTCAAATGAAACTCAATCAATTCAAGAATCACTAAATCACCAAGAATTAATCAAGAACCCATCGAAGGTGGTGGTCACGCTGTTGTGGATTGCAAGGTGTCCTGAGTCCATTTCACGCGTAGATTTTTGTGCTTCCCTCTTTCTTTTCTCTGTGCAGAAGTCCAGAGTTGGGTGGTGCACTGCAGACGCTTGTCTTAGCACCTCCGAGGCCTAAGTGCATGTACTTACATTAGCCCCCTGCTTATTGACAAAAGTAATTTTGTTGATAAGCAAAATTCTGCGCTGAGAAAAGATGGGTCCAATCATTTTATGATTTGTTGCGCTTACAAGTTTAGCCCCCCTGCTTATTGACAAAAGTGATTTTGTTGATGAATAAGTTTGATTGGTGTAGGCGGTGCGTTGTGTCCTGTGTGGTTATAAGTTGTCTTGCTGAGTGCTGGTGGTGCATTGTGTCCTGATGTGTGGCGCGTGCAACAGCATGACAACTATTAACGTCTTCCAGATTAAATGGTGTATCTAATCATTACCACCACCATTACAGCATGTAGCACGCATGCCCAATAAATGTTCGTCAGTGAGTGATGGGATCGACAGGGGTGTCTCTACAATTTTCGTAAACTGGAGACCCTTCTAAATCATTACTTGGGGGTATGTCTTTAACCCCAAGGTCCCACGTGGGATTGCGGTGTGGGCTTGATTTGGCAGTTTGAGAAATCTGTCTGTGTTTGAGGGTTTGGGTACTGTTCATCTTCTTCTGTTCACAGATTGTTGTAGTTTCTGCCTGGGCTGTTCATTGGTTTTTCTCGTGCAAGGATGTCACAATCAGCATTATTTGCTTCTTCGTCTTCAAAGGTTCATGAGGTCCCTGCCTCTGGTCTGCACCTGTTCGAGGAGTTCGTGAAGGGCATCAATATGCAGTACATGCATAGTCAGATTGCCTCTCTTGAGAAGAAGCAATTGGAGCTACCGTTGCTGTGAATGGTGAGTTTGAAACCATTTTTGGAAGAAAATAGTCTATCATTGCTGTGAATCGGATAGGGATCATTATACAAAATGGGCAGATTGGGTCTTGAGTAGTCCCATTTTCTGTAAGTTCCTTAGGAAAACCGGCCTTCTTTTGGCTGCAGATTGCTTCAGGGAGATGGAAAAGAGGAGGGGGTGGAGTTTATGGAACCGTTGTTGGCCCATTGGTCTCCTGGTGCCCACACACTACCATTATGACATTCGAATCCAATAGCCTTCTTAGAGGGGGTAATGATAGAGTGCAATGTTTTAGGCTACCTAAAATGCCATTATCCAATGTTTTATGCTACCTCTTTATTGGAATTTAGGGCCATCTTTTGCAGTGATTTAAAAGGTGCGCCTAGGCACACAGGCGAGGCGCATTTTGGGGTATGCGCCTCGCCTAGGTCCGAGGTGCATCCCTTTCAAAAGGTGCACGCCTGTCCGGGCTTGCCTCGAGAGGCGTAGTACAAAGGCGACTCATAGAATCAAGAAGAAAAAGAGATTAAGGAGAAAAAGAGATTGTGGGTTTTACATCCTTGAAAATGCTTTATATGTTTTCTTTTATTTTAAAATTTTCATTTGAACTCGCTTTACATGTTATGTTTATGTATTTTAATTTTAGATAATAGGTTTTCTAAAACATTTATTTTGAAATTTAAGTTTATATTTTTTATTAACATTATGTTTAATATTTTTTTTTTATTTTTTTTGCATTTTTAAAAAATTTTGGCATTTTTTTGAATTTTCTGACTTTTTTTATTTTTTACCTTTTTTTTTTTGTAATTATGCGCCTTGCTTAAAAGGCGCGCGCCTCACCTTGCACCTTGCACCTTGCACCTCAGGTGCGAATTAACCCTTGCGCTTTTTTTGCGCCTTGTGCTTTTAAACACTGATCTTTTGTACTGTTTCTTTGGGAATCTATGATTCGTTTAGACTCTTGCTCACCTTGGCTTTATATTTTATAAAACCTTGGTTCTCGTTTATTGTTCCCTCTGTATCTGTATTATAAATTTCTTGGTTAACTTAAAAAAATTGAGTGGGTGGGGGTGTGGCTCTAGCCAACCATGTTGATTGTGATTAGGAGATTGACTTACAGCTTTGTTGTGTTTTTTTTTTTTTTAATCTTTGCAGGTTTGAACTTCTAAAAAGCATCTTGTGTGCTTGTTTTGATTCTCTGCATTAATGGTTTTTGTTCCTCATATTTTGTTCTTTAATGCAGTGATGGTGGAAAAGTTGATGGTGGTGATTTTCTTGCTGGCTTTCTTCTAGGAGGTGCTGTGTTTGGAACATTAGCATATATCTTTGCTCCTCAGGTGATTAGACTTAATCCATTTATTAGATTTCTTTGGACAAGATACAAAAGAAGGAATCATAGCCCCACCCCCCAAATAAACAAAAAAAGAAAAACATTTGAATTCTCAGTATTTTTCTTTGTCCTTTCTGTAAAATGAATAGCCCATGTTGTGAAGATTGATGACCATGTTGATTGCTCATGCATGGCTTTGTTTCAAGAGAAAGTATACCATCATCATTATCATCATCTAAGCTTTGTCCCAACTATATATTATCAATTATCAAATATTTCATGGTTTCAACTACTTCCATATCATCTATATATTTTTCATATTTGCACACATGAACCGAAGTATATTAGAAATCATGTGCTATATGAAGTGTAATGGATTTTTCTGCTCTGCATTCCCCCGTCTCCATGCCAGACTAATCTTATCACTAGCATACATTCCTATGTGAAGTTGTTAGATGGACAGCCATCCTTCTCCTTTTTCTGGTTGTCAGCTCTCATTTCTCATTGTTATTGGGGGTGGGGGGGAGGGGTGTTAACTCTCCTTTGCAATTGTGGTCTAATAAGTAATAATTGGATAAAGGCGATGGAATTTAAAAATAAGAAGCCGATGGATTTCTACCCCTTCTGAACTAGTTTTTTTTTGGTTTTATGTATTCTGCACTTTCTTTTGTGCTGGTGTTTCTTGCAGTGTTTCTTGATGAGAACAATTACTAAAATAAAAGAAGAAAATGAAGAAGAAAAGTAAGGGGCAGAGCCCCTGTTCTAGACCCAGAAAAGCTGGTGAAAAAATATTAAAATAAAAGAAAAAATATGAAGCAGAAAAGAAGGGGCTCCGCCCCTGTTTCAGACACCAATGATGAGAACAAAAAAAAGCTGAGAAATGCAAGAAGTTAAGAACAAAATAAGGGGGCGGAGCCCCTGTTCTAGAGACACAGAAAAGATGGTGAAAAAAAACTAAAATAACAGAAGAATATGGTGAATAAAAGAAAGGGCTGAGCCCCTGTTTCAGACACCAATAATGAGGGAAAAAAAGCTGAAAACACACAAGAAATTTAAGAACAAAAGAAGGGGATGGAGCCCCTGTTTTAGTCCAATAATATGATTCAAACAAGGAAAGAAGAATGGTTTTATTCCAACAAAAAGGGAGAGGAGAAAAATGGGGTGCAACCACTGTTTTAAACCAGTGGAAAAAGTGAACAAAACGAAGGAGGAAACTGATTAACTCACCTTGACTTAGAGGAATGTAACGGAACGATGGAGGGCTGTTGTTCTCTCCTCTTCCTCAGTTTGATTCAGTAGAAGATCAAGACTGTAATCAGTCTTGAATCCTAATAGGTTTTAGGTTTACAAAACAGAAGAAAAGTGAGAGAAAAGAGAAGGAATAGAAGAGAAACAGGAGAACACAAGGGGTTGAAAGGAGGGACAGATTCTAACAGATCTGCCGCCGCCACTCTCTTATTATTTATAGGTTACGTTCAGTACATAATGGAAAGGACAGATCTGCCCTTAATACTTACATGATAAATAAAGTAAATAAAAACTGAAATAAATAACAACTAAATTAACAAACTGACCAAAACTGACACTACTATAACTGAAACAAGTAACTACACATGCTGTCCTACGAACACAGTGGGGACCACTGCTGTGGGGCCCACATCAGTGTTCTCTACACTCCCCCTCAAGTTGGGAGTAGATATCTATCATTCCCAACTTGGATAGGTTTGTCTCTAACTTCTTCCTTGGTATAGCGTTGGTGAGGATATCTGCAAGCTGCATATTAGATGTGATATACGGAAGACACACTTCTTGTGATGTGACCCTCTCTCGCACAAAATGTTGATCAATTTCGATATGTTTAGTTCTGTCATGCTGCACTGGGTTGTGACTATATTAATAGCTGTCTGATTATCACAATACAACATTAAGGGCTTTTCATAGTCAATACCCAACTCTTCAAATAGTGACCTCAGTCATAAGATTTCAGCCACTCCGTTAGCCATTGACCTGTATTCCGCTTCAGCACTGGAGCGGGAAACAACACTCTGCTTCTTACTCCTCCAAGAGACAAGGTTACCTCTCACAAGGGCACAATATCCAGAGGTAGACCTTCTGTCATCAACACTTCCAGCCCAATCGGCATCTGTATAGACCTCCACCCTCGTGATTATTGTTCTTGAGCAGTATACCTCTACCCGGGCATCTCTTCAAGTATGCTAATATTCTCTCTGCCGCAAGAAGATGAAAAGTTCTAGGGGAGTGCATGTACTGGCCAACAACACTAATTGCATAACTGATATTTGGCCGAGTGAGGTAGAGATATAGGAGCTTTCCAACCAACCGTTGGAACATAACTTTGTCTTCAAGAGGCTCCCCGCCCTCTGCACTAATATTGTGATTTTGTTCAATGGGTGTATCAGCAGGCTTAACACCCAACTTTCCAATTTCCGCCAACAGATCTAGAACATATTTACTCTAAGAGATAAAAATCCCCTACTTGGATCTAGCAACCTCAATACCCAAAAAGTACCGTAGTGCACCAAGATCTTTCACCTCAAACTCTTGATGAAGGAGCTGTTTGAGGGACTCAATCTCATGGCTGTCATTTCTTGTCACCACCATCAACATATACTGCAAGTAGTGTCAGAGAGGACTCCACCCTCTTGATGAATAGTGTATGATATGACTGGGCTTGTACATAACCAAACTTTCCAAGGGCTAATATGAACTTATCAAACTAGGCTCTAGGTGACTGCTTCAAACCATACAATGCCTTGTTTAGTCGGCAAACCTTCTTACCTGTCTCTGTATCATAGAATCCAGGAGGCAACTGCATGTAAACCTCTTCCTGTAAGTCTCCATTCAGAAAGGCATTTTTAACATCCATTTGGAACAAGGGCCAAGAATGATTTGCTGCAAGGGATAACAGAACTCGGATGGTGGTCATCTTGGCTACTGGGGCAAAGGTCTCCAAATAGTCTATACCATAAGTCTGAGTGAACCCCTTTGCGACCAGCCGGGCTTTGTACCTTTCAATGGAGCTATCAGCATTATGCTTCATAGTGAACACCCATCTGCATCCCACCGGTTTCTTTCATTTTGATGGGTCAACCAGTGCCCAAGTATTATTCTTCAACAGGGCATCCATTTTGACTTGCATTGCATCTTTTCATTATGGAACTGATAAGGCTTCTTGCATTGTTCTTGGAATAGGGACATCGGCAATGGAAGTGAGATAGGACCGGTAAGATGGAGATAGACGATCATAGGATAAGAACTGAGATGCTGTGAGCTGTAGAAGTTGTGCAATGTCGTTTCCCTTTGCGAATGGCAATAGGGAGATCAAGGTCATCCACAAGAGGGGAAGTGGCAACAATGGGGGGTGTCTCAATAGGCTCTGGATCTGGAGCCGCAGAAGGGACTGGAGCTGGCCGGGACTGCCGATGACTAGGATCAACCTGCCTGCATCGCCTGTGATAGACTCTGAACTCCTGCTCCCTCTGACCACCCTCACTACTACAGCCTTCACTACCCAGTGGAATAGGTAAAGGAACAACCCCACTTCCACCAGCCCCACTTCCATTTTCACTGCTCTCCCCCTGAGGAAAGAAACTCAAAACAGCCCCACTCTCATTGCTCGCCCCTTGAGGAGAAACCCTAGGATAATAGGGTGTCTCCTCAAAGAAGGTGACATCCATGGAGACAAACATTTTCCCTGAAACCGGATCATAGTAGCAATAACCCTTTTGAGTTTGTGCATAACCGAGGAAAATGCATTTGGAGGCCTTAGGCTCAAACTTGGAATGATGAGGCCCGAGAAGCGGGACGAAACAGGTACAACCAAAGGTTTTAAGGGGAACAATGAACAACTCCTTGTCTAGGTAAAGAAGGGAAAAGGGGGTTCTCATATCAAGGACCCGGGAAGGAACTCGATTAATGAGATAAACTGTCGTGAGGATAGCATCACCCCAGAAGCGAATAGGTACACTGGAGGTAAACATAATGCTTCTAGCCACCTCCAAGATATGCCTATTCTTCCTTTCGGCAACGCTGTTCTGCTGTGGTGTATAAGGGCAAGTGCTCTGGTGAATAACTCCATGGCTACGAAGGTAGGAGGTCAATGATTGAGCAAAGTATTCCTTTGCATTATCAGATCTGAGGACTTTGATTTTAGTTCCAAACTGAGTGAGAATCATCTGATGGAAGTTTTGGGTTAGAGCAGGAACCTCATCCCGAGAACGCATAAGATAGACCCAAGAAAAGCGGATATGGTCATCAACAAACAGTAGAAAATATTTGTACCCACCCATAGAAGAGATATGATGTGGCCCCCAAACATCAGTATGCACAATATCAAAAGGGGAATTACTCCTTTTATTACTTAAAGAATAAGGGGTTCTACAATGTTTGGCAAACTCACAACTCTCACACCTCAACTTTGATAACTCAACAAACTCAAATAAAGCAGGAAACAGACTCTTCAAAGACTTACAAGACAAATGACCTGATTATGCCAAAGCATAACCGGACTCATTGATTGGGAAACAAAAGACTTCTTGTCCACTGACTCCTCCCGACGAGAACTCTCTCCAAGCAGATAGATCCCGTTCGTCTCATGGCCAGTCCCAATCACCTTCCTCGTCTCCAAGTTCTGAAAAACACATCGGTCAAGGAAAAAGGTTATTGAACAGTTCATGTGTTTGGTAATACTACTAACTAAAAGTAGGTTAGTATCAAGCTTAGGAACATGCAAGACAGAAGATAAAGAGATAGTATCCGATAGCTTGATGTCCCCCTTGCCTGAAATGGGAACAAGAGAGCCATCAGCAATGGATACTCTATCTCGGACAGAGGACAAGTGATAAGAAGTGAATAGTGATGGCAAGGTAGTCATATGGTCGGATGCACCTGAATCTATTACCCAGTAGTGGTCAGTATTACCTAGAGCTGAAGCATGGTAAGCCGATGCTCAAGTACCTGAATGTGCAAATGCAGATGTGGTAGGAGCTGATGGTGACTGAGATGGCTGAGCTGAACTCCCAACTTCCTTTTCCAACTATATGAGGGCAGCCCGAACAACGACTAAAGTCTCTAGGGATGTGCCTGATGAGGATGCTGAATCAGTGTTCACGGCCACATGAGCATTACCCTTCTTATTTCTTAGTTTTGTTGGGACCAAGTGAGGATGTAGCTTCCAACAAGTATCTTTTGTGTGCTTGGGTTTCTTGCAATGTTCACATACCAGATCCCGTTTATCTTCCTTCTTCCGGTCCCTTTCTGGATCACCCTCTGACTTAGGTTTAATAGCTGTCAGGGCTGGGAAAGGGGGCTAAGGCTGCATCATGACTTTCCTCCTGGTCTCTTCATTATGCACCAGGGAGTATGCTTGAGAAAGGGTCACACTATCTCTTGTCAATATCTGTTGTCGCACAATGTCATCTTCTGAATTCAAACCAGCCAGAAACTCAAATACCCTATTCGTCTCGACTTGCTTTCTGTGAGTGTGCATCTTTGGGACTCTCCCACTTAAGGGTCTCTAGATGGTCAATCTCATGCCACAAGGATTTCACGGTAGAGAAGTAGACAAAAACTGGCTTCTCTCCTTGTTTAAGGTGGTTCACCTCACACTTTAGTTCATAGGCTCTGGCAACATTAAGGGGTTGGGAATAGGTTTCTTTCACAACATCCCATATCTCTTTGGCTGTCTTTGCCCACAAGTAATTTCGACTGATATGTGGCTGCATAGAATTACACAACCATGCCATAACCAAATAGTTCTCTTGAACCCACTTGGTGTATGTTGGGTCCTCCTTGGAAGGTTCTTTCACATCTCCCAAGAGGTAACCCAGTTTTCCCCTTCCTCCAATAGCCATCATGGCTGATTGAGCCCACTCCAAGTAATTTGACCCATCAAATCTCATAGTTGTAATCTGAAACCCGGTTTCAGATACACTATCACAACTGTTGTTTCCAAAACTACTTTCTCCCTGACCCTTAAACTCCATCTTTGATCAAGATTCAGTGGCTACAAACTGTTAGAGCCACTATACCAGAAAACAGAGTGAAATCAAGCAGGTTTGAAATCTGATCTGAAACCAACACAAATCTGATATGAAATCTGATCTGATCTGAAATCTGATTTGAAACCAACCCAAATTTGATCTGAAATCAATCGCCTATCACAGTATATGCAAGAAATCAACTCAAATCTTATCTAAAATCAATCGGCATGCACAGTACCAGGCAGCATGTCAAGGTTTTATCCTCTAGAAGAGCAATCTGAGATGCTGTTTTCTGAAATCACTACTATGGGGCCCACTGCTGCGAGAGCAGAATTAGGGTATCAACTGTAGGTCTGAAATAAGTGCTCAGCTGCACTCTCCAAGCAGTCCGCACAAGTGGGACTTGTCGTAGGGTCAATATAAAACCCTAAAACTGATCACCTCTAAGAGGGGGGGGGTTCGGCCCAACAGTCAAACCCTAGAAACAAACTTAAAACAGTTCGGCCTCTCCTTCTAGATAGGTCCAACCTATCTCGACTGATTGCAGTCTCTGAAACTAAATAAAAAAGACTTACTTATGGATTTTGGTTTATTGCCTTCCAGGGTTACCTGAACCCTAACCTTCGCTACTTCTTCCTGATTACCAACTCTTTGCAAGCCGCGACAAGTCCTCAACTGCTGCAAACCTCTCCTGGTAACCTCCCAGATTCAGCCACCGAATACTTATTCATAAGCTTCCAGCCCTAGCTAGTCCTCATGTGGTCGGCTGGACTAGACACACATGAGAAGCCCTAGATAGGCTCTGATACCAAGTAGAAGATCAAGACTGTAATCAGTCTTGAATCCTAATAGGTTTTAGGTTTACAAAACAGAAGAAAAGTGAGAGAAAAGAGAAGGAATAGAAGAGAAACAGGAGAACACAAGGGGTTGAAAGGAGGGACAGATTCTAACAGATCTGCTGCCGCCACTCTCTTATTATTTATAGGTTATGTTCAGTACATAATGGAAAGGACAGATCTGCCCTTAGTACTTACATGATAAAAGTAAATAAAAACTGAAATAAATAACAACTGAATTAACAAACTGACCCAAACTGACACTACTATAACTGAAACAAATAACTACACATGCTGTCCTACGAACACAGTGGGGACCACTGCTGTGGGGCCCACATCAGTGTTCTCTACAGATTCTTTTGTCAAAGTGAAATCCTTGACATTATTTTGTTTTTACTTGCAACAAAAACGTGATAACATGAAACATGTCCTATTATAAAAACTAAAACCAACCAATAAAATATTATATACTTTATATTTATTTTTATGTAATAACTATTGTATATTATATATGTGTTTCAGTCCCCTAAGCTTTCACCTAATACATTTTTTCTTGGCGTTTGGGCGAGGCGCTCTTTGAAAAGCGCCTAGTCGCCTAGGCGCGACAACTAGGGGTCAAGGTTTCAGAAAGATGTAATAAAAATAAACAGGAACAAAATTAATATTTAATGAGTAACAATGAAAAAAATTGATTGAAGATGACTTGAAACAAAATACATGAGGGAGAAGATAGCAATGCTTTGAGTCTCTTGTTAAATGGCTGGCATTGGAAATTGTTGTTTTACAATTATCTTTCAATGGGAGAGGTGGAGGAAGAGGCATATTTTTATGAAGACATTCTTTTCATAAATACTTATCAAAGAAAAAGACATCTTTATTTTGGTTTAATATCATTATCATCTAAGCCTTCTCCCAACTATACAGAGTTGACCACGTGAGTCCTGTTTCGCTATTCCATTCTGTTCAGTGCCATATCCACATTAAATTATGGGCGCATAAATCATTTCTTATTACTTCCACCCAAGTCCTCTTCAGTCTGCCCCTAGCTCTTCTAGCCCCTTTAACTTGTTAACAAATCACTTTTTGTAACACTTGCTTAGGTGGCATTCTATGCACATTACCAAACCATCTCAGTACATTTAATATCAAGTGTTAAATTTAAATACAATCTGATAGGGGGTGGATGGTTTACACTGGTCATTGTAAGGGATGCTTGACATCAGTGTAAATGCTTATCATTCTTTTTTATTTGCAATAATTTTCTGTTACCAATCAAAGCAAAAGTTGTCAATGAAAGGCTGTGGAACAGAGACATGGGATAATAATTTCTTCATAATCACATAAATTTTAAAAGAAAAGGAGGGCATGGTTCACATTATTGACAAGATTAGCAAAATTTCCCCATTTTGCTTGCTGGCAATACTAAATTTTCCAACAATCTTCTTTTCCTAATACCTTCTATATTTTGTCAATAGTTCAAGGGAGGAGGGCATGGTTCACAATATTGACAAGATTCGTTGAAATTTCCCCATTTTGCTGGGTAGCAATGCAAAAATTTTCAAGAATCTTTTTTCCCTAACATCTCCTATATTTTTCCAATACTTTGGTGACATTTCAGATTTTATTCATGGAATATATGTTTGAGGTTTAAAAGTTTTAGAATATTATTAGAAACTTTCCAATTCTTCATTAATACATGGTTCACAATATCAACCCCATTCTGCTTGGTGGCAATACAAAACTTTCCAAGAATCTTTTTTATTTTCCTAATACCTCCTATACTTTGCCAATAAATATTGGGGGAAGGAGGGACAGTTCAAAATATCGGTGAAATTTCCCCATTTTTCTCTGTGGCAGTATGAAATTTTCCATGAGTATCTTCTCCATCTCCTATATTTGGCCAATAACAATGATATTTCAGATTTCACTGATAGGCTATATTATTAGAAACTTTCCAATTTTTCATTAAAATCACCACATTTTTCTAAATCTTTTCTTAAAAGAACAATAGGGTTTTGGTGATTGGATGATTGGCTTTATGATTCAATTAATAAATCACTGCAGTTCAAAAGAAAATGTTTAAAGGCACACAACTACAAAAGAAGATTCTCAATCTAGTCAAAACATATGGAAACAGAAAAGACAAATTTCAAAATGGCAAGTAAATGGCATACATAAAGAAGATAAGATGGCCAAAAGACCAAAGGGTAAGACAGAGAATGATACCTATTTAAATCTCTTAATCTTCTCTTTTTTGATTTATATAGTTGTTTGCCATGGTTTTTTGGGCCTTAACTGTGTGATTATACTTCTAATGATTCCTTGAAGGTTTATTAACTAATTTCATGGTTTTAGAAAATTAATTGAATTTTTGAATTTTCCAGATATCTTAGCAAATTTAGTGAAATATCCCTGAAATTTCCCCATCTATGCATGGCAAAATTTCCATTATTGAAA
Organism: Nelumbo lutea; assembly: GCF_056320005.1. Lineage (NCBI taxonomy): Eukaryota > Viridiplantae > Streptophyta > Magnoliopsida > Proteales > Nelumbonaceae > Nelumbo > Nelumbo lutea. The sequence goes on from NC_142684.1 coordinate 211,252,265, forward strand.
TTGCAAACCATGGTTGAGGGTTGCTATTTTCCTTTAGTTGGCAAATACCGTGCATAATTGATCACCAAGTATGAGTTATTTCTAGTTCTGATAGGAGGGTAACCTAAGATTTCTAGATCCATAAGAAGGTACATTTCAAGCCTTTTCAGTGAAATTTGTGGGATTTCTAGACTGCTAGCCAAGAAAATATATTCATGGTAAAATGCCATTTTCCATGTGTAGGTCGAGCAGTGGATGGTTAACTGCCTTTTTATATTGTAGGCTTTCTGAGAATTAGGTATATAGCATGATTGTGATCTTGTGATATTGTTGTACCTGTGCATGCTCCAGAGAAGTATTATAGACAGAGAGATCATGAACAAAAGAATACTTCTCTGCCTTTTTATATTGTAGACAGAGATGCATGTGTAGCTGATCTCTGGCTAGCAGTCTAGACCAGGCGACACTTCCTTTCAATATTTCTTTGGTTGCTGCCGCCCATAAGAGATGCATAGATCTCTCTCAGTACTTCTCTTATATTGATGAAACTTTCAGACGAAAAAGAAGACCAGGTGACACTTTCAATTTTCACTACAAACGGATGTCTTCAGAGAGAGATCCAATAAAATCTCTCTTGCTGGATGCACAACACAGAAAACTGGTTTATCAGAACAGTCCAGAACCAATCGACGATGAGGATAGTTCTCAAACAGATTGGAAAAAAAAATAATGGATCAGAGAACAGCCTTCTCTGATACCATGTTAGTTCATGAGAAAGTGAAGAGACAAGAGGAAATCCGTTAGGCCAGGTCTGTTAGGGTTGATCAATCTGATCGAACCAATGGACAAGTTTGTCCTTACAAAAGAATTAAGGCAGCTGTACACTAATGTACACACCTACTAAAATACAAGAAGGAAAGATAAAATTACATAACTATCCTCCATCTTCTCCACACGAATCTGTCTCCACTTTGCAAATCCATCTTGAAAAGCTTGTCATGTACATGAGAAAAAAAGTAATGCCAATTCTTTATTCAATTGTACAGTTCAGAAAGCTGTTTTTTTTTTTTTTTACTTGATTCACATATTAGCTGCCTATGCTTACTTTTCCAGAATTTTCTCTTTTTAGCTGTTAGTTTGATTTGATCCTGATGAATCCAACATGAGTTGTTCTTCATTGTGCTAGAGCAGATTAGGCGGTCTCTTCTAAATGAGGATGAATATGGGTTCAAAAGGGCTAAGCAACCAATATATTATGATGAAGGCTTAGAGGTAAGAACATCTCTGTTTGGATCCAATTGAAAATATGCTTCCAAATGAAAATATGCTTTTACTTTAATTTGATTTCTTTTTAATCCAAAAAGCAGAAGACTCGGCAGACATTGAATGAAAAGATAAGCCAACTCAATTCAGCCATTGACAATGTATCTTCACGACTGAGAGGTGGAAATAATGTGGTTACAGAACCTATTGGAACTGATTCAGAAGTAGAAACTCCAATGTGAAGGTTTGTTACCTTGTCTTCGACTTGATACCTTACCCAGTTAGCAGCTGAAGCTCAGTGTTAAATCATCTCATATAGTGCCACCAAACATATCTAATCCGTTTCCAAACTGTAATCATGTAGTTTTCCCTGGATATGATCAGATTTTTTTGTGCAATTTCAATTTTCAAATCAGTTGCAAGTCACCTAATGAAGTTGCAAAAAGTAGTAACTGGTTTAGAATTAGAGATGCAAGCCAACAAGAGGGCTTGTTTTGGAGCAGGTTAGAGGAGAGCTTCCTTTCAATATTGGTGCTTGTTTTTGCAATTTAGAGTGCATATATGGTTTTCTGTTCTTTTTGTGAATTAATGGAGTCCATGCTAGGTTTAGATTGCAACTAAGTGGTACGCAATCTGCTCCACAAAAAGAGGGGAAGTTGCAATGGGGAGCTGCATTACAGAACTTTATCCAGTATCCAGTTGACCACCTGAACCTTACTATTAGTTGTAACGTTGCTAATTCAAAGGGGTTTTTCATCTTATTGACCCTGTTTCGTTGTTTGGCTTGTGATGGACTGAGGCAAGCTCACATTTTAGGGATCAGGCTTCTGCATCTTAAGAGGCGGTCGTGGTTGGACTCATCCTCATTTAACGAGCTATTTGTCCTGTATGGCTGCACCTATGGTCTATGGACACTCAAAAGCACTGTTTTTTTTTTTTCTTTTCTCTCTTTGTTTTCTTGAGAGCTTTCTTTGATACATGGGTACCTATGACCATTATGGCTGATAAAAAGAAAAACCAAGCTCCAATATCTATTACATTGTGCTTGGCAAATTATGGTTTGATGCCAATATCTGCAGTACTACAAAAATAGAGCAATTGTGAAAAATGAAGTATCTGATCATCTGGTCTGATATGCGACCATTCAAATTGGATTCTGTAGGCATGTAGTTTCAAAGTAACTTTTTTTTTTTTTTTTTTTTTTGCATTAGATTGAGAAACAACGGAAGAGGAAATGTTTCTACCTTCCAGTTCCAGCCTATAGGATAGGTGAAAATTTGGGATTGGCAACTCCACGGAAGTTGGCTAGAAAATCAGGAGTTTCTCGCCACTTGTGGTTTGATATGTGCTTAAGAGTAAGAAGATTATACAAGGAATGCAGACACAGCACGGAACATCTCCTTGATGCCTCATTCTCAAGAACCAAGTTAGTGAGATACTGTTCTCTTGAACTTTGCGCGTAGGTACATATTTTCTGTCCCTAACAGCTCAAAAGTTTCTTTCTGGGGTTCTCAATGATAATGGAGCGAGGTCCTCAGCAAATCTTCCAACAGACATGGTACTGAATCTCAAATACAATCTACAGAATATTCTGGCAATTAACTCAAATTCGAAGCACACAATTTAAATAGAAAAGAAAAGGAAAGAAAAACGTAAATTATGCTGGATATTGAATTTAGAGAACCCATTGAATTAGTAAGCCATTAATTAGGTTTTACTTTAGACTTCTTTGGCTTCTTGGGCTCTACAATGAGGGGTCCCCCTCGGATGCCATAATCTCCCCAACCCGGGTGAAGGTGGTAATCAATCCCAAGTCCTCAGAAATCAGAACCAGTGAGGGACGATACCACCAACTGAGCCAGTTGGCACCTTTAAATATTCGATTACAGACTAAACCTTGCAAATTGCTTTATTATACACGACTTTTGCCTTCTCTCGCCTGTGTGCGAGGCTTCCCTCTCACCCGATGGGTGAGTTTTCCTCACGCCTGTGTGTGAGGTTTCTCTTTTTTTTTTTTTTTTTCTCCTTTGATGTAACTGGTGAAGCGGGGTCACTCTATGGCGGAGAATGGAATTGAGCGGGTTTCTACTATTTTGCAAAATGCACAAGTTAAGGTGGAAACAGTCATGTTTGTGGAAGCATGGATGACTCTTCATCACGTTTTGGCTCTTTAATGTGATACTTCTAGGCCAAGGATGATGGCTTGTTTCTGTGATACTCTCTTCTTCGTTGCCCAGGAGGCCAGGACTAATGATCGCCTGATAGCTTTGTCCATTGCTTTCTTTTGGGTACAAGCATTAATTCGCACTGGTAGAGAGGTTTTAGAAATGGTTGTTTTCCTCCTTAATCACGAACTACCTTTTTAAGGAGCTTTTAAATTGGCAAGATAGTGGCCTTGCTCCTATTTTCAAGGCATTTCCAAAGCACGTTTTCTTCTCTGCGTTGGATTTGGTGGTACAATTTGAATTATTGGGCATCTGGCCCGTATTTGCAAGAGGAGATTTTGGGCCCTGGTGTTATGGTTTTGCTATGGTTTAGGTTGCCATGGCACTTTGTTTTCTTCAAATTAAGCCCCAAGCTTAAGGACTTTACACCTACTTCTACTGTTGTTATTATGGTTTTCAAACCGGACCGGACCGGACGGTTGTACTGGAAAAACTGGGAACCGTTCAGGTGACCAGTTCTATTTTATCCCAGAACCGTTATTTTGCCAAAAATCATTGATTTGATCAACAAATCGCTGACCCAAGCGGTTGAATTGTTTGAACCATTCAACAGTTTCGTCTTTTTTTTTATTTTTCTTAAACTTTTTTATTTTTTGTCAGAACAGGCTGTTTGTTCGGTTTGAATGGTTGGACCATTTGACCCGGGAACCGGACCCCTGACTGGTTTATTGTCTAATTCGGTTTTAAAAACCTTGGTTATTACTAAAGGAGTTGCTCTTGTTACTTTATCTAAATGCCTTCGTTTCGGCATTTCTTGACTTTGTGCCATTTGCAGAGATTTTCTTAAATTTCACACTCGGTTCTCGTGGTTACTACTTTGCATAGCAAGTTTAATTTGTCTTACAATGTTGTTTTCGTTTCCTCTTCTTGCTGTTTGTTCTCCTTGTAATTGTAATATGAGCATTTTATGAACGAAACTTTGCCTTTTTGGCTTCAAAAAAAAGTAAACTACCTTGCGGAGAGCGCAGCTTAAAAGCCTCTTCCTTTGGAAAATTCATTTGAGAATTTTGAAAGGAACAAAACCCTTTAAATCTTAGAGTAACCTAGTGGAATTATCTCCTTTAATGGCTACTTCCTTTAACTTGCGTTTTTTGAATTTTGTATAAATAACACAATACTATATGAACACTTCAAAAAATTTGGAATTTGATCTGTTCCGATATGATTAAATGGATATATAAATCTGTTTGCACAGTCAAGAAAAATTAAAAGGTAGGAGTGATGTGTCCTACAGCTTAAATATATTTCACTAATGTAGAGTATAAGGGCTCATTTGGTTTACGGGAATAGGGGACTGGATTTCAATTATTTGGTTGGGTGAAATCAGAATTTCGTTCCCATTCCTAGTGGAACGGCATTCCCTCATTTAAGGGAATGCCAGTCCCTCCCCCTTCTTTGGGAATGAAATCCTATTCCAGCTGATTCCAATTCCCATTTAGATTTCTGTCTAAACCAAAAAGGCCCCCTTGAACTTTAGCTGTTAGACAAAGACCCCTCCTTTGTTAGTGTTCTGTCAATTAACTTTGAAAAAGATTCTCATCTGGCGGTTTAAAAGTTTTGTAAATGCCCAAACTACCATATTCTAATGATGTTTGACTCGATTGCAAGGAATGGGATTAGAAGAGGAACAGAGGAAAGGAAGGAAGAAGAGAGTGAGAGGTAGAGAAAAATGGGAGAAGAGAGAGAGAGAGAGAGAGAGAGAGAGAGAGAGAGAGAGAGAGAGAGACCCTTGTTTATTGGTAAAAGAGTAACTCACATTTCATTTAAAAAAGGGGTAGAGAGGATGTATAAGATGTATAGCAATGCCAAATATGGTCAATAGCCAAAAAACATAAAAAACCCTCTGGGATTTATAAAGGCATGGAAAAGTCACTATGCAAAAAAGAAGAAAAATTTTCCCACCCCTAAATTGGGCAAACCCATCTGTCACGCAATTCAGTTATGGGAATCCATCTAAAATGACAGATTGGGTGTTTGGAAAAGTCACTATCCAAACCCTCTATGAACATGAAGATGCAAAATCCTCAAAATCTGAAGCTTATCTAGACAATCTCTTTCATCATAAACCCAAGCAAGTAAAAATGGACTCTGGGTCTCCTGCCCACAATACACTATCCCCCGTGTATAATACTTTGTAGGAGGATGAAATGTTCTCCATGTGTGACTGCGATGATATGCGGGTAGATGCGATCAGAGTTATCGTGGGCAAGAGATCTGGACTCATAAAAATGGGGGGAAAATATAAAGATGGATGTAAAAGAGATAGAAAGTCTTTATCATCCATTGCAAAATGCCACGTCACGTGGAGATATCCGAAGTGGTGGATCCAATGCTCACGAGCGTGGCAAAAAAGTCAAAATTATAGGCAGAAAACCCAAAAACAAAGACGTGGAGAGATCTTTTAAAATTAGTCAAGGCTGTCCCCCTCCCTCTCCCCTCTCTTCTTTGCCTCTTTCCCAACGAAATGTAGGTTTTGTTTTGCTAGCAAACTATATATGAGCCCCCACCCCATGACTTACTATGGTTTCTATTTTGACATATTTTATTTGGAACTCAATATCTATATAATTTTCTATTTGATTTAAGAGATTTTTTTTTATGATTAAAGGCAATACAACCTCTAAAAATAAACAGCAAAAAAGTGAAAAATACAACTTTGAAAACATACTAAACTTGTTAAGATAAAAGCATGTAACCGAGAGCACCTGGAGAAAAACAATTCGGGAAATCTCTGCAAACGGCATAAGCTTAAGAAATGCCAAATATGCCTCCAATAGAGATGAATTCAGCAAGTGTGTTGCCCACTCGTCCCACCATGTGAAACTGGACCAACAACATATGACCACAACTCCACAAGAGGGATATAGAGAACGCAGGTGCCATGGCATCCCCCAACCCATGGAAAAACTATATGTGAATGTAGAAGAGGGCCCAAGATCTTCTCCTGCAAATCAAACCTGCTTGAAAAAAAAAGCATGACTAATCTAATAAAGGAATGAGTCCCCCCAATAAAAAAGAGTTTGAATATGCTAGTCACAACACACTGCTGATCATGTTCATTCAGCCACACCTTGAACAGCCTTGCATTGGGAACATCTCCATACTTCTATGCTTTATTTCATGAGAAGATATTTTCAATGCAAGGCTATAAAGAATGTTCGAATGGGACTTGCACTGACTGATCCAACATCTTAAGCGTTCAAAGGTAAATTAAACAAATAGAGTCTCACGACAAACCCCAAAAGCATGTCTCACAAAATTGACCAAGACCCAACAGACATATGTAAACGAGCAGAGTTGGAACAAATAGTGAGTATTAGAACGAGTGATATGTTGTTTTCTCCATTTGGGCCTGGATCAAAACCGACGTCATCCAAAACTTTCACAGCAACCTCTCCAACAAATACCGGTAGCAATAGAAAATTAGAAACAGAAAGAAACTCACATCCATGGATTAATTTAAGACAAAATTCAATTACATATTTTAGTCATTGTTAATATGGGTCTCATATCATTTTATTTGAGATTCATCATTTATATTATTATAAATTAAATCAGCTTTAATTTGTCACAAGACTTTTATTTGAATTATTAAATTATATTGGAAAAATTAAAAAAGTGAGAACTTTTTGTATATACTATTTGGGACCCGTGCGATGCACGGGATTTGTCAAGAGAAAGTGAAACAATAGAAATTGATAACTAAGGAAGGAATGTATTGTTGTTTAAAATAATTAATCTTTATTTTAGTAATTTGTTACAAAAAATAATTTAGTAATTTGGATTAATTATAATAATAATCTTTAAAAAAAATATTATTAATTACTTATAAAATAATTGATTTTCCATATTATATGTTAGTGTTTTATTTTATTTTTTAATAATTCAGTCTATAATTTGTTTTGTAAATATTAGTAAATATATAAAATTGGGTTGTAGTCATAATTATAAATTAATCTAGCCAGAGCTCGAGGTTTAAGCATTTGGGTTAGGCTTGGGTTGATCTTCAACCTGACCCAACCCACCCAAGTTACACCCTAATAACAATGTGACATTCATAATTGGACCAAGCCAAATTGAACTCAAAATATGCATGCATTATTTTTGTGTTACTGTTTTTAGATAGCATTGGAGCCAAAGAAGCTATGGGGATTGGCTACCCCCGTTACATAGCCCAATGAACCAAAAAGGTAAAAGATCTCATGCTAAATTTTGATAGTGTATTAACAGTTTTTAAGGTTGCTTGGTTCAATCCAACCCATACTACAAGTGTAATAAGATTTGTCTAGGCCTAAGACAGCGACAAACTTGTTCGTGTTAATTATAAAACTATGATTTTTTTATAAGTTAAAATTTGCATATAATTTTAATCTACTATAAAATTTTCTGTCTATATATTGATATAAAATTTGTTATCTAAATATTATATAATACTATTTACTACATATGTATATAACTTCCAGGTCAAGCTTAGGGGTTGCTTAGCTTGGGTCTGTCCACTAGGACTGTCAGTGGATTTCAAAAGACTCATATCCAATTAGACTCTATATCTGATTATTCCAAATTTGGATGTTAGACCTTTCATCCGATTAATAATTTGATTGTATGTGTTTTTAACCCCATCCGATCTTATTAAAATTTTAGCCTAATAAAAAATTATTATTTCATGTATATATGTAGTATAATTATGTATATATATAGATACTTATAATTATATAAAGTTTATAATAGATAAATGTAATGTTTTATATTTATATACATTTATTATACATATATACTTTAAAATAATTAGTTTTTAACTTTTTTGGTCATTTGAAACACAATGGGATTAAATTCAAAATTCAACATAATAATGAAATGTGGATGCATGCAAATCTAGAGATTTCATAATCAGATACAGAGGATGCAGTTGAATCCAATAATAGCCTTGTTACCCGCATTATGTGTGTGTTTAGTGCAGATCCAATTTATCTCTACCTCAGAAGAAAATAGTTGCTTGAGGCCATAAATTAATATGCCTAGCCGGATTAGACTAAGTTATAAATGACCATCCCTAAGTAGAAGGGGGTCTTATGACATTTCTTATTAGGTCATTATTAGTTTTATTATTAGTTATTGGGTTTCAAGTTATAATTTTCTAACAATTAACCGATTGGGTTGTGGTCATAATTAAATTCATCTTTAGATTCCTATTGAAAATGGGATTATTTAAAACTCCATCTAGAGGCTTACGACAAGGAGATCCCTTCTCCCCTTACCTCTTTTTCCTTTGTAATGAAGCCCTCTCAAGTCATCTGGGGGCTTAATTCTCAAGGAGAGGACCAAGAGAGAAAAACAAAAATAGGGTTTAAAATCTCAAGGAGAGGAACAAGGGTCAATTGGTTAATAACATTTTAAGCGACTTTGCCAAAGTATCAGGGTAGAAACCAAACTACAACAAATCAATAAACATGCTCTCAAGAAATGTACCAAATAGATTTCAAAGAATTCTAGCAAGAATGTCTAGGAGTCCAAGATTGAACAGAGAGGTAAAATACCTAGGTGCCCCCCTAATCACTAAGAGAGTGAAAAAAAAAACCACCTTTATGGATCTAGAAGAGAAAGTTCAAACCAGACTAGTAGGCTAGAAGAGCAAAACTCTCTCTAGGAGGAAACATAACTCTCCTTAAATCCATCATTGGAAATCTAGCTCAATACCAAATAAACAAGTTTGGTTTACCTAGCGTCTATTCGAAACTATTGATGTCGCTCCAGAAAACGGTGCCACATCAGCGCCATGTAGGAAAAAACGGTGCTCCAGGAAACAACCTTTTGTTTGGAACCATTTTTCCATAGAAAATGGTGCTCCAAGCACACATTAGAAATCGGGAAGGCATGGCTTGGAGTAACTATTAGACAATGTATGCCCTTAGCTCCAATCAGATTGATGTGCATTAAACATTTATTGTAAATGAATAAAAGTACATAATTGATTCATGCTATACTTGGTATATTTTTGTGTAATTATCATTAAACTGGACAATTATGAGACTCATATTAGTTTAGAATGTTCTCAGCCATTGGATAGACTTAGGGAAATTTAACATTGCATTTGGCCAAGCCTTATAACAGAGGCTAAGTTGAACCCATATGGCTTTTATGAGGTCAATGTTAGGGTCTCATACCATACAAAGAGAGCCAAGTTAGATAGCAATTAAAAGGGGAAATGAGCCTGCTAGCTTAATGGGCCAAAGGCTCACAATTAACTGGATTAATTAAGAAGTCACATGACAACTTAAGTAGTTATGTGACTTGGGAGAATTTGGGTATGGATATGGGCTTAGATCAACAATAGAATAAGAGGATAATTTTTATCCACTTAAGGAGTCTAGATCCAAATAAAGATTTGGATTATGAAGCTCCTAACTAGATTAGGAGAACTTGATCTTTAAGGCTTATAAATAGAGGGGGTGAACTGCTTCAGTCTTCACCTTTTCTACTCTCAATTCTCTCCCTCTATTCTTGTCGCCCAAACCCTAATTCGATCTCTAGTTTCTTGGACTGATAGAGATCAGTTCCTACCTCTGATTTTGCAAGAAAATCATATTAGATTTCGTGCTTACACTCCCTTGGTTGATCCAAGCCATTGGATTGCAGTTCTTGCTGAAGGACTGCATTGCTGAACCTGCTTCATCTCAAATTGCGTCTTCTTTAGTGGAAGTGGGTTTTGGTACCCACTTTGGGCGTGAACACCTACATTGGAAGCTACACGTGTGAATTCCATATTAGGTATTGCTCTCCCTCTCTTTTGGTTTTAGATCTGGTTTGGTTTGTTTCAAGAACGACCATTGAAAAATGCAAATTTTCTAAAACTAGGAATACGATTCCCAGATGGAAGAAAAGAAATTTTTGAAATTTCGCCCAGCCACCTTGCATGGTTCGGTCATCCATATGATGGATTTCCATTCCCTTCAATGGTACTAGAGCCTAGGTTCAAGTCTTGAATCAAATTTAGATCAGATCTAAAGCAGGCCAAATCGGTAGAGCTATTCTACCCGACTTGAGCAAATTAGTAGTTTTTTTGAGAATTCGGTTATCAGATTTGGGCGCTTGATCTGAAATTAATTCTTTATTATTATACAATAATTTTGGAATGGTTCTATGATTATTTCTTTAACTTTTGGGTTGTTTGTGTGGTGGAGATCGAATTCTTTTATGGTGCCAAGATTTGCGCACCCTGTAATTTCATTCTATTCAATTTTGGTCTATAAATATATATATATATATATATATATATATTTATTTTTTATTTTTAGAAAAATGTATAGGATTCGATCTGATGTAATTAATAGAAAATTAGGTTTTTCTATTTTTTTACGTTGGAAGATTTGTTAGAGCATGCGAAGAAGAAGAAGATTTTGCAGAAAAGAAATCTACAATCTACGATTAACCCTTTTCCTGCAGGTTTGCAGTTTGTCCAGATCAGATTAGGACCATCACGCTTGTAGCCCTAGTGCTTTTGTTTCTTGTTGTGGTTGAATGTCAATAATCAATTGTAATTAATTTCAGATCATAATCTTGAAAAATTGCAACATGTTTTGGACACCAAACCCTAGGTCGAATTGACCTAATTCGGTCCAAACTAGTTGGACCGAATTCATGGTTCGATGGGGTCTATTCTTAGCCCCATGGGTCACATTTTAGGTGACCCAAATTTGGTAATGGGCCAAGATTTTGATGGCCCATCACATGGTGCAATTCATCCCATACCCATAAAACCATGTTTTTCTAAGTTAAAGCAGCATCAACCCATTTTCAACATAACAACTATATGGGTCGAACTGCTTTTTGCAGTTTAGCCCATATACCTAGATGATATAATTTGATGATACATGGACCTTAATGGGCTAATAATGTGTTAACTTTAATTAATTAGGGTTTACAGATTATTTAATTGATTAGATCTTTTTGTGGATATGATTGTTTGTGATGTGCTGAATGTGATTTGCACATGGGCCATAAGCACTTGGCCCATGTTTAACCGTATGTGACTCTCTATGTACATCATGGCTGAATGCACATCATTGCCATGATGCCCATAAGATCATTGGATGATCTCCCTTCTCAATGGGCCCCAGATCAACTTCCTCCCCAAGAAGAACCGTGCGGAACCATAGCCCATTTTGGGGCCATTTGACTCTAACTTTATTAAAGTCAGTGGGAGTCACTTTGGTTTGACCTAAATCAGAACTAGGGACATTTTAATTTGTTCCCCCCATTTATTATAAGTGCAAGTGATAGGGAATTTCATATAATGAATTCTCTAAAGGCCTTCCATCATTAGCATGAGGATGGAATGTGTTGGCAATGAGGAGATGCACCATAAAATTAGGCTATCTATTTACTGGTCCAGTTTGTTGGATTGCTTCATAAGATGATAGGGGCGTCATAGACCGATGTGAGAGGGGCCTATCCTAAAATGGATCTCTCTCATAGTACCTTGGGGTCCACGATATGATGGGTCAACACTTATTGGGCAAAAAGGTTTAACCTAAAATGACAATGAACATTGCCTGACAGAGGCCAAAGGGAAATCTCATTTGATGAGTGGATAAGATCCTTCACAAAAAGTGGTGGGGTTTTGTAGTTGAAACATTTGACTCCATGCACTTATGTGATTTTCCACATTTCCAGAGACATAATCGCATCTCCGTCATTGAGATAGGAGAGAAATCTTAGAGATAAAGAAATGAAATGGAACAGACAATTTATGTTGCCTTTTATCAGAAATGGCAAACAGACAATTCGCTTGTTGGATGGCAATAAGCTTAAGGGACCTAATTATGCTGATTGGTTTCATAACCTTATGTTGGTTTTGACATCCGAGAAATTGGACAAGGTTGTCAAAAATCCTACACTGAAACGTCCAAGTAATAGGGCTTTCAAGGCCCATAAGAAAGAGTATCAAGAATGGGAGGAGAACTCTCTTGCCCGGTGTTACATCATAGCATCCTTAGACAATCCGATACAAAGACAATTCGATAAGATCGAAGTGTCCAAGGATATCATGGATAGTCTAAGAATAATGTACGAGGAGCAGAATCGTTCTACCCGACAGAAGGTCCTCAAACTATTGATGACCACATAGATGACTGAGATCCAACAGGTCCATGACCATTGTTTAAAAATGATGGGCTACATTGATGAACTAGAGACTCTTGGTTCTAGGCTAAATGATGACACTGAAACTGATGCAATCTTAAACTCTCTGCCTCCCTCCTTCAATCAGTTTATCATGAACCATAACATGAATAAGCTAAAAGTTAGCCTTCAAGAACTCAACAATATATTGCAAAGGGCCAAAGAACTGATAAAGAAGGATAAGGCAATAGCCATGCTTATTGAAGGTGGCAAGTCAGGCAAGAAAAAGAGGAAGGATAAGAAGAAACCTCAGAAGAAAGTAGGCAAACCTAAAAAGCAGAAAAGGGCAAGGCATTAGATGCATGTCACTTCTGTAAGCAGACCGGACACTAGAAGATGAATTGTCCTCAGTATCTGGAGACCAAGAAGAAAGAAGGTGATTTTGAATCTCTTGTCATAGAGACCAACATGTTGGTCACTTCTACATCCTAGTGTATTGACTCCGGGGCTTCTACTCATGCATGTAACACATTGTAGGGCTTCAAAATAAGCAAAAGACTGAGTGACGATGAAGTAACACTTTACTTGGGGACTTCTACGATAGTTACAACTACAACTATAGGAATTGTAGATTTAATTTTTAGAGGAGTTGTTAGGCTTAAAGATTGTCTTTATGTACCTACTTTGAGAAGAAATCTAATTTCTATTTCAAAATTGTGCAATGATGGTTATTCTATTTTGTTTAGTAATACGATTACTATTAAACTGAATAACAAGTTCCTCCCTTACAAAGAACTTGAGAATGGTCTCTTTGTCCTCTGTCATTCTTTAGAAACAAATATAACTGAAACTACGTCAGAAATTGTCCCTAAAAAAAGAACACATGATACGGTTAATTCCACGTACCTGTGCCATTACCGATTTGGCCACATTAATATAGATCATATCACAAGGTTGGTAAAGGATGACCTTTTGGATTTTCTAACTGTAAAAGATCTTCCAACTTGTGAACCTTTCCTTCAAGGCAAGATGATGAAATGACCATTTACGGGAAAGCTTGAAAGATCTATGGGCACACTTAACCTGATACATACTGATGTATGTGAGATCATGAATACTAGGACACATAACCAACATGTTTATTTTATAACATTTACCGACAATTTCTCTCGATATGGTTATGTGAACCTAATGAGACACAAGTCTGGATCCTTTGAAAAGTTCAAGGAGTTCAGACAAAAGGTCGAGAAACAGTTGGGGAGACTGATTAAGGCCCTTCAATCAGATTGAAGAGGCAATTATCTCTCCGACAAATTCAGGGACTACTTAAAAGGACAACATGATTGTATCACAGTTAGTTCCTCCTGCAAAATCACAATTAAATGGTGTATCGGAGAGGAGAAATTGAACTCTATTAGATATGGTCTGTTCACTTCTTGTCCACTCAGAACTACCTATACCTTTTGGGGATATGCATTGGAGACTACGACATACGTGCAGAACCGAGTTCCAACCAAATCCGTTCCTAAGACTCCTTATGAGATTTGGACCAGTAAGGGTGTAAGACACTTTAAGATTTGATGTTATTCGACACATGTTACAAGAACAAGTACTGACAAATTGGAATCCAATATCAGTTGTTACCTATTTGTAGGCTACCCCAAAAGCTCTATAGGATACTTATTCTATGACCCAAGACAGCAAAAGGTGTTTTGCAATCAAAATGCCTATTTTTTTGGAAAAAATATTACATCCTGGATAATCATCATTAAGAAATTGTTCTTGATGGGGAGAACCCAGAAGTAGTGGGAGATGTCCCACAAGTTCCAAATAACACTCAACTTAGAAGATCTACTTGGGCTTCTAGACCTCCAGTTTGTTACTGCTATGATTATGAAAATTAATTGATAAAAGCCACGACTAGTGAGGAAGATCCCATGATTTTATACGAAAGCTATGTTGGACATAGATTCTTTGAAATGGGTAGATGCCATGAAAGATGGGATGGACTCGATGGAAACCAACAAGGTCTGGACTCTTGTAGACCCACCCCCTAGGGTGAAAGCAATTGGTTGCAAATGGATCAACAAGAGGAAGAAGGGCCCTAATGGGAAGATTGAGACCTATAAAGCTCGTTTTGTAGCGAAGGGGTACACTCAGAAAGAGAGAATCAATTATAAGGAAACCTTTTCGCCAGTGGCCATGCTTAAATCCATACGGATCCTACTAGATGTAAAAACAAACTATGACTATGAGATTTGGCAAATGGATGTCAAAACTGTGTTCCTGAATGGAGATCTTACTGAAGATATCTATAGGCAACAATTGCAAGTTTTCATTACTACAAGCCAGGGACACATGGTGTGTAAACTTAACCGATCCATCTATGGACTTAAGCAAGCTTCTAGAAGTTTGAACATCCGATTTGACTTTATTGTCAAATAGTTTGACTTTGAGCAGAATTCGGATACGCCCTGTGTTTACAAGAAGGCATTGAGAGATAAGGTTACGTTCTTGGTTTTGTATGTAGATGACATTCTACTCATTGAGAATGATGTAGGAATGTTAACTATGACGAAGATATGGCTTTCGTAGCAATTCCCCATGAAAAATCTTGGAGAAGCCTCTTATATATTGGGACTTTGACTCTATAGAGATAGATCAAAAGGATAATAGGATTATCCAATATACTTATATTGACAAGATTGTCAAATATACAACATGGAGAACCCAAAGAAGGGATTTATTCCTTTCAGACACGGAGTTACTCTCTCCAAGGGTATGTCTCCTAAGACTCCCGAGAAGATTAAGGGCATAAGATAGGTTCCCTATTCCTCAGTTGTAGGGAGCATCATGTATGCCATGTTGTGCACCCGGCCAGATATTGCTCATGTTGTGAATGTGGTAAGTAGATATCAATCAAACCCAAAACAGGAGCATTGGACAGATGTGAAGAACATACTCAAATACCTTCGAAGGACAAAAGATTTTGTCTAGTATTTGATGGTAGTTCACTACAGATCCTAGGGTATATCGATGCTGACTTCTAGTCATACCTAGATGATAGAAAGTCTACATTTGATTACATCTTTACGATGAGGTCATGTGCAGTTAGTTGGAAAAACAACAAACAAGGGTCCACAACAGATTCCACGACTGAGACCAAATACATTGCAGCAAGTGAAATTACCAAGGAAGTAGTATGGATGAAGAAGTTCATTCAAGGATTAGGATTAGTTCCATCCAACACATCACCCATTCCACTGTTGTGTGACAACACTAGAGCCATTGCTCATGTTAAGGAACCCCGAGCCCACTCGAAGTCAAAGCATATCGAGAGGAAGTACCATGTACTACGGGAGATTGTTGGTAGAGGAGACATCCAAATTCAGAAGGTAGCATCAGTGGAGAATGTGACAAACCCGTTGAGAAAGCCACTAACACAAAAAGTGTTTGAGAAACACGTGGACAATATGATACTCTAGCTTGTACCTGATTGGACCTAAGTGCAAGTGGGAGTTGTTAGATAGTGTATGCCCTTAGCTCAATCAGATTGATGTAGTGGTGACCAATCTAATGAAGCTATGATGGAAAGTCATAATAGTTTGTAACAACCTTTGGGTGCAAGTGGTGACCAAGAATTACTTGAGAAATGAAGAATTCCTAAATCATAAACCCCCAAAAGCAAATTTTGAGAGGATAATTGGGTGGAGGACAATCTCTAAAAGAAATTTGTGCTGAAAGGGCTCAGGTTCAAGTTAACTCAGACTTAAAAGTGGGAGACTTCATAGATAGGAATAACAATAGCTTAGACCTTGAAAAATTAAAAGCAACATTTCATGGGGATTGTGTAACAAAGATAACGACAATTCATATCCCACTCAAGAACGGAGATGATGTGAAAGTATGGGGATGATGCCCAAGTGGTAAGATCTTTGTGAAGTCGGCCTATAATTTGTTGGGACACAATATTAACTCGAATGCTGAAATGATTAAGCTAATAAAGAGTTTCGCTATATCCTGTGTTGAAAAAATAAAAATATTCCTTTGGCTCCTTATTCAAAATAAGATCCCAACCAAGAAAATGTTGGTAGGAAGAGGGCTATCCATTGAGAAAAGCTGTCCTTTCTGTGACCAGGTGGAAGATAGAGACATATAGACAAATGCCAAGTGGAAGATCAAGTTTGGAGCCTAATCTATCAAACTAATGAAATCCTCATGAAGGAGGCTAACTGGAACCTAAATGATTTGGTGGAGCAAGGTTTTGGAGTCAAACTGGTACGAGTCCAGGCTCTGGATTCTAGAAAGGGTAATGACCTTATTCTGGTTCCTATGGAAGAACAAGAATAATAAAATATTCAAAAATGAATCTCTCCCTTCCCAATAGATAGCCTTTAGATGAGATCCAATCTGCTTTTTACACCTGCTATCTTATAGGTGCCGTCACACACACATACCATGCATTGAGAACATCTTCCGTACTTATTAGTTATTATTCACCGAAAATGTTATAAATCTGACTCACCTTGAAGGCTAGTTTTTAAGTCACTTATCAATTCTTGGAGGCCCCACCAATCGAGAATATTCCATTGTGAATTCATTGGCATCCCTTGGTTCTTTTCTTCTTATTTCCCCAATGTATAAAAAAAAAAAAAGGTCTGTCCCATCTTCTTTGGACTCCTAGGATCAGTAAGTAGAAGAATATAATGAACTAAGCACTATACCCATTCAACACAGTAAACAATGTTGTATCTAAACAAAAGATGAGACAAATAACGAGTGAACATTCAGGCCCATCTGTATTGAACATTAGTGTGTTTACTCGTGATAGATAGCCAAATTCGTTGTACATGATTTTGTGTCCACCTAATCTACTCCCTCTTGAAACACTATTATGATCAAATGGTGAGGTTGTAGTCATAGTAGGTCCGTAGTTGAGATGGAGAAGTCTTCTTTTCTCTGTTACTATTTCCTTGAGAGTCGAGAAAGTATTAAGAATGGAGAATTAGGAATTTGTATTTTGCGATATTTTGAAAAGAAAAAAATAAAGTAAATTTATCAAAATCTAACGGAGATTAATAGTAATGGAGAGAAATCTATGGGTGTTATAATAGGGAAAGCCTGCAACATGTCTCTTTACGTTGGCATGGAGAGAACATGATGGACCATAAAGAATCTTATAGGTAATTTATTAGGCTCAGTTTGAAAGGAGTATAAATACAAATATTATATATTTTACATCCCAAATTAAGCCTTATGCTCCTAAAATATTGAACTAGTTTTCACATGAATTAAAATAAATGGGTGGGGATTTTGAGGGAAATTTTAGCTGCCCAGCCATGTGGTTTAACGGTGGGTATTGAATGGTGGGAATGAGAGAGAGTTAAGGAGAATAGAAGAAGTGGGATTTGGAAAAAGAAGTGGTCATGTGACATAATAACCTTATTTTATATATATAGTATAGATATATATAAATAGCCACATGTATGCTGTTAGCACTTTTTCTGGGAGTGGAGTTGACTGTTCTCACTTTTCTTGGCTTTTATGCGAGGTACTCTTACATCAAAAATAGGTTGCCATTTGTCTAAATTGCATTAACCGTTATTAGAGGCTGTTTTTTAACATAATTTAATTTATACATCAAAATATCACATATATCGTCGAAAATATAAAATAAAAAAAAAACAAAAAAAGAAAAAAAAAAAGTAGCTGGAAAGAAGAAGAACGAAGAAAAAATAAAGGACAAAACAACCGAACACCAAAATTCAGATCTTTCTGCTCTAAAATCCTTTATCCATTTCGATCGATCACTTCAATTGTTCGATCTGTTGTTTTACGACTCCTATTAATTTAATTAACTGTATACATTTGGATTTTTTAGGTGAAGAAATTAAGAAAATATTTTTGAAGTTTGAAAACCTTGTGGATCGTGGTGAAAGGCCAGGATCTGAGGGGTTTTCTTCAAGTATTGATGGATCGTTGGAGGAGTAACTTCTTCAGATGACAACTTCGCACGTTTCAGTCATCTCGGAAAACAATGAAATGGGTTACATTGCTTAAGGACTTCAAAGAGAAGGTCGGGCTATCTCAACATTCTTCCACATCTTCGTCTCCATCCGCTGTCGCCGGTAGAGAAGCTGTATCGTTGGCGAAACATGATCTCGCTGCATCGTCGTCGTCCTCTTCCTCCTTGTTCTCTCATTCAAGGTTCTATCTTTTTTTGGTATTTTGTCTTTCATCTCAATCTCTGTAGAGAATAGAGACTTTAGTTTTCTTAACCAAAATTCACATTTTTCAGTGCATTGTTCCTTAGAGAATCTAAGCAATGGGAAGGTCGGTCTACGGGTCAGACTGACCATTGACATATTATCTCACCAGCGTTGAAATAAAAAATGCAACTATGTCTTTTGTATTTAGATTCCGCAGTAAAAGAAATAATGATCGGAGATTTCAAGTCTCCCAAGTTTAACTTGAAAGAAATAATGGCGGTTTATTAGTTTGAGATGAGAATAAAATCAAAGATAATTATAAAAAAAAGAAAAAAATCAAAGATAGGATGCAGTTCTTAAGGGCTACAGTTGCGATGTTGAAGTAAATTGACCCTTACTTTCTTTATTATAATAGGGTTCTTTGGAACTTACTAAAGTACAGAAGTGGTTTCTGGAAAGTCATTGCAAATATGTCTTTATAACTTGTGATACTCCTTCCTTGAATTACAGATAGTAATTTGAGGACAAAATCAGGATGAATTGGAAACCCCCAGAAGGAAACAAAGTAAAACTGAATTTTGGTGGGAGCTCTCTTGGAAACCCGGGTGTGACTGGAATGGGGGGTTATTAGAAATTCAGAGAGGAGGATATTGACTATCTTCTCAGGACCAATTGGCTTTGGAAATTCTTTGAAGGCCGACGTGATGGCTTTATTGCAAGGCCTCAGATTAGCTACACAGTTGGGATTTAGGATGATTAAGGTGGAAGGAGATTCATAAGCAGTCATATCCTAGGCTAAATCCAATAGGAGTATTCCTTGGTCCCTAAAGTATATTCTAAGGGAAGTGGAAACAATTGCAGAAGAAATAGTGGCTGAATTTAAATGGGTTAGAAGGAGGGCAAATGGTTTAGCTGACACCTTAGCTAAACAAGGGGCTATGAGGCAAGGACTGTGTTGGGCATCATTCTAATCTGGAATAGTAAAGTGGGCTAAAAAGTTGTACTTATTATTTCTTCTTTCCAAATTTTAATAAAATCATTTTTCTACTGATAACAAAAAAGAAAAAAAAAGTAGATAGTAATTTGAGGATTTTTGATCAATAAGTAGTTTCTTGAAATCAATTACAAAGAACAGAAAGAAAAGATAATATGTGAATAAATCTATTCAAAGAAACATGACATATATGAGTGTGTCAAATATAGATTCAATTTTTTTTTGTACTTACAACACAAAGGATTAATAATTTTGAATGCTTGAACTTATTGAAGTGAACTAGATAGATCTTTTTCGGCTTCTCATAATCTGCATAGGCCCTTTACAAGTTCCTATAAATCCTGTTAATTTTTGGTATACAAATTACATTATTTAATTGAACAAGTAGTACTTATGTTACAAATATTTGATACTTCTATCTATTTGCTTCTTTGGCCTTTCTCTTCCTTCTGTCAGTTAATGTTTACACTGTCATTTTTTTCTTACTCTGTAAGTCAGGAGCAAGATCAAAATGGTCTTGGTTTTTTCACATTTGACTCATTGATTCTTCTACAACATGTAAACCCATGCTTTCCTTCAGTTTCCTGCCCTGAAACTGATGATGCTTTGCTATATTTGTTATTTTTTCCATTCTCATAGAGATGATGGTTCTTTTATTGGTGAGCTCCATAGTGTTTTCTTAATACCTGACAAAGGAGAACCTTAGGTTTGCTATTCTCATAGAAGTGATAACCTAGAGTTCTAGTAATCAACCTAACATCCTTTTTTTTTTTTTTTTTGATAAATGAAGGGTAATTTATTCAAAGATAATAAAGTGATGTTACAAAACAGACTGCCCGAGGAGAGGCACGAGCTAGTTCCTCTCCTCAACAACAACAAAGTATTACGTTAGGCTTGGAAAAAAAATTACAGAGCTGCCCAAAATGAAGTTCCCTTGATACCCCTTGCTTAGCTAACCCATCCGCTATGGCATTAGCTGTTCTACCCATCCACTGAGAATTAACAATCATGTTCCTTGAAAACCACTTAACTTTTCTCATAATGTCCCTGTAGCACCAAATAACTGAATCTGGATTTTTTAACCAACCCACAACAACTTTGGAATCTCCTTCAATAAGCAAATTCTGAATTCCTAACTGATCTGCAATCTGAATACCTTGTACCGTCGCTAGAAGCTCAGCTCTAATAGAGTCTCCTATACCCATGGAGCCGGAGAATAAAGCTAAGATATTGCTGTCTTTATCTCTCAGCACTCCTATTCCTGAAGGGCCTGGATTACCTTGGCCACTACCATCAAAATTCATCTTTGTCCAGCCTTCAGAAGGAGGCACCCACACTGCTGGTACCCTGCTCTTCCTTGTTCTGCTACTAGCCACAACTATCCAATTCCTCCATATGTCATCAAAGGAGTATATTTTAAAGGATTCCAAAGATCTGAGCCAATGGATTGTCCTGGTCAGAATGCAGTCCTTTACGTTCTGAATATTTCTCTCATTCTCTTGGAAAATCCTCACATTTCTTTCTTCCCAAATTGTCCACAGAGCAGCAGCTCTAATGCATCTCCACATTGTTTTACCAATTTTTGTGGGCAACACAAAGAAGGAGGGGTCAAAGAGCTGATCTACAGTTGTAGCCAAATTCCACCTGCACCCAAACAAGGCAAAGATCCAGCTCCAAATAGCAATAGAAAAGGAACAGGTTAAAAGTAAGTGAGAGCAATCCTCACCATTAACCCTGCAAAGTACACACCAGTTAGGAGACAAGCACATGGAAGGCCTTCTCTTATGCAGTAGGTCTGAAGTGTTGATTTTCCTATAGAACACCTCCCAGCAGAAAATTATTATTTTAGGAGGTACAGGTCTAGACCAGATCTCCTTAACTGGAAAACCCAAATGTCCCAAGGAAGAGCAAATGGACTTAAAAAAGGAGGCACACGTGAAGTAACCTTTTGGATTAGGGGACCAAATTCCTACATCAGATCTGAGAGGGCAATTCAGAGAGGAAGGAGAAATAAAAGTTGGAAGAAAGTGTGAGATTGCTTTATTCTTGTAACAAGAAAGGGAATAAAGAGAAGGGAAACTGTCCTTAAGGGCAGAATTGCCCACCTAGATGTCTTCCCAAAATAAAACAGAAGAACCAAAATTGACATCATACCTGATAAAGTTGAGGAAAAAAAGGGAGGATACTTTGAATTGCCTTCCACGGAGTTGCCAAAGTGGCTCGACGCGATACACCAGCATCCCATCTATTTCCCGAACTACCTTGTATACTCTCTATCACCTCATGCCAGTCTCTCCTGTTCGAAGGGCCACCTCCACAATCATTTGCCTAAGAGAGCTTTATTCTTCAAAACTGAATTCCCTAACCCCAGCCCACCCTCCTCTTTCCTCCTGCATACTATTCCCCAATTTATTAAATGATCCTTTTTATCCTCCCCTGGCTCCCAAAGAAAATTTCTCATTAATCTCTCCAACTGAACACAGAGAAGTAGTATACCGGCAGATTGCTAAGGAAGCTTTCAGTAAGGTTACTCTACCCCCTAATGAGATGTAGTTCCTTTTCCACGAGGCAAACCTTTTTCTCAAAATTTTCTAAAACCAGGGCCCGAAAGTTGCTCTCCTTAGGGTTGGCTCCTAGAGGGAGATCTAAATACTGTAAGGGTCAAGAGGAAATGGAACAACCTAGACACTCAGCCACAGACTCAATAGTCCTCTCATCCAAATTCACACCCACCACACAACTCTTATCCAAGTTTATTTTTAGATTTGAAACTCTCTCAAAGTGTTTTATCAGAGACTTAAGATTCCTTACTGTTCTCCTGTCACCCCCTTCACAAAAGTTATTAGGTCATCAGCAAACTGTAAGTGGGTCACCTTGATTCCACTTCTTATCTTCCAACCTCTCACTATTCCTTCCAAGTGTGCCTTAGAAATCAAACCGTTGAACACATCTGCAACTAGGGTGAAAAGGAAAGAGGAAAGGGGGTCACCTTGCCTTAATCCTCTAACAGCTGGGAAGAAATCCTTAACTACCCCATTAACCAAGACCGAAAAATGGCAAGAACTTATGCAGCTCTTTATCCAATTACACCATCTTGCTCCAAACCCACAACACCCTATGTCCTCTAATAAAAAACTCCAATCCACCAAATCATAGGTCTTTTCTAAATCCAACTTGCAAACAAAACCTTGATTTCCAGACTTTCTCATATATTCCACACACTCATTAGCTATTAGGATCCGATCTGTTATTTGTCTCCCTTGCACAAATGCTCCTTGGGCTTGACTAATGATGGAGGGTAACACTACTTTAATCCTCAAAGATAACACTTTAGCCAGGATTTTGTAAATGCTAGCCAGCAAGCTGATCGGCCTAAAATCTTTAGGATTTTTTTGCTTCTTTCTTCTTAGGGACTAGAGCTATGAAAGTAGCATTGACTCCCGGGTGAATCAATCTGGCCAGGAGCTTTGGATCTATCCATAGAAAAAACTGCTTGCCTAATTTCCTCTTCTTCAAAGCTCTTCTCTAACCAGATTGATTGCTTGGTCTATTATTCAATGGCTTCCCTACAATTGATTTAAAGTGATCCACCAACACTTCGGCTATCTCATCTTGGTTTGTTACTTCCTCTCTGTCCACTTCTAATTTGGTCACACAGTTTTTTCTTCTCCTCCCATTATCCAACGCATGGAAAAATTTTGTATCGCCATCCCCTTCTTTGATCCATTTATGCCTTGACTTTTGCCTCCAGGAAATCTCCTCCCTAAGAAGAACTTCTTTCAATTCCTCTTTGAGCTTCTTCTCAAATTCCTTTCTTGTTCATTCATGATTCATTGAGATTCTTTGGAATCTAGATCCTCAATCCTGGACAACAGGTTATTCTTTTGATCCTCTATCCTTCCAAAGTGCTCCTGATTCCACTCTTTAATCTTGGCTCTCAATCTCTTCAACGTTTTGTGAAACCTTACACCTTTCCACTTTACCCCTCTCAAATCTTCATTCCACCATTCACTCACCAATCATACAAAATCTGGATGAGTCAGCCACATATTCTCAAATCTAAAGGGTCGAGGTTCAAAGCCTAGAGTTTCTTGACCTAATAGGATAGGGCAGTGATCAGATGTAACTCTAGGAAGAGATCTAGCCACCAAATTCCCTCAATGATCCTCCCACTCTACATTAAAAAGGAACCTATCAAGTTTGGAGCACAAGGAGTTTTCTTGGAAATTAGACAATGTAAAATTAGCTTGTAGGAAGGGTAATTCCTTTAAACCACAGGTGTTAATTAAGTCATTAAAATTTCTCATGCTTGTAGTAATCGTTCTTTGGGGATTATTTGATTCATTACAAAACCTGATTACATTGAAACACCCCCCCCCCCCAAGGCACCACGGACTGTCCCACAAGCCTTGTATTCCATACAACTCCTCCCACATTTCTTTCCTTTCTCTATAACTATTTGGCCCGTACACATTAGTTAACACCCAAGTGAATCCGTCTTCCACATTTTTGAATTTTAAAGACACAGAGAATCTCCCTATAAGTTCTTCCGCTGATTCTACAACATCCTCCCTCCACAAGGTAACTATCCCTCTCGAGGCTTCCCAAGAAGGAGCTAAAGTCCAGCAAACTCCTCTTGATTTCCACACACTTCTGACCCATCTTCTATCCAAATCTGCCAACTTGGTTTCCTGTAACATGACAATGTCAGGTTTCTCTCTTCTAAGCAGGTCTTTAATTGCCCTTCTTTGTCTTGCACTCCCTAACCCTCTCACATTCCAATTACTGATTTTCATTATAAAACTCCTTTCTGACACCCCTATCTGAGATTAATCTCTCCACTTCTGATCTCTTTTTCTTTTTCCTTTGGACAATCCCTTCTATCTTTTTAGCTGGCCCACTGATTCCACCCACTTGGGCCACCTCCCCCCCATCCTAGGGCTTTTGTAGCACTCCTTAATCTGAGGGTTTGCTTCATGTTCCCCACCTTCTAGTCCCTCCTCCTTTGCTTTATAATCCTCCAATAATGCACAGATCTGCTCCCATATTATTTCTAACTCTTCCTCCCGCTTTCTCTTAACCTCCAACTCTCCCTCACTCCTCTCACCTTCACCCGTATTCATCTCTCTGCTTTCCTTCCTGCCTAATAAATCCTCTCGGGATGCTGGAGTATCTGTTTCAACCACAGGAAGAGTATCAGTAACTAAATCTGAATGAACAAAAATACCTGCAATGTTGGGGACCAGGTGAGCTTCTTCCAAGGGAGTCAGACCAGCATAGGAAAGCAAGTCTAAACCTGTTTCCTATGGTTTGAACTGCATAGGAGATTTTTCGTAGGAGATCAACACCTTGCCACCTTCCGCAGTTGAGTTGGGCTTCCACTGCTGTCTGGATTCAGGCGAGACATTACAGACTATTTCGGTAGAGCCTTTCCTTTCCAAACCAAAAACCTGTTCGTCCTGGGCTACCGGGCTGGCCTCCCTTGCGGGTAACGACAGAACCTGGGTCTCATCCGTAGTATCCTTCTGCTGATCCATCATAAACTTTGGTTCTCCCTCGAAACGTTGAGAACCATCTCCCTCCTCCTCCAGAAATAAAACTTTTGTTCCGAAGTTGTCTTCCTCAGAGATGTCCTTTGATCTGCTTAGGTCGATGCTACCCAGACTCACAGAATCGTCCGATTCTGAATCACTAAGATCTTCAAACTCAGAGAAGTCCTTCCTTCTTATCTCTTATCTCTGGATCACTTCGTCTAACACACATTGGGTTACGCTTTTTGGGCGACGATTTTCTTAATCTTGTTGTCGCAGTTCACTGCTTCGAACCTCTAGCATGCGCAGAAGTCGAACTTCCTGCTATTCGGTCTACTGAGCTCGAAGAGGAAGAAAATAGATGGTTATTACCATCTATCAGACGTGCACCCTTAGTCACGTGCCTCTTTAACACTTCCTCTTTTAAGTTGGGCCCCTGAAATGGGCTCCTTATGTCCGCCTGACCCACCTTATATGGGCTTAAAGTTTGAGGTCCATTGAACACTTCCGCCCCTTTTCTTTTATAAGGGCCTCCTTTATAAAACCCATTAATCCCCACTCCCAACTTAGTCAGCCCAGATTTTTGAGTTCTGGGCCCCCAAGTCTGGATTTGTCTTTTCCCCCTGACCCACCTGTTTAATCTTTCTAACTTCAGCATGTTTTCCTAACCCTTTCTGGTCTTCTCGCAGAACAGCAAGTGTGATTGAAGGTTTAGGACTGAAGCCAGTTGTCACTGCATGGACATAAGATTTGTCAGAGGCCCAGCAGCTTCGTTGTAGAGCACATTCCAAACTTTCCTCCTGCAAATCTTTTGAACTTCTCAAATTATGTTCGCCCTTTTTTGTGTAACTTTCTTTTCCGTGCAGAAACCCCAATCCTTTGCTGCCACCAACCAATCCTTTATTGCCACGCAGTTCTTCTTCTTCAACCTTCTCATCTTCCTCCCCAACGAGCCTCTTTCCAGAGCCCAGCTTCAATGGATGAAGCCAGCCTCTTTCCAGAGCCCATCTTCAACCTTCTCATGGATGCCCTGACATGGGAGACGGAATTTTAGATGGTGGTGCATAGCTGGGTTGGCACTAAGAAAACACACAAAGACCTGGGTAAGATATCCGATTTGGCACCAAGTTTCCTTGTGCATTTCCTGTAACCACTATGTTGACCCTGGCATAACTAACTAAGATGCTTTTCTGATAAAGGATATTCTTGTGCTAATCAGACCCTCACCTTTCTCGTGACACCCAAGGACATGCAGAAAGGCAGAATGACTTAAAAAAAATGGTCGATCAAGAACCTTCCAAGGCACTAATATGTAATAATACGGATAAGAGTCTATCTCCCATTTGGTAATCAGAGACACCTCAATCATCTTCATTCTCTCCATTCCAGATGTTCCAGAATATTCAGACATCCAGAGAGGCCTTAGAGCTCTCCACCGCCTTACACACTCAGAGGAAGGACACAACTTCCTCTCTATCTTTTAGAGTTTTAGAAACCCCAACTACGTTACTTTGCAGATTGGGAATTCCTTCCCATTCTCCAGGCACCAATTCCATTGCTACCTCCAACTTTTAGAAATGCCACAGGCCATTGCCTATCCATTGCCCCACAGTTGGAGCAGATGATCTTAATATAATTGTACGAGGCATGCTCAAGTTATGGGTAGCTGTCCATAATTGGGGCTAGATGATTAGGTATTGTGGATAATGATGAATTACTGGAAAATGATGGAAATGGAATATATGGTTGGATGCCGTTGCCTTTGGAATGTTCATTCCACTATTAGGCATTGAGCCTCAATATAATAATAAAGCTTTCTCTAGCCAGATGAACAAGTTGATATATTTCTCCATCGCGCTGCTAAGAGACACAAAATCACTTTTTTCTCCTCCAACCTCGAAGCTTGGTTGAAACTGAGGATGCCAAGTTGATCCCCACAATTCTCTACCTGTTCTATGTTAGGGAAGCTTTTGAACTAAGGATAGTTGTGGAAGGCAGTGATTCCACTTGACTTTGATTTTCCTTCTACTAAGAGAATGAAAAAGAGATTAAAGGATAGGGCTAGAGTTCTGCAGGGGGAAGGGGAAGATGAAAAGGCAAGGAAAGAGGTTGAAGATGAAGTTGAAAGGTTAGGGGTGAATGGGGGTAAAAAAGTAACTACGAGAAATTAGAGGGGTGAAGTTTTAAAAGGAATTTTGGTAATGGGCTGACAAGGTGTACTAACTTACTTGGGTCCACTAGAGGGGATAAGTGGGTTGGCCCAAGTAATGCCCAAGTTCAAAGTCTTAATGAGGAACCAAATAGAAAGGATTCTCTCAATCAAAAGGAAGTCAAGAAATATTATCTGGAGTGATGGTTTTAGCTAGCAAGGAGATTGAGGTAAGAGAGGAAGGTGACTTCCTATGGTATACTATAAGATACAAATACAAGGAAGTTGATGCACTTCAAGGAAATAGCGATGATAGGTTTGTCGGTGGTTTAAACCCAGAGAATGTAAAGGTGAATTTGATCAAGGATTTCAAGAAAGTTAGCGATACAATGGTGGTTAGAGGGTTCGATCAAAAGGAAGATTCTATTGAGAGGGAATCAGATGGCCTTAATTGTTTTTGTATAGCGGGCTTCTAGCCTCTCTTTCACTTCTTATATTAGTAAAATCTTCCTTCCTTCCTTCCTTCTTACCATGTATCAGGTATGATTTGTGCTCTAGTAATTTGGTAAGGTTTTGGGAACATGTTTGGGTGGGGGATCTTGCTTTGAAAGATCAATTTCCTTTTTTGTTTGCCCTCTCAAGTTACAAAGATGAGCCTATTTCCATTTTTCTTGTTCCTTCTAGTTCAAACACTGGTTTTGATTGGGATTTGGGCTTGAGAAGGGGTCTAAGGTCTGAAACTAAACAAATATCTCGGCTTTGCTTTAAATACTTGAGGGGGCTTTCCTGGATCCTTCCAAACCTGATAGTCGAATCTGGACTCAATCTTCCATTGGTACCTATTTGCTGAAGTGGAGAAGTAGAAGAGGAAGAAGAGAAGAGAAGAGGAGAGATCAGTGAATGGGCGGCAATCTACTCAGATGGCTTTAGAAGCTAGTATATGTGTTAACATTAAGATATTACAATAAAAGACTAGAATGCCCCTAATTAGTGATGGGACACTAGACACCTAGACAGTACAAAATAAAACAAGCTTAGGCCCAATAACTAAAGGCCCATAATAGACCATAGAACTAAAACATAGAACGATAAATAAGCCACCAACACTTAATCACTCGACCTAACACTTCCCCTCAAGCTAAGCATCGATGTTAGTCATGTTTAGCTTGCCAAATAAGCCTAGGAACTTCATTGAAGACAGTCCTTTTGTCAAAACATTAGCAATCTGCATCTCTGAGGGTGTATAAGGAATGCAAAGTTTGCCCGAGACAATTCTCTCTCTTACAAAGTGTTGGTCAATCTCAATATGCTTAGTTCTATCATGTTGTACTGGGTTATTTGCAATGTTGATGGCAACCTTGTTGTCACAATACAACTTGAGAGGACCATCAACTTTCACCCCGAGCTCACCTAGGAGGTTCCTTTGCCATAATAATTCGGCAATAGACAAATGAATAGCATATTTCTTTTTACTTTTCCAAGTAACCAAATTCCTCCCAACAAATGTGCAATATCTAGAATTAGACTTCCTATATCCAATCGATCCAGCTCAATCAGCATTAGTATATGCCTTTATTTCAAGTTTATTGTGCCTCTTGAATAGAATTCCTTTCCCTGGACATGTCTTCAAATACCTAAGGATCATTTCAATTTCTTTCATGTGGGGAATCTTGGGAGAATGCATGAACTGACTGACAACATGCATTGCATAAGCTATATCAGGTAAGGTAAGAGATAGGTATCTTAGTTTTCCCATTAGCTTTTGGTACCTTTCTTTATTGGAGTAGTCCTCACCAACCGATTCCTAGAGACAATGATTTTGCTCTGTTGGAGTATGTACTGGTCTACTCCCCATCATACCAGTCTCTTCTAAAAGATTAAAAGATCGAGAACATACTTCCTTTGATATATATATATATTTATATATGTATGTATGTATGTATGTATGTATGTGTGTGTATATGTATATATATGCCTTCTTGTGACCTCGCAACTTCAATTCCAAGGAACTACCTTAGATGGTTTAAATTTTTAATCTCAAATTTAGATGCCAAGAGCTCCTTCAATCTTTTTATCTCTTTCGAATCATTCTCTGTTCCCTATAATTACCATATCATCCACATAGACTATGAGGACTGTAAGCATATTACCTTGTTTCCTTAGGAACAAGGTATGATTTTCACCACTTTGAATGTATTCCACTTTCTTCATGGCCCCACAAAGCCTCTCAAAGCAAGCTCAAGGAGATTGCTTAAGCCCATATAATGCTTTCCTAGTTTCCTTAGCCCACATACCTTCCCATGAAAATCATAGTCAGATGGAGGATTCTTAAATACCTCCTCATGTAGTCAATACCCTCCTTCTGAGTAAACCCTTTTGCCACCAGCCTGGCCTTGTATCTTTCAATGGAGCCGTCCTCCTTGTGCTTCATAGTGAACACCCACTTACACCCTACAGTGCTCTTCCCTTTTGGGTTAAATACTACCTTTGAGTATCTAGTAGGAACATGGGCAGAAGAAAGAGCAGACACAAAGGAATAGTAACAAGGAGATAACAAATTGATTCGAGTCTGGTTGGTTGTTGCCACAAGTTGGATGATCTCTTTTCCTTTTCCTGTAGACAATTCTCATATCTCTCTGCTATTTATTAATGGGATCAGTCCCATCCTCAACATCTAGAGTAGTAACAGGTTCAACCGGAGTCTCACTAGATTCACCTGGACAGCTAGACCTAGGGGGATCAGGAGGAGAAGATGGAAGACCTGAAGCTGAAAGTGGCACAAATAAGGAAGGAGAGGAAGGATCCTCTTCCATCCTATTAGTCTCCCCTTGAAGAGGTTTCCTAGAGGACTGAAAATAAGGTTGAGATTCGAAAAACACCACATCCTTGGTGACATACTTTTTCTTGGTAACCAGATCATAGCATTTGTAACCTTTTTGTGTGGGACAGTACCCTAGGAAGACCCCCCTTATAGCCCTAGGGTTCAACTTTGTCTTCTTAGGATCCTTGACATGGATGAAGCACACACAACCAAAGACTCTGGGGGGAAGAGGGAAATCTAGGAGGTTAGGACAAAGGATAGAAAACGGAGTTCTCATACCCAATACCCTAGATGGCATTCTGTTTATTAAATACGATGCAATAAGGACTGCTTGAGACCAATAGTTCTTGGAAACCTTTGCTGAAATAGTAGGGTCAATCTATCTCCAATAAGTGTCTATTCTTGTGCTTAGCAATCCCGTTTTGTTGAGGGGTACTGGCATAAGATGATTGATGCAAAATACCTACATCCTTCATGAATAGATTCAAGGAGCTTTCAAAATACTCAACAACATTGTCTGAGTGAAACTACTTAATTTTCTTGCTAAATTGAGTTTTAGTCATTTTATAAAATACCATGGTTATTCGTGGAGAACTTCATCACGCCCTTTTAACAAGTAGATCCATGTAAATCGTGAATAGTGATCAATAAAGCTGATAAAATAACGAAAACCATCTATAGAAACAAGAGGTGTAGGGCCTACACATCAGAATGAACTAAATTAAAAGGAGATTGAATTTCATTACTAGAAATTGGATAAAGAATTCTACATTGTTTTGACAGTTGACACACTTCACAGACCAAACTCTGACTCGAAACATACTTAAACAACTCAGGAAACAATCATTGCATCAAAGAAAAAGGCAAATGACTTAGCCTAGCTTGCCACAAATGTAACCTAGCTATTGGCTCCTCATTATCTCAACCACTAAAAGTAGATGACTGTAAAGCTGAATTGATGTCTGCATCAAAATAATAAGGACCTCTAGACTCATGACTGCTCCCAATCATTCTCTTTGTCAATCTGTCCTGAAAGACGCAATGAATAGGAAAGAATGTTATGCTACAATTTAAGTTTTTTGTAAGATTAGAAACAGATAATAGGTTTGAAGCAAGATTGGGAACATGCAAAACAAATTTAAGAGAGAGATCCTTGCCTAGGTTAACCCCCCCCCCCCCTTTCTAGAGATGGTGGAGGGGGAATCATCAACAACTCTCATCTTATCTTGTCCAAACATCAAACGACAAGAAGAAAATAAAGAAGATGTGTGTCATATGGTTGGTAGCACCAGAATTAATAACTCTAAGAGTTAGATACTATAGGATTAGTCACATTGTGAGCAGAGATAATACTTGATTTGGCAAGAGAGGTGGATGCAAGTGGATTTCGGCTAAGGATTTCTACCTCATCAGCTGTGAAATCAAAAAAGGATCCTGATGTGTGGGAACTAGTGGTCTGTCCCGTTGGAGGAGGTACAACTGTGGGTGTGTTCTTTGGGATTTCAACACTTTTACTTATGACAACATTTCCACTTGCTGTTTGGCTTTTCAGGTGAGGATAAAGAATCCAACAGATCTCTTTCAGATGTCTGTCTCCTCCACAATGAGAGCACTTGAGGTACCTCTTGTCTGAACCCTTGCCCCCTTTTTGGCTGGAAGAAATCAAGGCTGAATGCTCAATAGGTTGCACGTGGGTGTCTACTTGCATCTCTTTCCTTCTAACTTTTTCATTCCTTACAAGATAGCAAATATGATGTAAATTGGAAGCTCATCACTTCCCAAAGTTTGGGATCTTACACTTTCATTTATCGGGTCTAGGCTAGCCAAGAACTTAAAAGCTCTGCCTTCTTCTATTTGTTTATCATACCTCTCCTTATTTCTTGCATTTTCCCAATCAAGTACAAGATGGTGGTCCAGTTCTTCCTAAAGCCATTCTAAGGTTGTAAAATAAGTTGCAACAGACATATCCCCTTGCCTCAATGCAACAATATTTTGGGTTAGTCTATAAATTCTTGCATTGTTCTTCTGTTGTCCTTAGGTTTTAGACACCTTCTCCCCAATCTTAGAGGCTATAGGGAAGTGTTGAACAGTCTTTGCTACCCTTGGAGTCATTGAAGCAAACAACCAGGACATAACAATAGCATTCTCCTTGCGCCAGTTTTAGTATTCAGCATCGTCCTCTTTAGGTTCATTCTTTTGTCCATCTATAGAACCCATAATCTCCCGGGAAGTAATCAAAAGTTTGGCTGAAACAGACCATTCTCTGAAGTTGTATTCATCTAACAACACACTGGTGATTTGCAGACTACGTAGATTTGGGTTTTCCAGGATTGAGGATCTCCCACCAGTCCTATTGTCCTTAGAGGACACTTCTCCTGATATTGTGGACATGTTCTACTTCTAATAGCAACCTACAGCTGTAGTCTCAAAGAGAAAGACAAGGTTTAAGACCTGTTGGGGCTGTTACTGGACTGAAAACAGTCAATACCCTGCTAAGATTTATTTTCTGTAATTCTTGAGTCCTTCCCACACCCACTGGATGTTAGAAGAAGCTTTACAACTGGAAAAATTTTCCACTGAACTAAAAGCAACCTCTGCAATCAAACTTTTTGGGAAACAAAACTGAAGCTAGAAAACATTCAGAACTTAACATGTACAGTCCTTGCTTGTCTGCATTGAATAAGAAGATGATCCAGGTCCTCAGAAACTTCCGCACACATAACACACTTGCTGGGCTCCACCCTCAGTGCTCTTCTAGCCAACTTATCTGCTGTTGAGCACTTGCCCAGAGTTGCAGTCTACAAAAAAAGGTCACTTTGAGAGGAGCAACAATATTCCATACACTGCCCTCTGGAAAATTTACCATCTCAACCAGTGATTTAAAAGGCGTGCTTGAAGCACATAGGCGAGGCGCATTTTGGGTATGCGCCTCGCCTAGGTCCTAGGCGCACCCTTTCAAAAGGCGCATGCCTGGTGCGCCTAGGCATGCGACTGATGCGCCTTGCGCCTCAGTGCAGGTGTGCACCTTGCTTTTTTTTGAGTTTAATGGTTGGGCTGGGGACTCTGCCCCTGGACCCCTGACCACGCCCCTCGAGGCAAGCTCAAACAAGTCTATGTTAGGGTCTGAAATTCTTATTTCTCACATAGAAAATAATGATTTTATAACTTTCATTGCCTTTTATGAAGGTATTTTATTCCAATGAATGAATGAACAACATTAGCAAATAGGGGGTTCTTGGAGTTCGGGCTTGCCTCGAGGGGTGTGGTACAAAGGCGACTCATAGAATCAAGAATGCAATATATTTTACATGACATTAGCTACTTGAAGCAATGCAATTAAGGAAAAAAAGAGATTGTGGATTTTACATGCTTGAAAATGCTTTATATGTTTGCTTTTATTTTTAAATTTTCATTTAAATACGCTTTACATGTTATGTTTATGTATTTTAATTTTAGATAATAGGTTTTTTAAAACATTTATTTTAAAATTTAAGTTTATATTTTTTATTAACATTATGTTTAATATTTTTTGCATTTTTTTAAAATTTTTTGGCATTATTTTGAATTTTCTAACTTTTTTTTTTTTTGATTTTTTAGCCTTTTATTTTGTAATTTTGCGCCTTTCTTAAAAAGGCACGTGCCTTGCCTTGTGCCTTGCGCCTTGCGCCTCAGGCGCAAATTGGCCCTTGCGCTTTTAAAACACTGATCTCAATCTCATTTAATTTGTTGTAGAAGGATCTAACTGACTATCAGTATCTTCTTAACACCAGTACAATTTCCCCAACATTTGCTAATAAGGAATTTTAATTTAGAAAATGTGTGTCGTGATTTGTGGTGGCACTGAAATATCAACCATGTATAAGGGATACACCCTTGGTATTGATCTTGTGGATTCCACAGCTTGAATCTCTAAAATGGGAAAATATTGGCTTTATTGCAAATACTTGGTTATAGTAAAACATTTTTTGTGTGAGATAAAGTGCTGAAAGATTTTTGCTGGTGCAAGGCTGTGATGTGGTGGGATGGATGAAGGATAACACTATAGGTTCCTGGAAATATAGGCACACTATGAGGAAAGTAAAAGTTCTGACTGGATTCATAGATCAACCAATAGTATAGCTGATGCATTAGCAAGGCAAGGGGATGTTAGAAATCAGATGTATTGGGGGATTGTCAATCAGGGCGATGATTGTATTACAATAAAATAAGAGAAAAGAAAGAGATTGAGGAGCAGGTACAGAGCAAGCACTAGTCTATTAAAAAGGGCTGCTTTGCACAATCTAATTTTTGGACCTTATTCTTTTATCACAACTTAATAAATAAAAATATATTTATTGGTACAAACTGCCAAGTATTTCTTTTTTTCCTTACATTTTCACTTCTTCCTCAGGGTCATATATTTGTGCAATTCATGTTTCTTTATAGCCTAAACTTGGAGCTCCATGGAAGAATGCCACTATTTTCCATTACTTGTACTCAGCCAATTCATACATAAATACTTCCTTGCTTTCTTATGGTCTCCTATATCTTTGAAATGAAAGCTTAAAAAATATCTTTCGGTTGCTTATTTCCTTTTCATTATATCTCTGTCAAACTTTTATATTGTTTTACTTTGTTGTATGCAAATAGCCATGAATAGATCCAATATTGTTTTGCTTGTCTGATGTATTTGTGAAAGCAGAAATAAACATGAACTGGAGTTGGATTTCAGGAGATTTTGGGAGGAATTCCGATTGTCCAGCTCCGAAAAGGTTACCTCTTACAGTGATACATTGAAATTTATTCAATCGTTGCTGTAATTAGTGCTAACAGCTTGTAAATCTTCCATGCAGGAGAAAGAAGCGGCCTTGAACATGGCTGTAGATGTTTTTTGTAGACTAGTGAAGCAGCACACAAACATATCTCAGTTAGTTAGCATGTATGCATTTCTCTTTTCTTCCTCAATTGACTTAACCCATTGTTCCATGCATACCAAATTTGCAAGAACTATTCCTTGCCATAAATGGGGATTTTTTTATGCTTCATGTTGTAAAGGTGCTGATGTTTGCACGATTTATTGCTGAAAGTTCAACAAAAAAGGAATTAGATATAGAGCTTTTCTGGTTTCGATATGCTTATAACCTTATAGTATGTGAACAGGGAATCTAATCTAATTTTTCTTATTATACCTCTTTTTATTCTGCTTGTGAAATGACCATTCTGTAAGTGTCAAAGTTGTCAATACAGAAATCTGCCAGCATGGTGCATACATAGGCAGGTTCCTTGTGACAAGTGGCAAGCTAAACCCCAAAACAATATTTTCCATGTATACCTGGAAGTGTTCCTATTATGGTAGGTCAGAATAATAATGAAAAGAATAATACATGGAATTATAATCTTATCTTTGCACATATAAGCATGTGTTTCCATATGGAGAAGGCGAGGAGATTTCATAAAGGCAGCATGAACATTAATAATGATCTTCAACACTTTGTACGGGAAACCAAATCACAACTATTAATTGTTTTAGTAATCAGTTGCATAAGTAGTTAAATATTATGCTTAAAACATGGTTATAAAAGTCAAGGTCTAGAGATAAAGAGGTATTGCCTTGTCCTTTGCATATCCAGGGGTCAGGAAGGTGCCTAGTTGGGCAACATCTTGACCTGCGTAATGACTATTTGTGTCACACACTTCATTGTACCATGTCAGATCTGTCTCTCTGTCCAAGAACATATGAATTCATGGGTAGAGAAATGGTAGAGGTAGGGAAAGACATCAATATTTATCTTTAATAACTTGAGTTTCTGATCAGCAAATTGACATATAAACTCCGAGTACCATTTGCATCATGCTTAGTAAAACCTATGCAAACAAGCAATTCTAGTTTCTATGTATGTAGTATCTTCATCAATCAATCAACAATTATGTCAAAGACATGATAGGTTGCATGAACTTCTAGTAGAAAACCTGTTAAGAAAATATATGCTTCTAATTCATTTGGACTTATCTGTTACTTTTCCTGTCTTTTGAATTTTTTCTTCTTCATCTGAGAGAAATGATTGACAAATAATTTGGCCTTGTTGTATAGAATATGCTTATCAGTTATCATGTAATATGAGGTATTTCAGAAAACATGTTTTGTATTTGTGTATAGCTTGTTTTGTTGCTTCTTGAGTACAGGTGAGATATGCCACAAGAAAAAAAAAACATTGTCTTTTCTCAATCTTTATGGTTGGTTTTTTGAGTGAATACCATTAACCAATCTTTGAATTTCTGACAACCTACAGGTTAGTTGAAGCGCACATTTTCTCTTTTGTTGTGGGAAGAGCATTTGTAACAGATATTGAGAAGTTGAAAATCAGTAGCAAAACAAGATCATTAGACGCTCTAAAAGTCTTGAGGTTCTTTTCAAAAGTCACAAAGGTTTGCATTTTAGATGCTTTTATCTGGTTGTCCCCAATTTCCTGTAATATAAGTGTGCCCTGAATTTAGTTAATGGATGCTTTTATGCAGGGTGACATTTGTCCTGGTTCAAATTTATTGCATGCAGTTGAAGTCCTTGTTTCTGAGGTATCTCTATGAGCTTTGTCAAATTTGCATATCTAACTTTATATAGTGATTTTGGAAGAACTTAACCGTTTCTTTTTCTTATCTTTTTATATAGTGGTTTTGGAAGAACTTAACTGTTTCTTTTCTCCTTGTAAAAATGAGACCTAGACACCTAGTATAATCAATACAGTTTTCTTGATTTTGCCCAGTATTTAGAAAACTAGATTGGGCTGGCCGGTCGGACTGGTTGAACCATGACCTGGGGCATTGGGCAGTTCGATCATACACTGGAAACCAGATCTGATATAAAACCCACCAAAACCGGATGATCAGCCAGTTTAACTAGATAACCGGTAAACCAGTTTCATAAAACCATCCGAGTCACTAACAGAGATGAAATTTCAAAATGGCAATGGCAAGACTTGAACCCATGACCTCTTGTTTATGTGTGTTGGTCAATTACCTTTAATTCATTCCTTTATTTGTGTCAATTAATGACTCTTTATTGTATATATTACTTTATCATACACATATTTTAAAGAAAATATGAGTTAAGAGGCTTGAACCATGGTCATTTACTTTAAAAAGTAAGAAACTTGCCATCTGTCCACCACATTCAAGCATGATATACATTGTTAAATATATAATATATAGTGTCTATATGACCCACGGTATATATACATATATGCCACGTCATCATGGCTTGACCCCGCTTGAACCTCTGACCTGTTAACCTCTCCCTTTTCCGGTTCTATGCCTGGTCCAGTTCTCTGAACATTGATTTTGCCCTTATCCATCCAACCCTAACACTTGATGTGATGATTATGATGTTTTGTCATAGTATGAACTTTGGAAGATTCTGGACATTTTAAACCGAGTAGTCTTCAATGAAAATTGGAATGTTTCAATAGTAGACATGCTCTTCTAAGGCATGACAATTGTAGAAAAATTTGAAAATGCCTTTTTGGGTAGTTAAAGTGGGTTAGGCAGGTCCTGATTAGACCTTAGAACAAATGATTAATTACATTGATTTGTTGTTTGACCCTTTAACTGAAGCCAACTAATTTGAACAGGTTGAATGTCTTTTACCTACTTATCCTGAGGTTGAAGTAATGCCCGTCAGGAAGCTCAATTTGAATGAGGCTATCATAATCTGAAATTGAATTCTGGGAGCATGCCAGTATCTCTCCCATGTTGCTGGCAATATATACATACATATACATACATATATATATATATATATATATTAAATATTAAATATTCTGAACTCTGTTAGCAATAATTTTTTCTGATACTATTTATCAAAAAAAAAATGCCGATACTCTGTCTTGACAATGATCACTTATATTCTGTTCTCCATTATTTTTAGGTTCAATATGCAATTCAGATGCTTTCTAAGAAAAGGCTGAAAAGCAATTTAGATAAAAAGAGACTTTTTAAGTTATTAAAGGCATTATATTTAAGTAACTATGACCTTTTGAATTTATGACTGTTCTTTTGTATTGTTCTGTTATTGGTGGAAGTTGAGAATACACATACATGTAATAAGTAGTCTTTATTCACACTTTTGAAATCTTTTATTCCTTCATGTTTGCAGCCGGTTGACAAACAATCTCTCATTGATTCTGGGATTTTGTGCTGTCTTATTCATATTCTCAATGCTCTTCTTAGTCCCAATGAGGTCAGCCTAAGGAAAACACCAGCTAACTCAGAAGAATCAGGTCTGGCTGAAAAAGGCCATGATGGGGAGGATGTTGAACAAGTTCGTCGGCTTGAGGTAGTTTTCTTTCTATTTCATCTTCTACTATGATGCTGAGTTATACAATATGCATTATGCTAAATCTTTTAGGTGTTTAATTTTGGATTTTTAATTTTTTTCTAACATTTTTATGACACAAACATATGGCATTGACACCTTGTCTAAACCTGGTTATGGTAATTTACATTCTACTCAGCACAACTAGACTCGAGAGCTAGGCAGTTTCAGTCCACAGTCTTCTCCACATATTCATGTTTCCTTCTTGAGTTCTAACTCATGTCTCAATGTGAGTTGGTGGTAAGAAAGGGAAGTATGTCAAAAAGGTCTAAACCTACCCTGGCCAGTTTGTCAGCAATAGTTTTGAAACAAGGAGCTTTTTATTGTTTTTTCTGAATAGTTATGCAAAGTTCATACTCATTATTTCTTTCTGAAGACAAATATGAGCTTTTGTTAATCTTGATGTGAACTCTGCGTCCAAATTATGGAAAGCTCCATTTTGGTGTGTATGCAGAAAGAAACCAAAACGAAGTTGCCACCTGGTGACAAATCTAGAGGCAATTTTAGATGGTCAAACCGTCACAGGATGGTTTAAGCAAAATAGCAGTTTGAAAGCAAACCTATAACACAGTCCTATGTAGAGAAACTGATCCGTAGGGTAGAATATACCTAGTCTATATGTTATGTTATTCTGTTATTCTAGTTCTGTTATTTACATTTTCAGTTTTTTATATCGTTAAGTGTTATGATGTAAACACCAAGGGCAGATATGTCCTTTCATATAACTAGCATAACATATAAATATTAAATTGAAGTGGCGGCGGCAGATCATTCAGAATCTGTCATTCCTTTCAAACCTGTGTTCTACTGCTCTCTCACTAATCTTTCTCCTCTTTCTTCTTCACTTTCTCTTCTGTTCGAACCTGAAATTCCTTAGTGCCCAAGACTGATAGCAGTCTTGATCATTTTCATGGTATCGGAGCCAAGTTAGGGTTTCTTATGTGAGTCTAATACCAGCCGACCACATGAGAATCTCCTAGGACTAGAAGTTGAAAAGGTGGAGTTCGCAAACTGATTCTTGGAGATCGCCAGAAGTGCTAGCAGCTGTTGGAAGTTTTGTTATGGTAGCAGAGTATTGGTGGTCAGGAAGGATCAGAGAAGACTAGGGTTCAGGTAACCCTAGAAGGCAGCGAACAATTCTTTTCTTGTAAGTCATCTATTTTTCTAAGAAAAGATAGGTTGGACCTATCTGGAGAGGAAGGCTGAACCGTTCTAGGTTTTCATCTCTTCGATTCACTAGGGTTTTACAGCAAACCCTACTGTTCTGCTGTGATTAAAACCCTACTGTTTTACACTTCGATTCAGGGTTTTACATCAAACCCTACTGTTCTGCTGTGATTAAAACCCTACTGTTTTACACCGAACTGTCTCAGCCTTGTTTCTTTCTGCACTAGAGTTTGAATGTGATCTTGCGGCAAAACCTAGTGCTGGACTGAATCTTGTGATCTATCTAGAGCTGTCCTCAAGTTTATTGTTAGCATTGATCAGATTCTAGGGTTTCATATTAACCCTACTGCAAGTCTATCTATACAGTACTGATTAGATTGTGCAACTGAATTGATCACTTTAAGGACTGATTAAAACCCTAATTCTGCAAAGGCAAATCAGACCTCCTTCTAAGCTGTTGTTCAGAGTTTTTTGGGGTTTTCGAACTCTCTTAAAGGGGTTAGAGCTCTATGGACAGCCACTGTTGTGTTTGTTAGTTGATTTCAGATCAGAGTTATCCCAGTTTTGTGCACATACACTGTGAATACAGATCAGGCCTATACTGTTTTTGATTGTGATTGGTATTCCAAGTGCTGTTTTAAGACTTGACCGAGATAGAGTTTAAAAATCAGGCGGAAGGTAGCTTTGGGAGCATCAAATATGGTAGTGTTTCTGAGATGGGTGGTCAGATTACAACCGTAAATTCAGATACTCTAGCTTCAACCTACCATGCCTCTGCTCCAGGTACTACTGAACCTTGTTGGGTAATAGATTCAGGTGCATCCGACCACATGACTAGTTTGCCTTCACTGTTTACCTCTTACCATTTGTCATTTGGTAGGGATAAAGTATCTATTGCTGATGGCTCCCTGGTTCCTATTTTTGGGAAGGTGGACATTAATTTATTAGATACGATCTCCTTGTCTTTTGTCTTACATGTTCCTAAGCTTGATACTAACCTCATTTCAGTTAGTAGTATTACCAAACACATGAACTGCTCAGTAACTTTTTTCCCTGACCGGTGTGTTTTTCAGGACCTGAAGACGAAGAAGGTGATTGGGACTGGCCGTGAGACGAATGGGATCTATCTACTCAGGGAGAGTTCTCGTCGGGAAGAGTTAGTGGGTAAGAGGTCACTTGTTTCCCAAAGTGTGAGTTAGGTTATGCCAAAGCATAACCGATTGGGTCATTTGTCTTTTCGGTCCTTAAAGAGTCTGTTTCCTACTTTGTTCGAGTCTGTTGAGTTGTCCCAGTTGCAATGTGAAAGCTGTGAGTTTGCTAAACATTGTATAAACTCTTATTCATTGAGTAATAAAAGGAGTAATTGTCCTTTTGATCTTGTGCATACAAATGTTTGGGGGCCATATCACATTCCTTCTATGGGTGGGTACAAATATTTTTTGTTATTTGTTGATGACCATACCCGATTTTCTTGGGTTTATCTTATGCGTTCACGAGATGAGGTTCTCGCCCTGACCCAAAACTTTCACCAAATGATCCTAACCCAGTTTGATGTCAAGATTAAAATTCTTAGATCTAATAATGCAAAGGAATACTTTGCTAAGTCATTGGCATCTTACCTTCTTACTCATGGGGTTATCCATCAGAGCTCTTGCCCTCATACACCTCAGCAGAATGGGGTTGCAGAAAGGAAGAATAGGTACATCTTGGAGGTGGCTAGAAGTCTTATGTTTACCTTCAATGTCCCTATTCGCTTCTGGGGTGATGCTATCCTCACGACAGTATATCTTATTAATCGGATTCCTTCCCGGGTTCTTGATTTGCGATCTCCTTTTTCCCTTCTATAATCACATGAGTTGTTTTCTATTCCCCTTAAAACATTCGGTTGTACCTGTTTTGTTCAGCTTCTCGGACCCCATCACTCCAAGTTTGAACCCAAGGCCTCCAAATGCATTTTCCTTGGTTATGCACAAACTCAAAAGGGGTATTGCTGCTATGATCCTGTCACAGGGAGGAAGTTCGTCTCCATGGATGTCACTTTCTTTGAGGAGACACCCTATTATCCTCGGGTTTCTCCTCAGGGGGAGAGCAGTGAGAGTGGAGTAGTTCCTTTACCTATTCCATTGGGTGATGGGAGCTGCAATGGTGAGGATGGCCAGAGGGATCAGGAGTTGAGGGGGAGCTGCAATGGTGAGGATGGTCAGAGGGATTAGGAGTTGAGGGTCTATTACAGGCAGTGCAGGCAGGTTGATCCCGATCATTAGTAGTCCAGGCCAGCTCCAATCTCATCTACGGCCCCAGGTCCAGACATTACAGTCCTAGGACCCACAAAGACTTCTTTTATTGTTGCCATTTCACTATCTTCAGATTGCAATCCGTAAAGGGAAACGACATTGTACCACATCTACAGCCCACTGTATTTCCCATTTTTTATCCTATGATTGCCTATCTCCTACCTACAAGTCCTACCTTAGTTCCATTTCCAATGTCCCTATTCCAAGAACAGTACAAGAGGCCCTATCAGTCTCAGAGTGGAGAGGTGCAATGCAAGTTGAAATGGATGCCCTGTTGAAAAATAATACCTGGGAGCTAGTTGACTTGCCCAAAGGGAAGAAACCAGTTGGATACAAATGGGTATTTACTGTGAAGCACAATGCGGATGGATCCATTAAGAGGTACAAAGCTCGGCTAGTTTCAAAAGGGTTCACTCAGACTTATGGTATAAATTACTTGGAGACATTTGCCCCGGTAGCCAAGATGACCACCATTCGGGTTCTATTATCTCTTGCAGCAAGCCACACTTGGCCTTTGTACCAAATGGATGTTAAAAATGCCTTCCTGAATGGGGACTTGCAGGAAGAGGTTTACATGCAGTTGCCTCCTGGATACTATGATACAGAGACATGTAAGAAGGTCTGCCGGCTCAATAAGGCATTGTATGGTTTGAAGCAGTCACCTAGAGCTTGGTTCGACAAATCCAGACTAGCTCTTGGAAAGTTCGGTTATGTACAGGCCCAGTCAGATCATACACTATTCATCAAGAGGGTGGAGTCTTCACTGACACTACTTGCAGTATATGTTGATGATATTGTGGTGATAGGAAATGACGGCCATGAGATTGAGTCCCTCAAACAGCTCATTCATCAAGAGTTTGAGGTGAAAGATCTGGGTACACTACAGTATTTTTTGGGCATTGAGGTTGCTAAATCTAAACAGGGGATCTTTGTCTCTTAGAGGAAATATGTTTTAGATCTGTTGGCTGAAACTAGAAATCTGGGTGTCAAACCTGTAGATACACCCATTGAACAGAACCACAGGATTAGTGCAGAGAGTGGGAAGCTTCTTGAAGACAAAGTTATGTTCCAGCGGTTGATAGGAAAGCTCCTATATCTCTGCCTCACTCGGCCTGATATTACTTATGCTGTTAGTGTTTTCAGCCAGTACATGCATTCTCCTAGAACCACACATCTTCTTGTGGCAGAAAGAATTCTAGCCTACTTGAAGAGATGCCTGGGTAGGGGTATACTGTTCAAGAACAATAACCACATGAAGGTGGAGGTCTATACAGATGCCGATTGGGCTGGGAGTGTTGATGACAGACAGTCTACCTCAGGATATTGTGCCCTTGTGGGAGGAAACATTGTCTCCTGGAGAAGTAAGAAACAAAGTGTTGTCTCCCGGTCTAATGCTGAAGCAGAATACAGGTCCATGGCCAACGGAGTGGCTGAAATACTATGGCTAAGATCTCTACTTGAGGAGTTGGGTATTGAGTATGAGAAGCCTCTGATGCTGTATTGTGATAATCAAGCAGCCATTAATATATTGTTAAGTGTTATTGATGTAAACACCAAGGGCAGATATGTCCTTTCATGTAACTAGCATAA
Organism: Nelumbo lutea; assembly: GCF_056320005.1. NCBI lineage: Eukaryota > Viridiplantae > Streptophyta > Magnoliopsida > Proteales > Nelumbonaceae > Nelumbo > Nelumbo lutea. The sequence continues at coordinate 211,295,954 of NC_142684.1, forward strand.
CATATAAATATTAAATTGAAGTGGCGGCGACAGATCATTCAGAATCTGTCATTCCTTTCAAACCTGTGTTCTACTGCTCTCTCACTAATCTTTCTCCTCTTTCTTCTTCACTTTCTCTTCTGTTCGAACCTGAAATTCCTTAGTGCCCAAGACTGATAGCAGTCTTGATCGTCTTCATCCTACATTCTGAAGCAGTCTATATCTTGGTTGCTTTCTTGCTTGGCATTTCCTGAAGACATAAATAGGGGAATTATATCAGATGCTTATAATGATGATTTTGCTACATTATTTTTGGCCCTTGATATTTTAACAATTTCTTGAAGGGGCTAGAATGGCTAGGAGTAAACCAAAAGGGATATGTGTTGAAGTAGTTAGAAATGAGTTCCCATAATATAACAATGGATATGGTATTAAAATAGAATGACGAAAACGATTCATGTGGTTGACCCCATATAGTTGGGATAAGGCTTGGATGATGATGATGATGGTATTTTAACAATTCTGATATATGTGAAGAAAGGAATAACAGAATATTCTTGGACAAGAGTAGAACAATGGAGGAGGTAATTAACACAATCAAAGTTAAAGTAGCTCATTGGGTAAGTTCTTTGCATATTTTCCAAGAGTTCTCAGTCACAAACATTATAAGATCCTGGACAGAAGTAGCACAATCTTCAATGGTGAAAGAGAAGAAGGACAGAATGGAAACCTCTAGATGGTAATAGAATTAAACTGAATTTTGATAGAAGTTCATTTGGAAATCCGGGATTGTCAGGTATTGGGGGAGTAATCAGAAATTCTGAAGGGAGAATATTAGCATTATTCTCTTGACCTATTGGCATGGGCAACTCTCTAAAAGCTGAGGTAATGGCATTGCTACAAGGATTGAAGATAGCCAAGCAACTATGAGTGAGGCATATTGATGTTGAAGGGGATTCCAAGGTGATCATCTCTTGGGCTAAAAACAATAGAACTACTCCGTGGACTTTCAAACAAGTAATAAGGGAAGTGGAAAAGGTTGCAAGGGAGGTAGAGGCAGAATTCAAATGGGTTAGAAGGAGTGCAAATGGGCTAGCTGATTGTCTTGCTAAACAAGGGGTTTTGATGCAACGATTGTTTTGGGTTGCATTGTAAAAAGGGACAGAAATATGTAATAGTGTGGGACTTCTAGCCCCCTACACAAAGTTGTAAAACATTTTAACTTTAATTTCAAATAAATTCTCCTTTGATGATCAAACAGTTCTGATGTATGTGAATCTGTCTTTGCACCCTAAATTATCATACTTTTTTGTTCTTGCATCTAAAACAGCCTTTCACCAATTTTGGTTAGATAGTGCATCTTTGCCAACCAAGAGGTGATAGGCAACACCCATATGTTTGACCATTTCTCCATAATGCTAACATTGCCAAGGAGCTTTACTTTTCTAACTGTTGATGGAAAACTTTTTATTTTTTTTTGAGCATGGTGAGTTCAGTGATTTAAGCACTCCTTAGGTGCACAAGTGAGGCACATTTTAGGGTATGCACCTCACCTAGGTCCTAGGCGCATGCCTGGTGCACCTAGGCATGTGCTTGATGCACCTTGTACCTCAGCCCAGGCGTGTTGAGAGTGTGGGACTGTTTAGAATAGATGCAGAAATCAAAAGAAATCGAAAAGAACAGCAGAAAATACTTCTTCTATGGAGTAGAGGGTGAAGAAGGAGATGGTGTAGCCTATGGGCCATTCGGCCCATCTTCTCTACACTCCCCCTCAAGTTGAGCATAGATGTCAATCATGCCAAGCTTGCCAGTATCATGCTGAAGTTTTGCCTTGGCAATGCCCTTGGTGAGAAAATCTAACTGTCCTTCAGATGTGATGAAAGGAAGACATACTTCACTCGAAGAGACCCTTTCTCGAATAAAGTGTCTATCGACTTCAATATGCTTAGTTCTATCATGTTGCACTTGGTTGTGAGCAATGTTGATGGCAGCCTGATTATCATAGTACAACATCATTGGCTTGTCATGCTCAACCCCTACTTCCTCCATCAATGATTTTAGCCACAATAGTTTAGAAACTCCATGTGCCATGGCCCTGTATTCTGCTTCTATTGAAGATCAAGCAACAACTGGTTGTTTCTTGCTTCTCCAAGAAACAACATTACCAGCCACCAAGCTGCAATACCTAGAAGTAGATCTTCTGTCATCAATGCTTGGCAAACAAAATCCCCTTCCCTGGGGAGCCCTTCAAATAACACAGGATTCGCTCTGCTGCTGCCATATGAGTGTCTCGGGGAGCATGCATGAATTGGCTAATGCAACTGACAGCATATGTAATATCTGGCCGAGTCATGCATAGGTACAGAAGTTTCCCAAGAAGTCTCTAGAAGACTCCTTTGTCTTCTAACAATGTTCCATCTGAAGCAGAGAGCTTATGACTCATATCAATAGGAGTAGCAACTGGTCTAGCACCCATCTTCCCAGTTTCAGAGAGCAAGTCAAGAACATACTTCCTTTGGGAGATAAGAATCCCATCCTTGGATCTAGCAACTTCTATGCCAAGGAAGTATCTCAATTCCCCCAAATCTTTAATCTCAAACTCTGTATGGAGGAAAGATTTGAGATCATGAATTCCTGAAACATCATTACCGGTCACAACAATATCATCTACATACACAATGAGGTATACTGCCAGAGGTCCACTCCTCTTCACAAAAAGAGTATGATCAGACTGTGTCTGTACATAGCCAAAGTTAACAAGTGCTGTTCTAAATCTCTCAAACCATGCTCTAAGGGACTGTTTTAGTCCATAAAGAGATTTCTTCAGTCTGCATACATTTCCTTACATATTTGTTCCATACATCCCTAGAGGAAGAGACATATAAACCTCCTCATGTAATTCACCATTCAGAAATGCATTCTTTACGTCCAATTGATAAAGGGGCCAGTCAAAGTGAGCAACTAGAGATAGAAGAACCCTCACAGATGTCATATTGGCAACAGGTGCAAAGGTCTCTAGATAATCAATCCCATATGTCTGTGTATAGTCTTTTGCAACCAGCCTGACCTTGTACCTTTCAATGGTGCCATCAACCGGATATTTGATGGTAAAGACCCACTTGCAACCAATTGGATCATTCCCTTCAGGCAAATTAACCACTTTCCAAGTGTCATTCTTGTGTAGGGCATCTATTTTAGATCTCATAGCATCCCTCCATTCTGGAATATTAAGGGCTTCTGACACAGACCTGGGAATAGGGTTAGAGGCAACAAAAGAGAGATAGGCAAAGTATGAAGGGGAAAGCAGACTGTAAGAAAGGTGTTTGGAAATGCAATGTGTAGTACACTTTCGTTTTTCTTTCCTAACAGCAATGGGAATATCAAGGTCAGGGAAAGATGGCTCCAAGGGGGCTGAAACAGTACTTGTTGTCTCATCTGTGACTGGAAGTGCATGAGGCTCATGTTGTAAGGGAAACGACCTGCTCATTTCTGGATCTTTGCCTTTGATACACCTTGGGATTGAGGATAGGACGAGGAAGTAAAGGAGGAAGAACAATGGGATAGGGAGAATGGAACGACTGATTATTCCTTGATTCATTTGAAGTAGAAGCAAACTCATCAAAAGACTCAACTGGGACAGGAAGAGGAAGAGCAAACACCTGTGACAAATCCTCCTCCTGTGGACAATGTCCTTCCAGAGAGGAACCATAAAAGGGAGAAAGCTCATCAAAGGTAACATCCATTGAGACATACCGAGTGCCAGTCTTTGGATCAAAACAACAGTAACCCTTCTGTGTGGGGGAATAACCAAGGAAGATACACTTGTGGGCTTTTGGTTCAAATTTATGCCTTTGGACACTTGGAACATGTACATAACAGGTGCAGCCAAAGACACAAAGAGGAATAGGAAAAAGGTCATTGTTCGGATGAAGGAGATTGAAGGGAGACTTAAACCCTAAAACCCTGGATGGCATACGGTTCATAAGGTAGGTAGCAGTGAGAACAACATCACCCCAAAACCTTGTAGGAACATGTGAGGCAAAGAAAATACTTCTTGCAACTTCAACAATATGCCTATTTTTTCTTTCAGCAACTCCATTCTGTTCTGGGGTCCTGACACAGGAACTTTGATGAATAACCCCCATGTCAGAGAGATAACAGGATAAGTTATTCTCAAAATATTCTTTTGCATTGTCAGATCTGAAAATTTTAATCTTGGTATCAAACTGGGTTAGAACAAATTCATGGAATTGTCTTACAAGTCTTGGAACTTCATCATGGGATTTTATCAAGAATATCCAAGTGAACTGAGAAAAGTCATCAATAAACAAGATAAAATATTTGTAGCCACCCATAAAGGGTAAGTGGTAAGGCCCCCACACATCAGAGTGCACAATATTAAAAGGAAAAGAAGATCTTTTATTGCTCAAAGGATAATTGTTTCTACAATGCTTTGACAACTCACAAGATTCACAATGAAGACTGGACAAACTAATTCCCTTGAACAGTTCAGGGAATAAATGACTCAAAGCAGAAAAAGAAAGATGACCCAAACGAAGATGACACAACATAATTCGACTAATAGACTCTGAAGAAACAGACCCAAAAGTAACATTCCCAGGATGATTAAGGCATTGTCTTGGAGTATCAAGCAGGTATATTCCGTTTGCCTCATGGCCACTCCCAATCACCTTCAGAGACTCCAGATCCTGAAAAACACGGTAGGAAAGAATGAAGGTTACACAATAGTTTAATGACTTGGTTAGACTGCTTACAGATAAGAAATTTGTATTTAGTCGAGGTACATGAAGGGCAGAAGGTAGGGACAAGGAATCTGTAGCCTTGATGGTTCCCTTGCCAGAAATAGGGGCAAGAGAACCATCGACTAAGGTGATTTTATCACGTCCAGGAAGCAAACCATATGAAACAAACAAGGTAGAAAGGTTGGTCATATGATCAGAAGCACCTGAATCAATAATCCAAGGGATCTTAAGATTACCTGAAGTGGTTGCATGATTGGCAAAAGCCCTTATACCTGAATGAGCAAATGCAGAATAAGCTGAATTTCCTGAAGGGTTGGAAGAAGAAGTCACACCCTCTAGATGACTGATCATCTTCCCAAACTTTTCATATTTTGCTTTCATGGCTGCCAACTGTGCACAAGCAGATATCTCTTCAGTATAGTACTTGTCACTATCTGGACCAGTAGCCACATTTGCACTCCCTATCCTTTTACTATCATGCTTTTTCTGAAACCGAATGGGAACAAGATCAGGATGTAATTTCCAGCACTTGTCTTTGGTGTGCTTTGGCTTCTTACAGTACTCACATACAACCTCTTTCTTCCCAGAGCCACTAGAAGTCCCTGCAACTCCTTTGGGTTTAACCCCCATCTTCGCAAAGTGATGACTAATAGCAGCCCCTTGAACCTGGACAATCCTTTTGCTCTCTTCATTGCTCACCAATGCATATGCTTGTGACAATGAGACACTCTCCTTGGATAAAATACTCTGTTTTGTGATATCATATTCTGGGTTTAGTTCGGTTAAGAACTCAAACACCCTGTTTCTTTCAACTAGTTTCCTGTAGGTCTTTGCATCATTGGTGGTGTCCCAAGTTACAGCTTCTATTAGGTCTATTTCTTGCCACAGAGACTTCAGGGTTGAGAAGTATATAGCTAAAGGTTTCTCCCCCTGCCTTAAATTCTTCACATCACTTCTCAATTTATAGGCTCTAGCCACATTTAGTTTTTGGGAATAGGTTTCTGCAACACTGTCCCGGATTTCCTTTGTTGAATTCATCCATAGATAGTGTTGGCTAATCTGTGGCTGCATTGAGTTCACAAGCCACCCAATAACAGTGTAATTCTCTTGCATCCACTTCTCATAGGATGGATCATCCTCTGGGGGAGCCTACTTGCTCCCGGAGATAAAGCCCCACTTTCCTCTACTACATATATAAATCTTTACCGATTGTGACCATGCCAGATAATTAGTTCCATCTAGCTTGACTGTGGTCACAGTCAATAAAGAATCAACTGGAGTCCCCTGAACTTGTTCAAATTCAGCAACATTCTTGTTTTCAATCTCTGAGGAGTCCATCATGTAAACACTTCAAATAGGATTTCAGCCGACTTCTACAAGTGTACTGAATGAGGATGGAGCAAGGGCTGTGTTAAACCAGCCTCAAAACAGCAATACACAAAGCCAAACCACACCCGGAAACTATGAGAACCAAGTCTGAAGCCGCACCTTGTTGTCTACGCAAGACACTAAACAGCTTGGTTCGGCCTTCAAGAAGTAATCAGAAAACCTCCAAGCACTGTGCACCCAGCCGAAGCTCCTTTTCTAATCAGAAATTATAGGTACTCACCAAAAAGTACCCCAAAAAGAGCAAAGACCAGTTCGTATTGATGAAGAGGCCTTTTAACAAACACAGCATGGGCAGCAGAGAAGACCCCACTGTCAAAGGTGAGAAACACCTCAGGAACAGTCCGTACTGGGTCCAAAAAACAACCAAATAGAAGCAACATTTCACAGCACTGAATCCAAAGATGTTTTGGCAGTTTGATAGTCCAGGAAAGGAATGAAAACAACCCAGAAATCTCTGGGTTAAACCAGATTAAAAACAGCCGAATAGCTGTACAGTTTTCAAAGAAACTTCGGACACTTCAACAGTCCAAAAACAGAAAAATAACCCAGAAATAACTGAGCTCAACTTACAATCTCTGACTTAAGCTCCAAATCAGAAACCGAACTGTTCTTTTTCTCTGATTCTTCCTGGTCACTGAACGACTCTGCAAGAGATTTGAGTCTTGGGCACCCTCCAATGACCTCCAAGAATCAGGCAACACAAGCTGAAGCTTCCAGCCCTAGAACACTCTCATGTAGTTGGCTGGACTACACCCACATGAGAGCCCAAGCCAAGTTCAGGCCTGCTTTGATACCAAGAAGAAAAACAGTCCTTGAGAGTGTGGGACTGTTTAGAATAGATGCAGAAATCAAAAGAAATCGAAAAGAACAACAGAAAATACTTCTTCTATGGAGTATAGGGTGAAGAAGGAGATGGTGGCAATAAGGGTTTAGAGTATGAGAGTTTCGAACCTTACTCTCTCTCTAACACTATTTTATTAAGTTAAATTTGAATAATTACAAGGAGGCCCTTAGTTGGGCAAGAAATTACAAAGAACATAACATAGAAAGGATGGGCCCAGAATAAGGCCCATTACAGAAAGGAACATAAACAGTAAGAAAGGATAAACAGCCTATGGGCCATTCGACCCATCTTCTCTACAAAAATTTTGTGCTTTTTGCTTTTTTTTGAGCCTAATGGCTGGGCCGGGGCCCCGTCCCCAGACCCCTTGCCCATGTCCCTCGAGGCAAGCCCAAACAAGTCCATGTTAGGGTCTTAAATTCTTATTTCTCACATAAAAATAATGATTTTATAATTTTAATTGCCTTTCAAGAAGATATTTTATTGGAATGAATGAATGAACAACATTAGCAAATAGGGGGTTCGCTCGCTCACCGAAGCTTCGAGAACCCCCTATTTGCTAATATTGTTTATTCATTCGTTCCAATAAAATATCTTCTTAAAAGGCAATTAAAATTATAAAATCATGATTTTTTATGTGAGAAATAAGAATTTAAGACCCTAACATGGACTTGTTTGGGCTTGCCTCGAGGGGCGGTGGTACAAAGATGACTCATAGAATCAAGAATGCAATATGCTTTACATCACATTAGCTACTTGAAGTAATGCAATTGAGGAAAAAAAGAGATTGTGGGTTTTACATGCTTGAAAATGCCTTATATGCTTGCTTTTATTTTTAAATTTTCATTTTTATATGTTTTACATGTTATGTTTATGTATTTTAATTTTAGATAATAGGTTTTTTAAAACATTTATTTTAAAATTTAAGTTTATATTTTTCATTAACATTGTTTAATATATTTTTTTGATTTGTTTGCATTTTTTTAAAATTTTTGGCATTTTTTGAAAATTTTGACTTTTTTTTCATTTTTTAACATTTTTTTTATAATTTTGTGCCTTCCGCCTCAGGCGCAAATTGGCCCTTGTGCCTTTTTTTTTTTATTGCGCTTTGTGCTTTTAAAACACTGGGTAAGTTAGCATTATTCTTCAGATGGCAGATTTCTTCTACACAAAAATTGGATCCTTTTGGAATAGAATTTCTTAATGAAAATTCTATTTGTGATTAATTTGGTGAGGTATTCTGCATCAAACATTAGGCTTCATTGGAACTGAGTGGTCTGTAGAGGGGGATATGTGTAACCTTGATTTATTGTATTTCTTCTTTTGGTCATTCTTTACAAAGAAAAAACATCAACATATACATCTAAGCTAATCGGAGAGCAACCTATAAAACTGACTCTGGAGGTTACCATCATTAAGCAATGCAGCTAATCAGGTCCTAGTTGTCTTTGACGCCCAGATACGGATACCAACATGGTTATGGATATAGGAAATGGTGATATGACTCTCCATTTCCTAATATCCCAGACATGGATATGAGTAGAGGTATCCCATTTAATATTATGTTTATTTATCTATTTTTGAAGCTAAGAGTCATTTCTCAGGACTTGTATCTTGAAGAATTAGTTAAACTTTCAACATTATGGATTTAAATAAATACCATTTTACATTTTACATATTATCTAAGTTCTAATTGTTATAAAGCATACTATAGAAGCATCCATGTTTTTTTATCAACAAAAAGTCGAGTTAATGGATTAAAAAGGTACTTAATACAACACGATCATTGGACATTTATTCCTATGTTCAAAACCCCATTACAAACCAGCCCAGAACAACTGATGTCTTGTTACACCCTGTTTAGCCAAAAAACCAGCAAACCCATTCGCACTCCTTTTGACCTTCTTAAACTCAGTCCTTATGTCTTTCGCAATCTCAACCACTTCCCTCATCACATGTCTTAAAATCCAAGGGATATGTCTGCTGGTGTTTGCTCATGAAATGATTACTTTTTAATCCCCTTCTACCTCAATCAACCTGTAAACCAGTTGTCTGGCTAATCTGAGGCCTTGCAAAAGAGACAACGATTCAGCCTTCATTGAGTTTCCTAAGCCAACCGGTCCTGAAAATAATACCAGAATCCTTCCCTTAGAATTTCTTATTATCCCTCCTATTCCTTCCATTCCCGGATTTCCACTGGAGCTCCCATCAAAGTTCAGATTAACTTTATTGCCTTCTGGAGGTTTCCAAATCACTCATACTCTATGTAAACTTCTTGAAGAATGAGCTACTTCAGTCCAAGCTCTTAAGATGTCAGATATAGAAAAAGTTTGAAAGCAATCCAAGGTCTGCTTTTATACTATCTATCACTTCCTCCAGAGTTCTGCTTTTTTCAGAGAAAATCCTGTTAATTCTTTCTTCCCAAGCTGTCCAACAGATTGCAGCTTTAGTGACTCTCCATAGCATTGTGTCCAATGCCATTATGCTAGGTATGTAGTAGTATTCAGTATTATAGGTCATAGTTGGCCTCCATGGAATGAAGAGATTATAAATTTACTTTTCATAAAGGATTAAGTCGATTGACATTGACCATGAAGAAAGTGCTAAGATAATTGTGGATTTGGTTGCTTACTGGATGATGCAATTGTGCAGATAGAGGGAAGTGTTGTGCATATTATGAAAGCATTGGGCAACCATCCTTCAGCTGCACAGAGTTTGATTGAGGATGATTCACTTCAATTACTGTTTCAGATGGTTGCTAATGGCTCTTTGACTGTTTTTTCTCGATTTAAAGAGGGCCTTGTACCCTTGCACACCATTCAGCTTCATCGACATGCCATGCAGGTATTCACATCAATGGTCATATTTATGTGCGGTGATTTGAGGCCCTAGAGGCCCTAGTAACTTTCTTTTTTTTTTTCAGTTTGGTATGCTTAATATTCAACATTTTATTTCCCTATGTTTTTGTGTTTCTTTACAGATATTAGGTCTTCTTTTGGTCAATGACAATGGAAGCACTGCAAAGTACATGCACAAACATCATCTGGTATGTCATGTATACATTTATTTCCAGGTTTAGATGCCAACTTCTAACTTTTTTATCAGTTCAATTCCTAATTTTCTTATTCCTCATTCTGGGGTCGTTTTCTTTTGAATTTTGTTTTTAAAAATCACTCATTTCTCTTCTTATTTCAAATACATCTCATCTGTTGATTTATTGGTATTATGATCAGATAAATGTTCTTTTAATGGCTGTCAAGGATTTTGACCCTGAAAGTGGTGACTCTGCTTACACCATGGGGATTGTAGACTTGTTGCTTGAATGTGTCGAACTGTCATTCAGACCTGGTAAGTGTTAATTACTTCTCGTGCTTTTCATGACCAATGATATCTTTAGGCAATATTCACTTTCCCATGTTCTACACCATAACTAGTTGATCATCAATATAGATGTCATATATTTGTCTGTTGATCAATATTTTGAAAACCTGACTGGAATGCTGGTTGAACTGTGGAACCAGATCTGGTGGCATTTTTGGTCCAAAATATGGACTACCCAGATTCTACCTTAAATCTGATAACCTTGGTAAAAATGAGGTTGCACCATGAATAGTTCAACTTGTTTATATATTTTTCTACCTTTCCTTTCTCTTGATCTTTACTTAGTCACAGTTGAACCAGTGAACTGCAGTTCAATTGATTAATCTTGGACTATGGCCCCTTCTGGTTTGATGTCCATCTGATTTTTGTAATTTTTATGTTGATATAAAGTACTTAGTGAGTGCTGCAACATCTTGTTAATTGCATTGCTTTTTTAGTAGTTGTACAGCCATGGACTAGTACTAACTTGGCAACATTTGTTTTGTCTTTTGCAGAGGCTGGTGGTATCAGGCTCAGAGAGGATATTCATAATGCTCATGGCTACCAGATTCTTGTTCAGTTTGCTTTAAGTCTTTCAAACTTGCATAAAAATCAGGAAACTGTATCTAATTATTCCAAGTTTTCTTCCGAGGAAAATTCTCCTTCAGATGGTAATATATCTTACAGTGTAGGAACTCAAGATTCAAAAAACAAATCTAGGGATGCTTCATCTCTACAAATTTCTCCATCACTTTCCAGGTTGCTTGATGTTCTTGTTAATTTAGCACAAACTGGTCCGACTGAACCAACTGGATCAGTTGGAGGAAAAGGCTCCAAATATTCCCATAGCAAGGCAGGTGGCCATGGAAGAAATACATTATCTTCTGATGGGAATGGTGAAGAAACTTGGGAAAAGGGCAATGCAAAAGTAAAAGATCTCGAAGCAATTCAAATGTTGCAGGATATTTTCCTCAAATCAGACAATGTAGCACTGCAAGCAGAGGTTTTGAATAGAATGTTTAAAATATTTTCTAGTCACCTTGAGAACTACAAGTTGTGCCAGCAGTTACGTACAGTGCCTCTTTTCATCCTAAACATGGCAAGCTTTCCTTCATCATTGCAGGAGATAATTTTGAAAATTCTAGAATATGCTGTAACTGTTGTGAATTGTGTTCCTGAACAAGAACTGCTTTCACTTTGCTGCTTATTGCAGCAGCCAACATCATCTGAATTAAAGCACACAATTCTTTCTTTCTTTGTGAAACTTTTGTCATTTGATCAACAATACAAGAAAATTCTGCGAGAAGTTGGTGTTTTGGAAGTTCTTATAGACGGCTTGAAGCAATACAATTTTTTTTCTGGCTCAGATCAGAATAATGGAAGCCCTAATAAACTGGAGAATTCAAGCAACTTCAAGAAGCACATGGACAATAAGGATACTATCATTTCCTCTCCCAAACTAATTGAATCCAGCTCAGGGAAGATCCCCCTTTTCGAAACTGTGGGTACGATAGCTGTTGCTTGGGATTGTATGGTCTCATTATTGAAGAACTCTGAAGCCAATCAATCATCATTCCGATCATCTAATGGTGTGAACATTGTTCTCCCATTTTTAATTTCTGATATTCACCGTCCAGGGGTTCTTCGGATACTATCCTGTTTGATTACCGAAGATGTTAAGCAGGTTTGTTATCATGTTACACTGATTGCAACTCCATAACTTTAATCAGATAAATTATGTTCATTGAGTTTTTGCGTTCTCATCTCTTGTCTTATTCAAGCATATGGCTCTATGAGTCTGACTGCTAGTTTTCAAAGATGAGCTTTTTATCTTTTTGCAGAAGTCATGCATATATGCATATATACATGTACATCTGCATTTATATAAAAGTGTATGTGTATGATCCAAATTTTTTGATGAGAAAATCCACTATACATCACCATTAACAATATGAAGAGTATCCAAAAAATTGAAGGTTCCAGTCGCTTCATCTGGTAAAGTCAGTGGATGCAGTTCCCACTAACCTGGCATCAAATTCCACTCCCCTCAAATTAAAGTTTTATTTTATTTTTTTGCTAAACCATTTTCTGTCAATAATCAATCTATTTTCATTTTACCAGGCTCATCCAGAAGAATTGGGTTTGCTGGTTGAAGTTTTAAAAAGTGGAATGATGACAACTGTTTCTGGATCCCAGTTTAAGCTTCAAAATAATGCAAGATGTGATACTTTGGGAGCGTTATGGCGCATTTTAGGAGTAAACAATTCTGCTCAGAGGGTCTTTGGTGAAGCCATTGGATTTTCTCTTCTACTAACAATACTCCATAGTTTCCAGAGTGAAGGTGAACAGATGGATGGCCAATCATCTTTACTTGTTCACATGAAGGTATTTACATTTCTATTGCGGGCTGTGACAGCTGGAGTGTGTGGCAATGCCATCAACAGGACGAGGCTACATACAGTTATATCGTCTCCAACCTTAATTGATCTTCTGTCTGAATCTGGTTTGCTCTGTGTGGATTATGAAAACCAGATCATCCAGTTGCTGCTGGAACTTGCTCTAGAGATTGTGCTTCCACCATTCTCTGGCATAATGCCAGAGGTTGCTCCATCATCTGATATGATTGAATCTGGGTCAGCTAGTTTTCTTTTTAGTGCTTCACCTTGTTTTCTTAATCCTCAGAGGGAACGAGTCTATAATGCTGGTGCCATAGGAGTGCTGATTAGGTCTTTGTTACTGTTTACCCCAAAGGCACAGCTAGAAGTTCTAAGCTTCATCGAGAAGCTTGCTCATGCTGGGCCATTTAATCAGGAAACTCTAACTTCTGTGGGTGAGTATGGTGTTTGTTTTTCTATTTTACTTTGCTTAGTTTGTAAATTCTGTTCTCATTTTTTTCATGTAGGTTGTGTGGGACTTCTTCTGGAGACAGTGAGACCATTTCTTATGGGGGCATCCCCATTGCTTACCCATGCTTTGCAAATTGTGGGAGTTCTTGGGGCATACAGGTAGTTACCTTGCTCGATGTAACTGGTATATTTTGCATAATCTATTTTAGAATGATGAATTTATGGCTACAAAATTTAAAACTGAATATCCCTCTTGTAATAGGTTGTCTTCATCAGAGCTCCGAGTACTTGTTAGATATATTCTGCAAATGAGGCTGATAAATTCGGGTAATATTCTTGTTGAAATGATGGAGAAGTTAGTTCAAATGGAAGATATGGCCTCTGAAAATGTTTCTCTAGCACCATTTTTAGAGATGAATATGAGCAAGATTGGGCATGCTTCTGTTCAAGTATCTTTGGGAGAAAGAACATGGCCTCCTGCTGCTGGTTATTCATTTGTCTGTTGGTTTCAGTATCGAAATTTCTTCAAATTACAGACAAAGGATCCAGAAAATCCTTTGCCAACTGGTTCTTCTAAAAAGCAAAGTACCTCTAATGGGCAGCAACTGGGATGCCATATTCTCCGGATCTTTTCTGTTGGTGCAGTGGATGATAGCAACACATTCTATGCAGAATTTTATCTTCAGGATGATGGTGTTTTAACTCTTGCTACCAGCAGCTCCTGTTCCTTGTCTTTTTCTGGATTGGAATTGGAGGAAGGCAGGTGGCATCATCTTGCTGTTGTCCATAGTAAACCTAAAGCTTTAGCTGGACTTTTCCAAGCTAGTGTAGCATATGTGTATATCAATGGAAAACTGAGACATACAGGAAAATTAGGGTATTCACCATCCCCATCTGGAAAATCATTGCAGGTAACAATTGGGACACCAGTTACTTGTGCAAAAGTTAGTGAATTGTCATGGAGACTCCGCTGCTGTTATCTTTTTGATGAGGTTCTGACATCAGGTAGTATTTGCTTAATGTATGTTCTTGGTAGAGGATATAGAGGACTCTTCCAAGATACAGATCTTTTACAATTTGTTCCTAACCATGCTTGTGGTGGGGGTAGCATGGCTATCTTGGATTCATTGGATGCTGAGTTACCTATGACATCAAACATTCAAAAGCTTGACAATGGTGCTAAACAAGGGAACCCTAAGTCTGATGGTAGTGGGATTGTTTGGGACTTAGAGAGACTTGGAAACCTTTCATTACAGCTTTCTGGAAAGAAGCTTATATTTGCATTCGATGGAACATCCTCAGAAGCTTTTCGAGCCACTGGGACTCTTTCTATTCTCAATTTAGTTGATCCATTGTCAGCTGCTGCTTCTCCTATTGGGGGTATGCTATTAGGCCTCAACTTTGGCAGCAAACTTATTTGTAATTTGATCTTTCTTTCAGGAAAACGTGCCGAGTTTTTATTAAAGTTCCTTGTTTTGTAATTTTCAGGTATACCACGCTTTGGTCGTCTTCATGGGGATATTTACATATGTAGGCAATGCGTGATTGGTGATAGCATCCGCACAGTTGGGGGGATGGCTGTTGTCCTGGCTCTTGTTGAAGCTGCTGAAACCAGGGACATGTTACACATGTCCCTGAAACTACTTGACTGTGCACTTCGTCAGAATCCTCAGAATGTGAGAGACATGCAAGCCTACAGAGGATATCACTTACTTGCTCTCTTTCTACGCCGTAGGTTGTCATTGTTTGACATGCAGTGTCTTGAGATATTTTTTCAGATTGCTGCTTGTGAGGCTTCATTCTCTGAACCACAGAAGTTGCAAGGCAATCAACCTGTTGCCTCTCCTATTGGAGCTAATCAGGATGTTGTCTATGATGACCTTACTTTGTTAAAGTTTTCTGATGAAATTTCCTCATTTGGATCTCATGTAGATTTGGATGATTTTTCTGGGCAGAAAGATTATTCATTTAGCCACATTTCAGAGCTTGAAAATGCCGATATGCCTACAGAAACGTCAAACTGTATTGTTCTGTCAAATACAGATATGGTTGAGCATGTCTTATTGGATTGGACTTTGTGGGTGATGGCCTCAATTCCAATTCAAATTGCCCTAATTGGATTTTTTGAACATTTGGTATCCATGCATTGGTACAGAAATCATAATCTTACAGTCTTGCGCCGAATCAACCTTGTCCAACATTTACTAGTAACTTTGCAAAGGGGCGATGTGGAAGTTCCTGTTTTGGAAAAATTTGTTGTATTGCTTGGAGTCATTTTAGAGGATGGCTTTTTAGCCTCTGAACTGGAATATGTTGTGAAGTTTGTGATTATGACATTTGATCCCCCTGAACTAAGACCACAACAACAAATTGTTCGAGAGCCAATGGGGAAACATGTTATTGTACGGAATATGTTACTGGAGATGCTTATTGATTTACAAGTGACTATAAATTCTGAAGATTTGTCTGAGCAGTGGCATAAGATTGTTTCCTCCAAGTTGATCTTTTATTTTCTTGATGAAGCTGTTCATCCAACCAGTATGAGATGGATCATGACTCTTCTTGGTGTTTGTCTTGCTTCTCCTACATTTTCACTTAAGTATCGTAGCAATACAGGTTATAATGGATTGGCACATGTGCTTCCAAGCTTCTATGATTCCCCAGAAATATACTACATCCTCTTTTGTCTAATATTTGGGAGGCCTGTTTATCCAAGATTGCCAGAAGTCCGGATGTTAGATTTCCATGCCCTTATGCCAAATGATGGAAGTTCTGTAGAACTTAAGTTTGTGGAGCTGTTGGAATCTGTGATTTCTATGGCAAAATCTACATTTGATAGGTTAAGCATGCATGCAATGCTTGCCCACCAAACAGGTAATCTTTCACAGGTCAGTGCTAGCCTTGTGGCTGAACTTGTAGAGGGAACAACAGACATGTCAGGAGATCTTCAGGGTGAAGCTCTGATGCATAAGACATATGCAGCACGTCTAATGGGTGGAGAGGTAGCAGCTCCTGCAGCAGCGACTTCAATCTTAAGATTCATGGTTGATCTGGCAAAAATGTGCTCCCCTTTTTCTTCTGTATGTAGACGAGCAGAATTTCTTGAAGGTTGCACAGATCTGTACTTTTCTTGTGTAAGGTGTGTCTTTTATTTCTTTTTTTTTTTTTTTTTTTTTTTTTTGCGTAAGGTGTATCTTGTGATGCCCTATTTTTATAGATATGCATCATGGCTTTCTTCTAGAATTTGTTAGGGCACTCAGGGGCCATTTTATAATGGCTGAAGTTGCTAAACTGAAAGACTTATTGCCTTTTCTTTTAGTGATAAAATTAAACAATAAAATTTTTAAGGGTGTAGTGATCTAGTGATCCACCCAACTTCAGCTTCACCCATTAAGGAGCCCACAACCTCAAAAACATATTCAATAAAAGACAAAGCAACAAGCTTTGCAGTTCAGCCACTTCCAGCTATTATCAAAGATATCACTTTACTCTCAAGGTTTAGTTTTTTGCAGTTTCCAGTTGCTTGTATTTCTGAATAGATATCCATGCCTTGCAGGGCTGCTTGTGCAGTGAAGATGGCAAAAGACCTCTCAGTAGGAATAGAGGAGAAAAACTTGAATGGTTCTGATGAAACCCACAGTTCTCGGAATACAATCTCCAGCTTGCCTCATGAACAGGAACAATCGGCCAAAACATCCATAAGTGTTGGTAATTTTCCTCAGGGACAGCAAACCAGAGGTTCTGAAGATGTGCCTGGGCCTCAAAGTTATTTGGTCAGTGATAAGGTAGATGAAAAGGAAGCTTTACCTCACGAGGAATCAAGCAAACCCCTTCTGGAAGAAGATGGTGAGGCTGTGCAGAATTTTGATGTTGAAAGTCTTGATCAGATATCTTTAGTCACTTCAGGCAATAAGGAGTTTAATTTCCCCAATATTAATGGGATGTCTGGTTCTGTTCATCCAACATATTCACTTTCTGTCCCTGATTCTCCCACTTTATCTGAGAAGTCTAATCCTAGAGTTTCATTCTTGCCCTCTTCATCACCATCCACAGTGGTTGCTCTGACATCTTGGCTTGGAAGCACAAGCAATAGTGAAGTAAAAGCTCAACCAGTTGCTACTCCATCCATTGTGCCTTCTATGCCCATCAATGAATTTGATGCATCTCAAGATTTAAAGTCAAGCCCTCAATTGTCATCTGCTGCCTACACTGTTTTAGCTGTTAATCCAAGGCTTTTACTTGAAATGGATGAATCTGGTTATGGTGGTGGACCATGTTCTGCTGGAGCTACTGCCATTTTAGATTTCATGGCTGAAGTTCTTGCTGATATTGTGTTGGAGCAAATAAAAGCAACACAATTCATTGAGAGCATTTTGGAAACTGTTCCTTTGTATGTGGATGCAGAGTCTATATTGGTTTTCCAGGGTCTATGCCTAAGTAGACTGGTGAACTTTCTCGAAAGGCGCCTTTTGCGTGACGACGAGGAAAATGAGAAAAAACTAGATAGGAGTCGGTGGACCGCAAATTTGGATACATTATGCTGGATGATTGTAGATCGTGTATACATGGGTGCATTTCCTCATCCACGTGGTGTACTAGCAATTCTGGAATTCTTATTATCCATGTTACAACTAGCCAACAGGGATGGTCGAATTGAAGAGGCAGCTCCAGGAAAAGTTCTTCTATCCATCACAAGAACAAGCAGACAACTTGACACATACATCCATGCACTTCTGAAAAATACAAATCGTATGATAATGTACTGTTTCCTGCCATCTTTCTTAATGATCATCAAGGAAGATGACCTTCTTTCATCTCTAGGCTTGCA
Organism: Nelumbo lutea; assembly: GCF_056320005.1. Lineage (NCBI taxonomy): Eukaryota > Viridiplantae > Streptophyta > Magnoliopsida > Proteales > Nelumbonaceae > Nelumbo > Nelumbo lutea. The sequence continues at coordinate 211,313,960 of NC_142684.1, forward strand.
TCTTAAACCTAAGAAAAGTCTAGCTTCATTTTCTTCACAAGAGGAGTCAAGGGTTGACATCTGTACAGTCTTACAGTTATTAGTTGCTCATAAGAGAATAGTGTTCTGCCCTAGCAATCTTGATACAGATCTAAATTGTTGTCTTTGTATATATTTAATCTCTCTTCTCTGTGACCATAGACGCAGTGCACAGAACATGGCAATAGATATTTTTAAATATATGCTGGTGCATCGTCGGGCAGCATTAGAGGATTTACTTGTATCTAGATCAAACCAAGGGCAGAATTTTGATGTTCTTCGTGGTGGTTTTGACAAACTATTGACTGGAACTTCCTCCTTGTTCTTTGAATGGCTCTATAGTTCTGAGCAAGTGATCACTAAGGTGCTGGAGCAATGTGCAGCTATTATGTGGGGGCAGTATATTGTTGGATCGGCAAAGTTTCCTGGGGTAAGAATAAAAGGCATGGAGGATCGTCGTAAGAGAGAAATGACAAGAAGATCAAAGGATGCATCAAAGTTAGATATAAAACGCTGGGAGCAAATAAATGAGCGGCGCGAGTCTCTTGAATCGGTTCGCGATGCAATGTCAACTGAATTGAGAGTTGTTCGCCAAGACAAATATGGCTGGATTCTCCATGCTGAGAGTGAATGGAAAACTCATCTCCAACAACTAGTGCATGAGAGAGGAATATTTCCAATGCATACCTCAACTGAAGAACCTGAATGGCAGCTTTGTCCCATTGAAGGGCCTTACCGGATGCGCAAAAAGCTTGAACATTGCAAATTAAAACTTGATATAATTCAGAATGTTCTTGCTGCACAGTTTGAATTGGGAGAAGTGGAGCTATCTCAGGGGAAGACTGAGAATGGTCTAGATGAAACTGATTCTGCCTCATTTTTTCACCACATATCCACTGGTGCCAAAGGGAAGCTATTTGATGGTGCTGAGTATGATCAGTCATTTTTTAAGGAAACAGATGGTGTTAAAGAAGGAGATGTTGCATATGGTTTCATTGGGTTGAATGATGACCGAGGTAGCAGTATAAATGAAGCTAGTCTTTACTCTGCACTTGAGTTTGGTGTCAAGTCCAGTGTTGTTTCTATCCCAATGACTGAAAGCATTTATGGAAAATCTGACCTAGGTTCTCCAAGGCTCTTCTCATCTGCAAAAGTTGATGAGATGAAAGTTACAGATGATAAGTTGGATAAAGAATTGCATGACAATGGTGAATATCTAATTAGGCCTTACCTTGAACCTCTTGAAAAGATAAGGTTCAGATATAATTGTGAGCGTGTTGTAGGTCTTGACAAGCATGATGGTATATTTCTCATAGGGGAGCTCTGTCTGTATGTTATCGAGAATTTCTACATTGATGACTCTGGGTGCATATGTGAAAAGGAATTTGAAGATGAGCTCTCTGTGATAGATCAGGCTTTGGGTGTAAAGAAGGATTTTACAGGTGCAGATTTCCAGTCAAAATCACCTTCTTCATGGGGTTTAACTTCTAAGGCATGGGTTGGGGGAAGGGCATGGGCATACAATGGTGGTGCATGGGGGAAGGAGAAAGTTTGTACTAGTGGTAATCTGCCCCATGCTTGGCGCATGTGGAAGCTTGATAGTGTTCATGAGCTTTTGAAACGAGATTATCAATTGCGTCCTGTTGCTGTGGAGATATTCAGCATGGATGGTTGTAATGACCTTCTAGTCTTTCATAAATGGGAGAGAGAGGAAGTGTTCAAAAATTTGGTTTCCTTGAATCTTCCAAGGAATAGCATGTATGTATCTTAACCTCCTCTTCTGAAGGGCTCAGTTGTTTCTTTATGTATTTTTCTTTGTTTTACTGCCATGCTGTCTTGGTCCATATTTTTGTTCTTATGGTTTATAAAGTCAGAGAATATTTTGTTCTATGTAATAGTAGGTCTGCCATGCCTTTTGTTTCTTTAATGAGAGTACATTATCTCTATATTAGTTTATTCATTCCACAACATCTTCTCTGGGAAATATGTTAAACAATACATATGCTCAATAGAGCAGCGTATGGTAGACTGATTGTAACACATGCAGCTTGTCTGTCTGAATCTGTGACTTTAAATTATTCTGATTTATCTGTGTTCATTGTCTTCTTTCTTTGACTTGCTTCTAGCAAACCCTTTTGATTGTGGAACTCAAGATCATAACAAATTCATAATATCCATTCATGCAACAGGTTAGATACAACTATTTCAGGAACACTGAAACAAGAAGGGAATGAAGGAAGTCGTCTTTTCAAGATTATGGCCAATTCCTTCTCAAAGAGGTGGCAGAATGGCGAGATTAGCAATTTCCAATACCTCATGCATCTCAACACCCTAGCAGGACGTGGATATAGTGATCTTACTCAGTATCCAGTGTTCCCATGGATTCTTGCAGACTATGAGAGTAAAACTCTGAACTTGGATGATCCCAACACATTCCGTAAGCTTGACAAGCCAATGGGATGCCAAACAACAGAGGGGGAAGAAGAATTTAAGAAAAGGTTGCTATAACATATATCTATCATGTTACCATTATTTTTCTTTTTATGTGATTTTATTTTTTATTTCTCATCTGTGACCAAATTTTCTATATGGTTAAATAAATTGATCATCTGCTACTTGCTTCACTGGCATGATGCTAATATCATCTTCCCTGCAAAGAGATCTATGCAACCACCCTGATGTTCTTATTTTATTTTATTTTTTTGTCTTCTCTTGTTATATCAGATATGAGAGCTGGGATGACCCAGATGTTCCGAAGTTTCACTATGGTTCACATTATTCTAGTGCGGGAATTGTACTATTTTATCTTTTACGCCTTCCACCATTCAGTACAGAGAATCAGAAGCTGCAAGGAGGCCAATTTGACCATGCCGATCGCCTTTTCAATAGTGTAAGAGATACATGGTCAAGTGCAGCAGGGAAGGGTAATACATCAGATGTGAAAGAGCTCATTCCAGAATTCTTTTACATGCCCGAGTTCCTGGAAAACCGGTTTAATCTTGATTTGGGGGAGAAACAATCAGGAGAGAAGGTTAATTTTGCTTTCTAATCTTTAGTTAATTTTGACTTCTAACAGATATTTCTGAGAACTGTACTGTTGAAGGGTACCATTGGTCGCAAAATTTTGACTTGTTTCATTTTGCTGAAAATTGTAATTTGGTATTTGCTCAGGTTGGTGATGTTCTGTTGCCACCATGGGCCAAAGGTAGTGCCAGAGAGTTCATCAGGAAGCACCGGGAAGCTTTGGAATCAGATTATGTTTCAGAAAATCTGCATCATTGGATAGATCTTATCTTTGGATATAAACAGAGGGGAAAGGTAGTTATTGAAATTTCCTTTGTTTAAGCCTTTTTCTGCATTGATATTTGATTAGCAGCTAACTCACATTGAATGGATCCTCTGATAACTATTTGTCATAGTTGGAGGATATGCTTTCATCTACTTTAAGACTTTATTTTATTTTGTTTTTTTGATCAGGAAAGTAGATTTTATTATTGAAATTTAAATTTAGTAAAGTATGCTGGAATATCCAACAACACAAATTCATAAGAGGTTTACAAAGATGCCCAAAACAGTTACCATCTCATGGGCCCCTGTTTTGCTTGAGCATGAGCCATCCCGTTTCCTGTTTTTCTCACCCATTTGAAATTAGCATTTAAGTGCATTGTCAGGCTTTCAACTTCCTTGAAAGCATGCCTGAATGTCCGAGGTACATGACAGATGCACTTTGTCCAAGATATGACTAACTTTGAGTTCCGTTCCACTTCCAATTGTTGGAAGCCCAATTGCTTTGCAATTCTTAGGCCTTGCAGTAATGCCACTAATTCAGCTTTCAAAGAATCTCTTACTCCATGGTACATGACAACTGGAATGCTTGGAAGGACTGGTGGGGCAATTTTCCATTTCAATAAAAATTAGGAGATCCAATGATGGCAGAGAGTGGGCTTTGACACATGTTTATGGTTCAAATTCCTATAGAGACAAGGATTTTTTTGGGAAGAGTTGGGGGCAATTAGAGGTTTATGGGAGGGGCCTTGGTATTTGGGAGGTGATTTTAATGTCGAAAGGTTTACATCAGGAATCAACAAACCTAACCAAAGAATAACTACAAGCACGAGAAAGTTAAATGCTTTCATGGATATCTTTGAGTTGAAGGAGGAGCTCCCACTGTTACAAGTAGAGTACACCTGGTCAAATTTATAGGAGTCCTCGACTTGCTCTAAATTGGATAGATTCCTTTTTTTAGTAGATTGGAAAAGATTTGAGAAAGTTTAGCCTCTCGAGCCTTGCCTAGAGTAGCCTCCCTATTAGCCTAGCTCAGAATTTTTCCAATGAAGGTCCCTCACCCTTCAAATGCGAAAACATGTGATTGGAGGACCCCACCTTTGTGAGAAGGTAAGAGTTGGTAGGGAAAAGTTAAGGGTAGTGGTACAAAGAAGGGGTTAAGGTTCTCTAAATGCTTGAAAAAGTTGAAAGAGAAAATTAAGGCTTGGAACAAAGAACAATTTAGGAGGGTGAAGGAAACAAAGAAGACAATCTCTTCAAGGATAGTGGAGTTGGATGGTAAAGAAGCTGTTAGAGAATCAGTGAGAGGAAAGAGACGAAAGGCAGAATTTAAAGTTTGAACAGGAAAAGTTATTGAGACAAGAGGAAATTTCCTGGAGGCAAAAATCTAGATGTAAATGGCTGGAGGAGGGAGATAGTAACACAAATTTTTCTTTTATTCTCTAGCTAGTGGAAGGAGGAAGAATCTAATAGCTAGCATTGAAGTGGATGGTCAAGGGGTAACAAGGGAGGAGGAGGTGATCAAAGTTTTTGTGGACCATTTTAAGGCTTGCTTTGCCACCTCAATTGTGCGAAGTCAAACCTCCCAGACTTGGCTTGGGATAGAGTGTCAGAGGACCTCTTTGCAAGCCTGGAAAGTATGTTAACACTTGGGGAGATTAAGGAGGTAGTGTTTTTGATGGAAAGATCTAAAGCCTCGAGACTGAATGGATTCTCCATGGATTTTTATCAAGAATGTTAGGAAATCATAATGGCCTAGTGGAAGTTTTTAATGAGCTTTTTCATGAAGGGGAAACCTTTCAAGGAGCAAATTCAACTTTTATTGCTTTGATCCCCAAGAAAAATGTAGCTAAAGTACCTAAGGATTTTAGACCCATAAGCCTAGTGGATAGTCTCTACAAGATAATAGCAAAGGTCATGTCTGAAGATTTAAAAAGATATTGCCTTTGGTGATCTCACAATTTCAAGGAGTTTTCATCGAAGGAAGATAGATCATTGATCAAATCTTGGTGGCAAATGCATGTGCAACAGAGAAGAGATTGAGGGGAAAGGGTTTAGTTTGCAAATTGGATTTATAGAACGCATATGACTAGGTGAATTGGTCTTTCTTTCTTGAAATCTTAGCGAAAATTGAGTTCGGTGATAGGTGGAGGATGTGGGTCAGAGGGTGTTTAAGTTTAGTTCATTATTCAATTTTGATAAATGGAGTGGCCAGAGATTTTTTTCAGCTAAGCGGGGGTTGAAATAGGGAGATCCCTTATCCCCTTTCCTCTTCACTTTAGTAGCAGATGTCTTAAGCAGGGCAGCTGTTAAGGCTAATCAAGAGAGGTTATTTAGAGGCTGGAAGGTAGGGAGAAATGAGGTGATAGTCACCCTTTTGTAGTTTGCATATGATATAATCTTGTTGTGTGAAGGAGGCAATAAAAATGACTTAAGGAATTTAAAGGAACTCATTGCTACTTTTGAGCCTATTTCTGATCAAAGGGTGAATTTGGGAAAGAGATATGTAGCAAGGATTAATGTAGAGGAAGAAGAATTAAGAATGTTGGCAGAGATTCTAGGGTGTGAGGTGAGGAATTGGCCTTTGGATTATCTTGGTCTTCCGTTAGGGGGAAACCCGAGAATAGAAGATTTTTGGAAACCAATAGTAGAGAGATATACTAAAGGACTAGCACACTGGATAAGAAGTTACATCTTAGTGGGTGGAGGAATAACTTTAATTGAGGCAACTTTAGCTAACCTACCTATTTACTACCTTTCCACCTTTAGGATTCCAGTTAGAGTTGCGGGTCAACTAGAGAAGATCATGAGGGATTTCCTTTGGGAACTAGGGGATGAGAAGAGGGACCATTTGGTGATGTGGGAGCAAATTTGCAAACCCAAGGCACAGGGTGGGCTTGGAATAGACAATCTAATTTGCAGGAATACAACACTGTTAGGGAAATGGTTATGGGGGTTTCCTTTGGAGAGTGATAGACTTTGGCATAAGGTAATTGCAAGCATTCACGGGACGTTGAATAATAGATGGGATGCAAAATTAGCCTCTTCTTCAACATCATTCTCTCCTTGGAAATCAATACAGTGGTATACCCAACTTCTATTAAGTTCACTAGATATTATGTGAATGTGGGACTCAAGTATTGTTCTGGGATGAAACCCCCCTTTAGTTTGCTTTTCCTAGCCTTTACTCATTCTCTAACTTAAAAAGTAGCCTGTCTCGAAATTTGTTATCTTCTCTCCCTTAGGGGTAAATTGGGACTTCGAGTTTAGAAGGGGTTAAGGGACAACGAGTCTGAGGCACTTAATCAATGTTGGACAAACTTTTTTTTATCAGCAAAAGAAATCTTATTAATTATATTAATTGGTGAATAAGATATTAGCTAACCTCAACCAAGGTTACAATAGTGCCCCAAAACAACTGCTGTCTAGTTAATGAGAGATAGTAAACAACCTTGGAAAGACCACTGGAGTGAGACTAAGAGATGGAAGAAGGCTTCGAGGAGACTAAGAGATGGAGAAAAAAATTGAAGATAGAAGCAACAGATCTTTTGTTCAATGAAATAAGGATTAAAGGCTCTTGTAGTGTGAAGGTAAGGGATGCTAAGAAGGCAATAGTCATGGTAGAAGGTATAGAGCAATGTTTTAAAATGCGGAGGCGGGATGCGAGGCGTTCCACTACCTAGAGGCGTGAGGCGTAGTTCAAACCGCAAGAGGTGTAAGCCTCCCGAACACAAGGAGGCATAAGCCTCCTTAAGAGGAGGAGGGGGGTTAGGAGGAGGATGAAGAGGAAGGGGGGATCTCATTTTTTTCTTTATTTTTAATAAAAATCTTTTATATTAAGAGGAAGGGGGCAAGGGGCAAACCACTTTCTTTCCCCTTATCTTTTCTTCCTTGCCTTTTCTTTCCTTTTTTCTTTTTTTTTTTCTTCTCTTTCTTTTTCTTTCCCTTCCCTTTCTTTTCTTTTCCTTTTTTTTCTTTTTTCTTTTTTTTTCTGTCTTTTTATATCAGATGTGCATGAGGCGCATGAGGTGTATGCCTCTAGCACGCCTAATGAAAAAAAACGCAAGCCTCTTGCACCTGAGGTGTACACCTCAGAGGTGTCAGCGCCTCTGGCATACGCCTCAGGGCGTTTTGGGAGCGCCTCACCTGGGGATGCCTCCCACGCCTTTTAAAACACTGGTATAGAGACAGTAAAATGGCTCACTACGTTTGTGTCTGAGGCAGCTTCCAAGGGCAAGCAGACTTATTGGTAGGGGTGCTCATAAAAAAAAATTGAAAAACCGAATCGAACCGAACCGGACCAATATGTATTTATATGTATATTATATATATATATATTTCACATATTATCTATATATTATACCTTAATATATATGTATTATATATATAAATATATATATTATATATATCTATAACATTTATAATATAAATATACATATTTATAATATACTATATGCCATTTATTGTTTATAATATAATATTATATACATTTATAATATATGTTATAAAATAAAAAAACCAAAAAACCGAACAACTGAACTGGTCAGAAACCAAAACCAACCAACTGGTTAACTGGTAGTATCGGTTTGGTTTCGGTTTGGGGATATGGGAAAAATGGTAGGACTGGTTCGATTTAAAAAAAAACATTATGGTTCGGTTAACCGAACCGTGAGTACCCCTACTTACTGGAAGGATAGACTGGAAGAATTAGGGAGAAGATATGTGGTCGAATGTCGGAAGAATGCCAAAGGATGTTTTATTGCATTCTCGGAATACTTTACAAAGGGAAGGAAGCAACTGGTAGGTTTCCCCGAGGGAAGAAAGGGTCAAGGATGTAAGCAGTAGCTGGTGTGCTTATGAACATTTTGGATCAACGGAGTATTAAAACAACAGAGGTTCCAGTAGAAGAGGTTGGTTATACTGCTCCTGAAGGCAGTGCACAACTTCAAACTGGGATTTCTTGGTGTTGGCACACAATAAAGATTAGTTTTCCTTGGCTGCGAACTTGGGAGGAGGAAAGTGGACAGGTAAATTAGTGGTTGAAGCAAACAACCTTGTCACTGACTGGAGGAAGGTTGCTGAGTTCTTGATGGTAAAGTTGAAGTTAAGAGACACTTTCATCCTCACCCCCTTTAGCAGTTGCAAAGCTGTTTTAGATCTTCTAGAAAACTCAGCACAAGTAGAAGCTGTCTGCTTTCATGATGTTCTGGGGACCTTCACAATTTCTAAGTGTTCTCTGAGTTCCAACTCCAAGGAGTTTCATGTAGTAGATGGGGTAGTGGTGCACTTAATAGGGCTGCTTTTCCATATCTGGAACTATGAAGTAGCAGCCACTATTGCAGAACTGTGTGGAGCTCGATTGGAAGGTATTTCTGGGGAGATCTACGATCAGAAGCTATCCTGTTTTGGGAGAGTTGGACCGGAGGACATTCCAAGGAGATTGGATATCAAATTGGGAGGTATATTCGTACCAGTCTGGTTAGCCTCATTCATAGAAGCTGCTCTGTGGAAGGAGGCTCGTAAGGAGGAAGATGAATGGGTACAAGATAAGGTGTTACGTGGCAAGCTGAGATTGGATTCAGCAGGTGATATCAGAAGTTTCTCACTTTTGGACAGACAAAATGGAAAGGCCATGGAAGAAGGAGAAAATGGAAAGTCCAAAACGTGAAGAACAAGGTAAAACTCTGGAGGCTGGCAGAACCTTTGCTTAGGTAGTTGGAGATGGTGCCAAGTCCAGCAGTTTGAATTCTTGGAACCATTCTTTGGCTTTGAAGGAAGGGTTTGGTTTAAGGAAAGGTTTAAACCGGCAGGTCAAACTGGGGAAGTGGCGCCCTTAAATGGTCACGTGAGAGCTCAACATGATTTGGATGGGCCTCAACTTTTAGTTGGGCCAGAGGGGATGATTGCTAAAGTGGTTCAAGTTAACCCAAGTCCTCTTCGAAGCTTCCTCGTCATGCGGTAGAAGACTTGAACTCCGCTTTAAGTAGAAGCTCATTTCAATGGGTTCCAACGTCGGGATTGCGGTGTTTATCTTAGGTCAGACGTAGCCCAAGATGTGTTAGGCGTAGTGATCTAGAAAAGAGTAGGGTTGGAGAATTGGAGGGAGGAAGAAGAGATTAGTGATTCAGATTCAAATACAGAAGATACAACAAGTATTGGTAGTTTGGTACCGTTGACCTACCGGCCTCCAAGAACTTCATCGATAGTGAGGAAAGCTTTTTTTTTTTTTAATCAGAAGACAGTGAGGAAAGCTTCTGCATTGAGTTCTTGTTCTTGGAATAAGATGTGATTGCTCGAGATCTCTGTGAGGTGGACAAAAGCCTGGATCAGAGGGTAGGCTCTATGAATGTTGTACAGGGGATCTCTCGACTGGCAAAGAGTGTCCATCTAAGGATGCAACGTCTCCAGGAGGGGCAGGTTAAACCTATGAAGTTTTTTACTGAAGCATCAGAAAAGGAAAGTCCTCTGAAAGATGCATTAATTGTCAGGGACGACAAAGGATCTCATCTTCATGAATCTCCTTCCTTGCAAGAGCAAAGTGTGGGTGGGTTTTCAGACCCTCTTCCTGGTTATAAGCCTCATCCCCCTGTTGTTGGTCCTTCCCTTCATGTCCCAGGTAGGTTTGTCCTTTCCGGTTTTTGTACTAATGGGTGTGTCGTGCCTGTTACGGAGACTCCAACTTCCCAGTTGAGAATAACAGAGGAAAGGGAGGTGTCTATAAGTTGTGATAAGGAGGAGGTCAGAATTCTTAAAAGGAAACAAGAGGAGGAGCTTGAATACATTTGGGTGCGTATCTGTACTCTTCTAGAGGAGTATAAATAGGAGGAAATCTGTCAGTCTACAGATTGGGGAATAGAGAAAGGAGTAGATTTAGATACCAATTTGACTGACCTTATCCCAGGTAAACCTCCAAGGGGCTGTCCCAACACTGATGAAGCAGTAGTCAGTGGGACTGTAAAAAGGAATGTGGAAAAGGAGAGAAAGAGAAAAAAAAAATCAGTAGTGGAAAGATTAATCTCTAGCATTGAAGGAGACCTTGAATTCAGTGCGGGGTGGGGGTGGGGGGGGGGGAGGAAGAAGGCTCTAAAGTAGGGTTGGAGGAATTACATGTGGGTCACTTACATGACTGGTAATAATGAAAATAATCAGCTGAAATGTGAGGGGTCTAGGAAGTGCTAGGAAGAGAAGGATTATCAAGGATTTACTCAGAAGAGAAAGGCCAGGCATAGTGATGCTGTAGGAAACTAAGCTAGCAAAGTTAGAAAGGAGATGTGTTAGAAGTGTGTGGAGAGCTAGAGGAGTGAATTGGACCTTGCCTCCCTCTTGGGGTGCCCCGGGGGGCTTGGTTACTCTTTGGAGGGATGATGCGGTAGAACCAGTGGAAGAGCTAATAGGTAGTTTTTCAGTTTCCTTAAAGCTCAAAAATTGTGAGGATGGATTCACTGGTTCTAACTAATGTGTACAGACCTAAGAGTTGCAGAGAAAGAAATGATATGCGGGAAGAACTGTTTGGGAGGAGATTTTAATGTGATCAGATTTTGTAATGAGTCAAATAACCGTACTCAATCTATAACAACCACTATGTGGAGATTCAATGAATTCATTAATATCTTCCATTTAAAGGAAATCCCCTTGTTGTAGGCCAACTTCACTTGGTGCAACTTTCAGGAACATCCAATCTGTTCAAAGTTGGATAGGTTCCTTTTCAATGAAGGTCACGAGACTCATTTGGGGGGTTTAGTTGCTAGAGCCTTGCTTAGATTAACCTCTGACCACTACCCAATTAAGTTAGTCCCGAAACCCCTAAGCAGCAGACGTAGACCCTTCAGATATGAGAATATCTGGTTGATTCATTCTGATTTTGTTTGCAAGATCAAGGAATGAGGAGCTAACAAGGATAAAGTGGAAATGAGTCATTTCATAAAAAACTGAAAGACTCCGTTCCAAAATCAAAGAGTTGAATAGGATCCATTTTGGGTAGATAGAGGAGCAAAAATCTTCCCTGTTTTCTTGGATCGAGGCTTTGAATGAGAAGGAATATTTAAGGCTCATTAATGAACAAAAAAGGGAGCTGAGATGGAAGTTGAAGAAAGAGCTAGATGAGGTTCTCTATAGAGAGGAAATATCTTGGAGACAAAAGTCAAGACAGATGGATTAAGGAAGGTGATGGGAACATCAAATTTTTTCATGCTATTGCAAATGAGAAAAGAAGGAAAAACTCAATGAATAAATTAAAGGTCAATGGGCAGGAAATCCTCTCTCAGGATGAAATAGCAAGGACTTTTGTGGAGCATTTTAAGTCAATTTTTAGAAGGCCTTTGAGTTCTAGGTTGAGTGTGGAAGGTGTGAATTGGCCACTATTGACTCAAGATAACCTATGTTGGTTAGAAAGGAATTTCAAAGAAGATGAAATAAAACAGGGAGTTTTCTTAATGGATGGATCAAAGGCCCCAGGCCCAGATGGTTCAACTATGGTGTTTTATTAGGATTGTTTGGATATAATGAAATAAGATCTTGTTGTGGTTTTTAGAGAGTTTGAGGACAAGCATATAATCAGTCGCGGAGTTGCTGCAACTTTCATAGCCCTAATTCCTAAAAATCAGGGGCTTGTCAACCTAGGGATTTTAGACCTAGCTTGGTGACTAGCATTTACAAAATTAGGGCCAAAGTCCTTTCCTTTAGAATTAGAGAAAAGTCCTCTCCTCTCTCATTAGCCAACCTCAAGGGGCCTTTGTGTAGACAAATAACTGACCAGATTTTAATAGCCAACGGGTGTGTAGAGGAAATGAGGTCTGGCCATCAAGGGATTGCATGTAAATTGGATATTGAAAAGTCCTATGATTTGGTGGATTGGGATTTCCTTCTTGAGGTGCTCCACAATTGTGGTTTTGGAGATAGATGGTGCAAGTGGATAAATGGATGTCTGAGTTCTTGTCACTACTCGGTTTTAGTTAACAGGGGTAGTAAAGGAATTTTTTCCAGCCTGTAGAGGCCTTAGACAAGGTGATCCACTCGCCCCCTTCTTATTCACACTCGTGGCTGATGTCTTCAGCAGGTTGATTACAAATGCCAATAGGGTTGAGGCAATAAGTGGTTGGAGGATGGGTAGAAATGGTGTGCTAGTGACCCACTTGTAGTGTGCTTATGATATCATAATTTTTTGTTAAGGAAGCAACCCACGAAAGGTGAGAAACCTTAAATATCTAATTGTTTATTTTCAAAACACTTCTAATTTGAAGATTAATTTGACAAAAGTTGCAAGGTGGGTCTCAAGTTGGAAGATGGGGTTATCGAGTCTGTTGTAAGTTGCTTAGGTTGTTCCATTTCTTCTTGGCCGCTGAAGTACTTTAGGAGCAAATCCAAGGGAGAGTAGGCTTTGGGATCCAGTGGTTGAAAATTTTGAAAAGAGATTGGCATCGTGGAAAAGGAATTGCATTTCCATAGGGGGTAGGGTTACCTTGATCATAGCCACCTTATCCAATCTACTTTTTTACCTCAAGGTGTTTCAGGATTCCCTCAAGGTAGGCCAAGAAGCTAGAAAAACTTTGAGGGACTTTTTGTGGGAACAAGGGGAGTAAAAAAAGGACCATCTAGTCAGCTAGGAGATAGTGTATTAGAGTAAGGAAGAAAGGGAATTTACGGGTTAGGAACTCTGCTTTGCTAGGAAAGTGGTTATGGGATGGCCTTTTGAGAGAGATAGGTTGTGGCATGAGGTAGCTGTGAGTATTCGCGATGTTTTGTAAAATGGCTGGGGTGCTGATGTCTCTTGTCAAGCTACTGTGGCTACACCTTGGAAAGCGATTCATAGTATCCTTCCTCTTTTTCTCAACTGTCAGGTATGACGTTTGTTTTGGTGACTACTTTTTTGGGAGGACATTTGGGTGGGTAATCAGTCTTTAAAGGATCTTTTCCCATTTCTTTACTCCATTTCTTTGATTAGGAAAGTGGTTGTTTCCAACTTGCTCTCCTCACCTATTCTTCCTTTGTCTTTGACTTGGGATTTTAGCTTCAAGAGGGGGTTGAGGGATGCTAAGGCTTCTTGTGTTTCTGAACTCTTGCTTCTTTTTGATAGTGTTTGTTTGGACCCTTCCAAGCCTGATAGAAGGCTTTGGTCACCTAGCCCAAAAGGTACCTTTTCTTGTGCCTCCTTTTTTAAGGCCCTTTGCTCCCACCCTATTCCTAGGGTTTTCCTAGTTAAGGAACTTTGGTTTAAGCCATTGCCACCCAGAAATTTTACTTTTTGTTGGGAAATGTTTCATGGAAAGATTAATACTTTGGATAACCTGCAAAAGAGAAGACCTTTCTTGTGTATGTCCCCTAACAGGTGCTTTTTGTGCAAAGCTAGTGGGTAGACTTGCTCTCACTTATTCCTATCTTGTCCTTTGGTTGCAGCTATTTGGAGTTGGATTTTCTCTTTGTTTGGGTGCAGATGGAGCCTACATACATAAGTAAGCCTACTTTTTGAGCTGGCTTTTTTTGTTTGGCCCACAAAGAGGGGGAGAATTATGTGAAAGAGTGTTAGAGCAGCCACCTTATGGACAATTTGGGAAGAAGGGAACAGAAGAATTTCCTGTGAGAAAGAAAGAAGTCTCTCAGACTTAAGGAGTGCATCTTAACAAGGGAAATACATTGGTTGATAACCCTTAACTCATTTCATTCTTATAACTTTCATGATCTATGGAGAGACTGGTTGGCAGTGGCTAATAGCTCCACAAGAAGCACCAGAAGTATTGCAAATTGGTCTCCACCTGTGGATGGGTTCATAAAATTGAACTTCGATGGAAACAATAAAGGAAATCCGGGGCACTCAGGTGTGGGTGGGGAGTTTTGAAGAATGAGGCGGGCCCAGTGGGATCAGGGCATTCTACTAGAGCTGAACTGCAAGCTGCTGTACAAGGAATTCAGATTGCAAGTCAACCACGTGTCAACAGATTATGTATTGAAGAAACTCTAAGGTGGTGGTAGGGTGGTGACAGGATCCAGATTCTTCTATTTGGAAATACAGGGGTGTATTAAGGAAAGTTAAGTGACTGACAAGAAATATGACAATCAGAATACAATGGGTGAGCAGGTCAGCCAATGCTATGGCTAATGTCTTGGCTAAACAAGGGACTATTAGGGAGATTCCTTTTGTGGTTGATTTGTAATACCTAATATTTCAGTTTCTTGGGCTCAAGGGTGTGGCTGTATCTTGTGCCCCCCAAGGGGAGCTTATAACAGTAGGGGTGCAAGTCAGGCGGGTTGGGCCAGGTTTATGGTCAACTCAGGCTCGACCCTAAAATTTGGGCTTAAGGCCTGAGCACGAGGTCAAGCTCGATTATCTCATCCCGAGCCCAGTTTGCATTGTAATTTGATGCACTCGGGTTGGGTTTGGGCCCGGGCCGGGCTCGGGTTGGTCAATGAACCCACTCTAAAATTACACATATATAAATGTATTTATGCAAATATATATTCATATATTTATGTATGTATGTAAATATGTATGCAAAATATTTATACAAATGTTATATATACAAATATGTATATATATATATATATATATATATATATATATATTTGTAAATATGTATGCAACATTTACAATACACATATATGTATAAATGTATATAATTGGGCCAGGTTCAGGCTATCTAAGGGCTAGGCCTGAGCCTGGTCTGAAAAATAAAAAAACCTGACTTCTTCGGCCCGAGCCCAGACCGTGTAAAATTCCGGGTTGAGTTGGTTCGGGCTCGGGATGGGCCCGCCCAAGTTGCACCCCTATATAACAGTTTTAATGTTTTGTCAATGTAACCTGAGGATCTATACTCGAAGTAGCAAAGAAGAGAAGAGAACCACTGAAATGAAGAGAATGTCAGACTGTACTAGCCAGTCGACCAGTCTTTTATTTATAGATGAATGTAGTACAAGGTACAAGAAATTATTGGGATGCCCCTGATTAGTGATGGGACACCCAGATGACTTAAATCATTAAACATGATTAGGCCCATTAACACAGGCCCAGTTACAAGATAAGTTAAACATAAGAATGGACTAATAAGAACTCTTATCAACCGAACATCACTCTAACATTCTAACACTCTCCCTCAAGCTAAGCATGGATATCAATCATGTTTAGCTTGCCAAGTATGTCCCTGAACTTTGTTGTTGCCAGCCCTTTTGTTAATACATTTGCAATCTGCATCTCTGAAGGAGTATAAGGCACGCAGAGTTCTCCTGAAATAATTCTCTCTCTGACAAAGTGTCAATCAATTTCAATATGTTTTGGTCCTGTCATGCTGCACGGGATTGTTGGCAATGTTGATAGCAGCTTTATTATCACAATACAGCTTGAGAGGACCCTCGGTCTTGATACCAAGATCATTAAGGAGAGTTCTGAGCCATAAGAGTTCAACAACCCCGTGTGCCATAGCTCGGTATTCTGCTTCTGCATTTGGTCTAGCCACAACATCCTGATTCTTACTGCGCCATATGACTAGGTTTCCTCCCAAGAATGTACAATAACCTGAGGTTGATTTTTTGTCTCCAACAGACCCAGTCCAATCAGCATCAGTGTAGGCTTCAATTTCAAGTTTGTTGTTTTTCCTGAATAGAATTCCTTTCCCTGGGCAAGTCTTCAAGTATCTGAGAATTCTTTCCACTGCTCTAATATGAGGGGTCTTTGGTGAGTGCATGAATTGATTGACAACATGCATTGCATAGGCAATGTTTGGCCGAGTAAGGGATAAGTATATCAGTTTTCCTACCAATTTTTGGTACCTTTCCTTATCACAGTATTCCTCACCCATTGATTCTTGTAATCCATGGTTTGGTTCTATTGGAGTTTCTGTTGGCCTGCACCCCCTCATGCCTGTTTCCTCTAGGAGATCTAGCACATATTTTCTTTGACATATGTAGATTCCTTCTCTTGATCTAGCAACTTCAATCCCAAGAAAGTATCTCAAATTTCCCAAGTCTTTGATCTCAAATTCTGAAGCTAAGAACTCCTTCAGCCTCTTCATCTCTTTCACATCATTTCCAGTAATCACCATATCATCCACATACACAATGAGTGTTGTAAGTTTGTCATCCTATCTCCTTGTAAACAATGTATGATCTGCACTGCTCTGAGTGTACCCCACTTTCTTCATGGCCAAACAAAGTCTCTCAAACCATTCCCGGGGAGATTGCTAGTTTACATACCTTCTTTCCAACATCATATCCAGGTGGGGGTTTCATGAAGATCACCATTTAGGAATGCATTCTTCACATCCAGCTGATGAAGTTCCCAAGAGAATTTTGCTGCTAGTGACAGTAGAACCCTGATTGTGTTGAACTTTGCTACTGGGGCAAAGGTTTCCTTGTAGTCAATTCCTTCCTTTTGTGTAAACCCCTTTGCCACAAGTCTGGCCTTGTACCTCTCAATTGACCCACCTTCCCTGTACTTTACTGTGAATACCCACTTGCACCCAACAGTGCCTTTCCCCTCTAGCAAGTCCACCAATTCCCACGTTCCTGCTTTCATTAGGGCTTTCATCTCCTCATTCATGGCTTCTTTCCACCTTGGATTAGATGCTGCCTCTGAATACCTGGAAGGGACACATACAGAGGAAAAAGCAGACACAAAGGAATGATAGGCAGGGGATAAGTGTGAGTAAGAAACATAATCAACTATGGGATACCGAGTGGTACAAGAACGAACAGGCTTACGGAGAGCAATAGGAAGATCCAAATCTGAATTGAGTGAGTCTGAATTACCTTGGATTGCAAAGACAGATTGATCTAAGTTCAACTGGTTGCAATCATGAGGTTGAGGGCCCTTCTTCCTTCTATTGTATGTAAGTATCTCTTTCTCTTGTTTACTGGAACCTTCAGAAGCATCAGCCAAATCTGGAGAAGTAACTGGCACAGTGGGAGTCTCACTAGGTTGACCCGGAATGTTACAGCTAGGAGTAGTGGAGGGTGATGAAAGGGGAACAAAAAAGAAGGGAGAATGAGAATCCTCTTCCAACTCACTACTCTCCCCCTGAAGAGGATTCTGAGAAGATTGGAAATAGGGTTGAGACTCAAAAAAGACTACATCTCTGGTGACATATTTTTTCTTGGAGACAGGATCATAACACTTATACCCCTTTTGCGTAGGAGAGTACCCCCAAAATATTCCCTTTGTAGCCTTAGGATCCAGCTTGGTTTTCTTTGGATCCTTCACATGTACAGCCAAAAACCGGTGGGGGAAGAGGAAATTCTGGAAGAGTGGGACACAAAACAGAGAAAGGAGTCTTCATACCCAGTACCTTAGATGGCATTTGATTTATCAGGTATGATGCAGTGAGAACAGCTTGAGACCAATATTGCTTGGGCACATTGTGCTGGAAAAGAAGGGCTCGAGCTGTCTCCAATAGGTGCCTGTTCTTGCGCTCAGCAACCCCATTTTGCTGAGGGGTGTAAGCACATGATGATTGATGTAACATGC
Organism: Nelumbo lutea; assembly: GCF_056320005.1. NCBI lineage: Eukaryota > Viridiplantae > Streptophyta > Magnoliopsida > Proteales > Nelumbonaceae > Nelumbo > Nelumbo lutea. The sequence continues at coordinate 211,331,712 of NC_142684.1, forward strand.
CTGCATCTTCCATGAATGAGTTCAGGGATCTTTCAAAGTATTTAGCTGCATTGTCTGAACAGAATTGCTTGATCTTTTTATCAAATTGTGTTTCAACCATCTTGCAAAACATCATAGTTATCTGGGGAACTTCATCACGTCCTTTCAACAGATAAATCCAAGTGTACCGAGAATAATGGTCAATAAAACTGATAAAGTAACGGAAGCCATCAATGGAAACAATGGGTGAAGGACCCCAAACATCAGAATGAACCAAATCAAAAGTGCAGCCACAAGTTCGGGAAACAACATTGCTAAAGAAGAAAAAGACAAATGACCTAGCCTAGCATGCCACAAGTGCAGCCTAGCTATTGACTCCACACTTTCCGGACTAGTAGTAGCAGAAACTTGCAACGCTGAGCTGACATCCTCATCAAAATAGTAGAGGCCCCCATACTCATGACCACTCCCAATCGTTCTCCTCGTCAATCTGTCCTGGAGGGCACAATGAGAAGGAAAGAAAGTTATACTGCAGTTCAAATTTTTTGTAAGCTTTGAAACAGACAACAGATTTGAGGTAAGACTAAGAACATGTAGGACTGATTTAAGAGAGAGATCCTTGCTTAGGTCAACCACCCCCTTTCCAGAGATGGTGGAGAGGGACCCATCAGCTACTCTCATCTTATCCTGGCCAGACAACAAATGATATGTAGAGAATAAGGAGGACATATGTGTCATATGGTCAGTGGCTCCGGAATCAATCACCCAAGAGGTAGAATTAATGGAACTAGTTGCACTAAATGCAAAGGCTGTACTTGATTTGGCAAGAGAGGTGGAAGCTAAAGAATTGTTCTTCAGACGGGCTAATGCTCAGCTGAGAACCTCTACCTCACTAGCTGTGAAGCCCGAAGTACTTGGTCCAGAGGAGTCGGCAGCCTGCCTTGCGGTGGAAGAGGACACTGTCTGAGTACTCTGTGAGTTGTCACTACTGTTGTTGGTGGCAAGATTCCCCCTTGCTGTGTGGCCCTTATGTTGTCTTTTGTCCTTTGTCAGAGCAACTGGCTTCAGATGAGGGTACAAGACCCAACATTTCTCCTTTGTGTGTTTCTCACCACCACAATGGGTACACTTGAGGGCCTTCTTGTCTGAAAATCTATTCCCCTTAGTGGAGACTAAGGCTGAATGTTCTCCAGGTAGTTCTGTTGACTGTGTCTGGGAGTCAACTTGCATCTCCTTTCTCCTTACTTCTTCATTCCTCACCAGGTAGTAGACATGGTGAAGCTTAGGTAATTCATCTCTCCCTAGAATCTATGACCTTATACCTTCATATACAGGGTCAAGGCCTGCCAGAAACTTGAAGGCTCTGCCCTCCTCAATCTACTTGTCATGCCTCTCCTTATCCTTGGCATTTTCCCAATCCCAAATCAAGTGGTGGTCAAGCTCTTCCCAGAGGCCTTCCAGTGTTGCAAAGTATGTTGCCACGGACAGGTCTCCTTGCCTTAGGGCTGCAATGTCTTGGTTCAGCCTGTAGATTCTAGCATTGTTCTTTTTCTGGCCGTATGTCTTAGATACTTTCTCCCAAATTTTAGCGGCTGTAGGGAAGTGATGAACAGTTCTGGCCACCCGAGGAGTCATGGAGGCCAGCAACCAAGACATGACTGTGGCATTTTCCTTGCGCCACGGTGTATTCTGGACTGCCAATTTCTGGTTGTTTCTTGTCTCCATCCAAATAGTCTGTGAGATCACGAGAGGTAATGAACAGCATTGCTGAGACAGACCACTCTCTGAAGTTATACTCATCCAGCAGCACACTTGTAATCTGCAAGCTGTGCAGATTAGGGTTTTCCAGGTTTGAGGACCTTGTGACAGGTTTGTTATCTCTAGAGGAAAATTCACCAGATAACTTCAGTCCAAGAGTTGTTCACAGTGCTGTAGGTGGTTCTGTTTAGGACTGGCCGAAGTGGTCACAGTGTTCACAGTGCTGGTAGAAGTGTTCACAGTGCTGGGTACAGTAGCAAGTAAAGGTCTGTAACTAAACCAGTTCACAGTGCTGGTAAAAGTTCAAGGCTGCAACTGTGCAGTGCTGAAGTAGGGCTGGTAACCGACCTGAAAAAAAAAAATCTGTAACTGAAGTTGCCACAGTTCTGTAAGAGTCTTGCTGATGCACCGAAGCTGCAACTGTAGAAGAGGCTAAGTCTTTACCACTGTTCTGCGGAAGTCTTGCTGGAGCACCGAAGCTGCAACTATAAAGGAAGCTCTCCCCCTTTTGGCTAGTGCTAGGACTGCTGAAATCATTCCTCAACTAGGTCTGTCCTATACAGACCTCTCTTAGTAGCCCAATAGCTACTACTTGCTGGAAATAACCTAGTAGGACATCTACTTCTGGGTCCTACTTCCCTTGAGTCCTACAACCAAGAGAAACCCTAGGTTCAAACTTGCTTTACTCTCTTATACTCCTAGGTCTTTACTGCAGCAACCCAGAAAAGGAAGAGAGAAGATGAAAAGACAGCAAGAGAAGAGAGCGCGCCTGCTGAAACCAGGAAGGAGCTAATGCTCTGATACCATGTAATCTGAGGAGCTATACTCGAAGTAGCAAAGAAGAGAAGAGAACCACTGAAATGAAGAGAATGTCGAACTGTACTAGCCAGTCGACCAGTCTTTTATTTATAGATGAATGTAGTACAAGGTACAAGAAATTGATGGGACACTCAGATGACTTAAATCATTAAACAGGATTAGGCCCATTAACACAGGCCCAGTTACAAGATAAGTTAAACATAAGAATGGGCTAATAAGAACTCTTATCAGCCGAACATCACTCTAACATTCTAACCGTCAATATTCATTTATCAAAAAAAAAAAAAAAGAACAACTGCTGTCTAGTTTTCTAGAACAAAGTTACAGTAGTGCCCAAAACTGTTGTCTAGTTTTCTAGAATAAGGTTACAGTAGTGCCCAGAACAACTGCTGTCTATAGACCCCTTGTTTTGCTAAAGTGAGCCCATTTTCTTTCCTTCTTACCCAATTGAAGCTAACATCCAACTCCTGTGACAGGCTCTCCATTTCTCTAAAAGTGTGGCTATAGGTCCATGGCACTTGAAACTTACTCCTGGCTCAAGAAACAACCAGTTTTGAGTCTACTTCTACTTCCAAGTGTTGGACAAACTTCAATTAACCTTTTTGGATCAGTCAATGGAGGACACTAGAGTGTGGTCCTGTACTCCTAATGGGGCTGTTACTTGTGCTTCTTTTCTCAATGCCCTCTTGCAGTCCAACACCTTGGGAGAGGGCCAAATTCAGGCTTTGTGTTGGGATGTATTTCTTGGAAAGTAAACACTTGTGATATGTTTCAAAACAGAAGGCCAAATAAATGTCTATCGCCTCACATGTGCTTCCTTTGCCTTGAAAGTTACAATAGTGTTTGGGACTTTTGTTGTTATCTTTTTGGTTATAGGTGGAATTCTCCGCATGATATTGTGAGCCTTTTCAGCCCAAGTTTCCTAAGACAATCAAGAAAGAGAGAAAGAATTATGTGGAAAGCAATTTGGGCTGCAGTAGCGTGGACTATTTGGGAAGAAAGGAATGAGAGGATCTTTAATGAGAAAAGTAGATCAAAAGAGGAAACTTTTGAAGCTATAAAAATCAGAGCAGCATATTGGTTAAAGACACTTGATCTTTTCAAAGACTGTTCAGTGAATGATATCTTAAGGGCATGGACTGAGTGGCATTTTCTTCTAAAGAAAAGGAAAAGTTATTTATGGAGTGGTTACGCCCAACAGCTAATAAAGTAAAACTAAACTTTGATGGAAACTTCATGGGAAGCACGGGAATGGCAGGTATTGGAGGAGTATTTAGAGATTCTACAGGGAAAGTGTTGACTAGGTTTTCAGGACCTTTGGGATTGGGAGACTCACTAAAGGCTGAGCTGATGGAACTGCTGCAAGGCTTGAGACTTGCTAAGCAATCAAGATTTCGGCACTTGGAAGTAGAGGGAGACTTAAAGCTGATCATTTCTTGGGCCAGGAATAAAGAGCTTGTGCCATGGATCTATAGGCATGAGTTTAGGGAAACAGAGAGCACCACACAGGAGCTGAATATTACTTTCAATTGGGAAAGGACTGCAAATGGGATGGCAAATTCTCTAGCAAAACAAGGGTTACATAGTCAAAAGTTGTTTTGGGCGTTATTATAACTTTTGTAACTTTGTTGGGGATTTGAATTGACTCTTACTAGCAAGGGGGACTCGTGCTAAGCACGGGCAATTACCCAAAACAGATTACTATAGAATCATGTACCGAGAAAGATTACTTAATGTTAAAGGTAATATTACTTAATGTAATTAAATGGAAGCGCTTAATTAATTAACTTACCAGAATGTAAATTTTTAAATAGTTATTATTAATTAATGCTAGTAAAACTAAAAGCATAAAATGTAAAAGCAAAACAAAATACAAAAAATAAAAACTAAAATCCAATATAAAAATATTATTTTGTAAATAAAAGAAACATTTAAATTTGAAATTACATGACTAAGTAAGAAAAATAGTTATGCAACACAAAAAAAGAGGGATGAGATAGAATTTGAAGAACGAAAATGTTTGGAAGAAAGAAATTAGGGGTCTCAAAAAAAAAAAAAACTTAAGAAGGCAAAACACAAAGAAAAAAAAGGAGAGGGAAGTGTGAATTTAATTTTACATAAATATATATAAAAAACTATATTCCATGATATAATATACTATATAATAAAGATATTATTGATGCACATTTCCAACTATTGAAATAAATTTGGGCTTCAAAATAAAGATTAAAATAACCTTGGCACAAGGATTAAAATTAAAAAAAATGCCAACTTCCAAGGTTCGATGCCGATATGATTAACAGCAAAAATGGAATAGTTTTAGTGTAAAAAAAAACTTAAAACAAGGGGTGGAAAGGGATCACCTATCTCCTCCCACCTTTGTGGGGGGGGGGGGGGGTTAAGAGGGTTTATCTCACCCCACCTTTGTAATTTTAAACATCCCCCTCAAATTTACTAAGACCTCCCCTCTTTTTAAAATGGATTAATGCCTCCCCTAGTGGGTGATATCATGGAACAAAAACATCCCCCCATCTTTGTATGGGACCTCACCTACAGATAAATGTTTCCAAAAACCCTTTTTTGCCCCTAGGTTGCTTTAGCCACCTGTATGAGTGTTAAGTTGACCAATCAGCTCTCCTCTCTCTCCATTTTCTCATTTGTGATTCTGATAATGTACACTTGTACATAATGTAGTCGGGTGAGAGCATAATCCAGCCCACCTCTCCCAAGAGGCACCCCCAATCTGCAAGGGGCTGTGAGGACCAAATCCAATTTCTCCCCGGTGGCAGTGATTCGATGAAGGACCCACCATCCTGAGATTCCCAAATCTATTTCATCTTCACTCCTTCGTTGTCACAATAACCTTCTGTTGCTAAGTTGAGTAAAATCAAACACCTAACTATCCAAGTGTGCTCACATCAAAACTAGCAGCTAAGGCTTCCATGAACTCCTTGGTTTCAGACCTTGCAATGGTACCGGGATTGTTTCACCAGATCAGATGTTGTCATGCCAATGCCACTTTCAATGGTCTTGTCATGAACGATATGGATGAAGAGCTTGGGTTGTGCATCCAGCTTGTTCTTGCCTGTTAAAGAGCATTGGAATTTGGAAGCAGTTTGCATCCTTCATTATCTAAAAGGAAGGTACTATCCAACAAATTCACCCAGCATTGAACCTATAAACCCATCAGGGCATATTTGTCTTTTAAATCATTCCATTGGACATAACAGCTAAAATGTGTCATGGGAGGTATTAGTCCATTTTGAAAAGGTAAGGGAGGTCTTAGTATTTAGCATAAACTTGAGGGGAGGTTTAAGTCTTTTACTTAGTTTTGCCATGTCTCTAAATTTGAAGTATTTAACATTTTGAAGTCCATGCAGCAAAAGAAAATAAAACGTTAAGCATCATTACATCAATCTGAAGTCTAACTTTAACATAGAAGAAATCTTATCATGTTCCAGTCATACTGGGGTAAGATATGGAAGGACAACCAGCTTGAATAATTTATCAAAACAAAAAAACAAAAAAGGCAACCAGCTTGAACAAATCTTAATTGAAAATAGAAATTATTTAAAATAACTTCGCTAAAATAAAATACAACAAGATGACATGATTACGGAGGAGTATCTGGAGGAATTAGGTGCGCCTGCATTTTCTGTAGAGGAACATATGGTGGATTGTCATATGTGGCCTGTATGTTAGAGTTTTTTCATATAGGAAGCCATTATATCTGCTGGTTCAACAGCTCACTGCTCACCTAGGAACATAACAAAAAGAAATAGATATATTGTTTAAAAATTTATAAATACCAAGAGTGTGCCAAAATAGATTAACCAAAAAAAAAAAGAACTATTGATAGGTTTGACAGCTGTTTGAGAATCAGAAAAAAATGCTACATAATTCCATGTTTTATCTCTAACCTGTTGAACAACCATCGAAATCACCTTTAGCCTATATATTTTCTGACTTCTAATCTCACTCCAACCTGCAGCACCCATGAAATATATCGGTATTTGAGTACCCTACCAGATCTGCAACTTCAATATTAGGAGACCAGATGCAAACTGAGTCAATATTTGGGTGGCTACTGCATAACAAATGTAAGCTAGTGTTATAGACCTGATGCAGAAGAGACTTTGAAGTTAACAGCAAATATCACCTGGAGCTTGGCTACTAGTGATCTGTTAGTTTGAGTTAGCACCCATTGAGTTGAGGTTTGACACTGCTGAAACACCATATAATTTCTCACTGCCAAATATAATAGCAAGTTACAGAAATCCAACTTAAAGCTTCCAGTGACAATTTCCTTGTCATCAATTCTATCCATCAAGAAAACAGTAGGTTGTCTCCAGTTCTGATGGTTGCTCACCCTGAACCTGAAACCAGAAGAAGCAAACCATATAAGCATAGGTACATGAACAATTGGGAAAAAAAAGATGAATAGATTGTTTAGCCTCTTTGTTTTGCACAATAAATTAGGGGTGATCATTTGAGCCAAGCCCGCACAAGTCCGGCCCAGAAATTCCGGGCTAAGGCATGTGTTTTGTGTTCAGGCCCGGCCTGGGCCCACATCGGGCTTGCAAATTTTATGTCTGGGCCTGGGCCTAATACTTTGAGCCCGGCATGGCCCGCATATATTTAAACATACACATTTTGTGTATAATGTATATATATGTAGTATGTACACATGTTATTTTACATTATATTATATATTTTATATATAAATGTTATAATATGACATGTATAATTTATATCATATAATATTTTATATTATATAATGTATAAAATAATTTTATATAAATGTTATATGTCATTTAGTATAAAATATTATATATATATATATATATATATATATATATATGTGTGTGTGTGTGTGTGTGTGTGTGTGTGTGTAATGTTTTATATATGAAAGACATAGGCCCCAAAGCAGGCCTGGCCCAGCCAAGGACCATATAGACCTGGGCTAGGGCTTATGTCTCAGGACGGGGCTGACGGGCCAGGCCCAGGCCTAGGCTATAGCCCTTATCATAAGTGCAAAGCCTGGCCCGGCCCATGACCACCCCTAATTCAATAAATCCAACAAATAATCAACCAAAGAACACATAGTGGAGTTCGATTGAAGTTTAAAAATCATACTTTAGCTTCATTATTCTCTTCCGCACCATCTTCTTTGTTGTGCTCATGGCCAACTGTTGTTTCTTTATCAGGACCAGAAATAACAATCACTCTTATCATCACACCCAGGAAGGCCTTCTCAATTCTAACATTTGCTGATAGAATGGTACCACCTTTGCCCATCACATCACCAGTCTTGGAAGTAGGACATAGCATATGAAAAGACCTATGTTTTGATAAATAAAATTAAGTAATAAACAAAAACATGAAAAACCCGGACTAAATAATGAATAAATTAACAGAAAATTCAATTGATTGACAAGGAATATGTTGGTCTCTTTACAGTGGGTGGGGAGATCAGCAAATACTTTGTCCAACGTGTTAGCTAAGAAAGGGGTAAATCGGGAAGAATTGTTTTCGGCTCAGCTGTGATTCCTGTATTTCTTTCCTAGTTTACTTGTAAGATTCAAGGAGGGGCTGCAGCTCGCACCTCTTGCTGGGATGTTGTATGAATTCACAACTCTAAATCAGCTTTTGAACTAATAAAATTTACTATTATTCATAAAAATAAAAATACTATCTTGGTTCAAAGAGGCTATAAAAACATAAAACAATCAAGAAACAGGAGAAATAAGTGACAGTGAAACCTGCAGAAAAAGAACCAGCGAGCTTTTGCAGGGAGAAGAAGCCACTTGGGAACTAATCCCAATTCCAAAAAAACAATATTGTGCAAAACATTGAGAAGAATGAAAGGAATTGGGACCTCCAGCAATGAACATGCGGCCAGAAAAGAAGGTGGAGTGTCTAATTGCAAAAAAAATAAAGAAATAGAATGAACTCAATGAAGAAGCCACAATAGAACCAAACCTGCAAAACATTGACAAGAACAGAAGGAATGAAGACATTCAACAAATGAATATACACAGGCCTACAAAACATAATAAATACAAAGAGAAGAACATCCACAAACCTGCAAACAAGAGAAGAAGCACAACGGAGAAGTGGAAGCCAATAGGAGGGAAAAATCAAAATATGTTCATTGTGAAGGAACAAGATAAATATAAATGTATACATATTATATGCATATGCATATGATGTATATGTACATGCACATAATACCATATACATGTCTATTGATCCATGTATATCCTACAAAAGTAGTAGCTTATCATTTGTATCAACATGATCAGTTAATAAAAGCATGTGAGCATTTGCACATTAATGTGTCACATTTTTTAAATAAAATACCATTAGCAAGCCCTGGATTCAAATTTGTTAGCTCAAATTATAAATATAAAAAGAAAGAGGTAGAGGTGGTTTGAATTTTATGTTACTCAGATGCAGCAAGGACATTGCTAGACACAGTGTTGGATATGATATGCAACATGGTACAGAACCATTGTACAGGTATCAGGGTATCATAGATCATGATGACACACCTATAAGTAAAAAAAAGGAAAATAGAAGAATAATATCATCATTAATGGAATGATCTGACCTCAATAATCTGATGAACTAAATTGGAGAGGAATTGAATGAATGGACATCCTTCCATAATGGTGATTGAGATTGGAGTGGGATGGCTTAACTATTAGTTTTTTTTTATTTCTGTTAGACCATTAATGATGAAATGCAACATTTCAGAAAGATGAGGTTGATTGGGAGCCTGGAAATTTTGATGGGCTCAGGTGTTAAACTAGGATATGTTCTCCTAGGTGGAATTCATGAATTGGTGGGTTCTTTCATCTGCATATGCTACACAAGCACTTAATAATTTTAAGTTCATCTTTGGGCATTTTGGAGTTTTTATCTTTTATCCTTATGCATATAATGAGATTACACTTATCCTTGCTAGCAGCTTTCATCTTAACTTGGTATTCCTTTGTTATTTTCATTTTTCTTACAATGTTTTATTTTCTTTCAATAATTCACAGGCGGCTGAAGAAGCTGTGAATGTTTTCTACCATTATACATACGAAGGCAATGTGGACATTGACTCTATCACAGACCCTAGTATGAAGGCCTCCATACTTGCACAGATTAATCACTTTGGGCAGACACCAAAGCAGTTATTCCTGAAACCCCATGTCAAGCGGCGGTGTGACAAGAAGCTTCCTCCTCATCCACTTCGAAACTGTAACTATCTTATTCCATATGAAATCCGTAAGAGTTCATCTTCAATAACTCAGATCATCATGTTTCATGATAAGATCCTTGTAGCTGGGGCAAATAAGTTGCTTAAACCCCGGACTTTCACCAAATATGTTGCATGGGGTTTCCCAGATCGTAGCTTGAGATTCATTAGTTATGATCAAGACAAACTCCTCTCTACACATGAAAGTCTTCATGGGGGCAACCAGATTCAGTGTATTGGAGTTAGCCATGATGGCAAAATTTTGGTCACTGGTGCTGATGATGGGTTGGTTTGTGTCTGGAGAATCAGTACCGGTGGGCCCCGTAGTCTGCAACACTTGCATTTAGAGCGGGCTCTTTGTGCTCACACAGCAAAGATCACATGTCTCTATGTCAGCCAACCTTACATGTTGATAGTGAGTGGTTCAGATGATTGCACCATTATTTTATGGGACCTTAGCTCCTTGGTTTTCATAAAGCAGCTACCTGAGTTTCCTGCACCAATTTCAGCTATTTATGTAAATGATCTTACAGGAGAGATTATGACAGCAGCAGGAGTTTTGTTTTCAGTCTGGAGCATTAACGGTGACTGCCTTGCGGTGGTCAACGCCTCCCAACTTCCGTCTGATTTCATTCTCTCAGTAACTAGTGCAGTATTCTCTGATTGGATGGATACAAATTGGTATGTTACTGGCCATCAAAGTGGTGCTATCAAGGTATGGCACATGGTGCATTCCTCTGATGAGGCTAGCAGCTTGAACAAGATGGCCACTAATTGGATGGGAAGAGTGGGGCTGAGTGGTAAGGTGCCAGAGTACAGGTTGGTCCTTTACAAGGTACTCAAATCCCATAAGTATCCAGTTACTGCTCTTCGTCTTACAAGTGATCTCAAGCAGTTGTTGAGTGGGGATTCTGGTGGGCATCTATTGTCTTGGACTCTTCAAGATGAGAACCTCAGAGCTTCATTTAATCAGGGGTGATATTGATATTGATGAAACACAGTTGATTATTCTGGCTTGTCTTATTCAGGCAATTTTTGATACTCTATCCATAAACCCTGACCTGGAAATTAGTCATTGTCGAGTAAGGAATTGTATACATCCAAGATTCCAAGGAAGGAGCAAGACACCAGGGCTGGCCTCAAGAACTGAGGGAGCGGGTTGTGAAGAATGAAAAAGCTTCAATAAGGTGCACACTTGAAGAAAATAGACAAGTTTACAGATGCAGATGGTGAAAGCAATGATTCATTTGGATTTTGAATGAGATAAGATGGGGGCACTTTGGTGCATGTGTTAATTGGCGACAATCGTGGTTTTTATTTGCTGACACATTGGTCTATAGGTATTGATGATTTGATGTAAATATGTGGCGACTAACATGTCTAGTAAAGTTGTATAGTGGAAGAGTGCTTCTCGGGAGGGCTGATCTGGCACAATTATCTGGCGGGTACATGTAAGATGATGGCTGGTCGAGTGGTTTCATCTAAATTCGTTTTGTATGGTGCGATTGGTACCTGTAAAACATTTTTTTGCTGTGTAATGAGCAATGGCTTCATCTCTCACACAGACTCTGCACAAATGGAACTTTGGTCCAGGCCACTGTCCTGCCTTTCTAGTCGTGCTTCATCTGTCACTGTCAGACTTAGAAAACTTGTCCGCCCGCCAAATAGTGGGATGAGCTTTCCTTTTTTTAAGGAAAAACTAGCGAGGGTGGCCCCTGCGATGTAAAGGGAAAGGCAAGATTAATATGATTTTTCTTTTAAATAACATCATTTTCTAATCTCTCTCTCTCTCGACTGTTCTTCAAATTTTATTTTCGAAACATGCACTTGACTTATCTTCATAACAGAACAACAAATGAAAAAAAAAAAGTATATTCTTAGTTGTATATTCTAATCTCCTAGGAGAAAACAGTTACCTGGATGTGCATTTACCCATCTTCTTTTATTTTTTCATATAAACAAAGCAATGACCATTTTAACCATAAAAAAATTATTATTAAAAGGGGCATTTTTTCTATTTAAGGCCTCGTTCGTTTTGCAGATTTTGGAAGCGGGGAAAGTCGGTTAATGGGATTTTGATTTTTATTGACCAGCTCTCCCATGTTCTTTTTCAAGATTTAGGTGGGACTCACAGTAAATGCCTTTTCCTTCGGTATCACTTACTTGGAAAAGTGTTACCTTTCTCCCACTTGGTACCAAGTGGAGAGTAAATGTTCAAAATATAATATGTCAAAAATGCTCATTTAAAAAATATAATTCAAAAAGCATGGACTTTGACCGAAGGGTAAAAATGATAAAACATAGAAAAATTAACCTCTTACCTGGGAAAGTGGGTAAGGCAAAAGAACATGGGGAAGTTGAAAATGCTCATTTACTCGGGCAAATTTAACAAAAAAGAACATGGGAAAATACATTTATTCGGGTAAATGTTTCCTGGGAAACACTTGCCTAGGTAAGTGCACTTATATGGGTAAATGGCCTCTTTCTAGACGAATAAGGCCTAAGTGTTAGCAACTTTCTCCCCAGGTGAGAAAATTATCTACCCACCTAGGAGATGAGTATCATTTACAAGTGATACCCAGGAAAACTTTTCCTTGTCCTCACATAAATCTAAAAAAAGAATGTGGGCTTCATGGTCAATGGGAATTAAAACCCCATTGACCAACTTTCCCCTCTCTCAAAATCTAAAAAAGAACACCACCTTGGTTGTAAAATTTGAAGTTCAGATTATATAAAAATTCTAATGAAAACTAAAAATTAAATTCATTGCCAAAAATGATATCTATATAATCTAATGTTATTTGAGAGCAAAAGTAAAACCATTTTGAAAAACATATTACCTAATTATTTTGTGGATATACGGAGCCATCGTGGAAGTATCCTACAAATAAATCAACAAAAAATAGGTTATCCAAAATAAAAAATAACAAAATAAAAATGTCTATATCCCTATTATAGCCTTTTATAGGGATATGCAACATTTTCCTTAAAAAAACTACTAAATCCCATTAAACCCCTACTTCCCCCCTCCCAACCCCCTCCCCCTCTCCCTTTTCCCCTCCCTCCAACAATATAGACTTGGTAAAAAAAGTCTAACAGTGCACATCATACTTTATTTAATTTCACATAATGTAATTTTTCAAAATCTTTATTAATTATTTTAATGTAGACTTATTCATGGATCAGGTAGCCCAGCGGGTTGGCCCTGGTCAGACCCACTCTTGAGCTAGCTTGAACAAAATTTCAAGCCCACAAACTAGGGCTTTCTCAAATAAGCCCAGCTTGAGCCCAACTTGATAATATTACATATATAATAAATAATATATAATATATTAATTATTAAATTATTACTAAATACTAATTTATTAAAAGTATATATTATTATTAAATTAATATAATATTAGCTTATTAATTGCACCATAGGTAAGATTATTTATGCTTAGATCAAGTTTTGGACCTTATATAAAGGTTGGGCATGGGCTCAAACTTAGACACTTTATGTTAATATAGAGGCAAAACCTGGCTTGTAAAGTGTTCGGATGAGACCAAAATAAAAGTATACTAAATTAATTTGGTTAATTTACCTAATTGAATTATTTAGAAAATTTTCAAAGTTATGCTTGGGCGAAATATATAGTGCACTCTATTAAAATAGCCACAACATGGATTTTGCTTTATAATAATTATTACAATTGCAATCAGCAGCTAGCGATTTCTCTCTCTCTCCCTAGCCATCAATTGAAATTTTGAATTTTTATTTTATTTCATTCAAATATATGCAAAAAAACAAAATACTAAAAAAAACGTATTTATTGTTTGAAAAAGAGGCACATGGCATGAGATGGGTGGATTACATGCATGCATTCATACCAATAAAATATATTCCAACACCCTACTAACATTGTTTTCGAGATTGGCAAAGATTGAGACCTACTGTACGGTTGGACAAAAACCTTACTTTGGCTCAAAAATCCATCTTCACAAAACAGCCTGAACCACGATTACATAATAAAGGAAGACAATGAAGAAACGGTATTTCAAGAGTGTGAAATTGTAAATCAACAATCATACCAAACAAAGCAAAAGAAGCAGTCGAACCCCCTTTTCTGCATTGGAAAGAAAGATAAGGAAGAAAAATGAGAGACAAAGAGACAGGAGAACAAAAAAGAGTGGGGAGGTTAGTCCAAAGAAGAGAAACAGTAGAGGCATGAGATAGATGAAGAATAGAGGCTAGGATTTTGCCTAGAAGTTGAGAAGAATGAGAGAAACAGAGAATGGTCAAGAGAGAGGTTAGGTCTAGAGGTTTGAGTTTATACTTCGCAGGAAACGTAACCAAAAAAGATACCGATTTCTGAAAGCTATACTATCAACATTGAGATGAACAGCTCCCTTGGAGACGGAAAGAGTAACCACTCAACCACTATTGGGAAGGAACCTATCAAGTTTCTTGATAAGAGACAATGGTTCACAGTTCACACGTGCCACACGAGTGAAAAACACCCGTTAGCCAGCACACTCTTTTATATGGTGAGATTCCATTTGCTGAGTGTAGAAAGTGGTCCCGAATTTTATTTCTTGAGGCTGTCTTTGGTTGCAGTGCAAATAAACTTGCACTGATGCAAAACCCTGGCAGTGCAAATGATTTGAGTGTAATTTCTGACCTATTTTTGTTTCAAAATTTAGCTTATTTTATTTGATTTCAGTGCAAATGAAGTAAATTAAGACATGGAGCAGAATAAAGTAAAATCCAAGACAAAATTAAACAAGAATTTGCATTTTTTTTACATTTACACTCCCATGCATTTGTACTAATGCAAATAAATTTGCATTGCAACCAAACACAGCCTAAGGCTCAGTTTGGAAGGAGTACAAATACAAATATGTAGAGTACAATACTTTGTATTTTGTATGAATTTGCACTGTACATAGTTGTATTTGTACTCCTTCCAAACTGAGCCTAAGGTTGTGTTTGGTTGCAATGCAAATAAATTTGCACTGGTACAAAATCATGGCAGTGCAAATGATTTGAGTGTAAATTCTGACCTATTTTTGTTTCAATTTTTAGCTTATTTTGTTTGATTGCAGTACCAATGAAGTAAATTAAGACATGAAGCAGAATAAATTAAAATCCAAAACAAAATTAAACAATAATTTGCATTTTTTACATTTGCACTCACATGCATTTGTACTAGGTAATTAAACAAAAATTTACTTGGACATTCTTTAAACTCTTATCTATGCTTTCTTACATTTAGGCTATGTTAGGTTTGATAGAAAATAAGAGAAATAAAAAGTTGAGGTAAAGTTCTTAACAAAATTTGTAATTCCTTGAAAATTTTCCCTCACTCTTTATTTTCTATCACCACTAATTATATGAGTATATCATATGATTATAGGCACCTCTACTCTATTCAAGAGATTACTAGTTCTCTGGAAAAAAAAAATTTAATAGTTTGTCACCCAAGCAAAATATTTTAGGGATGGTCAAAATTTAGATCTTTGTGCAGCCATCAAGGTTATGTTTGATTTGTAGTAAGATTTTGGTGGGATGATCTTTGTTCCATTGTTTAGTCATAAAAGGAAATGAAAAATTAGCTCAAACAACAAAGATATAGTGTTTTTAGCGCATGGTTTAACCAATTGGGTTATGGTTGAGTTGGCTCTGGGTGCCACGTGACACCTCCCTGGCCATCTTATCTTTTCGGCCGCACCAGCACCACATAGGACGGATGAGTGCAACCAAGAAGAGGAGTCTCATGCGGATAAGCAGGACAACTCTATCGGGGATTAGGACTTATCCCGAAGACTTCGACGAACAACCTCATCCCGACAACCTCAGAAGCCTCATCCGAATTGAACACGGATCTTCGGCTACAAATAGGTAACCTCCACTCAAGGTAAAGGACTTTAGACTCTTCAGACTCCATACTGTTATTCTGCTTCTGCTTGGACAGGAATTCTTCTCAACTACTCTGCTCGACCACCCATCTCTTCCATTACTGACTTGAGTGTCAGAGTGCCTACCCAGGGAACAACTCCTCGGGCCTCTGATCTCTTTCTTGGTTTCAGATATTGATCTTGGTGCACGGCTTCATCCTTCCACCTTGGTTTCACTAGTTGGCAGGTTTATCTAGCCGCGACCTTGATTTGGAACACCTCGGATCGAACAGCATCAGATTGGCACCATATGTGGGGAACGTACGAAAAGTCATTCCCAAAACTCATTTTGCGCAATCAAGAACCATTCCAAGAAACACATCCGATCGCTCCATAGCCCAATCCCCATCTCGGGGATCTCGTTCTTGAAGGGATGGGAGATCCATCATATGGATGGCCGAACCCTACAGGAGGGTTGGGCGAAATTTCAAAAATTTCTTTACTCCCATCCAAGAATCCTATTCCCAATTTAGAAAACTACATTTTCAATGTTCATTCTTGTAATCAAACAAGACCAAATCTGAAACCAAATCAAGGGAGAGATATACTTGATACAGAATTCACGCAAGAATGTTCATCCCAACGTAGGTGTTCCCACCCAAAGAGAGTACCAAATCCTCCCTCCACTGAAGATGGCACAGCTTAGGGTGAGACAGGAACAACAGGTAGTTCTTCATGAAGAACTAGTAATTCTTCAGCAATAATCGAATGGAAGAATGAGCATAGCTTCTAAATTATTTCTTCTGGCAAGAAACAATATTAAGATCAAATCTTGATCCAATCCAAGAATTGGAGATCGAATAGGGTGGGGCGGCAAGAGCAAGAAGAAAAAGAGCAGAAGGCAAGAGCAGTCTAACTGTGTTGTCTTCTCTCTGTATTCAGTGAATGCGTTTTTTGAGGTTTACCCTGCTCTCTTATTTATATCCTTAAAGAGAAAATTTCCTAATCCCATTAGGAGTTTCCTAATCCAAATCTTTTATTTGGATTTGGACTCTTTAAGTGATAAGGATAATCCCTTATCTTATCTGCAGATAAAAACCAGCCTTCCTAATCAAATTAGGAGTTCCTTTGATCCAAATCTTTATTTGGATCTGGACTCTTTAAGTGGATAAGGAAAATCCCTTATCTTATCTACTGATCCAAATCTCAGATTTGCCCCTATTTAATTAATCTAATTAACATAGTTCAAAATGAGTTTTTAGGCCCATTAAGCTTTCGGGCTCACTTCCACTTTAATGTTGGATATCTTTGCTCTCTTTGTATGGCATGAAACCCTATCATTGGTCTACACATCAGATGCATGGGTTCAGCCTAGCCTCTATTACAAAGCTTGGCCGAATTCACTACTGAATGTAGTGAACTCCTGAGTCCATCACTATAGGCTCTTAATGGGCCCAACATTTACACTAAATGGTCATTGGGTTCAGCCATCTTATGAAGGCCCAGGGACTGTGGGCAAATGTAAGATTAGCCCATTAGGTATAATCCTCAATGGTCTTACACTTAACTTCTCAGCCCATAATGATCAAACACTGCTCGACAAGAGAGGACCTCTCCCTCGGTTGTAAGGTGCAGTGTTGCACTCTCTACTCACATGGATTCCGAGAATTGAAACATTTTGCAAACATTTTGAAACCATAATATATATATATATATATATATATATGTTCTATATAAATATATTTTACAAAACAAATTTCAACGGTTGAAATCAGCTACTAGTAGTTTAGGTTTCCATCAGAGAGAATGCATCCCCGATCATTCACTTTGTTTGACAAAGGGGTTGATCCTGTCACTATGATCACCCACTCAGATCAATTCTTGGATTGTCCCAACATACCCAGGCTTTGACCCCCTCTAAGGGTTTCACTAATTGGCATATCAAAGACAACCCAATCTAACACCTAGTCTAGGGGTGAAGGGATGAGAGATCCATCATATGGATAGCCGAACCCTGCAAGTAGGTAGGGGGAAATTTAAAAAATTTCTCTCTCCCATGTGGGAATCACATTCCCTATTTTAGAAAACTGCATTTTCAATGATCAATCTTGAACCTAAACTGGACCAGATCTGAAACTAAAAAGTAGGAGAGGGATGTACTTGATATGGAGCAGTAGTAACTCCCAACGAAGGTGTTCACGCCTAAGGAAAACGCCAAAGATTGCTCCCACTGAAGATGACACAACGTAGGGTGGAGCAAAACCAGTAGGTGGTTCTTCAGCAAGAACTGAACTCTTCAGCAAGAATTCGATGGAGAGTGTATGAGCACGACTTCATATCAACTTTTCACCAAAAACTGATATCAAGTACCTTTCTTGATCGCTCCTACAAGTGGAGATCGAACTGGCAATGGCGGCAGCAGCAAGAGGAGGCAAGAGCAGAAGATGGCGTCAGTCTTATTGTGCCTGTCTTCTCTCTTGTATCAGTAATCTTGTTGGGTGAACTGGGGTTCGCCCTCCTCCTCTACTTATAGCGTTAAAAAGAGCTTCTCCTAATCCCATCAGGAATTTCCTAATCCAAATGTTATTTGGATCTGGACTCTCTTTAAGAGATAAGGATAAACCCTTATCTTATATGTAGATAAAGATCAACCTCCTAATCTTATTAGGAGTTTCCTAATCCAAATCTTTATTTGGATCTGGACTCTCTGAGTGTATAGGGATAACTCCATATCCTATCTATTGATCTAAATCTCAAAACCGCCCCTCCTTTAAATAGTCATATTATACCAGTTTGAATTGGGCTTTAGGCCCATTAAGTCCATGTGCTCACTTTTCCTCCAAACTACTGCCCAGTTGGGTATCCTTGTATGGTGTAGAACCAAAACATTGATCTACACATCAGATGGGTTCAGCCCATCCTCTGTTACAAGGCTTGGCTGAATTCACTGTAGGAAATAGTGAACCCCTGAGCCCATCACCATGGGCTCTTAATGGGCCCAACACTTACACTAAATGGTCATTGGGTCAAGCCACCTTATAAAAACCCAAGGACTATGGGCAGATGCAAGATTAGCCCATCAGGCATTACCCTCAATAGTCTTACACTTAACCTCTCAGCCCATAAGAGATGACCTCTCCCTCGACTGCAAGGAACAATGATGCACTCTCTACTCACATGGATCCCGAGAATTAAAACCTTTTGCAAACATTTTGAAACCATAATATATATATATATATATATATATATATATATATATATATATATATATTGCAAAACAAATTTCAACGATTGAAATCAGCTATTGGCAGCTTTGGTTTCCATCAGAGAGAGTGCATCCCGATAATTACCTTTGTCCGACAAAGGGGCTAATCCTGTCACTATGACCACCCACTCAGATGAATTCTCGGACTGTCCCAACATACTCAGGTTTTGACCCCCTCTAAGGATCTCACTGATTGGCATATCAAAGACAACCCAATCCGACACCTAGTGCAGTATCATAATCGAGTCTAGGGGTCAGGTGTAATATTCCAGTTTTGTCCACCAATCACCAAGGTCTAGGGCAATACTGGAATTTTGATCCGGTTCAAGGTTTCAAGTAAACCCACATTGCATGTACCTCGGGTTCACTCTGGCAGCTGAGACAAGCCACCCTAACCAACTTGGTGGCACATCAGTGTCAACCTTGGCAGGATAAATTTCCTCAGACTTATCCAATGGCTATCAACATTCTAAACTAACACGTGTCTCATATGTGTCTAGTTTAAGGGTATTACACAGAAACACACCACAATAACATGAATCAAATATGTACTTTATTCATTTACAATAAATGTCATAATGTACATCATTCTGATTGGAGCTAAGGGCATACACTGCCTAACAGCTCCTAGTTGCACTTAGGTCCAATCTGGTATAAGCTGGAGTCCCATACTTAAAACGTGTTTCTCAAACACTTTTTGTGTTAGTGCTTAGTCATGGGTCTTCTACATTTTCTACCGATGCTACCTTCTGAATCAAGACGTTCCATCTTCCAACTATCTCTCGTAGTACATGGTACTTTCTCTCGATGTGCTTCGATTTCAAGTGGGCTCTTAGCTCCTTAGCCTGAGCGATAGCTCCATTGTTGTTACACAACAACGGAATGGGTGATCTACTAGATGAAAATACTCTCAATTCATGAATGAACTTCTTCATCCATATGGCTTCTTTGGCAGCTTCACTTGCAACAATGTATTCGGTTTCGGTTGTGGAATCCACCGTGAACCCCTATTTGCTGCTTTTCCAGCAAATAACACACGATCCTATCGTGAAAATATACCCAGATGTAGACTTTCTATCATCTGGATCCGATTGAAAATCGATATCATTATACCCCTGGATTTGTAGTGAACTACCATCGAATACCATACAAAACTCTTTTCTCCTTCGAAGGTATTTAAGTATGTTTTTCACAGCAGTCCAATGCTCCTGCCCTGGGTTGGCCTGGAATCTGCTTACCTCACTCATTACTTGATCAATGTCCGGACAATCGCACAGTATGGCATACATGATGCTCCCTACAGCTGAGGCATAGGGAACATCCTTCATGCCCTCAATCTCCTCGGGAGTCTTGGGAGACATTCCCTTGGAGAGAGTGACTTCATGCCTGAAAGGAACATTTCCTTTTGGAGTTCTCTATGCTGTATCTCTTGACTATTTTGTCAATGTAAGCAGATTGGGATAATCCTATTATCCTCTTCGATCTATCTCTATAGAGTCGAAGACCCAGTATATAGGAGGCTTCTCCAAGATCTTTCATGGAGAATTGCTGTGAAAGCCATTCTTTCACCGTAGTCAACATTCCTACATCATTCCCAATGAGTAGAATGTCATCTACATATAGAACCAAGAATGTAACCTTATCCCCACTGGATTTCCTATAAACACAGGGTTCATCCGGATTCTACTCAAAGTCAAACTTTTTGATAGTAGAGTCAAACCGGATGTTCCAACTCCTAGAAACTTGCTTAAGTTCACTGGATTACCATGTGCCTGACCTACAGCTTTGAAACCTTGCGGTTGTTGCATGTAGATATCTTCACTAAGATATTCATTCAGGAATGCAGTTTTAACATCCATTTGCCAAATCTCGTAGTCATGGTATGCTGCTACAGATAGCAGGATCCTAATGGATTTAAGCATGGCCACCGACGAAAAGGTTTCCTCATAATCGATGCATTCTTTCTGAGTATACCCTTTCACCACCAGATGAGCCTTGTAGGTCTCAACCTTACGATCAGGGCCCTTCTTCCTCTTGTAGATCCATTTGCAACCAATTGCTTTTACCCCAGGGGGCGGATTTACTAAAGTACAGACTCCATTGGTCTCCATCGAGTCCATCTCAGCTCTCATGGCATCTACCCACTTCAAAGAATCTATGTCCAACATAACTTCCGTTTAAGTCACGGGATCCTCCTCACAAGTCATAGCTTCCACCAGGTAACTATCCTGGTCATAACCAAAACAGACTGGAGGCCTGAAAACCCGGGTAGATCTTCTAGGTTGGTCACTACCTGAAACTTGTGGGACACCTCCCACTACTCCTAAGCTTTCCTCATCAAAAATAACTTCTTGACTATGATTTTTTAGGATGTAATCATCCTCCAAGAAATGGGCATTTCGGTTATAGAACACCCTCTGTTCTCTTGGGTCATAGAATAAATAACCCATAGACCCCTTGAGGTAGCCTATGAATAGGCAACGGCTAGTCTTAGATTCCAATTTGTCTGCACTCGTTCTTTTAACATGTGCCAAACAACCCCAAATCTTCAAGTGTCTTACACTTGGTTTCTTTCTGGTCTAAAGCTCATAGGGAGTCTTCAGAACTGATTTGGTTGGAACCCGATTCAACACGTATATCGCAGTCTCCAATGCGAAACCCCAAAAGGATGTGGGTAACTCTGAGTGCACAAGAAGTGACTGGACCATATCCAATAAGGTCCTATTCCTCCTCTCTGAAACACCATTTAGTTGTGGTGTAGTAGGAGGAGCTAATTGTGATACTATCCTATTGACCTTCAAGTAGTCCCTGAATTCGTCAAAGAGATACTTGCCACCTCGATCCGATCAAAGGGTCTTAATTTCTCTCCCTAATTGTTTCTTGACCTCTTGTCTGAACTTCTTGAACTTTTCAAAGGATTCAGACTTGTGTCTCATTAGGTACACGTAACTATACCGAGAATAATCATCGGTGAATGTAATAAAATACACATGTTGGTTACGAGTCCTAACACTCATGAGACCACATAAATCAGTATGTATAAGGTCAAGCGTGCCAGTACATCTTTCAGGCTTACCGTTAAATAGTCGATTCTTCATCTTACCCTGAAGGCAAGGTTCACAAGTGGGAAGATCTTCTATAGTTAGAAAATCCAAAAGATCATCTTTTACCAACCTTGTGATACAATCTATATTAATGTGGCCAAGTCGGTAATGCCATTGTCACATGGGATTAACTGTATAACGAGTTCTTTTCTTGGGGTTATTATCCGACATAGTTTCGGTTATATTTGTTTTCAGAGAATGATGGAGAATATAGTGACCATTCTCAAGTTCTCTGTATGCGAGGAATTTGTTATTTCTTTTGATAGTAATCATATTACTAAAGAGAATAGAATATCCATCCGCACATAGTTTTGAAACAAAAATCAAATTTCTTCTCAAATTGGGTACATAAAGACAATCTTATAATGTAATTGTTCATTCTCTAAAATACAATTCTACAGTTCCTATGGTTGTAGCTGCAATGCTTGTAGAAGTCCCCAAGTAAAGAATCACTTCATCGTCACTCAGTCTTCTGCTTGTCCTAAACCCCTGCAATGTGTTACATGCATGAGTAGAAGCCCCAGAGTCAATACACCAAGAAGCAAAAGTCACCAACATATTGGTTTTTATGACATAGGATTCAAAATTACCTTGTTTCTTGGTCTCTAGGTACTAAGGACAGTTCCTCTTCCAGTGGCCAGCCTGTTTGCAGAAGTGATAAGCATCTGATGCCTTATCCTTCCTCTACCTTTTAGGCTTGCTAGTTTTCTTCTGAGGTTTCTTCTTTGCCTTCCTCTTCTTCTTGCCTGATTGCCACCTTCAACAAACATGGCAATGGGTTCATCCTTTTTTATCAGTTCTTCGGCCCTCTTCAACATATTGTTGAGTTCTTGAAGGCTAACATTTAGCTTGTTCAAATTGTAATTCATTATGAATTGATTGAAGGAAAGAGGCAAAGAGTTCAGGATGGCATCAACTTTGGTGACATGATCTAGCCCAGATCCAAGAGCCTCTAGTTCATTGATGTACCCCATCATCTTAAGGCAATGGTCATGAACTAGCTAGTTCTTGGAATTTGTGCAGTCATAAATTGTTTTATGACCTTCTGATGAGTAGAATGATTCTGCTCCTCATACATTGTCCTTATACTATCCAAGATATTTTTAGACATTTCGATCTGGTCGAATTGTCGCTACATTTGATTGTCTAAGGAGACTATGATATAGCACCGGGCAAAAGAGTTTTTCTCCTTCTATTCTTGATATTCCCTCCTACGGGCCTCAAAAGCCCTATCACCCGGACGATCCGGAGCAGGGTTTTTAGCAACCTTGTCTAGTTTCTTGAACGTTAGGACCGACATAAGGTTACAATACCAGTTAACATAATTTGGGCCCTTAAGCTTATAATCGTCCAACAGTTTGGCGAATTGTCTGTTTACCATTTCTGATAAAGGCAAAACAAATATTAGTCCACAATTTGATTTGATTCATGTTATCTACATAGATACGTCTTTTAATCTATGTTCCATTTTCATTTGTTCATCTCTGAGATTTCCCTCATATCTCAGTGACGGAGACTGTGAACTACGTCTCTAGAAATGTGGAAAACCACATAGGGTGCATAGAGCCAACTGTTTCAGCTGCATAACCCCACCACCTTCTATGAAGGATCACATCCACTCATCTCATGAGTTTTCCCTTTGGCCTTTGTCAAACAAGGTTCATTCCCATTTTAGGTTAAACCTTTATGTCCAGTGAATGTTTACCCATTATATTCGTGAATGCCAAGGTACTATGAGAGTGTCTTCCATTTTAGGATAGGCCCCTCCTACATCGGTCTATGAGGTCCCTATCATCTTATGAAACAATTTAATAGATCTAGCTGCAAATGGATAGCCCAATTTTATGGTGCATTTCCTCATTACTGAAGGACCCATCTTCATGTTAATGATGGAAGGCCTTTTGAGACTTCATCATATGAATCTTCCTATCACATGCACTCATATTTCAGTGGAGGGAATGAAATATTATGCCCTAGTTTTATTTAGGTCAAACAAAGTGGCACCAAATGACTTTCTCAAAGCCATATTTAAATGGGCCCTAAACAGTTAGGGTTCCTCTTGGGGAGGAAACTGATGTGGGGCCCACAAAATGGGGAGATCATCCAATGATCTTATGGACACCATTGGAAATTATGTGCATTCAGCCATGGTGTGTGAAAGAGCCACTATCAAAATAATCATGGGCCAAGTACTTATGGTCCATGTACGAGCACATTAACATTCAAACATCACATGCATGAAATAAATTAATCCATTCAGTTAGAATATCAATAAAAAACTTAATTAATTAGATTAAATCAATATCAGCCCAACAGAGCCCATAATGTTATCATACAACATTATCTAGGTATATGGGTTGTACCGCAAAAAGCAGTTCGACCCAAGCAACTAATTTAGGGCTGATTCAGTCATTATCATATTAAAATTAGGTTTTACAGAGGTGGGCCGAATTAAAGATTGAAGTGGGCTATCAACTCTCTGGCCTGAATCGAATTAGGGTTACAAAAACCAACCCCATCAAACCAATAATTCGGTCCAACCAGTTTAGACCAAATATGGTGTAAATCGGCCCAAGTTTTGGTGTCCAGTTCAAGATTTAATTCAAGAATAATGATATTAAAATAAATTAATTCAAGATAATCAAATTATCAAGAAACTAATATCAGAGGGTTGCACTGTGATTTTCTTGGATATCCAGCAAACTTGCAAAGAACAGCTAATCGAAGATTGCAGAATCGATATCTACAAAATAGTAGATCGCAAAACTTGTTTTTGCAAAAAATTATTCTCCTCTGTTGCATGCTCCAATGATCTCCAGATGGAAATAAAATAGAAAAACCTAATTTTTCTATTATTACATCACATCAAATTCCTATATAATTTTTCTAAAAAAAAATTATTTATAGACCAGAATTGAATAGAAGAGAAATCGCAGGGTGTGCCAATCTTGGCACCATAAAGATTCAAACTCCATCACATGTGCATCCCAAAAAATCAAGAAAAATTCACAGAACAATTCTATAAACTTTAGAGAATAATAAAGATTTATTTTCCAGATCATCTGCCCATAATCTAGGAACCAATTCCCAGAAAAAGCGCTAACTGTGTAAATCGGGTAGGACGCTTTCTACCCATTTGCGCAGGTTCAGATCTGTTCTATTTTGGTTCAAGACTTGAAATTGGCTCTGATACCATTTAAGGGATGGGAGATCCATCATATGGATGGCCGAACCCTGCAGAGGAGTTGGGCGGAATTTAAAAAATTTCTTTACTCCCATCCCGGAATCCTATTCCCAATTTAGAAAACTGCATTTTCAATGTTCGTTCTTGTAACCAAACCAGACAAAATCTAAAACCAAATCAAAGGAGGGATATACCTGATACACAATCCACGCAAGAATGCTCCTCCCAACGTAGGTGTTGATGCACAAAGAGAGTACCAAATCCTCCATCCACTGAAGATGACACAACTTAGGGTGAGGCAGGATCAACAGGTAGTTCTTCACCAAGAATTAGCGATTCTTCAACAAGAATCAAATGGTACAGTGAGCACAGCTTATAAATTGTTTCTTCTGGAAAAAAACAATATCAAGACCAGAAGGCAAGAGCAGTCTAACTGTGTTGTCTTCTCTCTATATTCAACGAATGTGTCTTTTGAGGTTCGCTCTACTCTCTTATTTATAGCCTTAAAAAGAAAATTTCCTAATCCCATTAGGAGTTTCCTAATCCAAATCCTTTATTTGGATCTGGACTCTTTAAGTGATAAGGATAATCCCTTATCTTATCTACAGATAAAGATCATCAAATTAGGAGTTCCTTTGATCCAAATCTTTATTTGGATTTGGACTCTTTAAGTGGATAAAAATAATCCATTATCTTATTTGCTAATCCAAATCCCAGATCCACACCTATTTAATTAATCTAATTAACCCAGTTTGAAATGGGCTTTTAGGCCCATTAAGCTTTCAGGCTCACTTCCACTTTAATGCTGGCTATCTTGGCTCTTTTTCTATGGCGTGGGACCCTATCATTGATCTACACATCAGCCACATGGTTTTAGCCTAGCCTCTGTTACAAAGCTTGGCCGAATTCACTACTAAATGCAGTGAACCCCTAAGTCCATCACTATGGGCTCTTAATGGGCCCAACATTTACACTAAATGGTTCTTGGGTCCAGCTATCTTATGAAGGCCCAAGGATTATGGGCAGATGTAAGATTAGCCCATCAAGTATAATCCTCAATGGTCTTACACTTAACCTCTTAGTCCATAATGATCAATCACTACCCGACAAGAGATGACCTTTCCCTCGGTTGCAAACTACAATGTTGCACTCTCTACTCACATGGATTCTGGGAATTAAAACCTTTTGCCAACATTTTGAAACCATAATATATATATATATATATATTTATATTTTGCAAAACAAATTTCATGGTTGAAATCAACTGCCGGCAGTTTAGGTTTCATTAGAGAGAGTGCATCCCCAATCATTCACTTTGTTCGACAAAGGGGCTGATCTTGTCACTGTGATCACCCACTTAGATGAATTCTCGAACTGTCCCAACATACCCAGGTTTTGACCCCCTCTAAGGGTCTCATTGATTGTATATCAAAAACAACCCAATTCGACACCTAGTGCAGTATCATATCGAGTCTAGGGGTTAGGTGTAATATTCCAGTTTTGCCCATCTATCTCCAAGGTCTAGGGCAATACTGGAATTTTGGTTCGGTTAAGGGTTCCAGTCATTCTTTACCATTGAACTGCTTGTCAATATTGTTTACTGATCAGTAACCGTTGAATTGTTTGACATGGTCAGCAAGTTGCAAGGTTTGAAGGCGCATATATCTTCATTTTGGGCTAAGAGTTTATCGGCTCATGTGTGTTGTAAGGTGCACAATTCCACATAAAGAGCAACAAATTTCAAAGAAACAATGAGAATTTCAAAATATATTAATTATTAATAATATTCCCTAAAATTCAACAAGCTTTGATTATTTGGTTGGCTATAAATAAAACAAAATAATTTGAACTCAAAAGCCGCTCGTAATATCTCTTTTAACACGAAAATATTGCTGGTCCTTAAAATTAAATAAAGGGTAAAATATAAAAATCTCTCCTGAAGTTTCTAATAATCATAAAAATCTCCCCTATAATTTTATTTTAATAAATACCTCCCTGAATTTTTGAGAAATTCAACAAAAACCTTCCTTCCGTCACTGTTCCAAATGGAACCCATTTTACCCTTTTATAAATTATTTTACATACAAATTTACTGAAATAACCCCATTTTAACTCAACAAAAACCTCTTTTAACAATCATTTCAGTAATTTTACATACAAAATTACTGAAATATGTTTTTCTTGTTGAGTTAAAATGGGATTATTTCAGTAATTTTGTATATAAAATAATTTATAAAAGGGTAGAACGGGTATTTGTAAAAAAATGGTGCATTAATCTAACGTTTTCCGTCTAAAACAGTGATGGAAGGGAGGTTTTTGTCGAATTTCGCAAAAATTCAGGGGAGCTATTTGTTAAAATGAAATTATAGGGGAGGTTTTTATGATTGTCAGAAACTTCAGGGAAGATTTTCGTATTTTACCCTTAAATAAAATTGTCAAATAATTTTGTTTACACGTAATTACTTACAAGTCATATTTTTGGTGCCCTAATACAATTTTAATTATTTTTTTCTTAAAGCGCCCGAAGGCTAATCCATTCATCATAAACTTTCAGTTACATCTGAGTTATAAACATCATTCCAAAAAACTGGTACAGAATACCATGTTTTGGGGATGAACAAGATGATGCATATTTTGCTACTTAATTTGTGGGCTGCCTTATTGCAAGATCTGAACAGTTTGAAAGGTGGTTTATCAGATTTTT
This sequence comes from Nelumbo lutea, assembly GCF_056320005.1. Classification (NCBI taxonomy): domain Eukaryota; kingdom Viridiplantae; phylum Streptophyta; class Magnoliopsida; order Proteales; family Nelumbonaceae; genus Nelumbo; species Nelumbo lutea. Next base: position 211,359,651 of record NC_142684.1, read on the forward strand.
GCAAGAAGAAATGAGAGAGGATTTGGATTAACCTCCAACAAGGAATCGATTCACACTTCAGCATCACTTTCAAAAGAGATCGATGGAGTACAAGTCCAACTGCATGGTGAGTTTAATGCCTTCAAGAAAGGCTAATTAAGCTCCAGTAGTTAACGTCGAATTAGCAGCAGTTGGAATAACTCGAACAATAACCACTAAGGCTCCTTTGTCATCACGAACAATCAAACCAATACCAGACTTAATTACTGCTGAACTCTACCTAGCTACTAGACAAAAACTGGCTATGAAGTTGATTATCACTAATTTTGGGACTCCATCTACTTTGGTTGAACACTATATCATTACGAGTCATCCAAAGGGTCCAAATAATTGAGATGCATCTCCAAACTGTGTTGTTTATTGTATAGTAAAGAAAAATGTGATACATTGTTTCGTCCTCAGAATTACAAAAAGGAGCTATATTATGAATGGTGCGCCAAATAAAATTTTTTGAATTTTGGAGTCATACCCTTCATTTTCTAGAAATGCCCCCAAGTGAAGCGCCCTTAACAGATTTGAGTTCAAAGTAGTGTTTGTAAGATTTGATCGTATCAAATCGAATCTACTATTTATATTATCATATCAGATTCAGATATATCCTGATTCGAATATGATTTGACCCATCTGCATCCCTAATTCATAGGAATAGGGATTTGGAATTGGAATTCCATTATTGGTGAAATGACATTCCCATTTGAGAGAGTGGTCATTCCCTCCTCTCTTGGGAATGACAATCTATTCCACTTGATTCTAATTTTTATTCTAATTCTCATCTAAACCAAACATATAAGAGGAATAGACCATTCCAATTCTGATGAATTCAATTTCGATTCTGGCTACAAACTAATCAGAATCCGGTATTGATTTTTTTCTACTAAAAAGGAAACAAAATTGGTTGTGGGTGAGCTTAAATTGATACATGTTTGAATTTCGTTTTTTGAATATTCAAAAAACTACAAAATTCTATGGAGGTTGGGAAGCAATATGAGAAAGAGAGAAAATAAGGTGACGTGGGCATATATGGATATATAGAATAAGTTCCCTCTAATCCCTTACTCCCTTAGGTATCATGTGATTAGGTGAAAAAAGCAAGGCATGTGACATACAAAATATCAAACAGACAAAAAAAAAAGGATTCTAGCTTAGAGTTAACTTTTCACCTCTATTAGCATTTCAAGTAGCTCTTTTGTGAAATATCATAGACAAGGCATCTTTTGCAAGGTAATATCACAAAAGGGCAGTAAAACACGAGGTGCACCCACCGACGTATGGGAAATGCGTTTGATGCATTTTTTATGACAAAATTGCCCCTCTTCCTCTTTTTCTGCAAAATGTATCGAAAACCCATCTCTCCGCCTTCTCTTCCTGCTAATCGACTGAAACTTTTGAAACTCCATTCTTCTTCTTTCTAAAGAAATGAAAAACTATAAGAAATCCTAGTCCTCTCTCTCCAAAATTAAAAATAAACCCTATTGTAACCTTTATTCTTCATATGGAACCCTGTTCATCTTTTTGTTGCTAATAAACTCTGGCAGCTGCAATCAAGAGCTTCCTCCCAAGAAGCTCCCGACGGTGAACTTTTGGGCATCAGCCTTGCTCATGACGTGAAACCTGCCCACTCGCCCACTTGTGCTTGCACCGGGACCGGTGTTCAAGACCTCCCCATAGTACAAGGTGCTTAATGCAAAATTGCCACTCCACTCGAACCACCCTACCAGGTCGATCAGGCTGTCAAGAGATGTCTTCATTAACACTGTCCTCGAGTACTTCTGCCACGGCCGCCCGAGGTATCTCTTGAATGAACCCTGAACAGCCTTCAAGTCAAGAGGCTGTTACTAGTGAATTGTGGATTGAAATGCATGTGTTCTTGTTGGGGTCTGTCCGTCCCTGAGAAGTCACGTATTCTTTTGACTGCTCATGGGTTTTCTAACATAGATGTTGCAATTCTGGAGAACAGTGATGGCATCTCCCCAGATGAAATCAACTGTGCCGTAGATGTCGCAGTTATGGTAGAATTGGCGCTTACTGTGCGCTATAAGGTGTCTTGGTAACCCTTGAAATTGCACCGGTAGAACACTGAGAGATCCGAACCTGAGCGAAGGGCAACTGCTTGGTGCTTCTGGAGTCCTGCTGTGTTTTCAAACGTCATATCCCGAGCAATGAACCCATTGCCAGTGATCCCCGAAGAGGTCACATAACACCGATTCTATCTCCAATTAACATGATGTTTGGCTCCTTAGTCTCAACAGTTTCTTTGAAAACTGCCCTTTTCACATATATTACAAATCTCTTCGACCCACCTCCTGGAGCAATAGTCACCGCTTGAGAGATGGTCATGTAATTACCAAACCCATCTGCGGCCACCACAACATCAGCTCGTAAAGCTGCACTGGGTGACTAAAGCAACTTCCGGTCTACAGCAAAGACCCATGTTGGGAAGCCATCAGAGAGCAACAGGCGATTACCAACTTCCTAATTTCTAACAACAGTCCAGAGGGGGGAGGGGGTTTTTAACGGAGAGGGTAATTTTGTCTCTATGATATAAATACAATGTGTATGTGGTACGTGAATACATCTCATATGTCAATGCCCCAATCTGATATTTCTTTGAAAAAGATGCCTTAGAGCCGACATTCTCAAAGGAGCATACCTTTTAATGACATTAAGAGTGAAAAGTTACCTCTATCGGCTAGAAACCAAAAAAAACCTTTACCCACTTCAAAACATCCCATATACAAGTCTTAGGGGCTCTTTGATGATGTTTTGGTGAATAAGTTTTTAAAGAGGTTGTGAGCTCCTGAATGCCTAAAACCGGTACATTACTATACACTTGATTGTTTTATTATTTTATTATTTTATACACTAAAAGACTAAGCACTAACAATAAGTCTTTGAGTTCAGCAACTTCAGCTATCATCAAGTGGCCCATTAGGTTGACAAAAATACTCATAGTAGCCCGTAAAACTTCACGAGAATCCTCTCTTTGAATCAGTGTTTTCAACCTATCATTGATTAGGTTAGTTGAGCCGTTCAAACCATCACTCGGAGAAATGCTAAAAACTGTTGACTTTGTCAAAAATTGTTTGACCCAAACGGTTGGATTGTTGATCCAATCAACCCAGTGACTGGGTTATGGGATGCATACTAATTATGTATGCAAACTTCGAAAGACCATAACTTTGCACTCCGATGTCCCAATTGAGGTGATTTTTTTTTTGAGAAATTTTTCAAGATCTGTGTCCCAAGGTTCCATAGGCACCTTTCCTCGCTATTAAAAAAAAAACCTTTTTTGGCTTCAAATTGTAATCTTTAATATTTTTTACAAATAAAAAATTAAAAACTGAATTAAAAAATATAAATGAAATATAAAATAATACATATATAATATCTGAAAACATAATTATACATTATTTATTGATAAAATATACATATATACACATATATGTATGCATGCATGCATGTATGTATATATGTATATATATTTAATATATATACGCTGATGTGGCACGGTCTGAACCATTCGACCCGGCTAATCAAACCGATGACCCATGACTTACAGGCAAAACGGTTCGGCATCTCAGTCGGTTTTTAAAACACTGCTCTGAATATCGGATTTCCTTCTTTCTCTTTTTATCAGTGAAATCTTAATGAGGACATCCAATATCAGTGATAAATTTTGTTTTAATTCTCAGTTTAGGCTCAGTTTAGGAAGAGTATAAATACAAATATGTACAGTATAAATACAACAAGGGTATTTTTTCAAAGTGAAGAAGCAGCTTCATTGATCATAACTAATGGATACATGCTTTTGAGAGGTTGAGTTATATGAGATAGTGAGTTGACCTTTACATGCAAAATAAGCAAAAAGGTGCGCTAGCTTGTTATGTTGTCTATTTACATGTTCAAAATGATAACTTTTAAATAACCAGAGTTAGTTGCTGATGTTTTTCCAGTGGAGCTTTTCAATCCATATTGTTGGCTTACTGATGGAAGTAAAAAGTTGAACTAGCTGTAGACAGTCTAAGTAAATTACTATAGTACTAGCAGAAAGTTGTGAAGCTGCTTCAAGTCTAGTTGCTAGAACTCTCAGTTCAGCGTCATAACAGTTGATGGCCTAACATGGCCGACCTTTAGCTTGTGTGGAGACATCCCTGGGGTGTTGGATGACAAAAGAAAATCTTGCGGAACCTGTATCAAGATTGAGTGAGCCTTCAATATGAATAATTAATAATTAAGGATATGCTTTGCAATACAAGGCATGTATCATTTTTTCTGCATGTGGTTGTATTTATTAATGATTTCTGATGGTTGGAGAGTCTAATTTTCAAACACTTTTTTATTCCTTGCTCTCCAAATTAAATATACTATTACACAAACTTTACTAAAGTAGCAGGAAACTTCCTATTTGCTCAGCTGATTAAGTTGATTGACTTTTGCTCCATCACTAAGGCTCAGTTTGGAAGGAGTGCAAATGCAAATATGTAGAATGCAAAATCTTGTATTTTTTATTATTTTATAAGTATTTGCATTGTACATATTTGTATTTGTACTCCTTCCAAACTGAGCCTAAAGAAGTAATTCCAATCTACGCTTCACACCATATTTCTCGAGCATATGGGCATGTGAAAAGTAGGCACTGTATGGATTTTGTTTCCTATCCACAAAGTTACAAAGTAGTTCCTCCCATTGAAGCCATTTGGCACATTTATCCTTTGTTAAGATGCCTTCCCATAAAGCTTTCCAAATAAATACTTGGCATCTGTATGGGATTTGTAGATTCCATAAAAGCTCCCACCTGAAGTAGGACGAGAGCGTAGTAGCTTGACATTGTTTATATGATGACTTGACTAAAAACAAGCCCGAGTTTGTTTTCTTTCATATGATTTTATCTTTTTCAAGATCTGATTGTGGATTTATTTGCTTATGTGGCTTATCATGTTCAATGGTGGAATTCCGCCAGTTAGAGTGTGAATCCAGGGGTCTTCTCGGGCTGAGATGGAAGTTCCCTCTTTTATTGACCATAGGATGTTTGGTTTGAAATGGGGAAGCAGATTAAAAACTTGTTTCCACCATTTGGAACTGTTGTTGTCCTTTTGCATTTAGAAGACTAGTCTTTGAGAAATACTTCTCTTTGATTATTTTGCACCATAGACTGTTTTCTTTTGACATCATTCTCTAGATTTGCTTGTTAAACGTGGCCTTATTCATCATTTTACTCTGCCTGAACCCTAGTCTCCCTTGGAGTTTTGCTAAGCAAAATTTATTGTGCCTCATGTTATGAGATTCAGCTTGCCACCAGAAATCCCTTGCTAGTTTAATTTATCCAATTGATCATGGACATTTTTTGAGTTCCATGAATTTATTCGGCTTTGGACTCGGAACAAGATTTTATGTTGTTGTTGCTTGGTTTCTAGTGTTTAATTTGATTCAATATACCAAGTATTTTGTATCTTATAAAGATCTTCTAACTTTAAGTATCCTTGAAAGGAACTTTTAGTGTTGTCTAGGGACATTCCTACTGTGGAGTAGGCTTAATTTTTCATGGTTAATTTGTTGGCCTAATAGCTCTTCAAAATCCTTAAGAATTTTGCTAAGATCTTTGACTTGAGAAATGTATGCTTTACAAAAGAGAATGCAATCATCAGCAAACATCAGATGAGTAATGGGGGCGCCTCCTCTACATGGTCTAACTCCCTCTATAATTCCATTTGTTATTGCTTGATTTAGCATCTATGTGAGAACCTCCATTCCAAGAATAAAGAGGTATGGTGAGAGAGGGTTTCCTTGTCTAAATCCTCTTTTCAGGTGGAAATATCCATGTGCATCACCTCCCAATTTGATGGATAAAGTGGGTGTGTTAATTCACTAGTGAATGAGCTTACACCATTTTGTGGATAAGCTTGTTCTGTGTAGCACTTCATCATGTGAATGCATGGTTCAAAGTATGATACACCTTTGTGAATCGATACTTAAAACACAGAAATAATTTTTTTTTTTAGTTTTTTTTTTTTTAATTTGGTTTTTGGAGAGGTAAAAATGGGTTTTTTTTTTTATTAAAAAGGGTTGGGTTAAGGTGTTTCAGGACCCAAAAGATATGCCCATATCAATTTTTTGAACCTTGTTGAGTAATTTCTTTGGTAAGAAATATGTTATTTGCGATCTGTATGTCCTTGAGAAAGCCTGTTTGAAAGGGAGAGATGATATCATGTATAATGGGTTGCATTCTCATGACCAGCCACTTTGATGTAACTTATATTGCATAGGCTTATTGGACTATAGCTAATTGCATTTATTGGATGACTAGCTTTGGGTACAAACACTAGATTTGTGTTGCTTATTTCCTTTGGGAGGTGTTCAATGGCGAAGAAGTGATGTGCCACATTAAAAACATCACTGCTGAGTGTATCCTAGTATTGTTGATAGAAGAAGGTTGTGAATCTGTTGGGACCCGGTGCCTTGTGGGGGTGCTTTGTTTAACCACCCTTGTAATTTCCTCAAGAGAGAATGGTTGTGAGAGTGATTGTATTTGTTCTTCATTTAATTTGTGGAGGGGAGGGCAGGTAGCTGTGTTGGGTCAAAGTCTTCACTAACTCTCTCCACTGCCCGTGTGGTTCTAAAGTATTTCAGCTACCTTTGGCCAGCCAGTTACCCATTTTCAATTCCATCAGAATTTTTTATCAATTCTATTCCATTTTTTTTTTCTATTTTTCCTGTTGGTTGTCTGGTGAAAAATTTTTATGTTTTTATCACCATCCCTGAGCCATAGTTCTCTAGATTTCATTATCTAGATTTGTTCTTTTTTCCTCAGCCATTAGTGATACTGACTTTGTACGGAGCTTATCTCTTTTGCTCTGCCTTTAGTGGCGGGTTCCACTTGTATCTTGGTTGTTTGAGCTTTGTAATCTGGTGAGGTGGTTTGGGATGATTCCAAAAGTTTCCTTGTTCCATTCTTTTAGTGAATGTTTACACAATTTGAGCTTATTGGTGCTGATTTGAAAGGCTGGTGAACTATAAATATTTCAATTTCCATACTTGGGTTATGAGTTGCTGGCATTCTGGGTTTTCGCTCCATATAGGGAGGAAGTGAAATTGGGGTCTTCTTGTTGAAGTTTGACAATTAGTTGTAAGCTTTATTGGTGCATGATCTGAGGAGATAATGGGTAGGTGCATGTTAAACCATGGCTTCTGGGAATAGATCCAACTAGTTTGGTACTTCCCTATTGACCATTTATCCATGTAAAAGTGGGCCCTACAAAATCCAAACTGGATAGCATGAAAGAGTGTACAAAGCTTTTCATGTGTCGGGATAGCATTGGGTTGGATTGTCTGTAATTTCTCATGCACAAGTGTAATGGAAATAAAAGCTATCGATGTTAAGGGTGCGAAGTACCTAATCATCTGTGCCTGGAATGAATTGGTAGTGATTCAAACTTGTTTTTTGGGTCAGTATTGATGTGTACACCATCCAAAAAGTTCAAACTTAATTGCCAAGGGTTTGCTGCTTGATCCATTCACGTCCGTGTTGGGGATCCATGCTGGCAACCACATGGATGGAGGGCAGTGTTTGCTCTGAGCTATTGATGTTAATTTGGCAGCTAGGAATTTTTTTTGTAATCCATTATCAGTAGGTCAAGCCTTTTACCTAGTTTGCACAACATTTGAGGTATCATGTGTACCTGTTGGGACCATAGTCTGCACAACATTTGAGGCTTCATTTTTTCCATTCTTATTTATTATAGGCAATAATGAATAAAAATGAATAACATTAGAATGAAAATTCAGTTCATAGCATAAAATTTGAGGTAACCTAGAAATATACTTATTCATGGGTTGGGCAGCCCAACGGGCTTGGCTGGTTCGACCTATTATTTCCTAGGCATGGACATGTTTTAGGTCTATGGGCTCAGGCTCAGGCTTGGGCCTAAAAGACTAAACCCAACTTTTTTTTGGTCTGGGATCAGATTTTCTCAAAAAAGCCCGACCCAATAATATTTTATATAAATAAAAATGTATTTTATATTCTTTTCTTTGTTCTTCTTCTCTTTTCTCAATTCATGATGAGATCTTTTAATATTTTTGGGTTTCGAGGTAGCTTATTATAAATAAATTAGTTTTTTTTGGTACCATGTACTGTTTTGCTTTGTTTTTTTTTTTTTCATCAAAGTGTGTCAATATAATACATACATAAGAAATATATGCCTATGTTAAATTAGGGGTATAATTGTTATTCCCCAAATAGAAGTACTTATGTGATAAATAGCTCGCCAAACATCACAAAATGAATAAGTACTAAAAATAATAAATATATATATATATATATATATATATATATATAGAGAGAGAGAGAGAGAGAGAGAGAGAGAGAGAGAGAGAGAGAGAGAGAGAGAACCTCCCAAACACTAATAATCACTTATTTGAATACATAATTAAAATAAGTACTTATTCAACTAACTACTTATTTATATCATTCTCTCTCCCTCTTTACTATTTCATAGACTCAGTTTGGAAGGAGTACAAGTACAAATATATACAATATAAATACATACAAAATAATACAAAATGTAAGGTTTTGCAGTCTATATATTTGCATTTATACTCCTTCCAAACTGAGCCATAATAACAATGAGATGGTTTGAACTCATTTTCCCTAAGGCCATCCACCGGTTATTTAAAACACTTCCACATAAATTATTTTGTCATGTAAAATTAGGATTCTTTTAAACATTTAGGGAGCAAACGCCAGAGAGAGTAATAAAGAATTATTATTATTATTATTATTATTATTATTATTATTATTTATAAAACAGGATTTTAGTTCCAAAGAGAAAAATGAAGACTCTTAACTTGATTTAGATCATTAATTAGAAAATGAATACATGTTAAGAAAATCATCTTAAAATACAAATTAATGCGTATAGAAAAATTCCATTAATTTAATAAATAATTGTTTATGACCCAAGAAGCAGTCTTTCAGGGAAAAACTTTGGTTGTTGGGGTTCGGCTGGGCTACCCTTCTACATGTTACTCCGCGTTATAACACTTACCTAGTTTAAGTGACGTACAAAAAAAGTAAAGACAGTGTTAACTTTCGTTACTTTTTTTTTTTTTTACATTTTTTCAACGTAAAAATAAAAGAAAAGCTTTAAGTTTATTCATAATTTTTGAACCGCTGTTGAATTGGACAGTCAGACTATTCGGCCTGAGAACCGTCTAGACAACGGGTTTTGTTTTACCTCAAACCCGGTTTTTGGCCAAAAACTTTTAAATCAAGCAATGACTTGTTGATCTGGGTAGTCAAATTGTTGACCCGCTCAAATGATTTTTGGCCATTTTTTATTTTAATTTTTTAAATTTTTTTATGTCAAAATGGGGGCCATTCATTTGAATTGGACAGTCAAACCATTGACTCGAAAACTGGTGGCTAGAATGGATCGGACTGAACTGTTAGACTGGAAAAATCGTCCATTTTACCCCATAACCGTTATTTTGCCCAAAACTATTGATTTGGTCAACAAACCGCTAACTCAGGCGTTCGAACCATCCAACGGTTTTGCCAGTTTTTTATTTTTTTATTTTTTTGTCAAAATGGGTCTCCAAGTAGGTTTCCAATAGATGACGACCCATTTGACAAAAAAAATAAAAAATAAATAAAAAATGGAAAAAATCATTGGATGGTTCAAAAGTTTAGGTCAACGGTTTGCTGACCAAATCAACAATTTTTGGCAAAATAATGGTTCTAGAGTAAAATGGACAATTGTCCAGTTTTGTCTATTTTGGCCACCAGTTTTTGAGTCGACAGTTCAATCATCCGATTCAAACGATTGGCATAAAAATTTAAAAAATTAATTAAAATAAAAAATAGCAAAAAATCATTAAACGGGTCGATGATTTGACCACCCAGATAAACAAAATCGTTGACCGATTCAAAGATTTTAGGCCAAAAACCGGATTTAAAGTACAACGAAACTGATTGTCTAAATACCGTGCAATTCAACAACGGTTCAAAAACTATGAATAAACTTAAAGCTTTTCTATTTTTTAAGTTGAAAAAATAAAATAAGTAATGGAAGACACTCCCGTCTTTACTTCTTTTTTGTACGCCACTTAAACCATCTACTTGCTACAACGCGGATGGAAGTGCAGCCCGCGTTGTAAGTTGTGACATGTAGTCAGTAGATGTACAGCCCAGCTGTTGGGGGCCATTGACCAAATCAAGGCTCATCTTGGCCTTGGAGCCAGGCCATTGTAGTTCATTCTGGTCCAGCCCAGCACACTTTACAATTATGACGAGCCCAGCCCGGCAAATTGTAAACCCTCTTCCGCTCTCCGGCTCTCCCCTCCCCTGCATCAGCTTAAACCCTGGTAGGCTAGAACACTGGGAGAACTGAAGAAGTAGCCTCCCAGCAAATATCAAATGATGCAAAGCTGTTTCAGTTTCCATCCCTAAGAACTCACTTTGTAGATCCTGCAAGGACCCGAAGATAATGGCTTACAGATCCTCCTCATCTGCTACCATGATATCTCCATGGAGTTATTCCATTTCGTCTAGGGTCTGTAAAGTTCTCAGTTTGTCATCATTCAACTTGCTTCATGGGTTTTGTACAATTTCCTTCACGGAGCCTCCTCCAAGCGAACCCATCTCTGCCAGCGAAGGAAGCCCAAGTTTGAATGAAGCAAATGCAGTTTCAGAGCCGCCGCCGGTGGGGGCTGAACTAGATACGGCGGCGACCGGAGAAGGAACGATCCCTAAAAGAACCCCTAGAGCTAAGCTTCGAAACCCAGAAAAGTTAGAAGATATAATCTGCCGAATGATGGCGAATCGAGAGTGGACGACTAGACTGCAGAATTCGATCAGAAATTTGGTCCCTCAATTCGATCACTCGCTTGTTTGGAATGTTTTGCATGGCGCCCGGAACTGGGAACACGCTCTGCAATTCTTCAGGTGGGTTGTAAAGACTGGCTACCGCCATGACCGTTCGACCACCTTGAAGATGATGGAGATCCTGGGCCGACATTCGAAGCTCAATCATGCCCGGTGCATCCTATTCGACATGCCTAAGAAGGGCATCGAATGGGATGAAGACTTTTTTGTTGTTCTTATCAATAGTTACGGGCAAGCTGGAATTGTCCAGGAGTCGGTAAAGATTTTTCAGAAGATGAACGAACTGGGTGTTGAACGGACGATCAAATCTTATGATGCCTTGTTCAAGGTGATCATGCGCCGGGGACGATATATGATGGCGAAACGGGTTTTCAATGCAATGCTCAGAGAAGGGGTGACGCCTACGCGCCATACATACAATATTATGCTGTGGGGTTTCTTCCTGTCGTTGAGGGTGGAAACTGCAAATAGGTTATTCGATGACATGAAGAACCGGGGGATTGATCCTGATGTGATCACATACAACACTATGATTAATGGGTATTTCCGGGTTAAGATGCTGAAAGAGGCTGAGAAGCTCTTCATGGAAATGAAGGCTAGGAATTTAATTCCAAATGTGATTAGTTATACGACTATGATCAAAGGTTATGTCTCTATGGGCCGCGTTGATGATGCTTTGAGATTGTTTGATGAGATGGGTTCCTTCGGAATTAAGCCAAATAGTAATACTTACTCAACACTGTTGCCGGGACTCTGTGATGCAGAGAAAATGACTGAAGCCCGAAACCTTGTGAAGGAGATGATGGAAAGACACCTTGCCCCAAAGGACAATTCAGTTTTCCTAAGGTTGATATCTTCCCAGTGCGAATCAGGTAATTTGGAGTGCGGTGATGACGTGCTTAAAGCGATGATTCGATTGCATATTCCAACAGAAGCAGCACATTATGGTGTTTTGATTGAAAACTTTTGCAAGGCAGGGGCGTTTGACAGGGCTGTTAAGTTACTGGATAAGGTGATTGAGAAGGAGATTCTATTGAACCCATCTAGTTCATCAGAGATGGAGCCAAGTGCTTACAATCCAATTATTGAGTATCTATGCAATAATGGGCAGACAGGGAAGGCAGAAACTTTTTTCCGACACCTGATGAAAAGGGGTGTTCAGGATCCGGTTGCATTCAATAACTTGGTTTGTGGTCATTCAAAGGAGGGGAATCCGGAATCTGCTCTTGAGATACTTATAATCATGAACAGACGTGCAGTACCATCAGTTGCTGATGCCTACAGGTTGCTTGTTGAGGGTTTCTTGAGGAAAGGTGAGCCAGCTGATGCAAAGACTGCTTTGGATGGTATGATTGAAAGTGGACATCTTCCAGACCCATCACTGTTTAGGTCAGTTATGGAAAGTCTATTTGATGATGGAAGGGTTCAAACTGCTAGTCGGGTGATGAAATGCATGATAGAGAAAGGGGTGAAGGAGAATATTGACTTGGTTCCTAAAATTTCGGAGGCCCTTCTCATGAGGGGTCATGTTGAGGAAGCCCTGGGTCGAATTGAACTATTGATGAATAATGACTGCATTCCTGATTTTGATAGTCTTCTGTCAGTTCTCTGTGAAAAAGGAAAGACAATTGCTGCTTTCAAATTGTTAGATTTTGGTCTGGATAGAGATTGTAACATTAGCTTTTCAACCTATGATAAGGTATTGGGTGCACTTTTAGCAGCAGGAAAGAGCCTCAATGCATATGCAATAATGTGTAAGATTATGCAGAAAGGTGGGATCACTGATAGAAGTAGTTGTGAGGATTTGATCAGGAGCCTAAATGCAGAGGGAAATACAAAGCAGGCAGATATTCTCTCAAGGATGATCATGGGAGAGAAAAGCATCCAGAAGGGCAAGAAGGGGAAGAAACTTGCTGCAAATGCACATTGAGTTCCATGTACTTTTCCTAACCTGAGAAAACTGAGAGCAAGTTGGATGGTTGGGTTCTGCTTTAAGAATTATTATGGGCTAAATAAGTCATGGCAACGTTTTTTTTTTTTTCATTTCTGGGTTTTTTTTTTCTAGTTTTTAGGGTTACTGTCTTTTTATTTTCTGTTTTTTGATTGTAGGGGATATTTGGATCTTTGAGTTTAAATTATTAGCGAAATATCAATCGGAGCTTTATTATCCTGTTTTTTTTTTTTTTTTTTTTTTGTTTTCATTTTCAGTAAGAGAACAAGTTGAATAGCCAAGCATTATCCAGAAAGTTCTGGTATGCTTCTAGTACACAAGATTTTTTACCATCAATAGGGTTTTGATTAAACTATGACAACTTTTAGATTTTGTTTCTTGTATGGTGTTCGGCTAATCTGTGCCTTGTTACTGATAAAGGAAAAAGTTCGTCTGTGCAGTCTCACTGTTAAGAATGGGTTTCACTATACACAGAAATTGCATATAAACTGTTTTTTTTTTTTTTTTTTTTGTGCTGTTGAATGTGTTCTATCACAAGGTTTGTCACTATATAGAGATTCCCTAAACACACCAGATTTAGCTAGCTGATTTGCCAACATATTTAATTCTCTAGGGGTCAAAATAAGACTTACATTAATTGGAGCAAGGATATCTCTGGCCTCATCATCCAAGTAGTGAGCCAGCCTCTAGGGGCCACCCTCAATCTTTCTTAACCACATGATTGTGTTTGCTGAGTCACCTTCAATGGATAAAGAGGAGATGCTCAAACCTCTAGCAATCTTGAGCCCTGTAAGGGCATCCAGAATTTTATCCTTGGAGGAATCAGCAGGATGCACTTATGTCTTGGTGATTTGGGGAAGCAACAACAGGATGCACCCATCGGATAATTTGTTTTTTTTTTTTTGTTTAATTAATAGCATGCCTGTGTTTTATTAGAGGGTCCCAAGTAAGTGTTGTGTTGTGACCATGTGAACACATCAAAACCAAATCACCTAGGCAAGCAATCGTTGGGTGATTTGGTTGATAGCATATCATGTTTTATTAGAGGATCAAAAGAAAGTGTTGCGACCATGCAAACTCATTGCTCCATGTTGTTAGTTGTTTATGTATTCAGGTTTAGTACCATAAGGGTACTGTTGTAATTTCTCCTTTGATTACATTGTTCGCCTGTACTAGTATAAATAATAATAGATCATTCTTTCGCCCCCTAAGTTAAGAAGGGGTTTTCAGTCCTCTCGGCTCTCCTCTCCTCTCTCCCTTTCTTCTCTCCTCTTGTCTGTTCACTTGCTCTTGCTCTTGCTCGACATGGTATCAGAGCAAGTTGTCCAGGCCTGAAGGGTGGTGTCAAGCAAACCTGTTGTTCAATGTCGAGCAGATAGTCTTTTCATCTCCCAGGGCTGTATCCATCGAACTGCTAATCAGTTGTATTCAGTTCGACCCAGAAGTTATAGAGACTTTTCATCTTCCAGCCCAAAAGTGGTATTCATTGTCTATTCGACTGTAGAGAGGCTATCATCTAAGGTTCGTAGAGGGAGTTCTGGTTTACAGAGAGGCTATCATCTGAAGTTAAAAGAGGTACTGTTCATTTCCTGTTCGGCTGCCCTACGGATTGACTGTTCAGCCGATTGATGAACTATTGAGGGATTGTATTTCTTTAACAAAGTAGTTGTATTCAACTTTTTTTGTATTCCTTTACCCCTTCGATGGACTGTTGATGTCCTAAAGCAGATATTGTATTGATCTCAGTCATTGACTGTTCAGCTATCAGACCTGCCGATTAGGGGTGTGGTGAACTTCACCTGTTTTTTTTTTTCTATTCTGTTGGAGGGTCATATGACCTCTATACAACTGTAGGTCATACAGACCTGATTGTGTACTGCCACTGCAGTGTTCTTTTCTTGGATTCCTACAAGACTGTAGGTTATACAGACCTGTTCCAGTACTGCAACAGCAGTGTTCAGTCTTTGCTCCCAGTGAAACCGTAGGTCAGAAGGACCTGTTTCTATAATAGCCGTGTACGGAAGTACTCCTTTGGTTGCTGTTTTTTTTTAACCAGAAATCATGAGTAGTGAAGATTCAGCCTCATCTGGAGTTTCCTCAATGCTGAATGGAATGGGTGGGGGTGACTTATCCTTTCCTATGGCTGTTGTCCCTCTTGATGGTTTAAATTACCTAGAGTGGTCAAGAGGGATCAAGTTATACATCACTGCAAGGGGGAAGATAGGCTATATTAATGGGGAGGATAAAAGAACCATCCTCCGGGAGTGCTGAATATGATAGATGGAATCAGGAGAACAGTATTGTTATGTCCTGGCTCTTGGTTTCCATGCAACCTCAAATTAGGAAGAATTTCATGTGGGCTGAAACTGCGAATGAAATCTGGGAACAAGCAAAGTCTACATATTCAGAATTGTGACACTATGCCAAAATTTATCAATTGCAGGCAGCATCTTCTACTTGTAGACAGGGGGAGAGGTGTTTATCGGTCTATTACTCTGACTTAACATCTGCTTGGAAGGAGTTGGATCACTACTAGAGTGTGGATTGGAAGTGTGATGAGGATCCTAAGAAGTACAAACAGATTGTCTCCCAGCAAAGGGTGTTTGCATTCTTACATGGTCTGAATCCTATGTATGAATCTATCAGAGTTCAGATTCTCAGCTCTAAGGATCTCCCTTCTGTTCAGGAAGTCTATGCTCTTGTACAATCTGAAGAAAGCAGGAGAAATTTGATGAACAACCCTGGTGGGGATACTGTTGTGTTAGTTGCAAAAGGGGGTGTATCTACTGGTGGGGGATCTTCTTCTCGGAAAGGAGATCTCTAGAAAAAAACAGAAGATAAGGAAAAATTGTGGTGCACTCATTGCCAGAAACCCCGACACACCAAAGATACTTGTTGGGATCTTCATGGGAAACCAAAATGGGCTCAAGATCTAACTAAGAAGCAAGGTTCATAGGTGAATAAGAAGTACGGGCAGCAAAATACAAAGAAACATCACATGGCCAACATGGCTACTCGGGAGCATCAACCCACCATTTCTACTGTGACTCGGACACATCTCACTAGACCTGACCCGAGGGAGGACATTATGAATTCCTTCCGTGACCATTTAGAGTTCTATGGTAGAGCAATTCGTCAGATGGATACTCTTCCCTCAACCTCATTTGCATCTACGTCAGGTAACCCTGCCACTGCTTTCCATGTTACTTCTCACACCCATGACTCTCCATGGATCATTGGTTATAGAGCATCAAAACATATGGCTGGTATGTCCTCTTACTTTCAAACCTATCACCCTCTTTCTGGAAGAGACAAGGTGAGACTAGCCGATGGATCATACTCTTCTATAGCTGGTCAAGGAACTCTCTCTCTTCTTTTTGGCCTTACCCTCTCTGATGTTCTTCATGTTCCAAACTTTCCCATTAATTTGTTCTCTGTTAGTAGTGTTACTAATTCCTTGAATTGCTTAGTGACTTTTTTCCCTTCTCATTGTGTGATTCAGGATCTGGCCTCGGGGAGGACGATTGGTAGGGGTCGTATGGCTGATGGACTTTACATGCTGGAGAATAAGGCTGGTCTTCATGTTACAGAGTCTCTGAGTCAGTCCTGTAAGCAAAAAGTCTATTTATGGCATTGTCGTCTTGGTCATTTGTCTTTTGAGTCTTTGAAAATTGTATTCCCAGAACTGTTTAAGTCAATGTCTGTCTCTGACTTTTCTTGTCAAACGTGTTAGTTGAGTAAACATTGTAGAACTCATTTTCTTCAAAGACATAGTAAATCTGAATCTCCATTTCACATTGTTCATTCTGATGTGTGGGGCCCTGTTACTTTACCATTTGAGAGTGGCTACAAGTATTTCATTACCCTCATTGATGATTATTCTAGATTTACGTGGGTATACCCGATGAGAACCAGGGAAGAAGTACCAAAAATCATTCCAGATTTCCAACGGATGGTCTTCACTCAATTTCAAACTGAAATCCAAATTTTTCAATCAGATAATGCAAAAGAATTTTTTCATAGTGACCTCACGGAATTTTTTGCTTCGCATGGTTCCCTTCACCGTAGCTCTTGTGCCCGCACACCACAACAAAATGGTGTGGCCGAACGGAAGAACCGACATCTCCTTGAAGTGGCTCGAGGTTTACTACTTCATATGAATGTTCCCAAACGTTTTTGGCTTGAAGCTGTTCTTTGTTCCACTTACCTTATAAACCGTATGCCCTCTCGTCGGTTAGAGTACAAAGCCCCACATCAACTTCTCTTTCCTAAGGCTCCCCTTCTTTCTATTCCTCCTCGTGTCTTTGGTTGTCGGTGTTTTGTCCAAAATCTGTTTCCCACCCGTGGGAAATTGGACTCTTGTGCTATCCCTTGCATATTTCTTGGTTACTCCTTCACTCAAAAAGGCTACCGTGTTTTTGATCCTGTTTCTCGTAAATTCTATGTCTCCATGGATGTTTCTTTCTTTGAAGATGAGCCTTTCTATCCTGTTTCTCCTCAGGGGTAGTGTAGACATGAGGAGAAACTAGTTCAGCTTCCCTCTCTCCCTGACCTCCACCTTTTCGTGTTTTTTCTCGTCGTCGCAAAGGCCAGCCAAATCCAAGAGCTGTAGAGAATCCTGAAGCTGTACCTCCAGTGCCACCAGACTCCTCGAGGGAGGATCATACTCACTCAGGTATTTTAGCTCCCAATGATGTCCTTGAATCTATTGAAAATGATTCCTCTACTGTTAATGATTTTGACCGTCCTATTGCTCACAGGAAGGGTGTTAGATTGTACACCACAAAACATCCCATTTCCAACTTTGTCTCCTATGAGAACATTTCACTCTCATTCCGTGCCTTCCTTACCTCTATTGACAGTGTCCCTATCCCTAAGAATGTGGCAGAAGCTCTTTCAGTTCTTGAATGGACAAATGCCATGAGGGAAGAAGTTAATGCCCTTCACAAAAATGGCACATGGGAACTTGTTGATCTTCCTAAGGGAAATGTTCCAGTTGGATGTAAATGGGTGTTCACAGTCAAGCATAAGGCTGATGGAATAGTGGAAAGGTATAAAGCTCGCTTAGTGGCAAAGGGATTTACTCAAGTGTATGGAGTTGATTATGCTGAAACTTTTACCCCCGTTGCCAAGATGAATTCCATTAGAGTCCTTTTCTCTCTTGCAGCCAATCTGGATTGGGTTTTACACCAACTGGACATCTAGAATGCATTCTTGAATGGTGACCTTGAAGAGGAAGTGTACATGATTCAACCTCCTGGGTTTCTAGCCCAAGGCAATGAACAGAAAGTGTGCAAGTTGAAGAAGTCCTTATACGGACTGAAACAATCACCAAGAGCTTGGTTCAGTAGATTCCATGTGGTAGTTCAGCAGAAAGGATACAGGCAATGTCAATCAGATCACACACTGTTCGTGAAAAAAGGAGAAGGTAAAATTGCTGCTCTAATTGTTTATGTGGATAACATAATTGTTACTGGTGATTGGGAGGATGAAATTCAGAAATTGAAAATTTTCCTTGCAACTCAGTTTGAAGTGAAGGATCTAGGACCTGCCAGATACTTCCTTGGAATTGAAGTTGCCCGATCAAAGAAGGGTTTCTTCATTTCTCAAAGGAAATACGTCCTAGATTTACTTCAGGACACTGGAAAGATGGGGGTGAAGCTAGTTGACTCTCCCATTGACCCCAACCATAAATTAGGTGACAACTGTGGTGAATCACTCAAGGATGTGAAACAGTTTCAGAGGCTTGTAGGGAGATTGTTATACCTTTCTATGACTCGCCCAGACATTGCATATGCTGTTGGTGTCCTCAGTCAATTCATGCATGCTCCTAGGTCTTCTCATCTTGAAGCAGCAGAGAGAATCCTCTGATATTTGAAGAAGTATCCGGGTACTGGTTTGTTGTTTCAAAAGCACGGACATTTGAAAGTTGAAGTTTATACAGATGCAGATTGGGCTGGATCCCAAAGTGACAGAAAGTCTACTAGTGGCTACTGCACCTTTATAGGAGGGAACCTTGTTACATGGAGAAGTAAAAAGCAAAATGTGGTAGCTAGATCCAGTGCTGAAGTTGAATATCGTGCTATGGCCCACGGGGTTGC
Organism: Nelumbo lutea; assembly: GCF_056320005.1. NCBI lineage: Eukaryota > Viridiplantae > Streptophyta > Magnoliopsida > Proteales > Nelumbonaceae > Nelumbo > Nelumbo lutea. The sequence continues at coordinate 211,378,624 of NC_142684.1, forward strand.
TGAAGGTATGTGGATAAAGAATTTGTTGGGGGAGTTGGGTTTCCCAGTGGCCAAACCTATAACTCTATTTTGTGATAACAAAGCAGGTATAAGCATTGCTGCCAATCCGGTGCTACATGATAGAACAAAACACATCGAAGTTGACAAGCATTTTATCAGAGAGAAAGTTATCACAGGCGAAATGTGTACCCCCTATGTCACTTCTGAGAACCAGCTTGCAGACATCTTTACAAAGGGTTTAAACCTTTCCAAACATCATGATCTTTGTGACAAGTTGGGCATGATTGATATCTATGCTCCAACTTGAGGGGGAGTGTTGTCAGTTGTTTATGTATTCAGGTTTAGTACCATAAGGGTACTGTTGTAATTTCTCATTTGATTACATTGTTCGGCTGTACTAGTATAAATAATAATAGATCATTCTTTTGCCCCTTAAGTTAAGAAGGGGCTTTCAGTCCTCTCGGCTCTCCTCTCCTCTCTCCCTCTCTTCTCTCCTCTTGTCTCTTCACTTGCTCTTGCTCTTGCTCAACACTCCACATGTTAAGCTATCCTTGTGTTTCTTGATTGTCAAAGTAAGGCAATGGACCCTACAGGCATAGTTTTCAAGGCGTCAAGGCAAGGCTAGGTGATGGGTTTTTTTTTTTGAGTTCTTCCATGCTTCTCAATTAAAGTTTTAAATCTTCAAGGGTTCAAGGCAGCATACATGTTCATTGAACCCTAACAAAGGAGAAAAACAATAAAAAGTGTTAGAGGATAAAACCTATTCAAGGACCTCACTTAACAACTTAAGCTTTTAGGTTCAATGGTTCTTTGAGATGGTATCAGAGCCACTTTGACCAAGTAGTCTAGTGTTCAATTCTCGTAACCCCCATTATAATTAAGTAAATTTCAGCACAAGGTATGGGTGGACCTGTGCTGTCCATGCTTCAAGCCCAATGGGCTTTCATGTGAGGGGGCATGTTAGAGAATAAAACCTATTCAAGGACCTTACTTAATAGCTTAAGCTTTTAGGTTCAATGGTTATTTGAGAAAAAGAAATTAGTATTTTAACCTAAACTGAATAATTTAGTTTAATAATCCAACTTTGAGGCAAACTTTTGAGAAGCAATTGAATGGGGGCAGGTTCTCTGGTTAGAGTGTATTGTCATGATGAAAAAATGAAGAGATCTGTTTTATTTCTGTGTTGGCAATCTCTCATCACCTTTTTATATTTTATTTTGTAAGCTGCTATAATCTTGTTGTTTTTCCTTCTCCAATAAAAAATTATTTTTTATTTACTACCAAAAAAGGAAGTCAGCCCCCTGTTCTCAGCTAGATTTTTGTGGAAAGATTTGACTGAAGATCTTCCATCCTTGGTCCGCTTCCAATTTCTCTCATCAGGCTGATGCAGGAGCAATTTATGCTCCTGTAACTGCTGCAGCAATCTGGACAGGTCTGAAACTTCTCATTCATTCAGGTGCCTCCTGAAAGTGGGGCACCAGATTCGTTTCCTCCCAACATAGTCCCATTGATCAGCCACTCGTGCACCCCTTTCCTCTGTTATTAAATATAGGGATAGGTACTCCTCCATCAATGCCCTGTTACCACACCAGTTGTCTTGCCAGAAATGAACCCTTCGATCACCTACTTTCAATTTCACCTCATGCAAGAAACTCGAGTGTGCCTTTTCTATTCCTTTTCAGATGGAGCAGCCATCAGAAGCACTTGAGCTGCCCAGGTAGCAAGCATCATTGCTGAAACCATATTTCTCCACTATTAACTTCCACCACAGATTTTGGGGCTGTGTTAAATAACCAGAACCATCTGCCTAGTAGAGCTGTATTCATTTGACTTGGACTTCGCACCCCTAGTCCTCCCTCCCATGGCCAGCAACCTACACACCTCCAACTGAACTTGGTGCATCTTGTGCTCCCTGTCTCTTCCACTCCAGAGAAAATCCCTCTCTAACTTTTCCAACCTGTCTGCCACACCAGTAGGGATTGGAAATAAGGGCAAAAAGCAAGTAGGGAGGTTTACTGGGGAACCTTTCAGGCATGAATCTGTTCAGTTTTTGCTTCTTTGTCAGATATTTTTATTCTATTTTTGGAAAGGGGGGGATTTAGAATAGGGATCTATCTACTGGATGTTGAACAATCATTTAGAGATCTGTTGCTTTCTCCACATTTATTCACGTGCACTCATGTTTCTCTTTTACAATCTTGGGTTTCAGTATCAGCATTTTGTATAGGAATTAATTTTCTTTGTTTGTTCTATACTTTTCTGTTCTTTCAGCTTCTCCTTCAGACTCATGATCTAAAAGCCCAAAGATGTGATACAGATTCACACCATTTATTGCTCTAATCAAGATAACAAAGATTATTGAACAGAGATAATGGTTGAACATTACAGTTAAAAGTGATCAGATAAAATGATTTCTTAGACACTAGTGTGATTTCACGGATACAGTGTAGTGCCCTGTGTTGTTACTAGTTAAAACAAATAATACCTTTAATCCATTTTCTTCCAGTAGTCACATGCATTTCTATAGACTTTCCCAGAAATGTCTTAAACTATTACACAAATAATGCCTTTAATAGAAGTGTAATGCATTCATTTATAATCAGGCAAAATATTAAACAACTTCCGGTATCTATACTTTACCTGTTTCAAAAAAAAGTTAAAAAATTGATGAATTATTCTTTGTTGTGAATTTGCAAGGGATTATACAGGTGAATTATAAAAAATGTGGTCTTTTTGGTTATGTTAATTCATATGTATTATAGTTTGACATGTGCCTATGGCAACCTTTTATTTGCTTGTAAAGTTACTGGTACAAGAAGCTAGTGTGATTTAGAATTATCGTTTTAGTAAGAGAGATTGTTGGGAGTTATACCCTTCCCTCATCTTCTTTTAATCAACCCTCTGTTGAAGGAGGGTGATTTTAGGAACACATGATGATTGATGTAAAATAGGTAGATGTGAAAGAGATTTTAGTAGTTTTAAACGCATTAAGAAAGAGATTGGAATAAGAGAATAATGGGGAAGTATATTGATCTTTTGGCATGGGAAGAGGGGGGTTGAAGAAGCATAGAAAGAGGCTTGGGGTTTATAATATATCCGGTAGACTGGCAATCTGAACCTGTGGCTGACTATGGTAGAGGGGATGGTTCAGTGCCTCTCCTACTATTCTCCCATTTAGCATTTGTTATTGCTAGGTTCAGATTTTTTATATGTTTATATGTTCTTGACCATCTTTCCCAGTTTAAAAATTGGTTATCTTGGTTTATAGGAAATGGGATGAATTTTAACTTGCTTATAGGAAATGGGATTTATGGATTGGACCATCATAAAAACTAGACATGAAATGGCATGATTAAATATGTGGGTAATCTTAAATGTCATGATAAACAGTGATTTTGACATTTGGGTATCTAGGCAGGGGTCATTGGATAACAGCATTTCATAACCTTGGCTTGCACAATGGATGCTGATATTATACTTCTATAAGTTTATGTTGCTTTGGGTTACTCTAAACCCAACAAAAAAAAGGGACTACTCTTCCTGTTATGGCCGTTTTAAGCTCCATTTTTATTATGTACTGTGAACAGTGTTTAATACAGTGTGCCAGATGTGACAGCCTACATCAAAACTGTCTTTCTTTCTATTAGGGTGTTTTTGGGTTTTTTCTGACACGGTAAGGAGAAATAAATATTTAACACTGGTTACTTTCCTTTGTGGTTACATGAAAAGCACTTAATTGGAGTCTTGTTAGAGGGAAGTTTCACTTTTATTTCTCTCTTTCTGAATGATGCAAGGTTGGTGATTTGGTGCTGCCTTGCTTGGGTAGTTCTTGGAGATGAAGATGCCTCTATATTGGTAATGACCTAGGGTTTTCTTAAAATGGTGCTAGTGTGGTTTAGCTGAAAAAAGTTATCTATTGTCTTGCTTACCATGTTATAGCCTCATATGAGGTTGATTGAAATGATACCCAGAGTGTGGCAATGAGTATTTTTTCTATGCTGAAATAGAACATATTTTTCTATGATTGAAATGATACCAGAATGATTTTTATATACCAAAGTTTGGCAATGAGAATATTTTTTGAAAGGTTGAAATGGTACGAGACGGTGTTGCTTGAATTGATGCCATAGTGTGCCATGACCATTCACTATTTTATGCAATGCTTCTTTTGTCAGATATGCATCTGTTGCATTTATGAAGTTATGCTACATGTTTTATTAGCTCCGCTACTTTTCAAATGTTTTCTATGAACAATGTAATGTCTAACCAATGTTTTTCAGCCTTGGTGAATATGTGCTTATTTTATCTTCTACTTTGTCTTTGTAGTTTTCCTAATGTATGGGTCTTCAGATACTAAATATGTAGGGTCCATTACATGGCAATCAATTAAATACGTAGGTTCCAATTTTTAACATATTATTTTCTAACACGTGTACCCATATATATAACATTTTTAACGTATCATCTATGTGTTATTCCATCAAAGATTTTAGCCATAATAATTCAGAAACCCCATGTGCCATGGCCCTGTATTCTGTTTTAGCAGAGGACCGAGCAACAACTGATTGTTTCTTGCTTCTCTAAGAAACAACATTACCAGCTACCAAGCTGCAATACCCAGATGTAGATCTTCTGTCATCAATGTTCCCGGCCCAGCCAGCATCGGTGTAAGCTTCAAGTTTCATATGACCATGCTTGGCAAACAAAATACCCTTTCCTGGGGAGCCCTTCAAATAACTTAGGATTATCTCTGCAACTACCAAATGAGTGTCTCGAGGAGCATGCATGAATTGGCTAATGCAACTGATTGCATATGCAATATCTGGCCGAGTCATGCATAGATACAAAAGTTTCCCAAGAAGTCTCTAAAAGATTCCTTTGTCTTCTAACAATGTCCCTTCTGAGGCTGAGAGTTTATGACTCGTATCAATAGGAGTAGCAGCTGGTTTGGCACCCATCTTTCCAGTTTCAGAGAGCAAGTCAAGAACATACTTTCTTTGGGAGATAAGAATCCATTCTTGGATCGAGCCACTTTATGCCAAGAAAGTATCTCAATTCCCCCAAATCTTTAATCTCAAACTCTGTATGGAGAAAATATTTTAGATCTTGAATTCCTGAGGCATCATTACCCGTCACTACAATATCATCTACATACACAATGAGGTATACTGCCAGAGGTCCACTCCTCTTCACAAAAAGAGTATGATCGGACTGTGTCTGCACATAACCAAAGTTAACAAGTGTTGTTCTAAATCTCTCAAACCATGCTCTAGGGGACTGTTTTAGTCCATAAAGAGATTTCTTCAGCTTGCATACCTTCCCTTTTATATCAGTTCCATACATCCCTGGAGGAAGAGACATGTAAACCTCCTCATGTAATTCACCATTCAGAAATGCATTCTTCACATCCAATTGATAAAGGGGCCAGTCAAAGTGAGCAGCTAAAGATAGAAGAACCCTCACAGATGTCATCTTGGAAACAGGTGCAAAAGTCTCTAAATAATCAATCCCATATGTCTGTGTATAGCCTTTTGCAACCAGCCTGGCCTTGTACCTTTCAATGGTACCATCAGCTCTGTATTTGATAGTAAAGACCCACTTGCAACCAACAGGATCCTTCCCTTCAAGCAAATCCATCACTTTCCATGTGTCATTCTTGTATAGGGCATCTATTTCAGATTTCATAGCATCCCTCCATTCTGGAATCTTAAGAGCTTTTGACACAGACCTGGGAATAGGATGAGAAGCAACAGAAGAGAGATATGCAAAATATGAAGGTGAAAGCAAACTGTAAGAAAGGTGCTTGGAAATGCAGTGTGCAGTGCACTTCTGTTTTCCTTTTCTAACAGCAATGGGAATATCAAGGTCAGGGAAGGATGAATCCAAAGGTGCTGAACCAGTACCTGTTGTCTCTTCTGTGACTGGAAGTGTAGGAGGCTCATGTGTTGTAGGAGAAACAACCTGCACATTTCTGGATCTTTGCCTTTGATACACCTTGGGATTGAGGACAGGACGATGAGGTAGGGTACCAGGACAAGGAGAATGGAATGACTGGTCCAACCTTGATTCATTTGAGGGAGAGGCAGACACATCAAGGGGCTCAACAGGGATAGGAAGAGGAAAAACAAACACCTGTGTCAAATTCTCCCCCTGTGGACAATGTCCTTTTGGAGAGGAACCATAAAAAGGGGAAGACTCATCAAAGGTGACATCCATTAAGACATACCGATTGTCAGACTTTGGATCAAAACAGCAATAACCCTTCTGTTTGGGGGAATAACCAAGGAAGATACACTTTTGGGCTTTGGGTTCAAATTTATGCCTTTGGACACTTGGAACATGTACATAACAGGTGCAGCCAAAGACACGAATAGGAATAGGAAAAAGATCTTTGTCCGGATGAAGAAGAGTGAAGGGAGACTTAAAACCCAAAGCCCTAGATGGCATGCGGTTTATGAGATAGGTAACAGTAAGTATAGCATCACCCCAAAACCTAGTAGGAACATGTGAGGCAAATAAGATACTTCTTGCAACCTCAACAATATGCCTGTTTTTGCTCTCAGCAACCCCATTCTGTTCTGGGGTCCTAGCACATGAGCTTTGATGAATAACCCCCATGTCAGAAAGATAGCAGGATAGGTTTTTCTCAAAGTATTCTTTTGCATTGTCTGATATGAAGATTTTAATCCTGGTATCAAATTGGGTTAGAACAAATTCATGGAATTGTTTTATAAGTCTTGGGACTTCATCACGGGATTTCATTAGGAATATCCAAGTGAATCGTGAAAAATCATCAATAAACAGGATAAAATATTTGTAGCCACCCATGGAGGGTAAGTGGTAAGGCCCCCACACATCAGAATGGACAATATTAAAAGGAACAGAAGATCTTTTATTTCTCAAAGGATACTTGCTTCTACAATGCTTTGACAATTCACAAGACTCACAATGAAGACTGGACAGACTAATTCCCTTAAACAGTTCAGGGAATAGATGACTCAAAGCCAAAAAAGACAGATGACCAAAACGACAATGACACAACATAATCTGACTAACAGACTCTGAAGAGACAGATCCAAGAGCAACATTCCCAAGATGATCAGTGCATTGTCCCGGAGTAACAAACAGGTATATTCCGTTCGCCTCATGGCCACTCCCAATCACCTTCTGAGACTCCAGATCCTAAAAAACACAGTAGGAAGGAAAAAAGGTTACACAACAGTTTAGTGACTTGGTTAAACTACTCACAGACAACAAATTTGTATTTAGTTTAGGTACATGAAGGGCAGAAGGGAGGTACAAGGAATCTGTAGCCTTGATGGTTCCCTTACCAGAGATAGGGGCAAGTGAACCATCAGCTAAAGTGATTTTATCACGTCCAGGAAGTAAGTCATATGAAACAAACAAGGTAGACAGTTTAGTGACTTGGTTAAACTGCTCACAGACAACAAATTTGTATTTACTTTAGGTACATGAAGGGCAGAAGGGAGGTACAAGGAATCTGTAGCCTTGATGGTTCCCTTACCAGAGATAGGGGCAAGTGAACCATCAGCTAAAGTGATTTTATCACGTCCAGGAAGTAAGTCATATGAAACAAACAAAGTAGACAGATTGGTCATATGGTCAGAAGCACCTGAGTCAATAATCCAAGGTATCTTGAGATTACCTAAAGAAGTAGCATGATTAGCAGAAGCCCTTATACCTGTATGAGCAAATGCTGAAGTAGTAGATTTTCCTGAAGGGTCGGTAGCAGAGGTCACATCACTCAGCTGACTGATCATCTTCCCAAACTTTTCATATTCTGCTCTCATGGCTGCCAAATGTGCAGAAGCAGACATCTCTTCACTATCTGGCCCAGCAGCTACATTTGCACTTCCTGATCTTTTACTATCATATTTTTTCTAAAACCTGATGGGAACAAGGTTGGGATGTAACTTCCAGCACTTGTCTTTGGTGTGCTTTGGCCTCTTGCAGTACTCACATACAACTTCTTTCTTTCCTGTGCCACTAGAAGTTCCAACATTCCCTTTAGGTTTAATCCCCATATTGGTAAAGTGGTCATTAATATCAGCCCCTTAAACTTGTACAGCCCTTTTGCTCTCTTCACTACTCACCAATGCATAAGCTTGTGACAAAGATACACACTCCTTGGAAAGAATATTCTGTTTTGTGATATCATATTCTGGGTTAAGTCCGGTTAAGAACTCAAATACCCTATTTCTTTCAACCAGTTTCCTGTAGGTCTCTGCATCATTAGTGGTGTCCCAGGTTACAGCTTCTATCAAGTCTATTTCTTGCCACAAAGACTTCAAAGTTGAGAAGTATACAGATAATGGTTTCTCCCCCTGTCTCAGATTCTTCACATCACTTCTCAACTTATAGGCTCTAGCCACATTTAGTGTTTGGGAATAGGTTTCAGCAACACTATCCCATATTTCCTTTGCTGAATTCATCCATAGATAGTGCTGGCTGATCTGTGGCTGCATTGAGTTCACAAGCCACCCAATGACAGTGTAATTTTCTTGCATCCACTTCTCGTAGGATGGATCATCTTCTGGGGGAGCCTTCTTACTCCCGGAAATGAACCCCCACATTCCTCTACTACAAACATGAATCTTTACTGATTGTGACCATGCCAGATAATTAGTTCCATCTAGCTTAGCTGTGGTCATAGTCAATAAGGAATCACTTGGAGTCCCCTGACCCAATCCATATTCAGCACCACTTTCGTTTTGAAACTCTGAGGAGTACATCATGTAAACACTCCAAATATGATTTCAGATGACTTCTACAAGTATGTTGGATAAGAACAAGTAATAACTGAGTTCAGCTGACCACAAGGAGACAACACACTGAGTTCAGCCGACCACAAGGAGGCAACACACTAAGTTTAGGCTTCAAGAAGAAATCAGAAACTCCTAGGCACTATGCACTTAGCCGAAGTACCTTTTCAAGGTTGTACACTCAGCCAAGAAGAGTAAGTACCAATCGGTAATGCTGAATAGGCCTTTTCACAAACACAGTGTGGGCAATAGAGACAACCCCACTGTCAAAGAAGAGAAAAGACCCCAAAAACTGTTCATACAACCCTCTAAAAACAGCTGAACAAGAGTAACAATACACAACCTTGTTACAAGGATGTTTCGGCAGATTTTAACAGTCCAAGAAGAAGAGAAAAACAGCCCAGAAATTTCTGGGTTAAACCAGATTTAATGGAGTTGAGGGTAGTACAGAACAGCTAGGATTTTCGAACACTTCAACAGTTCAAACACAGTCGAAGGTAATGCAAAACAGAACCAGAAAACTGAGCACAACTTACAGTTCGAGCTTTAGCAGTCCAAACACAGTCGAGCTTCAAAAATAGAACCGAGCTGTTCCCCTTCCCCTTTTTTTATTCTCTGATTCTTCCTGGTCACCGAACCCCTTCTCCAAGAGATTCTAGTCTTGGGCTTGTCCAATGACCTCCAAGAATCAGGCAGTACGTGACTAAGCCTCTAGCCCTAGGACATTCAAGTTCAGATATGCTCTGATACCATGTTGAAACTGAAGAGAGGAGAGGAGACTTGTGTGTTTCGGCAATGAGGGTTCTGAGAAGAGTTTTTGAACTGTCTCTATCTCAGCCCTCTATCACTGTTTTATTAGATATTTTTGAGTAATTACAAGGAGGCCCTTAGTTGGGCAGAATTTACAAAGAACTTAAAAAAATAACTTAACATTGACAGGATGGACCCAAAATAACAAGAAGAATAAACAACCTATGGGCCATTCGGCCCATCTTCTCTACATATCTATACTAAAACGAAAGGGGTCGGGCCAAATTGCTGAGAATTTGGCATTTGGAATCTAACAGTAACTTGTGTTGTTGTTTGCCGTTTTGCCCTCAAAAGACCTTCATATTTACAATCCCTTAGTTGGATGGTGAGAATTAAAAAGTGGGTCTGCATATGCCATAATCGAACGATGAGAATTGAAGCCCTCTTTTTTTTTGATAAATGAGTGATTTTTTATTCAAAAAAGATCAATATGATAATATAATACAGACTGCCCAAAAGGAGAGGCATGAGCTGGTACCTCTCCTAAACAACAACATTGTATTACATCAGACTAGGAAACAGAAATTTACAGAGCTGCCCAGAATAAATGTTCCCTTGATGCCCCTTGCTTAGTTAATCCATCCGCTAAGGTATTAGCTGTTCTACCCACCCACTAAGAAGTAACAGTCATGTTCCTTGAAAACCAATTAACTTTCCCCAAAAGGCCTCCGTAGCACCAAATAACTGAATCTGGATTTTTTAACCAACCCACAACAACTTTGGAATCTCCTTCAATATGCAGATTCTGAACTCCTAACTGGTCTGCAATCTGACCTTGTACCGCTGCTAGAAGCTCATCTCTAATAGAATCTCCTATACCCATAGGGCCTGAGAATAAGGATAAAATATTGCTGTCTTTATCTCTCTGCACCCCTCCTATCCCTGAAGGACCTGGTTGCCTTGGCTGCTACCATCAAAATTCAACTTTGTCCAACCTTCGGAAGGAGGCACCCACACAGCTGGTACCCTGCTCTTCCTGGTACTGCTACTAGCCACAACTATCCAATTCCTCCAAATGTCATCAAAAGAGAATATGTGAAAGGAGTCCAAAGATCTCAGCCAGTGGATTGTCCTAGCCAAAATACAATCCTTTACAGTCTGAATATTTCTCTCCTTCTCTTGGAATAGCCTCACATTTCTTTCTTCATTGTCCACAAAGCAGCAACTCGAATGCACCTCCACATTGTTTTACCAGTTTTTGTGGGCCACACAAAGGAGGGGTCAAAGAGCTGATCTACGGCTGTAGTCAAAATCCACCTGCACCCAAACAAGGCAAAGATCCAACCCCAAATAGCAGCAAAAAAAGAATAGGTTAAAAGTAAGTGGGAGCAATCCTCACCATTAGCCCTGCAAAGTACACACTGGTTAGGAGACAAACACATGGAAGGCCTTCTCTTCTACTAGTCTAAAGTGTTGATTTCACTTTAGACTACCTTTTCCTCGCTTTCTCTCTTTGTTATAAACCTCTCTCTCTCTCTCTTGATATTGCCTTGCCTTTGCCTCCTTGACCTCTTTATTTGTGGCTTTTCAATGTTTTCCACTGGCCGCTGCCACTTGTCTGTGACCCCTGTGCTTTGTTTATGGCTTCGGACATCCTATGTTTTCACTGTCATTTGTCGTTGCCTCCGCCTCCCGCTCCTACTCATGTTCAACTCCTCCATTGCGCTCAATGCCTCCAGAACTAGAGGAGATGGGCCGAATGGCCCATAGACTGTCATTTCATGTTATGTTATGTTTCCCTCTGTAATGGGCCTTATTTTGGGCCCATACTCTGTAATGTTCTGTTTTTTGTAATTTCTTGCCCACCTAAGGGCCTCTCTGTAATATTTCAAAGATTAACTTAATAAAATGTTTAGAGTGTTAGAGGGAGGTTTAGTTCGAACCTCTCACTCTCTAACTCTCATTGCCGCCAGCTCTCTCTCTCTCTCTTCTTCCTCTTAATCATCTCTTGTTTGTTTATTTTCTAGTTTGCATCTAATCTCAAGCAGTTCCGTACATCAAGAGGACTGTTTTTCAACTTGGTATCAGAGCGGGCCATTGCTTGGCGTGACCCTCATGTGGTTCTAGTTCAGTCAATTGCATGAGGAGGTTCTAGGGCTGAAAGTTTACAGTCATTCGTTTGGTTCTTGGAGGTCATTGGATGATGCCCAAGTCTCTACACACTTGGAGAAGGATTCGGTGACCAAGAAGAATCAAAGACAAGGTGTTCGACCTGATTTGAAATCAGAGAAAAGGATTTCGAAGTTATCTCAGAGAGCAAGGTGTTCGGCCTAGTTTGAAGTTCAAATCAGAGATTCTCTTACTGTAAGTTTTCTCAGTTTTTTGCTGGGTCATTTTTTGTTGCTTGGGAGGACCTGTTAAAGCATTCAAGCCCCTCCTCCATTCTACCCTACTGTTGCTGGACTGATTCAACTCGGAAATTTCTGGGTTATTTTGGAAGAGCAGTTCAGTTGTTGTTGGACTGCCAAGCTGCTGAAACTTTGGACTAAGTGGTACTAGTCTCATTTTCAGCCTAGCCTCTTCTTGGACCTATACAGAACACTATTGAAGTGGTTTCTTCTAGTTAACAGTAGGCTGTTAACTACTGCACACCGAGTGTTTGACAAAAGGTCTCCTAAGGACTGTGGACTTTTTTTTCCTTCTCTTTGGGACAACGGTTGTTGGGGACCTGAAATACTTTGTGATTGAGGGTTTGCTAGTTGTCTCTTGAAGGCTGAAACAGTATAGAAAGAGCTACCACCGAGCTGGACTGTCATAGTTATCAAGATTGAACTGATTCTGTGAGCTGGTTGTTGTTGCCTATTCAACTCAAACTAAGCTCATCAAGAACCCCAGTACCTCGGAAAACTTATTAAAATCCTAATTGGAGCCTTTGCATGATGGATTTCTCAAACCTTGAAAACAAGAATGCTGCTAAATATGGACATACTTTGGGAACCCCAGCCGATTCTATGTTGGCTATAACTACAGTTAAACTTGATGGGACCAACTACTTGGCTTGGTCACAATCAGTGAAAATCCATATTTGTAGCAGAGGAAAATGGGGTTTTATTTCTAGGAGCAAGAAAGCTCCTCCAGAGGATGATCCATCTTATGAGAGATGGATGCAAGAAAACTATACAGTGATTGGGTGGCTTGTGAATTCAATGCAGCCACAGATTAGTCAGCATCATCTTTGGATGAACTCGGCTAAGGAAATCTGGGATAGTATTGCAGAAACTTACTCCCAAAAGTTGAATGTTGCCAGATCCTACAAACTGAGAAGTGATGTGAAGAATCTAAGGCAGGGGGAGAAGTCACTTGCAACATACTTCTCAACCTTGAAATCTCTATGGCAAGAGATTGATTTGATAGAGGTTGTGACATGGGATACCCCTAATGATGTTGAAACATACAGGAAATCAGTTGAAAGGAACAAGGTCTTTGAGTTCTTGACAGGGCTGAATTCTGAATATGACATCACAAAGCAAAACATTTTGTCTAAGGAAGATGTTTCATTGTCTCAAGCATATGCTTTGGTCAGTAGTGAAGAGAGTAGGAGGCAAGTGCAGGTTCAAGGAGTCAGTATCAATGATCATTTTGCAAATATGGGAATTAAACCCAAAGGACAAATGATCATTGGGGTTACAGGAGCTCCCAATGGCATAGAAAAGAAGGAGGTGGTGTGTGAATATTGCAAGAAGCCAAAACACACCAAGGACAAGTGCTGGAAATTGCATCCCAGTCTTGTCCCTATCCGATTCCAAAAGAAGAATGATAGTAGAAAGATAGGAAGTGCACATGCAGCCACAAGTACAGATACAGAAGTTGTCTACTAGTGCACAGTTGGCAGCCATGAAAGCTGAATATGAGAAGTTTGGAAAGATGATTAGCCGACTTAAAGGTGTAACTTCATCATCCAATCCTTCTGGAAGTCCAGCCACCACCGCATTTGCTCACTTAGGTATAAGGGCTTTTGCTAACCATGCATCCACCTCAAGTAATCCCAAGACCCCTTGGATCATAGACTCGGGTGCTTCTAATCACATGACCAACCTTTCCACTTTGTTTGTTTCATATGATTTGTTTCCTTATCGTGACAAAATCACCTTAGTTGATGGTTCTCTTGCCCCTATTTCTGGCAAGGGAACTGTCAAGCCTACAGACTCCTTACTCTTATCTTCCACTCTTCATGTACTTAAATTAAATACCAACTTATTATCTATAAGTAGCTTGACCAAGTCATTGAATTGTTGTATAACCTTTTTCCCTTCTCACTGTGTGTTTTAGGGCCTGAAGTCTCGGAAGGTGATTGGGAGTGGCCATGAAGCGAATGGAATATACTTTCTCGACACCCTTGGCCAATGTTTTGATCATCCCAAGAATGTTGCTTTTGGTTCTACTTTTTCAGAGTCTGTCAGTCAAATTATGTCGTCATTGTCGGTTGGGTCATTTACCTTTTTCTGCTTTAAGTCATTTACTTCCCAAACTGTTTAAGGGAGTCAGTGTGTCTATTCTCAATTGTGAGTCATGTCAGTTGTCAAAGCATTGTAGAAACAATTACCCTGTGAGCAATAAAAGATCTTCTTTTCCTTTTCATATTGTGAACTCTGATGTGTGGGGGCCTTACCACTTATCCTCTATGGGGGGCTACAGATATTTTATCCTGTTTATTGATGATGTTAGAGTTAGCCGAATAAGGGTAGATTAGTCATCTCACCTTGGTTAAGTTATGAGCTTATGTGGCAGTCTTATTAGAGGTTCTCTATCCCATACTTAAGTAGGGGCAGTTTAGTCATTGTACATTTAATTAGAAGCCTAATCACTATTAAGAGGTCGACTGATAGGGTTTAGCTATCAAGTTCGGCAGTTCTTTCATCTTCTTCTTCTCTTCTATTTTTTCTTCTCCTTACTGGTTCGGACTACTGTAGCTACAGTAGCTACAGTAAAAACATGGTATCAGAGCGTGACAACTTCAGTTCGTGACAACTTCAGTTCGTGCTTCAGTTCTCTCCTTTTCTTCTCTGGGCTGTCAATGGAGAATAGTGGTTCGTCCCAGGCTTGAAACATACAACTCTTTTTTTTTCTGGTGCACAGAACCTTCTTTTCTAAGAAAACAATTTCAACAGTGAATGGTTGGCTGAAGCTCTCAAATGAAAGTTGGTTATCTCTCCTCTGTGTGCTGTTGGTATTTCTGGGTTGAAAATCTTCAAGAACTTGAGAGGACTGATCAGAACCTAGAGAACTAGGTTGGTTGTTGCCCTGGTTCTTGGAAAAATTCCAATAACAGGCTGTGTTTACAGTGACCAAATGGTGTAAGGGCTGCTACTGTAGGTGGCCGAATGGTGCAAGGTGTAATGCAATGGTACTAGTTGAGTTTTTGTTGGTCTTGTGGTGCCCTCTTAAAAGCGTTAAAGCAGGTCTGTATTGTGTGTGACAGCTATGGCTGTGTGGTGGTGCTTGTAATGCACAAATTCTTGACAGCAGTAGTGGTGTGACAGCTAGTTGAGTTTTTGTTGAGTAGTTGCAAATGAGCTTGCATGTGGTTAGTAAGTGCTGAATTAATGTCGGTGTAGTCTGTGTTTTTTTTTGTGAAATCAGTGTGGTGTGGATAAGAACAAAGGCGTGTGTATCTATCATTGTGTTTAGGGACTGGTGTAGGTTCTGGAACATCAAACTCTTGATAGCAACACTTAGTTGGTGATTGGGAATTCAGATTAGAGGCAGCATTGAAAGAGTATCATGGCAGCAATGGGAGATGGCTGTAGTGATCAGAAACCTAGTGTGGTGGTGTCCTCTGACTATCTAGGTGTACAGATGACCTCAATTAAACTGAATGGTGAGAACTATGTTCCATGGGCCAAGTCGGTGGAAGTTTTTCTCAAGGCAAAGAGAAAAGTGAAGCATGTGAAAGAAGATAAACCACCGGCTGACTCTCCAGGGTTTGATGATTGGGAACAGGAGGATGCTCAAATCATGACATGGCTATGGAACAGTATAGAACCCAAAATAAGTGCCAACTTCATGTTCTTAGATACAACTAAGGACATATGGGAACATGCCAAGAAGCTGTATTTTGGGCAAGATAATACTACAAGGGTATATCAGCTCTATCAAGAGTACTTTGGTCTGCAACAAGGAAATAAAACCCTAGAAGAGTACTATGCCAGTATGAAGAACCTCAGAAATGAACTCAATGTCTATCATCCTCTCACTCCAGATGTTAAGGTTCAACAACAACAGAGGGAACAACTAGATGTCACAAGGTTCTTAGTGGGGTTGAAATCAGAGTATGAACCAGTTAGAGCCCAAATGTTGGGGGGCTCTACCCTTCCTACACTTGAGGAAGTGTTTGCTCGGCTTTGCAGGATTTCTTTGGGATAGATAGAGAATCCCACACAGTCTGATAGATCAGCTTTTGTAATAGCCAGAGGAGGTGGACGTGGTACGAAAGGGGGAGGACATGCCACCCGAGGAGGTCGTGGTGGTTCCATATTTGGCCATGGTGGTGGTCGTGACTCAGGGGGAGGCCGTGGCAAAGAAAAAGGCAGCTCTACAAGGAAGTGTACCCACTGTGGCAGGGAAGGACATTCTGCAAATTTCTGTTATGATCTTCATGGCTGCCCCCTCTAAATGGGCCAATCATGCTATTGCTGGTGGGGTTGATGTCAGTGATAATCGACAGGCAGACCTAACTCCTTCCACATCTACATCTGTTTCTGGAAGGGAGATGATGAGTGTACCGCGTGATGAGTATGAGCGGTTCCTTCAGTCCACTTCACAGCACACTACTGCTACTCTTGCCCACTCAGGTATAGCTTGCCTATCATCTAAAACTTCTCATTGGATTATTGACTCTGGAGCCTCTGATCACATGACCGGGACTCCAGGTGTGTTCTCTTCTCTCTCTGAAACTTCCACATCTCAAACTGTTACCCTTGCCAATGGTTCCTCCTCTCCCATCTGTGGTGTTGGCAATGTTGACATGGCTTCTCTTTCTTTATCATCTGTTCTATATGTCCCTAAGTTTCCATTCAATCTTATGTCTGTTAGTAAATTAACCGAGACTCTTAACTGCTCTGTTACTTTTTTCCCTTCCTCTTATGCTTTTCAGGATCTCAGGACGGGGAAGAAGATTGGTGGGGGGCATGAAGCTGGTGGATTGTATTACCTTGATGGTGGTGGATCGTCAGTTGCACTTCAGACTTCACTCACTCCTCTACAGTGGCATTGTCTACTGGGACATCCTTCTCTCAAGGCGCTCAAGATACTAGTTCCGTCTTTGAGTCATTTGTCAGTGTTACAGTGTGAGTC
This sequence comes from Nelumbo lutea, assembly GCF_056320005.1. Lineage (NCBI taxonomy): Eukaryota > Viridiplantae > Streptophyta > Magnoliopsida > Proteales > Nelumbonaceae > Nelumbo > Nelumbo lutea. The sequence continues at coordinate 211,395,510 of NC_142684.1, forward strand.
GTGTCAGTTTGGGAAACATCGTCGTGTTTCCTTCAGTCTTAGAGTTGAAAGTCGTATGTTGAGTCCTTTTGCTTTGGTTCATTCAGATGTTTGGGGCCCGATCAAAATAGAGTCTTATAATGGTTACAAGTATTTTGTCACTTTTATTGATGATTGTTCAAGAATGACATGGATTTATTTAATGAAAGAAATGAGTGAATTATTTTCCATTTTTCAAAAATTCCATGCTGAAATACGTACACAATTTGGCGTTCCAATCAAAGTCCTTCGTTCAGATAATGGTCGTGAATATTTTCTAACTTCCTTTCAACAGTATTTAGAACAACATGGCATCATTCATCAAACCTCTTGTGCATCCACTCAACAAAATGGGGTGGTTGAACGGAAGAACCGTCATCTCCTTGAAACAGCTCGGTCTATTCTTCATCATATGAGTGTTCCTAAACGGTTTTGGAGTGATGTTGTACTTACTGCATGTTTCCTCATTAATCGGATGCCCTCCTTTATTCTTCATGGTCGGTCTCCCTTCTCTATCTTGTTTCCCACCTTGTCTCCCTTTCCATTAACACCTCGTATCTTTGGCTGTGTGTGCTTTGTTCACAATCTGAGTCCTGGAATAGACAAGTTGGATGCACGCTCCATTAAGTGTGTCTTTCTTGGCTACTCTCAGACTCAAAAAGGGTACAAGTGTTACAATCCCATTACTTGGAAGTGCTATGTCTGTGCTGATGTCACATTTTTTGAGTCTGTTCCCTTCTTCTCAGGAACTGAAGCATCTTCGTCTCCACCTTTACTTCCTCTTCCTCTTCCTCTTCCGGTCAGTGATCCCGTTTTGAGTGTTCCTGTTGGAGTTGACTCGTCATCTCATCCAGTGCAGATCCCTACTGAACGACCACCAATTCGGCAAGTGTATACACGTCGAATGACACCGGCCCCTCCTCCAGCTTCTACCTTGTCCACGGATCCTGTCGTTGCTCCTGTTGCTGAACCTTCAGGACTTGACCTACCCATTGCCTTACGGAAAGGTAAATGTAGTTCTACTCTCCATCCCATTTCTAATTTTGTTTCAGTATCTCGCCTTTCCGCCTCACATCGCTAGTTTGTTTCACTATTATCATCTATTTCCATACCTAACAATGTCCAAGAGGCTTTTAGTTCACCTGGGTGGAGGCAGGCAATGGAGGAGGAACTCTTTGCTCTTCAACATACTCACACGTGGGAGCTCACTACTCTTCCCCCTGGAAAGCATGTTGTGGGTTGTAAATGGGTGTATACTGTTAAATACTTGCCAGATGGTAGTGTGGAGCGTCTGAAAGCCAGACTTGTTGCTAAAGGGTATTCACAGTTGTATGGAGTGGACTATATGGAGACCTCTCCAGTGGCTAAGATTAGCTCTGTCCGTGTGTTAATTTCCTTGGCAATTATGTATGATTGGCCCTTATTTCAATTTGACATAAAAAATGCCTTCCTTCATGGTGACCTTATAGAGGAGGTATATATGGAGCAACCACTTGGGTTTGTTGCTCAGGGGGAGGTTGGTAAGGTGTGCAGACTAAAAAAGGCAATTTATGGGTTGAAACAATCGCCTCGTGCTTGGTTCGGGAAGTTTAGTGAAGTGAAGAATTTTGGAATGAAACAATGCTAGGTTGATCACTCAGTTTTCAGCTATGACTCAGAAGCTGGAAAGATTTTATTAGTGGTCTATGTGGATGATATTGTCATAACTGGCAGTGACAAATTGGGGATCGACAAACTCAAGGTCTTTCTGCAAAATCATTTTCAAACAAAAGACTTTGGGACATTGAAGTATTTCTTGGGTATAGAAGTTGCTAGATCAACAAGGTGTAAACCTGTGCCAAAGAAAATATGTTCTCGATCTATTGGATGAAATAGGACTGTTAGGTGCAAAACCGGCTGAAACTCCTATGGAACCAAATGTTAAGTTGAGCGGTGATACAGGGGAAATATTTGATGATCCTGAAAGGTATAGACGACTAGTGGGGAAGCTGAACTATTTGACTATCACGAGACCAGACATCTCCTTTGCAGTCAGTGTGGTGAGCCAATTTATGCAGAACCCTCGTATATCTCACTGGGATGCAGTTCCTAGAACTAAGGGATGCTTAGATCCTGAACCTATACCTTCACAGTCTGAGTATGAGTATGACCTACCTATTGCACTGAGAAAAGGAACCAGAGAATGTACCAAACGCCCATTGTACCCTTTAACCAAATATGTATCATTCCAAAGATTCTCTGAATCCCATTAAAGTTTTCTAACCAGCCTTAACACCATTCCAATTCCTAATACTCTAGCCGAGGCACTTTCTAATAAGGAGTGAAGAAAAGCCATGAGAGTGGAAATGGAGGCATTAGAAAAAAACAACACGTGGGAAGTTGTGGATCTACCAAGAAACAAGAAGACGGTAGGTTGTAAACGGGTGTTCACAATTGAGTACAAATCTGATGGGTCATTAGAAAGGTACAAAGCACGCCTGGTAGCCAAGGGATATACACAGACTTCTGGTGTAGATTATTAGAAGACTTTTGCCCCAGTAGCTAAAATGAATACAGTAAGGGTGTTACTGTCGTTGGCTGCTAACTATAATTGGGATTTGCAACAATTTGATGTAAAAAATGCGTTTCTCCATGGTGATCTAGAAGAGGAGATATACATGGACATTCCACCAGGTTTTGGAGAAGGCATTAAAGGGAACAAAGTTTGTCGGTTGAAGAAAGCACTATACGGTCTCAAACAATCTCTGAAAGCATGGTTTGGAAGGTTTACGAAGATAATGTTGAGTACAGGTTACAAGCAAAGTCAAGGTGACCACACATTGTTTATCAAACACACAGCCTTAGGGGGAGTTACTGCACTATTAGTCTATGTGGATGATATAATCGTTACTGGGAATGATAAAAAGAAGGAAGCATTGAAAAACTGCCTTGCCAGAGAATTTGAGATAAAAGACTTGGGGAGACTAAAGTATTTTCTCGGAATTGAAGTTGCACATTCTAAACAAGGCATCTTTATCTCTCAACAAAAGTATGTTCTTGATCTTTTGATAGAAACAGGAAATATGGCATGTAAACCAGCTTCCACGCCTATAGATCCCAATCATAAACTTGGAGAAGCCAATGAGAATGCAAGTGTAGACAAGGAGATGTTCCAAAGACTAGTTGGAGAACTCATTTATCTTGCACATACACGACCGGATATTGCATATGTTGTAAGTGTAATAAGCCAGTTTATGCATAATCCTAAAGAAGTTCATCTGCAGGCTGCTCATCGAATTCTGCACTATTTGAAAGCCAATCCAAGAAAATGAATTTTATTCAAAAGAAATGGAGGACTGACTCTTGAAGCATATACAGATGCCGATTATGCAGGATCTCCAGTAGATAGACGGTCCACTTCTAGTTACTGTACCTTCTTAGGAGGAAACTTAGTCACTTGGAGGAGTAAGAAGCAAAATGTAGTGGCTCGGTCAAGTACAGAGGCAAAATTCAGGGCTATGGCACAAGGAGTGTGTGAATTACTCTGGTTGAAGATAATTTTAGAAGACCTGAAGATTCCACGAGAAGAGCCTATGAAACTATATTGTGACAACAAGTTAGTCATCAATATTGCTCACAATCCTGTTCAACATGACAGGATGAAGCACATTGAAATTGACCGACACTTTATAAAAGAGAAACTGGACAGCAAGTTGATTTGCTTTCCCTATGTGTCTACGAAAGGACAACTGGCCGATGTACTTACTAAAGGGCTCAATAGTACAAACTTTCGGAGAATTATAGCCAAGTTGGGAATGGAGGATCTCTATTCACCAGCTTGAGGGGGAGTCTTGGAAAACGTGGGGTTACTGGTTTAGATCTGAAAATAGAATTGTATATATTCCTAGGATTGTGGAAGGACTGATTTAGAAAGTTTTTTCTTTCTATTTCTTTCTTTCTATTTTTGTACTTTCTATTTTCTCTTCTTTCTATTTTTTCTTCTTTCTATTTTTTTTTCTTTCTTTCTATTTATTGCAGCAGCTTACTGTATAAATATGCCCATTGGCAATAGAACGAAACATATCAGTATTCTACCATTCCAAAACAGAATTATGTGTGTGGGGATCTAGATCTCTGGTTTAAGTCCATTCAGTCTGTGAAAGGTGTTCCATTAAATGAGGTGCTCACACTCATCATCATCATCTCTCTCTCTCTCTCTCTCTCTCTATATCTATCTATCTATCTATCTATCTATCTATCTATATCTATCTATCTATCTATATATATATATATATATATATATATATATATATAAATATATAGCAACCGTTCATTAGGTGTTATATATCTGAGCTACTTCCCTGCACTTGGTAAGTTTTGGTTGCATCTTATATACAATAAGAGGCATGTAGAACCCTCTAAATTATGGTCATCTTTTTATTTGATTGCTTCTATGTTCCATATGACAACCTTTCTGATATGTTTCATTAAGAGGGTTATTTGTGTATTTAATTCTACAAGTAGACTTGCCATTTGCAAGTAGTAGATGGTTCATTATTAGTCATTAGATCTGTGTTTCACCTTCTTGCTCAAGTAGACTTTCTGATATATTCCATAACATAGACTATTGCATATTTTTCTAAAATATTATCTAAAAGGCAATACAAACTACAAAGAGCATCTCAACAAAATGTCAAATAACCTGAATTGATATTAAGTAGGTTTATCCATGCTAGGATGAATTAAGTTTTTGTTAAGTCTAAGCTCAATGAAACAGAAGAACATTTCATGGATTATCCTTTCTCTATCTCTCTCACACACACACAAATTCAGATTTTTATTGAAGGCCTGATATTAGTTGTTTAATATGAAATTGTTTATTCTCTCTCTCTCTCTCTCTCTCTCTCTCTCTCTCTAGCAAGTTCAGATTTATATTAAGCAAGGCCTGATACTAGTTGTTTAATATGGAATTGTTTAATCTCTCTCTAGCAAGTTGAGATTTGTATCGACTATTGAGTAAGCAAGGTCATTCATTTGCAAATGCACTTGCTAAACAAGGGGTGGGAAGAGATCAGTTACTTTGGGCTACATTGTAATGTTGTATATTTTTTGGGGGGAGTTAACAGAGTTTACCTCCCCCATGCTTCTGTTCAAGTATCTTTGGGAAAAAGAACATGGCCTCCTGCTGCTGGTTATTCATTTGTCTGTTGGTTTCAGTATCGAAATTTCTTCAAATTACAGACAAAGGACCCAGAAAATCCTTTGCAAACTGGTTCTTCTAAAAAGCGAAGTACCTCTAATGGTCAGCAACTGGGATGTCATATTCTCTGGATCTTTTCTGTTGGTGCAGTGGAGGATAGCAACACATTCTATACAGAATTTTATCTTCAGGATGATGGTGTTTCAACTCTTCCAACCAGCAGCTCCCATTCCTTGTATTTTTCTGGATTGGAATTGGAGGGAAGGCAGGTGGCATCACCTTGCTGTTGTCCATAGTAAACCTAAAGCTTTAGCTGGATTTTTCCAAGCTAGTGTAGCATATGTGTATATCAATGGAAAACTGAGGCATACAGGAAAATTAGGGTATTCACCATCCCCAGCTGGGAAATCCTTGCAGGTAACAATTGGGACACCAGTTACTTGTGCAAAAGTTAGTGAATTGTCATGGAGACTCCGCTGCTGTTATCTTTTTGATGAGGTTCTGACATCAGGTAGTATTTGCTTAATGTATGTTCTTGGTAGAGGAATAGAGGGCTCTTCCAAGATACAGATCTTTTACAATTTGTTCCTAACCATGCTTGTGGTGGGGGTAGCATGGCTATCTTGGATTCATTGGATGCTGAGTTACCTATGGCATCGAACATTCAAAAGCTTGACAATGGTGCTAAACAAGGGAACCCTAAGTTTGAAGGTAGTGGGATTATTTGGGACTTAGAGAGACTATGAAACCTTTCATTACAGCTTTCTGGAAAGAAGCTTATATTTGCATTCGATGGAACATCCTCATAAGCTTTTCGAGCCACTGGGACTCTTTCTATTCTCAATTTAGTTGATCCATTGTCAGCTGCTGCTTCTCCTATTGGGGGTATGCTATTAGACCTCAACTTTGGCAACAAACTTTTTTGTAATTTGTTTTTTTTTTCTTCTAGGAAAATGTGCTTAGTTTTTATTAAAGTTCCTTGTTTTGTTATTTTCAAGTATACCATGCTTTGGTCGTCTTCATGGGGATATTTACATATGTAGGCAATGCGTGATTGATGATAGCATCCACACAGTTGGGGGGATGGCATCTTTATTCTTCTTAATATAAAAGATTTTTATTAAAAATAAAGAAAAAATGAGATCCTCCATTCCTCTTCATCCTCCTCCCCCTCCTCGTAACCCCCCTCCTCTTAAGGAGGCTACGCCTCTTGTGTTCTGAACTACGCCTCACGCCTCTAAGTAGTGGAATGCCTCGCATCACGCCTCCGCGTTTTAAAACATTGCTATCATGTTACCGTTTTTTTTCTTTTTCGGTGATTTTATTTTTTATTTCTCATCTGTGACCAAATTTTTTATATGGTTAAATAAGTTGATCATCTACTACTTGCTTCATTGGCATGGTGCTTGTTAAGATGTGCCGAATAGGGGTAGTTTAGTCTTCTTCTGTTTATTAAGTAACTTGCTTATGTGGCAGTGTTATTAGAGTTACTCTGCCCCACACTTAAGTAAGGTCATTTTTGTCTTTGTAACTATGATTAGAATCTAATATAGATTAAGGGGGTCGACTGAATGGGTTAACCATCAGATTTTCGACAAACCCTTCTTCTTCTTCTCTTCTTCTTCTTCTTCTTCTTCATCTTCTTCTCCTCCTCTTCCTGTTCGGACTACTGTAGCAACAGTCGAAACATGGTATCAGAGCAATGCTCCTGACCTAAGTCAGTTGGTAAAGCACCTCAGCATTGTTCGTGACTCTTCACCTTCGTTTCTAATTAGTCGATGGAGAGAACTGGTTCGCCCTAGGTCAGAAACATTACAACTTGTCTCTCTGCTGCGCATAACCTTCTTCAACAAGGAAAGTGACTTCAGTAGTGAATGGTTGATTGATATTCTCAAAGGAAGGTCGGTTCTCTCTTCTTCTAGTGTTACTTATATTTCTGGGTAGAAACCCTACAAGAAGCTGTTGTACTGAGTAGAACCTAGAGAACTAGGTTCATTGTTGCCCTAGGAAGGGTTGTGTGTGCAATAGCCGAATGGTGTAGGGCTGTTGTAAGTCGTTGAATGGTGTTAGGGCTGCTGTAAGTGGCCGAGTGGTGTAAGGTAGAATGCAGTGACCTTGTCGAACTCCTTGTGGTTGTGTAATGCCCTCTTAAGTGTGAACTGGTGCAGCAGATTTGGTTGTATTGTGGTGCTTGAGTGGTTGTAAGAGGGCCTCTACTTGTGATTAGTGAATGGTAAACTGATGCTTATGTGGGACGTAAGTGTGTGAAGTCAGCAGTAGTGTGAATAAGAACAAGTGTGTGAAGTTAGCAGTGGTGTTTAGAGTCTGCAATAGGTGCTGAAATATCAAACTGTGAACAACATCAATCAACTTGTAGCTGAGAAGTAAAGTTAGAGACAACTGTGAAAGAGTATAATGGCAGCAATAGGAGATGGCTACAAAGATCAGAAACCTAGTGTAGTAATTTCCTCCGACTACCTAGAGTACAAATGACCTCAATTAAGCTAAATGGGGAGAACTATGTTCCATGGGCTAAATCAGTGGAAGTTTTTCTCAAGACAAAGAAGAAAGCAAAGCATGTTAGAGATGAGAAGCCACCGGTTGACTCTCCAAGGTTTGATGATTATGAACAAGAAGATGCTCAAATCATGACTTGGCTGTGGAATAGTATGGAACCCAAAATCAGTGCCAACTTCATGTTCCTTGATACGGCTAAGGATATATGGGAGCATGCTAAAAAGCTATATTCTGGACAAGATAACATAACAAGAGTATATTAGCTGTATCAGGAGTACTTTGATTTACAACAAGGAACCAAAACACTAGAAGAGTACTATGCCTGCATGAAGAATATAAGGAATGAACTCAATGTCTATCATCCCCTTACTCCAGATATTCAAGTTCAACAACAGCAAAGGGAGCAGCTAGATGTTACAAGATTTTTAGTGGGGCTGAAGTCAGAATATGAACCAGTTAGAGCTCAAACATTGGGGGGCTCTACTCTTCCTACACTTGAGGAAGTATTCTCAAGATTTCGTAGAATCTCTTTGGGCCAGACAGAGAACCCCACACAGTATGATAGATCAGCACTTGTGATAGCTAGAGGTGGTGGACATAGTACAAGAAGGGGAGGTCATTCCAGAGGGGCTCGTGGCAATTCCATGATTGGTAGGGGTGACCATGACTCAGGGGGAGGCCGTGGCAGAGGAAAAAATAACTCTACAAGGAAGTGTACTCATTGTGGCAGGGATGGACACACAGTGAATTTCTGTTATGATCTACATGGCCCTCCCTCTAAATGGGCTAATCATGCTGTAGCAAGCGAGGTTGCTATTAGTGACAGTAAACTGACAGACCTAACTCCTTCCACATCTACATCTACTTCTGGGAGGGAGATGGTGAGTGTTCCGCGTGATGAGTATGAACGGTTCCTTCAAACTACTTCACGGCATGCCACTGCCACATATGCCCAATCAGGTATCGCTTGCATGTCATCTAAAACTCCTTCCTAGATTATTGACTCTGGAGCCTCAGATCATATGACCGGGACTCCAGGTGTGTTTTCTTCTCTTGCTGAAACCTCCACACCACAAACTGTTACACTTGCCAATGGGTCCTCATCTCCCATCTGTGGTGTTGGTAATGTTGACTTGGCTTTTGTCCCTTTATCATTTGTTTTATATGTACCTAAGTTTCCATTCAATCTTATGTCTGTTAGTAAAATAACCAAAGCTCTTAACTGTTCTGTTACCTTCTTTCCTTCCACTTGTGTTTTTCAGGATCTCAAGACGGGGAAGAAGATTGGTGGGGGGCATGAAGCTGGTGGATTGTATTACCTTGACGGCGGTGGATCTTCAATTGCACTTCAGACTTCCCTTGCTCCTCTACAATGGCATTGCCGACTGGGACATCCATCTCTCAAGGTCCTCAAGATGTTGGTTCCATCATTGAGTCAGTTGTCAGTTTTACAATGTGAGTCATGTCAGTTTGGTAAACACCGTCGTGTGTCCTTCAGTCCAAGAGTTGAGAGTTGTATGTTGAGTCCTTTTTCTTTGGTTCACTCAGATGTTTGGGGTCCGATCAAAATAGAGTCTTATAATGGGTACAAGTATTTTGTCTCCTTTATTGATAATTGTTCAAGAATGACATGGATTTACTTAATGAAAGAAAGAAGTGAATTATTTTCCATTTTTCAAAAATTCCATGTTGAAATACGCACACAATTTGGTGTTTCAATCAAAGTTCTTCATTCAGATAATGGTCGTGAATACTTTCTTACTGTATTTCAACAGTATTTAGAATAGCATGGCATTATTCATCAGACCTCGTGTGCTTTCACCCCTCAACAAAATGGGGTGGCTGAACGGAAGAATCGTCATCTTCTTGAAATTGCTCGGTCTATGCTTCACCACATGCATGTTCCTAAACGGTTTTGTAGTGATGCTGTACTCACTGCATGTTTTCTCATTAATCGGATGCCCTCTTTTAGTCTTCATGGTCGGTCCCCCTTCTCCATCTTGTTTCCCACTTTATCTCCGTTTCCATTAACTCCTCGTGTCTTTGGTTGTGTGTGCTTTGTTCATAATCTGAGTCCTGGAATAGACAAGCTAGATGCACGCTCAATTAAATGTGTCTTCCTTGGCTACTCTCGGACTCAAAAAGGGTACCAGTGTTATAATCCTATTGCCCGAAAGTGCTATGTCTGCCCTGATGTCACATTTTTTGAGTCTGTCCCCTTCTTCTCCAGTTATGAAGCACCCTTGTCCTCACCCTTACCTCCTCTTCCTCTTCCTGTCAGTGATTCAGTTCCAGAGGCTGTTGTTGGAGTAGACTCATCTCCTCATCCAGTGCAGGTCACCATTGAACGACCACCGATCCGACAAGTGTATACACGTCGAACGACACCGGCCCCTCCTCCTGCTTTTACCTCATCTGCGGATCCTCTCATGGCTCCTATTGCTGAACCTTCAGATCTTGACCTACCCATTGCCTTACGGAAAGGTAAACGTAGTTCCACACTCCATCCCATTTCCAATTTTATTTCATTATCTCGTCTTTCTGCCTCACATCACTAGTTTGTTTCACTTTTGTCTTCTATTTCCCTACCTAACAATGTTCAAGAAGCTCTTAGTTCACCTGGATAGCGGCGGGCAATGGAGGAGGAACTTTCTGCTCTTCAACATACTCAAACGTGGGAGCTTACTAATCTTCCACCTGGGAAGCATGCTGTGGGCTGTAAATGGGTGTATACTGTGAAATACTTGCCGGATGGTAGTGTGGAGCGTCTGAAGGCCAGACTTGTTGCTAAAGGTTACTCACAGGTGTATGGTGTGGACTATATGGAGACATTCTCTCCGGTGGCTAAAATTGGTTCTGTTCGTGTCCTAATTTCCTTGGCAGTTATGTATGATTGGCCTCTCCTTCAACTTGACATAAAGAATGCCTTCCTCCATGGTGATCTAGTGGAGGAGGTATATATGGAGCAACCACCTGGGTTTGTTGCTCAGGGGGAGGGTGGTAAGGTGTACAAGCTGAAGAAAGCAATTTATGGGTTGAAGCAATCTCCACGTGCTTGGTTTGGGAAGTTCAGCGAAGTGGTGAAGAGTTTTGGAATGAAGCAATGCCAGGTTGATCACTCAGTGTTCAGCTATGACTCGGAAGCTGGGGAGATTTTATTAGTGGTCTATGTGGATGATATTGTCATCACTAGTAGTGATAAATTGGGGATTGGCAAACTAAAGGTATTTCTGCAAAATCATTTTCAAACAAAGGACCTTGGAACATTAAAGTATTTCTTGGGAATAGAGGTTGCCAAGTCAAAACAAGGTGTGAATTTGTGCTAAAGGAAATATGTCATTGATCTATTGGAAGAAACAGGACTGTTAGGTGCAAAACCGGCTGAGACCCCTATGGAACCAAATGTTAAGTTGAGCAGTGATACAGGAGAAGTATTTGAAGATCCTCAAAGGTATAGACAACTAGTGGGAAAGCTGAACTATCTGACTATCACGAGACCCGACATCTCCTTTGCAGTTAGTGTGGTGAGCCAATTCATGCAGAACCCTCGTATACCTCACTGGGATGCAGTCTTTAGAATTGTGAGGTATCTGAAAGGAGCTCCAGGCCGTGGGCTATTGTATAAACCAGGAGGAAAACTTGAAGTAGTTGGGTATACAGATGCAGACTGGGCAGGCTCAGTGAGTGACAGAAGATCTATTACAGGCTATTGCACATTTCTGGGAGGAAATCTTGTGACATGGAAGAGTAAAAAGCAGACGGTTGTAGCCAGAAGTAGTGCTGAAGCCGAATATAGGGCCATGGCTCACACTACTTGTGAATTACTGTGGCTGAGGAATCTCCTACAAGAAATTGGGTTTCACATGGATAAACCTATGAAATTGTACTGTGACAACCAAGCTGCACTACATATCTCATCCAATCCTATCTTTCATGAGAGAACAAAGCACATAGAGGTTGATTGCCACTTTGTAAGAGAGAAGGTTCTTGCTAGAGAGATAAATACAAAACATGTGGGATCCAATGACCAGTGGGCAGATTTGTTTACAAAAGCTCTAAGCTCAGGGAAAGTGAACTATCTATGTAACAAGCTGGGATTATATGACATATATTCTCCAGCTTGAGGGGGAGTGTTAAGATGTGCCGAATAGGGGTAGTTTAGTCTTCTTCTGTTTATTAAGTAACTTGCTTATGTGGCAGTGTTATTAGAGTTACTCTGCCCCACACTTAAATAAGGTCATTTCTGTCTTTGTAACTATGATTAGAATCTAATATAGATTAAGGGGGTCGATTGAATGGGTTAACCATCAGATTTTCGACAGACCCTTCTTCTTCTTCTTCTTCTTCTCTTCTTCTTCTTCTCTTCTTCTTCTTCTTCTTCTTCTTCCTGTTCGGACCACTGTAGCAACAGTCGAAACAGTGCTAATATCATCTTCCCTTCAAAGAGATCTACGCAATCACCTTGATGTTCTTATTTTATTTTATTTTTTGTCTTCTGTTGTTATATCAGATATGAAAGCGGGGATGAACCAGATATTCCGAAGTTTCACTATGGTTCACATTATTCTAGTGCGGGAATTGTATTATTTTATCTTTTACGCCTTCCCCCATTCAGTACAGAGAATCAGAAGCTGCAAGGAGGCCAATTTGACCATGCCGATCGCCTTTTCAATATTGTAAGAGATACATGGTTAAGTGCAGCAGGGAAGGGTAATACATCAGATGTGAAAGAGCTCATTCCAGATTTCTTTTACATGCCCGAGTTCCTGGAAAACTGGTTTAATCTTGATTTGGGGGAGAAACAATCAGGAGAGAAGGTTAATTTCACTTTCTAATCTTTAGTTAATTTTGACTTCTCACAGATATTTCTGGGAACTGTACTGTTGAAGGGTACCATTGGTCGCAAAATTTTGACTTATTTCATTTCACTGAAAATTGTAATTTGGTATTTGCTCAGGTTGGTGATGTTCTGTTGCCACCATGGGCCAAAGGCAGTGCCAGAGAGTTCATCAGGAAGCACCGGGAAGCTTTGGAATCAGATTATGTTTCAGAAAATCTGCATAATTGGATAGATCTTTTCTTTGGATATAAACAGAGGGGAAAGGTAGTTACTGAAATTTCCTTTGTTTAGGCCTTTTTCTGCATTGATATTTGAATAGCAGCTAACTCACATTGAATGGATCCTCTGATAACTATTTATCATAGTGAGAGGATATGTTTTCATCTACTTTAAAACTTTATTTTATTTTATTTTTTTGATCAGTAAAGTAGATTTTATTAATTTAAATTTAAATTTAGTAAAATATGCTGGAATATCCAACAACACAAAAATTCATTAGAGGCTTACAAAGATGCCCAAAACAATTACCGTCTCATGGCCCCCTGTTTTGCTAGAGCATGAGCCATCCCGTTTCCTATTTTTCTCACCCATTTGAAATTAGCATTTAAGTGCATTGACAGGCTTTCAACTTCCTTGAAAGCATGCCTGAATGTCCAAGGTACATGACAGCTGCACTTTGTCCAAGATATGACCAACTTTGAGTTCCCTTTCACTTCCAATTGTTGGAAGCCCAATTGCTTTGCAATTCTTAGGCCTTGCAGTAACACTATTAATTCAGCTTTCAAAGAATCTCTTACTCCATGGTACATGACAACTGGAATGCTTGGAAGAACTGGTGGGGCAATTTTCCATTTCAATAAAAATTAGGAGATCCAATAATGGCAGAGAGTGGGCTTTGATAAATGTTCATGGTTCAAATTCCTATAGAGATGGGGATTTTTTTGGGAAGAGTTGGGGGCAATTAGAGGTTTATGGGAGGGGCCTTGGTATTTGGAAGGTGATTTTAATGTCATAAGATTTACATCAGGAACCAACAAACCTAGCGTAAGAATAACTACAAGCACGAGAAAGTTAAATGCTTTCGTGGATATCTTTGAGTTTATGGAGGAGATCCCACTGTTACAAGTAGAGTACACCTGGTCAAAATTTTAGGAGTCCCCGACTTGCTCTAAATTGGATAGGTTCCTTTCGTAAGTAGATTGAGAAAGATTTGCGAAAGTTTAACCTCTCGAGCCATGTCTAGAGTAGCCTCCCTATTAGCCTAGCTCAGAATTTTTCCTACAAAGGTCCCTCACCCTTCAAATTCGAAAACATGTGATTGGAGGACCCCACCTTTGTGGAGAAGGTAAGAGTTGGTAGGGAAAAGTTAAGGGTAGTGGTACAAAGAAGGGGTTAAGGTTCTCTAGATGCTTTAAAAAGTTAAAAGAAAATTAAGGCTTGGAACAAAGAACAATTTAGGAGGGTGAAGGAAACAAAGAAGAGAATCTCTTCAAGGATAGTGGAGTTGGATGGTAAAGAGGTTGTTAGAGAAATCAGTGGGGAGGAAAGAGATGAAAGACAATTTAAAGTTTGAATAGGAAATGTTGAGACAAGAAGAAATTTCCTGGAGGCAAAAATCTAGATGTAAATGGCTGGAGGAGAGAGATAGTAACACAAAATTTTCTTTTATTCTCTAGCTAATGGAAGGAGAAGAATCTAATAGCTAGCACTGAAGTGGATGGTCAAGGGGTAACAAGGGAGGAGAAGGTAATCAAAGTTTTTATGGACCATTTTAAGGCTTTATTTGCCACCTCAAGGGTGCGAAGCTCAAACCTCCTAGACTTGGCTTGGGATAGAGTGCTAGAGGACCTCTTTGCATGCCTAGAAAGTATGTTAACACTTGGGGAGATTAAGGAGGTAGTGTTTTCGATGGAAAAATCTAAAGCCTTGACACCAAATGGATTCTCTGAAGGGATAGGAAATCCATCATATGGATGCCCAAGATTGCAGAATAAAGGGGGCGAATTTCAAAAATTTTTTCTTTCCCTTCAACTGGGAATCGAATTTCCTATTTAGAAAATCATATTTTCAATGATCATTCTTAAACCATAAACTGAACCAGATTTGAACCAAAAGGAAGAGAGAGAGATAATACCTGATACAGAGATAATATCTCTCACTAGAGGTGTTCACGCCCAAAGTAGAAACCAAAATCTGGTCCCACTGAAGATGGTGCAGTGCAAGGTGGAGCAGAATCAGCAGTGTCCTTAAGAACATGATTCTTCCCAAGAATCATCTGGACGGCTTGTGAATACAACTCCTACCAATCTTTTCTCCAAAAGATTAGAATCAAGATCCAATCTTGATTTCTCCCAAGGAATGGAGATCGAACTGCTATAGGCAGCGGCTGCAGGAAGGAGGCGGCTAAAGAGAATTTGCAGGGTGCAGAATTCTCTCTTCTGTGATCTCAGCTCTGAAGACAAGATTGCTGGTTGTCTGTGTGTTGAATGTCTAAAGGCTGCCGCCCCCTCTTCCTTTTATAGACTTAAAGGGATCAGCTCCTAATCCCATTAGGAGTTGCTAACCCAAATCATATCTGGATTAGAAGTCCCTTTAAAATAAGGGATAATCCCTATCTTATCTACAGATTAGATCAGCCAGTTCCTAATCTAATTAGGAAGTTTCCAAATCTAAATCTCATTTAGATCTTGCACTCTCTGAGTTGATAGGGTGTGGGCCAAATCCTATCAACTGATCTTATCTCAGAATTCGTCCCTTAAAGGCTAATCAAATTAGCCTAGTTTGAAATGGGCTTAAGGCCCATTTAGGGTTATGTATTCATTAAGCCTTCCAAACTACTGTCCAGCTGGGCATCCTTGCATGGCGTGGGACCCAAACATTGATCTACACATCAGCCACATGGGTTCAGCCCAACATTTGTTACAAGGCTTGGCCGAATACACTGTTATGGACAGTGCACCCCCTGAAACCCATCAGATGGGTTCTATGGGCCCAACACTTACCCTAAGTGGTCCCTGGGCCAAGCCACCTTGTAACACCCAGGGACTGTGGGCAGATGCAAGATTAGCCCATCAGGTATTATTCTCAATGGCCTTACACTTAACCTCTCAGCCCATAATGATCATACACTGCTTGACAAGAGAGGACCTCTTCCTCGGCTGTAAGGAACAATGTTGCACTCTCAAGTATAGATCCCGGGAATTAAAACCTTTTGCAAATCATTTCGAAACCATAATTTATACACTTTTATATCTCATATAAAATATATTTTGCAAATCAAATTTCAAATATTGAAATCGGCTGCCGACAGTCTTGGTTTCCATCAGTGAGAGTGCATCCCCGATCATTACCTTTGTCCTACAAAGGGACTGATCATATCACTATGATCACCCACTCAGATGAATTCTCAGTCCCAACATACCCAGGTTTTGACCCCCACTAAGGATCTCATTGATTGGTACATCAAAGACAGCCCAATCCGGCACCTAGTGCAGTATCATAATCGAGTTTAGGGGTCGGGTGTAACTTTCCAGTTTTGCCCATCAATCTCCAAAGTCTAGGTCTAGGGCAATACTGGAAATCTGGTCCAGTTCAAAGATTCAATTAATTCCACACTGTGTGTGCCTAGGGTTTCATCCCGGTAGCTGAGACAAGCCACCCCAGACCGATCCACTGGCTGTGAACATTCTAAACTAACACGAGTCTCATTAAGTGTCTAGTTTAAGGGTATTACACAGAAACATACCAAGAGAACATGAATCAAATATGCACTTTTATTTATTTACAATAAACTCATAAAGTACATCATTTTGATTGAAGCTATGGGCATACAAAACTGTCTAACATTCTCCATGGCTTTTTATCAAGAATGTTAGGAAATCCTAAAAGATGACCTAATGAAAGATTTTTCATGAAAGGGAAATCTCTTAAGGAGGAAATTCAACTTTTATTGCTTTAATCCCCAAGAAAAATGTAGCTAAAGTACCCATGGATTTTAGACCTGTTAGAGAATATCAAACTATTCAAGGACCTCATCTGACAGCTTAAACTTTCAAGTTGAATGCTTCTTTGAGATGGTATCAGAGCCAAGTTGACCAAGTGGTCTACTATTCGATCCTCATTACCCTCATTATAATTAATTAAGTTGGGCATGTGCTTGTTCATACAAGCCCAATGGACTTTCATGTGAGTCGGCAAAATGTTAACATTTTTAGTCATAAGTAAATTAATCTAAGCGCGACCTTTTTTTGGTATTTAGTGCATTAATAACTTCCCCCTTGACCCCTTTTTCCCCAAAGTGTTGGTTGCGGGATTCGATTCCACATCAATGCTGGTGCCCTGGAACAAACCAGTTAACACACCAATGAGCTAGCCCTCGGTTTTCTTCCATGGATCTCTTGTCTCAATAGCTAACCAGAGAACCATTCAACTTAAAAGCTTAAGCTGTTAGGTGAGGTCCTTGCATAGGTTGATATTCTCTAACATGCCCCCTTACATGAAAGCCCATTGGGCTTGAAGCGTGGATAGCACAGGTCCACCCGTACCTTGTTCTGAAACTTAATTAATTATAATGGGGGTGACAAGAATCGAACGTTAGACCACTTGGTCAAAGTGGCTCTAAGACCATCTCTGAGAACCATTCAACCTAAAGCTTAGGTTGTTAGGTGAGGTCCTTGAATAGGTTATTCTCTAACAAGACCCATAAGCCTAGTTGATAGTCTCTCTTGTTGTTTGTGATGATTGAGAGAGAGAGAGAGAGAGAGAGAGAAAAGAGAGGTACGGATGATAGAAAGAAAAGCAAACTCAGTACTGGCAGCCGTTAGTCTTCTATTTATATTAATTTTTATAAAAAAGGCAAAATTACAAGTATGCCCCTGATGGCATATCTTAGGATAAGAACAATAAGAAAAGAAAGAAAGAAATGACTAGTAGCTGAAACTGTCCCACTAACATCAGTTACAAGGAACACTAAAGCCTTACAACACTCCCCCTCAAGTTGGGCTAAAGATGTCTATCATGCCCAGCTTGTCACATAGCTCATTGTGCCGCGAACACGGAAGTCCTTTTGTGAGGACATTAGCAAGTTGTTCCTTGGAGTTGACATAAGGGATACAAATTTCCCTTTTATGAAGTGCTTATCCACCTCAATATGCTTAGTTCTCTCATGTAGGACCGGGTTGCTGGCGATGTTTATTGCAGCCTTGTTGTCGCAGTAAAGAGACAGGATTATGAACAACTCCAAGCTCACCTTGGTGAGTTTAAATAATTCCTAGGGACTTGTTAGGCAGTGTATACCCTTAGCTCCAATCAGAATGATGTACATTATAACATTTAATGTAAATGAATAAAGTACATATTTGATTCATGTTATTATGGTGTGTTTCTATATAATACCCTTAAAATGGACACATATGAGACTTGTGTTAATTTAGAATCTTTACAGTCATTGGATAGATCTAGGGAAATTTATCCTATCAAGACTGACACTGGTGTGCCGCCAAGTTGGTTGG
Source organism: Nelumbo lutea (assembly GCF_056320005.1). Taxonomy (NCBI): domain Eukaryota; kingdom Viridiplantae; phylum Streptophyta; class Magnoliopsida; order Proteales; family Nelumbonaceae; genus Nelumbo; species Nelumbo lutea. The sequence goes on from NC_142684.1 coordinate 211,413,574, forward strand.
GGTGGCTTGTCTCAGCTGATAGGGTAAGACCTGAGGTACGTGCAGTGTGGGTTTTCTTGAAACCCTGAACCAGACTAGAATTCCAATATTACCCAGGACCTTAGAGGTAAATGGGCAAAACAAGAATGTTACACCTGATCCATAGACTAGATTATGATACTGCACTATGTGTCGAATTGGACTGTCTTTGATATGCCAATCAGTGGGATCCTTAAAGGGGGTCAAAACCTAGGTATGTTGGGACAATCCGACAATTCATCTGAGTGGGTGATTATAGTGACATGATCAACCCCTTTGTCGAACAAAGTGAATGATCGGGGATGCTCTCTCTGATGGAAACCAAAACTGCCGGCAATTGATTTTAACTATTGAAATTTGTTTTGAAAAATATATTTATATAAAGATATACATATATATTATGGTTTCAAAATGTTTGCAAAGGGTTTCAATTCCCGGGAGAAGTCCTCTCTTGTTGGGCAGTGTTTGATCATTATGGACTGAAAGGTTAAATGTAAAACCATTGAGGGTAAATACCTGATGGGCTAATCTTGCATCTTCCCACAGTCATTGGGTTTTATAAGGTGGCTTGACCCATTTATCATTTTGTGTAAATGTTGGGCCTATTAAGAGTCCATGGTGATAGACTCAGGAGTTCACTAACTTCTTCACTGAATTCGGCTAGGCCTTGTAACAAAGGTTGGACTGAACCCATGTGGCTGATGTGTAGATCAATGTTTGGGCCCCATGCCACACAAGGATATACAACTGGACAACAGATAGGAGGGTAAGTGAGCAAATGGACTCAATGGGCCTAAAGTCCAAATCGGACTAGCTTAATGTGATTAATTAAAAGAGGGCGATTTTAGGATTCATATCAGCAGATAGGATAAGGGATTATCCCTATCCACTCAAAGAGTTCAGATCCAAATATAGATTTGGATCAAGAAACTCCTAATTAGATTATGAGGGCTAATCTTTATCTGCAGATAAGATAAGGGATTATTCTTATCTCTTAAAGAGAATCCAGATCCAAATACAAGATTTGGATTAAGAAACTCCTAATGGGATTAGGAGAACCTCTCTTTAAAAGCTATAAATAGAGCATCAAGGCTATAAAAGAAGAAAGATCTTCTGGTTCGTATATCACAAGAAAGAAATCTTGCAGTTCGATTACTTCAAATTTCTACCATTTTCTGTTCTTGCCGCATCTGCTAGTTCGATCTCCACCTGTAGGAGCGATCAAGAAGAGTTCTTGATATTGTCTTTTGGGAGACAAGATAATAAGAAGTTGTGCTCACATGCCCTTCATCGAGTTCTTGCTGAAGAATTCGGTTCTTGTTGAAGAACCATCCTACTGATTCTGCTCCACCCTACACTGTGTTATCTTCGGTGGGAGCAGTCTTTGGTATTCTCCTTGGGCATGAACACTTTTGTTGGGGGTTACTACTACTCCGTATCAAGTATATCCCTCTTCTACCTTTTGGTTTCAAATCTGGTTCGATTTGTATTCAAGATTGATCATTGAAAATGCATTTTCCTAAAATAGGGAATGTGATTCCTACATGAGAGAAATTTTTGAAATTTTGCCCAACCTACCTGTAGGGTTCAGCCATCCATATGATGGATCTCTCATCCCTTCAGTGGTATCAGAGCTAGATTCAAATCTTGAACCAAAATCGGCCAGATCTGGAACTGTGCAAATGGAAAAAAGGCGTTCTACCCGATTTGTGTAGATTATCAATTAACTGGGAAATCGGTTCCCAGATTAAGGACGACTGATCTGAAATTAAATCTTTTTAAATCTGATTTATATTAAGAATTGTTCTTTGTATTTATCTTGATTTTTGGGCTATTCGTATAGTGGAGACTGAAGTCTTGATTGGCGTAAGAAAACTGCACACGTGTTGTTCCATTCATTCTTGTCTGTAATTATTTTTCTTTAATTTTTAGACAGAATGCTTAAATCCATCATTTACCAACCTTGTGATACGATCTATGTTGATGTGGCCAAGTCGGTAATGCCACAGGCACGTGGAATTAACTATATCACGGGTTCTTTTCTTGGCGATATCATTCAACGTAGTTTCAGCTATGTTAGTTTCCAGAGAAGAATGGAGAATATAGACTATTTTCAAATTCTCCGTATTCGCGGAATTTGTTATTTCTTTTGATAGTAATTATATTACTAAAGAGAACAAAATATCCATCCGCACACAATTTTGAAACAGAAATCAAATTTCTTATCAAAGTGGGTACATAAAGACAATCTTTCAATACAATAAATCATTCTCTGAAAATAAACTCTATAGTTCATATAGTTGTAGTTGCAACACTTGCAGAAGTCCTTAAGTAAAGAGTCACATTTCCGTCACACAGTCTTCTACTTATCCTGAACCCCTGCAATGAGTTGCACGCACGAGTTGAAGCCCCGAAATCCATACACCAGGAATAAGAAGTTACCAACAAATTGGTTTCTATGACAAAGGATTCGAAATTACTTTGCTTCTTGGACTTCAGGTACTAAGGACAGTTCCTCTTCCAGTGGCTGGCTAGCTTGCAGAAGTGACAAGCATCTGATGCTATGCCCTTCCTCTGCCTTTTGGACTTGGTAGCTTTCTTCTGAGGCTTTTTCTTTGCCTTCATCTTTTTCTTGCCTGGTTTGCCAGCTTCAATAAGCATGGCAATGGGCTCATCCTTCTATATCAGTTTTTCGGCCCTCTGCAATATATTGTTGAGTTTTTAGTTGCTAACATTTATCTTATTCATGTTATATTTCATGATGAACTGATTGAAAGGAGGCAAAAAATTTAGAATGGCGTTAACATTGGTGACATAATCAAGCCCGGATCCAAGAGCCTCAAGTTCATTGATGTATTTTATCATCTTAAAACAACAGTCATGAACTTGCCAGTTCTTGGTCATATCCGCAGTCATGAACTGTTTTAAGACCTTTTGATGAGTAGAATGATTCTACTCCTCATACATCGTCCTCAGACTATCCAAGATATCCTTGGACAAATCGATCTGATCAAACTATCGCTATATCGGATTGTCTAAGGATATTATGTAGTAACGGGCAAGGGAATTTTTCTCTTCCCATTCTTAATAGTCCCTCCTACGGGCCTTAGAAACCCTATCACCCAGACGATCCGGAGCAAGGTTTTTAGCTACTTTGACCAATTTTTCGGACGTCAAGACCAACATAAGGTTACGATACTAGTCAACGTAGTTTGGGCCCTTAAGTTTGCTATCATCCAACAATTTAGCGAATTGCCCATTTGTCATTTCTGATAAAAGCAAATATTAGTCCACAACCTTATTTAATTCATGTTATCTATATAAATATGGTTTTTAATCTATGTTCCATTTCCATTTATTTATCTCTGAGATTTTCCTCCTATCTCAGTGATGGAGACTGCAAATTATGTCTTTGGAAATGTGGGAAATCACACAGGGTGCATGGTAGCTGCATAACCCCACCACCTTTCTGTGAATGATCATATCCACTCATCTTATAAGCTTTCCCTTCGGTTTCTATCAAACAAGGTCCATTGCCATTTTAGGTTAAACATTTTTGTTCAGTGAGCGCTTATCCATCATAATCGTGAATGCCAAGGTACCGTGAGAGAGTCTTCCATTTTAGGATAGGCCCCTCCCACATCGGTCTATGATGCTCCTATCATCTTATGAAACAATCCAACAAATCCAACAGCAAATGGATAGCCCAATTTTATGGCGTGTTTCCTCATTACTGAATGACCCATCTTCATGTTAATGATAGAAGGCTTTTAGAGAGTTCCATCATATGAATCTCCCTATCACATGTACTCATATTTTAATGGAGGGAATGAAATATTACGCCTTAGTTTAATTTAGGTTAAACCATAATGGATCCCACTGACTTTCATAAAGTCAGATTTCAATGGGCCCTAAAGAGCTAGGGTTTTGCACAGTTCCTCTTGGGGAGGAAGCTGGTGTGGGGCCCACCACGAAGGGAGATTATCCAATGATCTTAAGGACACCATGGCAATGATGTACATTCAGTCATGGTGTGCGCAAGAACTACTATAGCTTCAGCATGGGCCAAACACTTATGGCCCATGAACGTTGCACATCACACATCCATACATCACATGTAGGAACATTTAAATTGATCCAATCAATTAATAACTGTAAATCCCATAATTAAAGCCCATAAGGATTCATAATATTGCGGATTAATATTATCTAAGTATATGGGCTGAATTGCAAAAAGCAGTTTGACCCATATAGCTTTTATACTGAAATTGGGCTAATGCATTTTTAACACATTAAAACTGGGTTTTACAGGAATGGGCTGAATTGCATTTTGCAATTAACCATCAACTCCTGGACCCATGAGTGAAAAATTAGGACTGAGAACAGCCCCCATCGAACCAAAGATTTGGTCTAACAAGTTTGGTCCAATCTGATTCAAAATGGGTCTAGGGTTTGATTTTTAATTCAAGATTTAATTCAAGAACATGATTTGAAATTAAATGACTGATACAAGACATTTAAGAATCAATAAGTGGGCTGTTTGTAGGACTGTTACCCTGCAAAACAAAAGTTAGATCGTAGAACGTAGTTCCCAAAACTACAAATCGTAGATGGCCAAACCCTAATCTGCGAAAATCTCCTTCTTGCATTTTCTGCTTAAATTTCTAACGAAATAAAATAGAAAACCAAATTTCTATTAATGTTACATTAAAATTGAATTCTTATACATTCTGTCTAAAAATAAAAAATTATTTACAGACCAAGAATGTAAAAGAACAACAAAAACGCAGATTTCTTGTACCATTTAAAGATTTTGATCTCCACCGTACGAACAACCCAAAAAATCAAGAAAAATGAAAGAATGGTAGGATCCATCTAATGGACGCCATAAAGGTTACGGAATGGGTGGGCGAATTTCAAAAATTTCCTACCTTCTCCCAACTAGGAATCATATTCCATAAATTTAGAATACAATATTCAAGGATCCTACTTGAACCATAATCAAACCAGATCTGTAAAAAAAGACAAATGGGAGGAATATACCTGATCCGGAGAAGCACTATCTCCCAAAGTTGGTGTTCACGCCCAAAGAATGCTCCAAGATCCATTCCTGCTGAAGATGACACAGCTGTGGATGGAACAGAACCAGCAGAGTGCGTCCTACACACTAGATCCTTCACAAGAATCCTCTGGAAATACTATACACTGAATCTTTTTCAGTCTTTCTTGCAAGACTGATGTCAAGAACATATTTCTTGACTTTCTTTTTTGCAAAGATCTAATCTTGCAAAAACAGATGGCGGCGGCAGGAGGAGAACTCCAAAAGCGAAAAAGCTTAACTACTTCTTCTTTCTTTTTCTGGAGTATGAGATCTGATCTCAATTCGCAGGAACCTTTCTTGCGATTTCTCTTGATTCTTGGTTAGGGTTTCTCCTCCTTTCTTCTTGATTAAGAAACCTCCTAATTATGAGTTATCCCAATCCAAATCAGTATTTGGATAGGGGATAATCTTAATCCTATCTGCAGATAAAGTTAGCTTACTCTTGATCTTATCAGGAGGTTACCATATTCAAATCTAATTTGAATTTGGTTTCCAAGAGTGGATAAGGCTAAAAGCCCAATCCTTTTACTAACATTAATTTCAGATTCGCCCCAAGGATGGGTGATCATATCAGCCCACCTCGAAATGGGCTTCTGGCCCATTAAGTGTTCTGTGTCTAATTACTTTCCAATTTGCTGCTCAGTTGGGCTTCTTTGTATGGCGTTGGACCCAAGCATTGATCTACACACCAGCCACATAGGTTCGGCCCAGCCTTTAATACAAGGCCCAGCCGAATTCACTGAAAAACTCAATGAACCCCTTGAGTCCATCATATGGACCCTATGGGCCCAACACTTACATTAAGTGGTCCCTAGGCCAAGCCATCTTATAAAAAACACAGGGACTGTGCGCAGGTGCAAGATTAGCCCATCAGGTATTATCCTCAATGGTCTTACACTTAACCTCTCAGCCCTTAATGATCAAGCACTGCCCGACAAGAGAGGACCTCTCCCTCGGCTGCAAGGAACAGTGCCGCACTCTCCTCTCACATGGATCCCGAGATTTAAAACCATTTGCAAACAATTTGAAACCGTACATATATATAAATATATTAATTTTGCAAAACAAAATTCCAACGATTGAAATCAACTGCCGGCAGTTTGGTTTCCATCCGACAAAGTGGCTAATTCTGTCACTATGATCACCCACTCAGATGAATTCTCAAACTGCCCCAACATACCCAGGTTTTGATCCCCGCTAAGGATCTCACTGATTGGCATATCAAAGGCAGCCTGATCCAACACCTATGAAGTGTCATAATCGAGTCTAGGGAACAGGTGTAACTTTCCAGTTTTGCCCATCTATCTCCAAGGTCCAGGGCAAAACTGGAAATCTGGTCCGATTCAAGGATTCAAGTAATCCCATACTGCATGTGCCTCGGGTCTTACCCTGGTGGCTGAGATAGGCCATCCCAACACTTGGTGGCACACCAATATCAGCCTTGGCAGGATAAATCTCCCCAGACTTATCCAACGGCTGTGAACATTTAAAACTAACACGAGTCTCTATAAATGTCCAGTTGTAGGGTTTTACACAGAATTAAACCAAACAACATGAATCAAACATGCACTTTATTTATTTCCACTAAATAACAAAAGCACATCAAATCAGATTGAAGCTAAGGGCATACAAAAACTGTCTAACAGCTCCCACTTGCACTTAGGTCCAATCTGGTACAAGCCGGAGTCCCATACTTTCCACGTGTTTCTCAAACACCTTCTGTGTCAGTGGCTTAGTCAATGGGTCTGCTAAATTATCCGTCGATGCTACCTTCTGAATCAGGACGTCCCCTCTACCAACGATCTCCCACAGTACATGATACTTTCTCTCGATGTGCTTTGACTTCGAGTGAGCCCGAGGCTCTTTAGCCTGGGCGATCGCTCCATTGTTGTCACACAACAACGGGATGGGAGATGTGTTGGATGGAATCGCTCCTAATTCGTGTATGAACTTCTTCATCCACACGGCTTCCTTGGCAGCTTCACTTGCGGCAATGTACTCGGCCTCGGTTGTGGAGTCTGTAGTGGAACCCTGTTTGCTGCTTTTCCAGCAAACAGCACACGATCCTATCGTGAAAACATACCCAGATGTACTTTCTATCATCTAGATCCGACTGGAAATTGGCATCGGTATACCCTAGAACTTGCAGTGAACTACCATCGAATACCAGACAAAACTCTTTTGTCCTTCGTAGGTATTTGAGTATGTTCTTCACAGCAGTCCAATGCTCCTACCCTGAGTTTGTCTGAAATCTGCTTACCGCACTCACCGCCTGAGCAATGTCTGGGCAAGTGCACAGCATGGCATACATGATGCTCCCTACGGCTGAGGCATAGGGAACGTCTCTCATGCTCTCAATCTCCTCAGAAGTCTTGGGAGACATCTTCTTGGAGAGAGTGACTCCGTGCCTGAAAGGAACATTTCCTTTCTTCGAGTTCTCCATGTTGTACCTCTTGATAATTTTGTCAATATAAGCAGCCTGGGATAATCCAATTATCCGCTTCGATCTATCTCTATAGAGTCGAAGACCTAGTATGTATGAAGCTTCTCCAAGATCTTTCATGGAGAACTGCTGTGATAGCCATACCTTGACCGAAGTCAACATTCCTACATCATTCCCAATGAGTAGGATATCGTCCACGTACAACACCAAAAAGGTGATCTTATCCCCACTGGACTTCCTGTAAACACAGGGCTCATCCGGATTCTGCTCAAAGTCAAACGTTTTGACTACAGAATCAAAACGGATGTTCCAACTCCTAGAAGCCTGCTTAAGTCCATATATGGATCTATTAAGTTTACATACCATGTGTTCCTGACCAGCAGCAATGAAGCCTTGCGGCTGCTGCATGTAGATATCTTCACTAAGATCTCCATTCAGGAACGCGGTTTTGACATCCATTTGCCAAATCTCGTAGTCATGGTACGCTGCTACAGCTAGCAGGATCCTAATGGATTTAAGCATGGCCACGGGCGAAAAGGTTTCCTCATAGTCGATGCCTTCTTTCTGAGTATACCCTTTCGCCATCAAACGAGCTTTAAAGGTCTCAATCCTGCCATCGGGGCCCTTCTTCTTCGTGTAGATCCATTTGCAACCAATTGTTTTTACCCCAGAGGGCGGATCCACTACTGTCTAGACTCCATTGGTCTCCATTGAGTCCATTTCAGCTCTCATGGCCTCCACCCACTTCTGGGAGTCTATGTCTAACATAGCTTCCGCGTAAGTCACGGAATCCTCTTCACTAGTCAAGGTTTCCACCAGGTAACTATCCTAGTCATAACCATATCGAACTGGTGGTCTGGATACCCGTATGGTTCTTCTAGATTGGTCATTACCTGGAATTTGTGGGACATCACCCACTGCTCCTGAGCTCTCCTCATCAAGAACTATTTCCTGACGATAGGTGTCTAGGATGTAATCGGATTCTAAGAATTGGGCGTTTCGATTGCTGAACACTTTCTGCTCACTCGGGTCATAGAATAGATAACCCACTGAATCCTTTGGGCAGCCTATAAACAGGCAACGGCTAGTTTTAGAGTCCAACTTGTCAGCACTTGTTCTTTTAACGTGTGCAGGACAACCCTAAATCTTCAAATGTCTTACACTTGGCTTCCTTCCGGTCCAAAGTTCATATGGAGTTTTCGGAACTGATTTGGTTGGAACCCGATTCAGCACGTAGATAGCAGTCTCTAATGCGTATCCCCAAAAGGATGTGGGTAATTGTGAGCGTACGAGAAGCGACCGGACCATGTCCAACAAGGTCCTATTCCTCCTCTCTGAAACACCGTTGAGTTGAGGTGTAGCAGGAGGAGCTAGTTGTGACACTATCCCATTGTCCCTTAAGTAGTCCCTGAATTCGTCAGAGAGATACTCGCCACCTTGATCTGATCGAAGGGCCTTAATTTCTCTCCCTAACTGTTTCTCGACTTCCTGTTTGAACTCTTTGAACTTTTCAAATGATTTAGACTTATGTCTCATTAGGTACACGTAACCATATCGTGAAAAATCATCTGTAAAGGTGATGAAGTACACGTGTTGATTCCATGTCCTAACACTCAGGGGACCACATACATCAGTATGTATCAGGTCAAGTGTGCCTTCAGATCTTTCAGGCTTACCGTCAAATGGCCGCTTAGACATCTTACCTTGAAGGCAAGGTTCACAAGTGGGAAGATTTTCTACGGTTAGAAAATCCAAAGGACCATCCTTTACCAGCCTTGTGATTTGGTCAATTCCGATATGGCCAAGTCGGTAATGACAGAGGCACGTAGGACTTACTGTATCACGATACCTTTTCTTGGGATTTTCGACCGACGTAGTTTCGGTTAACTTAGTTTCCAGAGAAGGATGTAGAACATAGAGACCGTTCTCTAGTTCCCCGCATGCGATGAATTTATTATTCCGTTTAACAGTAATCATATTACTAAAATAAACAGTATATCCATCAGCACACAGTTTTGAAACATAAATTAAATTTCTTCTCAAGTTCTGTACATAAAGACAATCTTTAAGTACAGGTATTCCTTCTTTAAAAACTAATTCTACGGTTCCTATTGCCGCCGCTGCAACACTTGCAGTTGTTCCCAAGAATAGTGTCACTTCACCTTCACTCAACCTTCTACTAACTTTGAACCCCTGCAGTGAGTTACACGCATGAGTTGAAGCCCCTGAGTCAATACACCAGGACACAGAAATAACTAACATGTTAGTTTCTATGACACAAGTTTCGATGTTACTTTTCTTAGATTCCAGGTAGGCAGGACAATTCCTCTTCTAGTGGCCGGTCTGCTTGCAGAAGTGACAAACATCAGATGCCTTGTTCTTCTTCTGCTTCTTAGGTTTGGCAGCCTTCTTCTGAGGCTTCTTTGCCTTTCTCTTTTTCTTGCCCGATTTGTTAGCTTCAGCAAGCATAACCACAGGCTCATCCTTCATGAGTAGATCATCGGCTCTCTGCAACATATTGCTGAGTTCCTGGACGCTGACATTCAGCTTATTCATATTGTAGTTCATTGTGAACGCATTGAAGGAAGAGGGCAAAGAATTGAGGATGGCATCCACTTGCGTGCCAAGATCTAGCCCGGATCCAAGAGCTTCAAGTTCGTTAATTTATCCCATCATCCGAAGACAATGGTCATGAACTTTCTGCCCTTTGGTCATCTGCGCGGTCATGAACAATTTCAGAACCTTCAGTCGAGTAGAACGGTTTTTGTTCTTCATACATTGTTTTTAGATTGTCCAATATGTCTTTGGCTAGTTCGATCTGATCGAACTGCCTCTGTATTGAGTTGTCTAATGAGGCAATGACAAAGCAGCGGGCTAGGGAGTTCTTATCCTCCCACTCTTGGTAGTCCCTCCTACGGGCCTCAGAAGCCCTATCACCCGGACGTTCCGGGGCAGGATTTTTCACCACCTTGTCTAACTTTTCGGAAGTTAGGACCAACATAAGATTTCTGTACCAGTCGGCATAGTTTGGGCCCTTAAGCTTGTTATCGTCTAGAAGCTTTGCAAATTGACCGTTTGCCATTTTCTGATAAAATAGCAAAATCATTAATCCACAACCTTAGTTTGATTCATGTTACATACATAGATATAGCTTTTAATCTATGTTCCATTCCCATTTGTTCATCTCTGAAATTTCCCTCCTTTCTTAGTGACGGAGACGACGAAATGTCTCTGGAAATGTGGAAAATCACATGGGGTGCGTGAAGCCAACTGTTTCAGCTGCATAACCTCACCACCTTTCTATGACGGATCATATCCACTCATCAAATGAGTTTCCCTTTGGCCTCTGTCAGACAAGGTTCAGAGCCGTTTTCAGATAAACCTTTCTATCCAGTGAGTGCTTACCCATCATATTCAAGTTACGCCAAGGTACCGTGAGAGAGTTCCCATTTTCTGGTGAAGCCCCTCCCACATTGGTCTATGACGCCCCTATCATCTTATGAAACACTCTAATAGATCCAACAGCAAATGGATAGCCCAATTTTATGGTGTGTTTCCTCATTACTGAAGGACCCATCATTGTGCTAATGACGGAAGGCCTTTAGAGAGTCCATCATATGGGTCTCCCAATCACATGCATTCATATTTGCTGGAGGGAACAAAATTATGCCCTAGTTTTAATTTAGGTCAAACCAGAGTGGCTCCCACTGACTTTCATAAAGTCAAATTTCTGGTGGGCCTTAATCGGCTAGGGGTTCTGTACGCATCCCTTTTCAGGGTTGTGGGGCCCACCAAGCAAAGAGGGGTCATCCAATGACCTTGAAGGACACCATGGCAATGATGTGCATTCAGCCATGGTGTGCGCAAGAGCCACTAACGAGTCTTCATGGGCCAAGTACTTATGGCCCATGGTCGCAGCACATCAAACAACCAAACATCACATGTAAAGGAGGAATTGATCCAATCAATTAACTGCTGTAAAGCCCATTGAATAGCCCATTGAAATCTAAGTCATTAACAATTAATGTCTACTAGGTGTATGGGCTGAATCGCAGATAGTAGTTCGGCCCATACAGCTTATTTCACAGTAATGGGCCTTTTGCAGTTTTAACCCTTTAAAACTGGGCTTTACAGGTGGGCCGAATTAATCCCTGTAATTGAACATCAGATTTGGAACAGCAAGTGTGAGAAATACAGACTGAAAAACAATCCCTATCGAACCCTAGATTCGGTCCAAACAGTTTTGGTCCAATCTAGTCCGAGAGGATCCAAAATTGATTTTCAATTCAAGAATTAATTCATGAAAGATCTGAAATTAATAATTTTGATTTCAAACAATCACAAATCAAACTATGGACTGTTCGCACCACCTGCAAAACAGAGGTTAATCACAAGGGTTGCAGTTTCACAAACTACAAATCGCAGAAAGCGATTTCTCCAACTGCAAATCTCCAGCACCGCCTTCTTCTTCCTTCTTCTTTAATCAAGAAAAATAACAGAAATCCTATTTCTATTAATTACATTCTTGATCAAATCCTATACATTCAGTCTAAAAAATAAAAAAAAATATTTACAAACCGAATTAAATAAATAGAAAGAAAAAGGGTGCGCAGACTATCTGCGCCAAATCTGCATTGCGATCTCCAGGTTCGAATAGTCCATTAAATCAAAATAAATAAAGAACAATTCTAAATAAATTTTGGATTTAATAAAAATTAATTTCAGATCAATCGCCCTTAACAAGAAACAGTTTCTTGAAATAAAGAAAACAATCTGTGCAAATCTTGAAAGAACACCTTCTATCCATCTGCGCAGGGTCAGATCTGATTTTCTTTTGGTTCAAGATTTGAACCTGTGGCTCTGATACCACTGAAATTGAGTTTTACACAGAGTACTTTTAGGGTTTTACACAGAGCAGTTTGACCCATATAGCTTTTATACAGGAATGGGCTGAATTGCATTTTGCAATTAACCATCAACTCCTGGACCCATGAGTGAAAAATTAGGACTGAGAACAGCCCCCATCGAACCAAAGATTTGGTCCAATCTGATTCAAAATGGGTCTAGGGTTTGATTTTTAATTCAAGATTTAATTCAAGAACATGATTTGAAATTAAATGACTGATACAAGACATTCAAGAATCAATAAGTGGGCTGTTTGTAGGACTGTTACCCTGCAAAACAAAAGTTAGATCGTAGAATGCAGTTCCCAAAACTACAAATCATAGATGGCCGAACCCTAATCTGCGAAAATCTCCTCCTTGCATTTTCTGCTTAAATTTCTAACGAAATAAAATAGAAAATCAAATTTCTATTAATGTTACATTAAAATTGAATTCTTACACATTCTGTCTAAAAATAAAAAATTATTTACAGACCAAGAATGTAAAAGAACAACAAAAACACAGATTTCTTGTACCATTTAAAGATTTCGATCTCCACCATACAAACAACCCAAAAAATCAAGAAAAATATGCATAAAAATTCTAAATATAATTCAGATTTATAAATATTTAATTTCAGACCAATCGCCCAAAATCTGGGAACCGATTTCCTAGAAAATCAATAGTCTGCGCAAATCAGGTAGAACGCCTTCTGCCCATTTTGCAGTTCCAGATCTGGTTAATTTTGGTTCAAGATTTGAACATGGCTCTAGTACTAGTGAAGGGATGAGAGATCCATCATATGGATGGTCGAATCCTACAAGAAGGTTGGGTGAAATTTCAAAAAATTTCTCTCTTCCACATGGGAATCACATTCCCTATTTTAGAAAGCTGCATTTCTAAGGATCAATCTTGAACCTAAACCAGACCAGATCTAAAACCAAAAGGGAGTGGAGGGTTATACCTGATACGAAGTAACAATAACATCCAATGAAGGTGTTCACGCCCAAGGAAGGATCCAAAGACTGCTTCCACCGAAGATGACACGATGTAGGATGAAGTAGAATCAGTGGGATAGCTCTTCAACAAGAACCTAATTCTTCAGCAAGAATCTGATGGAGGGCTAGTGAGCATGAATTTTGATTACCTTTTCTGCCAAAAGGTAATATCAAGAACACTTCTTGATCGCTCCCACAAATCAAGGTCGAACTAGTATGGTGGCAAGAGTAGGAAAGAGCAAAAGACAGAAGTAGTCGAACTGCAGGTTCTTCTCTCCTTTTAATCTCCAAACTAAGAATTGTGTGTTGGAGGTTCTCCCTATTCCTCTATTTATAGCCTTTAAAAAGAGCATCTCCTAATCCCTTATTTTATCTACAGATAAAGATCAACCCTCCTAATCTAATTAAGAGTTTCCTTATCCAAATCTTTATTTGGATCTAGACTCTTTGAGTGGATAGGGACAAGTCCTTATCCTATCTACTGATCCAAATCCCAGAACTAACCCCTTTTAATTAATCTCATTAAGTCAGTTCAAATTGGGCTTTAGGCCCATTAAGTTCATCTGTTCACTTACCCTCTAATTGCCGCCCAGTTGCATACCTTGTATGGCGTGAGACCCAAACATTGATCTACACATCAACCACATTGGTTAGCCCAACCTCTGTTACAAGGTTTGGTCGAATTCACTATAGGAGACAGTGACCTCCTGAGTCCATCACCATGGGCTCTTAATGGGCCCAACATTTACACTAAATGATCCCTGGAACAAGCCACCTTATAAAAACCTAAGGACTGTGGGCAGATGCAATATTAGTCCATCAGGTATTACTCTCAATGGTCTTACACTTAACCTTTCAGCCCAAAATGATCAAACACTGCCCGATAAGAGAGGACATCTCCCTTGGCTACAAGGTACTGAAAGAATGGTGGGATCCATCGTATGGACCCCATGAAAATTGAGGAATGGATGGGCGAATTTCAAAAACTTCCTACCTTCTTCCAACTGGAAATCTTATTCCCTAATTTAAGAATACAATATTCAAGGATCCTACTTAAACCATAATTGAACTAGATCTAAACCAAAGACAATGGATGGATTATACCTGATCCAGATAAACAGTATCTCCCAAAATTGGTGTTCACGCCCAAAGATGACACCAAGATCCGCTCCTGTTGAAGATGACACAGCACTAGGTGGAACGAAACTAACAGAGTGTGTCTTACACACTGAGTCATTCGCAATAACCCTCTAGAAACTCTGAGCACCAAATCTTTTCAGTCTTTTCTGCAAAATTGATGTCAAGAACTGATTTCTTGATTTCTTTCTTCTTCAAAGATTGAATCTTGTCAGAAAGAATGGCGGCGGCTGGAGGAGAATTCCTAAAGTGAAGATGGCTGAAATCGCTTCTCTTCTCTCTGAATTGTGTATGAGATCCTATCTCAGTTTGCAGCAAAACTTTCTTGCCAAAATCCCTAGGTTTGAATTCTGTTGTATCTTTCTTAGGGTTTCTCCTCCTTCCTTCTTGATTAAGAAACCTCCTAAAGATGAGTTATCCCAATCCAAATCAACATTTGGATAGGGGATGATCTTAATCCTATCTGCAGATTAGGTTAGTTTACTCCTGATCTTTTCAGGAGGTTACCAGATTCAAATCTTATTTGAATTTGGTCTCCCAGAGTGGATAAGGTTAAAGGCCCAATCCTTTTGTTAACTTTAATCTCAAATCCGCCCCATAAATGGGTGATCATATCAGCTCAGTTCGAAATGGGCTTTTGGCCCATTAAATAATCAATGCTCAATTAGTTTCCAATCTACTGCCCAATTGAGCTTCTTTGTATGGTGTGGGACCCAAGCATTGATCTACACAACAGCCACATGGGTTTGGCCATGCCTTTATTACAAGGCCTAGCCAAATTCACTGAGAAGCCCAGTGAACCCCTGAGCCCATCACATGGACCCTATGGGCCTAACACTTATATTAAGTGGTCCCTGGGCCAAACCATCTTGTAAAAACCCAGGGACTGTAGGCAGGTGCAAGGTTAGTCCATCAGGTATTATCCTAAATGGTCTTACACTTAACCTCTCATCCCATAATGATCAAGCACTACCCGATAAGAGACGGCATCTCCCTCGACTGTAAGGAATAGTGCCGCACTCTCTACTCACATGGATCTCGGGAATTAAAACCATTTGCAAACATTTTGAAACCGTATATATATATATATATACAAAATTTCAACGATTGAAATCAATTACCGGTAGTTTGGCTTCTATCAAAGAGAGTGCATTCCCGATCATTACCTTTGTCCGACAAAGGGGCTGATTCTGTCACTATGATCACCCACTCAGATGAATTCTTTGACTGCCCCAACATGCCCAGGTTTTGACCCCCGCTAAGGATCTCACTGATTGGCATATCAAAGACAGCCCAATCTGACACCTAGTGAAGTATCATAATCGAATCTAGGGGTCATGTGTAACTTTCTAGTTTTGCCCATCTGTCTCCAAGGTCTAGGGCAATACTGGAAATCTGGTCCAGTTCAAGGATTTGAGTAATCTCATACTACATGTGCCTTGGGTCTTAACCTGGTGGCCGAGACAAGCCATCCCAACACTTGGCGGCACACCAGTATCAGCCTTGGTAGGATAAATCTCCCCAAACTTATCCAATGGCTGTGAACATTTAAAACTAACACGAGTCTCAATAAGTGTCCAGTTTTAGGGTCTTACATAGATATATACCAAACAACATGAATCAAACATGTACTTTATTTATTTACACTAAATATCAAAAGTACATCAAATCAGATTGAAGTTAAGGGCATGCAAAATTGTAGGATCCTATTTGAACCATAATCGAACCAGATCTAAACCAAAAACAAGGGAGGGATTATACCTGATCCAAATAAGCAATATCTCCCAAAGTTGGCGTTCACGCCCAAAGAAGACACCAAGATTCGCTCCTGTTGAAGATGACACAACAATATTTGGAACGAAACCAGTAGAGTGCATTCTATACACTGAGTCCTTCGCAAGAACCCTCTAGAAACTCTAAGCACCAAATCCTTTCAATCTTTTCTGCAAAGCTGATGTCAAGAACTGATTTCTTGATTTCATTCTTCTTCAAAGATCAAATCTTCTCAGAAAGAATGGCGGCGGCTGGAGGAGAACTCCTGAAGTGAAGATGGATGAAATCGCTTCTCTTCTCTTTGGAGTGTGTATGAGATCCTATCTCAGTTCGCAACAAAACTTTCTTGCCAAAAACCCTAGGTTCAAATTCTGTTGTATCTCTCTTAGGGTTTCTCCTCCTTACTTTTTGATTAAGGAACCTCCTAAGGAGGAGTTATCCCAATCCAAATCATCATTTAGATAAGGGATGATCTTAATCCTATCTACAGATTAGGTTAGCTTACTCTTGATCTTATGAAGAGGTTACTAGATTCAAATCTGATTTAAATTTGGTCTCCTAGAGTGGATAAGGTTAAAGGCCCAATCCTTTTGCTAACTTTAATCTCAGATCCGCCCCCATAAATGGGTGATCATATTAGCCCTGTTTGAAATGGGCTTTTGGCCCATTAAATAATCAGTTTTCAATTAGTTTCCAATCTGCTGCACAGTTGGGCTTCTTTGTATGGTGTGGGACCCAAACATTGATCTACACACCAGCCACATGGATTCGGCCATGCCTTTATTACAAGGCCTAGCCAAATTCATTGAGAAGCCCAGTGAACCCCTGAGCCCATCACATGGACCCTATGGGCCTAACACTTACATTAAGTGGTCCCTGGGCCAATTCATCTTATAAAAACACAGGGATTGTGGGCAAGTGAAATATTAGCCCATCAAGTATTATCCTAAATGGTCTTACACTTAACCTCTCATCCAATAATGATCAAGCACTGCCCGATAAAAGACGACATCTCCCTCGGCTGCAAGGAACAGTGTCGCACTCTCTACTCACATGGATCCCGAGAATTAAAGCTATTTGTAAATATTTCAAAACCATACATATATATATATATATATTAATTTTGCAAAACAAAATTCCAATGATTGAAATCAACTGCCAGCAGTTTGGTTTCCATCAGAGAGAGTGCATTCCCGATCATTACCTTTGTCTGACAAAGGAGCTGATCCTGTCACTATGATCACCCACTCAGATGATTTCTCAGACTGCCCCAACATGCCCAGGTTTTGACCCTCGCTAGGATCTCACTGATTGGCATATCAAAGACAGCCTGATCCGACACCTAGTGAAGTATCATAATCGAGTCTAGGGGTCAGGTGTAACTTTTCAGTTTTGCCCATCTGTCTCCAAGGTCTAGGGAAATACTGGAAATCTAGTCCGGTTCAAGGATTCGAGTAATCCCATACTGCATGTGCCTTGGGTCTTACCCTGGTGGCCGAGACAGGCCATCCCAACAGTTGGCGGCACACCAATATCAGCCTTGGTAGGATAAATCTCCCTAGACTTATCCAATGGCTATGAACATTTAAAACTAACACGAGTCTCAATAAGTGTCCAGTTTTAGGGTCTTACACAAAATTATACCAAACAACATGAATCAAACATGTACTTTATTTATTTACACTAAATATCAAAAGTACATCAGATTGAAGCTAAGGGCATACAAAACTGTCTAACAGGTACAATGTTGCACTCTCTACTCACATGAATCACAGGAATTAAAATATTTTGCAAACATTTTGAAACCATAATATATATATGTATATCTCTATATAAATATATTTAGCAAAACAAATTTCAACGGTTGAAATCAACTGCCGATAGCTTTGGTTTCCATCAGAGAGAGTGCATCATCGATCGTTCACTTTGTCTGACAAAGGGGTTGATCATGTTACTATGATCACCCACTCAAATGAATTCTTGGACTGTCCCAACATACCCAAGTTTTGACCCCCTCTAAGGATCTCACTGATTAGTATATCAAATTAGCCCAATCCAACACCTAGTGTAGTATCATAATCGAGTCTATGGGTAAAGTGTAATATTCCAGTTTTGCCCATCTATATCCAAGGCCTAGGGCAATACTGGAATTCTAGTTCAGTTCAGGGTTTCAAGAAAATTCACACTACATGTACCTCAAGTCTCACCCTAGCAGCTAAGACAAGCCACCCCAACCAACTTGGCGGCACATGTTATGGCCCCGAGCGTAGGATTGTGTCACGGGTCGCTCCACCGTAGGAACCTCAGATCTTTCCTTGCCCTTGGCCTTGCGTACATGCCCTATTTTGACTATCTCGTGGGTGATTTGTCCAAGAGATCACCGAACTCTCCTTTATTCTCTTTCTTGACTGAATATTCGATATCCTCATTTAGTAATGGCATCTCCTTAAATAGGAGATTACAAGAGGAGGGTTCCTTGTTGGATTCGGCTTGGTTAGTCCTAAACAGACTCAAACTCCTACTTCTAATTAGACTACTTACTTTTAATGGTACTACACTTCCTTCTAAGAATAGGGGATAAGATAAGGGAGAATGGGATAAGGGATAAGGCGCATTCTCTTGACGTGTCTAGATAAGGGTGGGCCCATGCTATGAGCTATTGTGTGGGCCCCGCTCTACTGTTGCTGCCAGTGTGCGTGCGCGCGGCTCATGGTGCCTCCGCCGCGCGGCGCGCGTGGTGCTGCTGCCACGCGGTGCGTGCACACGGTGCCGCTGCTGCACAGTGCGTGCGTGTGGTGCCGCTGCCGCGCAGTGTGTGCGCATGGCTCATGGTGTCGTTGCCGTGCGGTGCCGGTCGTGTGTGCGCTACTGCCTCAACTACTGCCATGTGGTGCTGGTGCTCATAACATCACTCCCCTCCTGGACTATGAGCTTGTCCTCAAGCTCAAGGTCTAGATAGGCGTTGTGGAGATTGGTCCAGGCAATCCAGGTCGCCTCTGCTAGAGGTAGTCCCTCCCATTCTACGAAAACCTCGAAGGTGCCTTGATGGATGCAGGACCGGATGAGGGCGCGAGGCTGAGGATAGGTCTGCCATCCTGCAAAGGGGGTAGGGAAGGCACATGGTCGGGAGGAGTGCCAACATAAAGCTTTAAGAGGGACACATGGAAGATGTCGTGGATCCTGCTGTGCTCCGGGAGCTCGAGTTGATAAGCTACCTTTCCTATCTTCCTTAGAATCTTGAAGGGCCCGTAGAATTTGAGGGCCAGCTTAGGGGGCCCCCGGCGCCTGAGAGATAGCTACCTATATGGTTGGAGTTTCAGCCAAACGTACTGCCCCGATTCGAAGGTGACTTCGCGGTGCCGCTGATTGTGGGCATGTTTCCTACGTGCCTGCGCTTGCTATAAGCGCAAGGAGACTTCGGCCAGGAGGGCATCGCGAGCTTGGAGGCTGCGGTCCACTTCTTCCAACCACGTTGAGCCCGGCTCGTAGGACAGAAGGCATGGAGGATCTCGACCGTACACAACTCTGAAGGGAGTCATTCCAAGGGAGGAGTGATAGGATGTATTGTAGCAGTATTCAGCCCATGGGAGGTACTCCACCCAGCACCGTGGCTGGTCACCCACGAAGCAGCGAAGGTACATCTCAAATTGTCCGGTTCACCACCTCTGTTTGGCCGTCTGACTATGGATGGTAGGCTGAGGAGAAGGCGAGGGTCGTGAAGGGTTGAGAGATCCATCACATGGACGCCCAAAGATTGTGGAATAAGGGGCGAATTTCAAAAATTTTTCTCTCCCTTCAACTGGGAATCACATTACCTATTTAGAAAATCATATTTTCAAGGATCAATCTTGAACCTTAAACTGAACCAGATCTGAACCAAAAGGAATGGGAGAGAATAATACCTGATACGGAGAAGTAATATCTCCCAACGAAGGTGTTCACGCCCAAGGAAGGATCCAAAGACTGCTCCCACTGAAGATGGCGCAGTGCAGGATGGAGCAGAATCAGCAGTGTTCTTCCCAAGAACTCTGTCCTTCACAAGAAACAGCAGGATGGAACGTGAGCACAGCTTCCCTTTTTAGTCCTTTCTCAAAGAACTGATGTCAAGATCCAATCTTGACTTCTCCCACAGCTGGAGATCGAACTGGCAAACAGGGCGGCATGAGCAAGGAGGCGGCAAGAGAGTATTCGCAGGGTGCAGAATTCTCTCTTCTTGATTTCAGCACTAAAGAGGATTTAATGTCTTTCTTGGTCTCTCTCAAGGCTGCCGCCCCCTCCTTCCTTTTGTTAACTTGAAAAGATCAGCTCCTAATCCCATTAGTAGGTGCTTATCCAAATCATATTTGGATAAGCCTTCTCTTCTAATGATAAGGATAAACCCTTATCTTATCTGCAGATTAGATTAGCTTTATCCTAATCTTATTATGAGTTTTCTAGATCTAAATCACATTCAGATCTGGACTCTCTAAGTGGATAGGATTAAGACCCTATCCTAACTGCTAATCCATCTCAGAATTCACCCCTTTAATTAACTAAATTAATAGCCTAGTTCGAAATGGGCTTTAGGCCCATTAAGCTTATGTGCTCACTTAACCTTCCTAACTGCTGCCCAGTTGGGCTTCCTTGTATGGCATGGGACCCAAGCATTGATCTACACATCAGCCACATGGGTTTGGCCCAGCCTTTGTTACAAGGCCTGGTCGAATACATTGTTAAAGACAGTGCACCCCCTGAAACTCATCAAATGGGCTCTATGGGCCCAACACTTACCCTAAGTGGTCCCTGGGCCAAGCCACCTTGTAACACCCAGGGACTGTGGGCAGATGCAAGATTAGCTCATCAGGTATTATCCTCAATGGTCTTACACTTAATCTCTCAGCCCATAATGATCATACACTGCCCGACAAAAGAGGACCTCTCCCTCAGTTGCAAGGAACAGTGTTGCACTCTCCACTTATATGGATCCCAGGAATTAAAACTCTTTTGCAAACATTTTAGAAACCATAATATATATACTTTTATATCTCATATAAAATATATTTTTCAAAACAAATTTCAACGGTTGAAATCGGCTGCCGGCAGTCTTGGTTTCCAACAGTGAGAGCGCATCCCCGATCATTACCTTTGTCCGACAAAGGGGCTGATCCTGTCACTATGATCACCCACTGAGATGAATTCTCGGATTGTCCCAACATACCCAGGTTTTGACCCTCGCTAAGGATCTCACTGATTGGGACATCAAAGACAGCCCGATCCGACACCTAGTGTAGTATCATAATCGAGTCTAGGGGTTGGGTGTAACTTTCCAGTTTTGCCCATCAATCTCCAAGGTCCAAGGCAATACTGAAAATCTGGTCCAGTTCAAAGATTCAATTAATTCCACACTGTATGTGCCTAGGGTCTCACCCCGGTAGCTGAGACAAGCCACCCCAACCGACTTGGTGGCACCACAGTGTGAGGTTTGTCAGGATAGGTCTCCCCAGACCGACCCACTGGCTGTGAACATTCAAAACTAACACGAGTCTCAATAAGTGTCCAGTTTAAGGGTAATACACAGAAACATACCAAGGGAACATGAATCAAATATGTACTTTTATTCATTTACAATAAACTCATAAAGTACATCAATTTTGATTGAAGCTAAGGGCATACAAAACTGTCTAACAGGTCGTGCCCTGTAATCTAAAGAGTTCCTTCCAGAATGCGTTTGTGAAGATCGGGTCCCGGTCATTGACAATGGACTCAGGGAGTCCACTCAGGGAGTCCATGTAAGCGAAAAATGTGGGTGAAGAAGGTATGGGCGACTGAGACTACGGTATAAGGATGGGATAAAGGGAGGAAGTGAGCATATTTGGAGAACCGGTCCACTACCATGAACAAGACCGACTTCCCCCCGACTTTGGGCAGCCCTTCAATGAAATCCATGGCAATATCGGCCCAGATCTGCGTTGGGAGGGAGAGGGGTTGGAGCAGGCCTACGGGGTGCAGATTTTCCCATTTTTGCTGTTGGCAAACTGCGCATTTCTGGATAAAGTCCCGCACCGAGGCCCTCATAGCTTGCCAGTGGAAGTCAGCGTGGATGCAACATTTTTTGAATGCCCTCGTGTGTCGAGCGGTGTATGCTGGCGATGATGGAGGGGATTAGGAGTCAATCGGCGGGTAGGTAGATCTTCTTTTTGTAGAGCACCATCCTATCGTGGAAAGACCAGTTCAGGTTAGCAGACCCAGACTGTATTTGTTGGACTAGGTCGTTCCATTCTAATGACTATAGCAGTGTGTTCTGAATGTCTTCTAGTAGGGTGGCTCGTGGTTAGGAGATCGCATGGAGGAGCATACTATCTTCTTCTCGTCGGGACAGGACATCTGCTGCACGGTTCAGGGATCCTGCCTTGTAGTCCACCCGAAAATCGAAAGCCAGAAGCTTGCTGACCCAATGTTGCTGTGGGGAGGTGGTCAGTCGTTGTTCCAGCAAGTATTTGAGGCTGTAGTGGTCTGTTTTGACGATGAAGGGTATGCCCCACAAGTATGGCCTCTAGTGTTGTACTGCCTTGGCTAGGCCAATGAGCTCATTCATAGGCGGGAAATTTGAAATGGCGGTCAGCTAGATTGCGGCTGAAGAAGGCTATTGGGTGCCCTTGCTGCTGAAGGATGGCTCCTATGCCTGTGCCGGAAGCATCACGCTCAACTATGAACTCAAGATCAAAGTTCGATAGTTGGAGGACTGGTGTGGAAGAGAGGGCTTCCCTTAGGCTTACGAAGGCTGCATCGGCTGTGCTATCCCAGTGGAAGGCATTTTTCTTGAGTAGGTTGGTAAGCGGGGCTGCTAACAGGCCGTAATTCTGTACGAACCTTTGGTAGTACCCTGTTAGCCCTAGGAACCCACGGAGGGCCTTGGCGGACTGTGGCCGGGGCCAGTCCTTAATGGCCTGTATTTTGGAGCTGTCCACAGTTACACCTTGCCCGCTGATTACATGTCCAAGGTAAAGGACTTGGTGTTCCCCAAAGGAACACTTGGATCTTTTAAGGAAGAGTCGGTGCTGCTTTAGGAGCTCGAGCACGACCCGCAGGTGCTGAATGTGTTCCACCCACGTCTTGCTATAGACCAAGATGTCGTCGAAGAAGACCAGAACATATTTATGGAGGTGGGAGTGGAAGACTTCATTCATCAGGGTCTGGAATGTGGAAGGGCCATTGCAGAGGCCGAATGGCATAACTAGGAACTTGAAATGGCCATGATGCGTCCTGAAGGCTGTCTTTTCTACATCTATGGAAGACATCCTGACTTGGAAATAGCCTGACCTGAGGTCTAATTTGGAGAAGAGTTGTGCGCCATGGAGTTCGTCCAATAATTCGTCTACGACGGGGATTGGGAATTTATCTTTGACGGTTCGGCTATTGAGTTCCCTATAGTCCACACAAAATCTCCAAGTCCCATCCTGTTTGGGTACCAATAGAACTAGGGAGGAAAAAGGGGAGTGGTTGGGCCGAATGATCCCCTGCTATAGCATATCTGCGCATTGCTTCTCTAACTCATCTTTCTATCGGTGGGGGTAGTGATAGGACCGAACCACAACCGGGTCTGGCCCTACTATTAGAGGGATCCGGTGGGAGGCCCTTGGTTTCTTGGAAAACGGCTTTGTAATCGGTGAGAAGTCTCTCCACATCCATTGTGCACGAATTCTCCCCCTGGAGTGCATGTAGTTGTGTCTTGGTCCTTGTCCGGGTTCCTTGCCAAGTAATCGGTTTGCCATCTAAGTGGAAGGTCATGGTCAGGGCAGCGAAGTCCCACAGGATTGGGCCTAGCATGATCAGCCATTCGTCCAAGGATAGTACAAATAAATCTACTCGGAAAGACTCTTTTCCAACCTGAATTCTGGTGTTCTTGCAGATACCGGGGCTGTGAACTCTTTCCCCGTTCGCCACGGCTACATGTAGTTGTGGCCTGACTTCCATGGGTAACTCTAACTTGCGGGCTGCCTGATTGCTGATGAAATTGTGGGTGCTTCTGGAGTCTACCAGAATGCGCACGGGTTTCCCCGTCACTAGCGCCCTTAGTTGCATTGTCCGGGAGGTTCTGATCCCTGTGATTGCGTGAAGTGAGATCTCGGGTTCAGTTGGTGATGGCTCTTCCTCATCCTCTTCAGTCTCGTCTACTAGAAGGCAGAATAGTTTCTTGCATCTATGCCCTGCGGAGTATAGATCATCGCAATTGAAGCACTACCCCTTCGCGCGCCATTCTGCCATCTCGGCTCGGGACAGACGTCGGATGGGGGGTGACACCCTGTTGCTCCCTGTCTGTGATACTGATCTGGAGGGGTTACCGGTGTGGGTCCTCTGCTCCCTGTTGGACGTAGGGGTAGATACTCCCGCTGACCTTGACGGTGCCCAAGTCGTGGCTGGCCGTTCAATGCTGAAGGGTCTGTGAGTAAGCTGCATCTTTCGTTCAAAGGTGCGGGCGAGGTTCATTGCCGTAACCAGATTTGGGGGGTGTTGCATCTCTACGTCTACCCTGAAGGGTTCTATCAGTCCTGCTGTGAACATGTCCACTTGCTGATCTGGTCTAACCGTGGCCACTCTAACAAGCAAGGTCTGGAACTGGCGTTGATATTCAGCCACTATTCCTGTTTGCTTGAGATTGATTAGCTCACCCAACAGGTTGCTCGTCATCGGGGGTCCAAACTTGAGGAGGCAATAGGACCTGAACTGCTCCCAACTGAGCCCGGGTTCTTCTTGCTCCACGCGATAGAACCAGAGTTGTGCCTCTTCCGTAAGTTAGAAGGCTGCCAGGCTAACCTTGTCTCTGTCATTCGTGCGCTGGTTGCGGAAGAACTGCTCGCAGTGGTACAACCAACCTAATGGGTCTCCAGTGCCGTCGTAAGATGGAAATTCAAGCCGGCTGTACTTGGGGACAACTGCAGTCGTCGGTGCAGTGGCTTGATGTTCGTTGGCTGATTCTATCCCATCCGTGCGGCGACTGCTAGTAGAGGCTAGTCCCTCCGAATTCTTTTCTTTGTTGGAGAGGAACACTTCTAACAGGCAATGCAGCTCCCGAATGTCATCTTTGACCTCTCGAACCTCCATATTGGTCTCTGCGAGCCTATGCTCCAGTTCATGGACTCTGAAAGACAATGCCTCTTGTTCCCCCATGATGGTAGGCTCTGATACCAAGATGTTATGAGCCCGAGCATAGGATCGTGTCACGGGTCGCTCCACCACAGGAACCTCAAATCTTTCCTTGCCTTTGGCCTTGCGTACAGGCCCTCTTTTGACTATCTCGTGGGTGATTTGTCCAAGAAATCACCGAACTCTCCTTTACTCTCTTTCTTGACTGAATATTTGATATCCTCATTCAATAATGGCGTCTCCTTAAATAGGAGATTACAAGAGGAGGGTTCCTTGTTGGATTCGGCTAGGTTAGTCCTAAATGGACTCAAACTCCTACTTCTAATTAGACTACTTACTTTTAATGGTACTACAATTCCTTCTAAGAATAGGGGATAAGATAAGGGAGAATGGGATAAGGGATAAGGCGCGTTCTCTTGACGTGTCCAGATAAGGGTGGGCCCACCCAATGAGCTGTCATGTGGGCCCCACTCTGCTGCTGTTGCCAGTGTGCGTGCGCGCGACTCATGGTGCCGCCGCCGTGCGGTGTTGGTCGTGTGCGCTGCTGCCTCAACTGCTGCCGTGTGGTGCGGGTGCTCATAACAACACATTAGTGTCAACCTTGACAGGATAAATCTCTCTAGATCTATCGAACGACTGTGAAGATTCTAAACTAACACGAGTCTCATATGTATCCAATTTAAGGGTATTACACAGAAACACCATAATAACACGAATCAAATATGTATTTTATTCATTTACATTAAATGTCATGATGTACATCATTCTGATTGGAGTTAAGGGCATACATTGTCTAACAGAACCCTGTAGGAAGGTTGGGCGAATTTTCAAAAAATTTTTCTCTCCGATGTGGGAGTCGCATTTTCTATTTTGGAAAATTGCATTTTCAATGATAAATCTTGAAACCAAATCGAACCATATCTGAAACCAAAAGGGAGGAGAGGGATATACCTAATACGGAGTAACAGTAACTCCCAACGAAGGTGTTCATGCTCAAGGAGAAAACCAAAATCTGCTCCCACTGAAGATGACACAGTGTGAGGTGAAGCAGAATCAGTAGGATGGCTTTTCAGCAAGAACCAGATTCTTCAGCAAGAATGTGATAAAGGGCTGGTGAGCACAACTTCAGATTTCCTTTTCTTGCAAAAAGCAATATCAAGAACATTTTTTGATAACTCCCACAGGTGGAGATCGAATTGGGTAGGGGCAGCAAGAACAGGAAGAAAAGAGTAGAAGGCAAGAGCAATTGAACTGTGTGTTGTTTTCTCTCTTAATTCAACAGAATGTGAGTGTATTTGGAGATCTGCCCTCCTCTCCTATTTATAGCCTTAAAGAGAGGCTCTCCTAATCCTATTAGGAGTTTCTTAATCCAAATCTTATATTTGGATCTAGACTCTCTTTAAGAGAAAAGGATAATCCCTTATCTTATCTATAGATAAAGATCAACCTTCCTAATCAAATTAGGAGTTTCCTTATCCAAATCTTTATTTGGATCTGAACTCTTTGAGTGGATAGGGAAAATCTCTTATCCTATCAATTGATCCAAATCCTAGAACCGCCCTTTATTTAATTAATCTTATTAAGCCAGTTCGAATAGGCTTTAGGCCCATTAAGTCTATGTTCTCACTAGCCCTCTTAACCTACTCCCCAGTTAACTATCATTGTGTGGCGTGGGACCCAAACATTGATCTACACATCAGCCACATGTGTTCAGTCTAGCCTTTGTTACAAGGCCTGGCCAAATTCACTGTAAGAGGCAGTGAACCCCTGAGTCCATCACCATGGGCTCTTAATGGGCCCAACATTTATACTAAATGGTCATTGGGTTCAGCCACCTTATAAAAACTCAAGGACTGTGGACAGATGAAAAATTATCCCATCAGGTATTACCCCCAATGGTCTTATACTTAACCTCTTAACCCATAATGATCAAACAATGCCTGACAAAAGAGGACATCTCCCTCGGCTACAAGGTATAGTGTTGCACTCTCTACTCACATTCATCTCGGGAATTAAAATATAATTTACAAAACAAATTTCAACGGTTGAAATCAACTGCCAGCAATATAGGTTTCCATTAGAGAGAGTGCATATTCACTTTATCCGACAAAGGGGCTGATCCTATCACTATGATCACCCACTCAGATGAATTCTCGGACTATCCTAACATACCTAGGTTTTGACCCCCTCTAAAGATCTCACTGATTGGCATATCAAAGACAGTCCAATCTGACACTTAGTGCAGTGTTATAATCGAGTCTAGGGATTATGTGTAACATTACCGTTTTGTCCATCAATCTCTAAGGTCTAGAGCAATACTGAAATTTTGGTCTGGTTCAGGGTTTCAAGAAAACCCACACTACATATACCTCAGGTCTCACCTTGGCAGCTGAGACAAGCCACCCAAACCAACTTGGCGGCACATCAGTGTCAGCTTTGGTAGGATAAATCTCTCCAGATCTATCCAACGACTGTGGAGATTCTAAACTAACAAGAGTCTCAATAAGTGTCCAATTTAAGGGTATTACACAGAAACACACCATAATGACATGAATCAATTATGTATTTTATTCATTTACAATAAATGTCAAAAAGGTACATCAATATGATTGGAGGTAAAGGGCATAACTGTCTAACACTCGACCTCCCTTGTTGAACTTGTATTGCATGACTATTTTACCGATTTCCACGGTATTATTCCACCTAGAGTAAACACATATCTACTAGTGAAAGTACTATCATTTGAATCTGAAATCTAATTCGCATCAGTAAAGCCTTCTAGAACAGGAGGAAAACCTGAATAATGTAAACCAAAGTTTATGGTTCCTTTTAAATATTTTAATAATCTTACTAAAACTTTCCAATGTTCATTTCTGGGATTATAAGTATACTGACTTAATTTTTTCACAGCTATAGTTATGTTTGGTTTTGTATAATTCATTAAGTAGGATACAGATCCGATTATTTAAGTGAATACTACAATCAAGATGTGTTTTAACTGGTTTACAATCATAGTGTCCAAATTTCCTTGTTCTTTATGTATTTTAATCCTCAACATTACATCAGCCCCACCCAAGTCCTTGGAATCAAATTTGGACATTAGAAATTGTTTTGCTTCTTTTGTTACCTCTAGATTAGTTCCCATTATTAGATATCATCAACATATAGACAGATCATAACTCCTGTATTATTTTCAAATTTGCTATAGACACATCTATCAAAGTCATTTCTGTTATATCCATTAGTTACTAATACATTATCAAATTTTTTATGCCATTGTTTGGGAGCTTGTTTTAAGCCATACAGAGACTTAATTAGTTTACATACTTTATTTTCTTGTCATGGTATTATGAAGCATTCAAGTTGCCTAATGTAAATTTCTTCCTCTAATTCCCCATTTAAGAAATTTGTTTTCATATCCATTTGATGAACTATCAATTTGTAAGTAGATGCTATAATAAACAAAACCTAATTGTTGTTAATCTTGCAACCGGGGAGTAGGTGTCAAAGAAGTCTATACCTTTATTTTGTATGAACCCCTTAGCAACTAACCTGGCCTTGAATTTATCTATTGTGCCATTTGGTTTTAGTTCTTTTCTTAAAAATCCACTTGCAATCTAGTGCCTTGGTTCTAGGTGGGAGATTTACAAGTTTCCAGTGTGGGCCTGGAAGTAGGATCTCAGTTTCTAGGCTGCTAGCACCAAGGCAAAGGCCAACTTTTCTATGTCTGGGTACCTTGTCTCAGCAGCGTGCAGGACCTTGCTCACATAATAAACAGGTCATTGAACTTTATCTACTTCTCTTATGAAGTCCAAGCTGACTACCTCGTCACTCGCGGAGAGGTAGAGTTTAAGCTCGTCCCCAGTCTCAAGTCTAATCAATAAGGGAGGCGAACTAAGGTATTTCTTCAGCTCGTCAAAGGTGAGGTGACACTCTTTGGTCCACTTGAAGCCTTGGTTTTTCTTTATTGCCTTAAAAAAGGGTAAGCATATCCCAGCCGACTTAGACATAAATCGGTTTAGGGTAGCTATTCAGCCAGTTAACTTTTGGGTCTCCTTAACCGAGCTAAGAGGTCACATATCTAATATTGCTTGGATTTTTTCTTGGTTGGCTTTGATGCCACGTCGGCTAACAATGTATCCGAGGAATTTACCCGACGTCACACTAAAGGTGCACTTGTTTGTGTTAAGTTTTAAGTTGTATTTTTTCAAAACTTTGAAAATGAGATCTAGGTCGACGATCAAATCATTCAAAAACTGGGTTTTGACAATCATGTCATTAACATAACATTCAATTTTATTACCAAGTAAATCTTAAAATACATTGTTTATAAGTCGCTGGAAGGTTGCTCTAGCATTTTTTAAGCCGAAAGGCATGACTTTGTAACAATACAAGCCAATTTCGGTTACAAAGGTTGTTTTCTATTTGTCCGCTAGGTCCCCGAGATTTGGTTGTAGGCGGAGTATGTATCCATGAAACTCAACAGCTTGTACCCTAAGGTAGCATCTACTAGGCGATCTATTCGAGAGAGAGGGAAGTTGTCTTTGGAGCAAGCTCGCTTAGGTTGGTGAAGTCAACGCACATGTGCCACTTGTCATTGGCCTTTTTCACTAACACTGGATTTGCAACCCAGCTCAGGTACTAGACTTCTCTCATGAAATCCGTAGTGAGCAGCTTCCCTACTTCTTCATCTACTACCTCCCATCTTTTCGAGGCAAGGTTCTTTTTCCTTTACCAGATTGGTCTAACTATATGGTCAACATTTAATTTATGAGTCATCAGTTTAGGGTCTATGTCGGAAATTTCTACTGTCGACCAGGCGAAACATCCAAATTACTAAGTAAGAAACTTACCAAACTAGAGTGCACTAGCTCTGTTAGGCGAGCTCCTATCTAAACTGTTTTTCTTGGTTTGGCTTTTGAGATCGGCTCTAGAATGGTTTCTTCAGTTGGTTGAGCTCTCTCATCTGTATTTTCCAGAGGTGGCTCCATGTCGATATCGATGACAATCTTGCCTTTTGCTTTTAGGGCGGCTACATAACACTTGCGGGATTCGAGTTGGTCACCTTGCATAACTCTGATGTCTCCTTCAGAAGGGAATTTGACTACCAAGTGATATGTTGAGAGTTGAGACTACTGCCCGGAGGGCGTACAGGATAGGTCAGCCTAGTATGGCGTTGTATGGGGAGGGAGTGGTGACCACTAGGAAGTCGTGGTCAAACCAAACTATGTTAGGGGGCGAGCCCGCATCGAATGGTACCCTCACCCTGCCAACTGGCCAAACTACTTCCCCACTAAAACCTACTAGGGATATGTCAACAGGCTGGAATTCTTTCTTTCCAAGCTGCCTGAGTCGACCAAAATTCTTTTTACCTTGAAGTCGTCTATTAGCAGTCTTACCACCAGAGCATCGATGTGTGGATACTGTATTCTGTGCATGTTGTCTTCGATGAAATAGATTACTTCTTTTCTTGGGCGCTTTGGTGGATTATCATCTTCATGCTCTAGTTCCGAAACTAAATTTTTCCTTGCCGAGTAGACCTGTTCATGGGTCGGGCTGGGTCGGGCTCAAGCCAGGCTTTTAGAGTTCATTAACAGAAAAATAATAGGCCCGAGCTCGAGCTCGGCCTGACCAATGGGCCTAGAACTTGGGCCCGAGCCCAGCCCTGATAAAAAGCCCAAAGCCCGAGCCCGAAGCCCAACCTAATAAAAGAAAATCAAAATTTTCCCTATTCAAATAGACATTATTTATTTTAATTCATATGTTTTTCCCCTATTTAAATGAACAATGGGCCTACAAGTGAATCAACAACCTTCTCAAATCAAAAAATTTATTCAAATGGACATCACATAGGGTTTTTACTTAGGTTTAACTATAGGTCGGGCCAAGTTTACTTAGGTTTAACCATAGGTTGGGTTGGGTCGGGCTCAGGCTGGGCTATTTTGGCAAAGCCCGAGCTTGGCTCGAATTTTATGCGGGTCGGGCTTTTTGGCCCGAGGTTAAGCCCGCGGGCCAAAAAGCCTGTTCAAGCCCGTCCAGGGGTCGGCCCGGCCCGTCAGGCCACCTGGCCCATGAATAGGTCTACTGCCGAGGTGGTGCACCCGGCTACAATTGACCCTCTGGTGATCATGTTAATGACACCCAGACAGGTCGCTCCTTTTGCTAGTTCTTGGGAGCTACTTCTTGCTCCCTACTTGCCTCGGTGCCTTCCTGTTCTGTTCTTCAGGTTGGTGCTCTTCCTTGACGAAGTGTTTCAGGTAACCTCATCGAATGAGGTCTTCGATTTTATTTTTGAGGTTCTAGCAGTTTTTTGTGTCATGGCCAACATTGCGTTAGAAGTGGTAGTACTTGTTGGGGTTCCTAGTGGCTAGGTCGCCCTTCATCCTGGGCGACCACTTTACATAATTGTTGGATTTTATTTGCATTAAAATTTCTCCCCTTTTTGCATTTAGGGGGGTGAATGTCCTACCGTACAGAGATGGGGTACCAAGCTGCTGGTTTGAACCCCACTGAGGTGATTTTCTTTTACTTCTAGGCAAGTTGGGGTGTCACACTCCATTTTTATCCGTAGTGAGTTGCACGACTAGGTCTAGGTCAGGAATTTGTAAGTGCTCCATGTTAAATCTTTTTATGTATTCTCGCAATGTTTCATTAGACCTCTGAATCACGTTTAATAAGCAAGTAGCAGATTTTGATTGACTCTTACTTGTGGCGAACTGGTTTCAATTTTGAATGGAGACAGGAGCCAGCCTTGAATACCAGAGCTAGGCTTCTTCTTTAAGGGTGGTTTGGAAGGCGATGCACATGCTTTGGATCATTAGCTCCATGAAGCAACATTAGGGCTTGGAAACTATTTGCGTGCTCAATTCGATCGGTTGTGCCTTTGTAGGTCTCGAGGGTAGGTGCTCTGAAATTTTTTGGTTTCAGGGCTTGGAGGATCTCTGGTGCCAATGGGGATTCCCGAGTTATGCACGGATGCTCAGATAGAGCATCTACCTTGCTTGCTGCTTTGTTGTCTACCCTTCTCTGAGTTACACTCCCTGTTGGAGTAATCTGACTCTTCTTTGCGGCGTGGTGTGCACGTCTCTTGCGTCTTCTCTTGGACCCCTCAAATGAGTTGGCGGCCTTGGTCCCGATGGGAGGCATAGCTCGGGTTTCCACCAGTAGCTGACTCTGATTGTTGTTTGAGGCTGCGTTGTCAACGTGGGGCTGGTTCTTTACATGCCTAGGTGCCCTGTTGACCTAGACTTGACTGTGGACCCAGACAGGAGTTGGGTTGGAGTTGCTGATCTAATTCAGACTGGCATTCTGTTGAGGTACCTGTTGGAGAGGCACCTGTTGGTTCTGCTAGTGTTGCTGTTGTTGCCCCCCCCCCCCCCCACCCCACAACATGCTTTCCCAAAATTTTAGTTGGTCACTCATCCCCCGCACACATTGCACCAAATCATATAATTGGCACGCATCGACTACTGTGAGAATAGCTGCGGGCTCGACCGTAGGATGAGGCGCATTCACATTCTCTAGTACGACGGTTGGGTGCAGGGGGACATCTATTTGTCCAATGATTACAGTGGAGATCTGGTTGTTGTTGTTGTTGTTGGTGGGCTGCTTGCTTGAGGAAGCCATTACTTTCTTAGTTCTTAAAAGAGGTAAAGAGAGTACTTAACTTTTGTTACAGTTTCCCACAAATGGCGCCAATTGATGTTGCACGATCTGGCTACTCCCTCATGTCAGGTGACTCAGGCGCTGATTCAGGTGATTACTTGTCAGAGCCGAGCTGGTGGTGACCAAGCTAAAGTGCTTCTACAAAAAATGATGTTAGAGTGCCCGGGTTGTCTTTACCCAAGGAGGGCACTCTGATGCTTAAGTCAAGAGATGTTTGGATATTTCTTGAGAGAATGAGAGAGCTACAGAGTGCATTATCGTGCGTACCTTCATAGGTAGAAATGAGTGCCTTATACAGGCATCTGTTGTCAGATCCCTCTTACAATGGGCTTCAGCTTCTCGTGGAACCGTTGTCGCTTGGTTTGGTGCAGTTATCCGTTGGTTGCGCAATTGGTGTGGCAATTATACTATGTCTGAGTTACTCTAAGGTGTGCAATGCAATAGGCCGGTTTAACTATCGAGGTACGCGCTCTAGAGATCTCGGGCTGGTAACGTATTGTCAGTCTAAGTCAGTGGATCCTTCTCATAGCTCGTCGTCGAATCCTACAGCTCGGTGAGTCTCTAGGGCAGGTAGCCATGACCGGAGAGCTAATTAGTTCATCCTGACCGAGGTGGAGATCGGCCTGGGCAAAGTGTTTTGGGCTGACTTGCTGAGCTAGTTTGCTTACTCAGCACTGAGGTATCACACCAAGGCCACATGTCGTAAGATGATTAGGAGGACCAAATTACACCTCATCAACAATGATTTATGATATAAAATGGAGTCATTATCGAATAAGTCTTTATATTAATAATAATAATAAAAAAACTATAAATTCATCAAAACTTTGTTGTTAACAACAATCTTATTTTTACCTCCATTTTTTATCAAGCATCTTCATTTTGGATCATGGAAATGAAGGCTTTTTGTGCAACACAAAGTTCTTTTAAAGGCTTACCCTACCTAATGGAGGTTTTTACATAAAAAAAGTTGGTGAATACTATAGCATACTTATAATAACAGAAATAAATTCATTTTTAGAACTTCCTTACAAATAATTATATTACATTATAGGAAAAATCTATGACTGGAAAGATATGATACAGGAAAAACTTTGACCAATCAAAATCCTGAGAGTTTTGATGAAAACCCACCTGATTGGTTATCAATTTTATTAGGGCAGTTAATTGGTTGTATTCTTTTATTGCAAAAGTCAATAATATTTTATTGAAATTCTGGTTTAAATAAGGCAATTTGGAGCAATGTTGTAAAAACCAACTAAAAAACTGAACTGCTTTGGCCACTGGTTTTCAAGTCAATGGTTTGATCATCTTATCCCAAAGGATGGTTTATTGTAATTTTAAAAATAAAAATAATTAAAATTAGGGCAAATTTTTTAAACTATCCCTATTGTTTAGTTAATTGACTAACCATACTCTTACCGTTTAATTATTAGCTTGCACCACCCCTACTGACAATTGCCTAAAACCTCTTTTACCGTTAATGTTTCGTCATAAACCATTCACATGTGACACCACGTGATTGTTATAAATTTCAAAAATCACTAACTTACCCTTTTATGGTCAAAAACACCCTTTTCGGTTTGTCCTCTCTGAAGCCCGTAGCCGGTGAAATGGAGTATCCTAGCTCTATTCTTCTCCTTCGTCTAATCTTCTTCTCCATTCTAACTCGGGGCCCATGTGAGCTCGAAGTAATATCAGGCGGTGGCAGTGGTATTCTAGGTAAGAGGCAATTTTGCCCAATTTTTCACCTTCCCAAGTAGGTAAGATCAATGGCTTTTACATGCACAGATGAAATGGTCATTGGACGGAGAATGAGGAACAACAACTCAGGATGCTTTTACACAAACATCTGCTTAATTAATCAAATGACCTCTACCCGTTTCTTATCTTTTCTTCAGCGGATTGAAGGACCGGCGACGTCTAAAGCAGGTCGATTAAATCTTGGAGGTGATCGAAGACCGTGAAGGTCAAATCGCAGTGGTCGGAAGCCATCATTCTTGAAGTAGCAATCCATGGTGTTTCAGGCATTGTCAGAAGCCAAAACATTGTAGAGAAAATCTATGGCCACTGCGCCCATCAAATCACAGTGGTAGGTTGCAATTTTTTCACTCCTGAAGTGGGGGAAGAACGAAAGGGGTCCTCACTCTTGAAGCCACTCGCGGGCTTGATTCCTTTGTTCCTGTTGTTGTCTATTTAGGAGAAAAAATGAGATGGAGAGAGATTCAATGAAGAATAATAGCAACAGCAATCAGCCAGGGGAGGGAGTGTGTAGAGTGAATCCTTAGACAACAATTAATGGATTTCGCATTGCAGTGGGGCAACCGGAAGTGACTTCGGTGTATGAAGATTCAGGTTAAAGACCACTCCACCGATAAGACTACGATATGAGTTGACAGACGCATCGTTAGAACCGAAAGAGAGACTTCAAATCGAACCACTTCCATCTTCGTCTCCTCCTATTCAAACTCATCACATTCTCAGGTAGAGTACACACCTCAATAGTCTTTCTGTTTTTCTCAGTCATTTTGGACTTTGGAGAAATCAATTTGGACATCATGATTATTGTTTTAACAACATCTAATGTGCACGAAGATGCAGACTCTTCTCATTCCAGTCTATGGTCCCGCCACAACACTGTACATATTTACATTCGTACTTCTTCCAACTGAATCAAGTTCTAATCCCATCACTCCCATATCTGAAATTTGACAGTGTCATCACAGATTTTTGATGTGTCAAATTCACACCTTATTTATTAGGTAGCATGCAATAAATATCCTTCTTCTGTTGATCGAATTAATTTTGTAAGCAATTGCATCCATCAGCAACATTGGCATCAAACATACAAAAATGAAAGAGAGAAGAAAAGAAATAGGGGTTTTCAAGTGCTGCTTCGAGTTTTCGCTTCTTCGGCGATGGTGCTCACTCTCTGGAATTTCAGATTTCTCATTTCTCAAGTCCAAAAGGAATTTGGGTTCATAAGAAGCTTCCCCAGCTCCGTCCTCTCAGCAAATGGGTTCATTTCATACGAAGCAACAACGGTTACTGCACTGATCCTCAAATGGGTTCACACGGAAGCTTCCCCGGCTTGGAACTAAAAAACTTCACCGGTCCTATTCGCTCCAGTACGATGTTGAACAGCCGCCACCTATTCCGTCCGATTTGTTGTCGGGCGTTCCAATGTCTCATAAGCCCGATTATCCTCCAAACCTTAGGGACCATTTCAACGGAGGCAATGTTAATTATCAGAAACAATAGGGGTGGTGCAAGACAGTAAAAATAGTTTAAGAAATTTGTGATTAAAATTAAAAATAGTAGAAAACTGTTATCTAAATTGAATGGATTGATAATTCTTACTTAAATCATTAGATTATTGACTAAGTCAACAGATTTTTGACAAAGGAACAGCGATTAGAGGTGAAATGAAATTGAACGGCCCAACTGTTTTAGAATTTGAAAAATCATAGCTTGGAATAACCAATATAAGCATTACAGATATTGATGAACATGTTTTGAATTGTATTGCACGGCAAAGGTTGGAGGCTAGTTGAATGTTTGTATCGAACAGAACAAAACAAAGCTGATCCAGTGTCTGCAAGTAAGATCATATATGCCCATCTGTCTTGCTTTGCTAAAATACATACCATGCAAGGACAGAAGTGTGGTCCAAAAGATGCGCTCCGACGCTACCAAACGAACTGAACTCGCAAGTTCATTTTAATTAGATTTTAAAGAAAAAAGAATCATGGTCTTCAAACTAATTTGATTATACCAATCAATCCATAACCTGCCCAAAAATTCTAGGTCTCATTCACTATTAAAACTTGCAAAAAGCTGTTGACTTGGGTAAGAATAATCTGGTGAGTTAATCGGTTAAACTGTTAACTATTTGACCCAGTTTGCATGTCACTGGTTAAATATTAATTCTGTTTTCTTGGATGGTTAAACTGTCTAACTATTTGATCAATTTGTATGTCAGTTTAATTTCCAAACTTCAAAATGTGTCAATTCAGTACTTAAATTTTCAAGTGTCAATTTAGCACCTACCTTTAACCAGTTCATAGTTATGTGTATCAGGCGACATCATGTGTCACTTAAAACTTTTGAAAACGTCAAAATTATCTTTCGAAATAAAACACTGTTCATCTTCTTCTTCCTCAAAAAGATGAAACAAAGGTGTAAGTTTTGGGTATCGATTTTTGCAAGGGAATGGTAATGTTTGCAGCCATTAAACCTAGGCATGGGAATGGGAAGAGTTGAGAAACAGATATCAGACAAAGAAAAAAGGGAGATGGCATGTTTTGAAAGTTTAGATACTAGATTGGCACATTTTGAAGTTTGGGGACCAAGATGAAACTAG
This sequence comes from Nelumbo lutea, assembly GCF_056320005.1. Classification (NCBI taxonomy): domain Eukaryota; kingdom Viridiplantae; phylum Streptophyta; class Magnoliopsida; order Proteales; family Nelumbonaceae; genus Nelumbo; species Nelumbo lutea. The sequence continues at coordinate 211,451,078 of NC_142684.1, forward strand.
GCTCAAGGTACATGGTACTAATCTATAATTTTCCATAAATAGTTTTTCTTTTATCACACTTATTTTTGTTTAATATAATGAATATATAATATAGAGATATATCTAATTTATTTATATTTTTTTTTCATTTTTATTCCATGCTTTATATTTTCTTCACTTTTATATACAATTTTTAATCATAACATCATGGTATTGAACCACTGAACCACCACCCAGATGGAAAACTATCTAGCTCCGTCTATGGATCAGTTTTAGAAACACTAAAAAATTATAATTATATTATTACAGAAATGAAAATTTCACAATCAGTCCATCTTAAATTATATATTAAAATGTGCATCCAAATATTAACTGTTGATGAAGTGTGACATAGGTGCACATGGCAGGCCCAACAACATGGGCGCACGTGGCAGACCCAGGATAGCGACATGTGATATAAGGCAAATCACATCTTAACATTTATTGTTCTAAGCTCTCTAACTTTCTAGTGGCCTCGTCTGAGCCATCCAACTTAGGTCTCATTCACCCTCTTTGCTACACCCTCACTAACTTGATCGTTGGAATCTCTACCCCTGGAATAACACCCAGGGCCTTTGACGTGCTTCCTCTTTTATAAATCGGATTTAGCCCTCGGCTCTATCAACCCTCAGATACATCAACAAGCCCTCGACTAATAGAAGTAAATTTACATTGTTGCTCTCGACTCATTCCAAGCAGCAACAAAGTAGAACAATGAAGTAATGAACAAGGTATAAGATCACCTTGGTTGAGTTGAGTGCCATCACTTATTCTATGAGAAAATAAATAAATAAATAAAACAAAATATTTAACAGTAAACTGCACCAATGGAACATTAATTTTTGACTATCTAAAGAGACAGACAAGACTCCAATGATAAAAAAGAAAAATGAATTAGAAGTAATTGAATAATATTGAATAAAAATGATAAGGAATGTACAAATAAAGAGTTAAGATTGGGGAATCAGGAAATAGATTGATAAGTATACGATTAAATGAAGTATATGACGATCGGAAGAAAATTGAGTTGGTATAGCTGGAACAGCCATAGAATGAAGTGGATTCCAACTTCGCTCACATCGAAGAAAGAAAGAAGGAGATCCACGCAATTGCCATTAATTAATTTTTTTAATTCATTTTGCGGTACCCCACATTATCATCCTCATTTTCTTTCACATTCTCACATAAGCTTGCTTCTCACAAGCCATCAAATTGGAGTAAGTGAATTTGGTGGGTCTCGGACCTTATAATAAAAAGAAATATGGTTTTGAGTAAAGTGATTTACACTTAGACCTAATCACTGGGTTAGTGGATTAGTGAGGCCAATTGGAACACAATGTGGAGAGTTTTCCTTTTTACAATTCAAATCTGTCTCTTAAGAATGATCATGGGTCAGGGTGGGCTCCATCCCCATCCTTGTCCTCACATGGGTATAGGGTTTCCCCATCCCCGTCTCTATAGGGATCCCATCCTTGAAGGATCCCACCCTGATTATTTTTTTTATGATGTTAAATTTATTTAATTTTTTATTTCTATTTCATTCTATTTTTTAAATAAAATAATTATAATTTATAATCCTATTAAAATATACCTCAATATATTTAAACACATTTAACTATATTATTAAAAATATTAACACAAAGAGGATGTTATGTCATGTTTAAGACTTCTGTAACTTGTTTTAGTCATTTGAGTGAGTTTATTACACATTTACGCTATTAGTCTATTACTCACAATGAGGTTGTAACTTTGGACACTGATTTTTCTGATCCAACGACATTTACAAAGTGTTTGTAGAAAGCTTTCAAAAAAATATAGTATAAGCAGTAATGTGTTGTTATTTTATCAATATCTAAATGTTTTCACAGTTGTCTTTTTTTTAATTTCTCTTTTACTAGAAATGGTTGTGTCCAATAACTGAGGACTCAAGACAGAAATTTGGATGGTGGGTCGTCCTAATAATTATTTGGGTTATCGTAACCAAAACCAACCAATTTCTTATCCATATGATTGTTCAGCTAATTCAAAATCCATATAAATAAAATAGACTCATGTAAGCCTAATCTCATATGTTCCCGGCCTGGCCTTAAATATATGTGTGTGTGTGTATAGCAATATATCTTATATCTTAGACTAGTTAGAAGAAAACCCGTCATTAAATACATAGGTAGAAAAACAAAATCGGGGGCTTAAACACAAAATCGAGGTCTAAGAGTGAAAATTTTCAACTCACTAAAATGATCACCCTTGTTTTTATGGTAAAAATATCTGGGTAAGTGCCTTCATTATTTTAAAACACATAGGTAGCAAAAAAGTTACCCAAGACCAATTCATTAGTTCTTGGGTTAGCCTAGTTTGGTGGGTGGTTTTGGCTTTGTTTTTCGATTAAGGGCTGGGTCATGATCTAACAACAATCTGACTAGCTGGTCCCATCCAACTTTCTAAACATTGGTTAGTGTTATTGTATATAGAATAAGTAATGCTGTTTTGAAATATATATATATATATATTCTATTTTAGTTTTTCATCTTTTACAAATAAAAAAGTTAAAAATTACACATTGAGGCAAAAAAATTGATAAAGTTGTTGAAATAATTTATTAAATAAATTATTAGTTATTATTTAATTAATAATTATTTTTCTATATTTTATAACTATTACTTTATTAATAATTTATTTTTGAATTTAAATAATTTAGTTTAAATATCAATATTATTTTCATTCATAACTAATTAATTAATTTACTATTAGTGGTCTTTCATATTTAATTTATTCTTTTCTATTAATTATTAATTTACTTAAATAATTAAATTAATTTTTATGATTAGTTTTGATTAATCAAATAATAATTAATATTTATTTATATTTATTTTAGAAATTATTATCTTTTTATTATGTACTTATGAATTTATTAATAATTTGTTTTCTAGTTTAATTATTATTAAGTAGCAATCATTAATTATTATTGTTATGCAAAAGTAATGAGTTAATAATTTGTTAATTATTAATTATTAATTATATTCATTTACTTTAATAAAATCTTAATTATTAATTTACTATAAAAAGTAATTAATAAATAATAAATATTTTAAAATGAATATTATATGATTATTATTTATGAACTAGAAATAAAATGGTTGTAGATAAAGATGATTAACTTCATAGTTATAACCACAAAATTTTAGTTATCCGTGGCTATAGTGATAAATAGCTCTTTAGCCACGAACAAAATGACTGTAGCTATAAATCAACTTCTACTTTTGTACCTTAAAGCCACGGATACATTATTACTGTAGCTATAAATATCTTTTCCTTTAACCACAGACATATTGTCCGTAGTTAAAGCTCAACTGTTTGCCACAGATATAGTAACTTTTTAACACAGACAAATTGTCCGTAGCTAAAGCTAACTTTTTGCCACGAACATCAAATTGTCCATGGTTATATCCCATGTTTTAGTTACGATTTTTTTTACCGTAGATAAAGTGCCGTAGCAATAGCTCCATTTTTGTATATATATATATATCTTATCTAATATCATATTTATATTTAACTTTTATAACATGCACCACAAATATCCACTTTATATATGTTATATACGTAATGGGCAATTGTATTAATTTCTAAATTCCAAATACCATTGGTTCAGTTTTTTAGGTATGAATATGATACTTTTTCGGTATCATAGTTGGGCGGATATAAATATTGATAGTAAAATGTTTCCCACTAAAATATATTCAAATATCTAAGCTTTAATTTCCACAATATATTCAAATACCTAAGCTTTTGTAGATTTTACGATTCAACAATATAATACATATGCATATATAACTGGCTAGACAACAAGATGAGGTTTTTTTTTTACCTCAAGCTTTATTCCTGGTAGAAGGGGAGCCACCATAATATTTTATTATAATTAGAAAAAACAAAATCTATGATGCGGATGTAAAATCCTTATCCCTGTAAAAATCTATATAAGAGATTCATCAGTTCATAAGAAAACCCGGATAGACTATAAAAACAAGCAATTAAATCCACTTAAAATAAATCCCGATTTAGTTATAGGATATGAAACTGGACTGTATATTAGGGGTGTAAATGGTATTCAAAAATCTGATTTCGAATTCGTTATTCGACATAATCGAATCAAATTTGGATAATTCGAATATCTAATCGGTCGAATTCAGATATCCTATTCATATCAAATAGTAAATTGGATTCGAATTCGGATATGACCTGATTCGATTCGATAAATATCCGAATTTGATCGATTATTTAATTCTTATATATAATATATAAAATATTTTATATAATTTATATATAATAATTAAGTTATATAAATAATTTATATATTTATATACTTTATATCAATAAAATATTTATTTTATATATTTATTAATTATCTAAAATAATTAATTAATCAAATTTGAATCGAATCGAACATTTGAATATTTAATCGGATTCGAATTCATATGTTAATTTTTAATATCCGTTAGATAATGAATCGAATTCGGATATTGGATTTTTTAATCAGATTCAATTTTGGATATTACCTAATCCAATTCGAATTTGATCCGTTTACACCCCTACTGCATATCAGCTAAAAGTAGCAATGAAGGTTGCATTTGAAAACGATGCAACTAAGTGTTAATGCAAATATATAGTGTAAAACGGTCCTTATAATGGATGCAAACACTAATTTGAAACAGACTTTAGATGTAATGGATGCAAACACAAATTCCAATAAAGCATATACCTTTTATATCAAAAACCCACTTGAATGAAAATTTACTTCCTTTTTACTAGTCTACTTTTACATCTTATTATCAATATAAATATGAATTAGAAAATGTTTTTTCTGTCATTTGTCAATGTATTAATGTAATGTTGTCAAACAAGGGCAAAAGTGAACCAAAATGCAAATTTATCCTGAACCAAGATTTAGACTTCATTTACATTGTTTCCAAACGCAGCCCAAAGGAATACAGCATTACAGGTAATCTACTACATTTCCACGAATTCATCTTAATTTAGCTCTGTGCAGAAATGGGGATCTTCATAAACTCTTCAGAGTGGAACCATAATTTGAATGAAGTTGACTCCATGCATTTTCTTCTCTTCCAAGTTTATTTTGAATGGAAGTGTAGGAAAAAAATGACATAATTCAAAGATGATTAATTAATGATAATTAATAAATATTTTCATAATGGTAATTAATAATTCGGAAATAGTCATTTTATATTTATATTAACTCATATTAATTATTTTGAAAATAAATAATTAATGTTAATTATTTATATTATAATTATTATCATAAATTATAATTCATACATTTATATGAAATAATTAATCATATTATTATAATAGTTAATATAATTATATTATTATTATTATTAATATTATCAATAATTATAATTAATTATTACTTTGGAATGTTAATCAATTAATGATAATTAATAAGTATTTTAATAATGTTAATTATTAATTGGGATATAATCATTTTATATTACTATTAATTCATATTATATATTTTATAAATATATAATTAGTGTTACTTATTTACATTATTATTATTACAAGTAATTACAATTAATAGTATTATTATAATTAATTCTATTATTATTCTCCAATAAATACTTCATTTAGTGAAAGTTAAATTATAAAACTTTCTATTATTCAATATTGTTAAACTTAAAGAATTATAAAAGCAAATATTATTTTATGAATTAACTAAAAATCATATTTATAACAAATTAATTACTTAATAAAAAATAATAATAATAATAATAATAATAATAATAATAATAATAATAATAATAATAAAAGAAGAAGAAGAAGAAGAAGAAGAAGAAGAAGAAGATGATGATGAAGAATAAGAATAATAAGAATAGTAATAATAATAATATTTTAATATTACTGATTTTAAAATCAATACACGCAAAATAAGAATATATTATTAGTTAATAATGATAACACTTATTATTATTACTAATTTCATAATTATTAATATATTATTAATCTATTAATAATATTGATTATTATTAAAAATGTTAATAGCAAAACTTAATTACTTAAATTATTTGCTGAAATTACCCATTTTAATTCGGATAGATAATTAATTAATAATGTTAATTTATTAAAATTATTATTTAATGAATTATTTTAAATACTCTTTATTAATGACCTTAATTTCGAATAATTGGTTTTTTATGTTCAATATTTTTTTTTTAAATCTAAATAATTTTTCATTTGCAATGCTAACCATTTTATTTTTCTCTTATTCAGTTTTCCAAAAGATAAAAAATTAAATTAATGACATTTACCGATTTTTATCAAATTATGTATTTATCAAGTTGTTGTCATTGATGATGATGATGATGATGATGAGTCAACTTTTTGAAAGAGAGGGGTACTAATAACAATTAATGACTTCTAATTAATTAATTTCAGCTATTAAATACTAATAATAATAACTCACTGATAATAATTAATTACTGATAATAATCTCTTATAATAATTATTACCAATACTCAATTATATATTTATATTATTATTATCAATAATTATAATTAATTATTACTAATAATAATGATTTTTGATAAAATTTAACTACTGATTATAATTACTTACTAATAATTAATTCCTTAATTATAACAATGATAATTATTACTTCGGAATGTTAATTAATTAATGATAATTAATAAGTATTTTAATAATGTCAATTATTAATCAGGATAAAATCATTTTATATTTATATTAATTCATATTAATTATTTTATAAAAATATAATTAGTGTTACTTATTTTCATTATTATTACTATAAGTAATTATAATTAATACTATTATTATTCTCCAATAAATGTTTCATTTGGTTAAAGTTAAATTATAAACTTTCAATTATCCATTATTGTTAAACTGAAAGAATTATAAAAGCAATTATTATTTCAAGAATTAACTAAAAATCATAATTATAACAAATTAATTATTTTATAATAATAATAATAATTTAATATTACTAATTTCAAAATCAATACACACATAATAAGAATATATTATTAGCAAATAATAGTAATAATAATATACTTATTATTATTATTGATTTTATAATTATTATATATTATCAATCTATATTACTCAATAAAGACATGGAATAAAAAAATATTCAAATTGCTACTAAATGAATGAACTAAAAATCTATGAGTATTATAATTGACTTGAATTTGACACATCAACATGCCCAAAATTATAATTTCAAACTACATTTCCTATTTCTATCTCCCAATTCCCATAATTCAAACATATCATTATGTTATGTACAAGTTTCCCTGCCTTTTTCCTAAAGATAAATTCTATCCAGTCTACGTGCACTATGGGGAGACTAGACTTAAAATCCGTAACCATGATTGACCAAAAGAAGCATTGCCACATAAAATGGAGGTGACTTTCATTCCCTAAATATTAAGCAGCATTGGTGATATTGTTGTAAACATCCATTTAATTTTACTATTTTATAAATAGATTAATGATTACAAAGTTATTGATACTTTTTTGGGGGTGGGTTGCTCAATAGGACATTATTTTTTTATTGTTAAATAGTAAATTTCAAATTAAATGATACTGTAGTTGCCTCTTACTTAGTATGGGGTCATTGTCTAGATAAAACATGGTAAGCCTCTTAAATCAAATAAATGGACTACCCTAAATGTATATTATAAATAATTAAAGAAATGAGATCATTCAAATTAAATCAAATAGTTACTTGCTGAAAATCATTGAATTAAGTAAATAGTAATAGCAATAAATTATTTATAGAAATAATTAATAATAATAACAATCATCAAGTACTTAATTAAGTAAATAATAAAAAACAAAATAACAATAATCAATTGTCATTAATGTTTATTCAAAGCATGCCCCATAATAATTACCGAATACAGTAATTAAACCTTAAATAAGAATCAATATTTATTAACAATCATTAAAATTGTTAAGCCAAATCACTAATGTTTATTCTTAAATAAAAAATGTGAATTAACAAATCTATTATATAATAATTATAGCCGGTTGGAAAAATTTATTTTAAGTAAATATTTATATAATTACAAATTTAGTTAATATTTTTAATATATAACAAAAAATTTAAATTAAATACTAATTAATTTTTATATTCATATATATATATAATTAACTTCCTCATACTTAATACGGGGCCATTCACTACTTCTTAATTCAATATAACTCAGGTTAGGCTTAGGCTTTAATTGGGTTAAGTCGGGTTTAATCCAATTGGATGGATTATCGGTTTTGAAGTAATTTAGGAATACATTTTTATATGGTCATCTTTTCTGGACTTTATTGCCCAATTTGAGAATAAAATTCGATTATATATAACATTTAAAAAATGTATATTAATTAAAAGAAGATGATTTTATATAAATATAACGCATGTATGTATTATGTATTTGTTTGGACAGGCTCAACCGCTGAAGTTGAGTTAGATTCAAATTATAAACTATCCGAGGCCTCAACCTGAGTCCTATCCAAGTTTAGAAAAGGCCATAAAATTTTCTACCCAAATCAAAACCCACAACCTGAGAATACATTCCCAACCCATATAAAAACTCAGATTGAATTGGATCAGGCTCAAGTTGATGCACCCAAGAGTCCAGATATACTGACCACAATATATTTGTGGCTATGTTCATCCAATCGCACATATGTAACATTGGTTGTATTGTCAATGGAGGAGCCAGGAATTTTCTCTTGGAGGGCCAATTTAAACAAGAAAATGATGTGGGAATAGAAGAGGGAGGTTGTGTAGGGAAATGGGGTAAAAAGGTTTGGGGTGGTGGTGGGGTGGTGGGGTAAGGACCTACTTTATTATTACTAATTATATATAAATATTGACCTAACAAAAAGTTTGGGGGGCCAAGGACCCCCACCAATATACTTGGCTTCGCCCCTATGTGTTGCGGTCACCGATATTACTCGATGAACATGACCAACACTGTATTATGGTCCGTAGATCCGAACTTACACCAAAATTGTGCTCCGTAGTAGGCCTGTCAACACTCAACAGTACCTGAAAGTTCATAGCCTGATCCAATTATCTTGGATTAGAATGCACTATATAAAGCACTGTTTTTTAAACCGGATCAAATGGGACGGTCGGACCGGAAAAATATGGGTCGAGTAACCCATTAGGGTCAGTGGAAAAGGATCAGGATGAATTGGGTCAAAGTCAATTCTTTCTATACTCGCCAAATCTCAAAAATTAAAAGTTGCAATGATTCAAATTCATGCCTCTTACTGTGGCCACATCTCATTAGACTTCCAAACCACCATGCCACATTTCATTTTGAGATTACAAGTGAAATAAAATATATTTTATTAACTTTCGTGTTCACATGCAATTTTATACAAAAACACTTTCACAAAAGCAATTTTACGAAAAGGACTTTTACGAAAGCACTTTTATAAAAGTACTTTTACATGAAAGTACTTTATGAAAGTATTTTTCCAAAAACATTTTTATGAATGCATAAAAGCATTTTATAAAAACACTTTTACAAAAGTAATTTTACACGAAAGCATTTTTATTAAAATACTTTTACGAAACACTTTTATGAAAGCATAAAATCACTTTCATATTACAAAAGTGTATTTTTTTGCATTTTCTGCATTTTTTGTTTTTTTGGTATTTTCTGCATTTTTTTTTGCAATTTTTTGTATTTTTCTACATTTCCTAAAAATTTCTAATATTTTTCAACATTTTCTACAATTTTTTGCATATTTTCTTTTTTTTTTCTACAAAATTTTTGAATTTTTTGTACTTTTTTAGTTTTTTTGTATTTTTTGTAATTTTTTGTATTTTTCTACAATTTTTTTGTTTTTTTTTATTTTGCATTTTCTACATTTATCTACAATTTTTGCATTTTCGGGTATATGAGTTGACCTAATTCATTTTTGTCACGTGATAGTCTTAAGAGAGATTATTCTCTTAAAATCGTCCCGACCCATTTTTGTATTTATAAGTGATGATAGGTGGATTAGTATGGATTAGGGTAGTTAAAGGTCAATATAAATGGATCAAATGGGTCAATATGGGTGGGTTAGGGTTAGAGTGGGTTATGACCATTTAACAATAATTGATGATGGATCATGGTGCGTTGTTGGGTCAATATGGGTTGGTTGGTATTCAACCCTTACCCAACCCACCCATTTGCCACGCCTAGATGAAATTAAAAAGTTTAAAACCTTAAATATAAGATAAATGAGAGGGATTTGAATGAAAAAAAAATTATTTAAATTATATTTATATACTTTCCTTACAATTAGAGAGGTACCAAATTAAAAAATTAGAGTATTTTCAAACTCCTTATTATTGATATTTCAGATTTATTTCTCCCATTTTCATATTCCTATTTGAGATTCGTCAGAGGAACATTGGAAAAGACAAAGCACAAAACTCTTGTCCACTGCCACAAATCTGCAATTCTACTTTGTTCCATCGCCATGGTGATAGTTCTGGATTTGGATCGGTGGATTGTAATGCATTTGCTACTTGCCATCATGTTGCTCGTTGTTTCTACCAAAACAGCTAATCAAAGTATCAAACCTTAAAAATTTGCCTTGCACCCCAGTCCTCACTGAAAACAAATAGAATAGTTTTGGTATGTCGTTCAATGCATTTATTTGAAGTAAAATACTGTGTTTGGATGTTTTGTTGAATGAACGATTTTATTTATCCAATAAAAAAATAAAAAATGTTTCAAGAAAATGTCTCATGAAAGTTTGTAGTTACATTCGCCAAATGCCTGAAAAAAAAAAACAGAGTTTTGTTCATAAGCTGCCTGAAGACCATTTGGAAATCCGAAAATCTGATCAGAGCTGAATTTGAATCGGACGTTCAAACATTTGATCAAATTTCGGATTGAAGTCGGATTAGGGCTACAAATAAGTTAAATAAGATTTGATTTGAATCCGAATTCGATTCGATAAGAACCAAATTCGGATACTTCCCTCCCTTGATCTTAATAAACCGGATCGAATTGAAAAATTGATCCGTTTAATTAATAAATCGAATTTGGATATTTATGAATCCAGTTCCATCTTTAATTATAAAATAGAAAAAATTCTATTTTGACTTTAGTGACAATTTTATTGTCGAAAATTCATTACATATTATATATTTTATACAGATTCTAGAAATTTCCCTTGTATTTCGCTTCATGTGACTAGAAAAGATAAAAAGAATTCTTTGAAGCATAAGAAAAACATTGGCCCGTCGCCAAATGGAAATGGCGCATTAATCTCCCGCTCCTAGGCCTAATGACAATTCGGGCCCAAAATCTACGCTAAAATGGACCTATTCATTGCCACGGGTCATCCTGGCCCTTGTCGCCCTCCTTTGGGATAATTTGGGGGGTCGGCTCGTGTGGGCCCGTGCCGTGCCATGGACCTAGGCCGTGCTGTATCACCAGTCTAAGCTATGTCGGACTGGGCCATAAGCCAAGCCTAAGGTGTTGGTTGAATCGGGCTAAACTGGTTTTTACTTTTTTATTTTTTTATTTTTGGCATTTTTTATTTTTTATTTCATTGCTAAGTAAAAGTGTAAAACTAAAATATTTAACTTTATTTTGGGTTTTGGGAACTATTTGAAAAAAATAGAAATGAGAAATCTAACAAATAAATGAAAAAAAGAAATACTTAACCAGATAAGAATGAAATAACAAATTGAAAGAAGAATAAGAATTTTATTTGATTTAAATTTGAATGATACAAATTATAAAGAATACAATGGTTGGATACTTGGATGAATGAAATATGGAAATAGAAAAATGAAATAAATTAATAAAATATAAAAAATACAATATAGTTACAAATTAAAAGTACAAAATTACATTATTAAAAAAATAGCAAATAAATTAAATAAAATTAAAAAATTTTACAATGATTTAAAAAAAAATGCTATACAACTATTGACTGAGTATATAAAAAAATATTGACTTTATCATTTTCTGATTTTCTCCTATTGTTCATGACTTTTAGCATCTACTTCAGGTGAAATATTGGGTGTAGTATCATGCCCTACTTTGTCTTGTAATTTGTCTTCAGCATATAGTCAATTTTTAAAGTAGAAGCATATTTTTATAATTTCACAGTCATACAATTTCTTGTTGTCTAGTCAATTTTTAAAGTAGATACATATTTTTATACTTTCATCATTCATACAACTTCTTATTGTCCAACACCCTAATACCTACATTAAAACAAGACTCCAATGGAATTGTAGACATCGAAGGGATTAGTTGATCACGCGCCAAGTCAATGAGAATTGGATAATTTTTTGAATGTTCACTCCACCAAGCTAAAATATCAAAATTATTTATTTCCTCAACTAAAGTAGAACATTTTGCTTGTAAATAAAAATTAAATTTAATAAATGAACTTGTTGTTGAGGTAACAGATTTTTTTTACTTCTACTTATTAAATAAAAAAAATTATTTTCAATTACTAGGCTTAAGTTCAGAAGTAGAAGATTAAGTTGTACAAGTTGTAGAATTATTTCATATTGCTTCAATTTCATATAAAATATACATTTCAAATAATAAACTATTAATTTCTTCTTTTTTATTTCCAATTTCAATATTCATATTTTTACAATGTGTTTCAAGTAAAATATCTAAATTATAGCTAGGCAATAAAGAGGAGAAATGTTCTCCTAATATTTTTTAAATATATTTTCCATTATTTCAATAATACTTTTAAATTGTGAATTATTTCTATATTTTGCAAAACAATCATTAACCACCATTAATTGTTAAGGTAAATTGCAACTAGTTAGATAATAAATATCCAATAACTCATTAGTTGCATCATAAAAATGTTTTAAAAATTTATACAAATAGCCATTTCCCAGTCTTACTCAAATATAATATCATTAGGCATTTTTGCATTATAAAATCATTAAGAATTTGTTTATGAGAAATACAACTTTCTAACATAGCATACGTAGAATTCTATCTATGTTTGACATCTAATATAAAATGTTTATATTTTTAAACCATAATTTTGACATAAATATTTAAATTATTGTTTTCTTCATCCAAAACTTTTAATGTATATATAATACAATATCTAATTTTAGAAATATGAGTAGAACTAATATTTAAAACATCCTGAATACATAAATTTAAAATGTGACATGTACATCTGATATGAAATAATTTATCATTTAAACATGGTTTTAATTGATATTTTAAAATATTTATTGTTGAATCATTATTACTAACATTATCAAAACTAATAGGAAATAATTAATTCTCAATTCTATAAACATGTAAAGTATTTAAAATGCTTATAGCAATAACTAGGTATGTGGCAATTTAAGCCTAATAAAACTTAAATTTTTTTGTTTAAAAGCCAATTTTCATCAATAAAATGATCGGTAACAGAAATATAACTTATGTTAAATTTAGAAGTCCAAACATCAAAATTAATTGCAACTTTAGAATAAAGATTTGATAACATATATGGTATTCCTAGAAACCTTTATAAATTGTGGATTTATAGAATTACGTAACCATTTTTCAAGTTTAGTATATTCAGTTAACAAAAATGATTATTCATCATGTACAATGTATTTTGCTAATTCATGCCTCATTTTTTCTTGAGAATATTTAAATGTACCAAAACCCCCCACTCGATTTGTGTTTGTGTTGTTTCTCTCCCTTCTTGTTCTTCTTTTGCTTTCTAATGAATGAACAAATGTTCACTCAAATGGATAGTACCACCATTGCTACAATAGTTAGAGTCTTTCCTATATTTTTGGCAAACAATTTTCCCTTCCCCTCAACCTTCTCTACTTTAAATATTTTTCAAATCGAGCTAATCAACTTAGAGGTCATCTTTTTCTTTCCCCTAGTATCAATGCTATAGGTGGAAGTTCCATCAATATCAATAACATCCATATCGGTGCTAACATTATCATAATGCAACTAAATATCGTTGACATTGAACATGGTGGGGAATTGATTGTGAGAAGAGTCAACCATTTTTTTTAATTCTAAAAATAAAAATTAATTTAATTGGATTTACCCGAATTGCTGGTTTAGAATCCCAACTTGATTTCGAGTTTATGCCTCCCAAATTGCTAAGTTGAGATACTTGAGCTGGTTGAGCAAGTCTTCTTGTTGAAAGTTCAATAAAATTGAGAATTGGAGAATTAATCGATCAGAATTCAAAAAATGTACGAGAGATTGAAAATTTGAGAGATTGAGAGATTGAAACTTGAGAGAATATGAGAACTAGAGAAGAGATTAAGAGAATTGTTGAATTAGTGTGATGAAAAAGGTGAAGGATATGACTATTTATAAGAATTGAGAATAATTTAATTATCCAAAATACCCTAAAAATTAGCTATTTTTTAGTAATTAGAAATAGTATTTTGGATTATTTATTACTTTAGCCAAAATGCTTACTAAACTAACTATTTAATAACTATTAAAGAGCATTTGTGTCATTTTTTCTCTTCTCGTAATAGTTGTTTATAGCTATTGAAAAATATTTTTGTAAAAAAAAAACCCTAAAAAATGAAATTAATCCAAAATCGGGGCCGATTTACACCTATACCGGCAGGCAGCAGGTGACCAGCACCTCCCCTCCCCTCCATCTGCTCTGACTGCTGACTCCTGAGTGCTGAGTGCACGGCTGACCACAGACCCTACTCTTCCCTGACAGCTGACGCTTGCTCGTGAGCATGTTTACGAAGTGTTCATCTAGCCACGTGTAAACTGCAACTCATGCATGGTACCACAGGTCGATACATGTTTCAGAAATTTAAAGAGGAAAAAAAATAAAAAATGGGTAAAAGAACTATTGGCAGGAACTCGGCTCGGCTCGATCGTATTTACGATCTGTGAACAAATGATAGCTGAGCCAGAGGGCCCGGAGCCCACCTTTCTACATCATAACTTGACAACACTCCCAAAACTCACCAAATTATTAATTACTTTTTCATAATACATACTATTAAACAAATAAATTTCAACTTTTCATTTTATATATTTCTCTCGGTACATTTTAAAAATATAATATTTCCCACCTTGCAATATAAATATAAAATAAATAATGAATTTCTCCTACTGGCTCCTCTCTCTCTCTCTCTCTCTCTCTCTCTCACAACTTCTCTCTAGCTCTCCCCACTCCCGAGTCCCCATCTAATCGCAGACATGGAGGAAGAAGGAGAAGTATGGACGACGGAAGAGGAAGAACAAACATACACAGCTCACCATACAACGATGCCAGCCGGCTTGACAGAAGAAGAATTCGAAGAATTGAAGCCGATCATCAACGACTTCCACACGTATCGTATCGGCTCGAGCAAATGCTCATCTCTACTCGCTCAACGTATACAAGCTCCGCTGGACACAGTCTGGTCCGTCGTCCGTCGATTCGATAAACCGCAGACGTACAAGCATTTCATCAAGAGCTGCTCGCTTAAAGAAGGGTCCCAGTCTCCCACCACCGTCGGATGCCTGAGAGAGGTCAACGTTATATCTGGGTTACCGGCGGCGACCAGTACGGAGAGATTGGATATACTGGATGATGAGAGACACGTGACAGGTTTCAGCATCATCGGCGGAGAGCACCGGTTGAGGAACTACCGATCGGTGACGACGCTGAACGAGTTCAGAGGAAGTGATGGGAGGATCTGGACTGTCGTTTTGGAGTCGTATGTAGTAGATGTGCCGGAGGGGAATACCGACGATGATACTCGCATGTTTGCTGATACGGTGGTGAAATTAAATCTGCAGAAGCTGGCGTCGACGACAGAAGGTTTAGCTTGTGACAACGACAGAAGAAACACAGGTGCGTGATAAAAAACAAAACAAAAAAAAAAAGAAAAACCGAAGAACAAAATGAACATCGATCTTCCCACGTTTTCACTCTTTTCTGTTCTTTCCCAAGAGAAATTACAAATGATGTCGACGAAGGCTTCCATTAAGATGGCCGGAATGCTCTGTACTTGGTCTGAAATGTGCCATTTTCTTTACTCAAACAAGTTAGGAGCATGTTGGTCAATGATCATAGTGTTTAAAGAAATGGAGAACTTTCGTTTCTCTTTTGTTTTCGTTTGTGCATGTGATGGGCAGGAGTGAAGGAAATGCTTGTATAAAGGGTGGACAATGGACGTCTTGATGATTCTCTCCCTCCCTCTCTCTCTCTGTCTCTCTCTCTCTCTTGTCAGTGGGTGGGTGAAAACTGAAAACTGAAAAAATTGGGTTCATGGTTAATTTTGGAAATTTCAATTTGTTACAGTTTCTCTTGCATCATTGTAAATATTGCTTTGTTTCATCTACTTTTTCATTTGTGCGCGCTATACATGCTTGTGTGAAATTTCAAGTTGGGACCTCACCAGGGGTTGCAGGTTTATTTGAAGGGGAGAGTTTAATGTGGTGGTTGGAACAGTAGTGAAGCTCTTAATGGAGGGAGGAGGGAGAAACAACAGAGCTCAGAAATATTTTAGAGGGAGAGAGAGAGAGAGATTGTTTGGTCAGTGAATAGGAGTTCTGACTTCTGAGTGTACGTTAGGTGGGGAGAGTACAGGCTACGGAGTGTACCTGCTGATGGAATAGAGAGTGTCAGTTCGATAAGCGAGTATCCAGGTGAAATGGGAAACCAAATTAAGCGGTTTTTCGGTTACTGACTAGAGTATAACTATATGCATTCCCCATTTCTGGTTATATTTGAGCTCACGTTCTTCTTAGCTGTTTATTTTATTCCTTCGGGTTTGCCGCTGCCGGAAATGTTAATTACAAGGGGCGATGGAAATCCTGGTTTTCGGGCTAGGCCAGTAGGGTCTCCCATGAATTTGGATTTGGATTTGGTTGGTTTTAACACCTTGATCGATGTCCACATACCAAATAAAAGTACCCAGGCCACGAGGACTTGTTTGTTTCTGCGCCTTTCTCTAGAAGCATCCATTGGAGCTTTCTAATGCTCAATCACAATCGTGAATCTAGAATCTTCGTCAATCAGTATCTAAACAGTAGTTGGATAGGAACTGTCGCTGTGGGGTCCTGAAACTTCCAATCAAAGCCCAAAACCGTATTTTAATTTTTAATGCAGTAGGAAGGAGAGGAGGACAATTAATAAAAGAAATTTGTATTTCTTTAAATAAAAATAAAAGTTAAGGAATATTAATGTACGGTTAATACAAACAACGCAAGCGCACTCGCGTGCACGTTCACATCTTTATCTCTTAATTCATATCCATGTAATGGGCCTTCAGTGCTGGTGGGCTCCTCGCTCTTCATGACATGAATGACTTTTCTTTTTCTTTTTTTATTCCTTTTTTTTTCATTCAATGTCTTTCAAAATTTTTGAGTCTTAACAAAAGCATAACCGAAACCTATAAAATAATAATAATGGAAAAAGTAGCAAAATTTGTGGAAGTTACACGTGTCAATCGCTCAGGCACATAGAACTTAGAACCCACCTCTGTTGATCGTGATTCGTGGGATGGGTTGGTGTGCTGTGTGCATCGTTAGATTGAATAAGGTGTGGGTTGCAAGCCGGTTGAAGTCAACCCTACCGAACTCGAGCTGTGAGACACCTGACCTCCTAACTCTAACCCAATCTGAATTTCAAATTGAAACTTTTTTCCTTTAAACTTAAAATTGTTGATATATAACATATAATATTTATATGAAGCTAATTTGATAAACTTGAAACATTTAGTCCTAATCCAAATTTCATCCCACGAACCCTACGTTGCAGACCTAGGTAAGATAGTGATGACGTATGGTGGGCCGTGGGGGAGGGCATAGATCATAGAGGGTTGCTGTCATCACATCAGTGGGGCCCATACTTGTACCTTATCGAGTTTTCAAACCAAGCATCTACTGGTTGGTTGTCTTGGAAAAATAGGTGTGGAGACGGCAAGTCACGTGAAGGGCACTAAAGTCTCGTGAAAGTAAGGCTAGAAAGCTGGAGTCTCTTTGATAAGTGAAAGGGCACCGTGTAGTCAAGCAAGTTGCCAACTTGCCAATTAATTATTAGTAAGAGTTGTGAGAGAGAGAGAGAGAGAGAGGAGAGAGAGTCTGCGTGTGCAGATAAAGAGAAACACAAGACTACAAAGACAAGCTTTAGAGAAAAAGAAATCGTAGGATCTTTCCCCCTTTTGCCCCCACATATTTATTTTTTATTTGCGCAAAAAAAGCGTGGTCACAAGGTGGGAAAAAGCAAAGGAAGCAACAAGCAAGAGGGAGGCATTAAGCAATGGACTCACCTTTTGTGGATGCCACTCCTTAACCCTCTTAAGGTTGGTTTGTGGGACCAAACAATTTGACGTAGATGGTAATTAAGCATCTCTTTTAAAAGAAAAAGTTTAAGGATCGGAACACCCTTTTTTTTTAAGGAATGATTATGTATGTGTAAAACTGAAGAAAGTAATTTATGAGGGTGGCGTCATTAAACACCACATCAGCAAAAGGTGCCAATAAACACTTATCCATTAGAAAGTTTCAAAATGAAACTTCTTAAAATGAAAAAACACAAAAATTGATATTTTATATACAAATGTGTATAATGAGATTTTTGCTGATGGATCGGCTGGGCCTTCTTGGGCTGCCATCTCTTGCACTCACCGTGAGTAAAAAAAGTCCCTGAAGTCGTGTTTTCGCCAGCACTTTCCCTCGTCTGGATGGCTTTAATTAAGTCGGCACAGTCACTTTCAACAATAGCCCTGGGGTTCTTCAGCTTCTTCAAAAGGATAGGAACACCCTCGTTAAGTACTCATGAAAACCCTGAACTGCAACTTCATACAAAGAAAAAAATAAGACAAAATAATGGTCTGTTTGATTCGTAGGAATAGGGGTCTGGAATGGAAATTGGAATGATTCGTTTCAATTCCAACCGGTGGAATGACATCCACTCCTCTTTCATTGAGAATGAGAATCCCATTTCAGCCAGTCTTCATTTCAATTCCGATGTGTTTTTTGTTTGAACCAAACAAGCAAGAAGACGATTCTGACCATACAAACCAAAGGGACCCTAAATAAAAAAATAAATTGTAAACTTGATTCATATTTATAAGAGAGGAACAGGAAGTTGAGGGAAAGTTTAAATAGGAACCTGTGTTGAAATTTCTGTTTGGTTGGCTGATTTTGGTGATTTTCAGAAAATTGGCCAAAAATCGATCACATTTTTTTGATAATTTCCTGATTTCTAGCTAATTCCGATTTTTGAGGATGACATAACATCCGACATGATATTGAATAATAACTCTAATGCAAAATTAATCAGGCCCTTGAGAATCAGAACCAAGCAGATTGACTTACATGGCAGAAATGATACCAAATAACAAAATTTATCGATTTTTGAAAAAACACTGATTTAAAACAAAAAAAAAAACGATAAGGAAATATCATCATCAATGCCAAACATTAGCCAAAATGCCTCCTATGAACACTGAGTTTTTAATTGTAAAAAAAGGTAATCCTTAAAATAAGGAATGCCAAATGAATATGTGTCATAGCATATATTATAATACTTCAAGTCATCAATACACTAAATAATGAGAATTAGGTGATATTAATTGTTTGGGAAAATTTCAATTTAATATCCTAAACTTTAAGTGTAGTGTTTAGTTAGTACCCAAACTTCAAAATGTGTCACTGCACTATCCAAACTTTTAAAAAATGTCAATTCAGTACAGCTATTAATAGTCGCATGTGATTTAAACCAGAGCAAATGAACAATAAGGAATAACCAGAAATCAGAAACAACTTCCTTCCTCCAACATATATTACTTCATGCCTACCCATAGCTGTTGAAATCTCTTAAGGCTCAGTTTGGAAGGAATACAAATAAAAATTTGTAGAGTGCAAAACCTTGTATTTTGTATGTATTTATACAGTATATATTTGTATTTGCACCCCTTCTAAACTGAGCTAAAGTTCATTTTTAACAGATCTCAAGTCTGAATCATAAATAATTCCATGGTTTAACTTGTATAACAGTGGTTCTTCTTCAATGGGCTTACCCAGGTGGACCTGCTTGGGGAGGTATTGGTGGAAGAAAGGAACCAGCGCCAAACCAATATTAGGGCCGAGATGACTCCCTATGTTTTGGAAGCATGGATTTTATGGCTGGCCTCATGCATTGCCGGCTAGCACCTAAGGCCATGTTTGGTTCAATTCTCATTCTTTGTCATTCTTACCCAAGATGAAATTCTAAAATGGAAAAGAATGGATAAAAATAGGCAAAATGAGAAAATATTGCTATAAACCAAACGTCTTTTTCCTAAAAATGATTTCATTTCAAACTAACAAGTGTCCTATGGCATTCACAATCCGCCTACCTAAGTCTCCAATAGTCAATGTGTACCAATCGGCATAGATGCTTTGTAAAAGTACTTTTGCAAAAGTAATTTTATAAAAGTATTTTCCTAAAAATGTTTTTATAAAAGTACTTTCCTAAAAATGCTTTTATAAAAGTACTTTCCTAAAAATGCTTTTATGCTTTCATAAAAGTACTTTTATAAAAGTGTTTTTATAAAAGTGCTTTTATAAAAGTATTTTCATAAAAATGCTTTCATAAAAGTACTTTCGTAAAAGTACTTCCATAATAGTGCTTTTATAAAAGTGATTTTATAAAAGTGCTTTCATAAAAGAACTTCCATAAAACTACTTTCGTAAAAGTACTTTTGTAAAAAGTTCTTTTATATAAGTACTTTTGTAAAAAGTGCTTTCATAAAAATACTTTTATATAAAAGTTCTTTCGTAAAAGTACTTTTGTAAAAGTGCTTTCACAAAAATAAACATCTATGACGAGTTCACAACAGTTTTATAGGTAAAATTTCCTCATAATGAAATGAGCAAGATGGGGCTTGATTATTTTTCATGCTGCAAGCTAGTCAATTTTTTTTCTATGAGACTGATTTTTCATTCTAAAAAGAATGTGGCCCTGGCAAGAATTTTGTAACAAAAAACTCTAATGCTATTCATTTTTGCCCATTCTTGCGTAGAATGAGCAAGAATTAAGAAAATGAGGCCTAGGGCAGTGAACCAAACATGGCCTAAGGTGAAACAGTGCGGAACCAATTGACTCATGGATTTCAATCTCTAGGGACACATGTCATTGTCATTTGTAACCTCAATATAGCCAAGGAGATCCTGAATAGCTCTATCTTTGCTGATCGTCCTATAAACTTACAATCTGATGTTCAATCAAGCCATCAGAACATTACAACTATAATGTTCTGACCCAACCTAGGTCTTTTGCAGCAAAGACAGAGCTTACAATTTGATGTTGAGAGTTCTGACCTAGCCTAGGTGGCTTAATTACAGGAGAGCACTTGGAAAAATCGCTGCCACCCATCTTTTGTACCCAAAACAAATCAACGAGTTGGAAGAGTAGAGGTTCTGAATCATGCATAATTCCATGAGAATAAAATGCTTCATGAGCACCTGCATCTTAGAAGGTGTCATAGAACCAACGATTCCTTGCATGGTTTTGGAACCTTGATCCGGATGGTCAGACCGTTTGGCCCAGGAACCATTCAGGCAATCAGTTCTGTTTTATTCCAAACCTGGTCCTTGGCCAGAAAAACGTTGAATTAGTCAACAATCCATTGATCCAGGCAGTTGAACTATCGACCCGTTCAACAGTTTTTTGGCTGTTTTTATTTTTAATTTTTTTGTTAGAATAGGTCATTCATTCGAATCGAACGATCGAACCATTAGCCCAAAAACTAGTTGCTAGAACGGTTCCATTTCCGGATCATTTTTTAAAACCATAATTCCTGGTATTTCTCTATTTATATTGTTCAATAGTTTCATAGATGTCCCGGAAACTATTGTTCAATGGTTTCCATGCATCTTTAACAAAATTTCACTAGGACCTAAATATTCATCAGCCTTTAGCTTCAAAACATGTCATTTGTGTCATTTTCACAAAGGGCATTGTAAAAAAAAATTACATGACATGCAAAGGGTATTTGTATCATTTCCCATGCCATTTAACGTCTGTTAAGGATTTTAAACTAAATTAACAGTTTTCAAAAGTTTAGATACTACAGTGACATGTTCTGAAGTTAAGATGCTAACTTGGCGCTACTCCCAAAGTTTAGGTACTAAACTGAAAATTTTCCTAATTATTTTAAATAATAATAATTGACTTGACATATTTGTCAAATGATCAAACCAAAAGGCTAAAAAAATCAAAGTATCAATCGAGGTATACAGGACAATGCATATCCAAATACAAAGTTATATCAAGCTTATATGCTTTTATTTTTAATTACTTATGAATATTTGTATATAATTCCAACTTGTTAAAATTTCCATTTTCAGAACTCTTTGCAATGTCTCTAGTCTCAAGTCTCAACCTTGGCTTTAGCATAGGTTAAAACTGGCTTTGTGATCCAATTGTCTCGTAAAAGGTGGGCCATCTGAGTTCATTTTGATGACATGGCAAGTAAGAAGATTCTCTTAGTAATTATCCAACCTCCTATAAAAGCTTTCTTAATATTAGGCACTAGTAAATGATCCCATACTAAGTATGGAGAAGTTAATTATATATATATATATATATATGAATAAACATTAATGATAATTGATATTGTTATTTCGTTTTTTATTATTTACTTAATTAAGTAATTGATTATTATTATTATTATTATTAATTATTTCTATAAATAATTGATTGTTATTATTATTTACTTAATTCAGTAATTTTCAGCAAGAAATTATTTGATTTAATTTGAATTATTTATTTTTTAATTCTTTATAATAGACATTTAGGATAGTCTATTTATTTGATTTAAGAGACTTACCATGTTTTATCTAGACAATGACACCATACTAAGGAGCAACTATAGTATCATTTAATTTGAAATTTACTATTTAATAATAAAAAATCAATGTTCAGTTGAGCAACCCACCCCCAAAAAAGTATCAATAACTTGGAAATCATTAATCTATTTATAAAATAATAAAATTAGATGGATGTTTACAACAATATCACCAATACTTCTTAATATCTAGGGACATATGAATGGATAAAAAGCATTTAAATGATATCCATTCAAAGAGGCAAAGAAGAAAGAAAATCATTCAAAGAGCTGATAAGAAAAACAATCCATGCCAAACAACATTTGTAGATGCATCCATCCTTTGAAGTAAGAGATGAAAAATATATGACTACAATCAAATCATCATGTATGACTACAATCAATTGAAAATTTAATCAGAATTCCAAAGCCCATCCAATAGAGGAAACGTGAAAGAAAGGAGAATAATGGGACCATCCTAATTAAGTATGGAAGTCACCTCCAAGTTAGGTGGCAACGCTTCTTTTAGCCAATCATGGTTACGGATTTTAAGTTTAAGCTCCCCATGTACAATGCACATATATTGCCTAGAATTTATCTTTAAGAAAAATGTAGGAAAACATGTATATAACATAATGGTATGTTTGAATTATGGGAATTGAGAGATAGAAATAGGAAATGTAGGTTGAAATTAAAATTTTGGGCATGTTGATGGTCAAATTCAAGTCAATTAGAATACTCACATATTTTTAGTTCATTCATTTAGTAGCAATTTGAATATTTTTTTATTCCATGTCTTTATTGAGTTAATATAGATAAATAATATATTAACAATTATGAAATCAATAATAATAATAATAATAAGTATATTATTACTATTATTTACTAATAATATATTCCTATTATGTGTGTATTGATTTTTAAATCAGTAACATTATATTATTATTATGAAATAATTAATTTGTTATAATTATGATTTTTAGTTAGTTTCTGAAATAATAATTGCTTTTGTATTTCTTTTAGTTTAACAATAATGGATAATTGAAAGTTTATAATTTAACTTTAACCAAATGAAATATTTATTGGAGAATAATAACAATATTAATTATAATTACTTATAATAACAATAATGTAAACAAGTAGCACTAATTATATATTTATAAAATAATCAATATGAATTAATATTAATATAAAATGATTTTATCCCGATTGATAATTAACATTATTAAAATACTTATTAATTATCATTAATTAATTAACATTCCAAAGTAATAATTATCATTGTTATAATTAAGGAATTAGTTATCAGTAAATAATTATAATCAATAATTATATTTTATCAGGAATCATTATTATTAGTAATAATTAATTATAATTATTGATAATAATAATAATATAAATATATAGTTATATTAAGTAATATAAGCATTAATTATAATTACTAATAACAATAATATACTTAATTATTTCATATAAATGTATGAATTATAATTTCTGATAATAATTCTAATATAAATAACTAACATTAAATATTTATTTTCAAAATAATTAATATGAGTTAATACAAATATAAAATGATTATTTTCGAATTATTAATTACCATTATGAAAATCATTATTAATTATCATTCCAAATTAATAATGAGAAATATTATCAGTAATTAAGTATTAGCTGTAATTATTATAATTTATTAATTAATATTAGTTAGTTATTATTATTAGTAATTAATAGCTGAAATTAATTATTTAGAGGTCATTAATTATTATTAGTACTCCTCTCTTTCAAAACGTTGACTCATCATTATCATTGTCATCATCAATGACATCTTGATGAATACATAATTTGATAAAAATAGTTAAATAACATTGATTTATTTATTATCTTTTGAAAAACTGAATAAGAGAAAAATAAAATGGTTAGCATTTCAAATGAAAAATTATTTGGATTTTTGCAAAAAACATTATTGAACATAAAAAACCAATTATTCAAAAATAAGGTCGTTAATCAAAGAGTATTTAAAATTATTTGGTAAATAATAATTTTAAGAAAATAAAATTATTAATTAATTATCTATCCAAATTAAAATGGGTAATTTCAGTAAATAATTTTAAGTAATTAAAATTTTCTATTGACATTTTTTAATAATAATCAGTAGTATTAGTAGATTAATAATATATTAATAATTATGAATTAAGTTATAATTATAAGTATATTATTATTATTATTAACTAATAATATATTCTTATTATGTGTGTACTGATTTTGAAATCAGTAATACTAAAGTATTATTATTATTACTACTACTATTACTATTTTATTTTTATCTTTATTAAGTGATTAATTTGTTATAAATACATTTTTAGTAAAATAATTATATGAATTAATATTAATATAAAATGATTATATCCCAATTAATAATTAACATTATTAAAATACTTATCAATTATCATTAATTAATTAACATTCTGAAATAATAATTATCACCATTAGTACTACTAATAATCATTTATAATTATTGGTGATAATAATAATAATATAATTATATTAACTAATATAATATTATTAATTGTATTTACTTATAATAATATAATTAATTATTTCATATAAGTGTATGAATTTTAATTTCTAATAATAATTATAATGTAAATAATTAGCATTAAATATTTATTTTCAAAATAATTAATATGAGTTAATATAAATATGAAATGATTATTGCCAAATTATTAATTACCATTATGAAAATATTTATTAACTATCATTAATTAATCATCATTTCGAATTAATAATGAGCAATATTGTGTGTAATAAATTATTAGTAATTAAGTATTAGAAGTGATTATTATAAGAAATAATTTTCAGTAATTAATTATTTTTAGTAATTAATAGCTGGAATTAATTAATTAGAAGTAGTTAACAGTAATTAATTAGTAATTGACAATAATTATTATTATAGATTAATAGTTAAAATTAATTAATTAGAAGTAGTTAACAGTAATTATTATTAGTAACGAGTAGCTGGAATTATCTAAATAGTTTAGTAGTTAACATTAATTAATAACACAATTTTCTCTTTTTAGGAAATGATTGAAAGTGAGAGATTCCCACTTCTCACAACTCTTCATAGTGGTAGGCTCCACTCTTCATGTTAGTGGACTCTTTTCTTGAACTAGCATTAATCAGAATTTGACACATATCCATTTTGTTTAAATCTTTAGAATGGCTGTAGGGGGCTTTGGCCTGAAATCATTACTTTAATATATATATATATATATATTAGATTTAACCCAAATAGTGTCCTACATGGCTAATTCTTACTTATTTCAGGGTTGAAACTGGAAACCATAACCATTTTGTTGGTATAAGGTGGGCCCAAATAAATGGGTGGATATCGATAATATGGTGGGGCACATCCATTGATCCAAAAACCAGTGGTCATTGGATATTTGGATCATGAGCCTCAGTTTGGAAACCATAACCATTTGTATTTGTACTCCTTTCAAAACTGAGCTTCACTTTCTCCGAATTCTCACTTGTACATGAGTTTTAGTCTAGCATAGAGGGAAAAATTGAGGCCTTTGCAATTTGCAGACCTAAACTCAGTAATCGGAATTGGTAATATTGGTTAGGGGTGCTAACCAAACCGTGGGGTATTTTCTTAAACTGAATTGGTAATATTGGTTTTTGGAAAATCAATAATCAGAATCGAACTAAAACCAATTGGTTAACCGGTTGACAGGTTCGATTAGCCATTGTCGATTTTTTGTTTTTTTAGTTTTTAAAATATATATTATAAAAATATAATAAATTTTATTAATATATATAATATTATATTTTAAATAATAAATAATAAATAATATATTATATTTATATATAATATATATAATACACATAAATATAATATAAAATATATATAAATATATGTATACCGGTCAATTTGATTAACCGTCGGTTTTTTATATTGATTAACCGAAACCAAACTGATACCTTTGATTTTTTTTAACAACACCGAACTGACTTTCTGTTAACCGATTTTTCAGTTCCGTTTCGGTTGGTTTTTTTGGTTCTTTGCTCACCCTACTCACAGTAAGGGTGCTAACGGATCTGGCTTTGGGCCAACTTTCATGTACATTCAGATCCTGACCATATTGTATAGATCAGTATCAATTTTGGTTACAGTAGCTTAGGTGATGTTTAGCATCGATGATGATTCCTTTTTTCCAATTATTCAGAAATTGGTGATTTTTGAAAAATCACCAAAAAATATTATTTGGTATGTTTATACCATGTAAATAGTTTGTTTAGTACTGATTATCAAGGGTGATTAATCCTTAAAGATGGACTGACATGTCAATGGGTTCGGTCTACATTACCGAGCCAATTATATCAGCTCTGGTTCTATTCCAATTAAAATGGAATCGGAACCATTTTTTCTATTCCAACCCAAATAAGATTGAACCCATCATGTAATTAATAATATATAAAGGTATCTTGATATTTTTATAGTTTTTATATTTTATGTTTTAAAAAGATAAATTTGATATTTTTATAATTTTTATAATTTATGTTTAAAAAAGATAAATTTTTAATTGGATCAGACCCAATTATCCCCATTAATAATTGGTTCAGTTTTAGATATATTTTATGGAACTTGTTCGTAAATCGTAATCAATTCGAGACTGAATTACCCTATCCCAAACCAAACCCAACCCATTGACAGCTCTATCCAATTGGATTCTCAAAGGGGGTCGAAGTTAGGAAAATTGGGCCAATCTGATTAATGTTTTCTGCTGATGACTCCGATCGTCGGAAAGATTTTCGATAAAAAGAGTAAAGAATGGTCAGAATACAAATATATATATATATATATATATATATATATATATATATATATATATATATATATATATATATTTTGGGTCTTACCATGATTGATGGAAGGTTCCTGAGAGAGGCGCATGTAAACTAAGAGAACAAAAGCAGCAATCTATATAGCCTGTTCACCAGCAGTGTTTTCAAAACCATATCCCCATGAAATTAAATCCGGCCAATTTGACATGTCTCAATCAAAATTTTAGCTTAGCAATTTGTTTCTAATCATGATTTTTTTTATCAAAGATTAATTAGGGATTTCAGATCAAATCAACCCACTATGGGCCCATAGCAAGGACTTTGATTGTTCAAAATGTCGATACGTATAATATAATATGTAATGGTTTTCGAATCCACCAAAATGCCAAAAGATGGTTTCATTCAAAACTTGAAACCTGAAGCTTTTTAAAAGTATGAGTATCATTCCTTCAGACAACAAGGAGAAGGCATACAAACAACTTATTTGAGAATACCCTCTTATTTTTTAACTAGAAATAATAGGGAAATAGTCTGATTTAGTTATTTTTATGTTTCAATTTGATGCTTGTAAGCTTCTAAATTTAGCTGATTCAATAAATAAAAATACAAAAAAAAAGGAAAAAAAACTCAGAGTCGAGCAGAATTAATTGGGCCACAGAAATGAATGTATGCAACTATTTGGCGATGACACCCAATCTGGGGAACGATTGAACGAGACACACAAATGAAAAAGTAAAGTGGGGTGACTCAGAAGCTACTCTCGACCTCTCAGGATAACTCAGAAGCTATGAGACCTACGCGCTAACCAACTGCGCCACCACCCCAACTTGTAAGATTAGCGGCTATTTTAATATAAATCCTATTTTAATCACATTAAAAATTCGGCATGGAGAAATGGTCAGCAGGGTTGTCGGATCGTAGTAGTGTTGGTTAGTTATGACTTATGACCACCACCTCATCTAATCCGTCATCCTGGTCAAGTGGATCCCACCACTTCAACGGTTAAAGACACCCCTCAGAACTGAAAGCCTGAAATAACGATACCCTTTAATTTGTTTCTTAATTTAGTCCTAAACTACTGTCACATATATAAACATCCTTGTTTCTTCCCAGATCTCTTCTATCACTCTCTCTATCTTTCTAAACTTAAGAAAGAAGAAATAGAAGAAGAATGGAGTTTGCAGCAGTGATGGAATTATCAGGACTGCAGAAGCAACGAAGTTCTTACATACCCGAGCTCCCTCTTTGCCTTCAGGTCTGTTGGTTAGGATTTCCCTTGATTTTACACTGTTTTGTTTTTCATTTTATGATCAAAAAGATGTATGCATCCGTTTTAAGGGAATTCTTGTAATCAAGTTAAAGTCTCTACATCAACATTGCCTAGTCTGGTAGCAAAAGGTAGCCTGGTCTGATTTACTATGAAGTGACTACTGATTGCAGAACAAGAACATAATGACTCTTTGTTCATGTGCATCCAAACAGGGTATTAATATTTAAGACTAAGGCTATGGCAGATAAAAAAATCCCCACTAATCTTTATAGAGAGAATCTTAATAACTTTCGGCTATGAAAATTAAAATTAGGGGTGTTCATAAAAAAACAAAAAATCAAACCGAATCAATGAAACCCAACTGAAAATTCTGGTTAATCAAATAGGTAAATTTGGTTTTTTGTTGAAAAATTGGCTGATTAACCGAATTAATCGGATAGGATAGAATTACTAGGGATGCACATGGGCCAGGCTTGGACCGAACTTTGATATCCTTGTATACCGACTGATTATTAAATGGTTTTAATTTGATAGGCAGGCACAGGTCAGAACCCATGGGCCTAAATTAATGTACAAAGCTTGGGCAGTGTTTGTCTATTAAAAAGAAAACAAGTATATATAGAGGCAATGCAAGTGCAACATATGTGAGAATATTTTGGTGAGCATAAATACGTGGGAACTGTTTTAAGCAGCGTTAAGTGTTAAGAACATTGAACCAAAATAGACGATGATAAGATGTACTAGTTTCCTGAGAAACATAATGGAGAACAAGAGAGGCTGAACAAATTGAGTTTGTGCTGATATTCGTCAATGAATAAATGAATTAGCAGGGAGCAAGTGTGCAAATCGAGTTTGGTGAACCCACCAAAGTTGCCGACCATTCAGATGCTCATCCAATCCAACGATCTTTTCCTCTAACGTACGGGCAGCCGCTGCTTCATTTCTTGACAAAGCCTAGTAAACTCCCTGATTCACATGACACCAAGGAGCATCCAGTTATGAGGTAAAAAATTAAGTAAAGCAATGAATAAGATCCTATAGTATTGGATGCTGAGCATGGCTTTTAAAACCGGATCATATCAGATAGTTGGACCGAAAAAACCGGGAATTGGTCGGGTGATCACTTCTGTTTTACCTTAAAATTGTTATTTCGCTAAAAACCATTGGTTTGGTCAGCAAACTGCTGACTCAGACGGTGAACCATTCAACGGTTTAGTTGTTTTTTATTTTTTTTGTCAGAATAGACCGTCCATTCGATTTAAAAGATCAGACCATTTGACTTGGAAACTAGACCCATGACCAGTTCATTGTCCGATTTGATTTTACAAACCTTGGCTGAGAGGTTGAATGTATTGTACCAATTGTCTTTGCGAGATCACCTGGAAATCCTACCAGCAGAGCAGCCCAAATTTTGGATCAATTTGGGAGGGCTGAGCTGAAGATAAGCATTGGTTCAGATGCTTTGAATAAACTGATTCAGCAAAGCTGTTATATTTGTTGGCAACTGGCTTTTAATTAGCCGTCTACTAATTAATCTTGACAATAGCACCCCATTTGAGAGGTCTGAGCTAAAGATCCAGCTAAAACTGTTTCTGCTGCTTTGAAGCACTCCTGATAGACCATATTTCAAGGGGCTGAAGTGGACAGCCCTGACTGAAAGTTGATTAGGCTTGCCGAATTTTTTACCAAACATTGGTTGTAGGTGTCCATGTGGGACCTATCTTTGGAAAACCAGAAGCCGCTGCCCAAATGGGCACAAACTATTCAAAGAGACTGAAGCCCTCCCACTCCCACGGACAGCCCTTCAACTGACTGATCAACGGCAAAGCTTAAGCACTCGCAAATGGGTCCCATGAAAAATGGTATTTTCACATATCAAAGTTTGAAAAACTCTGTAAAGGTGGCATGTTCGGGTTATGTACGTAGCCTATTTGAAGCTTCTAATAAAGGGAATAGCACTTGGCCAATGTAATGGTTTTGTTTTCTTGAAACAAAAAGAACTCCACGTCCAAAACTGCCATATCAACAATGGCAGTTGTTCACTTTTTCTGCTTTAAGAAAACAAAACCATTCACATTAGTCTCACTTTTTTTTTTACCCCATCAGCTTATCACTAGTGTTACTTAAAACACTACAGGATTGGAGTTATTTTCTGTGGACGCCAATCTCCAGGAGGACATAATATTGTATGTGGACTTCATGATGCTATCAAGTCTCACAACCCCAAGAGTACATTGCTTGGATTTTGTGGTGTGTATCGACTCTCTCTCTCTCTCTCTCTGTTATTTGTCTACTCACGTTCTAAACAATATCTTTCTTTTCCATTCACCAAATTTCCTACTAAATTGAATTTTGGTTTGGAATCATTTTCCACGAATGAATACTCTTTTTGTTGTAATTAAATTTTATTGTCTCTAATATGATTAAATTTAATTACTTGCGGTTCATGTTCAAAGCCATTTTACATCAAAACAAACTTACAACTGTAAATATTAGCGAGTATAATATATATTGATAATATGTAAATTGGATGCGTCTGACAAATCAAATCAACGTTTGTGCAAACCAGGCAGCCTAAAGGCCATATTTGTTACCAGCATAGAGAATTAATTACATACCACTGGCATTGTGTAGCAACATCAGTTTGTCGCATAAGACCTAAAAGTTGATTTCAGTGTTAATTTGTATCTCACCAGCTTAGGTTTCTTTATGCTTTTCTGGTTCAGTATCTAATTTCGTCTGCTTCCATCTCTCATCATTTGTTTAAGTGTTTTTAAATTGGCTTTGTGTTTGGAGACATTTCTCGTTCAAAAGCACTTGAACTGTCTGTTAGCATTCTTATTTAATTCTCTCATTAGCAATCTATTCATTTAGTTGTGATAGTCTCATATATAGCTGTACCATCCTTCTTAATGACTTACTTATACTTGTTGTTGGAACAGGGGGTACTGAAGGATTATTTTATCAGAAAACTATAGAAATCACAGAAGACATTGTTTTGTCATATCGTAATCAGGGTAAGCCTGAAGCAACTTCAAGTGAAATGTTAACCAGAAATGGGTATTATATCCACGGATAGAAATTTTTGATCTTACTGCTTTTCTTTTCTGTTGTGTTCATCATAATAGTTATTACTTGATTCTAGTCTACTTGTCAACGCTTCTCCTAATCGAGGATTGTGAAGTAATTAATAGTTCAAATCTGATCTGAACCAAAATTAAGTTCCCCTCACAAAAATAATCCCCTCTGCTCTGTGTTTGTGGGGGAATCTGTTGACATAGATGCCACCCAAAACATGAGATATGGCTGTTTGATTGAGCTTGTCTGAGTAACCCCATAAGCCGGTCCACTTACCACCAGTCATTTACATGCCTTATCAGCTCAAGACACCTCCAAACTCTATCAGTATCCACTACTCAGTAATCTCTTCATTGCAGCTTCTATCATCTCCCATGCCATTTTGAAGTCAGCATGGATTTCCATATGAAAACATCTAAATCTTGCTTTAAGGTGGCTTCTGTGCAACATTAATGGTCCAATCTTTTTTCCAAGTACTAGTTCATTCCCTTCCTCTGTTATTAATGTATGTGTCAATTGTCCTATACATGTTTAAGTTAGATGACAAAAAGATGCAATCTCAAATTTTACTCTTTAAATTATTTTATTGTTTGTGCTCAAGCTGAGTTGACATATCTTTTTTTTTTTTTTAATTTATAACTCAATCTGTTACTTGTAAAGGTGGTTATGGCATGCTGGGTAGAACAAAGGATCAGATCAGAACAAGTGAACAAGTAAAAGCGGCATTGGATGCTTGTGAAGCATTGAAGTTAGATGGGCTTGTGATTGTTGGAGGTAAGTACAATTTATCTCAATGGAATTACTAAAGCAAGAAAAGTTACCGAATTCGAGTCTTATGTTTCTCTCGTTTACCTTTTTTGGTGAAGGGGTTATATCTAATACTGATGCAGCTCAACTTGCTGAGACATTTGCTGTGGAAAAATGCCGAACAAAGGTACTTGAGACATTTCTGGTTGTTTGAAAACAGCTAATATCTGTTAAACATTATTTCCACTGTGAGAACTGGTATCTCAATATTTTCTACATTTTTTTTTTTTATAATGTTAAGACTTCTGTTTTATGTCTTTATAATGTTTATATCAAATGGAATACCTAAAACATTAGCATCTGCCAACAATAAGAAAGGCAATATGTCTCTTCATATCTTTCTATATAACTAATTTTGAGTGGCTTACATTATTACTTTTGGTCTTGATTGTTTGAGTTTTCTCCTGGAAAAGAGTTTTTAAATGTTTAGGTTATCTAAATCAACAGGGATACTTAAAGACTTGGAATACTTTTGATTGATTTTCTAGGTATCAGATCATCTGAGAGAAGATTCTCTCTACAACAACTAGAAAGCCTGTCCTGGAACTTGTAAAGACATTTTAATACCCTATGAAATTTTAAGGCCTTCTAATCTCTCTCTCTCTCTCTCTCTTTTATGCAATATTGTATTTACATGATATTCTATACTAATAACTTTAATTGTAAAATTAGATTTACTGAAATGACTCAACTGTGTTAGGCACAACTCACAAAAAATGTGCTGAATTTCTTCAGATTACTGAGTTTATTTTCTTCTTGTCTGACAGGTAGTTGGTGTTCCTGTTACCATATATGGGGATCTGAAGAATCAGTTTGTTGAAGCAAATGTTGGATTTGATACAACCTGCAAGGTATATGATCAATGCCAATTTCTTCTTTTGACACATACAGAACAAACAAAGTTGACATGAAGGCATATAAAAAATGGCCAAAACAATTACCAAAAATTATATTTAATGCCCTTGGTTTTACTCTTGTTTACATGGTGATAAAAATTATTTCATGGAAATATTCTTGTCTTCTATGAGACAGTCTTTGAATGAGTGCACCCCCTTTATCAAAATTTGGATCCCCAAGCTTATTGTTTTACCATACTGATAGGTCCATATCTAGACTACCCATCCTAAAGACACAGATAGAAAGGACTAGAGCTCTAAATAATTTCCTTCTTAGACAATATAAATCCAAATAAGGCATGGTTTAGGATTTATGAAAGAAGTAGCTATGAAGATTTTAGAAATACCATGGACAGAAATTTGGTCAAGGATTCAGAAGACAACAGTTTAGGGTATAATTCTTTAGCCACAAAAGTAAATATCTTAGTTCGGAAACTGATATTAGAGGAACGAACAAGCTTCAAGTTGATGACATAACAAGTCAAGGAAGAAAAAGGAAAGTTCTGCAGTCAAATAGATTTCTTTCATTCAAATAGACTCACAGAATACATCAATCAATCCCCCTTCTCCATATTTATCAACACTTTTAAAAATTAAAAAAAAATACAAGTTGAAGATATTTGAAGACAGAACATTCTCTGTGAGTTGCATGTTGGAGGTGATATACGGGAGACACACTTCTTGAGATGAGACCCTTTCTCTGATAAAATGTCGATCAACTTCGATGTGTTTAGTTCTGCCATGCTGCACCGGATTGTGAGCTATATTAATCGCCGCCTGATTATCACAATACAACATCAAGGGTTTCTCATAATCAATACCCAGCTCTTCAAGTAGTGACTTCAGCCATAGGATTTCAGCCACTCCATTAGCCATCGATCTGTATTCAGCTTCAGCATTAGAGCGAGAAACAACACTTTGTTTCTTACTCCTCCAAGAGACAAGGTTACCTCCTACAAAGGCACAATATCCAGAGGTAGACATCCTGTCATCAACACTCCCAGCCCAATCAACATCTGTAAAGACATCTACCTTCATGTGATCATTATTCTTGAACAATATACCTCTACCTGGACATCTCTTCAAGTATGCTAATATTCTCTCAACTGCAAGGAGATGAGTAGTTCTAGGGGAATGCATGTACTGGCTAACAACACTGACTGCATAACTAATGTCTGGTCGTGTGAAACAAAGATTAGGAGTTTTCCAACCAACCGTTGGAACATAGCTTTGTCTTCAAGAGGCTCACCACCCTCTGCACTGATCTTGTGATTCTGTTCAATGGGTGTATCTGCAGGCTTAACACCTAACTTTCCAGTTTCTGCTAACAGATCTAGAACATACTTCTTTTGAGAAATAAAGATCCCATGTTTAGATCTAGCAACCTCAATACCCAAAAAGTATCGTAGTGCACCAAGATCTTTCACCTCAAACTCTTGATGAAGGAGTCGGTTGAGGGACTCAATCTCACTATTATCATTCCCTGTCACTACAATATTATCCACATATACAACAAGAAAGATTAAAGAAGAGTTCACTCTTTTAACGAACAATGTATGGTCTGACTGGGCCTGTACATAGCCAAATTTTCCAAGGGCTAGTCTGAATCTATCAAACCAAACTCTAGGGGACTGCTTTAGTCCATACACTGCTTTATTCAGTCGACAAACCTCCTTACCTGTCTCTGCATCATAAAATCCAGGGGGTAATTGCATGTAGAATTCTTCCTGCAGGTCTCCATTCAGAAAGGCATTTTTAACATCCATCTGGATCAAAGGCCAAGAATAACTCATTGCAAGGGCTAACAGAACTCGAATAGTGGTCATCTTTGCTACTGGGGCAAAAGTCTCCAAGTAGTCTATACCATAAGTCTGAGTAAATCCTTTTGCAACCAATCGGGCTTTATACCTTTCAATGGAACCATCAGCATTGTGTTTCACAGTAAAGACCCATCTACATCCAACCGATTTCTTTCCTTTGGGTTGGTCAACTAGCTCCCAAGTATTTATTTCTCAAAAGGGCATCCATTTCAACCTTCATTGCATCTTTCCACTCAGGAATTGACAAGGCTTCTTGCACCGTTCTAGGGATGGGAATATCAACAATGGAAGAGAGAAAGGACTTGTAAGAGGGAGACAGGTGATCATAGGACAGAAACTGGGAAATGCAGTGAGCTATGGATGTGGTGCAACGCCGTTTCCCTTTATGGACTGCAATGGGGAGGTCAAGGTCATCCGAAGGAAGGGAAGTAGCAACAGTGGAAGGTATCTCAGTGAGACCTGGATCTGATAAGGGGATTGTAGTACCTGTATCTAGATCCGCAGAAGGAACTAGGGCTGGCCTGGACTGCTGGTGACTGAAATCAACCTGCCTCCACCGCCTGTGGTAGACTTTCAACTCCTGACACCTCTGACAACTCTCCCCATTACAGCCCTCATCACTCAATGGAATGGGTAAAGGAACCTCAGATGAGTTAACCCCACTCTCACTGCTCTCCCCTTGAGGAAAAAGGCCCAAATTCTCACTACTCTCCCCCTGAGGAGAAACCCTAGGGTAATAGGGTAATAGGGTACCTCCTCAAAGAAAGTGACATCCATCAAGATAAATCTTCTCCCGGAAATAGGTTCATAGCTGCAATAACCCTTTTGAGTTTGTGCATAACCGAGAAAAATGCATTTGGAGGCCTTAAGGTCAACTTTGGAATGATGAGGACCAAGAATCTGAACAAAGTAAGTGCAACCAAAGGTTTTAAGGGGAACAATAAATAATTCCTCATTTGGGTATAGAAGGGTAAACGGAGGCTTCATGTCCAGAACCCATGAGGGAACCCGATTAATGAGAAACACTTTCGTGAGAATAGCATCGCCCAGAAACGGATAGGCACATTGGAGGTAAACATAAAGCTTCTAGCCACCTCCAAAATGTGCCCATTCTTCCTCTCGGCAACCCCATTCTGATGTGGTGTATAAGGACAAGTGCTCTTGTGAATAACCCCATGATCAAGTAGATAAGAGGCCAGTGGCTTGGCAAAGTATTCTTTCGCATTATCAGATCTGAGGATTTTGATTTTGACCCCGAACTAGGTTAAAATCATCTGATGAAAGGTCTAGGTCAGAGCGGGAACCTCATCTCGAGAACGCATAAGGTAAACCCAAGAAAAACGGGTAGAGTCATCAACAAACAATAGGAAATATCTGTACCCTCCCATAGAAGGGATGTGATATGGGCCCCAAACATTGGTGTGCACAACATCAAAAGAATTACTTCTTCTTTTATAACTCAAGGAATAAGATGTTCTACAATGCTTTGCAAGCTCACAACTCTCACATCTCAAATTTGACATCTCAACAGACTCAAACAAATTAGGAAACAGACTATTCAAAGACCGAAATGATAAATGACCTAACCGATTATGCCAAAGCATAACCGGACTCACAGATTGAGAAACAAAAGACTTCTTATCCACATGTTCTTTCCAATGAAGACTCTCTCCAAGCAGATAGATCTCATTCGTCTCACGGCCAGTCCCAATCACCTTCCTCGTCTCCAAATCCTAAAAAACACATCGGTCAGGGAAAAAGGTTACTGAACAGTTCTGGTGTTTTGTAATACTATTGACTGAAAGTAAATTAGTATCAAGTTTAGGAATATGCAAGACTGAGGATAAGGAGATAGTATCAGACAACTTGATGTCTCCCTTGCCAGAAATGGGAATAAGGGAACCATCAACAATGGATACTTTATCTCTACCAGAAGATAAGTAATAGGTAGTGAACAGTGATGGCAAGCTAGTCATATGGTCAGATGCACTTGAGTCTATTGAGTCTATTACCCAACAATGTTCAGTGTTACTTGGAGCTGAAGCATGGTAAGCCGAGGCCCGAGTACCTGAATGAGCAAAGGCTGATGTGGCAGGGGCTGATGATGACTGAGATGACTGAGCTGAATTCCCAACCTCATTTTCTAACTGTATTAGGGTAGCCCGAACAACAGCTAAGGTGTCTAGGGGCGTGCCTTTTGTGTCTGATGAGGATGCAGAATCGGTATTAATAGCCATATGAGCATTACCCCTTTTGTTCCGTAGTTTTGCTGGGACTAAATGAGGGTGCAGCTTCCAACATGTATCTTTAATATGCTTGGGATTCTTGCAATGTTCACGCACTAGATCCCACTTATCTTCCTTCTTCATGTCCCTTTCTGTATCACCCCTAGACTTAGGTTTAATTGCTGCTAGGGCTGGGGGGAAGGGCTGATGCTGCATCATAACTTTTCTCTTAGTCTCTTCACTATGCACTAAAGCGTAGGCTCGAGATAAGGTCACACTATCTCTTGTCAGTATCTGTTATCTCACAATGTCATAATCAGAATTCAGACCAGCCAGGAATTCAAACATCCTATTGGTCTCAACTTGCTTTCTATGGGTCTGTGCATCTTTCGGTTCATAAGCCCTAGCAACATTAAGGGGTTGGGAGTAGGTCTCTTTCATGACATCCCAGATTTCCTTGTCTGTTTTTGCCCACAAATAATTTCGGCTGATATGTGGCTGCATAGAGTTGCACAGCCATGTCATAACCAAGTAGTTCTCCTGAACCCACTTGGTATACATTGGGTCCTCCTTGGAAGGTTCTTTCACATCTCCCAATAGGTAGCTAAGTTTTCCTCTTCCTCCAATAGCCATCATGGCCGATTGGGCCCATTCTAAGTAATTGGATCCGTCAAATCTCACAGTTGTAATCTGAACACAGTCTCAAACATATTACCAGAACTGCTGTTCCCCAAAACACCTTCCCCCTGATTCTTGGACTCCATTCTTGGTTAAGAATCAGTAAGTAAGAACTATTAGAGCTACTGCAATAGAAAACAGCACTTAAATAACTTATCACAGTCAGAATTCTGTATGAGTTCAGTTTGGATCTGATCTGAAACCAATTGGCAGTTCAAAATGTAAGCAATCCAATAAAGGTTCTCACCCCAAAACAGGCTTTGAAGCCAAAACAGGTCTAGAAACTACTTAGAAAACAATCTGTAATGCTGAAGTAGATTTAGGGTTTGATCGTAGGGTTAAGGAAACCTTTGTAAGAACATAAACAGTGCTCAGCCACACCTTCCAAATAGGTTCACAGTCAAATCTGGTCGTAGGGTTAATGACAAACCCTAGAAAAAAAATTCAGAAAAACCTGATCGCCTCTGAGAAAATAAAGGAGAGTTCAGCCGCTCCTCCTAGATAGGTCCAACCTATCTTTGACTGACGACGATCTCAAGGAAAAATAAAAACTCACCCAGAAAACTCTGATCGCCACCTTCAATCTCGGCCTGAACCCTAATATTGATCCTTTTAACCTTCTCTGATTCTTCCTGATTACCAAAACACTCTCCAAGCCTCTACAAGCCTTCGGACAGCTGCTAAACCCTTCTGGTAACCTCCAAGAATCAGCCAACGAACAGTTCTTTGTAAGCTTCCAGCCCTAGGCAGTTCTCATGTGGTCGGCTGGACTAGACACACATGAGAAACCCTAGATAGGCTCTGATACCAAGTAGTCGATCAAGACTACAGTCAGTCTTGAATCCAAAAAGGTTTTAGATGGAGAAAAGAAGAAAAGAAGGAGAAAAGGAGGAGAAGCAGAAGTACACAAGGGTTTAGAAAGGAGAGGGACAGATAGATTGAATCTGCCGCCCCACTCTTAATATTTATATGTTATGTTCACTAATTGTAGGAAAAGGCAGAATTGCCCTTAATGCTTACATGGCAAATAAAACACTAATAAGCTGAAATAACAAGCTGTCTGAAATAACTACCAACTAACACTGATATAACTAACAAAGATTACATGTGCTGTCATACGGACACAGTGGGGACCACAGCCGTGGGGCCCACATCAATGTTCTCTACACTTGATAAACTAAAACTCTGGTTTCTTCTTCATGATCAAAAGTAAAAGTAGATCACTATTTAATGCTTTTACTAAGTACCTCTAATTCCTCCTTACTACCTAGCAATGTAAGATTGGACACCGATGAACTGAAAGACAATAACAATAATCTTGTATAAATTCCAGGAGGTTCTACATGCTCATGAATTATGCTATCTTATTTGTTCATGAAACCTTGCTCTACCTTAAATCAACCTGTGCCTCATTTGACTTTTATTGTTATTATCTGAAATGAAATATGAATCTTATTATGTTTCTGAGTCATGTTCAGCCTTTTATTCTTCTGATGGTATTATTGTAACCTATAGATTATTCAGGCAGTTATCTATGTTTTGATTACGAAAAGGGGCATATTTCATAGTTGATTCCATTCTTCAGGTGAATGCTCAACTTGTCAGCAATATATGCACTGATGCGCTGTCTGCAGAAAAGGTAAAAGTTTTCATTTCCTTAATGCCACTGTAACTGCATTTGTATTCTTGGATAGATAACTAATGGTATTGAGAGATAGCTTGGTAGGGTGAAGTGGTGAACAACCCCATACAAGGGTGATATGAACAAAGAGGCGATTATTTCAAAAGCAGTAATTTGACTATATTTATATGCAAATTGTTTATATTGTGAAGAACGAATCCTGCTAAACTCTAAGGATGTTTCACCAATGGCAGAAGTATAGTCATATGCCTGTAGATATGTTATTTATTCCAATCTGTTTCTAAAACAGAAATA
This sequence comes from Nelumbo lutea, assembly GCF_056320005.1. Taxonomy (NCBI): domain Eukaryota; kingdom Viridiplantae; phylum Streptophyta; class Magnoliopsida; order Proteales; family Nelumbonaceae; genus Nelumbo; species Nelumbo lutea. The sequence continues at coordinate 211,491,494 of NC_142684.1, forward strand.
TGACATTTGAAGATTCTTAATTTTTTAATCCGTTCTCAGAGGAAAGTTAAGCAGTGTAAACCTTCTCTAGTCGAAGTGGTTGACCCACTTGCTTTTTCTACCTTAAGATCTCCCTTTCATGTTCTTTTTAATATCTTTTTTTTTTCAATTTGGAATGGTGAGGAAGGGCTCTAGTGGGTTCAGGATTTTAACTTGAAACATTTAAATATTACATCATATTTTTAGTGTTATGAGAAAAATCATGAGCTTGAGGTGGGCCTTGGCACAATGTTTGGGTTGATTCATTGCAACCTGGGTGACCAGGGTTCAAATCTTGGAAACTGCCACTCTGTATGTGTAGGGGTAAGGCTGCATAAATCTGTTCCTCCCCAGACCCCGCATTGGTGGGGGCCTCGTGTACTGGGCTGCCCTTTTAGAAAACACATGAGCTTCTTGAAATCTGGTTCTAAAATTTGTTTGTCTCTGCAGTATTATTATTTTATTCGAGTTATGGGAAGGAGAACATCTCATGTTGTCTTGGAATGTGCACTCCAATCTAATCCAAATATGGTGACTTTTCTTGAGAAAAATATACAGAACTTTGTTTATTTATTTATTACTCAATTTCTTTGAAAAATAACTTAGTTTAGTGTATTATTTTCAGTTTATCCTCGGTGAGGAGGTTGCCTCTTCAAAGCTCACCCTATTCGATATAACAAAACGAATCTGTGATGCAGTTCAAGATAGGGCAGAACAAGGTTATACTTTCTTCTTTGTCATTCTGAGTTTGACAATAAACAAACGAATATATTACGGATCATCATCATTATGCATAATATTTGAGTGGTTTGGTTTCAGACAAGTACCATGGGGTCATTCTTTTGCCTGAAGGGCTTATTGAAAGCATACCAGAGGTTTATGCTCTCTTGCAGGTAATAGGGCACCTATTTATTGATTATTCATTATTATTTTCTTATTATAGTTTATGAGTGCTGAGGGGTCAGTTCAGTCTTTTTAATTGTTTGTTTCTTAGTTTACAGCTTCTGTTATGACCTTGTAATAGAAGTTTTTATTTGTTTATTATTGCTGTTTATTCTTTATTTCTTGATATGGGCGACCAGGGGGTATTATTTGAGAAATACATAGTACAGAACGTGAGCTATAGGAGTATGTGACTATGTAACTTATTGTTATCTTTGACATTATGGTCATTGTATTTTCTTTTATCTCTTAGTATATATATGAGAAAGTAAGGGCAGCAATAGAACTACTTGCCTATTTCCAAATTCTCTCTTCTTACTCTTCTCCTCTCCTTGCTTCTCTTCTTCTTCTACTCTTACTTCAGATTCAATTACTTTTTGTTTTTCTTTTGTTTTACAAGAAAAGTCTTAGGTTCTTGAAAATGTTTGGTTTTATTATCAGTTTCTCATAACCATAGTTGATAGGACAATGTTATTTCTGTTATGTGGCCTTTTTACTGACCACAAGAAGGGACCTTACCAGGAAATACACCAATTACATAAGAAAGGGGTTTCTAGTGACAACATTCCAGCACAATTGTCACCTTGGGCAACTGCATTTTTTGAGTTCTTGCCACCATTCATTAGAAAGCAGGTAACCTTCTATGACCAATACTTAAGGTTTAAAATGTTGGTGTTAGCGGAAATGTCAATCATCCAAATGTAGGAAACATGTCAAAAATGTTGTTTAGAAATGTTGCAAAAATATATATGATGGGAACTTTGTGAGATATATAAAAATATATAATGATATTTTATAATTTTTTATATTTGAATATATGTCTATTAAGTATCCATGTAGACTGTAACAGCTAAAGCTACACAATAGGGTAAATTCAAGCAGAATTTGCTCACAAAATGTGCAAATAATTCTGATAGATCAACCTAGTAATCTATTTTAAAACTAATATTTATGTTCGAAACCAAAAATAATTTTGAGGTGGATCAAAGTGGTCATCATCCCCATTAGGCAGGCAACAATACTGCTGTTCCACATATCTATAATATTATTGCCAACTCATAATATTATAATACCGTCTTGTATACTCCTCCACATGGCACTAGTAGTTTTCATTGGTAAATATATCAATTCCAGTAATTTTCCGTGTCAGTACCCATGGAAACGGAAATATGTTGACATTTTAAACCATGTCAATACTTTATTTTCTTTACATTTCCCCCTTTCAGTTGATTTCACTGAAAATAAGTTTTCTTCAAAGGAGAACAAAATAAACAGATGAATGAGGTTGAAAGTATCTTTTAGCACTATGGAATAGTTGTTTTTAGAAGGGTATTGGTTTTCGTTTAATGACACATTTTAGATAAACACCATGATTCTGAACTTACCAGTTAACTCATCCAACCCTCCCTTTTAATAAGGAGCAGTTTTTAACCTATGAGAGATGAAATGTTTAGTTGATGACTCAGAAAACCAAGTTAACCTCTTCTGGAAGCATGTCTACATAAAAGATTAAGTGCTTACCAATCTTGTAAACGAGACAAGAAAGGCTAATTGGATATAACATCCAATCTTGGACTGAACTATTTGCACTTGATAAAACTCAAAAAAGTAGGAACCCGATAATTTTGCCTTTGTTGTATATGCATCTAACATGCTTGAAGTAAAATACCGTTGCCCTGGTATTAATAGAATTTTGTTTCGTAATTGTTTCATATATTCTTGCTTTAAATATGGACTTGCTTCTTTTTCTATTTAATGGTAGTTTACACTAGAATGTTCATGATGCAGCTTCTTCTTTCCCCCGAATCTGATGATTCTGCACAGTTATCTCAGGTAAAAAGTTGAGAACTACATGCTTAACTTCTTATCCCATTAGTAGTTTCAATAGTAAGCTGAGATTTGTATTTAATTTGACAGATAGAAACAGAAAAACTTTTGGCTCAACTAGTTGAAACAGAGATGAACTTAAGATCGGTAAGGTGGATATACCCATGCTGCCTCTTTTGTTTGTTATTTTCAATTTTATCATCACTATTGTTGTTTCCCTGGAGTAAAGGTATGCAAAGTGCCTTAATTTTGAGTCCATGAGAGAGCTTATTAATTCAGCCATAAAAACAATCCCAGGATTGATTTGAGTTTGACCATAGGAAGGGAAGAAATTCTATTAGAGCTTATTCAATTTGGAAAATAAAAAAAGAGCTTATTCAATTTTTCTTTGGTCTATATTGACATGTTAATAAATGTTTGGTGAAACTCTACAGAGGGTTGGCACATACAGTGGGAAGAAATTCAATTCTATTTGCCATTTCTTTGGGTATCAGGCTAGAGGATCACTTCCATCGAAGTTTGACTGTGATTATGCTTATGTAAGCATTTATTATTTTTGTTTAATCTTTAACTGTACTTATCTGGGAAAAAACTAACTTATTCCAGTTCAAACAACTTGTGCACAGGTTCTCGGACATGTATCTTATCATCTTCTTGCAGCTGGTGTTAATGGTTATATGGCCACAGTGACCAATCTTAAAGATCCTGTGTGTAAGTGGAGTTGTGGAGGTGCTCCCTTAACGGTTTGTTCACCAACTTCTAAAATTTTGTTGTTAAAAGTGAATGCATTGTTGAAAGAAACTACTTGTTGATTATTGATGTGTCTGATTTCAGCCAATTTTTGGACTGATTGAGCTAAAAGTTAAAGCAAAGAAAAATAGTAGCAAAGTGTCACGAGTGACTCCTTTAGCCCCACGACAAAAGGGCAGTTGCATCCAATCTTGTATAAATGGGCCACTGTATTCACAACTACACTTTCTGAATGAAATACATTATACCTTACTATTTCAAAAGAAAATTAGAAAAGAAATGAGGTAATCAAAGAAGATAATGTCAAATGGACATGTCCATATACCAGGTTTAGTATGGATAAACTCTTGAAAATCAGAAACTCTCTATTATCATTCAATCTCCTTGTAAAGTCCATCTAGAAACTGCATGAGGTAATTCCTAACTAAAATAGAACTTCTAAATGCTCAATTCCTCTCACAATTTAAAAATATGCTAGGAAAATCACTTCATATTTATTAAATGGAAAATGTTTATAATGATATCCAAGTCAAATCCAAGGAGAATTTGTAAACCTTAAAATAAGGGCATGAATAAATTGACAAAAATCCTGGAAGTGAACCATATTATGGATCCCAACAAAACTAAAACAAATTTAATGAAATCTAAACGATGACTCAGGGTAAGGAAATAAATCACTCAACTTTTGGTCAAACAGTCAAGCATTCTAATATTTCCAAAAAGTATAAACATATATTGGCAAGTCTTGACAACTCTAGATCCCCTTGTCTAATTGTCATGGAACTGTCTGAAGTGGTATAAAATGTTGGATCTTTCAAGGATTGAAGTCTGTGACAAGACGATAGTTTGCTTGGAAGGAAAAAAGGATGAAAATTTGAAGAGAAGAAGAGAAGAGAGGAAGAGAAGTACACAAAGAGAGTTTCAGAAAAAGAGAGGGAAGGTTATAATTTCTGCCGACCCACTCTTAGTATTTATATAACTATTGGCTAACTGTAAAAGGGCTGAATTGCCCTTATTGCTTACATGGCAAATAGAATAAGAAATAACTAATAATAAAGCTGAAATATCTAACAACTAACACTGTCATATCTAACAGAAATATTGCTGCCATATGAACACTGTGGGGGCCACATCAGTGGGGTCCACATCAGTGTTCTCTACACTCCCCCTCAAGTTGGGAATAGATATTTGTCATTCCCAACTTGCATAGATCTGTTTCTAACTTCTTCCTTGGAACCGCCTTGGTGAGAAGATCTGCAAGCTGCATTGCTGGAGGTGATATACAGAATACACACTTCTTGAGATGAAACCCTTTCTCTGACAAAATGTCGGTTTACTTCAATATGCTTAGTTCTGTCATGTTGTACTGGATTATGAGCAATATTAATAGCAGCCTGATTATCACCATACAGCATTAAAGGCTTTTCATAAGCAATACCCAACTCCTCAAATAGTGATTTAACCATAGGATTTCAGCCACACCATTAGCCATGGACTTGTATTCAGCTTCTATACTAGAAAGAGAAACAACACTCTGCTTCTTACTCCTCTAGGAGACCAGGTTACCTCCTACAAAAGCACAATATCCAGAGGTAGACCTTCTATCATCAACACTCCCAACCCAATCAGCATCTGTATAAACCTCTATCATCATGTGATTATTATTCTTGAATAGTATGCCTCTACCTGGGCACCTCCTCAAATATGCTAATATCCTCTCAACTGCAAGTAAGTGAGTAGTCCTAGGAGAGTGCATATACTGACTGACAATGCTGACCGCATAACATGTCTGGTCGTGTGAGACAGATAGAGGAGTTTTCCAACTAACTGTTAGAACATAGCTTTATCTTCAAGTGGCTCTCCACCCTCTGCACTGATCATGTGATTCTATTCAATAGGTGTATCTGTAGGCTTAACACCTAACTTTCTAGTTTCTTCCAACAAATCTAGAACATACTTTCTTTGAGAAACAAAAATCCCATGTTTAGATCTAGCTACCTCAATACCCAATAAGTATCGTAGCTCTCCCAGATCTTTCACCTCAAATTCTTGATAGAGTTGTTTGAGAGACTCAATCTCACCGTTATCATTCCCTGTCACTACAATATCATCCACATATATAGCAAGCAAGGTCAAGGAAGAGTTGACTCTCTTAATGAGCAGTGTATGGTCTGACTGGGCCTATACATAGCCGAATCTGTCAAGGGCTTGTCTGGATCTATCAAACCAAGCTCTGGGGGATTGTTTGAGTCCATACAAGGATTTATTCAACCAATAAACCTTCTTTCTTGTTTCTACATCATAAAATCCAGGAGGCAAATGCATGTAGACTTCCTCATGCAAGTCTCCATTGAGGAAGGCATTTTTAACATCCATCTAGAACAAGGGCCAAGAGTAACTGGCTGCAAGGGACAATAAAACCCTAATAGTGGTCATCTTAGCCACTGGAGAAAAAGTCTCCGAGTAATCTATACCATAAGTCTGAGTAAATCCCTTTGCAACTAACCGAGCCTTATACCTTTCAATGGAACCATCAACATTATGTTTCACAGTAAATACCCATCTACATCCAACCGGTTTCTTCCCTTTAGGCTGGTCAACTAGCTCTCAAGTATTATTCCTCAAAAGAGTATCATTTTCAACCTTCATTGCATCTTTCCACTCAAGAACTGACAAGGCCTCCTGCATTGTTCTAGGGATAGGAATATCAGCAATAGATGTGAGGAAGGACCTGTAAGAGGGGGACAGGTGATCATAGGACAAGAACTGGGAAATGTAGTGGGTTGTGAATGTGGTGCAATGTCGTTTTCCTTTACGGACTGCAATGGGAAGGTCAAAGTCATCCAAAGGAGGTAAGGGCTCAACTGTGGAAGGTATCTTAGTGGAACCTGGATCTGATAAAGGAACTATAGTACCTGGATCTGGATCTGTAGAAGGAACTGGGGCTGGCCTGGACTGTTGATGGGGAAATCAACCTGCCTCTACTGTCTGTGATAGACTCTCAAATCCCGGCACCTCTGACACCCCTCCCCATTACATCCCTCACCACTCAATGGAATAGGTAAAGGAACTTCTGATGAGTTAACCCCAAACTCACTACTCTCACCCTGAGGAGAAACCCTAGGATAATAGGGTACATCCTCGAAGAAAGTGACATCCATAGATACAAATCTTCTTCCAGAAGATGGTTTATAGCAGCAATATCCCTTTTGAGTTTGTGCATAACCGAGAAAAATACATTTGTAGGCCTTAGGATCAAATTTCGAACGATGAGGTCCAAGAATCTGAACAAAGCAAGTACAACCAAAGGTTTTAAGGAGAACAGTAAATAAGTTTGTATCAGGGTATAAGAGGGTAAATGAAGGCTTATGTCAAGAACCCGTGAAGGAACTCGGTTAATGAGATACACTGCTATAAGAATAGCATCTCCCCAGAAACGAATAGGCACATTGGAGTTAAACATGATGCTTCTGGCCACCTCCAATATGTGCCTATTTTTCCTCTCAGCAACCCCATTTTGCAGTGGTGTATGAGGACAAGTACTTTGATGGATAATCCCATGGTCAAGCAAATAAGAGGCTAATTGGTTGGCAAAGTACTCTTTCGCATTATCGGATCTAAAGATTTTGATTTTGACCCCAAATTGGGTTAAAATTATCTGATTAAAGATCCGGGTCAAAGCAGGAATGTCATCTTGAAAACGCATAAGGTAAACCCAAGAAAAACGAGTATAGTCATCAACAAACAACAAGAAATATCTGTACCCCACAATGAATAAGATGTTTTACAATGCTTTGCAAGCTCACAACTCTCACATCTCAAACTGGACATCTGAACAGATTCAAATAAATTAGGAAACAAACTCTTCAAAGACCGAAAAGATAAATGACCCAATCAATTATGCCAAAGTATAACCTGACTAACAGACTAAGAAACAAAAGACTTCCTATCTTCACTATTTTCCCAATGTGAACTCTCTCCAAGCAGATAAATCCCATTCCTCTCATGGCCAGTCCTAATCACCTTCCTTGTCTCCAAGTCCTGAAAACACATCGGTCAGGGAAAAAGATTACTGAACAATTCTGATGTTTTGTAATGCTACTGACTGAAAGCAAGTTAATATTAAGCTTAGGAACATGCAGAACTGAAGATAAGGAGATGGCATTAGACAACTTGATGTCTCCCCTGCCAGAAATTGGAACAAGGGAACCATCAGCAATGGACAATTTATCTCTACCAGAAGATAAGTGATAGGTAGTGAACAGTGATGGCAAGCCAGTCATATGGTCAGATGCACCTGAGTCTATTACCCAACAATGTTCAGTGTTACCTGGAGTTGAAGCATGATAAGCTGAGGCCTGAGTACCTAAATGAGAAAAAGCTAATGTGGGAGCTAATGGCGGCTAAGATGGTTGAGATGAATTGCCAACTTCCTTTTCCAACTGAGTCAAGGCAGCTTGGACAGCAGCTAGGTTGTCTAGAGGTGTGTTTTTTGTGCCCGATGAGGAGGTACAATCAGTATTAACAGCCATATTAGCATTACCCCTTTTGTTCCTGAGTTTTGCTGGGACTAAATGAGGGTGCAGCTGCCAACCAGTGTCTTTAATATGGTTGGGTTTCTTGCAATGTTCACATACTAGATTCTGGTTGTCTTCCTTCTTTATATCCCTCTCCATATCACCCCCAGACTTAGGTTTGACTGTTGCCAAGGCTGGTGGGAAGGGCTGATGCTACGTCATAACCTTTCTCCTAGTCTCTTCACTATGCACTAAGGAGTAGGCTTGTGATAAGGTCACACTGTCTCTTGTCAGTAGTTGTTGTTTCACAATATCATACTCAAGATTCAGACCAAGTAGGAACTCAAAAACCCTATTAGTCTCAACTTGCTTTCTATGAGTCTGTGCATCCTTCTGGCTTGCCCACGCAAGTGTTTCTATGAGTCTGTGCATCCTTCTGGCTTGCCCACGCAAGTGTTTCTATGAGTCTGTGCATCCTTCTGGCTTGCCCACCCCTAATGTCATGATGGCCAAATGGGTCAATCGGTCATGAGACTGGTTTCTCTCCTTGCTTAAGGTTGTCAACCTCTTCAGTTCATAAGCTCTAGCAACATTAAGGGGTTGGGAGTAGGTCCCTTTCATGACATCACAGATTTCCTTAGTTGTTTTCGCCCACAAATAGTTCCGGCTGATATGTGGCTGCATAGAGTTGCACAACTATGTCATAACCAAATAGTTCTCTTGAACCCATTTGGTATAGGTTTGGTCCTCCTTAGTTGGTTATTTCACATCTCCCAACAAGTAATTCAGTTTTCCCCTACCCCTAATGGCCATCATGACCGATTGACCCCATACTAGGTAAATTGATCCATCAAACTTAACTGTTGTAATCTGAAAGGTATTCTCAGACATGTTACCAGAATTTCTAGTCCCAAAAACACCTTTCCCTTGACTCTTAAACTCCATTCTTGATAAAGAATTAATAAAAAACCCTTTTTTAATTACTGTAATAGGAGAAACAACACCCAAACAACTGATAACAACCGGCCTAGGTCTTCCAAAGAACATAGAAAACAGAATTCTGAATGAAACCAGTTCAAATTCTGATCTGAAACAAGTAACAGTTCTGAATTTTAGGGTTTTCTCTCAAAACCCTAAAGAAAACACAGATTTTCCAGCCGCACCTCTCAGACTAAACCAAGATGATCTTTTCTAAAGTCAATCACAAGAAAAAAGCTTACCTTATGAAAAAATCTCTGGCCGCCACCTTCTGGTTGATGCAAAACCCTAATCTTGAGGATCCAAAGCTTCTTCTGATTCTTCCTGACTACTGAAACTCTCCCAGACTTCTACAATCTCTTTATTAGCAGCCGCACACTACCAGTAACCTCCAAGAATCAGCCAATCCTCCTTCCTTGTTGAAAAACTTCCAAACCTAGGAGGCTCTCATGCAGTCGGCCTAATCAGACTAGCATAAGAGCTCCTAGGTCGGCCCTGATACCAAGTAGTCGATCTAGACTACAATCAATCTTGAATTTAAAAGAAAAAAGGATGAAAATTTGAAGAGAAGAAGAAGAGAAGAGAGGAAGAGAAGAAGTACACGAAGAGGGTTTCAGAAAAAGAGAGGGAATGTTATAATTTCTGCCAACCCACTCTTAGTATTTATATAACTATTGGCTAATTGTAAAAGGGTTGAATTGCCCTTATTGCTTACCTGACAAATAGAATAAGAAATAACTAATAATAAAACTGAAATAACTAACTGGAATAACTACCAACTAACACTGTCATATCTAACAGAAATATTGCTGCCATAGGAACACTGTGGGGACCACATCAGTGTTCTCTACAGGAAGTTATTGGCCCTTGAAATGTAATATCCTGCGTCTTGCCTGATTCCATGTATCAACTTTGGATTTTTTGTCACAAACCAAAGCTTGTCTTTCCACAAGTCTTATGATTGAACTCTATTTATTTATTTATTTATTTATGTTTTTGGAATCTTCCATAATGTGAGAAACCAAAGCATTCTGTGGTTTTAAAATCTCTTATTTCTATCTAGAGCACACACATCCTTTATTATCATTTTTCCAATGAGAGTATGTCCTTTCATCTAAAGATTTTCTTGGATCCATTTTATTTTATATGGTTGATATTGCAAAACAATTTAGGTTTCCCTTTCAAAATCTGATAGCTCTTTAACTTTTTATTTTCATTTCCTTTATCACATGGTTAGGAGAAGTTTCTAATTTTTCCTTTATCTATCACCATATAATATAGGGAATGGAATCTTAAAAAAAATTAAAATGACCTGCATACATAGCATTCCTCCATTATATTTACAATGTTATTTATGGCAGGCCATGATGACAGTAAAGAGGTCGCAGGGCCCTGGGGCTTCTTCAATTGGAAAACCAGCCATTCATCCAGCTCCTGTAGATTTGAGAGGAAAACCATATCAGTAAGTGGTTTTGGAATTTTACTTTTACTTACTTTAATAAGGTGTCCTCTTAATAAAACACGGTATCTTGTCCATCACAAAATTATAATAATTTTGTTGATTCCTTCATCACTTCATTTTTATGCTAACAAAACTGACTTGATTCAATGGTATACTGGGTTTAAGTTGATTGTAAATGCAAATAGGAGATTAAAGGTCAGTAAAACAACAAAGATTTCCGCACATGGCCCCATCTATCATGGACAATACTATGAAATAACATAATCAGTAAGTGTGACTACATAGACAATATAGATTTTTAGAAAATTTAAGCAATAGTTTGCTTACTGCATATTGAATAGTTTGAATTGGACTATCAAACAGGAGGTTCATTAAACAGTCCACTGACAACACTTGTCTTGTTAATTTTTATCCTTAGTGTTTTGATTCCATTAGAATTTTTTTAATTTATTTAACATTATTTTACTATCGTTGTCATCCTTTGTTATCGTGAAAAAATGTTAATAATGGCTTCACAGATCTTTGATGCATTTCTCTATTCCATTGTTTTCATTAGTTGGTTTCAATAGACTTTATCTTCTAGCCTTCACAGTGTTGACATTTTTGCGGTGGTAACAGAACGTTGGTCTTTAATGGCGAGAAGCTCTTGATGGATGATCTCTACCGAAATCCAGGGCCCATTCAATTTGAGGGACCAGGTTCTGATAGCAAAACCATTACTTTGTGTATTGAAGACCAGGATTACATGGGGAGAATAAAAGAGTTGCAAACTTACATTGACATGGTAATATTCAACAGCCAAGTTCTCTCATGCACCTTTTTACCTTCTTCTCTTCTACTTGGGCCTTTCTTAATTTAAAGTCATGATAGTATGCAGCATTTTACCTCATATTTAAATGCATGACCAAACTATTGTGGGCACATAATCATGAATACAGAAGGCAGCATCATCTATTTCTATATATTTCTCCTGGAAAATACTTATATGTCAAATGGTCTAAAATTGAACAATACTATTGTACTTTTTTACATATTCTGGAGGAATTTTTATCTTCCAAACAAAAGTACTTCAATGGAGGAGGTTTACAACTAAACTTGATGGATATTTGGCATGCAAATTATTAGAAATGATAACTTTTGCATCTTCAATTCTACCTATGTGATCTGATATGTGGTACTCTTGAGACAATCTCCTTTGTCTATGTTCATGACAGGTAAAGAAGTTGGTGAAACCTGGTTGTTCACAAGATGTATTGAAGGCAGCTGTTAGTTCCATGGCTTCAGTGGTTAATATCCTCTCTCTTATGTCACCCAGTACAAAAGGCCAGTCCTCACTATGAGTTGATCTTCACTTCTTATCACTGAAATAATGATTAGTCATTATTATTTGGAACTGAACTGCCTGTCTACCACTTGTTTGTTGAATGCTGAAGATGGAGGTTTTCCAACATAATGTCGGAAAGACTGCAGCAACTATGTGTTTGTAGATCTTTCTTCTACATCATTAATGATTAAATCTCTTAACCCAACTGCTTAATTATGATTGTCTGGTAAACGAAAATGACTAGCTATGAACCATCAAATAACTATATCATTAATTGATGATTACGCAAAAGTTGTCAAGTAGATTGCTGCAGCATATCAAACCTTATCTCACATCTGGACTAAATGCAACTTTGTACCCTTGTGCAAAAGATGATAACTCATTGGTACACAGACGCACCAGCAATGAAAACAAAAAAAAAAAAAAAAAAAAATACAGTTGACATAATGTTTTGAATTATTTCCACAGCTGGCATGTTCATGTTTCATTGAGGGTCACAAGGGAGTATACCCATGGTTGCAGAGATGTGAACTCGTTGTGAATCATACAGGTGGGAACAAAACCCCCTCTATGAATTTCTTCATCGTATCCCTTCCCTCATCAGATGCCAACCAACACTGCAGAGATCCATGATGACTATTTTCCATGTGAAGTAAATGGGAACAATTTTGAGCCTAATATTTGGGCATGGACATTCAAGGTTCAATTTGAAGGATCTGCAACTCTCCATTTTGGTTCATGTTAAGCATGGAAACTCTATCTGCCCTCTATGTCACTATTAACTTGCCAGGTATCATATACATGTGTAAGTGGTTGTGTCCAACACTGGAAAGGGATAAGAAGTGCAAGAGACGTGTGTATAAGGATTGACTCATAATTTAATATCTTTAATCTTTTGGGTTAAAAGTTATATTCAAATCTTTTAAGCAAGTCCTGCACGTGTACAAGCTCTTTGACTTTGGCGACTCCCCTAATTCTCCCAAGAAAAATATGGTCCAAAATCAACAGTACAATTATCCATCTGATGTGTGTTTTTGTAACGGGAACTTATTTCTACCTCCCAATATGTATACAATCTTTTTTTTTCCTGAAAATTTACACTAAACCATAGTTCTCCACTATAAATTGTGAAGCAAGAACTATAGTACATGAAAAAATGTTAGGCATAAAACATATTTTAATATGTGATTTACTTGGATAGCATTTTTTTATTTAATTTATTATTATTTTTTTTATTTATTATTATTTTTTTTGCATCATGGCTACACAATGGGTAGCCCATCCCCCATCCCCTTAAACCCCCCCCCCCAAACCCTGGTGGAAATGGGATTTGAGCAAAATTATAAAATGCATTTTTGGGGAAATCAATTATGATGGAAACAAATAAGATGGTTTTTGAATTTTGGTGTACTATTTATTTTGTTCATTAGTGTTTCTATCTGATACGTTTTGGGTTAATCAATAGAAATTGGCTTGCAGTTGTTATTTGAGGCTGTTTATAGTTGAAACAGGTATATCTTAAAAAATGAGTGTGACAGTCAGTTTGTAGATTGTCAAATTAACGTTAAGGAGAAACAGCAATGAAACTAATCATTAGTGACTCTCAATATGATATGATAACACATCTCTCACCAATTTTATTGATAAACCCAAAACTTGTGAGATAGAACAGCAATGGTAACAAACACAACCTTAGAATGGACAAAACTGTTAGTATGCAGCAAGTTGCCTTATATCATAAACCTGAGTCCATGCTTCAAGCTGAGTTTTGGCCTAGTTCATCTCCCAATATGATCAATTCATGATCTGCTCTCACCCTTTTAAGTTGTAATTAGTTAATGATACAAATCACATGAAATTTCTGAATTTCACTCTCTTCAGCTGTGTTAAAATCAACAAACCGGGATTCTCCCTCATCTTTCTTGATCATACAGATTGGAGCTTCATCTTCAAACCCTTAGCCGTAAGGAATGAGCAAACAAGAATGCCAAAAGAAACAGGTTACAGTTGCTCCATACTAGTAGGACCAGAATCCTCATGTTGGTCCATCTTAGTATGCGCTGCAATTTAGAAGATATACAAAAAATACAAGCACTGTTTTCACTTTAGCTGGGAAATCTATTTTTCTGATATACATATCCATGATAACAATTTCTTTAAAGTGGTTCCGTTTCATGTCTGAAATGTGCAAATGTCGTAGAATTCAAATGAATCCTCCAAGGAAATTCTAATCCCCTAGAATGATGTGCAACATCTAACCAAAGTATAGAAAATTCCCTTTTGGCCCATATGTTGAGCTAGACTGATTCAATGGTTAGCTCAAACCTGAAAGAATGTATGGAGCTACAATTAATTATACCTCCTCAGACTAGCCACAGGCATATCCCACCATGGGAGATATTCCCAATGCATGGTGAGATGTGCATGTGAAGTCAGTGTGAGGCGCCCTGTGTGAGAAACAGATCTCAATTCTTAGTCGTAACAAGTCACCCAAGCCTATATAGGGATATGAGGTTACCCCAAGCCTGTCCAAAGAGATCTAATTGTGGAATCTTCCATTTTCTGAAAGAACGTTTGGTGTTATTGCCGTCACATAGGAGTCACATCAGACACCATACCAGAAAACGCTTTGGCTATGTTTGGTTTGGAGGAAAAGGTAGGAAAAATAAGGGAAACTTAGGAAAACTTATACAAGGTTTTTAAAGGTTTAACTTTCCCTTCCTTTCCCTGTTTTTCCTTCAAACCAAACACAGCCTTAGAGATATGTAAAAACATCAAAAATGACATTTTCTGAGATGGACAGTTTTTTGAGAAAACGGCAAAATGTTTGTCTTTTTTTTTTTTTTTTTTTGAGAAAATGGCTAAAAATCTGATGTGGCTCCATTGTGGCACCATTTTCTCAGAAAATGGCAATGAAACCAAACACTACCTAAATTGATCAGTCCTCTTGCCACTGATACAATCTCATATGAGATATTGGACGCATCAATTATGTAAAGATGAGCTTCAATGTCATGCTTAGGCTCAAACTAATATAAGAGCCAATGGGCCTATCTAAACTCACTCGTAGGCAAAATGTGAGAGCAGAGTCGACCTCTTAGGCCCTGTTTGGCAATTGGCATCACTCCAGAATCAACGGCCCTTGGCTTTAAGAAGGCTCATACTTCAATGAAGACAGATCAAACTACTTACACCTTCACACAACATCATCGTGATATGGCTAGAGAATTACAAATCAACCCAAGATTCAAGAACCTAACAAGGTCCCAGTAGTAGGATGATCCAGACTACAGAAATCCTAGCCATTGGAATAGCAATATTAAGGAATCTCAATTTATAGAAGAAATGTGGCATGGGGCCATAGGCCTTGTTGATCAACTTTCTTTCTTTTAGGACCTTATCTGCAAAATATGGACACTCAGTTATACTGGTACATCTTTTATTTTTATTCACAAAGGAGATGATCTGACTGTTTAAACAAAAATAAACATGTAGTAGGTCGATCCGGGGCGTTTGCAGTGCTAATTTAGCAAAGAGTAAACAGTCACAGACCGAGTCAGGCCTAGCAAGCATGGTTCTAAGTGAGGGATGAGCCTGTGCTGCAGGAACACCATCTCGCTGGATGGAAATACTGAAGAGTCTGGCTAGTAGGGCCACTTCCACTCACAAATCACAATCACAGGAAATCTTAAATGAGCCAGGATTGTCTACATCTACATGGTGGCTGGATCTTGCTTATTCCCTCCACCAGCCTTGCCTTCATCACAAGGCAAGTTTCAGCCTTAGTACCACACTTGCATGCCAAAACTAAACCCTTTCGTGTGGCAATGCTTTAAATTAGGACAATTTTTAAAAATCTAGATGGGAGAGAAAACACATAAGCCATAAGGTGATGCTGATAAAAGAAAAATGTATGACAAAAAAATTCAGGATAAAATAGGGTTTCAATTAATGATTAGAATTGGTTTTCAGAAAATGTGATAAGAATGCAATTGTTCACCATATCCTTGGTTGGTGAGAAAGAATCAGACAACATAATCACACCCGGTCATTATCCTAAGCTAGATCTTGTCACCTCATATGCCAAGAAGCAGGCTGCATTGGCTGGAACACTTCGGGCCATGGCAGGTCCAAATCCTCTGTAGAGGCCCTTAACTCCCTCAGATGCTAGTATCTTCTTGAAGGCATCAATGGAGCCAGAAAACTTGGGATTATTGTAGTCATCTACTTGAAGGACACTTTTAATAACATCTGTTGGGTAGACCGAGGCCCAGAAGGAGGCTCCAGCTAAGCCTCCAGCAACAATTAAAGAGCCCCTACCCAGCCCTGAGGTGTCCTGACCCCCAGCAAGGAACTGCTTGAAAGCCTCATAGACTCCAAACATTGCAGCATTTCCAGGAACTTCACGTGCTAAGGTGGGAACCAAACCTTTAAACAGGCCCCTGATGCCCCCTTCTGATCGGAGAACATGCCTTGCCACATCCATTGGCCCTCCATACTTCACTCCCACGGCAGCAGATCCAGAATCTGCCAAAGCACTCTGTGCTTGCAACCTATGTTTCCACCATAAAAGCAAGCAAGAATGGTGTAAATATGAAGGATTCAGTGATTTCCTTGGGCATGAAAAAGAAAACCAATAATAACACTAACCTGCATTTAATCAATTCTGTGGGACATGCAAGAAAAGAAACAGCAACTCCAGCCCCAGCCCCACATACAACTTGCTGGTTAACTGATAGTGGAGCACCAGGTTCAGACCTCAACAGCGCCTCCATTTGTCCTCTTACAGTGAAGAGGACAGCATTAAAAGCTGCGACAGTGGCAAGTGGAGCCCCCATACCTTTGTACAAGCCCCTTGGGCCTTCTGCAGCAATTGTTTGCTTAACAGCGTCCATGGCACCAGAATACTTAGGGAGTTGACCAGGGGGCGGAGTAGGCTGGCTTTGCAGCTTGACCTTGATGGTATCAAAGGGATGGCCACATATCAGTTGTGCTGCCCCTCCAACAGTTCCAGCAGCTAGGTCCTTAGCCACATCCCCCATCTGCAAAATTCAAATACAATGACAAAGATTGTTTATTTTAGCAGCAAGTATTATTGATAAGATGTCTCACCATCGTTGGGGTAGAAAACAAACTTAAATGAAGTATATACAGAAGGTACTTCTTTCTTTTATGTTATCAAAGCTTGTGATCTGGGATGAATAACATGGTGACCTTTAAGTCATGTCATAGAAGTTTGTTATCAAGTTATCTTTTGCAGGCTCAAGCTCCTTACAGAAGTAGAGAAGTTGGAGCAAGCAAAATATGTTATTCTATACACAACAAAAAGCATAGGTAAATTAAAAGCAGCAGCTTTCTTTTACACATCATAAACAATGAGAACACTTTATGTCATCATAATTGACTATCAGAAAGGTAGAAAGGGTGCAAAGAGCAAACAGTATGTGATCCCTGACTTTTAATACAACCATTATGAGTTGTTAATTTCCCATACTTTGATCACCATTCAAGACCTTCAGTTCCATCTACAGCACTTATTTGTGGCTTTTTACCACTGTAAAATAATTGCATGAAGTGCCAAGCAAGTTCATGCAAGACTATTTTCAGTATTATTTCAACCAATAATAGAAACGTACTGCTCTGACAAGTGAAACTTACACAGTTATATTTATAAATTAATAGTGGTAATGCAACATCATATTTTATACTCATTTAACATCTTATGTGTCTGGCATGTGTCCTTATTCCCAAAGTGTAGTCATAACTAACAAATGAAAAAAAATAAAGAATTGGTGAAGGAAGCTGTAACAAGATTATCTTTGCTCTATTGAGAAAATCATGAAAAACTGGGAAAGAAAGGACAACAAAAAATAAATTATCTTAAAAAATTAAAGATATTATTAATTAAATTAAAGAGAATTTCACCACTATGAGATTATTTCTGATACATCAGGTTAAATCAGTTTGATGGTCTTCCACTCTTGAAGAGCCATTGCTGGAAGCAGTTGAGTCATTGCTCAGTCAAGAGCCACATAAGAATCTGAGGTTTGACCATCCAGATATTTCACAAATATGAATAGCAGCTGCTTTTTCAATATTCAGTAGTTAATATCTTGCTCCAGAAATTGGAGCCAGATTCACCATGCAACTTCTTTGGGACTATCATATTATTTCTGTAATTAATGATAGGCTTATGTAGACATAATATGACCTGAAAGAATTATCAACACTAAATTACACAAAAAAAAGTGAAACGCAATTCAATCTGTTAACCATGGATATCAGGAAAACAATGAAATAAATATGGAAAAAAATATAATTACTAGAAGAAAATGGAAAATGAAGACTTGCAAGAACTTTACTTGATTCCAAGTCCATTTTCAGTGGTAACTAATATTTTCTAAACATGTGCTCACATAAGAACAGGAATGAGAAGAAGCCCTGTTCCCTGCCACCATGTATGTGTGCAGTATATCCTTGCAAAGAACTGTAAACCACCATTACAAAGGTAAGAGAGAGAGAGAGAGAGAGAAGTTCTGGTGCACCAAATATCAACTAAATTCTGTGATCTTAACAAATCTACATAAGATATTATTTTGAACAACAAGAAGCATGGTGTGAAATAAAAAAATCAATAATGCTACATGGCTACATTCACCCAAATAGTTCAAGTCTAAGTGTCTAACATAAAAGATCTCAATGTGAGGTCATTAAATCGGGGCATCCTCTCTTAGAATGTGGGGCATGTGGGACATGTATGACAATAACAAGGAGCAGGATATCTCTTCCAGTCTTCCGTGCTTCTCAGAGAGACCCTTTACAATGAATTGTATCTTAACATTGGTCTGAAATAGTGGATATCACTTTCCTCTATTATCTAGCACCAGGAAATCATGGAAATCAGCTGATTTATACGTCAACCTTATATGGAAATATGGATAGTCTTAGATAACAGAAGCATCAGGACTGAAATAGTTGATTTGAGGAAGGATTGCAATGAGACGGTTGAATACAGGATTGGTGGAGGATGAGAGTCCGGGCAATCAACTTCTAGATGATATAAAATGTAAGGATACCTGAATAATCGACAAACGGTGGTCACGAAAAATAAAAAGGGATAATATAGAACAGTAGTTAAGCATTCTCAACTGAGAGTGTGAGAGTAGAAACTTATCGACCTCGGAAGTATTGAATGGCATTGCTGCAGTTCAGTTGAATAAATAAAATTAGAAAAAAAAATAATAACAACCTAAATTGGTAATGAAAATTAAAAATAAAAAAAAAAAGGATTGTAGTTTCAGAACCCATGCGAAAAGCCTAAAAAGCAACCAACTGATACAGCAAAAGAAAATAAGTCCAATCAGAACAGCAATTAGCAAATCGGATCTGCAATTCGCAAGTGCAACGCAAACAAGTTGAATAACATAAGCATAGCGAGACCATTAATCCAAGTTGATCGCCAAAAACGGAACTTTCTTCGATACCCAACTATCATTTCCAGCAAGTATCAATCAAAACCATTAAGAGACGATCAATAAAAGGCTAAAAATCTTACTAGATCTGATCTTCTCAAATTAACGAAGAAGCAAAAGAAGAGGATGGAATGGAGAGAGAAAGAGAGATAGAGACTCCTGCAACTAAAATCCCCTTCCTCAATATAAAGCTGTAAAATCTGAAAAGACACGAGACAAAAACTTGAAATTAAGAAATGGCAACAGGATTGGAGCTTTCATAAAGCAGTAAAAAAATAATAATAATAATAAATAATCAAAACAAACCACGAATATGCAGAAAATGGGTATAGGCAGAAAAAGACACTTAACAAATCAATTATTTAATTACCAAATGCTATTAGATTAGCAAGAAAGAGCTCCATTTCTGCAATTTGTATTCCTTTTTCAATGCAGAAAAAACTCGGGTTGGATGCTTACAACTTGAGAATATAGGCGTTTTTATAATAGCGATAAGGGGAAGAGCAACGGAGAATCTTGTAGATTCAGAACCACACGAGAGAGAGAGAGAGAGAGAGAGAGAGAGGTTAGGTTAGGTTAGAGTAAGACAAAAGAAAAGTGAAGCTAGGCAGTGGATGGACAGAGAATGTGGTTCATAAATTATGGATGCCGAGACGCAGATTCGAAGCAAATCAAAACCCCTCAATCTCAATCGTAACTCGCAAGAATGTTTCTCCTCCTCCCAAATTAGAAACAACTGCTACCACTGATTTCATACTCTACTCCCACTGCAGTATATATGTATGTGTTATGTTTATGTGTACTACAGAGAGAAGCTGCAGCACAGTGGCGGCAGTAAAATACGGATTAAGATGAGATTGAGAATATTGACTTGGTATTGTTTGGTTACGTTGGTATTGTTTGGTTTGGTTTCATATTGACTTGGTATGGTTTGGTTTCATATCCTTTATCATTAGAAAACTGAAATGTTTTGATTTAGGTGAATGGGACATTTGCAGAAACATCAAATTCATGTTTGGAAACATTTAGAAAGCAACTTTATAGGATGTTATTTAAAATACCAACAAAACCAAGCATATCACTATTGCCTATCTGTATATACTCCATAGTCTATACTTTTCAATGCCTATCACAAGAAAATGAAATTCTCCCTCCCTACTCCTTAGTCCAAAGAGTCCACGAGCCCCACCTCCGTAAGTCCAAGAGTTCATCATAGCAAAATGGAACAGGTTTTCTTTCATTGTTTTTAGGTGTTATTTACTAAAGAGGTGTTTGTGGATGAGAAATTAGTGGGTGTAAACTAATCTACACCACATTCTGTGGTATAGATCAATTCACACGACACCACAATCTACAGTTGTTCTGAATTGTAAATATAGGAGTGTCAAATGGGCCATGCCAAGTCGATGCAGCACAGCCCGCGGGATGCCCGTGCAAATTATTAAAAGTAACATAAAATATAAAATATAAATAATTAATAATTATTTAAAAAATTAAAATATAAAATAATTGTATACTCTTATCTATTTTTATTGTTTATCTCTTGCTTTAACAAAACACATGCATCATATATATGGGTCCCGCTAGGATATAATATTTTATAACTAACAGATTAGATCGGCTCTTATTGGATAGAATTGAAGGTATATCCCCAATTCAATCTGAAAACTTAGGCTGTATTTCGTTTGAAGGAAAAAGTAGGAAAAAGAAAAGAAAGGAAAGGTAAAGAAACCTTTACAAACCTTGTATGAGTTTTCCTACATTTCCTTTCCTTTCTTCACCTTTTCCTTCAAACCAAACATAGCCTAAATGGATCTGGTTTCCCAATTCCATTTGATTTTTAGGATCATAAGAGATATTCAAATCTGATTCTTACCGATCAAACTCAGATTCGAACCGACTTAGATGGATTTATTTGAAGTTGGGGGGGGGGGGGTCTAAAATGTCATTTTACACTTCCGTTAAAGAGAATGGGCATTAATACACAAATTGCAGGAGGTGTTTTAATTAATATGATAAAGTGTAGAGGGTGTCTTAGTTTACAATTTGAAATAGTTGAAACCTATATTTATTTATTATCTGATATTCTCAATTTAATTCTTTTATTGTTTTTTGACTTAAATTATATATTAACAAGCGCTAAGCACAATAGATTAATAGATAGAGGTGTAAACCGGAACATGCCACCCATAGCCTGGTATGACTTGATACAATTTTGAGTTGGTCTAGTATGATGGACCATACTGGGCTTGAGGTTTGAGGTCCATGGGCGAACACAACACAGCATGACTGAACAGGCCGACTTATACCTCTACAAGCGTGTAGCACTTTATTTTTAGTTTTAGCTTGCAAGATACTTGTTTCCAAGTTTTGAGCTATTTTCCTCCTTTAATAACAAAAATATTTCACCCTCAAATTTCATAATTTTAAATCAAAACCTTGATCATAGAATCTTTTTGTATTTCGTGATGAATATCCATTTTTGAACCGAAGCTTGAAAGATTGAGAACATCTCACAACACATCGCAGCCATAAATGGGAACATCTTCTCATAAATGAAAAAATTGATGTATGGGAGATTTTATTTTGAAGGTAAAAATATGACTTACGTAAATCCTCTCCTAACATTTCACATTTGAGGTGAATTGTACAAATAAACCTCTTCCGTCCAGTTCTAATAGACAAAATACATAAAATCACCATAATACCCTTGCTTTTCTCATTTAGTAAGAAATTGCATTTTTCATATATTCCAAATTTACCCTCTAATGTTCACTTGCCCATGGTAATGCAAAACCCATCCCCGTCGGCCAAGTAAAAATTATGATGGGCAAAATCAGAGTTTCATTATGTTTAAAATCATGAATATTATCTTTTTTTTTTCCATAACATTTTGATGCCAAACTAAGGAAGGGTTGCCTTTCTACAATTTAAGTATTTAACCCAAATGTGAGAGGAGATTTCTGTAGTTGTTAAATGGGTCGGCCCTATCTGATGGATTCGAATTGATTGAATCGATTACGATGGTTTTGGTGATTTTGTCCCGATTAATAATTGGGTTGGTTTTAGTTATTGTTTGTTCCGAATCGATTCAAACTTAGAATAGATTATTTTATTATGTATATTTTAATTTTTTATAAAATTTATCATATTTTATTTTTGAAATGATGAATCTGATAGATAATAAATAACATAATATTAGTTAAAAATATTTATTTTATTAACATATAAATAAATTAGTATTTTTTATTATTTTTATCAAGGTTATATGATCAAAAGTTAAAATTTAAGTTATTATTTAAATAAATAAATATAATTTTAAGTATAATTGGGATGATTTTGAGTCTACAATTTATTTTGATTAATAATCGGTTTGAGACTGATCCTACCTAATCCAATCCATTGACAATTCTAGCTCTATAGCCTTGGGAACACATGCCAACAAAAAACAAAACACGTTCTAACACCCTCCCAACATGATCAGACACTTCACATCTTACATGAGATTGGGAACCACCATAAAAGTGAGACTCACAATATATGAGATGTGCGGTGTAAGATCAGGTTGGGAGGGTGTTGGAATGTGTTTATTAGGTGTTTAGGAAGGGAAGGTTTAAATATTAATCTCTTCCAAACCAACTGATGAAAACACAAAATCACCACGGATAATAAAAATAAAAGAACTGATTAAAAGGTAAGGAAACCTATACAAGGCTTGTAAATGTTTTTTTACCTTTCCTTTCCTTTCCTTTCCTTTTCCTATTTTTTCCTTCAAATCAAACATAACCTAAAAGAAATGAGAGAAACCAACTGATATGACTGGGCTTGGATTTCAAATACTGTTCAAAACTTTGGTTTTTAGGCTGTGTTTAGTAGCAATGTAAATAAATTTACACTGATGTAAAACTATGGCAGTACAAATGATTTGAGTGTAAATTCTGACATATTTTTGTTTCAAGTTTTAATTTATTTTGTTTGATTGTGATATAAATGAAGTAAATTAAGACATGAAATAGAATAAAATAAAATCCAAGATAAAATTAAATAAATTTGTATTAATACAAATAAATTAGCATCTTCATGCATTTATACTAGTATAAATAAATTTACACTGCAACCAAACACAGCATTCAGGCTTTCCCTTGATGTTTCAGAGGACGAGTTTCTAAAAATAAATTGCTGAAATTTTTGGTAATAGATTCAGCAGCAAGTTTAGAGGAAGGTGTTTTGACAATATGTAAAGAGTAGGGGTACTTCTGCCAGACCCAGATTCGTAGTTCTTAGGTAATCTTGTTTTACAGTGACAAAGATACCCAGAACCGTTTGTGGAGGTGGAGAAATTGCTGTTTCCCTTTCTTTTTCAGAGGTTAGGTTTTGTTTTGAAAGTTTGAGAGACGATGGAAGGAAAATTTGACATTTTAGTTTAATTTGAAAGGAGTACCAATGCAAATATATTATATAATGTTTATTTATTTTTTAAATATTTGAAAATAAATAATAAATAATAGATAATTATTAATTATATATAATGTTTATTTATTTTTTATATTATACATATTTGTATTTGTATTCTCTCAGCTTTTATTTATTTTTCATTATAAAAAGAAAGAAAAACAATAAAGGTATTTAAAAAATAGTAATTGTATAGTTAGCCAATTTCTTTAAAAAGTTATCAAAAATTACGAAATTTTACTTTTAGTAATTTACATACCGTACTTTTTAACTGTGATCACATTAGCTCCGCACTGAGCGCGCCCCATATCACATCACAACCGTGCATTGGGTACACCTCCCACCCAATGCACGCTGAGACGTGCTGTGGGGCGTTCGTGCGGTGCACTCCGTGGGAGCCAATCCGGATTCCTTTTCACGAGTTGAAAGACTTGAAACCTAAAACGAACACTAAACCTCTGTTCGCCGACCTCCATGGCTCCATCTCTACGTTCTCCGTCTCTGCGTTCCCTGTGTTTGCCTTTATTTTTTTGAGGCATATTCTCTATAAAACTTCGGTTGCCACCTTGAACTCTTTGTTCGCTGGTCTCTGCATTCGCAGGCCAACTCGTCGTCAGCAATCAATGTCGCCAGCACTTGAACACTCCTTGTAATCACCAATCAAGTAAGTTGGTTCAGATTTCATTCCCCTTTTTGTTTTCGACCCCTTCATTGATTCATTGTCATCGGTTCAAATTGCGAAGTGAACTTGGTTGAGCAGCCCTGGACACTATCGAACCCACTAGTTAATATTCCTACTGTAAAAGAACTTATTCCCACTATTTAAGGAAACATCGAGAATGCATGTTTGATTTAGAGGTAATTTCCCGATGCTTGGATGTTAATATTGAAGATCCAAAGCAATGGTGATGCTTTTTGTTACTCATTTGATTATATAAAATTATTGATGTTGCTCTACATCCTTCATGTACATTTCCCTCCCTCATTTTTTATCTATAAATGAAAGTTACCTTCTTTGAAAAGAAAAAGAAAAAATTATTGATGTTGCCTAGTAGCTTTACTCAGAAGATTATTTTAAGTTCATTTGTCATGGTTCATTTTATTGGTTTTCGGTGTGTTTTGATTGTATCTATGTCTGAGCACATTATCAAATTGCTTAACCAATTTCACTTAGACCTTCAATCATTTCTGTCCAAGTCTTTTCAGCTAGCTATCTTGCTTACCTTTTTTAGTTGGCTACTCATGGTCATACTTTTGGTTTTGTTGATTAAGATCCCTTTTTAGTGTTTGGTTTGTTAGAATTCTAACTTTTCTAGATTAGTATGTAGCTTGTAAGTAAATTTTTAGATTCAATTTTTGTGCTTTTGAGCTGATTGCAACATGGATTTTGCTGACATTTAACATGTTTTTAGTTTTCTATCTCTAAATTAACGTGGATGGTTCCAATTTTCAGCTATTCCAAATTTTTTTTCTTTGTTAATTCTTGTAACTATGCCATTTCTTTTCGTCCATTTTCAATACTTCATTTTCTGGGGACATTTACGTGGTTCAGATGGCTAGAGTAATTTGAAATGGATAGCTTATTACCGGGAGATCTCATTTATGGATCAATGAAATGTGTATCTCCAGTAATGCCTTTAAGCAGTTACATTGATTGTTTTAGAGAATCAAAGAATGTTTTTCTTTCTCAATTTGGTTAACTTTCTAACTCTTTTCTTCTATGCTTTCTTCTAGGTAATTAAAATTCATATTGGGTTTTCCAGAGATGGATAGTGAAGCGGGTATGTTCAGGGTTCATCAAACCATGGGTAGTGTTCTGTGTTGCAAGCGTGGGATCCCTATGACACCAAATGCAGCTAATATGTGTGTCAAATGTCTGCGTTCTGAAGTTGACATCACCGAGGGTCTGCAGAAGCATGTTATTATCATGCATTGCCCTGAGTGTGACAGTTACTTGCAGCCACTCAAAACTTGGATAAAAGCTCAGTTGGAGTCAAAGGAGCTGTTAACATTTTGTGTGAAGAGGTTGGAAGAACTTGAATAAGTGGGTGGCACCTGTCCAACTCGGGCAGCATGTTTCTCACAGGAGGACTTTCTTCTATTTGGAGCAGCTTATCCTGCGCCATGACGCCGCTGTTCATGCAATAAAAATTAAGCAGATGGATCAGGGTATTGACTTCTTCTTTGTTAATAGGAGCCATGGTGTAAAATTTGTGGAGTCCTTGGGTAAAGTTGCCCCTATAAGGAGCCACGATGATAAGCAACTCATATCCCATGATCCCAAGAGAGTAACAACTATAACTACAAGTACACATTCTCTGTTGAAATATGCCCAATTTAATTTGCAGGGAAGATCTGATATGTCTGCCTCCAAAAGTGGCAGCTAATTTAGGAAATTTAGGTCCGCTTGTGTTGTGCACAAAGGTGACTAATAGCATGACTCTACTGGATCCATTTACTCTACGGTATACTGTTTCATGGATGCTGACCAGTATTCGTGGGCCCCCTTCACATCTCTACTCTCACGTAGGCAGCTTGTGGAATATATAGTGTTGGACATGGAGATTGTGTCCCCTGAAGTCAATGTTGGAGGTTCTAAATATGTTTTAGCTGATGCCCAAGTGGCACGCATGTCTGATTTTGGGAGAAATGACAAGATTTTCCATACAAGGACAGTAATGATATTCAACTTGACAAGTACAAAGGTCTTGTTCTTCCAGAGGCAATCTTGATAAAGAAGAGGTATGAAGAGAAGCGCCAGAGGTAGCGTGGGAAGCCTCGTCATTGGAAGCTCAAATCTCTGAACATGGAAGTAGATAGCTCTGCTAAAGGTAGAATTGATGAAGATAAGATGAACAAGGAGTATGATGAGTTCTTGAAGGACTTAGAGGAGAACTCTGAATTGAGATTTAATATATCTTTGTACCGAAATAAAGAATACCAGCCATCAGAGATGGAATCTATGGCTGATGAGGAGGATGTACCTTCTGTGCCATTGGAGGAGTTGCTTGCTGATCTTGATCTAAGTGATGGTGAAAGTAGGGATGACAACATGAGGATTTGCACTTTATTGTCCTCAGTTGGATTTTTCATTCACTTTTCATCAATGCATATGTAACGACTTGCCTTTTTCTTTGCACCTTACCAAGATAGTAGAAAAATAATGTTGTGATATTTGTTACACACACACACACAGGGAGAATGTCAATCTGAACGGATGAATTTCTGATTCACTTTTCACATAGAGCTATAGATGTAGATGTCATATGTAGCAAGTCCCTGAAATCCTGAAATGTGAACATCCTACCTATATTTATGTGGCAATCCTAGCTCCTTAGGAGTGGGTATGTTTGGATACAATTTGGCCAATATTTTTATTGAATTACGCTGGTCCAATTGGTACAGGAAACTCCTTTGTAGCCAAATTCTTTCTGATAAAGGACTAAAGTTCGCATTTGTATGGGGTGGTTTTTGATTGTGGAAGGGGACTGCCAAGTTGTGATCAGTTTGTTGTTGGATAGGTAGGTAGCACTTGAGTGATCAAATATCATATTTGAAAAGCATGATCCTTTAGGCTGAATAGCTCAGCGAGATGGGTTCCTATCAACAGATAATGATCTTGCAAACCTCTTGATAGTTGATTGTGAGGGTACTTTCCGGGGGCTATCAGCCTTGAGGTACATCTTGTATCGTATGTAATATATGGTATTCTTATACCTGTGTTATGTCTGCTGTTAGCGGGTATCTTTGGTCCCTTTCAATTATTGACTTGTATGAGTGGAGGGGTTTCTATTTTCTTTCACATTTATCGAGCATTAGAACCTCTTTGAGATATTTCTGTATGTTTCATATGCCTTGTTCATTTTGCATGTTATTTAAGTTTGAAATAAAATTTACTTGTTTGTAGTATCTTCTTTAGAAGTAAATACAATTTGACATAGATCTGTGTCCAACCTTGTATTGTCAATGAAGTTTAAAATGGGTGTAGGTTGTTTGCAACGACCTTGTATTGTTAAATAGACATATCTATTTGGTTTGAAAAGCATGTTTTTGGTTTTTGTTTCCAAAACCGAAACCAAAATCATGTTGTTTTTAAAAACATCATTTTGATGGTTTGAGAAATATGAACCGTTTTTTTAAACAAAACAACTTGTTTTTCTTTTGTTTTACAAAACAAAAACACAGTTCAAAAACTACATTTTTTTTTCTTTTAGTGATGTGACAATTTCAAAAAACAGATGAATACAAAAAGCATTTATGATGCAGCAACACCCCATAAACCACATCCTACCCGTGAATTTGGCATCAATCCACGGGCAGGATTCAGTCTATCCCTATAAATCTTAGCTCCACCAAACTATAAAAACCCCTAAAAAAATCCATCTTGATTTCTAACGTGGCATATTAACATTGTCCAATCTTCTTTTCTTGGTTCCTTATCGGGTAAGTTACAAAGACTCCTTGTATTATGAGGTCAGTGACAAAGGCCCTCCTGTACTTTTTTTTTATGACAAAAACCCCCTTTGCCAATAAATTAGATGGGAAAGCATGAAATTATCAAAATATCCTATTAAACTTTTTTTTAAATTTTTTTTCTTATCCTTTTTCTCTTAAAACCTATTTAACCTAGGAAATGGATATCTAGTCCTCCAGAATGATTTTATTTATTTTGCTTGCTGATCTTCCTTAGCCCGAGCACTCTACTAAGTTCCGGAAACGCCCAACGCCAACTTCTCACAATCTCACCCATGTGCAATGGGGCCTCCTTTTTTTCTTCTAGAATTCTGATATTTTCTATCGTCTAGAATTCTGATGTTTTACATTTCAAAAACAGAGCATTATTTCTATCTTCTAGAATTCTGATATTTTCCTTCCTATTCTATCTTCTCTGTTACATTTCACGTTTTTTCTCTTTTCTTCTTCTTCTACTTCTTCTTCTTCTGTATTTGCTACAATTTTCCTTCTGCGCTGGACGTTGATCGGATGTCGCTTGAGAGTCCTGGTGGTCGGGAAGAAAATCAGCTTGTCTTCGTCGGCCGGAGCCCAGCCGCAATTATTCGTTTAACGATTAATTAGTTAATCTTTGAAAACCCAGAATCAGAAACGCAGAAAATTTTCTTTTTTCTTTTCCTGGTGCATGTATAAATCATACCTAAAGCGGGTGACGAGGTGGTGGAGGAAGACTGAGATCTCGACTCGAGTAAGCTCATACCCAGGACAAAGACGTGGGCCTCCGCCGAATGGCGTAAACAGATTCCTTGTCGATGTTGCTGCTCCTCCCCCCCCCCCCCCCCCCCCGTATTAGTCTGTTTCAATTATACTTTTTACGTTACAACGTTTCTCTCATTATTTCATTGAAATAAATAAATGAATAAATTCAACAGAGAAGGAGAGTGGTGGGGGACCCGTTGCCATCTTAGGGATTAAAGGTTCAAGCGTCTTTATAGTGGTTTTCGTCCAGATGCACAGCCCGAAATGATGCAAAAACTTTCCAACCCTTTGGTATAGTGTAGAGTGCTTGAGGTTAGTTTTGAGGTTCAACTGAGAAGACAATGAACAGTATAAAAAGGGTAGTAAGGGCATTTAAAAAATTTTAAACGTTCAAATGAGAATCTTTTTCAAAATTAATGAATAGAATTCTAAGAGGGGTATTTGTGGCAAAAAAAAGTATAGGGGGACTTTGTCACTGACAAGGGGGTTTTTGTAATTTATTTTCTTTATCTTTCTTTTTTGGGTAAAATATAAAAACCTCCCATGGGTTTTCTGATAATCATAAAAATCTCCCTTTGACATAATCGGTGTATTGAAGTTCCAAAAATGCCTTTATTATCATTAGGGCATCATTATACATAATCCAAAATTCCAACTTTGCCCTTCCATACTTCACTCGGCATGACACCTTCACTTTGTCCAAATATGAAAACACATCTCTACTGGCAATGGCCTTAACATATCATTTATCTACTCCACAAATTCGAGATCCCACTGGAATTGGAGCACTCAAAGAAGGCATTAGTGATGAGGGCAGATTTGGCCCTCCAGTGAAATTGTGACACGTGGCATCTCGTGACAACTAGGAAAACACCCAGCCAACAAACTTACGAAGTTGGTGACCCACCCGGGCACCAGTCTGGCCGGCCTGGCGTGACCTGCGCGCGGCCTGTGCGACCTGCGCGCGGCACACGCGACCTGTGCGGTGCGCGCGCGCGGTCTGCGCGAACTGTGCGCGGCCTAGCGCGCGGCCTGCGCGACCTGGCCAACCTGGACCAGCCTAGCGTATGATCTGGCCAAGGTGCTCACCGACGAACCTGGCCTAGACACTGACCCGCCGACTGACACAGGCGCCAGCTTGACGACCTGATCTAGACACTGACTCGCCGACTGACACAGGCGCTGACCTGACGACCTGGCCTAGACACTAACCCGCCGACTGACGCAGGCACCCCTCTGACAACCCGGCCCAGGCGCCGACCTGGCCGCCTGACACAAGCGTCGGCCTAACGAACTCGAGGAGTTCACCACCATACCCCGATTCTGACAGGATGCGAGGAGTCTTACCGTTTGGAGGCTTTTCGCCCACCTAACCTGCGAGGACTCCGGTATATAAAGACCTCACCCCCCAAAGGGGAGAGGGATGAAAAAAAGGGAAGTAACCCTGCTCTCTAGCTCTCTCATATTATCTTCAAAGCTCTCTACAATAAGAGTGCTAACTTAAGCATCGGAGAGCCCCACTGGGAAAATACCCCCGGGACCTCTGATTCAGTTCTCGCAGGTCCTTCAGCTCCCGCCGCCTACGAAGAGGAGGAAAAGATGGAGTTCTCGGAGGTCCCTCAGCTCCCGCCACCTACAAGGAGGAGGAAAAGATGGAGTTCTCGGAGGTCCCTCAACTCCTGCCACCTACAAAGAGGAGGAAAAGATTCAGTTCTCGCAGGTCTCTCAGCTCCCGCCACCTACAAAGAGGAGGAAAAGATGAAGTTCTCGCAGGTCCCTCATCTCCCATAGCCTACAAAGGAAAGAAGACCACCTCATGCTAAGGACAGTCGGATTGCACCGCACCAGGGAGCTCCAACATTCTCTAAGGCATCGGCCGCCTAGTAGGGAGTTCGCCACCAGGCAGTTCGCCACCAGGCAGTTCGCCCCCAGGCAGTTCGCCACCAGGCAGTTCGCCACCAGGCAGTTCGCCCCCAGGCAGTTCGCCACCAGGTAGTTCGCCACCAGGCAATTCGCCACCAGGGAGTTCGCCACCAGGCAGTTCGCCACCAAGCAGTTCGCCACCAGGGAGTTCGCCTCCAGGCAGTTCGCCCCCAGGCAGTTCGCCACCAAGTAGTTCACCACCAGGCAGTTCGCCCCCAGGCAGTTCGCCACCAGGGAGTTCGCCACCAGGGAGTTCACCACCAGGGAGCTCACCACCGGGCAATTCGCCACCAAACAGTTCGTCACCAAGCAGTTCTCCCCTAGGGAGTTCGCCATCAAGTAGCTCGTCACTAAGGCACGCCACCACCGGGTCAAATAACAAGGTACTTCGCCAAAAAAATTTTACATCACAAAACATTGGTACGTGGCCGAAAACGGTTACATCAATTAGCATTCATTTCTCTTTCAAATCTCTATATGTAAATCCAGACCCACAAACAACTCGGTTATGATAGTCTTGGTCGATGACTGGTTGACAAAATAGAGTGCATGCATAAGAAGAACATTTGTCTTTGGCATCAAATCAAAGCTATGCTCACTCTGCCATTCTATCATACATGTTGTGTGCTAATAGTGGTAATCAACCCAGAATCCTTCCTAATACATCTCTCCACTCTCTAGGCCCTAGCAACATCTTATGCTAGTTGACAATATTCCTTAGCAGTCATCCCTAGCATCAACATCAAGAGCAATTGATTCGTGTCTGAAGCAAATGGGGTTCTTGCCTGAAAGGGATTTTTCAGAGCTGGATGAGCTTGGACATTAACCCACTGATCTCAAAAGCTAAGATGCCAACATGGATATATTACACATTTTGTTGATTGTTGTAGACTTGTAGTTGTCCAAATCAGTCTGTCTCCAGAGACATGGATTTGAAGGTTGAAGAAGTGGTATTATTGCTTTTGTTAGGAAGAATGAGAAAGGCATGGAGAAGACAAGGAGAAGAAAATGATTGAATAATAGAATTGTAGAGAAAGAGAAATTTCAAATGCTAGTCTTTACTGCTATACTTCAAATATGAAATTTGCTGCTTCTCCGATGGCTGAACTTTGGCTACGATGAGGTTTCAGGGAAAGTGAAGAGTAAGTGCATAGGACCATTTGACCGGATATTCCTTGGTTTAGGGTAATTTAGGAAATGAACACTACTAAATGGAATTTTTTAAGGATAAAATTGGTATTTAAAAAAATCAATTCTCCTTTTCCGTTGAGAAAGATAACAAAGGGGCGGTATTTATACATTTTCTTAAAATGTTAGGATTTTTTTTTTGTTAAAATAAAAAATACAAAGGAGATTTTTATGATTGTCAGAAAACTTATGAAAAGTTTTTATATTTTACCCTTTTTTTCTTAAGAAAAGGAAAGAAAAAGACATCTTGGCAGAAACAGGCAGGCAAGCACTCCGGCACTCCCAATCACAAGGGGGGAGTGCAGTTTAGCATCACACATGAGCTTCTAGACATGCAGTATACAGTGACTTTATAGGAAAATACTGCACACAACTTTTTAATCCGAACCTCCCCTGCCTAAGCCACCCTTGTTCGACATTATGAATATTTTGGGTTTGGTTGGGCCTTGGGCGGTAGTAAAGTAGTAGTACAATGAGGGTTTCTCACTTCTCAGGGGATCTGAGCAACTACGAACAAGGTCTTTGCCGGGGAGAGAGAGAGAGAGAGAGAGAGTCATAGACAACTCTTTGCCTATTTATACTTTCTCTGTTAGCCTCCAAGAACTGCTATCACCAAAGACCGGTTGCTGGTTATAGCTCTCTTTCATGCAACGTTTTAAAAATCGATATGGAAATAGAACTGTTATGGCCATTGGTTTCTCGGTCGATGGTCCGACAATCCAGTTTGAATAAATGGCCTGTTTTGATAAATAAATTAAAAAATAAATAAATAAAATGATAAAAAATCGTTAAACGGGATGATGGTTTAACCATTTTAATCAACAAATTGTTAACTTTTTTAACAGTTTTTAACCAAATATCGGATTTGGGGTAAAACAGAACCGATTGCTTGAACAATTCCCAGGCCAAATGGTCCAACCGTCCGGGCCAACGGTGGTTCGAAAACCTTACTTTCATGAGTGCATTAAATTGAAAACAATGCGGCAATGCCCCATCTAACAGTTCGAACATAGACATTTTCTTTAATGTAATCTCAGGTTTAGGAATTATGAGAGGTGGCTGTACTGTGCTTGCATCCAATTGAGTGAGCTCCGCATCCAACTGAGTAATAAATTAATAATAAAACCATGAACTTCACTTGAAAGTTAGTAAAATTGCCTAAGGGTAAGAAGGCTATTGAGAGTGCAAGTGGGTGTATAGAAAGAAAGAAGCTTCATTTACAAGCAAACTAGTTAGATACAAGACAAGGTTAGTAGCGAAAGGATATGCATCAAAGGAAGGAATGGACTTCAATGAATTTTTTCTCCTATAGTGAAGCAATGTTCCATTAGAATCACATTAGCAATGGTAACTATGTGGTATATAGAGTTAGAATAACTTGATGTGAAGATAGCTTTCATCCATGGGAGTTTAGAAGAGGAGATTTACATGGTGCAACCTAATGGGTTTGTCGAAAAACGCAAGGATCAATTAGTTTGCAAGTTGAATAAGTCGCTCTATGGCCTTAAGCAAGCGCCAAAGCAATGGTACAAGTGCTTTTACACTTTTATGACTTCACATGGCTACATAAAAAATAAGTATGAGAGTTGTGTTTATTTTTGTTTCCTTCATAATGACTCCATTATACTATTAATGCTTTATGTTGACGACATGCTTATTGCCTATAAGAGTTTGCATGATATTGCTAAGTTAAACTAGTTATTGAGCATGAAATTTGAGATGAAAGATTTAGGTGGAGCAAAGAAAATCTTGGGTATGGAAATTCAAAGAGACAAGCACAATGAAAAGTTGTGGTTGACTCAAAAAGGGTGTATTGAGAGGGTGTTGGCCAAATTCAATATGAAAGAGGCTAAGGCAATGAGCACACCACTAGTTCAGCACTTTAGACTATTTGTTCAGCATTGTCCAAAGACAAAAGAAGAATGTGAAGGCATGATACATAAACCCTATGCCAATGCAGTTGGATGTCTTATGTATGATATGGTATACACCAGACCAGACTTGTCTGAGGTAGTTAGTGTTGTGAGCAGAATTATGGCTAATTCAGTGAAAAAGCATTGGAATTGTGTAAAGTGGATTCTGCACTACTTGAACAGTACCAAAGATACAGGTTTACTGTTTCTAAATGGTTTGAAAAGAAACAAAGTGGTTGGGCATGTAGATTCAGATTTTACGAATGACCTTGACAGAAGAAAATCTACTATGAGATATATTTTCACTCTTGGTCATGGTCCTATTAGTTGGAGATTTACATTACAAGATATGTTGGCTTTGTCTACTATAAAAGCAAAGTACATGGCAGCAGTAGAGGCAAGCAAGGAAGCTGTATGGTTGATAGGATTGGTTCAAGAGCTTGGAATGTAAATCTAACTAGTATGGTTGATAGGATTGATTCAATGTGACAGTCAAAGTGCTATATGTCTTGCAAAGGATCCGGTATAGCACACAAGGACTAAGTACATAAATGTGCAGTATCACAAGCTTAGAGATTTTGTAACAGATGGTGACATTCAGACAAGGTTCAAAATATTGATACGTTCGATATACCCCCATTTTGTTTTACTTTTTTTATTTTTTTCTAAAACCGATTCAAGGGGCAATTTAGGTCTCCTCCACCCCCTAAACCGATCAGACCCCCAATACACCCATCATAAGAGTGTATCGAAGGGGTCCAAAAACGATACATATCAACCGATACAAACTAATATGTATCGATATTTTTAACCTTGCATTTAATTGGAAAATATTTCTT
Source organism: Nelumbo lutea (assembly GCF_056320005.1). NCBI lineage: Eukaryota > Viridiplantae > Streptophyta > Magnoliopsida > Proteales > Nelumbonaceae > Nelumbo > Nelumbo lutea. Next base: position 211,526,310 of record NC_142684.1, read on the forward strand.
CCTAAATGAACATAACAAACATGATGACCAAGCCATTGCCAAGGGAGAGGTTCAAACATTGCCTAAATCTTTCAAACATACAACGGTACCAAGTTGTGAAGGCCCCAAGAAGAGGGGGCTATATTCTAGAGAGAGAAATGAAGCAAGTCGAAGAAGAGAGTTGAAATTTTTTTTTTTTAGCAAAGGTAGAAAATGTTGGAATCGACTAAAAAATATTGGAATCAAATCCCAAAAAAATTCAGTTGTTCGGTCCCATTTTGTTATCTTTATATGGTGTTTTATACCCCATTGAATCAGGGACGAATCAAGGGTCGAGATTAGTTCATGGTTACAGATTTTTTTTGTAATAAGAAGACTTTTTTTTTGGATATTTATTATTTTCTTTTCAATGGCGACATTATCATGAAGAGCGTGTGGCTATCTTATATCTTCTTCAACAATTAAATGAATCTCTCTCGTGTGTTCTTTTCCTGTGGATGTACGAGGATTTTCTCCGAACCACGTAAAACCTTGCTTCTTCTCTATTTGTTTAATTTCTTTTTTATTTACTTTGGCATTATTTTGTGTTCTCCATTTTTCTTAACGGATTGATTCCGGATACGTGATCCGATACTCCCGCGCCAACAGATCCATCATATTGTCACTGGAGAATCCCATGAATAATTCAGTCTATGGAAATTACAAAAGGCAATAAATGATATTTTGCAGATGCACATACCAATACCATGGTGGAGGAAAACAAACCTTTCCAGAAAGTTGGCACTAATGTAGGAAAATAAAATTCCTTATAATTTAAGCCATTTTTGGAACAAGGTTGATATTTTCACTTTGTTTCCGGCAACATTTATGTGATTTTCAACTTTTCAGGTCTGCTTTCCAATTTAAACAAAGCACCAAGAAAATTATGAGTATGATTCACTTTCTATTAAATATCATTTTTTCAAGATAATACTCCATTCACCCATATTCTACGTGAAACCAAGGGCAGACTTAATTTCATGTCATAAATACACTTCCATAACTTTCGTAACTAAAACCTTTCCAAAATCTTATCAAAAGGGAGAAAAACATTTCAACACAACATTCCAAGTATGTAAAATAGCATAACCCTTTAATCTAACATGAACTAAAGTTATATGAAATATACATGTATAACAGATGAAAAGATCAATAAATTAAAACTGTCCAGGACAAAGTAAAGCTTGGGTTTAACTGGGTATTCATGCATAAGGGGGAAGCACCTATAGTCTAACCTCTCTCTCTCTCTACCTCTCTCTCTCTCTCTCTTTCAAGTGGCTGCTCGTAGACTTGAACCCAAGATTTTACCCTTACACCAAGCAATGGCCCTTAATATAGTTAATGGAACAATTAATCAAAACCAGAGGAGTCAGTAGCACTTGGTATATATTTTAATGAAATTAGCAAATCCTTGGAAATATGCTGCTCGTAGGGAACTGAACTCCGCGCAGATGGCATAGCTATATCTGTAAGGAATCCTTTCAAGACTATGTTAGAAGAGATCTATCCATATGGTGTATTTTGCATCCTCACGTGAACATTTTGCTTTTTAAGATATAAATACCATTTCTCTTTCTTAACAAAGAAAAAAATGATAGATCAACTAAGGCCAACAAGTTGCGAATGTAAATGATGCAGTTGAAAATCTCTCGACGTATATCAATTATCAAAATTAAATTCCTATACTCGTCACTTACAGCCCCTCCCCCACATTGACAGACTTGGTAACTTTTTTCTTTTTCTATTGGTAAAAACAGACTTGGCAACTTAACATCATATTTCCAGAGCACCAGAAGCCAATATCCTAAAAACTAGGAAGTAAAATTTATATTTCATATAATAATCTACATGGACGAGAAGGCTCCTTGAAAGGGAAGCCTAATGCACAAGGCTACTGCCAATGTGGGGTCCGGGGTGGGAGGGGGATAGATATCTGCATCTTTACTCCAGCACATACGTGACTGTTTCCAAGATTTGAACCCTGGTCACCCAGGTCACAATGAAGAAACCCAACCATTGCGCCAAGGCCCATCCTCCCCATGAGAAGGCTCAGGTGCCTAAAAAATAAAGCACCATCAGAAACCCAGAAATTTCAGTTTTAGGCCATACTCACAAGGATAGTGCAAAACATATTTAACCAAAATTCCTGTTGAAATGAATTTACATTGCAATCTTCATGTAGTCCAAAGCATCCACAAAATGTTTAACTTGTAGCAAGTCCCCTTGAAAACAATTATGTTTGCACAAGTTTCTTTTCTATGTTCCATTTTATTCAATCTAAATAGCAAATGCTAGTGTTTTAGATAAAATGCAAACACAACAACTTTTTTTTTTTTTTGGGGGGGGGGGGGGGGGGGGGGGGGAGGGGGGGTGCGGGGAATAGGTAAACACAGATAGAGTACAACAAGCCCCCAAGGAGAACACCTTCGATGAGCACAACCAACAACAGAACTACAAAGTACAAACTACAGCTCCCACAGACTCCCAGACCTCAAACCAAATACATTTCCCCTTTGCAGCCGAAACCAGACTACAGGATGTGGAGGCTAGGTATTGCTTTTTCCACCTACAGCCTTCTTTTGGTGCTTGCCCACCAACAACCAAATACATTTCCCACTAAAAAGGTTTGGTCCTCAAAGATTCCTCCCAGGTGAATTTGTTCATGTTGGAGGCAGCATGCAGCAACACAAATACACATAACATGCTAAAGCAATTGATAAAAATAAAAAATAAACTAAAGCAAAGAATGAAGGTGTACAAGCACTTTCCTGCATCAGGTCTATAATTTTTCCTTATTGAGGAATCAATAAGCCACTTAAATATACATATTTTTCTCATAACATATAGAAATTATTCTTGGATTTGATGTGTTTGATTGGACCCAAGGAGACATGAGAATTATTTATTGGGGGTAGTTCATGCTGAAGTGGTGGCAGCCATGAAAGAAATTATATAAAAAAAATCTTAAAATAAGTGCACTCCTCTGTGATCCATGCATAAGAAAGTCTTATCTATATAACTTATTTGGTGGTAGTCGAAAAAGAAGTCCAATGTTTTAACTTTTAACAAAGATAGAATTTGCTTGAATTTCCTGGAAATCCCACAGGTTTGTTATGAAACTTTCAAGTAGAAGTTGCTTGAGGATAGCTCTTTCAGTGAATCATAGCCCTTGATAATAGGTGTTTTTATTTCAGACAGGGTAATAAAGCATAATTTGGTTTGCAGGGTCTCATGAGAGAGGTCAATTTCACCAAAAGTGATTACAGTTTTATTTGCCAGCTTCACTACTAATTGAAGGGGATTCAACCAGTAGCATTGGATGGAGGCAAAGGGTTTGAGGAAGTATACTAGATGCTATGTGAGTGAAATAAGGCAATTAGGGTTTGTGGTAGTGTGACTTGAGATGGATACCAAGGGAGAGCAGATGATTTTAAGCAAAAACCAGGGTTAAAAAGGATTGGATATATGGAGAAGCCCCATTTTGTACAATCTTTTATCATTATCTCATCACAGTGGCTCTGATTAGTTGGTCGTTTTAACATGGAAGTGATGTTTGAAGCAGTGTTTTAAAAGGCATGGGAGGCGTACGCCTGGAGATGTGTTTCCAGGCGAGGCGCCCCCAGAACGGCCTGAGGCGCAGGCTAGAGGCATTGGCACCTCTGAGGCATACGCCTCAGGTGCAAGAGGCGTACGCCTCATGTGCCTCATGGACCTCATATAAAAGGACGAAAAAGAAAAGAAAAAAGAAAAAAGGAAAGGGAAAAGAAGAATAGATAAGGGCAAAGAAAGTGGGCTGGGGGCTGGCTTACGCCTTTCAACTAGTGTTATTCATCTTCATTCTTTTTAATATAAAAGATTTTTATTAAAAATAAAGAAAAATGATACCCTCCTTCCTTTTCTTCCTCTTGCCCTTCCTCCTCATCCACCTCCTCTTAAGGAGGCTTACACCTCCTTGTGTTGGGGAGGCTTACGCCTTTCACTACCTAGAGGCTTACTACTTCTAGGTAGTGGAATGCCTTGCGCCACGCTTCTGCATTTTAAAACATTGGTTTGAAGAGGGAATGATTGGTTATATTTAAGCTCTTAGTTAATGCTCAAAGTTTTTTCACATCCTCAAGTTTCCTGTATGATTTCACATGTTTCGAAAGCATATTATTCCACTGACAGATAAGAAAACCAGTTAGCTCAATAGCATATGTTTTATGCAAGAAAAATGCAAACCATTTCCGGCTTCCAGAAGCTCATATGCTGAAAACATACCATAGAGGTGACCATATCTCCAATTCTACACTAGGTTGTCAGCTTTATACGAGGTACAATGTAACTTTACAAGTTACAACTGCCAAACAATTTTTAGTATTAAGCAAGTATTGTTCACCCATTCGCAGCAGCTAATAGACAGTAGACAAAAACTGCTATGAATCACAAGGCATTGCATTCTGAGTTGAAAGTTGAAACAATTTAGCCCTTCATCAAGCAAAAGAATAGTACAAGAATGTAAGATCAAAAGATAAACTCCTTCGTCATATTGGACAAATAACTGTAAGTTTCCAAACTAAAAAGAACTAATTAATAGCACTACAAGAATTCATCTACCAGAGATTCTACAGAGTAAATCTAAGCATCTGTGATCCTACCTCCTTTCTGTTACAGTTCTATCCAATAGGGTTGAATCTCCACATCAGCACAGCTAAAATAACATTTCCACAAAACAGAACAGATTGTAACTGCTACAGGGCCCAGACTCAAACAAGCAATAAAAAGGGAAGAAACAAAAAAAGAAACAGAAGCAAGGGATAGAAATTTCTCAAGATCCTTGCACTAGTATACGTTACAGCACAGCTCCAATCTACTAGGAGCTGAGTCAACAATATTCAGAAGAACGACAGTGAATGAGATTAGGCATGTTACTTTTTCACTAGCTGACAGACATGTGTTCATGGAAGACTATAGATTCCTCCATCTAGGACTTGAAATAGGGAAGAATCCCGAGGGAGAAGGTGGGAAAAAACCCGGGGAAAGTGGGGGTTGTGGCCCAGGACCCAAAATCCCTGATTGAGCAAGTGGTGAGAAAGAGAAGTTGGGTGAGATAGGGTAATGAAACCCAGGGTAAGGCAAAGGATAGGGGGAGCGAGGGGACAAAAGATTCAAGAATGAGCTTGGGGATGGCAAGGGAAATGGAGAAGTTGGAGAAGGCAAAAGGGCAGGACCATTTGCCCGTGGCGAAGGGAACGCAGGTGGCGGAGGGGTAGGAAGTAAGCCTGATGAGAATGCCTGAGCTTGACCTTGTGCTTGAACCGGAGCTTGAGTTTGAGGTTGGGGCGCAGCACGAGGTTGGACTGGGCTTTGTCTTGGACCCGAATCAATGATAGAATTCTGAAGGTACCGCATGTAAGCCGAGATTGGAGACTCCGCCGTGTTGGACCAAATCGAGTCGCCAGGAGTAAACGGTGGTGGTGTCGGCATAGGTAAGGGCGATGCCAACGGTTGACCAAGCTGACCGGGTCTGACAAAATTGTTGTTGAAAGGGGGAGGAGGAGCCGGTGCAGGAGGAGGGATCTGGGGTCGGTTAATTGGCGTCAATGGAGGTGGACGGATCTTCTGCAAACGCATACTCGGGGGTTTTGGCGGATTCTGTGGGGGGCGAGGCAAAGGGTCTTGAGAGGGTGAACCCGTCAACTGCTGAACAATACTCCGGAAATCATTCTTGCTGATATTGTAAACCTGTGGCTGAGGTTGTTGCTTAGGGTTTGCAAAATTCGGTTGGTGCATAGGGCTCTTCTTAATGTTCTTCCCCAGCTTGTTCACCCCCAGATGTTCAGTATGCCTACTCTTGGAAAAATTTGAGTTATCCATCTCCACAACAATCCAATCGCCAGTACCACTCAATCCTTCTCCCCAACACACAATACTCAAACTTTTGGGCACTAAATGGAAACCAAGCTCAAACCATTCAAAGGCCTCCAATCAAACCGTCAAAGTTCACAAACCCAAAGTTCAAACAACGAAAGTCTTACTAGAAAACCAACTAAACCAGGAGGTTTTCAAATCCAGGCAGACAACAAAGTCAATCTCCAAAAAAGAGATCATTCCAGGCAGAAATCATACCGTATTCTCTGTTGCGTCTCCTCCAAACCCTAAACCAGATTACCTCTCAAATTTGTCAAAACCCGAAGCCCAAATCCATAAATGATCCGCCAGAATTCATTGTCAGGTTCTTCTCCGCCGGAATATAAAAAAAAAAAGTAGAAAATTCAAAATAGATCCGAGCAAATCCGACGAACCTCGAAGATCTTTTCTACGACGAAACCGACCACGAAATCCCCGGAAGAGAAGAAAAAGAAAATAGGAACGAAAACAAAACCCTAGAATTTTCTCTCGTTTCACACAACGAAGAACTATCGAAGTAAAAAAGGAGTAAACGCGGGGAAGGAGACATCCCGTCTTGACTTTGTGCCAGTGTGACCTGCTGAACGGGTTAGAGATGGACACGAGCAGGTCTCAGAAGCCCTAGCTTCAGCAGCAGACAAGTGTTTGCGTAGACAGCTGTCCACCTCAGCTCTTAGTCAGACAGGCTCGATAGTTAGGTGATGAGTGCCGCCGATTTGCGAAGGTCTTACGTTTCATTTCCCGGTCTCCATCGGCTTACGATAGTTACGGTGTCGAAATCCTCTACATGAACCGAACAATACTGTGGTCTGTGCCAATCATGATACGCCACGTAATCCCAGCTAGGAATACAGAGCTTGACCTCCATATGTTTCGTGATCACGAGATGAACAATAAAAGATAGAATGCCATGGCTATTGGTTACGGCCCAGTGAATCTGCTTAATTCAAAAAATAGTCTAATTGTTTAGTTTAATGAAATTAGTTAGTTTTGTAATAAATTAATTATTAATTACTTATCGGCTATCAAAAAATTTATTAATTACTTATCAACGAAATAATTATTAATTAGATAGAGAGAGTGAAATATAAAGAATTATAGACAAGGAATAGACAACCGCGGCGGAAATCCTGAGGAAAACGACAAAAAACAAAAGTGTATTTAGTGGGTTCCACTTGACTATGAATGCCCAATGGGTTGCGGGCACGTGGCTGCCGTGGTGAAATGTGACACTAGTATTTACGATTCGTCTACGAGTCAGTCGTCCCAAGATCGAGATCGCATCTGCGCCCCACAAATGCATCATATGCATATCTCAGTATGCTTTGGAAACATCTTTGAAAATTATCAGTGGAAGTCTGGAAGATGTTCCGAATAGACAGTTGGGATATGCTTTGGGGCGTTAGTGAGGCGCAGATGTGAATTGCCAAGACCATACTCACACCGTACTGAATCCGAATTCTTCGCCTACATGGCGTGGCAAAACTGATTACGGTAAGATGATACTGTTTGCCTAACAAATTGACGTCGTAAGACGTGCACCTTTCTTCATTCCACCCTCTTACGAACTCCTCTACAGCTTTACTCGTAATAGCTGAGTCATCATGATTCATGCATGATACACGACACCGGATCTGCTCCTCACTCAAGGCGCTTCATTCGCACGTTACATGCACATCGTACCATACATTGTAAACATCTTCGTACTTATAACTTATTATTCTATGAGATACATTCAATGCAACGGTGGGTGTGCATGTGAGGTGCCCCTGTGTGAGGAGCAGATCCCCTTCTATGATACACACTGAACACGTAGATGCTTCACATAGAGGGCATTCTTTTCTGGATTTGGAGAGGGAGAGAAGTTGGTCAATGAGATTTTGATTCCCATTGATCAAGAATCTCATGTTCATTTTTCAGATTAGTGTGGTGATTATGGAAAGTTCATTAGTGATACCTAGGAAAGTGATATCCATCTCTTAGGTGGATAAATAATTTTCCCACATAGGGGGAAAGTTGCCAACACTTCAATAGGACAAAAATGCCCCTTTTAATAATGAATTTCTCTGTCTAAAATGATCATAGTCTTATTTCCCTGAGAAATAAAAGAACATGGGTAAATGCACTTATCTAGGTAAGTGTTTTCCAAGAAAAATTTACCCAGGTAATTGCATTTATCCAAGTAACTTACCGAAAAGCGAACAAGGCCATAAAGTCATTAAACCTACAAAGGGTTCAAACTGACATCGAAAATTTTGGATTAGGTCAAGGAAAAGGCATTGGTCAAACGGATCCAACTAGTTATAATCAGATCAAGTTAGATATGAAAAGGCGATCTATTTATTAATTGGATCAAATCCAATCCAATCTGAACACTATTTTTGGCTTCCCCAATATATTCATCTTCGAGTTTGAATCACTTGCACATTTTTCCTACACTTTTACATTTAGCAATCAATCTGTGGCATAGTATGTCTTCCTACACAGTCATGATACATGATGTAAGCAAATGAATCTAGCAAAAGGGCTTCTTCTAATACATGATTTGCTTCCACTCTAGCACTCAAGAGGGTGCTTGAGACCACGCATTTGGTGCCACATCAGAAAAAAAAAAGGGTAAATAAATCACGTCTTGGTGGTTTGTTTCTTAAAAAAAATAAATAAAGATGTTCTTGCAATAATTAACTTGGGGATCCGGGAAAGGAAGGGTTTCTTAAAATGTCGAATTGAAGTTTCTTGAATCGCTAAGGTGATGTGGCATATTAAAATTTGAAAAAGCTGACTTCTTTCTGAGATGTCATACAACTGTCACTATAAAAATATTATAATAATATGCCAAATGACTTTAAACACCCCATCACTCTACATCGCGATTTTTTTTGTGTTTTACAGAAAAACAGGTGAAATGAAACACCTATGAATCAGGGCCCATTTGTGAAACAGAACACTTGTAAAATGCTTTGATGCCAAATGTCCCCCAAATTGTACAGTTTGCAAATTCATGTTGGGTTGCATTTGGATATAAGTTTCACGATTTGTTCTTAATCGCTCCCCCCCCCAAAAAAAAAAAAATAAATAAATAAAAGCAGAAAACCTCATTTCAGCATTTTAAGTCTTAAGGTTGTGTTTGGGAAGAGTGCAAATAGAATGTTAATGCAAATATATAGAGTGCATTTTGATCCATACAAATGCAAAGTTGGTTTAGTTTTGTATTGATAAATTTACTTTCTTACCAAATGAGTTTTAGTTGTAATGGATGCAAACACAAATCCGGATGTTAAAATATACCTTTTTATCATTGATCACTTTGAGTGCAAATGTTTACATTTTTTTCGATGTAAAATTACCTCTCATTCTGGGTGTAAATATGCCTTGAAAATTGTGTTTTCTGTCATTGCCAATGTATAAATGCATTATTGCCAAACACTAGTAAAAGTAAACCAAAGTATAAATTTGCACTGAATCAACATTTGCATTCTTCCCAAACACAACCTAAAAGTATTTTGGGTTTAGATTATCATATTTTTAAAAGTAGTTCTAATCAAACTTTTTTTTTGGTTTCCTAGGGAACCAATAAGTGTTATGATCTCACAAAATGATGAGTCCCTAAATAGGCTTCGGTTCCACAAACAGAGCTCTACCAAGATTTGTTGCAGCAATGACAATTGCCACGAGCTCTAGCATCAGAAATGGAGTCGTTGGTTACATAAGGAAGAAAGACAACAAACTCAACTCTGATTTAGGGTTTGTTTGGGAAGCATCGGGCTTGGCTTGGCTTAGTTACTTTTGAGAATAAGACTAATGAAGAAATAATGCCGGGAAAGGATGCATTCATCCTTCATTGAATTGAAGGAGAATAGGATTCGTTTACCAACTATCTTATTCACTGGTTTGTTTGTAGGGAGAAGACCAATGTGGTTCATTTCCCATGTGATATTGATTATATATGGAGTGATATTGGTCACTAGAGAGAGGATCCCACTTCCTTTCAAATCGAGCTAGGGATAAAGTATTGGGATCAGGTTAAACCCCAAAATTTTAAGATGGAATTCAATTTTTATAAAATAATGCTCACACAATACTCACAACCACTTGTAGCTATGCATTGGGAATATCTTTCCATAATAAAAATATACAAGTACGAAGATATTCTCAATACATAGTTGTAAGTGGCTGTGAGGACAGTGTGGACACCGTTTTATGAGGACTAAATACAAGTCCAAAATTTATGAGTTCAAACAAAAAATCTAGATTCTAGGATCAAGTTTAGAAATTTTTGGGTTGACACTAAAGCATTAGGCCCAAGCCAAATAAAAAAAATCGAACTAAACACTAAATTTAGAAACAAATTTGAAAATTTCTAGTCAGGGCCAGGCTGGGCTACAAATGATTTTACATCATGGAGATCTTGAGCAAATATGACATTTTCTACACCAACAACCAGCCAATCAATTAAAAAATACAATGTTCAGTGTGTTTTATAAAACAAGTTTTTAGGGTTTTAGAAAGAAAGGTTATTTACTCATACACTCTTAATAGTTTTATGTATTTACTAAATAACTTAACCTATAATGTTTGTATTACTAAAACACCTCTATAATGTGCAACCTCTTAACTTAATTAACCTCTCATCAAGAGACACATGACCAAATAACCTATTTAAATGAGTAGTAAATGTGAATGGGCATTGGCTAAAGGTTTTTATTCTAAACATACCCCTATAAACTTTCATATAAAATATATCAACGCTTTTTCATATAAAAAACATCATTACTACTCCTATCTAATAAAAATAGCAATAAGTGGTTGCAAACTGTAGGGTGTCATAGCAACACACAAGCTATAAGATAAGCTTTAGTAAATACATGAAACCATATGGCCATGCTTGTTCTTACCCAGTCATGAGAGGAGATAAACTCGACCAAATGGATTTTTAAAGTTAATTTTAGGGTTTAGGGGTTTAAGGTTTAAAATTTAGGGTGGCATTCGAACACTTTTGTTTATTAATTTATAATATATGAATAATATATATACATATATAATATACATAAATATATAGAAATATATGTATATCGGTTGGTTTGGTAAAACAAAACCGAACTGGTACCTTCGGTTTTTTAAAAATACCAATCCAGAATTTTCAATTTGGTATCATTGGTTTGGTTCGATTTTTCTTGCTCACCCCTATATTTGACACAACACATGAACATGACTCGAATGTTATAAGAAATTAATGGATTTGGGTTTATCTTAATTGTGTCAGTGTAAAAATCATGTAGACTTATTTAACACCATTAATAAATGTGTCAATTTTGAGTTGACTCACTTAACTCAAAATAACCTATTTATTACTTGAAGTTGTATCTGATCATCTATGCATATTTTTGAATGAAATGTTATTATAGTAGGTAATGATGACATTGAATGATTTTTATGAATTTGTTTAGATAATAGATGAATGAATGTTTAATTTATTATTTAAATATATTAATTATTTAGTAGGTGTTTTGCATCGTGGTTGTTTCTAGTGAGGTGTTTTCTAGAGAAAATACAATGCAACACCTTATTAGAAACAACCACAAAATGTCTATTTTGTTATTGGGCATTGCTTGTTGCCATGTAGAAAAGCATGCAATGTTTTCACCTATATTCTATTTGGTTCAAAATGTTTTTTTAATGGTGTTTTTGATACAATGTATGTAATGCACAATGAACCAGTATAAGTGGATAAATATTCTATGAACAACATTCGCCTATCTTCTCCTCTTTAGTGTGCAGTTATTCTCCTCCAATGCTATTACTGCAGATGGTGATGTTAATAGTAGTGAAAAAAAAAAGAAAAAAGCAAACAAAAAATGAAACAAGGAGGATTAAAGAAGGGGGAGCTGCATATTTGAATCAAAGATACAGTGCATCATGATGCACTAAATAATATTTTTCTCCTACCAAGTTAACATATACATAGGAGCCAGTGAGCCATGTCACCTAGAGGTTGCTTGGGACCGAAGTGCTGCACAAGCAATGTGTTTCTTGGAAAATCTGGAACACCTTGGGAAACAATAACAACCAACTCCAATATAAAAAATGTTAAGAACTGATTCATGCCACATCAGCGAAAATAAATGTATTGGTAAAAAGATTGTTTCGTGCCATGGTGTTGCAAGTTTGGTATTTCTTCTTTGTGGAACACTTGCATTCAATGCATGTGCATGTCACAATGTGTCATTATACTAATCTAACAATCTAGAAATAACTAACATGATGTTATATAACTAATATTATTAATCATAACTAATTTTAAATATTAGATACATAGAGCATGCATAAATAATTTTTGTGAATAATTTATATTATTACATATATGATAAATATTATTACATGATTATTATAATATTTTAAAATATAAAAATAAATAAATAAATAACATAATAAGCTATGTAAGTAATGTACATGATTGGTTTATACTATTACAAAATTGAAAGGCTTACATAGAAACCACAACTAAGAGTTATGATTTGGGGGATGCTTAGTATCGTGGGCGTTTATTTGAAAAACGGTGTCATATCAGAGTCACGTTGAAGATTCCTCTTTTCAACGCCTAACATATTGTTGATTTAGGCGATTTTTGAAAATACGATGAAAAACACTTTTGCCTCATAAATCGCATTCCTCCCGTTGCACATTGGTGAGTTGTTACACCCAATGGCTATATGAGGTGGTGTTTACATGTATCCTAACTGTCCATTGAATTGTTGATGGTTAGAATGTTCTGGTGCATCTTGGCCCACTGGAACTTCAAACCCAATGGTAAGTAGTGCTTTAATATATTGCACATTTTTCTTCTCTACCACCAAAGTTTTTCCCCTTTCATCGTTCAACCGCTGCAATCATCGTTAAGAGAGGTTGTTACTAGAGGAGGTATTGTTATATTCTTTTATTTTAGGATTTCTACATTTTTTTCCATAGAAAAACCTCTTCGATACTATCATTTTCGCATTTTGCATCTTCAAGAGGAGTTTATGGAGCATCATCATCGTCTAGTCCATCCTTTATATTCGAGCAAGAGGTTAGTACCAGTGTTTACATCTGTTTTTATTCCTTTCCAAAAGATGATGAGTTTATTCATGCATTGTGGATCTTTCACCCTTATTTGTTTTTATTCATGCCTTGTGGATCAGTTTACATATGTTTTTATTCAAGCCAAAAGATGCTGCATTAAGCATGTTTTGGGTTGTATAATCTAGAAGAATTTACCATTAGAGCGTGCTTAACTCAAAAACAAACATGAAACCCAACAAGAGATACTTCTTCAATCTCTCAAGAATACCAAAAGACCCATAATTAGATAAAGGGAAAAAAACATAACTAAAATCCAACTTCCAATCAAATTTACAATCACAAATCAATTTGAGAACACAATTAACCAATATTAACAATTTTAAGAGTACACAAAACCCAATATAACCAATCCATTCAACAAAACAAATCAGAAAAAACTCAAACCCAATAGAAAATGACCAATATCCCATTTACCCCAATGACATAAGCCAAATCTTCTAACATGGTGGTTTTAAGAGTACGTTAATATATTGGTTAATTTTTCTTACAACAAATCTGAGTCTTAAGGACAAACCATTACAGCCCAAGGAATTTTCAAGTTGTAGCCCTAGTGTTAGTGCTAATTGCTCTGCCCTACTGAATTACTCTCCCCATTTCCTACTTTGAACTTCACACCTTTTGCAAACAAGTAGCCGGCCTTTTTAGTGTCACCTATGTGGTTTTTAAAAAATCCTATTTTAGATAGTCTTTGGTTGCCTAAGGACCATACAATGAAACTAAGTTAATGAGAGACCACTTTGTGCCTTGTCTTAGAGGGTGTTTGGTTCCATTTATGTTTATTCAGTAAACGTTTTGTACTTGTGTGATTGCAAAACTGAGAAACACATTTAATGAGGGTGTTTATGACATATAAGAGCCATTAAGCACCACATTAGCAAAATGCCAATAAATGCCTAAGCTTCCTAGAACGGGAGAGGTGCACAGAAAACCAAAGTTTGCGGTTCACACATGCAATTGATGAGGCATTTGCTGATGGGGTGCCCATGTGGCACCGTCAATAAACGTTTACTCAATAAACGTAAATGGAACCAAACATATACTTAGTCTTTTTGTGTGGGAGGTTTTCCAATTTAGGTGTAGTGCGCTTAAATTGTATCATACTCTATAAATCAAATTAATAAGTGTAGTGCATCACAATGGACTGGATTTCAAATTGAGAGGCCATAAATGGGCTTAGGACAAATCACAACAACAGGACAAGAGTTATGTCTTTATTGCAATAGCAATTCAAGTGGTGCACCTGTATGATGTTGAAGCCATTATTGAGTTTTGAACCTTAAAACTCCCCCACCACCAATTTTTTTAGTTTGAAATTTTTCCTTCAATTGAACACAATTGATAGTTCCTGCTTATAGTCTCAAGTTCCAACATAATTTGTTTCAATATTTATCTTTTTGATTTATTTGTAACAACTACACATTATATATATATGATGGATGAGGTTGATGTTCAAAAGAAAACAATGTCACAAATTATACCTTCCTTGGAAAATCAATTTGTTTATTAATTAACCAACATCTAACAAGTAAAATATGTTTACTACTAAAACTATATAGAATACCTGAATAGGCCTCGATGTTGGTACAACCAATGGCACAATCAAATTCTATGTCCATTCTCCTTTAGATACAAGTGTTGATCACATAAGGCTTGTAAGTGCGTATAATTTACTAAACTTAATAAGTTGGATATAATTTATTATGTCAATTGATTGTTCATCAATAGGTGCTCATGCTAGCTTAACTAGCATTTGAATTTGTCTTCTTTGTCTTGATAGCAAAAAATCTGAATATGTGATATTTTTGTGATATGAAACAACCTTATTTTTGAATTTATTTTATTTTTTTATTAATGTCATCTTTGTTATGTTAGCATTAGAAATGGTTGGTTGATAATTTACATCACCCCATTCAAGTCCTAAGAGCACTATTCACAATGATAAAATTAAGCATAGCGGGTTTGATAATAGGATGACAATTGATTTAGATAGTGGAGAAGTCAAACTTGGTCCTGATAGCGCATAGTGGTCTGATGCAGAGAGGAAGATACTTTCATTAATCTAATGGTGGAACAAGTTAGGATATACAACAGGTCTTCCTTTAACGCAAAATGGTGGAATTACATATGTGAGAAATTTAACGAGGAACGTAACAATAGTTATGCCCATGCTCAGTTAAAAAACAAGTATAATGCACTTAGACAACATCGAAAGCGATACTTAACCCTCCTTAACCGCACAACTGTGATTGTAGATCCATTGAAAAAAATCCTACCACAAATGAAGAAGTCTAGCAAAGTCTGATGAAGGTAATTTTGCCTTAAACCCACTCATTTACTTTTAATTTAGAATTGTATAAAACCTAATCAATTCTTTATACTGTGTAGACTTATTGTTGGATATGATCATTTAAGACACAAGTTTATCATCATTGGGATGGATTAGAATACATTTTTAGAGGAACACAGGCAACCAGGGACATGGGATACTCTTTTGAAATGGGTCTTGATGATCATGTCCCTATTTTAGATAATCCACCATCAATTGTCATGTTACATGATCAAGAGGCACTAGTAATTGGGGAATCTCTCGCTAGTCCATACACTATTAAAACCAATGATGATGTATTAGAGATGTCAGACCGTAAGAGGAGAGTTGGCAACTCACCCACTAATATGAAAGGAAGAAACAATGTCTTCCTCCTTGACTTAATTTAGTGATTAATTCATGGTAAATTTAAACAAGAAGAAACTTGAAATCTTAGAAAATGAAAACTCACGGAATATTAATAAGCAACAAGAAATGGAAATGGAGGAGATAGTAATATAAAGGGAAAGAATGATAGAATTAGAAATGTCAAAGATTCAAGAAATGGAGAAGGAAAAAAATCTAGAAAGTGATAGATTTTACAAGGCTCGTGAGAAGAAAGAAACAGATGAATGCATTGAAATCCTTAATTCCATATTTCAGGTTGAAAAATTATCTCTAACGTGCTATTTCAAGGCAATCAAATTGTTTATAGAAGAGAAATTGAGGAACATTTTCCTTATTATGCCTACAAATATTAGAAGTTTTTGGCTTTATGGATTGAACAATGAGTCGTCAAACCCATAATTTCTAGAATAATTTTCCTTTCTTTTTGGGCTTGGTTGATTTTGAACACTTTTTTTATTGATATTTTTTTATTTTATTTTTTGGTAATGGGTGATGACCTCTTATGCTTATATGCACTTCCATTTGGATTGATGACATTTTTTGTCACATGTTGGTGTTTACATGATTATATGCCAGTTATAAACATGGTGTGATGTTTATTTTGATTTCATTAATTATAATGTTGTTTGTTATACAAAAATATTCTATGAATCCTCATAGTATCGATGAAAAAGGTATACTATTGATTCAAATGATGATGATGATGAGGAAACGATAAACTTCATTATGACTTCCTGCATAGTATACTTGTATTGTCCAAAAACAAGATCCAGTGTTGTATGACTTCATACTTATGTGTGGATAGAAGTACTCAATGACTTAGAACACGCAAATAGATGCTACAATTCATTTAGGATGGAACGATACATCTTCAAAAACCTAGCCTCTCTACTTATGATAAAAGGAATTTTGAAGAACATTAGGAATACCACCGTCAATGAGTCACTTGCATTACTCCTTGTCACAATTAGTCATAATGAGAGAAACCGCTTGATGTGTGAGCGATTCTGACATTCTTTATGGATCATCAATACACATGTATAGAAAGTTGTCTATGCAATTTACAAAATAGAGGAGGAGCTCATAAGGCCACTTGCATTCACTGAAGTTCAGCCATTTATTAGGAAATCTAAGAGATATTACTCAATGTTCAAGGTAACTACACTTCATAGTTTGTAGTAACTTAGGCTCTCTCTACACTTGTTGTTCTAACTATGTTCATAATTGTGATCATAATTGTGTAGGGGTTATAGACGGTGCATATGTATCAACTAGTGTTTTAGTTGCTGAACAAATACCGTATAAAAGAAGGAAGAAGGTTTATACAATAAATGTTTTGTCTGTTTGTGATTTTGATATGTTCTTTACCTCTATATACATGGGATGGGAAGGGTCAGCACACGATTCAAGGATATTGGCAGAAGCACTTAGTAAGTCCAAGGGTTTCTTAAACCACCTCTAGGTGAAGTAGACATTCCTTAGAATTATCATTCATCATTTGTGTGTCTTCACATATAGAATTCAATGCAGGAAAATACTATTTTGTTGATTTTGGATATGTTAATACTCATAGTTTCCTTGCCCCATACTCTAGTGAACGATACCACCTTAGTGAGTTCAGAAGACATTCCGATAGATTTAGACAAAAGAAGACATTTTCAGCTACATTCATTTTCACTGTGTAATGTCATCGAACATTGCTTTGGGATCTTGAAGGGTAAATTCCCCATCTTGAAAAACATGTAATGCTATTAATTAGACTTCCAACGACTTCTTGTAATGTCATGTTTAATAATATATAAATTCATAAAACAAGAGATGCGTGAGGATAAACACATAGATGAGTGTGTAGAGGGTTATGAAATGGCTATGATGGTTCGAGTGGCGATGATGATGGCGAAGAGCATATTGCAACTACACTAGGTTTGAGTAGAGAGATGGACATTGTTAGAGATCTAATTACTTCTGAGCTATGGGAGAAGTACCAAATATCTTTCTAATTTGTTACATAGATTTGTGGCTTATGCCAAAGCATGTAAAACTTGATGTTAGGATTCAAACTAAGAAGATCATGAAATTCAAACTATGGTGATGTTTATGTTTGTTATGGATTGAACTTCTTTACTACTTCATCTATTTTAAATTTATGTATTTTTATGCTCACTTGTTAATCATCATTGGATGTTTATTATGCAAATTATCCATGCAAAAATGACTAATGGGATGTTTTCATCAAATTACTCTTATGGTAAAGGGGAGATGACAGTACATATGGTAAGGACAGAAACTAATTACAGGCAATGGTTTTTATGTTTCTCAATAAGGGGTAACCATAGGGGTTCATTTGTATAGTAGATGAATATGGTAGAATCTACCATAGAGCACCTAGGGTTGAAGTTATCCAACATAATTCATCTACCATACAACCACAATAAAACAATAGATATTTTGCACTCATTGGTTGTTGTGATTGTAACTTGGTTTGCCTTTTAATTTGGGTTTAGCTAATAATTATCCTAGTAGTCTTGAAGCTCATTAAATAGGATGAATATGTTATTATCAAACTTGATGGAAAAATGGAGACACGAGTAAACATTTTTAACTAACACTTATTGGATTATCTGAATTTTCTTTTAAATCATTTAACTATTGTTATTTTCTCAAAATCCATCTACTCTATGTGGAAAAATATTGTCCAAATGGAACAATAGAATGAAATGGTAAAGGATTATTACATGTAAAGTAAATATGGTTTTGTTTGTACTAATAGGTGATTGGATCACTTACAGCCGTTGGATATGATGACATTATTCATGTTGATGTTGTTGATCTAATCCAAAAACAATTTCAACCATTGGATTTAAAGTTTTACGACAAACACTATAAAACAATCATCTAATTAATCTAGACCATTTGATAAGCATCATTATAAAAAATGGTATAATATTAGTGTGTACCATCATACAGAGTAATGTGTGCACATACATGAGAAACGGTGATGGAAATCACCTTACCAAACAACATTAGTGTTGCTTACTACCTAAATGGCAAAAACACTACCAAACATATGAATGTGTTTATTTGTGAAAAACGGGTTTAGCAAGCGTGGGCATTTTTTTTTTTGAAAACTGGTCTCAAAAAACGCTAACGCTTCCAAACACCGTTTTGGTTAGTAAGGCTTACATAGAAACCATGCCTCTTTACAAGATATATTTATTCGGGTAAATTACAAGGAACCCCTTGTATTATGGAGTCAATGACAAAGACCCCTACACTTTTTATTGCGACAAAGACCCACTGAACTTTAGTCGTTAGACAAAGACCCCCTGAACTTTATCCAGTAGACAAAAACCCCCTCGGCCATCAAGTTAGATGATGGAATGCGTTAAATTAGTAAAATACCCCACTAAAATTTCTCTATTTTCTTTTTCTTATCATTCGCTCTTAAAACCTAACTGACCAAAAAATGGAGACTTCCTTTCTTACACTTCCTACGGGATGAGCAACAAAGAGGCATTGTACTTTACCCTTAAAATTTTAATAGTGGACTGTAGTTTGGAGTCCACATTCCACATTCTTTTTTTTCTCAGTTTTCTCTAAGCTAAAAGACGATAGAGACCAAGATCATCAATCTTACTTTCCAGTTAAACATATCCACCGAGAGCCCCATCTTGTTAAAGAAAATGATAAAAAGCTAAGATATTTCTCCTTTTTTTATGCTTGTTAAGAAACGAGGAGATTGCATAACAAAAGAAAAAGTTGCTAGCATTTAAACGATAAAGTGCATTGTTGAAAATATAGATTAGAGGCTGAACCGTTTTTTCCTAGGTCAAATGGGTTTATAGTAACCATTCAACCAAATCAGTAGTTTCATCTCTACAAGCTTCGACAAGGGCATGAAAGACCCTGAAACAAGGGTTGTTTCCTCTTGTAAATCCATTGATTCCTTTTCTTTTTATCTCAATTAATAATTTGGTTAGTCCTGTCGAAGCAGCCATTACCTTCTTCATTGAGGTGTAAATAGGGCCGTGTCATGGCCTGATATGATTGTATGGACCAAGGGGCCATGCTGGGGTTGGGGTTTCAGGTCAACGGGTCGGGCTGATATGGCCCACACTGTTTTGTCGTGTCGCCCATAGTCTGCAGGCTGGCACAACCCATATATATTTTATATATAATATATATCATATTTATATATTTTATATATAATATATAATATATTATATATTATATATTATATAATAATATATAGTATATAATATATAAAATAAACAATTTTTTCAATTTTATTATACTATTTTATTTAATTATTGTATATATAAGCAATGGTATACATCGAAATTCATATAAATTAAAACTTTAAGTTTTTTTTTTATTTTTTTTAAATAAATAACTTTGGCTCGGTCTACAGCCTGGCCTAGCCCAAGGCTCGGCTCCACGGACCAATCTATCCCAGCACGGGCTTGGATTGTGGGATGTGTTGGGCCGACCCCCCAAAATATCCCAGGGGAGGGAGGAACGACCTGTGGGCCGGCACGTTTTACACCTCTACTTCCATATACCAGATCAAAACCATAGTATCATGAGGAGAAGGATGACTGAGGCCTCGTTTGGTTCATGGGAATATGGGTCTGGAACCGAAATTGGAATGGGCTATTCCGATTCCAATTGTTTAGTTGGGTAAAATCATAATCTTATTTCTATTCCTACTAAAATGACATTCCCCCATTTGAGGGAACGGTCATTCCCTCTCCTCCCTTGGGTATGAAATCGTATTCTTACTGATTCCAATTTTCATTCTCATTCTGTCTGAACCAAACATACTATGTGAATTGATCATTCCAATTCCGATTCCGATGGCGAACCAAACAAATCCTGATTTTTTTTTCTTTCCTTTAGGTGTGTTGCGAGATTCCCTAGTTTTGTTTTGATTTGTGACGAGAGAGAAGTCCTGTTAAATATAGGGGAGAATGGGCAATGATAGTTGGGGCATGCCATGCAACCTTCTGAAGCTCCACTGAATGTATAGTGAGAGGAAGCATTGGGGAAATTTTGATAACTCTATTTTTGGATTTGTTGCAATTGTGATTCTTATTTCCATGTTTTTCATTATGTCCATCTTCAAGAGATTTCTAAGGCTGAGATCAACCGGACTAACGCCTTTTGGTGGTAAAAATCACAACGATCTCAAGAGTCAAGGTGTAGATTGCCTTCAACGAAAAGCTTGGTAGCCATGATCCATGATCACCCGAAGTAATCTCTCTCTCTCTCCCATTTTTCTCAACCTCCCATTTTCCTACGTCAGGACTGGCATTGTATCGTACCAGTCATGCATATCAGTCCGATATGCACCGATGTAAAGGCATATCAAACCCGAGTTTAACAGAAAAGCACTTCACTAGAAAAAGCGATTTTGCGTGATGCGATCCCTGAAACCAGGGTGGCCTAGCGTCCAGGAGTGCAAGATCTTAACCATCTAACAACCTTCTATTTCATGATAATAAGTGAAATAATTTATCTTTTATTAAAATTAATTCTTACATTTAATCTAAACAAATAATATATTCAATAACTCTAAGTACAAATTAAAAAGAATAATATTTAAAATTATTATTTTATAAACCAATAAAATAAATAATTTATCAAATCCATATACATATATTTTTAATTTCAATAAATTTATACAAATAAAAATATTATTAATGGAATAATTATTTTAATACTTATAATTATTTATGTAGACTTCATAAATTATAATAATTATTTTATAAATTATTAATTAATATTTTAATTTGCATAAAATAACAATGTATTTTTTATTTAAAAAGATAAAATATTGTTTACAAAATATTTGGGAATATAATATAAATTGAATCTATCAAATCCACTAATCTACATTTAAATAAAAACTTTTTATTTTAAAAAATTCATAAAAATAAAATATTAAGAATGGAATGATTATTTTAGTAATTAAAATTTATGAATTTTCATATGATATGCATCTTCAAAAATTTTAATAGATTTGATATATTTTAAGTTAAGATTATATATTTTATAAATTATTAATTGATATTTTCATTTATATTTTATATAAACATATTTATTGTTTTAAAAAAATAAGAGTATTATTTACTGAACATTCACGAATTAATTTTTGGTTGATTTTTATGTTTATGTTAAAAAATGAAAATAGTAAAAAAATTGAAGCATTAGCAATAAAATTGTATAATATCTATACATCTCGTTATATCAATAGTAATATATTTCTTCAGATATAGCATTAAAATATACAATTCCTATGTATTTATATATTATTTATAATTATTTTGACATTAAACTTGAAGTTATTAATATAATTATTGAATTTGTATACATTTCCTTAGCGTATCCAAGCATTTCCATATTTTTCATTCATATCCATATATTTCCCAAGTGTATCCATATCCAAGTTGTCTAATATAATACTCGACACCGATACTTAAATCCTTGGGCATATTTTGATTGACGGTCAATCTTGACTCATAATGAATCAGACGAAGACAATGAAAATGAGGAGTTCAATCAGAAGTGGACATATTATGAATAGTGAAAAATAGAAAGAAAATGAACAACACCACCGAAGATGGAAGTGGTTTATCAAAATCTAAAGGGGGTAGATTGTGATTTGTGAATCCTGAGGGAGAAAATACTTTTCGATGCGATTCCGTTTTTTTTTTTTTTTTCAGATGTGGCAGTGATCCATGTCAGCGGAATTGAAATGGACGTGAAACACATCGATTCCCAAACACCCTCCTAATTGTTACAAGAAACATCAGCATTGTGTTTCAAGCGATTGTGAGTTATGCGGATTCCAAGGTGTTTTCATTTCTACTAGTTTCTTCCTTAAAACGGTCCAACCAAATATATTTTTTGATGGTTGAAGTAGAATCTCTTGTGAGGCACGTAAGTGGACTCAAAATGAGCATGCGACAAGTTAGTAGGGCTGTTCATAAGAAGGCCCAACCCGATCAGATCGACCAACCCAATCTGAGCCGGTCGGGTTTTCATCAGCACTGGTCGATTTCGGGTTGTACAAATTCATAAATCAATGGTTCGGGTCGGTTTCGGTTTTCAAATCGAAACCGAACCGACTTAGTTCCTACTTAACTAAAAACTGAAATATCCGAAAATATATATTCCAATATCTATATCTAAAAAATATATATTATGAAATATGTCAGATATATATTTCCAGAAAATATATATTTCAATATATTTGTATGTATATTTTTGTTTATATATATATATATATATATATATATATATATTTCTAAAATACATATTTCAGTTTTAAATATATTTCCAGAAAACTAGGTGGCCATGGGGGGCATGGATGAACTTAGAGCTGAAACCGACCCAAACTGACCCAACTCGACTCAAACTGACCAGGTCAGTTTTACTTAACACTGGGTCGGTTTTGGTTTTCATCTCAAGTAATCCGACCAGGTCAGGTCGGTTGTAAAAACCTCAGTAAACCGACCCAACCCAACCTGTAAATACTCCTACAAGTTAGTGGTTGGTGTGGTGCAATATCAGAGAGAGAGGAATTTTAATTTGGAGGTCAAATTAAATAAAAAAATGAAATAGGGAGTAGAAAAGGTAGGATTTTGAAAGATATGGGATGCATAGGTTTGGATCGATTACAGATTTTAAAAAATAGTTTTTTTTTTTTTAATTTTGAGAAACATCTGATTAAAGTTTGGGGGGAGGGGCAAGCACCCCACCAATATACTTGGCTCCAACCCTGCTGGGGTGCATGTTGCGTGTATTACCGTGTACGTGTAATAGCCTAATAGGTCGTGTTCGTATTTATACCAACCCATATGTCCGGTTAACTATACCTTGGCACGATATATGATATATCAACACTAATGAAGTAATGAGGTTGGTGAACATGTTTTCAACAATGACACGTGGAAGATCAAGAATGTGCCACGTTGAATGCATCTTCGTAATTCGTTGGAGTGTATCATATTGTCTCTCTTTTATTGTTTTTATTTTATTTTTTTAATTTTATTTGTTTTTAAAATTTTAATTGGTCAGTCGAAAATCGAAATTCCAATGGAAGAAGAGGTTTTGGAACGACGAAAGAAGAGAGGGAACTAAGGCCAGGCAAATAGCAGCATGTGTTCGTTAAAATCGCCCCTAAAAACCCGTAAAGACCATTTCTAAATCCGACCATCCACTCCCGAGTCTCGACCCATTACAACACCACGTTTTCCTCTCGCCTTCTCACCTCCATTACTAGTATTAGCTCCTCTCTTGCTCACGTAAACCCAACCAGATCCTCGTTTTTGTTTTTGTTTTTGTTTTTTTGTTTTTTTGTTTTTTTGTTTTTTTGTTTTTTTGTTTTGCAAATAGACCACCATCCAATCTGAGTTCAATCTCCAGGTATTTCTGTTGTTTGATTTCTTTCTCATTCCAGTATGCGTTTTCTTCGCATTTAATCATATGTTCGTGTCTTATGAGTTGAAACCTCTTCTTTGTTGTGCTCATGATGCCTATTTCTGAAATATTTGCTTTTAACTATTGTCAAGCACCGCTTGGGTTATGATTTAGAGATCCATGCATTTGTTCATGAACATTTATTGATTTCCGCAGCATTTTAGTGTATCTTTAATTGTGTTACACTTGGGTTTCTCTTAACTAAAAAACTGTTCTACATTCCAGAAAGTTATTCCAGATTCTGTGCCTATTTGCAACTATCTGCACTTCTGTATTGCCAATCCAAATTTTTCGTCTTGCTTGCGTGTCTTTTCTTTTTACCTTCAATGGATTTTGGAGACTGAAAGCGGTCATCATTATTTCAGCTGATAATCTTTTCTCTTGAAAGATGGTTGTCAAATCCTGCAACATTTCTGGTGATTCTGAAGCTTATATATCCAATGCTCTGTTTTGGGTTATTCTGGAAAGGTTGCTTTTACATCTTATTGGAACAGTTTCTGGTGCTAAGAGGCATTACATCACCTTCTGATTTCTGTGGAAGATGGATTGTACCGATTGGTGACTGCTGCTCTATTGCATTCTAATTGGTGCACTGTGCAATACCGATACTAGATATAAACTTAAGGTATCTAACTTGAAACTTGAAAGAGTGGAATGGGTCTTAAAATGTTTCCAGTTTCCTCTGTTAAAGACAACCTGGGGAGATGGACTTAGCATTTGATGGAAATATGAAATTAGAAGATCCAAAAAGAGAAAAGAAACAGAGCATTTTTTTTTAACCAAGGATTCATCCTATCTGGTGACTACACATTGATTTGGATGCATATGAACCTGGCACTTGTTTGAGATAAAAGACTTTTAGATCAAATGACTGAGATCTTCTTGTTAAGACCATGCTTGAATGCAGGAGAATTAAGTTGGGGATCTAAATGGTAGGTCTTTCCATGCTTGCCATTCCATTTAAGATCATCATTATGGGCTGCATTGTAGAGAAACTTTATGTTATCTTCTTTTCTGTATAAACTCATAATTTCCCTATGCACAAGCATGCAGGAAAATATTAATGCACACATGAAATTTCTAAATTCTAAATGACTCAGATTGTGTAGAGAGAATAAAGCACAACCTTTAATGGGTGGACAGCCCATGTGTACATAACAACAGAAATAGGCTAGACTCTAGAGCATGGCAATACTTCCACGTACTCTGTTAATTGACTAGGTTTAGTTTCTATAGGATTGCGTTGGAGCATGGAGCATCGTAAGAACAAATTAATTATTTCCTGATAATTTTCAACAGCAACAGGTTTGATGGGACAATATGAGTGTACATACGTAACTAGATAAAATAGTCTCCACTAAAACACCATAGAAAAGATGAGTTTGGTCTCTGGAATCATTATTTTACTTTTCAACTGTTGCTCTTCTATAATTGCTGCTTTTTGATACACTCCTTCCGGGAAATAGTAGTTGCATTATTAATGTTGTCATTATGGATAAATACTTTAGCCTATCCTGAAGTTCCAATAAAGACCCTAGAAAGAACCTCCCTCAGTTTCTTCCTAATCCTTAAAACATAAAAGATGCTCTTAATACCAGAAATGTCCTTCATTACAAAGAGAGATTGAGAGATTGTGATTACTGATAACCTTTAAAAATAATTATGGTCAGGGAAGGCAATTAGATCTTCTGGAACAAAATGATGACAGTACCAACGTTGTGGTCGGTATACTTTTCCTTTGGCTTGAGAGGAAAGCAGACTGTAAGCCATGGTGGGCATTTGGATCCATTTAATTTAAGGTCAAGTTAAATAGAGGCACTATTAGGATTTTTAAAAATAAATTTAATATGATTATGGCACTGAACAGAACAAAATGGTGAAACAGGATCCATGTAGCCAATCCCATATAGTTGGGAAAAGGTTAGATGGCGATGATGATGTATGATTACATGCTAATGGAAACTAACGGCAGGCTAACCAAGTGGTGGTTTTTGTCTTGCCATGTCAGTCAACAGAACTGGTTAGAGTCCTTTCAGAAAGGTCAGGGGATGTTATAGCATTTGTTAGAAGCTTCAGAGGAGGTTTAAGTATTTCTTTTAAAGATTCTCATTTGCGTGCACTTTGGATGCCTTTGCGACAAGCATTGATGGTTTCATCAGAATAACATCTTAATAGCAGTTATTAAGAG
The DNA here is from genome assembly GCF_056320005.1 of Nelumbo lutea. NCBI lineage: Eukaryota > Viridiplantae > Streptophyta > Magnoliopsida > Proteales > Nelumbonaceae > Nelumbo > Nelumbo lutea. The sequence continues at coordinate 211,552,721 of NC_142684.1, forward strand.
CCATATCCAACATTTACAGTTTTAGTGTGACCAGCAGGACTCTGTATTTCAGGTGAACTTTTTGATGATCAACCAGCTTGACAGGCACAGGACTTCTGTGAATTTAGAAATTCACCGCCTAAAGAACAGGGTGAGACAACAAAGATATAGGGCCCGAAAACGTGAGGAGATCGAGAAAGCAAAAAGAAATGGACAAACCCTATTTCCCCCAGATATGTTTACCATGGATGCACCCAATTTGACTAATGCAAATCCTGAATTGAGATATAATTTAGGTAAAATTGTAGGACCTATGGTTGGAACAAATTCAATGGATATTGTTCAAGGAGATATCCACCAAGGTACAACACATAATTTTTTTTTGTTTGTTTGTTTGTCTTGAGATCTGAAAATACTCAAAATTCTATATACTGAGTGGTTTTTCTAATTCAGGATCTCACCAAACTCCTTTAATCACTGCACACCACCAACAACAAAATTGCGGTGTCCTGTATTTTGGAACTGATGCAGAGGATACCACAGACATAATACCTACACACAGTCATACATCTCTCCCTCATAAGGTAAAGTCTCCATTCTATTCTTTATGGTATGGTAAACATTTGATGGGAGAGAATATTTTGGTCTAGAGAACACTGGCATTACAGGTTGAATAGTTGATTCCTTTGCTCCATGATTAATAAATTGGAACTGTATGATTTCAAGATAGTTGGTCAGAACAGAAAAGGGTTGTATCTTACCATGCAATTATGGATGAAAGCTATACATCTTGCTCATCCAAAACTGCTTTGGATACAGATTTGCAAGACGTTATCCATCAATTTTGATCTCAATACACTGGGAGGGAACATAGAATATGCCACCAGCTGTTTGGGTGATAGTTAGAAAATACAATTTAACTAATGAAGTGATATTAGTAAAAGCATAATGCTTAATGCAGAATGTGATGCTTCTACGTATTTTAATTTCATTTATTGATGCAGATTCTGCAATCTGCATATGAGTCTAGTACCAATGCTCCCAAATCTCAAGACAATAATGTAACAGAACTTCCTAAGCAGAGTGAACAGTCTAGATTTGATAATGACCTAATGGCCCGTCGCCTCAAGAATAGAGAACGACAACGCAGATATAGGGCCCGGAAGCGTCTTGAAGCAGATAAGAAGAAGGCTTCTCTTATAAACCAATCAACTATGATACAAGAGCACTCCCAACTGGATGGCTCCATTAGTAAGTTTGTGACTCGTGTGCGTCGCGAGCGAGATTGGAAAAAAGATGCAAGGAGGGCTCATGTATCTGAGGAACCAGAAATCATGTCAACTGGACTCCTCTTGCCTGCTCATACATTTGTAAGTGAAGATCAGTCAAACTCTTTGGCATCAGAAATAAAGGTAGAACCACCATTAGAGGGTGAATTCCTGCCTGAGCAGTCTTTAGGCTTGAATGATGTCCAACCTAATGAGGTAATACATGGTTGGAGAGATTGGAAAGCTGCTGCAAGAAGTAGGGCGGATTGAAGTATTTATGACTGGTGAAGACTGTTTTGCTAGTGGGATGCCTTATCGTTTGGTACTTAGTTGCTTTGTATGGCAGAATGTACATATTACACATATGTCTGCCAACCTAAAACTGTTTGAAAGGGAAATCTTCAAAGAATGTCCAAACCAAGCAAGAAACAAATATAAAGAATCTGGTGAGTTTGTAGTGGGACTTGTGTTCTATGTCCTCCATTTTTTTTTATTTTTTTTATTTTGTATAGTAATTTTTTGTTGTTGCACTTGCAGATATGATTGGCATTACAAAAGTTCACCGGTCAACAGTTAGATCATTAGAAACTGCATATTTGGGTACAGCAGGACAATTCACCTTACCATATGGATAACAAAATCAGATTTGAGTTCAGATATAATGTGAATCTTCAAGTAATTGCTGTTAAGGATGACCTAGGTATATGGTGTGTATGCTTAAAATTGTAATGCAGAGGTGCAGACAAAAGCAAGTATAGTCATTCTATGCATACTTTTCTCATGTAATTTGAAGCCTTAATATACAAGTAAACTTTTTTGAGATAAAAAGGTTGCTTTGTATCGTAGAAGGAAGTGTGAAAGGGAGAAAAATGGACAAAATGTACAAAACATATTTTTAGGATAGCTCCCTCAAAACCACACACCCCAAGTTTTGCACTTGTGCTAAACTATTAGCCATGGAATTCATCTGAATGCTGGCGAAAATTTCTCTGATTTCGTTTAAGAAATGACCCAACTGCCAAGGTCTGTCTGTTATTCGGCATCATGGAATGACATTAGCCGAGTTCCCTTCTTGGCAAAGTGAGACCTGGGGGCGCTTTGAAATGGGAACGTCCAGGAAGACTCTCACTCTGTCTCTGTCTGATGAGATTGCATCCTCGAATGCACCAGGATTTAGAGTGCCGGCATCTTGGGGAGGATTGAAGAATTGGTCGAAGTTAGTTTGCATGTAATGACTCTGAAACCATTGATGGCTAACACCCAAGAGGAGAAAACATTCAGGATACGGCATTGCAATGCCTCAAAGGAAGACTCTTACTATTTGTTTCAGTTCTTTCCAATATGCACCACCACATTAAAAGAATAGGAAGCGACCTTCCATTCCTCGAATACGTTTTTACTTCCTTTTAACATGCCCCCTCACAGTTCACATCAAACCTATTGGACTTGAAGTTTGGACAAACACAGACAAACCTGTACCTTGTGCTGAAAAGCCTGAAATTTAATAAATTATAATGGGGTTGACAAGAGTCGAACACTAGACCACTTGGTCAAACAGACTTTGATCAAGGTTCAAAGTATCGATATGATACGAATTTTGGCCTTATCTTATCGGTACTTAAAAACGGTCGAAAGACCTTTTTTTTTAGTTTTTTTTTCAAATTTTGTTTTTTTGGAAAGATTATAGGCTGTTTTTTATTATTAAAAAAATGGGGGTCCAAAACACCCAGAAACAGGCGTTTTGGTCCTTGAATACGTTTTTATTCTCTAATCACCAGCCAAATCAAAACAAATGCTCAGTGTAATTGTTTGAATTTATTCACATTCACATTGCAGAAAATGGATGGCACACGAAAAATATTCTTATTATTTACATCGATAAAGGGTAAAAACAAAGAAACAAATGCAGCCTTAAAGGCATGAAGTGGAAACAAATGGTAAAGGTGCTTGATCTGCAGTATATTAGACCCTCTCCCTTCATGTTAAGACTCCAAACAACAAACTTCTTAGTTTGATCTGATCTTGATCCCTTCTTTTCTTGATGTGATCCAACTTGGGAAATGTGAGAACTCTTAACTCTGAGCTTTCTAAAAACATTAGTATCTGTTACAGTGGCATTGTGTTTTGAGTTGATCAATACAAATGTATGAGAAATATGTCGTGCCACATCATATATAGATGTCATTTTAATTAGAGAAGTGCATGTTTCTAAGAAACATCAATTTGATGTTTTAGGTAGTGCCAACACTTGATTTTTGCTTGGTTTTCTGTCTGAACCCCCAATTCACCCCCGAACACCGATCAAACCATTCTGACCTTGCCGAAACCAAAAGAATCCAAAGAACCCAAATCTCAACCCCAAAATCCCTAAAATCCATTATCGAACCCCACCTCATACCCTAAATTACCAAAATACCCCCAACCAAATGCCCAAAATACCCTTTGACCAAAATTCCAAATTAACCCCTTGATCAAATTCCCAAAATACCCTTGACCAGGTTACCCAAATTACACCTTGGACCAATTCCCAAATTACCCCAACCCATACTCTAAATTACCAAAATACCCCTTTGATCAATTACAAAAATACCCGACCTAATTCCCAAAATTACCAAAATACCCATTCTTTCATAATTACCAAAATACCCATTCTTTCAAAATTACCAAAATACGCTTCATTTGCCCCTTCTTTCCAAATGCCCAAAAATACCCTTAACCAAATTACCAAAATACCCTCAACCAAATGCCCAAAATACCCCTTGACCAAATCCCCAAAATACCCTTGACCAGGTTACCCAAATTACCCGACCTAATTCCCAAGTTACCAAAATACCCCTTGGACCAATTACCAAAATACCCTTGACCTAATTCCCAAATTACCCCTCCTTCCAAAATTACCAATGTCCTCTCCATTTTCCAAATTACCAAAATACCCCTTTCCCCAAACCCCTAAATTACCAAATTTCCCTTCACTCACTAAATTCCCAAATCACTCTTCAAAATTACCTAAAATACCCCTTACCCAAATATGATCCTAAATGCACCCTTTCAAACCCTAATTGCTGAGTTAACCTAAAAGACCCCATGTACCTTGAAGATTTTGGCAGAAACCACCTTCCCTCTCCTTTTAAATAGGAAGTACCATTCCCAAGAGAAGGAGAGATTGAAGGGGTTAAATTTGAGAATGGTGGTGGGAGGGAAGTGCAACTCGAGGTTTTATGAAAACCCTAAAGTTAAGTAAGGTTCAAAGGGGGCCTTTTGAGAGGGGTATTGCAAATAGAGGAGAAAATAGAGGTCAGAGAAGTCTAGGAGTTCTCGGGAGAGCAAACAAAGAGAAGGAGAGCGGAGAGAAGAAAGGGAGAAGACTTCTTATCCCTTCAGCCTAGGCCATCGAACGAACCTCCATTCTACGTCCATTGACGTCGATATCCTATTTCCATTCAACTCCAACATCATTGCCGTCCAAGTTGAAGTGAGATTCACACCTCATCTCTTTGCGGTTTCATCCATTTATTTTTATTTGTTTAATTTTCTTTTCTTGAGTTTTTCTCAAGACAAGAGTGCTTGCTTATTCTTGCAATCGAAGGAAGAAATTCAAGGGCTCTCTCTCCTTCCAGTTGATCGACTGAGTAAGATTGTGGGGGTCCTGATAGAAAAGGGGTGGGAATGTAGTCTCACCCTTTTGCTCAGACCCCTATACCTAAAAGGAAATTAAATGGGGAGAAAGAGATGCGTAGTTACAGAAGTTCCCTTCCATTGCAAGTGAAAGGCAAATTTCTTCTTCTATCGCCTTCTTCTCATATGTGATTTCAGGGAATGGAATTAATATTTGCACCAATCAGAGAGAGGGGTGCCTAACCCCTTCCTCCTCTCTCTCTCTCTCTCAGCTTACCTACATCTTCGTTGACAAGGCATGGAGTCTTTTTTTTTTGGGTTTAATTGCAATTATTCAGGAGACCTTCACTCCCTACTTTGTGATTGTGGTGGGTGGCGACTCTAAACAATCAGCCAGGAAGTGAACTACCGATTTTTTTCTACGTTCAAGGTGGAAAAACAATTTATATTGATCAACTTAAAACATTTCATATAAAAAAAAACGTCTCTATCACAAATTTGAAAGGGTAAATTACAAAAACCCCCTTATACTATGGGGTTTGTGACAAAAACCCCCTTATAGTTTGTTTTGCGACAAAGACCCCCCTTACTATGATGGAGAGACAAAGACCCCCTTCCATTAATTTCCATTGAAATTGGCATTGTAATAAGGACAATTGGGAGAAACAACCCCTTGCAGACCCACCAGAACAGATTTTATCCAGTTGTTCCCTATAACAATGACTTCCATGTGCCAAGGAAGCACAGACAACTCTTCATCACCGCTTTCTTCGCGGAAAGGAGACAGGAAACGAGAAGAACATTCCAGCATCTTTTTTCATCTACTGTGTTAGCTCCCAACCGTGCAGATGAAATTTTCTCAATTGATCAGAAGAGCAGCAACGCCAATGACTCGACAACCATGATCCGACACCCAGTGTTCAGAACTGGTAAATCATATGATTTCGTTGAATTGCCGATCAGCAATCCATCGTTTTTAGTTGGAAGGTTCTCTCCGAAACTAAAACTTGAGTTTCAAACACCCTCCATAGCTGAAGGTTCTGAATAGCTCCTTCACGATACACGACATAGTACAAAGCTTCCCCGACCCACAACCAAAAGCAAGGTTTTTCAGCCGAGCAGCTCCTCCATAGCTCGTATTCAACGTCGTCGTCTCTGTGGCAAAAAACCCACTTGTTCTAGGCCCATCGGCGTACGAGTAGTCATAGCGGCAAGTACTATGGAGGCGAGTGTGGTTACAGGCTGGTGTTTCAGAGGGTGAGGGACGAGTTGACACGCTGAGTCGTAACAGTGAACCGGAGCAAATGTGGTTGAATGGCGAGCCAAAAAGGCAGAGCCTGAAGGGTGTTTGCAACAGGTCCGGCAAGCAGAGCACTTGACCCAGACGAGATCGCTGCCTGTATCCGCCACAAGGAAGAGGCTCTGAGGTGGGGTAATCGCCGAAATACTGGCCGGAGCCTGTCGATGCACTGGATACAATGGGAACCTTGAAGGATCTACGGCTACGCACGGCCGAGAAAAGAACAAAGAGACGCTCAGAGTCCAAAGAGATTGTGTTGGGGGGGTTTCTGTGAAGCAATCATAGTTTCAAGTATTCCACTTAGTTGTTGAAAGCAGCCTGGGCGTTAATGAAAGAGGAGAGAAAGGGAAAGGGGAAGAAGAGAGGAAAGCGGGAAAAAGAAATGGGAAGAAAGGAGAAGGGGAAGAAGAGAAATCGGAGGAGAGAAAGATAAATATGAAAGATTATGAGGTAAAAGGGTTTATCTCCGCTGCTGTTCGTGTATCGTGAGATCAGGGAATATGAGCAGTGTTTTCTTCCAATTGTTCGCAAAACAAAATATTGGGGGTTTTAATCACAGACCTCATAGTACAAGGGATGTTTTTGTAATTTAACTAATTTGAAATAATCAACCCAAAACACAAGTCAGTCCTTTGCTGTTACAAGTTGTTTATAGAATTTTGCTTAATCACCCCCTCCAAATCCTCCCAATGAGGAGAGGATCATCCATTAGTCCAATGATCTCATACTTGGTAGGTAAAGACATAACCGCAAATACACATGATATCGTTTATTTTTTAATTAATTCATGAAAATTATTTGAGAGAATTAACAAAAATGGGATGATACTTTATCTTAATATAGAGACTGTCATTTAATACTTGCATCTTTACGTGGTTATTGGACAAGTTCATTTCACAAATAGGGACCGTTTAGTGATTGCACTGAAATTGAATGACTTGTTCCTTGTGTATTTTAGCCAATAAGTTTGTTGTGAGTTCTTTATAATATTAGTATAACCTCAAATATAATATTCTTTAATTATTTTATTTATTAAAAGATAAAAGCAACAAGTCATTAAGTTCATCCTCTTCCGTCCGCTGTTAGAGATACTAGGCGTTCACATGTGCATGTGAGGTGATGAAATTAGCCACTAGTATCTAACTAATTAAATATTAAATTCATTTTTAGTTCTTGTTTTAATTTAAGTTAGAACATGTTGTGTAATGTAGATGAGAAATTGCATGGTGTGAGATTCATCTACACCACACCACTGTGGCATGGATGAACCCACACCACATCACATGCTGAAGCTGAAGTTGTTCTGTAGTGTGGGCAAACTGTGTGGTTTGAACCACACCACACCACACCAGGCACTGCCCAAGGTGTGATTCAATTCAATCCACACCTTATGTTTTGATTTTATGTATCCCACATACAGTATACGCAATGGTTTACACCATTTATCAGGTATAAATATTAGTATATTTTATAAATAAGATAAATAGTAAAATAATACAAATTAAACATAATTATTAATAATAAGGGACAATACTTTAATACACATTTATCAATAAAAATAAATTAAAATAAAACATTAACGCATATTCATTAATAAATATAAAAATTATTAAAGTCCTAGTTTTATAGATAAATTAACAAAAAATTGTTAAAGATAAAACGAATCTATCTAACAATAATTAAAAAAATGAATAAAAAATTGAACAACACAAATATAACTAAAATTGATAAATTAAAAGATCAATAAGAAATTAATATAATTTTTTAATAATATTAAAAATGAATAAAAGTATTACTTTTGAAATTAAGTTTTAAGTTTAAAATATTTTTAAAACAATAAAAACTATTAAAATATAAATAACATTCAACGCAAAGAAGGCAATGACAGAGAAAGTCAAATAGAAGAAGATACATAGGTTATGATGCAACACAGAATCATTCTTTTTTTATAAAGGTTAATTGTCCACACCGTGGTGTGGATGAAACCATGAGATAAATCCGTGGATGATATTTTGAAAGATAGACCATTTCAGTCCACAGTATATTGTGTTTGAAAACTTGCTACACCTCAAACGAACACAAGTTTGGGTGTAGCGTGTTTTGAAATTAGCCACCACCTGTCAAATCTATGCTTCAGGAACATCGCCTTATTAATGCGTGCTATTCAATATCGAATTGTAGTCTGATTTCCATTCAAATTTATCCAAGCTTTATATAAATCCAACGGAGAACATTCAATTCAAATCCAAATATAAACGAATCAAATATGGATCTACTTCTCACCAATTGAATCAGATCTCTTTGTATCCCTAATCTTTAGTTGCAAGTGGAACATAGGATAGAAGAGGAATATGTATCAAATTACCATGTCGAACATTTTCTTAGGGCTGACAATTTTAACCCCAACTCACTTGGCCCACCTAACTCACCCATTTGAATAGTGGTTTAATATTAGGATGAATGACCCATTAGGGTTAGGATGGATTGGGCTCTCTCTCTCTCTCTCTCCATCTCTATCTATCTATCTATCACACACACACACTTAGGTCTCTAGTTTGAAGATTGAAGGCTTGTTCGTTTGAACTAATGCTTGACATTTGAATGCTTCTAAAATTGTATTAATTTATTTTAAAGGTTGCATTGGGGATGGTGAACTTTTATTGTTCCTGATCTTATTTTGAAATCTAGGTGTTGAGTTTTGAAAAATGGCAATTGACCATTTTAACCCTAGATATGAGATAGTTTGTTTAACTACTTAACAAACTAATTAACGATTGACTAAATGAATATAAAATAATTAATAAATGATTTAATTAATAGAAGCTATAAATTATTAAATATTTTTAAGGAATTGAACATTAATTCATTAATATCTATTTCAAATAAATAATTACATAATTATTTATTAAATAATTAGATAATAAGTAATAATTTATAAAGTAAAATTATTTTTAATTATCATTATAATTAATTAAAAATGATTGCATAATTGTTTAGAAATAATTAATATTATTAATTCATTAATAATTATATAATAATAAAAATAATTATTAGTCTTATTATTATTTATTTTTATAGGGACATTATAGCATATGTAAAAGGAGTAATAACCTTTTAGGGGTATTTTTAGATAACAAAAATGAGCATTATTGATGTGATGTATATTAAGGCTGAAGATAAAATAGGAACCGAATGCTCTTAATGCCTTCAAAGGTATTAAGAAATAAGAGATAAGAGGCATTAAGAGCACAACATCTGAATCTATAAATACATTGGATCTAAAATTTAATAGATTTCTAATGTTTTGAAATATTTGAAATGCCTTAGAATTTTTTACAATTTGAATCTTGAACGTATATTTTTTTTGAAATTTGGGGTCATGTTTGAGTGGGCATTCTGGTGATCACAACTTTCTTAAATAGAAGAGACAAGGATTTGAGGCAGTTAATTTGTTGTCAATGTTTGATTTGTTGATAAAGAAAATTAGATGACACTTGAAGGGCATTTGTGTCTTTTTCAAATGTCACTTAATGGTTGGTTAACAGCTGGTTAACGGTAGGCACTGGATTGTCATGTTTTGAAAGTTTGGGGACCAAAGTGGCACTAAACCCAAAGTACATGGTGATAATCGTGAATTTTCCCCCTTTTTTTCTGGGGGATAAATTGTTTTCCAAGCACGGGAAACTAAAAAACAGCGACAGTTTTGTAAAAAAGTAGCCAAAGATCTTCCGAAGTGGAAGTTTGATAAATTTCAAATAGATTCTTAATTCTCCATTAACAGAAAGGTACATGGGATCTCCACCTCTATAAGGTCCAACAGCAATTTAAAGTGAAGAATTCAAAAGCTCTCTATAAAACATGCATTAAGAGCTCTTGAGATCCAGAAGGTATAGATTCATCAAAGGGCTTAAGCTTTTAGGTTAGAACAGTTATTTGAGATGGTAACAGATGCTATTTAAAATTAAATTTCAACACAAGATTTGAGTGGGGGGCCTAGCTTAGCCACGCTTCAAGGTTGAATGGTTCTTTGAGACTACTCATCGCCATCTGCTAAAATCTTTCCACAGAGCTTTTTATCAAGCAATTCATTTCTTATTTGATCAAGCACATTAAATAAATTTGAAAAGTATGATTTCCACAAAACATATACAGCTTTCAAAAATGCCACAGTTTCTCCATTAATGGAGCTTACAAGCTTGGTTTAATAGAATTAGAAGTCCATGTTCACAATCAGAAATTACCAGTCTTTGCACAAGAGTTCAAAACTAATGAATTGCATATGCAACAATGGAATCGATAAAAACAATTGTTTTCTGAAACCCAACCTTAGGATCCATATTTGAAACATATGATTCAACCCACGAAGGCAAATCCACCAAATGAGACAGGTAAATCGATTCTGAGAAAGAAATCAGTACAAAAAGAAATCATATTCTTCGTTTTTCTTTTTTGATAATTTTGCATTCATCATTAAGTCTTAGTAGATCACCCATTTATAGAAAGAACCAGCTGCACCAGATTCAAAACACAGAAACTACTTAGACCCACATATCCATTAATTTCATGGATTGAATCAAATTGTAGTTTCTCTTCGGCTCCATGAAAACACAATGATAAGACAAGAAGGAAAAACAGACATCATGTTTTAAATTCTTAATACTCTCTCCCTTCATCAATTCTTGTTTGTGTGAGATCTTCAAAGCTCCAATCTCTTCTCATACCACCACTTCGCAACAGTCTTGGTTCCCCGGTCCCGGTCTCCATGCCGAATGCAACTGCACCGGTGCTGTGGATGCGGCGGTGACCCTTCTTCCGATTGTTCTTCATCTCCGTCGGCGACTCACTTCTCATTATTTTATTGTAGGGAGGTGGTGTGAGGCTCCCCGACCAGCTCCGCTCAACCCCAATACAACATAGTCTGAAACGAGGCTTAACCTGTTCATGGACGAACTCTGAGTCAGGTTCGGTCATTGTGGACCCCTCGCCGGATAGACAACAGAGGCTCATCGTAATATGAAGAACAGCCGACTGATATGAAACTGAAAGAAGTGATTTGATTTACGAGAAGGATCGACGATCTAGAGGGAATTACAATCAAGACAGATGTTTTATATGTTCATGGAACCAAGATCGGAAGGGAGAAGGAAAGGGAGAGGGAGATGGATGTCTGTCAACATGGTAAAGGTAGTGGGAATGGGGTGGCGGATCGGGGTGGTGGCCGGTGGCCGGTGGCCGGTGGCTGGTGGCTGATGGCTGATGGCTGATGGCTGGTGCAACTCTCCCTCTTCCTTGGAAATTTGGAATCCGGAGCTCTCCATTAATTAACAACCATCCCTGTATTAGTTAGATCCGAAAACCCTGCTAAACCAGTTCTATTTTGGGCTAACACCAGAAATTGACCCTTCTGTTTGCCTATTTTTTCTAATTTGCCTATTCCTACAAACCAAACGGACGCTTATTATTTCAAATCGTAACGTCACTGTAAATTGCCTATTTTGGTGGTTCACCAATATGGAGCTTATCTGATCCAGCGCTTCTATCGACCAACTAGTTCATTTTACAAGCCCGGATATCCTGCCCTCGAGAACTCTGTCCACATTTATCGCGACCACACATGGAGAACATTTATCCTCTGCATAGTATTATATATTACGCAGGGGAGACGCTTGCAATTCACGTGGGATAGTGTATGTGGGTAGTCATGGGCAAGAGATTTGGAGTCTAATTTTACTTGCCATAACATAAATGATAACCAAACCAATGTATACCCTTTTTTTGGGTAAATTGTTGAAACCTCTAATTGCAATCACCCTTGTAGGTAGGAGTTGCAATTTTCCTTGTCCCCGACGGGTACCTAGCCTCCCTGACCCAATGGGGTTGGGTATGGGGGGTACTTTAGTGGGGTTGGGGTCGGGGATGGGGCGACCCCTGAATCCCTAATTGGGTTTGGGAACGGGGATGGGGAATGCAATCCCCGCCCAAACCTAGCCCCGATTAATATATAATATTATATTTTATATAATTACAATAATTATTATTCATTTTTTAAAATACTAAAACTTAAAAAACAGTAAAAGTGTAAAACACTAAAACCCTCGACAATTCAACTTCGAGTCTTTGATAGAGAGAAGAGACTCAAGAGAGAACTCTCAAGTCTCAACTTTGTCTCTCAACGACTAAACCCTATCTTTGTGCATGCTTTCGTCTTCCTTCATCTTCGTCGCCGGTTCGCCAACTGCCACCGCTGTTGCCCGCCGTCGCTGTCAGAACCCTAGCTTCGTGCCTTCTCGAATGACAGAGAAGAGATACTCAAAGAAGAGTTTCATATCTTTAATTTTCCTTCAACCTTAGCCTATCGTCACCGACTGCCGTTGTCGTCGTCCGTTGGACTCTCAGCTCTCTCTCTCTCTCTCTCTCTCTCTCTCTCTTTCTCTCTCTATCGCCGACCTCACCTCACTCTCAGTCTTTCTCTCAATCTCTCTAGAATTGAAATTAGGTAATCACTCTCAGCCCGTCGGGGATTTGGGTCTCTGACGGGGAATTCATCCCCATCAAGGTCGGGAGTGGAGGGGCGATTCCTTTCCCCACCAGGGATCGAGAATGGAGATGGGGTAATTTAGGGGTTGGGTTGGGGATAGGGAATGTAATCCTTGTCCTGAACCCACCCCGTTGCCATTCCTACATGTAGGGATGGCTACGAGGTAAGCTTTTTATAAGTTGTTCAAGTTTGAGCTCAAACTTCCGAACTTTTGACTCAAGCCGAATACAAGCTCAAGTCTCTATCTCGAACCTGATAGTTTATGAGTGAGCCAAGTTCTAATAGCCAAATCTTCGGCACGGCTCAGCTCGAATCCACCCCTAACATTCTAACATTGTTGCAAGTAGACCCACTTTCGTGAGGCATGAAAATGTCTAAAATATCCATCCATACTTTTGAACAAAATGTTTTATCAAATTTCCTTACATATGAATCTTGCCCAAATCCTTCCAATTGATTTACTTTACAAGTTTTCCATTCATATCAATCACTCAAAGGTGAAGTTGCAACTTTATTAAATTCTCTTTTTTTTTTTTTGTCTAAAAAGTTTGTATTGTTTTTTTCTCTAAAAACCAGTCTCTAGTCTAGTTATTTTGAACACTCAAAAGGCTTTGCAACTGTGTTATAAAATTTAGGGGAGGTGATTACATTTACCAAACTTTGAAAAAGGTTTAGCAAAGGTAAAAAATTTGAGGGAAGGTTTCAGAAATTTACCATTTTTTTTATAGTAACAAACGTACACCTTTCCTCCTATAATCCATTGATTCCATTCCATCACGGAATCAACCAGACATGTGCTGGCCAGGCCGGGCTTATCACCTGTTATAAACATTATAGCCCTAAATTGGGTTGCATCAGATTCTAGGCCTATGTTTGATTTTTAAATGTAAAAAATATAGGGTAAAAGACTGAAACATACACTGAGTCGTAAATTAATTTAAATATATCTCGAGGTTTTAAAATTGGCTTAAATATACTTTCTGGACTGATCCATTGACTTAATACCCTCTAAAACAATTCATTTACAATTTTTAAAATCCTATTTTGCTCTGTATAAAGATGAGACTTTGTTGTTTGTTGTATGTTCATTACCCCATGTTATTGTTTCAGTGTGCTTCTCTATGGAGCTATTGGGATTTCAGTTGAGAAGACCCTTGAGCAGTAATAGAATGAAGAATCAGAATAGGAAAGCGGTAAGGTCACCTCCTTCTGTTGATAATGCCCTCTATGGCAACGTTTTAAAAACCGGATACACAGGACCGTTTTGGGGACCGGTTTGAATGGATGTTCCGTTTTGATTTAAAAAAAAATTAAAAATAAAGAAAATAAAGAAAAAACGGCCAAAACTGTTATTTGGGTAAATAGGTTGATAGTTTGATTGCCCGTGTCAATGAGTTGTTAATCAAATCAATGGTTTTTAATCAAAAAGCGATTTTAGGGTGAAATAGAACCGATTACCTAATCAGTTCCTGGGTCAGCTGATCTGACCGTCCGGTCCGATTCAATTTTCAAAACCATGCTTTATGGGCTTAATGGCCTTTGTTGTTGATTGTCTGTTCGTTACTGAAAAGTTTGCATGTGGTTTAAGCACACAAGGGAATGGATTGAATTACCTGTTATCTCAAAATTTCATTTCTTGACCACCATCAGTGATAAAAGGAGCTTTCCTTCTTTTATTGTAATGACAGAACAGTGGAACTAGTTTCTCACAACTCAAGAAACCCACAAAACAAATGCAGGGAGTAGTCGATTAAAAAAGGCAGTCATTTTTCCTTTTATTTCTAGCTTGGGCATTCAATTGGGTAGGATCATCCTTTAGGCTGCGTTTGGAAACAATGCAAATGGAGTGTAAATCCTGGTTCAGGATAAATTTGTACTCTGGTTCACCTTTGCCTGTGTTTGGCAACATTACATTTATGCATTGACATATGATAGAAAATACATTTTCCAATGCATATTTACATTGATAATAAGATGAAGTACACCAATAAAAAAAAGTAAATTTACATTCAAATGGGCTTTTGATAAAAAAAATGTATATATTTTATTGGAATTCGTGTTTGCATCCATTACAGCTAAAGCCTGTTTGGTAAATTGATAAATTTGTCAGTGAAAAATTAACCCATCTTTACAATTTATATGAACATTTTTACACTACATATTCACATTCACACTTATTTGCATCGTTTCCAAACGCAGCCTTGTGGTGAGTCATAATCTATACAAATTCTGTTGTTAGATAGACAGAATAGTATTTTTTTTTTAATTTGTTCCAACATGTAACTTCAACTTTAATTAAGGCTATAAGACTCATTATGAAAGGATACAAATACAAACATATACAGTGCAAATACATACAAACACAGGCTATAAGACATTAAAATACATATGTACAGGCTCATTGTGCACTGTATATATTTGTGTTTGTACTCCTTCCAAACTGTGGAAAGCATACAAATACAAATATGTACAGTACAAATTGATAGAAAATAATATAAAACACAAGGTTTTACACTCTACATATTTGTATTTGTATTCCTTTTAAACTAGCTTGATGTTGTGTTTGGTTGCAATGCAAATAAATTTGCACTAATGCAAAATCATGACAGTGCAAATGATTTGAGTGTAAATTTTGACTTATTTTTGTTTCAAATTTTAGTTTGTTTTGTTTGATTGTACAAATGAAGCCAATTAAGACATGAAGCAGAATAAAGTAAAATCCAAAACAAAATTAAACAAAAATTGTATTTTTTACATTTGCATTCACATGCATTTGTAGTAGTGCAAATAAATTTGCACTGCAACCAAACACGGCCTAAAGGGACAATTTTATTTCCTCCAACTTATAGAAATGAAACCTCGCCATCTAACGATTTTAGAAGAAACGGCATTGAGAGATGTTGAAAATTTTAAGGAGTATAAAGATACAGAAAATGAAACTTTTATCCAAAATATTATTTATATTAGTAAACGTTTACGTGCATTTGCACGTGGTAGTATCTCTAAGACAAAACTATTTATAATTCATGGGCAGTTTCTGAACGGTTACAAGTGGGCAGTTTCTATAGTGAGAGTAAAGAAAATATATGCCCTCTTTATGCCTGTTGTATGCTTAGACAAGAAGGTAAAAAACGTCAAATGAAAATTCCAGAAAGGAAGGATATATATATATTGGTCTTGGACATGGACTACTTTTAGTGATATCAACATGGGCCTATATTGTGGCTCAGTTGGTAGGTTCTTTGACTCATCAGAGTAGAGACCTGGATCAAATCCCGCTGCCACCTGGGGTTGGGGGGTTAAGAGAAAGGGGATGGGATACCCCTCTTGTGTAGCCCCATGAAGCAAAAAAAAAAAAAAGGGCCTATATTGGGCCGAAAAGCCCGGGAAGGAAACAACAGGACGACATACTCAGCTTAAGCATAATCCAAATTTGTTTAACGTGAACCAATTATGACATCCTTCAAATTTGAATTGGATCCTCCTAATAGGAATTAATGGGCCTAGGCCCCAACTGGATAGTGAAGAGGAGTGGCTGAACTTTTCTTTTCTCCCTTTCTACCTCATTCCAAGGGACAAGAATCTTAGCACTTTCAATGACCACCATACACCCACTGTAGAGGCATATTGGTGGGTTGCCGGAACAATACGTATTGATCGATACGGGCCGATATGTATCGATACTTTGAACCTTAAGTAGTGTCATGGAGGGAGGAGAAATCAGAAAGCCAACATTTGAATTCTATTGAATTCTGTTAGGAGAGAAATCTTTTACACAATTTCCACCTCGAATTCCAGATTAATCCAAACAAGACCTAGAATTATAAAAGACAAGGAAATATTAGAAGTCTAGAGTAACCAATCACCTCAACATTTTTATTTTATTTTATAATTTCTATACTCAAAACCCAAATTCTTCCTTTTTTTCTGTCGTTGCACCGAAGAAGACGAGTACAGGCGCATGGATTTCTCAGCCTTCACTATTATCCTTTCTCTCAACTTTTCACAAGTCTGGCTGAGAAGGGAAATATTTCTGGAGCTCTCCTTTAAGCCTTGGAGATACCTAAGGGAACAATTCAGGTCCTCCACAAATCACAAAGAGGTAAAAGCAATTCTGTTGAAAATCAAAGAAGGGATAGAAATTGTATGGGCAAATAAAGTAACAATGAAGATATTCAATATGACCTACTTCTTTTACTTCACATTTGAATTACTTTCTGGCCTTTCCTCATCTTTGTTCCCTACATCTTCTCTATACAATATATGTAAGTTCCTCATCTTTGATTCATAGCACAACTTCTTCATTAACTTACGAAGATCATTCCTACAACCAGAGAATTTTTAACACTTTTTTTTCTCTTTTTTCCTTCTAAGGAGTCTTTCAAATAGGGAGTTGATGGGCTTATAAAATATCAACATGGACGTCTCAATTGGATTTGAAAATGCATCCACAAACGTGGTTATGTGGTATGTGGTTTGTTATCCTTGATCTTAAATTGGGTATGTAGTACGTGGTCGGTGATTCATTGGTTCCATCTAATCCAAAGATGGAAAAAAATCTACCTGAATCATCCAGACTCCAGTCGTTGTCTTGAAGAAAATTAAAGATGGTTACTTTGACTAGTTAAGTTGGATATGAACAGTTGAACTGCTTCAAGGTGATTCAGTAAGTAGAAGGAAGTAATTGACAGACTAAATCTCCTAAAGTTGAGGGGAATTTCTTAACAAATTTTGTGAGCATCCCAGCTCTGCTTCTCGACCTTTGATTTCCATCTACAGAGGTGAAAATAAACCCATCACCCTTTGCCAAAATCTGCTGGTGCTGGAGCGTCTTCTTTGGGCTCTCAGAACCAAGACTGAACAAGTAAAATAGCTGAAGATTGGACAGTACATAGAGAACAAAAAGGAATTGCAGCATATCATGCTTGATTTGAATTTACATTTCAGACTTGAGCAGAGCAAGTCAGTCGATAGGTTGCTGGTTGCACATATCGCTTCAATTGATCTAATTTGAGGATTAAAATCAGCTAGAAGCACAAAGCAAGAAATACAACAGAAAAACATATTCAAGTTTCAGTCTCTTCTGCATAGCCGAGCTACTGCTCTACGAAAATCAACTTAAATTACAATCCTATAACTCTTACACTTAACCACTCAATTTGATTGCTTATGCATCCATCTATTTACATCCAAGAGAGACGATTTGTGGCAGCCCTGGACGGAGCAACTACTACTCCATTCTAATTGTCTCGAGCCTTTCCAGCCTTTTCATCTTCTGCAAAAAGAGAGAGAGAGAGAGAGCTAGTTCTAGTAATCTACTAGGAGGCCATTACATATATATTTTTTACATAGCTATCCGGGGTTTTAAAATTCTCCGGCCAATCCTGCTGCAGCTGCAACAACCATGGCAGTACAATCTCAGGTCAGAGTTTCAGAGTTTCTATCTACTGGTGCTTATCGTGCATCGCCAACTTTTGAAGACAGAGCAATCCTGAGCTGTTCCTGAGTGTACACCCTACTTGACATCTTCACAGTTGCTTGTTGGATCATCAAATCCTTCACCACAGACACACTTGCATAATGCACATCCAGGTCTAGCTCCTTGAGAGCTGCCATCAGTCTTGCAGCTGGATGGTTCTTCTTATTGCACTGGATGCGAATCATTGCTTCCCAACCAAGTATCTTCACCTCAATTTCCATGTCCAACAACTTACTTACTTGCTGATTCGAAATCTTGAGATCTTGATCAGCTTGAGGCGGAGATCCAGAGTACCGAGATGCTGCAAGTTCCTTTTTCAGGGAATCTATTTGAGATTGCAATCCCTCCTTGTCAGATTCAGCTGCTTGCAGCTTCGTTCTGAGTTCATTGATGTAGGCAATTGCATCCCCAAGCAGGGAAGCTTTATCCATCTTGGAAACATTGGGCACCACAGCTCTGAGAGCGTAGAACCTCTGGTTGAGCTTCTCGCGCCTTTGTCGCTCTGCTTCAACATGGTTAAGAGGTTCTTCTCGGCCATTAGCAGGTTTCCTCCCTCGCTTCCTGGGTCGCTTCTCCGGCTCGCCTACCCTACTGCTCTCGGCCTCTCGAACAGAAGCATCGAGATCAGATTGATCAGAATCCACAGTTCCACCACTGGATTTCACCACACAAGAAGAAGGCAAGACCACACCAGACGTGAAGGATAACATTCCTTCATTGTTACCTCCTTTCGACGAGGCGGAACGCTTCTTCTTGTCATCAGCCACAAACTGTTGTGAATTATTCGAGAACAGATTACCATTTGCACTGCAGGAGTTTTTCTTACTCTCCCCATAATTCAAAATCTCTCCGGATTCAGGCTTACACGATTGAGCAGAACCATTCCTCGCACTGCTTCCTTCGTATCCGAATTCAGAGAAGTTTAGCTCTCTAGTAAAAAAACTCTGCGTCTGCTGTTGGTGATGATGGTTTTGGTGCTGGGTTTGGACTGATATCGTGCTAGGATTCTCGGTTAAACTACTTGGGCTTTGGTTCTCGAACTGAATTGGCTTCGTGATCTCTTGATTAGTAGGAGTAACAGTAGCAGCAGCGGCAGCAGAAGCAGCTGGGGCTGTATTAACAGAATCCTTAATTTCAATCATCGACGACGGATCCGAAAGCCAGAGGGAGGACGGATCGTTCTCGCCCTGATCGGCCTGAGACGTGGACCAAGGACCCATGTCGGAATTATTGTTGTTGAAATTAAACAAAACCCTAACCTTATTCATCAGATCCGAGCTGTGAAAAATCAATTCCGTCGAACCCAATTCAACCACACCGTTGGCCGAAGGTATACACACCATCGTCCGCAAGCCAAAAATTTGACCTTGTCTCGCCCGCTCGCAAGACGAGCTCGCGAGCCTCTCACCCCCGGCAAGCCACACAGGAGACGATGCGAAGAAAGCCTGACCAGGAAGGCCACTACCGTTGATGAACGACTGCGTCATCGACACAAGAAAGAACCACTCGGTGTCCGTAACCTCTTCATCGACGGGATCGTCTGCAGACGCCGGAACCCCGGAAATCAACGAATTAAGCTCCCTGAGGACCTTCTTCCGGTGCTCCTGCTCCGCCGGCGAAACTGTCACCCTCCGCTTCATCTTATCTTCCTCGCCTTTGTAGTATCCATCACCCCATCCGAGTAGAGAAGCACCGGACATGTCGACGGATGATTGCCAGAATATCGCGTAAGTCCAGCTCTCACGAGCACCCTCGATTAGGGTCTGAAGCCGCTGTTGCAGTGTGTCCTGATTGAAGAACATCGACGTTTGAGATTGGTTGGTAGTCCTTGAAGGGTCAGTGGCAGTCGTCGTCGTCGAAGCAGAAGCTGTAGGCACCCAAGAAAACTGAGAGAGATCGGAAGCCATGAATGCCTCCATCATCGATGCGTTGTCGTCTGTCCAAAGATTCATAACCGGTAACCGGTATTCCGTCATTCCACAAACCTGAAAACTAGATTGTTAGGATGGTTCTACTTGCAAAACTTTTTTTTTCTTCTCTTTTCTTTCTTGCTCTCTCTCTCTCTCTCTCTCTCTCTCTCTCTCTCTCTCTCTCTCTCTCTTTCTCTCTCTGCTTTGGCTTGTCACTCGGCGGTTAAGGAGTGGCGGGAATTACAGGTGGTATGATGAGACATTTGTGGCAAACCGAAAAACCGGAATTGAAAAAGGTGAGTGGTTTCCGGTGAGAGCAAACTTGAGTGGCGCTTTGGGTGGTCGGACAGATTACAGATACGGAAGAAGAGAAATGGAGGTCCAAATCGAAGGCCTAGTTAGTAACAGGTGTAGACGGCAGGCGAGGTATGTCGGAGGTGGGGGTCGATATCTTGATTTGTGGAGGGGAGGATTTTGGATTTGGTTGAATTTGGATTTGGAATGAATTTGGAGTTCATTTGAATTGAATTTTAATATATGTGGGGTAGTCTCTGGCCTCTCTTTCATGACTTGTGACTAACAGACAAAGCCATCGTCTTTCTTCGAAGCATCGCCGATTTAATCGGAACCAAGTAGGAAAGCCGGCGTAGCTAACTAGCTACCCGCAGTTATTCATTTATCATTTTTATCCTTTTTCTTTTCTGAATTTACATTTATGCCATTTGACCTTCGTCTTAGTTGACTATATATGGATGAACGGCTGCACAGATGATTCAGCTAATCTGACTGGTTCAGCTGCTTTAAATTGCTTCGGATAAGTTACTCAAAGAGGCCGAAGGTCGAAGACTCGAAGGGTAGGTGTGGATTCGAGCCGAGTCGAATCGAATAGTACCAGGTTCGATTTTGGCTCGAGACTATTCTACGAGGTTCAAGATCGAATTTGAACTCGGTTTGAGTCAGAATCTTGAGTTCAAGTTCGAATTCGGTTTGAGTCAAGAGTTCATAAGCTCGAATTTGGTTCAGTTTGTTTTATATTTTATAAAAATGTTTTATTATATATTTTGTAAATATTTTATAAAAATAAAAATTATATATAATTTTTATTTTATATTTAAAAAGTTAATAATTATAATATTTTTATTATATATATATATTATTAATATTATATTTTATAAAAATATTTTATTAATTTTTTTATTTTATATGATTATATATATAACTGGCTTGCAAGCCTCACAAGCCGAATTCTAGTAAACTTGAGCTCGATTCATTTAATAATAAAGTCACTGAATTGAGCTCGAATTCGACTGAAATCAAATCAAACCAAACTTTTCACGAACCAGCCGGAACAACTCGTTGTCACCCCTGTTGAAGGATCAACAACCCTTCAGATATGACTGAGCGGCAAGTAAAGTGTACCACCCTTGTAATGGCTGAGCCGCTGAGCGACAGCTGGTTTGTGCTCTCTGGATTTTTTTTTAAAGAGGTTGGAGCAAATGAAATAACCCTTCAAATGACCGACTGATAGGGATAGCCAGTTCAGGATCTCTCAATGTATCACTCACCATAAATTAATAGGCTGTGCAATCTGGGCAGGCTTTGGGTTGGGCATTAGTAAAAATTTAAATAGGCCCGATGCAAATAAACAAGATGAAAACCGTGTAAAATGTAAGAATGGAACCGGTGTGGGGCGGGGACGGGGAGTTTAGGATCTCTCATCTCTGTTCCGGCGAAAATCGCCATCCCTGTCCCCGTCCCTGTTACAGGGATAAGGTTATTCCTATCTTCATCCTCACGGGGTCCTCATTCCCACGGGATCTCCATTTTCTATAATTTTTTATAATGTTAATTATTTAGTTTTTATTTTTTATTTTATTTAAAAAAATAGAAATAAAATAATTAAAATTTATAATTTTATTAGAAAAGATTCAAACATATTTAATTATATTTTTTAAAATATTAATATATACTTATATGTACATATATAATATATGTATACATATATATACATATATATATTAGTGGGGGATCTCATGGAGCGGGGATTAAGGTCCTGGTGGGGTGGGGAGTGCTCTCCCCATTCCCGCTAATAAGGATGAAAATTTCCCCACCCATGTCTCTACAGGGAGAAGATCATCCCCATCCCTGCCCCAATGGAATCGGAAAAAAAAAAAAAAATTGTCATCCCTATTAAAATGTTGACAAGCTATATATGATGAAAACCCTGGAAACTCCAAAATGCCTATCTTTCAGCCGGAGAGAGAGGGATTACTGCTAAAACTTCTTTTAATGATTTCTCCACGGGAGCTCAATCCAAGATTCAGCCATCTCAAATAGGTCCTTACAATGAGTGAGCAAACAAGATTTAATGGATAAATTGTTATTAAGTTGGGATTTGATACGGATATCCAATATAAAGTTCTTTTATATATTCTGTATTTGTTTCCACTAATAGCCTGTTAAACCGGTAGTTGGCCCATAAGTTACTGAACATTTCTATAAGTTTGAGCCTTAATATTCAGCCTAATTACAATAGTTTGATACAATGGCAGCCATGAAAGCATTACTTCACCTGTAAATACTTTACAACTTAATTATTCCGAGAAGATACCCAATTATAGCATAAAGTAAAGGAGCTTCAGATGCATCCAAGAATTGTTAAGCATTGAGTGGAGTAGGAGTGTCAATTGGACTGGATTTGGTCCAATCCGGTCCAGTCCAATGTGAGTCCATTACAAATGGATTTGGTTCAATCTAGTCCAATGAATATTTTGGACCATTTTGGGCCGGTCCAAAGACTGCCCAATCTGTCCAAATTCTTGTTAATTTAGATTGGTTTTAATTCAAACGTGATCCATTGACATCTATGTTATTATTTTCTATCAATGGACCAGACATTGACTCAATCCAATATAAATTCATTATGAATGAACCAGGTCCAATCCAATATGTCATATTGATCCGTCTAGTCCATCCAAATTCAATATGTCTTATTGATCCGTCCAATCTGTCAAAATAGATTTTGATTTGGACGAAATCCAACCCAAAACCGGTCCATTGAAACCCCTAGAGTTAAATATAGGACAACTTTTTTACTTTTAACAGGAAGTAGAGAAGCAAACATGAAGTAGAGAAACAAACAAAACCTTCCCTATTCATCACCTTTAAATAGTTCAACATAATTGAGAGAAACCCTTGGCCTAACCTCAAAATGAAAATGGTCCACAAAGGCAGGCACACACTACACTGAGAGGATACTTTTATACACTCCCCTTCTTTCTCTTTAATACACATTGAGATACACACAAAACCCCAAAAGCCAAGTACATAATCTCTCTCCTTAGCATATGTTAAGTGATCTTGTTATTATCTTTTGGTAAGGATTAATTAGGTTAGTTTTCATTTGCTTTTATGGATCAACATTCTTACACTATAAGGAAGTTTCATGGATAACCATTCAGTGGAGATAGGGTTAGCTGAAGATTATAGTTGTTCAGCAAGCTTTGGAGCTAATAATAATTTTCTACCTCAGTCATAAAATATATAGCGCCTATAACCATTCAATCTATATAGATTGGGATATTATCATTAGTACCAGTCAGTTATATAGGCAAAGTGTTCAGCTAATCCGAATTCCACTCATAAATGATAAATTTTCTCTTTTTTTTTTTTTTTTATTCTCACAGAGATCTACCCTAAATGGGATGGGGATGGAAGTTATTTCCTCCATCAAGGGAATGGAGAAATTTCCATCCACTTGGTGGGGCTCCTTGGGGTCACCAATCCCTGCCCCGCAGATTAATTGGTATTTATTTCTTAGTTATATTTTCATGGGCTAATTGGTAATTAATTACATTTATAGCTTGGATTTATGTTGAGTATATGTGTTTTTCTTATGAATTATTCAATGAATTTGTATTAATGTCTTTAAATATATAATTGAGTTTAATAACTAAAAATAAGAAAAAGTGAATTTAGCATCATAAAAAATAGGCAGAGAATGAGAATCGCCGTGGGAACGGGGCCCCATCCCTATTGACTGACAGAAACAATGATGGAGATGGGGCATATGTGGAGACGGGAACAGTGAGGCGAAGGAAAATCCATGTTCCATACCCTATACCGCCCCGCCCCATTTCTTTTCCCATCTCACACTAATGTAAAGAATCATGATTTCCTACCCACCTGATGCTACAACTGTATATTGGGAATATTTTTCCACGAATTCATGGTAACATGTAAACACCGAAAATGTTCCCAATGTACAGCTGTGGATAGGTGTGGAAAGGATTTTTGTGGATTGCTCGCTATGCAAATTAAAACTAATCCATATTTTTTTCTTGGGTAAAATATAAAAACTTTCCTTGAAGTTTCTGACGATCATAAAATTCTCCCCTATAGTTTTATTTTAACAAATACCTCCTTTGAACTTTTGAGAAACTCAACAAAAACTTCCCTTTTTTTATTGCCCTAGACAGGAACGTTGGATTGATGCACCAGTTTTTTCCAAATATCCATTCTACTCTTTTATAAATTATTTTACATACAAATTTATTAAAATAACTCCATTTTAATTCAACAAAAAAACATATTTCAGTGATTTTGTATATAAAATTACTGAAATGATCATTAAAAGAGGTTTTTGTTGAATTAAAATAATTTTGTATGTAAAATAATTTATAAAATGATAGAATGGGTATTTGGAAAAAAATGGTGCATCAATCTAATGTTTTCCGTCTAAGACATTGACAAAAGGGAGGTTTTTGTTGAATTTCTCAAAAGTTCAGGGGAGATATTTGTTAAAATGAAACTATAAAAGTGCTTTTTAGGTTTTTGTATTTTACCCTTTTTTATTTGAGTTGGATTGGAAAAACAATCCATATTTTTTAATGGATTTTGTGTCTCTTGCAACTACAAAAATTCCAATATTTTATGCATAATAATTCGAATACATCCAATTGCCTATGAAAAAATTAGTTGTGTGTCTCTTTCTTTGAAATGTTAAAATCTGCCTCTACGGGACCAATCAAACCTAAAAGTATTTTTAACCCTTCTTCGAGTTCACATCAGTTCTCCACAGGGGAGTGCCCCACAACGTCCCACAGCACATTCCATCCATGTATTAGGAACCTCTCCCATCATAATACAAAAAATGATGAGGCATCAATGAGAGATGCTCTCAATACACAGTTGGGATATGTTGTGGAACGCTGTGGAGTACTATCATTAAGAGATGTTCCTAATACAATGTTGGGATGTGTTGTAAGATGTTATGAGGCACCTCCATGTGGTAGGCTGATTTGAACTCTCCATTGTTACTGATTCTGGAATTGTGTGACTCAACTGCTCAACAGTAAATTAAACTTGCCAATAGATTCTTTGGTTGGGCCCCAAAGACTTTGAGACACTAAAGCCTTTTGGCCCACCATTAAGCCTTTGGTGAAGTGGTCAGAACTAGACCTGTTCATGGGTCGGGCCAGGCTTTCCATCTATATTAACAGATTTTTCTAAGGCCCGACCATTGGGCCTACAACTTGGGCCCGAGCCTGGCTCTCATAAAAATCCGGAAGCTCAGGCCTAGGCCTGAGCCTGAAATTTAGCCCATGTTGTTACTACTGCTGAAGAGGCTGAATAGAGAGAGAGAGAGTGAGAGAGAAATTATAAAGAAAAATAAAAAAATGTATATTAAATTATAAATATATATATATATATATATATTTCAATAAATATTATATTATTTATATATTTTATATAATATATAAAATACATATTATGTATTTTATAAAATATATAATGTTGAGTCGGGCCAGGCCAGGCTCGGGCTGGGCTTTTTTGACAAATCCCAAGCCCGGCTTGTAACATAGTCGGGCTTACTGTGTTAGGCCCGAGGTCAGGCCCGTAGGCCCAATTGCATGACCAAGCCCGACCGGGGTGCGGGCCGGGCTGGGCCAGGCCATTGGGCTACTTGGCCCATGAACAGGTCTAGTCAATACCTGATGTAGAAGATGAACACAGCTTCAGCTTCAGTTAGCGCAAGGCCTTGCATTGGGAATATCTCCCCATCAAATAAAGTATATAAGTATGGAGATATTCCCAATGCAAGGCTGTTCAAATGGGCCTTGCACTGACTGAAGCCGATCTCATAGAAGATCTGGTTAATTTTGCAACTAGAGATGGTAGATGAGTTCAGCATCTATCAAGGTAGTTGGTGCTCACACCGTTTGATCAACCCCTTGCTACCTTGCATTGGGAATATCTCCCATGAAATGAATCACATAAGTACGGAGATATTTCTAACGCAAGGCTGTAAAGGCTGTTGGAAGCCCTGACCGAAGTCGGGCTCTTAGTAGACAAAAGCCCTTTTCTCTTAGCATTAGGGTTGTTCATAAGAAGGCCCAACCCAACCAAACCGACCAACCCAGACCGACCCAACCCGAGTTGGCTAGGTTTTCATAAGCACCGGTCGGTTTCGGGTTGTACAAATTCATAAACCGATGGTTCATGTCAATTTCGGTTTTCTTGTGTGAAAACTGAAACTGACCCGAACCGAACCGACTTAGTTCCTACTTAACTAAGTTGCCTCTATCCCAATTCCTAAATACAACCTAACCTACTCTTCTAGTTCCTATTTAACTAAATTGTCTCTATCCTCGTTTCTATAGTCTTTTACACCAAATAGGCAATCAATTAGGTAATTACAATTAGAATTAGGAGTCCTTTTTTACTTAGATTAGAACTTAGAAAGTTTCTTGAAATATACAAATTTCAGCCTTCTTTCTATAAAACAGTTTGGCTTTCTATTTTCTTGATAACTTTTGTCTTCTATTCTAAATCTAACTTTTTAAATATGTTTCCAGAAAATATCTTAAAAACTTTAGTTTTCAGTTTTCAATTTTTAGAATAGATATTTCCTTCTAGGCTTCTATGTCCTTTTTGTGCAGGAGCAAAACCGAAACCGACCCAACCCGACTCAAACCGACCCAGGTCAGTTTTTCTTAACACTAGGTCGGTTTCGGTTTCCATCTCAGGTAACCTGACCCGTGAACAGCCCTACTTGGCATCATTAGTGGAGACTAGGCTGCGTTTGGTGAGGTTTCAAATAAATGCCTTAATTTTAAAAGCCAAAAGCATCCCCAAAAGGTGCTTCGTGAAAATGCAGTAAATAATACCAGAAGTATCCCTCATCGAGTGAAAAACTCAAAAACACACTCACCCCATTTCTTCCCCATTTTCCCCTTTGTCTTCAACTGTTTGAACCTACAACGATGGCAAGCTTCAAGCAAGTATGATATTCCACTCGTTTTTTTTTTTCTTTTCTTTTTATATTACTAGTACTTAAGCACATGTGTTGCACGTGAGAAATTTTTCTTTAAATTAATTACTTAAATTTTAGATATATCATAGTTAAGATACAAATTGAAAATAAAAAAATAATAATTCTATGTCAATTTCTCTCATTATCTTTCTCTACCTATCGTTCTTCTTCAATCTCTCTCATTCTCTTTCTTGGTCGATCTCTCATTCTCCCTTAATTTATATCATTTTCCCTCAGTTCCTCTCTCTCTTCCTCTCTTGTTTTTTTTTATTTTCTTATTTTCTTACACACTTATATGGTATTAATCAGATTGTATAAAAGAACATGAAATCAACTTGGTGTGGTTTAAAAATTATTACACCAAATTGATAAAATTCACAAGAAACTCTTGGCTATGAAATTTACACCAATTGGAGAACGATAAAAATTGAAAGAGAATGAGACTTTGACCGAGAGGGAGAGTGAGGAAGAAGAATGAGAAAGATTGAGGAAGAACAATAGAGAGAGAGAGAGAGAGAGAGGGGTTTTGATTTGACTACAGACCGAAGAAGAGAGAGTGGGAGAGTCAGAGGGAGTGGGAGATCGAGAGATGACTGTGAGAGTGAGAGAAGGGAGGGAGTGGGAGATAAACTAAAAACCCATTTTCGATATAGGTTCTTTGATGTGTCTAACATGGAATAAGAGTCCCATGTTGGCAACAGTCACATAAGCCTTTGATGACATGGCGGGGGCTTTTATAATTTGAAATGTAGAGTCGATTTTCAGAGCTTAGTTGGTTTATGGACCAACCTGCAAGCTAATTTTAAATGTACAACCAATTTTGACTATAATTTTCCCTTTAAATTATATATTTCATTTACATTATATAACATATTTTTTACTTATCACACTTATTTTTTTTTTTGTTTATGGTATCATTTTACTCAAACCACTAACCCACCATGTAAAAGTAAAAATTATTTGATTTCTAGGTTGACATTAAATTTTGTATTACATTTCTATCATTGAAATTGGCTTTCCATTTTAATCATTAATAAAAATACTTCTTACATTTCATAGTTATTTATTTTAATTTTTTATTATTTAATTATGGCATTATTTATTAATCCATTCGACCCCAAACGGTCAAATTGCTTGCCCACCACTTGGAGGGAAGAAAATGGTTTTATTTTCAAATTATATTTCAAAATAATTATTTTATAATATTAAAATTAATATATGGATTTAATTACAAGAATTTAATGATGAGAAAAATATATTTTAAATATAGAATTTAATGAGAGAATAGAAAATATTTTTATTTCTAATTGGTTTTAAATTTTACATTCTATTTTCATCATTAATAAAAATAATTCTTATGAAACATACTTATTATTGTTTAATATGTATGTTAAAAATTTTCTCAATTTTTTTTAAATTTCTATTTTTTTTTCATTTTATATATTTTTTAATTTTATTATTTAAACGTGGCAACATGGATTAACCCATTTGATCCAAAATGATTTAATTTCTTACCACCACTTAGATGAAAACACTATTTTTTCTACATAGATTTTAAAGGTATAAGCTTTTATGTTATTGAAATTATTAATTTATTAATTACAGATTTAATTAATAGAACTTAATGATGAGAAGAAATAAAAATCACTTAAATATATGGTTCAATGAATATGAATGCAAGTTAATATCTTAAATGTTGGATTTAATGAGAGATGATTAAATGCATTGGATATATTTAAATTAACTCTTTTCAACTCATTTAATATCAAGAACCAATTACCCTATTTGCCCTCAATTTTTTATCACTAAATTTAAATATAGAGGGGTAAATATTGTCCTTAGAAAATTCTAGAAATATTCTTGACTTTATAAAGTAGTATAGATTAATTGAAAGGCGATTTCAACCATTCCATCTCATATATTTTTTAATCAAAAGCATCTAATACCGTTTTTTTGCGACATACCATGTGTGAATAGGGATGGCAATTTTCCTCATCCCTGATGGGGACCTGACTTTCCCTACCCGATGGGGTCAGGGATGGAGATTGAGGTCCCTACCCTGATCTTGATGTAAATTTATTTTTCGAAAAAGTATTGTTATTTAAAAAAATTCGAAGATTCAGGTCCCCACGGGGAACCCATCCCCATCGGGGATCAAGAATGGAGGACAAATTTTATCCCCAATGGAGATTGAGGATGGGGATGGGGTTAATTTTAGAATCGCATGGGGTCGGGGACGGGGAATATGATCCCCACCCCATTGCCATTCTAATGTATGAACCCCCCCCCCCCAACTTTTTTTTTTCATTTTATTCAAGCAATATGTGGTTATCTTGGAAACTCCCTAATCCCTCCAAACCGAACCACATAACCCAGTTTTGTTATCAGATCTGTATGATGGACTGTATCTGTATCACTGTATGAACCTGTGAACCACATACCCCGGTATGACAACATCCACGGAGTTATCAACTTGTTGGCATCTATTAAAATGCAGTTTATGGGCTTAAATTAGTGTTTATATTGGCTAAAACCCGTTTTGAATCAAGCAATATTGTCAAATAGGTGCTTTTCTTAATAGAAAAAAAGTCCCAATAAAGCACTTTTTGTACAGCGTTTTTTAAATACTTTTTCAAGAAGAGCTTCTAGAAAAGCCATTAATTTAGAGGCAAGAAGCACCGCCAAATGCAGCCTTAATCATTTGTACCCAATCCCCCCCCCCCGGGGTATTTAGTTTTCAGAACTTTCCATTTTTAATAAAATTTTCAGGAAAAAAATGGAAGGAAAAAGGATAGAAAACATAAATGAAGCCATGAAAAAGCTTCAACAAACTTAAAACAAGCTCAACCATCGACGTTCTTCTTCTCAACAACCATAAAAAATTGTCCAAGCATATGCAATCAAGTCTTTTGCTTTGATTTCTTCTTCTCAACAACCATGAAAAAGCATATGCAACCATCAAAAATTCTAAAGTGATGTCCCCAGACCTCTCATCTTAGCGCCTATACTATATTCTAAAGTGATGTCCCCAGACCTCTCATTGCTTCAATCTTTATATTTATTTTTATATATAGCTGGCTTTAGCTTAGCTCAATACGTTTGCATGCATAGTGATCAAGCGTCTATATTGGCTATTGAATTCAAGAACATTACACACTAAAGCTAAATCTCGTTATATTGTTGATCAAATTTCGATTGGGTGCAGATTTTATACCTAGTTCAATTTGCATTCCTACCTGATATAAAATTTGCACATTTTGTCTATCATGTCTTCATTTTTTCACACAAAGTGGGAACCACATTATCTTAAGTGGAGGTTATGTCATTTTATTTCTCACAAACAAATAAGCTCAGTTTGGAAGAGTGCAAATGTAAATATGTAGAGTGTAAAATCTTATATTTTTTATTATTTTGTATATATTTATACTGTGCATATTCGCATTAGTATTCTTTCCATACTGAGCCATTAAAAAAAGTCCAATCCATAGCAAAAGTAAACCAAAATTTACACTCAACCCTAATACACTCTCATCCATTTACACTATTAAAAATGAAATATGTAATATACAACCATGCAGTCTAAACAACTCATTTGAATCAAATTTTCAATTAGAGGTGAAATTCTATTTAAAGATATAGATAGTAATATTGACATGCTTCAGTGGATGAGGCATTTCTTTAAAATTTTACTCAATTTTCTACCTATAATTTAATTCCTACACCATCCCACTAAAGTTTATCCATGTTAATATAGGATTGTCACCGAGTCAGAACTTAACTTCATGGTTGTGGTAGGGACTGTGTAACTAATAATACCACCCTATGTCACCATCCACGCAAAAGAAAGAATATTTAGGCTCATTTTGGAAGGGGTACAAATACAAATGCCTAGAGTGCTTAACCTTTCATTTTGTATTATTTTATATGTATTTATACCGTTTATATTTGTATTTGTATTTTTTTCAAATTGAGCTTTAGGCTGTGTTTGGTTGCAGTGCAAATTTATTTGCATTAGTACGAATGCATGGGAGTGCAAATGTAAAAAATGCAATTTTTTGTTTAATTTTATTTTGGATTTTACTTTATTCTCCTTTTTGTCTTAATTTACTTCATTTGTATTGTTACGGTTTTGCATCGGTGTAAATTTATTTGTATTGCAACCAAACATAGCCTTAGGCTCAGTTCAAAAGAAGTACAAATATAAATATGTAGAGTGCAAATTATTGTATTTTGTATTATTTTACTGTACATATTTCTGTTTGGTTGCAATGCAAATAAATTTGCACTGATGCAAAACCATGGCAGTGCAAATGATTTGAGTGTAAATTCTGACATATTTTTGTTTCTTGGTTGCAGTACAAACAAATAAACTAAGACATTAAACAAAATAAAGTAAAAATCCAAAACAAAATTAAATGAAAATCTGCATTTTTTACATTTGCACTCCCATATATTTATGCTAGTACAAATAAAATTGCATTGCAACTAAACACAACCTTAATGATTGCAGTGCAGATATACTTTTGTGGCAGATGTGGGATGTTATTATTGGTCACGGAGCCCCTAATCATAACCATGAAGGCAAGCTAATCCAGATTTAAGAAAACTCCAAAAATCGACCTGGTCAATGGGATCTGACCCAATAAGACCCGATTACAAGTTTACAACTAACACCTTCAACTTCAAATTCTCTCGTCTTTAATCTCACTTCAAATATCTCCCATAAAATGAAAATTTTCATATTTAACATAAAATTTTTATAATTAAATGTTGGAAAGCAACTGCTAATATTATATATTTATGACTATGTATTCGGTAAGGCTGATAATGAATTAATGATGACCAATATGCATGTGTTTCTACCAACGATATGTGTTTCCATGTAATGGATTTGGATCTTTTTCGGGTTGAGAAAGATCTAATTTGACCCGAAATGTATTATATGATTGAGACTATGGGTGTAAATCGATTGGATTATGATCCGAGATTCAATTATATTTGGTCAAATTCAAATCACTTTGGTCGGATCTTCATATCAGATGATCTGATTCGATGTGTTATACATTTATAAATATAAATATACATATATATAGTTATTTATTTATTTATAAATATATTATTTATATTATATTTTTATAAATTTGTTATATTATTTATTTTTTATAAAAAACATGTATGTATATAATAAAAATTATTAAAAAATATTTATATTTTTTATTTTATTCTTTATTTAAATTGATATATTTATTTTTTCTTTTAATAATCTATTAATTTTTTCTTTTAATAAAGATCTGATATGATTCAAATCCAAATTGAATCCTATCAGACCCAATCAAATCTTTGGATTGGATCGAATCCAACATAAACAGTACCGGCTTGGATTCGAATATAATCTAATAAAACTTACCCCTTAATATTTCTGGAATTTTGTGATAATAAAACTTACCCCTTAATATTTAAATTTATTGATAAAAATGGAGGCAAATAGGGTAATTAGTTATTGATATTAAATGAATTGAAAAGAGATAATTTTAAGATATTCAATGCATTCAATTATTTTTCATTAAATCCAGCATTTAAGATATTAATTTGCATTCATCATTGAATCATATATTTAAGCCTTCTTTGTTTCTTCTCATCATTAAAATACTTTTAAAATCTAATTGGAAAAAATAGTGTTTTCATCTAGGTGGTGGTAAGAAATTAAACCATTTGGGTCAATTGGGTCAATCCATGTTGTCACAATTAAATAATAAAATGAAAAAATATAGAAATTAAAAAAAGTGGGAATGTCTTTAACATCATATATTTGACATATTAAACAATAATAAGTATGATAAACAATGTTTTAAAAACCATCCCGCCTTTGCCTTCGATTCATAGGTCACTAGTTCAATTGTCAAGGTCAAACGAATCAAACTGCTCTACGTCAATACTATGCGTGTGTGTGCGTGTAAAAATACATATTTTATCAATAAATAGTATAATTATATTTTACATATATCATAGTTAAGCTTTACATATATTTTATAATAATGTTTTACATATATTACATATAATATATGTATTATGTTACATTTATTTATGTTTTTAATTTTTTTTATTTATAAAAAATATTAAAAATTGCAATTTGGGGCCAAAAAATGGTTTTTTTTTCACAAAAATAGAAAAGCAATGCGCATAATGCCCTTGGGACTAGGGGTATCAATTGAACTGGATTTGGTCCAACCCGATCCAGTTCAATGTGAGTCCATTATAAATGGACCAAGTCCAATCCAATCCAATGGATGTTTTTGGACCAATTTGGATTGATTCAATTCAAAGTCTGAACCATCAATCTGTTCATATTCATTTTGATTTATATTGGTTTCAACCCAAACTTGGTCCATTGGCACATATATTCTTATCTTATATCAATGGACCAAATATTGGCTTAATCCAACCTAATCCAATATAAATGTGTTACGGATGGACCAGGTCCAAGCCAATTTAATAAATATATTGGACTGGATTGGTCCAATCCAATATGTTTTGTTAATCCATCCAATCCGTTCAAATTGATTTTGGACAGGACGGGGTCCAATCCAAAACCAGTCCATTGACACCCTTACTTGGGATATATAGATCTTGAAAAGTTTCTAAAAAAAAAAAGATAACCCCAATCAACTAGACATCGGAGTGCAAAATTATGACTTCCAAAAGTTTACACAACCTACGACTTGGTTACTGGGTAGAATAGGTCAATGGTTGAACCACCCAAGTTAAGTGTTTTTTAACCAAAAGGGGAGGGGGGGTTCAACAGAACCAAACCTAGAATCAAGGTTGAGTAACAGTTCAAATGATTCAATTGAGCAGGTCAACAAGTTGAAAAAATTGATTATAAATAAGAAATGTTTCTATTAATGATGAAAATTAAATGTAAAATTTAAAACCAATTGGAAGTAAAACTATTTTCCTCTTATCTCTCATTAAATCTCATATCTAAGGAATATTCTCTTATTAAATCTTATATTTAAGATATATTTTTCTCATCATTAAATTCTACTAATTAAATCCACAACATTAATTTTAACAATATAAAAAAATATTTAAAAAAATAATTTGAAAACAAAACCATTTTCTTTCCTCTCGGTGGTGGGTAAGCAATTCAACCATTTGGGATCAAATCCGTTAATAAATGATGTCATAATTAAATAATAAAAAATTAAAATAAATGAAACATATAATACAAAAATAAATAATTGGGCATGTCATTAATATTGTATATTCATTATATTGAACAAAAATAACTATGAAATGCATGAAGTATTTTTGTAAATGATGAAAATGGAATGCCAAAATTAAAATCAACCTATAAATGAAATGATGTCATAGTCAAATAATAAAATTTTTAAAAATAGAAAATATAAAGAATCACAAAAATAAATATTATACATAAGATATAATTTTATCAATAATGGAAATGCAATACAAAATTTAATGTCAACCTAGAAATCAAACTATTTTTCTTTTTGGGTCATGGGTTGGTGGTTTAGGTCAAATGGATTAATCGATGATATAATAGTTAAATAATAAATATTTAAAAAATAATAAAAAAGTATAAATAATCAAAAGAATATGTAAAAATTATATATTAATTATGTCAAACAAAAATTAAATGTGATAAGTAAAAATTATGTATATTGTGTAAATGAAATATATAATTTAAAATTGAATCGTAAGCTATTTTCTTATTTAAATGGTGGATAAATAATCCAACTTTTCAAAGAAATTCATGATGTCATAATTGAATAATAAATATTTAAAAAATGATAGAAAACAAAGATAAAAAAGTACAGAATTTTGTCAAAGCATACATTTCAAAACATTTCTAATGTTATATAATTATCATATTAAGTAAAAATAATTGTTAAAATAAAAATTATTTTTATTTAAGAGAAAAATGGAATACAAAATTTAGTAGTAGTAGTAGTAGTAGTAGTTGTTGTTGTTGTTGTTGTTGTTGTTGTTATTGTTATTGTTACTACTACTACTACTACTACTACTACTACTACTACTACTAATAATAATAATAATAATAATAATAATAATAATAATAATAATACTAATAATAATTGTTGTTGTAATTTAAAACTTTTGTAGGTGCACATTTAGTACAAGTATTTAAGTTTATTTTCAACCATATTGTTATTTTTATTAATTTTCAATTTTTATCCTAATTATGATATATCTAAAATTAAAGTAATTAATATGAAAAAAAATCCATACTTGCAATGCATGTGCTTAATTACTAGTTTTGAAAAGTAAGCCAATGAATAGGTAAATATATCATATGGCATTTTTAATTTGATTGTTTTTCTTTAAAAGTTAATTTTATGGATTGACATCAAAGTTTAATATGTCACAAATATTCATTTTTGCACTATAGTATGAGTCTAACTACACTTTATAAAAAAATTTGAAAGATTTATCAAAAATGTAAAAAAACATTGAAAAACCCTTTTAACCATGCACAAAATTAATATTTTTAAGGCTTGAATATGATATTTGAAAGACATCACATTCAATTAACTTGTGACCAACCAATTGGTATCATAAATGCGTTAACCAATTGAATAGTCAAAGCTTTTTCAGTAGCATATCTTTTCCACGTCATAGTGTTTCCCTTTTTTAATAAACAAAAAAAAAAAACACTCAAAACACAAAAGTACTTGTTGATTAAGTGGTTGCTAAAAGAAGCCATGTTTGATGATTAAGTGGTTGTTAAAAGAAGTACTTATTGCATAAGTACTTGTTTTAATAATCACTTAAGTTTGGTGACCCACTTGCCAAATCACTTATTATGTTTTTAAGAACTTTTTGGGGTGGGGATGTTTGGTAAGTTACTTTTCTTATAAGTGCTTATATTGACATAAATGACAATTTTAGCCATCACTTCACTTATACATATATACAATGCTTTTCACATATTATACTATACATTTCAATAAAAAAACACCACATCATGACAATTAAGAGCCCGCATAGACCCATAGCCACATGGACCCAATTGATGATGATGATGATGATGATAATAATAATAATAATAATAATAATAATAATAATAATAACAAATAATGAATAATATTGATAAATAACAATAATAATAATTTAACAAATATTGAATAGTATTTCTAGAAAATACTTTCAAAGCACAATTTTCACAAAATACTTTCAGAAAGTGTTTTTAAGGTGTAGTTTTCACAAAATACCTCTAGAAAGCATTTTCGATGTGCAATTTTCATAAAATACTTTTAGAAAGTGCTTTTAAGGTATAATTTTCACAAAGTACTTTCAGAAAGTACTTTTAAGGCACAATTTTCACAAAATACTTTCAGAAAGTGCTTTTAAGGTACAATTTTCACAAAATACTTACAGAAAACACTTTCAATGAGTAGTTTTCACAAAATACTCCAAAAAGTGCTTTTAAGGTGCAGTTTTCACAAATTTAATTTCTTAGATTTTCATTACAAATAATTCAAAGCTATTAGAATATCGTCTGATACTGTCAAGCTTTAAATTTAATATTCAGGAACTCCAAGATTTCTTAAATCAAACCAAAGCTAAATACATGCTTTGTACTTAAAATATTGATCTTACTCATCAAGAAAACTTCTCTCTTGCAATAAGCTGAAAGACAATGATGGTGTTGTTTTTACACTGGCACACATAGTGAGTTCAGCTCACCTCTTCAAGTAACCCCACTATTCCAATCTTTGGCAGCTGGAATTTCAAGCCCAAGATTTTCAGAAAGTGTAAGTTGTTCTATTATTCTGATCTTTGGACTCTCATACAATAAAATGTAAAGGTTATGGCCTCTAAATACAGACGGCTAACGATGAAATGAATTAAAAAGCAAAGCATTTCATTATTAAAAAATGGTTCTCCACAAGAGAAGGAAAAAGGAAATTGGATAACCACCATATAGCCATTGTCCCAAACATTGTAGAAAGCACTATGATCTTACAATGTGTTCTACGAGGGTTATAAGCACTAGCTGATTTAGAATCCACTTATCCACTTGGAAAAAAAAAGCCTTAACTTCTCTGAGAATCAACCTTAGGAGCCGAGAACACTCTTGGATGTGGCTGGATCACGTACCATACACAGATCAGAGGACCCAGGTGCTTTACCCGGTGTGGGTACTCCGATGCTTAAGTTAGCAAAGAGTGATTGTGAGCTTGAAAGCTTATAAGTGAGAGAGCTAATGAGCTAAATCGTGCATACCTTGTAAGGTTGGAGGTGAGGCCCTTATATAAGCGAGTTGTCATAGGCTTCACAAAACACATCCAAGATCCCTGGCTTGAGTTACTCAAAGTTCGTTTTGCACCCGGAGATAGATTTTGTGTGAACTGATAAGTCTAATCGAGTCTGTCCGATCCAAGTAGAATAAGGATAAGGCTCGCTGATGTGCGACGTGATCCAAAAAAGGTCGGAGATACCTGGCTAGCTTCTAGAAGTGGGCTACATGGCACCTCGGCAAGTCGAGACACCACGAGCTACTTGGATCTCGGTCTTGGTCAAGGTGCCCAAAATGCTTGCACTGACCTGACCTAATGAGATAGCCGAAAGTGTTAAGTTGTCGTTCAATCATTAAATCGGGCCAAATTATCCCTCATCAATATCATTTCCCAAAACTACCATTGATTATGTTATATATAAAGGGATTGAAATTACAAAGTATAATTATAGCGAAAAATATGTCAATAATAAAAATCAATCAAGAGTTTTTATTAGATAGTGAAATTTTCTTTAAGAGAAAAAACTATTTATTTTTTCTTTCCCTTATAGTTTCATGGAAACATGGAGAGTAGTAGAGTACGGTTGACCGAGGCCGATCCAGATGCCCCATATTATACCTATAAAAAAAAAAAACCCCATATGATGAGTTTGGGTAAACAAAGCCCAACCTTTCCTTTCGTATTGGAGTAGCCAACCTCTTTGACAACTTTTCAATTGCCGGTGACAGTCTTTTTCTGCCTAAGACTGGTGAGATTTGGCGAAGTTTATATTCTTTAATTAACACGATAAGCTAGATTTACTTCCACTGTTTGGCGTCCAAACCAAGCGATTCACCAATATTAACGACAAAAAGATTAGGGAGAATGACCAATCAGTTCAGATCAGAATTTTATAATCTCCAAGTACTGGGGAATGCATCAGACTGTGAATTGATGTCAAATTCACCGGTAGGATATGGTTTATAAAGAGGAAAGGAATAATAAAAGGGGATAAAATTCAGAATTCTGCATGGTATGTATAGGATTTTTTTGCCAAGTGGCAAGTAAAGTTTGACTGATAAATGATCGTAAAAGGCCACAAAAAAGTGGCAGAACAGGTGGACCACCTGTGTTGGTGATTCAAATTCAATAATTACCTCCTTCAATATAAAATTCGCAAAAATAAAAACGGCCGACAATTGCAATTGGTCTACAGTCTACCAGACCAGTACTAGTCTCCACTGTCCATCCACACCCACTTGGCAACTGGCATTGTTATCTCTGGTTGTCTTTTAGCCGCAAAAACATAAAGTTTTGAAAAAAATACGCGACTCAGAAAAAGCAAATCGGCGATTCTAGTTTTCCCATAAAATATAAAAATATTCCCCGCTGCCCACACGAGCCACAATTTTTCAAATGATTTTCATTAATAGTTCACGGCACGTTTTGCTCGATGCGTGTCGTGAGAACAACATTTTTATTTGCAATGACACGTGTATTAATCATCTTTACGCGTTGCTGGACAGAATTCTCCGTATGCTACACGGAGATGGTAACAATGTAACATACGCGCGCATTGTACAACATTTGATTCACAGTTCACACGGGCTCTGCCAGTGCTCGATATGTATTGGGGGAGATCCTGCTCTGGCTGAGCCGGACAATAATCGTAACGGTTACGGATGTGAGGACAGAAAGCAAGTCTACACGTGGCAGTTAAGTGAAAAAGGAGGTTGAACGTCGTGAAAGTAGTGAAATGTAGCCCGTGCGGTTGGAAAATTTACCTCGTGCAATTACGTTTTGCCGAAATTTCGCAATCAAGCGGTGAATATTGGTGGGGCCACGGAAGGTGAAGGATCACTTGGGTGGGACCCGTTTCTCTGACGTTGGTTGAAGGTTGAAGGTTCAGGCCCCCTCAACTAATATCTATGGGTCGGGAGACGGGATATTTAATTGAGTACGTAGCTAGCCTTTTTTTCAAAAGCAAAAGCGAAGAACTACTAAACCACATGGGCCCCACACCCAGGATAATAACATGGTATTTTTTTTTTTTTTTTTTTTCCTTTTACTGTTTTTTGATGGGTGATATTGTCTAATAACTATTGCACCACAGTTCACAAAACTCGACACAGATTCTGATCCTTTGCACCTGAAAGCAGTTGAGGAGGGCACAGGATAATTCCTTCGTTGTGGGATCAATCATTTTGTTGTACGCTACTTGTAAATACAAGTTAGAGATTGAAAGATTGAGTGACAGTAGGCTATATCCTACAATGTTTTAAAAACCACTCGAACACGGTCCAACCAATGTCTGGACCAACGGGTCAATGATTCAGTCGCCTGAATCAGTGGATTGTTGATTAAATCAACGGTTTTTGGGTGAAAGAGAACTGGTTGTTTGACTGATTTCCGGGTCAATCAGTCCAACCATCCGGTCTAGTCCAGTTTTTAAAACCATGATATCCTATATACACTTCATGGTAATTTCGGTTCTACTACCAACAAATGCTTACAACACTCTTCCATAAATATCATGACAGCTGCAGAGGGAGATGTTCCCAATGTGCAGCTGCAGTAGCCAAACAGTGTTGAGAGCATTTTATTGGTAGCGGATCCCTACCTATTTTATGGCTGTGGAAAAATGGAGTTTGGATCTGGTCCCAATATACTCCCAACAGCCATTGCAGCTAGGGGTGTTCATGAAAAATCGGAAACCGATGGTTAACCTATAAAAGTTATATATTTTTATAATATTTATAATATATTATATATCATTTATTATTTATAATATAAGATTATACATATATTTATATAATATATATTATAAATATAAAAAACCAAAAAATTGAACCAGTCAAAAACTGAAACTGACGGGCCGGTTAACTGGTGGTACCGATTCAGTTTGCAAAAATTACCCATGATTTGGTTAGCCGAACCGTAGACACCCCTAATTGCAGCCATGTATTAGG
Source organism: Nelumbo lutea (assembly GCF_056320005.1). NCBI lineage: Eukaryota > Viridiplantae > Streptophyta > Magnoliopsida > Proteales > Nelumbonaceae > Nelumbo > Nelumbo lutea. The sequence goes on from NC_142684.1 coordinate 211,593,353, forward strand.
AATATCTCTCTTGTATTTCATTGTGAGATGTTCCAGATGCAGGGTTGCAATGGCTGTTGTCTGTTGAGACTGGTTATTGGGAGTACATCCGGACTCAAAAAAATAATATATCCCATAACTACTACAACAGCTATCAAATTCAGCTAAATGGTTTAGGCTGCATTTGGCATTCCTTATTCTAAAGGCTTACTTATTTCCTTTTTACTGATAAAATGGCTCTTATAAACACTGAGTTTTTAACTACAAAAAGAAGATAAATTTTAAAATAAGGAATATCAAATACAACCTTAATGTCCGATCTAAGCCTGAAAAATAAATATATTAAAATCTATTTTTAATAGAAAAAAGGAAAAACTGACTCTTTAACTTTTTTTTGGTACATGTATAAATAATAATAATAATAATACACAATTACAGGAGATACTCCCGATCTACGGTTGTTTCAAAGATCCCAGGTAGCTGCGACTAACATTGATAATGGAACTCTTCTTTCCGAAAGGTCAATTATAGAACATAGTATCTACTAATCTACATGAAGATTGAAGATTAAAAAAAGTAATTACATTCCGTACACTGTTAGGTTAGGAATCGTATTTTTGGGCTTTGTTTTGGATTTTCATTATTATGAGGCAATCGAGATTAATTAAGACCCTTTTGATGCTAATAGCGTTTAGATTGGATAAAACAGGTTGGAATTTGGAACAGCTTTAATTTGTTTAAATGGAAAACAAATTTTGAACAGGAATTGGGAATTGGGATAGGGGCTTCAGCCCATGGACACAACAACAAGTTGTCGAGTGGCCCACCATGTCCTTTTATTTGGAAATATGTTTCTCCAATCCAGCCTAGTAATGTGATGATGGGCTTAATATTTACAGTTAGGGCTGAGGGAAATTCCACTGTATCTAACCTCATTATTGACCTATTAATGGTGTTGGGTAATAACACCACGTGTCCCTTTAAGTCACGAGATTCCTCATTAATGGGTATGCTTTTGGAGCAATATTTGGTGAAACAAACAAAACAGACCCGAGACATCTCGGTCAATAGGAACGAACAAATTAAAATAGATTTCGAAGCTTTCTACACATACCCCACATAGCTTTTTATTTGTCTTTTTAGTTAAAATAAAGAAAAGAATATTGAACGCATTGGTTCACACTCTCTTACCCCACGCTCATGTCGATATGTCATATGTCATGTCCTCACAGCCAACCTTTCCTCTTTGTCACTTACTACCCGTTTGTTTTCTTAAGACTTAAGTACCATTGTTATATTTAATTAATTAAATATGCCAATATTTGGATGGAAATTTTGATTTGTCAAAAATACTTCAGGATTTGGGGAATCACTATTTGTTTCAATGTAAAATAGGGAAAAAAATTTGGGTTGAATTATTTGATTTATGCATTTACTTCTTGTACCACGAAAACTTGTCGTTTACATCAAAAACAAATTAAAAACTACAAACAACATTTCTATATGGAACGTTTGAGATATGCCCTACCCTTTCTAGTGGGGAAAGAAGAATTATGCCCTCTTTATAAAGAGGAGTGAACTTCTTTGAAAGGAGAATTTGAGTTTTCCATTTGTATCTTAAATATATTGTTACCATCAAATCTATAATACCGAAGTATTTTGCTCAGTTAAATCTCATTCATGAATTTTGATAAATATCACTTTATTCATTAACACATTTATAATACCGGTTGATTGGTCATAAGTTTTTCAGATATTATATCTTTTGGTATTATAGTCGAACGCATTTCCTTTTCATACGTGGTATGCTTTGACTCTTTCAAAAGTAACAATCACATTCTTCTGAAGTCTTATTTCTTAGGATACAGTAGTTAGTTACAGAAGTTTTGACCAGTAGGAGAAATTAATTCCTCACGGAAAAGTGTAAAACATTTTCCATTTCAAACTTTAATTCATTAATAAAAATAAATAAATAAAGGAAAATTGTCTAAAACTCACCATGAGTTTTCAGCATCTCTTAAACTCATCACAACTTTTCAAAATGCCTAAAACTCACCATCTCACTAACTTGACATTAATCAGACTAATAGGTATTAATATATTACCATTTTAACATTCAAAAAAATATTTTCAAATATACAATACAGAAAAACATGGAAATTACAAAAAATATAAAAAATTATAGAAATTGCATATAAAAAAATTATTTTCAAATTATAGAAACTATAGAAATTGAAAACAAAATCAGAAAATACAAATTGTAGAAAAACACCAAAAGTTATAGAAAAACACAGAAATTGTAAATAAATAAAAAAATACAGGAAAACTTATAGATTGTAGAAAATAGAAAAATGTAAAAAGCAGAAATTATAAAAAAAATGGAAATTATAACAAAGCACTAAAAATGCAAAAAAAAAAAAAAACAAGAAAATTGAAAACTGAAAACGACCATTTTTTCTTTAACTCATCATTCAAGGGTAATTTGGTCATGAAAATTGTTCTTTATGCTGACATAGACAACTCTGTTAAGAATCATTAATGGTGCACTAAGGAGGAAGAGTTTTGGAAAATAAAAACTTAATGTGAATTTTAGACATTTTGAAAAGTTGTAGTGAATTTAAGAGAAATATTGAAAACTCATGATGAATTTTAGACAATTTCCCATAAAAAAATGAAGAGCCAAGAAAGACACAAGACGTCGTGGGTTTTAATAAGGTAAATAACATGCCATTAATTAATAGTTATTACAACTAGACATACAGGTGGGAAGTGTTGCACATGGTGCGAATAGTCAACAGTGGACAGATAAATAAGAGGCCTACTTCATTTATTACTAATTAAAAAAGATAAAGAAGAAGAAGAATTCTATGAATACCTAGAAAAAGAATACAGTTACACCGAAAATGATGCTGTCATTCCAATGCTTCCAAGATCAATAAATGTTGATACACATAAAGCCAAATACCAGCAACAACCATAATAATATTAGCTGCCCCAATGTGTGCGAAAAAGGTGTTTGGGCTTAAAATTTATTGTTCTATAGTCTAATACAATACGGAGGTAGGGATGATGGCAATTTTCTTCATCCCTGTTGAGTATTCGGCCTCCCTGATCAGGTGGGGATGGGGACAGGGAATAAAGTCTACACCCTGCATGTCTTGACCCCAATTATATATATAGATCTGTTTATGGGCTGGGTCGGGCTGGGTTTTTACTCTTCATTAATGGAAATATGTTAGGTCCGAGCCCGAGCCCAGCCCGACCAATAGGCCTATAACTTGGGCTCGAGCCCGGCTCTGATAAAAGTCCGAAGCCCAAGCCCGAGCCCGAAGTTCGACCTAATAAAAAAATTAGAAATTTTCCCTATTCCGGCCATCTATTACTGTTCATGGTGCTATCAAGCATTTCACTTACATTCTCATTCTAGTTTTCACTGTTATCGTGGAGGTTTGAGGCCACCAGCTCTTCAGTGAAGGAGCTCTTTGGTTCTCTTCCCGTAAACTTCCTCAAGGCTTCCATTAATGCAACATCTCAAGCTTCAATCCAAGCTCGCTCCTTAGCCCAGAACTTCTGTTCTCTATCCAACCGGGCTACCTCCTGCCTCCTCCACTCTTCCTCCCTGGACATCCTCTCTTGTTCCTTGTGTTCTAAGGTCTTCAGCATTTTCTCCAGCCAAGCCTCTTGCGTCTCCATTAACTTCCTCATCTACAAGTCCACGAACTCTCTAATCTTCGACTTCCAGCTCCGTCGACCCCTCTTAAATCCTTGGCAATCTTTCGACATCATCATCATCGTCATCATCTTCTTCTTCTTCTTCTCCTTCCAGTTCATAGGAATTCGACAGGCTGAGGCTCTCACTGAACTTTTGAGCTTGCAAAGCTTCCTGGGTACTGTTATTTGTGGTTCAAAATCGAGGACTGGTTTCAGCAACTCAGATTTTGATAGTGATCACTGATCAATTTGCGTCTGAGAAGAGAGAGAGAGAGAGAGAGAGAGAGAGAGAGAGAGAGAGAGAGAGAGAGAGAGAGAGAGAGAGAGAGAGAGAGAGAGAGAGAGAGCTCACCATCACCGTCGGAGTTGTTGCGCCGGTGAACGTTCGCTGCCTCACTATGGAGTGGAGGATGTGGAGATTGGAGAAGAAGGGTTCAGCTGGAAAAATAAGGGAAAGAGGCAAAGAGGTAAAAAAAAGAGGGGGGGTATTCGACTAGGGTTTTTAGGTTTAATTTTAGGTTGGGCCGGGCCGAGCTCGGGCTGGGCTATTTTGGCAAATCCCAAGCCCGGCTCGAATTTATTGTGGGCCAGGCTTTTTGGCCCGAGGTTAAGCCCGCAGACCCATATACCTATTCAAGCCCGTTCGGGGGCCGAGTATGTATATTAAATATATGCATATATATTATATTAAATATATAATATTATTTATATTAAATTTTGCAATTTACCAAAACTATGAAAAATTATAATTTAGGTGTTGATATTTACTGAATAATAGTCAATAATATCAATAATCATTGAAAATATAAAAAATATTTCATAAATTAATTTAACTACCCAAATCAATTTAACAACATTTTTTCGTTTTTAGATGGTTTATTGGGCATGAAATATAGGTTATGAGGTATTTTAGGAGAAATTTTAACTGGGAGAGAGCTTAGAAGAAATTTTAGGAGGGGATTGACTAAGTGATTGGAAACATGAGAGAGAGAGAGAGAGAGAGAGAGAATTGAAGTGAGATTTTAGTGAAGAAGAGAGGGCTGCCACCGTGCCACATGGCTACATAATACATAGAATGGTTGGGAAGAGGTAAAGGAGAAAGTTTAAGGAGAAATGAGAGAAGTGGGAAGGGAGAAGGAGAGGGCTATTGACATGGCTTACGTCGTTATATAATGTAGTATAAATAAGTCCTAAATTCTTTAATTTAGGACTTAAAAGAGCATTTTTCTTGTTTTAGGGTTTGGGGTAAGGTAGACTACTACCTTCTCCCCTGTATTAATTTATTTTTCTTTTTGATGATGGTTGATTAATAAATTTTGGGTTTCTATCAGATAAGGGCAACTTTTTGCCAGAATATCAATAAAAGATAATATTTTTATAAAATAACAAAAGTAGGGTAACTTTTTATAAAAAATATCAAGGAAGGGCAATCATATTGCTCATCATCTTCCTCTTCCTTTGCCCCCGTATTCATCCGAATATACTAGACTGAGACAAAGCCACTAACGGCGGTTTTCCTGCTTGTTCTTGTCAAGGAGTCTAAGCTCCATGGCTGTCTGCCTATGCAGATCTAGCGAGCCTGATTCGAACACAAAAGCTGCTTTATCTACCAGACTGGACTTGAGACCCACCATTAATTCAACCAGATAGCTTTGACTTTGTTCTTCTTCAACGAACATGGCAAAAAAAGTCCCTACTGACGGCTATGCACAGAGGTGGTCGGGAAGCCACCAGGAGGTGACGACTATGTGTGGAAGTGGTTAGGAAGCCACCAGGAGGCGACAACTATGCGCTGAGGTGGTCAAGAATCACCAATTAAAAACAACCATAAAGGCAGAGGAAGAGGAAGACGATGAACAGTGCCATTGCCCTACTTTGATATTTTTCAAAAAAAAGTTAAGTTATTTTGATTATTTTATAAAAATATTATCTTTTATTGATATTTAGGACAAAAAGTTGCCCTTATCTACTAGAAACCCATAAATTTTTAAGGTGGATGCCTTCCACGTGGAATAAAATTTGGGGTTAAAAAAGTGTTAAATTCTTTATCATCGTTGGCATGTTCAAATTTCAACATTACATTTATATGTTTTGGGGTTATCTTGATTTTCTATGTTTTAAGCTTAATATAACATGAGCTCCAAGAGGCCATTTGATAAGGACTGAAATGACTGAACTAATTGGTTTATTGCTAACTGATGTAACCGTTTTCGGCCACGTGCCAATGTTTTGTGATGTAAAAATTTTTTGGCTAAGTACCTCGTCATTTGACCTGGTGGTGGCGTGCCTTAGTGATGAGCTACTTGGTGGTGAACTGCCTACTAGCGAACTGCTTGGTGGAGAACTGCCTGGGGGCGAGCTACCTGGTGGCGAGCTGCCTGGTGGCGAACTGCCTGGTGGCAAACTGCCTGGTGGCGAACTGCCTGGTGGCGAGATGCCTGGTGGCAAACTGCCCGGTGGCAAACTGCTTGGTGGCAAGCTGCTCGGTGGTGAACTACCTGGTGGCGAACTGTCTGGTGGCAAACTGCTTGGTGGCGAGCTGCCTGGTAGCGAACTGCCCGGTGGAGAACTGCCTAGTGGCGAGCTGCTCAGTGGCGAACTGCCTGGTGATGATCTGCCCGATGGCGAACTGCCCGGTTGCGAACTATCTGGTGGCGAACTGCCTGGTGGTGAACTGCCCAGTGGCGAACTTCCTGGTGGCGAGTTGCTCGGTGGCAAACTGCCTGGCAGAGAGCTACCTGGTGGCGAATTGCCTACTAGGCAGCTGGTGACTTAGAGAATGGTGGAGCTCCCTGGTGCGGTGCAGTCCGACTGCCCTCAGCATGAGGTGGTCTTCTTTCCTTTGTAGGCAGTGGGAGATGAGGGACCTGCGAGAAGTCCATCTTTTCCTCCTCTTTGTAGGTGGCGGGAGCTGAGGGACCTTCGAGAACTCCATCTTTTCCTCCTCTTTGTAGGCGGTGGGAGCTGAGGGACCTGCGAGAACTCCATCTTTTCCTCCTCTTTGTTGACGACGGGAGCTGAGGGACCTGCGAGAACTGAATCAGAGGTCCCGGGGGTATTTTCTCGGTAGGGGCTCTCCGACGCTTAAGTTAGCACTCTTATTGTGGAGAGCTTTTAAGATAATATGAGAGAGCTAGAGAGCAGGGGTTACTTCCCTTTTCCATCCCTCCTCTCCTTTGGGGGGTGAGGTCTTTATATACCGGAGTCCTCGCAGGTTAGGCGGGTGAAAAGCCTCCAAACGGTAAGACTCGTCACATCCTGTCAAAACTGGGGTATGGTGGTGAACTCCTCAAGGTCGTCAGGCTGGCGCTTGTGTCAGGTGGCCAGGTCGGCGCCTGGGCTGGATTGTTAGGGGGGCGCCTGCATCAGTCGGTGGTTCAGTGTCCGGGCCAGGTCGTCAGGTTGGCGCCTATGTCAGTCGGCGGGTCAGTGTCTGGGCCAGGTCATCAGGTTGGCGCCTGTGCCAGTCGGCAGGTCGGTGTCCGGGCCATGTCGTCAGGGTGGCGCCTGTGTCAGTCAGCAGGTTAGTGTCTGGGCCAGGTCGTCAGATTGGCGCCTTATGGGCGGCCTGACCGGATCATGTGCTAGGCTGGTCCAGGTCGGCCAGATCGCGCAAGCCGCGCGCCAAGCCGCGTGTAGTTCGCGCGGGCCGCTCGTCAGGCCGCGCGCAGGTCGCGCGTGGCGCGCGTCAGGTCGCACACGCAGGTCGCGCACAGGTGCGCGTTAGGCTACGCATAGGTCGCGTTAGGCCGGCCAGACTAATGCCCGGGTGGGTCACCAACTTCGTAAGTTTGTTGGTTGGGTGTTTACCTAGTTGTCACGAGGTGCCACGTGTCACAATTTCACTGGAGGGCCAAATCTACCCTCATCAATAGCCCCCCACTCCCGAGCTGATAGTAACTCAACGAAGGGAGTAGATTTCTTTTGGCCCGTAAGTCGATGAGCTTGTAAGTGTTGATCCAATTACTAGTGTGGCCTGTAGGCTTTGGGAGTGACTCGTAGTTTACTCTTCTTTGACTTTTGTCCGTGCCGGAGAGGCGACCGGGTCTTAAGTAGTAATGTGGCCCGTAGGCTTTGGGAGTGACTAGTGGTCTACTCTTTTCTAACTTTGCCCGTGCCGGAGAGGCGACCGGGTCTTGAGTAGTAATGTGGCCCGTAGGCTTTGGAGTGACTAGTGGTCTACTCTTTTCTGACTTTGCCTGTGCCGGAGAGGCGACCGGGTCTTAAGTAATAATGTGGCCCGTAGGCTTTTGAGTGACTAGTGGTCTACTCTTTTCTGACTTTGCCGGTGCCGGAGAGGCAACCGGGTCTTAAGTAGTAATGTGGCCTGTAGGCTTTGGGAGTGACCAGTGGTCTACTCTTTTCTGACTTTGCCCGTGTCGGAGAGGCGACCGGGTCTTAAGTAGTAACGTGGCCCGTAGGCTTTGGAGTGACTAGTGGTTTACTCTTTTCTGACTTTGCCCGTGCCAGAGAGGCGACTGGGTCTTAAGTAGTAACGTGGCCCGTAGGCTTTGGAGTGACTAGTGGTCTACTCTTTTCTGACTTTGCCTGTGCCGGAGAGGCGACCGGGTCTTAAGTAGTAATGTGTCCCGTAGGCTTGGCCTGCATCAGCTTCTTAATGTCGGTCACCTACTCCTACAAGAAGCTACTAGGGGCTCGACCTTCGGGGGCAACACTACTAACTTTAGGTTGCCAGCTCACACGAGAGCCTTGGAAGGCTCGATCGGTAAGGGCGCCTATGTAGTCAGTTGGCCGCCAACTCCCGCGGAAGCCACGAAGAGCTCATCTTTGTAGGGGGGACCTTGCGGAGAGAACTGATGTGGCATTATCTGAATTGAAAGTAAGGTTGGTAGAGCTACTTAGTCCGTTAGCTCCTTGCATAGTCTCTGAGTTCATAAAAAATGTAAACTATAAAGCGATAGCTTCAATTTCTAAAAAGTGAGGACTTAGTTTTGGCAAGATGAGAACTTAGCTTTTGTAGGACGAGAACTTAGCTTTTTGTAGCGTGTTCCCACAGATGGCGCCAATTGATGTAACCGTTTTCGGTCATGTACCAATGTTTTGTGATGTAAAAATGTTTTGGCTAAGTACCTCGTCATTTGACCTGGTGGTGGCGTGCCTTAGTGATGAGCTACTTGGTGGTGAACTGCCTACTGGCGAACTGCTTTGTGGAGAACTGCCTGGGGGTGAGCTACCTGGTGGCGAACTACTCGGTGGCGAACTACCTGGTGGCGAGTTGCCTGGTGGCGAACTGCCTGGTGGTGAACTGCCTGGTGGCGAACTGTCTGGTGGTGAACTGCCTGGTGGCGAGCTGCCTAGTGGTGAACTGCCTGGTGGCGAGTTGCCTGGTGGCGAACTGCCCGGTGGTGAACTGCCTGGTGGCGAGCTGCTTGGTGGCGAACTGCCTGGTGGCGAACTGTCTGGTGGCGAACTGCCTGGTGGCGAGCTGCCTGGTGGTGAACTGCCCGGTGGTGAACTGCCTAGTGGCGAGCTGCTCGGTGGTGAACTGCCTGGTAGCGAACTGCCTGGTGATGAACTGCCCGATGGCGAACTGCTCGGTGGTGAACTGTCTGGTGGCGAACTGCCTGGTGGCAAACTGCCTGGTGGCGAACTGCCCGGTGGCGAACTGCCTGGTGGTGAGCTGGTCGGTGGCGAACTGCCTGGCGGAGAGCTACCTGGTGGCGAACTGCCTACTAGGCGGCCGGTGACTTAGAGAATGGTGGAGCTCCCTGGTGCGGCGCAGTCCAACTGCCCTCAGCATGGGGTGGTCTTCTTTCCTTTGTAGGCAGTGGGCCGGATTGTCAGGGGGGCGCCTGCGTCAGTCGGTGGGTCGGTGTCCGGGCCAGGTCGTCAGGTTGGCGCCTGTGCCAGTCGGCGGGTCGGTGTCCGGGCCAGGTCGTCAGGTTGGCGCCTGTGTCAGTCGACAGGTCAGTGTCTGGGCCAGGTCGTTAGGTTGTCGTCTGTGTCAGTCGGCGGGTCAGTGTCTGGGCCAGGTTGTTAGGTTGGCGCCTTATGGGCGGCCTGGCCGGATCATGTGCTTGGCTGGTCCAGGTCAGTCAGGTCGCGCAGGCCGCGTGCCACACCGCGCGCAGGTTGCGTAGGCGCGCGTCAGGCTGCCCGTAGGTCACGTTAGGCCGGCCAGACTAATGCCCGGGTGGGTCACCAACTTCATAAGTTTGTTGGCTGGGTGTTTACCTAGTTGTCACGAGGTGCCACGTGTCACAATTTCACTAGAGGGCCAAATCTGCCCTCATCACTAACAATCTGTTTTTTTTTTAATGGATAAAATAATTAGGGTTAAAAGATACATAAAATATTCAAGTGTAAGGTAACAATCTAACTACAGCTTCAACTATTAAGAAGCCCATTACTTTCATTTTTTAAACTTATTAGCTAAAAGCCAAAGCACTAAATCATTCGGTTCAGCCACGAGGAGGATTGAGTCCCAGATTCACACATAAGACTCTTATGATAAGAGTTTTTTTTTCTGTAAATGGAAATGATGTTGGTTGCATTGTCACGAAATGAATAAAGAATTCAACTAAAGAAAAAGGTTTACAATGATGGAGAAGTTGATCATGTGAGAGCACAATTTGCACATGGGGCATTAATAAAAAAATAATGCAAATCTACTAGTCATTCTTGTTGTACTAAGCTGCATAGCACTATATATACATAGTGAACCAACAACACGAGCTAACATCAACTTTGTCAAATTGCAAAGAAATCAGTAGATTGAGCGAATGAGATTTAAGATTGATCTCAATTTTCAACCTTAATTAGTTCTGCTTAACACTCCAACGTCGGAAAGTTTGTTTGCTTACGAATGATTTTAAGGTTAGTTATCAAGCTTAATTCTTATTTTCTATTAATTAAGGAATTCTGTAGACTATTCTGGTTTTTTTGGTGCTATTCCCTCATTTGGACGCTTGCTACTTTGTCAAATAGAATATTGAATGGAAGTGATAAGGTTGAGAGGATTCTAGAGTGGAAGCAATTCCTGAAGTCATTGTCTGATAATACAACATGACAATGATGTTTTAAAACCAGATCGGACCAGACTACTTGTATTAGACAGACGGACTAGACCTCTATTGAGTTGGTTCGGTCTTAAAAAAACTGAATTCAACAGATTTAAACCGGACAAATAAACAGATGAACTACTTAACAGTTAACCAACTGGATTGGCAGTGGCGTTGAATGCTACAAGCCTATAATCATGGCTTTTAAAACCGGATCAGACTGAAAAAATTGGGAACCGGTCAGGCGGTCAATTCCGTTTTATCCCAAAATCATTATTTCCCTAAAAATTGTTAATTTGGTTAACAAGCTATTGACGTGAATGATCAAACCATTCAAATTGTTCAACGGTTTAGTCATTTTTTTTTATCAAAACAGACCATTCATTTGGTTTAAACGGTCCGACCATTCAACCCAAAAACCAGGCCTTAGATCGATTTATTGTCCGATTCAGTTTTAAAAACCTTGCCTACAATATACATGTTCTTCAAGGTTACATGTGATTGTCTGTGTTGAAGGGTTGGAAGACAAGTTGTTTGGGCTTAGATTTTGGCCGCTTTTACACTACAACTGGTGTAGGCTTCTTTCCTTTTTTTTTTTTTAGAGCCAGATCACTAGGTTAATCTAACAATTGCTCAGTATCAGTTTGACATTTGGAAGAGTTGTCGAACCAAATTAGACCGAATTGGTGACAATTGCTCATCCCCAATTTGGCTTGACCCAAAAATGGAGTGAGCGTTAAAGCAAATCTAATTTGCATCATGTCACCAGTTCAACCGGACCAGACCGACTGGCTTTGCTGACTTTGTTAACCCGGTTCCCGGTTTTGAGTTGAGAGTTAAAATTTAGGGTAAATATAAAAACCTCCCCTGAGGTTTCTGACAATCATAATTATCTCTCCTCAAGTTATACTTTAACACAAGCCTTCCCTTTGCACTTTTGAAAAACTCAACACAAACCTTCCTTCCATCACTGACTAGACAAAAAACGTTCCAGGTTCCCCCCCGTGCACTATTCTTTTCAAAATACCCATTTTACCCTTTTATTTTACCCAGAAACTTTACTTTCTCCTCTTTTAATCTCCCACCCCAAAACTCCAACCACTCAAGAATAGGAGAAGCATTCATCCACCGTAAACTTCATTGCAACAGAAACTGTGCTCAAGGATGAGAACGGTGGTATTTGGAGTACTCAAATCTGTCAAGCCAACTCTCCCATTCCACCACATTGGGACATGGGTGACTCCAAGGAAGGAAACGCTCTCGCCTTCTTTTACTGCATTGACATCATTTGTGTTTACAATAATGAGCAAATAAGGTTAACTTAAGGCTTCTTTTAGAAGAGAAGACACAGTATCATTTAGGGTTGCATTTGGTGCGTCTTTCCGTGCATTCTTTCCAAATCTTATTAGAACTATTTGCTTTTTATCAAAAGCTTGTGATTTAGTTTTTGATGCAGCGGGAAGACTAATTTTCGATCTATTTTCATTTGGTGTGCAAAAGATCTAACCACCAAAATGCAGAATGCCGAAAAGACGCAAAAAGCTCATTTTGAGCTGATTTTAGGAAGCTCCAAATGAAGCTTATTGCGTCTTTCGTGTTTTATTCTTGCACGGAAAGATGTAGAAAGATGCACGAAAAGACGCAAAAAGATGCATGGAAAGACGTGCATTTGCCAAACATGCTTCGGGCTACTCAAATCTTCATGCAAAAGCTCAATGCATCTTTTGATTGTTAGAACTACCAAAAGATCTTCCTAAAAAGACGTGCCAATCGGACCCCTAGGTCTATTAAATCGATGATTTTCGAGAAGAGAGAAAACATTAAGTTTCTATTTATCTTGATTTCTGGATCATATTTTTCTTCCATTACATTTGCTTAAATTTGATGTTTACAAACAATATCAAGCTCATATTTAAAGAATCAATGCATTCAATTGTCATAAGAAATTTTTAAAAGATTACGATAAGATAACTGATGTAGCACGATCCGGGCACTCCTAGCTGACTGCTGACTGGCTCCTTGCTGGCAACGGGCGAGACCTGAGAAGATGAAATGAAGGATTCTTGGGGGTTTACCCGGTGGGAATACTCCGATGCTTAAGTTAGTACTGTGTATGGGAAATGAAAGGAAAAACGAGGGCTAAGAGTGTAGGTCGCGTAGTGTTCCTATACTCAAGAGATTTTTTTGGTCTATTTCTCCAGCAGAAGTTTCTCCTCTACCCTGAGGGCTTTTATAGGGGCCCTCGTTGGGGGATTGGGCGTAACCGCCACCGGATCTCCTGCCACAGCTGTTACCTGCCAGGGCTGTGCAGGTGGCCATTGGGACGTACTCCTTACCTGGGTGAGTGACACGTCTCCAAGGTGACAGGCACACCTCCACCTACTGAGAGACATGGGTGTTGACTGCCGAAAGGACAGGGACTACGTCGTCAGTAGGGGATATGGCGCAGTCTGACTAGTACGGCCTGTCAGATAGAAGCTTCCTGCGGAATGCTCGTGCAATCCATTCGCGAGCTACTTTGTAGCGAGCTAGGAATGCTTCAGGAGTGCCATTAGTAGACTATTCTTCGCGACGGCTTGCCTGCTTCGGAGTTCGGGCGAGTTGGTTTTCTTAGCTTGCGAGCTGAAGTTGCCTCGGAATATTCCTTTGAGGGTAGCTCGGGGAACCGGGAGCTCGCGTCGTGGAGAGCTGCTTTAGGGGCCTGTTACTTAGCTATACCGGACCACGATGTTGAGTTGTTGCTTACGTCGGGTCAGTGTCCATATGTCGTTGTTTCATAGATCGGGTCAAATCACCCTTCATCAATTGGCCCCCACTCCTTGGGCTAAGAGTATCGCCTTAGCGCGGGGAGTTTATGAAGTGCGATGGGCTGATTTGACCGAAATTCAAACTTGATTGACTACCCCCATTAAATGCGTTTGCGGGAATCAAGAGATCTTCTGTCTTCCCTGACTTTTCGGATTTCGAAAACGTGCTGAGGTGGCCTTTAATTCCGAACGTCGTGTGGCTGCGTCTACCTCGATCGTGGAAGACGTGTCGCCAATTGTCTTCGGTTTTCAAGAGGCGTGCGGTCAGGAAATCTGTGGACCGTTGGATCTGCTTTGATCCGGGCCATTAGTTTGAAAGGGCAGGGGCTATAAATGGGGGCCCCCTCCGGTCCTACCTTCTTCCACGCCATCCTTTGGATTCTGAGGTTGCATACTTCGCCTAGGTTACTCAAATTCCTCAGCTTCGTTCTGTCTTACTCTGGTGAGTCCCAATCGCCGTTAGCCATGTCCGAGTACCCACGTCATGCCTATCACAGGGGCGATGGCCAAGATGACGATGCTCCCTCGAGCTCGGGGGGAGCCTGGGAGCGTATTCCGAAGGCTCGGGAAGCCTCTGGCGATACGGCAGCTACTTCTAGGGGAAGGGAGCCTGATACTTTTGGCCCTTCCTTAATGACAGCGGAGAGACTCAAGTCTCTGATCTGCTACCTTCGTCTTCCTGGGGACCTGGTTTACAGCCTCCTTACTGGCAACTTCCCTTGGGAGCATGGTCCCAATGACATAGTAATTTTTCAGGAACAGCTCGAGGCCGATTTAAGTCTCCCCCTGTACCCCTTGATAGTGGAGGTGCTAAATCATTTTAACGTCACCATTGACCAACTTCATCCTAATGCCATTCGAAACATGGTTGGGACTATATCTTTGTGTTACGAGTACTGTCTCCCTTTAGATCTTGATATTTTTGCATCTATCCTCTGTATAAAGAATATTGCTCCTGGGGTTCCTCCAGAGAGGCGTTTTTATTACCTCTCCCCCTGTCGTGGCTATAAGCTCTTATACGAGCTTCTGAATAAGATTCTCGCCTGGAAGCGAGACTATTTTGTGGTTCGTAACCTCGAGGGGTGGCCCTTTCCTACTGCTTGGAGGGGCGCTGTTCAGGACCCTGGGGCCGAGCTGGACCCTGATACTCGAAAAACGATGCTGTCCTGGGCATCGGTAGGCTTCCATTGCTCAGACTACTTAGTCGAGGAGAAGCTCGTGCAAGCAGGCTTGAGCCCGGGTAGGTCGGTCTTTTAGGTCACATAGTGCCTTGCGACTTGTGTACACATGCATTGTCTATTATCGGACTAATACCCTGTGGTCTTGTATCAGCCGTCATGTCTAGTGCTGATTCGCGCCGCCTTCTCTCGAGCAGTCAGAGACGCTAAGCGAAGAGGATGTGCCCTGACCGAATCCCGCCTTCGGGGAGCACTGAATTCAGGTCTGCTGAGTCGGTCCTTCCCTCTCCTTCACCTGAGGTTCCGATGCCCCCCCTGAGGGGATTAGTGGGGCTAACCCTGGGGGGAGTGAACTCCCTCAGTCAGGGGAGGCACCCTTCAGCCCGGTCCTTACCCCCGATTCCTAGTGGAAAACTGGGAGGGGGTAAATGATTATCTGGTAGCCCGGCGGAGGAGCCGGAAAGCGGTTACCAATGATGAAATCGCTCAGTGGGGAAACATGGATCTCGGGGATTTATCCGTGTTTGCCTTTGCTCACTGTATGGTGGTAAGTGGCCTTCCCTCTTCTCTTGTTTTGCCCTTTCCCGTTGTCTTCTGATCTTTCTTTCTTGCCGGCGGGTAAATTCTGCCATTCATGCCATGGCTCTCCAGACACACATCCATCGCGTCGACGCTCTCGACCAGCGTGCTACCAACCAGAGGCTCCAGGTCGAGCTCGACCAGGTCTGGGGCAAGCTCCAGCACACCCGCAAGGGGAGCGAGTCTCAGGAGCTGCTCGTCCATGACTAGGAAGCTCAAATTGCTCGGTTTACTAAAGAGAGCGTGCGCTACAGGGAGGAGTCATCGAGGATGGCGGGGGAGAGGGAGCTTCTCAGGTAGCAGGTGCGGGACTTGGAGTCCACCCTTCTGAACCAGACCCGAAACTTTGATCAAATGGTGGAGGCTGAGTGAGAGAAAGCAGTCTGGGATTTTAAAGACTCCTAGGAATTTCATGACCTCCAAGCGAAGTATGGTTCGGGTTCATACCGCTCGGGGTTTAAGCTCTGTTGGTGGCTGGTTCGGAAGAAGTTTTCCGGGCTCAACCTCGACGGAATCACTATGAAGGGTCTATCTCCTAAGACAGCGGACCAAGCAGATGAAGAGGAGCCCGATTCTCCAGAGGATGAGGAGGCAGATTCTTTAGGTGGCGTTTCTCTGGGCTACTGTGGCTTTCGGGTGCCATAAACCTGGTCTTTCACAAGTTTTCAGTTGGGCAGTTGTGCCCTACAGTGATGGAACCTTGCCTGAGCTGTTTAGCTCAGTTATTGCACTTGTCATTCATTCATTTTTTTTGAATGAATGAAAGTTTCTTCCTTCTGAGTATGATGGACTTCCTTTATTTTTACTAAAGCAAGCTCATCACTTGAACTGTTAAAGTTACATACTTGAAGTAGGGCTCTTTGGTAGGCGTTATTCTGATTTGTCACGTTTAAGGCCCGCATGCTATATCACAGAGTGATTGCATTGTATGCCCGAATTAAGCATGGGTTGGCTATTTCTCAGTTCGACCAATGTGTCGTGATGAACTATGCTTCGCGGGGTTTAAACCTGAACTACTTATGCTTTTAATGTTTCATTCCTTGCCTTTGCCATTGTCATTTCACGCCGAGGTCTTTGTCAGCTCGGTGTTTTGGCCCTTAGGCTTTGGGAGGGACCCGTAGTCCGCTCTTGGATTTTTCCCAGGTTGAAGTGGCAACTGGGGTCTTCTTGTGCCGAGGTCATGTTAGCTCGGTATTCTGGCCCTTAGGCTTTGGGAGGGACCCGTAGTCCGCTCCTGGATTTTTACAGGTAATATTGCCTCAGGTTGACAATATTCCATGCCCGAGGTACTTGTTTCCCTTCGAGGGTCTCGAGTTCATATGTTCCTTCCCCGAGCACTCGTTTCACTCGGTAAGGACCTTCCCAATTGGACCCGAGCTTGCCAGCACCGGGCTCAGGCACCATAACTTTACGAAGGGCCAAGTCGCCAACACGGAGGTTTCGCCTCTTGACCCTGGCGTTATAGTATTGAGCTACTCTCTGTTGGTAAGCTACGGTCCTAATGTACGCGAGGTCCCTCGCTTCGTCGAGTAGGTCGAGGTTGGTACGTAGCTCATCTTCGTTTGTTTGATCGCTATATGCTTCCAGGCGCAACGTAGGTACTTCGATCTCTGCGGGAATTACTGGTTCAGTGCCATAGGTGAGATTGAAGGGTGTTTCCCTCGTGGCGGTCTTCTCCGTGGTTCGGTAGGCCCATAAGACACTGGGTAGTCCATCTGCCCACAATCCTTTAGCTCGATCCAGCCGTGCTTTTAGTCCACGGAGGATGGCTCTGTTCGTGACTTCTGCCTGACCGTTTGCTTGAGGGTGCGCGACTGAAATAAAGTTTTGTTGGATCCCGATGTCTCTACACCAATCTTGAAATTTGATGTCCTCGAACTGTTTGCCATTGTCGGAAATCAATACCCGAGGTAGTCCAAAATGGCATACGATGCTCTTCCAAAAGAAGTTTTGGACATTTCGGGTTGTGATCATCACGAGGGGCCCGACTTCTACCCACTTGGTAAAATAGTCCACTGCCACTACTAAGAACTTTCTTCCTCCCGTTGCTAGCGGGAATGGCTTGAGTAGATCGATGCCCCACTGTGCAAAGGGCCACGGGCTACTGAGGTACTTGAGGTCGGCAGCGGGATGGTGGTGAATATTGGCATGTCTCTGACACTTGTCACATTTTCTAACGAGTTCAATGGCGTCTGCCTTCATCGTTGGTCAATAATACCCTTGCCAAAGCGCTTTCTGGGCAAGGGCCCTGCCCCCCAAGTGTCTTCCGCATAGACCCTCATGGATGTCTCGGAGTACGAGCTCGGCTTCAGTAGGTCGCAAGCAACACAGATAAGAGAGCGTGTAGGATCTCTTGTACAGCCACTCGTCTATTACGACGTATTTGGCTGCCTGCTGCTGCACCCTTCTGGTTGCATTGTGATCTACAGGGAGGTTCCCATGAAACAAGAAGCTCACGAGCAGGTCAACCCAGCTCGGCACTACCTGAACGACGGGAGCGACCTCCTCTATCCCCTTGAGAATGCTAGGCCAAGACAGGTCCTCTATGTACGCGGTTCTCATTGTGATGTCGCTAGTGCTGGCTAACTTGGAAAGGGCGTCGGCCTCAGCGTTCTCCGACCTAGGGATCTGTCTGATGAAGTGTGACTGGAAGTTGAGCAGGACCTCTCTGACTTTGGCTAAGTAGGCAATCATGGTTGGCTTGCGAGCATCGTACTCGCCGGTGACTTGGTTGACCACAAGCTGGGAGTCGGTACAGATAACGATGTGCTTGGCTTTTACTTCTCTGGCTAGGGTTAGTCCAGCTATCAACACTTCGTATTCTGCTTCATTGTTGGATGCCTCGAACTCGAAGCATAGCGCGTACTCCAGTTTTATGCCACTTGGGCCGTGCAGCACTATTCCGGTGCCGCTGCCCCATAGGTTCGAGGAGCCATCTACGTGAAGGATCCAGGGCTCCTCATCCTAGCTCACGGTTGGCTGAGCTAGGAGAGGTGTCACACTGGCTACTATTACACGGGGTCGTACTCGACCGATCCGGGAGCTCTGGGCTCACCCGAGGGGTGAGCCTCGTGCTCGACCGGACTGGGAACTTCGGAGCTGAATGTGCATTCGACTATGAAATCTGCTAAGGCTTGGGCCTTAATGGCAGTTCGCGGCTTGTACTGGAGGTCGTACTCGCTAAGCTCAATGGCCCACTTTGTCAATCGGCTAGAGACCTCGGGCTTAAGCAAGACTTGCCTCTGAGATTTGTCGGTAAGGATGATAACAGTATGAGCTTGGAAGTATGGGTGGAGCTTCCGAGCTGCAACTATCAATGCATATGCTAGCTTCTCCATCTCCGGGTATCTCGTTTCTACTCCCTGCAATACTTTACTAACATAATAAATGGGTCGTTGGACCCGATCTACTTCCTTTATTAGTACCGAACTGACCACTTCGTCGCTCGCCGAGAGGTACAGTTCTAAAATATCGCCCTCCTCGGGTCAGGTTAAGATCGACACACTAGAGAGGTAATTCTTAAGCTCGTCAAACGTGAGCTGGCAGTCTTGGGTCCACTCAAACCCTTTGCTCTTGATTACCTTAAAGAACGGCAGACAGCAGTCTGTCGATTTGGACATGAAGCGGCTCAGGGCAGCTATGCGGCCATTCAGCCTCTAAACCTCCTTCAACTTACAGGGTGGTCTCATGTCTAAGATGGCCTTAACCTTATCCGGGTTGGCTTCAATGCCGCGCCGGTTAACGATGTATCCCAGGAATTTACCTGAGGTCACGCCGAACACACACTTGTTCGGATTTAATCTCATGTTAAACTTACGCAAAATTTCAAAAATAGAATGCAAGTCTTGTATTAATTCATATGAGAATTAACAAAGCAAACAATTTATTTACAAGTCTCGTCTACATAGCAAACAATTTATTTACAAGTCTCGTCTACATAGCAAACAATTTATTTACAAGTCTCGTCTACATAGCATTCTACTTTTCTGCTGATTAATAAAGCAAACAATTTATTTACAAGTCTCTAAAATGTTGCCCCTGCGTTCTTCAACCCGAAGGGCATCACCTTGTAACAGTAGAGACCGAACTCTGTGATGAAGGTAGTTTTTTCTTCGTCTGTCGTGTCCATCTTGATCTGGTTATAGCCCGAATAGGTGTCCAAGAAACTGAGCAACTCATGCCCTGAGGTCGCATCCACCAGACGGTCGATTCGGGGGAGTGGGAAGCAGTCTTTCGGGCAAGCCCGGTTCAGGTCGGTGTAGTCGACGCACATGCGCCACTTGCCGTTGGCCTTCTTTACCAGGACGGGGTTGGCTACCCAGCTCAGGTATTGAGCTTCTCTTATGAAGTCCACCGCGAGGAGCTTCTCGACTTCCTTGTTGACCGCTTTCCACCATTCTGGGGCTAGGCTGCGTTTCTTCTGTTTAACGGGCCTAACTACAGGATCAATGTTTAGCTTGTGAGTTATGAGTCCGGGGTCTATACCTGGCATTTCTGCTGCGGACCATGCAAAAATATCTAAATTTTGAAGTAAAAAACTTACCAGTTCGGATCGTAGGGGCTTCTGGACGGAAGCGCTGATCTGAAGCATCCGAGCTGGGTCTGCTGTTGAGGTTGAGACCGCGACTGTTTCTTCCATGGACGCGGCTCGCTCTTCGCCTTGCTCCGTGGGTCATTCCAGTTCTAGGTCATCAGCCACCTTGGTTTTTCCCTTTAGGGCGGCAACGTAGCACTTGCGGGACTCGAGTTGGTCGCCCTACGCTTCTCCCACACCGAAATCTATTGGAAATTTTATAGCCAAGTGGTAAGTGGAGGCCATCGCCCATAGGACATGGGTGATCGGTTGACCTATTATGGCATTGTAGGGAGAGGGGGTCGCTACCACCAGGAAGTTGTGTTCGAATCTGACCACACAAGGCCGCATGCTGATCTCTACAGGTACTGTTATCTTCCCAAGGGGGCGGACTTCCTCTCCACTGAAGCCCACTAAGGGGGTGTCCGTAGGTCTCATGTCACTTCTCTACAACTGAAGCTTGTCGAACCCAGCTTTAAAGAGGATGTCGGCCGAGCTGCCTGAGTCCACGAGTACACGCCTGACCTCGAAGTTGTTGATCCTTAGCTTTATCACGAGTGCATCATCATGGGGGTAGTGGACCCCTCGTGCATTGTCTTCCGTAAAGAAAATGGGGTCTCCCATCTTCGGCCGCTTTGGGGGGTTCTGCTCTTCTCCGAGCTGCTGCTGAGGTGCAACTCGCAACGATCGAACCTCCCGCTATCATGTGGATGGTTCCTCGAATTGGCCTCTCCTCCGGAGGCTGCCTTTGCGGTTGTTCGGCCGGCCTGTTGCTGGACTCCGGAGCATCTCTGCCGTGCTCCCCTTGCTGACCTGCTCTACTATTATTATTATTATTATTTTGTACAAAGTTTCTCAAATATCCGCGACGGATGAGCTCCTCTATCTCGTTGTGGAGGTTTTTACAGCTTCTGGTGCTGTGATCGTGGTCTTTGTGAAAAATACAATACAAACTCTTATTTCTTTCATTGGGGTTCCCCTTTAGACGGGGTGGCCACTTCACGTACGAGGCGTCCTTGATTGCCATCAGGATTTCGGCCCGCTTCGCGTTCAATGGGGTGTAATCAACTCGGTCTAGTGCTGGAGCTCGGAACAATTGACCCGGCTCCGCACTCCGAACTGTTTCATTCTTTCCTCGGGTGTCTACTTGACTGGATGGATCTTCTCTTTTTCTTTTTTCTGGTCCACCCTCCCCCTTCTGGTTGATCTCTTCTTCAGTGGCTATGAATTTATCCGCAAGTTTTAGAAACTTGGTTATGGTCGTGGGTTGGTTGACGACCATATACCACTTGAACTCCTTATGCTTCACGCCCTTCTTGGCTGCTGCTAGGCGTACAGTGGAATCCAGGCGCGGTATCTACATACAAGCGTCATTGAACCGCTTGATATAACTCCTGATGGACTCTCCCTCCGTTTGTGCTATGTTGAAGATGCTTTCTTCAGTTCACGGGCACCGCTTGCTAGTGACGAAGTGCAACGTGAAGGCTTGTGCGAACTGCGCCCAACTTCTGATTGACCCGGGCACCAAGTTCCGGTATCACGTGCGGGCTGCTCCCCTATAAGTAGTGGAGAAGACCACACACATGCACGACTCGCTGGCTCGCGCTAGGTGCATCTGCGACTGAAAGGCGTCTACGTGATCATTCGAGTCGAACGACCCGTCGTACTTATCAAGAGGAGGGAGTTTGAAATCTTTGGGCATCGGGACTGCCAAAAGTTCAGAAGACAGGGGGGGGGACGGAACTGAAAGAAGGGGAGCTTTGGCTTCGGCCAAGCTCGGCGTCGGCGCTTCTGCTTCCTAACGGGCTCGGCGTTTGTGCTTCTCACTTCCGTGCTATCCAGGACTATTTGCCCCGGGGGTAGCTCGGCCTGCTGGTGATGGCTACAGATAGAGGGAGCCTGCTTGGAGTCTGCTGCTAGGATTTTGAACCGGTTCTCTAGGATCGAGGTTCCAAGCTTTGACTTCCGGGGCGACGTAGACCTGCCCGGCCGGGGTCCTCTCGACTTGTCCGTCCGCGGCGAGATCAGGGTAGCCGGTCTCTCCCGTCTGCCGTGGGGGGAGGCCTGGTTTTTTGGGAGGTTTTGGGGGGCCTCTCCTTGGCCGGAGTGCTCGTTCTGGTGGTTGGATTTAGCTTGCTGCGAAGCTAGGCGCTGCGACGAGAGCTGGGGCTGCTGAAGCTGAGGTTGGGGCAGCTAGGGGAACTGCTGTTGGTATTGATATTGGGAGACCTGATGCAGTACGTGCTATTGATAGAGTTGAAGTTGTTGGAACTGTTGCATTTGAGCCTGCATGGCCCTCATGCACTGCACCAGGTCCTCCAGCTGGTTTGGGATGGCCGTTGGGGGCACGACCGAAGGTTCGGTGAAGGTTGTCCCGACTGTAGCAGGAAGTGGGGTGATGACAGGTGCCATTGTGAGAGGCACGCTTAAGCTAGGGATTTCGTCCGCTGAGAGGGGGACGGTGAACTGTTCGATATAGATAGTAGGAAGCTGGGATTGTTCCCTGGAGTTATCTATCTCCGTGCTTCGTCCTACGTTGCTAGAGAAGGCCATGAGCGTTGGACTGTTTCAAGGAAGGAGAAAGGATTGAAAAATCTTAGAGAGAAAGGCCTTTTGAAGCGTTTCCCACAGACGACGCCAAATGATGTAGCGCGATCTAGGCACTCCTAGCTGACCGCTAACTGGCTCCTTGCTGGCAACAGGCGAGACCTGAGAAGATGAAATGAAGGATTCCCGGGGGTTTACCCGGTGGGAATACTCTGATGCTTAAGTTAGTACTGTGTATGGGAAATGAAAGGAAAAACGAGGGCTAAGAGTGTAGGTCGCGCAGTGTTCCTATACTCAAGAGATTTTTTTTGGTCTATTTCTCCAGCAGAAGTTTCTCCTCTGCCCTGAGGACTTTTATAGGGGCTCTCCTTAGGGGATTGGGCGTAACCGCCACCGGATCTCCTGCCACAGCCGTTACCTGCCAGGGCTGCGCAGGTGGCCGTTGGGACGTATTCATTACCTGGGCGAGTGACATGTCTCCAAAGTGACAGGCACGCCTCCACCTACTGAGAGACGTGGGTGCAGACTGCCGAAAGGACAGAGACTACACCGTCAGTAGGGGATATGGTGCAGTCTGACTGGTACAACCTGTCAAATAGAAGTTTCCTATGGAATGTTCATGCAATCCATTCGCGAGCTACTTTGTAGTGAGCTAGGAATGCTTCAGGAGTGCCATTAGTAGACTATTCTTCGGGACGGCTTGCCTGCTTGGGAGTTTGGGTGAGTTGGTTTTCTTAGCTTGCGAGTTGAAGTTGCCTCGGAATATTCCTTTGGGAGTAGCTCGGGGAACCGGGAGCTCGCGTCATGGCGATCTGCTTTAGGGGCCTATTACTTAGCTATACCGGACTACGATGCTGAACTATCGCTTACGTCGGGTCAGTGTCAACGTGTCACTATTTCATACATCGGGTCAAATCACCCTTCATCAATAACCTTTCAGCCTATAGTTTTATCTGGATTGTATCTGCTTCTATTGAATCCATTGCCAATCATATACCTAGCAACATATCTCTTACATGTGCAATGATGAAGTAGAAGGGGTGATTTGTTAGATAGACCAACAGATGTAAACTGCAATGCAGTATGAATATTTGGCAAAATTTTATGCTAGTTCATATGTGAGTTCTATCCATCCATCGCTAGAATTAGAGACATCGGTAGATGATCCATGAGCATAGCAACCATGACATCTGAAATTTGGAGAAGGTCGGAATATTGAAGCCAAAAAGTTTGTCATTGAGGAAACAAGGTTCAAATTAAAGTAACAAATATTTTAAAGCCATAATCTATATGTTGGTCAAACACTCCGAGCTACTAACAGAAACTCGGTATCAAGTTACTACAATCTCTCCATGGACGTCTCAGGTGAGTTAAAACTGAAATGAGAAAGCAATGTCAATTACTGGACAGGTGGGAGAACCGTTACATTTCATCTATCTAAGCCACCCTCACCTCTGATGGAGCCCTACAACTTCTTGATAGAAGATCCAAACCAATGTGGTCACTGTTTGGAGATCACAATGATTCCTCTATCGATGCATTTTCGATTTTTTAGACTAGACATAGATGGAAGTCTCTGGATGTATTCATGGATTGAAGCATCGGGGTCATGGCAGTGGTGATGGTGTGCAATCTAGCGGTTCTCACTTGGAAGGTGACTTGGATGCCCGAGTTCGAGGTTTTCCTTGTGGGAAGCTGAGCTAAGTTTGGCTGAGCTGAATAGTTCTACAAAAGAGCAATATTAGAGTGCACGAGTTGTTTTACTTGGGGAGGGCACTCTGATGCTTAAGTTAGTGAATAGTTTCTTAAAGAATTGGAATGTTTAAGTTTATAGAGTGCGAGAGTTGAGTTATGCGTATCTTCTCTCAGGAGAATGATGCCTTTATATGGGTGTGAAGGATTAGAGACCTCCCGTAATAGGTCCTAGATTCTCAAAGAGTCATTTTTGCTAAGTTGGGAGAGAATATCTCTGTCAGTTACATAATTTGCATAGAGAGTTGAAGTATGTCTGATCGACTCTAATGTGGGTAGGTCGGCTTAACAGTTGAGCATTATTACTCCAAAGAACTTGGTCTAGATAACGGATCTATGTAATAGGTTAGCAAGAATGCCTTGTAGGTCATTGTTTGTACCTTACCTAACTCGGCCGGTCCCCAAAGGAGGTCACTCCTTATACGGAGGTCCTTTAGGTCAGCCATGCCAGGGTACTTTAGGTTGGCCTTAGGCGAGGTACTACTAGCTGACCTATTGGGGTGATCTGCTTACTCAGTGCCGAGATATCACTTGGATGCCACATGTCGTGATGTTATTTGAATAACCAAATTACCCATCATCAATTGGTATGACAAGCTGTCCATAATTAGTGTGATGTCTTTGACACATGTTGGTTTGTATGGCATCTGTGTTTTCGTAGCAATAGGGATCACTGCAAATTCCCTTTACTTAGGCTGAGTTTGGAAAGAGTATAAATGCAAATATATACAATGCAAATACAAGCAAAATAATACAAGATAATACAAAAATATAAGGTTTTGCACTCTACATATTTGCATCTATACTCCTTCCAAACTGAGCCTTAGGAGTTGATTTCAATTCAAAATGTTTGGCACCATATAAAAACACAAGTGTGAATCTGGTAACACCATGCTCATGACCGAGCAGACTTTCATGTTACGGTGGAGTTAAAGCAAAAAAGCTTCCTCTCTTCTTGATGGAGTTTACAGTGGTTGAATGCTTCCTCTCTCTTAGGCTATGTTTGGTTTGAAGGCAAAGGTAGGGAAAAGAAGGGAAAGGCATGGAACCTATACAAGATTTGTAAAGGTTTCCTTACCTTTCCCTTCCTTCCCTACTTTTTCCTTCAAACCAAACACAGCCTTAGAATTGAGTTTAAGGGTGGGAGAGGAGGAAGAGGAGGGTGAATGAGTTTCAGAATTATTTTACTAAAATTATACGCAAGGATAAAATGGATATTTTGAAAAAAAAATGCATTAGTGGAACGTTTTCCAGTTCGGATTCAGTGTGTTTGGACTCGAAGGGGTTTTCCCTTCGATTCCAACCATTTCATGACACATCAAAAGTAAGAGAAGGGGAACCGGTTGGCACGGTGAATTCCCTCTTCCATAACTCTATACTGTTAAACAAAAAATAAATAAAATCAATGAGGGGTTAAATAAGAAAGAAGCGAGAATCCTTCTTCTTTCACTCCGACGAGCAATCTTTGTTGAAAAGGAGAAAGGTTTCTCTCCTTTTTGATAAGAAGAAGCGGAAGATTGTGCAAAACCCTCCCTCGATTAATTAATATTCTTCCACTCAATAAATTGGAGAAATCATTCACTAGAGAGAGAGACTTCTCTTCGTTGTCTTCTTTGGGGGGGGGAGAGAGAGAGAGAGAGAGAGAGAGAAGAGGCATAAACCCTGTACGTAGGCTCCCTAATTGTAACTGGTCGTGACAGAAGGGGTTTAAACCCTAATTGTTTCTTCTGTCGCAGAGGAAGGAAGAGAAGAGGGGAAGAAGCCTAACTCGGAAGAGGAGCGCCGTAGAGAGGGAGATGGGGAAGAAGAAGAGGCTAACTCTGGAGTGCTTCTCGTAGAATCATAGTCATAGAGGGTCCCGTTCAACAAAAACACTCTCTTAGAAGCCCTCAATGTCAGGGTCGCCGATACTGGCAACAAGATCTTTGTCCTTGCCTACGGCTTTTGTCACCGATCAATCAACTTGGTAGTGCATACTACCCTATTTTTCTCAGCACTACCACATCATCTTCTATGACCTCGTATGTGCCAGTAGTGTTAATCCTGATTACTTTACCTACATCGGTCACTCTATTTTCCGCCATGATAGGCATCTTAACCTCTGTTTCCGTCTGAAAACGAGGGCATTGGAATTTTCTCTCAACATTAGCTTAACTTATCAATTTTTATTTAAAAATATTTTTATTAATAATAAGTTTTCAATTGGTTGTAAGTGATGATCAATTAAACACTGAATGACGTGTCAAAATATTAATGGACTCGAAGAAAAAATCCCTTCGAGTCAGCACTGAATCCAAACACAACGTTTTCCGCCTCTGTCGGTGATGGAAGGGAAATTTGTGTTGAGTTTTTAAAAAATTTAAGAGAGATTTTTCTTAAAATAAAACTCGAGGAAAGGTTTTTGTGATTGTCAGAAGTTTTTATATATTACCCTAAAATTTAAAAACCCGAGATACCGTGTCTAAACTCTAAAGTCCAAGCAGTCAACGAATGGTCAAGCGAGTCATGGTGAGAATATTAAACAAACAAAGAAAAGTAAAACACAAGAATCACGTGAATGGTGTTCCATGGTCACGCGTACAATTTAAGGCACGAGACGAGAGGGATCATGAAAAAGACAGAATTGCCCTTAAAATAATCAGGGAAGAGGCCGTTACCACGCGTTTGGTGTGTTTACCGCATAAAAAAAGAACCATTAAACGACAGCAACGGGTGCACAAACTGGACAGGAATAAACGCGAGGCCATCCACCCAAGTTAACTATCAGGGTCGGCAGCTGCACGTGAAACACACTCCAATAGCAGCCAAGAGGGTCTGTCGCAGCCTTTTGACGCAGTCGTCCATTTTGGCGGCACCAAAGACCACCCACACGCTACTCACCTACAATTGTTTATTAGGTTCTAGTCTTGACACGTGGCTAGAATCTAACGATGTGTAATGATGTCTTATTTTGCAGCGTTTTTCATCTTTTCTTCTCTGTCAGCGGCACAGCCATTACGTACATGTTTTAACAGTTCTTCTTTGGGCTTTTGTCAACAGTTGGGCCAGTCCGTCGTTGAAAAACCGAATCGAATTGTCTCTGGCTACACTGGTGGTGCCCATAACCAATTTGGAGCCTCTTTACATGCCATCTGTATAAGGGCACAGTGCCCATAACCAATTTGGGGCCTCTTTAAATATTCAACATTGTGTTTGGTCTTGTTTTCGAAAATAAAAAACAACTGACACATTGGCAATTGCTTAAATGGCTGCTGTTTTTGTTTATTGCTGATGTGGCAGTTGTTTTTATTATATATTTTCAAAAAACAAAACCCTACACGTTGAAATTGCATAGTAAGAATAAGCTTCGAGAAGATGGTCCTCTCAAATATTGATATTTCAACTGCATTTGGATGCCATGTAAATCAAAAACCAAACATTGGTTCGGTTTTATAGGTGTTTAATAAGATGGTATAATTATTATCAATGTAGAATTCCGGTAGGCAACAATCACTTTCATGGTTCAGTATAAAACCTCATCTATATATTCTTTTTACACTGATTCCAAATGCAATCTTCGATTCAAATTCTACTACATGGAAATGGAATACCTTCCTCAAGAGTTGAGGTGCTCATGACTCATCCCGTCCCGCATCTCTTTAAAATGAAGGAAGTGCATGACCAATGAACCTCACGTGTACCCTTTCTCTATCACGTGCACAACATGCAATGAGGACAAAGGATAAGAGAGAGATGTTCTTCTCAATGTGTAGGCTATGTATCCATGCGAAACATATAAGGATTTGTGGGCTATTACAGCCCACTAAAAACCATAAAAATGAACACCCCAGAAAGGCCCACGTGTTTACCAAAACAGTACTAGATTTTGTTTGCTTCCCCAGAGGTGCGCATGCTTTTCGGCCTTTACCAAGCGGAAATTCACTGCTTCTGCCCATAGGAGTCCAAATCAGTCCTGTAAACCCACTGTGCATGGCCCTGTTTATTTCTATTGAACAAGTATTGCAACTACTGTTGTCAAGGAAAAAGAAAGTATTTGATTTGGTCATAAATTGCAAGGAGTGAGGTGTTGAAATTTAGAATTAATTATCCAGAGAAGCTTGTTCTAAGAAATTCCAGATAAACCATTCGTGGTGAGAGCCAATCAGCATGTAAACCATCTTCCAATTGGTTCACATTTCTTCATCTCAAAGTTGGCACTACCTCTACCCAAAGTGGGAATGGAATGGAGCAATATGGGTTGTAGGGCAAGAAGGAGCAGCTAGGGTGGTAAGTGGAGAATGCTGAGATATACGTTTAAGTGTACAAATCCCACATAGGGTTGTAGGGCAAGAAGGAGCAGTTAAGAACCAACGCACCGTTGGCTCGTTGGTGTATTAGCTGGTTTGTTCTTGCGTTGACGTGAAATTAAATCCTGCAATCAATACTTTGGGAAAAAAAAGGGATCAAGAAGAAATTATTAATGATGCATAACACCAAATACCAAAAAAAAAAATCAAAATTGAACTGGTTCGTCTCTGGTTCAGATAGAGACCTCCTTCCCTCATTTAACAAACACACATTTGTTCAGTGGTTTTGTTCAAAAGAAATCTAGCTCGGAAACCTCCGGATTCCTTATGTGGGGCACAAACTCCATGTGCTTGATATTCGGTTGCTCCCTTTGGCTTGGTTGGGCATGACAGCATAAGTCAGCAGTGACAGTGATTTGCCTTTGTTTGCACTAGTGGCACCATTTCCATTCATCTGTCTTGCCAGGGGGTCTGTTTCTGTTGGCCTTTCGTTTCATTTTTCCTTCTTTCTCTTTTCTGGGATGGGAAAGCAGGACTGATTCATTCATCGCAATAATGCTTCATCAAGACCATCCTCATATCTTCCAAAATTTGACAAGCTTTTTGCCTACCCAGATCTTCCACAACTCAAAATTATAAGTCAAATTGAATTTCTTCTTTTCTTTTGATTCCCTTTCTCTTCCATTCATTCACTTTCTTGCCAGAGACAAACTAATGCAGCCTTACTGCCTTAGTGAAAGCAGAATCTCTTGCCTGTCAAAAAGAAAAGCACAAGAGAATCTTTAGAGAAAAAGAAAGCAATCTTTAGGAGAGTTGGCTTAAAAAAAAAAAAAAAAAAGACTCTAGAAACGACTATAAATCCTGAAGCTCTTTTGGTCATGTAATCATGTTACAATGAAGAAAGAGAGGTATCCAACAAAATGGTTTCTGGATGAATCCTATGCTTTGCTGTCCTTACATGATCTTCACGCTCTGCTGTCTCAAAATTGAAGGCTCTACTTTTTTTCTCAGTGAGTAGACTCACTACGAAAAGGGCAATACTCCACCCATGTGGTGTTAAGAAAAATAATACTATTTTATTCTTCACCTAGCAAAAAAGTTATCTTAGTCACGTTCAGCATTATAACTCACAAAGTCTTTTCCCACCAAACAAGGAGGGAAAGGAAAAACAACAAAGTAAAGAACAAGGAGGGAAAGGAAAAACAACAAAGTAAAGAAAAGAAACAAAAACCAGGGCTCCACAGGCCACATGGAGTTGGTATATGTCAAAGCATTGTTTAATGGGTACCACTGTACCAGGGCTCTCCTTAGAGCAACAAGTTCGTTTTGGCCCTCTAAATGTTGTACCAAGATTTCAACTTCTCTTGGCCATTCAATTAATACAATAAATCTTGGCCAACATTTCAACAAAAATCAGGGCTTTGTTTGGTCGTACTACACCACAGTTGATTTAATTTGATATGGGGTACATTATGGCTGATTTAATTTTATATGACTACACTAGGGTTGTTTTAATTTGATATGGGCACACCAAGATTGATTTAAATTCATTTGATATATGGTGATTTAATTTGATATAGGCACACCATGATTGATTTAATTTGATATGGGGATACATCATGGCTGATTTAATTTTATATGACTATACTAGGGTTGTTTTAATTTGATATGGGCACACCAAGATTCATTTGATATGTGGTGATTTAATTTGATATGGATTGATTTAATTTTATATGACTATACTAGGGTTGTTTTAATTTGATATGGGCACACCAAGATTCATTTGATATGTGGTGATTTAATTTGATATGGATTGGTTTAATTTGATATAAATACAACACAGTTGATTTGATTTGATATGAGCACATGTGAATTAATTTGATTTGGCTATACCACATCTTCCTCCTTGACAAGACAAGACACTTGACGCTGTCCTAATCTTAAAACTATTAAAAAATGAGAACCCTCTAACAATAAAGCTGATAGAATACAATCATTCTTTGTGAGTGTAATCATTTTTAGACCAGCCCACCCCAGTCTGGAAACTTTTGGGCTTGGGCCTAACCTGGCCCATATATAGATATTTTATTTTATATTATGTTATTTATTATATATGACACCAAAAATATATGTTTATATAATACTAGTAGGCCCTGTGCAATGCATGGGAAAGTCACTATCCAATACGATGACGAAGAGGATTAAAATTGAAGCATAAGAGCATTTTAAGTATTGTTTTTATTAGGAGAAATTGAAGCAAAAAGGAGTCTTATGACATTTCCAGTTGGGTTGTGGTGGTTTGAGTCAATCCAAGTATTATTCTTTGGTTAGATGAGCTTTGTTAATTTTTATTAATTATTAATAAAATTAAAGTTTTTATTAATATTTTAAAACTTCTTAAATTTTAACGTTTGAATATATATTTTATTAATGCCATTATTTTAATCAAAATTATTTGAAATAATTATAAGTAATCTAAATTTACCCAAATTATAATTAATTAGAATTGTTATAATATTATTAAGTGAATTTTGTTAATGTAATATGTGCTAAAGTTTTATTGCTTAACTTTGATTTTTTTAAGGAACTTGTAAATTAATAATTATAATAAAATTATTTAGTGCCTGCAAAGGACATTGTTTAACTCACACCCTGTTGTGTATACCATATGGATAATTGAGTATTGCCTAATAAATTAAGTTATTACAGTTACTTAGTTAATTAAGCTATTAAGCAATTTTTCTTTGCTTAACCAAAAACTAGTCTTCAGTTTTCATTCACATGCTTGGTATTGTTGAAGAAAATACCAATCTAAATAAAAATGGTTATTGAGTTCAATACTTCTAGATATAACTATAATAAACAAAAAAGAAGATTTTGCTTGACAAAGACCACATCTCTTCCCTGCACCACCACCATGCTTTGGACCTTTTGAGTCCTAGCCATCAACTTAACCTTCCTCTCAAACTTAATTTGTCTTTTTCACATGGTACAAACATATAAAAACAGTAATATTTGGCTTTCATAATCAATAAAAATAAACATCATATGAAACAAAAAGAAATTTATGACATTGAAGTCCAATAAAAACATATGTTGCATGATAAAAAAAAATGTACAATATCAAAAAAAAAAAAGTTTCAAATGTGACTTGTCAATGATGACACAGAGCTTAAGGTAGACACAAAAACTGTATGAAAAAAAAAACAAAAAAAATCACTTAAATAATATATTTAGTAGTCATTAATGTATAAATGCATATTATGCATAACATTGAAGTCCAATAAAAACATATGTTGCATGATAAAAAAAAATGTACAATATCAAAAAAAAAAAAAGTTTCAAATGTGACTTACTTGTCAATGATGACACAGAGCTTAAGGTAGACACAAAAACTGTATTAAAAAAAAAAACAAAAAAAATCACTTAAATAATATATTTAATAGTCATTAATGTATAAATGCATATTATGCATATTTGTTGACAATTATGAGAATTACTATATGTTTTATTTCAACTACATGCATTTTCTTCAAAATATCTATGATATTCAGAAAATTCTACATTTTATTGGAAAATTTTGCATTTTTCATCAACAAATTTTATCCAAAGGTTTATGACAACTATCATTAATCTTAAGTAAATATCATTACTTTTCATTAATTATTAACTCTAAATTATTTCTATAAGCATTGAATAGTAATTGTTTCTATAATTGTCACTAATGATAAATAAATAATTAATTAATGATACTTATTTGAGTAATAAATTCAGTAATAATCTTAATAAATAAATTAATTAATTTTTAAAACTAATGTATTTATAAATAATTAATTACTAAAAATATCAAAATAAATTGATATTTTAATTGTTTTAATTTTTTTAATTATTTTAATTATCCAATATGTTTAATTTTTGGGAAGTTTTTTCCTTTTTATAGTGGTGAAATGGGATGCAAAGTGATGCAGCCAGAAGCTAAGAACGACTGATGTGGCAAAATTAGGGGCCTAGGTAGGGTGAAGGCAAACCTATACTTAATCGGATTTTTTGTATTTATTTTTGTTAATTTAAAATTAAAATTACTTTAAATTAATAATTTTTATTTTTATTAGATTTTATTTTTTTAGTAAATTGTTATTGATGCATAATTTAAGTTATGATATTATGCTAAGTTTATTGTTGTTTAAAATTTTAATAAAGTTAGAATTTTTATTATAAATTAAGTACATTATTTTAATTAATTTTAACAATTATTATTATTAAAAATAAAATTAGTAACTTATTTTGAATTTTCTATTATGTTAGTCATTTTTAAATTGAAATTAAAATTTATTACTTTATAATGACAACATAAGAATATTATTTAAATCATAATAATATTTTTAATTATTTATTTAATTTTATTACTTTATTTTTATTATTTGTACTATTGTATTATTTATTTTTTCTCTTATTATTATTTTACATATTTACTCATCTTATTTCATTGTTTAAGTTTTAAGTTAAATTGATTTAAAAAAAAGTTTGAATTAAACATTAATAGTTTAATACATTGATGAAAAATTAAATGCATGTTTTTAGAAGGTAGAGAGATATAGAAATAGGAATAGACAAATAGGGTGGGAAAGAGGTGTTAGAATTAGATGGTTTATTATGGCATAGATAAGGAGATGTTTTAGGTGGGAGAGGTAGTTTAGGAGAAATTTTAGGAAGGGAGATTATTTAGTTTATTGGGAACTGAGTGAGAGAGAGAGAGAGAGAGAGAGAGAGAGAGAGAGAGAGAGAGAGAGAGAGAGAGAGAGAGAGAGAGAGAGAGAATCTAGACTTGAATTATATATACCAGTGGGACACGTGTGATGCACAGCCTTTGTTAAGCAAAAGTTAAACAATAGAAATACATAGGAGTGCATAAGTTGGTCAATTTTCTAGTATTTCCGATCGGCTTTGGTTTAGCAATTTTCTAACTCGACTAAGTTAGGTTAATTTCGATTTGGCCATTTGTAAACCGACCAAAACTGAACTGACCCGATCATACGGGAAAGTGGGAAAATTCCCATATTTCTTAATTAGTCTAAAATATTTTATATAATAAATTTATTTTTTTTTAACTTATTTTTTAATAATATCACTGTAATTTATTAAATTTAAATTTAATTTTTAAGTTTAAATATTTTGAACAAACAAACCAAATTAAAAATAGACCCAAATTGATATAACCCGAGTTGGTGGGTTTTCACTAATGGTCAATCGGTTTCGGGTGACAAACTCCCGACTTAACCATGTCGATTTGGTGGGGGAAACAGTCTACAACCGAACCAAACCAATCCTTGAACACTCCTAATTTCAGCTAAATCAATAGTCTAATCTCTAATAAATCAAGATTTTACAAATTGACCCATAAGCCAAAACCGCTTTAGCCACCAGTTTTTGGGTCAACGTTTCGACTGTCCAAGTCAAGCAGGTCAAAACAATCAAGGTATATCTTGACCATTGAATTAGCATTTAGGTCATAAGTTGTGAAGAATACAAATAGAGAGAAGAGGTAGTTGTAAGCTATCAACTGGGAAAGGAAAGAAAAGAGAGAAAGGAAAGGGAAGAATGAAAAGGAAAGAAAAAAAGAAAGGAAAGGAAAGGAAAGAAAGAAGGAAAGAAACTAAGAAACAAAGAAAGAAAGAAGGGGGAGGAGGAGGACGTGGTGGTTCACCTACAATGGTAGCGATGGCGGCAATGTTGACAACGACAACGACGAAGTAACAGCAGTGAGCTAATGATAACAAATCCGACCTCAGATTTCATCTCAGATCTTGGGCTCTCTCTCTCTCTCTCTTGTCTCACTGGTCTCATATCTGAGATCTAAAAATTGATCTCATTTCAATCCCTCCCCCATCTCTTGATTTGCTCTTGTTAAGTGTTAAAAGTTCAGTAAACAGTTTTATGGATCGAATGGTTTAGTAGTTCAACTGCTTGGGTCAGCGATTTTCTGACTTTTTTCAATGTTTTTTGAAAAGAAAAACAATTCATAGTATAACTGAAACCAGAGACCTAATCGGTTCCCAGTTTTTCTGATCTGACTGTCCAGTTTGGTCCGGTTTTGAAAATATTGTAATAAATAACAATAGTTTAATCTCCTATAATTATTAAAAATTTATAGCAAAATACATAATTATTGAAAATAAATTTATAATGAAAATGCAATAGATATCTAATAAAAATACAATAAATATTGAAAATATATTAAATTAGTCAATAAATAGTGTAATCTCAAATAATAATTCAACCTCTAATAAATATTAATCAATAAATTATAAAAAATACATAATTACCAAAAATACAATAAATATGATAAATTAAATTTTAAAAGTTAAATAATAGTTATTTAATTTCTAATATATATTGATAATTTACTATTAAATAACAAAACAAAAATAGATTTATAAATAATTATTGAAAACATATTTATAAAAAATACAATAAATAATTAACTAAAATAAAATAAATATTAATTTTAGTATTGTGTGTGTATATATAATGAATATACACTATTATTGTAAAATTATAACCAATAAATATTATTTTTTGAAAGTTATTTTCTATAATTATTACTTGGTTTAAGTGAAGTTAGTTATTTACAAAATTATTTAGTTATTTAAATAATATTGTTACTTAAACTTTTAAAATATTAATTATTTATTGAATTTAATATTCCATAAAATTATAATTAATACAATTATTACATAATTCGTCATTAATTTTTTTAAAATAATAAACTATTATTATTATTATTATGAAAATTATGAAATATATTATAATTATTTTTCTACTTTTAAGATTTTTTTTTAATTTATTACATAATTTCGTTATTTTAACTATTTAAATTTTAATAATGTTACATTTCATTATTTAAATATTTAAATAATATGTAAAATATTTAAAAATTTTCATTATTTGAATTTTATTTGTTTTAATGTTATTACATAATATGAAATATTTTGTTATATAATTAAATTTCTATTTTTAATGTTTTGTTATTTAAGATATTTAGTTATTGGAATATTTAAGTAATGTTTTATTTTTTAATGTTAAATTTTTATTATTTGAGTCACTTAAATTGAATAATTCATAAAACTATAATTTATAGTGTTGCTACATAATTTCATGATGAATTTTGTAAAAATATAGAATTATTAATAATATTAATATTATTAAATCTATTATAATTAATTTTTGTGTTTTGAATAAACATTTTAAAGTTAGTATATAATTTCGTTATAATATTTAAATAATATTGAAACTTTCTTTAGATGGATGCAGATAAAAGTGGGGGAGAGGATAAATAGAATTTAGAGATAGTTTACAAGGGAATCTCTCTACTACATTAGAGATAGTTTAAGAGATAAGTTAGAGATAATTTAAGAGATAAATAGAAATTAGAGAGAATTTAGGAGAAAGTGGGGGAAAGTTATGCCACATGGCTAAACATTAGAAAATCAAATCCCTCTTTCTTTATGGTTGTTAAAAATAGTTAAGCCTATGTTATTTCCTTATTGGTTTAATGGGTAATTATGTGGAATTAAAGAAAATAAAAAATTCAAAAAATTGAAAATTAGGAAAGGGGGTTTGGAGCAAGGAGAGGCATGGTGACATGAACTTTATATATATATATATATATATATATAAGCCTAGGACTAGGGCTGCTAAGCCCAGCCCAACCCATGATCACCTCTGGACCTGGCAAAAAGTTGACCCAACCCGAAAAAATAGGGTTAGGGTCTCATATTTAGCAACCCGAATGTGAAAATGACCCGACCAGAAAAAAATCAGTTGGGTTGGGTTGGGTCATGGGTCAACCCGCTGACTTGATTGTCAAGTTTAATTGGGATTATTTATGCATTGTTAGAAGTTTCCACTCTTTAATTTTTATTATTTAGTCTTTACTTTTTATTGTTTACTATTTAAATTGTTAAATGTTCAAGTTTTTATTTTATATTTAGAATTTTAAGGTTAATTCTTTTAATTTTGATATTTTTCATGTATTTTTTCTTTATTTTTTTAAAATTTAATTATTTTTTGGGATGACCCGAATTGACCCATGGGTCAACCCTAACCCAAACATTTAGCGTTAGGGTCTAGCATTTGACAACCCAACCTGAAATTCCTTGACCCAACCCGAACCCGACCCACCCAACCCGATTGCCAGGTCTAATCACCTCTAATTCTTTGGCCCACGAATAGACTTATAGACAGGGCTATGACACTGCCGGTGGAACCATAAACTAATGAGTCCCATAGCAATAGCAGGCTTTTGAGCTGGAACTTGCCCCACGGATGGAGTGCGGAATGGGGGAAGAATTTCAATGGCGAAGATCCATCTTAGAAAAGATATTCCCAATAAAATAGAGATTGTCAGATAGATGAACCAAAAAATTTTTTTACTATCTGTCTAAGACTAGAGTATTTACAGGTGGATGAAAGCAAAGACAGTGTCCCATGTTTTCTCTTTTACCCCGTTAGTTTCGGCCTACGGGAATAGTTAGATGGGCCTTAGCCCATCTTGCAAAGAAGAGATCCAACCTTTTTGATTAACCCCATGTTGACACCGCTAGTGGAAAATCATTTTGAATTTATAAGTTGAATCCGGAGTACTAACAGGATTGACTGGTACTAGAAGTCTAGAACAAATAAAGTTGTTTACAGAGATGTTGCTGTTGGATCTGGGCTTGTAGTTTAGCCCAACTTGGCCCAACCTAAGGCCTAATTCAAATGTGATTGAGTGTGAATGAAGAAAAATGAAAAAAAGGCATTATACATACTTTGGGTGGGCATAGTACTGGACTTGAAGTCCAGGTCCAAGTTGGCCCATCTTAGCCCATGTTTTGCGTCAACTATATTGTGTGGGCCTTGGCTACCGGTAGAATGTAGTCAACACAAAAACCAAAATCAAAACTAAGTTTGCTTCAATTCTCTAAATAAACTTCATCTTATGAATTACGATGATGTAGTTTGGCTGATGTTAGCTAAGCCCCAAAGCGGGCCAAAACTCAGCCTGAATCGTGGACCCAGAACTATTCTAAATTGGGCCTAACGTGGTTTTACTAGTATTTGTAAGTTATAACATAATGTTGATAAGGCTCAGTTTGAAAGGAGTACAAATACAAATATGCAGAGTACAAAACATTTTATTTTGTATATATTGGCACTTTGTATTTGTATTCCTTCCAAACTGAGCCTAGGAAGGGCTTTGATAAAGGGATTATTAGAATTGGAGCAGCAACATTGGCAAAAAAAACAAGTGTGGTAGATGTTTTCTGTTTAATAAAACAACTAGTGAATGACCCGTACTAAGTACGGGGAAGTTAATTATATATATATGATTTTTATTACCATTTTTATTATTGTTTATAAACTGCCATTTTTAAGACACTCATACAATCTACAGATCCACATAAATTGACCCTTATATGTCAAACCCGTAAAATTATACAGGGCATTAAATTCAACTTGAAACGTTTATTAGTTTAATTTAACCATTATTATTATTATTAATTTATTTTAGTATTTAATTTAATTTTTTTATTATTTAGTAATAATATTAACTAAATTTGTAATTATTTAAATATTAACTTAAAATATTGTTTTCCAACGGAGTATATTTATTTTATAATAGATTTGTTAATTCATATTTTCCATTTAAGAATAAACATTAATGATTTGGCTTAACAATTTTAGTGACTGTTAATACATATTGATTCTTATTTAAGGTTTAATTACTGTATTTGGTAATTATTATGGGGCATGCTTTGAATAAACATTAATGATAACTGATGATTGTTATTTTGTTTTTTATTATTTACTTAATTAAGTACTTGATGATTGTTAGTATTATTAATTATTTCTATAAATAATTGATTGTTATTATTATTTACTTAATTCTGTAATTTTTAGTAAGTAATTATTTGATTTAATCTGAATTATTTTATTTTTTTAATTATTTATAATAGACATTTAGGGTAGGCTCTTTATTTGATTTAAGAGACTTACCATATTTTATCTAGACAATGACCCCATACTAAGTAAGGGGCAACTACAATATCATTTAATTTGAAATTTACTATTTAACAATAAAAAATCAATGTCTTATTGAGCAACCCACCCCCCAAAAAGTATCAATAACTTTGAAATCATTAGTCGATTTATAAAATAGTAAATTTAGATGGATGTTTACAACAATATTACCAATACTGCTTAATATTTAGGGACATGAATGGATAAAAAGCATTTATGATATCCATTCAAAGAGGCAAAGAAGGAAGAAAACCATTCAAAAGAGCTGCTAAGAAAAACAATCCATGCCAAACAACATTTGCAGATGCATCCATCATCTAAAGTAAGAGAAGAAAAATATACGACTGCAATCAAATCATCATTATGTATGGCTACAATCAACTGATAATATAATTAGGACTCCGAAGCCCATTCAACAGAGGAAACATGAAAGAAAGGAAAATAATGTGACCATCCTAAATATGGAAGTCACCTCCAAGTTAGGTGGCAACACTTCTTTTGGTCGATCATGGTTATGGATTTTAAATCTAAGCTCCCCACAATGCACATAGACTGGCTAGAATTTATCTTTAAGAAAAAGGTAGGGAAACCTGTAGATAACCTAATGGTATGTTTGAATTATGGGAATTGGGAGATAGAAATAGAAAATGTAGGTTGAAATTATAATTTTGGGCATGTTGATGTGTCAAATTCAAGTCAATTAGAATACTCATAGATTTTTAGTTCATTTATTTAGTGGTAATTTGATTTCTTTTATTCCATGTCTTTATTGAGTAATATAGATTAATAATATATTAATAATTATGAAATAAATAATAATAATAATAAGTATATTATTATTACTATTATTTACTAATAATATATTCTTATTATGTGTGTATTGATTTTGAAATCAGTACTATTAAATTATTATTGTTATTATTATTATTATTATTATTAAGTAATTAATTTGCTATAATTATGATTTTTAGTTAATTCCTGAAATAATAATTGCTTTTATAATACTTTTAGTTTAACAATAATGAATAATTTAAAGTTTATAATTTAACTTTCACTAAATGAAATATTTATTGGAGAATAATAATAGTATTAATCATAATTACTTATAATAATAATAATGTAACTATTAACACTAATTATATATTTATACAAAAATTAATATGAATTAATATAAATATAAAATGATTATATCCCAATTAATAATTAACATTATTAAAATAATTATTAATTATCATTAATTAATTAACATTCCAAAGTAATAATTATCATTATTATAATTAAGGAATTAATTATCAGTAAGTAATGATGTAGGGTGATTTGGCCTGACCTAGTAATAGGGGGACACGTGGACATGACCAAACTAACAGGATGATAGCTCACCCCAACACATCAAGTCTGCAACGGGCCAAGCTCGGGTAACCGAACCACCTCGGGGCAAGTCTACCTCGAGGTAAGTCCACCTCGGGACACGATCGCATCAGGACCACCTCGGTTTCAAGGCACTTCGGTATTCGTACCAGGTCGGATCCAAAGGGCACTAGCTCGGGTAATATTGACCGACCTCTGCATGACAACCCCGATGATCTCGCCACCAGATTCCACACTTTACGAAATTACGCCTTGTAACAGCTAGCCTTATCTCCCCCAACCGATTTGGGCGGTAGTGATAAGCCTTATTGGCTAGAACCGTTATCTCCTGTTAATACGGAAACATGTCTCATCATAGTTGTGATCCCAGAACCACTCCAAAAAACCCGCGGGGACTCTAATATATAAAGACCCCAACCCTCCAGGGGCAAAGGTACGTGTAATCTCTGCTTACTAGCTCTCTTGCTTTCTAAGCTACCATCAGCTTGCAAATTACTGACTTAAGCATCGGAGTGACCTCGCCGGGTAAGCACCCCCGGGTTCTCTGATTCTCTCTGTGTAGATTAGCCAACTCCGTCATCTACTGGAAGCCAAGTCACCTCCAGCTAGGAGCAGCCAGATTGCATCATTTGGTGTCGTCTGTGGGAATCGCTTCAAAAAGCCTTTTTCCACTAAGCAATCAAGATTCAGCTTCCATGGCATCTTCCAGTAACGTCGGACAGAACGCTGACATGAACGTCTCCGGGGGGCAACTCCTGGTCCCAACAGTGTGCATTGGGCAGTTCACCACACTGAATGTGCCTCAGGTCATTGCACCAGTGAATGCCCCACTCCCTCTTACAGTAGGTGCAACCTTCGCTGAACTTTCTGTCATCCCCCCAATAGTCGGAAAAGTCAACTTGACAACCTGGTACACTACGTGCGAGCTATGCAAGCCCAAATGCAACAGGTCCAGCAGTTCCAGCTGTACCAACAGCAAGTCCTGCATCACGTCTATCAGCAACAATACCAACAGCAGTTCCCTCCACTGCCACTGAATCAACAGTCAGTTCCACCTCAGCATCCGGCAACATAGCAGACCAAGCCTCACCACCAGAACGATCACCCTCCTCGTCGAGGAGAGACCTCCCGGATCCAAAATCCTCTCGGGAGTCAGGTCTTGTCCCGCGGCAAGAGGGAGAAACAAGTCACTCCTACCCCCTTGTAGCAAGTGAATAGGTCGGGAGATACTCAGCCCACTAGAGTTGCTTGACCTCATCCTTCACAGCTCGAAGTTCTGCTTGTAGAAAACCATTTTGGGATTTTGGCCGCGAACTCTAGACAAGGTCCCTCAGTCCACAGCAGTCGCCGCCAGCAGTCCAAGCAACTCCCTGCTAGAACAGTGCCTGACAACACAGAAGCCAACAACACTAATGCGGAGCCAGTAAAGAAGCAGCAGAAGCGGCGTCGTAACGCTCACCGAGCTGCAGTTCAAAGTCAGCCCGAATAGCCTAGAGGCAAAGAAGAGGCGAGCTCGGGAACTGTGAAGACCACTCCACTCCTTTCAATGCTATCTCCATTATCCCCCCAGCTTCTAGCCATCCCGATGCCCAAAGACTTCAAGGTACCTCCCCTGGACAAGTACGATGGTTGTTTGACCTGAATGATCACGTGGATTCTTTCCGGTCCTAGATGCACCTAGCCGGGGCTGATGAACCCTGCATGTGCATTGCCTTCTTCACAACCTTTAAGGGAGTGGCTCACACATGGTACAAAAACCTTGCGCCCGAGACAATTAAAAGTTGGGCACAGTTCGTGCAGATCTTCACCTCGCACTTCATCACCAGCAAGGGGTGCCCGAGGTCCTAGGAAAGCCTCCTCAGCATAGTCTAGAGGGAGGGAGAGTCAATTCGGAGTTATATCAAGCATTTCAATGACGTGTGCTTGCAGATCCCCAACCTAGATCCTGTCATGAGACTCACAGCCACAAAAAAAGACATCACCCACAAAGAATTCAAGTGGCACGTGGTTGCCAACAAGCCTAAAGATGTCACTGAGTTTCTCAAGCTCGCTGACCAGTTCATCGGAATAGAAGAAGAGATGAACCCAAAAAGCGAGAATCCACCAGAAAAGAGGAAAAGAGAAGGTGAAACCTCAACAACAGGGATAATAAGCGAAAGAAGGATGAATCAATTAGAGGAGGAAGTAAACCAGATCAGCCTTTCCGAACTCCTCCAGTTGAAAGGACAAACTACATGCCCTTGAATGCAAAGCAAGGCGAAATTATTGATGAGGATAAAACTTATCATAATTTTATCCCCAAATATTCAGTCTTTTATACTGAATTAGTATTTATTTGGACTCATATTTCTTGTATTTCAGTTCAGGGCATGAAAGAAGGCATCAGGAGAAAAGCAAGGCAAATCAGATGATTTTTCATAGTTTCAGCACCGTTTAGTAATCTGGGCCTAACTCTCGTATCCAAGATCCAATTGGGATGCTTCAAGACTCACTGGAAAGATAAGAGAGAAAGCTACAATTTTCATGTTTTGGGATTTCACAGATTCGGCCTGAATCGAAGTCAAATACGGGCCTAAAGTCGGGGAAATTTTGTAGGAAGGCCCAATTCGCAGCTGAAGCCCAACTTGCAGAAAAGCCTTGCAACAGCCCAATTTGCAGAGGAAGCCTAATACGAATGCAAGAACAAGAAACCGAGAAGAGTCCTACCAGATTTAAATTTGTGATATATGTTAGACAGTTTTGTATGCCCTTAGCTTCAATCAAAATTGATGTACTTTATGAGTTTATTGTAAATGATTAAAAGTACATATTTGATTCATGTTCCCTTGGTATGTTTCTATGTATTACCCTTAAAATGGACACTTATTGAGACTCGTGTTAGTTTTGAATGTTCACAGCTAGTGGGTCGGTCTGGGGAGACCTATCCTGACAAGGCTGACACTGTGGTGCCACCAAGTCGGTTGGGGTGGCTTGTCTCAGCTACCGGGGTGAGACCCTAGGCACATACAGTGTGGGATTAATTGAATCTTTGAACTGGACCAGATTTCCAGTATTGCCCTGGACCTTGAAGATTGATGGGCAAAACTGGAAAGTTACACCCGACCCCTAGACTCAATTATGATACTGCACTAGGTGTCGGATCGGGCTGTCTTTGATGTACCAATCAGTGAGATCCTTAGAGGGGGTCAAAACCTGGGTATGTTGGGACAATCCGAGAATTCATCTGAGTGGGTGATTATAGTGACAGGATCAGCCCCTTTGTCGAACAAAGGTAATGATCGGGGATGCACTCTTACTGTTGGAAACCAAGACTGCCGGCAGCCGATTTCAACCGTTGAAATTTGTTTTGCAAAATATATTTTATATGAGATATAAAAGTATATATATTATGGTTTCTAAAATGTTTGCAAAAGGGTTTTAATTCCCAGGATCCATATAAGTGGAGAGTGCAACACTGTTCCTTGCAGCTGAGGGAGAGGTCCTCTCTTTTCGGGCAGTGTATGATCATTATGGGCTGAGAGGTTAAGTGTAAGACCATTGAGGATAATGCCTGATGGGCTAATCTTGCATCTTCCCACAGTCCCTGGGTGTTACAAGGTGGCTTG
Source organism: Nelumbo lutea (assembly GCF_056320005.1). Lineage (NCBI taxonomy): Eukaryota > Viridiplantae > Streptophyta > Magnoliopsida > Proteales > Nelumbonaceae > Nelumbo > Nelumbo lutea. Next base: position 211,636,822 of record NC_142684.1, read on the forward strand.
GCCCAGGGACTACTTAGGGTAAGTGTTGGGCCCATAGAGACCATTTGATGGGTTTCAGGGGGTGCACTGTCTTTAACAGTGTATTCGACTAGGCCTTGTAACAAAGGCTGGGCCGAACCCATGTGGCTGATGTGTAGATCAATGCTTGGGTCCCACGCCATACAAGGAAGCCCAACTGTGCAGCAGTTAGGAAGGCTAAGTGAGCACATAAGCTTAATGGGCCTAAAGCCCATTTCAAACTGGGCTATTAATTTAGTTAATTAAAGGGGCGAATTCTGAGATGGATTAGCAGTTAGAATAGGGTCTTAATCCTATCCACTCAGAGAGTCCATATCTGAATGTGATTCAGATGTAGAAACCTCCTAATAAGATTAGGATAAAGCTAATCTAATCTGCAAATAAGATAAGGGTTTATCCTTATCACTAGAAGAGAAGGCTGATCCAAATATGATTTGGATAAGCACCTCCTAATGGGATTAGGAGCTGATCTTTTCAAGTTAACAAAAGGAAGGAGAGGGCGGCAGCCTTGAGAGAGACCAAGAAACACATCAGATCCTCTTTAGTGCTGAAATCAAGAAGAGAGAATTCTGCACCCTGCAAATACTCTCTTGCCGCCTCCCTGCTCTTGCCGCCCTGTTTGCCAGTTCGATCTCCAGCTGTGGGAGAAGTCAAGATTGGATCTTGACATCAATTATTTGAGAAAGGATTGAAAAGGGAGCTGTGCTCACGTTCCATCCTGTTGTTTCTTGCGAAGGACAGAGTTCTTGGGGAAGAACACTACTGATTATGCTCCATCCTGCACTGCGCCATCTTCAGTGGGAGCAGTCTTTGGATCCTTCCTTGGGTGTGAACACCTTCGTTGGGAGATATTGCTTCTCCGTATCAGGTATCATTCTCTCCCATTCTTTTTGGTTCAGATCTGGTTCAGTTTAAGGTTCAAGATTTATCCTTGAAAATATGTTTTTCTAAATAGGGAATGTGATTCCCAGTTGAAGGGAGAGAAAATTTTTTGAAATTCGCCCCTTATTCCGCAATCTTTGGGCGTCCATGTGATGGATCTCTCATTCCCTTCAGTGGTATCAAAGTCACAGGTTCAAATCTTGAACCATTCTATTTCAGTCCTGAACCTGCGCAATTAGGGAGAAGGCGTTCTACCCAATTTGCGCAGTTTTGGTTTTGGGAAATTTGTTCCCAAATCAGATGGGAAAATAATCTGAAATTAAGTTTAAATAAATATGATTATTATTTAGAATTGTTCTTTATAATTTTCTTGATTTATGGGTTGTTCGTACAAGAGGAGATCGAATTCTTGGTTTGCGCAGGGAATCTGTGATTTTGCAGTTCTTGACTTATTTTGGGTCTATAAATAATTTTTTTTTTATTTTCTAGACTCAATGTATAGGTATTCGATCTGATGTAATTATTAATAGAAATAGGATTTCTATTTATTTTATTTTGGATCGAAGATGGCGGCGCAGAGAAGGAGATTTCGCAGATAAGAGAAATGCTATCTGCGATTTGCAGTTTGTGAAACTGCATTCTGTGATCTAACCTCTGTTTTGTAGGAAGGATTGTGCGAACAACCCTGTTTGACTGATTCTTGTTTTTCCTTTTATCAGTATTTAATTTCAGATTATTTTCTTGAATTAAGGATTTAATTAAAAATCAAACACTAGACCCATTCAAACCAAGATTGGTTCAAAACTGTTTGGACCAATTCTAGGGTTTAATCAAGGCTGAATGTCAGCCCTAATTTCCCACTAATGGGCCTAAGGATTGATATTTAATTAAATGGTTAATTCGGCCCAGCCTGTAAAGGCCCAGTTTTAAATAGTTAAAACTGCAAAAGCCCATTTCAAAGGATAAAGCTATATGGGCCGAACTGGGTAACCCTAATTCAGCCCATATACCTAGATAATATTAATGGTTAATATTATGGAATTTTAACGGGCTTCCAACGGGCCTTACAGATAATTAATTGATTGGATCAATTTATCCCTGCATGTGATGTATGGATGTGTGATGTGCTGCGTACATGGGCCATAAGTACTTGGTCCATGCTCATTCAACAGTGGCTCTTGCGCATACCATGGCTGAATGCACATCATTGCCATGGTGTCCCTTTTGGTCATTGGATGACTTCCCTCAGTGGTGGGCCCCACACCTCATCATGAGGTTGCGTGCGGAACCCTAGCCGATTTAAGGCCCACCGAAATCTGGCTTTATGAATGTTAGCGGGAGCCACTTTGGTTTGACCTAAATCAAACTAGGGCGTAATTTTGTTCCCTCCAGCTAATATGAGTGCGTGTGATAGTGAGATTCATATGATGAACTCTCTAAAGGCCTTCCATCATTAGCATGAGGATGGGTCCTTCAGTAATGAGGAAACGCACCATAAAATGGGCTATCCATTTGCTGTTGGGCTTGTTTGAGTGTTTCATAAGATGATAAGGGCGTCATAGACCGATGTGGGAGGGGCTTCACCAGAAAATGGGAACTCTCTCACGGTACCTTGGCATTCACGAATATGATGGGTAAGCACTCACTGGACAGAAAGGTTTACCTGAAAACGGCTCTGAACCTTGTCTGACAGAGGGCAAAGGGAAAACTCATATGATGAGTGGATGTGATCCTTCACAGAAAGGTGGTGGGGTTATGCAGCTGAAACAGTTGGCTCCATGCACCCTATGTGATTTCCCACATTTCCAGAGACAACCCGTAGTCTCCGTCACTGAGAGAGGAGGGATATCTCAGAGACGAATAAATAAAAATGGATCATAGATTAAAATCCATATCTATGTAATGAACATTAATCAAATTAGGTTGTGGACTGATGTTTGCTCTTTTATCAGAAAATGGCAAACGGATCTTTTGCAAAACTACTTGATGACAACAAGTTGAAGGGCCCAAACTATGCTGATTGGTACAGGAACCTTATGCTGGTCCTAGCTTCTGAAAAGCTGGACAAAGTGGCAAAGAATCCTGCCCCGGAGCGTCTGGGTGATAGGGCTTCTGAGGCCCGAAGGAGAGTCTATCAAGAATGGGAGGAGAAAAACTCCCTTGCCCGGTGTTACATCATTGCCTCCTTAGACAACCCGATACAGAGGTAGTTCGATCAGATCGAACTTGCCAAAGACATATTGGACAGTCTCAGGACAATGTATGAAGAGCAGAATCGTTCTACTCGACAAAAGGTCTTGAAACAGTTCATGACCGCACAAATGTCCAAGGGTCAACAAGTTCACGACCATTGTCTTTGGATGATGGGATACATCAATGAACTGGAGGCTCTTGGATCCGGGCTAGACCTTGCTACCCAGATAGATGCTATCCTTAACTCTTTGCCTCCTTCCTTTAATCCGTTCATCATGAACTATAACATGAACAAGCTGAATGTCAGCTTACAAGAGCTCAGCAATATGTTGCAAAGAGCTGAAGAATTGATTAGAAAGGATGAGCCTGTAGACATGCTTGTTGAAGCTGGCAAGACAGGCAAGAGAAAGAGGAAGGCAAAGAAGCCTCAGAAGAAAGCTACTAAGAGCAAGAAGCAGAAGAAAGACAAAGCATCGGATGCCTGTCACTTCTGTAAGAAGACCGGCCACTGGAAAAGGAATTGTCCTGCCTACCTGGAATCCAAGAAAGGTAACTTCGAAACTTGTGTTATAGAAACCAATTTGTTGGTAGCTTCTGCTTCCTGGTGTATTGACTCCAGGGCTTCGACTCATGCTTGTAACTCACTGCAGGGGTTCAAGGTAAGCAGAAGGCTGAGTGAAGGAGAAGTCACACTCTTCTTGGGGACTACTGCAACTGTTGCAGCCGCGGCCATAGGAACCGTGGAATTAATTTTTAGAGAAGGAATAATTGTACTGAAAGACTGTCTTTATGTACAAAATTTAAGGAGAAATTTGATTTCTGTCTCAAAACTGTGTGCAGATGGTTATTCTGTCTTCTTTAGTAATACGATTACTGTTAAAAGAAACAACAGATTCATCGCATACGGGAAACTGGAGAATGGTCTCTATGTTCTACATCCTTCTCTAGAAACTAACATAACCAAAACTACGTCGGCTGAAATCCCTAAGAAGAGAGCTCGTGATACAGTTAATCCCACGTGTCTATGGCATTATCGACTTGGCCACATCGGTGTTGACCGAATCACAAGGTTGGTAAAGGATGGTCCTTTGGATTTTCTAACTGTAGAAGATCTTCCCACTTGTGAGCCTTGCCTACAAGGCAAGATGACAAAATGGCCATTTAATGGTAAGCCTGAAAGATCTACGGGCACACTTGACCTAATACATACTGATGTATGTGGTCCCCTGAGTGTTAGGACACGAAATCAACACGTGTATTTCATCACCTTCACAGATGATTTTTCACGATACGGTTACGTGTACCTAATGAGACACAAGTCTGAATCCTTTGAAAAGTTCAAAGAGTTTAGACAAGAGGTCGAGAAACAGTTAGGGAGAGAAATTAAGGCCCTTCGATCAGATCGAGGTGGCAAGTATCTCTCTGACGAATTCAGGGACTACTTAAAGGACAATGGGATAGTATCATAATTAGCTCATCCTGCTACACCACAACTTAACGGTGTTTCGGAGAGGAGGAATAGGACCTTATTGGATATGGTCCGGTCGCTTCTCATACACTCAGAGTTACCCACATCCTTTTGGGGTTACGCATTAGAGACTACGATTTATGTGCTGAATCGGGTTCCAACCAAATCGGTTCTGAATACTCCATATGAACTTTGGACCGGAAAGAAACCAAGTGTCAAACACTTGAAGATTTGGGGTTGTCCAGCACACGTTAAGAGAACGAGTGCAGACAAGTTGGAATCCAAGACCAGCCGTTGCCTATTTGTAGGCTACCCAAAAGGCTATATAGGTTACCTATTCTATGACCCAAGTGAGCAGAAAGTGTTCTACAGTTGTAATGCGCAATTCTTGAAAACCGACTATATCTTGGACACCCATCGTCAGGAAGTTGTTCTTGATGAGGAAAGCTCAGGAGCAGTGGGAGATGTCCCACAAGTTCCAGGTAGTGACCAACCTAGAAGATCCACTCGGGTATCCAGGCCACCAGTTCGTTATGGTTATGACCAGGATAGTTACCTGGTGGAAACCTTGACTAGTGAGGAGGATCCCGTGACTTACTCAGAAGCTATGTTGGACATAGATTCCCAGAAGTGGGTGGAGTCCATGAGAACAGAGATGGACTCAATGGAGACCAATGGAGTCTGGACTCTAGTAGATCCGCCCTCCGGGGTAAAAGCAATCGGTTGCAAATGGATTTACAAGAGGAAGAAGGGCCCCGACGGTAAGGTTGAGACCTTCAAGGCTCGTCTGGTGGCGAAAGGGTACACTCAGAAAGAGGGCATCGATTATGAGGAAACCTTTTCACCTGTGGCCATGCTTAAATCCATTAGGATCCTGCTAGCTGTAGCAGCATACAATGATTATGAGATTTGGCAAATGGATGTCAAAACTGCATTCCTGAATGGAGATCTTACTGAAGATATCTATATGCAGCAGCCGCAAGGCTTCATTACTGCAGGTCAGGAAAACATGGTATGTAAACTTAATAGATCCATTTATGGACTTAAGCAAGCTTCTAGAAGTTGGAACATCCATTTTGACTCTGCCGTCAAATCGTTTGACTTCGAGCAGAATCCGGATGAACCCTGTGTCTACAAAAAGTACAGTGGAGATAAGATTACCTTCTTGGTTCTTTATGTAGATGACATTCTACTCATTGGGAATGATGTAGGTATGTTAACTACAGTGAAAGTATGGTTATCACAGCAATTCTCCATGAAAGATCTTGGAGAAGCCTCCTATATACTGGGTATTCGACTCTATAGAGATAGATCGAAGCGGATAATAGGATTATCCCAATCTGCCTACATTGACAAAATAGTAGTCACTCTCTCCAAGAAGATGTCTCCCAAGACTTTTGAGGAGATTGATGGCATGGAAGACGTTCCCTATGCCTCTGCCGTAGGGAGCATCATGTATGCCATGCTGTGCACTCTTCCTGACATAGCTCAGGCAGTGAGTGTAGTAAGCAGATTTCAGGCCAACCTAGGGCAGGAGCATTGGACTGCTGTGAAAAACATACTTAAGTACCTTCGAAGGACAAAAGAGTTTTGTCTAGTATTCGACGGTAGCTCACTACAGATCCAAGGGTATACATATGCCGATTTTTAATCAGACCCAGATGATAGAAAGTCTACATCTGGATATGTTTTCACGATAGGATCGTGTGCTGTTTGCTGGAAAAGCAGCAAACAGGGGTCCACTGCAGACTCCACGACCGAGGCCGAGTACATTGCCGCAAGTGAGGCTGCCAAAGAAGCCGTATGGATGAAGAAGTTCATTCATGAGTTGGGAGTAGTTCCGTCCGACACATCACCCATCCCATTGTTGTGTGACAACAATGGAGCCATTGCTCAGGCTAAGGAGCCACGAGCCCACTAGTCGAAGCACATCGAGAGGAAGTACCCCGTACTGCGGGAGATTGTTGGTAGAGGGGGCGTCCTGATTCAGAAGGTAGCATCAGCGGATAATGTAGCAGACCCATTGACAAAGCCACTATCACAGAAAGTGTTTGAGAATTACGTGGAAAGCATGGGACTCCGGCTAGTACCTGATTGGACCTAAGTGCAAGTGGGAGCTGTTAGACAGTTTTGTATGCCCTTAGCTTCAATCAAAATTGATTTACTTTATGAGTTTATTGTAAATGATTAAAAGTACATATTTGATTCATGTTCCCTTGGTATGTTTCTGTGTATTACCCTTAAACTGGACACTTATTGAGACTCGTGTTAGTTTTGAATGTTCACAGCCAATGGGTCGGTCTGGGGAGACCTATCCTGACAAGGCTGACACTGTGGTGCCTCCAAGTCGGTTGGGGTGGCTTGTCTCAGCTACCGGGGTGAGACCCTAGGCACATACAGTGTGGGATTAATTGAATCTTTGAACTGGACCAGATTTCCAGTATTGCCCTGGACCTTGGAGATTGATGGGCAAAACTGGAAAGTTACACCCGACCCCTAGACTCGATTATGATACTGCACTAGGTGTCGGATTGGGCTGTCTTTGATGTACCAATCAGTGAGATCCTTAGCGGGGGTCAAAACCTGGGTATGTTGGGACAATCCAAGAATTCATCTGAGTGGGTGATCATAGTGACAGGATCAGCCCCTTTGTCGGACAAAGGTAATGATCGGGGATGCACTCTCACTGTTGGAAACCAAGACTGCCGGCAGCCGATTTCAACCTTTGAAATTTGTTTTGCAAAATATATTTTATATGAGATGTAAAAGTATATATATTATGGTTTCTAAAATGTTTGCAAAAGGCTTTTAATTCCCAGGATCCATATAAGTGGAGAGTGCAACACTGTTCCTTGCAGCCGAGGGAGAGGTCCTCTCTTTTCGGGCAGTGTATGATCATTATGGGCTGAGAGGTTAAGTGTAAGACCATTGAGGATAATGCCTGATGGGCTAATCTTGCATCTGCCCACAGTCCCTGGGTGTTACAAGGTGGCTTGGCCCAGGGACCACTTAGGGTAAGTGTTGGGCCCATAGAGCCCATTTGATGGGTTTCAGGGGGTGCACTGTCTTTAACAGTGTATTCGACCAGGCCTTGTAACAAAGGCTGAGCCGAACCCATGTGGCTGATGTGTAGATCAATGCTTGGGTCCCACGCCATACAAGGAAGCCCAACTGTGCAGCAATTAGGAAGGTTAAGTGAGCACATAAGCTTAATGGGCCTATAGCCCATTTCGAACTGGGCTATTAATTTAGTTAATTAAAGGGGTGAATTCTGAGATGGATTAGCATTTAGGATAGGGTCTTAATCCTATCCACTCAGAGAGTCCAGATCTGAATCACATTCAGATCTAGAAACCTCCTAATAAGATTAGGATAAAGCTAATCTAATCTGCATATAAGATAAGTGTTTATCCTTATCATTAGAAGAGAAGGCTGATCCAAATATGATTTGGATAAGCACCTCCTAATGGGATTAGGAGCTGATCTTTTCAAGTTAACGAAAGGAAGGAGAGTGCGGCATCCTTGAGAGAGACCAAGAAACACATCAGATCCTCTTTAGTGCTGAAATCAAGAAGAGAGAATTCTGCACCCTGCGAATACTCTTTTGCCGCCTCCCTGCTCTTGCCGCCCTGTTTGCCAGTTCGATCTCCAGCTGTGGGAGAAGTCAAGATTGGATCTTGACATTAATTCTTTGAGAAAGGATTGAAAAGGGAGTTGTGCTCATGTTCCATCCTGCTGTTTCTTGCGAGGGACAGAGTTCTTGGGGAAGAACACTGCTGATTCTGCTCCATCTTGCACTGCACCATCTTCAGTGGGAGTAGTCTTTGGATCCTTCCTTGGGCGTGAACACCTTCATTGGGAGATATTGTTTCTCCGTATCAGGTATCATTCTCTCCCATTCCTTTTGGTTCAGATCTGGTTCAGTTTAATGTTCAAGATTTATCCTTGAAAATATGTTTTTCTAAATAGGGAATGTGATTCCCAGTTGAAGGGAGAGAAAAATTTTTGAAATTCGCCCCTTATTCCGCAATCTTTGGGTATCCATGTGATGGATCTCTCATTCCCTTCAATATAATCCTAGAAAGATAAAGAGATTGAGTTCACTAAATAAAGAGATAAGAGTAGGATTAGATTAGGACTATCTATTTTTGAAAGATAAACTCCAAGGAGTTGGAGACCACCCCCTCCCCTTTAGGCTATATAAAGGGATGGGGGGGGGGGACCAGAGAGGTATCAAGAAGCAGAGGAACAATCAATCAAGAAAGCAAGAAGACTACAAGAAGAAGGTGGCAGCAAGGAGAGGAGGAGACCTCAGCTCTAAGGGCGACACCATGAGTTCTTTCTTTCCTCTTGTTTATTTTATTTCCTCTAGTATGAACTGATTTATTTGTAGCTAGACTATGGAAAGCCTAATCATGACAATGAATATATTTTCATTATGATTTATCCAAGATCGTGATTTCCATATAGCCTATGAGTTATCTTGCTTAATGTTATTAGGAGTGACCATCTCTTAATTGATTAGGTTTATGTGAATGAATCGAGAGAGGAATTCATATAGTAGACCACATAATTCATGGTGTGAATTGAATGGTATATAGGGGTATATACACATGATTCATCTGAATGTAATAGTTTTTCCTTGAACTTAATGCACTTCTACCTTGAGAACTCTAGTCGAGAGATCGAAGGGTTACCTGATAGAAGTAGTTTTAATATATTTCGAGAGAGAATATTAAATAAAATTGGAAAAACTTCAACTTATGAGAATGACAAATTATCTTGGTTAATCTCATACATTAATATTCATTGGAATGGTTAGGTGGACCAAAATTCCTAGCGAATTCAATCAATCGTTACATACTTCAACATTGGTTACTTCTGCTCTTGTTTTCTTTTTCTACTTTAGCTTTTACTCTTAAATCTGAAATTTGATTGTCCAAATAATTAGGGAAGGTTGTAGTTCTAACACTTATTTTGTTAAATCCTCGTGGGAACGATATTTTTGTACTACTTAATAGCTAGTGCACTTGCTAGGGTTATAATCATAGCTATCAATTCTTATGGCGATCAAGGACGCCTCCTATGTGAAGTGCCCACCTCGGATGAGAGGGGATCCGAATACTAGAAATAGAAATGTATATTGTCACTTTCATAGAGACTATGGTCATAGCACTGAAAACTGTAAAAACCTCTGCGATGAGATCGAAGAACTCATCCATCGCGGATACCTCAAAAATTTTGTATCAAAAGAAAATAAAAATTAAACAAATCGGCACGGGGAGCAAGGGAGAGATGCTCCTGAATCCAGCAACAGGCAGAGCGAGCAGCCGCAAAGATAGCTGCCTGAAGAAAGGCCGATTTGAGGAATAATCCATATGATCACCGGTGGATCAATTGTCGCGGGCTGCATATCAGCCACGACAAAGACATCAGCTTGTGAGTTGGAAAGAGAAGAGTAGAATCCTCCGAAGCGGCCAAGGTTAGAAGAGCCGCTCTTCTTCATTGAAGATGATGTACGCGGAATCCAGTACCCCCATGATGACGCGTTCATCATAAAAATAAGAATCAACGACTTCGAAGTGAAGTGCGTCCTGGTCGGTTCAGGAAGCTCGACAGACATACTGTTCAAGGACGCGTTTAACAAGCTGTAGCTCCCAGAAAGCGAGATCAAGCCTACGAACACTCCTCTGGTAGGCTTCAGTGGAGAGGAAGTCAGGCCCCTGGGATGAGTTTCAGTACATGTAGAGGTCGGTACATGGCCTAGCATTGCGAGGTTCGACCACACTTTTCTAGTGGTCGTGACTCCCTCCCCGTACAACACCGTTATTGGTCGGCCAATCACCCATGCTCTTTGCGCAGTGGTGTCCACCAATTATTTGGCCATTAAGTTCCCTACGGACTTCGGAGTAGGGGTAGCGTGAGGCGACCAGTCGAGTCTCGCAAATTCTATGTCACCGCCATCAAAGGGAAAGACAAGGTAGCAAATGACCTCGAGCTAGAGCGACCTACGGAGTACAATGAGGAGCGAGCTTCACCGATAGAAGAGACGGTCCTTATACCCATTTCGACAGAAGATCCAGCCAGGACTCTCCAAATCGATGCATCAATTGAGGAGCCTTTGCGTTCTCAGTTGGTAAGTTTCTTACTTGAAAACTTAAATGCGTTTGCCTAGTCCGCGGTAGAGATGCCTGGCATAGATCCTAAAATAATAACTCACAAGTTGAACACCGATCCTGTAGTTAGGTCCGTTAGATAGAAGAAATTCAACCTAGCCCCGGAGCGTTGGAGAGTAGTCGGCAAGGAAGTCGGGAAGCTTCTCGCAGTCGACCTCATCAGGGAGGTCCATTACCCGAGCTGGGTGGATAACCCCATTCTGGTAAAAAGGCTAACGGTAAATGGCGCATGTGCATTGACTATACCAACCTGAATAGAGCTTGCCCGAATGACTGCTTCCCACTTCCCAAGATCGATCATCTGGTGGACGCAACCTCAGGGCACGAGTTGCTAAGCTTTCTGGATGCATACTCGGGCTACAACCAGATCAGGATGGACCCTACCGATGAAGAAAAAATGGCCTTCATAACCGAGTTAGACCTGTACTATTACAAGGTTATGCCCTTTGGACTGAAAAATGCCAGGGCAACATTCCAAAGACTTGTAAACTGACTCTTTGAGCCGCTGGTCGGCAAAAAATTAGAATGCTATGTAGAAAACATGGTCGTCAAGACTCAGTTTTCAAATAATTTAATAAAAGATTTGCATTGTGTTTTCAAAATTTTGCATAATTATAACATGAAGTTAAACCCTAACAAATGTGTCTTTGGTGTCACCTCGGGTAAATTCCTGAGTTACATCGTTAACCGACATGGCATTGAAGCCAACTCTGACAAAATAAAGGCCATCCTAGTTATGAGACCGCCCCGTAAATTGAAGGAGGTTCAAAGGTTGAATGGTCGCCTAGCCGCTCTGAGCCGCTTCATGTCCAAGTTGGTAGATCACTGCCTGCCTTTCTTCAAGGCAATTAAAAAGAGTAAAGACTTTAAGTGGACCGAAGAGTGTCAGCTCACCTTCGACGAGCTCAAAATATACCTAACCAGTATACCGGTTCTGACCCGACCCAAAGAGGGAGATATTTTGAAGTTGTACCTCTCCACGAGTGACGAGGTAGTTAGCTCAGTACTGATAAAAGACGTAGATCGGGTTCAACGACCCATCTACTATGTTAGTAAAGTTTTGTAGGACACAGAAACAAGATATACAGAAATCGAAAAACTGGCATACATGCTGATCACTGCAGCTCGGAAGCTTCGACCGTACTTCCAAGCCCATACCGTCATCGTCCTCACCAACAAACCTCTGAGGCAAGTCTTGCTCAAGCCCGAGGTCTCCGCTAGATTGACGAAGTGGGCCATTGAACTCAGTGAATACAACATCCAGTATGAGCCTTGAACAGCTATCAAGGCCCAAGCCTTAGCCGACTTTGTCACAGAATGTATCTTCAGCACTGCAGTCCCTGAATCGATTGAGTCTGAACACAGAGGGGAAGCTTCAACCAGTGCGGCACCTCCCCCGGTCAGAGCAACACCAACTTGGGATGAGGAGCCCTGGATCCTCCATGTGGACGACTCGTCAAATCAGCAAGGTAGCGGAGCTGGTATCATTCTGTACGGGCCAAGCGGGGTGAAGTTAGAGTATGCACTTCGGTTTGAGTTCATCGCGTCCAATAATGAGGCGGAGTACGAAGCATTGATAGCCGGGCTTGCTCTAGCAAACGAAGTAAGATCCAAGCACCTCATTATCTGTAGTGACTCCCAGCTCGTGGTCAACCAGGTCACCAGTGAATATGAAGCTTGCGAGCCAACCATCGCCTACTTAGCCAAAGTCAGAGAGGCTCTGCACGATTTTTAGTCTTACTTCATCAGGCAGATCCTGAGATCCGAGAAAGTTGAGGCTGATAACTTGTCCCATTTAGCCAGCACCATGAGAACTGTGTACATAGAGAACATGCCTCGCCAACTTGGACATAGATTCCCAGAAGTGGGTGGAGGCCATGAAAGTTGAGATGAACTCAATGGAGACCAATGGAGTTTGGACTCTAGTAGATCCGCCCTCCAGGGTAAAAGCAATTGGTTGCAAATGGATTTACAAGAGGAAGAAGGGCCCCGATGGTAGGGTTGAGACATTCAAAGCTCGTTTGGTGGTGAAAGGGTACACTTAGAAAGAGGGCATCAATTATGAGGAAACTTTTTCGCCTGTGGCCATGCTTAAATCTATTAGGATCCTGCTAGCTGTAGCAGCATACCATGATTATGAGATTTGGCAAATGGATGTCAAAACTGCATTCCTGAATGGAGATCTTACTGAAGATATTTATATGCAGCAGCCGCAAGGCTTCATTGCTACTGGTCAGGAACACATTGTATGTAAACTTAATAGATCCATTTATGGACTTAAGCAAGCTTCTAGGAGTTGGAACATCCGTTTTGACTCTGTTGTCAAATCGTTTGACTTCAAGCAAAATCCGGATGAGCCCTGTGTTTATAGGAAGTCCAGTGAGGATAGCGTTACTTTCTTGGTTCTATATGTAGATGACATTCTACTTATTGGGAATGATGTAGGAATGTTAACTACGGTGAAAGTATGGCTTTCACAATAATTCTCCATGAAAGATCTTGGAGAAGCCTCCTATATACTGGGTCTTTGACTCTATAGAGATAGATCGAAGTGGATAATAGGATTATCCCAATCTACTTACATTGACAAAATAGTCAAAAGATACAGCATGGAGAACTCCAAGAAAGGAAATGTTCCTTTCAGGCACGGAGTCACTCTCTCTAAGAAGATGTCTCCCAAGACCTGTGAGGAGATTGAGGGCATGAAAGACGTTCCCTATGCCTCTGCCGTAGGGAGCATCATGTATGTCATGCTGTGCACTTGGCCTGACATTGCTCAAGCAGTGAGTGTGGTAAGCAGATTTCAGTCCAACCCAGGGCAGGAGCACTAAACTGCTATGAAAAAATATACTTAAGTACCTTCGAAGGATAAAAGATTTTTGTCTAGTATTCGATGGTAGCTCACTACAGATCCAGGGGTATACTGATGCCGAGTTCCAATCGGATCGAAATGATATAAAGTCTACATCTGGATATGTTTTCACGATATGATCGTGTGCAGTTTGCCAAAAAAGCAGCAAACAGGGGTCCACTACAGACTCCACGACCGAAGCCGAATACATGGCCACAAGTGAGGCTGCCAAAGAAGCCGTGTGGATGAAGAAGCTTGTTCACGAATTGGGAGTAGTTCCGTCCAGCACATCACCCATCCCGTTGTTGTGTAACAACAATGGACCAATTGCTCAGGCTAAGAAGCCACGAGCCCACTCGAAGTCAAAGCACATCGAGAGGAAGTACCACGTACTGCAGGAGATTGTTGGTAGAGGGGACGTCCTGATTCAGAAGGTAGCGTCAGCGGAAAATGTAGCAGACCCATTAACAAAGCCACTATCACAGAAAGTGTTTGAGAAACACGTGGATAGCATGGGACTCCGGCTTGTACCAAATTGCACCTAAGTGCAAGTGGGAGTTGTTAGATAGTTTTTGTATGCCCTTAGCTTTTGATGTAGCACAATCCAATCACTCCTAGCTGGCGCTCACGTGGCCCCTGAGATGTACCTTGTTCCTTGAAGGTAAGTTCCTTATAACTAAATTCCGTTGCTTCCAACCATCTGACTTCTGACAGGGCAGGTATAACTGACGGGTTTGTCGAAGCCCTCAAAATTATTACTAGTCCCACAATAAAATATTTGCAGTAAAAGTGGTTCTAGGTCGAATCCCACAGGGAGCAAATCAGTAATCTCTTAGCCGAATGGGTAAAGTAATTGTGTGGGAAAATTAAATAACTAAAATTAAAAGAATAACGAACTAAACAAACAAGAGAAAATCAGTCTTATCGAATTCTGGTTCAAGGGTTCGGGTTGAATCGATTGGCCATCGATCCTAGGTACAATTCAGCATTCTTGCAATTCAAGCATTTAACCTTAGATTTATTAGGATAGCCATAATAAACCTTGTGTTTTCCTAATTCAGTTGACCAAACCCAGCATTCGATCAACACTTATCACCACTCAACTGGGTACGATAGCGTTCCATGTTAAACAATGATAGCATTAAGATTTGTGAAAATAGTTAAACCAAAATAACAATAATTGAGATAGCTGCAATTACTGAATTTTGTTCCATCGATTCTTTTAGGTTGAACCATGTTAAAACATTGGTCAAAGGCTGTCACGAACAATTGACCCAAAAAGATAACAACCTAATTGCTACTTGTACCATTATTCGTGACAATTACGGATCACCGAAATCATGGATAGCAGTAGGAAAATCAACATTAATTCAGTTTGTCAGACTAATTAACATTAACATCCAATAAAAATGTGCACAAGAACCAATGAATACTTGAATTAAAAAGAAAGAAAATAAAGTAACTACAGAACCTCACAATGACACAATCGAACCTCCCCACTTGAACCAGAAAAAGAAGCTTAGCTACTCATGATCTGCGCAATCTCCATGCTCTTCTTCTCCATAGCCGAACTGCCTTCTTGCTTCTTGGTCTTCTTGATGATCTCTTGGATCTTGGAATGAGTGATTGCTAGAGCTGGTTTGCCCCCCTCTTTATATAGCCAAAGGAGAGGGCTGTTTTCCAACTCCTTCTAGGAGATCATCTTATCCTTAGGGAGTTTTGATCTTATCTTGAACTAATCCTATCCTATCTCTTATCTAATGCTCTAATCTCAATCTTCTTATCTCTCTAGGATTACATTCAAGACTTTAGATCTGATAAAACTCTCTCCTTGGAGATTACATTCGAAATTCGGACTCTTAACTCTTGAATTCGAGTTGGGCTGCTTCAAGCTACTTCTGCGAGTTGGGCTTAAGTTGTGAAATGGGCCTGGCTGTGAACTTGCTCCGACTTTGGGCTCGTTTTCGTACTCGATTCGGGCCGAATCTGTCAAAACCCAAAACATAAAAGTTGTGGGCCTTCCTTTCTTCTTTCTAATTCTTCTTGAATTGTCCAATTCAGTGTCCGGAATTGAGAGTTAGGCCCAGATTACTGACTGTCGCCAAAACTGTGCAAAATCACCCGATTTGTCCTGTTTTCTTCCAATTGCCTTCTTTATTGCCCTGAATCGAAATACAAGAGTAATGAGTCCACTTAAGTGATAAATAAATGTAAAAGAGTGAATATTAGGGGATAAAATTAGGGTTCGTTTTGGTCTCATCAATAACCGCCACTGTCAGTCTGCCACAACCACTACAGGTAGGGTTGAGGTGGCACGCGTGGGGCCGTCGTGTAGGGTACGTGTTTGTCAGGTGTGGGATGCCTACCTAAAGGTGGCAGGCATGGCGAGGGGACATGCCTGCAATTCGCAGGTTTGTCAGGTATGGCGGTCGGGCAGGAAGCCATCCTATGGTATACCGAGCTGCTCTCCTGTGAACTGCCCTGAGCTGGGCTATCCCTAAAGTGATGGGCTGCCTGTAGCCGGTTATGCAGAGCTAGCTGACCCGAGGTCTTTGTGCCTCGGGGCGTCCAAAGAAGAATCAGTGCGTTCTTGCTTAGGAGAGGCTCGAGGTCCATTGGGAGGAGCTCGAGTCTCAAAAGGGGTCAGGGTGCCCCAAACTCGGGACCCCCTGAAGTCCCTTGACCCCGGGGAGGAGGTGCAGGTGAGGCGGCTTTTGGCGAGTAGTTTACCTGCCGAGTTGCCATGCTGAACTCAGTGGGGCTTCCCCACCAAGTTGTGCTCTTGTCAGTTGTGCTATCATGTTGAATCATTGTTTGAGCTAGGTCACGCCTACGTGTACCTGGGCTACGAGGTCGGGCCAAATCACCCTCCATCAATTGCCCCCCCCTCCCTGCGTTGGTGGCGATGACCCATCGCGGGGAGGTCATGACGCACCGGGTAGATTTGGCATCGGTGTTTGTGCTGCATCGTCGTGCATTCCATCTAGCTGTACCGATCTAGCGCCTAGCTCAACCGAAAAGAGATTCGGGTCACGTCCGGGTTATGCGCGGACTTCATGCGATTGGGACTTCGCGGACATAAAAAATGCGCTAAATCATTCTCGCCTCGAAGAACCCGCAGTTACGGCTATAAATAGGGGGTCCCTTGGACATTTTCTTCACCACAAAGCCTTCATCGTTAGCGTTTGAGCTCGCGCCAGGGGTTTCTTAGCTCAGATCCTTCAGTTCGTTCTGTTCTTCCAGTCCAGTTGCGTTTCTTTGGTAAGTCCTCCCGAGCTTCCTTTTCCCTTCTAGCTCACTTCTTTCTGTTAGTCTGGTATGTCATCTAGTGTAGACGATCTCATCGACGAGCCTGATGTAGGTACCTCGGCTCGGGATGTCCCCTCTGCTACCCAGCCATCCGAGGTACGGGTGGCTTCGGGTCATCTGGCGTCTACCTCCCACCGAGGTTGGGAACTAGATCAGTTTGGGCCTTCCATGATGACCTCAGAGAGGCTTCAGGACCTCATACAAAGGTTCCGCCTCCCTAGCGAGTACTCATATAGTCTTTCCATCGGCAACTTCCCATGGGAACACAGTCCCAACGAGATCGTGATCTTCAGGGAACAACTGATAGCCGGGCTCAAACTTCCACTTCACCATTTAATCGTTGAGGTGTTGGTACACTTTAACATTACCCTGGACCAACTCCACCCGAACTCCATAGGGAATGTGGTGGAGTCCATTTCTCTTTGTTTTGACCATTCCCTTTCCATAGATTTAGATGTTCTTAGCACGATCTTGGCTATAAAGAAGAGCGCTTCGGGCACTCTCCCTGGGCATAGGCAGTGTTACTACCTGTCCCCCCGCTCAGGTTTTAAACTCATGCACAAGCTCCTGAGCAAAGTCCCAGCTTGGAAGCGGGACTACTTCGTAGTCCGGAGCAGCATGGGGTGACCCTTCCCCACCGATTGGAGGATAGTCGTTCAAGACCCTAGTGTCATCCTGGACGGGAAGACCAAGAAGGAGCTCTAGTCACTAGCTAAGCTCGGGTTGCATTATAAAGACTTCACCTCTAAGGAGAAGCTCGTCCAAGCGAGCTTGAGTCCAGGTAGGCTTTTCCCACTTCAGCTTTTTCGCTCATATATTTGCTTCGAGTTACTAATGTCGTATTTCACCGCAGGTCCTATGGAGGCGGAAAAGATAGACAACCATAGACTCTTCCACCAGATGAAGAGGAAGAAACACATGGTAAAGAAGGCGCGCGTTGGGTTCCTGCCAGCTCCAGCCGAGCCTCGGCTTCTGCAGACCTCTACCTCGGGGCCCGAGGCAGCAGCCGTGCCCGTCATAGACTTAGAAGAGGGGGCTGTGCCCAAGGGGCCCGAGGTGATGGCGGAGCCCGTTGCTAAGCCTATCTGACTTACCAGGGAAAGCGTCACCGAGGTTAACGCCGCTACTACCGGGGCTCATCCTGCTGAAGATGCTGCCGAGACCTCCGAGAGCTCCACTCAACGATGTGGAGATGACGGCTTCCAGCTCGGAGGGTCAGGGGAGCCAATCAGTCCTGAACCCCAAGTGCAGCCTGAAGAAGAGTACGCTTGTTGCATACCCGAGGGAGGTCAGCGAGTGGGCCAAACTCACTCCTGGTCAGCTCGGCGCTCGAGCTACCACTCATAGTATGGTGGTGAGTTTCTCTTCTTTTTCTCTTTTTCCTTTTCTTTTTTTCTTTTTTTTGATTGGTTTCCCTTTCGCAGGTGAACACCGCCATTCATTCTTGACCCTCCAATCAGATCGGCACCTGAGGCGGGCTCTGGAGGCTGAGAAGTCATCTCGCGCAGCCCATACAGAGTTGAGGGCAGCTCATTGTCAGGTTCACCACCTGGAGAGTGATGCCTTGGCTCAAAAGAGCTTCATCGAGATGTTAATGGCGGAGAAGGGGGAGCTGGCCCGAGACAAGGACAAGTTGAGGGCCGAGATGTACGGCCTTAAGGTCGGTCAGGAGGCCTTAGGGCTTGAGGTGAGCAGCCTCAAGGCTGAGCAGGATGCCTTGAAGCTCGAGGTGCAAGGCCTCAAGGAGGCGAAGGGGAAGCTAGAGCATGAAGTGGGGTACCTCCCGGAGGACATAAGGGAGAAGACTACAATCTTCGAAGGTGCTCTTGAGGAGGCCAAGATCCAAGCGGTCATTGACTATGTCAAGTCTTCGAGATTCGATGATGTGATGATGGAGGCCTACCGTAAGGGCTTCAAGCTCAGCCGGTGGCTGAATAGGCACCTCTACCCCGAGCTACAAATGAGCGCCATCACTACTTCACAGATCACTGACGACATCATGCGTCAGTCAAAAGATGACCCCGATTCCGAGGATGAAGGTCTCAAAGATGGAGCAAAGGATGCCGGTCCAGACACTGCCTCCGAGGGGGTCTCTGATAGAGGTAGGGAGTCCCCGAAGTAGTTTTCTCCTTATATTTGTAACGTAATCTTTTCCCTTTCTGAACTGTGAATGTACCATCCTAAGCCTTCGAGCTCGGGTAAAAACTCTTGTACCTGAACTCTCTTTTTAATGAAATATAGTTTCTTTTGTGTATCTCTGAGTGCAAAAATACTTCTAAGTGTGAGCGGACTCCAAGCTGGTCAATTTAATGTATGGGTTACCTGAGCTGTCAAGCCATCGAGTTGGCGGTAAGGGTGACTGAGTGAAGTTGTGTTACTTCGGGTTGCGCGGGTTACCCCAGGCTATCGGGTTACCGAGTTGAGTAAGAGGAGCAAGGGTATAAATACCGAAGGGTTCATACCCGAGCTGTCTTTCCCTTAAGGGTTAGAGATAACCAGGTTTTTGTCAGTTTGCTATGCCGAAGTGGCAACTGGGGTTTCCTTGTAGCCCTTAAGCTTAAGAAGGGACCCGTGGTCTGTTCTTAGGTTTCACCCAGGCCAAAGTGGCGACTGGGGTCTTCATGTGAACCTTAGGCTTAGGGAGGGACCCGTAGTCTGCTCCTAGATTTCACCCAGGCCGAAGTGGCAGCTGGGTCTTATGTGCCGAGGTCATGTTAGCTCGGTATTCTGGCCCTTAGGCTTGGGGAGTGGCTCGTGGCCTACTCGATTCTTACAAATAATATTGTCTTAGGTTGGCAATATTCCATGCTCAAGGTATTTGTTTCCCTTCAAGGGTCTCGAGGTTGTTTGTTCCTTCCCCGAGCACTCGTTTCACTTGGTAAGGACCTTCCCAGTTGGACCCGAGCTTGCCAGCGCCGGGCTCAAGTACCATAACTTTACGAAGGATCAGGTAGCCAACGCGGAGGTTTCGCTTCTTGACCCTGGCGTTATAGTACCGAGCTACTCTCTGCTAGTAGGCTGTGGTCCTAATGTACACGAGGTCTCTTACTTCATCGAGTAGATCGAGGTTGGTACGTAGCTTATCTTCGTTTGTATGATCACTGTATTCTTCTAGTTGTAGCGTAGGTACTTCGATCTCTGCGGGGATCACTGCTTCGGTACCGTAGGTGAGATTGAAGGGTGTTTCTCCCGTGGCGGTCTTCTCCGTGGTTTGGTAGGCCCACGGGACACTTGGTAGTTCATCTGCCCACAATCTTTTAGCTCAGTCCAGCCGTGCCTTTAGTCTACGAAGGATGGTGATGTTCGTTACTTCTGCCTGACCATTTGCTAGAGGGTGCGCAATTGAAGTAAAATTCTGTTGGATCCTCATGTCTCGGCACCAATCTTGAAATTTGGTGTCCTCGAACTGTTTGCCATTGTCGGAAATCAATACTCGAGGTAGTCCGAAGCGGCATACGATGTTCTTCCAAAAGAAGTTTTGGACATTTTGGGATGTGATCGTCACGAGGGTCTCGGCTTCTACCCACTTGGTAAAATAATCCACCACCACTACTAAGAACTTTCTTCCACCCATTGCTGGCGGGAATGGCCCGAGTAGATCGATGCCCCACTGCGCAAAGGGCCACAGGCTGGTGAGATACTTGAGATCGACAGCGGGTTGGTGGTGAATATTGGCATGTCTCTAGCATTTGTCACATTTTCTGACGAGCTCAATAGCGTCTGCCTTCATTGTTGGCTAATAGTACCTTTGTCGAAGTGCCTTTTGGGCGAGGGCCCTACCCCCCAAGTGTCCGTCGCACAGACCCTCATGAGTGTCATGGAGTACGAGCTCGGCTTCGGTAGGTCGCAAGCAATGCAGGTAGGGGAGCGTGCAGGATCTCCTGTATAGCCGCTCATCTATCATAACGTATTTAGCTGCCTGGCATTGCAATCTTCTGGCTGCATTGCGGTTTGCAGGGAGTGTCCCGTGTAGTAAGAAGCTCACGAGCAGATCAATCCAGCTCGGCTCTGCTTGAACGACGGGAGCGACCTCCTCTGCCCCCCTAAGAATGCTAGGCCGAGACAGATCCTCTATGTATACAGTTCTCAAGGTGATGTCGCTGGTGCTGGCTAACTTGGATAGGGCATTGGCCTTAGCGTTCTCTGGCCTAGGGATCTGTCTAATAAAGTGTGACTGGAAGTTGAGTAGGGCCTTTCTGACTTTGGGTAAGTAGGCGATCATGGTTGGCTCGCGAGCTTCGTACTCGTCGGTGACCTGGTTGACCACAAGCTGGGAGTTGCTACAGATAACGATGTGCTTGGCTTTTACTTCTCTGACTAGAGCTAGTCCAACTATCAACGCCTCATATTCTGCTTCATTGTTGGATGCCTTGAACTCGAAGCGTAGCGCGTACTCTAGTTTTATGCCACTTGGGCCGTGCAGAACTATTCCGGCACCGCTGCCCTGTTGGTTCAAGGAGCCATCTACGTGAAGGATCCCGGGCTCCTCATCCCAGCTCACGGTTGGCCTAATTAGGAGAGGTGCCACACTGGCTACTACTTCATGGGGTTTGGACTCGACCTATTCGGGAGCTTCGGGCTCACCCGAGGTGGGAGCCTCGCGCTCAACCGAACTGGGAGCTTCGGAGCTGAATGTGCATTCGGCTATGAAATCTACTAAGGCTTGGGCCTTAATGGCAGTTCACGGCTTGTACTGAAGGTCGTACTCGCTGAGCTCAATGGCCCACTTCGTCAACCAACCAGAGACCTCGGGCTTAAGCAAGACTTGCCTCAGAGGTTTGTCGGTAAGGACGATAACAGTATGAGCTTGGAAGTAGGGGCGGAGCTTCCGAGCTGCAATTATCAATGCGTATGCTAGCTTCTCCATCTCCAAGTATCTCGTTTCTGCTCCCTGCAATACTTTACTAACATGATAGATGGGTCGTTGGACCCGATCTACTTCCTTTATTAGTACCGAACTGACCACTTCGTCGCTCACCGAGAGGTACAGTTCCACAACATCGCCCTCCTCGGGCCGGGTTAAGATTGGCACGCTAGTGAGGTAATTCTTGAGCTCGTCAAACACGAGCTGACAGTCTTGGATCCACTCGAACCCTTTGCTCTTGATTGCCTTAAAGAATGGCAGACAGTCCGCCGATTTGGACATGAAACGGCTCAGGGCAGCTATGCAGCCATTCAACCTTTGAACTTCCTTCAACTTATGGGGTGATCTCATGTCTAAGATGGCCTTAACCTTATTTGGGTTGGCTTCAATGCCGCGCCGGTTAATGATGTATCCCAGGAATTTACCTGAGGTCACACCGAACACACACTTGTTCGGATTTAATCTCATGTTAAACTTACACAAAATTTCAAAAACAGAATGCAAGTCTTTTATTAATTCATGTGAGAATTGAGTTTTGGCGACCATGTCGTCTACATAGCATTCTACTTTTCTGCCGATTAACGGCGCAAACAATTTATTTACAAGCCTTTAAAAGGCTGCCCCTGCGTTTTTTAACCCGAAGGGCATAACCTTGTAACAGTATAGGCCAAACTCTGTGATGAAGGCAGTCTTTTCTTCGTCCGCCGAGTCCATCTTTATTTGGTTATAGCCCGAATAGGCGTCCAAGAAACTTAGCAACTCATACCCTGAGGTCACGTCCACCAAATGGTTGATTCAAGTCGGTGTAGTTGACGCACATGCCCCACTTGTCGTTGGCCTTCTTTACCAGGACGGGGTTGGCTACCCAGCTCGGGTAGTGGACTTCTCTTATGAAGTCCGCTGCAAGGAGCTTCTCGACTTCCTCGTCGACCGCTTTCCACCATTCCGGGGCAAGGTTGCGTTTCTTCTGTCTAACAAGCCTAACTACAGGATCAGTGTTCAGATTGTGAGTTATGATTTCGGGGTCTATACCGGGCACTTCTACTGTAGACCATGCAAAAAATCTAAATTTTGAAGTAAAAAACTTACCAGTTCGGATCATAGGGACTCCTGGACGGAAGCGCTGATCTGAAGCGTCCAGGTTGGGTCTGCTGTTGAGGTCAGGACCGCGACTGTTTCTTCTGTGGGCGCGGCTCGCTCTTCGCCTCACTCTGTGGGTCGTTCCAATTCTAGGTCAACGGCCACCTTGGTTTTCCCCTTTAGGGCGGCAACATAGCACTTGCGGGACTCGAGCTGGTCGCCCCGCGCTACTTCGACATCGAAATCTGTTGGGAACTTCATAGCCAAGTGGTAAGTGGAGACCACCACCCGTAGGACATGGGTGATCAGTCGACCTATTATGGCATTGTAGGGAGAGGGGGTCGCTACCGCCAAGAAGTTGTGTTCGAATCTGACCACACAAGGCCATGTGCCGATCTCTACAGGTACTGTTATTTTCCCAAGGGGGTGGACTTCCTCTCTGTTGAAGCCCACTAAACGGGTGTCCGTAGGCCTCAGATCACTTCTCTGCAACTGAGGTTGGTCAAACGCAGCTTTGAAGAGGATGTCGGCTGAACTGCCTGAGTCCACGACGCACCTGACCTCGAAGTCGTTGATTCTTAGCTTTATTATGAGTGCATCATCATGGGGGTAGTGGACCCCTCGCGCATCGTCTTCTGTGAAGAAAATTGGATCTCCCATCTTTGGCCGCTTTGGGGGTCCTGCTCTTCCCGGGCAGCCTCACGAACTGATGTCCGAGCTGCTGCTGAGGTGCAATCCACAACGATTGAACCTCCCACTATCATGTGGATGGTCCCCCGAACTGGCCTCTCCTCTGGAGGCTACCTCTGTAGTTGTTCTGCCGGCCTGCTGCTGGACTTTGGAGCGTCTCTACCGTGCTCCCCTTGCTGACATGTTCTATTACTATTATTATTATTATTATTATTATTATTATTATTATTATTATGTACAAAGTTTCTCAAATATCTGCGATGGATGAGCTCCTCCATCTCGTCACAGAGGTTTTTACAACTCTCGGTACTGTGACCTTGGTCTTTGTGAAAACTGCAATACAAACTCTTATTTCTTTCATTGGGATTCCCCCTCAGACAAGGTGGCCACTTCACGTATGGTGCATCCTTGATCACCATCAGGATCTCGGCCTGCTTCACGTTCAGTGGGGTGTAATCAGCTCGGTCCGGTGCAAGAGCTCAGAACAATTGACCCGGCTTTGCACCCCGAACTGTTTCTTTTTTTCTTCAGGCGTCCCCTTGGCTGGAAGGCTCTCCTTCTCTCTTTCTTTTTTTGGGTGTGCCCTCGCCCTTCTGGTTGATCTCCTCTTCAGTGGCTATGAACTTATCTGCAAGCTTTAGAAACTCGATTATGGTCGTGGATTGGTTGATGACCATGTGCCACTGGAACTCTTTGTGCACCATGCCCTTCTTGGCTACAGCAAGGCGTACGGCGGGGTCCAGGCGTGGTATCTGCATACAAGCATCGTTGAACCGCTTGATATAGCCCCAAATGGACTCTCCCTCTCTTTGTGCTACGTTGAAGATGCTTTCTTCAGTTCGTGGGCACCGTTTGCTGGTGACGAAGTGAGACGTGAAAGCTTGTGCGAACTGTGCCCATCTTCTTATTGACCCGGGTGCCAAGTTTCGGTACCACGTGCGGGCTGCTCTCCTAAAAGTAGTGGAGAAGGCCACGCACATGCACGACTCGCTGGCTCGCGCCAAGTGCGTCTATGACTGAAAGGCGTCTACATGATCATTCAGGTCAAAAGACCCGTCATACTTATCAAGAGGGGGGAGCTTGAAATCCTTGGGCATCAGGACTACTAGGAGTTCGGAAGACAGGGGGACAGAACCGAGAGGAGGGGAGCTTTGACTGCGGCCGAGCCTACCTCTTCTTTGCCCATGAGCTCGAGCAAATCACGGGTGACAGATCGGTGAGCTCGGCGACGGTGTCTCTGCTTCTTGATGGGCTCGGTGTTCGTGCTGCTCACCTCCGTGCTATCCAGAATGGTTTGTGCCGGGAGTAGCCCGGTCCGCTGGTGATGGCTACGGACAGAAGGATCCTGCTTGGAATCTATTGCCAGGATCTCGAACCGGTTTCAAGGATCGGGGCTCCAAACTTTGACTGTCAAGGCGACATAGACCTATTGAGCCGGGGTCCTCCCAACCTGCCTGCCCACTGCAAGATCGGGATAGCCGATCTCTCCCGTCTGCCGTTGGGGGAGGCCTAGTTTTTTGGGAGATTTTGGGGGGTCTCTCCTCGACTGGAATGCTCGCTCTGGCGGCAAGATTTAACTTGCTGCGAAGCTAGGCGTTGAGGCGAGAGCTGAGGCTGCTGAAGCTGAGGTTGGGGCAGCTGGGGGAACTGCTGCTGATACTGATACTGGGAGAACTAGTGCAGTATGTGTAATTGGTAAAGTTGAAGTTGTTGGAACTGTTGCATTTGAGCCAGCATGACCCTCATGCACTGCAGTAGGTCCTCCAGTTGGTTCGGGTTGACCACTGAGGGCACGACCGAAGGTTCGATGAATGTTGTTCCGACTGTAGCAGGAAGTGGGGCGATGACAGGTGTCATTGTGAGAGGCACGCTTAAGCTGGGGATTCCGTCCGCGGAGAGGGGGACAGTGAACTGTCTGATACAGACAATAGGAAGCTGGGGTTGTTCCCTGGAGTTATCTATCTCTGTGCTTCGTCCGACATTGCTAGAGGAAGCCATGAGCGTTGGATTGTTTCTAGGAAAAAAAATGAACTTGAAATGTTTACAGAGAAAGGCTTTTTGAAGCGTTTCCCACAGACGACACCAAATGATGTAGCACAATCCGGTCACTCCTAGTTGGCGCTCGTGTGGCCCCTGAGATGTACCTTGTTCCTTGAAGGTAAGTTCCTTATAGCTGAATTTCGTTGCTTCCAGCCCTCTGACTTTTGACAGGGCAGGTATAACCGCCACTGTCAGTCTGCCACAGCCACTACAGGCAAGGCTGAGGTGGCACGCGTGGGGCCATCGTGCAGGGTACGTGTGTGTCAGGTGTGGGACGCCTTCCCAAAGGTGGCAGGCGCGGCAAGGGGACATGCCTGCAATCCGTAGGTTTGTCAGGTACGGCGGTCGGGCAGGAAGCCATCCTATGGTATACCGAGCTGCTCTCCTGCAAACTGCCCTGAGCTGGGCCATCCCTAAAGTGACGGGCTGCTTGCAGCCGGTTATGCCGAGCTAGCCGACCCGAGGTTTTTGTGCCTCAGGGTGTCCAAAGAAGAATCAATGCATTCTTGCTTGGGAGTGGCCCAAGGTCCATTGGGAGGAGCTCGGGTCTCAACAGGGGTCAGGGTGCCCCAAACTCGGGACCCCGTGAAGTCCCTTGACCCCGGGGAGGAGGTGCGGGCGAGGCGGCTTTCAGCGAGTAGTTTACCCACCGAGTTGCCATGCTGAACTCGGTGGGACTTCCCCACCGAGTTGTGCTCTTGTTCGTTGTATTGTGATGCTGAGTCATTGTTTGAGCTAGGTCACGCCTACGTGTACTGTTAGACAGTTTTGTATGCCCTTAGCTTCAATCAAAATGATGTACTTTATGAGTTTATTGTAAATGACTAAAAGTGCATATTTGATTCATGTTCCCTCAGTATGTTTCTGTGTAATACCCTTAACTGGACACTTAATGAGACTCGTGTTAGTTTAGAATGTTCACAGCCAGTGGATCGGTCTGAGGAGACCTATCCTGACAAGGTTGACACTGTGGTGCCACCAAGTCGGTTGGGGTGGCTTGTCTCAGCTACCGGGGTGAGACCCTAGGCACATACAGTGTGGGATTAATTGAATCTTTGAACTGGACCAGATTTCCAGTATTGCCCTGGACCTTGGAGATTGATGGGAAAACTGGAAAGTTACACCCGACCCCTAGACTCGATTATGATACTACACTAGGTGTCGGATTAGGTTGTCTTTGATATACCAATCAGTGAGATCCTTAGCGGGGGTCAAAACCTGGGTATGTTGGGACAGTCTGAGAATTCATCTGAGTGGGTGATCATAGTGACAGGATCAGCCCCTTTGTCGAACAAAGGTAATGATCGGGGATGCACTCTCACTGATGGAAACCAAGACTGTCAGCAGCCGATTTCAATCGTTGAGATTTGTTTTGCAAAATATATTTTATATGAAATATAAAAGTATATAAATTATGGTTTCAAAATGTTTGCAAAAAGGTTTTAATTCCTGGGATCCATATTTGAGAGAGTGCAACACTGTTCCTTGCAGCCGAGGGAGAGGTCCTCTCTTGTCGGGCAGTGTATGATCATTAAGGGCTGAGAGGTTAAGTGTAAGACCATTGAGGATAATACCTGATGGGCTAATCTTGTATTTGCCCATAGTCCCTGGGTGTTACAAGGTGGCTTGGCCCAGGGACCACTTAGGGTAAGTGTTGGGCCCATAGAGCCCATTTGATGGGTTTCAAGGGGTGCACTGTCTTTAACAGTGTATTCGACCAGGCCTTGTAACAAAGGCTGGGCCAAACCCATGTGGCTGATGTGTAGATCAATGCTTGGGTCCCATGCCATACAAGGAAGCCCAACTGGGCAACAGTTAGGAAGGTTGAGTGAGCACATAAGCTTAATGAGCCTAAAACCCATTTTGAACTGGGCTATTTATTTAGTTAATTAAAGGGGAAAATTCTGAGATGGATTAGCAGATAGGATAGGGTCTTAATCCTATCCACTCAGAGAGTCCAGATGATTCTTGGGAAGAATCAGGTTCTTAGGAAGGACACTGTTGATTCTACTCCACCTTGCACAGCGCCATCTTTAGTGGGAGCAGATTTTGGTTTCTACCTTGGGCGTGAACACCTCCATTGAGAGATATTATTTCTCTGTATCAGGTAGTATCTCTCTCTCTCCTCCTATTGGTTCAGATCTGGTTCTGTTTATGATTCAAGAATGATCCTTGAAAATATGATTTTCTAAATAGGGAATTCGATTCCCAGTTGAAGGGAAAGAAAAATTTTTGAAATTCGCTCCCTTAATTCTGCAATCTTGGGCGTCCATATGATGGATTTCCTATCCCTTCAGTTGTATCAGAGCCAGGTTCAAATCTTGAACCATTCTGTTTTAGATCTGAACCTGTGCAAATAGGGAGAAGGCGTTCTACCCAATTTGCGCAGATATGGGTTTTGGGAAATTTGTTCCCAAAACAGATGGGCAAATAATCTGAAATTAATTTTAAATAAATCCTATTATTATTTAGAATAGTTCTTTATAATTTTCTTGATTTATGGGTTGTTCGTACAAGAGGAGATCAAAATGTTGGTTTGCGCAGGGAGAACTACAAGATTTGTAGTTTATTGAATTTATTTATTACATTTGGTCTGTAAATAATTTTTTTTTATTTTTTTAGACTCAATGTATAGGCATTCGATTTGATGTAATAATTAATAGAAATAGGATTTATATTTATTTTATTTTTGGATCGAAGATGGTAGCGCAGAGAAGGAGATTTCGCAGATGGGAGATTCACTATCTGCGATTTGCAGTTTGAGAAAATGCAATCTGTGATCTAACCTCTGTTTTGCAGGATGGAGTGTGCGAACAACCCTGATTAACTGTTTTTTGTTTTTCTTTTATCAATTATTTAATTTTAGATTATATTCTTGAATTAAGGATTTAATTAAAAATCAAACCCTAGACCCATTCGAACCAAGATTGGTTCAAACTGTTTGGACCAATTCTAGGGTTTAATCAAGACTGAAAGTCAATCCTAATTTTCCCACTAATGGGCCTGATGATTGATATTTAATTAAATGATTAATTCAGCCCAGCCTGTAAAGGCCCAGTTTTAAATAGTTAAAACTACAAAAAGCCCATTTTAAAGGATAAAGCTATATGAGCCGAACTGGGTAACCCTAATTCAGCCCATATACCTAGATAATATTAATGGTTAATATTATGGAATTTTAACGGGCTTCCAACGGGCCTTACAGATAATTAATTGATTGGATCAATTTATCCCTGCATGAGATGTATGGATGTGTGATGTGCTGCGTACATGGGCCATAAGTACTTGGCCCATGCTCATTTGACAGTGGCTCTTGCGCGCATCATGGCTGAATGCACATCATTGCCATGGTGTCCCTTTTGGTCATTGGATGACCTCCCTCAGTGGTGGGCCCCACACCTCATCAAGAGGTTACGTCCGGAACCCTATCCGATTTAAGGCCCACCAAAATCTGGCTTTATGAAAGTCAGTGGGAGCCACTTTGGTTTGACCTAAATCAAACTAGGGCCTAATTATTTGTTCCCTCCAGCTAATATGAGTGCATGCGATGGGGAGATTCATATGATGAACTCTCTAAAGGCCTTCTATCATTAGCATGAGGATGGGTCCTTTAGTAATGAGGAGACGCACCAGAAAATGGGCTATCCGTTTGCTGTTGGGCTTGTCTGAGTGTTTCATAAGATGATAGGGGCGTCATAGACCGATGTGAGAGGGGCTTCACCAGAAAATGGAAACTCTCTCACGATACCTTGGCGTTCACGAATATGATGGGAAAACACTCACTGGACAGAAAAGGTTTACCTGAAAATGGCTCTGAACCTTGTCTGATAGAGGCCAAAGCGAAAACTCATATGATGAGTGGATACGATCCTTCACAGAAAGGTGGTGGGGTTATGCAGCTGAAACAGTTGGCTCCATGCACCCTATGTGATTTCCCACATTTCCAGAGACAACCCGTAGTCTCAATCACTGAGAAAGGAGGGAAATCTTAGAGATGAATAAATGGAAATGGATCATAGATTAAAATCCATATCTATGAAATGAACATGAATCAAATTAGGTTGTGGACTGATGTTTGCTCTCTTATCAGAAAATGGCAAACGGATCTTTTGCAAAGCTTCTTGATGACAACAAGCTTAAGGGCCCAAACTACGCCGACTGATGTGTAGCTCATTGTGACACTAGCAAGTGCACTAGCCATTCAAGTAATAAAGTAGTGAGTGAAATATCGTTCCCACGAGGATTTAGGAAACAATTACCAATACTAAATCGAGCACTTCTTATCTGATCAACAAATAAATCAAAACTTTAATGAAAGCTAAAAAATCCTAAATTAAAATCTATCTAAATCATTGGCCCAATTGCCTTCAAATCAGGTTAGAAGAGTAAGCAGTAAATGTCAATCTCAGAATTCAGCAATCTATCAATTTGGATCATTTGAATAAATCATGATTGAGCCTTGGTTTGGTGAAACCCCAAGGTCATGAACAGCCTCTCTCAAGCGCATGTTCATCCTATGCATGAGTGACGGCTCTTCTATCTCTAGCAAGAATCTAATCCCCATGCATGCATTTCTTCAAACACTTCTAAGTCATCAATTCAAATCTGAATTGATCACCAACTGAATTGTGCAAGTTATCTCTAACCTTGCACTCAATTCAGTTCTTGAATAGTAGATCTGAATTCCTAGAGTCTCTCACAAGCACTCTAGGAATTCCAAACTGTAGATTAATTCGGCCAATCTGAAAATTGCAGATCTGAATTCTCTTTCAAGCAATTCAGATCTTGCAATCTCAGATCCGAGAATTCAGATCTGAGTTTTGAAGGTTATTTGGCTGAATTAATCTACAATAACTCCCTTATTCAAGAAACTTCAAGTACAATTCATGACCATTTGAATGAATAAAAAAGAATTAAATTGCTGAACTAAAATTTTACAAGCTGAACTACATCAAGGAAGAATGGAAAAAAAAAAAGAGAAAGAAGAAGGAAAATATAACAAAGAAACTAAATTCGAATCAAAAGAGAATGAACTACAATTGATTTATTACAAAAGATCTTTGAATCACAAACCCTCAATTCGAACTCACCTTCTCTTCTAGCTTGCTTGTCTTGAACTTCCTTCAGCCCTTCTTCTTCTTCTTCCTTGTGCCTAGCCTTCTTCTCTTCTCTTCTCTCAAGGTGGCCGAACCTCTAAGAGTGGGGAGCCTTCCTCTCAAGCAATTGAACCCTCTCACCCCTCCTAGAGGCCTCCTTATATAGTTTTTCAAGGGGGCTCTTGCCCCTTCTTGAAGTCTCTAGAATTGGGTGTATTACACCCCTCATGAACCTTCTAGACTGCTCCCTCCTTCTCTTCAAGAAACTTCTAGGAGTTGCCGCCCCTAGCTCCCTTTGGGCTGCTATTTGGGCTACAACTTAGCTTGCTTTTGAGCTCATGTGGGATACACTCTAGGCTGTTATTTGGACTGAAAATGGGCTGGGCCAAAATTTCCTTCTTGCTAGGCTTCTTCCCTTGGGTTTTCCAAAGAGTTCGCTTGCACTACTTGGGCCGAATGAAACTCCCTTGCTCTCATGGCTGGGCCGGGCTGAACTTGATAAATTTTGGGCTTTCTTTTATTGCTTTTGCCTTCTTTTTGTTGATTTGGCTCCCCCTGAAATCTTTCTTGCAATCAAGTTAAAATAGGGCAAAATCTAATTAAACCAGCATAAAATTTCATGCAAAAACCTCATAAAATATAGATAAATTGTAGGTTCATCAAATACCCCCACACTTAAGCTTTTGCTTGTCCTCAAGCAAAGACATCAGCCATAAACTTAACATTCCCCCCTTCTGTTCTCACCATTTACCTGGTGAACTTTTTAAGATAGAAATTCATTCAGTAGTCGGGGGACTTTTGTAAGTGCTCAACTCTTATTCTTGTAAATTATTATTTAAGATATGTATAAGATCCAAGGAAAGGAGAATATGAATTTCATCATAGTCTACCCTTCACTCATAATTCATATATAAATCAGCTCCTTAATTGTCAAGGTTAATAATCAAATTTCACTAAGTTTCACATCTGTAACTAAACCTTAATGAGAGTTCAACTTTAGAGTGCCCCTTTGAACCTCAGCTATCAATTTCTTAATTCTAGGGGTGAGTGCATCTTATGCTCCATCTCACCCCTTTTTTTTTTTTTTGGTGTGAGTGCATCTTATGCTCCATCTCACACTTTTCTTTTCTTTTTTTTTCTTTTTTATATATATTTTTTTTTTGGTGTGAGTGCATCTTATGCTCCATCTCACACTGGTCACTTGCTTGAGGTAGGTAAATAGGACTCATGTTCTAAGCTGCTAGTTTTACTATTCAGCTCAGAATAGCGGAGTCAATTTGAGCTTTTGTCCTTCTTTGCAATTATTGAACCTCAAGAATCAACACTTCAGATGTGCACTAGCTTTCTTGATCATTAATAATGAAATCAAGGGCTTCCATACACATGAAGGAAGTTAGGGCTAGTCATGCTGAAAGGCATATTCAGCTCTCCTTTTCTCATGCATATATCAAACTGGGTTATTCACAAGAATAAAAACTTAACAAGTACATCAGTCTCCCTCAACTCATTGAATTCCTTCTTAAAAAAAAATCATCAAATAAATAGTAATGATCTTGAGGGGTTCCAGTCTTTTTTGGTTATGTCATTGCCTGCATATGTGTGTTGGGGTGCATGGTTTCAGCCCCCATATCCTACCCTCGGGCTCACTCCCCCACACTTAAGATGAACATTGTCCTCAATGTTCGTAGTGTTAGGGGATCACACTTGCTAGAGCAAACTGAAGAAAAGAAAATGATGAACTGAGTCCTTAAAGAATTGGAAATTTGAGAAAAAGATCTTTATTTTACTAACTAATATTCTAAAAAGATAAATGACAAAAAGATTCCTTAACCTGTTCATGAGCAAGCATAAAAGATTATTGGTTATCAAGATAAATAGTGGATGGAGGGGGTACAGTACCGCCCATTAAATATGGTTTCAGGCGCTGACCATTTACTTTAAACGTGCCCTGAACCGGGTGGGTGAGTTCTATAGCCCCATGGGGAAAAACCTGTGAAATGGTAAAGGGTCCAGACCATCTGGATCTCAGCTTACCTGGAAACAAGTAGAGACGGAAATTATATAACAATACCTGTTGGCCTACATAAAAGTCCCGTCTCAGCAAGTTCTTATCATGACAGTTTTTTATTCTTTCTTTATAAACTTTGGCATTCTCATAGGTGGTAAGTCTAAATTCATCCAATTCATTCAATTGCAACCGCCTTTTAGCCCCTGTGGCCTGAATGTCAAAATTTAAGAATTTAAGAGCCCAATAGGCCTTGTGTTCTAATTCAACTGGTAAATGGCATGCTTTACCAAAAACCAATTTGTAGGGGGACATGCCAATGGATGTCTTAAATGTAGTTCTGTATGCCCATAATGCATCATCTAATTTGATGGACCAATCTTTTCTGGCAGATGCTACGGTCTTTTCCAGAATTCTTTTGAGTTCCCTGTTAGCCAACTCCACTTGGCCACTGGTTTGAGGGTGATAAGGGGTAGCTAATTTATGTGTAATTCCATATTTCTGCATTAACCTCTCAAATTGGCTATTGCAGAAGTGAGTTCCCCTATCACTAATTATAGCTCGCGGAGTGCCAAATCGGGAGAATAGCTTCTTTAAGAAGTGTACCACCCTTCTTGAGTCATTTGTGGGTAAAGCCATGGCTTCTACCCATTTGGATACATAGTCAACTGCAACGAGGATGTACTTATTCCCAAAAGAATTCGGGAAAGGTCCCATGAAATCTATACCCCAAACATCAAAGATTTCACAGATTAAAATATTGGAAAGGGGCATTTCATTCCGTCGGGAAATGTTTCCCGATCTTTGGCATTTGTCACATGTGGACACATACCTATGGGCATCTTTGAAAAGTGTGGGCCAATAAAAACCTGATTGCAAAACCTTGGCTATGGTGCGACTAGCTCCAAAATGACCTCCTGCTTCTTTATCATGGCAAAATTGGAGTATTGACTCCATCTCCTCCTCGGGGACATATCTCCTTATGATCTGATCTGCACACAATTTATACAAAAAGGGTTCCTCCCACAGATAGTATTTTACATCAGAAAGGAATTTCTTTTTCTGTTGATATGAAAAGTTAGGAGGAAGGACTTGTGCAGCTAGATAATTAGCAAAATCAGCATACCAAGGATATGAGTATTTCTGTATTGAGTACAACTGCTCATCCGGAAATTCTTCTCGAATGTTGCTGGTTATCTCCTCTTTTGAGCTTACCGTGTCCAACCAGGAGAGATGGTCAGCAGCCAGGTTTGCAGCACCCTTCATGTCTCTAATCTCAATGTCAAACTCTTGCAATAAAAGGATCCACCTAATCAGTCTTGGTTTTGAGTTTTGCTTGGTAAGCAAGTGCCTTAATGCCGAGTGATCTGTGTAGACAACAACCTTGGATAATATCAGATATGAATGAAACTTATCAAGTGCAAATATTACTGCTAGCAGCTCCTTTTCTGTGGTGGTGTAATTGAGTTGGGGTCCAGTCAAGGTTCTGCTAGCATAGTAAATTGGCTGAAAATGTTTGTTCATTCTTTGTCCTAAAACAGCTCCTATAGCAAAATCACTCGCATAACACATTAATTCAAATGGGAGGGTCCAATTTGGTGCTACCATGATAGGTGCATGGATCAATTTGTCTTTCAAGATGTTGAAAGCATGAAGGCATTCAGTTGAAAATTCAAAAGGCACTTCTTTCTGAAGCAAGGTAGATAATGGCTTGGAAATTTTTGAGAAATCTTTAATAAACCTCCTATAGAATCCGACATGTCCTAAGAAACTTCTCAAAGAACGAACAGATGTTGGGGATGGCAATTTTTCAATTGCCTCCACCTTGGCCTTGTCGACTTCTATACCTCTTTGAGAGATCTTGTGTCCAAGCACTATGCCTTCTTGCACCATAAAATGACATTTCTTCCCATTCAACACAAGATGTGTTTCTTTACATCTAGTAAGCACATGTTCCAGATTATTCAAACATGCATCAAATGAAGAGCCAAAAACTGAAAAATCATCCATGAAGATCTCAATAAAATTTTCAACCATATCAGAAAATATAGACATCATACATCACTGAAAGGTTGCTGGGGCATTGCATAACCCAAAGGGCATCCTTCGGTATGCAAAGGTTCCATATGGGCAAGTAAAAGTGGTCTTTTCTTGATCTTCTGGTGCAATTGGTATCTGGTTATACCCTGAATATCCATCCAAGAAACAATAATACTCATGCCCGGCTAGCCTCTCCAACATTTGATCCATAAATGGGAGAGGGAAATGGTCCTTCCGGGTGGCTTCATTTAATTTTCTATAGTCAATACACACACGCCATCCGGTAACGGTTCTAGTAGGGATGAGTTCATTTTTCTCATTTGGAACAACAGTCGTACCCCCTTTCTTGGGCACAACTTGCACAGGGCTTACCCAAGAACTATCAGAAATAGGATAAATGATCCCAGCATCTAACAACTTAATTATTTCAGCCTTTACCACTTCTTTCATGTTGGGGTTCAAGCGCCTTTGGGGTTGAATGGAAGGCTTGCTGTCCTCTTCCATCAAAATTCTGTGAGTGCAGATTGATGGATTAACGCCTTTGATATCTTCTACCTTCTAAGCTATAGCATTTTTGTGTTCCCGCAGCACTCTTAATAATTTTTCTCTTTGTAAGGGATTCAGCGCTGCGGAAATTATCACGGGGAGATCTGATGGTTCCTCAAGGAAAGCATACTCTAAATGGGATGGTAATTGCTTCAGTTCAAGGGTGGGGGGTTCTTGGAGTGATGGCTTACCTGATGGTCCAGGCAATTTGCCTAAGTTCTCTAATTTAAGAAACCCCTTTCCCTTGAATTGAGGCTTATCGTTCAGGTATGCTATCATGAGGTTTATTTTTTCATTTTCTCCTTCTTCAAGTTCTCCCTGCTGGAGGCAGAGTTCAAGAGGATCAGTTATTCTACTTACCTGGAAGCATTCATCAATTGTCAATTCAATGGCATCAATCATAAAACAAGAATCACCACTAGAGGGTGCATGTTTCATAGCATTAGACATTTTAAAAATTATCTCATCATCTTGTATCCTAAGGCTGAGTTGTCCTTGTTGGACATCAATCATTGCTTTCCCGGTAGCCAGGAAAGGTCTCCCTAGGATAAGCGGGACCTCCACATCTTCTTGCATGTCTAACACAATGAAATCAACTGGAAAAATGAATTTGTCAACTTTAACTAACACATCTTCTATGATCCCCCTAGGATGTCTAATGGATCTATCAGCCAATTGTAATGCCACTCTAGTGGGTTGGGGTTCATTCAACCCCAATTTCTTGAAGATAGAATATGGCATTAAGTTGATGCTAGCTCCCAGGTCACATAAAGCTTTTTCAATTTTTAAACTGCCAATGGTACAAGGAATAGTGAAACTCCCTGGATCTTTGAGTTTCTGAGGCAGCTTGTTCAGAAGGATAGCAGAACATTCCTCATTTAATGCAACTGTAGCCACATCTCCCAGTTTCCTTTTGTTTGCCAATAATTCCTTCAAAAACCTTGCATAGTGTGGCATCTGGGCTAAAGCATCAGCAAAAGGAATATTAATATGTAAACTTTTAAATATTTCAAGAAACTTACCAAATTCCTTCTCCAATTTTTGTTGCTTCAGCCTGTTAGGGAATGGAACTTGTGGTTGTTGGTGCATTCCTTGTTGTGCTTCTGGTTGTTCCGTCTTCTGTTGTCTGGTCCCAAGGTTTGTTTCTGCCTTGGGTTCAGCCCAATTCTTCTTTTCTACCTCAGGCAACTCTTTTCCACTCCTTAAGGTAATAGCTTGCACCTGCTCTCGTGGATTCACTTTAGTGTTGCTTGGAAGAGTTCCCGGCAGTCTGGAAGAGATTAATTGTGCCAACTGCCCCACTTGGTTTTCCAGGTTTTTGATTGAGGCTTCCTGGTTCTGGAACCTAGTTTCTGCACCTGCTATAAATTTTGTCATCAGTTCTTCCAAATTGGATTTTGGTTCAGGCTGATGATAAGTCTGGTGGAACGGCTTGGAAGTATGCTGATTTGGCCAGGGCTGGTTTGAATGTCCCCTCCATCCTGGATGAAAAGTATGGTGACTCTGGTAACCCTGTTGTCTTGATGAATTGCTGACATAGTCAACTTGTTCAGTAGATGATCTGAACTGATTGCCAACTTGGCAGTCTGTACTGATGTGGCCTCCCCCACACAATTCACAATTAAGAGGCTACACATGCATGGCAGCTATCTGCATTTCATCTATTTTCTTACTGAGTGCTCCTATTTGTGCAGATAGTGCTGTATAAGTGTCAACATTATGCAAGCCTTGCTGCTTCCTAGTTTGAGTTCTTTCCGAATGCCATTGATAGTTGTTGGCTGCCATTTCCTCAATAAGTGCATGGGCAACCTCAGGAGTTTTATTATTTATGGATCCTCCAGTTGCAGCATCTAATATGGTCTTATTTGAGTCAGTAAGACCATTATAGAAAGTCTGCACTTGCAGCCAAATGGGGAGGCCATGGTGAGGAACTCTCCTTAACAGCTCCTTGTATCGTTCCCATGACTCATATAAAGATTCCCCCTCTTGCTGGAAAAAAGTAATGATGTCATTCCTCATTTTAGCAGTTTTAGAAGGGGGAAAATATTTAGAGAGAAAACGGCTGGCCATTTCGTCCCATGTGGCTATAGATCCTGCCGGTAATGAGTTCAACCAAGCTTTGGCTTTATCCTTCAAAGAAAATGGGAATAACCTCAGCCGGATGGCATCATCACTTACCCCATTGTGTTTGAAGGTGTCACAGATTTCCAAGAAGTTAGCAATATGGGCATTCGGATCCTCATGGGCCATACCACAAAACTGAACCGTATTTTGTATCATTTGGATTATGGCCGGTTTAATTTCGAAGTTATTGGCAGCAATAGTTGGCCTGATAATGCTGGAGACAGTCCCGGTGAGGGTGGGTTTGGCATAGTCCATCATAGTTCTTTGTTCAGCCATTTCTTGTGCTTCTTGTCTGACTTGCCTAGCAGCTCTCAAACGGACACGGAGAGTCCGTTCAATCTCCGGGTCGTAAAGGATCTCTTCCAGTTCAGGTCTGCTTGTCATAAACTGTTAAGGTCAAAGCAATAAAAATGCCAATATTCACAAAAGAAAATAAATAACTAATCTTATCACACTGAAAATGTAAAGTGAATTATTGGAATACAAAAACCTACATCCTATCATGAATAAATGAAGCCGATTATACTAAAAGCAGATTTAAACCAATCATCTTATTCAAGGTTCCTTTATCTACATCCATCGATTGCAACATCTGAATTCAGACCCAAATTAGTTGAGTTCAGATCTACAAGTCTTTGGCATTGTTAGTCCAGAGAAATTAACAAATAATAATTCAGATCTGAGCTGTATATTCATACACACTCATTGGTATACACTACAATATACATCCATTAAGGTTGGAATCAAATCTGTGATGCTTTAGGGTTGAAATCAGATCTGATCTGAAAAATATATTAAAAGGATCTGAAATAAACTAAAACCAGTCCTAAGTTAGGCTTGGTTTAAGGATTTTAAGCTCTACAATTGAAGCCCAAACCTGTATAGCTGATGCATATCAAACACTTGCTAAGACCTGAAAATCGGGTCTACAATGTTTGGTATTGCAAGCTATTTGGTCCACACAACTTTTGTAGAAATCTGAAATCAGGTCTGCATTATTGGCATTGCTACTGCTGCAAATTAGCAGGTTGTAGAACAGATCTGAGTTCAAGTTCAGTTCATTCTCAAAAGAGATCAAAGCTTGTCATCATAATTTTTTTTTTCTTTTTTTTTTATTTTGCAAAGAGCATCCAAGAATGTGTGGGTGTTCGAAAGCACAAACCTGACCTAAAATCAGGTCTGCTAACTGTTGTACTGTAGCAGCCCTACTACAGATCTGAATGCTAATAGAAATACTTGGAAAGTGCTAATTTTTATTAAATATCTGAGGCATAACAATTATTCAATCCAAACATACACCTCCTTAGCTAATGTAGCTCGATTACAAGTGGATAAAGCAAATGTTCAGTTCATCCAAAATCCAAAATGTGCTCTGTATCAGTTCAGTCCTCAACTATAGTTCAGATCTGTATCAGTTTAGATCTGAATTTTCTTTTTCATTCTTTGCTATCCAATTACCTTTGGGGTATGTCGGATTTATCATAGGGTGAATTGGGGTGATGATGGCACCCAATTCACCTTAAACTTGTATCAGTTCAGGTCTGAGTTCATCTGAACTCAGATCTAAACTGAGCAGTTCTGCAATAGCAGAATTCAGGTCTGAACTCAAGTCTGAGTTCGGATCTGAAATCTCAATTGCCTTACCTTCAGTTATTTCTACCAAATTGTTTTTGGAGAATAGCAGAAGTGCCCTAGGGTGAATTGGGGTGGTGATGACACCCAATTCCCCTCAAAATTGCATTAGTTCAGGTTTGAGTTCAGAGGAACTCAGATCTGAACTGTTGCAGATCTGCAATAGGAACTCAGATCTGAGTTCTGATCCGAGTTCTCAATTGCTCCTCTTGATGTTCAAAGGATCTCTTTTTTTTTTTCATTTTATATATTTTTTTCTTTTTGTAATGGAAAAAGAAATAAAAGTCTGAAACACAAGCAATTCTTTTCGGCTGAGTGCTGCAGATCTGAAATCTGCTGATCTGAGTGCCGAATGCAACTCAGATCTGCAACACTCATGTTTTTGTGAATTTTTTTTTCTTTTTGAAGGGAACAACACCAAGATTGAATAGAAATCAAATATGCCTTTATTAAAATGAAACTGAAACCAGAAAAAGAAAGTAATCTACTTAAGAAAGAAGAAACATAACTACAGTAGTACAGCAGTTGCAGTCCAAGATGAAATGAAAAAGTTAGCAAATTAACCCAACTATGAATGCAATGCTGAATTAGATCAGATTAAGAATGCTCAATGTTCCCTAATATTGTTTCTCTAAATCCCCGGCAACGGCGCCAAAAACTTGATGTGTAGCTCATTGTGACACTAGCAAGTGCACTAGCCATTCAAGTAATAAAGTAGTGAGTGAAATATCATTCCCACGAGGATTTAGGAAACAATTACCAATACTAAATCGAGCACTTCTTATCTGATCAACAAATAAATCAAAACTTTAATGAAAGCTAAAAAATCCTAAATTAAAATCTATCTAAATCATTGGCCCAATTGCCTTCAAATCAGGTTAGAAGAGTAAGCAGTGAATGTCAATCTCAGAATTCAGCAATCTATCAATTTGGATCATTTGAATAAATCATGATTGAGCCTTGGTTTGGTGAAACCCCAAGGTCATGAACAGCCTCTCTCAAGCGCATGTTCATCCTATGCACGAGTGACGATTCTTCTATCTCTAGCAAGAATCTAATCCCCATGCATGCATTTCTTCAAACACTTCTAAGGCATCAATTCAAATCTGAATTGATCACCAACTGAATTGTGCAAGTTATCTCTAACCTTGCACTCAATTCAGTTCTTGAATAGTAGATCTGAATTCCTAGAATCTCTCTCAAGCACTCTAGGAATTCCAAGCTGTAGATTAATTCGACCAATCTGAAAATTGCAGATCTGAATTCTCTTTCAAGCAATTCAGATCTTGCAATCTCAGATCTGAGAATTCAGATCTGAGTTTTGAAGGTTAGTTGGCCGAATTAATCTACAATAACTCCCCTATTCAAGAAACTTCAAGTACAATTCATGACCATTTGAATGAATCAAAAAGAATTAGATTGCTGAATTAAAATTTTACAAGCTGAATTACATCAAGGAAGAATGGAAAAAAAAAAGAGAAAGAAGAAAGAAAATATAACAAAGAAATTGAATTCGAATCAAAAGAGAATGAACTACAATTGATTTATTACAAAAGATCTTTGAATCACAAACCCTCAATTCGAACTCACCTTCTCTCCTAGCTTGCTTGTCTTGAACTTCCTTCAGCCCTTCTTCTTCTTCTTCCTTGCGCCTAGCCTTCTTCTCTTCTCTTCTCTCAAGGTGGCCGAACCTCTAAGAGTGGGGGAGCCTTCCTCTCAAGCAATTGAACCCTCTCACCCCTCCTAGAGGCCTCCTTATATAGTTTTTCAAGGGGGCTCTTGCCCCTTCTTGAAGTCTCTAGAATTGGGTGTATTACACCCCTCATGAACCTTCTAGACTGCTCCCTCCTTCTCTTCAAGAAACTTCTAGGAGTTGCCGCCCCTAGCTCCCTTTGGGCTGCTATTTGGTCTACAACTTAGCTTGCTTTTGAGCTCATGTGGGATACACTCTAGGCTGTTATTTGGACTAAAAATGGGCTGGGCCGAAATTTCCTTCTTGCTAGGCTTCTTCCCTTGGGTTTTCCAAAGAGTTAGCTTGCACTACTTGGGCCGAATGAAACTCCCTTGCTCTCATGGCTGGGCCGGGCTGAACTTGATAAATTTTGGGCTTTCTTTTCTTGCTTTTGCCTTCTTTTTGTTGATTTGGCTCCCCCTGAAATCTTTCTTGCAATCAAGCTAAAATAGGGCAAAATCTAATTAAACCAGCATAAAATTTCATGCAAAAACCTCATAAAATATAAATAAATTATAGGTTCATCACCGACTGGTATAGGAACCTTATGCTGGTCCTAACTTCAGAAAAGCTGGACAAAGTGGCAAAGAATCCTGCCCCGGAGCGTCTGGGAGACAGGGCTTCTGAGGCCCGAAGGAGAGACTATCAGGAATGGGAGGAGAAAAACTCTCTAGCCCGGTGTTACATCATCGCCTCCTTGGACAGCCCAATACAGAGGCAGTTCGATCAGATCAAACTTGCCAAGGACATATTGGACAGCCTGAGGACGATGTATGAAGAGCAGAATCGTTCTACTCGACAAAAGGTCTTGAAGCAGTTCATGACCACACAAATGGCCAAGGGCCAACAAGTTCAAGACCATTGTCTTCGGATGATGGGTTACATCAACGAACTAGAGGCTCTTGGATCCGGGCTGGACTTCGCAACCCAGATAGACGCAATCCTTAATTCTTTGCCTCCTTCCTTTAATCCGTTCATCATGAACTATAACATGAACAAGCTGAATGTTAGCTTGCAAGAGCTCAGCAATATGTTGCAAAGAGCTGAAGAACTGATTAAAAAGGATGAGCCTGTAGCTATGCTTGTTGAAGCTAGCAAAATGGGCAAGAGAAAGAGGAAGGCAAAGAAGCCTCAGAAGAAAGCCACCAAGGGCAAAAAGTATAAGAAAGACAAAGCATTAGATGCATGTCACTTCTGCAAGAAGACCGGCCACTGGAAACGGAATTGTCCTGCCTACCTGGAATCCAAGAAAGGTAATTTCGAAACTTGTGTTATAGAAACCAATTTATTGGTAGCTTCTGTGTCCTGGTGTATTGACTCCGGGGCTTCAACTCATGCATGTAACTCACTGCAGGGGTTCAAGGTAAGCAGAAGGCTGAGTGAAGGAGAAGTCACTCTCTACTTGGGGACTACTGCAACTGTTGCAGCCGCGGTAATAGGAACCGTGGAGTTAATTTTTAGAGAAGGAAAAATTGTACTCAAAGATTGTCTTTATGTACAAAACTTAAGAAGAAATTTGATTTCTGTTTCAAAACTGTGTGTAGATGGTTATTCTGTCTTCTTTAGTAATACGATTACTATTAAAAGAAATAACAGATTCATCGCATACGGGGAACTGGAGAATGGTATCTATGTTCTACATCATTCTCTAGAAACTAACATAACCGAAACTACATCGGCTGAAATCCCTAAGAAGAGAGCCCGTGATACAGTTAATCCCACGTGTCTGTGGCACTACTGACTTGGCCACATCGGTGTTGACCGAATCACAAGGTTCGTAAAGGATGATCCTTTGGATTTTTTAACTGTAGAAGATCTTCCCACCTGTGAGCCTTGCCTACAAGGCAAGATGACAAAACGGCCATTTGACGGTAAGCCTGAAAGATGTACAGGCACACTTGACCTAATACATACTGATGTATGTGGTCCCCTGAGTGTTAGGACACGGAATCAACACGTGTATTTCATCACCTTCACAGATGATTTCTCACGATATGGTTACGTGTACCTAATGAGACACAAGTCTGAATCCTTTGAAAAGTTCAAAGAGTTTAGACAAGAGGTCGAGAAACAGTTGGGGAGAGAAATCAAAGCCCTTCGATCTGATCGAGGTGGCAAGTATCTCTCTGACGAGTTCAGGGACTACTTAAAGGACAATGGGATAGTATCACAATTAGCTCCTCCTGCTACACCACAACTTAACGATGTTTTAGAGAGGAGGAATAGGACCTTATTGGATATGGTCCGGTCACTTCTCATACACTCAGAGTTACCCACATCCTTTTGGGGCTACGCATTAGAGACTGTGATTTACGTGCTGAATCGGGTTCCAACCAAATCGGTTCCGAACACTCCATATGAACTTTGGACCAGAAAGAAACCAAGTGTCAGACACTTGAAGATTTGGGGTTGTCTAGCACAC
The DNA here is from genome assembly GCF_056320005.1 of Nelumbo lutea. Classification (NCBI taxonomy): domain Eukaryota; kingdom Viridiplantae; phylum Streptophyta; class Magnoliopsida; order Proteales; family Nelumbonaceae; genus Nelumbo; species Nelumbo lutea. The sequence goes on from NC_142684.1 coordinate 211,679,990, forward strand.
GTCAAAAGAACGAGTGCAGACAAGTTGGAATCCAAGACCAGCCATTGCCTATTTGTAGGCTACCCAAAAGGCTCTGTAGGTTACCTTTTCTATGACCCAAGTGAGCAAAAAGTGTTCTGCAGTCGAAATGCCCAGTTCTTGGAGACCGATTACATCCTGGACACCCATCGTCAGGAAATTGTTCTTGATGAGGAGAGCTCAGGAGCAGTGTGAGATGTCCCACAAGTTCTAGGTAGAGACCAACCTAGAAGATCCACTCGGGTATCTAGGCCACCACTCCGTTATGGTTATGACTAGGATAGTTACCTGGTGGAAACCTTGACTAGTGAGGAGGATCCCGTGACTTACGCGGAAGCTATGTTGGACATAGATCCCAGAAGTGGGTGGAGGCCATGAGAGCAGAGATGGACTCAATGGAGATCAATGGAGTCTGGACTCTAGTAGATCCGCCCTCCGAGGTAAAAGCAATCGGTTCCAAATGGATTTACAAGAGGAAAAAGGGCCCCGATGGTAGAGTTGAGACCTTCAAAGCTCGTCTGGTGGCGAAAGGGTACATTCAGAAAGAGGGCATCGATTATGAGGAAGCATTTTCGCCTGTGGCCATGCTTAAGTCCATTAGGATCCTGCTAGCTGTAGCAGCATACCATAATTATGAGATTTGGCAAATGGATGTCAAAACTGCATTCATGAATGGAGATCTTACTGAAGATATCTATATGCAGCAGCCGTAAGGCTTCATAGCCGCGGGTCAAGAAAACATGGTATGTAAACTTAATAGATCCATTTATGGACTTAAGCAAGCTTCTAGAAGTTAGAACATCCTTTTTGACTATGCCGTCAAATCGTTTAACTTTGAGCAGAATCTGGATGAACCCTGTGTTTACAGGAAGTACAGTGGAGATAAGGTTACCTTCTTAGTTCTGTATGTAGATAACATTCTACTCATTGGGAATGATGTAGGTATGTTGACTACGGTGAAAGTATGGCTTTCACAGCAATTCTCCATGAAAGATCTTGGAGAGGCCACCTATATACTGGGTCTTCGACTCTATAGAGATAGATTGAAGTGGATAATAGGATTATCCCAATCTGCCTACATTGACAAAATAGTCAAAAGATACAGCATGGAAAACTCCAAGAAAGGAAATGTTCCTTTTAGGCACGGAGTCACTCTCTCCAAGAAGATGTCTCCCAAGACTGAAAGAATGGTAGGATTCATCTAATGGACGCCATAAAGGTTGCGGAATGGGTGGGCGAATTTCAAAAATTTCCTACCTTCTCCCAACTAGGAATCATATTCCCTAAATTTAGAATACAATATTCAAAGATCCTACTTGAACCATAATCAAACCAGATCTGTACCAAAAGACAAATGGGAGGAATATACCTGATCCGGAGAAGCACTATCTCCCAAAGTTGGTGTTCACGCCCAAAGAATGCTCCAAGATCCGTTCCTGCTGAAGATGACACAGCTGTGGATGGAACAGAACCAGCAGAGTGCGTCCTACACACTGGATCCTTCACAAGAATCCTCTGGAAGTACTAAACACTGAATCTTTTTCAGTCTTTCTTGCAAGACTGATGTCAAGAACAAATTTCTTGACTTTCTTTTCTGCAAAGATCTAATCTTGCAAAGGAAATGGCGGCGGCAGGAGGAGAACTCTAAAAGCGAAAAATGCTAAACTGCTTCTTCTTTCTTTTTCTAGAGTATGAGATCTGATCTCAATTCGCAGGAACCTTTCTTGCGATTTCTCTTTATTCGAAATCTGTTGTATTTCTCTCCCTTTTTTGGTTAGGGTTTCTCCTGCTTTCTTCTTGATTAAGAAACCTCCTAATTAGGAGTTATCCCAATCCAAATCAGTATTTGGATAGGGGATAATCTTAATCCTATCTGCAGATAAAGTTAGCTTACTCCTGATCTTATCAGGATGTTACCAGATTCATATCTAATATGAATTTGGTCTCCAAGAGTGGATAAGGCTAAAGGCCCAATCCTTTTACTAACATTAATCTCAGATTCGCCCCAAGGATGGGTGATCATATCAGTCCACCTCGAAATGGGCTTCTGGCCCATTAAGTGTTCAGTGTCTAATTACTTTCCAATCTGCTGCCCAGTTGGGCTTCTTTGTATGGCGTGGGACCCAAGCATTGATCTACACACCAGCCACATGGGTTCGGCCCAGCCTTTAATACAAGGCCCAGCCGAATTCACTAAAAAACTCAATGAACCCCTTGAGTCCATCATATGGACCCTATGGGCCCAACACTTACATTAAGTGGTCCCTGGGCCAAGCCATCTTATAAAAACCCAGGGACTGTGGGCAGGTGCAAGATTTGCCCATCAGGTATTATCCTCAATGGTCTTACGCTTAACCTCTTAGCCCTTAATGATCAAGCACTGCCCGACAAGAGAGGACCTCTCCCTCGGCTGCAAGGAACAGTGCCGCACTCTCCTTCACATGGATCCCGGGAATTGAAACCATTTGCAAACAATTTGAAACCGTACATATATATATATAAATATATTAATTTTGCAAAACAAAATTCCAACGATTGAAATCAACTGCCAGCAGTTTGGTTTCCATCAGAGAGAGTGCAGTCCCGATCATTACCCTTTGTCCGACAAAGTGGCTGATTCTGTCACTATGATCACCCACTCAGATGAATTCTCAAACTGCCCCAACATACCCAGGTTTTGATCTCCGCTAAGGATCTCACTGATTGGCATATCAAAGGCAGCCTGATCCAACACCTAGTGAAGTGTCATAATCGAGTCTATGGATCAGGTGTAACTTTCCAGTTTTGCCCATCTATCTCCAAGGTCCAGGGCAATACTGGAAATCTGGTCCGGTTCAAGGATTCAAGTAATCCCATACTGCATGTGCCTCGGGTCTTACCCTGATGGCTGAGACAGACCATCCCAACACTTGGTGGCACACCAGCATCAGCCTTGGCAGGATAAATCTCCCCAGACTTATCCAACGGCTGTGAACATTTAAAACTAACACGAGTCTCTATAAATGTCCAGTTTTAGGGTTTTACACAGAATTAAACCAAACAACATGAATCAAACATGCACTTTATTTATTTTCACTAAATAACAAAAGTACATCAAATCAGATTGAAGCTAAGGGCATACAAAAATTGTCTAACAGCTCCCACTTGCACTTAGGTCCAATCTGGTACAAGCCGGAGTCCCATACTTTTCACGTGTTTCTCAAACACCTTCTGTGTCAATGGCTTAGTCAATGGATCTGCCACATTATCTGCTGATGCTACCTTCTAAATCAGGACGTCCCCTCTACCAACGATCTCCCGCAGTACATGGTACTTTCTCTCGATGTGCTTTGACTTCGAGTGAGCCCGAGGCTCTTTAGCCTGGGCGATCGCTCCATTGTTGTCACACAACAACGGGATGGGAGATGTGCTGGATGGAATCGCTCCCATTTCGTTTATGAACTTCTTCATACACACGGCTTCCTTGGCAGCTTCACTTGCGGCAATGTACTCGGCCTCGGTTGCGGAGTCTGCAGTGGACCCCTGTTTGCTGCTTTTCCAGCAAATACCCTAGAACTTGCAGTGAACTACCATCGAATACCAAACAAAACTCTTTTGTCCTTTGAAGGTATTTGAGTATGTTCTTCACAGCAGTCCAATGCTCCTGCCCTGGGTTTGCCTGGAATCTGCTTACCACACTCACCGCCTGAGCAATGTCAAGGCGAGTGCACAACATGGCATACATGATGCTCCCTACAACTGAGGCATAGAGAACATCTCTCATGCTCTCAATCTCCTCAGAAGTCTTGGGAGACATCTTCTTGGAGAGAGTGACTCCGTGCCTAAAAGGAACGTTTCCTTTCTTGGAGTTCTCCATGCTGTACCTCTTGACAATTTTGTCAATATAAGCAGCCTGGGATAATCCAATTATCCGCTTCGATCTATCTCTATAGAGTCGAAGACCCAGTATGTATGAAGATTTTCCAAGATCTTTCATGGAGAACTACTGTGATAGCCATACCTTGACCGAAGTCAACATTCCTACATCATTCCCAATGAGTAGGATATCGTCCACGTATAAGACCAAAAAGGTGATCTTATCCCCACTGGACTTCCTGTAAACACAGGGCTCATTCGGATTCTGCTTAAAGTCAAACGTTTTGACTGCAGAATCAAAACAGATGTTCCAACTCCTAGAAGCCTGCTTAAGTCCATATATGGATCTATTAAGTTTACATACCATGTGTTCCTGACCAGCAGCAATGAAGCCTTGCGGCTGCTGCATGTAGATATCTTCACTAAGATCTCCATTCAGGAACGCGGTTTTGACATCCATTTGCCAAATCTCGTAGTCATGGTACGCCGCTACAGCTAGCAGGATCCTAATGGATTTAAGCATGGCCACGGGTGAAAAGGTTTCCTTATAGTCAATGCCTTCTTTCTGAGTATACCCTTTCGCCACCAAACAAGCTTTAAAGGTCTCAATCCTGCCATCAGGGCCCTTCTTCCTCTTGTAGATCCATTTGCAACCAATTGCTTTTACCCCGGAGGGCTTATCCACTAGAGTCCAGACTCCATTGGTCTCCATTGAGTCCATTTCAGCTCTCATGGCCTCCACCCACTTCTGGGAGTCTATGTCTAACATAGCTTCCGCGTAAGTCACGGGATCCTCTTCACTAGTCAAGATTTCCACCAGGTAACTATCCTGATCATAACCATATCGGACTGGTGGTCTGGATACCCGGGTGGTTCTTCTAGGTTGGTCATTACCTGGAATTTGTGGGACATCTCCCACTGCTCCTGAGCTCTCCTCATCAAGAACTATTTCCTGACGATGGGTGTCCAGGATGTAATCGGATTCTAAGAATTGGGCGTTTCGACTATAGAACATTTTCTGCTCACTCGGGTCATAGAATAGATAACCCACCAAATCCTTTGGGTAGCCTATAAACAGGCAACGACTGGTTTTAGATTCCAACTTGTCCGCACTTTTTCTTTTAACGTGTGCAGGACAACCCCAAATCTTCAAGTGTCTTACACTTGGCTTCCTTCCGGTCCAAAGTTCATATGGAGTTTTCAGAACTGATTTGGTTGGAACCCGATTCAGCACGTAGATAGCAGTCTCTAATGCGTATCCCCAAAAGGATGTGGGTAATTGTGAGCGTACAAGAAGCGACCGGACCATGTCCAACAAGGTCCTATTCCTCCTCTCTGAAACACCGTTGAGTTGAGGTGTAGCAGGAGGAGCTAATTGTGACACTATCCCATTGGCCTTTAAGTAGTCCCTGAATTCGTCAGAGAGATACTCGCCACCTCGATCTGATCAAAGGGTCTTAATTTCTCTCCCTAACTGTTTCTCGACTTCCTGTCTGAACTCTTTGAACTTTTCAAATGATTCAGACTTATGTCTCATTAGGTACACGTAACCATATCGTGAAAAATCATCTGTAAAGGTGATGAAATACACGTGTTGATTCCGTGTCCTAACACTCAGGGGACCACATACATCAGTGTGTGTCAGGTCAAGTGTGCCTTCAGATCTTTCAGGCTTACCGTCAAATGGCCGCTTAGACATCTTACCTTGAAGGCAAGGTTCACAAGTGGGAAGATTTTCTACGGTTAGAAAATCCAAAGGACCATCCTTTACCAGCCTTGTGATTCGGTCAATACCGATATGGCCAAGTCGGTAATGCCAGAGGCACGTGGGACTTACTGTATCACGATTCCTTTTCTTGGGATTTTCGACCGACGTAGTTTCGGTTAAGTTAGTTTCCAGAGAAGGATGTAGAACATAGAGACCGTTCTCTAGTTCCCCGCATGCGATGAATTTATTATTCCGTTTAACAGTAATCATATTACTAAAATAAACAGTATATCCATCAGCACACAGTTTTGAAACAGAAATTAAATTTCTTCTCAAGTTCTATACATAAAGACAATCTTTAAGTACAAGTATTCCTTCTTTAAAAACTAATTATATGGTTCCTATTGCCGCCGCTGCAACACTTACAGTTGTTCCCAAGAATAGTGTCACTTCACCTTCACTCAACCTTCTGCTAACTTTGAACCCCTGCAGTGTGTTACACGCATGAGTTGAAGCCCCGGAGTCAACACACCAAGACATAGAAGTAACTAACATGTTAGTTTCTATGACACAAGTTTCGATGTTACCTTTCTTAGATTCCAGGTAGGCAGGACAATTCCTCTTCTAGTGGCCGGTCTGCTTGCAGAAGTGACAGACATCAGATGCCTTGTTCTTCTTCTGCTTCTTAGGTTTGGCAGCCTTCTTCTGAGGCTTCTTTGCCTTTCTCTTTTTCTTGCCCGATTTGTTAGCTTCAGCAAGCATAACCACAGGCTCATCCTTCATGAGTAGATCCTCGGCTCTCTGCAACATATTGCTGAGTTCCTGGATGCTGACATTCAGCTTATTCATATTGTAGTTCATTGTGAACGCATTGAAGGAAGAGGGCAAAGAATTGAGGATGGCATCCACTTGTGTGCCAAGATCTAGCCCGGATCCAAGAGCTTCAAGTTCGTTAATGTATCCCATCATCCGAAGACAATGGTCATGAACTTTCTGCCCTTTGGTCATCTGCGCGGTCATGAACAATTTCAGGACCTTCTGTCGTGTAGAACGGTTCTGCTCTTCATACAATGTTCTTAGACTATCCAATATGTCCATGGCTAGTTCGATCTGATCGAACTGCCTCTGTATTGAGTTGTCTAATGAGGCAATGACAAAGCAGCCGGCCTCAGAAGCCCTATCACCCAGATGTTCCGGGGCAGGATTTTTCACCACCTTGTCTAACTTTTCGGAAGTTAGGACCAGCATAAGATTTATGTACCAGTCGGCATAGTTTGGGCCCTTAAGCTTGTTATCGTCTAGAAGCTTTGCAAATTGACCGTTTGCCATTTTCTGATAAAATAGCAAAATCATTAGTTCACAACCTTAGTTTTATTCATGTTACCTACATAGATATGGCTTTTAATCTATGTTCCATACCCATTTGTTCATCTCTGAGATTTCCCTCCTTTCTTAGTGACAGAGACGATGAAATGTCTCTGGAAATGTGGGAAATCACATGGGGTGCCTGAAGCCAATTGTTTCAGCTGCATACCCACCACCTTTTTGTGACGGATCATATCCACTCATCAAATGAGTTTCTCTTTGGCCTCTGTCAGACAAGGTTCAGAGCCGTTTTCAGGTAAACCTTTCTGTCCAGTGAATGCTTACCCATCATATTCAGGTTACGCCAAGGTACCGTGAGAGAGTTCCCATTTTCTGGTGAAGCCCCTCCCACATCGGTCTATGATGCCCCTATCATCTTATGAAACACTCTAACAGATCCAACAGCAAATGGATAGCCCAATTTTATGGTGCGTTTCCTCATTACTGAAGGACCCATCATTGTGCTAATGACGGAATGCCTTTAAAGAGTCCATCATATGGGTCTCCCTATCACATGCATTCATATTTGCTGGAGGGAACAAAAAACGCCCTAGTTTTAATTTAGGTCAAACCAGAGTGGCTCCCATTGACTTTCATAAAGTCAGATTTCTGGTGGGCCTTAATCGGCTAGGGGTTCCGTACACATCCCTTTTCAGGGTTGTGGGGCCCACCAAGCAAAGAGGGGTCATCCAATGACCTTGAAGGACACCATGGCAATGATGTGCATTTAGCCATGGTGTGCGCAAGAGCCACTAACGAGTCTTCATGGGCCAAGTACTTATGGCCCATGGTCGCAGCACATCAAACATCCAAACATCACATGTAAAGGAGGAATTGATCCAATCAATTAACTGCTGTAAAGCCCATTGAATAGCCCATTGAAATCCAAGTCATTAACAATTAATGTCTACTAGGTGTATGGGCTGAATCGCAGATAGCAGTTCGGCCCATACAACTTATCTCACAGTAATGGGCCTTTTGTAGTTTTAACCCTTTAAAACTGGGCTTTACAGGTGGGCTGAATTAATCCCTGCAATTGAACATCAGATTTGGAACACCAAGTGTGAGAAATACAGACTGAAAAACAGTCCCTATCGAATCCCAAATTCGGTCCAAACAGTTTTGGTCCAATCTAGTCCGAGAGGATCCAAAACTGATTTTCAATTCAAGAATTAATTCATGAAAGATCTGAAATTAATAATTTTGATTTGAAACAATCACAAATCACACTATGGACTGTTCGCACCACCTGCAAAACAGAGGTTAATCACAAGGGTTGCAGTTTCACAAACTGCAAATCGCAAAAAGCGATTTCTCCAACTGCAAATCTCCAATGCCGCCTTCTTCTTCCTTCTTCTTTAATCAAGAAAAATAACAAAAATCCTATTTCTATTAATTACATTCTTGATCAAATCCTATACATTCAGTCTAAAAATAAAAAATATATTTACAAACCGAATTAAATGAAATAAATAAATAGAAAGAAAAAGGGTTGCGCAGACTATCTGCGCCAAATCTGCACTGCGATCTCCAGGTTCGAACAGTCCATTAAATCAAAATAAATAAAGAACAATTCTAAATAAATTTTGGATTTAATAAAAAAAATTAATTTCAGATCAATCGCCCTTAACAAGAAACAATTTCTTGAAAAAAGAAAACAATTTGCGCAAATCTTGAAAGAACACCTTCTATCCATCTGCGCAGGGTCAGATCTGATTTTCTTTTGGTTCAAGATTCGAACCTGTGGCTCTGATACCACTGAAAGAATGGTAGGATCCATCTAATGGACGCCATAAAGGTTGCAGAATGGGTGGGCGAATTTCAAAAAATTTCCTACCTTCTCCCAACTGGGAATCATATTCCCTAAGTTTAGAATACAATATTCAAGGATCCTACTTGAACCATAATCAAACCAGATCTGTACCAAAAGATAAATGGGAGGAATATACCTGATCCGGAGAAGCAGTATCTCCCAAAGTTGGTGTTCACGCCCAAAGAATGCTCCAAGATCCGTTCCTGCTGAAGATGACACAGCTGTGGATGGAACAGAACCAGCAGGGTGCGCCCTACACACTGGATCATTCACAAGAATCCTCTGGAAACACTAAACACTGAATCCTTTTAGTCTTTGTTGCAAGACTAATGTCAAGAACAGATTTCTTGACTTCTTTTTTTTTCTGCAAAGATCTAATCTTGCAAAAAAAGATGGCGGCGGCAGGAGGAGAACTCTAAAGGCGAAAAGGCTGAACTGCCTTTTTCTTTTTCTAGAGTATGAATGAGATCCTATCTCAATTCGCAGGAGATATCCTATATCTCTTCAAGGTGGTTCGAAATCTGATATTTCTCTTTCTTGGTTAGGGTTTCTCCTCCTTTCTTCTTGATTAAGAATCCTCCTAATTAGGAGTTATCTCAATCCAAATCAGTATTTGGATAGGGGATAATCTTAATCCTATCTGCAGATAAAGTTAGCTTACTCCTGATCTTATCAGGAGGTTACCAGATTCAAATCTAAATTGAATTTGGTCTCCAAGAGTGGATAAGGCTAAAGGCCCAATCCTTTTACTAACATTAATCTCAGATTCGCTCCAAGGATGGGTGATCATATTAGCCCACCTCGAAATGGGCTTCTGGCCCATTAAGTGTTCAGTGTCTAATTACTTTCCAATCTGCTGCCCAGTTGGGCTTCTTTGTATGGCGTGGGACCCAAGCATTGATCTACACACCAGCCACATGGGTTCGGCCCCAGCCTTTAATACAAGGCCCAGCCGAATTCACTGAAAAGCTCAATGAACCCCTTGAGTCCATCATATGGACCCTATGGGCCCAACACTTACATTAAGTGGTCCCTGGGCCAAGCCATCTTATAAAAACCTAGGGACTGTGGGCAAGTGCAAGATTAGCCCATCAGGTATTATCCTCAATGGTCTTACACTTAACCTCTCAGCCCTTAATGATCAAGCACTGCCCGACAAGAGAGGACCTCTCCCTCGGCTGCAAGGAACAGTGTCGCACTCTCCTCTCACATGGATCCCGGGAATTAAAACCATTTGCAAACAATTTGAAACCGTACATATATATATAAATATATTAATTTTTCAAAACAAAATTCCAACGATTGAAATCAACTGCCGGCAGTTTGGTTTCCATCAGAGAGAGTGCATTCCCGATCATTACCCTTTGTCCGACAAAGTGGCTGATTCTGTCACTATGATCACCCACTCAGATGAATTCTCAAACTGCCCCAACATACCCAGGTTTTGATCCCCGCTAAGGATCTCACTGATTGGCATATCAAAGGCAGCCTGATCCAACACCTAGTGAAATATCATAATCGAGTCTAGGGGTCAGGTGTAACTTTCCAGTTTTGCCCATCTATCTCCAAGGTCCAGGGCAATACTGGAAGTCTGGTCTGGTTCAAGGATTCAAGTAATCCCACACTGCATGTGCCTCGGGTCTTACCCTGGTGGCTGAGACAGGCCATCCCAACACTTGGTGGCACACCAGTATCAGCCTTGACAGGATAAATCTCCCCAGACTTATCCAACGGCTGTGAACATTTATAACTAACACGAGTCTCTATAAATGTCCAGTTTTAGGGTTTTACACAGAATTAAACCAAACAACATGAATCAAACATGCACTTTATTTATTTCCACTAAATAACAAAAGTACATCAGATCAGATTGAAGCTAAGGGCATACAAAAACTGTCTAACACTCTGGATGTAACAGCTGCGGCAGGATGACAGTGGCGGTTATACCTGCCCTGTTAAAGGCAGGTGGGTTTGATTGAATAGAGTTCTATTATAAGCAGCCCAATCCCAAAGGACAGAGGTAACTTCCACATACTCGCGCTATCTGCACTCTTAGCCTTCTTCCTCTCTTCTTGCATCTTTCGCAGAACTCTAACTTAAGCGTTGGAGTGTTCCCGCGGGGCAAGCCCCCGGGGGATTCTTCATCTTCTCCATCTCAGGTACCTTTCAGGAGCCAAGCAAGTGCCAGCTAGGAGTGACCGGATTGCGCACCATCATTTGGCGTCGTCTGTGAGAATGCTTCTAAAAACCTCCCTCTAAACTTTCACAATTCCTTCTTTTCTGAAAACTTAGCACCCATGGCTTCTTCAAACAATGTTGGACGTAGCATGGAGATGGACATCGCCAGGGAACAGCTCCAGGCCCCCATGGTTTGCATTGGGCAGTTTACCATTCCCCTTTCGGTGGACGGAGTCCCTACCCTGAACGTGCCACGAGCAGTGGTGCCTGTGAGTGTTCCCCTTCCCCCCTTTGTCAAGACTACCTTTGCTGAACCAACTATTGTCCCTCTGGCGACCAGCTAGAACTAACTTGATGACTTGATGTAGTCCATGCAGGCCATGCAAGCCCAGATGCAGTAGTTTCAGCAGTTCCAGCTCTACCAGCAACAAGTGATGCACCAAGTCTCTCAGTACCACTATCAGCAGCAATTCCCTCAGTTGCCTCAGCTTCAGCCTCAGCTTCAACCTCAGCTCACTCCTTGACACCCACCCTCATGGCAAGCTAGGTCTCACCACCAGGATGAATGCCCTTCTCACCAAGGAGAGGTTTCTAAGAGCCAAGCCTCCTCTCGAGGAAGAAAAGAAAGACCAACCACTCCGGTCTCGCCGCGGGCAGTCAAGTCGGGAGGACCCCAGCTCGCTAGGTCTACGTCACCTCAGCAATCGAAGTTCAAAACCCCACTTCTGGAGAACCGATTCGAGATCCTAGTTGCTAACTCTAAGCAAAACCCCTCTGTCTGCAGCCATCACCAGCAGCCTGAGACGCTTCCTGTGCAAACTATTCCTAATAGCACGGAGGTGAGCAGTACCAATGCAGAGCCCACAAAGAAGCAAAGGCGCCACCGCCGAGCTTGCCGAACTACCACCCACAACCTACCCGAGCTCAGAGGTAGAGAAGAGGTAAGCTCGGGTGAAGCTAAAGTGCCCCTCCTCTCTGTTCCATCCCCCTGTCTCCCGAGCTCTTGCCAGTTCCAATGCCCAAAGACTTCAAACTCCCCCCTCTCGACAAGTATGATGGGTCGTTTGACCCGAATGATCATGTAGACACTTTCTAGTCACAGATGCACCTGGCAAGGGCTAGTGAGTCTTGCATGTGCGTGGCTTTCTCCACCACTTTCAGAGGAGTGGCTTGCACATGGTACCGAAACCTTGCACCTGGATCGATAAGAAGTTGGGCGCAGTTCGCGCAAGCCTTCATGTCCCACTTCGTCAACAGCAAATGGTGCCCGCGAACTGAGGAAAGTCTTCTCTGATTGACAGTTTTGTATGCCCTTAGCTTCAATCAAAATTGATGTACTTTATGAGTTTATTGTAAATGAATAAAAGTGCATATTTGATTCATGTTCCCTTGGTATGTTTCTGTGTATTACCCTTAAACTGGACACTTATTGAGACTCGTGTTAGTTTTGAATGTTCACAGCCAGTGGGTCGGTCTGGGGAGACCTATCCTGACAAGGCTGACACTATGGTGCCACCAAGTCGGTTGGAGTGGCTTGTCTCAGCTACCGGGGTGAGAACCTAGGCACATACAGTGTGGAATTAATTAAATCTTTGAACTGGACCAGATTTCCAGTATTGCCCTGGACCTTGGATATTGATGGGCAAAACTGGAAAGTTACACCCGACCCCTAGACTCGATTATGATACTGCACTAGGTGTCGGATCGGGCTATCTTTGATGTACCAATCAGTGAGATCCTTAGCGGGGGTCAATGAAGGGTTGAGAGATCCATCACATGGACGCCCAAAGATTGTGGAATAAGGGGCGAATTTAAAAAAATTTTCTCTCCCTTCAACTGAGAATCACATTCCCTATTCAGAAAATCATATTTTCAAGGATAAATCTTGAACCTTAAACTGAACCAGATCAGAACCAAAAGGAATGGGAGAGAATGATACCTGATACGGAGAAGCAATATCTCCCAACGAATGTGTTCACGCCCAAGGAAGGATCCAAAGACTGCTCCCACTGAAGATGGCGCGGTGCAGGATGGAGCAGAATCAACAGTGTTCTTCCCCAAGAACTCTGTCCTTCACAAGAAACAGCAGGATGGAACGTGAGCACAGCTTCCCTTTCCAGTCCTTTCTCAAAGAACTGATGTCAAGATCCAATCTTGACTTCTCCCACACCTGGAGATCGAACTGGCAAACAGGGCGGCAAGAGCAGGGAGGCGGCAAGAGAGTATTCGCAGGGTGCAGAATTCTCTCTTCTTGATTTCAGCACTAAAGAGGATCTGATGTGTTTCTTGGTCTCTCTCAAGGCTGCCGCCCCCTCCTTCCTTTTGTTAACTTGAAAAGATCAGCTCCTAATCCCATTAGGAGGTGCTTATCCAAATCATATTTGGATCAGCCTTCTCTTCTAGTGATAAGGATAAACCCTTATCTTATCTACAGATTAGATTAGCATTATCCTAATCTTATTAGGAAGTTTCTAGATGTGAATCACATTCATATCTGGACTCTCTGAGTGGATAGGATTAACGCCCTATCCTAACTGCTAATCCATCTTAGAATTCGCCCCTTTAATTAACTAGATTAATAGCCCAGTTCGAAATGGGCTTTAGGCCCATTAAGCTTATGTGCTCACTTAACCTTCCTAACTGTTGCCCAGTTGGGCTTCCTTGTATGGCGTGGGACCCAAGCATTGATCTACACATCAGCCACATGGGTTCGACCCAGCCTTTGTTACAAGGCCTGGTCGAATACACTATTAAGACAGTGCACCCCCTGAAACCCATCAAATGGGCTCTATGGGCCCAACACTTACCCTAAGTGGTCCCTGGGCCAAGCCACCTTGTAACACCCAGGGACTGTGGGCAGATGCAAGATTAGCCCATCAGGTATTATCCTCAATGGTCTTACACTTAACCTCTCAGCCCATAATGATCTTACACTGCCCGACAAGAGAGGACCTCTCCCTCGGCTGCAAGGAACAGTGTTGCACTCTCCACTTATATGGATCCCGGGAATTAAAACCTTTTGCAAACATTTTAGAAACCATAATGTATATACTTTTATATCTTATATAAAATATACTTCGCAAAAACAAATTTCAACGGTTGAAATCGGCTGCCGGCAGTCTTGGTTTCCATCAGTGAGAGTGCATCCCCGATCATTACCTTTGTCTGACAAAGGGGCTGATCCTATCACTATGATCACCCACTCAGATGAATTCTCGGATTGTCCCAACATACCCAGGTTTTGACCCCCGCTAAGGATCTCACTGATTGGTACATCAAATACAGCCCGATCCGACACCTAGTGCAGTATCATAATCGAGTCTAGGGGTTGGGTGTGACTTTCCAGTTTTGCCCATCAATCTCCAAGGTCTAGGGCAATACTGGAAATCTGGTCCAGTTCAAAGATTCAATTAATCCCACACTGTATGTGCCTAGGGTCTCACCCCAGTAGCTGAGACAAGCCACCCCAACCGACTTGGTGGCACCACAGTGTCAGCCTTGTCAGGATAGGTCTCCCCAGACCGACCCACTGGCTGTGAACATTCTAAACTAACACGAGTCTCAATAAGTGTCCAATTTAAGGGTAATACACAGAAACATACCAAGGGAACATGAATCAAATATGTACTTTTATTCATATACAATAAACTCATAAAGTACATCAATTTTGATTGAAGCTAAGGGCATACAAAACTGTCTAACAGCTCCCACTTGCACTTAGGTCCAATTAGGTACTAGCCGGAGTCCCATGCTTTCAACGTGTTTCTCAAACACTTTCTGTATCAGTGGCTTAGTCAATGGGTCTACCACATTCTCCGCTGATGCTACCTCTTACTATCATCCTCCCATAGGTCCAGTGTTGTCATACAACAATGGAATGGGTGATGTGCTGAATTCCAAATTCATGAATGAACACCTTCATTCATAAGGCAGCCTCACTTATGGCAATGCGCTCGACATGGGTTGTGGACTATTAATTTGCAACTTAGGACCCCTGTTTGCTGACACTCAGGAAACAACACACGATCCTATCATGAAAACATATCCAGATGTAAATTTCTATCATCTAGGTCTGACTGGAAAATGGCATCTGTATACCCTTGGATCTGTAGTGAGCTACCATCGAATACTAGACAAAACTCTTTTGTCCTTCGAAGGTACTTAATTATGATTTTCATAGCAGTCCAATGCTCCTACCCTGGGTTGGCCTGAAATCTGCTTACTACACTCACTGCCTGAGCTATGTCAGGATGAGTGCACAGCATGGCATACATGATGCTCCCTATGGCAAAGGCATAGGGAACGTTTTTCATGCCATCAATCTCCTCAGAAGTCTTGGGAGACATCTTCTTGGAGAGAGTGACTCCGTGCCTGAAAGGAACATTTCCTTTCTTGGAGTTTTCCATGCAGTATCTTTTGACTATTTTGTCAATGTAGGGAGGTTGGGATAATCCTATTATCCGCTTCGATCTATCTCTATAGAGTCGAAGACCTAATATATAGGAGGCTTCTCCAAGATCTTTCATGGAGAATTGTTGTGATAACCATACTTTCACCGTAGTTAACATACCTACATCATTCCCAATGAGTAGAAAGTCATCTACATACAGAACCAAGAAGGTAACCTTATCTCCACTATACTTCCTACAGACACAGGGTTCATCCGGATTCTGCTCGAAGTCAAACGACTTGACGGCAGATTCAAAATGGATGTTCCAACTTCTAGAAGCTTGCTTAAGTCCATAAATGGATCTATTAAGTTTACATACCATGTTTTCCTGACCTGCAGCAATGAAGCCTTGCGGCTGCTGCATATACATATCTTCAGTAAGATCTTCATTCAGGAATGCAATTTTGACATCCATTTGCCAAATCTCATAATCATGGTATGCTGCTACAGCTAGCAGGATCCTAATGGATTTAAGCATGGCCACAGGCGAAAAGGTTTCCTCATAATCGATGCCCTCTTTCTGAGTGTACCCTTTCGCCACCAGACGAGCCTTGAAGGTCTCAACCTTACCATTGGTGCCCTTCTTCCTCTTGTAAATCCATTTGCAACCGATTGCTTTTACCCCGGAGGGCGGATCTACTAGAGTCCAGACTCCATTGGTCTCCATTGAGTCCATCTCTGCTATCATGGCCTCCACCCACTTCTGGGAATCTATGTCCAACATAGCTTCCGTGTAAGTCACGGGATCCTCCTCACTAGTCAAGGTTTCCACCAGGTAACTATCCTAGTCATAACCATAACGGACTGGTGGCCTGGATACCCGAGTGGATCTTCTAGGTTGGTCACTACCTGGAACTTGGGGGACATCTCCCACTGCTCCTGAGCTCTCCTCATCAAGAACAACTTCCTGACGATGGGTGTCCAGGATATAGTCGGTTTCCAAGAATTGCGCATTACGACTGCAGAACACTTTCTACTCACTTGGGTCATAGAATAGGTAACCTATAGAGCCTTTTGGGTAGCCTACAAATAGGCAATGACTGGTCTTGGTTTCCAACTTGTCTGCACTCATTCTCTTAACATGTGCTGGACAACCCCAAATCTTCAAGTGTCTGACACTTGGTTTCCTACCGGTCCAAAGTTCATATGGAGTATTCGGAATCGATTTGGTTGGAACCCGATTCAGCACATAAATTGCAGTCTCTAATGCGTAACCCCAAAAGGATGTGGGTAACTCTGAGTGTATGAGAAGCGACCGGACCATATCCAATAAGGTCCTATTCCTCCTCTCCGAAACACCGTTAAGTTGTGGTGTAGCAGGAGGAGCTAATTGTGATACTATCCCATTGTCCTTTAAGTAGTCCCTGAATTCGTTAGAGAGATACTCGCCACCGCGATCTGATCGAAGGGCCTTAATTTCTCTCCCTAACTGTTTCTCGACCTCCTATCTAAACTCTTTGAACTTTTCAAAGGATTCAATCTTGTGTCTCATTAGGTAGACGTAACCGTATCGTGAAAAATCATCTGTGAAGGTGATGAAATACACGTGTTGATTTTGTGTCCTAACACTCAGGGGACCACATACATCAGTATGTATTAGGTCAAGTGTGCCCGTAGATCTTTCAGGCTTACCATTAAATGACCGTTTCGTCATCTTGCCTTGTAGGCAAGGCTCACAAGTGGGAAGATCTTCTACAGTTAGAAAATCCAAAGGACCATCCTTTACCAACCTTGTGATTCGGTCAACACCGATGTGGCCAAGTCAATAATGCCACAGACATGTGGGATTAACTGTATCACGAGCTCTCTTCTTAGGGATTTCAGCCGACGTAGTTTCGGTTATGTAAGTTTCTAGAGAAGGATGTAGAACATAGAGACCGTTCTCCAGTTCCCCGTATGCGACGAATCTGTTGTTTCTTTTAACAGTAACCGTATTACTAAAAAAGACAGAATAACCATCTGCACACAGTTTTGAGACAGAAATCAAATTTATCCTTAAATTTTGTATATAAAGATAGTCTTTCAGTACAATTATTCCTTCTCAAAAAATTAATTCCACGGTTCCTATGGTCACGACTACAACAGTTGCAGTAGTCCCCAAGAAGAGTGTGACTTCTCCTTCACTCAGCCTTCTGCTTACCTTGAACCCCTGCAGTGAGTTACAAGCATGAGTCGAAGCCCCGGAGTCAATACACAAGGAAGCAGAAGCTACCAACAAATTGGTTTCTACAACACAAGTTTCGAAGTTACCTTTCCTGGATTCTAGGTAGGCAGGACATTTCCTATTCCAGTGGCCAGTCTTCTTGCAGAAGTGACAGGCATCCGATGCTTTGTCTTTCTTCTGCTTCTTGCTCTTAGTGGCTTTCTTCTGAGACTTCTTTGCCTTCCTCTTTCTCTTGCCTGTCTTGCCAGCTTCAACAAGCATGGCTACAGGCTCATCCTTTCTAATCAGTTCTCCAGCTCTTTGCAACGCTGAGCTCTTGTAAGCTGACATTCAGCTTGTTCATGTTATAGTTCATGATGAACGGATTAAAAGAAGGAGGCAAAGAGTTAAGGATAGCATCTATCTGGGTAGCAAGGTCCAGCCCGGATCCAAGAGCCTCCAGTTCGTTGATGTATCCCATCATCCGAAGACAATGGTCGTGAACTTGTTGACCCTTGGACATTTGTGCGATCATGAACTGTTTCAAGACCTTTTGTCGAGTAGAATGATTCTGCTCTTCATACATTGTCCTGAGACTGTCCAATATGTCTTTGGCAAGTTCGATCTGATCGAACTACCTCTGTATCGGGTTGTCTAAGGAGGCAATGATGTAACACCGGGCAAGGGAGTTTTTCTCCTCCCATTCTTGATATTCTCTCATTCGGGCCTCAGAAGCCCTATCACCCAGACGCTCCGGGGCAGGATTCTTTGCCACTTTGTCCAGCTTTTCAGAAGCTAGGACCAGCATAAGGTTCCTGTACCAATCAGCATAGTTTGGGCCCTTCAACTTGTTGTCATCAAGTAATTTTGCAAAAGATCCGTTTGCCATTTTCTGATAAAAGAGCAAACATCAGTGCACAACCTAATTTGATTCATGTTCATTTCATAGATATGGATTTTAATCTATGATCCATTTTCATTTATTCATCTCTGAGATTTCCCTCCTCTCTTAGTGATGGAGACTACGGGTTGTCTCTGGAAATGTGGGAAATCACATAGGGTGCATGGAGCCAATTGTTTCAGCTGCATAACCCCACCACCTTTCTGTGAAGGATCACATCCACTCATCATATGAGTTTTCCCTTTGGCCTCTGTCAAACAAGGTTCAGAGTCATTTTTAGGTAAACCTTTATGTTCAGTGAGTGCTTACCCATCATATTCGTGAACGCCAAGGTACCGTGAGAGAGTTTCCATTTTCTGGTGAAGCCCCTCCCACATCGGTCTATGACGCCCCTATCATCTTATGAAACACTCAGAGAAGCCCAACAGCAAATGGATAACCCATTTTCTGGTGCGTTTCCTCATTACTGAAGGACCCATCCTCATGCTAATGATGGAAGGCCATTAGAGAGTTCATCATATGAATCTCCCTATCACACACACTCATATTAGCTGGAGGGAACAAAATTATGCCCTAGTTTGATTTAGGTCAAACCAAAGTGGCTCCCACTGACTTTCATAAAGCCAGATTTCGGTGGGCCTTAAATCAGCTAGTGTTCCGCACACAACCTCTTGATGAGGTGTGGGGCCCACCACTGAGGGAAGTCATCCAATGACCAAAAGGGACACCATGGCAATGATGTGCATTCAGCCATGGTATGCGCAAGAGCCACTGTCGAATGAGCATGGGCCAGTACTTATAGCCCATGTACGCAGCACATCACACATCCATACATCACATGCAGGGATAAATTGATCCAATCAATTAATTATCTATAAGGCCCGTTGGAAGCCCGTTGAAATTCCATAATATTAACCATTAATATTATCTAGGTATATGGCCTGAATTAGGGTTACCCAGTTCGGTCCATATAGCTTTATCCTTTAAAATGGGCTTTTGCAGTTTTAACTATTTAAAATTGGGCCTTTACAGGCTGGGCCGAATTAACCATTTAATTAAATATCCACCCTTAAGCCCATTAGTGGGAAATTAGGGCTGACATTCAGCCTTGATTAAACCCTAGAATTGGTCCAAACAGTTTTGAACCAATCTTGGTTCGAATGGATCTAGTGTTTGATTTTTAATTAAATCATTAATTCAAGAAAATAATCTGAAATTAAATACTGATAAACAGAGGTTAGATCACAGGGCTGTTCGCACAATCCTTCCTGCAAAACAGAGGTTAGATCACAGAATGCAGTTTCACAAACTACAAATCGCAGATAGCATTTCTCTTATCTGCGAAATCTCCTTCTCTGCGCCGCCATCTTCGATCCAAAATAAAATAAATAGAAATTCTATTTCTATTAATAATTTCATCAGATCGAATACCTATACATTGAGTCTAGAAAATAAAAAGAAAATATTTACAGACCCAAAATAAGTCAAGAACTGCAAAATCGCAAATTCCCTACGCAAACCAAGAATTCGATCTCCTCTTGTACGAACAACCCATAAATCAAGAAAATTATAAAGAACAATTCTAAATAATAATCAGATTTATTTAAAATTAATTTCAGATTATTTGCCCAACTATTTTGGGAACAAATTTCCCAAAACCAAATCTGCGCAAATTGGGTAGAACGCCTTCTCCCTAATTGCGCAGGTTCAGATCTGAAACAGAATGGTTCAAGATTTGAACCTATGGCTCTGATACCACTGAAGGGTTGAGAGATCCATCACATGGATGCCCAAAGATTGTGGAATAAGGGGCGAATTTCAAAAATTTTTCTCTCCCTTCAACTGGGAATCACATTCCCTATTCAGAAAATCATATTTTCAAGGATAAATCTTGAACCTTAAACTGAACCAAAAGGAATGGGAGAGAATGATACCTGATACGGAGAAGCAATATCTCCCAACGAAGGTGTTCACGCCCAAGGAAGGATTCAAAAACTGCTCCCACTGATTACTCTTGTATTTCGATTTAGGGCAATAAAGAAGGCAATTGGAAGAAAACAGGACAAATCGGGTGATTTTGCACAGTTTCGGCGACAGTCAGTAATCTGGGCCTAACTCTCAATTCCGGACACCGAATTAGACAATTCAAGAAGCATTAGAAAGATGAAAGGAAGGCCCACAACTTTTATGTTTTGGGTTTTGACAGATTCGGCCCGCATAGAGTACGAAAACGAGCCCAAAGTCGGAGCAAGTTCGCAGCCAGACCCATTTCACAACTTAAGCCCAACTCGCAGAAGTACCGTGAAACAGCCCAACTCGAATTCAAGAGTTAAGAGTCCGAATTTCGAATGTAATCTCCAAGGAGAGAGTTTTATCATATCTAAAGTCTTGAATGTAATCCTAGAGAGATAAAAAGATTGAGATTAGAGCATTAGATAAGAGATAGGATAGGATTAGTTCAAGATAAGATCAAAACTCCCTAAGGATAAGATGATCTCCTAGAAGGAGTTGGAAAACAGCCATCTCCTTTGGCTATATAAAGAGGGGGGCGAACCAGCTCTAGAAATCACTCAATCATCCAGCA
The DNA here is from genome assembly GCF_056320005.1 of Nelumbo lutea. NCBI lineage: Eukaryota > Viridiplantae > Streptophyta > Magnoliopsida > Proteales > Nelumbonaceae > Nelumbo > Nelumbo lutea. The sequence goes on from NC_142684.1 coordinate 211,701,005, forward strand.
ATCAAGCATCAAGCAACTCAAGAAGATCAGTTCGGCCATGGAGAAGCAAAGCATGGAGATTGCACAGATCATGAGCAGCTAAGCTTCTTTTTCTGGTTCAAGGGGGGAGGTTCGATTGTGTCATTGTGAGGTTCTGTAGTTACTTTATTTTCTTTCTTTTTAATTCAAGTATTCATTGGTTCTTGTGCACATTTTTTATTGGATATTAATGTTAATTAGTCTCACAAACTGAATTAATGTTGATTTTCCTACTGCTATCCATGATTTCGGTGATCCGTAATTGTCACGAATAATGGTACAAGTAGCAATTAGGTTGATATCTTTTTGGGTCAATTGTTCGTGACAGCCTTTGACCAATGTTTTAACATGGTTCAACCTAAAAGAATTGATGGAACAAAATTCAGTAATTGCAGCTATCTCAATTATTGTTATTTTGGTTTAACTGTTTTCACAAATCTTAATGCTATCATTGTTTAACATGGAACGCTATCGTACCCAGTTGAGTGGTGATAAGTGTTGATCGAATGCTGGGTTTGGTCAATTGAATTAGGAAAACATAAGGTTTATTATGGCTATCCTAATAAATCTAAGGTTAAATGCTTGAATTGCAAGAATGCTGAATTGTACCTAGGATCGATGGCCAATCGATTCAACCCGAACCCTTGAACCAGAATTCGGTAAGACTGATTTTCTCTTGTTTGCTTAGTTTGTTATTCTTTTAATTTTAGTTATTTAATTTTCCCACACAATTACTTTATCCATTCGGCTAAGAAATTACTGATTTGCTCCCTGTGGGATTCGACCTAGAACCACTTTTACTGCAAATATTTTATTGTGGGACTAGTAATAATTTTGAGGGCTTCGACAAACCCATCAAAATTTTGGCGCCGTTGCCGGGGAGCAACGTTAACTTCTTAGCTATTGCCTTCTTTTTGTTAACCTTCTTGTTTTATGACTCGTGCTTCTCAACAAGGTGAACTCGAGTACAACCCCGAAATTGAGAGGACCACCCGTCGTTTAAGGAAGGAGGCTAAGCAAAGGAAGGATCGTTCACCTAAAAGGGTGAACTCAGATCTCGATCTACCCACTTGTGATCTTCCATCTTCGAAGAAGTAGAAAGAATGGCTGACAGAGAGAGGACATTAAGGGAGTTGGCTGCTCCAATTATGAACCAACAACCTTTATGCATCACGTACCCCACTCTTGAGGTAGCCTTTGAACTCAAATCTGGTTTGATTCAATTATTACCTCTGTTTCATGGTTTCCCAGGTGAGGACCCTCACAAACATCTAAAGGAATTTCATGTCGTCTGTTCAAGCATGAAACCCCATGGTATGACCGAGGACCAGGTAAAACTCATAGCCTTTCCATTTACTTTAAGAGATAAAGCAAAGAATTGGTTTTATATTCTCCCTCCCGGTTCTGTATGCACATGGGATGAAATGAATAGGATATTTTTAGATAAATATTTTCCTGCATCCCGGGCTGCGAATATAAGAAAAGAAATATGTGGAGTTCGGCAGTTTGGTGGTGAGACATTATATGAATATTGGGAAAGGTTTAAGCAACTTGTTGCTAGTTGTCCCCACCACCAAATTCCTGAACAATTGTTAATCCAATACTTCTACGAAGGGCTGCAGCCCATGGATAGAAGTATGGTCGATGCAGCCAGTGGAGGAGCCTTGGTGAACAAGACACCCGAAGCGGCCAGGGAGTTAGTCTCCAACATGGCCGAAAATTCACAACAGTTCGGTGCAAGGACAGACGGTACCATTAGACGGGTTAATGAGGTAAGCCATGTAAATTTAGAAAATCAGATTTCTGACCTAACTGCTTTGGTAAGACAACTCGCTGCAGGACAAGTACAAACTGCCAGGGTGTGTGGTAACTGTTCGATTCCTGGCCATCCTACGGACATGTGTCCATCATTGCAAGATGGTTCGATGCAGCAAGTCAATACCGTAGGAGGATTCCCGGGCCAGCCCCAACGAAAGTATGATCCCTACTCCAATTATTACAATCCGGGGTGGAGAGATCACCCAAACCTAAGCTACGGGAACCAAGGAGGACAGCAGCAATACCAGCCCCATTTTTTCAGTCGACAGCCCCAGTTTTCAACACCCATCACAGCACAAGGCCAACCCTCGAATTCAGGTATGTCATTAGAAGATATAGTTAAGGCTCTAGCTACTAATACTCAGCAATTTCAACAGGAAACAAGAGCCAGCATTCAGAATTTGGGGAACCAAATCAGCCAACTTGCCACTGCCGTTAGCAAGTTGGAGGTGCAGAGCTCCGGGAAACTACCATCACAAACGGTAGTCAACCCCAAGGAGAATGTAAGTGCAGTGGTGCTGAGAAGCGGGAAGGAACTGCAGCTAGAACCTACCTCACCAAGGAAGGTGGATAAAAGACAAGAAGAAGACAAGGTGCAGGACTCAAGAGTTAGAGAGAACGTTTCAGCCATGATCAAGAGGACCTTACCAGAAAAACATGCTGATCCAGGTATGTTCACCCTACCTTGTGTGATTGGCAATAAGAAAATCGAGTATGCCATGCTAGACTTAGGTGCATCTATCAACGTCATGCCATACTTAATTTACTATGCTTTGAGATTAGGTCCTTTAAGGGAAACTAAAGCTGTTATCCAATTAGCTGATCGTTCTAACGCCTTCCTAGAAGGGATTGTTGAGAATGTAATGGTGCAGGTTAACGATTTAATTTTCCCAGCTGATTTTTACATTCTGAAGATGGAGGAGGACATGATCGAAAGTTCAGCCCCACTTCTATTAGGCAGGCCATTTATGAAAACGGCCAAGACCAAAATAGATGTGGATGAGGGTACCCTCTTCGTTGAATGTGACGGAGAGACTATTAAATTTAATATTTTTGAAGCTATGAAGTACCCAAATGAAGACCATTCGGTTGACACTATTGATCCAACTGTGCAGGAATTTTTTGAAAAAGATATGAATGAGGAGCTAGAATCGAGTGCACAATTGGATATGAAGGCCCCTATTTCAGATTTGAACCCGCCCATGATGGATAGAAGGGGAGCACACCAAAAGCTGAAACCACGAGAGCTAAAGTAGCAAAGGAGGACGTCGAGCATAACGACATTAAACAATTGCGCTTGTGGGAGGCAACCCATTGTGTTTAGTTAATTTTGTTATTTTGTTTGGTTTTGATTTTTGTGTTTAACAGGAACCCAACAAGACAAACAGGGAAGTACCCTTAAATCCTTCTACTTTATGCATAATCACATACATTGGGGACAATGTATAACTTAAGTGTGGGGGGATTACAGAAATCTGATGGAAATCTGGGATACCTTATCTTCTTGAAATTTCTGCTCCCTGGGAACTTATCCTTGAACGATTTCAACTTATTAGGAATCATGTGCTTAGGCTGAATGGATAAGATAGGATGCATGTATGACTAACTAAATCTTTCTTGGCTGCATATGGTACCTCATGATTTTAATCGATCAATAGGCAAGATGCATAAGGGTTTGATTGATTTTCACATAATTATCTATCAAACATGGGTTGATTATTCTAGAACTTGCTGTGTTAGGCATATAGAGACCACGATCAATGAATTCATGGATCAGGTGGTATAACCCTGGGATTCTTGTGAAAAAAAAAAAAAAAAAAGAGAAAGGGAGTTTGAAACTAAAATCGTGACTAATGTGAGATGGAGCATAAAATGCACTCACATCTAGAAACAAAAAACAAGTGTGAGATGGAGCATAAAATGCACTCACATTTAGAAATGAAAGCAAGTGTGAGATGGAGCATAAAATGTACTCACATCTTGAAAAGAAGGCAAGGGTGAGATGGAGCATAAAATGCACTCACCCTAGAACCCCAACCCCATTCTCACCTTCAGATCTTAGGAATTCACACTAAGTGATGAAGATGTGATACATAGCAAGCTTATGGCAATAAGCACACCTTGTTTTGATTCAAAGGAAAGTAATTGCATCTGGCTGAATTGGTTTGTTAAAAGCAATGAGCACCCGTGCAGTCCAAGGAGTTTTCAGCCCTGGAAGGCTTGTCTCCTTGACTATCGATTTAACATGGGACCATGAGGAATGGTGATTTGCGATCACTCTTGGACAAGAAAAAGGGGAGAAAGAGATGAAAAGGAAAAGGTTACCAAGTCTGAACTAAAGCATGAAATGAACCAGGCCTCATGTAGAGAAAAAGAAAGATTGAAAATCAATAGTTAGTCTCTCTTGTGTTACTTGAGTTTTTGCCTTGCCCGAGGACGGGCAAAGTTTAAGTGTGGGGGGATTTGATGAAACCAAAAAGAACCCTATTTTTATCCTCTAATATTCACTCTTTTATATTTATTATTCACTTAAATGAACTCAATACTCTTGTATTTCGATTTAGGGCAATAAAGAAGGCAATTGGAAGAAAACAGGACAAATCGGGTGATTTTGCACAGTTTCGGCGACAGTCAGTAATCTGGGCCTAACTCTCAATTCCGAACACCGAATTAGACAATTCAAGAAGCATTAGAAAGACGAAAGGAAGGCCCACAACTTTTATGTTTTGGGTTTTGACAGATTCGGCCCGCATCGAGTACGAAAATGAGCCCAAAGTCGGAGCAAGTTCGCAGCCAGGCCCATTTCACAACTTAAGCCCAACTCGCAGAAGTACCGTGAAACAGCCCAACTCGAATTCAAGAGTTAAGAGTCCGAATTTCGAATGTAATCTCCAAGGAGAGAGTTTTATCAGATATAAAGTCTTGAATGTAATCCTAGAGAGATAAAAAGATTGAGATTAGAGCATTAGATAAGAGATAGGATAGGATTAGTTCAAGATAAGATCAAAACTCCCTAAGGATAAGATGATCTCCTAGAAGGAGTTGGAAAACAGCCATCTCCTTTGGCTATATAAAGAGGGGGGCGAACCAGCTCTAGAAATCACTCAATCATCCAGCAATCAAGCATCAAGCAACTCAAGAAGATCAGTTCGGCCATGGAGAAGCAAAGCATGGAGATTGCACAGATCATGAGCAGCTAAGCTTCTTTTTCTGGTTCAAGGGGGGAGGTTCGATTGTGTCATTGTGAGGTTCTGTAGTTACTTTATTTTCTTTCTTTTTAATTCAAGTATTCATTGGTTCTTGTGCACATTTTTTATTGGATATTAATGTTAATTAGTCTGACAAACTGAATTAATGTTGATTTTCCTACTGCTATCCATGATTTCGGTGATCCGTAATTGTCACGAATAATGGTACAAGTAGCAATTAGGTTGATATCTTTTTGGGTCAATTGTTCGTGACAGCCTTTGACCAATGTTTTAACATGGTTCAACCTAAAAGAATTGATGGAACAAAATTCAGTAATTGTAGCTATCTCAATTATTGTTATTTTGGTTTAACTGTTTTCACAAATCTTAATGCTATCATTGTTTAACATGGAACGCTATCGTACCCAGTTGAGTGGTGATAAGTGTTGATCGAATGCTGGGTTTGGTCAACTGAATTAGGAAAACATAAGGTTTATTATGGCTATCCTAATAAATCTAAGGTTAAATGCTTAAATTGCAAGAATGCTGAATTGTACCTAGGATCGATGGCCAATCGATTCAACCCGAACCCTTGAACCAGAATTCGGTAAGACTGATTTTCTCTTGTTTGCTTAGTTTGTTATTCTTTTAATTTTAGTTATTTAATTTTCCCACACAATTACTTTATCCATTCGGCTAAGAAATTACTGATTTGCTCCCTGTGGGATTCGACCTAGAACCACTTTTACTGCAAATATTTTATTGTGGGACTAGTAATAATTTTGAGGGCTTCGACAAACCCGTCAAATATCTCCCAACGAAGGAGTTCACGACCAAGGAAGGATCCAAAGACTGCTCCCACTGAAGTTGGCGCGGTGTAGGATGGAGCAGAATCAGCAGTGTTCTTCCCCAAGAACTCTGTCCTTCGCAAGAAACAGTAGGATGGAACGTGAGCACAGCTTCCCTTTTCAATACTTTCTCAAAGAACTGATGTCAAGATCCAATCTTGACTTCTCCCACAGCTGGAGATTGAACTAGCACAGGGCGGCAAGAGCAGGGAGGCGACAAGAGAGTATTCGCAGGGTGCAGAATTCTCTCTTCTTGATTTCACCACTAAAGAGGATCTGATGTGTTTCTTGGTCTCTCTCAAGGCTGCCGCCCTCTCCTTCCTTTTGTTAACTTGAAAATATCAGCTCCTAATCCCATTAGGAGGTGCTTATCCAAATCATATTTGGATCAGCCTTCTCTTCTAGTGATAAGGATAAACCCTTATCTTATCTGCAAATTAGATTAGCTTTATTCTAATCTTATTAGGAAGTTTCTAGATCTGAATCACATTCAGATCTGGATTCTCTGAGTTGATAGGATTAAGACCCTACCCTAACTGCTAATCCATCTCAGAATTCGCCCCTCTAATTAACTAAATTAATAGCCCAGTTCGAAATTGGCTTTAGGCCCATTAAGCTTATGTGCTCATTTAACCTTCCTAACTGCTGCCCAGTTGGGCTTCCTTGTATGGCGTGGGACCCAAGCATTGATCTACAAATCAGCCACATGGGTTCGGCCCAGTCTTTGTTACAAGGCCTGGTCGAATACACTATTAAGACAGTGCACCCCCTGAAACCCATCAAATGGGCTCTATGGGCCCAACACTTACCCTAAGTGGTCCCTGGGCCAAGCCACCTTGTAACACCCAGGGACTGTGGGCAGATGCAAGATTAGCCCATCAGGTATTATCCTCAATGGTCTTACACTTAACCTCTCAGCCCATCAGGTATTATCCAAATCATACAGTGTGGCAATTAAAACCTTTTGCAAACATTTTAGAAACCATAATGTATATACTTTTATATCTCATATATACTTCGCAAAAACAAATTTCAGCGGTTGAAATCGGCTGCCGGCAGTCTTGGTTTCCAACAGTGAGAGTGCATCCCCGATCATTACCTTTGTCCAACAAAGGGGCTGATCCTGTCACTATGATCACCCACTCAGATGAATTCTCGGATTGTCCCAACATACCCAGGTTTTGACCCCCGCTAAGGATCTCACTGATTGGTACATCAAAGACAGCCCGATCCGACACCTAGTGTAGTATCATAATCGAGTCTAGGGGTAGGGTGTAACTTTCCAGTTTTGCCCATCAATCTCCAAGGTCCAGGGCAATACTGGAAATCTGGTCCAGTTCAAAGATTCAATTAATCCCACACTGTATGTGCTTAGGGTCTCACCCCGGTAGTTATGAACATTCTAAACTAACACGAGTCTCAATAAGTGTCCAATTTAAGGGTAATACACAGAAACATACCAAGGGAACATGAATCAAATATGTACTTTTATTCATTTACAATAAACTCATAAAGTACATCAATTTTGATTGAAGCTAAGGGCATACAAAACTGTCTAACAGTCAAAACCTGGGTATGTTGGGACAATCCGAGAATTCATCTGAGTGGGTGATCATAGTGACAGGATCAGCCCCTTTGTCGGACAAAGGTAATGATCGGGGATGCACTCTCACTGTTGGAAACCAAAACTACCGGCAGCCGATTTCAACCGTTGAAATTTGTTTTGCAAAATATATTTTATATGAGATATAAAAGTATATATATTATGGTTTCTAAAATGTTTGCAAAAGGGTTTTAATTCCTGGGATCCATAAAAGTGGAGAGTGCAACACTGTTCCTTGCAGCTGAGGGAGAGGTCATCTCTTGTCGGATAGTGTATGATCATTATGGGCTGAGAAGTTAAGTGTAAGACCATTGAGGATAATACCTGATGGGCTAATCTTGCATCTGCCCACAGTCCTTGGGTGTTACAAGGTGGCTTGGCCCAGGGACCACTTAGGGTAAGTGTTGGGCCCATAGAGCCCATTTGATGGGTTTCAGGGGGTGCATTGTCTTTAACAGTGTATTTGACCAAGCCTTGTAACAAAGGTTGGGCCGAACCCATGTGACTGATGTGTAGATCAATGCTTGGGTCCCACGCCTTACAAGGAAGCCCAACTGGGCAGCAGTTAGGAAGGTTAAGTGAGCACATAAGCTTAATGGGCCTAAAGCCCATTTCGAACTGGGCTATTATTTTAGTTAATTAAAGGGGCGAATTCTGAGATGGATTAGCAGTTAGGATAGGGTTTTAATCCTATCCACTCAGAGAGTCCAGATCTGAATGTGATTCAGATCTAGAAACCTCCTAATAAGATTAGGATAAAGCTAATCTAATCTGCAGATAAGATAAGAGTTTATCCTTATCATTAGAAGAGAAAGCTGATCCAAATATGATTTGGATAAGCACCTCCTAATGGGATTAGGAGCTGATCTTTTCAAGTTAACAAATGGAAGGAGAGGGCGGCAGCCTTGAGAGAGACCAAGAAACACATCAGATCCTCTTTAGTGGTGAAATCAAGAAGAGAGAATTCTGCACCCTGCGAATACTCTCTTGCCGCCTCCCTGCTCTTGCCACCCTGTTTGCCAGTTCGATATCCAGCTGTGGGAGAAGTCAAGATTGGATCTTGACATCAATTCTTTGAGAAAGGATTGAAAAGGGAGTTGTGCTCACGTTCCATCCTGCTGTTTCTTGCGAAGGACAGAGTTTTGGGGGAAGAACACTGTTGATTCTGCTCCATCCTGCACTGCGCCATTTTCAGTGGGAGCAGTCTTTGGATCCTTCCTTGGGCGTGAACACCTTCGTTGGGTGATATTGCTTCTCTGTATCAGGTATCATTCTCTCCCATTCCTTTTGGTTCAGATCTGGTTTTGTTTAAGGTTCAAGATTTATCCTTGAAAATATGATTTTCTAAATAGGGAATGTGATTCCCAGTTGGAGGAAGAGAAAAATTTTTGAAATTCGCCCCTTATTCCGCAATCTTTGGGCATCCATGTGATGGATCTCTCAACCCTTCAGTGGTATCAGAGCCACAGGTTCAAATCTTGAACCATTCTGTTTCAGATCTGAATCTGCGCAATTAGGGAGAAGGCGTTCTACCCAATTTGCACAGTTTTGGTTTTGGGAAATTTGTCCCCAAATCAGATGGGCAAATAATCTGAAATTAATTTTAAATAAATCTGATTATTATTTAGAATTGTTCTTTATATTTTTCTTAATTTATGGGCTATTCGTACAAGAGGAGATCGAATTCTTGGTTTGCGCAGGGAACCTGCGATTTTGCAGTTCTTGACTTATTTTTGGGTCTGTAAATATTTTTTTTTATTTTCTAGACTCAATGTATAGGTATTCGATCTGATGTAATTATTAATAGAAATAGGATTTCTATTTATTTTTATTTTGGATCGAAGTTGGCGGCGCAGAGAAGGAGATTTCGTAGATAAGAGAAATGCTATCTGCGATTTGCAGTTTGTGAAACTGCATTCTGTGATCTAACTTTTGTTTTGCAGGAAGGATTGTGCGAACAGCCCTGTTTGACTGATTCTTGTATTTCCTTTTATCAGTATTTAATTTTAGCTTATTTTCTTGAATTAAAGATTTAATTAAAAATCAAACCCTAGACCCATTCGAACCAAGATTGGTTCAAAACTGTTTGGACCAATTCTAGGGTTTAATCAAGGCTGAATGTCAGCCCTAATTTCCCACTAATGGGCCTAAGGATTGATATTTAATTAAATGGTTAATTCGGCCCAGCCTGTAAAGGCCCAGTTTTAAATAGTTAAAACTGCAAAAGCCCATTATAAAGGATAAAGCTACATGGACCGAACTGGGTAACCCTAATTCAGCCCATATACCTAGATAATATTAATGGTTAATATTATGAAATTTCAACGGGCTTCCAACGGGCCTTACAGATAATTAATTGATTGGATCAATTTATCCCTGCATGTGATGTATGGATGTGTGATGTGCTGCGTACATGGGCCATAAGTACTTGGCCCATGCTCATTCGACAGTGGCTCTCGCGCACACCATGGCTGAATGCACATCATTGCCATGGTGTCCCTTTTGGTCATTTGATGACTTCCCTCAGTGGTGGGCCCCACACCTCATCAAGAGGTTGCGTGCGGAACCCTAGCCGATTTAAGGCCCACCGAAATCTGGCTTTATGAAAGTCAGTGGGAGCCACTTTGGTTTGACCTAAATCAAACTAGGGCGTAATTTTGTTCCCTCCAGCTAATATGAGTGCATGCGATAGGGAGATTCATATGATGAACTCTCTAAAGGCCTTCCATCATTAACATGAGGATGAGTCCTTCAGTAATGAGGAAACGCACCAGAAAATGGGCTATCCATTTACTGTTGGTCTTGTCTGAGTGTTTCATAAGATGATAGGGGCGTCATAGACCGATGTGGGAGGGGCTTCACCAGAAAATGGGAACTCTCTCACGGTACCTTGGCGTTCATGAATATGATGGGTAAGCACTCACTAGACAGAAATGTTTACCTTAAAATGGCTCTGAACCTTGTCTGACAGAGGCCAAAGAGAAAACTCATATGATGAGTGGATGTGATCCTTCACAGAAAGGTGGTGGGGTTATGCAGCTGAAACATTTGGCTCCATGCACCCTATGTGATTTCCCACATTTCCAGGGACAACCCGTAGTCTCCGTCACTAAGAGAGGAGGGAAATCTCAGAGACGAATAAATGGAAATGGATCATAGATTAAAATCCATATCTATGAAATGAACATGAATCAAATTAGGTTGTGGACTGATGTTTGCTCTTTTATCAGAAAATGGCAAACGGATATTTTGCAAAACTACTTGATGACAACAAGTTGAAGGGCCCAAACTATGCTGATTGGTACAGGAACCTTATGCTGGTCCTAGCTTCTGAAAAGCTGGACAAAGTGGCAAAGAATCCTGCCCCAGCGCGTCCGGGTGATAGGGCTTCTGAGGCCCGAAGGAGAGACTATCAAGAATGGGAGGAGAAAAACTCCCTTGCCCGGTGTTACATCATTGCCTCCTTAGACAACCCGATACAGAGGCAGTTCAATTAGATCGAACTTGCTAAAGACATATTGGACAGTCTCAGGACAATGTATGAAGAGCAGAATCGTTCTACTCGACAAAAGTTCTTGAAACAGTTCATGACCGCACAAATGTCCAAGGGTCAACAAGTTCACGACCATTGTCTTCGGATGATGGGATACATCAATGAACTGGAGGCTCTTGGATCCGGGCTGGACCTTGCTACCCAGATAGATGCTATCCTTAACTCTTTGCCTCCTTCCTTTAATCCGTTCATCATGAACTATAACATGAACAAGCTGAATGTCAGCTTACAAGAGCTCAGCAATATGTTGCAAAGAGCTGAAGAACTGATTAGAAAGGATGAGCCTGTAGCCATGCTTGTTGAAGGTAGCAAGACAGGCAAGAGAAAGAGGAAGGCAAAGAAGCCTCAGAAGAAAGCCACTAAGAGCAAGAAGCAGAAGAAAGACAAAGCATCGGATGCCTGTCACTTCTGCAAGAAGACCGGCCGCTAGAAAAGGAACTGTCCTGCCTACCTAGAATCCAAGAAAAGTAACTTCGAAACTTGTGTTATAGAAACCAATTTGTTGGTAGCTTCTGCTTCCTGGTGTATTGACTCCGGGGCTTCGACTCATGCTTGTAACTCACTGTAGGGGTTCAAGGTAAGCAGAAGGCTGAGTGAAGGAGAAGTCACACTCTTCTTGGGGACTACTACAACTGTTGCAGCCGCGGACATAGGAACTGTGGAATTAATTTTTAGAGAAGGAATAATTGTACTGAAAGACTGTCTTTATGTACAAAATTTAAGGAGAAATTTGATTTCTGTCTCAAAACTGTGTGCAGATGGTTATTCTGTCTTCTTTAGTAATACGATTACTGTTAATTGAAACAACAGATTCATCGCATACGGGGAACTGGAGAACGGTCTCTATGTTCTACATCCTTCTCTAGAAACTATCATAACTGAAACTACGTCGACTGAAATCCCTAAGAAGAGAGCTCGTGATACAGTTAATCCCACGTGTCTGTGGCATTATCGACTTGGCCACATCGGTGTTGACCGAATCACAAGGTTGGTAAAGGATGGTCCTATGGATTTTCTAACTGTAGAAGATCTTCCCACTTGTGAGCCTTGCCTACAAGGCAAGATGACAAAACGGCCATTTAACGGTAAGCCTGAAAGATCTACGGGTACACTTGACCTAATACATACTGATGTATGTGGTCACCTGAGTGTTAGGACACGAAATCAACACGTGTATTTCATCACCTTCACAGATGATTTTTCACGATACGGTTACGTGTACCTAATGAGACACAAGTCTGAATCCTTTGAAAAGTTCAAAGTTTAGACAAGAGGTCGAGAAATAGTTAGGGAGAGAAATTAAGGCCCTTCGATCAGATCGAGGTGGCGAGTCTCTCTCTGACGAATTCAGGGACTACTTAAAGGACAATGGGATAGTATCACAATTATCTCCTCCTGCTACATCACAACTTAACGGTGTTTCGGAGAGGAGGAATAGGACCTTAATGGATATGGTCCGGTCACTTCTCATACACTCAGAGTTACCCACATCCTTTTGGTGTTACGCATTGGAGACTGCAATTTATGTGCTGAATCGGGTTCCAACCAAATCGGTTCCGAATACTCCATATGAACTTTGGACCGAAAAGAAACCAAGTGTTAGACACTTGAAGATTTGGGGTTGTGCAGCACACGTTAAGAGAACGAGTGCAGACAAGTTGGAATCCAAAACCAGTCGTTGCCTATTTGTAGGCTACCCAAAAGGCTCTATAGGTTACCTATTCTATGACCCAAGTGAGCAGAAAGTGTTCTGCAGTCGTAATGCGCAATTCTTGGAAACCGACTATATCCTGGACACCCATCGTCAGGAAGTTGTTCTCGATGAGGAGAGCTCAGGAGCAGTGGGAGATGTCCCCTAAGTTCCAGGTAGTGACCAACCTAAAAGATCCACTCGGGTATCCAGGCCACCAGTCCGTTATGGTTATGATCAGGATAGTTACCTGGTGGAAACCTTGACTAGTGAGGAGGATCCCGTGACTTACACAGAAGTTATGTTGGACATAGATTCCCAGAAGTGGGTGGAGGCCATGAGAGCAGAGACGGACTCAATGGAGACCAATGGAGTCTGGACTCTAGTAGATCCGCCCTCCGGGGTAAAAGCAATCGGTTGCAAATGGATTTACAAGAGGAAGAAGGGCCCCAATGGTAAGGTTGAGACCTTCAAGGCTCGTCTGGTGGCGAAAGGGTACACTCAGAAAGAGGGCATTGATTATGAGGAAACCTTTTCGCCTGTGGCCATGCTTAAATCCATTAGGATCCAGCTAGCTGTAGCAGCATACCATGATTATGAGATTTGGCAAATGGATGTCAAAACTGCATTCCTTAATGGAGATCTTATTGAAGATATCTATATGCAGTAGCCGCAAGGGTTCATTGCTGCAGGTAAGGAAAACATGGTATGTAAACTTAATAGATCCATTAATGGACTTAAGCAAGCTTCTAGAAGTTGGAACATCCGTTTTGACTCTGCCGTCAAATCGTTTGACTTCGAGCAGAATCCGGATGAACCCTATGTCTACAGGAAGTACAGTGGAGATAAGGTTACCTTCTTGGTTCTATATGTAGATGATATTCTACTCATTGGGAATGATGTAGGTATGTTAACTACGGTGAAAGTATGGTTATCACAGCAATTCTCCATGAAAGATCTTGGAGAAGCCTCCTATATACTAGGTCTTCAACTCTATAGAGATAGATCGAAGCGGATAATAGGATTATACCAATCTGCCTACATTGACAAAATAGTCAAAAGATACAGCATGGAAAACTCCAAGAAAGGAAATGTTCCTTTCAGGCACGGAGTCACTCTCTCCAAGAAGATGTCTCCCAAGACTTCTGAGGAGATTGCTGGCATGAAAGACGTTCCCTATGCCTCTGCCGTAGGGAGAATCATGTATGCCATGCTGTGCACTCGTCCTGACATAGCTCAGGCAGTGAGTGTAGTAAGCAGATTTCAGGCCAACCCAGGGCAGGAGCATTGGACTGCTATGAAAAACATACTTAAGTACCTTCGAAGGACAAAAGAGTTTTGTCTAGTATTCGACGGTAGCTCACTACAGATCCAAGGGTATACAGATGCCGTTTTCCAGTCAGACCTAGATGATAGAAAGTCTACATCTGGATATGTTTTCACGATAAGATCGTATGCTGTTTGCTGGAAAAAGCAGCAAACAGGGGTCCACTGCAGACTCCATGACCGAGGCCGAGTACATTGCCGCAAGTGAGGCTGCCAAAGAAGCCGTATGGATGAAGAAGTTCATTCATGAATTGGGAGTAGTTTTGTCTGACACATCACCCATCTCAGGCCAAGGAGCCACGACCCCACTCGAAGTGGAAGCACATCAAGAGGAAGTACCACGTACTGCGGGAGATTGTTGGTAGAGGGGACGTCCTGATTCAGAAGGTAGCGTCAGCGGATAATGTAGCAGACCCATTGACAAAGCCACTATCACAGAAAGTGTTTGAGAAACACATGGAAAGCATGGGACTTCGGCTAGTACCTGATTGGACCTAAGTGCAAGTGGGAGCTGTTAGACAGTTTTGTATGCCCTTAGCTTCAATCAAAATTGATGTACTTTATGAGTTTATTGTAAATGAATAAAAGTACATATTTGATTCATGTTCCCTTGGTATGTTTCTGTGTATTACCCTTAAACTGGACACTGATTGAGACTCGTGTTAGTTTTCAATGTTCATAGCCAGTGGGTCGGTCTGGGGAGACCTATCCTGACAAGGCTGACACTGTGGTGCCACCAAGTCGGTTGGGGTGGCTTGTCTCAGCTACCGGGGTGAGACCCTAGGCACATACTGTGTGGGATTAATTAAATCTTTGAACTGGACCAGATTTCCAGTATTGCCCTGGACCTTGGAGATTGATGGGCAAAACTGGAAAATACACCCGACCCCTAGACTCGATTATGATTCTGCACTAGGTGTCGGATCGGGCTATCTTTGATGTACCAATCAATGAGATCCTTAGCGGGGGTCAAAACCTGGGTATGTTGGGACAATCCGAGAATTCATCTGAGTGGGTGATCATAGTGACAGGATCAGCCCCTTTGTCGGACAAAGGTAATGATCGGGGATGCACTCTCACTGTTGGAAACCAAGACTGCCGGCAGCCGATTTCAACCGTTGAAATTTGTTTTGCAAAATATATTTTATATGAGATATAAAAGTATATATATTATGGTTTCTAAAATGTTTGCAAAAGGGCTTTAATTCCCGGGATCCATATAAGTGGAGAGTGCAACACTGTTCCTTGCTGCCGAGGGAGAGGTCATCTCTTGTCGGGTAGTGTATGATCATTATGGGCTGAGAGGTTAAGTGTAAGACCATTGAGGATAATACCTGATGGGCTAATCTTGCATCTGCCCACAGTCCCTGGGTGTTACAAGGTGGCTTGGCCCAGGGACCACTTAGGGTAAGTGTTGGGCCCATAGAGCCCATTTGATGGGTTTCAAGGGGTGCACTGTCTTTATCTGTGTATTTGACCAGGCCTTGTAACAAAGGCTGGGCCAAACCCATGTGGCTGATGTGTAGATCAATGCTTGGGTCCCATGCCATACAAGGAAGCCCAACTGGGCAGCAGTTAGGAAGGTTAAGTGAGCACATAAGCTTAATGGGCCTAAAGCCCATTTCGAACTGGGCTATTAATTTAGTTAATTAAAGGGGCGAATTCTGAGATGGATTAGCAGTTTGGATAGGGTCTTAGTCCTATCCACTCAGAGAGTCTAGATCTGAATGTGATTCAGATCTAGAAACCTCCTAATAAGATTAGGATAAAGCTAATCTAATCTGCAGATAAGATAAGAGTTTATCCTTATCATTAGAAGAGATGGCTGATCCAAATATGATTTGGATAAGCACCTCCTAATGGGATTAGGAGCTAATATTTTCAAGTTAACAAAAGGAAGGAGAGGGCGGCAGCCTTGAGAGAGACCAAGAAACACATCAGATCCTCTTTAGTGGTGAAATCAAGAAGAGAGAATTCTGCACCCTGTGAATACTCTCTTGCCGCCTCCCTGCTCTTGCCGCCCTATTTGCCAGTTCGATCTCCAGCTGTGGGAGAAGTCAAGATTGGATCTTGACATCAATTCTTTGAGAAAGGATTGAAAAGGGAGCTGTGCTCACATTCCATCCTGCTGTTTCTTGCGAAGGACAGAGTTCTTGGGGAAGAACACTACTGATTCTGCTCCATCCTGCACTGCGCCATCTTCAGTGGGAGCAGTCTTTGGATCCTTCCTTGGGTGTGAACACCTTCGTTGGGAGATATTGCTTCTCCGTATTAGGTATCATTCTCTCCCATTCCTTTTGGTTCAGATCTGGTTTAGTTTAAGGTTCAAGATTTATCCTTGAAAATATGATTTTCTAAATAGGGAATGTGATTCCCAGTTGAAGGGAGAGAAAAATTTTTGAAATTCGCCCCTTATTCCGCAATCTTTGGGCGTCCATGTGATGGATCTCTCAACCCTTCATTCTCAACATAGTCCAGAGAGATGGAGAGTCCATCCAGGGCTATATCAAGCGGTTCAATGATGTATGCATGCAGATACCACGCCTGGACCTCGTAGTGCATCTTGCAGCAGCCAAGAAGGGCGTGACGCACAAAGAATTCAAGTGGCACATGGTAGTCAACCAGCCAGCGACCATAATTGAATTCCTCAAGCTTGCGGACAGGTTCATAGCCATGGAAGAAGAGATCAACCAGAAGGGCGAGAGCGCGCCCGAGAAAAGAAAAAGAGAAGGAGAACCTTCCAGCCAAGGAGACAGCCAAAAGAAGAAGGACGTAGCTCGAGGGGCAAAGCTAGGTCAGCCATTCTGAGCTCCTATAGCGGATCAAACTGATTACACCCACCTGAACGCGAAACGGGCCAAAATCCTAATGGCCATCAAGGATGCCCTGTACGTGAAGTGGCCGCCCCACATGAGGGAGAATCCCAATGAAAGAAATAAAATTTGGTATTGTAGTTTTCACAGAGACCGCAATCATAGCACCAAGAACTGCAAGAATCTCCGCGATGAGATAGAGGAACTCATTCATCACGGATATCTAAGAAATTTTGTATAGAATAACAACAATAATAATAATAAAGCAGGTCGACAAGGGTAGCAAGGTAAGGATGCTTCCGAGTCTAGCAGCAGGCCGGCAAAGCAATCACAGAGGAAGCCTCCGGAAGAGAGGCCAGTTCGGGGCACCATCCACATGATAGTTGGAGGTTCAATCGTTGCAGGCTGTACCTTGGTGGCAGCTCGGACGTCAGTTCGCGAAGCTACCAGAGAAGAACAAAATTCTCCGAAACGGCCAAAGACAGAGGAATCGATCTTCTTCACGGAGGACGATGCACGCGGGATCCACTACCCCCACGATGATGCACTTGTCATAAAAGCAAGGAACAATGATTTCGAGGTCAAGCGTGTCCTCGTTAACTTGGGTAGCTCCGCGAATATCCTCTTCAAAGCCGCATTCAACTAGCTTCAGTTGCAGGGAAGTGACTTGAGGCCCGCTAATACTCCCTTGGTGGGCTTCAGCGGAGAAGAAGTCAGGCCCCTCGAGAAAATAACAATACATGTGGAAGTCGGCACATGGCCTAGCGTAGTCAGACTCAACCATGACTTCTTGGTGGTCGCAACCCCCTCCACGTACAACGCCATAATAGGCCGGCCGATCACCCATGTCCTATAGGCAGTGGTCTCCACTTATCATTTGGCAATGAAGTTCCCTACAGACTTCGGAGTAGGGGTAAGGCGGGGCGACCAGCTTGAGTCTCGCAAGTGCTATGTTGCCGCCCTCAAGGCAAAGACCATGGTGGCTGACGACCTCGAACTGGAGTGGCCTACGAAGCAAGGTGAAGAACGAGCTGCACCCACGGAAGAAACAGTTGTTGTTCTGACTTCAACAGCAGATCCAGCTCGGACACTTCAGATCGGTGCTTCCATCCAAGAACCCCTGCAATCCGAACTAGTAAGTCTCCTACTTCAAAACTTAGATGTTTTTGCATGGTCCACAGCAGAGATGCCCGGTATAGACAAGCTCAATACTGATCTTGTAGTTAGGCCCGTTAGACAGAAGAAATGCAACCTAGCCCCAGAGCAATGGAAAGCAGTCGACGAGGAGGTCGCGAAGCTCCTCGCAGCCAACTTCATAGGAGAAGTCCATTAACCGAGCTAGGTAGCCAACCCCGTTCTGGTAAAGAAGGCTAATGGCAAGTGGCGCATGTGCATCGACTACATCGACTTAAACCGAGCCTGCCCAAAAGACTGCTTCCCACTCCCCAGAATCAATTGCTTAGTGGATGCGACCTCGGGGCACGAGTTGTTGTGTTTCTTAGACACCTATTCAGGTTATAGCCAAATCAGGATGGACCCGGTCGACGAAGAAAAGACTGCCTTCATCACAGAGTTCGGTCTATATTCTTACAAGGTTATGCCCTTCGGGTTGAAAAATGCTGGGGCAACCTTTCAAAGGCTTATAAATAAATTAATTGAATGATTAATTGGCAGAAAAATAGAGTGTTATGTAGACGACATGGTCATCAAAACTCAATTCTCACACAAATTAATACAAGACTCGCATTCTGTCTTTCAAATTCTGCGACAAATTAACATAAAGTTGAATCCAAACAAGTGTGTCTTCGATGTCACCTCGGGCAAATTCTTAGTATACATCGTTAACCGGCGCGGCATTGAGGCCAACCCGAATAAGATTAAGGCCATCTTAGATATGAGACCACCCCGGAAGTTGAAGGAGGTTCAAAGATTGAATGGCTGCGTAGCCGCCCTGAGCCGCTTTATGTCCAAGTCTGTAGACCACTGTCTGCCTTTCTTCAAGGCAATTAAAAGCAAATGGTTTGAATGGACCAAAGACTGCCAACTCATGTTTGACGAGCTCAAGAAGTACCTCGCTAGTGTGTCAATCTTAACCCGGCCCAAAGAGGGTGATATTTTAGAGTTGTACCTCTCGGCAAGTGACGAAGTGGTCAGCTCGGTACTAATAAAAGAAGTAGATCAAGTCCAATGACCCATCTATTATGTTAGTAAAGTATTACAGGGAGCAGAGACGAGATATCCAGAGATAGAGAAGCTAGCCTACGCACTGGTCATCACAGCTCGGAAGCTCCGTCCATACTTCCAGGCTCATACTATTATTGTCCTCACTGACAAACCTCTGAGGCAAGTCTTACTTAAGCCCGAGATCTCTAGTCGATTGACGAAGTGGGCCGTTGAGCTCAGCGAGTACGACCTCCAATACAAACTGCAAACTGCTATTAAGGCCCAAGCCTTAGCAGATTTCATTGTCGAGTGCACTTTCAGCTCGGTAGTCCCTAGGCCGGTTGAGCACGAAGTCCCCAGTTTAGGCGAGCTTGGAGCTTCCAGGCCAGTTGAGTCCGGGCCCCGTGAAGTAGCAACCATTGTGGCATCTCTCCTAGTTAGGCCAAGTGCGAACCGGGATGAGGAGCCCTAGATCCTTCACATAGATGGCTCCTCAAACCAGCAGGGCAGCGGAGCCAGAATAGTCCTACACGGCCCAAGCGGCACGAAATTGGAGTATGCACTATGCTTCGAGTTCACAACATCCAACAATGAAGCGGAATATGAAGCATTGATAGCTGGACAACTCGTAGTCAACCAAGTCACAGGAGATTACGAAGCTCGCGAACCAACCGTGGTGCTTACTTAGCCAAAGTAAGAGAGGCACTGCTCAACTTCCAATTACACTTCATCAGGAAAATCCCGAGGTTGGTGAACACTGAGGCCGATGCCCTATATCGGTTAGCTAGCACCAGTGATATCACTAAGAACAGTGTACATAGAGGACCTGCCTCGGCCTAGCATTCTCAGGGGGGAGGGGGGTCGCTCCCATCATTCAAGCAGAGCCGAGCTGGATTGACCCGCTCGCGAGCTTCTTGTTACACGAGACCCTCCCTGCAGATCGCAATGCGGCCAAAAGGGTAGAGCGCCAGGCAACCAAATATGTCATAATAGACGAATGGTTGTACCAAAGATCCTACACGCTCCCTTACCTGCGTTGCTTGCGACCTACCGAAGCCAAGCTCGTACTCTGCAACACTCATGAGGGTCTGTGCGGTGGACACTTGGGGGGCAGGGCCCTCGCCCAAAAAGCACTACGACAAGGGTATTATTGGCCAACAATGAAGGCAGATGCCATCGAGCTCGTCAAAAAATGTGACAAATTCCAAAAGCACGCCAATATTCACCATCAGCCTGCTGCCGACCTAAAGTATCTTACCAGCCCGTGGCCTTTCGCACAATGGGGCATCGACATACTTGGACTATTCCCGCCAGCGGTAGGCCAGAGGAAGTTCTTAGTAGTAGCAGTGGATTACTTCACCAAGTGAGTAGAAGTTGAACCTCTTGTAACGATCATAGCCCGGAACATCAAAAACTTCTTTTGGAAGAACATTGTGTGCCGCTTCGGGCTACCTCGGGTACTAATTTCTGACAATGACAAGCAATTCGAAGACATCAAATTCCAAAACTGGTGCCAAGACATGGGGATCCGATAAAATTTCACTTCATTTGCACACCCTCAAGCAAACGGTCAAGCAGAAGTCACAAACAGAGCCATCCTCCGCGGACTGAAGGCACGTCTGGATCGAGCTAAAGGATTGTGGGCAAACGAGCTACCCAGTGTTCTATGGGCTTACCGAACCACGGAGAAAACTGCCACAGGAGAGACTCCCTTCAACCTCACCTACGGCACCGAAGCAGTTATCCCGGTAGATATCGAAGTACCTACGCTGCGAATGGAAGCATATAATGACAAGACAAATGAAGATGAACTACGTACCAACCCCGATCTACTCGACAAAGTAAGTGACCTCGCGTACATCAGGATTGCAGCTTACCAGCAAAGAGTAGCTCGGTACTATAACGCCAAGGTCAAGAAGCTGAACCTTCGCATCGGTGACCTGGTCCTTCGTAAAGTTATGGAACCTAAGCCCAGTGCTGGCAAGCTCGAGTCTAACTGGGAAGGACCTTACCGAGTGAAATGAGTGCTCAGGGAAGGAACATATAAGCTCGAAACCCTCGAAGGGAGACAGGTACCTCGGGCATGGAATATTGTCAACTTAAGACAGTATTACCTGTAACAACTGAGTAGACTACGAGTCACTCCCAGAGCCTAAGGGCCAACATGCCAAGCTAACATGACCTCAGCGCTATAAGACCCTGTCGCCTCTTCAGCACAGGTGAACTCCAAGAGAGCGGACTATAAGCTGCCACCCCCCAGCCTAAGGGCTAAAAAGTCGAGCTAATGAAAGACCTCAACACCATATAAGACTTAATTGCCTCACCAGCATAGGCTAAATACTTGTAATGCCTAAGGCGTAGGCAGCTCAGGTACGAACCTCGCGATGCATAGCCCACCCAGGCATACAACAAGTTGAACCCGTTAGGGACAACAGATGTCAACTTAACCTAGGTGTAGACAGGTTGGGCATATACCCTACTATGTTACTCACCTCGGTGCGCACAAGGTTTCCCCTACTAAGTCCTGGAAGACAGTTCGGGGTGACGATAGTTGAGAAACCCCCACTTCAGGTACTTAACTCGATAGCTTAACAGTTCAAGGAAAAATAATCACTTCAGCAAATAAAGTAAAATTGCACAACAATTAGCAAAGTGTATTTTCATTGCACATATTTCATTACAAAAGGTTAGTTACAAGAGAAGAAAAAAAGATCAAGCTCGCAGGTACAGGGGCTGAACTACTTCGGAGGCTCATCGCCTTTACTTGGAACCTCCTTAGGGGCATTAACCAAGTTGGTGGCCTCTACATCATCATTGGCACCTTCGTCCTCAGAGTCCAAATCATCCAATGACTAACACACTATGTCATCAGTGATCTGCGAAGTAGTGATGACGCTTGTATCAAGACCGGGGTAGATGTGCTGGATTAACCACCAACTGAGCTAGAAACCCTTGTAGTAGGCCTCGGTCATCACGTCGTCGAACCTCGAAGATTTGACATAGTCAATGATAGCCTGAACCTTGGTCTCCTTGAGGGCATCCTTGAAGATTTCGGTCTTCTCTTTGATGTCGCCTCGGAGGTACTCCACCTCGTGCTCCAACTTCTCTTTTGCTTCCTTAAGGCCCTGCACCTCGAGCTTCAGGGCATCCCGCTCTGCCTTGAGTCTATCCGCCTTGAGCCTCAAGGCCTCTCGGCCAACCTTGAACCCGTTCACCTCAGCCCTCAATCTGTCTTTGTCTCGGGCCAGCTCGCTCTTCTCCGCCAACAGCACCTCGATGAAGCTCTTCTGAGCTGAGGCATCATTCTGCAGGCGGTGGATCTGACCACGAGCTGTCTTCAGTTTGGTATGGGCTATGCGGGATGACTTCTCAGCTTCCAAAGCCCATTTCAGATGCCAATTAGATTGAAAGGTCAAGGCACGCACGACTGAGTTCACCTAAAAAAAGGAGACCAGTCAAAAAACAAAAAAAAAAGAGAGAAGATAAAGAAAGAGAATCTTTCACAAGGAACTCACCACCATGGTATGAGAAGCAGCCTGGACACCGAGCTGGCCAAGAGTGAGATCGGCCCATTTTGCGACCTCCTCTGGGTACGCAGCCTCCTTACTCTTCTGAAGGCTGCACTAGGGGTTCAAAATGCTCTGGCCCTCCTGACCCCCGAGCTGGATTCCAACATCTCGGCCACATAGGTGGACTCCTCAGAAGCTTCGACGGCAACTTCAGTAGGATGAGCTCCGGTTGTAGCCTCTACAGGACGAGCCTCGGCAACAGCTTCAACTGCGTCCCCAACAACAATCTCAGCAGAATTAGGGGTGGGCTCGACCGCCACTTCGGGCCCCTGAAGCGCCATGTCCCCCCTCCAAATCGATGACAGGATGGGCACCGGGGAGCTCGGGCTCCGGAGCTGGGGCCTGTGGAGGCTGAACCTCAGCGATGGCCTGCGGGGACTTGATGCGCACCTTCCTGGCCACGGGCTTCTTTCTCTTCATCTGGCGGAAGAGCCTCTGACCGTCTATCCTTTCCGCCTCCATGGGACCTGTAGTGAAGCTCGGCATTAGTAACCCTGAAACAAGTATGCGAACAAAAAAGCCGAAGTAAAGACAAGACCTACCCGGGCTCAAGCTGGCCTAGATGAGCTTCTCCTCGGCTGTGAAGTCCTTGTAATTCAACCCGAGTTGAGCCCACGACTGAAGTGACTTCTTAGTCTTCCAATCGAGGATAACACCGGGGTCTTGAACGGCCACTCTCTAGTCAGTAGGGAAGGGCCACCCCGTGCTGCTCCGAACTACGAAGTAGTCCCGCTTCCAGGCTAGGACTTTACTTGGGAGCTTATGCATTAATTTAAAACCCGGGCAGGGAGACTGATAATAAGCCCATCTGTGCCCGGGGAGATCACCCAAAGCGCTCTTCTTTATTGCCAAGATGGTACTAAGGACATCTAGGTCAATAGGGAAGGAGCAGCCGAAGCAGAGAGAAATGGTCCCAACCACATTCCGTATGGAATTCGGGTGAAGCTGGTCCAAGGTAATGTTAAAGTGCACCAGCACCTCAACAATCAGAGGGTGAAGAGGAAGACGGAGCCCGACGACCAGTTGCTCCCTGAAGACCATGATCTCATCAGGATCGTGCACCCATGGAAAGTTGTTGGTAGGAAGACTGTAGGAGTACTCCCCAAGAAGGTGGAACCTCTAAATGAGGTCCTGGAGTCTCTCTGTAATCATGGTGGAAGGATCGAACTGATCTGGCACCCAACCTCGGTGGGAGGTGGATGCCAAATGACCCGAAGCCGCCCGTACATCGGACGGCTGGGCGGTGGAAGAGCCACCCTGAGTCGAGGTACCCACCTCGGGCTCGTCGATAAAGCTATCTACACTAGACGACATGATAACACGGAAAGGAAAGAATGTTCAGAAAATAAAAGGAAGCTCGGGGATAAACTGTGGGAAATGCGAACCGAACTAAAGGAATAATCGAGCTAGAAAACCCGAACTAGGAACCTCAGACGCGAGCTCAATACTGACGCTGAAGACTTTGTGGCAAAGAAATGACCAAGGGTCCCCCACTATTTATAGCCACTGCATTCGGGCGCTAACGGTCAAGATTGAGATGATCCAATGGCTCTCAAAGAAACCGGCTATGGGTTCCTCGATGTGAAATTAGTTTAGCGCATTTTTTGGCATCCGTGAAGTCCAAATCGCATGACGTCAGTACATAAACCAAACACGACCCGGGTTTTTTGATCGACCTGGGCACTGGACCGGTCCAGCTAGGCGAAGCGCATGACAAAGTGGCATGAGTACTGAAGCCAAATCCACCCGGCGCATTATGAACTCCCCACGCTGGGTCACCCGCCAGCACAGGGAGTGGGGGGCAATTGATGGAGGGTGATTTGGCCCGACACCGTAGCATGGGTACACGTGGGCGTGACCTTGCTCAAGTGATGACTCAACATGATAGCACAACAAGCGCAACCGCAACTCGATGGAAAGGGCTCACCGAGCTAAGTCTGGCAACTCAGCCCTAGCTGCAATGGCTGTGGCAGGATGACAATGGCGGTTATACCTGCCCTGTTAGAGGCTGGTGGGCCGGATTTGACAGAGTTCGATTATAAGCAGCCCAATCCCAAAGGACAGAGGTAACTTCCACATACTCGCGCTATCTACACTCTTAGCCTTCTTCCTCTCTTCTTGCATCTTTCACATAACTCTAACTTAAGCGTCGAAGTGTTCCCGCCGGGCAAGCCCCCAGGGATTCTTCATCTTCTCCATCTCAGGTACCTTTCAGGAGCCACGCAAGTGCCAGCTAGGAGTCACCGGATTGCGCACCATCAATTATAATTACTTATAATAATATAATAAATTATTTCATATAAATGTATAAATTGTAAATTTCTAATAATAATTTTAATATAAATAACTATCATTAAATATTTATTTTCAAAATAATTAATATGAGTTTATATAAATATAAAGTGATTATTTCCAAATTATTAATTACCATTATGAAAATATTTATTAATTATCATTTCGAATTAATAATGAGTAATATTGTCAGGAATAAACTATCAGTAATTAAGTATTAGTAGTAATTATTATAAGAAATTATTTTTTCAATAATGAGCAATATTATCACTAATTAATTGTTATCAGCAGTTAAGTATCAATAATTATTATAAGAAATTATTTTCAATAATTAATTATTATTAGTAATTAATAGCTAGAATTAATTAATTAGAAGTACTTAACAGTAATCAATTAGTAATTAATAACTAATTAATTAATTAGAAGCAGTTAATAGTAATTATTATTAGTAACTAGTTGGTGGAATTAATTAAGTAGTTTAGTAGTTAATAGTAATTAATAGCACAACTTCCTTTTTTTAGGAAATGATTGAAAGTGGGAGTTTTCCACTTCTCACCATAGTGGTGGGTTCCACTCTGCATGTTAGTGGGCTCTTTTCTTGAACTACCACTAATCAAAATTTGACACATGTCTAGTGGGCTCTGTTCTTGAACTACCACTAATTAGAATTTGACATGTGTCCATTTTGTTTAAATCTTTGAAATGACAGGTGTCTGAATGTAAGTGGGTCACATGCCTAACTGTATAGAGCTTTGGCCTGAAATCATTCCTTTAATTTATATATATATAAATAAATATTAGATATCGGCCATACACTCCCTATATGGATAAACACGTCACCTTGGGAATAAGGTAGGACCGTAGGAGTGATCATGGGCCGGACCAGACCGGGCTTATCACTCATGATAAGGAGCATATTTCAAAATGGGCTTCTAGATCTAGGCCCATGGAGCCAAATTAAATATTAAATATAATATTGGGTAAAATACAAAAACCTCCCTTGAAGTTTCATACGATCATAAAACCTTTCCTATAGTTTCATTTTAACAAATACCTCCCCTGAACTTTTCAGAAGCTTGACAAAAGCCTACCTTCTGTCACTGTTCCAGACAGATACGTTAGATTGATGCACCATTTTTTCCAAATACCCATTCTACCCTTTTATAAATTATTTTACATACAAAATTACTGAAATGATCCCATTTTAACTCAACAAAAAAACATATTTCAACAATTTTGTATGTAAAATTACTGAAATGATCGTTAAAAGAGGTTTTTGTTGAGTTAAAATAGGGTTATTTCAGTAATTTTGTATATAAAATCATTTATAATAGGGTATAATGGACATTTGGAAAAAACCGGTGCATCAATCTAACGTTTTCCATCTGGACAATGATGAAAGGGAGGTTGTCGAGTTTCTGAAAAGTTTAGGGGAAGTATTTGTTAAAATGAAACTATAGGGGAGGATTTTATGATTGTCAGAAACTTCAAGGGAGGTTTTTGTATTTTATCCTATAATATTTAATATTCATAGGGCCAAATATATGGCCAAAAGTTCGACCCAAATTGACCCGGGGCAGATTTATATTGCCCTTGGCTGTGGGACGGACCAGCATTCCGGGTTAATACTCTCTTATCGTGGGTGTTGAGTCTGGTCCATGTTCATTCGTCCTTACATCAATATATTCAATACCTAATAACCATTGTTGTTCACTCTTTCAACAGGTATAATTTAGGGGACGTTCTACAACATGAATGCTTTTGTTTCCAGAGAAACAAATAAAAGCTAAATTCTATGGAAGCTCATTGAGATTGAGACAAACCGAACCCTGACAAGAAGAAAGAGCTTGATTGGCCTCCTGGTACACATGATTGTAGAGAATCTCTTTATTCACACTATTCTTCATTCCAATCAAGCTCCTTCGTTCCCATTGTGCGAATGAAGAATTCTCTACAATCACGTGTACCGAGAGGCCAATCAAGCTCTTTCTTCTTGTTAGGGTTCGGTTTGTCTCAATCCCAGTGAGCTTCCATGGAATTTAGCTTTTATTTGTTTCTCTGATTTGTGGGGACATGCTATCCCCGGTCTTGTGTAGTCCCTTTTGGTTATATCCAAAAATAAAAAATAAATAAAATGTCAATTTTTTCCTTTCAAATTGTACTCTGTTTGATGAGTTTACAATGTAAAACCATGGCTTAAAAGATCAACACGTGTCAACCAATATGTATCGTATCGGAAGCTTCCCGATATGCCCCTACAGAGGGTGTATCAGGGTTTTGACTGGTTCAAACCGGCCCCTCTGAATCAGATTTTTAAAAAACAAAAAACCGATATGCCTCCACCGGCGTTTCAAACATATCAATATTTTGAATATTGTGTAAAACTAGTTTACTCATTTCAATTTGACGTATGGAATAGATGTGGTCATAAATCATAGTGGACCACCACGTGGATCAATGGAAAGATTATAAGTAGTTGAGCTGAGGACTGCCACATATTCTAGAGCTTGGATGTGTTGAGGATCAATGACATGGCACCCGCCCATATGGCTGGTGAGCTAACGTGAATGTTTACCTCAAATCCTGGATAGAGAGGGACATGTTGCGAACGCTAGCCAAGCTCGGTCAACCACCAAGTTAGTGCTAACAATCCCGAACTCCTCATCCCACTATTGGTGGAACGTAAAGAGCATGTCTTTAATGACTTGGTTCCAATTAAAAATCGGATCGGATGTACACTTGCTTTTATTGTTAATCGGATATGGATTGAAAATCGAATGTATACGTGCTTTTAATGGGTTAAAAATCGGATTGGATGTACAATTGTTTTTATTGTTAATCGGATCTAGATTGAAAATTCAAATTTAATTATATAAGCATCTCATCCAAATATGTGATAATTAGATCAAGTTGTGAAGTTTCAAGTATCTTTCATAGGCCTACATGTTTGGCTAGATTCTTCTTTTTGGTGTATTTTTTTTGTTCACTTATAAAAAAATGTAAGATTTAAATAAATGAAATTGAATGGGGTGAAAAGTAGTAGTTTAATTTACAATTTAAACCTCATAATTAAATTGGGATAAATTCAAAATTGAGTATTTTTGCCAAAAGAAAGTTTCACAATCTTATTCATATTTTTAATAGTAGTGTAAACATAGAATTATAAATGTGTTCACTTTTTTCTATAACTTTTTTTTTCTATTTTTGCATGTAAAAATAATTCTAATATGTCACACTTACTTTTTGTTTACTATGATAAATATATGGTGATGAAGGGTGATTTGGCCCGACCTAGTAAAGAGGGGACACATGGACACAACCTGACCAAGAGATGACAACTCAGCCTAACACAACCAATCCACAATAAATCGAACTCGGATATTCAACCACCTCAGGATAAGGCGACCTCGAGACAAGGTCACCTCGGTACCAGATCACAATAGGATCACTTCGATCCCAAGGCACTTCGGCATTCGACCCAGTTCGGAACCTAAAAGCATCAGCTCGGGGATACCAACTTTGGATCACTACATGGTGACCCCGTAAATCCCTCCAATGGATTCCGAACCATGCGGGATCACGCCGTGTAATAGTTAGCATTATCATCTCCTCCCCGCCCAATTCGAGTGGAGTTAATAAGCCTTATCAATTGACGATGTTATCCCTCAATTAACGCGGAAACGGATCTCATCATGACGAAGATCCCGAAACCGCTCCGCGAAACCCACGATGACTCAACTATATAAAGGCTCCAACCCTAAGGGCACAAGGTACATGTGATTACTCTACTCTCTAGCTCTCTACACTCTTAAGCTTTTTAGCTCGCAATAGTCTATTAACTTAAGCATCAGAGCGACCTCACCGAGCTAGCAACCCCGGGTTCTCTAATCCTCCTCTTGCAGATCAACCTAGTCCGCCGTCCAACTAGAAGCCAGGTCACCTCTAGCAGGGAACAGCTAGATCGCACAACATCATTTGGGGGCAGCCTCAGTTCCCGTTTGTCTGCATCGGTCAGTTCACCATAACGCTTACTGCGGCTGGGGTCCCAATGCTGACCATGCCCCAAGCAACTACACAGGTAAACATGCCCCTCCCTTCTCTAGTTGGCGCGACCTTCGTTGAACCGTTTGTGGTTCCCCTTGGAGTCGGTCAGTCCCAGTTCGATGACCTGGTACACTGCGTGCACAACAGGTCCAATAGTTTCAGCACTATCAAGTCCTCCACCAATTCTACCAGCAACAGTATCAGCAGCAATTCCCTCTATTGCAGCATAACCAATAGTCGGTTCCACCCCGGCACCCAACAATACATCCGAATCAGCCTCGTCTGCAGAACACTCACTCTCCCCGCCGAGGCAAGACTCCCCAGGTTCCACTTCCTCTTGGGAGCCAGGTCTCGTCCCGTAGCAAGAGGGATAGACATGTCACTCCGCCCGTTTCACAGGGCAACGGTGGAAGCAGATCAAGAGACACTCAACCCGCCAGGTCTATCTTACATCGACCCTCGCATCAAGAAGGTTCGCTCAGAAGAAACTGGTTTGGGGTTCTAACCGCGAACTCAAGGTGAGGCCCTTCCATCCATGGTAGTCAGCCTCAGCATCCAGGGCCACTCCGTGCCATAACAGTTCCCAACCACACAAAGGTCAATAGCACTAATGCGGAGCCGGCTAAGAAGCAGCAGCGAAGACGTCGCAAAGCGCACCGAACTGCAGCTCAGAATATCCAGCTCGCCAGGCCCAGCCAGCCAGAGAAAGTAAAAGGTAAAGACGAGGTGAGCTCAGCAGCAACAAAGATAGTTCCTCTCCTCTCTGGGTTGTCCCCTCTCTCTTCCGAGCTCCAGGCAACCCCGATACTAAAGGACTTTAAAATGGCTCCTCTTGACAAATATGATGAATCTTTTGATCCAAATGACCATGTAGACTCCTTTCAGTCCCAGATGCACCTAGCTGGGGCTGACGAGTCCTGCATGTGCATAGCCTTCTCCACCATGTTCAAAGGAGTAGCTCACACATGGTACCGGAACCTCACACCAAGAACAATCAGAAGTTGGGCGCAGTTTGTAGAGATGTTCACCTCGCACTTCATTACCAGCAAGAAGTGCTTCAGGTTCCAAGAAAGCCTTCTCAACGTAGTCCAAAGAGAAGGGGAGTCTATCATAAACTATATCAAACGCTTCAATGACACTTGCTTACAGATCCCCGACCTAGATTCAGCTGCAAGAGCCCACTTCAGGTGTACCTCGGACTGATACGTCAGAGCATGCATAGCGGAGTTCACTTTCCAAGAGAACAAGAGTTAGTACTAGAAAAGTTTAAGTGCAAAATTGAAGAAGTCTAGACAGAACTTACCACCATGCAATGGGTAGCCGCTCGAGCTCCAAGCTGAGTGACCGACAGCTTGGCCTAGTTAGCGACCTCCTCGGCGTATACCACACTCTTGCTCTTGAGAAGGCTATACTTTGGAGTCAGGATGCTCTAAACTACCTCCTTGCTGCCCGAAGAAGTAGCAACCATAGGGGTGGGCTCCGAAGATGTTGCCTCCTCGGGTGCGCGGGGCGGGGAGGCCTTTCCTGGTTCCTCCTCGACTAGATCAATCATTGGAGGTTGTGTAGCGGAGGGCTGCTCGGGTTCAGGGACGGTAGCCTGTGGAGACTCGACGCGAGCGCTTTTGGCAGCTCGCTTCTTCATCCCCTTCATTCTACCAAGGAGTTCGTTCGCAGGGAGTTTCATGGTTGCTGCAACAAAAGCAAAATGTCAGAAACAATATCAAAATAAAACAAAGGCAACAGCTTGTCCTCAGTCACGTAGCCTGCGAACTTGAGACCGAGCTCCGCCCAAGACTGGAGCGCTTCCCTTGTCTTCAAGTCCAACCTGACACCAGGATCTTGGATGGCTGCCCTCCAGTGGGTCGAGAAAGGCCACCCCTCAGTGTTACAGACCAAAAAGTAGCCCCTTTTCCAGGTCGGGACCTTGTTTGGGAGTCCGTGCAAGAGCTTGTAGCCCGAATGAGGAGACAAGTAGTCAGTCCGCCTATGCTCGGGTAGAACACAGGAGGAGTTCTTCTTTATTGAAAGGATAGAAGAAAAAATATCTAGATCAAGGGGTAGGTTATAGTCATGGAGGAGCGAGATGGTTCCTACTACGTTGCGGATGGAGTTCGTGTGCAACTGATCTATGGTGATGTTAAAGAGTTTAATGACTTCGACGATCAAGGGGTGAAGTGGAAGACGAAGACCAACTGCGAGCTGCTCCTCGAAGATCACAATCTCGTCGTGACTATGCTCCCAGGTAAAGTTACCAAGAAGAAGACCAAACTGAAAGAAAACACCAAACTGGAGAAATCGAGCTAAAGAACTTGAACGCGACCTCAGATCGAAGGCTAGCGAATTTGTGGCGAAGAAAATGAGCCTTGGGCCCCCTATTTATAGCCGCTGTGTTCGAGAATCAACGGTCGAGACCGAAGCAATCCAACGGCTCCTACGAAAACTGGTTGCACGACACCCGAGGTTGAAATCGGTTTAGTACATTTTTTGATGTCCGCGGAGTTTATAGATCGCGTGACGTCCGCGCGTAGACCAGACGTGACCTAGGTTATTCTTGGTTGAGCCGGGCAGCCGAACAGGTCCGACCAACGATTTGCCCGACAAGCCGCCTGGACCTCAGACCAAATCCACTTGGACTCGTCATGAACTCCCCTCACCGGGTCGGGACCCCTGGCTCAGGGAGTGAGGGGCAATTGATGAAGGGTGATTTGGCTTGACCTAGTAAAGAGGGGACACGTGGACACGAACTAGCCAAGAGATGACAGCTCAACCTAACATGACCAATCCACAGTATCGAGCTCGGATATTCAACCACCTCAGGATAAGGCAACCTCGGGACAAGGTCACCTCGGTACCAGATCGCAATAGGATCACTTCGATCCCAAGGCACTTCAGCATCCCTCCAACGGATTCCAAACCATGCGGGATCACGTCGTGTAACAGCTAGCATTATCTCCTCCCCTCCCGATTCGGGCAGAATTAATAAGCCTCATCATGACAAAGATCCCAGAACCGCTCTGCAAAACCCGTGAAGACTCAACTATATAAAGGCTCCAACCCCGAGGGCACAAGGTATGTGTGATTACTCTGCTCTCTAGCTCTCTACACTCTTAAGCTTTTTAGCTCACAACAGTCTATTAACTTAAGCATCGGAGCGACCTCGTCGGGCTAGCAACCCCAGGTTCTCTGATCCTCCTCTTGTAGATCAACCTAGTCTGCCATCCAACTGGAAGCCAGGTCACCTCCAGTAGGGAGCAGCTAGATCGTGCAACATCATATGGTATTATACATGTGCCTAAATGTTTTTTTTTTGCAAAATTTATGTATTTTTATATTTTATTAACTTTTATTATTTATTTATGACATTAAAAGTTAACATGTTTGACCCAAAATTTGAACTATTGATTTTTGCCAAACAGTAAAATAATTTCATTTTTGGTTAGTTCTAAATTAT
Source organism: Nelumbo lutea (assembly GCF_056320005.1). NCBI lineage: Eukaryota > Viridiplantae > Streptophyta > Magnoliopsida > Proteales > Nelumbonaceae > Nelumbo > Nelumbo lutea. The sequence goes on from NC_142684.1 coordinate 211,733,381, forward strand.
GTATTTCATTTTCATTACTGATAAAAAATTATTGTTTATTACACTTATTTTTTAATTTGATTAATAAAAATATCTTAAGTGTGTCTAATTTTTCTATATTTTTTGTAAGTTTCTATATTTATTTCTATTTTAAAAATTTTATTATATAACTATGATTTCGTAGGTTGATCAATTTGATTTGGATGGTTGAATTGCTTAGCCACCACTTGAATTAAAAATGGTTTTGTTTTTGAGTCAGTTTTAAAATATAATATTGACACAAATTTAATTTAATAAGAGAAATGGTAATTAATAATTTAAGTATAAGACTTGATGAAAGTGGATTAAATGAGGTGGGAAGTAATAATTGAAGTTACATTTTCAACCTTACCATTAGAGATGGACTAAGTACACAATTATGGGCATTTTGGTAGCCATTAAAGCTGTAATAAAAGGACTTTTATACATTTTCTTAAACAAAGAAGTAGAGGGTAATTTTAGTCCAAAAAAGTTTTACATTGCATTCACACTTTTATATATAGTATATATGTATATATGTATATATATATATATGCTACTTATTTATTTAAAAATATGTTATTTATATTGCACTTTTATTATTTTTTGTATTTTTTATTTTTATAAAAAAGATGTATATATATATATATATATATATATATATATATATATATTATGAAAATAGTTGAAAAAACTTTATTTTTTGTTTTTCTTTATTGAATCAGATCATATTTGAATATCCAACATCCTTATCAGATTTGAATTCAAACCAATATTTGTGAGATCCAATCAGATCTTCGGGCTGAACCTACAGTTTAACAGATCGGAGTTGGATATACCATGATTTGAATCCAAACCAATTCGTTTGTATCCTTAGAAGCTAACACATGTCCCATAAGCCAGGTGCATAACATTTTTCAGCACCTATAAAAGGGCACATTGCCCAAGGTGAGGACACACACTTTTAACTACCAAACTCCTCTAGCCCACTAGTTCTCTTAAGATCTTCAACTTATATGGCTAAGACCAGCTCATCCCGTCCAGTTCGGCTTAGCCAATCTCCTCATCCTACTTGTTGACTTGAGCATTGAAGTTCTCCTCCTCGGGGAACCACCTTGGGCCTTTAACCATTTGTGAGCGTAGGTCATCGGATCCGACATAGCTCATCGAACTTATTAGGACACTTCATCTACTGTTCATCCATCTCATTTGGGATAGCATCATATTGGCGCTACAAAAAGTCTTTAGCTCTACACATCCTACCACTTCCGACGACAATGCCTCCCAAAGCTTGCTCTCCCAACCATTTTGGCAAGAACTCTCCCAGGGTCTCTCTGCTCTAGAAACCATGTCTCTTTGGTTCATGATCTCTTGAATCAACTAGTGGCGCAAGAGCAATTGACTCACAATGGCCAACATGAGTGTGAGTGCTACTAGCTCACCCGCCAATGGCCAAGCCAACCTCATCACAGTGGCTGAGCGCTACTAATACACCTACCAATGTGAGCTTACCTCAGCGCAACGACCAACCTAGGTGTGAGCACTATCTACTCACCTAAAAATTGTCGATCTGACCTCAACACAACAGTCAACCTAGGTGCAAGTGTTACCAGCTCACCCACCAATTGTTGAGTTTATTGCAGCACAATGGCTGACGACTAATGGCATTGAGCCCTAACAACATCAAGCACTAATGGCATTGAGCACTAACAACATCAAGCACTAATGACATCGAACACTAATGATGTCGATTACTAACAACCGAGCTCTAACGGCCAACCTCCATACCACTACTAGAAGCCAAGGCTTCCATGCCAAGCCCTGGTAAGCTAAGAAGCCCAAAAGCATTGGTTTGGTCAATTGAGCTTTAACAACTGACCTCAACACCACTATCGAAAGACAAAAGAAGCCCTAGTAAACTAGGGCGGGCCAAAAGCTTGGTTCTACTTCCAAGCATACAACACCCAAAAGTTTTGATCCTACTTCCAAGCATACAACACCAACGTATTCATTGACCAATCTCTCAAATAGGTATTGCAAGAGCTTGAGGCTGGCCAACCTGACTTAGTAACAATTAAGTACTCCCTCAATTGAGTTGTCAACACCCAATTTTTGCTTGGTTCCTTTACCCTATCTCTTTGTATCCTCTTTTTAACCCCAAAAACTTGGAAACACAACCAAATCAACTTGAGAGTTTCCAAAGGCCGAAATACCCTCACAGGATGAATAAGAACCTTGAGGTCAATATCAACATTCGATCAGACATCATCTCCTGACTTGGAAACTACAACTTAGTTATACATCAATTTTTGTGACTAAACCCAAAAGATCAACCGTTCATCACATTAGCCCCCTTTCTAATGACCCCAATTTATGTGACATTCAAACTCCAATTCCTCAAAATCAAATCCGACTCACCCATCACCTCAAGATCACTAGGAAACAATCGACTAGTGAATCCCACCATAAATCTGAAAGAATGGTAGGATCCATCTAATGGACGCCATAAAGATTGCGGAATGGGTGGGTGAATTTCAAAAATTTTTCTAACTTCTTCCAACTGGGAATCGTATTCCCTAAATTTAGAATACAATATTCAAGGATCCTACTTGAACCATAATCGAACCAGATCTGAACCAAAAGAGAAGGGAAGAATTATACCTGATCCAGAGAAGCAGTATCTTACAAAGTTGGTGTTCACGCCCAAAGAGGACACCAAGATCCGCTCCTGCTGAAAATGACACAACTATATGTGGAACGGAACCAGCAGAGTGCGTCCTACACACTGGATCCTTCGCAAGAATCCTTTGGAAACTCTGAGCACCAAATCTTTTTCAGTTTTTTCTGCAAAACTGATGTCAAGAACTGATTTCTTGATTTCTTTCTTCTTCAAAGATCGAATCTTCTCTCTGGAGTGTGTATGAGATCCAATCTTAATTTGTAGGATGATTTCTTGCACACAACCCTAGGTTCGAAATCTGATTATGATCTCTTAGGGTTTCTCCTCTTTTCTTCTTGATTAAGAAAACCTACTAATTAGGAGTTATCCTAATCCAAATCAGTATTTGGATAGGGGATGATCGTAATCCTTTCTGCAGATTAAATTAGCTTACTCCTGATCTTATCAAGAGGTTACCAGATTCAAATCTGATTTGAATTTGGTCTCCCAGAGTAGACAGGGTTAAAGGCACAATCCTTTTGCTAACTTTAATCCCAGATCCGCCCCATAGATGGGTGATCATATCAGCCCAGCTCGAAATGGGCTTTTGGCCCATTAAGTGTTCAATGCTTAACTAGTTTCCAATTTGCTGCCCAGTTGGGCTTCTTTGTATGGCATGGGACCCAAGCATTGATCTACACACCAGCCACATGGGTTTGGCCCAACCTTTATTACAAGGCCCAGCCGAATTCACTGAAAAACTCAGTGAACCCCTAAGCCCATCACATGGACCCTATGGACCCAACACTTACATTAAGTGGTCCCTAGGCCAAGTCATCTTATAAAAACCCAGGGACAGTGGGCAGGTGCAAGATTAGCCCATCAGATACTATCCTAAATGGTCTTACACTTAACCTCTCAGCCCTTAATGATCAAGCACTGCCCGACAAGCGAGGACCTCTCCCTTGGTTGCAAGGAACAATGTCGCGCTCTCCACTCACATGGATCCTGGGAATTAAAACCATTTGCAAACATTTTGAAACCGATATATATATATATATATATATATATATATATATATATATATATATATATAGATATATATACAATTAATATAAATTTTGCAAAACCAAAATTCCAACGATTGAAATCAACTGTCGGCAGTTTGGTTTCCATCAGAGAGAGTGCATTCCCGATGATTACCTTTGTCCGACAAAGGGGCTGATCCTGTCACTATAATCACCCACTCAGATGAATTCTCAAACTGCCCCAACATGCCTGGGTTTTGACCCCCACTAAGGATCTCACTGATTGGCATATCAAAGACAGCCCGATCCGACACCTAGTGAAGTATCATAATCGAATCTAAGGGTCGGGTGTAACTTTTCAGTTTTGCCCATATGTCTCCAAGGTCCAGGGCAATACTGGAAATCTGGTCCGGTTTAAGGATTCGAGTAATCCCATACTGCATGTGCCTTGGGTCTTACCCTGGTGGCCGAGACAAGCCATCCCAACACTTGGCATCAGCCTTGGCAGGATAAATCTCCCCAGACTTATCCAATGGCTGTGAATATTTAAAACTAACACGTGTCTCATTAAGTGTCCAGTTTTAGGGTCTTACACAGAATTATACCAAACATGAATCAACCATGCACTTTATTTATTTACACTAAATATCAAAAGTACATCAATTCAGATTGAAGCTAAGGGCATACAAAACTATCTAACAAAATCTATAATGATCAACCGCATAAACACCAAGATCCCATTTTGATGGCCCTAAATGATTACCAAGATTGATCATATCTTTCTTAGATCAAAACCATCCACTTGACTCCTAATCCATGCCTACCTACCAAATTGTAGCTCAAAATTCCCCTATTTGACCCCCCATCAAGCATAAATCCTATTTCAACAATCTCATTAATTAGAGCTTACCATCCGTCATCCCAACTTCATATGAAAAATCAGACCTTACCACTATATTTGGAGACCCAAAAAACCACAGCACATCGAATTTCATGACCAAGTACCTCCATTTGACTGTTGAAAAAGTAAGATTCCATTTCATGCCCTCTCATTGATTGAAAAACTATAAGCTAAGACCGTGATCTAAACTAAATCTGTAAGTCCAGACCTCTGATCAAAGATCTATAGCTTCCATCAGATTCAGGACGTTCAAAAGTGCCAATCCACCAAATTTCATCCCAAAATCCCTTTGTTTGACCCTTTATCAAACAAAGATTCTATTTTCAGCAAATCTCATTGATCTGAACTTGTCAGCCATAGATCTCAATCATCCCAAGCCTATTTGATCAATCAAACATCACTACTGTGTTCAGGGACCCAAAAAACCCAAACACATCAAATTTCATGACCATTCATTTATTTGATCATTAAAATAGAAGGATACCATTTTGATGCATGAGATTAAGTTGCTACGTCATTTGTCCCAACTTGAAGCCTCAAAAGGGTAATGATTAATGTCAAACCCATTCTTGACCCATTAGAACACTTGGACCAATGAAATAGAGCCTAATAGACCCCAAAAGCACAAAACCCCAAGATACCCACACTTAAAGCTAAGAAAAGATAAAACTATATTTAAGAGTTCATCAAATTTACATTTTTTGCCACTGACAGCTTGGGGTGTCAATTGAACTGGATTTGGTCCAATCTGGTCTAGTCCAATGTGAGTCCATTACAAATGGACCTGGTCCAATCCAGTCCAATGAATATTATGAACCATTTTGGACCGGTTCAGAGACTTTCAAATCTATTCAAATTCTTGTTAATTTATATTGGTTTCAACTCAAACTTGGTCCATTGACACTTATATTCTTATCTTCTAACAATGGACCAGATATTGGCTCAATCCAATATAAATTCATTATGGACGGACCAAGTCCAATCCAATATGTCATATTGGTCCATCTAGTCCATCCAAATTCAATATATTTTATTGGTCCATCCAATCCGTCCAAATGGATTTTGATTTGGATGGAGTCCAACCCAAAATTGGTCCATTGACACCTTTACTGACAGCCCCAAATACAATATTGCAATGTCTATCTCGCCCCAACCCGTCAGTGGATGCACGAAATCCATAAGAAGCCTTTCCAAACTTGAGAAAATTTATTACACAAAGAAGGAAGGGTCAAATGCATGCTCTTCTCTCTAAAAATCTTTGTCTATTTCAGTGAAAGAGCTCTGTTAAATCCTAGGCACTGTAGCTGAATGAATTCAGACTTGACCCCTCCCCCTTTCTCTATAAAAACTTATCTAATTCGAGATCAAAAGGGGGACTGAAGAGAGGAAACCTGAGGGAGGCCCCTAGAGAGAGAGAAGAGAGCTTTCTCCCAGCCTATATACTGCCTCCTGTTCACCCAAAATCTGGAGGTACTCTGAACCTCAGATTCCAAACTCATCTCCTTCATTTTCAAGTGGAAGTTGTTGTAACCAAAAGCACTCCCTAACTCAAGAACCCATTTGAACTTCATTTTATCTCACCCTAGTTGTTGGAAAACTTTTGACAAGGTACATACAAAAGGTAAGTCTTTTTTTTTATTTTAGTTTTTCTGGGTTGCTTGAGGTTCTAAAATGTTGGAGAACTATCGTTCGCAGTTTCTTCCTAACTGAGAATAGAGGCAGAGAGGCAAGGGTCTTAGGAAAATTAATACCTAAGACCTGATAACATCACTTCAAAATTGATCTTAGAAGAAGTTGGAAGCATATTTTTCTAGATTTAAGAAATTCCTACAACCATTTGTGTTTTTTCTCCAAAAGGAATTGAGCCTGAATAACTCCCGTAGTGGGCTGCTACAACAACTTGGAGAGGGGGGTGCCTAATACCTTCCCTCTCCCAATCCTTAGGACCTAAAACCTCTCGATTGTGTGCCTTCCATGGAGAATGGAGTCACTATCAAAGATTTAAATCAAAATTTTCAAATCTGAAAATGATTGCCCATTTCCTCTAAAAAATGAGTGGCGACTCCATCTCTTTGAGCCAACCATGAGCTTCTTGGAGCTTACATGAGTCGAGGAAGAGCTCGCCCTTCTCATAAAATAATTGAGCACCTCCACACCTCGTCCTTGGGAGTAGGGGAAAGTGATGTGGCTATAAATCATATACAAATTAGACTACCACATGGACTAGTGGAAAGATTACAAGTAGCCGAGCCAAGGATTTCCACCTCCCTTAGAGCCTAGATGAGGCAAGGCCCAATGGCATGGCACCCACCGATATGGTTGGTGAGTTAATGTTAGTGCACATTGTGAATCTCAGACAAAGAGGAATACATGGTGAACCTTTTTAGTTAAAAGTTCTCCTGGGGCTATTTTTAGTAAATCTTCATATGGATTGTTAGGAATAAGTGTAAAATGGGTATTTTCAAAAAACTAATGCATTAGGCCAACATTTTTCATAGGCTCCATTTGGGAATAATGCAAATATAGAGCAAGTACAAATATGTAGAGTGCATCATGGTCCATATAAATGCAAAGTTAGTTTAGTTTTGCATTGATAAATTTTCTTTCTTGCCAAACTATTTTTAGTTGTAATACGTGCAAACATGAATCCCAAGACTAAAATATACCCTTTTAATATTGATCAACTTTGAGTGCAAAAGTTTGCATCCATTTCTTGATGTAAACTTTGTCAATTTTGAATGTAAACATGTCTTGGAATCTATATGGTTTCTTTCATTGTCAAGATACAAATTCATTCTTATGAAACACTAGCAAAACTAAACCAAAGTGCATATATGCACTCAACCAGCATTTGCACTAACATAGGTGGGAGTGAACTCTAAATTTCCCATGAATGTATTATTTAGGGCAAATTTTATATTAATACCTTGTACTTTGGGCTTAGTCTCACTTTGGTACCCAAATTTCAAAATGTGCCAATCTAAGACATATAGTAGTCTGTCGGTTTAGTCCTAGTTTAGTCCCTACCTTTAGTAGTCTGTCAGTTATCTATATCACGTGATGACATGTGTGACTTAAAACTTTTGAAGATATCAAAATTACCCTTGAAAATAACACATTATTCATCACCTTCTTCCTTAATAATCAATATTGAACCAAAACAATAGTGAACAACCCGAAGGACATTTGGATTTGGGTATTTGGATGGTTGATAAAGAAAATTAGATGACACCTTAAACATTTGCCTCTTTTTACATGCCACTTAAATGATGGTTCACGATTTTGGGAGTTCAAGTACTAGATTGACACGTTTTGACATTCAGGTAACAAAGTGAAAGTATAATCGGGTATTAACATGCAATTTATCCTATTATTAATAGGGAAATTTCCACTTTAGTACCCTAAACTTTGGGGGTAGTGTCAAGTTAGTACCCGAACTTTCATATGTGTCACTACAGTACCCAAACTTTCAAAAAGTGTCAAGTTGGTTCAAAACAATTAACAAACATTAAAAAGATAAAAATGCCATTTATCTATCATCTAATTTTCTCATTATTGGTATCCAATCTCTAACCGTAACCACCTCCGATATCAAGTTAGTTAATGAGCTTCTAAAACCGTATCTCAAATGCTCTCTGAAGCTATAGCATCTTACACACATAAAACTGGAAACCAATACAAACGACACTAAAATGTTTCCTATTACGACAAGAATCTTAGATCTCCTTATGGGGTTAGGGCAATTGATAAGATAGCCCTTATTCCTATTGAAGGGGTGGCGGAGGGAGACAAAGGTTAGGTCCTCGCAGGCTAGGAGATGGTTGGCTATGAACCATTTCATGAAGGAGGTCGTCAAGTAGCCAAGACAATTAGAAACCACCACTAATGGGTGTCTATCGCTATCCCGGCCTTGTAGAGACTCGAGGCCCGAGCCCATCACCACCATGTTCAACATCTCTCCTAAGTCCCAACAACTTGTCTCAATTCGTTCCCACATTTGTTAATTGCAATTTGCAACGAGAATATATATATATAATCATACTGTAGTTCAGTATGTCATTAAATCGTTTGATCTGGATTTTAAGATTGTGGAATTGGACCAAATAAGAGGTCAGATCATGCTGGGGTGGTGGATAATCATCTTAATTGGCTCTTAACAACCAGCACTTTTTGGATCACTGAGTGGAGAAGAGATGGGACCGATTTTTGTTTTTGTCTCGATTTCTCAGAATTCAAATGATGCTGAAAACTCGGTAAGTGAAGGCTTATAACCAAGTTCCAACTTTATTTTGAATCCAGATTGGGATCTTGTCAAACTGAATCCAGAAAGAATATCATGCAAAGGAGGATGAATTTCTTCGGTCTTTAGTTTGCTCACTTGTGATAGGAAAAAGAGTAAAATTCATACGCTTTTCTTTACTTCATTATTTTTTTTTTTCTTTCCATTACATGATCAACAACTCCTTATAACCAACTTGGGGAGCAAAGATGCACAAACACAATGAAACAAAATCAAAGTTTTGTCCCCTGGCATTGGATGATGCTGATGGTAATTATTCGGGTCATGGCTGAGCTGGCCCTGCGAGACACATGGTCGCCCAGCTATCACCCTACCACATCATCCTAGCTCGACCATGTCGGCATAGCTCGGTCGAGCTATGCTGTTATTGTGACCCCCCATCTTATCCTTCTAGCCACGTCATATGGATGAGTACAACTACGGATAAGGAGGAATAAGGAAGATGACTCTGCTGGGGAACATGACTATATCCCGAAAATCTCAGTGGCTAACCTCATTCTGACAACCCCGGAAGCCCAATCCGACCAGGACACAGATTTTCGGCTATAAACAAGTACTCCATGCTCTAGGTAAGGGATCCAACTTATAACACCCGTACTACTATTTAGCTCAGACCAGCATCCTTATAGCTCGGCCTGACCATCTACCACCCCCTACTGACTTGACTGTCGGAGTACTTACTCAGGGACAACTCCTCGGACCTCTGACTTCTTCTTCCTTGATCACAAGTCTTGAAGCATGGCCTCATCCTTGTAGCTCGGCCCCACCCTACCAGCAAGGAACTATCTGGTTGCTCTCCTCAGTTCGTGCACCACCTCGGGTTGAGCAACATCAGATTGGCATCGTCTGTGGGAACCGCACAAAAAGCCTTTCCCGAAAATCCTTCCTCACCACGCTATCAAGAAAGAGATCAGGATGCCCAAGAACCAGCCCGAACAATCAACAAGCTAATCCCCATCTCGGGAGTCTCGTCACTGCAATCCTCCACATCAAGAAATTCCATAGCCTCCTGTTGTAGTTGATCCTGGGCAATTCCGAGCAATGCAAGAAAAGGTCGACAAGATCTTCAAAATGATGCAGAACCTAGGATCCGCGGCACCGCCTAGCAAGACCGTCCTCCCTTATCCACCGACGTGCATGAAGGATGATCCTCATCTCGAGGACCCCAAAGCGCACCGAGCAGACAAGGGCATAGCATGGTCCAACCAAGAAAAGCAAGATACAACAAGGTCGGCCCCCTCTGCCCGCTCTCATAGCAGGACGCACCAAACCAGGCAGATCCCTGCCAAGGAAAGACTTGAAAGAAGAACACCACCTCACGTGGTCTCCGCTGCCGAGTCCAGATTTGTGAAAGACCACGCCACACATCCTAAGAAGGAAAGGGCAATGCACACCATGGCCCTGGACCAAAGGGATGACAAGATTCAGGAACCCCGACAATGCTTAGAAGAGCTAGAGCACAGTCAGAGAAGCACAGTGTTGGTTGTAGATCATCCTGCACCATCGACCATGCCCACGGCCAAAGAACCACCCTTCTCCCAGGAAATTTTGGACGATGTACCTCCCACAGGATGGCGGGCACATCAGCTTGACAAGTATGATGGAAACATTGATCCTACCAACCATGTCGAGGCATTGAAGGCTCAGTTTGTATTGCACGGATCCTCCGAGGGCTTGATGTACAAAACCTTAGTGGTCACCCTCGAGGTCAGCCCTAACCTGGCATTCCTCCCTGCCTCCACGTTCAATAGCATCGTGGGAGTAGTTGGAAACCTAGTTCCGTGCTTAGTTCACAGCGAGTCAAAAGCATTGGAAGACCTCAGCCGGCCTCATGCAGGTGTGACAAAAGAAAAATGAGTCCCTCAGGGACTATTTGGCAAGATTCAACAAGGAAGCACTACAGGTCAAGAACCTAAACCAATCTATGGCTATCACCGCTATTCAACACACCCTCCACTCATCCCCATTCAACTTCTCCATCCCCAAAAACTCTCCGCAAACCCTGGTTGCGCTGATTATCCATGTGTGAAAGTATATCAATGCAGAAGAAGCACAGACACAACTATGAGATGAGGAAGAGAGGCCTAACGAGAGGAAGAGAGATACTGAGGAGTGTGAAGGGAATGAGAGATCCATCCCATGGACGCCCAAAGATTGCGGAATAAGGGGCGAATTTCAAAAATTTTTCTCTCCCTTCAACTGGGAATCACATTCCCTATTTAGAAAATCATATTTTCAAAGATCAATCTTGAACCTTAAACTGAACCAGATCTAAACCAAAAGGAATGGGAGAGAATAATACCTGATACAGAGGTGTAATATCTCCCAACGAAGGTGTTCACGCCCAAGGAAGGATCCAAAGACTGCTCCCACTGAAGATGGCGTAGTGCGGGATGGAGCAGAATCAACAGTGTTCTTCCCAAGAACTCTGTCCTTCACAAGAAACAGCATGATGGAACGTGAGCACAGCTTCCCTTTTCAGTCCTTTCTCAAAGAATTGATGTCAAGATCCAATCTTGACTTCTCCCACAGCTGGAGATCGAACTGGCAAACAGGGCGGCAAGAGAGTATTCGCAGGGTGCAGAATTCTCTCTTCTTGATTTCAGCACTAAAGAGGATCTGATGTGTTTCTTGGTCTCTCTCAAGGCTGCCGCCCCCTCCTTCCTTTTGTTAACTTGAAAAGATCAGCTCCTAATCCCATTAGGAGGTGCTTATCCAAATCATATTTGGATCAGCTTTCTCTTCTAATGATAAGGATAAACCCTTATCTTATCTGTAGATTAGATTAGCTTTATCCTAATCTTATTAGGAGGTTTCTAGATCTGAATCACATTCAGATCTGTACTCTCTGAGTGGAAAGGATTAATACCCTATCTTAACTGCTAATCCATCTCAGAATTCGCCCCTTTAATTAACTAAATTAATAGCATAGTTCGAAATGGGCTTTAGGCCCATTAAGCTTATGTGCTCACTTAACCTTCCTAACTGCTGCCCAGTTGGGCTTCCTTGTAAGGCGTGGGACCCAAGCATTGATCTACACATCAGCCACATGGGTTCGGCCCAGCCTTTGTTACAAGGCCTGGTCGAATACACTGTTAAAGACAGTGCACCCCCTGAAACCCATCAAATGGGCTCTATGGGCCCAACACTTACCCTAAGTGGTCCCTGGGCCAAGCCACCTTGTAACACCCAGGGACTGTGGGCAGATGCAAGATTAGCCCATCAGGCATTATCCTCAATGGTCTTACACTTAACCTCTCATCCCATAATGATCATACACTGCCCGACAAGAGATGACCTCTCCCTCGGCTGCAAGGAACAGTGTTGCACTCTCCACTTATATGGATCCCGAGAATTAAAACCCTTTTGCAAACATTTTAGAAACCATAATATATATACTTTTATATCTCATATAAAATTTATTTTGCAAAACAAATTTCAACGGTTGAAATCGGCTGTCGGCAGTCTTGGTTTCCAATAGTGAGAGTGCATCCCCGATCATTACCTTTGTCCGACAAAGGGGCTGATCCTGTCACTATGATCACCCACTCAGATGAATTCTCGGATTGTCCCAACATACCCAGGTTTTGACCCCCGCTAAGGATCTCACTGATTGGTATGTCAAAGACAGCCCGATCCGACACCTAGTGCAGTATCATAATCGAGTCTAGGGGTCGGGTGTAAATTTCCAGTTTTACCCATCAATCTACAAGGTCTAGGGCAATACTGGAAATCTGGTCCAGTTCAAAGATTCAATTAATCCCACACTGTATGTGCCTAGGGTCTCACCCCGGTAGCTGAGACAAGCCACCCCAACCAACTTGGTGGCACCACAGTGTCAGCTTTGTCAGGATAGGTCTCCCCAGACCGACCCACTGGCTGTGAACATTCAAAACTAACACGAGTCTCAATAAGTGTCCAGTTTAAGGGTAATACACAGAAACATACCAAGGGAACATGAATCAAATATGTACTTTTAATCATTTACAATAAACTCATAAAGTACATCAATTTTGATTGAAGCTAAGGGCATACAAAACTGTCTAACAGAGTGAAAGTCAGAAAGATCAGATCGGGACCATAAGAGGCAAGACCGCCGACCCTAAAGGGATAGGATACCCATCACATGGACACCCAAAGATTGTGGAATAAGGGGGCGAATTTGAAAAAATTTTCTCTCCCTTCAACTGGGAATCGAATTCCCTATTTAGAAAATCATATTTTCAATGATCATTCTTGAACCATAAACTGAACCAAATCTGAACCAAAAGGAGTAGGGAGGGATTATACCTGATACGGAGAAGTAGTATCTCCCAATGGAGGTGTTCACGCCCAAGGAAGATTCCAAAATCTGCTCCCACTGAAAATGGCGTAGTGCAGGGTGGAGCAGAATCAACAGTGTTCTTCCAAAAGAACTTGACCCTTTGCAAGAATCAATTGGATGGCTTGTGAATACAACTCCAACCAATCTTTTCTCCAAAAGATTGGTATCAAGATCAAATCTTGATATCTCCGAAGGACTGGAGATCGAACAGCTGGTGGCGGCGGCTGTAGGAAGGAGGTGGCAAGAGAGTATTTGCAGGGTGCAGAATTCTCTCTTCTTGTAATCTCAGCTCTGAAGACAAGAGTGTGCTGGTTGCATGTCTAAAGGCTACCGCCCCCTCTTCCTTTTATAGACTTAAAGGGATCAACTCCTAATCCCATTAGGAGTTGCTAACCAAAATCATATTTGGATTAGAAATCCCATTAAGTGATAAGATTTAACCCTTATGTTATCTGCTGATTAGATCAGCCATCTCCTAATCTAATTAGGAGGCTTCCAAATCTACATCTTATTTAGATCTTGGACTCTCTAAGTGGATAGGGTCTGGGCCCAATCCTATCAGCTGATCAATCTCAAAATTTGCCCCTTTAAGTGACTAATCAAATTAGCCTAGTTCGAAATGAGCTTAAGGCCCATTTAAGGTTATGTATGTTAGAAAGTTTTGTATGCCCTTAGCTTCAATCAAAATTGATGTACTTTATGAGTTTATTATAATGAATAAAAGTACATATTTGATTCATGTTCCCTTGGTATGTTTCTGTGTAATACCCTTAATCTGGACACTTATTGAGACTCGTGTTAGTTTTGAATGTTCACAGCCAGTGGGTCGGTCTGGGGAGACCTATCCTGACAAGGCTGACACTGTGGTGCCACCAAGTCGGTTGGGGTGGCTTGTCTCAGCTACCGGGGTGATACCCTAGGCACATACAGTGTGGGATTAATTGAATCTTTGAACTGGACCAGATTTCCAGTATTGCCCTGGACCTTGGAGATTGATGGGCAAAACTAGAAAGTTACACCCGACCCCTAGACTCGATTATGATACTGCACTAGGTGTCGGATCGGGCTGTCTTTGTTGTACCAATCAGTGAGATCCTTAGTAGGGGTCAAAACCTGGGTATGTTGGGATAATCCGAGAATTCATCTGAGTGGGTGATCATAGTGACAGGATCAGCCCCTTTGTCGGACAAAGGTAATGATCGGGGAGGCACTCTCACTGTTGGAAACCAAGACTGCCGACAGCCGATTTCAACCGTTGAAATTTGTTTTGCAAAATAAATTTTATATGAGATATAAAAGTATATATATTATGGTTTCTAAAATGTTTGCAAAAGGGTTTTAATTCTCGGGATCCATATAAGTGGAGAGTGCAACACTGTTCCTTGCAGCCGAGGGAGAGGTCCTCTCTTGTCGGGCAATGTATGATCATTAAGGGCTGAGAGGTTAAGTGTAAGACCATTAAGGATAATACCTGATGGGCTAATCTTGCATCTGCCCACAGTCCCTGGGTGTTACAAGGTGGCTTGGCCTAGGGACCACTTAGGGTAAGTGTTGGGCCCATAGAGCCCATTTGATGGGTTTCAGGGGGTGCATTGTCTTTAATAGTGTATTCGACCAGGCCTTGTAACAAAGGCTGGGCCGAACCCATGTGGCTGATGTGTAGATCAAGATTGGATCTTGACATCAGTTCTTGGGGAAGAACACTGCTGATTTTTCTCCATCCTGCACTGCGTCATCTTCAGTGGGAGCAATCTTTGAATCCTTCCTTGGGCGTGAACACCTTCGTTGGGAGATATTACTTCTCCGTATCAAGTATAATTCTCTCCTATTCCTTTTGGTTCAGATCTGGTTCAGTTTAAGGTTCAAGAATGATCCTTGAAAATATGATTTTCTAAATAGGGAATGTGCTTCCCAGATGAAGGGAGAGAAAAATTTTTGAAATTCGCCCCCCTTATTCTGCAATCTTTGGGCGTCCATGAGATGGATCTCTCATCCCTTCAATGTGTTCATTTAGCCATCCAAATTGTTGCCCAGTTGGGCTTCCTTGTATGGTGTGGGACCCAAACATTGATCTACACATCAGCCACATGGGTTCAGCCCATCCTTTGTTACAAGGCCTAACCGAATACACTGTTATGAACAGTGCACCCCCCGAAACCCATCTCATGGGCTCTATGGGCCCAACACTTACCCTAAGTGGTCCCTAGGCCAAACCACCTTGTAACACCCAGGGACTGTGGGCATATGCAAGATTAGCCCATCAGGTATTATCCTCAATGGTCTTACACTTAACCTCTCAGCCCATAATGATCATACACTGCCCGACAAGAGATGACCTCTCCATCGGCTACAAGGAACAATGTTGTACTCTCTGCTTATATGGATCCCGAGAATTAAAACCTTTTGCAAATCATTTAGAAACCATAATATATATACTTTTATATCTCATGTAAAATATATTTTGCAAAACAAATCTCAACGATTGAAATCGGCTGCCGGCAGTCTTGGTTTCCATCAGTGAGAGTGCATCCCCGATCATTACCTTTGTCCAACAAAAGGGTTGATCCTATCACTATGATCACCCACTCAGATGAATTCTCAGATTGTCCCAACATACCCAAGTTTTGACCCCCGCTAAGGATCTCACTGAATGGTATATCAAAGACAGTCAAATCCGGCACCTAGTGCGGTATCATAATCGAGTCTAGGGGTCAGGTGTAACTTTCTAGTTTTTCCCATCAATCTCCAAGGTCCAGGGCAATACTAGAAATCTGGTCCAATTCAAAGATTCAATTAATCCTACACTGTATGTGCCTAGGGTCTCACCCTGGCAGCTGAGACAGGCCACCCCAACTGACTTGGTGGCACCACAGTGTTAGCTTTGTCAGGATAGGTCTCCCCAGACCGACCTACTGGCTGTAAACATTATAAACTAACACGAGTCTCATTAAGTGTCCAGTTTAAGGGTATTACACAGAAATATACCAAGGGAACATGAATCAAATATGCACTTTTATTCATTTACAATAAACTCATAAAGTACATCATCTTGATTGAAGCTAAGGGCATACAAAACTATCTAACAGACCAAACCACAGACCACGAACACACCCGCCGACCTATTGGAACTTCATGCCGCTCAATATGCCATAGTCTGAAGTCCTGATGCAAATCCGCGACAGCAACTAAGTTCGTTGGCCTGAGAAGATGAAAACGCAAAGCAACAAGAGGAATCGCGACAAGTATTGTGAGTTCCATAGAGATCATGGCCACGACATGAAGAACTGCTTCGACCTGCGCAACCACATTGAAGACCTAATCAGGTGCGGATACCTCGGTGGGTTCATCAAGAGTGAGAAGCCGGCACAAGAAGAACAGCGCACGAAGGATGCTTGACCGCCGCCTCAAGCTCCCCCTACCGGTGTGATCCACGTCATATTAGGTGGAATCGCCACAGGTGGGGAGAGTAGCTTGAAGTGCAAGAATATGTGCGACTGTGCAAAATCGACAACCGGGGGCACAAGAAGAAGTGTGGCCAGTCCATCACATTCACCAACGATGACCTCTACGGGGTTCAGACCCTACATGACGATGCCTTTGTAATCACAACCGAGGTGGCTAACCTCAAGATAAGATGGATCCTGGTTGACACGGGTAGCTCTGCCGATGCACTTTTCGAGGATGCATTTGAAAAGTTCGGCATCGACAAAGAGTGTCTCACCCCCATCAACACTCCCCTAATGGGCTTCTTTGGGGAGTCCCTCCTGCCCACTGGGAGAGTAACCCTTCCCCTACTAATTGGAGACGGTGACATTACTACAACTACCATGGTGGACTTCATTGTGGTTCGTCAGCCCTCTTTGTACAATGCCATCCTCGGTAGGCCGACCCTTAATGCTCTGCAAGCTACGGTCTCAACATTTCATCTCGTAATGAAGTTCCCCACCGAATATGGCATAGGGGTAACACGTGGAGATATGCTGGGGATCAACCTCGAAGTCATCATACACCATTTGAATGCCAACCCCCCTAATGACCTATCAAGTAGAGCAAGAGGAGCTTCGCAATAGAACAGTGGCAAGTGCTTGCAGACAAAGTACAAAAGTTACTCGACGTTGGCTTCATTTGGGAGGTCAAGTACCTCGACTGGCTGGCCAACATAGTAATGGTGAAAAAACCAATGGGAAGTGGAGGATATGCATCAACTTCACTGAACTAAACAAAGTCTGCCCCAAAGACAGTTTTCCTCTACCAAGGATCGACCAATTTGTCGACGCAACAGCGGGCCATGAACTCCTGAGCTTTATGGATGCCTTCTTAGGGTATAATTAGATCCAAATGCATCCCGATGACCAAGAGAAAACAACTTTCATCACCGACTGTGTCTTATATTGCTACATGGTTATGCCCTTTGGCCTCAAGAATGTCAGCGCCACTTACCAACGGCTGGTGAATGAAGTGTTCAAAGATCAGCTCGGCCGAAACGTAGAGGCACACGTCGACAGCATGCTGGTGAAGAGCAAAAATGCCGAGCAACACCTTATCAACCTAAAGAAAGTCTTCAGTACCCTCAAGAAGTATAAGCTGAAGTTTAACCCGACCAAATGTGCTTTAGGGGTTGGCTCGAGTAAATTCCTAGGGTTCATGGTGACACAAAGGGGGATTGAGGCAAATCCAGAGAAGATACAGGCCATCCTCGACATGCAATTGCCCTGAACCCACAAAGATGTGCAACGACTCACCGGTAGAATAGCCGCCCTTAGTAGGTTCATGTCCAAATCCACAGACTGGTGTTTTCCCTTCTTCAAAGCCCTCAAACAACCAAAAGACATTCAATGGACCGAGGAATATGAATGGTCCTTTCAAGAACTAAAACGGTACCTAAGTTCGCTGCCTCTCCTCACCAAGACAAGCCCAGGGGATGAGCTATTGCTCTACCTATCCCACAATCAAAGCTTAGTTCCACAGTATTTGAGTGCTCACTGACCAACCACTTATGCAAGCCCTCCAAAGGCCAGAAGCATCTGGCCGCTTGATCAAATGGAGCATGGAGTTGAGTGAGTTTGACATCGAATATGCACCCTGACCCACGATCAAAACTTAGTCCCCAGCCGACTTCATTGCCGAATGCGCATTCACCATCGAGGATCATGCCCCGCCGCCGCAAGTATGGACCCTACACATGGATGGCTTATCCAATTAGCAAGGCAGCGGAGCCAGCCTTATTCTCCTCAACACAGATGACACGATGTCAGAGCATGCCCTGAGGTTCAAGTTTAAAGTGTCCAACAATAAAGCTAAGTATGAGGCTTTGATCGTCGGGCTACGCCTTACCCTAGACCTGGGATCTCAGAGAGTAGAAGTCTTCAGTGATTCTCAGCTGGTATTCAACCAAATCCACGGACAATTTGAGACGAGAACACCCATGATGGCAAGCTACCTATAGAAGGTGTAGGAGCTCATCCACTGACTTGAGCACTTCAACATCCAACAGATTCCTCGAGTTGAGAACATACAAGCCGACGCACTATCCAAGTTAGTCGACTCCCTGAGAATCAACCTTGGCAAGACAGCACGGTTGGACACTCTGGCCCAGCCGAGCATTGCGTAGACAGCTCTCCTCATCCTCCCAGTACAGCACGACCCATCCTGGATGGACCCCATAACACAGCACCTCCAAGAAGGCACACTTTTATGGCTGAGGATGAAGTAAGATGCATCCCAATCAGTCCGGAGATGCAATAGTGGTCAGCGACACTCCAATCTCCATCACTAGCTTGTAGTTCCCCTGAAGCCAATCACCAGTCCATGGCCGTTCACGCAATGAGGGATGGAAATCCTCTGCCCCTTCCCCACTGCGGTTGCTCAGAAAAAAATTCCTCTCGGTGGCGGTGGACTACTTCACCAAATGGGTGGAAGCCAAAGCTTTGGCACACATTACTACGCATAATGTCCAAAACTTTTTCTAGCAAAGTATTGTCTGCTGATTCAGTATTCTGCACATCCTCATCATAGATAACGGGACACAGTTCACCGACCAAAAGTTTGAGGCCCTTTGCTCTGACCTGAAGATCGACCATCGGACAATGGTTGTACACCGACCCCAGAGCAATGGGCAGACTGAGGTGACCAACCGAACCTTTCTGCACAGCCTGAAGACTAGGCTAGACCAGGCCAAGGGGAGGTGGGCTGAGGACAACCACCGGTGAGACACCCTTCAGCCCGACCTACGGAGCTGAAGCTATGATTCTTGTAGAGATTGGCTCTCCAACCCTCCAGACTAAGCTCTTCGATGAAGACCAGAACGACGAGGACCTCTGAGTAGAGTTAGACCTGATCGAGGAAGCCCATGACCGAGCATATGTCAGGATGGAGAAGTACTATGACACTAAAGTCAAAAGACGCAAGTTCAAGACAAGTGACCTCATCCTCTACAAAGTCATAGTACCCGCGCCCGGAGAAGGAAAGCTTGGACCAAACTGGGAAGGGCTGTATAGAGTCACCAAGGTTCTTGGTCCAGGCACCTATAGGCTCGAAGACCTGGATGGCCGACCAATATTGAGAAGTTGGAACATAGTAAACCTTTGGACGTACTATCAATGATTCAATATTAATAAAGAGCACATTGTTCAAGCAAAACATTGAACGTTCGACACACCACATGCGCGCGCACCACATAGAACACACATGCCACTACATGGCCGAGCTGAAAGAATGGTAGGATCCATCTAATGGACGCCAAGAAGGGTGCGGAATGGAGAGCGAATTTCAAAAAAAAATCCCTACCTTCTTCCAATTGGGAATCATATTCCCCAAATTTAGAATACTTTATTCAAGGATCCTACTTGAACCATAAACAAACCAAATCTGAACCAAAAATGAAACAGGAAGGATTATACCTGATCCGGAGAAATAATATCTCTCAAAGTTGGTGTTCACACACAAAGAAGTAACCAAGATCCGCTCCTGCTGAAAATGACACAGCTGTGGATGGAACGGAACCAGCAAGGTGCATCCTACACAGTGGATTCTTCACAAAAACCCTCTAGAAACCTTGAACACCGAATCCTTTTGTCTATCTTGCAAGATTATTGTCAAGAACTGCTTTCTTGACTTCCTGTAACTGCAAAGATCCAATCTTCCAACAAGTAGTGGCGGCGGCTGAAGGAGAAGAAGTCCAGGGACGAAGAGGGCAGAACTATCTCTTCTCTCTGGAGTCTGTGAGAGATCAAATCTCAGATTGCAGGATGTGTTTCTTGCTTGCTCAAACCCCCTAGTTCAAAATCTGTTTTCTACTAGGGTTTTCTCCTCTTTCTTCTTGATTAAGAAACCTCCCAATATTTTGGGAGTTATCCCAATCCAAATCAGTATTTGGATAGAGGTTAATCTTAATCCTATCTGCAGATTAAGTTAGTTAACTCCTGATCTTATCAGGAGGTTACCAGATTCAAATCTAATTTGAATTTGGTCTCTTAGAGTGGATAAGGTCAAAGACCCAATCCTTTTACTAACACTAATCTCAGATTCTCCCTATGAACTGGTGATCATATTAGCCTAGTTCGAAATGGGCTTTTGGCCCATTAAGTGTTCAGTATTTAACTAGTTCCCAACCTGCTGCCCAGTTGGGCTTCTTTGTATGGCGTGGGACCCAAGCATTGATCTACACACCAGCCACATGGGTTCGGCCTAGCCTTTATTACAAGGCCCATCCGAATTCACTGAAAGACTAAGTGACCCCCTTGAGCCCATCACATGGACCCTATGGGTCCAACACTTACATTAAGTGGTCCCTAGGCCAAGCCATCTTATAAAAACCCAGGGACTGTGGGCAGGTGCAAGATTAGCCCATCAGGTATTATCCTAAATGGTCTTACACTTAACCTCTCAGCCCTTAATGATCAAGCACTGCCCGACAAGAGAAGACCTCTCTCTCGACTGCAAGGAACTGTGCCGCACTCTCTACTCACATGGATCCCGGGAATTAAAACCTTTTGCAAATCTTATGAAATCGTACATATATATATATATATATATATATATATATATATATGTATCTTATTTTTGCAAAACAAAATTCCAACGATTGAAATCAACTGCCGGCAGTTTGGTTTCCATCAGAGAGAGTGCATTCCCGATCATTACCTTTGTCCGACAAAGGGGCTGATCCTGTCACTATGACCACTCACTCAAATGAATTCTCAAACTGCCCCAATATGTCCAGGTTTTGACCCCCACTAAGGATCTCACTGATCGACACATCAAAGACAGCCCAATCCGACACCTAGTGATGTGTCATAATCGAGTCTAGGGGTCAGGTGTAACTTTTTGGTTTTGCCCATCTGTCTCCAAGGTCTAGGGCAATACTGGAAATCTGGTCCGGTTCAAGGGTTCAAGCAATCCCATACTGCATGTGCCTTGGGTCTTACCCTAATGGCCAAAACAAGCCATCCCAACACTTGGTGGCACATCAGTATCAGCCTTTGCAGGATAAATCTCCCCAGACTTATCCAATGGCTGTGAACATTTAAAACTAACACAAGTTTCTATAAGTGTCCAGTTTTAGGGTCTTACACAGAATTATACCAAACAACATGAATCAAACATGCACTTTAATTTATTTCCACTAAATAACAAAAGTACATCAAATCCGATTGAAGCTAAGGGCATACAAGACTGTCTAACACGAGCTACACGACCACGCTACACGACCATGCTATGCGACCACACGTGTAGCTTGGTATAACCCAATGACTCGGCTGACCTCCGAATGGCCTGAGCCCACAATGCACAGCTTGGTAGGCATTTCCGACCTACCTGACTCAGCAGACCTCTGAATGGCCTAAGCCCATAATGCATAGCTTGACAGCACATCGCCGACCTACCTGACTCAGTTGACCTCTAAACGGCCTAAACCTAAAGTGGAAAAGAACGCCCCCACCCCTCAAGGCCCGAGGACGGTCAACCAAACTCTGCTTGCCTACCGACTAAGTCGGCTAGAGCTAGCCAAGCAACGGCTAGCCCTCGAAGGCCCCAAAGGCTCCCAAGACCGGAAACTAAGCATCCAAAGATGAGAGCTCGAATGCACTCCCGCTCCACCAGTCGGAGGCTAAAGATCTCGTCCAAACCAAGCCTCGGCCAATGCAAGACCGAGGAAACAAAAATAAAATATATAAGCTGCACACAAGTTTGGAATAAGAAATTTTCATTAAGTTAAATCAACCAGTACATTAGGCGAAAGCTCGGCATACTGAGCCATTACAAGAGCAACAAAAAGAAAAAGAAGGGACCCATGGTAGTTCAATCCATGGAAGGGAAGTTGGTGGCCTCGTCATCCCCATCTTCATCAGCGTCGCCTCCTCCGCCTTCCTCACCAATAGACTCATCAAAGGCCGGGGGCGTTTCATCGTCATAGGCTTCCCAAGTCTATGCAACATTGCCTAGCTCGGGACAGTGGCGCAGCGTTCTCCACTGGAAGACGTTAAAACCTGCTTTGTAGGAAGCTGAAGCATATTGATCCATATCCTGCCAAAGTTCCACTGAGTTCTTGTACCACGCCACCGCCTCCTCGGTGACCTCTTGTTTCAATCGCTCCCTTTATGCCTTGAGTTTGGTGATCTCTTGCTTCAAGCTACGGACCAAATCTACTTGCTCGGCCAACCGAGCCTTCAACTCGGCCACCTCCTTCTCCAGTTCATTAGATCGCTCCCTAGCTACCTGAAGCTCGGCCAGTTGCGCCTTCAACTGCAGATACTCAGAATTTTCCTTCTCATACCACCGCCACAACTCACAAAGGCGTTCAACTACAACAATGGTCGAGCATGCGTTCTGTGGACACCAGAAGCAGTGTTAGCATGAGGAAACACACTCAAAACAACGAAGGCACTTAAGTATGAACTTACCTGAGTTACAGCCCAGATGAGTGAGCACTCTAATGTGCTACTCCTAGTATTCCTGGGAGTCTTTAGCCCATCCCGACTACGAACTATCCAGCTTGGCACATGGATGTCCAAGCTGCTGCTACCCACCTCGACCTGCGTAGGGAAAGCCGTCGGGCGAGCTTCCCCAGGTTCCATGACCAGGTGCCCTCTCAGAAGACCTCGGGGGAGGAACTACCTCAGCACGAACTTGCGGTACTGCGCTAGCCTGGCTCTGCCTCTAGCGATTCTCCTTCATCCGACGTACGATCTCCTCTTCACTCGTCATTTCTACACTTGCATCATGGAAGCACGACAGTAGGTACAAGAACAAAGAAGCAAAGAAAGTACATGAAGATAAAGCAATGAAAATGACAAACCAACCATCCAACGCATCATCCCGCCGAGCATCAACATCTTTGAGCATGTTTACATAGTTACTTCTATCTTGTGGATCATGCTCAGAGCCGACCTTTCCTCCCAAGTAAGCTCCGACCATTGAGATTGGGGCACTCTTGTTCTTGGCTCTTGTAGCACGGCCAGGAAGGGGAGGCCCCAGGACAGTGGACAAAGAAAAAAGCCTCCTTCTAGTGCTTCATAGAGGAAGGAGCTCCGACCAGCATTTTGACGTTCTTCCTAGTAAAAAAATAGTAATAGCCCTACTGGTGAGGTTTGAGCTGAAGAAGGAAGCTCACCATACCCAGGGTCAACTCGATATCACGGATGACGCAATAGGACAAAAGGCCGACCAAAAACCTAAAGGAGTTCCGCATCAACTGCATCGGCAATACTCGGAACCATGCAAGTACCTCGACAACCCCTTCGTTCAGAGGGAACCTCAACCCGGCTTCCAGACTATTCTCGTACACACAAAGTTCTCCGGGCCAAGCATCGGTTGCCATCTCACTGTGCTGCAGGCACCTCGTTCAAAAATCCTCGGGGATATCACACATAGCTCGGATCCAAGCCATATCCTCAAGATCCAACGCACAGGGTGTGGTCCCAAACTAGCGACCAGCCCATAGCAGAAGCTCGGCTTCTATAATGGCTCGACACCGGTGAGGCCCTCAACTTCGGAGCTCAAAAAATCATAGCCGAGCATCGCAACAACCTCAGTTCCACAGCTCGACACCCCTAAGGGACCCGTCTCCGTAGCTCAGCGCCCCGTGGCCGAGCATCACAACCTCAATTCCGAAGCCCGGCCTCCGTCTAGCAGCAAAAATCCTTTCCTCAGCCTACTACCGAGCTAGACCCCAACTTTGGAAGCTCAGTGCATCATGGCCGAGCATCACAACGGCCTCAACTCCGAAATTTGTGAAGGGATGAGAGATCCATCATATGGACGCCCAAAACTTGCAGAATAAGGTGGGCAAATTTCAAAAAACATTTCGCTCCCCTTCAACTAGGAATCAAATTCCCTATTTAGAAAATCATATTTTCAATGATCAATCTTGAACCACAAACTGAACCAGATCTAAACAAAGGCAGTAGGAGAGAATTATACCTGATACGGAGAAATATTATCTCTCAATGGAGGTGTTCATGCCCAAGGAAGGATCCAAAGACTGCTCCAACTGAAGATGGCACAGTGCAGGATGGAGAAGAATCAACAGCGTTCTCCAAGAACCTGATCCTTCTCAAAAATAGCTGGATGGCACGTGAGCACTACTTCCAATCAGTCCTTTCACAAAGGGCTGCTATCAAGATCGGATCTTGACTTCTCCTACAAAGTTGGAGATCGAACTGGAGGTCTGGTGGCGGCAGGAAGGAGGCGGCCAGAATTTCGCAGAGATTGCTGAAATTCTTTTTCTGTGATTTTAGCTCTGAAGACTGAAGATCTTGGTGTGTGTAAAGGCTACCGCCCCTTCCTTCTCTTGTAACCCTAAAAGATTAGTCCCTAATCCAATTAAGAGTTGCTGATCCAAATCACATTTAGATCAGATATCCCTTTACGTGATAAGGATAAACCCTTATCATATCTGTAGATTATATCAGTCATCTCCTAACCCTATTAGGAGGCTCCTAGATCTAAATCTTATTTAGATCTTGGACTCTCTGAGTGGATAGGGTCAAGGCCCAACCCTATCAACTGATTTAATCCCAGATCCGCCCCTCATTTGAACTGATCAAATCAGCCTAGTTCGAAATGGGCTTTAGGCCCATTAAGGTTGTGTGCTCACTTAGCCTTCCAAACTACTACCCAGTTGGGTTTCCTTGTATGGCGTGGGACCCAAACATTGATCTACACATCAGCCACATGGGTTCGGCCCAGCCTTTGTTACAAGGCATGACCGAATACACTGTTATGGACAGTGCACCCTCTGAAACCCATCAAATGGGCTCTATGGGCCCAACACTTACCCTAAGTGGTCCTTGGGCCAAGCCACCTTGTAACACCCAGGGACTATGGGCATATGCAAGATTATCCCATCAGGTAGTACCCTCAATGGTCTTACACTCAACCTCTCAGCCCATAATGATCAAACATTGCCCGACAAGAGAGGACCTCTCCCTCGGTTGCAAGGAACAGTGTTGCACTCTCTGCTTATATGGATCCCGGGAATTAAAACTTTTTGTAAACAATTTGGAAACCATAATATATATATACTTTTATATCTCATATAAAATGTATTTTGCAAAAACAAATCTCAACGATTGAAATCGGTTGCCGGCAGTCTTGGTTTCCATCAGAGAGAGTGCATCCCCGATCATTACCTTTGTCCGACAAAGGGGCTGATCCTGTCACTATGATCACCCACTCAGATGAATTCTCAGACTGTCCCAACATACCCAGGTTTTGACCCCCGCTAAGGATCTCACTGATTGGTACATCAAAGATAGCCCAATCCGACACCTAGTGCAATATCATAATCGAGTCTAAGGGTCGGGTGTAACTTTCTAGTTTTGCCCATTAATCTCCAAGGTCTAGGGCAATACTGAAAATCTGGTCCAGTTCAAAGATTCAATCAATCTTACACTACATGTGCCTAGGGTCTCACCCTGGCAGCTTAGACAGGCCACCCCAACCAACTTGGTGGCACATCAGTGTCAACCTTATCAGGATAGGTCTCCCCAGACCGACCCACTGGCTGTGAACATTCTAAACTAACACGAGTCTCATTAAGTGTCCAGTTTAAGGGTATTATATAGAAACATACCAAGGGAACATAAATCAAATATGCACTTTTATTCATTTACAATAAACTCATAATGTACATCATTCTGATTGAAGCTAAGGGCATACAAAACTGTCTAACAATTTGGACCCAACTCCAAAACTCGACACACCATGGTCGAGCATCACCACGGCACAGAAGCTCAACTTCCACTTGGAATCAGAGCAATTCCTTGGCTCCACCAGGAGGACGGACTTGAAAGCTCTGTTCGACACCTCGGCTTTCTGCCAAGCTACACAACCATGTAACACTTCAGACTGGGCACTCCCCCTCCAGAACTAGGGGAGTGGTGTTCGGATTCCGGAGTCAGAGCTTTTAGAGTTCTACAGCCGATGATGGGAAGATTCCTCAGCCACGTTCCATATTGCCCAGTTCTCAAGATTGCGACAGGTGTCGAGGAATACCAAAGAGGCCAGACGCTCATTTAGACATCAACTTGGAAGTTCCTCAGCCGAAGAATTAATTGGACTACTTCATTCCTCGACTTCAGAATTGGGGGAGTGGTGTTCGGGTCATGGTTGAGCTGACCCTGCGAGACACGTGGCCGCCCAGCTATCGCCCTGCCACGTCAGCATATCTCGGCCGAGCAACGCTATTACTATAGCCCCCCATCTTATCCTTCCAACCACGTCAACTACATGTCATATGGATGAGCACAACTATGGATAAGGAGGAATAAGGAAGATGACTCCACTGGGGAACGAGACTTTATCCCGAAAACCTCGATGGATAACCTCATCCTGACAACCCCGAAAGCCCAATCCGACTAGGACACGGATCTTCGGCTATAAATAGGCACTCCATGCTCGAGGTAAGGGATCCAACTTCTAACACCCATACTGCTACTTAGCTCGGACCAACATCCTTATAGCTCGGCCCGACCATCTACCACCCCCTACTGACTTGAGCGTCGGAGTACTTACCCGAGGATAACTCCTCGGGCCTCTAACTTCTTCTTCCTTGATCATAGGTCTTGAAGCGTGGCCTCGTCCTTGTAGCTCGACCCCACCTTGCAAGTAAGGAACTATTTGGTTGCTCTCCTCAGTTCGTGCACCACCTTAGATTGAGCAGCATCAATAATGTTGTTGTTGTTGTTGTCCATGAGCTTGTTATGAACTAAAACCAACAACTACTGTAACGAAAACAAGAGTGAGGTGGGGAAGGAGGAGAGTGTCGTTTGGCCTAGCCTAGTTCTCTCTTCCTTTCCATTCTGGTTAGATGTGGGCTTACCATCTAAAGGTAGACAACGAACGATGTCTTCATTATTCAAGAATCTCAAACACCTCAACCGGTTCAATCTCAACTTGAGATTCTCAAGGAAGAAGACAATGAATAATGTCTTTTTTTGAAGGGTGGCTTTGACATTTTCAAAAATTTTAAGTTGCATATGTTATCACGTGATCAAATAACTAACAATTGGTTGACGGCCTGGACCAACTTGACACTTTGAAAGTTTGGGTACTGTAATGACACATTTGAAAGTTCAAGTACTAACTTGACACTACCCCCAAATTTCATGGTACTAAAGTGGAATTTTCCCTTTATTGATTTTAAATTTCATTGTTTTCAAAGCTAATGACATAATGACAATTATCCTTCATTTTTTGTATATTAATAAGGGAAAATTCCAAATTGGTACTTGTACTTTGGGCCTAGTGTCATTTTGGTCCCTGAATTTTAAAATGTGATAATTTTTTATCGGAACTTTCAAAACATGTCAATCCATACTTGCCATTAAGTGGCATTTTAAAGACACAAATACCCTTCAAGTGTCATCTAATCTTCTTTATAAACCATCTAAATATTGACAAAAAATTAAGGTCACAAATCTTTGCCTCTTTTATTCAAGAAAATTGAGATCAATGGGCATTTTGGTCACCCCAACTTTTTTAAACAAAAAAGACAATGATTTGAGACTATTAATTTTTTCAAGAGCATTTGTATCTTTTTCAAACGACACTTAAGGGCTGATCAACAAGTAGTGGTAGTGGATTGACACATTTTGAACGTTCG
The DNA here is from genome assembly GCF_056320005.1 of Nelumbo lutea. Taxonomy (NCBI): domain Eukaryota; kingdom Viridiplantae; phylum Streptophyta; class Magnoliopsida; order Proteales; family Nelumbonaceae; genus Nelumbo; species Nelumbo lutea. Next base: position 211,761,693 of record NC_142684.1, read on the forward strand.
AATACTAAATTATCTCATTTTAAAATTCTATGAACAAAGTGACACTAAACTCAAATTATAGGTACTATTGTGGAATTTCCCCATAAATAAATTTAGGTTTTTCAGTTAGTTTTCTACTGTAATGTGAAAAAAGCCCAGCAAATCACGGTTTCACGTAGATTCTTCTTCGTTTTCCCTGAGGAGGTGTTCTGGTTCGAAAACTTGTCATCCTCCTCTTGGAAAACATCTATCACTATCTGTGTCTCTGAGCTTTTGTTGATAATGGCTTCTGATAACTATACCGCCAAAAACGCTGTTTTCAGAAAGCTGAAGGCCAAGTCGGAGAATAAGGTCTGTTTCTGAACTTTAACTTTCTCCGTTTTTCTTTTGGTTGAAATTGGTTGGTGTTCTCGAGATCCAGTTAGGGGGCCTTAGATCTGAACGCTATCTGATTAGATCTTACTAATAATTTAATTCCGTTTTGTTGTGAAGATGTGTTTCGATTGTAATGCGAAGAATCCGACCTGGGCGTCTGTTACGTATGGGATCTTTCTCTGCATCGATTGCTCCGCGGTTCATCGTAGCCTCGGTGTTCACATCAGCTTTGTGAGGTAACTCACTTGAGAAGTTAGGGCCTTTTGAATTCGGAAAAAGTTTTAGGGTTTTTCATAATTTTTTGGTTGATTTGGTCGAGGAATGCTGTTCACGGGATGGTACATGAGTTGAATGTGTTCGAATCACCTGGCACTAGTTGCATGAATTGGAAATTTGTTTCCTGTTTTCTTGATCATGAATTGGGAATTTATTTTCAGCACATCTTTTACATATAGAGTATTGAACCAGATCAATAGTTTGGAAGACATTTTCTTTAGGCAAAAGGGGGACGTGGATTAGTTATTGTGTTACTCTTACGAGAAGGTTCTTTTTTCTTCTTTATTTTCTTTTAACTTGGAGGTCCCAAAGGTTCGCCAAGATGTATAGATGCCCTAATTTTTCTTCTGACAGGTATAATTTGCTTCAGGGGAAGATTTTTAAAAGATATTTACCTTTTGATCATGGTGGGATAAATTAAGAGGAGATGCGTTTGAAGTGTTGTAATCAAATTGAAGGGAAAAGTTATGGGTTTTCCAATAAGTTCTGGGATATGGGGAAAATTGTTTGGACCATAAATAGAAGAGCAAATGTAGAAAGAGTTTAGCCAGGATGCGGATGTTGGGACGAGTAAATGGAAGGGAAAGAAAGCAAAAGTTCAGAAATAAGTGTATTCTTTTGCCGATAATGAGAGATCAATTAAATGTAATAAAATGGTAAATGCATGGTATTCCTATATTCACATAGTTTCAACACAAATTAATGGAGTAGATACATGTTATAAATACCTTGAATGAAAGTAATTTTTCGTCGTCTTATTCCAATTAATTGCCTGAGCAACCAAACAAGATAAAATGTGATTTTGTGAAGAAATAATTCTCCTTATGTTCTATTGACAAAAAAAAAGAAAGAAAGAAAAACAAAATTACAGCTTCAGTGTTTGGCAACCTTACCTACAAGCCAAAATACAAATGAAAGATACAAATCAATCAAATATGTAAAAGGAAGATTCAGAAAAACATTATTCTCACCTTTCTTCTAGAAACCCCACAATCATTTTTTTCTTTTCCCCTAATCAGTGGAACAACTCAATCATTTTCCTCTCTTCTAGGGAGTTGAAAAAAAAAAGAGAACATTTACTCTTTTCTTTGGTAGGTTTTGTAAATGGCCAGAACTTTTTTCATCAACAATATCCAGGACCTTGGAAATGTAGGGTGGGCAATCGACAATAAGGATGCATCTTGGAAATGAAGATATGTCCTAAGAGAAATACAAAGACTAATAGACAAGCTGAGTTCAAACATGAAATAGGTACCACATGCTGCCAGTGGTTTGGCAGACAGTTTGGCAAAGCAAAGAGATCAGATGTACTGGGATCAAGTAACTCTGGTACAAGCATGAAGGTGCAAAGTAATGAGTTTAAGGGTATTGCTTCAAGTGATGTGACTCTCCAGCAATTAGTAGACAGAGAGGTGACGATCAGAAAAAGTTTGGGTCTCTGTTTTTTGGGTGGTGAAGAGTTTGCTAGGAGGGCCTTTGAGGAGTTTGAAAGGAGAAAAGGGAAGAGAAGTTAAGGAAGAAAGCTCTGGTGAAAGGAGGCAAAGTTTGGGACGAGGAATTTTCAGATCAGGAGGATGAAATTGTGGATGAAGATTGAGCCTCTCTGCCAGGTTTTTAGCTCGAGTCTGGTTTGAGTCTGTGGTATGTAAGTTGCATGTTTGTTTTTTCAGGTGTTGTTAAAGGGGTCCGGTCATTTGTTTGTTGGGTCATTTAATTGTTCTCTCCTTTCGGATGATATCTTATCATCTTCCTGCTGTATTTCTTTTTCCTTTTAATAAAAATTTCCTTTTGACTCTTTAAAAAAAAAACTCTAGGGGAATAGTAATTGTATGCCTGAGAAGGCTAACCTCCTTCATGGGGCTCATATGAAAATATTGTAATCATTTTTATACAATGATGAAATAAGTGACTGTTATTTATCCCAAAAAAAAAACGCTAGGACCTTTTTGTATACTTCGGCTCATTTTGCATTGGTTGGTCCACACTTCGATGCTGCTTTCTAATCTGCTTGGTTCTTAACTCTTAAGGTACCAGTGTAAATTTCAGTATTTCTTTCATCAACCAATCTCCACTAGTATTTGCATGTATTGCAGCAGTAAATGATTTCTCCAGGGGTTTCTCTTCAAGTAATGCTGGGTTAAGGAAATTGTTTCATTTCACTCTAGGTCAACAAATCTTGATTCATGGACTCCAGAGCAGTTAAAGATGATGAGTTTTGGAGGGAACAACCGTGCACAAGTGTTCTTTAAGCAGCATGGTTGGACTGATGGAGGCAAAACTGAGGCTAAGTATACTTCAAGAGCTGCAGATCTATACAGACAACTACTTTCAAAAGAAGTTTCTAAAAGCATGGCTGAGGAAGCTGGTTTGCCATCATCTCCTGTTGCTTCTCAGTCAGCTCCTGCATCTAACGGACTGCCTGATGCCAAGGTTGTTGAAGCCCCAAAAGGAAATTCTTGTGAAAAGCATGAACCTCCTGAGGCGACTGCAGCACCCAAAGTTCCTGCTAGTACAGTTGTTACCACAACAATTAAGAAGCCCCTTGGTGCAAAGAAGACTGGAAAGACTGGAGGCTTGGGGGTCAGAAAGCTTACTACAAAGGTGCCTTCATGTCTTTACCCATATGAATAAATTTCAATTCTTGAAATGTAAGTTGATGGTTTGTTTATTTCACATCATGTATAAGAAAAGAACATATATTCTTAAATACAGCCAAGTGAAAGTCTCTATGAGCAAAAGCCTGAAGAACCCACTCCTGCAGTTGCTACCTCTCCTAGTGCTACCAGTGTATCTTCATCATCTTTTCCTTCTCGCTTTGAGTATGTAGAGAATGTCCAATCAGCTGATGACAGTTCTGGAAGCACACAAGTGATTAGTCATGTTGCCCTTCCCAAGGCATCAACTTTTTTTGCTGAGTATGGAATGGATAGCAGATTTCAGAAGAAAGGAATCTCCAGCTTTTCAAAAGTCCAGGCAAGTTTTAAAGGTTTCTTTCACTATATTTGTGCTTTTACGTAAATGAGAAACTATAACTGAGAAATTATAATTTTAACTTATACAAATATAACTAAATGACACCCTCAAGTGATGATAATTCCAACTTAAATAATGATTTCTCTTACAAGTTTGAGATAACCTACTCTTGTCACTAGGAACTTTTGAGTTTTGTGCATGTATATTGTAGATAAAAATATTGACATACTGAATTTAGGTTCTTATTCAAGTCCCTTTGCTTGTGCACTGTATATTATTTAATATAATGGATTTATTGGTTATGCCTGCATGCTTCTGATTCTTGAACCTGATTGTTGTTTCAAGGCAATAAGTTGTGAATTATTTTTGACCTTTTAACCATTTTATAGGAGGCCTTGTAAGCTTACCACAGAGGAACAGAAGGGAACAACTAAATCAATTTATATTGATAAGTTCCAGAGTATGACATCTTTGCTTGGATGGAATACAAACTTGAAATGTCCTTAAGGTTTTTTCAAAAATAGGGAGTAATTTTAAAATGAGTATTACAAAATATAATGTACTAGATTAAGCTTGGTACTTAAGATTGTTAATTATTCAGAATTCTACATCTAGACAAATTTTATAGATTCTCAGTTGTAATATATGTATTTGTAGGTGATGCTGCATATGTATGAGATCTCTTGAAATCAACCTGTGGTGGGTTGAATAGTAGGAAGATAAGGTTCATATCTAAACAGATGAAAGGTAAAGGGGTTGGGTGGTTGTTGCTGCAATTTGATAACTTAAATACTGAAATTTCTGGACAGCAACTAGAATAATTAGAAAAATATTATTGGAGACAAAAGGTAAACAGTAGCATAAATATGTAGCAAAGAATACTTTCAGCAAGGAAAACAAGTAAAGAAATGGACAGGAAAAGGGGGAGGGGAGCAGGGAGTGTAAATTCTGTTCCACTCTTTTCATTGTGAACATGGTTTTCAAGGCAACCACGGCAAGGCTAGGTGACAGATTGACTGTTAAATCCAGTCAATCTGTTTAATCCAGAACCATGTAAACCCTTCAAACAGGAAAAACAAGAAAAGACCAGCTCTAGTTGACATTATTCAGAAAAGATGCTGGTCAAGGAGCAGTTGATGAATGGGGGTGAAGCAATTTTAATGAATATGATACAAACCTTCATGGTATCTTATGGATAAGTCCAATCCAGGGATCCAGTAGCTAGTATTATTCCTTGTGTGAACAGACCAACATTTTGAATTTTGATTATGCATGAATGCACCTATCCTGGTCAAGGTTGCAGGACTATGGATTGTTAACTTTGGAGTTTGGAGATAACACCGATGCTTGTAGATAGGGCCACAGCAGAGCCCTAAAATGGAGAATTCTTTTCATGGATTTGAAAAGCTGAGAATGCACTTGTATTGATCCTGGTGATTATTGCAATTAACTCTGCTTACAGTGAAGATGCCCAGGTATAAATCTTACATTCAGGATCTATAAAGTATAAACTATCTGACCTACTAGGGAAGGATAGTGGTATTTGATCAGTTCTTGTCATCACACTTTTTCTTTACACAGATGGTAGTGAGAGGCTATTAGTAACAACTTTTTTTTTTTTATTATTGAGGCTATTAATAACATTTTGGAAGCAACAATTGACCATTACATGGAGATTAAATCAGAAATTGAAGGTCATGTTCGTTAAGGAGCAAGGTGGGTCAACTTGCTCCTTGATGAACATTTGTCTATGATGATCCTCTCCTTGATGAAGATTGATCAATTTCACTGCATAAGTTATGGTAATAAGTTTTTTCACCATGGTAGAGGAAGGGGAAGAGGTAATAGGGATCAAAGGCAATATTATTTCCTTAGAGGTTTTGGTGGGTGCATGCCATCACAGAAGATTGAGAAATTGTGATATTGAATCGATTTTTTCTTTTGTGGTTGTTGGCTGGTTGCCAATTCTATTGGTCTGGTCTGGATTTTACCGATGATTAAGGAATACCTCAAAGTTGAGATCACATGACTTTGTTATTTTGATTTTATCCATCTTAGTTTTTCTGTGCACTGGTGAATGGTGATTGCTTTGAATGATTGATAGTTGCTGCTTGGTGGTTTGCTTTTTTGCTTCTATATTTCCCTCTTTTTAATTATCCTTCAATCTGAGCTTATCTTGAGTTGATGTGGGGTGGGGTTTTTCCTTTATTCTCCTTTTCTTTAGTTTTAATTTTCTTTTTACCAATCAACCAAAAAAAGTACTGGTAAAAAAACAATCAACTATAAAAGTAGAGAAGGGGTGGGGTGAAGGAAGAACTGAGATCTAGAAAGCATTTCATATGGTTAAGAATTGATTTATTTCATGATTAGTCATGATACAGTCTACCTCAGAAGAGTATATCTTTATTGCACAAATACACTGACATATTATTCTGTTTATTTATTCAGATAGTAAGTGATCACGTATCTAATAAAAAAGTTTACTTGTATTAATGGAAAAAAGTATGAGCAGGAGCTATTTATGGGGTTAAAGGTGTAGAAAATATAACTATCATGATCTTATCTACCCATGGTGTATATTACAGTGGACTAAAAAAACGAACAAGTCACCTCCTCGAAATCTTTGCAGACTGAATGACTGATATCCATGAACAAGCTGTAAATGAGCCAAGCCTGAATTGGTTCTATAGAGTTCACTGTGCCTAATCATCTTGATTTTGTTTTGGTTAGTTTTATTCATTTTCTTGTTCAGTATTTAGGTCCTGTACTTACATCTCATGGTCATTAGATTGAAGAAACTGATGAAGCAAGGAAAAAGTTCTCAAATGCCAAGTCTATTTCATCAGCCCAATTTTTTGGGGATCAAAATAAAGCAAGCGAAATGGAAGCTCAAGTCTCATTGCAGAAGTTTTCGGTATGTGTATTCTCTGATATGTAATTTCTTGTTGGAAGAAGCAACTTGTTGACTGTAATCATGAATATAATATTTGTTAGACTATTCTTCTCTTTAGAATCTCGTATGATATATTTTGGTGGAGATTGGTTAAGTTGGTTGACATTTTCTCAAGGATGTCTGACTGTAACCATGCATCACTTTTGTAGAGCTCAACAGCTATCTCTAGTACTGATCTCTTCGGTAACAAAATAGATGATTCTCAACTTGACCTAATAGCAGCTGACCTCATCAACAAGCTCTCTTTCCAGGTAACTGTTGCTCCCTCATGTCTGCTTGCTGTTGATGAACTGGAGGTTTTGCTCTCCAAATCGGATTCACTGTGATGATGAGAATGTTCTTAATGTTCAAGAAAATTACAATGTTATTTATTTATTTTCTTAATCAAGTTACTTTTTTTGGTGGAATAATCAAGTTACTTTGGTTCTAAAACTATGCTTGTTTTGGCTTAATATTTTCCTTTTCTTCCCAGGCATCACAAGACATATCTTCCCTTAAGAATATTGCAGGAGAGACAGGGAAGAAGCTCACTTCTATGGCTTCTAGTTTTATATCAGATCTTCAGGATAGAATCCTCTGATGAATGACTTGTTATTGCCATCATCATCATCATCACCATTAGGATACTGGTGTGTGCATGTTCAGGAATGTCCGAAGAACTTATTACAAGTATCAGAATGTAGTGAATGTTAAAAGAGTAAACTGCAAATTCTTTCAGAGAGAAAAATAAGATTTAAATTTTGCTGCCTCCTGGGTTGTTATTGGCTTTTCTTGTGGTCAGAGAGCAGTGTTTTAAGTGAACCACAGAAACATTTCCGCTCTTATATGTTACTAGGTTGTATTTAAAATGGGGAAGTGCAATCTCTTACAGTTTGCATCTTTGGACGATCTTAGTCTGGCACAAGACATATTTCCGCTCTTATATGTTACTAGTTTGTATTTAAAATGGGGAAGTGCAATCTCTTACAGTTTGCATCTTTGGACGATCTTAGTCTGGCACAAGACATGTATTACCTTATTTAGGATAGACCAGTAAGACGTTTTTGAGACGGTCTTGTCTGTTATATGGACCAAGTTAATACAAATTTCTTGACATTATTACAATGCTTTAGAGTTTAGACTTCGCAGCCACAACACTGGTAATTTGATTCTGTATTTTAGAATTGAGCGTAAGGGTCACTGAACAATTTCTATATTGTCTGTGGTGGATGTCGAACAAAAATGGGTATATGGTGTTCTTTTATCAAATATTATCAAAATATTCCAGTGTGCATTTTCACTTTGCACAGGCGAGACAAGAATTAGATCAGAACTTTGTTCTTGTAGATTTGCCCCAAACTAGATAATGAGATTGCACACAACGGAAACGGCCCAAAATTCATAGGGTAATGCAGCAAATTTGCAAATGTGATCAACATAGCAATGTTTTAAAAACTGGCCCAGATGTTGAACCATTTTTGCCTGAGTCGTGGGTCACCAGTTCAACTGTCTGGGTTGAATGGATCAACCAAGGTCATGTTAGAGCTTTCTCTGTCTTTTTCACAAAAATAGTGACAGGAGTTTACATCTACGCCCGACAATGCCCCACAGCACATCTTCACCTTGTATTGAGAACATTTCCCAATAACAGGAGATGATGAGACATCAGTGGGAGATGTTCCCAATACAAGGTGGAGATGTGCTGTGGGGCATGGTCGGGCACAGATGTGAACTCAACACAGATGTCAAAAGGTTATCTAAGATTAAAAAAAAAATACTATCATAATAAAAAATCGAAGTGCAAAGTTATGGGTTCTAAAAGCTTGCATACACATTTAGTGTGCAACCCATAACTCAATCACCAAGTTGAACTAATCAACAATCCAACCACCCAAGTCAGGCACTAAACATAACTGCCTTTGAAAAAATTTGAAACACTTAAATTATCCCATTCAAAGTTCAAAATATCAACATGTATCTGCCCATATCAGCCAATACGTATCAGCCCATATCATTTTCATTTTTTCATTATTTAACAATATCTTTTGATTGTTACTTGTAATGCTTCTCCTTCATTCTTGCCAGTTTGTTATTTTTTCACCTTTTGTAAGATATAATGCAAATTGCAGATTATTCATGTTTTTGACTTGTTTTCAAAATTCATCATAGATACATAAAAAAGGGAAGAAAAAATCAAAAGAACAATAATGCTTTAACTATTAATCCATCGAAGTGTGACCACTTGTGTGCGGAGTGCTGATGTCGAATCCAATCTACCCAACCCGAAAGAGCCCAGACCTCAGTCCAGAAGGATTTCTTCTCGTCGATTAGCCAGTCTCACCGTTGAGCCTTGACATGACAATGCAAATTTGCGATGCACCATCAGAACTGTGGACTGCAAATACTGACTACCATTTTCTCACATAATTTGAATAACTCAAAATTGTCCAAAATAGAGCTATCATATCCTTGTCTCAGAATCTGACTTTAACCAACCAAAAACCCATTATGATGTAACATCAGTTTTGGAAAGGGCAGGTATTTTGTAACTGCGCATAATCTAAAAAATTGGAGACATGCACAGACGGCAACAGGGACAACACTATACAGACGCAAAAATAACTACCCACAATTTCTACAACCCATGGAGGGAAAACAAAAACAGAACCTGCAGCAGATATAACTGCCTTTCACTAGGCATCTTGGGTTAGTTGAGAAACTGAATTATCGACCTTTACTTGGATATGTTGTCTAGCGAAAATCCCCAGCTGTAACAGCACGCGTGATAGATTGGGAGCTGAGCTTCCTATAAGTAGTCCTATTGGCATCCCTATCTCGGTGATCTTCCCAACGTGACACTGTCCGTCTCCTTTTCCTGTCCAAAGAACCATCACTGCGGGATGTCTGTAAAGCAGCCATTAATCCATTTCTCCGTGAACTAGGCATTGTTTTGGTCAGTTTAAGTAGCTGCTTCTTCTTAAACTCCTCCAGAGCATTGTTCCCAGGCCTTGTACAAGGTAGCCTTTCCTCTGATCTCAGATGGGCACGTGGAATACTGTAGCTCTTTTCTGCCAAAAAAAAATGATACCTTCAATTTGTTATTGTTTTTTTTTTTTGCCTTACCAATATGCAATTGTAAGTAGAAGTATAAAAAAATATCAAGGCATGGATGGATATCTCAACCTGAAGGACCATCTGAGTATATATCAGGGCTAGGAGATCTAGGAGGTGGCGTTTGAGGACAGACACCAACATTATTTCTGCTTTCCTCAGGCTTGCTACAGCAATTATGGTCTTGACATGGATAAGATGTTCTTTCCTCATCATCATTAGCTGCATCAAACACAGTGAAGCTACTTGCTCCAGGAGGAAGAGTATTAGAAACTTTACCCACATCATCTCTAGCTCCATTTGCCTCTCTACAACTATTTTCCTTGAGAGGAAGTGGAATACACAGCCTCTCTACATCTAGAACAGACTTCGGGGAAGTAGAGGGACTGTTTGTATCCATGCATGGCTTCAGTGTTTCCATTAAACTTGAAAACCAGGGTGAACCATGCCTTGCATAGAATAGAATGTAGGCCTCTTGAGCAAGGACAAACTCCTGTGTAACTCTCATCACCTACAAAACACAGAAGACTTTTTCAAAATCAGTTTCAGGAAAAAGATATGACATAATAAGATCTCAACTAAATCTATTAGTATATTGATATAGTTATTCAGTACCCCAAATTAGTACTTCCAGTGAGTCTTACTCAGGGTTCTAAAATCCAAGTACATCATGCACATTTAAAAAAGATCTTAGGCTCAGTTTGGAAGGAGTACAAATACAAATATGTAAAGTGCCAAACGTTGTATTTTGTATTACTTTGCATGTATTTGTACTATACATATTTGTATTGATACTCTTTCCAAACTGAGCCTCAATTCCTCTTTACTAAGTTATAAATAGAAAAATGCTAATCCTACCCTAGCAAGTAAAATTAGAGATGCATTCTCACCATTGCCTTTACAGACTTTTAATTACCAAACACCAATATGAAAAGACACCGCCCTTGACATTGAAATGTGCAAAAAAGAACAATGACGAAAGTAGATTCTAATCATATTCAGGAGGATACAATTAGCATACAATAGAACAACTCAGCCTTAACCCCAATTATTTGGAGTTGGTTACATGAATCCAGTCCTAAAATTCAGCTCCATCAAGAGCCATGTTTTCTGTCAAATTGTGAGTCCTCAAATCACAAAAATATAATTAGCATCCCTCTTAGAAACTATTACCTTTGAATCATCCAACCTGTGCCATGTGTTTGGAGAGGAACGAATGAAGCAGTAATAATGTCCAGACCAAGGTGTAAATCCAATATGCACTACAACTGCATATAATTCATACTTTAAATTAACCTGTCAAAAATGGCATAAACATAAAAGCTTATTTATCCATGTACTGGAAAAAAAGTAATGGAGGATGAAAGGTACCATTTAGTATTAAAGTTCTCTACAGCCTACAAACCAAATAGTATAACACATGAACCATGTGCAGAGGATATGCACCAATTGGATTTTTATTTTCCAACAGAGATGTTCAATAGATAGGATAGGATGGACATGATCATCCAACTAGGCCATCAATAGACCTGTTCATGGGCCGGGTGGCCCGACGGGCCGTGCCAGCCCCCAGACGGGCTTGAACATGTTTATAGGCCCACAGGCTTAAACTCAGGCCAAAAAGCCCAGCCCACAATAAATTCGAGCCAGGCTCGGGTTTTGTCAAAATAGCCCGACCAAGCCTGACCAAAAATTAGAATTAAAATGGGTTATGTGATTACGTCCATTTGAATAAATTTTTTGATTTAAGAATGCAAAACTGTGTTTTAAAACGTAAAAGAAAGGGAAAAAAACCATCTTGTAGGCCCATTGTTCATTTAAATAGGAAAAAAATCATCTGAATTTTTAATTCTAATTTGAATAGGGAAAATTGTAATTTTTTTTATTCGGTCGGGCTTCGGGCTCAGGCTTTGGGCTTTTTATCAGGGCTGGGCTTGGGCCCAAGTTAGAGAGCCGTTGGTCAGGCCAGGCTCGGGCTCAGGCTCGGGCCTAGCATATTTCCATTAATGATGAGTAAAAGCCTGGCCTGAGCCCGGCCCGGCCCGGCCCATGAACAGGTCTAGCCATCAAATGGTAGGGTTCAAGAACCATCCACATCCCTTTCTACTGCTATAGTCTATGTTTCACCGTTCTCATACAAGATTATGTTGAAAATATTTCAATAATATTGAAGTGGGTGGCTGGACATCTAGAAACTTACATTATTCTTTTGATCACAGCCAGTGTAGGGATGCAAGTCCAGTTCCAATGGGTACTCCACATGCTTGTCAATCTTCTCAACATATGAACCATCATTCTTAAATCTCTTCAAATGAAATGCCGCAACTAAGGGGGCTTGGTCCAGGGTAAGCTGCTTCTCTACTGATACTTTCTGCTTGCAGTTTTCACAGGTGAATCTTGTCTCTGGATCTTCAATGTTTTCAACCTTTGTAAAAGATTGCAAAGCATTTGGTAGTGTATCTACATCATCAATCTCCAAACTTAGATCGATCAGGGGCTCAAAAGTGTCTGAACGGTGACTACAGTTGCAACATCGAAGCTGAAGTTTTCACAAAAAAATAATAATAAAAATGGCAATCCAAAGGAAAGGCATTACTCAATTTTAGACAAAAAAAACACAAATTCCACAAGTGGGAATAGAGCTACTTATGATCTAAACGCTAAGGTAAGTAAAGGACCATTACCCAATGTTAGTCCCTGATATCTGGAGCTTTGGGAGGGGTAGACTAGATATGGACCTAACTTTTGGGGATAAAGCTATTTATCATCTAAGCTTTAAGGCAAGTAAATAACTCAAAAACCCCAAATTGAGGCAAGAAGCTACTATAAAGGGGAGGACTGGGTGTCCCGTTTCAACTCATACCTGACTTTTTAGACGACCACCAAAAATCTGCTTAACAAAAGTAACCTCTTGCGAAGGTAAATTTTGATTTTGCAAGGTAGGATCCAAACAGCAGCTGTCAAGCCTATCCAGCAAGCATTGTAGAAATTCATGGGCATCCTCCTGCTCAAATCTCCGGAAAGAGGAAGATAAATCTGGATGATTTCAGGTCAGGAATCACAAACTCAGAATAGAAAGGTTTTTTAACAAAATTTGGCATATTATGACATCATAAAAATTTATTCAAATAAAATTGGGCTTGCGAAAGAGGGAGATATACAAATTTATTAGCAAACACAACAATCCAGCATGATGAAATTAACAACAATTAAATGATGGTTCAAACTCAAAACTAGCAGCATGATAACAAGATCAAAGTTAATGTCATGTTATTAATACTCCAAATGAAGAATATCAAACTAAAGCTGGATTAGAGCCCGATGGGGAATAAAGAGAAAATGCAAGCTCAGGAAACCGTAAAGATAAGTAGAAAAGGATACAGCTCAAATTGTCCACCAATTTTGAGGGCGAGATAATCCGTCCAGATGAAGCCAAGGAGAGCTCAACGTGGTCACGGAGAGCACATAAAACACAAAACTCTTTACTCCCGCCTGCAATTTCACCAATTTTCCAGTCAGATACCCCAAATCACAACAAACTATAAACAGAGAATAACATTAGGCAGAGTAATTACGCTCGCATGGAGTTGCATGATTGCATGAACGAAGACCCTGCACAAGTGGGACCGTGTGGGTGAAACACTGAAGAATTGCATTGAGAAAGCAAGTGTTCCCGAGATTTTCGAGACCCGCACCCTGGAAGGGACAAAACATACAAAAGATTACCCAAATTAGGAAGAAAACTGAGAAGATGGAAGCAAATTATGCAACAAACGAAAAAACAACACACCATCATAGAAACTTCTCCATAGGAAGATAGGGAGTAAGAAGGGTCAGAGTAAGCAAAGGGCCTCTTGGGAGACAAAGGTCCGATGTCCGCAAAAGAATTGGGAAGCGAAGATGGTGAGGCATCACCTGAAGCATTAACAAGAACCGACGAATCAGCATCTAGGGTTTGCGCCTGAGGACGCAGAGGCGAAGAAGGCAATGTAACATCATCTAGGGTTTCTTGATGGGAAAGCGGAGGCGGAGAAGGCAATGCAACATCATCTAGGGTTTCGGCCGTAGGAGGAGAGGAAAAAAGGTGGCCGTCATCTAGGGATTTTGAGGGCCCGGACTCCATGGAGATGCAGTAGTAGGCGGGGAAGAAGATGAAGAAGAAGAAGAAGATGGGTAGAGCTTAGAAGAGATCGTGGTGGCTGGTTGGGTTGAAGAAGTGGTGGTGGGTTTGTTGTAGGGCTTTGGCATTGAGGAGAAGAGAAGTTTCCATTTTATGGTCAAGGTTTTGAAAAGGGAGGGAAAACTCGTTAACCGCCATTTGTTTTTGTTTTTGGGGTTTCTATTTTGGCTCTCTAACTAAAATCTGAATTTCTGAAAAGGAGCGAATCGAATCAGTGAGAGAGAAACTGAGAGAGAGAGAGAGAGAGAGAGTGAGAGTTTCAAGTTTTAACTGCTTCGCTTTCGTAGTTTCTACTTTCTACTTTCTACCATCTACTGTCTTGTGGTTGACTGGTTGCGCTTGCGAGGCAAATGTGAAATCACCGTGAGCTTGGGTCGATCCCGGTCCATCTGTTGAACGGTCTAGCGGTCGGGGCTAAAGGGCGGTCAGAACAGGTTCCCTTAATTTTTTTAATTTGTCATGTTTTTTCCATGTGGAGGGAATGAGAGATAATAAAGCCAATAAGAACTTTCCACCACCACCAAGTGGGACGCTTTGTAAATTATAATTTGTAATGTAAAAGCACATCATCCAAAGGAGGCTGTAGCTAGCCACACTAAATCATAACTCTTTAGGACTTTCAAAGGTATGCTACACCAATGTTGCACCAAATCATAACTCTTTAGGACTGTCTAAGAAAAGGCGATGACTGAGGGAGAGTTTCTGATTTGCTCTCGACTCCAGAGCGCGTCTCACACCAACTACACAGTAAATCGCAGCAATATATTGGGAACATCTTGTAGTATAAATGAAGTAAATTAAGACATGATGAGAATAAAGTAAAACCGAAAACAAAATTAAACGCGAGTTTGCATTCTTTTCATTTGTATTCCCAGACCATCTTGATTGGGACGGTCAAGGACGCTCAAGGTGCAAGACTTTGCATTGCACATATTCACCTCCTTAGACCATCCCCCTTCTTGCCCCAATGCATACTACGGCTGATCCTTGCCCTGAGGACTCCAAAATGCATCGGTCAGACAAGGACAAGGTGCGACTTGATCAAGAAAAGCAACAAACTTCAAGAAGATCGAGCTCATCAACTTGGTTACGCGAACATGACAACCGCAGTAGAACTCATCAGTTTGCTCGGATTCCAACAAAGAAAAGGCTTGACAAGTGGACGTAGCAACCAGTCTTTGTCATCGAGTCCAGCTCAGTCAAAGATTGCCTGGCAGAGCCCAAGAAGGGAAGAGCCATGCCTACTGCAATTCCAGACGACAGGGACGCAGAGATCCGAGAACTCTAACAGCGGTTGATTGAGTTGGAGAGCAGCTAGGCTCAAAAAAGCACAGCCCCTCCCATGATCCAACCAATGGATCCAAACAACCAACCCGCCAAGGAGCAGCCCTTCACCCAAGAAATTGTGGATGAGCTCCCCCCTATCAGCTGGTGAGCACTACAGTTTGAGAGGTACAACGAGAATGGAGACCCCAACGATCATCTTGAAGTCTTTAAAGCCCAGATGATGCTGCATGACCCGACATGGTACTCTTCCCTTCCTCCGTGCTTTATCTCTTCTTGAGAGCAACTGGAGAACCAGTTTCTGGCCCAGTTCACGACCAGTAAAAAACACTAGAAATTTTTGGCGAGCCTCATGCAAGTGCAACAAAGGAAGGGAGAGTTTCTCAGGGAGTATCTCACCAGGTTCACCACCGAAGCTTTGCAAGTCCAGTCCTTGAACCAATCAGTAGCATTCACCGCCATCCAACACGGCCGCTGCTCCTCTCCCTTCAACTTCTCCATCTTAAAGAATCCACCTCAAATCATAGTCGTGCTGATGAACCATGCACAAAAGTACATCAACGCAGAAAAAGCACAAGCACAACAAAGAGACGAGATCTCGAGGAGCGTAAGGTAGAGAGGGCAGACCAGGACAACAAGTGACAGGATCGACAACTAGATTGGAGGCTTAGGGAACCGCCTCCAACCTTCAAGAAATTCACGCCGCTGACTGCACCGCGGTCTGAAATCCTAATGCAAATCCATGATAACAAATATGTTAGGTGGCCCAAGAAGAGGTAGACTCAGAGCAACAAGAGGAACTACGACAAGTACTGCGAGTTCCATCGAGACCACGACCATGACACCGACAACTGTCACGACTTGAAGCACCCCCTCGAGGACCTGATCTGGCACAACTACCTTGGGGCATTATCGATATAAAAGAAGATAGGCTGAAAGAAGAACTACGCCCTAGACCCCCAAGCCAAGCTCCCCTGGCCAGAGTCATTGCAGTGATCTCAAGAGGGATGGCCTTTGGAGGGGAGAGCAACTCAAATCGAAAGAGATGCACGACTGCTCGAAATCAACAATAGAGAATAGAAAAAAAGGCAAGACTCGATCACGTTCACCAAAGACGACCTTAGGGGCGTCCAAACCCCGCATAACGACGCCTTGGTGATCATATCCGAGATAGCAAACTATGAAGTTTGGCACATCCTAGTAGACACAGGGAGCTCAGCTAACATCATATTTGAAGAAGCCTTTGATCAGCTCAACATCGGTAGAGATCGCCCCACACCAGTCAACACTCCCCTGATGAGCTTCTCCGGGGAGTCACTCATGCCTACGGGGAGGATCACCTTGCCCTTGTTGATCAGAGATGGTGAGATTACTTCCACGGCAATGGTGGACTTCATCATTGTCCAATGTCTTTCTTCCTACAAAAACATCATTGGTCGACCGACCTTGAATGCCTGCGAGCCTCTGTCTCTACATTCCACCTTGCCATGAAATTCCTGACCCCATATAGAGTGGGAGTGGCACGTGGAGATTAGAGGGCGGCACAACAATGTTACCTGATGTCTTGTCGAGGAAAGCAACAAACTGTAGAGACGTTAACCACAAAGAACATAGACCTACAAGAAGAGCTGAAGACATAGCATGGCCAGCCCATCGAAGATTTGATACAAGTTCCGCTCTCCAAGGAAGACCCCGAGAAGACAGTCCAGGTTGGATCTCTCCTAGATGATCGTGTTTGGGATGGCCTAATATAACTGCTGAGGGACCATGCTGATGTGTTCGCTTGGTTGGCAGCGGATATTCCATAGATCGACCCCAAGGTCATCACCCACCGCTTGAACGCTGACCCATGCTATCGAACAATCGGGCAAAAGAAGAGGAGCTTTGCCACAGAATGGTGGCAGGTGATCAACGAGGAAGTCTAGAAGCTACTCGATTTTGGCTTCATCAGAGAAGTAAAGTACTTGGACTGGCTGGCCAACGTGGTAATGGTGAAGAAGGCTAATGGAAAGTGGAGAATTTGCATCGACTTCACTGACTTGAACAAAGCCTGCTCCAAAGATAGCTTCCCCTGCTGAGGATCGACCAGCTCGTCAATGCAACAACGGGGCATGAACTCCTAAGTTTTATGGATGCATTATCCAGCTACAATCAGATCCAGATGCATCTCGACAATCAGGAGAAGACTGCCTTCATCACAGACCGCGGACTTTATTGTTACAAGGCATAATGCCCTTCGGCCTCAAGAATGTCGGCGCCACTTATCAGCGGCAGGTGAACGAGGTATTTAAGGATCAACTCGGCTGTAATGTTGAAGCATACATTGATGACATGCTGGTGAAGAGCTAGAAGGCCAAGCATCACCTAGCCGACCTAAGAAAAGTCTTTGACACCCTCAAGAAATATAGGATGGAGCTGAATCCGACCAAATGTGCCTTTGGAGTTGGCTCCGAAAAATTCCTGGGGTTCCTGGTTACACAACGAGGAATTGAAGCCAATCTAGAAAAGATCTAGTCCATCCTCGATATGCAGTCACCTCGGACCTATAAAGAAGTGCAACACCTCACCGGAAGAGTATCCGCCCTTAGTAGGTTCATGTCCAAATCTGCGGACTGGTGCTTGCCCTTCTTCAAGGCCCTGAAAAAGATCAAAGACTTCTAGTGGACTGAAGAATGTGAACAATCCTTCCAAGAACTAAAGAGGTACCTAAGCCCGCCATCTCTCCTCACAAAGCTAAAAGCCCTAGGGGACAAGTTGTTGCTCTACCTCTCGGTCGGAGACGAGGTGGTCAGCTCGGTATTGGTCAAAGAGGAAGGTTGGGTACAAAAGCCAATCTACTACACCTGCAAGGTACTCAATGATGCGGACACCCGGTACACAAACTTAGAGAAGGTAGCCCTAGTCACCGTAGCAAGAAAGCTTAGGCCATACTTTCAAGGCCACAATGTTTGAGTACTCACCGACCAACCTCTTAAGCAAGTACTACAGAGACCGGAAACATCTGACCGCTTAGTCAAGTGGAGTGTGGAGCTAAGCGAATTCGACATCAAATATGCACCTTGGCCCACCATCAAGGCCCAAGCCCTGGTCGGATTCTTAGCGGAGTGCACCTTTACAACTTAAGATCCGGCCCCAGCTTCATAATATGGACTCTCCATGTGGATGGTTCATCCAACAAGCAAGGTAGTGGGGCCAGCCTCCTCCTCTTCAGCCTAGATAACACAGTGCTAGAGCACGATCTCAGGTTCGAGTTCAAGGCCTCCAACAACTAAGATGAGTACGAAGCTCTAATCGTCAGACTTCGACTTGCCCTAGACCTTGGTGCTCGACACGTCAAAGCCTTCAAAGATTCCCGACTAGTGGTCATTCAGATCTACGACCAGTTCGAGACACGGACTCTGACCATGGCAAGCTACTTACAAAAGGTGCAAGAGCTCATCCAACAACTCAATCACTTCATTATTTAGCAGATCCCTCAAGTTGAGAACATCCGAGCCGATGCACTCTAAACTTGGCTAGTTCGCCGTGGACCAAGCTCGACCCAATGGTATGGATGAATGCATTGGCCCAGCTCAGCATAGCACTAATATATCTCCTCATCCTTCCTTGTTCAGCAAGGTCGGTCTTGGATGGACCCCATAGTATAGTACTTACAGGATGACACACTACTAGAAGACCGAGCAGAAGCCAAGAAACTTGCACACAGGTCAGCTCGATATTGCCTTATCTAGGGACAACTCTACCATCAGTCACATACTCTTCCCTACTTGAGGTGCTCGAACTTTGGTTCACAAGGCACTCCAGCAAGGTTACCACCAGCCGACCATGAAGCAGGATGCAACCCATCTCGTCCGAAAGTGCGATCACTGTCAAAGACACTCCAATCTTCATCACCATCTGCAGTCCCTCTGAAGCTGATCACCAGCCCGTGGCCCTTCGCGTAGTGGGGAATAGACATCCTCAGACCCTTTGCTACCGTGGTTGGGCAAAAGAGGTTTCCCTTGCACGCATTACCACCCATAATGCCCAAAATTTCTTTTGGCAAGGTATTGTCTACCGCTTTGGTATCCCTTGGGTTCTCATCACTGACAATGACACACAATTCAGTGACTGAAAGTTTGAAGCACTCTGCACCGACCTAAAGATCAACCACCAGACTATAGTCGTACACCAACCTCAGAGTAATGGGCATATTAAAGTGACTAATCGAACCTTGCTACACAGCTTGAAAACCAGACTTAACTAGGCAAAGGGAAGGTAGGTTAAGGAGTTGCCGAGTATTCCCTAGGCATACAGGACTACATCGTGGATGACTACCAGAGAGACACCCTTCAGCCTAACCTATGGGGCTGAAGCCATGATACCCATGGAAATAGGCTCACCAATTCTCCTGACTGAATTCTACAACAAGGAGCAGAGTAACAAAGACCTCCACACAGAGCTTGACTTAGTAAAGGAAGCACAGAGCATTCATCAAGATGGCAGCCCAATAGCAATGAATGGCAAAGTATTATGACTCCAAAGTCCGAAGAAGGGAGTTCAAGACCGGTGATCTCGTTCTTCGCAAAGTCACGCTCTAGGAAAAGGGAAGCTCAGACCGAATTGGGAAGGATCCTATAGAGACATCAAAGTGACTGGACCCAATACCTATAGGCTGGAAGACCTCGATGATAGATCCATACAAAGGAGTTGGAATACCGGGAACCTCCGGATGTACTATCAATAATTAAACATCAATAAAGAGCTTTTTTCTACAAAGTGGTTGTTCAACACACACTACACAACACACACCGCGCGTGCGTGCACACACACACACTATAGGGCACACATCACACACACAAATTGTGTGGCACACACTACATAGCATACACCGTGCAACGCACGTCACCTAGCCGAACTCACAACAATTGGAATGCCCGTGCATCGATTCGCCTGACCCTTGAACGACCAGAGCCTATAATGCACAACTTGACAACGCATAGCCGACCAAGCAAGGTGACTCAGCTGTTGATGGCTACAACCCAAAATGGAGAAGAATGCTCCTACCTCCCAAGGCCAAAGGGCAATCACCGAACTCTGCACACCCTGGTGACGGACTGTTAGATCAGAACTAGCTGAGGAATGGCTGGCTTGCGAAGAGCAGAAAGCTCCCCGAGACCAAGTGTAACTAAGCATCCCCCAAAGAGACGAGAGCTCGGAAAGCACTTCGGTTATCGAAAGCCGACGACTGAAGAGTTTAGCTACCCTTGACCTTGGTCATGATAAGATCAAGGCTTACAATAACTTTTGACAAAATAAGAGAGAAAGGTACAAAAACTCAGAACCAAAAAGCATCCTTTCCATTAATTAAAAAGTTTGTACATGGTTTTAGGCTCGACATACCGAGCCGTTTACATCATTAAAAAAAGAGGGAAAAATGGCGTCAACAAAGCAAAACAAAAATTCAGACAAGCAGCAACAACAGCAAACAGGCACTTCAGTCCTCGGTGGTGTGGTCCACGGCCTCTTAGGGTTCCCTGGGCACTTCTGTAGCAATGGTGTCACCCTCGTTTGGAGTATCAAGGTCGTAAGGCCCCAAGCCTTGCATAGTCCCAGCACTATCAGGAAACCACCGAAGAAGCCTATCCCGATAAAGGTTGAACCTTGTCTTGAAGGACCGTGCCATAAAGTCATGCATCTCATACCGATACTCTTGGAAGGCTTTGAATTGAGCAATTGCCTCCTAACCTGCCCAGGCCTCCCTCTCGGTGACCTTCTTCTTTAGCTACTCCCACATCGCCTTTAACTCGGCGACTCACCCTTTCAGTTTGCAGACAGTCTCAGACCGCTCATTGATGTCGAGCTTCAGCTTCACAACCTCATCTTCTAGTGCATCCGTTCACGCACCAGTCGCATCGAGCTCAGCCAACCAAGCCTTCAAGTGCAGGACCTCGGTATGACTTGCCTCATAGAGGAGCTGCACTGACCGAAGACGGTCGACCACTGCGACCTCCAAACAAGCATTCTACAAAAGAGAAACCAAGTGTTAGCACAACAACTTCAGTCAACCAAAAAGGAAACTAAGTGCAAGCAAGGACTTACCGACTAGTACCGTAACCTAATGCTGGTATTGACCTCTGAAAAATTGGATAAGGTGCCTAAGAATCCTGGCCCAGAATGTCTGGGAGATAGGGCTTTTGAGGCATGGAAAATGGACTATCAAGAATGGGAGGAGAAAAACTCCCTTGCCCGGTGTTACATCATTGCCTCCCTATACAATCCGATACAGAGGCAGTTCGATCATATCAAACTAGCCAAGGACATATTGGATAGTTTAAAGACAATGTATGAATAGCAGAATCGTTCTACTCAACAGAAGGTCTTGAAGTAGTTCATGACTGCACAGATGTCCAAGGGGCAACAAGTTCATGACCATTGTCTTCAAATGATGGGTTACACCAATGAGCTTGAGGCTCTTGGATCCAGGCTGGATTATACGACCCAGATAGACGCCATTCTCAACTCTTTGTCTCCGTCCTTTAATCCGTTCATTATGAACTATAATATGAATAAGCTGAGTGTCAGCATTCAGGAACACAACAATATGTTGTAGAGGGCCGAAGAACTGATTAAGAAGGATGAGCCCTTAGCCCTACTTGTTGAAGCTGACAAGAAGGGCAAGAAGAGGAGGGCAAAGAGAAAGCCCCAGAAGAAGGCCACCAAACCCAAGAAATAGAGGAAAGACAAGGCATCTGATGGCTGTCACTTCTGCAAGCAGACTGGCCACTAGAAGAGGAATTGTTCTCAATACCTGGAACTTCTGCGTCCTGGTCATAGAAACCAATTTGTTGGTAACTTTTGCGTCCTGGTGTATTGACTCCGGGGTTTCAACTCATGCGTGTAACTCACTGCAGGGGTTCAAGGTAAGTAGAAGGCTGAGTGAAGGAGAGGTGACACTTTACTTGGGGACTTCTGCAAGTGTTGTAGCTGCGACCATAGGAACTGTAGAATTAAATTTTAGAGAATGATCGATTGTACTGAAAGATTGTCTTTATGTACAAAGTTTGAGAAGAAATCTGATTTCTGTTTCAAAACTGTGTGCGGATGGATATTTTGTCTTCTTTAGTAATACAATTACTATTAAAAGAAACAATAGATTCATCGCATACAGAGAACTTGAGAATGATCTCTATGTTCTCCATCATTCTCTAGAAACTAACATAGCCGAAACTATGTCGGCTGATATCCCCAAGAAAAGAATCTATGATACAGTTAATCCCGCGTGCCTGTGGCATTACCGACTTGTCCATATCAGTATTGATCGTATCACAAGGTTGGTAAATGATGGTCTTTTAGATTTTCTAACTGTAGAAGATCTTCCCACTTAGGAGCCTTGCCTTTAGGGTAAGATGATGAAACGACTATTTAACGGTAAGCCTGAAAGATGTACATGCACATTTGACCTGATACATACTGATGTATGTGGTCCCCTGAGTGTTAGGACTCGTAACCAGCACGTGTATTTCATTACATTTACTGATGATTATTCTCGGTATGGTTACGTGTACCTAATGAGACACAAGTCTGAATCCTTTGAAAAGTTCAAGGAGTTTAGACAAGAGGTCGAGAAATAGTTAGGGAGAGAAATTAAGACCCTTCGATCGGATCGAGGTGGCGAGTATCTCTCTGACGAATTTAGGGACTATTTGAAGGTCAACATGATAGTATCACAGTTGGCTCCTCCTGCTACACCACAACTTAACAGTGTTTCAGAGAGGAGGAATAGGACTTTATTGGATATGGTCCGATCAGTTCTCGTATACTCAGAGTTGCCCACATCCTTTTGGGGATATGCATTAGAGACTGCGATATATGTGCTGAATCGGGTTCCAACCAAATCGGTTCTGAATACTCCATATGAACTTTGGATCGGAAAAAAACCAAGTGTCAGACACTTGAAGATTTGAGGTAGTCCAACACACGTTAAAAGGACGAGTGCGGACAAACTGGAATCCAAGACCAGTCATTGCCTATTCGTAGGCTACCCCAAGGGCTTTGTGGGTTACCTATTCTATGACCCAAGAGAACATAAGGTGTTTTGTAGCTGAAATGCACATTTCTTGGAGGATGACTTTATCTTGAACAATCAGGAAGTTGTTCTTGATGAGGAGAGCTCAGGGGCAGTGGGAGGTGTTCCATAGGTTCCAGGTATTGACCAACCTAGAAGATCTACCCGGGTATCCAGGCCACCGGTCCATTTTGGCTATGACAATGATAGTTACCTGGTGGAAGCTATGGCTAGTGAGGAGGATCCCGTGACCTATGCGGAAGCTATGTTGGACATAGATTTCTTGAAGTTGGTAGATTCCATGAGAGCTGAGATGGACTCAATGGATACCAATGGAGTCTGGACTCTAGTAGATCCACCCCTCGGGGTAAAAACAATTGGTTGCAAATGGTTCTATAAGAGGAAGAAGGGCCTCGATGGTAAGGTTGAGACCTACAAAGCTCACTTGGTGGCAAAAGGGTATACTCAGAAAGAGGGCATCGATTATGAGGAAACATTTTCGCCCGTGGCCATGCTTAAGTTCATTAGGATCCTGCTAGCTGTAGCAGCATACCATGACTACAAGATTTGACAAATGGATGTCAAAACTATATTCTTGAATGGAGATCTTACTGAAGATAATCTACATGCAGCAACCGCAAGGTTTCATAGCTGCGGGTTTGGAACACATGGTATGTAAATTAAATAGATCCATATATGGACTTAAGCAAGTTTCTAGAAGTTAAAACATTCGGTTTGACTCTACTGTCAAAAGGTTTGACTTTGAGCTGAATCTGGAAGAGCCCTCTGTTTACAGGAAGTTCACTAGGGATAAGGTTATGTTGTTGGCTTTGTATGTAGACGACATTCTACTCATTGGGAATTATGTAGGAAT
This sequence comes from Nelumbo lutea, assembly GCF_056320005.1. Taxonomy (NCBI): domain Eukaryota; kingdom Viridiplantae; phylum Streptophyta; class Magnoliopsida; order Proteales; family Nelumbonaceae; genus Nelumbo; species Nelumbo lutea. The sequence goes on from NC_142684.1 coordinate 211,785,724, forward strand.
GTTGACTACGGTGAAAGTATGACTTTCACAGCAATTCTCCATGAAAGATCTTGGAGAAGCCTCCTATATACTGGGTCTTCAACTCTATAGAGATAGATCGAAACAGATAATAAGATTATCTCAATATGCTTACATAGACAAAATTGTCAATAGATACAGCATGGAGAACTCCAAGAAGGGAAATGTTCCTTTTAGGCACGGAGTCACTCTCTCCAAGAAGATGTCTCCCAAGACTTCTAAGGAGATTGAGGACATGAAGGATGTTTCCTATGCCTCAACCGTAGGGAGCATAATGTATGCCATTCTGTGCACTCGTCCTGACATTGCTCAGGCAATGAGTGTGGTAAGCAGATTTTAGGCCAACCCAGCGTAAGAGCACTGGACCGCTGTGGAAAATATACTTAAGTACTTTCAAAGGACAAAAGAGTTTTGTATGGTATTCGATGGTAGTTCACTACAGATCCAGGGGTATACTGATGCCGATTTCTAGTTGGATCCAGATGATAGAAAGTCTACATCTGGGTATGTTTTCATGATAGGATCATATGTTGTTTGCTGAAGGGGTCCACGGCAAACCACAATCGAAGCCGAATACATTGCCGCAAGTGAAGCTGCCAAAGAAACCATGTGGATGAAAAAGTTCGTTCATGAATTGGGAGTAGTTCCGTCTAGCACATCCCCCATCCCGTTGTTGTGTGACAACAATGGAGCTATCGCTCAAGCTAAGGAGCCACGAGCCCACTCGAAGTCAAAGCACACCGAGAGGAAGTATCATGTACTGCGGGAGATTGTTAGTAGAGGAGACGTCCTGATTCAGAAGGTAGCGTCAGCGGAGAATGTAGCAGACCCATTGACTAAGCCACTCATACAGAAAGGGTTTGAAAAACACGTGGAAAGTCTGGGACTCCGACTTATACGAGATTGGACCTAAGTGCAAGTGGGAGCTGTTAGACAGTGTATGCCGTTAGCTCCAATTAGATTGATGTACATTATGACATTTATTGTAAATGAATAAAGTACATATTTGATTCATGTTATAGTGGTGTGTTTCTGTGTAATACCCTTAAACTGGACACTTATGAAACTCATGTTAGTTTAGAATGTTCATAGCCATTGGATAAGTCTGGGGAGATTTATCCTACTAAGGTTGACACTGATGTGCTGCCAAGTGTTGGGGTGGCCTGTCTCAGCTGCCAGGGTGAGACCCAAGGTACATGCAGTGTAGATTTACTTGAAACCCTGAATTGGACCAGATTTCTAGTATTGCCCTGGACCTTGGTGATTAGTGGGCAAAACTAGGAAGTTACACCTGACCTCTAGACTCGATTATGACACATCACTAGGTGTCGGGTCGGGCTATCTTTGATGTGTCAATCAGTGAGATCCTTAGTGGGGGTCAAAACCTAGACGTTTGGGGCAATTTGAGAATTCATCTAAGTGAGTGGTCATAGTGATAGGATCAGCCCCTTTGTCGGACAATGGTAATGATCGGGAATGCACTCTCTCTGATGGAAACCAAACTGTCGGCAGTTGATTTCAATCGTTGGAATTTTGTTTTGCAAAAATAATATATATATATATATGTACGGTTTCAAAAGATTTGCAAAAGGTTTTAATTCCCGGGATCCATGTGAGTAGAAAGTGTGGCACTGTTCCTTGCAGCCGAGAGAGAGGTCTTCTCTTGTTAGGCAGTGCTTGATCATTAAGGGCTGAGAGGTTAAGTGTAAGACCATTTAAGATAATACCTGATGGGCTAATCTTGCACTTGCCCACAGTCCCCGGGTTTTTTATAAGATGGCTTGGCCCAGGGACCACTTAATGTAAGTGTTGGACCCATGGGGTCCATGTGATGGGCTCAAGGGGGTCATTGAGTCTTTCAGTGAATTCGGCTGGGCCGAACCCATGTGGCTGGTGTGTAGATCAATGCTTGGGTCTCACGCCATACAAAGAAGCCCAACTGGGCAGCAGGTTGGAAACTTGTTAAACACTGAACACTTAATGGGCCAAAAGCCCATTTCGAACTGGGCTGATATGATCACCAATTCATAGGACAAATCCGAGATTCGTGTTAGTAAAAGGATTGGGTCTTTGACCTTATCCACTCTAAGAGACCAAATTCAAATTAGATTTGAATCTGGTAACCTCCTGATAAGATTAGGAGTTAACTAACTTGATTTGCAGATAGGATTAAGATTAACCTTTATCCAAATACTGATTTGGATTGGGATAACTCCCAAAATATTGGGAGGTTTCTTAATCAAGAAGAAAGAGGAGAAACCCTAGCATAAATATCAGATTTCGAACTAGGGGGTTTGAGTAAGCAAGAAACACATCATGCAATCTGAGATTTGATCTCTCACAGACTCTAAAGAGAAGAGACAATTCTGCCCTCTTCGCCCCTGGACTTCTCCTCCTTTAGCTGCCGCCACTACCTGTTGGAAGATTGGATCTTTGCAGCAATAGGAAGTCAAGAAAGCAGTTCTTGACAATAGTCTTGCAAAAAAGACACTAGGATTCGGTGTTCAAGGTTTCTAGAGGGTTCTTGTGAAGAATCCAGTGTGTAGGATGCACCCTGCCGGTTCCGTTCCATCCATAGCTGTGTCATCTTCAGCAGGAGCGGATCTTGGTTACTTCTTTGGGCGTGAACACTAATTTTGGGAGATATTATTTCTCCGGATCAGGTATAATCCTTCCTGTTTCCTTTTGGTTCAGATCTGGTTTGTTTATGGTTCAAGTAGGATCCTTGAATAATGTATTCTAAATTTAGGGAATATGATTCCCAATTGGAAGAAGGTAGGAAATTTTTTTTGAAATTCGCCCCCCATTCCGCACCTTTCTTGGCATCCATTAGATGGATCCTACCATTCTTTCAATCTCCTCGGCCACGTCAGCATCGTGACCCATCTTATCTCTTTAGCCACTTTGGCACCACGTCATGCGGATAAGCGTGACCAAGACAAGTGATCTTCGTATGGATGGGAACAACTCCGTTGGGGATTATGTCTTATCTCGACGACCTCAGCGGTTAATTTCATCCCGACAACCCCGGAAGCCTCATCCGATTAGGACATGGATCTTTGGCTATAAAAAGGTACCTCCCGCTTAAGGTAAATGATCCAACTCTTGATTTTCATATTGTTACTCTACTTGAACCAGCACCGTTCCCTAACTACTCAGCTCGATTACCCACCTTCCTTGACTAACTCACAGCCCATATTTTCTATAGATCTCAGAGCGATAAAAATGGCAACTTTAAGAAATACATAGAGCTGCATAACCAAAACAACAAAAATGGTTTAGGGATAAAATGACAAAAAAAACTTTTGCTTTTGAACAGAAATGGAGGAAGCTACGAAAGGCTTTCACGCGAATCAATTAATTGGGTGGACTAAAAGGAAGAGCGAATAAGAGAATTCATGAATCCGACCATTGCATAGAAAGATTGTGAATTTCAACAAAGGGTTGGTGTGTCCATGTTTGATTGGGTGATCTGGGTCATATTATTACCTCCATTGAAATGGCATACATTATATTAAGATTAAAGATTAATTGGGAAAATTGATTTGAAGAATGAACGTTGCATGTCAAAACAAAACATTGTTCCAAATGTCTAATTTCGAAGGAAAAATAAGATATGACAGTGACCAATAACCTAAATATTTCTGAACGTGATTTCTTAGCTTTTGGCATTTTCTTGATAAAGCGGAGGAACTGAACTGAAAAGAATAGAAAAGATCTATACCCACCAATCTATACATTTGATAGACTTCGAACAGTCTCAATCTTGTTTTACAAAGAATAAAAAATGAAAGGAAAAATTACCCCAATTTGTTTCCATAGAAACCCAAAGCCACACCTGTTTCCCTGCCCAGAAAGCATAGAAGACAAAGGGTAAATAGAAACTCAACCATTCAAAATCTTCAATGCAGCCTTTTTTATCGATTAGTTTCCATCTTCTAAATTAAAAAATTAGGGTGTTCTTCGGTGAAAGTCTAAAAATCCCAGATTATATGGGCTAAAATGTTAAGTAGGCACTAATGTTAATCGATCGCTAACGTTTCTGACCGTTGGGTTTTATTTTGAAAACTTAAAGAACAATGAGGGCAAAAACAACCACAAAAGGGTAGTTTTGAAATTAAAAAATTTATAATTTACATGACATTATATGTGAATGGATTGTAATGACATGCTAACAGTAGGAGAGGACTTTGTCCATCAGAAAACTAAAGGGTATCTTAAATAATTTTTCAAACAATAGGGTAAGTTTGTCTATTTGCTAAATCATACCAGTACTTTAAATATTTAACCATAAAGATTAAAATTACTTGGGACCCGTGTCTTGCATAGGCTTTATTAAGAAAATTTGAAGGAGCTCTATGACATTTCCAGTTTAGTATCCATCTAAGTCCAATTAAAACATTATTTTTTGGATTATATCTAATTTATCCAATCACAATCCAAGTTGCGCATCTAAGTCCAATTAAAACATTATTTTTTGGATTATATCTAATTTATCCAATCACAATCCAAGTTGCGCTTCAGTGAGAGTCGCCAAATTCTTATGCTGTACATAAATTTGTATTCTTTTTTTTTTTCGTATCTTAATGCTATTTTTTATTATTTTTCTAAATTTTATTGGTTTGTTGCTTAGAAAAACCTCCTCTTATATCAATTCTATAAACCACCATTGTGTTTTGATCCTAACAAAAATCTCTCATATAGTTTTAAAAAAAATGCAAATACCTCCTTTCTATTAGCTTTTCAATAACATAGATATTGAAGGTGTGAGGCTTATGCCTTGAGGCGAGGTGTAGAGATTTTGCCTCACGGCTTAAGCCTCACAACTTTGATATGAGGCTTAAGTCTTTGTCAAAATGAGGCGTCTCAAATCTCAAGGCATGAGGTGTAAAAAGGCATAAGCCTCAAGTATCAATGATAATTTAGCAATTTAATGAAAAAAAATTATGCATTTTTATAGTTCAAAATATGTGAAAGAGGCACTTTAAGAATTATAGGCCAAATAAATAGAGTAAAAATAAAAAAACAATAGGGAAAATCAAGTTCTATTAGTTTCTCTTAGTGTTTTAGGAGAGTTCAATGCAAAAAGGACCAATCAAGTTTTTATTTTCTTTTTATTGATTTTTTTTTTTTTGCATAGATCAAATCAACTAAGTCATTTTATTTTTTCTAAATTATTGAATGATCTTAATTTAATATCCAATTGTGTGGATGGTTTTTCATATGCTTTTTTTTTTTTAATTCTAAATTGGTTATTTGAATTATTTGAGAAATTTGCATCTTGAAACATGAAATGTAAAATGTTTGTAGCTGTTAGTTGGTTAGTTATTATTTTTATTTAATGCTTAAATGCCGAAACTTGTTGCTTATAAACTTTTATTTTATGGGTATTTATACCTTATATCATTCTACTTGATATATTATATGTTATTTTTATCAATCTATAAACTTTAATTAATTTTAGTTTTAAGCTTTGAGGCTTATGCCTCACCTTTTTTGGGCCATTACGTCTTAACTACGCCTTTAACCTTTTAAAACCTTGACAGAGTGATTGAGGAGATATTTAAAAAAAGTGTTTTAAAAGAAAACATAGATTAATTAATAACTATAATTTTTGAGAGGTTTTCGGGGAGGGAGAGAGATATTTATAAGTAATTGGGAAGTGAGAACTAATAGGAGCAAGGAAAACCTTGCTGATGTAGCTTAATGAAAATGCTAACAAGGGTGATAGGAATAATAGGAGAGAATGAACGAGTGAAATGAAAAAGGGATAAGGGAAGGAGAGAGTTTAGGAAAAGTCAGGATTAGGGTAATGGAGCAAGAGAGGGCTTTTGATGTGGTCTCTCTCTCTCTCTATATGCCAGTTGATTTGGTTAATTGGATTTTTTGGATTTTAGTTGGATTTTTCGCTTTTCAGTTTTCGTGAGCACCCCTAACAACAGCCAGCGTTGATGCATATGCCATTTAAATAATAAAAAATTCAGAAATTCTCTCCTGGAGAGAATACATGCCAAAAGAATTTTAAACCATGCTTCCTATAAACAAAAATTTGCTTCGCATGGCAGGGGTTGTTTCATCCCGATCTCCAAAAAGGATGCCTGGGATTCTTTCCAAGTAAAAACTCTGAAATCATGTAATCCAGTGGAAACATTTCTTCATGAATTTAACATACATACATAGGATATGTTTTCAATGAATGGGTGGATGCTATGCGAACAGAGTTTTTAGTCATCCGGCGTCTATAAACAGTCCATATCATCATCTAATTATATTCCGCCGTCTTCAGTCACTCCCATGAATGGTTGGCAGCCTTACTCTTTAAATACAAGGAATGTTATTAATTTATTATTACAACATCAATCAACTTCATTACATAAGGAAAGTCTCACTGTATATACAACTAACATCTAACATCTGATAAAACCAAATAGGTAGACATGACTCATGAGCCAGTAAGTACAACAACACTGTTTTCTTTCTGCTAAGTGAGAGAAAACATGGCAGATGTAAACTATTTATTATGATATTTAAGCCATTGTCTCAATCCATGCAAGCTCCGTAAACTATTTTGTTTTGAGTTCAGATTTGGTCCTCACAGGCTTTTATAGCCGTTTTTTATGGAGACATATTCCCAATGCACGGCTGCAAGGGACTACGACGACAGTGTGAAGATGGTCTTGTGGGGACCAAATTCGATTTCCCTTGTTTTAGAGTTCAAATCTGAACAGTAGTTGTGATGTTTTCCAAAAAAACGTGTATCAGGGTTCGTTCTAACGACCTTTATTAGTATAGGTGGGGATTTGCATATGCCTATGTATAAAGTAGCTTCTTCAAATGGTTCATTCCCCAAGGATTGCCATGTTTGATGGAGAATACTTCATTTTAATTTCAAAAACTTCGATCTAAACAAGAACAATCTTAACTCAGGAACTCCCAGAAGATGACTTCTTTTCCAAGTATCCAATGACTCTCCCAAATAGTTCATTCCCCAAGAGTTGTCAGGTTTGATGAAGAATGCCTTGTTTCAATTCCTCCAATTCCAAGAGCTTCAATGTGAACAAGAGCAATTAGATTCAGAACTCCCAGAAGCTAACATATAACTTCTTTCCCAAGTATCCACAGGCTCTGCCTGTGCATGGGGAACATGACGAGGATGTTTCTCTCTTTTATCTCCTTTTAACTGCTTCATCGCATGCTTAAGGGCAGGCATCAAGGCCTCTATGCATTCAGTTGCCGCATTAGGATTACCGGGCATGTTGATTATCTAAATCAGTAAAAAAGAGATCAAATTAAGAGTAGAAATTTACCAGTATCAAGAGATCATATTTCATCATGTTGTAATCACAAAGATGAGAATGATCCGAAAAATTCTTTTGGACCATTATGAAAACTGCCCAAAATTGTCCGTACTTTAATGCCTAACCAATTAATATTACATTGATTTGGTTATATCATCTAATCATCTAACTTCATCATAAGAATCCAAGCCTTGATTTGCCCCTACGTCTTCTTCTAACCCTTCAATTTGTAATAGATAACTTCTTTCTATTGGTGCTGTAAATAGTCAGATCTCCATGTGACAAAACCATCACTTTTTTTTTTTTTTTTGTAACAGTGAAAACCATTTTAATTTACTTTCTCTCATTTTATCACCTATTGAGCCACTCCTATGTTTGCATTTCTAATTATATCCCTTCTACTTTTCCCATTCATCCATCTTAAAATTTCCATTTCTACTACAGTTGGGCATGTTTCTTGACTACATAAGATTCTGGATAAGGGCAGCCCAGTGCACAAGGCTCCCACCAATGGCAGGGTCTGGAAAGGGGCAGATGTACGCAGCCTTACCCCCACACATACAGAGAGGCTGTTCCAAAAGATTTGAACCCTGGTCACTCAGATCGCAATGGATCAACCCAACTGTTGCACCAAGATCCACCCTCATAGCATAAGATTCTGGATGCACGCCTCTATCTTTCCCATTTTGATTTGATTCTGCGGGCAGCTTCTTATTATTATTTTTTTTTGATAAATGGGCAGCTTCTTAATTTCTCTCTCCTTTATCATGGATTATTGAATAAAGGTAACGGAAAGGTCATGTTGAGATATCTCTTGGTTTCCAGTTGTAAGTTTACCCTGATTTTAATGATTATTATTCTTATTATTAAACTTACATTACATATATTCTATATTGGCCTTATTTTAAAACCTATTGTGCCTAAGGTATTTGTCTCTGAGTCTAATTTTGTATTTAATCCTTCTATAGTTTCACCACTTAATACCATGCCATCAAAAAAAACATATACCAAAGGGCCTCCTAAATATGCTTAGTCAATTCATCCGTGACTAATGCAAACAACCAAGGGCTCAATGTTGAGCTTTGGTGAAGTATCATTGTAAATGGAAATTCTAATGTTGAGCTTTGGTTGTTGTACCCACATATGTTCTTGATTAGGTCTGCATACCAATTTGGTACTCACTTTCTAAAATCCACCATATTATCTCTATCATTTTCCAAAACCCACCATATTATATGCTTTTTAGATCAATGAATACTACATGAAGATCTCCCTTTCTCTGAACTTTTTTATCAATTGTTTCTACGGAAAGATGGTTTCCATGGTATATCTTCCAGGCATAGAAGTGAATTGGTTTTCGAATATACTTGTTTCATGTCGTGGCCTCTCTCTCTCCCCCCCCCCCCCCCCCCCCCCCAAAGAGCTCTTTCTCTATTCATTTGGCATGTTCTCTGTTTTAAATAGTTTAGTTAGCCATAATAGGTCTATCTCTCCCACTTCAGAAACTCTAATTTAATGAAGGTACCCTCCTCCACTAGCATACAAGTTTTTCATTTAGTAATTTTTCAAAATAGATTGTCCATCTTTCCTTGATTTCCTTATCTTTTTATCAAGGTTCTTTGGCCTTCCACTTTGATGCATTTCACATGATTTAGATCTCTGCCTTTCCTTTTCTTTTCTTTCTTTCATCTTAGTAAGTTTATAAATTGCATTTATCCCTTTCTGTGCTGAGTTTTAACTTCCTTCTTTTTGTGTTTTATATTCTTACAAGTTTTCTACATTTTTAGTTTTTTTTTCCAATCTTTGTGACATGCTTGTTTTGCTTTGATTATATTTTGTACCTTTTCTGTTCCACCATCAATTTCGTTTGGACCATTTCATTTCTTTTAGATTCTCTAATTGGATCCATGTAAGATATGTATGCTTAATCCTAAACAGATTGGATTTAGATCTGATGAAATTTCAAATTTATGATGTATCAGGTAAAATTCATACCAATTCAAAATTGACCCCCTTAAACTCATAACTACAAATATAAGATGGAAGTATGGGGCAACTTCGGCAAAGAAACTGAGTATATGGCTTATCCAGAACTGGATTGGGCATTAAAGTCCTTCACATGGCAGAAGACCTGACAAAGCATGCTTGATAGCTGAGAAGAAATAAAACAAGATTGCCCTTACCAATGTTGATCCTCTTATTCCAGCTGCAGAGCGTGACAACATAGCAAATGGAGTCACCTATTTCTCATTATAGAAAGATCAAGTCTTCAGTATTAGGAACAAAAGGAATCACGAAGCAAATAAATAAGGAACTATGATGGCAGGAAGATGTAACAATCCTCTTGTTACCCCAAGAAACAATGCCATGAGTGTATGCGTATGATCAGTCATAATTAATTTTATTAGTAATTGATAAAACATTTCTTTGATAGATCAATAATCAAGTAAATATTTACAGCATGATTTTCTTTACATCCATTACGATGGCTAGCCACAGTTAGTCTTCTTACAGTCACTATACATGAACAGTCTCCACCTTTGATATATTACTCCCTAAAACAAGTTTGTCTGATTTACCCCTTTTTTTTGAAGGATAAAAAGATTTTTCATTAAACTGAAAAAGACAGTACATCTCATAACCAATGGTTGCCAAGTTGACAAACCAGATACATATTAGAAATCAAACTGAAAAAGAGTCATTATTACAAGGATGCAAATCAAGAGTGCTCCAAAAACCCTTTTTAGCTAGCCCATCAGTCAGGAGTGTATATATTTAAAATCTAAGTAACCTAACTGTTGAGTGGGAGCTGGAACAGGAGGAACAAAATTGAGAAGTGTTGCACTTTAGGAGCGAGTATGGAGTGTGTCTCCATTTACATGCTCAGCTTTCATTTGCATACCCTACCTTGTAACAAGTGTAATCTCATTCAGCCCAACAAAATGCCCAGTTATAACATCTTTTGAGTTAGTTATCTCCATTTAAACTTTCTTAAAAAAAGGGAAGATGAAAAGAGCAGAGAGAAAACTTGCCAACCTCTCTCTCTCTCTCTGTTACCAATCAGTGTATGTGCGGGTTACTCCCTCCCTCCCTCTCCCTCTATCTCTCTAGGGCCTGGGGGTGCTTGGCACATAACCAATCTTGTAAAGATACATTTAATCCTTTTTCAAAATCAATAGGGCCTGGGGGTGCTCAGCCCCATCTTTTCCCCTTTTTGTTATGTTTCTCTTTTAACTTATCTGTTAGTATATATGCTTGTAGCTTCTCTAGTTGCTAATAATTTTTTACATGCAATTGCTATATTAAGTACTTATCACCTTATAGTGCTGTATTTGACATATTGGAGTTAATAGATTTAAAATGCTACCATCTTTTATATCTGATGATTTACCATGTAGAGGAAAATTAATGTTATTAGTAAGGAGCACTTTTTCCAATTTATATGAATGCTAATTGGAATATATAATTAGGAAAGTAACCTACAACTTAGTTCTTTCTAAAATTCTATTGTCTAGGTGTTCCATTGTCTAGGTGATCACCTATGGGAAGTCCATAAAAAGAGGCTTGTCATTGATATTTCTTGTTTCAAACATCCACCTATAATAATTTTTACATTCTCTTGTTTCTTCTTTCAAACATCTGCCTATAATAATTGTCATTCATGGACATCCCTATGGAAAAGTGCCCATCCCTATAGAATCTTTAAAGGTCAAACCAATCCATCCTGTTAGAATGTTCAAGTCAGGGGTATTTTGGTCATTCTGGTGTATCTTATTGTAAGTGAAATGTCTATTGTATCTGAGTTTAAGTTATGTGTCCCATCTTCTATGAGGGACAAAATTGTCTTTCTTGTAACTCAAGTTTTTTCATGAACAAAAGTCAAGTGGGTCGGCTAGGAGAGTGACTTTTAAACATCCTCTCTTCTAGTCTGGCCGAACACTCTTCTCCTCTCCTTCTTCTTCTTTCTCTTTTCTTTCTTCTTCTGTACTTTGACCTAAAAACAACTAGGGTTTATTCACATGGCATCAGAGCATTAAGGTCTGGTGTTCGTTGTCTTGCTGCTGTCTTCTTCCTGGGTTCGCCGCCAGCTTCACAGTAGGTTTCATCATCCTACAGCTGATCTGATTGAAGACTCGATAAAGGGATGAAAAGGAGTTGTCGTTTTGAGGGCCTGGAGGTGAGAATGCCTCTGGCCGGTGCTGTGGTGGTCGTTGAAGTGGTATACTAGACCCTCTATTCAGTGTACGAAGAGGGCTGGTCATATACAGGTATGGACACTGCTGTCGTGTGTTCAAAAATGGACTGTGAATGCTGATTTTTTTTGTGCTTCGAAAGTTAGTTGTTGTGGTGTTGGGTGAAACTGATACACATATCAGTCATGTTTTTTTTTTTTTTGTGTTTTCTTGCTCACATGTGTGCTGAAAGAAGAGTGGTACACTGCTGATGTCCACGACAGCAGTGGTGTGGTGTTGATTGTGTTGTGGTGGCTGACATATCTATGTTTTTAAATGCTTAAAAGTGAACCCCTAGACCTTGTGTAATCAGTTCTGCAGTATGCAGAACAAGTGTTCAATGAAATGACTGAGTAATTTCAGTAGTGGTGTGTTGGTGGTACATGGTCCTACAGTGTGCAGTCCAAGTGTTTGATGTGTTGACTGAATGATATCAGCTTTAGAGTGTAGTGTGTAATGTGCAGTGGAAGAAAGTGGGTTGGTGGTATTGTAAGTGAGATAAGTCTTGTGACAAGTGTGAGATTGTGGTATATATTCAGAGGAGACATAATTGAGATGGCTTCAACTGTAGTTGGGAATGACAACAAAATAGGCATCATGCTCTCTTCAGATTATCTAAGTGTTCAAATGACATCCATCAAGTTGAATGGTGAGAACTATGTACCATGGGCAAAATCTGTGGAGGTGTTCTTGAAGGCCAAGAGGAAAGTAAAACATGTGAGGGAGGAGAAACCTTCCTCTGATTCTCCTGGGTTCAATGATTGGGAACAAGATGATGCACAGATAATGACATGGCTTTGGAACAGCATGGAACCAAAGATTAGTGTGAACTTCATGTTCCTAGATACAGCCAAAGAGATCTGGGATCATGCTAAAAAGTTGTACTTTGGACAAGACAACACAACTAGGGTATATCAGTTATACCAAGAGTACTTCATTTTGAAGCAAGGAAGTCAAAGCTTAGAAGAGTATCATGCAGGTTTGAGAAACATCCGCAATGAGCTAAATGTGTATCACCCTCTAACATTAGATGTCCGGATCCAACAACAACAACGTGAACAACTTGATGTGACTAGGTTTCTTGTGGGCTTGAAGGCTGATTATGAGCCAGTCAGAGCACAAATATTGGGGGGATCAGCTCTCCCCTCACTTGAAGAAGTTTTTGCCCGTCTTAAGAGGACATCCATTGAGCCAATGGAACATTCTTCCTTCTCTGATAGATCTGGTTTGGTAGTGACTAGAGGGAGTAGTCGTGGAAGTAGAAGTGGTGGTGGCAGCAGTGGTCCTCCAAGCAACTGTGGTGGACACATGTTTAACCGGGCCAGTGGCCGGACTGGAGGTCATGAGTCAGGGGGAGGCCGTGGAAAAGGAAGGGTTAAGGCTCAGAGAAAATGTACACATTGTGGCTTAAAGGGGCACACAGTTAATTTCTGCTATGATTTGCGTGGTCCACCCAACACTTGGGCTAACCATGTTACATCTAAGAGTAGTAGCACAATTACTGAAAGCCAGCAAACTGCACCAACCCCCTCCACACCCACTTGTGCTTCCGAGCAGGAAATGGTGAGTGTACCACGGGCAATATATGAGCAGTTCCTTCAAACATCTCAGCAGAACACAGCTACACTTGCCCATTCAGGTATGACTTGTTTAGTTTCCAAAGCCTCACCCTGGATCATTGATTCTGACGCCTCGAACCATATGTCTGGGACTCCTGATGTATTTTCTTCCCTTTCTCACATCTCCACATCTCAGACAGTTACACTTACTAATGGTTCTATATCTCCTATTTGTGGTGTTGGTGATGTTGATCTCTCCTCATTGTCTTTAGCATCTGTTTTATATGTTCCTAAGTTCCCTTTTAACCTTATGTCTATTAGTAGATTAACCAAGTCCCTTAATTGTTCTGTAACCTTCTATCCTTCTTGTGTGTTTCAGGATCTCAAGATGGGGATGAAGATTGGTGGAGGGCATGAAGCCGGTGGTTTGTATTACCTTGATGGTGGTGGCCCTCCAGTGGCTTTTTAGTCGTCTCTTACTCCTCTCCAATGGCACTGCAGACTTGGTGATCCCTCTCTCAAGGCTTTGAAGCTGCTAGTTCCTTCCTTGAGTCATCTTTCATCATTAGATTGTGAGTCATGTCAGTTGGGAAAACATCATCGAGTCTCATTTAGTCCAAGAACTGATAGTCGTGTCTCAAGTCCTTTTGCTTTAGTTCATTCTGATGTATGGGGTCCAGTTAAAGTGGTGTCATGCAATGGGTTTAAGTATTTTGTAATCTTTGTTGATGACTTTTCAAGGATGACATGGATCTATCTTATGAAAGACCGTAGTGAATTGTTCTCTATTTTTCAGAAATTTCATGCTGAAATATGCATTCAGTTTGGTGTTCATATGAAAATACTTCGCTCCGATAATGCCAAAAAATACATCTCATCATCATTTCAGCAATACCTAGAACATCATGGAATAATTCATCAAACTTCTTGTGCCTACACCCCGCAACAAAACGGTGTAGCTGAACGGAAAAATAGACATCTTCTTGAAACTGCTCGGTCCTTGATGATCAATATGCATGTCCCAAAGCACTTTTGGAGTGATGTTGTTCTTACATCCTGTTTTTTAATAAATCGGATGCCCATGTCAATCCTTGGAAGTCAATCCCCTTTCTCCGTGTTGTTCCCCACTTTGTCTCCCTTTCCTCTCACCCCAAGAGTCTTTGACTGTGTTTGTTTTGTTCAACACTTGGGGCCTGAAGTAGACAAGCTAGATGCTCGGGCTTAGAAGTGTATTTTTCTTGGCTACTCAAGGACTCAGAAAGGGTACAAGTGTTATAACCCTAAGTTTCATAAATCGTTTGTGTGCCCTGATGTCACCTTCTTTGAGTCAGTTCCTTTTTTCTCCAATGCCGGGGTCTCTTCTTCTCCCTCTGTGGTTCCTCTTCATGTTCTGGTTGTGGACCCCCTTCCCGTAGCTCCCACTCCTACTGCAGATGCACATCATATGCCAGTTACTAAAGTGACAACAATGTAATTGACTGACTGAAAAAATTCTTACAAGACCACTTCAATACGAAAGATCTAGGGAAGCTAAAGTATTTCTTAGGAATAGAAGTTGCGAAGTCAAAACAATGGATCAACCTATGTCAGAGAAAATATGTTCTTGATCTACTTGAAGAAACAGGGTTGTTAGGTGCTAAACCAGCAGAGACTCCTATGGAACTCAATGCCAAGTTAAGTGTGGATGCAGGTGAAGAGTTTGATGAACCTGGAAGATACAAAAGGTTGGTGGGAAAGTTGAACTACCTGACCATTACCCGACCAGATATATCATTTACTGTGAGTGTGGTGAGTCAGTTTATGCAACATCCCTGGGTTCCTCACTGGGAAGATGTTCTGAGAATTGTTAAGTACCTAAAGGGTGCTCCAGGTCGTGGTTTGTTATACCAAAAAGGAGGACCTCTTGAGATAGTAGGGTACATAGATGCTGATTGGGCTGGCTCTATATGAAGGGATAGGAAATCCATCACATGGACGCCCAAAGATTGCAGAATAAGGGGGCGAATTTCAAAAATTTTTTCTCTCCCTTCAACTGGGAATCAAATTCCCTATTTAGAAAATCATATTTTCAAGGATCATTCTTGAACCATAAACTGAATCAGATCTGAACCAAAAGGAGTAGGGAGAGATAATACCTGATACAGAGAAGTAGTATCTCCCAATGGAGGTATTCACGCCCAAGGAAGGATCCAAAATCTGCTCCCACTGAAGATGGCGCAGTGCAGGGTGGAGCAGAATCAGTAGTGTTCTTCCAAAAGAACTTGATCCTTCTCAAGAATCACCTGGACGGCTTGTGAATACAACTCCCACCAATCTTTTCTCCAAAAGATTGGAATCAAGATCCAATCTTGATTTATCCCAAGAACTGGAGATCGAACTGCTGTAGGCGGAGGCTGCAGGAAGGAGGCGGCAAGAGAGTATTTGCAGGGAGCAGAATTCTCTCTTCTGTGATTTCAGCTCTGAAGACAATGCTATCTATTGCTTGTGATTGTGTGTCTAAAGGCTGCCGCCCCCTCTTCCTTTTATAGACTTAAAGGGATCAGCTCCTAATCCCATTAGGAGTTGCTAACCCAAATCATATTTAGATTAGAAGTCCCTTTAAGATAAGGGATATCTGCAGATTAGATCAGCCATCTCCTAATCTAATTAGGAAGTTTCCAGATCTAAATCTTATTTAGATCTTGGACTCTCTAAATGGATAGGGTGTGGGCCCAATCCTATCAGCTGATCCATCTCAGAATTCGACCCTTAAGTGACTAATCAAATTAGCCCAGTTCGAAATGGGCTTAAGGCCCATTTAAGGTTATGTATTCATTTAGCCTTCCAAACTGTTGCCCAGTTGGGCTTCCTTGTATGGCATGGGACCCAAACATTGATCTACACATCAGCCACATGGGTTCAGCCCAGCCTTTGTTACAAGGCCTGGCCGAATACACTTATATGGACAGTGCACCCCCTGGAACCCATCAAATGGCTCTATGGGCCCAACACTTACCCTAAGTGGTCATTGGGCCAAGCCACCTTGTAACACCCAGGGACTGTGGACAGATGCAAGATTAGCCCATCAGGTATTATCCTCAATGGTCTTACACTTAACCTCTCAGCCCATAATGATCATACACTGCCCGACAAGAGAGGACCTCTCCCTCGGCTGCAAGGAACAGTGTTGCACTCTCTCTAGTATGGATCCCGGGAATTAAAACCTTTTTCAAATCATTTCGAAACCATAAATATATATATATATATATATATACTTTTACATCTCATATAAAATATATTTTGCAAAACAAATTTCAACGATTGAAATAAGCCGCCGGTAGTCTTGGTTTCCATCAGTGAGAGTGCATCCCCGATCATTACCTTTGTCCAACAAAGGGGCTGATCCTGTCACTATGATCACCCACTCAGATGAATTCTCAGACTGTCCCAACATACCCAGGTTTTGACCCCCGCTAAGGATCTCACTGAATGGTACATCAAAGACAGCCCAATCCGACACCTAGTGCAGTATCATAGTCGAGTCCATGGGTTGGGTGTAACTTTCCAGTTTTGCCCATCAATCTCCAAGGTCCAGGGCAATACTGGAAATCTGGTCCAGTTCAAAGATTCAATTAATCCTACATTGTATGTGCCTAGGGTCTCACCCTGGTAGCTGAGACAAGCCACCCCAACCGACTTGGTGACACCACAATGTCAGCCTTGTCAGGATAGGTCTCCCCAGACCGACCCACTGGCTGTGAACATTCTAAACTAACACGAGTCTCATTAAGTGTCCAGTTTAAGGGTATTACACAGAAACATACCAAGGGAACATGAATCAAATATGTACTTTTAATCATTTACAATAAGCTCATAAAGTACATCATTTTGATTGAAGCTAAGGGTACATAGATGCTGATTGGGCTGGCTCTATATCAGACAAAAGGTCAACCATAGGGTATTGTACCTTCCTGGGTGGCAATCTTGTAACTTGGAAGAGCAAGAAGCAAACAGTGGTGGCAAGAAGTAGTGCGGAAGCAGAGTACAGGGCTATGGCCCATACCACATGTGAACTAGTATGGCTAAAGAACCTACTACAGGAGATGGGTTTCTCAATTGACAAACCCATGAAACTATACTGTGATAACCAAGCTGTTGTTCACATCTCATCCAATCCTATCTTCCATGAAAAAACTAAACATATTGAGGTGGATTGTCACTTTGTGAGAGAGAAAGTGATAAGTGGGGTAATAACTACATCTCATGTGAGCTCAAGAAATCAATGGGCAGATATCTTCACAAAAGGATTGTCTCGGGGAAGAATAGATTACATTTGTAACAAGCTGTGACTATATGATATATACTCTCCAGCTTGAGGGGGAGTGTTAGAATGCTCGAGTCAGGGGTATTTTGGTCATTCTAGTGTATCTTATTGTAAGTGAAATGTCTATTGTATCTGAGTTTAAGTTATGTGTCCCATCTTCTATGAGGGACAAAGTTGTCTTTCTTGTAACTCAAGTTTTTTCACGAATAAAAGTCAAGTGGGTTGGCTAGGAGAGTGACTTTTGAACATCCTCTCTTCTAGTCTGGCCGAACACTCTTCTCCTCTCCTTCTTTCTCTTTTCTTTCTTCTTCTCTACTTTGACCCAGAAACAACAAGGGTTAATTCACACATCCCAAGGCCCAAATATTTCACAATAAGTAGTCATTAGCTTGTCATTGACATTCCACATCTATACCATTACCAATGTTAGTCCTAGCTATCTAGGGTCTTGGGAGGGGTGGACTGAGTACATACCTAACCTTCATCCATGCCTCTGTCACTTAATCCCTTTGATGATGTAAAAAACTTTTAGGAGGAGATGCACATGGGGGAAAGGGGTTCTTGGAGAACAAGAGATGGTAAAGAGCATCAACAGGGCGAGAAAAGGAAATGGAAAAGAAGTCCTAAGTCTGCAAAAATTTTAAATTCTTCTTAGATCTTTTCCTTTCTATCGTTGTTTTCATCTGGCAATTGGGCTGCCATTGGGACTGAAGTGGATCTTTTGTAATCTTTTGGGATTTTCTTGTTGAAATCCTTATGGAGTTCTGCTTTCTAACTTGCCCCCTCTTTCTTTGTTTCCCTCTCCCTATTTTAGATGTATAGTTGAATTGTTTACTTGGGGTTAGGGATTTGTTCTTGCAGTAGGTACTTCCAGGAAGCCTTCTCTTTCCCCTCTTTGGCCTTCTCTCTCCTCGATGGAACCTCTGTATACAGTTTCTGTAAAACATGTTTTTTTTTGATAAATGAGTATGATTTTATTAAACCAGCAAATAAGAGTTACATGTAGCCCATGGAAAGGTACGAGATGTGACTGTTGAGAAATATAGAGGGAGGAAAAAAGAAGATTTTCTTTATTGATAATTCAAAACACATTGAGCATACACCTTAAATAAGAAAAGATAGGAGAGACAAACTCCTAGAATTTCTCTCAATTAGGGATTGACTAAATCTTTCCCTTAATCCTAGGATCTGACTTTCCTAAATTTATTCAAATCTCAAATCATATCTTTCTTAATTTGCCACAAATCCCGCCTTTCTTAATTTGCCAATACTCCCCCTCAAGTTCGTGCAAAGATATCTATCATGCCCAACTTGCTAACTTGAAGTTCAAATGGCTGTCTCAACAAGCCCTTAGTTAAAATATCTGCAACTTGCTGTGGTTGGTACAAACGGAGTGCAGATTATTCCTTCTTCAAGCTTCTCCTTTATAAAGTGTCTGTCAATGTCAACATGTTTAGTCCTGTCATGTAAAACCGGATTATGAGCAATGCTGATAGCTGCCTTGTTATCACAATACAGTTTCATAGGAAAGCTCACTGGTATCTTGAGATTTGCTAGCACCCTCTTTAGCCAAAGAACCTCACACACTCCTTGAGCCATTGATCTGAATTCAGCCTCAGCATACTTCTAGCAACTAGACTTTGCTTATTGCTTCTCCAAGTAACTAATTGCCCCAAAGAAATGTGCAGTACCCCGAAGTTGACCTTCTATCAATGATCGAGCCTGCCCAGTCTACATCTGTATACACCTCAACCCCTCTCATCTCATTTTTCTTGAAGAGTCCTTTTCTTGGTGTGCCTTTTAGGTACTTAAGAATTCGATACACAGCTTCAAGATGTTCTTCGTACGGGGAGTGCATAAATTGACTCACCATGCTCACGGCGAAGGCAATATCAGGACGTGTATGTGACAAGTAAATCAATCTTCCTACCAGCCTTTGGTATCTTCCTGTATCTACTGGAACCCCATCTTTAACTTCTCCAAGTTTAGTATTAACTTCTATCGGAGTGTCTAAAGGTTTGCATCCACTCATTCCAGTTTCTTTCAAGAGATCTAAAATATATTTTCGTTGCGAAACCACAATGCCCTTCTTCGATCTTGCCACTTCCATTCCAAGAAAGTACCTTAGCTAGCCTAAGTCTTTAATCTCGAATTCCTTGGCTAGGCTCTGCTTTAGTCTGCTCATCTCTTCAATATCATCTCCAGTCAAGATTATGTCATCAACATAGACAATCAGAACCGAAACCTTGTCTTTGGTGGATCTTTTTGTGAAAAAAGTATGATCAGATTGTCCTTGACTATATCATTGACTTTTGACGAACCTCGTGAATCTTTCAAACCAGGCTTTGGGAGACTGTTTAAGTCCATATAGAGATTTTTTTAGCTTGCATACCTTAGTTCCAAACTTCTCAGTGAAACCAGGTGGAGGCTCCATATATACTTCTTCCAAGTCTCCATTTAAAAAGGCATTCTTCACATCCAGCTGATTTAGTGGCCAATCGCGATTGGCTGCAACAGATAAGAGTATTCGAACTGTATTTAGCTTTGCCACTGGAGAAAAGGTCTCAGAGTAGTCTACTCCATATGTCTGAGTAAAGCCTTTCGCTACTAGGCGAGCCTTGTATCTCTCCAAGGATCCATCTGAGTTGTACTTTAGAGTGAACACCCATTTACAACCGATAACTGTCTTTCCATCCGGTAGGTCCACTTTCTCCCAAGTAGCATTTTTTTCCAAAGCTCTCATCTCCTCAAAAACAACTTCTTTCCACTCAGGAACATTTAGAGCCTCTTGGATACTGTTAGGAATGGATACACTAGACACTTGTGAAATAAAGGTACAATATGAAGGTGAAATATTTTTGTAAGATACAAAATTTGACAGAGGATGTTTTGTACAAGACCTAACACCCTTCCTGAGAGCAATGGGAAGATCAAGCTGACTGGAAGAATTGGAATTACATGGAGGAATATTTTCAGGGATTTTTGGAGAATTATCATGAGTTTCATGATCCAACCTTAGATCAGATTCTTGTTGATGCTGCGGAGTGGTGCCTCTCCTTTTCTGTGCTAGATATTCCCTTGAATATACAAGGCCTTTATACTGTTTCACACGCATCTCTATTGTTTCAGCTTTTTCATTTTGAGATGGCATCACCAAAGGTTGTTCATTTTCAATATTTAATTCATTTGTTTCCACTAATTTTGTATTTCCTGCCTCGCTTTCTTTCGGTGACTGGTTGTGAGGAACATCATTATGGACAAATTCAAACATTAAATAAGAACCATCTAAAAAACCATCTTCACTAGTGTTGCTCTCCCCTTGAAGATGGGAGTTGCTGTAGTAAGAGGTTTCTTCAAAGAATGTGACATCCATAGTCACAAACATCATTTTCAAAACTGGATCAAAGCATTTGTACCCTCTTTGATTAGTGGGATAACCTACAAAAATACATTTATGTGCTTTTGGATCAAGTTTTGAACGTTTAGGATCATGGTTATGAACAAAGGCCACACTTCCAAAAATTTTTAAGGGAATGTTTGTCACTAGCCGAGAGTTTGGAAAACAGTCAATGAAAACCTGTATGGGTGTTTTAAAATCCAAAATTCGTGTAGGCATTCTGTTAATCAAATAAGTGGCTGTTAAAACGGCTTCTTCCCAAAGATACTTAGGAACCTTAGTTTGAAAACTTGGGGCTCTAACAACTTCAAGGAGATGTTTGTTTTTCCTTTCAGCCACCTCATTTTGTTGAGGTGTATTATTACAAGAATTTGGTGTACAATTCCTTTATCAGCAAAAAAATTCCCTAACACATTGTTAAAAAATTCCTTTCCATTATCACTTCGAAAAATTTTAATCCGAGTCTGAAATTGTGTTTGAACCATGTTATAGAAATTTTTGAACACAATTTCAGCATCAGATTTCTCTTTTAAAAGGAAATCCCAAGTTACCCTAGTATGATCATCAATAAAAGTAATGAACCAACGTTTTCCAGAAAGAGTTGTTACTCTAGAAGGGCCCCAAACATCACTGTGAATCATGGTAAATGGTTTTGATTTTTTATATGGTTGAGACTGAGAAACAACACGATGATGTTTTGCTAATTCACAAGATTCACACTTGAAAACTGAATGATTTTTATCCATGAATAACTTGAGAAATAGATGCTTTAAATATTGAAAGCTAGGATGACCTAATCGATAATGCCATAACAAAACTTCACTGTCACTAGAAACAGAGATAGAGCTGAAACAAGTCTGTCGGTCTTGCCTTCCAAAGGTAGATCCTTTATTAAAGAGGTAGAGACCACCATCTTGTTTAGCACCCCCAATCATCTTCCCCGAGGTTAAATCCTGAAATTCACAACAAGACCAAAAATTAACTCGACAATTATGATCAAGGGTAAGTTTGCTGACTGATAAGAGATTGTATGATAGGTTAGGAACATGCAGAACATCTTTGAGGTTTAGAGAAGGAGAAATAGGTATAGTTCCTTTCCCAGCAACAGTAGCAAAGGAACCATCTGCAATCTTAACCTTTTGATTCCCTGCACAGGGTGTATATGAAGAAAAGAATTGCGAAGTGCCGGTCATATGATCAGTGGCACCTGAATCTAGTATCCAGGAGCCACTAGATTTGGTACAAGCAATGGCTGCAGTGAAGAAATTACCTGACTGAGCTAGAGAACAGGATGGGTTAGAGTTTCTTAACGAGCTAGAGAAAAGGAAGAGACTCTAAGGATGACTACTGCCCTGGATCTGAGTTGTTGTCACTGCCTGATTTTTTCTTCCAACCCGCCGGTTTCCCGTGCAGCTTCCAGCATGTTTCCCGAGTATGCCATGGCTTTCTACAATGATCACACCAAGGCCTCTGCTTTCCTCCTCGTTTCTCTCCGTCTAAGTCTGCACCTCGGGCCACAAGAGTGGACCCTTCATTCTCTGTTTTTGTTTCACTAACATTCATTAACATCACTTGCCGCCGTGTTTCTTCTCTACGCACTTTTGAAAAAACCTCTCTTATAGTAGGCAAGGGCTTTCGTCCTAAGATACGTCCCCGAACCTCATCGAGTTCTTTGTTCAAACCAGCCAAGAAGACAAAATCCCGGCCTCTTTCTATCTTCTTTTTGTACCGAGCACTGTCACTAGGACTTTTCCCATTCTTCTTCTTCAAATAAATCCAACTCCTACCAAACAGCCATCATCTCATTATAATAGGCTACTACTTCACGTTCACCTTGCTGCAACTTCCACATTCGGGTATTCAGTTCGAACAATTGTGAATGATTGTCCAAATCTGAATAGGTTTCCCTAACAGCTTCCCACATATTGCGAGCCGTCGGCAGAAACATGAATGGTTTTCCAACCACCGGATCCATAGAGTTGATCAACCAGGCAGTAACCATAGAGTTTTCAGAACGTCATTGCCTGTACTTTGGATCATCAGTTGCTGGTGGTTTCACTTCGCCATTCAAGTAGCCGAGTTTCCCTTTGCCATCAATCATCAACCGCACGGACTGAGACCACTCAAGATAATTTTTTCCATTCAGTTTGTGAATGGTAATTTGAAGGGAATTCCAGAAAGAGAAATAGCCGCAGGCTGAATACCTCCCTCCAAAGACATCACACCACTGGTAGCGTCCAAAGATGCTGAACCTAAGCCAACCATGGTGGCCTTAAAATTCATGATTGAACCCTATGGCTCTGATACCATGTTGAGAAATATAGAGGGAGAAAAGAAGAGATTTTCTTTATTGATAATTCAAAACATATTGAGCATACACCTTAAATAAGAAAAGATAGGAGAGACAAACTCCTAGAATTTCTCTCAATCAGGGATTGACTAAATCTTTCTCTTAATCCTAGGATCTGATTTTCCTAAATTTATTTAAATCTAATCTTTCCTAAATTTATTCAAATCTCAAATCATATCTTTCTTAATTTGCCGACAGTGACCTTTCCTTTAAAACTAGTTACAGAATTATAAGTACAAAAGAAATTACACAAAAGCCCAAAATAAAGTAGCCCGAAGAACCCCTTGTTTTGCAAGTGAATCAGCCATTGAGTTTGCTGATCTGCCTACCCACTGAGCTCTGATCAGGGCACTTTTGTAATTTTCCTTTCTTTTTATTATGAGTTGGGTCACCCTAATATATATGCTAATAGCTGGAGCCACCAGCTACAAGTTTGAATCCATTTTCTTTGTCTCTCTTCCCTCTTCTCTCTTTCTCCTCTCCTGTTCTCCTTCTCTGATATCTCTTGCCTGGAAACATGGTATCAGAGCAGGTCTTCTGAGATTAGAAGCCGTGAGATCTCTCTCTTCTCTCAGTACCTTTTTTTTTTTTTCAGTTTCTTCTTACTGCAGATTGAACCTGTCAAGGATGCATTGGACTCATCTGAAGTTTTCTATTCCCTTTCTTCCCTTCTCTCTTGGTAGTGTGCCAAGAAACAAATTAAAGAGAGGGAAGTTTGATGCCGTGAAGGTTCTTCCACCTGTTTTCTGTGGATTGCGTGGTCCATTTCTGTACCCAGGTAAGGGAGTTATGGAGGTCTGAATGACTTGTAAGTGCAGTGAGTTTCGGTTCTCAGTCTTGTGGATCGTGTGATCCATTTCTGTGCCCAAATAGCTGGGTGATATAGGTCAAAATAACCTGTAACTAAAACAGTGGTTGATTATAATTCTTGGAAACAAAAAAAAAATGTGGCTGAACCAGGGACTGAACTGTGTCTGAATTGGGGATTGAACTGTAGCTGAACCGGGGACTGAATTGTGTCTGAACTGAATTGGGGATTGAACTGGGGACTGAACTGTGACTGAACTGGGGTCTGAACTGGATGAACTGAAATTGAACAGTGGCTGAACGCTTTTTTAACAGAACTATCCTTTAACATGTCATCTGAGGATTCTATCCTGCCTAGCGGGCCCTCCAGTCAAAGTGGAATGAGTGAGGGTTTTGACATGAGTTTTCCCATGGCCGTGATACCTTTTGATGGTCTTAACTACCTAGAATGGTCAAGGGGAATGCAATTATACATAACAGCCAGGGGGAAGGTAGGCTATATTAATGGTAAAACAAAAGAACCAAAATCCTAGGGGGTGGAGCATGATAGGTGGGATCAGGAAAACAGCATGGTAATGTCATGGCTGTTACTTTCTACGTTGCCTCCAATTAGGAAGACCTTCATGTGGGCTGAAACAGCTGTTGAGATTTGGGAGCAGGCAAAATCTACCTATTCAAAGCAACGTCATTATGCCAAAATATACAAGTTGCAAGCTGCCTCCTCTACTTGTAAGCAGGGGGAGAGGACCCTCTCAGCCTATTATTCAGATTTGACCTCAATCTGGAAAGAACTAAATCACTATCAGAACATTGACTGGAAGTGTGATGCTGATAATAAGGCCTACAAGTCTTAGGTTTCCCAACAACGGGTGTTTGCCTTCCTCTTGGGGCTGAACTCTGTATATGAGTCCCTCAGAGTTCAGATATTAGGAAGTAAAGATCTTCCTTCAGTACAAGAAGTGTATGCTCTAGTTCAATCTGAAGAGAGCAGGTGGAGTGTGATGAATAGCTCCAAGGGGGAGCAGATTGCCTTAGTGTCTAAAGGGAGTATGGGTGTAGGAGGCAGTAATTCCTTTAAGAAAGGTGAATTCCAGAAGAGAGCGGATGATAAAGATGAGTTATGGTGTACTCACTGCTAGAAGGCCAGGCATACTCGAGATACTTGTTGGGACCTCCATGGAAAGCCAAAGTGGGCCTAGGAGTTGAGTAAGAAATCAGATCAAAATAAGAAGCCGGGACAGCAGAGTCAGAAAAAGTTTAATGCAGCAAACTTGGCCTCTCAGGAGTCTCAGTCATCTACTACTATTCACCAGGACCACCCATCCGTTGCCGATCCCCAGGAAGATATCATTAATTCCTTCCGTGACCACTTGGATCTGTATGGGAGGGCAATCCGCTAGATGGATTCTACTTCTCCTGCCTCGACTTCTTTTGCATCTACTTTAGGTAATGGTAATCCTGCCACAACCTTCCATGTGTCTTTCCATTCATCTAACTCCCCTTGGATAATTGACTCTGGAACCTCAAACCATATGACGGGAAAGTCAAATTGTTTCCAATCCTATAAACTTTTATCTGGTAGGGACAAAGTGAGATTAGCTGATGGTTCTTTTTCCACAATAGCTGGTCAAGGAACCATAACCCTTACATGTTCTGAAATTAACTATAAGTTTGTTTTCTGTTAGTAGCATTACAAACTCTTTAAACTGTTAAGTGACCTTTTTCCCTTCTTCTTGTGTTCTATAGGATTTGGACTCGGGGAAGACGATTAGTAGAGGTTGTATGGTGGATGGTCTCTACATGCTGGAGAGCAAAGCTAGTCTTGCGGTCATTGAGTCTACGAGTCAGTCTAGTATGAGCCAAGTTTACTTATGGCATAGTCGTTTGGGTCATTTATCATTTGAGTCGTTAAAGGTCTTACTTCCAGATTTATTTAAATCAGCGTCAGTGTCTGAGTTCAAATGTCAAACTTGTCAGATGAGCAAACATTGTAGAAATCATTTTTCTTCATGAAATAATAAATCCAATTTTCCTATCCATATTGTTTATTTTGATGTTTGGGGCCCTATTACTTTACCATCTAAGCTTGCTTATAAATATTTCATTACTTTTATTGATGACTATTCCAGATATACATGAGTGTACCTCATGCGGTCCAGAGATGAAGTACCAAAGATTGTAAAAGATTTTCAACACATGATATTCACCCAATTTCAGACAGAGATCCAAATTTTCCAGTCTGACAATGCCAAAGAATACTTCCACTATGATCTCATGGAGTTCTTTGCTTCGTGTAGGTCTATCCATCGTACTTCTTGTGCCAAAACTCCTCAACAAAATGGTGTTGCAGAAAGAAAAAAACTGCCATCTACTTGAAGTGGCTCATGGGTTACTCATCCATATGAGTGTTCCAAAATGTTTTTGGTTGGATGTTGTGTTATGTGCTACTTACCTCATCAACTGTATGCCATCTCGGGTGTTAGGGTACAAGGCCCCTCATCAGCTCCTATTCCCCAAAGCTCCCATCTTTTCTATTTCCATTCGTGTATTTGGTTGTCATTGTTTTGTTCAAAACTTGTCTCCTACCCGTGGTAAACTTGACCCTTATGCTCTTTCTTGTGTTTTCTTGGGCTACCCTTCTTCTCAAAAGGGTTATCGTTGTTTCGATCCCATCTCTCAGAAATACTATGTTTCTATGGATGTGTCTTTCTTTGAGGGTGATCCCTTCTTCTCGGTTTCTCCTCAGGGGGAGAATAGGGTGGAGGAGAAACAACTTCAAGTACTACCTCCCCAACCTAACCCTCCATTCCATGTCTTTCTCCATCGCTGCAAGGACCTACCGAGTTCAAAAGCTGTGGAGCAACTTGAAACTATACCACCACCATCATCAGATTCACCGGGGACAGATCACATTCTACCAGGTACTATTATGCCCGTTGACATTCCTGATCCTATCGCTATTGATTCTTCCTCTGCCAATGACCTTGACATCCCTATTGCACAAAGGAAGGGAGTTAGGTCTTGTACCACCAAACATCCTATCTCCCACTTTATCTCATATGAGAACATCTCATCATCCTTTCGTGCTTTTCTCTCTTCCATTGACAATATTCCTATCCCCAAAAATGTGGCAGAAGCTCTTTTAGTACCTGAATGGACAGATGCAATGAAAGAAGAGATGGGTGCCTAAAATAAAAATGGTACATGGGAATTAGCGGATCTCCCTGTGGAAAAGGAACCGGTAGGGTGCAAGTGGGTTTTTAAAGTAAAGCACAGGGCTGATGGTGCAGTAGAAAGGTATAAAGCTCGGTTGGTGGTGAAAGGGTTTACTTAGGTGTATGGAGTGGACTATGCAGAGACATTTGCTCCGGTTGCTAAGATGAATTCTATCAGAGTTCTCTTTTCTCTTGCTACTAACCTTGATTGGGATCTCCACCAGTTAGATATTAAAAATGCCTTTTTGAATGGTGATCTTGAAGAAGAAGAAGTGTACATGGTGCAACCTCCTAGCTTCTATGCCCAAGATCAAAAAGAAAAAGGTGTGCAGGTTAAAGAAGTCCTTGTACGGACTAAAACGGTCACCGAGAGCTTGGTTCAGCAAGTTTCACCTAGTTGTACAACATATTGGTTATAAACAATGTCAAACTAATCATACACTATTTGTGAAAAAAGGAGAAGGGAAAATTGCAGCCTTGATAGTGTATGTTGATGACATAGTGATCACAAGTGACTGAAAGGTGGAAATTCAGAGACTAAAGGAGTTCCTAGCCACTCAATTTGAGGTGAAGGATCTAGGTCCCTTGAAGTATTTTCTTGGAATTGAAGTGGCCCGTTCGAAAAAGGGGATATTCATTTCTCAAAGAAAATACACCCTAGATTTATTACAAGATACAGGAAAGCTTGGAGTCAAGCCTGCTGACTCCCCCATTGATCCAAACCACAGATTAGGTGATTGTCAAGGTGAGACTATCAAGGATGTGAAACAATTCCAGAGACTTGTGGGTAGACTATTATATTTGTCTATGACACGGCCAGACATTGCTTATGCTGTGAGTGTCCTTAGCCAATTCATGCATACTCCTAAGACTACTCACTTAGAGGTAGCCGATAGAATTCTCAGGTACCTGAAAAAGTTCCCAGGGGTTGGTTTACTTTTTCGAAAGAATGGTCACTTGAAGGTTGAGGTGTATACAGATGTTGACTGAACTGGATCAGTTGATGACAAAAAGTCTACTAGTGGGTATTGCACCTTTGTGGGAGGAAACCTAATCACGTGGAGAAGAAAGAAACAAAATGTTGTGGCAAGGTCTAGTGCTGAAGCTGAATATAGAGCAATGTCCCATGGAGTGGTTGAAGTTATGTGGATAAAGAACTTGATGAATGAGTTGGGATTTCCTGTTCATGGTCCCATATCCTTGTATTGTGATAACAAAGCTGCCATCAACATTGCTACCAACCCAGTGCTCCATGATAGAACTAAACATATTGAGGTTGACAAACACTTTATTAGGGAGAAAATTATAAATGGGGAAGTGTGCACTCCATATGTCAGTTCCA
Organism: Nelumbo lutea; assembly: GCF_056320005.1. Classification (NCBI taxonomy): domain Eukaryota; kingdom Viridiplantae; phylum Streptophyta; class Magnoliopsida; order Proteales; family Nelumbonaceae; genus Nelumbo; species Nelumbo lutea. Next base: position 211,814,245 of record NC_142684.1, read on the forward strand.
TAGATCAACTTGCAAACATCTTTACCAAGGGATTATATCATTCGCGGCACAATGATTTATGTGACAAGTTGGGCATGATTGATATCTCTGTCCAAACTTGAGGGGGAGTGTTGGAATCAGTTAGCCTCTTCTCTGAGGTGTTTTATTTATGTTTTCTATTCTTTAGTGCCACAGGGGCACTTTTATAATTTTCTTTTCTTTTTATTATGAGTTAGGTCGCCCTAATATATATGCTAATAGCTAGAGCCGCCAGCTACAAGTTTGAATCCATTTTCTTTGTCTCTCTTCCCTCTTCTCTCTTTCTCCTCTCCTGTTCTCCTTCTCTGATATCTCTCACCTGGAAACTGAACTAAACTTACAAAGTAAGGCAGCTATGTTTTTTGTGGAATGGGTACGGATTGGTGTTTCTTGATTGCGGGAATTTCATTTTGGTTTAATTTGGGTTTCTTGGATTGTGGGGTTCAGCTTGGGATTTTGTTTTTTATCTGTTTATGTTAGGGGAATAATGTTGTAAGGGTAGGCTGGATAAAGGGTCTAAGTTTGTATTGGCAAGTGGTAGTGCATGGGCGCCTGCCTTGGGGTTGATTATAGTAGGACTATTATTTCTTTCAAGTGGTTGCTTATCACCTTTCTTTGTAACTTCTTTTTCTTTTAATAAATTTTATTTTTACCTTCAAAAAATTTAGAGAAAATACTTCCTGAAAGAATCAGCATGAAAAATGCTAGATCTTCTATGCATAAACACAAGCATTTAGCCGCCTAAAGGCATTATAAATGGACTAGAAAGCAAGTTGGAGAAATTAGAAACAATCAGGAATTCATGTGAATGCAGGGTAGAATGTATTGGCACATATGTGTACATGAGTATGCACATGCATATGAACATTCAGACCACAATATGAAGAAATGTATACCTTAAGACTCTCCTGCATCATCACAAACCGAAGACCAGGTGTTTCTTTCTCTATTACACTTTTTGTAGCTTCAGGAGTAACATCCCTCGGAGTGAAACCCGTACCCCCTAGAACAAAAATCAAGAATTGTACATTATAAACTTGAATAAACCAAGAGAAATAACTTCCATTTTCAACCAAATAAGATGGAAGACCAACAATCAAGATCCTTACCAAGAGTTAGGATAAGGTCAATTTTGTCAATATCACTCCATTTCTGCAGAACATCTTTAATTTTGCCCACTTCATCTGGAACTACAGCTGTTGCAACCACCCTTGCTCCTCCCAATCTTTCTGATGATGAATTTACTACGGAAACTGCCCTTGGACCACTGGAGAGGTGCAGAGGTTAATCTGGAGTAATCCATCTCTTTGACAATAGGAAACTAGGTATGGCAGATCTAGATAAGCTTCACATACATGCACAAATATAATAGACTTTGCTCTTCTAGCAAAACACACAAAAGGGAATACTCGTGCTAAAGTTCAACTGTTTAAATTACCAACCAGTAGAAATATTGGTTTGACTCAATCTCTGTATTGCTTTGAGTTCTAAACTGAGAATCTACTTACAGAAGCATCAAACGAGATCATTGAACAATCAAACCATTCAACAGTTCTAAAAGTCTTTAACGGTTATGATGCTTCCATGCAAGAAGGTATAGAAAACTTTTTTGATTGGTAACAAGATCAGAAACGTCATTGAAAGTAATTCACCAAAAAAGAAAATTGTAGTGGATATGGGAGGGCTGAACTGGATATGGAACTAACTTATATCCTTTTAGCAAAAAGTGGCTGCTCTCAGACTTGAGCCTACATTACTATGCTTGTTAGCCTGATATTTTACATAGCACCAAGGAATGCCCCCTAGCTACAGCTGGATGATGACACAAAAACCTCTTTCTTGACTGAGAAGTAGTTTCTGATTTTTGTAACCAACTTTTATTTTTACTCCTCTTAAATTCCGGAAAGGAACCTTCTAATGAGGGTAACCATCTCTTTGAGGTTACCTTTGGTTCTGATAGAGTATATGTGGAAGGAGAGATCCTTTGATTGCTTTTAGTTGAATTTTAAAATCCTCTAACCATCCTTGAATGCTATGACATCATATCAGAGAACTAGAAACCTTGTTCATTTGGATAACAAGACCAGCTGATTCTTTAGCAGGCTTCAGGGCTGGGGGTGGTGTTAGGAGGAGCAAGTCACACTGAGGATCAACTCTTCTTGGGGAACGATTTCTTGTTGTCTTTCTATTGTTTAACTCACCAATGCTTTCTTGGTCCTTATGCTATGAGATAAGATAGATTGTACCTCTATCTTCCTCCTTAATTAATTGATTTGCTACTGAGAAAAGTATTTATCATTATACTGCTATCACATCATTGAAATAAAATATAAAATTCCCATTGTACATGATCAACAAAGAGAGATAGTAGAATCCTATCAGAAAGGAATTTTAATATAAAATAAAAGATAGTGTGCATCATCTAAGTGACCAACTACTATACATCATCCAACTAGGACACAGGTTGGTTGCTAGCATCTTTGAATGCCAAATAAGGTAATTTGTCAAGAACCAGTTAAAGCCTTGACAACATGGGTAAAGAGCTTGGTTAGATTCCTAATCCTAAATGATTTGATTAGAATCCACAACCCACATGATTTGGTTAGAATCCTTCTTGAAAGTGTGGCCGGCCAGAAATAAGATGAAGAGAAGAGAAGAGAAGAAGAGAGAAGGGAGAAGAGAAGAGAAGGGATTGGCAATGTAACAGTGCTGGCGGCGCCAGCTTTTATTAAAATATATATAGGGCGGCAGAAATAAGAAGGGAAAAGACCTTTGTGCCCCTGCTATAAGTGAGTACAATAACAAACATAACAGAAGTAAAAAAATAGAAATAAAAAACGCTTTAATTAGCCAAACAGACCCTAACACCAACAACTAAATTATTTCAATACTCCCCCTCAAGTTGGAGCATAGATGTCAATCATGCCCAACTTGTCACACAAATCTTTGTGCCGCACATGATGAAGACCTTTGGTGAAGATATCTGCAAGTTGTTCTTTTGAGCTAACATATGGAATACACACTTCTCCATTTACAAGTTTCTCTCTAATAAAATGCTTGTCCACTTCAATGTGTTTTGTCCTATCATGCAGGACTGGATTAGCAGCAATATTGATGGCAGCTTTATTGTCACAGTAGAGTGACATAGGATTTCTCACTGCAAAACCCAGTTCACCTAACAGATTTCTTATCCACATGATTTCAGCAACCCCATGAGACATCGCTCTATACTCTGCTTCAGCACTAGATCTAGCCACCACAATTTGTATTTTACTTCTCCATGTGACCAGGTTTCCTCATACAAAGGCACCATACCCACTGGTAGACTTTCGGTCATTGACTGCTCCTGCCCAATCAGCATCAGTATATACTTCCACCTTTAAGTGACCATGTTTCTAGAACAACAAACCAGCTTCGGAAAACTTCTTGAGGTATCTCAGGATCCTCTCTGTAGTTTCAAAGTGAGTTGTCCTAGGATTGTGCATGAACTGGCTAAGGACACCCACTGCATAAGCAATATCAGGCCTGGTGAGAGCGGGCAACTTCAATTCCAAGGAAATAACGTAAGGGGCCTAGATCTTTCACCTCAAATTGAGTGGCTAAGAATTTTTTTAGTCTCTGTATTTCAGCTTCCCAATCTCCTGTGATCACTATGTCATCCACATACACAATAAGAGCTGCAATTTTCCCTTCACCTCTTTTTACAAATAGAGTGTAATCTGACCGGCATTGTTTGAACCCCATCTGTTGAACTGCTAAATGGAACTTACTAAACCAAGCCTGAGGTGATTGTTTCAACCCATATAAAGATTTTTTTAACCTACACACCTTTTGTTCACTGCCTTTGGCACAGAACCCTGGAGTTTGGGTTATGTACACTTCCTCTTCCAAGTCACCATTCAAGAAAGCATTTAATGATGTCCAGTTGGTGAAGTTCCTAGTCAAGATTTGCTGCCAATGAAAGAAGGATCTTGATAGAGTTCATCTTGGCTACTAGAGCAAAAGTCTCTGCATAGTCCACTCCATATACTTGTGTAAAGCCTCTTGCTACCAATCTAGCCTTGTACCTTTCAATAGTTTCATTAGCCTTGTGTTTCATTGTAAACACCCACTTGCAACCCACTGGTTCCTTCCCTTCAGGAAGGTCCACAAACTCCCAAGTGTCATTTTTGTGCAAAGCATCAATTTCTTCCTGCATTTGCATCTATCCATTCAGGTTTAGACAAAGCTTCTGCCACATTCTTAGGAATGGGGACACTGTCCACAAAAGAGAGGAATGCACGGAAAGAAGGTGAAACATGATCATAGGACACAAAATTAGAGATAGGATGATTAGTGGTACAAGACATATCACCCTTTCTCTTAGCAATAGGAATATCAAGATCATTGATGACAGGTGAATCAACATTTAGAGGAACAAACATATCAATAGGAGCAAGTGTACCTGGTTGATGAGACGGATCTGCCTTTGGTGAATCCGATTATGTTGGTTGCATAGTGTCAGGTTCCACGACTCTTGAACTCTACTGGCTTTCATGGCGACAATGAAACACCCAGAATGGAAGAGGATTGGGTAAAGAAGGTAGTTGAGTTTGAGTCGCCTGTTTCTCCTCAACCCTACTCTCCCCCTGAGGAGAAACCGAGAAAAAAGTTTGATTCTCAAAGAAGGATACATCAATGGAAACATAGTACTTGTGAGAGGTAGGATCATAGCAACGATACACCTTTTGAGATAAAGGGTAACCAAGAAAAACACAGGGAATAGCCCGAGGATCAAGCTTACCTCGAGTAGGGGACAGGTTATGGACAAAGCAACGACACCCAAAAACACACATCGGAATGGTGGACAATGGAGTTGTAGGAAGATGTGGGGCCTTATACTCTAGTAACCGAGAGGGCATGCGGTTGATGATGTATGTAGCACACAAGACTGCATCCACCAAAAACGTTTTGGCACATTCATATGAATTCATAAGCCACAAGCTACTTCAAGAAGGCGACGGTTCTTTCGTTCAGCAACAACATTTTGTTGGGGTGTCCTGGCACAAGAGCTTCGCTAAAGTGATCCACTCGAAGCAAAAAACTCCGTGAGATCACTATGGAAGTATTCCTTCGCATTGTCCGATTGGAAGATATGGATTTCCGTTTGGAACTGAGTGAACACCATGCGTTGAAAGTCTTTCACAATTTTTGGCACTTCATCTCGAGATCGCATAGGGTAAACCCAGGTGTATCTAGAATAATCATCAATCAAGGTAATGAAGTACTTATATCCAGCCTCAGTGGATAGAGTAACAGGGCCCCAAACATCAAAATAAACAATATGAAATGGAAATTCAGACCTTTTATTTCGCAAAGGTAAAGAACTTCTACAATGTTTACTCAATTGACATGTCTGACACTATAACTGATTCACTGACAAGGACTCAAACAACTTTGGAAACATAACTTTTAATGACTCAAAAGAAAGATGACCTAGACGACTATGCCATAAATAGGCTTGACTCTCACTTGACAAACTCATGGACTTTGTAGCCACAAGACCAGCTTTATTCTCCAACACGTAGAGACCATCCACCATGCTTCCTCTACCAATCGTCTTCCCCGAGGCCAAATCCTGAAACACACATGAAGACGGAAAAAAAAGTGACTGAACAATTCAAGGAGTGAGTTATACTACTAATGGACAACAAATTAATAGAAAATTTTGAAACATGCAGTACATTAGGAAGGGTAAGGCCAAGTGGGAGAGGTATGGTACCTCAGCCAGCTATGGTAGAAAAAGAACCATCAGCTAGTCTCACCTTATCTCTCCTAGAGAGAAGGTTATATGTCTGAAATAAATTTGACTTACCGGTCATGTGGTTTGAGGCTCCGGAGTCAATAACCCAAGGAGAATCAGTGGTATGAGATGACACATGGAAGGCAGTGGCAGCATTACCTGATGTAGATGCAAAAGAGGTAGAGGGAGTAGGACCAGAATCCATCTGGCGGAGAGTCCTACCATACAATTCCAAATGTGAAGGGATGAGAGATCCATCACATGGACACCCACAAGTTGCGGAATAGGGTGGGCGAATTTCAAAAATTTCTCTCCCTTCAACTGGGAATCGTATTCCCTATTTTAGAAAAATCATATTTTTCAATGATCAATCTTGAACCATGAATCGAACCAGATTTGAAACGAAACGGTAGGAGAGGGATATACCTGATACAGAGAAATAATATCTCTCAATGGAGGTGTTCATGTCCAAGGAAGATCACCAAAGACTGCTCCCACTGAAGATGACACAGTGGATGGAGGAGTAGAATCAGTAGGGTCTGTCCCACGAACCGAATTCTTCAGCAAGAATCCAATGGAGGCAGTGAGCACAACTTCCTATCAACCTTTCAACAAAGACTGATGTCAAGATCCAATCTTGACAACTCCTACAATGTTGGAGAACGAACTGGCAGTATGGCGGCAGCAGGAAGGGATCACAGGGAGAAGGCGCAGTCACACTGTGTATTCTTCTCTCTGTAATTCGAGATCTAGTGTCTCTGGAGCTTCTAGTATGTTTTGGATGGTTCGCCCCCTCCTGCTTTTATAGGCTTAAAGAGATCAGCTCTTGATCTTATCAGGAGTTTCCTAATTCAGATCATTATTTGAATTTGGACTCTCTTTAAGTGATAAGGATAAAACCCTTATCTTATCTGTAGATTAGATCAGCCTTCTCCTGATCTTATCAGAAGGTTTCCAGATCTGAATTCAGATCTAATCTCTCTGAGTGGATAGGGTAGGACTCTATCCTATCTGCTGATTTAATCCCAGATCCGCCCCACCTATTTAACTAATCAAATTAGGCCAGTTCGAAATGGGCTTCAGGCCCAATAAGTCTATGTACTCAAAAACTGCTTCCAAACTACTGCCCAGTTGGGCTTCTTTGTATGGCGTGGGACCCAAGCATTGATCTACACATCAGCCACATGGATTTGGCCCAGCCTTTGTTACAAGGCCTGGCCGAATATACTGTTGTGGATAGTGCACCCCCTGAAACCCATCACATGGGCTTCTATTGGGCCCAACACTTACATTAAGTGGTCCCTGGGCCAAGCCGCCTTATAAAACCTAGGGACTGTGGGTAGATGCAAGATTAGCCCATCAGACATTACCCTCAGTGGCCTTACACTTAACCTCTCAGCCCATAATGATCAAACACTGCCCGACAAGAGAGGACCTCTCCCTCGGCACCAAGGAACAGTGTTGCACTTTCTGCTTATATGGATCTAGGAATTAAAAACTTTTGCAAACATTTTAGAAACCGTAATATATATACTTTTATATCTCATATAAAATATATTTTGGAAAACAAATCTCAACGATTGAAATCAGCTACCGGCAGTCTTGGTTTCCATCAGAGAGAGTGCATCCCCGATCATTACCTATGTCCGACAAAGGGGCTGATCCTGTCACTATGATCACCCACTCAGATGAATTCTCAGACTGTCCCCCGCTAAGGATCTCACTGATTGGTACATCAAAGACAGCCCAATCCGACACCTAGTGCAGTATCATAATCGAGTCTAGGGGTCAGGTGTAACTTTCCAGTTTTGCCTATTAATCTCCAAGGTCCAGGGTTGTTAGACAGTTTTTGTATGCCCTTAGCTTCAATCTGATTTGATGTGCTTTTGTTATTTAGTGGAAATAAATAAAGTGCATGTTTGATTCATGTTGTTTGGTTTAATTCTGTGTAAAACCCTAAAACTGGACATTTATAGAGACTCGTGTTAATTTTAAATGTTCATAGCCGTTGGATAAGTCTGGGGAGATTTATCCTGCCAAGGCTGATACTGGTGTGCCACCAAGTGTTGGGATGGCCTGTCTCAGCCACCAGGGTAAGACCCGAGGCACATGTAGTATGGGATTACTTGAATCCTTGAACCGGACCAGATTTCCAGAATTGCCCTAGACCTTGGAGATAGATGGGCAAAACTAGAAAGTTACACCTGACCCCTAGACTCGATTATGACACTTTACTAGGTGTTGGATCAGGCTGCCTTTGATATGCCAATCAGTGAGATCCTTAGCGGGGATCAAAACCTGGGTATGTTGGGGCAGTTTGAAAATTCATCTGAGTGGGTGATCATAGTGACAGAATCAGCCACTTTGTCGAACAAAGGGTAATGATCGGGAATGCACTCTCTCTGATGGAAACCAAACTGCCGGCAGTTGATTTCAATCGTTGGAATTTTGTTTTGCAAAATTAATATATTTATATATATATGTACGGTTTCAAATTGTTTGCAAATGGTTTTAATTCCCGTGATCCATGTGAGAGGAGAGTGCGACACTGTTCCTTGCAGCCGAGGGAGAGGTCCTCTCTTGTCGGGTAGTGCTTGATCATTAAGGGCTAAGAGGTTAAGTGTAAGACCATTGAGGATAATACCTGATGGGCTAATCTTGCACCTGCCCACAGTCCCTGGGTTTTTATAAGATGGCTTGGCCCAGGGACCACTTAATGTAAGTGTTGGGCCCATAGGGTCCATATGATGGACTCAAGGGGTTCATTGAGTTTTTCAGTGAATTCGGCTGGGCCTTGTATTAAAGGCTGGGCCGAACCCATGTGGCTGGTGTGTAGATCAATGCTTGGGTCCCACGCCATACAAAGAAGCCCAACTGGGCAGCAAATTGGAAAGTAATTAGACACTGAACACTTAATGGGCCAGAAGCCCATTTCGAGGTGGGCTGATATGATCACCCATCCTTGGGGCGAATCTGAGATTAATGTTAGTAAAAGGATTGGGCCTTTAGCCTTATCCACTCTTGGAGACCAAATTCAAATTAGATTTGAATCTGGTAACCTCCTGATAAGATCAGGAGTAAGCTAACTTTATCTACAGATAGGATTAAGATTATCCCCTATCCAAATACTGATTTGGATTGGGATAACTCCTAATTATGAGGTTTCTTAATCAACAAGAAAGGAGGAGAAACCCTAACCAAGAATCAAGAGAAATCGCAAGAAAGGTTCCTGCGAATTGAGATCAGATCTCATACTCCAGAAAAAGAAAGAAGAAGCAGTTCAGCTTTTTCGCTTTTGGAGTTCTCCTCCTGCCGCCGCCATCTGTTTTTGCAAGATTAGATCTTTGCAGAAAAAGAAAGTCAAGAAATCTGTTGTTGACATCAGTGTTGCAAGAAAGACTGAAAAAGATTCAGTGTTTAGTACTTCCAGAGGATTCTTGTGAAGGATCCAGTGTGTAGGACGCACTCTGCTGGTTCTGTTCCATCCACAGCTGTGTCATCTTCAGCAGGAACGGATCTTGGAGCATTCTTTGGGTGTGAACACCAACTTTGGGAGATAATGCTTCTCCGGATCAGGTATATTCCTCCCATTTGTCTTTTGGTACAGATCTGGTTTGACTATGGTTCAAGTAGGATCCTTGAATATTGTATTCTAAATTTAGGGAATATGATTCCCAGTTGGGAGAAGGTAGGAAATTTTTGAAATTCGCCCATCCATTCCGCAACCTTTATGGCGTCCATTAGATGGATCCTACCATTCTTTCAAGGGCAATACTGGAAATCTGGTTCGGTTCAAAGATTTAATTAATCCTACACTGCATGTGCCTTGGGTCTCACCTTGGCGGCTGAGACAGGCCACCCCAACCGACTTGGTAGCACATTAGTGTCAGCCTTATCAGGATAGGTCTCCCCAGACCAACCCACCGGCTGTGAACATTCTAAACTAACACGAGTCTCATTAAGTGTCAAGTTTAAGGGTATAACACAAAAACAAACCCCAAGAGCATGAATCAAATATGCACTTTATTCATTTACAATAAACGTCAAAAGTACATCATTCTGATTGAAGCTAAGGGCATACAAAGACTGTCTAACAAAATGTTCACGAAAGGAGTTGATAATTTCTTCCTTAGGGTCAGAACTGGGATGCCTCTCCTGAGTTACCAAAGGACTAGTCTCTGTTGATGCCATATTAGCTGAGTTATACTTTTTTTGATTCTGTTGGCTTGGTTTCTTGCCCTGATCAGGTGTTGACTTCTTACCCAAATCATGTGCCCATTTAGGTTTTCCATGGAGATCCCAACATGTATCTCTCGTGCGTCATGTCTTTTGGCAGTGAGTGCACCAAAGTTTACTCTTATCATCTGTACTAAGGCATACACATCTTGAACTGATGGCAAGTCTTTACTACCCAAGATCTGCACCCTAATGGATTCATATGAAGGATTCAGCCCTAGGAGAAAGGCAAAGACCCGTTGCTGAGATACAAGTGACTTATACGCCTTTGCATCTTCATCACACTTCCAATTAACATTCTGATAGTGATCAAGTTCTTTCCATATCGATGTCAAATAAGAATAGTACATCGAGAGACTCCTCTCCCCTTGCTTGCAAGTAGAGGATTCAGCTTGCAGTTGATATATCTTGGCATAGTGTCTCTGCTCTGAATAGGTGGGCTTCGTTTGTTCCCATATTTCACAAGCAGTTTCAGCTCACATAAAAGTCTTCCTTACCTGTGGCAGCATGGAAACCAAGAGCCAAGACATCACCATACTATTCTCTTGGTTCCACCTATCATATTCAACACTTCCGTACTTCAGTTCCTTCACTCTCCCATTGATGTATCCTATTTTCCCCCTAGCAGTGATGTAGAGTTTTATTCCCCTAGACCACTCAAGATAGTTCAGACCATCAAAGGGAATAACAGCCATGGGGAAACTCATATCCATTCCCCCAGTCACTCTATTGTGGCTCCCTAAAATCTCTGAAGTAGCAGAATTCTCAGACGACATGGTAAAAACAGACAATCAGTCCCAAACACCGGACTTAGGACCCCTCCTTACACCACAAAAAAATGCTCCACTCAGTCCACACCCACACACTTGGGTTTGAAAACAGTCTGAGCACAAACAATACCAATTTCAGGACAAAAAAAAAGGCAATATTCGACAGATTTCAGACCTGTACGGTTTAACAGTCCCCACCTACCAGCCTTCCAGAATGTCTAAGAACATTAATCAGTAGGAGAGATCCTTAACACTTATAATCAAGCCAAATAATTGAGATAACAGGTCATCCTTGACCTACAGTCGCCTTAACATAGGAATAGGATCGCACGATCCCAAAAAACAGAGGTATAAAGATCTGACAGCATTCAGCAGCCCAGATTCATTTGGTTTTTTCACTTGGTACACGACCAAGGAGGGTAAGGAAGAGAAAAAAGGAAGGACTACTAGTTGTAGATCTGTTTTCCTCAGATCTCTGTTCCACCCAGATTCAGCAAGTTGGAAGAGAGAAGTCTGTTCGATCTGTTCTCTCAGTGAAGTTTGTTCGATCTGTTCTCTCAGTCAGTATTCCCGCTCTGATACCATCTTGAAAGTGTGGCCGGCCAGAAATAAGATGAAGAAGAGAGAAGGGAGAAGAGAAGAGAAGGGATTGGCAATGTAACAGTGCTGACAGCGCCAGCTTTTATTATAATATATATAGGGCGGCAGAAATAAGAAGGGAAAAGACCCTTGTGCCCCTGCTATAAGTGAGTACAATAACAGACATAACAGAAGTAAAAAAATAGAAATGAAAAACGCTTTAACTAGCCAAACAGACACTAACACAAACAACTAAATTATTTCAACAATCCTAAACTTACATGGTTTGGTTAGTAAACAACCTACAGGCCGAGACAATATTGGAGAAACAAAAGAACAGAAAGCAAAAATCATTTAGTGCGACAATCCTAATATAAAAACAATATCCAAAAATTTTGATTCAAAGTAGTCATTCAATTACTGAATTCTTAGATATTGTTGCAAAGTATACAGTACTGCAGTGTTTGACTTTAGCAGAGAGTAACATCTGCTTTGCCTTACTTTGGCATCAAAAAGTGACCCCTTTGAAACAATGACACAAAGAGGTGTATCCAGATGCATTGTCTACCTTTTACAGAATAAAATGCAATGAAACTACTCACAATGACCTCCTAGAAGGAATAAGAGAGAATTTGAATTACAAATTATCTATTTATACCACTCTTGGTCAAATAATCAATCTACTCCTATGCAACTCAATGGGTACAAATTATGGGGAAATCTAGTCCCAAGGCAATTAAGGCTGCATTTGGATGCGATGTAAATTTTACATCGGTTCGGTTATGTGTTTGGAAAGAGGGTGTAATTATTATCGATGTAAAACTTCACTCCGGTTCAGTTTTGTATGCGTTTGGATGGAGTGTAGTTTTACGTCAATAATAGATGTAAAACCTCATCAGCTCTAAAGTTCTACATCGATAATCGAAATAAAAAATAAATTGATTTTATCGATGTAAAACTTTACACTCTTCCACCCATCACTATTTTCAAAAAAGCAACGGTCGCTTTCTGGTTCAGTGTAAAATGTCATCAGTGTAATTTTACACTGATTCCAAACGCAGCCTAAAGAACTTGCTCTGATGCCAGTTGAGATGCAGCAAGCTTACCTATTGTACTTGCAACTTCAAAATGCAAGTTGTGGAAAACCAATTTCATTCAAACTTCATTACTCTTTTAGCATTTTCTGTTCTGGTTCCAAGACTGGGCTCAAGAGGCCCATTGACCTTAAGCAGGAGGACTGGCCCCAAAAGCCTACATAAATAGGTTTAGTTGGGCTGAGCTTGAGGGATTGGACTGGACTCATGAGCCTTTCTACATCCCCTCACATTTGCAGAATAAGAACCAAGCTAGTCTAAATAATCAGGTTTAATGTAAAGAATGTTTCAGACACACACACACAGAAACAAACAATTAGTGAGACAACTAATATAAAAATTTTGGATGCAAATGATCAAGTAAGATTGATTAAAAAAATTATGATCAAATAAGATAAAAAGTCATAAATTAGCATACCTCCGGTCAGGCCCTGTCCCAGATGCAACAGTATCACTCACAGTAAGAACAGCTACTCTAACCTCAGCTGCTTGTGATTCCTCAACAGTTTGTTTATGCGATATATGTTGGATGGAAATATTGGACTCCAATGCTAAAGGGTTATCACTCACAGGAAAGCCACTTATATCAGAAATAACAATGGCTGATACAGAAGTTCCCGCAGGAAGTACACTTCCTGTTGCTGGCAACTCCAACAGTGCATTTGCAGACTTCATGCTTAGAAGCCGGCTACTCATCTGATGACCAGTGCTTTCGGCAACAAAACTGAAAGAAACAAATAAGTTCAATCAGTTTCCTTTATGCATTTTGCAGGGGACAACATAGATTAAGGTGAATTTAATTTACCCTGGATTGCCAGATCCATCATTAACCCTCCATCGAATGATGGCACGATGAAATTCTGGTCGGACAGGATCTGTCTTAATGGGCTGTCCAAGGCAAGCATTCAATCTGTCCAACAAATAATTGAGTAAGGCAGAAGACCACCACAATACGTAAATATAAAATAAAGATATCTGGTCTTGTGTCAAAAGTCATGGATTAGTCCACTTTACCCCATCTATATGGTAGTGGCTGATGCACAGAAACCATTAAGTGCCTTTTTAGAAAATTTTCTTACCTTAGAAGGTGAGGATTTTCCCATCCAGAAAGGAGACGAATTGTCGGGACAACAAAGAGATGGAAACACACTAGACAGCTCACTGGATTTCCAGGTAAACCAAATGCAAGAATCTTCCTAGCTCCCTTTTCCTTTGTTGATTTTACTATAAGCTCAGCAAATGTTACAGGCTTGCCAGGTTTCATCAAAACCTGAGGATCAATAAATTGAAATTAACAAGAATAAAAATTTATCATCCAATCATTATCATGTCAAGAAAAAAATATCCAATGGATTGTAATCTATTCCTATTTACTATATATGCACTGCTTCAGAAATCAATGTTCAAGAAATTACCATAATGAAATATCAAGAAAAAATACCAAAAAAAAAAAAGAAAAAACATAGATGAACACTTCAGTCTACCCTGTTGAAATATACTGTCCCTCGCTTTTTCAGCAAAGGCTTGACAAAATCCCTGTCACCCATGGAAACACCTCCAGAAGTTAAAAGAATGTCAATCTCAGAAGACATAGCACCATCCAAAATCCTCTCAAGATGTTCTTCGTCATCACGAGCAATACCCAGGTCAAGAACTTTGCATCCCTGCTGTACTGCAGCAGCCATTATCATAGAACGGTTTGAGTCCCTGATCTGCAAAAGATAACAAAATAATTAGTAACCATAAACTTAAGAGGAAATCCAAACCCAAAGTTGGTGCATTCTGTGATAAATCACAGTTTGGAATTCTTGAATGCAAAATTGTTATGACCAGATTACTAAATCTCTGTTCCTATGATAGCTCCTGCACAGTCAACTAGAAGCAATCAAATTACATAGATGATTGATTGAAATGCTTTATTATTTGGCAAGGTGCCAACTGGCTGGTTGGTAAGGTCTGCTGCAGGTTGTAGCGGAGACTTGGGGATCAAATCCTGTCTGCACTTGGGTTGGGGGTTTATGGGCTTGGGGTATGGGCTACCCCCTTGTTGAAGAGCAGCTACAAAGTAGAGCATAGTCTAAAGAAAACAACCTCTAGGGTGAGGAAAACTGGCATTTGCTCCTTCTATAGTCCCTAATCAACTACAAAGTAGAGCATAATCTAAAGAAAACAACCACTAGGGGGAGGAAAAAAACCTGTTTCTACCAGCAAGAGAACAGAATGCCTAACCCTGGAAGACAGTCACTCACAACACCTAGAAAGTAGAACTGAATATCATTTTTTTTTGTGATAAATGATAATTGTATTAATACAAAAAGAGGGAGAAATTCCCTCAAAGAAAAGTTCAATTATATCAGGAATTAAACACAAGAAATCTCGCATCCTATACATATACAAAGATACCCTTCTACAATGGATGAGAACGATCAAGATGATTCTTCCTCATTCTCAAAGAACCGTTCAACCTAAAAGCTTAAGCTGTTACGTGAGGTCCCTGAAACGTGAAAGCCTATTGGGCTTGAAGTGTGGATAAGCACAGGCCCACCCAAACCTTGTGCTGAAATTTAATTAATTTAAATTGGGGCTATGAAGATTGAACACTAGACCATTTGGTCAAACAGGGTCTGATACCATCTCAAAGAACAATTCAACCTAAAAGATTAAACTGTTAGGTGAGGTACCCAAATAGTTTATATATATATATATATAAAAGGATTTTATTAGAAAATGGAGAAAAAACAGTTACAAGTGTTCCAGGAGAGGCACAACCTGCGACCTATTTGCAATTGTGCACAATACAATTGTTCCCTATTTGCCCCTTGCTTTGGCTAAGCTATCAGCCATAGCATTAGCTAATCTCCTCATTGATTGTATTCTGACACTCATATTCCTTGTCAGCTACTTGAACATTTTCAGTTCATTCTTGTAGCACCAGACCACACTCTCTGGGTTCTGTAGCCAGCCCACCACACCACCTTGGGGCTTGGAGTCACCCTCTATTTGTTTACACTCCTACCTGTACTGCAAACTGTACTCCTTAGAGGGCAGCTAGTAATTCTGCCCTAGAGGAGTCCCCCACATGTAGAGGGCCAAAGTATTAGAGAGCCACATTACCACTTCCGTTGCTTATAACCCCCCTCCCACTCCCAGAGGGACCTGGGTTACCTTGACTGTTGCCATCAAAATTTAATATCACAAATCCTTCAGGAGGGGGTGCCCAGCTCATATACACCTTATTCTTCCTAGAGGAGCTACTTGCAAGTTGCAACTGCTGCCCAATGCCTCCAAAGATCATTGAAGGAGAATTAATGAAATAAATCCAAAGATTTTAGCCACAAGATAGCCCTATGTAAGATACACTCCTTAAATTCTTGCTTGCTTCTCTCCTCTTGAAAAATTTTGGCATTACTTTCTTCCCACCCTGTCCAAAGCAAAGCTGCTCTTGCACACTTTCACATTAATCGTCCTCTTCGTTGGCACCAAGCAAAGGTAGACGGATCAAAAAGCATGCTTACATCTGCTGGCCTATTCCACCTGCACCCAAAGACGAAGAAGAGCCATCCCACAAATCTGTA
The DNA here is from genome assembly GCF_056320005.1 of Nelumbo lutea. NCBI lineage: Eukaryota > Viridiplantae > Streptophyta > Magnoliopsida > Proteales > Nelumbonaceae > Nelumbo > Nelumbo lutea. Next base: position 211,830,299 of record NC_142684.1, read on the forward strand.
GTAACCTCACGGGAAATTAGTAAATGGTAATAATCCTCACCATGAGACCTGCAAAGAATACACCAGTTAGATGAAAGACAAAGATAAGGTCTTCTTTTTTGTAGATTATCCAGGGTGTTTACCTCTCATAAAACACTTCCCAACAGAAAGCCAAGATCTTAGGGGGAATAGGCCTGCACCAAACCTCCTAAAAAGGGAAGACTTGTTGAAATTCAAAATGACAAAGGGCCTTTAGAAGGAAGCACAAGAGAACTAACCCAAGGGAAAAGGTGTCCAAATTCATTTGTTTGGCTCAGAAGAATCCAAACAAACTTTTTCAAGAAGGCTCAAAAGGCTGGTTAGACTCTCAATCTCTTAATCCCTTAAAATAATTTTGACCCAGCCTTTTGACCCTTTTCAACCATTGAAAGAGGTCCTTTAAAGGAGCTTCTTTGACCCAGGTATCTTCCCAAAGAAGAACTGAATTACCATTGCACACATCATACCTAATAAAATTGCAAAGTTGGGGGAAATACTGTGAATTGCCTCCCAAGGTGTTGCCAAAGTTTACCGCCGAGATACCCTAGCATCTCACCCATTCTTTGAGTGACCATGGACACTTCCTACCACCTCATGCCACAATCTTTCTCTCTCTCTCTCTCTAGAGGCCACCTCCACAACCACTTCCCTGTAAGTGTCATATTCTTTTGCCTAACATTCCCTATTCCCAAATCTCCCTCTTTACTTTTACACACCACCTCCCACTTTAGAAGATGATCATTTCTACCTTCCCCCAGTTCCCAAGGAAACTCCTCATCAACCTCTCTAGTTTATTAGCTTCCCTAGAAGGAATCCTAAAGACAGACAGAAAAAAAAGGTTGGTAAGTTAGCAAGGGTAGCTCTAACCAATGCAATTCACCTCCAAAAGAAATATAACTCTTCTTCCACGAGGTCAATCTCTTTTCAATTTCAAGCTTCTCTACAATTGGGCGCCAAAAGCTACTCTCTCTAGGGTTTTCCCATAATGAAAGTCCCAAGTAGGTCATAGGCCAATTAGAGATAGAGCATTCTAAATATCCAACAATCTATTTCCTAAATTTACCCCTACTACACTACTCTTCTCAAGGTTGACTCTCAAATTGGAGATCCTTTCAAATCTTTTCACCAACATCTTTAGATTCTTCACCTTCTCAATATTTCCCCCTTCACAGAAAATTAATATATCATCTGCATCCCTACCTATTTTCCACCCCTTTACAATGTTCTCCCTATCAGCCTTTGAGATCATTTGACTAAGCACATATGCTAATAAAGGTAACAAGGAAGGGTGAGAGAGAATCTCCTTGCCTTACACCCCTACATGTTAGAAAGAAATCCTTTGCCACTCCATTAACCAAGATAGAGAAGTGGCTAGAATTGACACAACCATGAATCCATTTACACCACCTTTCTCCAAGCCCACAGTTTCTCAAAACTTGTGAAAGGAAATGCCAATCCACCAAATCATAGGCTTTTTCCATATCTAGTTTACAAACGAAGCCTTTCTTATTAGATCTTCTCGTGTCCTCCAGGCACTCATTAGCTACCAGAATTTGGTCTGTAATTTGTCTCCCCTTTACAAAGGTCCCCTGAAATTTGCTGATTAAGGGAGAACTTCTTTGATCCTCAAAGACAGTACCCGAATGGGTTTGTATTCTCCAACACCCATCATCTCCTAAAGTGGCCTTGCTTAAGACCAGCAAACTCTTTAAGCTCAAAGCCCAATGCCTAATACTTCTCTCAATATTACCAATCCTAGCTTCCTTTGTACCAATCTTCCCCTAAAAAATTCTGCTATTTTGCTCTGTTCAGATTGTCCAACAAAGTGCAAAAGACAGCAGATTCCGGATGATTATCCCCTGTTTCCAACAACCTTTCAACTGTTAAAATACAGTTTTGTTCTAGGGTTATTTTAGTCTTTTCCCTTTTTTTAAATCAGTGTTTTGTCTCTATTCTTAAGTATCTCTATACAGGGGTAGTATTTTAATTTTACTTTTCATTATGTATTAAACATACAGGGTGGCAGTTCTCTCTCTCGATAGAGACTGGTTAGCCCTATTCTGTTCGACTTCTTCTTCTCCATCTCTTCTCCTTCTAGGCTCATATCAGTAGTTTCTGTTTATTTATTTAATTAAATACAGTCCTGATAACGTGGTATCAGAGCTTGGTTGATAAAGTTTCTTGACCGCATCAGTGAAGAACGTCTGGAACTGGTTTGGCTGAGGTTTTCTGCTAATATGAGAAGAAAGGAAAGGGAAGAACCTAAAAGGACCGATCGCCTAGAAGGTTAGGAGGCTTCTATGCCATAAGTTGCTTCGTTGGTTGACTGTTTAATGGTGATTTAGACCCCCTCTACTTGGCAGTTCGAAAAGGGACTGTGAATGTGAAGTTTGGTTGATTGATATCTGTGGTTGATGTGTTTGGTGGGTAGTTCACTGTGAACCGTGAAGCTAGTTGACTCATAGAAGGAGTTCAGTTGAAAAACAGTCCTAGAAGTAGGGACTGTGTTTGAAACAAAGAAAACTAGCAAGAGAAGATTAGAGAAGAAGAGAGAGCTGCGGCAAGAAGGGTTAGAGGATGAGGTGTTCAAACTTAACCTCCCTCTAACTCTCTAATACTCTTTTATTAAGTTAATCATTTAGTAATTACAAGAGAGGTCCTTAGTTGGACAAGAAATTACAAAAGAGTAACATAAAAGAGTATGGGCCCAGAATAAGGCCCATTACAGAGAAGAACATAAAGATAATATACAGTAACAGCCTATGGGCCATTTGGCCCATCTTCTCTACACTCCCCCTCAAGCTGAGCATAGATGTCAATCATGCCCAGCTTGCCAGTGTCATGATGAAGTCTTGCCTTGGAAATGCCCTTGGTGAGAAAGTCTGCCAATTGTCCTTCAGAAGTAATGAATGGAAGGCACACTTCTCCGGAGGAGACTTTTTCTCGAATAAAGTGTCTATCAACTTCAATATGTTTGGTTCGATCATGTTGTACCGGGTTGTGAGCAATGTTGATGGCAGCCTGATTATCACAATACAACATCATGGGCCTGTCATGATCAATCCCAAGTTCTTCCATTAAGGACCTTAGCCACAACAATTCCGAGACCCCATGTGCCATGGCTCTATACTCTGCTTCTGCAGAGGATCTGGCCACAACATATTGTTTCTTACTCCTCCAAGAGACAACATTACCAGCCACCAGACTTCAATATCCTAAAGTAGATCTTCTGCCATCCATATTGCCAGCCCAATCAGCATCAGTATAGGCTTAAAGTTTCAGGTGGTCATGCTTGGTAAATAGGATTCCTTTCCCTGGAGAGCCTTTCAGATAACACAAAATCCGTTCTGCTGCTGCCATATGAGTATCTCTAGTAGCATGCATGAACTGGCTAATGCAACTGACAGCATACACAATATCTGGTCTAGTCATGCACAGGTACAGAAGCTTCCCAAGAAGTCTCTGAAAAACCCTTTTGTCTTCCAACAGAGATCCATCTGTAGTTGAAAGTTTGTGACTCATATCAATGGGAGTTGCAGCTGGTCTTGCACCCAAATTTCCAGTTTCAGACAATAAATCAAGAACATATTTCCTTTGGGAAATAAGAATCCCATCCTTGGATCTGGCAACTTCTATGCCAAGGAAGTATCTCAACTCCCCTAGATCCTTAATCTCAAATTCTGTACGGAGGAAAGACTTATGAGCCAGAATGCCTGAGGCATCATCACCAGTCACTATAATGTCATCAACATACACAATGAGATACACTGTTAAAGATCTACTTTTCTTCACAAACAGAGTATGATCTGACTGTGTCTGAACATAGCCGAATTTAACAAGTGCAGCTCTAAATCTCTCAAACCAGGCTCTAGGAGATTGTTTAAGACGATAAAGAGATTTTTCAATTTACATACATTTCCTTGCATATCTTTCCCATATATCCCTGGGGGAAGACACATGTAGACTTCCTCATGTAAGTCACCATTCAGAAATGCATTCTTTACATCCAATTGATAGAGAGTCCAACAAAAGTGAGCTGCCAGAGATAAAAAAACCCTCACAGATGTCATCTTGGCAACAGGGGCAAAAGTCTGCAAGTAGTCAATCCCATATGTCTGTGTGTAGCCTTTTGCAACAAATCTAGCCTTGTACCTCTCAATAGTTCCATCAGCCTTGTATTTAATGGTAAAAACCCACTTGCACGCAACCGGATCCTTCCCTTCAGGCAAATCCACCACCTCCCAAGTACCATTTGCATGTAGAGCATCCATTTCGGTTTCCATGGCATCTCTCCATTATGGAATCCCAAGAGCTTCTGAGACAGACCTAGGAATGGGGTTAGAAGCAACAGAAGAGAAATAGGCAAAGTATGAAGGAGAAAGAGGTCATAAGAAAGGTGTTTGGAAATGCAGTGTGCGCAGTACATTTCCGCTTCCCTTTCCTAACAGCAATGGGGACATCAAGGTCTAGGAAAGATGATTCCAAAGGAGTTGAAGCAGTACCTGTTATCTCATCTGTGATTGGGAATGTATGAGCTTCATCTGTTGTAAAGGAAACCACTTGCTCATTCCTGGATCTCTGCCTTTGATATACTTTGGGATTATGGATAGGGCGAGGGGGTAAAGAAATAGGGTCCCTAGGAGAAGAGATATAAAGTGATTGATCCACCTTTGACTCATTTGGTGAGGATACAGGTTTGTCAAGAGACTCAACTGGGACAAGAAGAGGAAGAGCAAAAACTTGTGACTGACTCTCCCCCTGTGGACAATGTCCATCCTGAGAGGAACCATAAAAAGGAGAAAGTTCATTAAAGGTAACATCCATAGAGACATGTCGGGTGTCAGTCTTTGGATCAAAACAACAATAACCCTTTTGTGTGGGGGAGTAACCAAGGAAGATACATTTGTGGGCTTTCGGTTCAAACTTGTGTCTTTGCACACTTGGAATGTGAACATAGCAGGTACAGCCAAACAAACGAAGATGAATTGGGAAGAGATCCTTGTCTGGATGAAGAAGACTAAAGGGGGATTTAAACCCTAATACCCTGGATGGCATACGGTTTATGAGATAGGTAGCAGTAAGTACAGCACCACCCCAAAATCTTGTGGGAACATGTGAGGCAAACAAAAGGCTCCTTGCAACTTCAACAATATGTCTATTTTTCCTCTCAACAACTCCATTTTGTTCAGGGGTTCTAACACAGGAGCTTTGATGAATAACCCCCATGTCAGAAAGATACAAGGATAAACTCTTCTCAAAATACTCTTTTGCATTGTCAGATTTGAAAACCTTAATTCTGGTATCAAATTGAGTTAAAACAAGCTCATGAAATTGCCTCACAAGTCTTGGGACTTCATCTCGGTATTTCATTAAGTATATCCAAGTGAATCTAGAAAAGTCATCAATAAACAGGATAAAATATCTGTAGCCCCCCATAGAGGATAAGTGGTAAGGCCCCCACACATCAGAGTACACAATGTGAAAAAGAATATCTTTTATTGCTCATAGGGTAATTGTTTCTACAATGCTTTGACAACTGACATGACTCACAATTGAGACTGGACACACTGACTCCCTTAAATAGTTTGGGAAGTAAATGACTTAAAGCAGAAAAAGGTAAATGACCCAACCGACAACGACTCAACATAATTTGACTGACAGACTCTGATGAAGTAGAACCAAAAGCAACATTCTTGGGATGATCAAAGCATTGGCCAGGGGTGTCGAGCAAGTATATTCCATTCGTTTCATGGCCACTCCCAATCACCTTCCGAGACTTCATTCCTGAAACACACAGTGAGAAGGGATAAATGTTACACAACAATTCAATGACTTGGTCAAGCTACTTACAGATAATAAGTTGGTATTTAATTTTGGTACCTGAAGAGTGGAAGATAAGAGTAAGGAGTCTGTAGGCTTGACAGTTCCCTTGCCAGAAATAGGGGCAAGAGAACCATCAGCTAAGGTGATTTTGTCACGACCAGAAAGCAAATCATATGAAACAAACAAAGTGGAAATGTTGGTCATGTGGTCAGAAGCACCTGAGTCAATGATCCAACGGGTCTTGGGATTACCTGAGGTGGATGCATGGTTAACAGAAGCCCTTATACCTGAGTGAGCAAATGCGGTGGTGGCAGGACTTCCAGAAGGGTTGGATGATGAAGTTACACCTTCAAACTGGCTGATCATCTTTTCAAACTTCTCATATTCAGCTTTCATGGCTGCCAACTGTGCACTGGTAGACTCAACCTCTGTATCTGTGCCTGTGGCTGCATGTGCACTTCCTGTCTTTCTACTATCATTCTTCTTCTGGAATCTGATAGGTACAAGATTGGGATGCAATTTCCAGCACTTGTCCTTTGTGTGTTTTGACTTCTTACAATATTCACACACCACTTCCTTCCTTCCTGTGCCACTGTGAGCTTCTGTAACCCCTTTGGGTTTAATTCCCATATTTGCAAAATGATCATTGATACCAACTCCTTGAACCTGCACTTGCCTTCTACTTTCTTCACTGCTGACCAAAGTATATGCTTGTGACAATGAAACATCTTCCTTGGACAAGATGTTTTGCTTTGTAATATCATATTCAGAATTCAGCCCTGTCAAGAACTCAAAGACCCTATTCCGTTCAACCAATTTCCTGTATGTTTCAGCATCCTTAGAGGTATCCCATGTCACAGCCTCTATCAAATCAATCTCTTGCCATATAGATTTTAAGGTTGAGAAGTATGCTGCAAGTGACTTCTCCCCCTGTCTTAGATTCTTCACATCACTTCTCAGTTTGTAAGCTCTAGCAACATTCAACTTCTGGGAGCAAGTCTCTGCAACACTATCCCAGATTTCTTTAGCCGAACTCATCCACAGATAATGTTGACTGATCTGTGGCTGCATTGAGTTCACAAGCCACCCAATCGTAGTGTAGTTTTCTTGTACCCATCTCTCATAAGATGGATCATCCTCTAAAGGAGCTTTCTTGCTCCCAGAAATAAAACCCCATTTTCCTTTGCTACAAATATGGATTTTCACTGATTGTGACCAAGCCAAGTAGTTGGTCCCATCAAGCTTGACTGTAGTTACAGCCAGCATAGAATCGGTTGGGGTTCCCAAAATCTGCCCATATTCAGCAGCATTCTTGTTTTCAAGGTTTGAGAAATCCATCATGCAAAGTTCGGTGGTAGTTCTTTCTTTATTGTATCAGCCTTCAAAGGACACCCAACAACCTCCAATCACAAGGTATTTCAGATTCTAACAGCCGTTGTCCCAAAGAGGAAGAAAAAAGACCACAGTCCTTAAGAGACCTTTTGTCGAACACTAGTGTGCAATACTTAACAGCCTACTGTTAACTGAAGAAACCACTTCAAAGTGTTCAGTATAGGTCCAAGAAGAGGTTGGAATGAAGATGAGACTAGTATCACTTAGTTTTAAAACAGTCTCAACAGCTTCCCAACCCAATAATCAGCCGAATAGGACCTCCAAAGCAACCCAGAAATTTCTGAGTAGAAGTAGTCCAGCAACAGTGGGCCGAATGAAGCAGTCTCAGCAGTAGTGATTTCAGAGGTATTTCGGCTACTTGACAGTCCAGAAAAGAAATGAAAAACAATCCAGAAATCTCTGGATTAAACCAGACTAGAGGATAGCCGAATAGTTGTACTGTTTCCAAAGAAACTTCGGACTTTTAACAGTCCAGAACAGTAAAAAAAATAACCCAGAAACAACTGAGCAAAGACTTACAGTAAGAGAGTCTCTGGTTTGAACTATAAACCAGGTCGAACACTTGTCCTCTAAGATGACTTCGAAAACCCTTTTCTCTGATTTCAAATCAGGCCAAACAACTTGTTCTCTGATTCTTCCTGGTCACCGAACCCTTCTCCAAGTGTGTAGAAGCTTGGGCACCCTCCAATGACCTCCAAGAACCAGGCGGATGACTGTAAACTTTCAGCCCTAGAACTTCCTCATGTAGTTGGTTGAAGTAAAACCACATGAGGGACATGCCAAGCAATGGCCTGCTTTGATACCAAGTTGAAAAACAGTCCTAGAAGTAGGGACTATGTTTGAAACAAAGAAAACTAGCAAGAGAAGATTAGAGAAGAAGAGAGAGCTGCGGCAAGAAGGGTTAGAGGATGAGGTGTTCAAACTTAACCTCCCTCTAACTCTCTAATACTCTTTTATTAAGTTAATCTTTTAGTAATTACAAAAGAGGTCCTTAGTTGGACAAGAAATTACAAAAGAGGAACATAAAAGAGTATGGGCCCAGAATAAGGCCCATTACAGAGAAGAACATAAAGATAATATACAGTAACAGCCTATGGGCCATTCGGCCCATCTTCTCTACAACATCTTTTATCATTACATAAAATAGCATTCTATGTTTTTGCAAATATCACAATGTTTCCACCATGTCTGTATTTTTTACAATATTTCCGACATATTTCCTATATTTTTTACAATATTTTTGCTAATTTCATAATTAAATCAGTCTGAAGGCCACTAAAAAAAGGATAGAACAAACCCCAGACAACTGATCTCCGGTTAACACCACTCCTGAAGTTAGGGTTTCACCTATAGCTTGTACAAAGTCCCAAGCACCAATCTCAAAACACCTATTTAACCTTACCTTGACCAAGATCATATTGTTCTCTAGTAAGTCTAGATTTTGGGCAAAAATCTCCAGGAATCTTTCTAGGCTTCAAAACCAACCTCTGAGATCTCTAAATTCTCCTACCAACTGGGCGGCAGCATCCAAGTGTACAGATTCAAGAGATAGAGAAAAGAGAAAGATCATTACTATGATACCAAGAAAAATGAGCAGAAAATAGCAGAGAAAGGTTCAAAGCACCAGAGAAAAGTTGATAGAAAGAAATAGGGTTTTGGTTGTAGATAATCAAACAGTCTCCCAACCACCCTTAATATTAGTTCTAATCATTAAAAATGTAAAATTACAAGAGAGCCCTTAATAGGGTGGTTGCACTAATAAACACCTAAGAATGTAATAAACTAAAGAAGAGATAGAAAGATATGAAGAATGGGATATCTCATTATGCTTCTGTACATCGAAATTTATAGCTCTCTCTAGGAAACAAACTAGGTAACAAATCTCCCTAATTCAAGGATACAAACTAGGTAACAAATCTCCCTAATTAAAGGATACAAACTAGGTAACATATCTCCCTAATTAAAGGGAAGATAAAGCTGATTCCTAAAAAATTTGTACAACTCACAAATCTCTCAACTACTTAAAATAGCACAAAATCAAATATAATACATAATTACAGAAATCTTCCAACACTCCCCCTCAAGCTGGCATGAATATATCACTCATGGCAAGCTTGCTAACTAAGTTCTCATACTGTGCCCTAGGAAGCCCTTTGGTGAGAATGTCTGCTACTTGGCTCGTGGTGGGTATGTAGGACATGCATATCACACCACTATCTATCTTCTCCTTGATGAAATGTTTATCCACTTCTACATGCTTTGTTCTATCATGTAGAACTGGATTATGAGCTATGGAAATAGCTGCCTTGTTATCACAATAGACTTTAATAGGTGTTGGTGTAGGAACCTTCAATTCTTCTAGGAGCCTTTTGATCCATAACACTTCACAAAAGCCATGTGCAACAGAGCGGAATTCTGCCTCTGCACTACTCCTTGCTACAACACTCTGTTTTTTGCTTCTCCAGGTGACCAAATTCCCTCCTACCAAAGTGCAGTAACCTGAAGTAGATCTTCTATCATTTATATCACCTGCCCAATCTGCATTTGTGTAGGCTTCGACTTGGAGATGACCCCTATTTTTGAACAAGAGTCCTTTCCACGGAGTTCCTTTCAAATATCTCAAAATCTTGAACACAGCTTCAAAGTGAGTAGGTCCAGGTGAATGCATAAACTGACTTACTACACTTACTGCAAAGGCTATGTCAGGTCTTGTGTGCGACAAATAGATTAGTCTTCCAACTAATCTTTGATAACGTTCTCGATCAACCACCTCATTTACTGTTACTGCTTTTAACTTCATATTTGGGTCCATTGGAGTTTCTGCGGCTTTACAACCTGTCATCCCTGTCTCCTTAAGCAAATCAAGAATGTATTTGCGTTGGTTGATAAAGATTCCCTCCTTGGACCTTGCAAACTCCATTCCGAGAAAATATTTAAGTTTACCCAGGTCTTTAATGTCAAATTCAGCCTCAAGCTTATTCTTCAACTTGTTGATTTCAAATAAATCATCCCCAGTCATGATAATATCGTCTACATACACTATCAAAATAGCTATTTTACCTTCGGTGGAGTGCTTGAAAAATAAAGTATGATCAGCTTGACTATGTGAGAGGTCGTGCCGCCTTATTGCATTCCCAAATCGTTCAAACCAAGCTCTTGGTGATTGCTTTAGCCCATATAGGGATTTTTTTAACCTGCAAACTTTGCCTCTTCCAAGACTTTCTTCAAAACCTGGTGGTAGATCCATATATACTTCTTCCTTTAGGTCTCCATTCAAGAATGCATTCTTGACATCGAACTGATGAAGTGGCCAGTTAAAATTAACTACAAGGGAAAGAAGTATTCTGATAGAGTTAATTTTAGCAACAGGAGCAAAAGTCTCTTGGTAGTCTATACCATGAATTTGGGTAAATCCTTTTGCTACGAGTCTTGCTTTGTATCTCTCCACACTTCCATCAACCTTGCACTTTACTGTAAACACCCATTTGCATCCAACTGTCTTCTTGTCATGGGGTAGATCAATAATACTCCATGTATTACTCTTTCTAAGAGCATTCATCTCTTCCATCACAGCTAACATCCATTTCGGATCATCTAATGCTTCCTGAACAGTTCTTGGCACATACAGATTAGAAATCCTAGACACAAATGCTTTATGAGTATGTGATAATTTCTCATATGACAAGTATTTTGCAATAGGATGTTTTGTGCAAGTTCGGGTACCTTTTCTTAATGCAATTGGAATGTCAAGATCTGAAGAAGACAGATTAGGCAAATCATTAGATAAAGACGGAATAGGGGTAGAAGAAGGATTACTCTGAGTTGTAGGATCTTCACTCGGCAAATTGGATTGGACTTCTGTTGTAGGAACAACTGAAACAGTAGTACTTTTGTGAAACTTCTTCCTGGTATAAAACTGAAGCTCAGGATGAGGATTGTGATCCGTTTGAAGTACTTCTCCCCCTGTCTCTGATAACGTAGTATCTGGCAAATTTGGATTAAGAGTACCATCACTAGGTTCCATTCTTTCAACAATTGTTTCTGAACCTTGCTTATCAGAATTAATCAAAGGTATAAATTCTTCTAGAATAGGTAAAGTTTCCCAAAAATTATCTTCCTTACTTATGTTCTCCCCTTGAAGAGAATTTTTTTGAAAGAAAGGTTGGTCCTCAACAAAGTGTACATCCATACTCTCAAAAAATTTCCTTGTAACTGGATTAAAGCATTTGTACCCTTTTTTATTAGATGCATAACCAAGAAACACACATTTTTCAGCTTTTGGATCCAGTTTTGATCGAAAAACATTTGGTATATACACATAACAGACACAACCAAACATTTTTAAAGGAAGATCCGTAGTTATTCGAGATGTGGGAAAACAATTTTTTAGATTTAGTAAAGGAGTTTCATATTTTAAAACTCGAGATGGCATTCTATTTATCAGATAACAAGCAGTTAGGAGAGCATTTCCCCAAAGATATTTAGGTACATTCATAGAAAACATGATGGCTCTAGCTACTTCAAGAAGGTGCCTATTTTTTCTTTCAGCAATTCCATTCTGTTGTGGTGTGTCACGACAAGTTGATTGATGGATAATACCTTTTTCGGTTAGAAATGCTCCTAAGTATTTTTTAAAGTATTCAGTCCCATTATCTGATCTTAGAATACCAATTTTGGTTTGAAATTGATTTTCAATCATTAGGAAAAATTCTTTAAATCTTTGTTCAACCTCTGATTTCCTTTCCAACAAGTAAACCCAACATACCCTTGTATGGTCATCAATAAAAGTCACAAACCATTTTTTTCTAGAAAGTGTGTTAACCTTAGATGGGCCCCAAACATCACTATGTAACAAATAAAATGGTTTTGAAGCAAAATAAGGTTTTATTGGAAATAAAGCACGATGATCTTTAGCCAAATGACAAGACTCACAATGAAGTTTTGACCAATCAACTCCTTTAAACACTTTAGGAAATAAATATTTGAGATATGGAAAACTAGGATGTCCTAATCTTCTATGCCATAATATAACTTGATCACAGACAGGGATTGAACTCGTACTACTTAAACCATGAACTTTTTTATTACCAGTAGAGGTTTCATCAAAGTAGTAGAGTCCATTTATCTCTCTAGTAGTTCCAATCGTCTTCCCCGAGTTCTGGTCCTAAAAAACACAAGTGGAAAGAAGAAAAAGAATGGAGCAATTAGTATCTTTCGACAATCTACTGACAGAAAGAAGATTGCAGGCAAGTTTTGGAACATATAAAACAGATTTCAGAGTAATTTTTTCTGAAATTTTAATGTTTCCTTTGCCTGCAATAGATGAAAGACTACCATCAGCTATTCTCACTTTTTCAAAACCAGAACAAGGATAATAGGATCTAATAGGTTAGAGCAACTTGTCATATGATCGGAGGCCCCTGAATCTATGATCCAAGGGCCGGATTTTCCAGGCATTGAGAATGCCAAAGAATTGCTACTTGTTTGTGCCATAGACCCGACAGGAGTATTAGGTGACGAATAAGATTTTAGAAGTTTAAGTAGATGATCTATTTGCTCTTTGCTGAATGGGGATGATTCAGCCTCGTTTGCCGTAGGTATATTCTGTCCACCAGGTTTGTTCACCCTCCAATTGGGTGGTCTCCCGTGCAGTTTGTAGCAATTCTCTCGAGTATGGCGAGGTTTCCCACAATAGTCACAGCGTAGGTTATTCTTGTCTCCAACCCGCTGATTTTGGGCCGACTTTCGACTAACTTGGGCCTCGGAAATAATCAGGGCTGACTCTTCCACAGGTCCGGTTGTACCTACAGCCTTCTTTCCAAGCATCACTTGTCTTCGGCTTTCTTCTCTACGTACTTCTGCAAATACTTCACCAATTGGGGGAAGAGGGTTTCTTCTAATAATTCGGCCACGAACCTCATCGAATTCAACGTTTAAACCTGCAAGAAACTTGAAGACTCGGCCAACATTCACCATCTTCTTGTGATAATTGCAGTCATCGGGTGACTTCCACTCGTAATCGTTGAATAAGTCCAGGTCCTGCCAAATTCTCTTAAGAGAATTAAAATACTTAGTCACAGAATTCTCACCTTGGCGAATATCTCCGAGTTGTAGAGATAATTCGTACACTTGGGATTGATTCTCCAACTCAGAGTACATCTGTGAGACATTGTCCCATAATTCCTTGGTTGTAGAATAGCAGAGATAATTTGCACCTATCTCTTCATGGTGTTAACCAACCAAGTCATCACCATGGAATTTTCAGCATCCCAAACAGCATAGGCTAGATCCTTCACATCAGGCTTCTTCGTGTCTCCTGTGATATAGCCAAATTTCCCTCTCCCTCTGAGATACATGCGAACAGATTGTGACCACCGGAGAAAGTTGTCACCATTTAGCCAGAATGTAGTGATCTGAATAGAGTGATTTTCAGGCAGATTCCGGACAATCTGGGGCTCAGGCTGAGAAGGCTGAGAACTGGACGTGACTCCAGACATTTTTAGGGACAGAAATGCAGAAACAAACCCTAGGTCTTTTCTGCTCTGATACCATAAAGAAGAGATAGAAAGATATGAAGAATGGGATATCTCATTATGCTTCTGTACATCAAAATTTATAGCTCTCTCTAGGAAACAAACTAGGTAACAAATCTCCCTAATTCAAGGATACAAACTAGGTAACAAATCTCCCTAATTAAAGGATACAAACTAGGTAACAAATCTCCCTAATTAAAGGATACAAACTAGGTAACATATCTCCCTAATTAAAGGGAAGATAAAGCTGATTCCTAAAAAATTTGTACAGCTCACAAATCTCTCAACTACTTAAAATAGCACAAAATCAAATATAATACATAATTACAGAAATCTTCCAACATAAACTAAGGCCAATAACAACCTAGTTCTATAAATATAGAAAGAACTAAGAAATAAAGCATACGGCCTAATAGCTCAACACTTGTAACCACCTATAGAAGGAGTAGAATAAGGTCCCTACACATCAGTATGCACACGATCAAATAAAGAATTGCTTCTTTTATTACTAAGATTAAAAGAACTTCAATGTTTAGCCAACTAACATGTATCATAGTCCAAACTTGACACCAGCATAGGCTTAAACAACTGAGGAAACAATAATTAAAAAGTTTGAAAAGACAATGAGCTCTACGCTTGATTTATCTTACAATGATGCTACTCTTTAAAGACAACTTATAGGCAGTTTGATTTATCTTACAATGACATGGCCAAACATTTGTTATGCTGTCCAGGTTGTCAGTTAGTTTGTTTTATCTCCCTGGATTGATCCCCATCAATTACTTCTACCAGCAATGAGCTAGCCATTTGATGACATTTGAAGGCTAGTTGGGATATAAGTCTAGATAGGGTGCTTTTTTGTGAAAATAGAGGTATATTGGCAAATCAATCTATTTTCCAAGCACAAGTATTTGACAGATTTTAGAATTTGACTAAGTGGATTGTTGAGGGGTATATCCAGTGTTTGTAGTTTGACCAAATTTGGATAAACCTAACTTTAGCAAGAGATCTCCTTTTCAGGTTATAAGTTGTTCTGTGTTCTATCTTTTTTTTTTTTTTGTGTAAATTGTGTTCACACAGGTTATACATGTATGGAAAAAATATCTAATTAATGGATGCACAGGCCATGGAATTATAGTAGCTATTTTGGTAGGTGACAGTAAGTCCTTTTAGCACATACTAAGGGGTCATATCTTCACAGGGGGTTGAAGAACTTACTGCACCAATGACTGGTGCTGAATTTCATTTGCCAACTACAGATGAGGAGCATGGTTCCTCTATCTCGGAAGGTAATGGTTCTTTACAAACTATAATAGGTAAATGATGTCTTTTAGAGATTAAAATTATTTATTTCCACCAGGAGTTCTCTTGCCGAGCATAGAAGATTTTCAGATTATTGGTGAGGCTAAACCAGGAAATACACTGCAAGCATGTGGCTTTCCTGTACGTGGGACTTCTCTTTGTATATTTCAGATACTTTTTGATCGTGTTTCTTTTTCATCCAATTGTTGTTTCTTCTACTTTACATTTTCTGTTCCATAAGCAGAATTTTTTCAATTGGCTATGATTTATAGAATACTTCCTTATAATGATATTGTTGGATCGTCTGTATAGTGGGTACGTCATCTTCAAAATGGCACCAGACAGTATATTGAGGGTATGCATTGGAATGTGTTTGAAAAAGCATTTCTATGTTTTATATTTATTTTTTTTATCATTGTTTTGAAAAATATACTGCATACTTCTTAGAATTTGTATTTGCATTTTTTTTATCAGGAGCCACAGTTCCAGATTATGTAGTCATAGCTGATGATGTTGACAAAATTATTGCTGTTGAGTGCATACCAATTGATGATAGTGTGCGTCAGGTTTCTCATTTTCCCTCTGTTAGAAAGTTTGAATGGTGTATTTTCCTTTCTTTCTTTTGTCTGGTATACTTTTCCATTAATTTACTGATATTTGTCCTTCTCTTATGCACAATTATGTCAAATTATGCATGTTTTATGTTATCAGGTGATAACTTATTGACAAACAGAATATTCTCAGCACATAACAGTACCAGTTAGGCACAAGAAAGTGAAACATGAAATCCCTATCTTTTATAATAATGACTAGAATCTACATTGTAGACATTAGAGTGGTTAATTATTGCAATATTTTCCTTTTCTCTACATCTCTATATTGATTCTTGTACCAAAGCTAAGTAGCATTTGCCAACCAAATGCTCCTGTAAAACCAACTTGCGATCTCATCTATAAATTTGATGCTCCAAACAATTTGGCTGTCAGCTGAAATTTATTTATCAGAACCATTGTTTGCAAAATGTGAAATGGGAAAGTTTTAGCATTGAAGGCAATATGTTACTCAAACATTTTTTTGACAAATAGTTGTTTGTTAGAACCTTGCAAAGTGACAAATAGTAGAATTTCACGAGAAATTACAAATGCTAAATAGGGCATTTGACTAAAGGAAAGCTCAAAGACAGCTTGAGGGGGGTAGGGGGAGATGGTAACACTAACTTATTGGAGGCAAAAATTTAGATATAAATGGATCAAGGAGGTAGATGGTAAAACTAAATTCTTTCATGTTGTGGCTAATGGGGGGAGAAAGAACTTCTTGATACATAAGAAACCCAATAGTTGTCATCCTAAAGAGTTCAGACCAATTAGCTTGGTGACTAGCTTGTATAAAGTTATTAACAAATTTCTATCATCGAGATTCCTATTAGGGGCTCATAAAAAATCGGAAAAATTAAAAACCAAACTGACTTGTTCGGTATTTTTGAAAAATTGAAAGACCAGTTCAGTTTTTGGTTAACCTAAAAAAGCGGCAGTTAGCCGAATCGACCGGCATATATACTTATATATTATATATTTTTAATATATCATATATTATCTATGTATTGTATATAAATATATATGTATTATATATAAATATATTATATTATAATTGTCTATTTATAATATATAATATATTATATGTTATTTTTAATATAATATATTATATATTTTTATCTATAAAATATATTATAAATATAAAAAACTGAGAAACCAAAGAACTGAACCAGTCAAAAACTGAAATTGATTAACTAGTTAACCGGTTGATTCGGTTCGGTTTCAAAAAATACCCCATGGTTTGGTTAACCAAACCGTGATCACCCCTAGTTCCTATGCCTATGTCTCATTCACCTCCTCCTCAACCCTTGTGTATGTACTCTTGTTGCCAAAAGAGTTGTCCCCCTATCTCCACTCCAAAGATGGAACTAGAAGCTATATACCTTCAATTGCTAAGCTCTCGTGAGGCAAATCCCATCTTCAACTAGGTATCTCTAATTCCACTTTCCTTCCTATAAGTGATAATATTAATCTTCCTATTACTATTCATAAGGGTGTTAGATCTTGTACTGACAGCCGAATTTGGACCCTTTACCCTTATGGTGCCTACTCATGTGCCTCCTTTTTTAAAGCTCTAACTATACATGTTGACTCTTTGGGGCCACCTTTTCCTGTTAAGGAGGTGCAGGATAAGCCCATCCCTCCAAGAGTGCTGTTGAGTGCTGTTGTTGAGTCGGGAAGGTGTTCAACTTGGGAGAGTGTTGCAGAAATAACTGATGGCAGCTTCTGGCAGTTAATACAAAACAAGTGTGATGGTACAACGTGATTTCATGGTTGTACAGATGACGTCAGTTAAACTTAATGGTACCAACTACATACCATAGGCGAAGTCAGTTGAGGTAAATTTGACGGCGAGAGGAAAGTTAAAAGATATTAAAGAAAATAAACCAGACCCGGGAGCTGTAGGGTATAAAGATTGGATCCAAGAGAATGCACAAATTGTGGCATGTCTTTGGAACAGTATGGAACCTCATATCAGTGTGATATACTATGAAAGAAATTCGGGAACATGCTAACCAGTTATATTCAGGACAAGACAATGTAACTAGAATCTATCAATTGTATCAAGAGTATTTTCAACTACAGCAAGGTGATAGGAGTGTGGAAGAGTACTATGCTTGCTTGAAGAGTTTGCGGAATGAATTGGATTCATATCAACCCCTTTCAATTGATCTCAAAGTGCAAAAACAACATTTTCTTTCCAGATTGAGGTCTAAATTCAAACCGGTGTGTGCCCATTTAGGTACCAGTGATATACCTACACTATTTGAAGTTTTCTCTAGAGTAAGAAGGGCTACGAGTCCACATACAGATACTTCTCCAGTATTAGAGAAGTTTGCCCTAGCTGCAACCAGAGGTGGTAGAGGTGGCTCACGTGGTAGAAGCAGCTATCCCAGGTCACAGTGGTAGTAGAGTAGAGGTGGAAATTTTAGAGGTCGTGGTGCTAGTGTTGCTGGTCGAGGAATGACCAAAGAATGCAACTATTGTGGACGGGAAGGATATACTATGAACTACTATTATGATTTGCATGGCCCACCATCTACTTGGGTCAATCATGCTATTGTAGAAGGAGATAGTGGTGCTACAGGAGATGACTCCACTGCTTTAGGTACTAGGAAGGAGAAGGGAATGGTTTCCATCACCCGAGAAGAGTATGAAAAACTTCATCTTCTTCTTTCAGTAATACTGCAACTCTTGCAAAGTCAAGTACAACATGTCTTGTTTCCTCTTTTAAACCATGGATTATTGATTCTGGGGCCTCAGATCACATGTCTGGGTCCTCAGACCTATTTGCATCTTTATCCCCTCCCTCTACCGCCCAATCGGTTACTCTGGCTGATGGCACTACCCCCCCTTGTTTCTAGTACCGATGATGTTACTTTACATTTTGATTTCACTTTACCATTGGTTCTATATGTTCCTAAATTTCCCTTTAGTCTTCTTGACAGTAAAGCCGACTAGAAATAAGAGAGAGAAGGGAAGAGAAGAAGAGAGATTGGCGACAATGGAACGGTTCTGGTGGCACTAGATTCTATTAATACTTATAGGGCATCTAAAATAAAAGGGAAAAAGACCCTTGTGCCCCTACTATAAATAAAGTACAATAAATAAAATAAAAAAAGACTTTAAACCAACCAAACGAACCCTAACAAGAGTGAAAATAATAAACAAGAAATAAAATAAACTATTTCAACACTTCCCCTCAAGTTGGAGCATAGATGTCAATCATGCTCAACTTGTCACACAAATCATTATGCCACACGTGATGAAGACCCTTGGTGAAGATGCTTGCAAGTTGTTCTTCTGAGCTGACATATGGAGTCACACTTCTCCACTCACAAGTTTTTATCTAATAAAATGCTTGTCCACTTCAATGTGTTTCGTCCTATCATGGAGGACTGGATTAGCAACAATGTTGATAGCAACTTTATTGTCGCAATAGAGTGACATAGGGTTGTTAACTGCAAAACCCAGTTCACCTAACAGGTTTCTTATCCACATGATTTCAGCAACTCCATGAGACATAGCTCTGTATTCTGCTTCAGCACTGGATCTAGCCACCACACTTTGCTTCTTACTTCTCCATGTGACCAAGTTTGCTCCTACAAAGGTACAATACCCACTGGTAGACTTTCGGTCATCGACTTCCCTTGCCCAATCAACATTAGTATATACTTCCACCTTTAAATGTCCATGTTTTTGGAACAACAAACCAACTCCTAAAAACTTCTTGAGGTATCTAAGGATCCTCTTTGCAGCTTCAAAGTGAGTTGTCCTAGGACTGTGCATGAATTGACTAAGGACACCCACTGCATAAGCAATATTAGGCCTGGTCATAGACAAATATAAGAGTCTCCCTACAAGTCTCTGAAACTTCTTCACATCTTTCAGGAACTCCCCCTGACAGTCTCCCAGCTAATGGCTAGGCTCAATTGATGAGTCAATTGGTTTCACCCCTAGCGTGCCTATATCTTCTAGTAAATCTAGTACATATTTCCGTTGGGAAATAAGAATGCTCTTTTAAGAGCGGGCAACTTCAATTCCAAGGAAATAACATAAGGGTCCTAGATCTTTCACCTTGTTAGTGTCGAGTATGTAGGAGTAATTTTGTCTTTGTGCTTGTGTTTAGGTGTTGATGTGTAAGTTTATGTTAGATTTAATGTCCCTAACTTAAGTAGGGGCATATGTGACTTTTCCACAATATTTTGGTAATATAAAATACATCTGGCCGAATGGGAGAGAGAACATTTTCTCTCATTCGAACCAGAATCTTTTCTCCTTGTTTCTCCTCTGCTCTTCTCCTTTCTCCCTTTCTCTCCTTCTCTCTTCTCTCTCTCTTCCTTGATTGTTATCAATCTAACAGGCAGACCGAACACTAACATGGTATCAGAGCTAAACTGAGCAAATCGGATCTGCCCAGAATTCTGTTATCTACACACCCAACCTAGGGTTTTCTCTTATTTTCTTTGCCATCAGCTAGAGATAAGAGACAGGACTGAAAAGGAGTGATCGCCCTCTTCCCTTGGAGGTTTCTATGCCTCCAGTTGTGGTGTTTGTGGTCGGTTGCTGCAGTTTCTAAGAAGCCCTCCCATAATCGATGAAGAGAAGAGGGCTGATTCGTGTGGTGCAATGGGTGTCTTGTGTGATCTGATTTTCGGTGATCAGGTAAGAGGTTTTATGCATTTTTTTGTGTGAATCAAATGAGAAATCTATTTCAAACTGTATGGTGGGATTTCAGATTGTAGTGTGCTAGGGTTTGTGCACCCTTCAGTGTGATTTGAAGGGGGGGTGTTCCTCAAACAATGTGGGGAAGTTTTAGGCAATCGTGGAGTTGGGTTTGTGGTGTAAAGAGTGCAATTCGCAGCAATAGTAAGTGCTGAAATCAGGGTGTAGTGTGATCTAATGTGCATTTGCCGAATTCAGCAATATCAGAATTCAGCAATGGGAGACAACAGTGATAGTAAGACTAGTGTGATGGTCCCTACTGACTACCTGAATGTTCAAATGACCTCCACTAAGCTGAATGGAGAAAATTATGTACCTTGGGCCAAATCTGTAGAAGTCTTTCTTAAGGCAAAGAAGAAGGTGAAGCACATAAGGGATGAAAAACCTTCCACCGATTCTCCTGAGTATGATGATTGGGAGCAGGCAGATGCACAGATCATCACATGGTTATGGAATAGTATGGAACCCAAGATTAGTGTAAATTTCATGTTCCTTGATACTGCCAAAGAGGTGTGGGACCATGCTAAGAAGTTGTAATCGGGTCAAGACAACACAACCAGAGTATATCAGTTGTACTAGGAATACTTTAATCTACAACAGGGTAATCAGAGTCTTGAGGAGTACTATGCTAGTATGAGAAACATTCGTAATGAATTGAATGTTTATCACCCCCTCACTTCTGATGCCAAAATTCAGCAACAACAGAGAGAACAACTCGATGTGACTCGGTTTTTGGTGGGGCTGAAATCTGAATATGAACCAGTGTGGGCTCAGATACTAGGAGGGTCAGCTCTCCCTTCCTTAGAAGAGGTGTTTGCTCGACTCAGGAGGATTTCCATTGGATCTACCGAGAACCCTAATATTTCCGATAGATCAGCCCTAGCAGTTGAAAGAATGGTAGGATCCATCGTATGGACGCCAAAAAATTGTGGAATGGGTGGGCGAATTTCAAAAAAACTTCCCACCTTCCAACTGAGAATCATATTCCCTACATTTAGAATACAATATTCAAGGATCCTACTTGAACCATAACTGAACCAGATCTGAATCAAAAGACAAGGGAGGAATTATACCTGATCCAGAGAAGCAGTATCTCCCAAAGTTGGTGTTCACGCCCAAAGAAGACACCAAGATCCACTCCTGCTGAACATGACACAACAATATGTAGAACGGAACCAGCAAAGTGCGTCCTACACACTGAATCCTTCACAAGAATCCTCTGGAAACACTGAGCACCGAATCTTTTCAGTTCCTTCTGCAAAACTGATATCAAGAACTGATTTCCTGATTTCTTTTCTCAAAGATCGAATCTTTTCAGAGAATGGTGGCAGGTGGAGGAGAACTCCTGAGATGAAGATGGCGAATGCTGCTTTTCTTCTCTCTGGAGTGTATGAGATCCTATCTCAATTCGTAGGAAGATTTTCTTGCTCAAAACCTTAGGTTCAAATTCTGTTAATTCTCTTAGGATTTCTCCTCTTTCTTCTTGATTAAGAAATCTCCTAATCCTATTAGGAGTTATCCCAATCTAAATCAGCATCTGGATAGGGGATGATCTTAATCCTATCTGCAGATTAGGTTAGCTTACTCCTGCTCTTATCAGGAGATTACCATATTCAAATCTGATTCAAATTTTGGTATCCTAGAGTGGATTAGGTTAAAGGCCCAATTCTTTTGCTAACCTTAATCTCAGATCCGCCCCATAAGTGGGTGATCATATCAGCCCAGTTCGAAACGGGCTTTTGGCCCATTAAGTAATTAGTGCTCAATTGGCTTCCAATCTGCTACCCAGTTGGGCTTCTTTGTATGGCGTAGGACCCAATCATTGATCTATACACCAGCCACATGGGTTCGGCCCAGCCTTTATTACAAGGCATAGTCGAATTCACTGAGAAGCCCAATGAACAACTGATCCCATCACATGGACCCTAAGGGCCCAACACTTACACTAAGTGGTCCCTGGGCCAAGCCATCTTATAAAAACCCAGGGACTGTGGGCAGGTGCAAAAGTAGCCCATCAGGTATTATCCTAAATGGCCTTACACTTAACCTCTCAGCCCATAATGATCAAGCACTGCCCGACAAGAGAGAACCTCTCCCCCGACTGCAAGGAACAATGTTGCACTCTCTTCTCACATGGATCCTGGGAATTAAAACCATTTGCAAACAACTTGAAAACGAAAATACCTATATATCATATATATAAATTTTGCAAAACAAAAATTCCAACGATTGAAATCAACTGCCGGAAGTTTGGGTTCCATCAGAGAGAGTGCATTCTCGATCATTACCTTTGTCCGACAAAAGGGGTTGATCCTGTCACTATGATCACCCACTCAAATGAATTCTCAGACTGTCCCAACATACCCAGGTTTTGACCCCCGCTAAGGATCTCACTGATTGGCATATCAAAGACAGCCCAATCTGACACCTAGTGAAATATCATAATCGAGTCTAGGGGTCAGGTGTAACTTTCCAGTTTTGCCCATCTGTCTCTAAGGTCCAGGGCAATACTGGAAATCTGGTCCGGTTCAAGGATTCGAGTAATCCCATATTGCATGTGCCTTGGGTCTTACCCTGGTGGCCGAGGCAGGCCATCCCAACACTTGGCGGCACACCAGTGTCAACCTTGGCAGGATAAATCTCCCCAAACTTATCCAATGGCTGTGAACATTTAAAACTAACACGAGTCTCATTAAGTGCCCAGTTTTAGGGTCTTACACAGAATCATACCATACAACATAAATCAAACATTCACTTTATTTATTTACACTAAATGTCAAAAGTACATCAAATCAGATTGAAGCAAAGGGCATACAAAACTACCTAACAGCAGTATCCAGAGGTCGTGGTGTTAGAGGTGGAGCTTGGGGAGTTCAGTCTAGCTGTAGTGGTAGTAGTGGACCGACATATGGCCGAAGTGGTGGTAGTGGACCTACATATAACCGTGGTCGTGGTTGTACTAGAGGTCGAGATTCAGGGGGAGTCCGTGGTAGAGGACGTAGTTCAGGTCCAAGGAGGTGTACACATTGTGGTATGGATGGACATACCATCAATTATTGCTATGACTTGCATGGTCCACCTTCAACTTGGGCCAATTATGTCGTGACCAGCGACGGTAGCTTCAGACAGGAGAGCCATTTAGCCGATCAGGTACCTCCTACATCCATAGATGTTGCTGGTAAGGAGATGATGAGTATTCCCTATGATGAGTATGAGAGGTTAGTACAGGCCACATCTCAACAAAACACGGCCACTCTCGCACACTCAGGTATGGCTTGTCTGGCATCCACACCCCATCCCTGGATTATTGATTTTGGAGCCTCCGATCACATGACTGCAACTCCAGGTGTGCTTTCTTCCCACTCTCATTGCTCAACATCACAATCTGTTACCCTTGCTAATGGTTCTACATCCTCCATTTGTGGTGTTGGTAATGTTGACCTGGACCCTGTATCCCTATCCTTAGTTTTGTATGTCCCTAAATTTTCTTTTAATCCTATGTCTGTTAGTAAGTTGACCAAGTCTCTTAATTGCTCCATTACCTTTTACCCCTCTTCGTGTGGTTTTCAGGATCTCAAAACGGGGATGAAGATTGGTGGAGGGCATGAAGCTAGTGGATTGTATTATCTTGATGGTGGTGGAAGTACGTCAACAGCTCTCCAATCATCCCTCTCTCCTCTCCAGTGGCACTGTCGATTTGGTCATCCTTCACTGAAAGTTTTGAAGTCTTTGGTTCCTTCATTTAGTCATCTTTCTATTTTGGATTGTGAGTCGTGTCAGTTGGGGAAACATCATCGTGTTCCCTTTGGTCTTAAAGTTGATAATCGTGTATTGAGTCCTTTTTCTTTGGTTCATTCAGATGTTTAGGGTCCTTATAAAGTGATGTCATACAATGGATATAAATATTTTGTCATTTTTGTTGATGATTATTCAAAGATGACATGGCTAAATTTAATGAAAGAAAGAAGTGAATTGTTTACTATTTTCCAAAAGTTTTATGCTGAGATTCACAACCAATTTGGTGTTCACATTAAAATTTTTCATTCTGATAATGGCCGTGAATATCTCTCTTCATCATTTCAGGACTACCTAGACCAACATGGCATTATCCATCAGACTTCATGTACCTACACTTCTTGGATACAGCTCGGTCCCTCATGCATCACATGAATGTTCCCAAATCCTTTTGGAGTGATGCAGTGCTTACTTTCTGCTTCTTGGTTAACTGGATGCCCACGTCGATCCTTGAGGGTCATTCCCCATTCACCACATTGTTTCCTACCTTGTCTCTGTTTCCTCTCTCTCCTCGAGTTTTTGGATGTGTTTGTTTTGTTCATAATCTGGGGCCAGGAATGGACAAGTTAGATGCACGGTCTATTAAGTGCATCTTCCTTGGCTATTCCCGGACTCAAAAAGGATATAAGTGTTATCACCCTAGCTCTCGACGTTCCTTTGTATGTGCTGATGTTACTTTCTTTGAGTCTACTCCATTCTTCTTGGGGTCCGGTGATGTTTCTTCCTCCTCATCACCTCCTCCCCTTCCTCTTCCAATTGTGGACTCTGTTCCTCTTGTTCCCGTAGTGACCAAGTCTTTGCCTCCGGTGCCACGGTAAGGTGTGCCGGCTACTGAAGGCCATTTGTGGGCTTAAACAATCTCCTCGAGCATGGTTTGGCAGGTTTAGTGAGGTAGTAAAGAAGTTTGATATGAAACAGTGCCAAGTTGACCATTTTGTCTTCAGTCATGATTCTCAGGCAGGGAAGATCCTATTAGTGGTGTATGTAGATGATATTGTCATTACCGGGAATGAGAAAATGGGCATTGACAGGTTAAAGATCTTTCTGCAGGATCATTTTCAAACAAAGGACCTTGGTAAATTGAAGTATTTCTTGGGGATATAAGTAGCAAGGTCCAAGCATGGTATTAACTTGTGTCAGAGGAAATATGCTCTTGATTTGCTTGAAGAAACAGGTTTGTTAGGTGCTAAACCAGTTAAAACTCCTATGAAAACAAACACTAAGCTGAGCAGTGATATGGGTGCAGTGTTTGAAGACCCTAGCTGATACCGGCGGCTGGTAGGTAAACTGAACTACCTAACCATCACTCGGCCAGACATTTCATTCATAGTTAGTGTGGTAAGTCAGTTCATGCAGAAACCTCTGGTTCCACATTGGGATGCGGTTATAAGGATTGTGAGGTATTTAAAGGGGGCTCCTAGTCGCGGTTTGATATACAGAAGTGGTGGAAAACTTGAAATAGAAGGATATACTGATGCTGATTGGGCTGGTTCTATATCTGATAGAAGATCTACCACAGGCTATTGCACTTTTCTTGGGGGTAATCTGGTGACATGGAAAAGCAAGAAGCAAATTGTTGTGACAAGAAGTAGTGCAAAGGTAGAATATAGAGCTATGGCACATACTACTTGTGAATTAGTGTGGCTAAGGAACCTTCTACAAGAGATGGGATACACTGTTGATACTCCAATGAAGTTCTACTGTTACAATCAGGTTGTAGTTCACATTTCCTCTAATCTGGTGTTTCATGAGAGAACCAAACACATAGAGGTTGACTGTCAATTTGTTAGAGAGAAGGTGTTGAGTGGAGTGATAGACACTGCATATGTCAGCACAGGGAGCTAGTGGGCAGATTTGTTTACTAAAGGGTTGAGTCGGGGGAGAGTGGACTACATATGTAACAAGCTGGGATTATAAGATATATACTCTCCAGCTTGAGGGGGAGTGTTAGTGTCGAGTATGTAAGGGTAATTTTGTCTTTGTGCTTGTGTTTAGGTGTTGATGTGTAAGTTTATGTTAGATTTAGTGTCCCTAACTTAAGTAGGGGCATATGTGACTTTTTCACATTATTTTAGTAGTATAAAATACATCTGGACGAATGGGAGAGAACTTTTTCTCTCATTCGAACAAGAATCTTTTCTCCTTGTTTCTCCTCTGCTCTTCTCCTTCCTCCCTTTCTCTCCTTCTCTCTTCTCTCTCTCCTCCTTGACTGTTATTAGTCTAACAGGCAGACCGAATACTAACACACCTCAAATTGAGTGGCTAAGAATTTCTTCAGTTTCTGTATTTCAATCTCCCAGTCTCTTGTAATCACTATGTCATCCACATACACAATTAAAGCTGCAAATTTCCCTTCACCTTTCTTCACAAATAGAGTGTGGTCTGGTTGGCATTGTTTGAACCCCATCCGGTGAACTACCAAGTGAAACTTACTAAACCAGGCCCGAGGTGATTGTTTCAACCTATATAAAGATTTTTTTAACCTGCACATTTTCTACTCACTGCCTTTGGCACAAAAACCTAGAGGTTGAGTCATGCACACTTCCTCTTCTAAGTAGTTTGTCATCATCAGAAATGGGGAGATTGTTAGCATTATTTACCATATATGTTTTGATGATAACGAGCTTATTGAAAGTACTAATGTAGTTTGAGTCTATGTGTGGAGATACTTTACTAGTTCTCCCACATTGAGCTGAAATTTGGACAAGAAATGCAAAAAATCCTCTCATGGAAGAAGAAGAGGATCAAGTTCAAAGTTTCAAGAGTTAAATGAATAGGAACTTGATGTAACCAGTATGCATGTGCACTATAGGGGCTTAATACAGACCTAACTTGGTTAATAATAGACCTTAGAGACTAATGGTTAGCTTAGTTTGATTCATGGTTAGCTCTTTTAGGTTAACCTAGCCATTTTCTGATAAAATAGCAAAATCATTAGTCCACAACCTTAGTTTGATTCATGTTACCTACATAGATATGGCTTTTAATCTATGTTCCATTCCCATTTGTTCATCTCTGAGATTTCCCTCCTTTCTCAGTGACGGAGACGACGAAATGTCTCTGGAAATGTGGGAAATCACATGGGGTGCGTGAAACCAACTGTTTCAGCTGCATAACCTCACCACCTTTCTATGACGGATCATATCCACTCATCAAATGAGTTTCCCTTTGGCCTCTGTCAGACAAGGTTCAGAGCCGTTTTCAGATAAACCTTTCTGTCCAGTGAGTGCTTACCCATCATATTCAGGTTACGCCAAGGTACCGTGAGAGAGTTCCCATTTTCTGGTGAAGCCCCTCCCACATCGGTCTATGACGCCCCGATCATCTTATGAAACACTCTAATAGATCCAACAGCAAATGGATAGCCCAATTTTATGGTGCGTTTCCTCATTACTGAAGGACCCATCATTGTGCTAATGACGGAAGGCCTTTAGAGAGTCCATCATATGGGTCTCCCTATCACATGCATTCATATTTGCTGGAGGGAACAAAATTACGCCCTAGTTTAATTTATGTCAAACCAGAGTGGCTCCCACTGACTTTCATAAAGTCAGATTTCTGGTGGGCCTTAATCGGCTAGGGGTTCCGTACGCATCCCTTTTCAGGGTTGTGGGGCCCACCAAGCAAAGAGGGGTCATTCAATGACCTTGAAGGACACCATGGCAATGATGTGCATTCAGCCATGGTGTGCGCAAGAGCCACTAACGAGTCTTCATGGGCCAAGTACTTATGGCCCATGGTCGCAGCACATCAAACATCACATGTAAAGGAGGAATTGATCCAATCAATTAACTGCTGTAAAGCCCATTGAATAGCCCATTGAAATCTAAGTCATTAACAATTAATGTCTACTAGGTGTATGGGCTGAATCGCAGATAGCAGTTCGGCCCATACAGCTTATCTCACAGTAATGGGCCTTTTGCAGTTTTAACCCTTTAAAACTGGGCTTTACAAGTGGGCCGAATTAATCCCTGTAATTGAACATCAGATTTGGAACAGCAAGTGTGAGAAATATAGACTGAAAAACAGTCCCTATCGAACCCCAGATTCGGTCCAAACAGTTTTGGTCCAATCTAGTCCGAGAGGATCCAAAACTGATTTTCAATTCAAGAATTAATTCATGAAAGATCTGAAATTAATAATTTTGATTTCAAACAATCACAAATCAAACTATGGACTGTTCGCACCACCTGCAAAACAGAGGTTAATCACAAGGGTTGCAGTTTCACAAACTGCAAATCGCAGAAAGCAATTTCTCCAACTGCAAATCTCCAACGCCGCCTTCTTCTTCCTTCTTCTTTAATCAAGAAAAATAACAGAAATCCTATTTCTATTAATTACATTCTTGATCAAATCCTATACATTCAGTCTAAAAATAAAAAAAAAATATTTACAAACCGAATTAAATAAATAGAAAGAAAAAGGGTGCGCAGACTATCTGCGCCAAATCTGCACTGCGATCTCCAGGCTCGAACAGTCCATTAAATCAAAATAAATAAAGAACAATTCTAAATAAATTTTGGATTTAATAAAAATTAATTTCAGATCAATCGCCCTTAACAAGAAACAGTTTCTTGAAATAAAGAAAACAATCTGCACAAATCTTGAAAGAACACCTTCTATCCATCTGCGCAGGGTCAGATCTGATTTTCTTTTGGTTCAAGATTCGAACCTGTGGCTCTGATACCACTGAAAGAATGGTAGGATCCATCTAATGGACGCCATAAAGGTTGCGGAATGGGTGGGCGAATTTCAAAAATTTCCTACCTTCTCCCAACTGGGAATCATATTCCCTAAATTTAGAATACAATATTAAAGGATCCTACTTGAACCATAATCAAACCAGATCTGTACCAAAAGACAAATGGGAGGAATATACCTGATCCGGAGAAGCACTATCTCCCAAAGTTGGTGTTCACGCCCAAAGAATGCTCCAAGATCCGTTCCTGCTGAAGATGACACAGCTGTGGATGGAACAGAACCAGCAGAGTGCGTCCTACACACTGGATCCTTCATAAGAGTCCTCTGGAAGTACTAAACACTGAATCTTTTTCAGTCTTTCTTGCAAAACTGATGTCAACAACAGATTTCTTGACTTTCTTTTTCTGCAAAGATCTAATCTTGCAAAAACAGATGGCGGCGGCAGGAGGAGAACTCCAAAAGCGAAAAAGCTGAACCGCTTCTTCTTTCTTTTTCTGGAGTATGAGATCTGATCTCAATTCGCAGGAACCTTTCTCGCGATTTCTCTTGATTCGAAATCTGTTGTATTTCTCTCCTTTTTTGTTAGGGTTTCTCCTCCCTTTTTCTTGATTAAGAAACCTTCTAATTAGGAGTTATCCCAATCCAAATCAGTATTTGGATAGGGGATAATCTTAATCCTATCTGCAGATAAAGTTAGCTTACTCCTGATCTTATCAGGAGGTTACCAGATTCAAATCTAATTTGAATTTGGTCTCCAAGAGTGGATAAGGCTAAAGGCCCAATCCTTTTACTAACATTAATCTCAGATTCGCCCCAAGGATGGGTGATCATATCAGCCCACCTCGAAATGGGTTTCTGGCCGATTAAGTGTTCAGTGTCTAATTACTTTCCAATCTGCTGCCCAGTTGGGCTTCTTTGTATGGCGTGGGACCCAAGCATTGATCTACACACCAGCCACATGGGTTCGGCCCAGCCTTTAATACAAGGCCCAGCCGAATTCACTGAAAAACTCAATGAACCCCTTGAGTCCATCATATGGACCCTATGGGCCCAACACTTACATTAAGTGGTCCCTGGGCCAAGCCATCTTATAAAAACCCAGGGACTGTGGGCAGGTGCAAGATTAGCCCATCAGGTATTATCCTCAATGGTCTTACACTTAACCTCTCAGCCCTTAATGATCAAGCACTGCCCGACAAGAGAGGACCTCTCCCTCGGCTGCAAGGAACAATGTTGCACTCTCCTCTCACATGGATCCCGGGAATTAAAACCATTTGCAAACAATTTGAAACCGTACATATATATATATATATAAATATATTAATTTTGCAAAACAAAATTCCAACGATTGAAATCAACTGCCGGCAGTTTGGTTTCCATCAGAGAGAGTGCATTCCCGATCATTACCCTTTGTCCGACAAAGTGGCTGATTCTGTCACTATGATCACCCACTCAGATGAATTCTCAAACTGCCCCATCATACCCAGGTTTTGATCCCCGCTAAGGATCTCACTGATTGGCATATCAAAGGCAGCCTGATCCAACACCTAGTAAAGTGTCATAATCGAGTCTAGGGGTCAGGTGTAACTTTCCAGTTTTGCCCATCTATCTCCAAGGTCCAGGGCAATACTGGAAATCTGGTCCGGTTCAAGGATTCAAGTAATCCCATACTGCATGTGCCTCGGGTCTTACCCTGGTGGCTGAGACAGGCCATCCCAACACTTAGTGGCACACCAGTATCAGCCTTGGCAGGATAAATCTCCCCAAACTTATCCAACGGCTGTGAACATTTAAAACTAACACGAGTCTCTATAAATGTCCAGTTTTAGGGTTTTACACAGAATTAAACCAAACAACATGAATCAAACATGCATTTTATTTATTTCCACTAAATAACAAAAGCACATCAAATCAGATTGAAGCTAAGGGCATACAAAAACTGTCTAACATGCCTTTGGCACAAAAACCTAGAGGTTGAGTCATGCACACTTCCTCTTCTAAGTCATCATTCAAAAAAGCATTCTTAATGTCCAACTGGTGAAGTTCCCAGTCAAGATTTGCTGCCGATGAGAGAAGAATCCTGATAGAATTCATTTTGGAGACTGGAGCAAATGCCTCTGCATAGTCTACTCCATATAATAGTGTAAAACCTTTTGCCACCAATCTGGCCTTGTACCTTTCAACAGTTCCATCAGCCTTATGCTTCACTGTGAACACCCACTTGCATCCCACTGGTTCCTTCCCTTCAGGAAGATCCACCAACTCCCAAGTGCCATTTTTGTGCAATGCATCAGTTTCTTCATTGCATTTGTCCATTCAGGTTTGGATAAAACTTCTACCACATTCTTAGGAATAGAAACACTGTCAATGGAAGAAAGGAATTCACGATATGAAGGTGAAATATGGTCATAGGACACAAAGTGAGAGATAGGATGATTAGTAGTACATGACCTAACACCCTTTCTCTTAGCAATAGGAACATCAAGATCATTAATGATAGGGGAATCAACATTGAGAGGTTCAAGCATATCAATAGGAACAAGTGTACCTAGTTGATGAAGAGGATCTACCTCTGGAGAATCCGATGATGTTGGTTGCATAGTTTCAGGTTCCACAGCTCTTGAACTCTGTTGGCTCTTGTGGTGGCAAAGAAAGACACAGAATGGAGGAGGATCAAGAAGATGAGGTAATTGAGTATTAGCCTGGGTGTGTTTTTCCTCAACCCTACTCTCCCCCTGAGGAGAAACCGAAAAGAAAGGTTTACTCTCAAAGAATGATACATCTACAGAGACAATAGTACTTGCATGAGGAGGACCATAGCAATGATAACCCTTTTGAGATAAAGGATAACCAAGAAAAACACAAGGAGTAGCACGAGGATCAATTTTACCGAGAGTAGGGGACAAGTCATGAACAAAACAACGACACCCAAAAAAACGCATTATAATGAGGGACAATGGAGCTGTAGGAAACAAAAGTTGATGTGAGGCCTTATACTCTAGTAACCGAGATGGCATATGGTTGATGATGTATGTAGCACACAGAAAGCATCCATCCAAAAGCGTTTCGGAACATTCACATGGAGTAATAAACCACGAGCTACTTCGAGAAGGTGACGGTTATTCCTTTCAGTAACACTGTTTTGCTAGGGTGTCCTAGCACAAGAGCTTCGATGAAGAGATCCACACAAAGCAAGGAACTCTGTGAGATCAGTATGGAAATATTCTTTTGCATTGTCCAATTGGAAAATATGAATTTTAGTTTGGAATTGAGTGAAAATCACGCGTTGAAAGTCTTTCACAATTTTGGGCACTTCATCTCTAGATTGCATAGGGTAAACCCAAGTATATCTAGAGTAGTCATCAATCAAAGTAATGAAGTACTTATGTCCAGCCTCAGTAGGTAGAGTAATGGGGCCCCAAACATCAGAATAGATAATACGAAACGGAAATTCAAATCTTTTATTTCTCAAAGGAAAAGAACTTCTACAATGTTTGCTCAATTGGCATGTCTGACACTACAACTTACTAATTGACAAAGACTTAAATAATTCTAAAAACATAACTTTTAATGACTCAGAAGAAAGACGGCCAAGACGATTGTGCCATAAGTAGGCTTGACTCTCACTGGACAAACTCAAGGACTCTGTAGCCACAAGACCAGCTTTATTCTCCAACACGTAGAGACCATCTACCATTCTTCCTCTACCAATCGTCTTCCCCAAGGCCAAATACTAAAACACACATGAAGACAAAAAGAAAGTAATTGAACAGTTCAAGGAGTGAGTAATACTGCTAATGAAGAGCAAATTTATAGGCAATTTAGGAACATTCAACACATTAGAGTGTAAGGCTGAGTGGGAGAGATTGTTAGACAGTCTTGTATGCCCTTAGCTTCAATCGGATTTGATGTACTTTTGTTATTTAGTGGAAATAAATTAAAATGCATGTTTGATTCATGTTGTTTGGTATAATTCTGTGTAACACCCTAAAACTGGTCCTAACTTCTGAAAAGTTAGATAAGGTGGTGAAAAATCCTGCCCCGGAACGTCCGGGTGATAGGGCTTCTGAGGCCCGTAGGAGGGACTACCAAGATTGGGAGGATAAGAACTCCCTAGCCCGCTGCTTTGTCATTGCCTCATTAGACAACTCAATACACAGGCAGTTCGATCAGATCGAACTAGCCAAGGACATATTGGACAGTCTAAGAACAATGTATGAAGAGCAGAACCATTCTACTCGACAGAAGGTCCTGAAATTGTTCATGACCGCGCAGATGTCCAAGGGGCAGAAAGTTCATGACCATTGTCTTTGGATGATGGGATACATTAATGAACTTGAAGCTCTTGGATCCGGGCTAGATCTTAGCACGCAAGTGGATGCCATCCTGAATTCTTTGCCCTCTTCCTTCAATGCGTTCACTATGAACTACAATATGAATAAGCTGAATGTCAGCGTCCAGGAACTCAGCAATATGTTGCAGAGGGCCGAGGATCTTTTAAAGAAGGATGAGCCTGTGGTTATGCTTGCTGAAGCTAACAGATCGGACAAGAAAAAGAGAAAGGCAAAGAAGCCCAGAAGAAACCTGCCAAACCCAAGAAGCAGAAGAAGAACAAGGCATCAAATGTCTGTCACTTCTGCAAATAGACCGGTCACTGGAAGAGGAACTGTCCTACCTACCTGGAATCTAAGAAAGGTAACATCGAAACTTGTGTCATAGAAACTAATATGTTAGTTACTTCTGTGTCCTGGTGTGTTGACTCCGGGGCTTCAACTCATGCATGTAACTCACTGCAGGGGTTCAAAGTTAGCAGAAGATTTAGTGATGGCGAGGTGACACTATTCTTGGGAACGACTGCAAGTGTTGCAGCTGCGGCGATAGGAACCATGGAATTAGTTTTTAGAGAAGGAGTCCTTGTACTTAAAGATTGTCTTTATGTACAGAACTTGAGAAGAAATTTAATTTCTGCTTCTAAACTGTGCTGATGGATATACTGTTTATATTAGTAATATGATTACTGTTAAACGGAATAACAAATTCATCACATGCGGGGAACTGGAGAATGGTCTCTATGTTCTACATCCTTCTCTAGAAACTAACCTAACCGAAACTACGTTGGTCGAAAATCCCAAGAAAAGGAATCGTGATACAATTAATCCCACGTGCCTCTGGCATTACCGACTTGGCCATACCGGTATTGACCGAATCACAAGACTGGTAAAGGAAGGTCCTTTGGATTTTCTAACCGTAGAAAATCTTCCCACTTGTGAGCCTTGCCTTCAAGGTAAGATGACTAAGCGGCCATTTGACGGTAAGCCTGAAAGATCTGGAGGCACACTTGACCTAATACATACTGATGTATGTGGTCCACTGAGTGTTAGGACACGGAACCAACACATGTACTTCATCACCTTTATAGATGATTTTTTACGATATGGTTACGTGTACGTAATGAGACACAAATCTGAATCCTTTGAAAAGTTCAGAGAGTTCAGACAAGAAGTCGAGAAACAGTTAGGGAGAGAAGTTAAGGCCCTTCGATTGGATCGAGGTGGCGAGTATCTCTCTGACGAATTCAGGGACTACTTAAAGGACAATGGAATAGTGTCACAACTAGCTCCTCCTGCTACACCACAACTCAACGGTGTTTCAGAGAGGAGGAATAGGACCTTGTTGGACATGGTCCGGTCACTTTTCGTACGCTCAGAATTACCCACATCCTTTTGGGGATCTGCATTAGAGACTGCTATCTACGTGCTAAATCGGGTCCCAACCAAATCAGTTCCGAAAACTCCATATGAACTATGGACCGAAAGGAAGCCAAGTGTAAGACACTTGAAGATTTGGGGTTGTCCTGCACACGTTAGAAGAACAAGTGCGAACAAATTGGAATCCAAAACCAATCGTTGCCTATTTATAGGCTACCCAAAGGATTCAGTGGGTTACCTATTCTATGACCCAAGTGAGCAGAAAGTGTTCTACAGTCGAAACGCCCAATTCTTAAATCTGAATACATCATGGACACTCACCATTAAGAAATAGTTCTTGATGAAGAGAGCTCAGGACCAGTGGAAGATGTCCCACAAATTCCAGGTAGTGACCAACCTAGAAGGTCCACCCGGGTATCCAGACCACCAGTCCGATATGGTTATGACCAGGATACCTACCTGGTGGAAGCCTTGACTAGTGAAGAGGATCCCGTGACTTACGCGGAAGCTATGTTAGACATAGATTCCCAGAAGTGGGTGGAGGCCATGAGAGTTGAGATGGACTCAATGGAGACCAATGGAGTCTGGACTCTAGTGGATCTGCCCTCCAGGGTAAAAGCAATTGGTTGCAAATGGATCTACAAGAGGAAGAAGGGCCCCGATGGCAGGATTGAGACCTACAAAACTCGCTTGGTGGCGAAAGGGTATACTCAGAAAGAAGGCATCGATTATGAGGAAACATTTTCGCTCGTGGCCATGCTTAAATCCATTAGGATCCTGCTAGCTGTAGCAGCATACCATAACTACGAGATTTGGCAAATGGATGTCAAAACCGCATTCCTGAATGGAGATCTTAGTGAACATATCTACATGCAGCAGCCGCAAGGATTCATTGTTGCTGGTCAGGAACACATGGTATGTAAACTCAATAGATCCATATATGGACTTAAGAAGGCTTCTAGGAGTTGGAACATCCGTTTTGATTCTGCCGTCAAAACGTTTGACTGAGCAGAATCCGGATGAGCCCTGTGTTTATAGGAAGTCCAATGGGGATAAGATTACTTTTTTAGTATTGTACGTGTACGATATCCTACTCATTGGGAATGATGTAGGAATGTTGACTTCGGTCAAGGTATGGATGTCACAGTAGTTCTCCAAGAAAGATCTTGGAGAAGCTTCATACATACTGGGTCTTCGACTCTATAAAGATAGATCGAAGCGGATAATTGGATTATCCCAGGCTGTTTACATTGACAAAATTGTCAAAAGGTACAGCATGGAAAACTCCAAGAAAGGAAATGTTCCTTTCAGACATGTAGTAACTCTCTCCAAGAAGATGTCTCCCAAGACTTCTGAGGAGATTGAGGGCATGAGAGACGTTCCCTATGCCTCAGCCGTATGGAGCATCATGTATGCCATGCTGTGCACTCGCCCGGACATAGCTCAGGCGGTGAGTGTGGTAAGCAGATTCCAGGCTAACCCAGGGCAGGAGCATTGGATTGCTGTGAAGAACATACTTAAATACCTTCGAAGGACAAAAGAATTTTGTCTGGTATTCAATGGTAGTTCACTACAAGTTCTGGGGTATACCGATGCCGATTTCCAATCGGATCCAGATGATAGAAAGTCTACATCTGGGTATGTTTTCACGATAGGATCGTGTGCTGTTAGCTGGAAAAGCAACAAACAGGGGTCCACTGCAGACTCCACAACCGAGGCCGAGTACATTGCCGCAAGTGAAGCTGCCAAGGAAGCCGTGTGGATGAAGAAATTCATACACGAATTGGGAGTGATTCCGTCCAGCACATCACCCATACCGTTGTTGTGTGACAACAATGGAGCGATTGCCCAGGCTAAAGAGCCTCGGGCCCACTCAAATTCAAAGCACATCGAGAGGAAGTACCATGTACTGCGGGAGATCGTTGGTAGAGGGGACGTCCTAATTCAGAAGGTAGCATCAACGGATAATGTGGCAGACCCATTGACTAAGCCACTGACACAGAAGGTGTTTGAGAAACACGTGGAAAGTATGGGACTCTGGCTTGTACCAGATTGGACCTAAGTGCAAGTGGGAGTTGTTAGACAGTCTTGTATGCCCTTAGCTTCAATCGGATTTGATGTACTTTTGTTATTTAGTGGAAATAAATTAAAGTGCATGTTTGATTCATGTTGTTTGGTATAATTCTGTGTAAGACCCTAAAACTGGACACTTATAGAAACTTGTGTTAGTTTTAAATCTTCACAGCCATTGGATAAGTCTGGGGAGATTTATCCTGCCAATACTGATACTGGTGTGCCACCAAGTGTTGGGATGGCTTGTTTCGGCCATCAGGGTAAGACCCAAGGCACATGCAGTATGGGATTGTTTGAACCCTTGAACCGGACCAGATTTCCAGTATTGCCCTAGACCTTGGAGACAGATGGGCAAAACTAGAAAGTTACACCTCACCCCTAGACTCGATTATGACACATCACTAGGTGTCGGATCGGGCTGTCTTTGTTGTGTCAATCAGTGAGATCCTTAGTGAGGGTCAAAACCTGGACATGTTGGGGCAGTCTGAGAATTCATCTGAGTGAGTGGTCATAGTGACAGGATCAGCCCCTTTGTTGGACAATGGTAATGATCGGGAATGCACTCTCTCTGATGGAAACCAAACTGCCGGCAGTTGATTTCAATCATTGGAATTTTGTTTTGCAAAAATAAGATATATATATATATATATATATATATATATATAAATATATATATATGTATATGTACGGTTTCAAAAGATTTGCAAAAGGTTTTAATTCCCGGGATCCATTTGTGTAGAGAGTGCGGCACTGTTCCTTGCAGCCGAGAGAGAGGTCTTCTCTTGTCGGGCAGTGCTTGATCATTAAGGGCTGAGAGGTTAAGTGTAAGACCATTTAGGATAATACCTGATGGGCTAATCTTGCACCTGCCCACAGTCCCTGGGTTTTTTATAAGATGGCTTGGCCCAGGGACCACTTAATGTAAGTGTTGGGCTCAAGGGGCTAATCTTGCACCTCCTTCAGCCGCCGCCACTACCTGTTGGAAGATTGGATCTTTGCAGGAACAGGAAGTCAAGAAAGCAGTTCTTGACAATAGTTTTGCAAAAAAGACACTAGGATTCGGTGTTCAAGGTTTCCAGAGGGTTCTTGTGAAGAATCCAGTGTGTAGGACGCACCCTGCTGGTTCCGTTCCATCCACAGCTATGTCATCTTCAGCAGGAGCGGATCTTGGTTACTTCTTTGGGCGTGAACACCAACTTTGGGAGATATTATTTCTCCGGATCAGGTATAATCCTTCTTGTTTCCTTTTGGTTCAGATCTGGTTTGTTTATGGTTCAAGTAGGATCCTTGAATAAAGTATTCTAAATTTAGGGAATATGATTCCCAGTTGGAAGAAGGTAGGAAATTTTTTTGAAATTCACCCCCCATTCCGCACCTTTCTTGGCGTCCATTAGATGGATCCTACCATTCTTTCAGATAAATGGTGAAGCGAAAGGTTATTTCAAGGCTAGTAGGGGTTTAAGACAAAGCTGCCCTCTTTTCCCCTTACTATTCACCTTGGTGATGGATATATTTAATTATCTTTTTGACAAGTCCATTCTTCTCAACTTCGTGAAAGGATTTGAAGTGGGTAGGGATAAGATTCACATCTCTCACTTACAGTTCGCCGATGACATAATCCTGTTCTTGGATGCTTCCACAACCAACATCACAAACACTAAAATGGTAATCGAATGTTTCGAGCTCATCACTGGCTTGAGGGTTACTTTCTGCAAAAGTAGTATCATAGTTATTAATTCAGTTGAAGTGGAACTTCTTGAACATTTCAAATCTTTGTTAGGGTACAAGGAGGAGTTCCTCCCCATTTCCTACCTTGGGATGCCTTTTGGGGGGAATCCAAAATCCCTTAATTTCTGGAGATCTGTGATGGAGAAATGTGAGAAGAAACTTTCAACTTGGAAAAAGTGTTATCTCTAAAAAGTGGGTAGGCTTACACTATTAAAAGCCTCCTTATCAAACTTACCAGTCAACTTTCTTTCAATCTTCCAGATTCAGACCAAAGTCAAAAGTCAGATTGAGAAGCTCCAAAGGAACTTTCTTTGGGAAGGTGGTGGGGAAAAGAGAAGCCATTTAGTCAGCTGGAAACAAGTATGTAGACCTAAAGAGGAAGGTGGTTTGGGTATTGGACAGCTTAAAGAGAAAAATTCTGCTCTTCTAGGCAAATGACTATGGAGACTCATGTTAGTTTTAATTCTGTGTAAAACCCTAAAACTGGACATTTATAGAGACTCATGTTAGTTTTAAATGTTCACAGCCGTTGGATAAGTCTGGGAGATTTATCCTGCCAAGGCTGATACTGGTGTGCCACCAAGTGTTGGGATGGCCTGTCTCAGCCATCAGGGTGGGATTACTTGAATCCTTGAACCGGACCAGATTTTCAGTATTGCCCTGGACCTTGGAGATAGATGGGCAAAACTGGAAAGTTACACCTGACCCCTAGACTCGATTATGACATTTCACTAGGTGTTGGATCAGGCTGCCTTTGATACGCCATTCAGTGAGATCCTTAGCGGGGATCAAAACCTGGGTATGTTGGGGCATTTTGAAAATTCATCTGAGTGGGTGATCATAGTGACAGAATCAGCCACTTTGTCGAACAAAGGGTAATGATCGGGAATGCACTCTCTCTGATGGAAACCAAACTGCCGGCAGTTGATTTCAATCGTTGGAATTTTGTTTTGCAAAATTAATATATTTATATATATATATATATATATGTGCGGTTTCAAATTGTTTGCAAATGGTTTTAATTCCCGGGATCCATGTGAGAGGAGAGTGCGGCACTGTTCCTTGCAGCCGAGGGAGAGGTCCTCTCTTGTCGGGCAGTGCTTGATCATTAAGGGCTGAGAGGTTAAGTGTAAGACCATTGAGGATAATACCTGATGGGCTAATCTTGCACCTGCCCACAGTCCCTGGGTTTTTATAAGATGGCTTGGCCCAGGGACCACTTAATGTAAGTGTTGGGCCCATAGGGTCCATATGATGGACTGAAGGGGTTCATTGAGTTTTTCAGTGAATTCGGCTGGGCCTTGTTTTAGAGGCTGGGCCGAACCCATGTGGCTGGTGTGTAGATCAATGCTTGGGTCCCACGCCATACAAAGAAGCCCAACTGGGCAGCAGATTGGAAAGTAATTAGACACTGAACACTTAATGGGCCAAAAGCCCATTTCGAGGTGGGCTGATATGATCACCCATCCATGGGGTGAATTTGAGATTAAAGTTAGTAAAAGGATTGGGCCTTTAGCCTTATCCACTCTTAGAGACCAAATTCAAATTAGATTTGAATCTGGTAACCTCCTGATAAGATCAGGAGTAAGCTAACTCTATCTGCAGAAAGGATTAAGATTATCCCCTATCCAAATACTGATTTGGATTGGGATAACTCCTAAAAAAGAGGTTTCTTAATCAAGAAGAAATGAGGAGATTTCGAACCACCTTGAAGAGGTATAGGATATCTCCTGCGAATTCAGATCAGAATTCATTCATACTCTCCAGAAAAACAGAAAAAGCAGTTCAGCCTTTTTCGTTTTGGAGATCTCCTCCTGCCGCCGCCATCTGCCATTGCAAGATTAGATCTTTGCAGAAAAAAAAGTCAAGAAATCTGTTCTTGACATCAGTCTTGCAAGAAAGACTGAAAAAGATTCAGTGTTTAGTACTTCCAGAGGATTCTTGTGAAGGATCCAGTGTGTAGGACGCACCCTGCTGGTTCTGTTCCATTCACAGCTGTGTCATCTTCAGCAGGAACGGATCTTGGAGCATTCTTTGGGCGTGAACACCAACTTTGGGAGATACTGCTTCTCCGGATCAGGTATATTCCTCCCATTTATCTTTTGGTACAGATCTGGTTTGATTATGGTTCAAGTAGGATCCTTGAATACTGTATTCTAAATTTAGGGAATATGATTCCCAGTTGAGAGAAGGTAGGAAATTTTTGAAATTCGCCCACCCATTCCGCAACCTTTATGGCGTCCATTAGATGGATCCTACCATTCTTTCACTTTTGGCAATCAGTGCTTCATGCAGTGTTGTGGGGCGTTTGTGATGAAAGAAACAATTGCCTCTTCGATAATAAAGGCATAACCCTAGAGGAATTAATCTTAGATATTACTTACCTTTGCAATCTCTGGACGATGAATTCAGATCTGTTCAAAGGAATTTCAGTCAATGATATTAATAGAGATGTTTACCCCTTTCTGTTTTTCCCTCATCCCCAGCAAACAGTCT
Organism: Nelumbo lutea; assembly: GCF_056320005.1. Taxonomy (NCBI): domain Eukaryota; kingdom Viridiplantae; phylum Streptophyta; class Magnoliopsida; order Proteales; family Nelumbonaceae; genus Nelumbo; species Nelumbo lutea. Next base: position 211,871,186 of record NC_142684.1, read on the forward strand.
TGAGACACCCCGTACTCTTATGTGAAGGGATGATTACCCTTAACTTTGACGGCTGTGCCTTAGGCAACCCTGGTTCTGCTGGTATTGAAGGTATAGTAAGGGACGCAAGGGGCAATATATGCTGGACTTTTAGTGGTCCAATTGGTTTAGCTGACTCCACAAAGGCTGAAGTGTTGGCTGCTCTCACCGGAATCAGTATAATAAAAAATTGGGGAATTCAGAATTTGATTATTATGGGAGATTCAGCAAATGCATAAAATGGTTGAGAGACAAAGAGGGGGGTCATTGGAGACTGAATTCTATACTGCAGATGGCCTAGCTAAATTTGGTGTGTACTTGGAGCAATTGTATAGTGACAAGCTTCCTCCATTGTAACAAGTAGGGGTTCTTCCCCTGCTCTGTATATCTCCCCTTGTTCCCTCTCTTTTTCTTAATGAAATCTGGTTAAATTTTCTGAAAAAAAAGATTCAACTGGACAAGGACCCCAAGCATCTGAATGAACAAGTTCAAAAAGACTCGAGGCTCTAGTAAATTCCCTTGGAACAAAAGAGATATAATGACGTTTACTAAGCTGACAAACTTCACACTGTAACTCACAAACAGACACAACATCTGGAACAAGATTCTTGAGAGCTGGAAGACAAGGGTGACCTATCCGACGGTGCCACTGCAACGGTGTAATGGAGGAATGGAGAGCCGTCTATGATCCACCACCATCGAGATAATACAATCCTTCGGCTTCATGCCTGTCACCAATCGTTTTCCCTGTCTCGTGACCCTGAAAAATGCAATAGGATGGAAAGAATGGGACAGAGAAATTCTAAGATTTTGTCAACTTACCAATAGACATAAGACTTGTTAAAATAGTTTATTTTATTTCTTGTTTATTATTTTGTCTTGTTAGGGTCCGTTTGGTCGGTTTAAAGTCTTTTTATTTTCTGCTATTGTACTTTATTTACAGCAGGGGCACAAGGGTCTTTTTCCCTTTTATTTTAGACGCCCTAAAAATATTAATAGAATCTGGCACCGCCAGAAACATTCCACTATCGTCAATCTCTCTTCTTCTCTTCTACCTTCTCTCTCTTATTTCTAGTCGGATTTACTATCAAGATGGTATCAAAGCAGGATTATTGATTGTGAGAGCAAATCGAACAAGTTTTCTTTCTATTCCGACTTGCTGAATCTGGGCGGAACAGAGAACTGAATCTGGGCTGAACAAAATTGATCTACAACTGGTACAGTCCTTTTTTTTCTCTTTTACCTTTCTTGGTCGTGTACCAAGATATAAATCAAATGAATCTGGGCTGCTGAATGTTGTCAAACCTTTGTGAGGTTTATACCTCTTTTTCTTGGATCGTGTGATCCTATACCTGTGAAAAGGTGACTGTAGGTCACAGATGACCTGTTATCTCTAGTTTTTGGTATGATTAGTGTTTAAGGATCTCTCCCGATGGTTAATGTTCTTAGACATTTTGGAAGGTTGGTAGGTTGGGACTGTTAACCTGTACAGGTCTGAAATCAGTTTGATCTTGCCTTTTTTTTTCTGGAAATTGGTGCTGTTTTGTGCTCAATTTGGGTCCAAACCGAAGTGTGTGTGGACTGATTACATGTGTGGAGCTATGCTTTTTTTTTTGGTGTAAGGAGGGATCCTAAGTTGAGTGTTGAGACTGAAATTCTTTTTTGACCATGTCCTGAGAATTCTGCTACTTCGGGGGTTTTAGGAAGCCAAAATGGAGTGAATGGGGGAATGGATATTAATTTTCTCATGGCTGTAATTCCCTTTGATGGACTAAACTACCTTGAATGGTCTAGGGGAATAAAACTCTACATCATTGCTAGGGGGAAAATATGATATATTAATTGGAAAGTGAAGGAACTGAAAAATGGAAGTGCTAAATATGATAGGTGGAATCAAGAAAATAGTATGGTGATGTCATTGCTCTTGGTTTCCATGCTGCCACAAGTAAGAAAGACTTTTATGTGGGCTGAAACTGCTTGTGAGATATGGGAACAAGCGAAGTCCACCTATTCAGAGCAAAGACACTATGCCAAGATATATCAACTGCAAGCTGAATCCTCTACTTGCAGGCAGGGGGAGAGGAGTCTCTCAGTGTACTACTCAGATCTGACATCAATCTGGAAAGAACTGGATCACTATCAAAATGTGAATTGGAAATGTGATGAAGATGAAAAGGCATACAAGTCACTTGTCTCTTAGCAACGGGTATTTGCTTTTCTTTTGGGGTTGAACCCTTCATATGAGTCTATTAGAGTAAAGATCTTGGTAAGTAAAGGCTTGCCATCAATTTAGGAGGTTTATGCCTTAGTCCAGTCAAAAGAGAGTAGAAGTGTGATGAATTGTGTAGAGGGGGAGCTAGTTGCCCTAGCTATCCGAGGAAGTACAAATTCTAATGTCAGAGGCTCCTTTAAGAAGGGTGATTCTCAAAAGAGGGTGGATGACAAAATTAAACTTTGGTGCACTCATTGTTAGAAGACAAGGCACACTAGAGATACATGTTGCGACCTCCACGGAAAACCAAAATGGGCACAGGAATTGGGTAAAAAGTCAACAACTGATTAGGGTAAGAAACCAATCTAACAGAATCAGAAAAAGTATAACTCAGCTAATATGGCATCTCAAGAGACTAGTCCCATGGTAACTTAGGAAAGCCACCCTAGTTCTGACCATAAGAGATTATCAATTCCTTTCGTGACCATTTGGAGTTATATGGTAGGACTCTTCACCAGATGGATTCTGGTCCTACTCCTTATACCTCCTTTGCATCTACATCAGGTAATACTGCCACCGCTTTCCATGTGTCATCTCATACATCTGATTCCCCTTGGACAAATGACTTTGGAGCCTTAAACCACATGACTGGTAAGTCAAATTTATTTCAGGCATGTAACCTTCTCTCTGGGGGAGATACGGTGAGATTGGTTGATGGTTCATTCTCCACCATAGCCAGCCAAGGAACCATATCTCTGAAAGAATGGTAGGATCCATCTAATGGACGCCAAGAAAGGTGTGGAATGGGGGGGCGAATTTCAAAAAAAATTTCCTACCTTCTTCCAAATATGCACTTTTATTCATTTACAATAAACCCATAAAGTACATCAATTTTGATTGAAGCTAAGGGCATACAAAACTGTCTAACAGCTCCCACTTGCACTTAGGTCCAATCAGGTACTATCCGAAGTCCCATGCTTTCCATGTGTTTCTCAAACACTTTCTGTGTCAGTGGCTTAGTCAATGGGTCTACCACATTCTCCGCTGATGCTACCTCTTACTATCATCCTCCCATAGGTCCAGTGTTGTCATACAACAATGGAATGGGTTATGTGCTAAATTCCAAATTCAGGAATGAACACCTTCATTCATAAGGCAACCTCACTTACGGCAATGCGCTCGGCTTGGGTTGTGGACTATTAATTTGCAACTTAGGACCCCTGTTTGCTGACACTCAGGAAACAAAACACGGTCCTATCGTGAAAACATATCCAGATGTAGACTTTCTCTCATCGGGGTCTGATTGGAAATCGGCATCTGTATACCCTTGGATCTGTAGTGAGCTACCGTCGAATACTAGACAAAACTCTTTTGTCCTTCGAACGTACTTAAGTATGTTTTTCACAGCAGTCCAATGCTCCTACCCTGGGTTGGCCTGAAATCTGCTTACTACACTCACTGCCTGATCTATGTCAGGACGAGTGCACAGCATGGCATACATGATGCTCCCTACAGCAGAGGCATAGGGAACGTCTTTCATGCCATCAATCTCCTCAGAAGTCTTGGGAGACATCTTCTTGGAGAGAGTGACTCCGTGCCTGAAAGGAACATTTCCTTTCTTGGAGTTTTCCATGCTGTATCTTTTGACTATTTTGTCAATGTAGGCAGATTGGGAAAATCCTATTATCCGCTTCGATCTATCTCTATAGAATCGAAGACCCAGTATATAGGAGGCTTCTCCAAGATCTTTCATGGAGAATTGCTGTGATAGCCATATTTTCACCGTAGTTAACATACCTACATCATTCCTAATGAGTAGAATGTCATCTACATACAGAACCAAGAAGGTAACCTTATCTCCACTGCACTTCCTATAAACACAGGGTTCATCCGGATTCTGCTCGAAGTCAAACGATTTGACAGCAGAGTCAAAACGGATGCTCCAACTTCTAGAAGCTTGCTTAAGTCCATAAATGGATCTGTTAAGTTTACATACCATGTTTTCTTGACCTGCAGCAATGAAGCCTTGCGGCTGCTGCATATAGATATCTTCAGTAAGATCTCCATTCAGGAATGCAGTTTTGACATCCATTTGCCAAATCTCATAATCATGGTATGCTGCTACAGCTAGCAGGATCCATATGGATTTAAGCATGGCCACAGGCGAAAAAATGTTTCCTCATAATCGATGCCCTCTTTCTGAGTGTACCCTTTCGCCACCAGACGAGCCTTGAAGGTCTCAACCTTACCATCGGGGCCCTTCTTCCTCTTGTAAATCCATTTACAACCGATTGCTTTTACCCTGGAGGGCGGATCTACTAGAGTCCAGGTTGGTCACTACCTGGAACTTGTGGGACATCTCCCACTGCTCCTGAGCTCTCCTCATCAAGAACAACTTCCTGACGATGGGTGTCCAGGATATAGTCGGTTTCCAAGAATTGCGCATTACGACTGCAGAACACTTTCTACTCACTTGGGTCATAGAATAGGTAACCTACAGAGCCTTTTGGGTAGCCTACAAATAGGCAACGGCTGGTCTTGGATTCCAACTTGTCTGCACTCGTTCTTTTAACGTGTGCTGGACAACCCCAAATCTTCAAGTGTTTGACACTTGGTTTCTTTCCGGTCCAAAGTTCATATGGAGTATTCGGAACCGATTTGGTTGGAACCCGATTCAGCACATAAATCGCAGTCTCTAATGCGTAACCCCAAAAGGATGTGGGTAACTCTGTGTGAAAAGCGACCGGACCATATCCAATAAGGTCCTATTCCTCCTCTCCGAAACACCGTTAAGTTGTGATGTTGCAGGATGAGCTAATTGTGATACTATCCCATTGTCCTTTAAGTAGTCCTTGAATTCGTCAGAGAGATACTCGCCACCTCGATCTGATCGAAGGGCCTTAATTTCTCTCCCTAACTGTTTCTCGACCTCTTGTCTAAACTCTTTGAACTTTTCAAAAGATTCAAACTTGTGTCTCATTAGGTACACGTAACCGTATTGAGAAAAATCATCTGTGAAGGCAATGAAATACACATGTTGATTTCGTGTCCTAACACTCAAGGGACCACATACATCAGTATGTATTAGGTCAAGTGTGCCCGTACATCTTCCAGGCTTACCGTTAAATGGCCGTTTCGTCATCTTGCCTTGTAGGCAAGGCTCACAAGTGGGAAGATCTTCTACAGTTAGAAAATCCAGAGGACCATCCTTAACCAACCTTGTGATTCGGTCAACACCGATGTGGCCAAGTCGATAATGCCACAGACACGTGGGATTAACTGTATCACGAACTCTCTTCTTAGGGATTTCAGCCGACGTAGTTTCGGTTATGTTAGTTTCTAGAGAAGGATGTAGAACATAGAGACCGTTCTCCAGTTCCCCGTATGCGATGAATCTGTTGTTTCTTTTAATAGTAATCACATTACTAAAGAAGACAGAATAACCATCTGCACACAGTTTTGAGACAGAAATCAAATTTCTCCTTAAATTTTGTACATAAAGACAATCTTTCAGTACAATTATTCCTTCTTTAAAAATTAATTCCACGGTTACTATGGCCGCGGCTGCAACAGTTGCAGTAGTCCCCAAGAAGAGTGTGACTTCTCCTTCACTCAGCCTTCTGCTTACCTTGAACCCCTGCAGTGAGTTACAAGCATGAGTCGAAGCCCCGGAGTCAATACACCAGGATGCAGAAGCTACCAACAAATTGGTTTCTATAACACAAGTTTCGAATTAACCTTTCTTGGATTCCAGGTAGGCAGGACAGTTCCTTTTCCAGTGGTCGGTCTTCTTGCAGAAGTGACAGGCATCCGATGCTGTCTTTCTTCTGCTTCTTGCTCTTAGTGGCTTTCTTCTGAGGCTTCTTTGCCTTCCTCTTTCTCTTGCCTGTCTTGCCAGCTTCAACAAGCATGGCTACAAGCACATCCTTTCTAATCAGTTCCTCAGCTCTTTGCAATATATTGCTGAGCTTTTGTAAACTGACATTCAGCTTGTTCATGTTATAGTTCATGATGAACGGATTAAAGGAAGGAGGCAAAGAGTTAAGGATAGCATCTATCTGGGTAGCAAGGTCCAGCCCGGATCCAAGAGCCTCTAGTTCGTTGATGTATCCTATCATCCGAAGACAATGGTCGTGAACTTGTTGACCCTTGGACATTTGTGCGGTCATGAACTGTTTCAAGACCTTTTGTCGAGTAGAACGATTCTGCTCTTCATACATTGTCCTGAGACTGTCCAATATGTCTTTGGCAAGTTCGATCTGATCGAACTTCCTCTGTATCGGGTTGTCTAAAGAGGCAATGATGTAACACCGGGCAAGGGAGTTTTTCTCCTCCCATTCTTGATAGTCTCTCCTTCGGGCCTCAGAAGCCCTATCACCCGGACGCTCCGGGGCAGGATTCTTTGCCACTTTGTCCAGCTTTTCAGAAGCTAGGACCAGCATAAGGTTCCTGTACCAGTCAGCATAGTTTGGGCCCTTCAACTTGTTGTCATCAAACAGTTTTGCAAAAGATCCGTTTGCCAAAAAGAGCAAACATCAGTCCACAACCTAATTTGATTCATGCTCATTTCATAGATATGGATTTTAATCTACGATCCATTTCCATTTATTCGTCTCTGAAATTTCCCTCCTCTCTCAGTGACGGAGACTACGGGTTGTCTCTGGAAATGTGGGAAATCACATAGGGTGCATGGAGCCAAATGTTTCAGCTGCATAACCCCACCACCTTTCTGTGAAGGATCACATCCACTCATCATATGAGTTTTCCCTTTGGCCTCTGTCAGACAAGGTTCAGAGCCGTTTTCAGGTAAACCTTTCTGTCCAGTGAGTGCTTACCCATCATATTCGTGAACGCCAAAGTACCGTGAGAGAGTTCCCATTTTCTGGTGAAGCCCCTCCCACATCGGTCTATGACGCCCCTATCATCCTATGAAACACTCAGACAAGCCCAACAGCAAATGGATAGCCCATTTTCTGGTGCGTTTCCTCATTACTGAAAGACCCATCCTCATGCTAATGATGGAAGGCCTTTAGAGAGTTCATCATATGAATCTCCCTATCACATGCACTCATATTAGCTAGAGGGAACAAAATTACGCCCTAGTTTGATTTAGGTCAAACCAAAGTGGCTCCCACTGACTTTCATAAAGCCATATTTCGGTGGGCCTTGAATCGGCAAGGGTTCCGCACGTAACCTCTTTACGAGGTGTGGGGCCCACCACTGAGGGAAGTCATCCAATGACCAAAAGGGACACCATGGCAATGATGTGCATTCAGCCATGGTGTGCGCAAGAGCCACTGTCGAATAAGCATGGGCCAAGTACTTATGGCCCATGTACGCAGCACATCACACATCCATACATCACATGCAGGGATAAATTGATCCAATCAATTAATTATCTGTAAGGCCCGTTGGAAGCCCGTTAAAATTCCATAATATTAACCATTAATATTATCTAGGTATATGGGCTGAATTAGGGTTACCCAGTTCGGCCCATATAGCTTTATACTTTAAAATGGGCTTTTGCAGTTTTAACTATTTAAAACTGGGCCTTTACAGGCTGGGCCGAATTAACCATTTAATTAAATATCAATCCTTAGGCCCAGTAGTGGGAAATTAGGGCTGACTTTCAGCCTTGATTAAACCCAAGAATTGGTCCAAACAGTTTTGAACCAATCTTGGTTCGAATGGGTCTAGTGTTTGATTTTTAATTAAATCCTTAATTCAAGAAAATAATCTGAAATTAAACACTGATAAAAGGAAATACAAGAATCAGTCAAACAGGTTTGTTCGCACAATCCTTCCTACAAAACAGAGGTTAGATCACAGAATGCAGTTTCACAAACTGCAAATCGCAGATAGCATTTCTCTCATCTGCGAAATCTCCTTCACTGTGAAATCTCCTTTTCTGCACCGCCAACTTCGATCCAAAATAAAAATAAATAGAAATCCTATTTCTATTAATAATTACATCAGATCGAATACCTATACATTGAGTCTAGAAAATAAAAAAAAAATTATTTACAGACCCAAAATAAATCAAGAACTGCAAAATCGCAGGTTCCCTGTGCAGACCAAGAAATCAATCTCCTCTTGTACGAACAGCCCATAAATCAAGAAAATTATAAAGAACAATTCTAAATAATAATCAGATTTATTTAAAATTAATTTCAGATTACTTGCCCATTTTTTTTGGGAACAAATTTCCCAAAAACCAAATCTACGCAAATTGGGTAGAACGCCTTCTGCCTAATTGCGCAGGTTCAGATCTGAAACAGAATGGTTCAAGACATGAACCTGGCTCTGATACCACTGAAGGGTTTGAGAGATCCATCACATGGACGCCCAAAGATTGCGGAATAAGGGGTGAATTTCAAAAATTTGTCTCTCCCTTCAACTGGTAATCACATTCCCTATTTAGAAAATCATATTTTCAAGGATAAATCTTGAACCTTAAAATGAACCAGATCTGAACCAAAAGGAATGGGAGAGAATGATACCTGATACGGAGAAGTAATATCTCCCAACGAAGGTGTTCACGCCCAAGGAAGGATCCAAAGACTGCTCCCACTGAAGATGGCGCAGTGCAGGATGGAGCAGAATCAGTAGTGTTCTTCCCTAAGAACTCTGTCCTTCATAAGAAACAGCGGGATGGAACGTGAGCACAACTTCCCTTTTCAATCCTTTCTCAAAGAACTAATGTCAAGATCCAATCTTGACTTCTCCCACAACTGGAGATCGAACTGGCAAACAGGGCGGCAAGAGCAGGGAGGCGGCAAGAGAGTATTCGCAGGGTGCAGAATTCTCTCTTCTTGATTTCAGCACTAAAGAAGATCTGATGTGTTTCTTGGTCTATCTCAAGGCTGCCGCCCCCTTCCTTCCTTTTGTTAATTTGAAAAGATCAGCTCCTAATCCCATTAGGAGGTGCTTATCCAAATCATATTTGGATCAGCCTTCTCTTCTAGTGATAAGGATAAAATCTTATCTTATCTGCAGATTAGATTAGCTTTATCCTAATCCCATTAGGAGGTTTCTAGATCTAAATCACATTCAGATCTGGACTCTCTGAGTGGATAGGGTTAAGACCCTATCCTATCTGCTAATCTATCTCAAAATTCGCCCCTTTAATTAACTAAATAAATAGCCCAGTTCGAAATGGGCTTTAGGCCCATTAAGCTTATGTGCTCACTTAACCTTCCTAACTGTTGCCCAGTTGGGCTTCCTTGTATGGCGTGGGACCCAAGCATTGATCTACACATCAGCCACATGGGTTCGGCCCAGCCTTTGTTACAAGGCCTGGCCGAATACACTGTTAAGACAGTGCACCCCCTGAAACCCATCAAATGGGCTCTATGGGCCCAACACTTACCCTAAGTGGTCCCTGGGCCAAGCCACCTTGTAACACCCAGGGACTGTGGGCAGATGCAAGATTAGCCCATCAGGTATTATCCTCAATGGTCTTACACTTAACCTCTCAGCCCATAATGATCATACACTGCCCGACAAGAAAGGACCTCTCCCTCGGCTGCAAGGAACAGTGTTACACTCTCGACTTATATGGATCCCGGGAATTAAAATCTTTTGCAAACATTTTAGAAACCATAATATATATACTTTTATATCTCATATAAAATATACTTTGCAAAACAAATCTCAACGGTTGAAATCGGTTGCCGGCAGTCTTGGTTTCCAACATTGAGAGCGCATCCCCGATCATTACCTTTGTCCGACAAAGGGGCTGATCCTGTCACTATGATCACCCACTCAGATGAATTCTCGGATTGTCCCAACATACCCAGGTTTTGGCCCCCGCTAAGGATCTCACTGATTGGTACATCAAAGATAGACCGATCCGACACCTAGTGCAGTATCATAATCGAGTCTAGGGGTTGGGTGTAACTTTCCAATTTTGCCCATCAATCTCCAAGGTCCAGGGCAATACTGGAAATCTGGTCCAGTTCAAAGATTCAATTAATCCCACACTGTATGTGCCTAGGGTCTCACCCCGGTAGCTGAGACAAGCCACCCCAACCGACTTGGTGGCACCACAGTGTCAGTCTTATTAGGATAGGTCTCCCCAGACCGACCCACTGGCTGTGAACATTCTAAACTAGCACGAGTCTCAATAAGTGTCCAGTTTAAGGTTATTACACAGAAACATACCAAGGGAACATGAATCAAATATGCACTTTTATTCATTTACAATAAACTCATAAAGTACATCAATTTTGATTGAAGCTAAGGGCATACAAAACTGTCTAACATTTCTTGCTTACTCAAACCCCCTAGTTCGAAATCTGATATTTCTGCTTTGGGTTTTCTCCTCTTTCTTCTTGATTAAGAAACCTCCCAATATTTTGGGAGTTATCCCAATCCAAACCAGTATTTGGATAAAGGTTAATCTTAATTCTATCTGCAGATCAAGTTAGTTAACTCCTGATCTTATCAGGAGGTTACCAGATTCAAATCTAATTTGAATTTGGTCTCTTAGAGTGGATAAGGTCAAAGACCTAATCCTTTTACTAACACTAATCTCAGATTCGCCCTATGAACTGGTGATCATATCAGCCCAGTTCGAAATGGGCTTTTGGCCCATTAAGTGTTCAGTGTTTAAGTAGTTTCCAACCTGCTGCCCAGTTGGGCTTCTTTGTATGGCTTGGACTCAAGCATTGATCTACACACCAGCCACATGGGTTCGGCCCAGCCTTTATTACAAGGCCCAGTCGAATTCAAAAGACTCAGTGACCCCCTTGAGCCCATCACATGGACCCTATGGGCCCAACACTTACATTAAGTGGTCCTTGGGCCAAGCCATCTTATAAAAAACCCAGGGACTGTGGGCAGGTGCAAGATTAGCCTAGCCCATCAGGTATTATCCAAAATGGTCTTACACTTAACCTCTCAGCCCTTAATGATCAAGCACTGCCCGACAAGAGAAGACCTCTCTCTCGGCTGCAAGGAACAGTGCCGCATTCTCTACTCACATGGATCCCGGGAATTAAAACCATTTGCAAACAATTCAAAACTGTACATATATATATAAATATATTAATTTTGCAAAACAAAATTCCAACGATTGAAATCAACTGCCGGCAGTTTGGTTTCCATCAGAGAGAGTGCATTCCCGATCATTACCATTGTCCAACAAAGGGGCTGATCCTGTCACTATGACCACTCACTCAGATGAATTCTCAGACTGCCCCAACATGTCCAGGTTTTGACCCCCACTAAGGATCTCACTGATTGACACAACAAAGACAGCCCGATCCGACACCTAGTGATGAATCATAATCGAGTCTAGGGGTGAGGTGTAACTTTCTAGTTTTGCCCATCTGTCTCCAAGGTCTAGGGCAATACTAGAAATCTGGTCCGGTTCAAGGGTTCAAACAATCCCATACTGCATGTGCCTTGGGTCTTACCCTGATGCCAAAACAAGCCATCCCAACACTTGGTGGCACACCAGTATCAGCCTTGGCAGGATAAATCTCCCCAGACTTATCCAATGGCTATGAAGATTTAAAACTAACACAAGTTTCTATAAGTGTCCAGTTTTAGGGTCTTACACAGAATTATACCAAACAACATGAATCAAACATGCACTTTAATTTATTTTCACTAAATAACAAAAGTACATCAAATCCGATTGAAGCTAAGGGCATACAAGACTGTCTAACATTATCAATATTGAAAACCAAGGAGAGCCAATACATCCTTTAATCCACTTGATCCATTTTCTACCAAAACCTCTTAGCCTTAAGCAATCAAGAATACAGTCCCAATCAACTTTATCATATGCCTTTTCCAAATCAAGTTGCACAAGGACCCCTGGGATCCCAGAAGATTTTCTGTCTTCCACACACTCATTTGCAATAAGAAGGCTGTCCACAATTTGTCTTCCTTTCACAAAAACAAACTGATTTGGGGTAATTAGATCTTTAAGGACTTCTTTAAGTCTGTTGGCTAGTACCTTTGCCAAAATTTTGTAGATGCTCCCAATCAAACTAATAGGTCTAAAATCTTTAACTTCCAAAACTCCTCCTTTCTTTGGGATGAGGCAGAGAAAGGTAGAATTTAGACCTTTGTTAACAATGGCAAAGGAGTGGAAATCCCTAAAAAAATCCATAAGATCTGCCTTTACAATTTCCCAACACTTTTGGAAAAAAAGAATAGGGAAGCCATCTGACCCTGGAGCCCTATCACCATCCATGCTGAAAATAGACTTTTTAATTTCTTCCTCATCAAAGCTTCTTTCCAACCAATCCCTCTTTTCATTGATAGGGTTGTGCCTTCCCAATTGTTTAATATAAACTGGTTTTCACTATCCTTGGAGTAGAGGTTTTTAAAAAATGAAAGGAAAGCTTCTGAAATTTCCTCAGTATTCTCCTCTTCCCTCTGATTCAGATTTATCTTAGAAATACAGTTCTTCCTACTCCTTCCCGAGGCATATGTGTGAAAAAATCTGGAGTTATTGCCCCCTTCTTTTAACCATCTCACTCTTGATCTTTGTCTCCAATAAATTTATTCCCTTCTAACTAGCTGTTCCCATTCCTTTCTTAAATCTGCTCTTCTTTTTCTGTTTAAGGCATTAAGGGTCCCATTTTGCTCTTCTTTTTCTGTTTAAAGCTTAAATCTTAAATCTTAAGCTTTAAGATTTTTCTCCAAAGCTTTTAATTTCTATAGGAGCCTCAAACCAGCCCACCCCTCTACTTCACAGTCTTCCCACCATGTTGCCACCTTTTACTAAAATCTTTGTGATATATCCAGAATTTTTCCAATCTGAATGGGGTCTTTCTTCTGATGATTCTTTTGGTGTTCAGCAATATGGGCCAGTGATCTCATGTACATCTTGGGCGAAGTTCTTGACACATATTGGGGAACCTCTCCAACCAATCCTGAGAGAGCAGAAATCTATCAAGTCTGCAGCTTATGGCATTTTCTTGCAAATTTGACCAGGTGAATAGTCCATCGGTAAGGGGGAGATCACACAAATTGTGTCTAGCAATAAAGTTAGAGAAATTCCTCATACTTCTGGTTGGGATTCTACCATTGGAATGTTCTGAACTGAACCTGGTGACATTGAAGTCACCAACTAAACACCACGGTATGTCCTCCTCATGCAGGGACTCCGAATCCATCTTTGATATTTGTGAACAAAACCGATATCGAGAATTCACCTTTGTCAATCTCCAAACCTGAAATTTCATCTTCCTTCCATGCTAGGATGATACCTCCAGCAGATCCCTGTGCTGGAACAGCAGTCCATTTTCTACCCCTTATTCCCTATATAGCTTTCATAAGTTTTCTGTCAACGACTTCCTTTTTTTATTCCTGAAGAACAATTATGTCTGGGTTTTCTCTCTTTAATGTTTCTTTTACTAAACTTCTTTTAATCTGACCTCCCAAACCCCTGACATTCCAGATTAGCACCTTCATTGAGTCACTTTAGACGAATTCCCCTTGTTCATCCTACTTCCCTCTGGTATGTAATCCATTAGTCCCCACTGAAGCCTTTTTAGTTCTTTTTTGGGACCTTTTTTCTGTTCTTCTCCTGAACCTTTCCAGAATTATTCTTCTCTTTTTCAAAAGTTCTCTCCTTTTCGTCTTCTTTGTCTCTTCTTTCAATTCCCAAAATTCCGGCTAAGTTATCAATTACCGAATTCTTCGTCACCTTCTTACCAGTGCAAGATGGAGCTGACTGCTTTGGGTGGGATGGCAGCTCATTTGAACCTGAAAAAAGGGAAGGGGAGAAAAGACGATGAGAAACAGAAAGAGAGCAAGAAATAGGAGATTGAAGAGTAGACAAATCCGAATGAGGGGCAGGGGATCTCCCTGAATGCAGTTTACGGCTTCGGTCAGGAATTGGCATGAAGGTTGGCGAATCTCTCTCTTGCCTACGAATAGGGGCATCTGATTCTGAAGGCTCTCCATAGCCTGGATCAATCAGCTGGGTCTGCCCGAGTATCTCCACACAACCCCAATTCCCTTTCTCTGCAAATAGATCTTTTGCTCTTTCAAGAGCTAACACACGAGGGCCCGGTTCAGCTTCTGTAGTGTACGAGCTGAGATCATCCTCAGAGTCTTCTTCATCACTGGCAGAAGGCATGCCAGAGCTCACGGATGGTGTTGGAGCCTTGAAGACCTTGCCAAGATGCTGGCCCGAACTGGGGGGGAGTTTCGGGAACAAACTGGCTAAAGGAGGGGGTTGCTGATGGGCTTAAGGTGCTTAGTGTGGACCGGGAGTCTTAGAGGTGGAAAACCAGCTGTGTTGATTCAAAATTTGAAAACGAGGACTTCGGGGGTGGGGGGGTTGATATTTGAGTGTCTTTATGAATGGGTTGCAGCTGTTCGTTTGCCTTACGCCTTATGGGGAGGAAGTTTTAAATATTTTATTTCCTTTGTTGATGATTTTTCAAGAATGACTTAGATTTATTTAATGAAATCTCGTACAAAGGTGTTTGATATATTTCTCTCCTTTATGTTGAAATTAAGAATCAATTTGGTATCTCCATTAAATACTTTCAATCTGACAATGCAAAAGAATATTTCCAATACATCAATCATCCAACTCCTCCACTCCATAACAAAATGGAGTAGCTAAGCGGAAGAATAGGCATTTATTTGAAACTGCTCGTGCTCGAGCACTTTTGATTCAAATGTCAGTTCCAAAAAAATATTGGAGTGATGTTGTTCTTACTTCTTGCTTCCTCATTAATCATATGCCATCTTCTGTGTTAAGTGGCTTCTCTCCTTTTTCCATTGTCTTTCCTTCTCAATCTTCGTTCCCTTTGCCTTCGCGAATCTTTGGTTGTGTTTGTTTTGTTCACCACTTGGGTCTGGCATTGGACAAGTTGGACGCTCGTGCTTTGAAATGTGTCTTTTTGGGGTGCTCTCGGATCCAAAAAGGATATAAGTGCTACAGTCCTTTCCTTCGCCGCTTCTTTGTTATTCCTGATGTGACCTTTGAAAATGTTCCTTTCTTTTCCTTAACCGAGTCTACTTCTCTTGATACTCTATCCCCACCTCTTCCCGTACCAGTGGAGGAGGCGCTTGTGACTACTCCCGTTGTTCAAGAGTCAATGTGACCACCAATCCATCAAGTGTATGCTCGTGGCCCTCGTGGTATTGTGTTTCTGTTAGATAGTGTATGCCCTTAGCTCCAATCAGATTGATGTACACTATGACATTTATTGTAAATGAATAAAGTACATATTTGATTCATGTTATAGTGGTGTGTTTCTGTGTAATACCCTTAAACTGGACACTTATGAGACTCGTGTTAGTTTAGAATGTTCACAGCCGTTGGATAAGTCTAGGGAGATTTATCCTGCTAAGGCTGACACTGGTGTACCGCCAAGTGTTGGGGTGGCCTGTCTCAACTGCCAGGGTGAGACCCGAGGTACATGCAGTGTAGGTTTACTTGAAACCTTGAACCGGACCAAAATTCCAATATTGCCCTGGACCTTGGTGATTAGTGGGCAAAACTGGAATGTTACACCTGACCCCTAGACTCGATTATGATACTGCACTAGGTGTCGGATTGGGCTATTAATATGCCAATCAGTGAGATCCTTAGAGGGGGTCAAAACCTGGGTATGTTGGGATAGTCCGAGAATTCATCTGAGTGGGTGATCATAGTGACAGGATCAGCCCCTTTGTCGGACAAAGCTAATGATCGGGGATGCACTCTCTCTGATGGAAACCAAGACTGTCGGTAGCCGATTTCAATTGAAATTTGTTTTGCAAAATATATTTATATACGGATATACACACACGCGCGCGCACACACACACACACACACACGCACACACACACACACACACACACACACACACACATATATATATATATATATATTATGGTTTCAAAATGTTTGCAAAAGGTTTTAATTCCCGGGATTCATGTGAGTAGAGAGTGCAACACTGTTCCTTGTAGCCGAGGGAGAGGTCCTCTCTTATCGGGCAGTGTTTGATCATTATGGGCTAAGAGGTTAAGTGTAAGACCATTAAGGGTAACACCTGATGGGCTAATCTTGCATCTGCCCACCGTCCCTAGGTTTTTATAAGGTGGCTTGGCTCAGGGACCACTTAGTGTAAGTGTTGGGCCCATTAGGAGACCATGTGATGGGCTTCAGGGGGTTCAATGTCTTTTCAGTGAATTCAGCCAGCCTTGTAACAGAGGCTGGGCTGAACCCATGTGGCTGATGTATAGATCAATGTTTGGGTCCCACACCATACAAAGAAGCCCAACTGGGCAGTAGTTTGGAAGGTTAATGAGCACATAGATTTATTGGGCCTAAAGCCCATTTAGAACTGGTTTAGTTAGACTAATTAAAGAGGGGCGGATCTGGGATTGGATCAACAGATAGGATAGGGTCTTACCCTATCCACTTAGAGAGTCCAGATCTGGATTTGGATCTGGAAACCTCCTAATGAGATTAGGAGAGAGCTGATATAATCTACAGATAAGATAAGGACTTATCCTTATCACTTAAAGAGAGTCCAAATTCAAATAAGGATTTGAATCAGGAAACTCCTAATGGGATTAGGAGCTGGTCTCTTCAAGGCTATAAAAGGAGGGGGCAAACCATTCAGTTCATCCCATCACATCACAGCATCCAGAGATCAGATCTCAGATCACTCAGAGAGAAGACAGCAACAGTGTGACTGCGCATCTTCTCCCTGCGTTCTCCTCCAATTGCCGCCCTAACTAGTTCGATCTCCATTATTATAGGAGCGATCAAGAAGCGTGCTTGATATCAGTTTTTGGTGAAAAACTGATTGGGAGTCATGCTCACCTACCCTCCAGCGAATTCTTGGTGAAGGATTTGGTTCTTTGAAAGAACACTGTTGATTCTGCTCCACCTTGCACTGTGTCATCTTCAGTGGGAGCAGTCTTTGGATCCTTCCTTGGGCGTGAACACCTCCATTGGAAGATATTATTTTTTCGTATTAGGTATATCACTCTCCTACTGTTTTGGTTCAGATCTTGTTCGGTTCTTGGTTCAAGATTGATCCTTGAAACATGCAGTTTTTCTAAAATAGGGAATGTGATTCCCACATGGGAGAGAGAAATTTTTGAAATTTCGCCCTACCTTCCTGCAAGGTTCGGCCATCCATATGATGGATCTCTCATCCCTCCAGTTTCAACCTTCTCTAGCTCCATCTCAGCCATCATCAGCTCCTCTGTCAACAGATCCATCTCATTTCGATCTCCCCATTGCACTTCACAAAGGTAAACATGCTTGTACTGAACATCCTATATCTCGTTATGTTCCATTTGCCCATTTATCCCCATCCTATCGGAATTTTGTATCCCTTCTATCGTCCGTATTTGTTCCTAGATCACTTTAGGATGCTCTTCTCTCTTCGGAATGGAAGAGGGCGATGGATGAGGAATTTCATGCTTTTCAATCTAATCATACTTGGGACCTCACTTCTCTGCCTCTAGGGAAGAAAGCAATTGGTTGCCGATGGGTTTACACTATTAAGTATCTTGTTGATGGTAGTGTGAAGAGATATAAAGCACGCTTAGTAACCAAAAGGTATACACAAACCTATGGTGTTGATTATACTAGTACCTTTTCACTTGTAGTTAAAATGGGTTCAATCTGAGTGCTTATTTCCTTGGTTGCACACTTTGATTAGTCGTTGTTCCAGTTGGATATTAAAAATGCATTTATTCACGATGACCTAGAGAAGGAGGTGTATATGGAGCAACCTCCAGGGTACGTTGCTCAAGGGGAGGAAGGTAAGGTGTGCCAGTTGAAGAAAGCAATTTATGGGTTGAAGCAATCTCCAAGGGCCTGGTTTGGGAGATTTAGTAGTGTAGTACAACAGTTTGGGATGACACAATGTAGAGTTGATCATTCAGTGTTCCATAGAGATACTACCTCTGAGAAGCTTGTGTTGGCAGTCTATGTTGATGACATTATTATTACAAGAAGTGATGAGCATGGCATTGAAAAGCCCAAACGGTTTTTACAAAGCCATTTCCAAACTAAGGACTTGGGGCACTTGAAGTATTTTTTGGGCATAGAAGTAGCAAGGTCAAAGTGGGGAATCTCTCTCTCACAAAGGAAGTATGTGCTTGCCTGTTGGAGGAAACTAGTCTTTTAGGGGCAAAACCAATGGATACCACTATAGATCCAAATGTGAAGATCTCTAATAGTGAGGGAGAGCCCCTAGATGATCCTGGATGGTATAGAAGAGTAGTTGGAAATTTGATTTATTTAACCATTACAAAACTAGGCATTTCCTTTAGTATTGGATTATTGAGCCAATTCATGCAGAACCCAAGGACAATCCATTGGGAAGGTATTGTTAAAGTTCTACATTATTTGAAGGGTGTTCCAGGTAAAGGGTTGTTGTATAAGAAAGAGAGAGAACTTTCCTTGGAAAGGGTACACAGATGCTGATTGGGCAGGGTCAGTTACTGATAGGAAATCAACAACTGATTACTACACGTTTTTGGTAGGGAATTTGATTACTTGGAAAAGCAAGAAGCAGAATGTGGTGGCTAGGAGTAGTGTTGGGGCTGAGTACAGAGCCAATGGCCCACACTTGTGAGTTGGTGTGGTTGAAACAACTATTACAGGAGATGGAACTATCAGTCACAACCCCCATGAAGCTATTTTATGACAACTAGGCAGCCATTCATTTCTCTTCCAATCTAGTGTATCATGAGAGGACCAAACACAAAGAGGTGGATTGTCACTTTGTTAGAGAAAAGGTGATTAGTGGAGAAATCGTTACCCCATATGTGAAGTCTGAAGATCAACTAGCTGATCTTTTTTACCAAAGGCTTGAGTGGTGCTCGGATGAAATACATTTGTAACAAGTTGGAGCTGTATGATATATATGCTCCAAATTGAGGGGGAGTATTAAAATACAGTTTTGTTCTAGGGTTATTTTAGTCTTTTCCCTTCTTTTAAATCAGTGTTCTGTCTCTATTCTTAAGTCTCTGTATACAGGGGTAGTATTGTAATTTTACTTTTCATTATGAATTAAACATACAGGGCGGCAGTTCTCTTTCTTGATAGAAACTGGTTAGCCCTATTCTGTTCGACTTCTTCTCCATCTCTTCTCCTTCTAGGCTCATATCAGTAGTTTCTGTTTATTTATTTAATTAAATACAGGCCTGATAACACAACAGCAAAGAAGAAATCAACCTAAGAATTTTTTTGGAGTTACCCATTACCCATTGCCCACATGAGCAACACATAATATCTAAAATCACCCCTTTGGATAAAAAGATGACAATTGGTAAGAATTTTGTCAAAGGTGGCCATCCACCTTGGCTAAAAAAAAAAAAAAGGTGGCCATCCACATAAAAAATGAGACTAGAAGGAACATGCTCAAGCCACCTCATTGGCTAGAACCCAAATCCCTTGTGTCACCTTCAATCTGCTAATACCCAACCACGTCAACTTTTCCTCTTACAATCTCCTCCATCTCCAAAACTCCAATGAGTAGGTAGCACTACTCCCTTCTCTATCCAAAGCTCTAGTCTCACCCAACTCCTTAATGTTCCTTTGAGAAACAATCTTCATTTTGATATCTGTTGGAAACTCCCTCCAAAGTTCCCCTACAAACTAGGGTTTGACCTACCTAAGCACTCTCTTTCACTTCTCCAATGTTTTCTTTCTCCTTCACTGACCAAGCATCTACCAAGTATCACCAATGAAACAGGGAAAGGAGACATGCTCAAGCTCCCAATCATCTTGATCTTCAAATTCGAGCCATCATTTAAAACTCCTGTTTTTGCACTCTCCTCCAGTTTGTTTGAAACATTTTCTTGAACAAACCTAGTCACAACCCACTCCCACTTTTCAATCTCCACCCTTCATTTTCTCGAACAAACCTATTTGCAAATTGCATTAAGTTTAAGGTGGGAGAATGCGATAGAGTGAAGATGAATAGTGTGGGGCTGAGAAGTTGTGTAAATTATGTCCAAGAATATATCAGCAAAGTGACTTATCAATTATTTTTAATCAGAAACAATTAGACTATTTGCTGTCCAAATTTCAGACACCAATTAATAGACAGAGAGATTAAGGAATATGAATGTTGAGATAGATGAATGGAAAACTAAGGATAGGATAAAAAATGAACTCATTTGAAATTCTGGACTGTCCAATCTGTTCAAATTGGTTTTAATTTAACCTGGTTCCAACCCAAACCTGGTCCATTGACACCTGTATTCTTATTTTCTATCAATGGACTAGATATTGATTCAACCTGACCCAATCCAATATAAATCCATTATGGATGGACCAGGTCCAATCCAACCTAATGAATACCTTAGACCATTAAGTCTGGACTGGTCCAATTCAATATGTCCTATTAGTCCATCCAACCCGTCCAAATTGATATTCATTTGGATGGGGTCCAATCCAAAATCAGTCCGTTGACACCCCTACATGTGGCTTTTGTCCCTTGACAGTATCCTCAGAGTGGATCATTTAAAAAAGTAGGGGTTTCTATTTAGCAAGCCGATATGCTATGTGTGGAGAGCACAAGGTATCTGTTGTACACTTATTCATCAAATGCAAGTTAGCAGGATTTCTACGGAATTTCTTTGCAGGTCTTTTAAGAAAATCCAAACATGGATCCAATTGATCCAAAGGAATTTTTTTTTTTTAAGTTTCCTGAATATCAGGTAGCAAGAACACAAAAATTTTCTGGAGCTGTTCAACTCTATTTGTAATCTGTAGGGGTATATGGAGAGCCAAGGGAAAGATCAGCGAAACAAGAAGAATTGAGGTTGAGAGAGAATGCAGAGAGGATGTTAGGACCATCCACACTCCTCCTAGCCGGGTCAAGCCAGCCAGTGAACAAGTAACGGCTGGACCTAATGCTGAATCCAGAATGAAGCCCCCCATCAAGAAGGTTTACATCCACAAGCCACGTTAGCCACGCTAGCCTAACGGTCCTCCAAATTAGTTATGCGAATCAGAGGCGTTTACAGCTTTTTGAATATTCTAGTTGTTATTCTGACAGTCCATTAAGATATGTAATGACCCCTCTCTATATATTTTCCATCTCTCATTAATGAAGGACAGATCGATTTTCCCTGAAATCATTCCGTTCCCCCCTTCTCCCTTCTCAGGAGGACTGAACTTCTTTCAAAGAAACTCCTGCGTTGGGCAGGAACCCAACAGAGTACCTCAAATACCTTCATGACACTAATTTATATCCCCACCGCATAGGCCAATTGCAACTTTCCAAATCCCAATTCCCACTATGAACACCAAAATGTGTTCCTCCTCTTTCTAAGAAGGTAACCATGAATGATTATGTTAGTGAGAGAAAGAAACATCTACAAGGAAAGACAAACAATGATATATAAAAGGATATAAACAGACCATCCCAAACAAAGAAAAAACAAAGTTACAGGTGTAAGCTATTATACCAAAAGACTCCATACATCCAAACTTGCCAATTCTTCAGCAATTAAACTCAGATCTTCAGAAATTCTCAATTGGAGTTCACTGAAAGACCCAAGATATGTTTAAATCCTGGTTGATGAAAACTCCACAAAGTTTTTCCAAGGGAAATTCCATAAAGTTGTATCTTTATCTTCCCCATAGTATGTGGAAGAAACAGAACTCTAAGAAGTAGAGGAAACCATGACATGATTCCTCTGAAACATCATGGAAAATCTGTCTTATCAAATGCTCCTGTTGAGCTCCAATCAGTATCCATTACCATTTTTAAGGGCATACCTTGAAGAAAAGTTCAGCATAGGTACCAACATCTACAAATTCCTTGTAGACTTTTCTTCCCTCTTTGCAGTATTAGAATGAAAAGGACAAGACTGTTAAAATCATATAATCAAGTAAAAATCCTGATGTAAATACCCCATTGCAAACCAATCAAAAATTTGTCTCAATTTCCTGGAGACTCTCCAGTAGCAACACTTTGCTGTTCTCCAACCCTCCCAAGTAAGGATACCTTGGATCCTTGGAATTCCATTAGGAGGAACATTCTGAGAAATCATTTCAGTGTTTAGAACTGTAAGTAGGCAAGAAGAACACTAAAGATATCCAGAATAGCTTAAGCTAGCAATTATCTTAAGATTTCTACCTGGCCACGACCAAGACACTCCTTTGTCGGCTCTACAAGCTCATCCCCCGTGGACAGCACTGCAACAGTTGGACTTGGAAATACCTGTGGACAGAAGTATATGGCATAATTACGAATAATTTTTCCAAGCAATTTAAAGAGGGGATAATCATCAGGAATACCTTCACCAACATTACTCCCATTGTGGCAAGTAGGCCAACCTCAGAAGTGCCTATTCGTTCTCCAGACCTTAAGACTATGGCATCTTTCTCAATATCACACCCCTGACAATAATATGCAAAGCTTTAAAATTTATTACTAGGAAAAATAGAAATGACAATACACACACAAAAGTTAGCTTATTCATGGATTATGATGGTTTGCATGCAGAACTGAAAAGCTGATGAGAAATCATCAATCAACAATCTAGGCTAAACTTTAAAATCTAATAGAAATTTGGATATTAGATTAATTTGTTTTCTTTTTTTTCTATGGTTTGTAGAGTAACTGTATTTGAGGAAAAAGCAGAAATATAAGATATTGAGTTGAAACTGAGGTAGACCTGCCAAAGCCATTGTTACAAATTAAATAATGATCAATATGCAGATATTATTTAAGTATGTCTTGATGCGTGTTGTGAGTCATGTAATATTTCAAGGGTACAAAAACAATGTCCCTAAGCAACCAACTTGCTGAGCCACAATAACAGCTTATTACTGAAATCTCTTAGACGTTCTTTTTTCTTTCCTTTTTTTTCTTTTGAAGAAGGTGAAGTATTGTATTGAAGATTAAACAAAAGTACATCAGCCCATGTACAAAGAGGACCTGTGCATTGGGAAATGGAATATACAAGTTTCATCTAAAAAAAGGTTCAACTTGCATAAAAGAATTCAGTTGGACACCCTGAAATAACCTTTGTACACCCAGCCAAGAACATAGCAAGCCAAAAAGATTACTTCTGATTTCATCCATTTTTTTATCAATAACTGAAATGACTTCATTAAATAAAATTTAAGTACAACTGATTTCCTCCTTCAGGGAATCAATGTTTGGAAGACCCATTCATGCCATAGTACTATGGCAATATGAGCAGGAAAGCAGCCTATAAACACTAGATACTTGAAGTAATGCAACTAGGAGATAGACAAACACATCAAGAGTTTTGCATGTTTGAATTGTTCAGTGCTTAAAGCACTTTGATATGATCCACACTTGTTTAGTTTCACTTTCACTTTTTTTATCAGAAATATAAACATCAATTAAATTTACGAAAAATATACAACAGAGGAAAACCCAATACAGGAAAACCCATTAAAGGAAAAAAATGTCGAATTGATCATAGCCCAGCTATCTCCCCTAAAAGCAAAAATTACAATTCAGCCCAGAAAACCTGATTTCTATTTAACCCTTGCTTAGCCATAGAATCAGCCATGCCATTTGCCACCCTACTAACCCATTGAACCTTAATTTACATATTCCTGGTCAAGCATTTGAATTTCTTCATAAGATTTCTCAACATCCTGTTGAGTTGGGCCGATTTCTAGTTATTGGGCCACTTGTTTTGTTCTTATTTTAAGTTGTTAAGTTAGGAAGTTGTTGGGCTTTAGGCCCATTAGCTTATGTTTTTTAAGTTGTGACTGTTTAGCTACTTTATTAGCCGCCCTACTAAGGGCATTCTTGTAATCTTTCATTCTTTTAAGTTAAGTATAAAATATAATGAGGGGTTGGCAGCCATAACTAATTCAAATCCGGTTAAAAGAACGAGTGCAAACAAGTTGGAATCTAAGACCAGACGTTGCCTATTTGTAGGCTACCCAAAAAACTCTGTAAATTACCTATTCTATGACCCAAGTGAGCAGAAAGTGTTCTGCAACCGAAATGCACAATTCTTGGAAACCGATTATATCCCGGACACCCATCGTCAGGAAATTATTCTTGATGAGGAGAGCTCAAGAACAATGGGAGATGTCCCACAAGTTCTAGGTAGTGACCAACCTAGAATATCCACTCGGGTATCCAGGCCACCAGTCCGTTATGATTATGACCAGGATAGTTACCTGGTGGAAACCTTGACTAGTGAGGAGGATCCCGTGACTTACACGGAAGCTATGTTGGACATAGATTCCCAGAAGTGGGTGGAGGCCATGAGAGCAGAGATGGATTCAATGGAGACCAATGGAGTCTGGATTCTAGTAGATCCGCCCTCCGGGGTAAAAGCAATCGGTTGCAAATGGATTTACAAGAGAAAGAAGGGCCCCGATGGTAGGGTTCAGACCTTCAAAGCTCGTCTGGTGGCGAAAGAGTACACTCAGAAAGAGGGCATTGATTATGAGGAAACCTTTTCGCCTGTGGCCAGGCTTAAATCCATTAGGATCCTGCTAGCTGTAGCAGCATACCATGATTATGAGATTTGACAGATGGATGTCAAAACTGCATTCCTGAATGGAGATCTTACTGAAGATATCTATATGCAGCAGCCGCAAGGCTTCATTGCTGCGGGTCAAGAAAACATGGTATGTAAACTTAATAGATCCATTTATGGACTTAAGCAACCTTTAAGGAGTTGGAACATCCGTTTTGACTCTGTTGTCAAATCGTTTGACTTCAAGCAGAATCCGGATGAACCCTGTGTCTACAGGAAGTACAGTGGAGATAAGGTTACCTTCTTGGTTTTGTATGTAGATGACATTCTACTCATTGGGAATGATGTAGGAATGTTAACTACAGTGAAAGTATGGCTTTCATAGCAAATCTCCATGAAAAATCTTGGAGAAGCCTCCTATAGACTGGGTCTTCGGCTCTATAGAGATAGATCGAAGCGGATAATAGGATTATCCCAATCTACTTACATTGACAAAATAATCAAAAAATACAGCATGGAGAACTCCAAGAAAGGAAATGTTCCTTTCAGGCACGGAGTCACTCTCTCCAAGAAGATGTCTCCTAAGACCTCTAAGGAGATTGAGGGCATGAAAGATGCTCCCTATGCCTCTACCGTAGGGGGCATCATGTATGTCATGCTGTGCACTCGTCCTGACATTGCTGAGGCAGTGAGTGTGGTAAGCGGATTCCAGGCCAACCCAGGGCAAGAGCACTGGACTGTTGTGAAGAACATACTTAAATACCTCCGAAGGACAAAAGAGTTTTGTCTAGTATTCGACGGTAGCTCACTACAGATCCAAGGGTATACAGATACCGATTTCCAGTCGGATCCAGATGATAGAAAGTCTACATCTGGATATATTTCCACGAAAGGATCGTGTGTTGTTTGCTGCTTCCACTGCAGACTCCACAACCGAGGCTGAGTACATTGCCGCAAGTGAGGCTGCAAAAGAAGCCATGTAGATGAAGAAGTTCGTTCACGAGTTGGGAATAGTTCCGTCCAGCACATCACCCATCCCGTTGTTGTGTGACAACAATGGAGCCATTGCTCAGGCTAAGGAGCCACGAGACCACTCGAAGTCGAAGCACATCGAGAGGAAATACCATGTACTGCAGGAGATTGTTGGTAGAGGGGACGTCCTGATTCAGAAGGTAGCATCAGCGGAAAATGTAACAGACCCATTGACGAAGCCACTATCACAGAAAGTGTTTGAGAAACACGTGGAAAGCATGGGACTCCAGCTTGTACCTGATTGGACCTAAGTGCAAGTGGGAGTTGTTAGACAGTTTTGTATGCCCTTAGCTTCAATCAGAATGATGTACATTATGAGTTTATTGTAAATGAATAAAAGTACATATTTGATTCATGTTCCCTTGGTATGTTTCTATATAATATCCTTAAATTGGAAACTTAATGAGACTCGTGTTAGTTTAGAATGTTCACAGCCAGTGGGTCGGCCCGGGGAGACCTATCCTGATAAGGCTGACACTGTTGTGCCACCAAGTTGGTTGGGGTGGCCTGTCTCAGCTGCCAGGGTGAGACCCTAGGCACATACAGTGTAGGATTAATTGAATCTATGAACTGGACCTTTGAGACTAATGGGCAAAACTGGAAAGTTACACCCGACCCCTATACTCGATTATGATACTGCACTAGGTGTCGGATTGGGCTGTCTTTGATATACCAATCAGTGAGATCCTAAGCGGGGGTCAAAACCTGGATATGTTGGGACAGTCTGAGAATTCATCTGAGTGGGTGATCATAGTGATAGGATCAGCCCCTTTGTCGGACAAAGGTAATGATAATTGAAACCAAGACTGCCGGCAGCCGATTTCAATCGTTGAAATTTGTTTTGCAAAGTATATTTTATATGAGATATAAAAGTATATATATTATGGTTTCTAAAATGTTTGCAAAAGGTTTTAATTCCCGGGATCCATGTAAGTAGAGAGTGAAACAATATTCCTTGCAGCCAAGGGAGAGGTCCTCTCTTGTCAAGCAGTGTTTGATCATTATGAGCTGAGAGGTTGAGTGTAAGAGCATTAAGGGTAATGCCTGATGAGCTAATCTTGCATCTACCCACAATCCTTGGGTGTTACAAGGTGGCTTGGCCCAAGGACCACTTAGGGTAAGTGTTAGGCCCATAGAGCTCATTTGATGGGTTTCAGGGGGTGCGTTGTACATAACAGTGTATTCGGCCAGGCCTTGTAACAAAGGCTGGGCCGAACCCATGTGTCTGATGTGTAGATCAATGCTTGGGTCCCACGCCATACAAGAAAGCCCAACTGGGCAACAAATAAGAAGACTAAGTGAGCACTTAACCTTAATGGGCCTAAAGCCCATTTCGAACTAGGCTATTTAATTAGTTAAATATGGGGCAAATTCTGAGATGGATTAGCAGATAGGATAGGGTCTTAACCCTATCCACTCAGAGAGTCCAGATCTGAATGTGATTCAGATCTAGAAACCTCCTAATAAGATTAGGCGAAGGCTAATCTAATCTGCAGATAAGATAAGGGTTTATCCTTACCACCTAAAGGGATGTATGATCCAAATCAGATTTGAATCATCAAGTCCTAATTGGATTAGGAGCTGATCCTTTAGGATTACAAGAGAAAGAAGGGGCGACAGCCTTTAAAAAGATAATTCACATCCTCTTTAGTACTAAATGAAAACACAGAAGGAAGAATTAAGCAACCCTGCAGAATTCTTTCTTGCTGCCTCCTTGTTCTTGCCGCCCAGTTTGCCAGTTTGATCTCCAGTTGTGGGAGAAGCCAAGATTCGATCTTGACATCAATTCTTTGTGAAAGGATTGATAGGAAGTTGTGCTCACGTGCCATCCTGTTGTTTCTTGCGAAGGACAGAGTTCTTGGAGAAGAACACTGTTGATTCTGCTCCATCCTACACTGCACCATCTTCAATGGGAGCAGTCTTTGGATCCTTCCTTGGGCGTGAACACCTTCATTGAAAGATAATATTTCTCTATATCAGGTATACCTCTCTCCTACTCCTTTTGGTTCAGATCTGGTTCAGTTTATGGTTCAAGATTGATCATTGAAAATATGATTTTTTAAATAGGGAATTTGATTCCTAGTTGGAAGGGAGAGAAATTTTTGAAATTCGCCCACCTTATTCTGCAAGATTTGGGCGTCCATACGATGGATCTCTCATCCCTTCAGTGTTGGAGACCTTTTTGGGGTTGGGACCATTACTACAGTTAGGTTGGATGGTTCGAATTACTTAGAATGGTCACAATCTGCAAAGATGGGCATTGGTGCTCGTGGGAAGTTAGGGTATATCACTGGTGAAGAAGTGAAACCCGAAACTAACAGCTCCCAGTGGGTACAGGAGAACTATATGGTGCTGACTTGGCCATGTTGCCCCATATAAGTAAAAACTTTTTATGGGTAAATACAGCTAAGGAAATATAGAATGGGGTTGTAGAAACCTATTCACAGAGGGAGAATGTTGTTAGGACTTGTCAATTGAGAAATCAGATTATTGCTACAAGGCAGGGAGATAGACCTATTGAAGTTTACTTTTCAGGACTTAAAACCCTGTGGCAGGAGATTGACCATTTAGAGACATTTGCTTGAGAAACCACTAAGGATGCAGTTGTCTACCAAAAACACCTAGAGAAGTATAGGGTGTTTGAATTTCTTGTTGGCCTTAATCCCAAGTATGACATTGCAAGACATCACATTCTTTCTAGGGACAGTGTTACCCTCTCCCAAGCATATGCCTTTGTGTCAGGGGAGGAGAGCAGGAGAAATGTGATGATGAAAAATTCTGGGTTTGATCAGTCAGCCATGGTTAGCACTATGAGACCTAAACAACGTGGAGACCGGGGTGGCAGTGAAATCAAGAAGGAAGACAAAAAAGATTTGATCTGTGACTACTGTAAGAAGCCTAAACACACAAGAGATACTTGTTGGAAGCTTCATCCACATCTTGTGCCGAATAGACTCAAAAATAAGAGGAGAAATGCTCGCATGGCAATCACTGGCGACATTTTTGGCCCCTCCTACTACAGATGCTCTGGAGTCTGTTGCAGCTACTGCAGTAAGGGCCGAACTTGAGAGGTATGGGTAGTTTCTAAACCAGTGGGATACAGCCAGTTCTAGTTCAGCAACAGGCGGACAGCAAGGTACAAGTGGTTCTGGTGGAGTTCATTCTACTTCTTTTTCTCACACAGGTAGTTCACATGCCACTACAAATTATGTTTCTACTTCAGGTAAGGAGGGACCTCCTTGGATTATAGATTTTGAAGCCTCAGAGCACATGACCCATAGCTCTACCATCTTTTTCTCTTACCAGCTCTATTCTGGCAGAGACAGGGTCTCCACAGCTGATGGATCTCATGTTCCCATTGTTGGGAAGGGGTTTGTCAAGATTAGTGATTCCATTTCCCTTCTCTCTGTCCTTCATGTTCCCAGATTGAGCACTAATTTGTTATCTATTAGTAGTTTGATTAAAAACCTAAACTGTTCAGTAAATTTTTCTCCTGGACATTGTATCTTGCAAGATCCGAATTCAAAGAGGACGATTGGGAGTGGTCATGAAGTGAATGGAATCTACCTCCTGGATGTGCTTCCTCCTCATCAGAGTCATCATGTCAACAAGGATAGTGAGTCAGGGTCTGTGGGTCAAATTATGCTTTGGCATAACCGTTTGGGTCATTTGCCTTTTTCTTCTTTGAGTCTTTTGTTTCCATAGCTATTTGAGTCTGTTAGTTTGTCAAATCTAGAGTGTGAAGGTTGTCAACTTGGAAATCATTGTAGACGTTCCTTTAAAGCTAATAATAAAAGGTGTTCTTCCTCTTTTGATGTTATTCATTCTGATGTGTGGGGACCTTATCATGTTCCTTCTATGGGTGGTTATCGATATTTTCTCTTATTTGTGGATGATTTCTCTCGATATTCTTGGGTTTACTTGATAAGATCCCAAGATGAGGTACCATAAGGCAATTTCATCAAATGGTGCTAACATAGTTTGGAACACGAATAAAGGTGTTCAGATCAAACAATGCCAGGGAATATTTTGAAAAACACCTTGCTTCATATCTGTTAGAATATGGTGTTGACCATCAGAGCAGTTGTTCCTACAATTCATAGCAAAATGGTGTTGTAGAAAGGAAGAACAGACACATTGTTGAGATTGCAAGAAGCATGATGATCACATCTACAATTCCAATTCGGTTTTGGGGTGATGCAGTTCTCACAGCAGTATATTTGATTAACAGGGTGCCCTCTCGTATACTTGGATTCAGCACCACATTCAGTCTTCTTTTTCCTGAGGGAGAGATGTTTCATATTCCTCTCAGGGTGTTTGGGTGTGTCTGCTTTGCACATATCCTTGGTCCTCACCGCTCGAAACTTGACCCGAAGGCAAAGAAGTGTGTCTTCCTTGGATATGCAGAAAATCAGAAAGGGTATACTGCTGCTATGATCTAGTCTCTGGGAGTCGGTATGTTACTATGGATGTCACTTTTTTTGACTCCACATAATTCTTCTCGAAGAATCCTTCTTAGGGGGAGTGTTTTGGGGAAGTGAGTGAGCAGTCTATCCCTCTCCCAGTTCCAGTCCCTATGTCCACTCTTGTGTCTGATCCTCCTGTGTCACCTACCTTACCACCTCCCTTGCATCCTGCTTCTCAGCGTTACTCACGACAGAGACTTCACAGGGAGGTTGGTTCCACTACAGCAGAACTCACATCACTTCCAGTCGGTTCCTTGGAGACTCCAGATTCGACTGACACGGATTCAGGTATTCCTCTTGATCCCTCTACTGTTTTAGTTCCCATTGATTCTACTAATCCCGTTACAGATAACCTAGACCTTCCTATTGCCCTCAGAAAAGGGAAGAGAAAGTGTACTGCTCATTGTATTTCACAGTACTTATCCTACAGTGGACTTTCTCCTTCCTATCATGCTTTTCTTTCCTCTCTTGACTCTGTGTCTATACCCAAGGGTGTCAATGAGGCTATCTCCAAACCTGAGTGGAAGACATCTATGCAAGAAGAGATGGAAGCTTTAATTAAGAATCAAACATGAGAGATTGTGGACCTACCAGAGGGCAAGGAGACTGTTGGATGTAGATGGGTTTACACAGTAAAATATAAGGCAGATGGAAGTATAGAAAGGTATAAGGCCAAACTTGCAGCAAAAGGGTACACACAGACCTATGGCATTAATTACTTAGAGACCTTTGCACCAGTTGCAAAGATGACCTCTATTCGGATACTTCTTTCTCTTGTTGCCACATACTCTTGGCCCCTGTTTCAACTTGATGTGAAGAATGCTTTCCTAAATGGGGATCTGTAAGAGGGAGTGTATATGGACCTTCCAACTGGCTTCTACAGTGATGCTGAAAAGGGAAAGGCATGTAGGCTTAAGAACCACTTTATGGCTTGAAACAATCTCCCAGAGCATGGTTTGATAGGTTCAGGAAGGCCTTGGTTGCTTTTGGCTACACTCAGACTCAATCCGATCATACCTTGTTTGTGAAGTGAAGGAGATCCTTGGTGTCAGTCCTAATTGTTTATGTGGATAATATTGTTGTCACAGGGAATGACCTAAGTGAAATTGATTGTTTGAAGAAAAATTTGCACAAAGAATTTGAAATTAAGGATCTTGGAGAACTTAGATACTTCTTAGGCATTGAAGTTGCAAGATCAAAACATGGAATTTTTATCTCTCAGAGAAAGTATGTCTTGGATCTTCTTCAAGAAACAGGGAAGCTTGGAACAAAGGAAATCAGTACTCCTATTGATCAGAATCATAGAATTAATGCATCAGAAGGTGAACCAATAAAGGACATTAGGAGATATCAAAGACTTGTGGGAAGGCTGCTATACTTGTGTATGACAAAACAACATTTCCTATGCAGTAAGTGTGGTAAGTCAATACATGCATGCTCCACGAGTTCAACATTGGGAGGTTGTTGACAGGATTCTTGCTTATTTGAAGGGACACCCGGGCAGAGGCATATTGTTTGTTGAGCATTGACAGTTGAAACTAGAGGCTTATATAGATGCAGATTGGGCAGGATGCCTTGATGACAGGAAATCTACTTCAGGAGTATGCACCCTTGTTGAGGGTAACCTTGTTTCGTGAAAGAGTAAGAAACAAAAAGTGGTGGCAAGATCAAGTGCTGAAACTGAATACAGGGCCATGGCACATGGAGTTTCAGAATTTCTTTGGATCCATTCCCTATTGGGAGAGATTGGTGTACAGGTAGAAGAACCTATGATGCTGTACTGTGATAACCAGACAGCAATTAACATTGCCCATAACCCAGTTCAGCATGACCGGACTAAGCACATTGAAGTGGATAGACATTTCATCAGAGAAAATGTAACTTCTAGGGAAGTTTGTCTCCCATACATTGCTTCTGATCTGCAGCTTGCTGATGTGTTCACAAAAGGTGTTGCAAGGAACAAACTGGAGCATGATCTACGCAAGTTGGGAATGTGTGACATTTACTCCCAACTTGAGGGGGAGTGTTGAGTTGGGCCGATTTCTAGTTATTGGGCCCAGTTGTTTTGTTCTTATTTTAAGTTGTTAAGTTAGGAAGTTGTTGGGCTTTAGGCCCATTAGCTTATGTTTTTAGTTGTGATTGTTTAGCTACTTTAGTAGCCGCCCTACTAAGGGCATTCCTGTAATCTTTCATTCTTTTAAGTTAAGTATAAAATATAATGAAGGGTTGGCGGCCAAAACTAATTCAATTCTGGTTAACATCCCGCTCTTTCTTTCCTCTCTTTTCTTCTCTACTGCTGAAACTCTTCATCTTCTTCTTCTTCTTTCTCTTCACAAGGAATTCATCCTGATTTACAAACAGTGATTTCTACTCATCCAAATCACTTTTTCCTCATTCATTAAACAGTTTATTATCACTATTAAATCACCCTCTATAATTAGGTTGGACACACCACCCATTTCCACAGCCTACTGCACACCAAACACAGCCGCCATAACACACCCCCTATACTCAAAGGCCTCGGGTTTCCAATACTACTACCATCAAAATTCAACTTTACAAATGCTCTACTCAATTTCATCCACAGACAGCCCTTCTTCTTTTTTGAAGATGTTCTTGCTATCATAGTCCAATTCCATGAAATGTCATCCATAGAAAAAGGAGAAAATAAGCCCAACATTTACTTTCACTTTCACTTTGAATTTGTTTTCTATGTTGTGCTTATATATTTTGATTTGAGATAATAAACTTTTAAAACACTTAATTTGTTTTGTATGTTGCACTTATTTCTACTTTCACTTCCACTTTGAATTTGTTTTACATGTTGTGCTTATATATTTTGATTTATGCAAGTTCCCATTGTAATTAATTAATTTCAAGCTGGGCCAAATTTTCTCCTATTGGAAAAAATTTAGGGAAGTTGGCTCAGCCTGTGGTGAAACCTTTTACATGAATATAACTTTATGCAAGGCAGTCACAGTTGATAATTTACAGATCAAGGCTTCCATATGGCTAATAGGTCTATCTTGCGCAAAAGAAACACAGAAAATGGGAAGTAGCTTATTCTTTCATTCTAACAAGCATTTAGCATTTCTTGTTTTGTTGTTCATAGTAGAACAAACATGCCCATGTAATCTGTATGATGTTTTCATGTCCTGGTCTTGGGTTCCTTTTGAGCTCAAGGTGACATTTCTTTTATTATGGTCCTTTTGCAATCTTGCAGAACTTTGCAATGAAACAAATATAAGGATTTTAAAGGGAAAATCATATGATTCATCTGAAATTGAGAAATAATTAGCTATTATCTGATAGATTTGGCTCTACTATTGGAACATTACTGGTGCTGAACAGGATTCTGGGAGGGATAAGCAATCGGTTTTGAAGAAAATCTAAGAGTAAAATAGGAATCTTTGAAACCATGTGATGGGGATCAACTTAAGGCATATCAAAAGAGAATCAAAGCTGCTCCTATGCTCATTTGGCACCATTATGAAGACGTGGGGCCCACATGGGAGCTGGGTTAACAGTGGATCAACTTGGGAAGACTAGAGCCTTCAATCCACCTTAAGATGCTCTTTGTGTGGATGAGTTTGCCACTGGACAGGACTTATTTGGTTTTCTTACATTTCTGGACAGTAAGGGTAGTTTTGTAATTTTGCATGCTTAGGGGGTTATGTTTGGGAACAGGTCTTAGTCTGGTAAATTCCCTTTGTTTGGATTTATGTTTGTAATTGTTTAGGGCAGGTTTAGTCTACTCTAGCCTCTTTTTGTAAGTGGCTTGTTGGGAAAGTAACTTGGGGGGCAAGTTTCTTCCCTTGGAAGCTCTTCTTATTAAGCTTGTAAGGCTCATTTGGGGACGGTTTTTGCGAATGATGAAAGAAAGTTCTCTACAGAATTTGGTGTGATTGCCAAGTTGGGGGTGTGATTGCCCTCACCCTTAGGTGTGAATCGTGTGATTGCCCAAGGTTTCCATCTTATTTCCATCACTCTTCTTCTCTTTTCTTCTTTCTCTCTTAGTTCTTTGTTGTGCTACACATTTAGACCTAAATGGGTTACAAGTATGGTGCTGAATCATAGAGATCCTGCATCACCAAGATGTATATGCTGTCCATTTAAATTTTTTTTTATTTTGCGTGTGACACCCAAGCAGTTTTTCCCTAGGCCCGGGCGCCTCACACTCAAAACTAAGCATAACTTGTACTCTTAGACTCAATGGTCCATTTTACTTTTTTTTTTCTTTCTCTTGTCTTCTTTTGTACCTGCACTTTTTTTCCTTGAGGAGGTGGGGGTTCCAAGCAAGGTTTAAAATTTCGATACGATACACCCGATATAGGGCGTATGGTATCATATCTTTGAAAAATAGATACGGGATATGCATGGAAATCGGACATTTCATCTTTTTTTCATGAGTATCGAGGGCATATTGGGTGTGTATCAGGGCGTATTGGGGGCATATCGAGGGCGTATCAGGGGTGTATCAAGGTGTATCAGTAGCGTATCGACGAAAAAGATACGGCCAAAAACTAAAAAAAAAATTAAAGGGGAAAAGCAAGCTTCTTTTCCCCGAAATAAGCATTCTTTCACCCCCAAATGATTTTAAAACTCCAAACTTCATTCTAGATTGCTAGATTTGCAAAAGTTTGCAAGAAACAAGTGTGAATCGTTAATTTTTTTAAAGATTTTTTAAATTTTGAAAAAACATGGCAAAAATAGGTAAAATTTTTCAATTTTTTATAATATCTTGTGATTTCTTTTTTTTTTCTTGAATGTTGAAATTTATGTTGATCTACATTTCTTACATTCAAAAACACAATTTTTTTGTGTTATCAGTAGATTTATGGAAATTTCATGAAGATATTTGGGGAAAATATAAATTGACAAAAAATTTGAAAATGTGATTTTTTCTCTACCTATAAAGACTAAATATGTTTTAGATCTATGGATTTATCTATCATTTCCATAGAGCAATTGAAATTTCTTCTTTAATATTTTTTGTTTTTCATTTTTAGAATTAAAAAATAAATAATAATTAATTATATTTTATCATTTGATCACAACAATTGAATATATTATAATTCTATGGATGATCTATCATATCCATAGACCAATTGAAATTTCTTCTTTAATAAATATATTTATTTTTAGAATTTTAGAATTAAAAAATAATAATTAATTATATTTAATCATTTGATCACAATGATTGAATATATTATAATTCTATGGATGATCTATCATATCCACAAAGCAATTGAAATTTCTTCTTTAAAAACTTTTTTTGAATATATTATAAAATGTTTATTTATTTTTTATAATTTTTGGAAATGAATAATAAATAATAATTATTTAAATAATAAATCATTATTAATTATATTTTCACATAGAAGTGTACCAATGCATGTTTTATGGTTGGATAGGAGAGTTGGGTTTTTCTCATCCCATAAAACATTAAAACTTAAGAATTATAATTTATAAATTATAGTTAAACATAGGATTTTTTATGAAATTATAATTAGTTACAATATATTTCTTCATAAAACCATTAAAATATATTAATTTAATGTATGTACACCTCATTGAGGTCTTATATTTAGTTTCATTGATGTATTTTTATGATTTATTAAAGTATTTATAGTGTTCCCAAGCATATTTATGCGTATCTTAATTTTTCTCCGATGTGCATGTGTATCCAAGGCGTATCCCGATACATCTCTTAAAATTGCCTTTCCGATACACTTTGCAATTCCGATACTTTCAACCTTGGTTCCAAGCATGAAAACAGGAGGTTTGAGTCTGAGAGGGACCACTATGTGCTAACATACCAGGGGTTAGGTCTCTATCCAGTCATAAAAGCCCTATATAGTTGGGATCAGTGTGCTAAGGAGGTGGTAAGGAGATTTTAGCCTCTTCTATTCAATTATATTACTAGTAAGGTTTCTCTGTTCCTAATAAGAAACTACTCCAATTTCACATAATTTGAAAGAGAGAAAAAAAAGGTATTTTCATCAAACAAGCTCTATTTGTGATTACTTTCACAAATGTAAAAGTGAAAAGGTGATAAACTTATACCACAGGACGAATATCAAGGCCTTGTCTAGCTTGCACCAATATCTTGACTCGCTTTGATTCACCTAAGGCATCTTCTACAAGTTCAGTGTCCTCAACTTGCACTACAGCATTGGCACCATTAGGTATCGGCCCTGGTGGAAAGAAAAATGAATTAATATTTAAAAATAAAGTTTTCCCATGAATACAGTGAAATTATCAATTAATAAAATTTCAAAAAAAATTATATTATCTTGCCTAAAAATCAATTCTTTTATTTCCTTTTCTAATAGTGCCAAAAAGAACATGCCTTCCTAGTCGACCTTTTTTTCCTATTTTGTTTTCTATGAATATGCAAGTTTGTTACTAGTTACTGGCTGAAACTAGGTCTTCAACTCAGGGAAGTCAGTAAAATACTCAAAGAAAATATAAACTAGCATCTTAAAATGCCTACTGTACACAAAGTACATTAATTCATTCCTCAGGAAAAAAAAAACTATATAATTCGTGTAGTCAGTTGATTCAAACCAAAGTTTCCAATGGATAGATTCGACAATCCTTCCAAGAAATTGGTAGTAAGCCCAAATTTGGGTGACAAGGGAAGAATTCCCAGCATTGGGAGAATATTCAGCAAACAAAAGAATACCTTCTCTAGCCCCCTAAGCAATCAGGAAAAAAAAGAATACCTTCTCAAACCACAGTTGTAAAGCAAATCTTCAGGGGAAAGGAAGTAGTGACTACTCTCCAAAGGGTGCATGTAAGCCATGTACATATTTGTTATTTATAATTAATAAAATTTTACTTATCAAAAAAAAAACTCATTAAGCCAATGTATCCCAAATGTCTTGCAAATCCAAGCATAAGACTTGTTGGCCCGAACTAACCAAATAAAACCAATTTAAACTTCTTAACTCAAACCAAACCAAATAAATTTCACTCTATTCAGCAAACAAAGGAAGACCTTCTGAAACATCATTAATTTCTACACATGAGACAAGGCACATGCCTGAACAAAGTGAGGTGCCACTTTTGAAAATAAATCAAAAGACAAATACAGATGAATATGCAAACTTAAGTTCTGGAAGAATTAAAATATTTCAAAAAAGCTTATTAGCTCATTTGGTTATAGCATCCTTTTTTTATCAGCAAAGAAAAATCATTTATTAATTTAGAAAAAAAAAAACTTGTCAAAGGCACAAAAATGAAGCCCAAGATAATAACAGGTTACAGCAATGCCCAAAATAAGGATGGTCTATCAGCTCCCTGCTTAGCTAACACATCTGCTAGCCCATTTGCTTCCCTTTTAATCCATCCAAAATTTGAAACTTTGAATTATATTTCTTTGCAAGTTGGTCAATTTGTCTGAATGTAAATCTGAGTTTCCAGGGTGCTGACTCAATTTGCTTTGCCATGTTATGACCAAAAGGGAATCTCCTTCAATTTCCAAATCTCTTGCCCCTAATTGTTCAGCAAGCTTCAGTCCATGCAACAGTGCTTTTGATTCAGCCTGAACCAAGTCACCAAAACCAATTGGTCCAGAGTACAAGACCATTACTACAAATTGATGGTTCCGAAAGACACCTCCAATTCCTGCTCTTCTTGGGTTGCCAAAGGATCTGCCATCAAAGTTTAGCTTTAGCTTATTTAAACCTGGCGGTCACCACTCCATTCTTGGACTTTCTTTAAGTGGTTCTGATAATGCCACTTCTCTCCAATTTCTTAAGAGGTCATCAGTAGGAATACTCTTGAACATCTCCATTGTTTTAACCTAATGTACTGATCTGATTTTAATGGCTCCGATCACCTCCTCCAATGACTTACTTTTCTCATTGAATATCCTTTGGTTTCTTTCCTCCAAATAGACCAAACCATGGCTGCATGTACTACCTTCCACATACATCTTCAGTCTTCCCCTTTTTTCCTGTTGCCTTAGGAAATTTGGGTTGAAAAGGCTCATTATGTCTCGTGGGGGAACTCATCTGCAACCAAAGAGAGAACAGATGTAGTCCCAAATACAAGATACAAATGAGCAAGAAAATAGTAAGTGAGAAAGGGTTTCACCACAAGCCTTGGAAAGAACACACACGACGAGAAAGGCAAGTATTCGGTCTTCTTCTCTGTAGCAAATCACAGGTGTTTACCTTCCCTAGGAACATTTCCCATCAAAGAGCTTGTACTTTAGGTGGAATTGGTTTGCACCATATTTCTCTCACAGAGAAGTTTACCCACACCCCCAACTCCCGACTGACTTGGATTACCCAAGGAGCTTCCATCAAAGTTTAGCTTCACCCTGAACTGAGGCAGTGGTACCCAACTTTCTTGTACTACAGGGGAGGAAGGAGAGGATACAGCTACAGCACTCCAATATCTAATTAAGTCAGATGAGAAGTCCTTGAAGAGATGAAGTACTTTCAGTCAACGCATAACCTTGATGGTGACAAACTCAACAAGTGCTTCCTTGGATTTTTCTTGCCCTAGGAAGATCCTATTGTTTCTTCCCAAATTGACCATAGGATGGTTGTTCTTCTTATTCTCCACATTACCCTACCTCTTTTTCTTGGTTGTCAGAAGAAGCTAGAGTCAAAAAGGTTCAGCACACCCGAGGAGGGA
Source organism: Nelumbo lutea (assembly GCF_056320005.1). Classification (NCBI taxonomy): domain Eukaryota; kingdom Viridiplantae; phylum Streptophyta; class Magnoliopsida; order Proteales; family Nelumbonaceae; genus Nelumbo; species Nelumbo lutea. The sequence goes on from NC_142684.1 coordinate 211,909,991, forward strand.
TTCCATGTGCAACCAAACAAAGAAGAGAACCAATCCCACAAATAAGAAGCAAAAGGACAAGAAACCAAAAGATGAATCACCGTCTCACCATTTCTTAAGCAAAGGTAACAGACATGTGGGGAAAGGCACCAATATAGCCTTTTCCTTTGAAGTACATCCATAGTATTGATCTTTTGAAGAGCTACTTCCACACAAAAAGCCCTAACTTTTGGCGGCACGGGAAAATGTCAAACTTCTTTAGAAGGAAAGGAGACAGACACAATAGCAGACCGAGCTAAGGCATTGAAAAAAGATGAACAAGAGAAAGTCCCCGAAGGAGACTCTTTCCAAATTCTATCTGGGCATGAAAGATCTAGGAAAACTGAACTTAACACAGTGAACAACTCATCTGCAGAAATCAATTCTGAATCCCTCAACCCTCTTCTCAAACCCAAATCCCATGTCCCCTCAAACACACAAAGTGATGAGATGGTTTTGAATTTATTTAGGGAAAGAAAATAAATTACCGGGAATCTATTCTTAAGGGGGGTGCTCCCAAGTCAAAGGTCCTCCCAAAACAGAACTTTATTACCTGAGCACACATCAAATCTGATGAAAGGCTAAAAGGAAGGCAAGACTCTAGCAATTGCTTTCCAAGGGGAGAAATGAGAAGCCCTAGGGAAATTGTCCTGCTCCAAAGGAAATCTCCACAACCACTTTCCTAACAAAGCTACATTTCCTAATCTGATATTGCCAATGCCTAGAACCCCCCCCCCCTCCTTTTTCCTAGAAACTACTTCCCACTTTACTAAATGGTCCTTTTTTGAGTAGCTCGGTTCCCACAAAAAGTCTCTCATGACCTTTTCTTAACTTATTGGAAACCTTGGCAAGAAGCTTAAAGGTAGATAGAAAATACACCGGAAGCTTGGCCAGAGTGGACTTGATTAAAGTTATTCTACCCCTCAGTGAGATATAATTTCTCTTCCACCCTGCTAGCTTAGTGAAACTTTCCAAAACTGGGTAGAGTGGGTAAAAAAGCTTTTTGTTCTCGAATTTGCCCCCAGGGGCAGACCTAAATATACCAGAGGTCAACCACTTACCTCGCAACCTAAAGCCCTAGCCACCAAATGCACATCATCTTCCTGTAAATTCACCCCCGCTACACAACTCTTGTTCCATATGACTTTCAAATTGGAAACTCTCTCAAAATGCATCACCACCAATCTCAAATTATCCATCTCCTCAATTTCCCCTTCATAAAAGAGAATGATATCATACACAAATTGTAGGTGAGTGACAATCACTTGTTGCCTCCCAACTCTCCAACCTTTTAGTAGATTTCTTGAATCAGCCCTAGGAATCAAGACACTTAGGACATCAACTATTAAGGTGAAGAGGAAAGTTGACAAAGGGTCTCCTTGTCTAAGGCCCCTCTTTGCAGGAAAGAAGTCCCTATCTACTCCATTCACTAAGATTGAGAAGTGACAAGAGGTATTACAACCCTTCATCCAATTACACCATCTCTCCCCAAAGCCTCTATTCCTCAACACTTCTAACAAGAAATCCACCAAATCATAGGCCTTTTATAGGTCAAGTTTACAGATCAGACCCTTTTCTCCTTTTCTTTTCTTTTTTTTTGTAATCCCAAAGCGTTTTTCTTATTATCAAAAAAAAATTGAAACATCATAGGTATAACCTGAATATAGCAACAAGTTAATTCAGTGTTCTTTACCTACCTAGCATCCTTGCAGGCTACTTATAAGTTTACTAGTCAGGAGTCTTTCTGGAATGTTTCTATTTCATTCCAATTTTGATTAAAAGAAACTGAATTGGAGAAAAATAATCTGGACTTGAATGAAGGTTTATGTTAAGTGTTAGCATAACCAAAGTACTTACCAAAAATAATGCACATAACAGCGACCTTAGTTTCATTTCTTAGGAACTGCACGTGCTATATTAATTTTTGATAGTACTGCATGTCATATCTGAAAGTGGAAAACTTACTTCCACAAGGGCTTTATATAATTTTATGAGGCATCCACTTTAATTTATCTTTGATGAAGTATCTAATCTATCGAAAAAATAGAGAAAACCAACAAGCACTCCCCTTAAACAAGAAACAATGAGACAGAGTTCTTGAAAGAAAGGACATGAAAAGATTACAGTTCGATGACTAAGAGATAAATATCAAAGATACACAAACTTAACTTGTTATTCATCCACACTAAGAAATGATAATGATAATGATAATGATAACGATAATGATAATGATAATGATAATGATAATAATAATAATAATGATGATGATGATGAGAATGAGGATGAGGATAAGGATAAATAAACTTGCCTCCAGTTGTTACATATGCAACATTTCCAGAAGTAACTGTCACACCAATGCCACCATTTCCAGCTCTTGATTCAGTAATTATAGGATATTCACCAGGGCCATCTGAAGCAACTACAGCATAGCCATCCTGCAAAAAAAAACAACTCAAGGGACTTGTGTATTGTCAATTAAATAGGAAATGACAAGAACTTTACAAGTCCATTTATATTTCTGTGATCAAGTAATCTTATATAAGACAGGTGGCATTATCTCTCAACATCCATTAGAAATAAGTAGGGCTGTTCACAAGATAAGTAGGGTTGCTCAGGTGAGCTGTAGGGAGTGCGAACCGCATAAAGAAAAGGGACATAATAGGGAGGAAAATTTTAATGACAGACAAGGAGAAGGGACGGGGTTGAGAGGGTGTTCCTTCGAATAGGGAGAAGAGCATATCTCTTCTCCAAAGAATATTATTTCGGAGGAAGGAGCAGAGGAAGGGGGAAAGGTGAGCCAATACTTCGTACCGGACACTCCTCTACTAGAAGGGTTAAATAAGGAGATTAGTGAGGGTGAAGAGAGTTTAAAAGGAGGACAAATGGGAGAAAACAAAGGCAAATAGAAGACAGAGGGCAGGGGAGGAAGGAGGAGAATCTCAGAACAAGGTTTATAATAGGAAAAGGAGACAATCGGGTCTAGAGTTAGGAAGAGGGGAAAGGAAGGGAAAGGAATGAAGTTAACTATTAAAATAATTTAGTTATTAGTGTTAGGGTCTGTTTGGATAGTTAAAGCGTTTTTTTCTGTTATGTACTCACTTACAGCAGGGGCACAAGGGTCTTTTCCCTTCTTATTTCTGCCGCCCTATATAATTTAATAAAAGCTGGCGCCGCCAGCACGGTTTTATTGCTCCAAACTTTTTCTTCTTCCTTTCTTCCTTCTCCTTTCTCTCTTCTTTCCTTCTCCACTTCCTCATATTTCAATCGGATTTATTGTCAAGATGGTATCAGAGCAAGGCTGTTGAATCTGGGTGACCAAGTTTTTTCTCTTCAAGTTGCTGAATCTGGGCAGAACAGAGGACTGAATCTGGGCTGATCAAATCAGATCTGCAACTGGTACAACCCTAAAGTTTTCTTTCTTCTTTTATTTCTTTCCTTGGTCAAGTACCGAGTGGATCGTGTGATCCTGTAAATGTCGGTAGACTTTTGTGAGGGTTATATCTTTTATTTATTGGATCGTGTGAACCTGTACCTATGAAAAGGTGAGTGTAGGTCGTAGATGACCTATTTTCTCTACTCATTAGTTTGATTTCATGTATTAGGATCTCTCTTATTGATTAATGCTGTAGTGGAACTTCACGTTATTGATTAATGATGTGGTGAAAATCAGTCTCGTCATAGTTCTTTGGAAGTTGGTGTTGTTTGTTTTTGTGCTCAGATTAAGTCCAAAACTAAATTGTTGTGTGTGGAGCTTTTGTCGATATAAGGAGGGATCCTAAGTTGAGAGTTTAGATTTAAAAAAAAAAAAAAAAAAAACCTTGTGCTTACCATGTCATCTGAGAATTCTACTACTTCGGAGATTTCAGGGAGCCACAATGGAGTGACTGGGGGAATGGATATGAGTTTCCCCGTGGTTGTTATTCCCTTTGATGGTCTGAACTACCTTGAGTGGTCTAGGGGAATAAAACTCTACATCACTGCTAGGGGGAAAATAGGATACATCAATGGGAGAGTGAAGGAACCGAAGTATGGAAGTGTTGAATATGATAGGTGGAACCAAGAGAATAGTATGGTGATGTCATGGCTCTTGGTTTCCATGCTGCCACAGGTAAGGAAAATTTTTATGTGGGCTGAAACTGCTTGTGAGATATGGAAACAAACAAAGTCCACCTATTCAGAGCAGAGACACTAAGCCAAGATATATCAACTGCAAGTTGAATCCTCTACTCGCGAGCAGGGGGAGAGGATTCTCTCGATGTACTATTCTTATTTGACATCGATATGAAAAGAACTTGATCACTACCAGAATGTGAATTGGAAGTGTGATGAAGATGCAAAGGCATATAAGTCACTTGTATCTTAGCAACGGGTCTTTGCCTTCCTGCTATGGCTGAATCCTTCATATGAGTCCATCAGGGTACAGATCTTGGGTAGTAAAGACTTGCCAACAGTTCAGGAGGTGTATGCCTTAGTGCAATCAGAATAAAGTAGAAGAAGTGTGATGAATTGTGTAGAAGGGGAGTCAGTTGCCCTAGCTGTCCAGGGAAATTCAGATACAAATGTCGGAGGTGCTTTTAAAAAAGGTTACTCTCAGAAGAGAACAGATGATAAGAGTAAACTTTGGTGCACTCACTGCCAGAAGACATGACACACGAGAGATACATGTTGGGATCTCCATGGAAAACCTAAATGGGCACATGATTTGGGTAAGAAGTCAACACCTGATCAGGGCAAGAAACCAAGCCCGCAGAATAAGAAAAAGTATAACTTAGCTAATATGGCGTCAAAAGAGACTAGTCCATTGGTAACTCGGGAGAGGCATCCCAGTTCTGACCCTAAGGAAGAAATTATCAACTCCTTTCGTGACCATTTGGAATTGTATGGTAGGACTCTCCGCCAGATGGATTCTGGTCCTACTCCCTCTACCTCTTTCACGTCTACATCAGGTAACGCTGCCACTGCCTTCCATGTGTCATCTCATACCACTGATTCTCCTTGGGTTATTGACTCTGGAGCCTCAAACCACATGACCGGTAAGTCAAATTTATTTCAGACATATAACCTTCTCTCTAGAAGAGATAAGGTGAGACTAGCTTATGGTTCTTTCTCTACCATAGCTGGCCGAAGTACCATACCTCTCCCGCTTGGCCTTACCATTCCTAATGTACTGCATGTTCCGAAATTACCTATTAATTTGTTGTCCATTAGTAGTATAACTCACTCCTTGAACTATTCAGTCACTTTTTTTCCGTCTTCATGTGTGTTTTAGGATTTGGCCTCGGGGAAGATGATTGGTAGAGGAAGCATGGTGGATGGTCTCTACGTGTTGGAGAATAAAGCTGGTCTTGTGGCTATAGAGTCCATGAGTTTGTCAAGTGAGAGTCAAGCCTATTTATGGCATAGTCATCTTGGTCATCTTTCTTTTGAGTCATTAAAAGTTATGTTCCCAAAGTTGTTTGAGTCCTTGTCAGTGAGTCAGTTACAGTATCAGGCATGTCAATTGAGTAAACATTGTAGAAGTTCTTTACCTTTGAGAAATAAAAGATCTGAATTTCCATTTCATATTGTTTACTCTGATGTTTGGGGCCCTGTTACTCTACCCACTGAGGCTGGATATAAGTACTTCATTACCTTGATTGATGATTACTCTAGATACACTTGGGTTTACCTTATGCGACCTAAAGATGAAGTGCCAAAAATTGTGTAAAACTTTCAACGCATGGTGTTCACTCAGTTCCAAACTGAAATCCATATCTTCCAGTCGGACAATGCGAAGGAATACTTCCATAGTGATCTCACGGAGATTTTTGCTTCGAGTGGATCACTTCAGCGAAGCTCTTGTGCCAGGACACCCTAACAAAATGGTGTTGCTGAACGAAAGAACCGTCACCTTCTCGAAGTAGCTCGTGGCTTATGTGCCAAAACGTTTTTGGATGGATGTAGTTTTGTGTGCTACATACATTATCAACAGTATGCCATCTCGGTTACTAGAGAATAAGGCCCCACATCAGCTTCTATTTCCTACAGCTCTGTTGTCCACCATTCCGATGTGTGTTTTTGGGTGTCGTTGCATTGTCCATGTAGAGAAGATGGGCCGAATGGCCCATAGGCTGTTACTTTATATTATCTTTATGTTCTTCTCTGTAATGGGCCTTATTCTGGGACCATACTCTTCTGTGTTCCTTTTTTGTAATTTCTTGTCCAACTAAGGACCTCTCTTGTAATTACTCAAAAGTTAACTTAATAAAAGAGTATTAGAGTGTTAGAGGGAAGATTAGTTCGAACTCCTCATCCTCTAACTCTCATTGGCATAGCTCCTCTCTCTCTCTCTCCTTCTCTAATCTTCTCTTGTTAGTTTTTCTAGTTTTCTTGCACAGTCTCATACTTCTAGGACTGTTTTTCAACTTGGTATCAGAGCGGAACTGAGCCTGTCGTGGCTCTCATGTGGTTGTAGTCCAACCAACTGCATGAGGGTGTTTTAGGGTTGGAAGTTTAGACTCACTTGCCTGACTCTTGGAGGTCATTGAAGGGTGCCCAAGACTCTATTCGCTTGGAGATTAGTTTGGTGACCAGGAAGAATCAGAGAGATAGATTGTTCAGCCTAATTTGAAGCTCAAATCAAAGATTCATACAACCGTAAGTTGCTTCAGTTATTGTTGAGTTGTTGCTGGGTTATTGTCTCCATGGATGTTACCTTTGATGAAATTTCTCCTTTTTATGGGTCCTCTCAGGAAGGACATTGTCAACAGGGGGAGAGTTTGTCACAAGTGTTTGCTCTTCCTCTCCCTGTCCCAATTAAGTCTCTTGATAGGCTTGTGTCCTCACAAAATAAATCAAGGGAGGACCAGTCACTTCATTCTTCTTGTCCTAGTACTCCTATCTCTTTACCTCCTCGTCCTACCTACAATCCCAAGGTGTATCAAAGGCAAAGGTCCATAAATAAGCAGGTTGTTTCTCTTACAGCAAATGAGCCTCATACACTTCTAATCGCAGATGAGACAATAGGTGTTGTTTTAACCTCTTTGGAACCATCTTCCCCGGATCTTGATGTTCCTATTGCTGTTAGGAAAGGAAAACGGAAGTGCACTGCACACTGCATTTCCAAACACCTTTCTTATGACCTACTTTCTCCTTCATACTTTGCCTATCTCTCTTCAGTTGCTTCTAACCCTATTCCTAGATCTGTGTCAGAAGCTCTTGAGATTCCAGAATGGAGAGACGCCATGCAATCTGAGATGGATGCCCTACACAAAAATGATACTTGAGAAGTGATGGATTTGCCTGAAGGGAAGGATCCAGCTGGTTGCAAGTGGGTCTTTACCATTAAATACCGGGCTGATGGGACTATTGAGAGGTATAAGACCAGACTGGTTGCCAAAGGGTACACACAGACGTATGGGATTGATTACTTGGAGACCTTTGCTCCTATTGTGAAGATGACATCTGTGAGAGTTCTCTTATCTCTGGCAGCTCACTTTGATTGGCCCCTTTATCAGTTGGATGTAAAGAATGCGATTCTAAATGGTGACTTACATGAGGAAGTCTATATGTCTCTCCCTCCAGGAATGTATGGAAATGAGATGCAAGGAAAGGTATGCAAATTGAAGAAATCTCTTTATGGCCTCAAACAGTCTCCTAGAGCATGGTTTGAGAAATTTAGAACAACACTTGTTCAATTTGGCTACACTCAGACACAGTCAGATCATACTCTTTTTGTGAAGTGAAGTGAATCCGTGGCAGTCTATCTCATTGTGTATGCTGATGACATTGTTGTGACTGGTGGTAATATTGATGACAGAAGAGAAGTGAATCTGTGGCAGTCTGATGCTAGCTGGGCTGGAAATATTGATGACAGAAGATTCACTTCAGGGTATTGCAGTCTGGTGGCTGGTAATGTTGTCTCTTGGAGGAGCAAGAAACAATCAGTTGTGGCCCGATCCTAAGCAAAAGCAGAATACAGGGCCATGGCACATGGAGTCTCTGAACTGTTGTGGCTAAGGTCATTGATGGAAGAACTCGGGATTGATTATGATGTTGTACTGTGATAATCAGGCTGCCATCAACATTGCCCACAACCCCGTACAACATGATAGAACTAAACATATTGAGGTTGATACACTTTATTCGAGAAAGAGTCTCTTCAGGTGAAGTGTGTCTTCCATTCATTACCTCTGAAAGACAATTGGCAGATTTCCTCACTAAAGGTCTTCCCAAGGCAAGGCTTCAGCATGACACTAGCAAGCTGGGCATGATTAACATCTATGCTCAACTTGAGGGGGAGTGTAGAGAAGATGGGCCGAATATCCCATAGGCTATTACTTTATATTATCTTTATGTTCTTCTCTATAATGGGCCTTATTCTGGGCCCATACTCTTCTATGTTCCTTTTTTGTAATTTCTTGTCCAACTAAGGACCTCTCTTGTAATTACTCAAAGATTAACTTAATAAAAGAGTATTAGAGTCTTAGAGGGAGGATTAGTTAGAACTCCTCATCCTCTAACTCTCCTTGGCATAGCTCTCTCTCTCTCTGTCCTTCTCTAATCTTCTCTTGTTAGTTTTTCTGGTTTTCTTGCACAGTCCCATACTTCTAGGACTGTTTTTCAACTATCCATAACTTGTCCCCTACTCGAGGTAAGCTTGATCCTCGGGCTATTCCTTGTGTTTTCCTTGGTTACCCTTTATATCAAAAGGGGTATCGCTGCTATGATCCTACCTCTCGCAAGTACTATGTTTCCATTGATGTATCATTCTTTGAGAATCAACCTTTCCTCCCGGTTACTCCTCAGGGGGAAAGTAGGGTTGAGGAGAAACGGGCGGCTCAAACTCAACTACCTCCTTTACCCAATCCTCCATTCCGGGTTTTTTATCGTCGCCATAAAAGCCAGCAAAGCTCAAGAAGCGTGGAACCTGACACTATGCAAACAACATCATCGGATTCACCAGAGGCAGATCCGTCTCATCAGCCAGGTACACTTGCTCCTATTGATATGCCTGTTCCACTCAATGTTGATTCACCTGCCATCAATGATCTTGATATTCCTATTGCTAAGAGAAAGGGTGTTAGATCTTGTACCACTAATCATCCTACCTCTAATTTTGCGTCCTATGATCACGTTTCACCTTCATTCTGTGCATTCCTCTCTTCTGTGGACAATGTCCCCGTTCCTAAGAATGTGGCGGAAGCTTTATCTAAACCTGAATGGACAGATGCAATGCAGGAAGAAATTGATGCATTATACAAAAATGGCACTTGGGAGTTGGTGGACCTTCCTGAAGGAAGGAACCAGTGGGTTGCAAGTGGGTGTTCACAGTGAAATACAAGGCTGATGGAACTGTTAAATGGTACAAGGCTAGATTGATAGCAAGAGGTTTTACACAGGTATATGGAGTGGACTATGCAGAGACTTTTGCTCCAATAGCCAAGATGAACTCTATCAGGACCCTTCTTTCATTGGCAACAAACCTTGACTGGGAACTTCACCAATTGGACATCAAAAATGCTTTCTTGAATGGTGACTTAAGAAGAAGTGTACATGATCCAACCTCCAGGTTTCTGTGCCAAAGGCAATGAAGAAAAGGTGTGTAGGTTAAAAAAATCTTTATATGGGTTGAAACAATCACCTCGGGCTTGGTTTAGTAATTTCCATTTAGCAGTTCAACAGATGGGGTTCAAGCAATGCCAGTCAGATCACATTCTATTTGTGAAAAGAGGTGAAGGGAAAATTGCAGCTCTTATTGTGTATGTGGATGACATAGTGATCACAGGAGATTGGGAGGCTGAAATACGGAGACTAAAAAAATTCTTAGCCACTCAATTTGAGGTGAAAGATCTAGGCCCCTTACGTTATTTCCTTGGAATTGAAGTTGTCCGCTCTCACAAGGGCATCTTTATTTCCCAATGGAAATATGTACTAGATCTACTAGAAGATACAGGCAAGTTGGGGGTAAAACCAACTGACTCACCAATTGAATCTAAGCATCGACTAGGAGACAGTCATGGAGAGTTTTTGAAAGATGTGAAGAAGTTCCAGAGACACGTAGGGAGACTCTTGTATTTGTCTATGACCAAGTCTGATATTGCTTATGCAGTGGGTGTCCTTAGTCAGTTCATGCACAATCCTAGGACAATTCACTTTGAAGCTGCAGGGAGGATCCTTAGATACCTCAGAAGTTTCTCGGAGCTGGTTTGTTGTTCCAGAAACATGGTCACTTAAAGGTGGAAGTATATACTGATGCTGATTGGGCAGGAGCAGTCGATGACCGAAAGTCTACCAGTGAGTATTGTGCCTTTGTAGGAGGAAACCTGGTCACATGGAGAAGTAAAAAACAAAGTGTGGTGGCTAGATCTAGTGCTGAAGCAGAATATAGAGCGATGTCTCATGGGGTTGCTGAAATCATGTGGATAAGAAATCTGTTAGGTGAACTAGGTTTTGCAGTGAGCAATCCTATGTCACTCTACTATGACAATAAAGCTGCCATCAATATTGTTGTTAATCCAATCATGCATGATAGGACGAAACACATTGAAGTGGACAAGCATTTTATTAGAGAGAAACTTGTAAATGGAGAAGTGTGTACTCCATATGTCAGCTCAGAAGAACAACTTGTAAATATCTTCACCAAAGGTCTTCATCATGTGCGGCACAATGATTTGTGTGACAAGTTGGGCATGATTGATATCTATGCTCTAACTTGAGGGGGAGTGTTGAAATAATTTAGTTATTTGTGTTAGGGTTTGTTTGGCTAGTTAAAGTGTTTTTCTTTTATTTCTATTATTTCTGTTATTGTACTCACAGCAGGGGCACAAGAGTCTTTTCCCTTCTTATTTCTGCCGCCCTATATAATATAATAAAAGTTGGCACCGCCAGCACGGTTCTATTGCTCCAAACTTTTTCTTCTTCCTTTCTTCCTTCTCCTTTCTCTCTTCTTTCCTTCTCTTCTCTACTTCCTCATATTTCAATCGGATTTATTGTCAAGATTAACAAAACAAGGGAAGGGGGACGAAGAGGAGGTAACTGTGCACTCCCCTCAAATTGTTTGAACTGATTCTGAGGTGATACAAGATGGGGAGGTAAATATAGAAAAGTTGGTAGAGAGTGAAGTTCAGATTGGGAAATCACTTGGATTTCCCAAAATGGTGTTCGAGAAATTCAAACAGAAGAAGAAAGAAGAGAAAGAGAGAAAAAGAGAAAAACAAGGGGTGGAACGAGGAAGAGGAAGAAGAGGAAAATTTGGACGAGAACGAGTAAAGAGTAGGACAACGGGGGGGAGGGGAAGAGGGATGAAGATTCTCAGTTGGAATGTGAAAGGTTTGAGGGATGGAAAAGACGGGAAATGTTAAGAAATCTAATTAGAAACACCAAACCAGATGTGGTGTTGTTGCAGGAAACAATACTGGAAAATTCTGACTTGAGATTGAAACTGGATATTTGGGGAGAGGAAGGTGGAGAATGGGTGGACGGGATTTGTCAGGAGGGGTTGTGATAATTTGGAGTAAGTCTCCAAAGTTGATTTATTGGAAAATTTCTGGAATTCAATTGAGTTACAGCCTTGTAATGTAGATGCATTCTCAGTTTAATGTTTTTGACATGTAATTGAAGTATTACTTGATGTTGTTGGTGGGTCATCTAGACAACCAATGTGATAGGATGTAACCTTTCTTTTAATAAATTTTCTTTCTTCTTGATTCCTCAAAAGAAAAAACCAATCAAACTGACCAAACCGAACCAATTTGACCCGATATGGTTGATTTCTAAAATGTTTCAGTCCGTCTCAGTTTAGAAAGATGGAAAAAACCAATTACTCGATTTGGTCCTAGTTATACCTTTTGTAACCTGACGTGAAACCGACCCAAACCACTACACAGACACACACACATTTCACACTTTGACAACTGCTATTTTCCCTATTTGTCTTTTCAGCCATGTCTCTCTCCATTCAATTTGGTAAAAAGTAAAAGGTGACTAACAATAAATAAAAGAAAAACCGTAACTCTATGAGAATGAAGAGACAACATAATTAATGAAGACTGACACTACAACTAGCCAATTGCAATTGTAGGGAGCATAGGTAGACGGGCCCACTTATTTAAGATTGACATTTTTACGTTACTAGTAAGTGTGCACATGCTTTGCACATGGCAATTCTAGATGATGATAATGATAGTAATAATGTATCCAAAATTTTCTATAAATTTTATGTATTTTTTATTTTTTATTTTTATATTTTTTGTTTTTTATTATTAATCGGATGTTGATTGCAAAATCTAAATCTGATTAGATAAATAGATCATCCAAATATGTGATAATTAGATCAAATTGTGAAGCTCCAAGTATCATTGGCAGGCCTACATATTGTTTTATCTTTTTGATGTATCTTTTTTTTTTGTTAATTTATTAAAAAAATGTAAGATTTAAATAAAGGCAATTGAATGAGGTAAAAAGTAGTAGTTCAATTTACAATTTAAACCTTACGATTAAATAGGGACTAAGTTCAAAAATGAGTATGTATTTTAATCAAAAGAAAGTTCCACAATCTTATTCATATTTTTAATGGTAGTGTAAATATAGAATTATAGAAGTGATGAATTTTTTCTATAATTTTTTTTGTATTTTTGTGTGTAAAAATAATTTTGATATGTCACACTTACTTTTTGTTTAATATTATATTATACATGTGCTTGAATGCTTTTTTTTTGCAAAATTTATGCATTTTTTTATTATTTATTTATGACATTAAAGGTTAACACATTTAACCCAAAAGTTGGACCATTTATTACTAATTTTTATATTTCATTTTTGGCTAGTTCTAAATTATGTATTTCATTTTCATTATCAATAAAAATAATTCTTGTTTATTACACTTATTTTTTAATTTGATTAATAAAAATATCATAAATTTGTCTTATTTTTTATATTTTTATAATTTTCCATATTTATTTCCATTTTAAAAATTTTGTTACCTAAGTATGACTTCATAGGTTGATTTATTTTACTCGGATGGTTGAATATATGGTTTATATTGTTACAAATATTGACATAGATCTAATTAGTAGCATTTATTAGTGAAAAATAACTTAAATGTAGGATTTAATAGCAGAAAATGGGATTTAATACCTTAAGTATAAGGCTTAATGAGAGGGGGTTAAATAACGTACAAAGTAATAACTGAACTTACATTTTCAACCCTTATAATTAGACATGGACTAAGTACATAAATATGAACATTTTAGTAGCCATTAAACTTGACATTAAAGGTATAATAAAATGACTTTTATACAATTTCTCAAATAAAGAAATAGAGGGTAATTTTAGTCTAAGAAAAGTTTCACATTGCATCCACACTCTTATATATAACTAGTAATTGTGCACGTGGGAATTCTAGATAATGATAATGATAGTAATACTATATTCAAACTTTTCTATATAAAATTCATGTATTTTTTATTTTTTTTGTTTTTCATTACTAATCGCATGCAGACCGCAAAATTCAAATCCAATTATGTAAACACCTCATATTGGGTTGGAATGTTTTGGGTATTATTAGCAAGCCTATATGTTTGGTTGGACTCTTCTTTTTGTAATTTTTTTTTCTTAGTGTATCATTTTTGGTTCATTTATCAAAAAATGTGAGATTTAAAGAGAGAACTGAATGAGGTGGAACGTATTAATTCAAATTACATTTTAAACCTCAATTAAATAGGGATTAAATTCAAAGGAATGTGTACTTTAGTCAAAAGAAAATTCCACAATCTTATTCATATTTTTAATAGTAGTGTAAATATAGAATTATAGATGTGTTCTATTTTTTCTATTTTTCTAATTTTTATTTTTGTGTGTAAAAAAATTTTGTTATGTACACTTATTTTTGTTTAATACCTTAATTATATAATATTATACATGCATCCATATGTTATTTTTGTAAATTATGTATATTTTTTAATTTTTGTGTTTTTATATTTTATTAATTTTTATTATTTAATTGTGACATTAAAGGTTGAAACATTTGACCCAAAAGTTGAACTATTAGTCTCCGCCCAACAAGAAAATAATTTCATTTTCGGTTTAGTTTTAGATTATGTATTTCAGTTTCATCATCAATAAAAATAAATTTTGTTTATTACACTCATTTTTTAATTTGACTAATAAAATATCATAAATGTGTCTAATTTTCTATATTTCTTTATATTTAAAAATTTTATTATATGACTATGACTTCGTGGATTGACCAATTTGATATGGACAGTTGAATTGCTTAATCATCACTTGGATAAAGAGTGGTTTTTATCTTTGAATAAGTTTTAAAATATATGAGTTTATATTGTTAGAAGTACTGGACATAGTAGCATTTATTAGTGAAAAGATAATTTAATTATAAGATTTAATAAGAAAGAATGGGAGTCAATATCTTAAATATAAGACTTAATGAGAGGGAATTAAATGAGGTGAAAAGCATTAATTGAAATTACATTTTCAAACCGCATAATTAGAGATGGAATAAATACACAAATATGGGCATTTTAGTCAAAAAAAAATCCACACCCTCATTCACACTTTTTATAATAGTATAGATAAGCATAGATTTCAGTTCAGTTTAATTAAAACTGATTAAACCGATGTGAAGCAAAATGAAACATGAGGTTGGTCAGTTTCCGTTGGCCTTAAACTTAACTTGATTGTTTTGGTTCGGTTGACCAAATTAAATGCAACAGAACCGAACCAACCCGTTAACAGCCCTTGAAGTAAGAACCAGAAACAGGCAGAAAATTATGAAGATAAAGGCAGACCATTCCAGAAGAAAGCAGAAAATACCTAGACATAATACAATTCTAAGGGATGAAATGCTAGGAAACAAATCTAAAATCTCATAGTTGCAGGTGCAGTCTTTCAACCAGTCTATGGACTCCAGAACTTTAGTAATGCACATTTCTTTCTTCTATCTATTGCTATTGCAAATGCAAAATTAAACTAAAGAAAGATCAGTTGTATTGTTGTTGCATCTTTAATGGAAACTTTTCCATATAAGAACCTATCTTCAATAACTAGGGCTTCAGTCATTCAAAAGGTCTTGGTTTTTGTTTCTTTTAAAAGTTGATAGACCATTTAAAAAAGGCAAACTTATAAAAGGCCGAACCCTAGCCCAGGTGCATCAAGAGCACACTTTTTGACAGGGATTTTTCCTAGGTTCAAATGAGGTGTATGTCTTGCCTAAGGTGTTTCTTGCTTTGGCCTAGAGAGTAGAGTGAGACTCATTATTTATTATAGGATGGATGAGATTACCATGTAAAGGCCTTTAGACATGGTAATCTCAGCTTTAGTATAATGCAGGGAGAGCTGATATGTTTGTGGCTCAGCTTTAGTTGCCGTTTTTGTTGGCTTACAGTTCTTCTCACAACTGGTGAAGGAAGGCTTGTACCTATGATAATATCACATTTTCTTTAACTAATAATAAAATGCTTTGAACTTATCAAAAGAAATCAGGGCAATAAGAATGGAAGTAACATGGATGAGTAAATTTCAGTGTCCATTCAAACGTCAAGACTTCAATGGGTCACTAAAATGATTAGTGAATAAAAGCAAACATACAAACAAAAGTTACGGACATACTAAGAGGGAAAGCTTCATGTCTTATGATTGATGAATAAACTGAGAAGTAGCTATGGGAAAACTAAACCAATTTTCTTCCATAGGATAACTGCTTGTGAGACCTAGAAAGCAAGGATTTTTGCTGGTTGGTGATAAAAAAACCTAGATCTTGTAGTAAGCCTAAAATACATGTCTCATCAGGAAAACAAGTTTAAATTGTCCAAGGGAAGAAACAAAGGTGAAGTAGGTAAGAAAAAGGATCATTTATTAAATTGGGGAATTGCCTGCAAGAGTAAGAGGGAAAGGTGGTTTAGGACTAGGTCGCATCAAGGAAAGGAATTTAGCCTTGCTTGGAAAGTGTCTTTGGATATTATAAAGGAGCTGGACTCTCTTTGGGCCTCTATAATCCACAGTAAATATGGAAAGATGCAATTGGTAGGGTATCTCGCAGTGGCTCTGCTGCTTCTCCGCCCTACACCCTTGGAAAGGTTTTGCCCAAACCCTTTGGTTTTGCCTCACATTTGGTTCAGCTTAGGGGATGGCAACCTCATCAAATTTTGGGCTGAACTTTGGTGGGACCACCAACCTCTTAATGAAGCCTTCCCTAGGCTCTTCAAACTCATCCTAAATAAACAAGCCCCTATCTCCTCTGTCCTCTCCCATGACAACAATGGCCTAACCCATAACTTAACTTCCGTAGAAACCTTACCAAACAAGAAATTTTGGAAGTTCTCACTCTATTTTCCATCCTAAAAAACGTATTTCTCTCTCCCTCAGCCCCAGACAAGGTAGTTTGGTCCCTTGCCACATGTGGTTTTTTTTTTTTCTGAGAAAGGTAAGGTAATTTTGTTCATAAAAGGTACAACATACAACCAAAGAGGGAAGCATAAACAAACCCCTGAACAAGCACTCATAAATCCCACAAAAAGTGTTCAGAACCAGGAACACATTCTGATTACTGAACTCTGTTACAGAAGACAGCCAGGAAGCTAACCTAGCAACAGTGCATAAATCGGCTCGTCAGGACTCTACTCTTTCTTTGATCTCTAAACAATCTGTTATTCCTTTCTGTCCACATGGAGCCAATCACAGTGGCTGGAATAGTCTTCCAGATGCATTTTCGTTTCTTAGATATCCCCAGGAGATACCAACTACAAAGCAGATCCTTCACCGAGCTTGGCATTACCCAACCAATCCCAACCGCTTTCAGGAAGTGAGACCATAATACCCAAGCAGTTGGGCAGTGAATACACATGATCAATGCATTCCACGAGTTGCCCACGCACCCCACAACTCAGATCTTCAATAA
This sequence comes from Nelumbo lutea, assembly GCF_056320005.1. NCBI lineage: Eukaryota > Viridiplantae > Streptophyta > Magnoliopsida > Proteales > Nelumbonaceae > Nelumbo > Nelumbo lutea. The sequence continues at coordinate 211,926,903 of NC_142684.1, forward strand.
GAACACCTCTCCTTGCTAGGTTGCCTCTAGTCAGACATTTGCCAAGAGATGATGCCCAAACTAAGAAGTTGATTTTTGAAGGAGAGGAAGGAATCCATATTTGTTTTACAGGAAAACTTGGACCCCCTCAAACCACTTAGACCATCAGCAAAGGACTTGACTGTAAAAATGCTGTCAGCACTCCATTAAAAAGTCCACTGATCATGCAGAAATGGATCAAAAGAGAAGGCACTTAAGCAGTTGAGAAGATTGAATGCACCTCCATAGAAGGCATCAAAAGACGTATCCTAGCCATGGTGAATTTTTGGATGTTCACTAGTAAGCACTTTGCAGATATCAGCTATGATGTTCTGGATAGAACATGATTGGATGGGCCATCAATTCAGATAATAGCCCTTGTCAACTTAGCCATTTTCTTCTTGAAATAAGTGAACTCACCTCCTTGCTAGGCTGCTGTTTCAGATGTGTTGAGAATGTTTGGGCAAGGGAGTTTTAGTCTTTTCATCATCTTTTTGTATTTGGGTGCCCAAGTATGGCCTTTCTGGTAATTTTTCCTTCAAAATATAAATAGCATTTTTGAAGGTGTGAGTAGTAAGAAACATACACCCCTTTGATACATTCTTCTTCTTCTTCTTCTCCCCTCTTCTATTTTTCTACAAACCGAAGATCTACAACACTAGATTTACAACTTGGTATTAGAGTAGGTAAAGGCTCTTGGGAATACCTTTCCTGCTGCCCACGAGATGAGTTGCTGATGTCAGACTGCCGCCGAATGATGTCAGTAGTCCATACAGGTGTCAGTGGTAGTCAATGAATCCTACATGGTTTGGTTCACCCTGATTTTATAAGTTTTTTTCTATAACTCTCATTGTTGTTTGAAGCTTCTATGATTTTTTGTGGATTTTTCGAAAAGAATCGCAGAAATTCCAAATCTAATGCTGAGCCTTATACAACATGTTTAATGGGGTTTTCTACTGCAAAACCTAGACCATTTGAGTTGTTTTACATTTTGGGAGTGATGGGAAGTGGTCCCGTAATTTTCTAAGCCCTATAAATTTTTGGGTGATTTTCTTCTCCCTCTATTTTTCCGCCAACCTAGTTTTTTGGCCTCCTTGTGTCTCTTAACCGTTTGGTGACCTACTTTCTTGGGTCTTTAGCTTTGGTTGAGTATTGGGGGTCTTTTCGGTTGACGAGAAAGTGTTTTGATAGAATATGGAATCATCCAAGGATGTATAGATGGTTTCCAGTGTGCTCTGGGAAATGTAAATATTTCCAGTGGTATGATAACCACGATTAAACTTGATGGAACCAATTTTTTGGACTGGTTCCAATCTGCTAAGCTTACCATCACAGGGAGAGGTAAATTGGGATTCATTATAGGAAAGGAGGTGAAGACAAATCTTGAATATCCAAAATTTGCAAAGTGGGAGCAGGATAACTCCCTTGTAAAGTCATAGTTGATTTGGTCAATGCAACCTCATATTGCCCATAACTACATGTTTCTTCCAACTGCTAAAGATATTTTGGATAGGGTTGTTGCCACCTATTCCCAAATTAACAATACTGCTAGAGTATACCAGCTTCGAAGGGAAGTTTGCAATATGCGTCAGGGGGAGAGATTTGTGGCTATGTATTTTTCTTCTCTACAGTCTATTTGGGAAGAAATGGATCATGGGAGGACCCTGAAGATGGTGAGCAATATCAAATGTACATAGAAGAGAATAGAGTCTTTGATTTCTTGGCCGGTTTGAACCCAAAGTTTGACTTTACTAAGCAACATATTCTTAGTGTTGGCGCTATCACTCTTGCTTCCGCATACCCTCTTGTACAAGGGGAAGAGAGTAAATGGACCGCCATGATGTAGTCTCTTGTGATTGATCACTCTGCCTTCATGCCATCTCAAACCCAAGCAAAATACTAGTAAACACCATGTTACTGAGAAGGTTGAGGATGTTATTTATAATTATTACAAGAATCCGAGACATACTAAGGAAAGGTGTTGGAAGCTCAATCCTCATTTAAAACTGGAAAGACTCTAAATTGGGAAGAAGGGCAATGCTCACTTGGCTATGATTGGTAATGATGCTCAGTCTTCTAATGCTCCTGACTCCTCTAATGTAATGGATAAACTCTGGAATATCCTATTGTAGGCTTGCAGCTAGAAAAGGGTGGTACATCCTCCTCATCTGGTTATGGACCTAGTAATCCATCTAGTTCATATGCTAAGACAAGCATTGCACTTGCTTGTTCCACATCTTTCAACCCATGGATTGTAGACTCAAGGGTTAGTGCCCATATGACTGGTATGCCTTTACATTTTACCTCATATAAGTTAACCCCAGGGAAGGGTAAGATTGCTATTGCTAATGGATTTCAGACCCCTATCTCAGGTCAGGGTGAAGTCAAACTCACCCATAACCTATCTCTGTGATCCGTTCCATGTGCCTCAATTACATAAAAATTTGTTGTCAATTAGTTCTCTTACAAGATCCCATAGTTGTCCTCAATGTTTTAAAAGGCGTGGGAGGTGTACTGCAACAATGATGTGTTGTGTTCGATTGTTCTCAATTATTGTTCCAAATCTGTCATTTATTTTTCTTTTCTTGATTTGTTGTTTATTTTTTCTATGTGTGAAACTGTGAATGAATACTCGGTTAATTTGCTTATCAAGATGAGATACCACCACTGTTTTGATGGTATTGGAAACACAAAATTTGTTATTTAAAACTAAGCCAATGTTTTTTTGTTTTTATTTTTCCTCAAAACAAAAAACAGAGATCAAAATGCCAACTGCTACCATACTTCATACCATGTACCCATGTTTTAGACTTCTTAGTCTTGAATTACCCCCAACTCTCCTTACTGTCTGTTGTTAGATTTGTTTCCCTGTATCTACAACAAAGTTAATTATCTTTTCTTAATTTCCAATTTAGATTGCCCAAAGACACATGTTAAGGATGTAATTTCATGGCATTTTTCAATAGTTTTCAGTTCAGATTACATCTCTCTCATGCACGTTACAAGACTTTAGTTGTTTTTTTTATGAATAATAATAAATTTATTGATTCAAAAACAAATTTAGAGTGAGTTCATACATCATCCCAACGAGAGGCGCAAGCTGCAGCCTCTCCTTGAAACTTACAAGTAAACTAGGAAAGAAAAACAAGAATCACAAGTAAGCCCAAAAAAAATTCTTCCCTATTTACCCCTTGCTTAGCTAACATATCTGACAAAGTATTTGCTGATCTTCCCACCCACTGTACAGTGACCAACATATTCCTTGTCAACCAACTAAATTTCTTCATTTCATTCTTGTATCGCCACATAGCCTCTTCAGAATTTTTCAACCAACCCACCACCACTTTGGAGTCCCCCTCAATTATTAGTTGTTATACCCCCAGCTGGTTTGCAAATTGCACCCCTTGTACAGTAGCTAAGAGTTCTACCCTCCCAAGGGACCTGAGTAAAGCAACAAAATCTCTCCTTCGCATTTCTCAAATCACCCCCCATTCCAGATAAACCTGGATTACCCATGCTACTTCCATCAAAGTTCAACTTTAGTGAGCCTTCGGATGGAGGAGACCAGCTTGTAATTGATTTGTCCTTTAGAGATGAACACCTCACTACTACTGACCAATTTCTCCAAAGGTTATTAAAGGAAATTTGATGAAAGATTTCCAAGGTCTTCAGCCAATGTATTGCCCTATTTAACACACAGTCTTTCAAATCATGGCTGCTCCTTTCCTTTTCTTGAAAGATTTTAAGATTTCTTTCTTCCCAAAGAATCCAAATCAAAGCAGCACGAGCACATCTCCACATAACTCTCCCTATTTTTGTAGGCCAATAAAAGGTAAAATGGTTGAAGAGCATGTGAACTTCTGCTGGTAGACTCCAACTACCCCCAAACAACGAAAGTAGTCAACTCCAAAGGTCTGCAGAAAAGGGACAAGATATTAATAAATGGTAACAATCCTCACCGTGAGCTCTACAGAGGATACACCAATTAGGAGAAATACAGAGGAAAGGTCTTCTCTTTTGTAGGTTATCTGAAGTGTTAACTTTCCCATGGAATACTTCCCAACAAAATGCCATAATTTTTGGGGGAACTGGCCTACATCAAATTTCTTTTGACAATAAGGGTTGGTGAGTAGAAAGTTGAGAGATGGACTTGAAGAAAGAAGCACAAGTGAAGGTTCCATTGGGTCTAGGAGTCCAAACCCTCTTATCTGGCTTGGAGGGATCCAAACAAACCTAATTAAGACAACCAAGCAAAGCAGAAAGAGAATCAATTTCAACATCCCTAAGACCTCTACAAAACCCAAAATCCCAAGTAGGACCTAAGGGTGTTCCCAAAGGTGAGAAATTTTGAAACCACCTCTTTTTTGTACAAAGAAATAGAAAAAAGCGAAAGGAACAAATCCTTTAACAGTGTGTCTCCTACCCAAATATCCTCCCAAAAAAGAACAGAGTTGCCAGAACAAACTTCATACCTAATCAAATTGAGGAATTGAGGAAGGGTGTTGTGAATAGCCTTCCAAGGTGCTACTAGGTTAGCTTGCCTCGATACACCAGCATCCCATCCATTCTCTAACTTCCCATGAATGCTTCCCATCACCTCATGCCACAATCTCTCTCTTTCCAAAGGCCATCGCCATAACCATTTCCCTAACAGGGTTTGATTTTTTCTAGTTACCCTCCCAAGTCCCAAACCCCCATCTTCTTTACTTCTACACACAATTTCCCAATTAACCAAGTGATCATTTTTTTCTTGTCCCGACTCCCATAAGAAATCTCTCATCAACTTCTCTAGTTTCCTAGATTCCCTAACTGGTATCCTAACAGACAAAAAATAGGTAGGTAAGTTAGCCAAGGTAGCTCTTATTAGGGTAATTCTCCCTCCTAAAGAGATATAATTCCTCTTCCATGAGGCTAATCTCTTCTCAAACTTTTCTATCACTAGGATCCAAAATCTACTCTCCCTAAGATTTGCCCCTAAAGGAAGCCCTAAATATGACATAGGCCAAACAGAAGTGGAACACTCAAGACACTCCGCAATAGCCTCGACCTCCCCCACCTCCAAATTTATACCCGCAATGCAGCTCTTTTCCAGATTTATTCTGAAGTTAGAGATACTTTCAAAACCTTTTATTAGCTCCTTTAGGTTTGCTACCTTTTCGCTAAGACCTCCCTCACAAAAGATCATTAGGTCATCTGCAAACTGAAGGTGGGTGACGGGAACTTGGTGTCTCCCTATTCCCCAACCCCTAATGGCATCTTCGTTGTCAGCCTTAGTAATGATCCTACTAATCACATCAGCTACTAAGGTAAAAAGGAAGGGTGAGAGTGGATCCCCTTGCCTGACACCCCTGCAAGCTGGAAAAAATTCCCTCACCATACCATTTACCAGAATAGAGTAGTGACAAGTACTAATACACCCAAAGATCCAATTACACCACTTGTCCCCAAACCCACAATTTTGCATAACCTCTAATAGAAACTTCCAGTCCACCAAATCATAGGCCTTTTCAAGATCCAATTTACAGATGAATCCTCTCTTACTAGACCTTTTCATTTCCTCCACACACTCATTCGCAATTAAGATCTGATTTGTTATTTGTCGCCCTTGAATGAAAGCCCCCCGTGTTTCACTAATGATAGAAGGGAGGACTATTTTGATCCTAAACGAGAGCACTTTAGCCAGAATTTTATAGATGCTTGTCACCAAACTAATAGGCCTAAAATCTTTTGGGTGGTTGGCATCAATCTTCTTAGGTATCAGGGCCAAAAAGGTGGCATTAATTCCAGGGCTTATAGTGTGATTGTCTGCAAATTCCTTAAAGACTTCAACTAAATCCTCTTTCACCACCTCCCAACAGTCTTGATAAAAGTCCATCGTAAAGCCATCTAGACCCGGAGCCTTGGATCTATCCATTAGAAAAACAGCTTTCTTAATCTCTTCTTCCTCGAAATCCCTTTCCAGCCACCTTGCCACTCCATCCTCAATTCTTGGCCAATCCACCCTTTCCATGACTACTCTCTCACTCAAAGGTCTTCTATAAATCGATTTGAAGTGGTCTACAAATTTTCTGGCTATGTCATCCTGGTTGGTAATTACCTCCTCTCCTATCTCTAGCTTGGTCACAAGATTCTTTCTTCGTCTCCCATTTGCCAAATCATGGAAGAATCTAGTGTTCCCATCGCCTTCCTTAATCCACTTGTGTCTAGATTTTTGTCTCCAACTGATTTCTTCCCTCAATAACACCTCTTCCAAATCCTTTTTCAATTGTCTCCTTAACACTCTGTCCTCCTCGGTCAGCCCATTTTGAGATTCCTTTACATCCAAGTTCTCTATGCAAGACATTAGGCACAGTTTTTGCTCCTCAATTCTACCAAACTGATCTCTATTCCACTCTTTTATTTTGGCTCTCAGCCTTTTTAATTTCTTATGGAACTTGATCCCCTTCCATCTTACCCCCCTCTCCTCCTCACCCCACCATTCCTTCACTTTTTTCATAAAATCTAGATGGGTGAGCCACATATTTTCGAATCTAAAAGGTTTGGGTCCTATAGAAAATGACTCAGTACCTATTTGGATAGGACAGTGATCGAAGGTGACCCTAGGTAACGCTCTAGCAACCAAGTTTTCCAAACTATTCTCCCAGGCAAGGTTAAATAAGAACCTGTCCATCTTTGAACACAAAGGGGTTTCCTGAAGGTTGGACCAAGTGTAACTGGCTTGCAGCAGAGGTATTTCCTTCAATTCACATTCTTCAATAAAACCATTAAATTTCCTCATGCTTGCTGAAATTACCTGTTGGGGATTACTGGTTTCATCAGAGAATCTAATGACATTAAAGTCCCCGCCCAGGCACCAAGGACCATCCCATAGCCCCTTGATTGCATATAGTTCCTCCCATATCTCATTCCTCTCTATATAGGAATTAGGGCCATAAACATTGGTTGACCCATACACACCCATTCTCTACATTCTTACACTTAATGGAAACTGAGAATCTGCCTATCAATTCTTCCACTACTTCCACCAAATCCTCCCTCCACAGTGTTACAACCCCCCCCCCTCGAGGCTCCCCAAGAAGGAGACAAGCTCCAACCTAAACCTCTAGATCTCCAAAAACTCCTCACCCATCTCCCATCTAATTCCATCAATTTGGATTCTTGTAACAGCACAATATCAGGTTTTTCCCTCCGAAGTAGGTCTTTGATCACCCTTCTCTTTCTTGCACTCCCTAACCCTCTTACATTCCAGCTAATAATTTTCACCGAGACAACATAGCAAAAAACCCATGAAAAGGCCATAGTCTCCTCATTGTACGCCCTTCCTCCTATCCCTTCCACCATTGAATTCTAAATCCCCCTCAATGTCTGAAATTAGCCTTTCCACTTCAGATCTTTTTTTCTTATTTATTCCTTCCCCCCCCCCCTCCTTCCTAATATAACAATCATCCTTTTTCTTTTCTCCATCCTTTCCAGCCAATGTCTGAGGAAGAATTTGACCCTACTCACACTTATTTTGGCTACAGCATCTTTCTAAGAGTCCTTCCTTTTTTTTTCCTCCATCATTGTACAAATCATCTCCCAAATTCTGTATGCCTCCCCCTTACCACTTCCTTCTAACACCCTCTCTCCTTCTTATGTAAAATATGTGCTCCACGAAATAGTAAATGAGCCTAGAACTAAATTCAACATGATCAATGACAATGTCATCTTGTAGAAGATCCATTCCCTACATCACATCAAGACTCACCTAATCTTTCGGATGACCACACCCACAAGATCATCAGCAACCTAATAAATACACAAATTCCAAAAGGACAAACCGCCACTCATGAAACATACTGTTCCCCTATTTTTTGAAGGTGACAGTTGTACTAAGTTTTCTTAAAGAATTAATGGAAGTTATTGTTTCCAATCAAAAAAAAAACATATTGTTCCATCTTATATGTAATAAGATACTGAATTCCCTTCCCAAGGATAGGGTCAAGCTAAATAGTCAATTCCAAAATAGTCTTACATGTAATAAGACACTAAACCCCATTCACAATCAATGGTTGTTTTTGTTTTGGTAGTCATTTTGGTGGTTATGACCGTTTTTTACTTGCTTAAATGTTGTTGCAAGTATTTGCTTGTTATGAACATATATAGGGAAACTATAAGTATGACATGGTAGTGTTTGACTTTGAGAGCTACTTTTGCTAACTTAAATACTACGAATATGCTATATTTTCAATACCCATGTTGTTTCTAATATTGCCATGTCAGCAATGCCACATGGCAAGATTCAAATAATACTATGCCATGTCACCCCATAAATAGGATTGTGTTGTGGAGTTGGAGAAAGCATGGATTTTATCCAAGTGGTCTAAAATCAAACATCCTGCAAAATTTTCTCATCAACAAAATACTAGAAACAGATTTTATAGGATAATAGATCTTAGCAAACAAACACAGGGTACCAAAAATGAGAAAATAAATTTTCCTTTCTCACCCCATCCCATTGTTTCTCGGTAACCAAACAGACCATAATAGAATTTTAGCCTATTTGAAAGGATGCCCTGGTAAAGGGATGTTGTATTCTAATCATAGCCATCTAAAGATTGAGGCTTACATAGCTGTTGAATGGGCAGGGTTCATTGATGATAAAAGATCTACATCTGGTTATTGTGCCTTAGTTGGAGGCAATGTCGTTTCATGGAAAAGTAAGAAACAATTAGTTATTGTGTGTTCTAGTGCTGAGGTAGAGTACAGGGCAATGGCTCATGGGGTGTATAAACTACTCTGGTTGAAGACCATATTGACTGAAATGGGCAAACACTTTATTAGACTATATTGTGACAATCAAATAGCCATAAATATTGCTCACAATCTTGTTCAACATGATCATGCAAAGCATATTAAGGTGGTCAGACACTTTATTAGAGAAAGAATTGCTAACGGAGAGACTTGATTTCCATTTGTAAGTTGGAAGACCAACTAGCCAGTTGCCTCACTAAAGGTGTTCACCATCCAAAGAAAGTTTGCTAAGAACCTTGTCAAGCTGGGGGCATGATTGACATATATGCTCAGCTTCAGGGGAAGTGTTGAGAATGTTTGGGCAAGGGTGTTTTAGTCTTTTCATCATCTGTTTTGTATCTGGGCACCCAAGTATGGGCTTTCTTGTAATTTTTCCTTCAAAATATAAATAGCATTTTTTGAGGGTGTGAACAGTAAGAAACACACACCTCTTCGACACATTCTTTTTCTCCTCTCTTCTCTTCTTTTACAAACCCTAGATCTACAACTCTAGATTTACAAGTAGATGGATCCCTAGAAAGTTTAATCAAAGAGAAGATTTTTTAGCTAAATCAGGCTCTTAGATGACTTTTCTATATAGCGCTGATAGATTTCCAGATGTGTGAAAGGGCTTCTTGTTTTTTGTTGCAAAGCCCTGTGCTTCTGTGCATGTACATCTCTTTTTGTTGAACAAAATCGTTACCCACTTACCCTTTCTCAAAAATAAATAAATAAATAATATTACATTACTGCATCTGTTTCTTTGTAGAATGGACTTAAAATTTTTAAGAGTACAATATTTCAGTTATTATTTTTGCTTGTTCTACAGCAAAAAGACTAAAACTTTGCTTTTTTCACCTCTTCTAATTTGTTTAAATATAAATTGCAAGAAAAACAAAGTTTTCAATGGTACAAGGGGCAAAAATATAGCTCAAATATTTCAGCTGGAAAAAAAAAATCTACCCATTTTACATTGGAGCTTGTTCGTTTTATTCATTTTAGCTTATATTACTAATTGAAATACTTGAAGAATTTTCTATTAAATTCTGTCTTCTCTATTACTAAGTAAAATGCATGAAGAATCTTCATCACAAGAAGCCCCCAGAGTGGAATAGCTTGTTCACTTATTCATTTTAACTTCTAAAACAGCTATTCCAGGTAAACAGCCATAACATCTTCGAAAGTGATTGCTTTACTAAAGCCTCGGTAATAGTATGTTCTTCTATTTCAGAGCGGGCATTTACAAACCCACAAAGTATTAAATTTAGCAAAGTCACCTTGAAGGGCCAAAAATTTGCGACTAATACAGAAAACCCAAATCATACTTCTCTTTCTTATCACGAAAAAAAGATCCAGGAGGTTAGTCAATTATACACACACACACACACACACAAAAAGCAGTAGAAGAATTCTTTTCATTTTTGTTTTCCATTCATGTGTTCTGTTTCTTAAATCTGAAATTGAATACCTTGACACATGAACTTTATCAAAGTTCAAACCCGAGAAACCCAGATAAGGCCCTAATTCCTTTGAGACTGGAAAATGGTTCGAAAAGAATGACACATATTCCATGGTTGTAATTTACCTTAAATGAAGCTCGATAAGGAGGTAAAGGGTCAGGAGCCCGGATGTCCTCGGCTAGAACTTTACCAAGAGCGTCATGAAGCGGCAAGATGACGGTCTGTAGACGCTGAGCGATGCTAAGAACGATGCGAAGAGCGTTTTCCATTGAAAGCATCGTTGAGGGAGAAGACACCGGACAGCTGCTTGCACTGCGGATGTTGTCATCTCCATTTGCCTCCATCTGTAGCCGGCGAGTACTTCCTTTGATTTTCCCAAATATCAACTGTAACAAGTATTTCGGTGCAGCTCCGAGCAGAAATGCCTAGTCAGAGGTGACTCAAAGGAGAAAATGACCGAAACAGAAAAATAATGTTTCCTTCTCGGTTCTTACGATGCAAATGACGATATAGTGCGTCAAAGGAGAAATGACCGAAACAGATGTTTCGTTCTTACGATGCAAATAACTACTTTAAAATTTTTTTTGGGGTAAAATGCAAAAACTTCTTATCAATTTTCTGACAATCATAAAAACCTCCTCCATGGTTTTATTGTAACAAATGCCTCCCCAGAATTTTTTGAAAAACTGAACAAAAACTTCCCTCTCGGACCCACACAAAAAACATTAGCTGATATATAATTTTTAAGGGTAAAATATAAAAACCTCCCCTGAACTTTCAAATAATTCAATAAATACCTCCCTTCCATCACTAGTCCATAGGGAAACGTTAAATTGAAGCATTAGTTTTTTTAAATACCCGTTCTACCCTTTTGCAAATTAGTTTACATACATTTTTACTAAAATACCCCTAATTGAAACTCAACAAAAATCTCCTTCGATCTCTTTATCCTCTTTCATCTTTCTTCGTGGTCAGAGGCCCTAGACCATGGTGAGAGGCTAGTGCGCTTAATCTCTATCTCTGCTCTTCTACTATTGTTTTTTGCTGATTTCACTATTTCTCTAGATCCTCCTCAGATCTCACCGGCTCCTGCGCCTGACACCGAAAACCCATCTCCCTCTCCCCCCACCTCTTTACCCCTACCAACAAGGCTCCCTCATTTGCATCTTCTATCCAGGCTTCTTTACTAGATGCCAGCTCTCTTGATCACAAACACCCACATTGAGGATAGCAATTAGTATGGAGTACTGATAGTATACATGTGAATTGCTCTTCACTTTGGGCAGATCAACTCTAGCCTCTAGGATTGAAGAAATAAAGGACCAACTTGTATAATTTGACATCTTGGTTACATAAATCATTCTAAACAAAAGAACTCAATTAATTATCACTTCTCTTAAATACTAAGAGCATGTCCATCTTTGCTTGAGGATTCAATGCCTTGCTAAAATAGTCATGCTCACTGATGCCAGAGCAAACACCATATGTTTTCCATGTATTTTTCCACAAGTGGTGACTCTCTCTGTTTGGGTATTTGATGCTAAGCCAATAGCTATACATGTGAATTGCTCTTCACTTTGGGCATATCAACTCTAGCCTCTAGGACTAAAAAAACAGAGGACCAACTTGGATAATTTGACATCTTGATTACATAAATCATTCTAAACAAAAGAGCTCAATTAATTATCACTTCTCTTGAATATGAGAGCATGTCCACCTTTGCCTGAAGATTTAATGCCTTGCTGAAATAGTCATGCTCACTAAGGCCAGAGCAAACACCATATGTTTTCCATGTATTTTTCCACAGGTGGAAACTCTCGTTGTTTGGGTATTTGATGCTAAGCCAGTAGCTATACAAGCCCTTCAAGTCCAAGAGCTGCATTGGATCAACAAGAGAATATAATCATGATGAGAACTTTAAATGTGTATAGTCTAGTAAGAAATTCCTTGAAAAGGATGCTAATGCCTACAACGAGCTAGATCAACTCTGCTAATTAGTTCCATTAATGATCTAGTCATGAGATCATATATAAACATAGTTTTAACTTCAAGAGCGTGTGATATGTAAAGTGTATATCAACCTCATCAAGATAGAATGGGCTCATATTGCACTATGTAAAAGCCTTCCTGTCACTAGAGTAAAGCAGCTGGAGGCCTTTCACAAGGAAGTCACGTTTAGGTTGGCCGGTCTTGGGAAGACAACACCAATAAGAACCACACCACTACAAATTATTACCATGCTACACCCATGTTAGATATATCAAACCAAGGATTAAACCAGTCACAATCGCCTCCCTGGGAGGTGTGAGTACAAGAACAAAAAAAGTGCTAAAAAAGCTATAGAGATGTAGGAAGCCATGCTGTGTGTCGATGAGAGAGGAGTGGTTGAGAGCCCAAATCCCAACCACAGTCAAAAGATTAACTAGGACTAGAAGATGGGCTGGTTTGTTGATGAGAAGATTCATGACCCACCCATCAACACCTTTTTATAGTCATGCATGCAGCTATAGCTAGAAAATTAAAACAAGGCCGAAATAGCCATTAGACTCATGAGGCGTGAAGAAACACCAAGATAACATTTGCGATTACGGGTACGCCACGAAGAGAGAACTTCTCTGAGGCTGAGATAGTTACAATGTTCTTTTTAGAGATGATCCTTATGATGTTGAAAAGATGATAATTCATTCTATGTATTCTTTCAGTGTATGCACTTGATGATGGACGATTTGCTTATGAAAAATTGGGATTTGAATTTCTTTAATTGAGAGTGTTGTTTCTTCCTTTGGTTTAGTTAGTTTAGTTCTTTGAACTTTCTTCTACATGAGACTAGTGTTACAACTTTTTCATCGATCATTCTATGTTCATCCAAACTCCAAATCTCGCTCTCCATCTCTCTCACCTTTTAATCATACCTCATTTTTTTTGTTTCAATATCTGTAAGTATTAGTTTTAGACCATACATGTGGATGAGTGATGTTGGTCTGTAACTCCAAAGGATCCAATGTAAGAATCTTAAAAAACACCTCGACGATTTAGTCAGGGGTAATTTTGTAACTTTATACATTTTCTATTGGGATTAATGACGAAAGGGAGGCTTTTGTTGACTTTTTTAAAAGTTCAAGGGAGTTGTTTGTTAAACTAAAACTAAAGGGGAGGTTTTTATTACTATCAAAAACTCCAAGGGAAGTTTATGTATTTTACCCTTTTTTTAAATATCGATTTTACCCTTCATTTTGAATGCTCTTAACTTCAACTATTGATCTTCATTTTGGATGCACTGAGTCCACCAATCCTCTCGGTAGGTTCACCACCTTATCTGCCCTTAGGCAGAGAAAGAAAATAAGAGATTGCATTGATGTTTTGTTGTTTACAAACGGCTCTATGCAAGCAACTCTTGTATTGCCCTTGGACAAAGCCTAAAACAAAAGAAATTATCCAACAAAATATAAATCACTCATTTCATTCCTGCACATAAATATAACTATTGATCTTATTTATGGTACAATGAACATATTACTGACATTGACGACAAAAGCTTCAGGGTTGGGATTTATCGAACACCATTTGTTGTCTACGAAGACTTGAAGGTCGTTGACGTGGTCTTAATGAAGGATGGTCAAAGAGGTTGGATCATAGTGAGGCCCCTATTCAAAGGGTGGGTTCAGGCTTCTAGCATTGGAAATAGTAGTTAAGCCTCATTATCGAATCATTTCCTTCAAAAAAAATCCATGAAATGGGTAGGACCTACTCAAAGGATGATTCCTAAGAGCTCCATGATACCAAGAGAGAGAGAGAGAGAGAGAGAGAACTCATATAGCCTCACAGTACTCCTAGTACACCCTCCTATGTGAACCGAACCAATGAAATAGAGGATAGACACGACAAGAAAACACGTAAGGCAATTAATTAAGCAACAAAGTTTGAGAAAATATTCAAGGAAAAACTGAGGAAATATTCATTGAGGACGTTAAGGAAATATTCTTCCATGGTTTTGTGTGGTTGTTGGTGGGCTCAATAGCTGAAAGAAAGGATCTCTTGAAGGAGAAGTAGCTAGTAAAGCTATCGGCATATCCACAGCTCTCACTAGGCTTCCTCTGAGCCCAATGCTTTTCATAGAGCAGCATGTTGAAGAACAAAACCGTGTAGCGATGAGCATCAAATATGAGTCGAGCTTTCACTCCGTGATTCACAAGAAGAAAGAAGCCATGTTTCTTACGTTCCTCCCCCACAAGCCTCGACGCTTCCCAGGCTGCAGTTGGGTCCCTTTCCAGGGACCCACCTAAATTGATGAATGAAACCTAGAGTTCTAGTGCGTCGGCACTAGGTTTCTCATGGTTGGGCCACATAAATTGTTTTGGTATGTTGGATTGGTATCAAAGGATCGAGGCGTTTTATGATTTTTTAAGCAACGAAGTTTGAGAAATTCAACATTATTGAGAAACTCGATTGAGGACAACTGGGTAATTATGCTATTTTATGATTTTTTAAATGATGCATCAAGGGTAACTTCGCAAATACATACGTTTTCCGTCTGGGTCAATTATGCTATTTTATGATTGTTTGAGTTTCTCAGTAGTTCATGGGAGGTATTTGTTACGGTGAAACTATAGGGGAGGATTTTATGATTGTTAGAAACTTTAGGAGAGATTTTTATATTTTACCCAAAATATTTTTGGCACCTATCATTTCTAATACCCCCAACGATTAAAGACAACATTTAACAGTGGTCAAAATATTTATAAAGTGCTCATAGAATGTGCTTCCTATGTTGTGCCTACTGGATTTGATCACATAGTGAGATATTGATAATGTGTCTGTTTGGCATTGATGTCATTGCTCCAGAAAACGGTGACACATCAGTGCCCCGTTGGAAAAAATGGTGCTCCAAGAAACATCAACATGTTTGGAACCGTTTTTTCATAAAAAATGGTGCTCTAAGCCATGCCTTGGAAATTGAGAAAGCATGGTTTGGAGCAACACCGAATTCCATGTTTTCTCATATTGGAGCTTGTTGCCGCCAACAAGGACATGATGTGGCAGTGAATAGACTTCCTATAATGGGTACCCGTGTTGAAAACAAATATGGAGCACTGGTACCAAACAGAAGGTACTGTTGTTGCTCTAGGAAACATCATACTTGGCAGCAAAGTTTTCAAACAAAAAAAAATACCGTTTCATATCAACAGTTTTCTGAGAATATGGTGTTGTATCTGCAGAATCGAAATTAAACATATACAATATGATAGGGCAAATTTCTTAAAGTATTCCTATGCTCTACAAAATTGATTAACTCTATCTTTACTATTTACATATTGTCTTAAAAGGATCATTAAGTTTTCTTACAATTGTTTAAAACCTCATTTATCGTTAATTTTCCATCACACTCAATCCACATGTAATTACATGATTGATTGATATATTTTTAAAAATTTCTAAAATACCCTTTTCTCTGGCATCTTTGAAGCATGAAGGTAAAACTTGCTTATGTTCCAAAGGGAAAATAGTGAGAGAAGGCCAAAAGAAAGGAAAGAGTAGAAAAGGAAATGGGTGGTCTTTGTTTCCCTCTATTGGCTCTGTTTTATTATTATTTATGGTTTCAAAACTATTGAGTAGAGGAGATTTTAGAACATATTAGAGAGATGCAGAGAGTTTGAATGAGTTGAAGAAGGCTATTGATTTTGGTCAGCAACCAATCCACATTCAACATTGACACAGAACCAGAGTAGCCACCAATCCCCACCGCTATATTTCCACTGTTTCTCCCTCCTTCTACCAACCCCTTGCTCTCATTCTTCTCGTTGCTGCTACCTTGCCTAATTTTCTTGTCGCTAACATTTAGGTTGTGTTTGGTTTGAAGGAAAGAGTAGGGAAATGAAGGAAAAGTTAAGAAAGCCTTTACAAACCTTGTATAAGTTTACCTACCTTTCCCTTCTTTTACCTACCTTTTCCTTCAAACCAAATAAGATAAAATACAGAGGCGAAGCCAGGGGGACCCAGGGGAGCCATGGCCCCCCCTATGGTTCAAAAACTCCCCACTAGAAAACGCCTTTCCATGTAAATTTTCTCCTCTCCCCACTCTCCATCTCAATGGTTGGCCCCCCCTATGGACCCATCCATACTTCATTTATGTTTTGCCCTCCCCCCCCCCCCCTGTCCTTATAACAATTCCCTAACTCCGCCCCTGATAAAATACAACCCAAAAGAAAACTGATTGCACCAATTCTTTTTATTTTTAATTTTCACAGCCAATAAAATGCCTAAGTTGCTTCTTCATTAATCAACCATATTTGTATTAACAACCTATGGAGAGAAGAGACCCTGCAACCGATGATTGAGTGTGGCTATAGTGCTTGTAATCCCTAGGGAAGGGCACGAGTGTATCTGGGAAAGGAGCATCTCCTAGATCTAGTGCTGTCTAGCAGTTGGAATTGAATTACATGTGGCATGGTCGGCCTAGCAGTTGGAATTGAATTACAGTAAAGAAGGACGAGCTTCAACACTAAATCCATCTCCTCAACTACATAATCACCCCCCCCCCCAATTTGGATCTAGTGTTGTCTCAAGAATTGTCCCTCTCCTCCAAAACGACAACAACCAATTAACCAAAATAAGATCTTCAACAGATGCTAGTGGTTCTATAAGCCTTTTCCCACAAGCCATTTCAAGCATAAAAGCACCAAAATCAAACACATCTGTGCTTGCCGCTTGGAGTCGGTTTACTAGCTCTAGTGATCTCTGGTGCAAGATAACCTAGTGTCCCCATCACATGTGTTGTTTGAGGATCTGTCTCTGATCATATAACCTTGAGAGCCCCAAATCCCCTAACCTACCATTAAATTCTCTATCTAATAAGACATTGTTGGATTTTACATCTCTGTGAACAACAATCTTCTACCAATCTTCATGCAAATAAATTAGTGCAGACGCTACCCCTTTGATGATTTGAAATCTTTACCCCCAACTCAGTTTAGACTTTGGTTGGTTGAAGAGATACTTGTTGAAAATTCCATTCGGCATGTAATTGTAGACTAATAGAAGATCTCCTTTACGCTAGCAATAGCCTAAGAGTTGTACTAAGTTCTAGTGTCACAATCCAACCGATGGTAACAATCTCGACAATGAATTCTCTCATTTCTTGCCTTATTCATGAGATACTTTCTTCACTGCAAGTCTGCAAACTTCCTTCTTGGAAGTGGGTAATATGCCTCTGTACACCGTACCAAAACCCCTTGCAATTCCTTATTCAGTGTTGGCCACAAGCCCAAAGGAACTATTCAAATCTCTTTTTTCTCCTCTAGCCATTGCATAAGAAAAGCCACTAGTATTCTCCTCGTCTAAACCTCTCCCTCATTTTCACATTTCTTATTATACTCAAATGAAAGACAAAGAAGAAAAACCAGTTAAGAAAAAATTCAATTGCTCATTGTATTTTATTCCATCTTCTCCCATGATAACATGCCGGTCTTTCAAATAGTTGTCTGAAAGTAATTATTTGAAAATTTAAAAAGAGTGGAGTTAGTCAGTTTCCTAAACCCTATGGGTGCTTTAAGAAATTTTTCCCATCTGATAAGGAAAAACTATCATGCGGGAAAGACATGGTATCAAAAAAACTTACAACCAATCACAATTTGACGAAAACCCACTTAATTGATTATTACTTTTATGGTGTTAGTTGATTGGTTGTAAATTTTTCTAGTACCATTTCTTCCTGATATACTATAGATAGGGGTGATCATTTCAGCCTGGCCTGGCCAAAAATTTTTGGGCCCGCATCAGGCCTACGAATTTTAGGGCTAGATTTGGGCTAATACTTTAAGCCCGATCTACATATATTTAAATATACACATTTTATTTATAATGTGTGTGTATATATTTGTGTACGTGCTTTGCACGTGACAAATTTTATAATTATGATAGTATATAATATGTTTCTAAAATTTTCTACATTTTTTTTTATATTTTTATGTGTATAAACGATTCTTATTTGTCACACTTAGTATGTTTCATTAATATAGAGATATACCTAGATGTTTTCCACATAATTTATATATTTTTTGTATACTTTTGTGTTTTTATCTTTTTAAAATAAAATTTTATTATTTAATTATAACTTCACAAGTTGATACATTTGACCTGAAATGTTGAATTGATCTACCATCAAATAGGAAAACAATTTCACTTTTTGGTTAATTTTGGATTTTGTATTTTATTTATATCATCAATAAAAAGTTAGAACCAATTATTGTTTATCGTGTCTAACTTTTAATATGATTAATATACAATATTAGATATGTGTCCAAATGTTTTCTATAGAGTTTCTATTTTTTCATATTTTTATCTTTTTTATTTTTATTGTTTAATTATGAAATCAATGATTGACACATATTGTCCAAAAGGTTGAATTGTTTGCCTGCCACCAAGAAGACAATTCCATTGTTAGGTTGGTTTTAAATTTTATATTTTATTTCCAACATCAATAAAGCAATTATTATTTATCACATTTATTTTTTAATATGATTAATATAAATATTAGATAGGTACGTAAATGTTATTTACAAAATTTTGTATCATTACATGATTTTTTGTGCTTTTTATATTTTTCCATTTTTATTTAATTATATCCTGTGTGTGTGTCCAATTTTTCTACATTTATTATTTGTTTATATTTTAAAAGTTTTTTTATTTAATTATGACATCATGGATTAGCCCACTTGACTTAGATGGATGAATTGCTTACTCACCACCATGATGGAAAAATAGTTCCATTTTTGGGTAAATTTAAAAAAGCATGTATTTATATCATTAAAAGCATTGGATGTAGATCTAATTGATAAAATTTATATTTGTTATTTTATGAAAATAATATCTTAAATACAGGATTCAATAAAAGAATGGGAGTTAATAATACAACTTAATGAGAGGGAATTGAATGAGAAGAAATTTAGTAGTTCAAATTACATTTTGTGCCCTCACAATTAGAGATGAATTAAATTAAAAAATAAGGGCATTCTAATACAAAAGTTCCACACCATTATTCGCACTTTTAGTAATAGTATAAAAGCATTAAATGAAGATGTATTGTTTTCCAATTCAAACTTTAGAGAGGGGGCATTTATGGTCCAATTAAAATTCCAAAAGTCAAATACATCTATTCACAATTTTATAGAAATATATATATATATATATATATATATATATATATATATATATATATATATATATATTTCTGATCTGACATAAACTAAGGTTTAGAAAATGACTCTGATCGAACGATTAGAATCGGCTCTAGCTTTGAGTCTTAAGATGAATAGGTAAATAGTGTCGGTTTTCAATGATTTGGGTGTCGTTGGATTTGGATTTTTGGGCTCTATGTACTTATGGTGTTAGATTTCTAATTTAACATTAATTGAGGTTCAAGATCAAAATGATCCTGATAAGATGATTGTAATCAGTTTCGGCTTCGGGTATTAAGATGAAAGGGTAAACAATGTCAGATTTGGATTTTTTGGCTCTACATACCTATGGGTTTAGATTTACGATTTAATGTTAAATGAGGTTTAGGATCAAAATAACTCAGACCGGACGATCAAAATCTATTCCAACTTTGGGTCTTAAGATGAAGGGGTAAATGGTGTTGGATTTGGATTTTTGTGCTAACTATGGTCTTTGATTTTTTATTTGACGTAAAATGAGGTTCATGATCAAAATGACTCCAATCAGACGATTGAAATTGGTTCTGACATTAAGTCTTAGGATGAAGAGGTAAACGGTGTCGGATTCGGGTGATTTTGGTGTCATTGGATTTGGAATTTTGGGATCTATATGCCTATGGTTTTGGATTTCTGATTTGACATGGAATGAGGTTCAGGATGAAAATGACTCCAATCGAACAATCGGAATCGGTTTTGGCATCGAGTCTTAGGATGAAGGGGTAAGTGATGTCGAATTCGAGTGATCTTGGTGTCATCAAATTTGGATTTTTTGGCTCTACTTATGGTCTCAAATTTCTGAGGCCCTAACTTTTGTAAAATTCCAAAAATGCCTCCAAGTTGGTTGAGAGGTTAGCTAAAGCATGCTTGAAGCTTAGAGTGTTGCAGAAAGACTAAATGGCACAAAAATGGGGTGTCTAATTTATGTTTTTATTTAGTTTTAAATTTTTTTATTTGTAAAAAAATATTAAAAATTGCAATTTGAGGCAAAAAATGGGTTCTGGAAAAAATAAAAAGATATGGAACATTGGGATGCATAAATATAAAAAAGTTACCCAAAATAAAAAATACCACAATCGGACATCAAAATGCAAAGTTAGGCCTCCCAAAGTTTGCATACATGGTTAGTATGCAACCCACGACCCAATCACTAGGTCAAATGGGTCAATGATCCAACCGCCTGGGTTGGATGGTTTTTTATCAAGTTAATGGTTTTTAACATCTCTACAGGTTTTACTCAAACTGGACTGATAATCTTGATTAGGTGATGATTTGAGCAGTCAATCGGCCAGTCAATGGAAAATTGCAAAAACTGGCCATCACTACTCAAACAAGCCATGATGAGAAGGGTTAACAACTTAACATTACCTCTCTTCCACTTACTAATTTTGTTTTCTTTGAATGCATGTGCATTTCTTTGTATTCTCTCCATCAACCTATTCTCATTTTCCACGTCAACTTTGCAAGGATTTTATTAAGTTTTGTCTTTTCTGACATAGCATATCTAGTACTCACTACTCAATTAAAATTCAAAACTTTGATCTCTCTCGTATCCCCAACTCCTTTGAGCTTAAAATCCTAAATGGATATACACTATTCTATGTTTGTTGCAAGGGGGAATTAAGTGCTTCTTCCTAAGCTTCATATGTTAAAGCGACCAACCTCAATTAAACACATCAATTATAAAGAAGAAAGTAATGCTAATTATATTTGTTAGTTGGATTTTTCTTAGACAAAACCGAAAGCCACCTATATTCATTCTTTAATTGTGTCAACTAATGTGCAGCATTTTACCAAATTATAGTTACATGTATGACCTCCAAAGACCTCAAGATATAGGGCTAAAACTGTCCAATAAAAAATCTACAAGCCAAGACCCTCATAGCATAGCCATGTGAGAAGTTATTCTTCATATTAATGACTTCAATTTTAAATGTATCATGGTTAAGATAGAAATTGAAAATTAAAAAAATTAAGAAAATGATTAAAAATAAACTTAAATATTTATTATTCAATTATGACATCATGGGTTTCTTTGAAAAGTTGGATAACCAATCCACTATCTAGATAAGAAAATAGTTTTGCTTTTGAATTAGTTTTAAATTAGGGAAAATTATAGTCACAACTGATTGCACATTAAAAATTAGGCTACAATTGGTCCATAAACCAACAACTCTGACAGCTAGCTCTACATTTCAAATTATAAAAACTCTCACCATGTCATCGGAGGTTTACGTGGTTGTTGCCAACATGAGACTCTTAATCCATATTGGACACAACAAAAAATTTATACTAAAATTGCCCAATAATGTT
Source organism: Nelumbo lutea (assembly GCF_056320005.1). NCBI lineage: Eukaryota > Viridiplantae > Streptophyta > Magnoliopsida > Proteales > Nelumbonaceae > Nelumbo > Nelumbo lutea. Next base: position 211,948,675 of record NC_142684.1, read on the forward strand.
GGGTGACTGGAAAATAAAAAGGCTTTTAGTCTCTCTCTCTCTCTCTCTCCCCCTCATACTCTCTCACTCACAATCATCTTTATCTACTCAACGACTAAGTGACTTGAAAATAAATAAAAATGGTTTTTGGATTCTATATTTACATTTTCTTAATTGATTTTTCTCTATCTATCATTCTCCCTCAATCTCTCTCATTCTCTTTCTCGGTCGATCTCTCATTCTTCCTTAATTTCTATCATTCACCCTCAGTTTTTCTCCTACCCTCTCTCTCTCTCTCTCTCTCTCTCTCTCTCTCTTTTTCTTACACACTTATATAGTATTAATCAGATCATATAAAAGAACGTAAGACCAACTTGGTATGGTTCAAAAATTATTACACCAATTTGATAAAAATTCACAAGAAGCTCTTGGCTATGAAATTTACATCATTTGGAGAACAATAGAGATTAAGGAAGAAGGAGAGTGAGGGAGAAGAATGAGAAAGATTGAGGGAGAACAATAGAGATAGAGGTTTTGATTTGGTTATAGAAGCTGAGAGAGTGGGAGAGACAAAGGGAGCGGGAGATCGAGAGATGACTATAGGAGTAAGAGATAAGGGAGGGAGATCGAGAGATAGAAAAAGTGAGAGAGAAATTGAAAACTTATTTTCGACATTGATTTTATGATGTGTCCAACATGGACTAAGAGTCCCATGTTGGAAACAACCATATAAGCCTCTAATGACATGGCAAGGGTTTTTATAATTTGAAATTTAGAGCCGATTGCCAGTGTTTTGTTGGTTTCTAGACCAACTTGAAACTTAATTTTAAATGTACAACCGATTTTGATTATAATTTTCCCTTTAAATTATATGTATTTCATTTACATTATATAAAATATTTTTTACTTATAAAACTTAATTTTTGTTTGTTTGTGGTATCATTTGACTCAAACCTCTAACTCACCATCTAAAAATAAAAATTGTTTGATTTCTAAATTAACATTAATTTTTGTATTATATTTCCATCATTGATAAAATTATTTCTTAAGTATAAAACTTATTTTATTCAATATAATGAATGCACAATATTAGAAATGTACCCAATATTTTATTTTTATAAATATATAACATTAGATATGTGCCCAAAATTTCTCCATCTTTTTCATTTTTTTATTTTTGTGATTCCTTGCATTTTCTATCATTAAAAATTTTATTATTTGACTATGACATCATTTCATTTCTAGGTAGATTTGAATTTGACATTCTATTTTTATCATTAATAAAAATACTTCTTACATTTTATAGTTATTTATTTTAATTTTTTATTATTTAATTATGGCATTATTTATTAATCCATTTAACTCCAAATGGTCGAATTGCTTACACACCACCGAGAGGGAAGAAAATGGTTTTGTTTTCAAATTACTTTTCAAAATATTTATTTTTATACTACTAAAATTAATATTGTGGATTTAATTACAAGAATTTAATGATGAGAAAAATATATCTTAAATATAAGATTTAATGAGAGAGAATAGGAAAATATTTTTATTTCCAATTGGTTTTAAATTTTAATTTCCATTTCCATCATTAATAAAAACATTTCTTATTTATCATATTTATTATCGTTTAATATGTATGTTAAAAATTCTCCCAATTTTTTTTAATTTTTTAATTTTATCTATTTTTAATTTTATAATTTCTTGTGGCAACATGGATTAACCCATTTGACTCAAAATGATTTAATTTTTTACCACCACCTAGATGAAAACACTATTTATGCTAGGTAGATTTTAAAAGTATAAGCTTCTATGTTATTGGAATTATTGATTTATTAAGTATGGATTTAATTAATAAAACTTAATGATGAGAATAAACATAATTGACTTAAATATGTGATTCCATGAACATGAATGCAAGTTAATAACTTAAATGTTGGATTTAATGAGAGGGAATTGAATGCATTGAATATCTTTAAATTATCTCTTTTCAACTCATTTAATATCAGGAATCGATTACCCTATTTGCCCTCATTTTTTTATCAATAAATATAAATATAGAGGGATAAATTTTATCCTTAGAAAATTCCAGAAATATTTCTTGAAGCCATTGGTGATTTTCAAAGTAGTGTACATATATATATATATATATATATATATATATATATATATATATATATATATATATATATATATGTACACATGTTATATTATATTATATATAAATATTATAATATGGCATATAATTTAAATGCGTGTTATATGTCATTTAATATTTTAATATAAAATATTATATATGTCATGTTTTATATATGAAAGACATAGGCCCGGAATCAGGTCCAGCCCAGCCCCAGCCCATGTAGACTTGGGCTCAAGGTTATGTTTTAGGCCCGAAACCTTGAGCCGGGGCCTAAACTATAACCCTTATCATAAAAGCCCAGCCCGACACATGACCACCCCTAACTATATTCAAATGGGATGTTGGCCATGGTCAGATTCAAAACGAATTTGGATTTAATCAGATTTTGAATAAATAAATTAGATTAAAAATGATTTTAATGTTGTATTACATAAACAAAATGAATTGGCAATTACTTGAATCTCTGACAATCAAATCATTTTTGTTAAAATCGTTTTTTTATTGTAATGAGATATTAAACAGCATAATTAAACTAAACTAATTCAAAAACATTATATATTATTAATAGAATGAATTACAAGTGATTTTGATATTGTATTTCATGAATAAAATGAATTTGAAAAATATTTATATAAAACTTAATTCTATGACAATTTAAGTAAAAACACAACATTCAAATCGATTTTACAAATAGATACAATATAGAATTTTAGTATATATGATCACATATATTTAAATCGAATTCAATAATATTCTATCAAATCTAATAGAGTGGATCTTACAGACCAGCCGAGGGTTTTTTTCTTTTACCAAAAAAAAAAAAAAACAAAAAAAGAATTGTAGGACTAAGAATTCTGATTCGGCATTTGGACTCTGAGGGGTTTTAATTGGATATCTGGGTTAACTGAAAACAAAATTGTGTACAACAGGATGGGCAACCTAACCAGTGAGCACACCGGTGTTCATACCCCCATTTGCATTTTTCATAAAAGAAATAGCCTTTAATAGAATAACAATCAGAGAACAAACCTAAAAGAGCCCAATCAATCCCCATCAAACAGTGGATGGCAGATGTTGCAAACAAAAATTCTACTCACATAAATAATTTTCGTATGGTGTTAAATTCATAGGGACTGTGATGCTTTTTATTTTTTTAGGAAACTGTCAAAAACTCGCCATGAGTTTTCAGCATTTCTCTTAAATTCACCACAGCTTTTCAAAATGTCTAAAACTCACCATGACACTAACTTGACATTAAAGAGACTAACGACTGTTAATATATTATCATTTTAACCTTCATAGAAAAATATAAAATATATACATATAGTTTAATATTTAGATATGAAAAAAAGGAAAAAGTTCAAAAAATATTTTCAAATATAAAATACATAAAAACACAGAAATTGTGAAAAATATAAAAAATTATAGAAATTGCACACAAAATAAAAAGTTATTTTCAAATTATAGAAACTATAGAAATTGTAAAACAAAACCAGAAAATAAAACACTAAAAATTATAGAAAAACACAAAAATTGCAAATAAATAACAAAAAATACAGAAAATTTTATAGATTGTAGAAAATAGAAAAATGTAAAAAAACAGAAATTATAAAAAACAATAGACATTATAAAAAAACACTAAAATGTAAAAAAAGAAAATAAAAAAATGAACCCTTTTCCTCTAACTCGCCATTCAAGGGTGATTTGGTCATAAAAATTGTTATGTGGACACCTCTGTTAAGAAACATTAACGGTGCACTAACGGAAGTGAGTTTTAGAAAATAAAAACATACCGACATGATGAATTTTAGATGTTTTGAAAAGTTGTGAGCTTAAGAGAAATGCTGAAACTCATGGTAAATTTTAGACAATTTCCCTTTTTTTTCAATTAAGGAAATAAAATAGTTTATACAAAGAAAAATAAAAAAATCCAAACAGTCTATATATTCAAATTTGATCCATTATTTAGATTGATCCTATTGATTCAATTCAAAAATCCAATGAGGGGGATATCTAATCTCTTGCAAGCAAAAAATTCTGCTCACATAATATCTCCCCTACATTTATCTTAAATTCATGAAGAATGTGGAGTGACATTGCCAAGCTTTAACAGTGTGTGCAAAGTCCACGATCACGATGTAGAAAAAAAAGAATTATCACTTATCAAATGGATCAATCCAAGAATAAAACCAAGAAAAAAAAAGGAGAATTTGGAGGGTTTGGAGATTTAACAGGACACACAAAGGCGATGTAGCTCCTGCTCGTTCTTCGTCATCCCTCTACCGAGAAACATAGGCGCTTTGATTTTTGGAGGGTCATTAACTAAAACGTAAAACCTGACTCGTTATTAATAGAAGAACAAAGATGAATTGTGGGATCTGCTTTTATTGTCAACGGTCATTTGCTTTCACATGTTATTTCACATTTTCTTTTAACCTAAATTTTGTTTTGGGGTAAAGTCCCCTGAACTTTTGGATTCCAGCACTGTATTATTTTTAGTTAACGTGAAAATTCTGGCACCATTAACATCATGAAATATTCCTTTACATTTTGCTTTTAGAATGCTTTGTGTTTGAGAATGGTTGTTTTCATCATTTTGGTATTTATTGCTTTTCATCCATAAAATCTCAAATAAACAATTTAGTAATTTTACTTTCACCGTCAACATCAATAGTAGGGATGGTACAACATCAATAGTAGGGATGCAAATGGATCAGACCAATTTGGATAGGGGTATATCCAAATCCAATCCAAGAATATTAAATCTTATAGGAATCAGGCCATAGGGGTGATTTGAATTTGATCCTTTATTTTTTTAAATAGACCTTATTTTTCAATCCGATACAATTCAAAATTAAGGACAAAAAAAGCATCCAAATCCAGTAAAACAGAATCAAATTCAAATTTAAATCGAATCATGATGCAATCCATTTATACCCCTGATAACAAGTTAGGGGGCAAAGTACCTAAATCGAGAAACTTGGGGTCCATATCACAAAACAAATTTTCTGGGGAAAGTGTTACAACCCCTAGAGTGCAGGGTTTGGATGCACAAGGAAAAACACACTTCTGGTAACTGCCTTTTTACTTTTGAAAACACATTAATATTGAACGCGAATGGCGATAGTTCCATACATGGCTGCCTTCATACTTCCAGAGGCAACTTTTTTCACAATAATAAGTTTACAAATAACTTGGGTTCATTTTTTCAAACATTTTCATTAGTATAATGTGTCTTACTTTTTATTGCTTGTGCGTGGCCCAAGCCATACCTGATTAAAAACTAAAAAGTTGAAAGAAAAAAACATTTACATTTTGGCATTTTTTCAATGTTTCTTTAAATGTTCTCATTGGTTGAATTTAAGGCTGTGTTTGTAATTGGAAATAAATTTTGCACCAGGTTCATTTTTACATCCATTTGTTTGTAACTATGATTTGTGCTTGTACCAGATGCTCCATTAGCAATGCAAATTTTGCATCTGAAAAGCTGATGCAAAATTTACATCACTTGCTCTTACCTTAAACCTTTTATATAAAGTGAGGAGTGAGGACCACATCAATTTGCATTCCTATGCATTGACACCAGTGCAAATGAAATCCAAACTGCAACCAAACAGCCTGAAGATTAAAATATTTTTACAATTTGACATCATATACAAACAAGATGTTTAACTTAAATTTCACATTTGAACGCTTTATTTAGAAGGTTTCACGCCCAACGATATTCTTGGCCCAACTTGTAACTGGGATAGGGTTGTTTGTTGGGTAGGTGACAATGCTTGGCAGGCCTTCGGGCTAGTCCAGTCTAACATTATTACATATTTATACACTAGTAAACATGTATGTGCATTTTACACTTGATAGTATCTCCAAAACAAAACTATTTACAATTCATGAACAGTTTTTGAACAGCTATAAGTAGACAATTTCTTAACTGTCATAAGTGGACAGTTTTTGAACAGTTATAAATGGGTAATTTCTTAACTGTTATAAGCAAACAGTTTTTAGAGTGAGAGTAAATGACATATATGCTCTTTTTATACCCATTGTACGTTGCTTAGATAAGGGGTAAAAATGTCTAATGAAAAGTCCAGAAAATGGGGCTATTTGCTCTTTTATTAGTAGTATAGACACTGCTGAGTTGGCCCAAACCCAACAAGTTATTAGTACTCACTCAGCCCTGACATTTGCACAAAACCCATCTGACAACAATCGTTTTGCAGAGCAAATTTGTGCAAATCTGGACTGAATACAAATTTTGCACCCAGTACAGTTTTATATCCATTTATTTGTAAATGTAATCTGCACTCTTACAGTCTTCCCTGATGCGGAATTTACATTTTTTTACTCTCATTTGCACTGACCGTGCCCATTTTGCATCCTAAAAACTGATGCACAATTTGCACAACTTCTTCCCTTCTACCTCAATTCTCTCGTATGAAATGGAGGACCGCATCATCTTGCTTCCTACCTCAACCGTCAATCCCAAACAAATAACTCTCCGCTATCTCCATTCTCTTTTATATAAGATGAGGGCCGCATCATTTTACTTCCTACAAACAAATAAGACAGTCAAATCCGAGCAAATCAGAATTTATACTTAGCTAAATTCGCATACATTTACACTGCAAAGAAACTGAGCATAGGTTTATTCAGGTCAGGAATCCCCCCAACCTATGGCTAATCAAAAATCTGTTTGAACTTTAAACATTTGTACGTGTATGTGTATGTGTTTTATTAGTACTGTTTTAACTAGCTATGTTTATTTTACGAGAAATAGAAAGTTGAGGGAAAATACTTCTGACGGTCAGGTAGGGCTGCAAATGGTATTCCTTTGTCTAAATTCTAATTCAATCCCATTAAAGGTGATCCAAATGTGATCCGTTTATAATCATATCAAATATGGATTCAATCCCACTGGCACTGGCAACTACTACTCTAGCATCAAGACTTTTGGCCTGCAAGTGATTAACACAATAGAGGCAAAATTTTGTGATCCCCCCTGCCACTGGACATGATCATTTCTTCCCCAAAGACATGATCATCCAAATCGCCATTTCTGTAGTCATGGTCTCTATAAACCTTATAGAATGTGTCTAACAGGCCAAAAGAAAAAGAAAAAGAAAAGCATATTCTGAAACCTATTTACAATAATACTTTTTACCTTCAAGTTTCAATGTCCATTTTCTTCACCAACATGTGCCTTGTGGGCTTCAGGTGATCTTATGGCTGTTGAATCTTCAACGTCATGTCTATTTTCAGGAACTACAATTCCATCGGAGAAGATGAAATGATCAGTTGCCCCAAAAATTCTAGAAATTTGCAGAATTACAGTTTGAGATGCAGGCGTTGTTGGAAGTATGTTTGCTGGGAGGGGGGGCAGGCATTCAGGAAGGAATTCTTTCTTGTTGAATGTTGGAGCATAAAGTGCAAGCACAGCACGACAAAATATGAACCTGCAAAAATGAGGACATATTGGTATTCAGCCATAAAAAACCTTTTTTTTGATAGAATGGAATTTAATTCTCTGTGTGGCTGTCTTGTATATCTATTACACCATTGAAAACAATCACTGCTCTGCTATGTCATCTAATTTTTTCTGAAATACATTAAACCATGGCTTTACATGCGAAAATGCAGCATGTGAAACTTCAATGGTTCCTGTGGAAGTGTTGTCCAACTTGGACTGGGCAGAACCGGAAAGCTCACTAGTTTGTGGTTTAACAGGTCAACTGGCCTGATAGATCGTTCAGACCATGGGAAGCATACCTAGAATGATCTGCAATATAATTATATATGCACCAATAATTTTAATTTTAAAAATGCTGATTTTTGGTGCAACAATATTTTATATTTTATGTATCTTATAGTAGGTTTCAGAGAAATAATGGATTACATGCTGGAGACCTCTTTTTAAAAGCAAAATCTGGTGAAGAAACCTGTTGTACCAACCCAACCTTTTCTAATTTTGGGTTGGGTTGGGTTGGGTTGGGTTGGGTTAAAGATTGAAAAAGTATAGATTGGGTTGGCTGCACCAGTTGAAGTTCAGGATGATGTAAATGCAGTTGCTCCGCAGGGGGGGGGGGCAGTCTTAGGCCTGCCTACCCACTGAAACTCGTCAAAAACCCAAAAGACCCTTATTTAGAGTATTGATGACCTGCTGATACAGGCCAATATGTTGTAAAATTTCCTTGCCTAGAATCACCTACATCCTTTACTGTGTCAGAAATAACAGTATTCCTTAGAGTACAGATACACGGTCTCCTTGAATTAAAATCTAGCAAAAGGATCCAATAATTACCTTAAAAGAAGTCGTCTTAAGAATGGATCAGACAGGATTTGTGCCCAAACAGGATGCAGTGTGTCTGATGTTGCCAAAGTTGATCCCCAGTCGTTTGATGATGAAGCAAGCAATTTCTCAGCCTTGTAATACACATCCTGTGCAATTTCTCAAAACAAATTCACCAAAAGAGGTTAAGGAAACTTTTTGCTGTACTTGTATAAAAAAGGCCACAGATACCATTACCCAATATTGGTGCTCTATCCAGGGTATTGGGAGGGCTGACCTAACCTTTGGCATTTTTGGCACACAATGGACACTCTCAGACTAGAATCCACATTACTCGTCAGCCCCAGCATACTAGTAACTACCATTCACCAATACGATGTGACAGAAGGAATACCACAAAGTCAAATTTCAACTTAAGATAACTCACCATTTCAATGTTAGTGCCTGAAAAACCAAGCAAGAGACAGAATGCCTGCAAAGGAGCTGTGAGGAACATGGTGAACTGGCTTCCACTTGGATGACGAGAAGAATCAACAACAGTAGCAGCAGAAGGAGATGGAGTGCTAGGAGAGAGAAGTATTGCAGCGGGTTCTCCTTTATCTGCTTCATGTATAGCCTGCACAAGTTTTAAAGCAAGAATAACCTATATTACATAAATATAACCATATTTAGACCTTTACACACACAAAAAAAAAACACTTGAAAGACCATTCTAAAGATTTACATCTTCCATTAAATAAATTGTGGTTAGCCAATCATGAAATCACCATTTCCATCACCTTCTTGAGAACCTCCTCTCATGTACTTTGTCTCCCCTCAAAAAAAAAAAAAAAAAAAAAAAATCTAGGATTCTTTCACGGTTTCACCCCATACTGCCTTGAAGATAGCAACCAGAACAGTGCTCCACACCACTCTACCCACTTTGCCCAAACCTTTCAAGTGACTAGCTGTAATAAAACCCTTCACATAACTCCAATTCAACATTTTACTCCATATCCAATAAGCAAGGTCACAATGCAACAAAAGGTGATTAGCAGACTCCTCACTTTTGCTGCACAAAACAACCCCTCATCATCCACCTCTACACCTCTTCTGATCAGATTATCTCTAGTCAAGATCTTGTTCAGCACAGCAAATCAAACAAAGGAAGACAATTTAGATGGCATATTTTTGTTCCATATTTTATCGTTTGGAAAATCAATATTCTCCTCCCTTGACAAACTGCTATAAAAATATTTAATAGTAAGTTTATTGATTCTCAATGTCCCATAACCTTTTATCCTCTCTTGCCCCACTTATCCTCATGTTGTACAATATTTTCAGCATACTAATTAGGGAATTCACATTCAAGTCATTTAAATTTATATGGAATTGAGGGTTCCAAATTCTGCATCCATTTTGCATTTTCATACACTTGGATACTGTTGCATTTTTGTTCAGAGCAATCTTCCAATAAGAGGTCCAACCACAGTACCACACGCCAACAATCCTTCCAAAAAAAGACTCTGCCCACTGACAACTTCGTACTTCAGACCTTCATAAAAAGGGATAAACTTTCTGAATTTCCTTTCACACTGAACATCCATAATAGGTTTCTACTACCTTTGTATACCAATTTCTGTTTTAAGATAGGCCCTTTAGAGTACAATACCCCAAGTTGTCATGTGGGCGGTAATGTAGCTTACCCTCCATTCTGGGCTGGCAGCCTAAGATTCCACATAATTCTTTTTTTTAACCACAGCACTATTTGTATATATTTCTACTTGAGGGCGATCGCTTTTTCTGTTTTATTAGGAGCCCTTTTTCTGTCTCTAGCCTAATTGTGTATAGTTTCTCACTATACATGACCCATTCTTTTGATAGTTACTCCTAGTTGTGACAACATTGTAAGAGAATGATCTATTATCTATAAACAGAAAAAGTGCTTGCACTATTCTGATGAAAATATTTCTTCTTGAGTTTTACCAACCTTCTTTGTGTTTGTTCCTAGAAACTGATTGAGGCTTGCCAGCAATTGAATCCTAACTTGTATAATTTCAATAATCAACTTCAATAGTCTGGTCTCCGTTCTGGAAATCTTCTTTCTAGATGAAGAAGCCCAGTTTCCACAGGTATCATCCAATTCAACCATTTGACTAGTTCAAATGAAAAATGTAAAAAAAATAAATAAATAGGAAACATTCAATAATGTCTTTTAAAGCTGCTTTATATTAAAGTAAGTATAAAACAATAGATATTATGAGATATGAAAAGCATTTATACATTAATTTGACCAAGTCAACATTTACTTGTACTAGGTCACAGGTAAAATCTAATTCAACCATTTGACTAGTTCAAATACAAAATGTAAACAAAAAAAAAAAGAAAGGAAAAGATAAAAAAGGAAACATTCAAGAATGTCTTTTAAAGTTAAAACAACAAGGTATGAAAAACATTTATCATTTATTTGTACTAGGTTCAACCAAGCAAACATTTCTGAGAACCAGGCAGCCTAAAAATCATTTTGGATGCCAGTTCCCAGTACTGACAAGCCAACCACCTAGTCTGGTGTGAGTCTGACAACACTGGTTCTGAATCCAAATAATTAGCATTTCATCATCAAGATAATAACTTGCCCATCTGATGAACGCCAATTACAGGATTCACAAGTCCAACAACAAGAAAATTTATATATCTGCAGAAAACAAAAATTGTAGGACTAAAAAACAGATAAATTAGAGATGAGGAACCTGCCTTGAATGCTTGACTGCTATCACTGTCAACAATAAAAAAAGAGGCCTTCTTGTGAATGGAATTAAGTCACAAGGATAGAGACAGTTCAAACCTGTAGAAAAGATGACCTTGATGTTAAAATCTAGATTAAAAGTAACCTCATGGATTAAATAAGGGCTAATTGATATGCAATGCATCATTGATACAAGATTGTGAAAACAATATCAAGAAAGTAAAAACAATTCCGGATGATCATTTTTTTGATCAATTCCAGATGATCATAACAAAAGTATTAAATGGAGATTTATAGGAATACCTCCATTCCCACGAGTGCCCATACGCAAAAACCCAGCATTGCTGTTCTCATGATTTTCCTTGTTTTGGCAAGGTGAAAGGGCCTGGGCGTCACATGGAGAACCCGGTAGAGAAGTAGATTGTGCATCAGAAGCCATTTCATTAGAGGATCCCATATCATAACTGTTTGTAGTAGCATTAGAAGTTGATGGCAAAGAAAAAGTCCGTACACCCTTTCCTGATGTATTTTGATTGATGAAAGAGCATGAAATCTCAACATCCTGAACAAAAGATACATGAGAGAATAAACTGATTGAAAGACTGCATACCTGATGAAGATAGATAAATTAAAAGTATTCCATCAGGAGGAAGATCCTCACATATCGTGGCAAGAACCTGCCAATAAAAAAAAAGTCCAAGTAAATCCTATGTACTGATTGAGATGCTGACACAAGCATCTTTAATATTCAGTTGACATTTTTTTTTTCTTTTCCATGTCTCTTTTTTTTTGGATTTCTAAAAAAATTTCTCTTTATTATTTTTTGAAGAGCAGGAAGTCCAGTGTTAACATTTTTTTAGATAATATATTTATTAATCATGAACCAATGTACTTTATGAAAATGTATGACAATTACAAACCAACCACAGACATTCTTTACATGTTCACACATGTGAATTATAATCAGAGGTATATTTTCAGTGACATGGAAATATCTTAAAAGGGAAATAACAAAAAAAAGGACAGGAAGCAGAAATTTAAGTATAATAGAGAACAAAAGTCAAGAAACAATTATTTATCATTTCTTATCAGCATTATTTATCATTCATCTATGCACGTTGTGTGTGGCACATTGAGTATGACTAGAGGATAGTTAAAGGAGATTATAGTTTATCCAATCCCACATGGTGATTTATGATGGCTAGCTATTCTCAACAAACACAGGTAGTATCTAGAGCCTGGGAGCTGAACAGAGAAATAAGACTGAACTTTGATAGTTGTTCCATTGGAAATCTAGGATAATCGAGATTCTGGGGTCAGGGGTACCTTTTTGGTAATGTGAATAGTTGGGTTAGTCAGTCAAGGATTAGCAGCCTATGTTACCCAGAAACAGGAAGGGCACAGCTGGATATAGTATCAAATATGAAATTTACACTAAAAGTTGAAGTATCCAACACAATACAGCACCCTTGTACAGGTATTTGGGTATCATAGTAGGGTCAAGGGTTGGGACAGACCAGGGTACGACACCACTGGCCATACAGGAGAAGCTGCAGTTCCATCAGTTTGGTCCCACATCTCCACTATGAGAGTGATGCCGAGCAACCATCTCAATTACTGGGTCTTTGGCTGGAGCTGGAGGTTTTCTCAGAGGCTATAAAGAGAATTTTCAATGAGATATTCAGGATCAGTAGGAAGTGGGAATTCCTTGAGGGTGGAGGTTCTTGCACTTCTTCAAAGGGTTCAACTTAGCTGTTAATGTAGGATGGAAGTATTGAACAAGATTGTTGTTGGTCAGGATTGTCAAGCGATTATCAGTTGGTTGATTGGTTCCTTTCAAGGATGAATGGGCCTTGGACACTAGATTTGCAATCAGGGAAGTCAAAGCCTTAACATCTAATCAGAAAACAGTTAAGCCAACAGTCTAGCAATGGAGGTAAATAAAAATACCTCAGAATAGGTAATGCCAGGCATAGGGAAAAAGTTTGGCCCTGTTTGGCACGACTTTCCGCATGGTCTGTCAGCTATTTACAAGCCCGGCAGGCCCCAATTCAGTCTTTTCCCGTTTGGTTCATGGTAGATCTAGCCACCAAAAGCCGACGCGCCGAAAAGACGCGAGAAGCCCAAAACAGGCGATTTTCGGGAAGCTCCAAATGGAGCTTTTGCGCTTTTATTTTATTTTATTTTTTATTTTATTCGTCTTCATGCGGAAAGACACACCTTAACCAAACGGGCTTCAGGCTGCTCAGATCTTAATGCAAAAGCTCAATGCGTCTTTTGACTGTCAGAGCTACCAGAAGATCTTCCCAAAAAGACTTGCCAAACTGCCCCTTTGTAATTTTCTGACATATAGTCTTTGATATGGTGAAGCAGAGTTGGGTTAGACTACAAATCCAATCGCTCAACCTTATGGAACAAGCTGCTGGAAGGGCATTATGAAGCATGCCTATTCCTTTGGTAAAAAGTGTAGGCCATAATAAGTGAAGCAGAGAGCTTACTAGCAAATTGTTGTTCTCTATAAAAGGAATTTAGTGGTGTCTTGTTTCAGCATTATGTAATCAGTGGGGTCAAACTGCTGACTTTTACAAAAACAAAAAAATAAACTTTTTTGTAAATGCTGTGTATAACACACAATGGTGTCACCCCCTCATCTCATTGGGGTCTCTTTTGTAATCTTGGAGGTTCCCCTTCCTACGATAATACAATGTTCTTTTTTATGATGAGTTTCAATAATACAATGTTTATGCTTACCTTTCAAAAAAATAATTAAATTTGTACTACTTACCACATAAAATTGGGTGCAAGGTGTTCCATGTAGGTTTCTTCTTTATCATTAACCATTTGCAATTGTTTCTGGTCCATGTACAATGATTTGGTTCTATGAGAACAATATTGTAAACACTAATCATAAATTTATAAACAGATTCATCTAGAAGACAAACTTGTAAACTTGGACACAAGGTGTCCTATGTAAGTTGCTTCTTTATCATTAATTATAGTTACAATTGTTTCTGGCGCTGATAAACAAAAAGGTTTCTGGCCCATATATAAACTATGTGGTTCTCTGGAGAAAACATTGTAATGCCAATCATATATACTTATAAACAGATTCATCTAGAACTCAAACTCATAAATTCAAAGGCTATCACATGTTATATATATATATATATATAACACCAAGCAATGGCAAAATGTCCCTGAAAGAACAATCATCATGTCATACTTACTGCAAGAAAATGGGTAACAGATGGATGATACAAAATGGCCTTTCGTGGGTTTGGTTCCAACGATTGGTCCCTTATGTCTTGCAAATAGTTCATCCGATTAGGCCCTGAGCCTCCATTCTGGCCAATGCTAGTAGCATTCCCGCTGGCAAGAGTTCCACTTGTCTGATAGAAAGAACCACTAGGTTCCCACTCCAGACACTGGAGCATTCTAAATACGTCCAAGGTAAGCTCCGTGAACTTGACCTGATTGAAAGAGGGAAAGAAAGATTAAAAAAAAAAATGAACAGTGTACCAGATTAACAACATTTAAGCAAATATAAGAGAAAGGCGGAAAGCCATGAATTCCAAAAGCATAATATGAGAAGAGTAGCCTTTAACCAGTGATAGACTATGAATTAATGAAAGTTTTACTTTGAGACTTTAAAGACAAGAAAACATGTGTGTTAACCAACCTCATTGTGATGATAGCTACTCAGTATTGCATCTCGCAATTTTAGATTTCTCTTGCCCTCTAAGGAAGCAACATGTGGTAAAGAATCTGGAGGTGTGTCAATCACTAAACTATATCTTAAAGGCCTTATGTTCATAAAAGCTGTGTCAGCTCTTAGAAACCTAACTATTTCTTGAACCACCTGCTTCCACTCTTTAAAGTCGGCATCCTGGAAGTTCCTCTTGTAGTCGTCTACAGACATCTTTAGCTGATTGACCAGTTGGTGCACCATTTCTCTCCGATTCAAAATCAAACAAACGATCAAGAACCTGGCGATGCACCTCAACTGCTTATTGGCGGAGTTGAGCTCCTGCAATGAACCATCCTTGAAATACTCCCTGCTCAAGATAGCTTCATAGAAGATATAAGCCTCCGACAGATAACTGGCCTCGCTTGTTCTGAGATAGTGACCGTAATAAAGTTGAGCAATGCGAGACGCAATCTCGCCAATCTCCCATCTCCTGAGCCCCGCTTCGACAAGCTTCTGCCGATGCTCCTGTTGAAATTTCCAAAGTTCCGTGTAGACCTTAAAGACCTTATTGAAATAAGTGTCATACCTGGTACAGAAATAGGATCACAAGGTTACTCGAATTCAAATATGTAAAACAAATAAGCGAGAAAGGAGCGATGAGAGAGGTCGCACCTGTTCCGACCATAGCAAGGCAAATCCCTAACCCTAGAGAACTTCTTATCGGCTTTGTCCACCAGAAACCAGTAAGCTTCGCTGACCGGAATGTTGCTTTGGGCCATCAATCTTTGGTTCTGATACGAACTCGGGTACACCCGCGCGAAATTCCCGTCTAACTCCTGCTAATCGATTTCTGGAAAGGTCATTCCTGGAACGAGTTCCAGAAAGAGATCGAGCATTGAATATTCCTGGTTTTGAGATTGATCAGCCAGAAATTCATCAATCATCGTAAGACATTTCCTCGAGCATTTTAACCGAATCGACCATCTTAAAAAGCGAGGGAATGTAAAACTTGTCACGGAAATATTGAAAAAGAATCCTGAAAAATCCTGTTAGAATGAGGTTGGAATGTTCAAGGTGAATGTCAGGTGCAGTCTGGAGGATGCAATCGTCAGTTTTTTTTTTTTCTCAGGCTGAAGACGAGAAAGGGAAATAGTTAGACTTGAGTTGAGACTTGAGATGATGGAATGCGGATTTGAAATGAAGACTAATCGCAATTTAATTATGAGCTCTCAGAGTCCGGCGAGTACGAATTCATCGCATACTCGACTCTCCACACGACCACACAATTGCAAGGAATTGGGATCTGTTCTTGACAGAACACGCCTCACACCAACCTTACACATCCACATCCCACCCTGAATTGGGAACATCTCCCCAGATAATAAAAATGAGTATGGGAGATGTTTCCCGATGTGCGGCCAGAAAATCCTCTGAGATCCGGACTCATTGAAAGGGATGCAAACGGATTTAATTCTAGGGGATCGGCTTCGGTCAAGGGAAGTCCGTGTTCACACCGTCCCAACAGCATCTTGCATCGGGAATCGCTACGAAGTAAAGAACATAATTAGGGAGATATTGGCAATGCAAGGAAGGATGCATAGGCCGGCTGCTCGAAAGTCAGACTCCTAATTTAGGGACGACAATTTTGTAGTAACTAGTAAATGTGCAAGTGGCATTATATCCAAGATAAAATTATGTAAGTGAGAGTAAAAGATATGTATGCCATCTTTATGCCTATTCTATCTTTACACAAGGGTAGAAAACATCCAATGAAAATTCAATATAGAAGAGGGACATTTACTCTTTTAGGTAGTATAAATATAGATTAGGGTCCCCAACCAAACCGTTTATCAAAATCATACACTATCTCAAACAGGTTTAGGATTTTAGACTAAATGTCTTTAAAGCTGTAATAATTATTTTAAGAAATGTATTTTTTTTCTGAATTATGAATTTAAAGAATGTTATTGTGAAATATTGAGCTTTAAAATTTGATAATTGACCATTTAGACCCTAATATGTGAAAGGTTGTTTAAATATTTAACAAATTAATTAAGTTAATAATCCAATTCGAGCTTGACCCGACCCGATTCCTAGATCTAATTATTAGTAAATAATTGAATAAATGAGCATTTAATAAATAGTAAATATTACTTATAAAATGGTTTTATTATTTTAGTATTTTTATTAATGTGTTAATATTTAATATTGTTTCTAGTATTTTATCATTAATTTTATTATTTTTTGTTAATATCATTGTTTTGATAATATTATTGAAAAAATTGGTATGATCTATACATTAAGGTTTAAGATTAAAGAGTGAACCAAACGCTCCTAAAGTGCAGGTTTATTGTGCACTTTAAGATTTCAGCATTTAGCCCAACATGTTGTTCTAAAATCTAAAGTTTGACTTCTGAAAAAGTAGCAATTGACTATTTTGACTGGACGTGTGAGAAACATTGTTTTAAATTTTACAAATCAATTAAGCAATTTATTCCTATATAGTACTACTACTACTACTAATAATAATAATGACAAATTATTATTATTTTTCATAGAAATTATTAAATAATTAATAATTATTATTATGGAGTTGATAAAAATATAAATAATTAAATATTTTTAAAGAACTAAGCAATTATTAATTAAATAATTAATAAATATTTTAACAAAAATAATTATATAATTATTAGTTAATTAATTAATTAATTGCATATTAATAATTAATAATTATGCATTTTACAATTAATTAATTAAAATAATGAATAATAAAATAAATATTACTATATAATAAATAATTAAATAACATACATAGGGTTTTCAAATTGTAGCATACACAAAAGGAGAAAGCTTTTGGGGGTACTTTTTGGAAAGTTAAAAAGAAATCATGAGAAAATAACTGATGGATTAGACGTTAAGGCTGAAATTCAAAAATGCAACTGAACGCTCTAATTTCCTTTTAAAATGCATGAATGCTTTTCAAAATTCAATGTTAAGAAGCAACGAACAAATTAGGGGTATGCTTTTCAACATTCAACATTCAACTTTAACCACAAAGCCATTTGTTATTTCATGTTAATATGTGTAATAAAATATTTTTTATTAAACTTAATGTTTACATGCAAATAAAACAACATGCATTTATTTTCAAAAACTTCAATTATAAATTAAAAAGAACAATATTCAAAATCAGTATTTTATAAATCAATGGAATAAATAATTTATAAAATCCACACACACACACACACACACACACACACACACACACACACACACACACACACATATATATATATATATATATATATATATATATATATCAAAAAAGAATTTTAATTTCAAAATGTATACAAATAAAATATTCATAATAGAATAATTATTTTAATACTTAAATTTTACAAATTTTCATATGGTATATATCTTAAATTTTTATAAATTATTAATTAATATTTTAATTGCATTAAATAACAATGTTTTTATTATTTACAAAATAAAAGTATTGTTTACAAAGTATTTGAAAATATAATATAAATTGAATCTATCAAATCCATTAATCTACATTTTATATAAAAAATAATTTTTAACTTCAAAATTTTATAAAAATAAAATATTAATAATGGAATAATTATTTTAGTAATTAAAATTTATGAATTTTTATATGATATGCATTTTCAAAATTTTAATAGATTTGATATATTTTAAGTTAAGATTATATATTTTTATAAATTATTAATTGATATTTTAATTTACATTTATAATAACATATTTATTGTTTACAAAAATATAAATATTATTTATCAAACATTTAAGAATTAATTTTTTGGTTGAGTTTTTTGTTAATGTTAAAAAATAAAAGTAGTAAATTAGAAAAAATGACATAATAATTTAAATATAATAGTTGCATATGCTTTATGCCTTACACTTTAATAGATAATAAAATAATATTGGCTTTTTGCATGTATTAATTTATAAAAATCTTTATAATATTTGCCTTGGACTCTTGATTGAAGCATTATTAATAAAATTGTATAATATCTACATGTTCTATTATATTAGTTATAATATATTTCTTCATATGTATGTATATATATATATATATTTAAATATACAATTCCTATATATTTATATATTATTTATAGTTGTTTTGACATTAAACTTAATGCCATTAATATATTTATGGAATTTGTATGCATTTTCTTAGAGTATCCAAGTGTTTCCATGTTTTTTTGTCCGTACCCATGCACTTCCCAAGCGTATCCGTATCCAAGTTGCCCGATACGATACCCAATATTGATACTTTAATCCTTGGATAGAAGAGACACTTAACCAATAAGTACTTATTTTATGAAGGAAGTGAAATGCATGACTATTATTTGATACTATACCTTTCTTGGTTTCCAATGATGACAATTTGTTTCTTACTTGAGTTCCATCTTTGGATGAAATAAAGTCAACTGTCTTCTTTATGAACCCTAAAAGTGCCCATGGGCATGATGGTTTTGGTGGAAGTTTCTTCACTCATTGTTGGGATATTGTTAGAAGAGATGTTTGTAATTCCATTAGAGAAATTTTTTACACTAAATCTCTCCCTAGATATTATATTTCCATTTTATTGTATTGATCCCAAAGAATGATGCCCCTAAGAGTTTTTTGGATTACCGGCCTATAAGTTTATGCAATTTTTGCTACAAGGTTTATGCTAAATTTTTCACAAAAATGCTTTCAACTATCTTATCAAGGTTAATCTCCTTGGAGCAAGGTGCTTTTATTAAAGGAAGGAGCATTGGTGATAATATTGGCATTGTTTAGGAAATGGCTATTGAAATTACTAGAAAATCAAGGCGTGGTAATGTTATGTTCAAATTGGACATGGAAAAGACTTAAGATAGGATGAATTGGAATTTTATATTCACTATCCTTCATAAATCTGGTTTCAATAGCATATGGATTAATTTGGTGAGGCTCTGCATTTGTATGTGTTGGTTCTCTGTGATGATCAATGGTTCTCCAGAAGGATACTTTCACTCTACAAGGGGCTTGAGACAAGGTGACCCTATCTCTCCTAGTATTTTTATCCATGTTGAGAAAGTGCTAAGTAGAGGCCTTCATGCTATTTATAGAAATGCTTAGGTTCCTTACTATGCTCTTTGAAGGAGTTGTATGCCTATTTCTCATAGTCTTTTTGCAGACGATATAATGATCTTTTCTAGAGGAGAGAAATGAGGCCTTATAATCTCAAGTCTTTTCTTTCTATGTATGAAAAAGTTTCTAGTCAACTAGTAAGTAAAAAGAAATCTTGCTTTATAGTGCACTAAAAAATGCATAGTTTGACAATCAATATGATCAAGAATGTCACCAGATTTAAGTAAAAGCAATTTCCTTTTACATATCTTGGAGCTCCTATTGGTTTCGAAAGGTTGAAAATTGTTGATGTTGAGCCTTTAGTGATGAAAATTAAAAGTAAACTTGAAGAGTGGAAAGGAAAGTTACTGTCTTCAGGAGGTTGGTTGATTCTAATAAAACATGTTCTCCAATCAATGCCGATACGTATTCTTAGTGTGGTTTCACATCCTAAAGCAGTTATAAACAAAACTCATTCTATTTTTTCTAAATTTTTGTGGGGAGACACTGTTCATGGAAACAAAATGCATTGGATTGGTTGGGCCAAAATTTGTAAACTTCTTAAGGAGGGGGGTCCTGGTATCAAATCTCTTTATGATATATTAAAAGTTGTTATGCTTAAAGTATAGTTTAGACTTATTCAGAAGAGTAGCATTTGGGCTAACTTCATATATTCCAAATATGTTAAATCAACCCCTCATGTTCTTCTTTCAAAACCAAGAGTTAGTTCAAGATTTTGGAAAAATATGTTTGAATTAAAAGACACAGCTCTTCTTCATTGTCAATGGTTGAGTGGGAAAGGTGAATTTCATTTTGGTATGATAATTGGACTGATCTTTGCCCTCTTATTTTTGAATTAGATAATGAGCAGGTTCAAGATTTCAATGTCAACCAAGTTTTAAGTGTTAATGGTGATTGGTGCTTTGAGTTGATTGATTCTATTCCTCAATTCATTGTGATTTAGCTAAAAATTTGAAAGTCACTCTCAATGATGAAGATGATAAGCTCATTTGGAACATAAACCCAAATGGTGGTTTTTCTGTTTCTTTAGTTTGGAATCTCATTAGGATCCATGATAATGTTGTAAGTTGGTTTCAGTATATTTGGAAAGTGGGCCTTCCTACTAAAGTATCCATTTTTGTTTGTAAGTTGGTGCATTACCTCTTGATGATGTGATTATGAAGAAAGGGATCCGGCTAGCTTCCAAATGTTGTTGTTGCAGTGGCTTTTAAAGTATGGAGATATTATAGTGGCCACTTCAATGTTCCAATAATTTATATGTGGAGGAATCTTGCTAACAATGACTCTCAAGTTCATCATTTCTTTAAAATCCTCCCCTCGATTATAATATGGTTGATATGGAAAGAAAAATGCAGTTGAAGATTTGAAGGGAAAGGAGCCCCTGCACCAACAATCATTAGAAGGAACAACAAGTGCCTTATGAATTTAAACTTGATTCGTGCAAGCCCATCCTCTAAAAGCAACACTTTTATCTTAAATGTTCTTCATATTCCTATCAAGCATGTTAGGAGGATCACTATTCATTGGATATATTGGCAATCCTCATCTATCCTTTTGTTCAACCTAAACGTTGATGGAGCTTTTTGTGGGAATCTGGGTGTAAGCAGAGGAAGTGGTGTTGTGAGAAATGGTTCTGGTGCTTTTCTTTTTTGTTTTTGTAACTACTATGGTGATGGTATTCAATTCTTGCTGAAGATTTGGCTCTTTGCGATGGGCTTAATTTATGTCTATCTAAAGGAATATGGGAGGTAGAATTGGAGCTAGAGTGATAATAAGGCCATGTTTGATTCAATTCTCATTCTTTCTCATTCTTATGTAATGAATAATGTAGAACAGAAATCATTAAGAGTGAAGCAGTAGGAAAATAAAACCATGAAAAATTTTATGACCATCAAACTGTACACATTTTGAAAAAAAAAGTTGAAGTGATGAATCAAATCCTCAAAATCATTTTATTATTATGATGAAGCTTTATCTGGAAATTGAACCACCTTACTAGCTCTAATTTCACTAAAACTAACTATTAGAAACTGCAGATATATTAAACAGACCTAAGCTTATTTGCACAAGAGAATGGAAGTACCCCCAATCTGCTAATATAGGGGATTGTCAACAAAAAAATACTTATATAGGTGCAGCACATGTTGTCCTAAAATGACCTGTCTGATTGCAACGACTACAATGTACAACTCGTTTCACACGTCCACGGTCTTCAGCACGAACTCGCTTCTTTCTTGGACGTCCCAGTGGCCGAAGTGACTTGGGTGGGTTTATGATAATTTCAACAGTCTTGTTTTCTCCATTCTGAGACTCTGATAACTCTTTCCAGAGGCTTTTATCTGGAACAGGATGAATGGTCTGTGAGTATGTTTTGTGATATGCTGCAACTGTGAAACAACTCTCTGTGAAGCGATGAACATTCTGTCTGCAGGAGAGAAGTGCTGCAACAGCATGGGCACAGGGCAAACCATAAATCTGCCAGCCTCGACACAGATAACATCGATTGCGAATATCCACAATATTTGTTCCTTCATGAGAAATAACTTCAAGCTCAGCTTCATTCGCACGGAGCACTTGGTAGGTCCTTGCACGTTCAAGAGCCTCTGAAACACGCCTCCCAGCAGAAGGAACAAGTATTGTTGTCCACTGCATACTTGTTTCACGTCGTTCATTAAACCAAGTCATTAGCTGCCGCTGAAAAAATATTGCTACGAACCAAGCTTTTTTTCCCAAAAAATGATTTTTTTTTATAGCAAGAATGAGAGTAAATTTGGTTACAAATTTCATTCTCATTCATTTTTTCATTAATCAAAATAATATTATAAGGGTATCAATGGATTGGTTTTGGATTAGACCCCATGTAATCCAAAATCAATTTAGATGGATTGGATGGACCAACAAGTCATATTGGATTGGACTAATTTATTAGATTGGATTGGACCATCTAGTCCATTCGTAATAAAAATTTATATTAGATTGAGTTGGATTAAGCCAATATCTGGTCCATTGATATAAGGTAAGAATATAGGTGCCGATGGACTGAATTTGAGTTGAAACCAATCAATCAAAACGAATTTGAACAGATTGGACAATCTAAACATTGAATTGGGCCAGTCCAAAATGGTCCAAAATATTCATTGGATTGGATTAAACATGGTCCATTTATAATGTACTCACATTGGATTGGATCAGATTGGACCAAATTCAGTCCAATTGACACCCCTACATAGAACACTTGATGGAAAATATATATCATGGAATCATGTGGGCCCCATGTTAATAACACAATATGAAAAAGGACCAAAAAACTTAAGAAGCTTTTGTAGTTTGTTGCATTAAAAATATATATAAAAAATGAAAAGAAGCAATGTATAACATCAAAATGAATAATACAAAAAAGTATAAAATATCTATTAGTTTCATTAAATTTATTTATCAACATGTTGGAAGTCATTCATATCCATGTTTATCGACCAACTGGTTAGCAATATCAATTCTTAACATTTTCATTTTGATCACGAGCACTTAGGCTTTGTTTGTCTACTAAGAAAGGGATGAGAAAAGGGAATCTTCCCGAATGATTATCCCTTTCTTGTGTTTGTTTGTTGGTAATCAGTATTTTGGGATGAGAAACAAGAGAGATGCGGGATCAAAAGAAAACGCTAAGAAAATTGCTCGGGCTTTGTCAGAGCAAGAAGTCGATCATCTCCTCTCCCTCTCCACCACTAACCATCTTCTTCCTGTTATCAGCACCTCGACCACCTCCACCACCGCCGCCGATCATCACCACATCCTCTTGCAGCATCCCAACCATAACCTCCTCTCTGTTCGCTCATTCGCCTACTCCTCAGCAGAGGAGGCTGCTGCTGAGCGTCGCCACTGGAAGTGCCGCCTCTGTATTGAACCCCCACTCCACACCCTCCGCCGAGACCCTAATGCACCACGCCCACGTCTCGACCCTAAATCACCATTGTAGAGCATAACAGAAGAGGGAGACCGACCTTACTCCTCCCAATCGCAGCCAGACGTGGATGCAGGCGACCGACCTTCCCAAAATCAAAAGCAAAGAGAAGAGGGTCTCGACAAAGCCCACCATGCGATGGCGTAAGGTCGGTCGCCCACGTCCTGCGTCGCCGCGTTTGTCTACGACGGTGCCTCTACCACAGCCCGCCATGCGATGGTGTCGTTGGTGAAGAGCGTATTCACAACGATCAGAGAAAAAGGCATCGACAGACTCTTATCTGGAAAAAGGCGTCGTTGGTGAAGGATATTCCGCAAGTCCAGACGTTGAAAATGTTGTTAAATCCTACAACCGAAAGGATTGAACAAATCTTTAACAATATCTGGAAAATAAGATCATTCTATTCTTTTAGTTTGACCGAAGACTCTTATTATTATATTCTTTTTTCCCAACCCCATGTTTTTCCCTCAATGGCTGGAAGCTCAACCATTTTCTCCTATAAATTTTCTTGCAAAACAAACACTAGAGAGTGGAATTTCTAACAAAAATTTTCTCAGCAAACAAACACATTATAACTAACTGAGAAAATAAATTTTCCTCTTCTCATCCCATCCTTTCTCAGTCCAATTTTCTCAGCAATCAAACAAACCCTTAAGTTTAGTGTTTGTGTGCTTGATGATGCAATTGTGTTGCTATCTCTGATAGCTTCTTTATTTTCATATTTTCCGAACAATGAATCTTCTTAATCAAGTAATGTCTCTTGCCTAATGAAATTATAAAGTGTACAACATGCAATGGTTATACGCCTTTGTGTGTTAATACTGTAAGGCTTCATGTGGTTCAAAATTTGAAAACATTCCTTAAACACTCCAAAGCATCGTTCTATTGCATTACAAAATGATGAATGATGAAGGTTAAATAGTTCACAAGCATCATTTAGTCGTCGTCTCACTGTTCTATATTCTTGCAAATGATAATAATCGCCTTTAAATGGGGTGGGAAATCCTATAATGGTGGTGAAACCTAAATCCGCTACATAATATTTACATAAAATATAATAAATACAAACATATAAAATTATGCAGTTTTTTTATTAAATTTTATATTCTATATAATTAAAATTGAACATAAATGTGACATATCCATTACACAAAAATGCATCCATACTACTTGCTTACAAGGAAATTTAAAGATAAATAATTCATCTCAATATACAGACAAAAATAACCATGAACATGGTTTTCCAAAAAAAAAAAAAATCATGAGCATAATCTTATTGAATTAAGATGCATTTGATAACACTATATGCCATTAAAGGTTTCTAATAGCTTTGGAGAACATACAATGTATTAGTCCTAATAAAATCACTAAATGAGTTAAATAATTAGACAAAAGGCCTTACTTAGGAGAAGCACTAAAGGTTTCTGGATACAATCCTAATCATGTTACACTTTACAAAGATTGAATAGAGTCACAATATTGAATAGAAAAGGTAATGACCTCACTTATACATTTACTCACCAACTAGAAAAGGCAACACCGATGCATAACTGTATATAATCATTTGAGCTAGCTACTTAATTACATTGTAGTTAATCTCAGTTTGGAAAGAGTACACATACAAAATACTGTTAAGACTTATCTCAAATTCATCGGTTGTGATAACTCTTATCTCCTCATTCAACTAACAGTCTTGACCGACCAGATTAGCTTTATCTATATTTTGAAGCTTAAATTTGTATTATCATACCGTTGTAAAACAATTTTTCCAAGATGGCAATTGATATCACCCTTTTGGCATGACAAATCATTAATATTTACAACACAGAAGCTGCAAACTTCCAAATTAATGCAGCCTTTAAATTATTTTAAGTCCCTTGTCTCCACCATTCCATGTATTGGAACTATTACTGAATTGATGCTTAAGCATCATGTAGACTATTGGCTTGTTAAGACCTTTTTTTCCTTTTACTTTTTACCTTCAGTTGGCTGATTGAAGAGATCTTGTAACATAGCTATTAGAGGACCATGTGAATTGTGAAAAGTAATTAATTATATGTAAATACAATTTGTTCAAAAATTTGTTTGTATACTAGAAAAATCTGTAGACCATTACATGTTGAAGCTGATAATGAGGAAATAAAACTAACCCCTTTCAAGGGAGAGGTAGGCTTTTCCACTAAAGCAACTACTCAAATTCTGTATGAGATATGTTTGCTTACAAATTTGTACATTTTTTTTTTCACTTTACTAATCAATTCTAGAATGGAGGAATGTTGATAGGCAATGCTTTTGTTTAGGTGCTTCATGTAGGCCATTTTTTTAGAACCTACACCTCATTAAGCAGAGAAGATATCCAACAATCTGGAGCTTCATGCAACTCATAGATCTAAATGGTGAAAAGCAGGTTCATCTTCCATTTCCCTTACAATGTGTGGGAAAAAGGCCTTACTCAATATCAAGATAGAAATGGTGGAACATTTTACTATTTTTAGGGGATTGTAATGCCTGTTTCACTACCAAGGTGATAGGTGACCAGCTTTTTGTGATCATAGATCTAAATGTCTTCACTTGGTAAGTTACTAACATATAGTTGTTGTTTTTTCTTTCCTCGGTTGTGTTCTTTCATGTCTGAAATATCTTTGATGTCCACCTGAAAGTAGAAGCAAACACCAATGATTTTTCTCAAATCTTGATTGAATACCAATGGCTTTTCACCACTTTTGGGATTATTCTTGGTCAAATAGTTCTAGTCAACCCATTTGCTTCTCCCTTGGCATCAATTTTTAGTTTTACTATTTTCAAAGGAAGCGGGGACAAAAAGAAAGTCATCTTTGTTGTCACCAACAAATTGCCTAAAGGCCACAATTTTCAAATACATTCAACCAAGGGGATGCCATAGTACATTCACGTTTGATGCTGCTTGATCCTATGAATGACCAGATTTCTCAGATAAATCAATCACTAAGGACAAGTGACTGCTAATACACCTATATATGCACAAATGAAAGATGGGGTCTGTTTATGATCTTTCTCTCACCTACCACCATGTTTATGCTTCAAATCCTATCTAGCTTTTAGAAGCAAGCTCTTTAACTTCATTGATCCTGTTTTCTTTTCCTTGATGAGGCTGGTAAGTTTGTGTGCTTGAGTTCTGATGCATCAGGCAATTGTATGTGAACATCAACCCTACAAGTCAACAATTCAATGGCACGTAGCATCATTTGCCACTCAACAACATAGGAAGGGTTCTATGTAGGCATCCCCTACTTGCTTGGTGTGCTATTATTTCTACAACCTTCTCTCTTAGGATATTCAAGGACCGCAAGTCACTGGGTTTTGGCTATAAGATGGAATTTGTTATGGCATAGGACAATGGCCCTTCTCTAGACAATAGCTATGGCACACATCTGGATCTCTTCAGTCATCCAACTGAAGGTAAAAAGTAAAAGGGAAAAAGATCTTAACAAGCTAACAATCTTCATGATGCTTAACCATCAATTCAGTAATAGTTCCAATACATGGAATGGTGGAGACAAGGGACTGAAAATAATTTAAAGGCTGCATTTGGAAGTCTGCAGCTTCTGTGTTGCAAGCAATTCTGTGATAATTCTTATCTCCTCAGTCAACTAACAGTCTTTGCACTCTCAAAATCCTAGCATAGCACACTATTCATAGTTAACCATCAAAGTCTAGACTACTCTAGATAACTAAAGGATGCAAAACAATTTTGGCAGTATCATCTTTCTTCTTGGAAAAAATGGCCAATCTAGAAGGTTCAATTAGACTATCTTTTCTCTATAAATAATAGCTACCATTTTTGTTCCCTTATTTTGTTTGGCCATGGAAAGAGCAATATATTACATTATTTAAATAGGAAAATATCCATAGGACAACCAATGAAAAATAGACAAGTTAACCCTAGTCAATAATATTAGTTTCAATCATGAAGAGGGGATATATGATATTTTAACTACCCTCACCAAATTCGTCACATAAATGCTGTAGTTCTTCAACAAGAATAGTCAATGAAAATGCTTTTCACAAAACTAATGCACCTTTCTGATGAAATTCTGGATCCAAATTGTATGGACATAAAATCCAAGACTATTCTCTCATACCACACCAATTGTTCCTTATCCGGTCTTGGTGGCAAGGTTTCTAATTGGGTGAAAATTGCACTCTCTTTAACCACTTGGATCTCTATGATCATTTGAGCACTCTCTGTTTTTTCTAAATGATCATTTGAGCACTCTATGAACAAAAAACAAAGAAAAATACAAATAACTTTTCACAGAGGAGGTAACACATCCAACGCCATGTCTTCCAACAAGGAACTCGAGTAAGTTTGTAAAACGAATCTGGTCAATCCTTTGGATGAAACGTCTTAGCATCATGAAAACAACATATGTAAAATTGACACTGTAATTTTCTCATTTTCAAGTAATTACCTTAATCGATGCTGCTTTCTCTTAATGGTTATAGGACTGATATTGGTGGTCAACCTAAAAGGGGAAAACCAGAGTAAGAAGAAGAAGAAGAAGAAGAGGAGGAGGTATCCATCACATAGAGATGAAGAAGAAGACAAGAAAGAAAAAGAAGAAGAAGAAGAAGAGAGAGAGAGATTACCTTGGTTTTGAGCTCTTTGGATCGATCTTAGCTTTACCTTGTACAGAGAGAGAGGGTCGATCTTTGCTTTAGGACTTCAAAAGATCGAGATCAATCTCAACTTTACCTTGTATAGAGAGAGAGGGGGGGACGAGGGTTTAGTGACTTTAGCCGAGAGGATTCGAGTTTCAAACTTGAACAAAAGAAGAATTGGTAAGATGGGGCATGAAAAATTTTCGTGCCACAAAATATATTAGATTTTTTGCTGAGACCCAAATTTCATTTTGGGAAGAATGAGTCTTGCGGCAAGAAATGATTATCCAAACACCTATATCTCATTCATTTTTGCCCATTCTTTTTCAAAATGGGCAAGAATTAAAAGAATGAAGCCAGTGGCAGTGAATCAAACATGCCTAAATATCTAGTAGAAATCATTCTTGGAAAAATACTAATTGGAAAATACTTTTATGAAAGCACTTTTATAAAAATACTTTTATGAAAGAACTTTTACAATAACATTTTTATAAGATTACTTTTACAAAAATACTTTTATAAAAGTATTTTTACAAAAGCACTTTTAAAAAGTAATTTTATGAAAGCACTTTACAAAAGTAATTTCATAAAAGTGCTTTCATAAAAGCATTTTCTTAAAAATGCTTTCGCAAAAATACTTTTATAAAAATGCTTTCATAAGAGTACTTTAAAGGGGGTTGCCCCTTCACCTGGACTAAACTTAGGTGTTCTAAAAAAAGCTTATTGGTTAGTAGACAGAGGCCACACCAATTGGATTAGAAGTGTTAATGATCTTTTTTTTGAGAGGTGATATGAAATGGGTAATTGGGGATAGTGATACCCCACTGGGGGGGGGGGGGGAGAGTCCTGTCTAGATTTTATGTCTATCCCCTTTGTTCCTTTTATGCAATGTTTAATTATTTATGTAGTTGCCTTTCAAAAATACGTAAACGTATAATCCTTATAGAGTCCTGCAAAAATTGCCCAATAAATCAGAAAAACCAATCATATTAAACATGTTATGTAATTACCAATCACAATAAAACGTTAATAAAGTTAAATATATCACTTGTAATGTCTCGCTTTCCACTAGTTACGTTTTTGTTTTACAGTGCAGTTTTTGCACCATATATTTTGCCATATACCAATTGACCTATAAGATTACACTTGAATTTAGTGATATCTTGAGGTATGTCTTAAGCTTTATGCCTCTCTTTTGAGTTTCAACCGTTACCTCTGGCCTTTTTGAGACCTTGATGTTAACAACTACTCTTTTTAATGATGAGGGAGGGGACCATACAGAATTTCTCTTCCCACCATAAGGACTATGAATGGCTGCCAATTGGATCTTCTCAGCCACTAGATTGCCAGTCAGTTGTGTCCAGCTTTGTAGAGGAATGAAAGAGACGTCCTTTGCCTACCACTATCAGGTCTTTAACCAATTTTGGTGCTAATGATGATCTTTCTAGTTTCTTTGAGGAAAATATGCAGTGCTGCTTAAATGCTAAGGCTCAGTTTCGAAAGAGTACAAATATAAATATGTGGAGTGAAAAATTTTTATATTTTGTATTATTATATATGTATTTGCACTCTTACATATTTATATTTGTACTCCTTCCAAACTAAGCTCAGTTTGGAAGGAGTACAGATACAAATATGTAGAGTATAAAACCTTATATTTTGTATATATTTGTATTTGTACTCCTAAGGCTCAACTAGTGTAAATGCATAAGAGTGCAAATAGGCTGAATGAAAAATTCTGATTTACTTTTGCTTCAAATGCACTTTGGATCTCCTATTCACAAATTGTTGGATCTTCTTCAAATTTGACTTTGCCTTATTTGTTTGTGTGGAGTAAAATAAGAAGCAAAATGATGTTTGTGAGGAAGAGAGCTGGATGGTGTGGTCCCCATTTCATATGAAAGAGAATTGAAGTAGGTGGAAGGTGGTGGAAATTTTGCATTATTTTTGAGATGCAAAATTTGCACTCCCGTTCTCCCAATGAGTAAGAAATTTGGTTCTCTGATTCACAAAAGAGCTAATACTTAAAGGGTAAGTTTTCCAGAAAATCTATAGAACCTTCTTATATGATACCTATAAGATATGACAGTGGAAAAACTTACAATCAATGAACCAGTATGATAAAAGATCAGGTGGTATTCATCAAAATTCATAGGGTGTTTTGATTGGTCAAAGCTCTTTTGTACCATGTTTTTCCAATATCATAGATTTTTTCTTCTTATATATGTATATATTTATTATACTTTGGGCTAAAAAATATAGGTAAATTGTTGAAACCTCCACTGAAGTTTTCAAATTACAATTACCTCCCTTAAACTTTATGACAGTTGTAAGTAGACTAAAATCCTCTAACATGAGGCATGAAAATGTCCAAAATACCCATGCAATTATTTTTTGACCAAAATGTTTATTTTCAAAATTTTCTCTTCATATCAATCACACCTCAAACCCTTACTGTCTCTTTTATGAAATTGATATATTTTCCAAATTTACCCTTTATATCAATTGCTCAAAGGTAAAGCTGAAACCTTAAACATTTTATATTTTGTTGTTCATAACGTTTATATTGTTTTTTTTTTCTTGTAGAAACCAGGCTCAATAGGAACTTAATGGGTATTTTGGACATTTACATGCTTCTTATTATATAGCAGAGGATTCTAATAGAGGGAGTCTCCTTGCCACTGTTAGAAAGTTCAAGGGAGATGATGGCAATTACCAAACTTTGTGGGAGGTTTCAGCAATTTTCCCAAATATTGATCCTAATTAGTACAGTTATCCTTATCTTAATTGATATGTACAGTGTTCTGGTAGACCAACCCATATAGATTAAAGAAAGGTCTCTCTCTCTCCCCGACTGGCAACAATTTGTTTACAGAGCCATCTTAGATCGTCTTTAGGCCCCAAATCCAACCCATATGCTGAATTGGTTCAGAACCGTGCATGGATCCCATGTTTCATTGTGTTAAGGGGTCAACCTTGGAAAATTTATGTAGAATGCGTATTACAATGAACTTTTTTTTTTTTTTTAACTCAAATGTTTGTAGAATAGAAATATGAATTTTGAAATATATGAAAAACTAATCTATTCATAAACAGGTTATATAGAACAATGAATTCGGCAAGTTAAACTCCCCAAATATCTGACCAGGTGGAGATGGACTCTTTGGATTGTTTAACCATTTAGATGGAAACTCTGATCCATCCAGGCTACTGGCAGTTTCTCATTTTAGTTTCCAGATTATATTCAAAACAGAAATTTAATTATGGATCGAAAATCCCTCCAGAGACATTCATCCAAATTGACAAAGCATCATTAATTTCCCCAACTATCTACCATTAATGGTTCCCACCTCTTTGATTTGGTTGAAGGGTTGAATGAAGTTGAAGAGACCCTTTATATATGGTGGGGTCTGGGGACCAACCGACTAAAGATCCCACCATGTAATCTCTAGTCAGACTTTCTAACGCACTAAGAAAGTGGCTCAGTTAGTTTCCTAGCTCATGCGCGCTAAAAGCAAGACAGTATTACTGTAATAGAAGACAGAAGAAGTGACAGAGAAGCTATCATCAGTACAGTAGGCACCCTGTTCTTGGTTCTTGCTCACCAACCAACTATTGAAAATTAAGTACAACACAATACTTAATAACTGAAAAGGAAGTTGGAACATTCTCCAAAACAAAAGACAAAATAAAAACAAAACCGGAAGAACATATATAGTCTCCATTAAAAGACGACAGACATTTAGCATTAATTCAAACGTTCCATGCAAATTAAGGACTCTCAAAGGGGTACCCAAGAGCCCAAGAATCAAGACCATCACACGTAAATACATCGACGAGGCGACGACAAGAAGATAGCATCTTATTTAATTAAGACACCTAATTTCGTTGATAAGTTCTTGCTCACAATATATTTGCACCAATACTCAAAGTTTATTATTACTATCACACTCCTCTTATTTGTAAGGAGAGTGATAACTTGACTGGCCAATTTGAAGCCATTCTCATGGAACGTAGCCACCATGACCTCTTCCTGCACCACTTCCACTTCCATATCCGACTCCATGTTCCCCACCTGCTCCATAACCAGCACCACCTCCGGAGCCACCGCCACCACCGCCGCCATAACCAGCATCATGTTCACCACCAGCTCCATATCCTGAACCTCCACCAGCTCCACTACCACTACCGTGGCCAACTCCATGCTCTCCTCCTGCACCATAGCCAATGCCACCACCTCCCCCACTTCCTCCACCACCTCCATTGCCACCACCATGTTTACTTCCAATGCCATAGCCAGTTCCTCCGGTATTACCGTAATCATCACCACCGCCATTACCACCACCATTGCCATAACCACCTCCATGTTCTCCTGAACCATAGCCACCACTATTGTATCCACCACCATGCTCTCCACCGCCACCGGCACCATAGCCAGCACCACCACCATTGCCGCTACCACTGCCATAGCCACTACCGTGTTCTCCTCCAGCACCATAGCCAGAACCACCACCAGATCCTCCACCACCTCCATAACCCCCGCCGTTCTCTCCACCAGCACCATAGCCACCACCACCACCACTCCCACTACCACTACCATACCCACTCCCATGTTCTGCTCCACCACTATAGCCACCATAGTAAGGTATATAGCCTCCATGCTCTCCACCGGCACCATAGCCAACCCCACCACCACTACCACCACCACCACCATAACCCCCACCATGTTCTCCTCCAGCGCCATAGCCAATGCCACCACCACTACCACTTCCACTGCCGTAGCCGGCACCTCCTTCTCCTCCAGCACCATAGCCAACCCCACCACCACTACCACCACCACCACCATGACCTCCGCCATGTTCTCCTCCAGCACCATAGCCAATGCCACCACCACTACCACTTCCACTACCATAACCGGCACCATGTTCTCCTCCAGCACCATAGCCAGCACCACCACCACCACCACTACCACCACCGCCACCACCACCATAGCCACCTCCATGTTCTCCACCAGCGCCATAACCAGCACCTCCACCTCCACCTCCACCACTACCATACCCTACACCATAACCAGGAAAACCATGTTCTCCCACGCCGGCTCCGTAGCCAGCACCACTGCCAGAGCCTCCACCACCCCCATAGCCTCCTGGAACTCCTCCCCCATAACCAGCACCACCTCCGCCACCGTAGCCCAAGCCACCACCAATGCCATGGCCATTGCCATAGCCAGGATAGCCTGCTCCTTCCTCGAAAGTAAGGAGGGCTCTAGCAGCAGAACATATGCCTACACATAACAAAACAAAGAAAATAACGCTGAAAATTCTACACGTAGCCATAGAAGATGTCTTTAAGTTACAAAACCATGGAATGCGAAAGAAAGACAGGTTCGGTATTTATAAGGAAATATAGGGGGTCCAATACCGCGTTGTTGGCTCCGGACGGGAGTGGTTGAGGCACATGCAGATGGAGATTGTGCTCCCCACTTGTGGCCCAATACTACCAACACACACAATATTCCCCAACTCACGATAGTATACTTACTAAGTGTGATTTTGCTGTCGTCCATATAGGATCTCCATTTTCTTTTTATGCCCAAAGTTTCCATAGCATAGGCCCATCTTTTCCTTGTTATCTAGTTGGTGATTGATGGGGACTTTAGTTGGACCCCGTTCACACTAAAATTTTCTATCTGGATTATGTAACAAGAGGCACTCATGTTTTTATCTCTTAAGCTCATTTTGGAATCAGTACAAATGCAAATATGTACAGAGTAAATATATACAAAATATAAGATTTTACATTCTACATATTTACATTTATACTCCTTCCAAAACTCAGCCTTACTTTCAATGGCAATAATATGTAATTAAATCATGGCTTTGTTGCCCTCTTTGCATCACAGCCCATTTAAATATATATGGGATAAGAATATTTGCTATGAAAAAATATGGGGCCAGATTCATGTGGTCATAGCCCCTTCTCCAATAACACCTATGCCGTGTCTCTTCCCAATTTCTGATATCGTAAAAAAATGATGATTCAAGAGTTTGAGACAACCGTTGCCTAGCAGAATTTGGATTTTTTATTTTCATATAACATAGATGTTAGCAAACATGATTTATGATTTTTCATCCATTTTTAAAAGAATTACACAAATGAAAACGTTACTACATTATGATACAGAAAAACCTTAGAACCAATCAACTGGTATCATGATTTCATGAAATTAAGTGATAATTAGGGTGGTTTTCATCAGGATTCACAGTGAATTTTGATTGGTCAATGTTCTTTCGGCATCATGCATTTTCTCATATAGTGTTTGTGGTTTTCAGCGCAAAGTGGCTGATAGGATGGGTTGGGGCACCGAGGTAGAAAAAGTAAATGGGAAAATCTAGATGATCATAGTATTGGGCCAACCATTTCCCACCACATCATTTTAAGTCCTGTTCTTATTGGGCCAATCAGTCTAAATGGTCATAGAATTGAGATACTCCATGATGATTGGCCCAAATTCAATATTGCCAGTAGTTGTTGGACTACTCTGGCAGAATCCGACGTTTGTGGGGAGAAATGCATATACTTTCACTGCAGGACTCGGGCCTGTAACAACTAACACTTCATCAATATTTTTTTGGGTAAAAATAAAGCATGCCCAGCTCTTCCTCTCCCACTATTATTTTACTTGATTTGCAATGGAATCATCTTTGGTCACAGAAGTACTTATCTCCATCAGTCATACTGTTTTTATGGCGTTGTACACACAATATTCTATCTACGGCTGAGCTGTTATGGAAGCACAATATCCATATTGATATAAGCTGTCCGTTCTGTAATCATTCACAAGACACTATTATATTGTGCACTCCTTATTGTTATGTTCAGCGGTTCAAACAATTTGGCTTGGGTCATGTTTGAATTTCAGAATTGATGATTTGCTAATTACAGATATACCGACGCTTCTCTATTGTTGGTGGCAGCGAGATCTCGACTCAATTATTTGATGGATTGTTATCTATTTCAAGGTGGAATTATTATGAAGCATGGGTGTTTTTTTTTAACAATTGAAAGAGCATCGCCTTCAAAAATAATATGTGTAAATTTAAAGGAATCAACAAGAAGTATGGGTGTTTTTTTTTTTGGATTTTAAGAGGGGGGAAAGTTGGTCAATGGGATTCCCATTGACCAAGAAACCTATGTTCTTTTTTCAGATATATGTGGGGACTAGGGAAAGTTTATTTTTCTGGGTATCACTTACCCGAAAAAGTGGATAAATAATTTTCCCACCCGGGAGAAAGTCACTAACACTTGAATGGGACAAAAATGCCCCTTTAAATAATGAATTTTTATAGTTAAAATGGTCATTACCTTATTTATATGGGAAATAAAAGAACACGAGTAAATTCACCTACCCGAGTAAGTCTTTCCTAGGAAACACTTACCCAAGTAATTAAGTGCATTTACCTGTATAAATAACTTACTAAAAAGCGAATAGGGCCTTATTATTGTGTACAACCAGCCTGGCTGCAGCATCAATATTGACCTTGACATATCCGTGGGGTGTAAGGCTATTATTTTTAACTTTCTCTTTGAAAAGGTAGATAAAGTTGATCTCTACCAGGTTACAGAGGCAGCATGAAAAGGTATTGTAAGTTTTCTCAAGCATCCAAATTACCCATATCTCAGTTGTTGCCGCAAGATTGAGGAATGGTGCCTTGTATTAAAAAAGGATAGGTTAAGCATGACAATGGTAGGGATGGAAAATTTCCCCATCCTTGCTAGGTACTTGGCATTCCTGACCCCCATCGGGTTGGGGATGGAGATTAATTTGGCAGGGAGGGGATGGAAATAAGGATTAATAGGGATCCCTGATTGGGGATTCAGGATGGAGATAGGATATATATCAAAATATATTTAAAATATTATTTATATTTTTTAAATTTTCCTTTATTTTAAGTATTTTTTTCCAAAAATACTATTAATTAATTTTTTTGGGGGATACACATCCTCGCAAAGAACCCATCTCCATTGGGGATCAATGATGGATGACAACTTTTATTTCTAGGTGGATTGGGGTTGGGGATGGGGAATATGATTCTTGCCCTGTTGCAATTCCTAGGCAGGGGTATTTTCAACATATATTTATTTTCAATTGTATCGGAATTAGGAAACCTAATTTTATGATATCTTGTTTGCTAGGGTTCTATATTGTTGAATTGAGAATAGTGGAAGGCACAAAAAAATGTTGAACTCCACAAAATTGGTGAAAAGTATGTATTGTCACATCCATATGAGAATCACTCCAGCTAGAATGATTAGAGTTTATCTCTCTTGGAGCAAGAAATGCCAATTTGATGTTTTGACAAATAGTCTCTCATGGGGGTGTTAATTGGACCAGATTTGGTCCAATCCGATCTGGTCCAATATGAATCCATTACAAATAGATAATGTTCGATCAAATCTGATAAATACTTTGAACAAATCCAATTCAATATTTGGACCATTCAGTCTGTTCAATTTGGTTTTAATTTAGGTTGGTTCCAACCCAAACCTGACCCATTGATACCTGTTTCTATCAATGGATAAGATATTGTTTCAATCTGACCCAATCCAATATAAATTCATTAGGGATGGACCAGGTCTAATCCAATCCAAATTGATTTTGATTTGGATAGGTTCTAACCCGAATCTGATCCATTGACCCCCTACTCGCACATATGTTTTTTTTAAGGTATATATTTTTAATTATGAGCAGCCACAGATAACAGTCGTATGTAAGAATTTCATATTTCCCAAAAGTTGGTACCCATAGAACAAATATGACCTTGTGGGGGGCGAGATGTCAACTGCAAACCATACCTCCAATGCTTTAGGATCTGCTGGTTACCTTTTAGCAATGTGTTTGACACCTTCCTGTGTGTAAAAACAAACTACTGCATAAGGCGCATGTCTATTGAAGATCCAACAATCAATCGCAGATTCATAGCTTGCACTGCTATGTATCACTTGCTACGTAGCCAATCACAAGTTAACACACCATTGCACTGCTATGTGAGGAGTCAACTTATTTATAATATGAAAAGTTTGAACTATCAAAGTTGTCAATGACGCTCCAGAAATCACTCTGTAGTAGGGGTGTTAATAGACCAGTCCAGACCTAATGGTCCAAATATTGAATTGGATTATACTTGGTCCATGTATAATGGATTTATATTAGATTGGGTCGAATTAAATTAATAGTTGGTTTGATGATAGAAGATAAGAATACATGTATTAATGGATCACGTTTGGATTGAGTTAGGTTAAGGGCCAACCTTATTAACCCTAACTTTGACCCAAACTAATATCAAAACCCAAATTTACCCACCAATACATGGGATGAATCAATTTTATTCTTCTATAAAAGTCTAAAGAAACCGTTTCTCCTTTCCATGGGTTATTAGGTTTTTCTCTATTCTTTTATTAATTTAATGTAGATTTGTTTCATGGATTCTTTTAGTTCAATAATAAGAGTCACTTGACATGAGCCTTTGGTTATTTTCATCAATTCAATTCTAAAATTGTTTTTTAAATTGGTTATAGGTTTAAAGTTAATCACATTTTTTGGCTATATAAAAAGGAACAAGTTTGAAACTCAATAACTAAAAAGGAAAAGAAAATGATTTTTTTAACTATTTTATATGTAAATAATTAGAAATATATAAAAACTTTGGTGAATCAATGTTTTTCCCTTAAAAATACATTTTTGAAAGGGCAAATTTCTTAAACTATCCTCAAGGTTTAGAAAATTGACTAATTATACCCCATTGTTTTAGTATTGTCTTAAAGTACCTTACTGTTTATGACAATTAACTAAGGAGGCGTTTGGCAAGTCTTTTTAGGAAGATCTTCTAAAAGCTCAAGCCCTTAAAAGACTGATGAGCTTTCATAGATAGATCTTTGAAGACCAAAGACTCTTTGGTTTCAATTTTTTCACAAAGATCTTCTTAAAAGCTAGAAATACCAAAAGACCGTTTGGCAAGTATACTTGTCGGTCCCTCTCATATATATGTTAAGTGCAATGTTTTAAAAAGTGACTCGAAAATGGAACTGTTTTGGTCACTGATTTCTGGGTCAATGGTCTGATCGTCCGGTTCGAACGGACAACCCGTTCTGATAGGAAAATTAAAAAATTAAAAAATGATTAAAAAATAAAAAATGATCAAAACCGTTGAACGGGTCGATGGGTCGACGGTTCAATCACCCGGGTCAACAGTTTTTTACCAGATTCCGGGTTAGGCAAAAACAGAACCAATTGCCTGGATGGTTCCTAGGCCGAACGGTTCGATTGTCCGGGTCAATGGCGGTTCAAAAACATTGGTTAAATGTTATGTGCGGGACCCAATAACACATTCAAACATGCAAATATTACCTGTTCATGGGCCGGGTAGCCCGATGGCCCGACCCGCACCCCAGTCAGGCTTGAACATGTAACTAGGCCCGTGGGCTTGACTCGGGCCCAAAACAGCAAGCTCGATTATGTTTCGGGCTGGGCTCGAGATTTGTCAAAAAAGACCAACCAAGCCCGACTTAACCCAACTTAATATTATATATTTTATAAAATATATAATATTATTTTATATATTATATAAAATATATAATATTTATTAGAATATATTTTAATAATTTAATATATACATTTTTTTATTTTTTATTTTTATAACTTCTCTCTCTATTCAGCCGCTTCAGCAATAGTAGCGGCATTAACTAGATTTCGGGCTCAGGCCCAGGCCCAGACTTTAGGCTTTTTATGAGGGCCGTGCTCGGGCCAAAGTTGTAGGCCCAATGGCCGGGCCCGAGCTGGCCTGGAATAAGTCTACCCACAAATAGGTCCGGAATGCTCAAAAACCCATCAAATTTTAACCAAAATTCCCTCATGTTTCCATCTTTCCTTCAATTTGAGCCAACTTTCCTAAAATTTTAAAACACCCCTAAATTTTACTAAAATTACCAATACCTTAATATAAAAACTTTTTTAATTTCAACTAATGTACTGTTCATCTTCTTCTCGACACAGAGAGGCGGAACGGTGTGCCTCGATCTCTACTCTCCTCCTCTCTAGTTTTTTTCTTTTTATTTTTTATCTCTCCCACTCTTTTCTCGATCATCCCTCTCTCCCCCATTTCTCTCTCTCCCTTGCTTTCGTCACCGCCGCTGCAAATTGCAACGGCGGGAGATCTGAACCCTGCTCCTACCCTTCCGCCGATCTCTTGCTCTCTCTCTCTCTATTTTTTTTCTCTTCTTCTTCTTCTTCTTTCCCCCATTTCTCTCTTTCCCTTCGTTTCGTTACCGCCGCTACAACGGCGGTAGATCTAAACCCAGCGATAAATC
The DNA here is from genome assembly GCF_056320005.1 of Nelumbo lutea. NCBI lineage: Eukaryota > Viridiplantae > Streptophyta > Magnoliopsida > Proteales > Nelumbonaceae > Nelumbo > Nelumbo lutea. Next base: position 211,988,607 of record NC_142684.1, read on the forward strand.
CCCATTTCTCTTTCTCCCTTTCGCTGATCTGTCGCTCTCTCTCTATATATTTTTCTCTTCTTCTTCGTCTAACATTCCCTCCCCTGTTCTGTCATTGCTGCTGCAACGAATTGCAGCGACGAATTGGGTAGAAATCACCTCTTCCGAACCATTTCCTTCCTCTTCTCTCTCCTGCAGAAGCAACTCGTTTCAATTACCACATACATCGGGAAGCTCAAAGCTCAAAAAGACTATAAGCTTCATGTGGAGCTTATCAAATCTACACCATTCTAGTTTTTATGGTCTTTTTAGAATTTTGTCTTTCCAATCTGACGGACTTTTACTAGCCAAACAAAAAGAAGACTGTTTTTGGTCTGCTGAGCTTTTAAAAGCCCGTAAGATCTTTCAAAAAATATTTGTCAAACAGGGCTTAAATCTTCTTATCGTCACTAATGATTGAAAAAACACTCTTCTTAAATTTTCGAAATGAAACTTTTGGAACTTTATTAAAGTAATGAGAACTTCAAAAAAGAATTGTCTGAATATGTTGGAGATACGACGAACCAATTCGAGCAAAACTCGTCTCTTGCAACTAGAAACCTTCAGAAGGTGTCGGAAACGATGGCCGGAAGAAGAATGATGGATTGCCAAAGCTGTTTCAAAGCTGTAACACTGTTGAGCAGTTGAACCTCGCCGACTGCCCTTTAAGTCGTAACACTGCGACGCCATAGGTGGAGGCTACGGTGTTGAAAAAGAACCCGACCGATCATGTTGACGGCTTCATCAGCTTCTGTGTCCCCTGGCAACGACTCCATGGTGTTGAAAGAGAAGACATCAGGAAAGGAACTACTAAAAAGACAGCATAAATTAAAGTGGCGAAAGACAGAAGTTCTCGACTCTTGACAATGTTCTTTAACGGTCACCTCCTTGGTGTCGGACTATAAAAAACGTAAATCATAGACAACCATCAACTGAATCCAATCAGCCAAAGAGTAGAAAGCGATTTGTTACAGGACCAAAAGGAGAAGATCGAATGCGGTGATCGATGACAACCGATAAAAACAGAGAAGAGCATGATCATCCCACACCAACCTCCATTCCAACTTAGAACTATGCCCCCCCTCCCCCCCTCTTCTCTCTCTTTCTCTCTCTCCCTCTCTCTCATGTTCATGTTTGGGTTTTATGCCCATCACTACCCACCATGCTCCATAGTCACGGAGTATTCGTTTGCATTTCTTGTGGGGTGTGTTGCTCTGGCTCCGACAATTGAAGGCTAGCTACCACCATACAATTGAATTATCACTTGCAAAACACTTTCTCACGCCAAAAGCTACAACTGTATCAGCTTCAATCTTCCATTCTAACAGAGATATTACTAATATCACCTCGGGACAGATAGCCCAGGCTCCAACAATGGATCTATTGGGAGTTGTCTGTGTCTGACTTCCATTGTCTGAGAAGCAAGACAAATGTCAAGAGTCGGGATCTTCTGTACATTTTTGTTGCTCTACAGTTGTCTTAAACTTTAATTTATTCTGTACTTTTTGTAGTTCCTGGCCTAAGAACATGAAAGCCAACTTGTGGTGGCGAAAGATAGCAGCAGAAACTAAAGACGGTGCAGGAGGCGATGGCATCGGCACCGGATAACAGGCAGAGAATATATGTGATATACGTGAAGAAAGGGACTACAAAGAGAATGTACAAGTGGGTTGTCTTCGATTTCTTTGGAGTGTCTACTTTCGAGCTTTGGTTTCGGGAAAGTGGTGGAAGCCATGGATAAGGTGTGATACTGGCCGGATACGTGGAGTTGGTGGAGGAGGAGGATCAAATGTTTGAGACAGTGTTGTAATTATCAAAGGGCATTTTAGGTATAATTTAAAATTAAATTAAATATGTGAAGTGACATGTAAACAGTTTATGGCAGAGACTTAGCGGAAGTGTGTAACAATTGTCAGAAATAAGAATATAATTAGTCAATTACCTAAATTTTAGGAATAGTTTAAGAAATTTGTCCTTTTTAAAAATCGTGCATTATTGTACGGGTCACCGCTCATATATAATAGAAAGAGAAAAGACATAGAGGGGATGATGGGTCCTTTCATCGCAAAGCTCACATGTGTCTTTTCCTATTCTAATTTCTCATATGTGTATATATTTATACCATTACTCTCTTTCTCTATCTAACATACACACCACAATAGTTTATAGCATGCATTTCCTTTTTTATTAAATCTCTCTTTTCCTCTTAAATCTCTTTTAATCCTTATGAATCTTTATTGTCTCTCATAAAATTTATATATCATAGCTTTAACCCTAAGTAGTCAAAACCTAAATTTGCCCATCAATACATGGGGGTGAATCAATTTCCTTCTTATATAACAATTTAAAAAATCATTTTTCCTTTCTATAGGTTATTAGATTTTTCTTTATTCTTTTATTAATTTAATATAGATTTGTTTCATGGATTCTTCTGGTTCAACAATAAAAAGCATTTAAAATAAGGTTTTGATTATCTTCATCAGTTCAAATTTTTAAATTGCTTTTTAACTTGGTTATTGATTTCATGTTAAACAAATTTTTTTGACTATATAATTTAAAATAAATAATTAAAAAGAAAAAAATAATTTTCTACTATTTTATATGTAAAAAATACAAAATAGATAACAATTTCAGTCTTCAATTTTCCCTTAAAAGTATATTTTTAAAAAGCAACCCGGTGTACCGCATGGCCACCTCTAGTAAAAATGTAGTAATAAGGATTAATCAATAAGAAATTCATCAGCGAAATCTGTCTGCATATTGTCCATATATAGAGGAATGTTATTTGGTCTACGTATAATGTATGTTCTTAATTAAATAGCTAATTGAACACAAATCAGAAAAAAACATTAATTAACTAATATACCTAATTCAAATGTTACAAAAATTGGTTTATTGACTAGCGTTGTATATGGTTGATTGGAAAGAGTGAATTTCGTAGGAATCTTCACAAACAAATGCAGACGTAACGTGTGATGTATTCTTCTTTATATGCAGTTTGCACTGGTTTTGAGGTGACAGCATATTGTATCATTGTATGTGGACTCGCCAAAGGATTAATGGAGACAAGGACAATCAAGTAATTGTTCCGAAGTTTCAAACTCCATCAGTCGACACATTTCATCTGCTCAGTATGACATCATGAACAAATTGATTTAGGTTACGCATATAAAATGTATCAACCTAGCTAAGAAGGTTGCAACCGTTGCATTGAGAAAAGAGACGCTTAAACTCTCTGTATTGGATTTGCACAAAATGTAAAGCAGAAAGACTGGTTGTTGTTGATAATGCTGCGACCTGCGAGGCCATCATTTAGTTTTAATAAAATACTTCCGCCAGGACACCCTTTTAAACATGTTGATGTTTTAAAAAAGCGAGCTTTTGCCACCGTTTTTGGGTCAGCAGTTCAATCCCTACTTCTAGTCTTTTTAAAAACGAACCGATGACCGAATCAGTCAGGGGTCCGGTTACCAGTTCGAACGGTCCAACCATTTGATTCGAATGGTTGGTCTGTTCTGACAAAAAATAAAAAAAATTAAAAAATTAGAAGACGGTCAAAATGGGTCGAACGGTTAATCGGTTAATTCAGCGGTTTGCTGATCAAAATCAACGATTTTGAAGGAAAAAGCAGCTTTGGAGGAAAATGGAACTGGTCAGGTGACCGGTTCCTGGTTTTTCCGGTCCGACTATCCGGTCTGGTCCGGTTTTGAAAACAATGGAATACATTAGTCTATGTCAATTTAAAAAATAAAAAAAAATGGGATAAGTGGACTGTACTCCCCTAAAAATTTTAGTTCCACTCCAAGGGTGGATTGAACGGTTTTTCTTTTCTTTTTCTTTCTTTTTTAAGATAAAAGTAATATATTAATAGAAAGAACAAAATACAAAGTTTTGTACAGAGGGAATAAAAAGGAGGATATTGAGATAACAAAATATGATCTGCATAATGTGTTTACTCCATTTTGCTATTTCATGTGCAAGAAAATTATACCTCATATTGATAGCTAGAAACTGAGCTAAAGAAAGAAAAAAGATTGGTCGTTGATTTTAAAAGTCCCAGAGTTGACCAATGTAAGGAAGTTCTTATTCTTGAGTGCATTAACAACTAGTTTAGAGTCTGAGCATATCAAAATATTGGACTTCTCCAGTTGACGAGCATGAGAGATTCCTTGAAAGATAGCAAAAAGTTACATTTTCTGCTTCCTGTAATTCGCAAACGGACTGAACGGTTAAAACCCCTAAAAAATTTGAAATTAAAAGAATCATCCAGAAACCATTGTCTAGGTCGATAGTTTGGTTGTTTGGGCCAATGGGTTGTTGATCAAGTGAATGGTTTTTGGGCAAGAAAGTGTACGTTTTGGGGTAAAAATGGAACCAGTCTCTAGGCTGAACGGTTCAACCATCCAAGCCAATGATAGTTCAAAAACCATAAAACATGTTAGTTGAGTGTTCATTTAAGAGGGTTTTGTGTTTGGTAAGAATCCAAAATGTTGAGAATAGGCTTATAGAAGTCGCAAAGTGATTTTCCAATGAAACTATGTCAGGTAGCTTCTTCGAATAAGGGTAGGAAGCAGATGGATCCGATACCGTAAGAGTATATCCCTCTCAAGCGTAGGGATGCAAATGAATCGGATCAGATTCAAATAAGGGCATATCTGAATCCAACTTGATACTATATAAACTATAGATCTAATCAGATTGGATCTCACAAACATTGATTTGAATTCACATCCAATAAGGATGTCAGACATCCAAATATGACCCGATCTGATTTAATTTTTAAAAAATTTAATAAACTATTAAAAAAAGAAAATATAATACTTTAAATAAAAAAAAATAAAAAATAAAAGTATATTTTCAACTATTTTCATATACAACAAAATAAGATCAGATTTTGAACCAAATCGTGATCCGATCCATTTGCACTCCTACTCAAATGAACACCTAATAACATCTTAAAAGCAGCTGAAGAAAGCAACTAGTAACAAGCTAAAATAATGCTATCGCTTCCAAACGGGGCCTTACCTGACAAGCTATGCATCCCAAAATAATAAGGGTGTATTGACTTTATTCCAAATTTCCAACAACTAGTGGCAGGCATATATAAGGAGTCTATCCTAGGTTATGCAGTTGGATCCCAATTCTTTTCCAACCATTATAGAGATTCAATATGTACATGCCTACAACTCCGTATGATAATTAGTACAATAAGGGAATAAAAATAATGGTCTCCAGCACTCTAACTGATTGCTTTTATCACACATGAAGGTAGGATACATAGGCTATGATGAGGATTGAGGAATCAACCACGATCCCTGGGTTGTGCCTATTAAAATATGTTGGAGAAGTAGTGCCACACCTATTATTTCTTTTTTTCTTTTTGATTCTATAATTTTTGAATTGAAAATTTCAATACAAACTTTTAGGATGAATTACAGACTGCCACTTAACACTTGGCTTTTCTAAGCGCTCTGCCATTGCCATTGGTATATCAATTAATTTCAGAAAATATTCTTATGTGACTACTGTTCGGAGTGGTTTTAACATTTTAAAACCATTTTACAGAAAATTAATAATATAACAAAAAATGGGATATAAAAGAAAGGTAGGAAATTATAGATAATAATATAATAGAGAAATAACAAAAAATGAAGAAAGATGACACATAGAGAAACAGAGTATTCTAGAAAATACAACCAAGACATGCCATGCTTTAATATGCACGCCTACTTTTCATTATTTTGATATTGCCATTTTAGTAAATTTACTTCTATCACCAAGCCTATGAACTGTTGAAATCTGAAAAATTCAAGGTGGGTCTTTGCTACAAATGAAAATTTAGGGAGCCAAGTGTCATTATCCCAAAAGTAACGTGGCAGTCTGTAATTTACACAATTTTTATTCATTTTCTTTCTTAAAATTATCTTTACTTGTCTTGACACCATTTCTTATATTATTTCTTTTTCTTGTGCTTTAGTAATAAATCCACATTCCTTTGCTTATTTTTGTTTGCTTACTTACCCTAATGCTGTCTTTCGCTTCAAAGAAAATGTAGGAAAAGGATGTGATCCAGCAGTCCTTTACTTTTTTCTTTCAAACCAAATACAACATAAAGAGTTAAAAGTATTTATTTATAAATTTTGAAAATTACATCTAATGACATTTGAGAGAAGTTGAATCCCACTTTGGGTGGAAAATCATAAGTTTGTAGGACACTTTAAGCATGCGTGTGGAGTCAAAAATAATTACAATCATTATTCTTTTAATCAAAATTAAAAAAAAAACAAATAAAAATATAAGGCTCTGTTTGGTTGGATGGAATAGGGTCTGGATTCGGAATCGGAATGAGCTATTCCAACTCTAACTGTTTGGTTAGATGGAATCAGAATTCCATTCCTATTCCTTCTGGAATGGCGTTCCCCCATTTGAGGGAATGACCATTTAATGAGAATACAATAGATACTAAAAATATATTAAATTATTCAATAAATAGTGTAATATCAAATAATAGTTTAACCTCTAATAAATATTAATCAATAAATTATAATAAATACATAATTATCAAAAATAAATTCATAACAAAAAAATACAATAAATACGATAAATTAAATTTCAAAATCTAAATAATAGTTATTTAATCTCCAGTAATTATTGATAATTTAGTACTAAATAACAAAACAAAGTAGATTTATAAATAATTATTGAAAATATATTTATGAAAAATACAATGTATAATTACTGAAAATAAAATAACTATTAAATTTAGTATATATATAAATATATAATGAATGTACACTAATATTGTAAAATTGTTACTAATAAATATGATTTTTTTTCTGAAAGCTATTTTCTATAATTATTAATTGATATAAGTGAAATTAGTTATTTAAATAATATTGTTATTTAAAATTTTAAAATATTAATTATCTATTGAATTTAATAATCCAAAAAATTATAATTAATACTATTATTACATAATTCATCATTAATTTTGTAAAATAATAAATTAATATTATTAGTATGAAAATTTATTACATAATTTCGTTATTTTAACTGCTTTAAATTTAGTCATGTTATATTTCCTTATTTAAAGAATATGTGAAACATTTAAAAATTTTCAATATTTGAAACGTTATGACATAATATGAAATATTTTGTTATATAATTATTTAGGTATTTTTAATGTTTTGTTATTTGTTATATAGTTATTGAAATATTTAAACAATGTTTTATTTTTTAACGTTATTTTTTATTATTTGGATAAAATTTAAATTGAATAATTCATAAAATCATAGTATATATCGTTGCTACATAATTTCATGATGAATTTCATAAAAATATAGAACTATTAATAATATGAATGTTATTAAATCTATTATAATTAATTTTTGTGTTTTGAATAAATATTTTAAAGTTGGTATATAATTTTGTTATAATATTTAAATAATTCTGTTTTTTTATAAAAGTAATCATAGAGTATACACCTTCAAATATGCACCAAATTAGGGAAATCAATTTAATGACCTCATCCATCAAAATTAGAGTGATGTGTATCTCGAAGATAACATTTCTTTTATAAAACATGTCATGTCATTTTTGTCTATCTTTCTAGTTAAAATACTTCAATATAAATTCTAATATTTATATATTATGATTTCCAGGTTTAACCATTATGTTACATGGATTTACATCGGAAGATGTGCTGCAATATTTAACAATGATTTGCATAGGAAGATGTGCTGCATTATTCAACAAATTAATTTTTTAAGTTCCTTGTACTTTTTATATGTCAATTGGCTATAGCATTTGAACAATTTGTTTTGGATATTATAAAAATTAATTTTTAAATTAATAGATTTTGTTTTAAATTACATTTTTTATTTAAGTTGTTTTTATGTATCAATTGTCATGAGATTTAAACCGGTGGTCATTCAATTCTAGGTTTACTAAGGCGGCAATCATATGGGACCTAAGCGGGTGGTTCAGATTGCCACCTAAAAGTGCAAGGGACATTTGACACAACCTAAGGTGGTGGTCATATGAAACATAACCTGGCGGTTCAGACTGCCACCTGAAATCATAAGTGACGTATGGCATAGCCTAAGGCGGTGGTTACATGGGACCTAAGCCGGTGGTTCTACCTGCCACCTAAAAGTGTGAGTAGTTTGGCACAACCTAAGATGGTGGTTGAAAACCGTCGCCTTTATTCATGCTAAGTCGGCAGTTTTGATTAACCACCACTTTAGCGCATTTTGAACCATCTCAGACTGGTCACCAAAGGTGGTGATCTTTTTCAGCTGAATCGGCGGTCTTGATCTAGGCTGACAGTGGAATAGGGGGTGGGTGCCTAACTGTCACCTTAGATCTATGGCGGTAGTCTGAAGGCCTAAGCCATTTGACCATTTTTCTTGTAGTGTCTCCTTGCCTCATTGCCCCCACCCTGCATTCTCCTTGACTTTGTCTCCTTTTTCCACCACTCCCAATAAGCCAAGTCACTAGACTCTCCCTCTCTATTCCCAACCCAACTACTTAAAAATATTCCTAAAACATCTCTCCTAAGATATCTCCTATAAGCTATTAGGAGTTACCCCACGAGTTCACATCCTCTGCATCGTGGTTGCAGAAAAAAACTCTGCAACCACCAATGCAAATTTAACATGTCTTGTTTTGTAATGGAGGTGTGGAAGGCTGAAACTAACGGTCATTTTTTTTATTATTTTTACTATGTTTTGAAAAACCCGCTAGTCTTTTTTCGATGCTTCCTCTTTGCCCCCTCTATCTTTCTCTCGCCCTCCCTATTCCACACCAACCACCGGTGACGGTTGCTCCATCGGACACTGACCGTCGGCGACGATTACTCCTTTTCTCTTTCTCCCCAGTTTTCTTGTTTCCTCTTCTTCCCTATTCCTCTGAATCGGCAACCTAACACTCTGTCTAGGCCGCCGTTGCATTCACCGGTGCTGTTGTAACCACCGGAAGAAGTTAAAATACCATTTATGACACAATGTAAAGAAGTTAAATACTCCCTTTCAAATTCCCTAAATACCATAGGAGTATAAATCTCAATGGTATGTTGTATAATTACCACTAGTAAGCTTAAATAGGGCTTACTTTGAATCATCTCGAAATCCATCTTCAATTCTTTTTGGTGTCTTTCTTTAACGATTCTTTTAAGATGATCAAAAAATCGAGATGAATTCAATGATGATATCAAATAACCTCTCAAGACACTATTCATTATCTTGCTCCTTTGAGTACTTTTCATATTGACAATAAAGTGGTTCCTCCCATAAACTAATGCCCATTTCTCTTTCACCTCAAACAATCATGTATTTTATTTTAGATCATACTTACAAAGCATTTCTTCCCATGATTTAAAAATTCACCCTCATCTTCAAAGTCATATATCAAGTTACTAAAGTCTTTTTCAAAAGTCTTTAAACCACAAAAAATATGAGACAAATGTTTGCATGCATTCTGTTAAATGTGCCAAATACAAAGATGGTGGTTAATTTTGGGAAGACATAATGTATTGCTTTTTCCATTGCTGCACATTGATCCGTCAAGATTGTTTTGGCATTTTTCCACTCATTGCATTGAGAAAATATTCGAATACCCACTTAAAAGATTCTTCAGTCTTGTCATAAAATAAGGAAGTTCCAAAAATCACAATTTGTCTATGATGATTAACACCAACAAATGGTATGGCCATTGGTCTTGATTTGTTCTGAATGTTGCGTCAAAACAAATAACATCCCTAAAATAATGGTAATCAACAACCATTCTTGCATCTGTCCAAAAGGCATTTGTTATTTAATCTATAACATCAAGTTGTATTGAGTGAAAGGATGATGAGTTCTCCAATTGCAATTTCTCAAAAAATTTTAAAATAGCTTCAACTCCTCCCATTTCCATATCTTTCTCCCTCTTTGTATGTAAATAATTATAGTAGTCAACATGAGTGAATCCCAGATTCCCTATTCCTCCAACTTGATTGGCCATATATTTCATCATTTCTTTTGGGGCTATCATTGACTTATTTGTAATATCTATCTAAGAACTTTGGTCCACTGTCATCCTTCTATGCGACCTTAACATGAATGTCTTACTTGGGGTTAATTACAATATCATGATTGTGTTCATTTACAAATCTAGTTATTCCATATTGACCATTTTTTTGCAGTACAACCAACACGTGTGCCTTATAACCACTCCTTGTATTGTCACGATGTTTTGCATTAATTGATCATTTATCTTCTTGATGAAGACCCTCGGAAAAACAACAGAATAACTTATCTTTTACTAACCCACTTTTTGTTTTATGGCATGTGCTCTTTCTAATACTAAATCCTTTACTCCTAGCATATTCATTGTAAAAGTATTATGCATCATCTAGTGTTTCAAAGAGTATTCCTACTTGTGGCTCTTCTTTCTTATCATTTATCTCATCATCAAACTCCAATTTATGCACAACTTGGCACCCATCATTTATAAAATCATCATATTTGTTACATGGCTGAGTGCAATCTTCAACTTGGGTACTCACGTCAATGTTCTATAATTATAAACAATAAACAAGTAAAGAATAGTATAATCAAACAGTCGTGCCATTTATAATTATGAACAATGAACAACTAAAATCAAGTATGCAAGTGAACATATTTGGATAATTTCAATAAGGACATTAGCTATTCAGCTACATTAGATATAGGCAAATTATGTAAAATTGCATATACAAGGCAAATTTATTCATCAAGAACATTTGAATGATTTTTCTTTTTTTTTTTCAGAAAATTAACTTCATTGAATTTGGATAGTGAAGCAAAAAAAAATACTTAAGGTTTAGGTATAATGGTTCAACCCGGAGAAGCAAAATCTATTAGAAAAAAGCAAAAATATTGATCCCTTTATTATTGCAACAAATAACTAACATCGGAAACAATAGACAGTAGCTAGGGTTTTAGGGTTCAAAATCATTAGAGGTTAACATTTTAACCTATTGTTCGTGTTGTGTCTGATGCTTGGTGGTTGTAATAGCGGTGGCCCAGACGGAGTGCTAGGTTGCCGATTCAAAGGAAGAGGGAAGAAGAGGAAACAAGAAAACTGGGAGAGAGAGAGAGAGAGAGAGAGTAACCATCGCCGGCGGTCAGTGTTCGATGGTGCAACTGTTATTAATTAATTCATCATGACTTTTTAATGTACTTTAGGTAAATATTGTTATACTCATATTAATTAACAACATTTCATAGAAATTAAAAACTATTTAACTAATTTATATAAATTTGATAATTATATTTAACAACCTTCAAATAGTATAAAATTTTAGTTATTGCTATTATTATAATGCAGATGGGGGAATAAAATATTATAACCTTGTAAAATGAAATTATTAATTATTTTATATTAGAAAATAAAAGATATATTATTATACTTTTGGAAAAATTTTGAAAGTTTATTTAAAATATAGTAAATAATTATTGAAAATTATTGGAATGTTTTGGAAATTTTAGGAACATTTACTACACATTTGATAGATTTTGGAAAATTACTGAAACTTTGTGTAATTTTCATCGTAAACTATTGAATGAGTATGGGAGAGGGAAATTGTAATTTGAACCAATAGTTACACAATTTATTAAGATAAATTAGTATAATATTGGAAAAATGAAATTATTGATTAGTTTATATTAGAATTACACAAATATAATAAATTTTCCAAAATTCTCATAAAATTACATTTTTTTTTTGGAAATTAAAGATAATTTAGTATACTTATGGAAATTTACTATTTGGTTGATACTCAGTATACCCTTTTGACCATTTTGTCATCAAATTGAATATTGGGTTCCCCGTCCCCAACGAAATGACAAGGAGTGGGTGCCTTGCCCTGAACCTGCCCGACACCAAGGAAGGGGCAGGGAAAATTTGAGAATTCCCTGTCCCTGATGGGAAGTGGGTGCCTATGTGGGGAAATTCGAGGATTCCCCATCCTTGACAAGGAGTGGGTGCCTTGTTGTAAACCTATTCAACATTGGGGACGATGGGGAATTCGCAGATTCCACGTTCTTGACAGGGAGTGGATATCTTTCCCTAAACCCGCCTGACACCGAAGATGAGGTAGGGAATTCAAGGATTCCTTGTCCCTAATGAGGATGGATGCCTTACCTTGAACCCACCCGACACTGGGACAAGGTAGGGAAATTCATTGATTCCCCCTCCCTAATGGGGAGTGGGTGCCTTTCCTTGAACCCGCCTAACAACGGGAATAAGGTGAGGATGGGTTAGAGTGTCTTGATTATGGAATGGGGACAAGGAGGGGGTACCCCGCCTCAAACCTACCTTGTTGCCATTCCTATATAATTATTCATTATTATTGAAATTAATAAAATTAAATGTTAGCATTTGTAATTACTACAAATGATTAATAAAATTAAATTTATTGAAAAAAATATTTATTTTTATTAAATTAACAATAACTATTTTATGTAAATCAACAATAAATAAAAAATATAATTATTAAAATTTTAAGCATTAACAATAACTTAAATATTTTTAGTTAATTAACAACAAAATATTGCTATTAATTTATCAATTGATTAATAGTAAATAAAATTTATTCAATCTTTCATATCTTCTCGTGCAATGCACGAGTCTCCACTAGTGGGAAATAAGGTTGTTTTTGGTTTGAAGGAAAAAGTAGGGAAAGGAAGGGAAAGGTAGGGAAAGGTAGGGAAACCTTTACTAAACTTTTATAGGTTTCTCTACCTTTCCCTACCTTTTCCATCAAACCAAACATAACCTAGGAGAGAGAGGACCCCTCTCCCCTAATTGATGTTGCACTCTCTACCACCACCTCCATTCTTATGTGATTCTATCAACATTATTGTGTGAGAGAGAAAAAAGAACCATCAAGATAAAACAGTCATCATCAAGTGTAGAGGTGTAAACCAGGTCGGGCTGCCCGCAGCCCACAGCCCGGCATAGCCCTGCCCAACTTTGGACTGGCGCGACATGGCCTGGCACGACGGTCTGCGGGCCATGCCAAGACGGGCCACTTGTGGCCCACGTGCTGGCACTGCCCAGCCCGTAACCCGACCCAACACGGCCCCACGGCATGGCCTATATATATTATATAAATTATAATTATAATAATATATAACATATAATATATTAATAAAATAAATAAAATTTTTAATTTTATTATACTAATTTATTTAACTATTGTATATATAAGCAATTTTATACATCAAAATTCATATAAAATTAAAATTTTAAGTTTTTTGTCAATTTTTTTAAATAAATAGCTTTGGCCTGATGCACGACATGACCTGACCCGAGGCTCGGCCCACGGGCCGACATGGCACGGGCACACATGGGTTTGGGTCGTGGGCCGTGCTGGGTCGGGCCGACCCCCAAATTATCCTTGGAGTGGCGGCACGGCCCGAGACGGCCCGCGGGCTGGCACGACACTTTGCACGGACCGTGTCATGCCTGTTTTACACCTTTAATCAAGTGAATATCTTGGTGAGTGAAGATCTACCACCAAACTAATAGTATTATTTACTTATTTATTTATTCGATCATGGCATTGGGGATTGTATAGCTGACTTTCAGATATACCATACTTGGATTTTACTTTTATAATCTTCACATAACTGAATACAAATATCTCCTTCATGAGATAGATGCATCAATGTTTTGCATTACAAACAAAATGTAACCTTATTACAAACAAATAAAGGTAAGGCAGACACTCCTCATCAAGGATTGGGAATCCTTGAATTTTCCCCACCTTGTCCCTATTGTCGAGCGTGCTCAAGGCAAGGCACCCACTCCCCGTCCAAGGTTTTTAAAATTTGGACCAGATAGGGAACTATTCTGGGGTTGAACGGTCCGATTGTTCGGTCCAAACAGATGACCCGCTCTGACAAAAAAAATTAGAAAAACAAAAAAAATGAACAAAATTCGTTGTCTGGGTAGACGGTTCAACCGCCTAGGCTAGCAATTCACTAACCAAATAAATAATTTTTGGACAAAATGTGGTTTTGAGGTGAAACAGTGTCCAGTTCCCATTTTTCCGGTCTACCCATCCGGTTCGGTCCAGTTTTGAAAACATTGTCCCCGTCAACCCAATATTCAATTTGATGAGAGAAATAATCAAAAGCATATATTCAGTATTAGCTACTTGGTAAATTTCTAAAAGTACACTAAATTGTCTTTAATATTAAAAAATATATTTTTATGAAAATTTATTACACTTGTGTAATTTTGATAATTTATTTTTAAATTGTTATTAAATAATTTCTTTTCTTTTTAAATGGTTTACTTATAGAACTATACTAATTTATTTTATAATTTCTAATATAAACTAACCAATAATTTCCTTTAACCAATATCATACTAATTTATCTTAATAATTTGTGTAATTATTTGTTCAAATTACAGTTATCCATTTCCCATAGTCATTTATCTTTAATATTTTTCAATAATTTTCAATGAAAGTTACATAATTTTTCAATTATTATCCAAAATCTATCAAATGTAATAAATTTTCCTAAATTTTCCAAAATATTCTAATAACTTTCAATAATTATTTAATTTATTTTAAATAAATTTTCAAATACTTTATATGTTTTAATTTCAAAAATGTTATTTTATGAAAATGTAGTTTTATGATTTTTTTTGAAAAAATTATTACATTTGTGCAACTATGGAGATTTATTGAAAATTATTTTAAATTGTTATTAAATATTTATTTTTATTTGGTAGTTTGCTAAGAAAACTACACTAATTTATCTTGTATTTTTTAATATATATTAATTAATAATTTCATTTTCTAACATTATAATATTTTATTCCCTCATTTGTATTTGGTTATTAACTATAATAATATCAATAACTAAAATTTTATATTTTTTTATCATTTTTAAATATAATTCTCAATTTTATAGAAATTAGTGAAAGAGATTTCCATTTTTACAAATGTTGTTAATGAGTTAATTAATAACAATATTTATTAATTTTTGGTTGTTTACTAACTGTACTAATAAGAATATTTAATTTTTGGTAATTTATTAACCATATTTATTAACTTTCGGTAATAACATTATTTAATACTCATTGAATTTGGGTTGGATTAAATATTAACTGATTTAACTATTTATTAATTAATATGAATATTTTAAATGAGGGAGGGTGGATATAGATTGGGGGATGCATTTTAGGAATTAATTGGGGAGTGGGACAACATGATACTTTTCCAATGGCTTAAATGAGATACCTTAGGAGAGAGATTCTAGGAATATTTTTAGGTAGTTGGGTTGGGAATAGTGACATGGCTTAATGGAAGTGGTGGGAAGGGGAGAGGAGGGAGAGTCAAAGAGAATGTAGGGTGGGGATAATGGAGCAAGGAGAGGCATGGTGATGTGGACCGTCTTGGTTATATATATATATATATACTTGCGGGGACCCTTGCAATGTATGGGCTTTGTTAAGCGAAAGTTAAAAAGTTAAACAATAGAAATATGTAAGAGTATATAATTGTTCTATATTTTAACTTTTTAATAACCAATCCGATCAAACTCAAATCGAGTTGGTCAGTTTTCTAGTATTTCAGATCAGCTTTGGTTTAGCAATTTTCCAACATTACCAAGTTAGATTAGTTTCGGTTTGGTCATTTGTAAACCGACCAAAACTGAACCAACCTGACCATAAATAAATATTAATATTTAATTTTTTAATACGAAAAAGTAGGAAAATTCCCATATCTCTTAGTCTAAAATATTTTATATCATAGATTTAATTTTTTTAATTTATTTTTAATAATATCATTTTATTTTATGAAATTTAGTTAATTTTTAAGTTTAAATCTTTTAAACAAACAAGCTAAACCGAAAATAGACCAAAACCAATACAACCCGAGTTGGTGGGTTTTCACTAACGGTCAATTGGTTTCGAGTGACAAACTCCTGACTTGACCAAATCGATTGGTTGGCGAAATAGCCTACAACTGAATTAAACAAAACCTTGAACACTCCTAATTTCAACCAAATTTATAGTCTAATCTCTAATAAATAACAATTGTTTAATCTCCAATAATTATTGAAAATTTATTACAAAAGTACACAATCATTGGAAATAAATTTATAATGAAAATATACTAAATTAGTCAATTTATTTTCTATAATTATTAATTATATAAGTAAAATTAGTTATTTATAATATTATTTTGTTATTGAAATAATATTTTTATTTAAAATTTTGAAATACTAATTATTTATTTAATTTAATAATCTATAAAATTATAATTGTACTATTATTACATAATTCGTTATTAATTTTGTAAAATATTAAATTATTATTAATATGAATATTATGAATTCTACTATAATTATTTTTCTACTTTTAAGAGTTGTTTCTAAATTTATTACATAATTTATTTATTTTAACTATTTAAAATTTCGTCATGTTAAATATTTTGTTATTTAAATATTTAAATATAATGCAAAATATTTAAAATTTTTCATTATTTGAATTTTATTTATATAAATGTTATTACATAATATTAAAAATTTTGTTATAATATTTAGCTATTTTAATTATTTTATTTAATATATTTAGTTAGTGAAATATTTAAATATTGTTTTATTTTTTAATGTTAAATTTTTATTATTTGAATAATATTTAAATTAAATAATTCATAAAATTATAATTTATATTCTTTCTACATAATTCCATTATGAATTTTGTAAAAATACTGAATTATTAATCAGAGATAGTTTAGGAGAGAATCTTTGTACTAACTTAGAGATAATTTAAGAGATAAATAGGAGTTATAGATAATTTAGAAGAGAATCATATTTCTTAGTTTAAAATGTTTTATATCATAAATTTAATTTTTAATTTATTTTTTAATAATTTCTTTGTAATTTTTAAAATTAAATGAAATTTTTAAGTTTAAATCTTTTGAACGGATTGACCAAACCAAAAAGTTGACCCAAACCAATATAACTTGAGTGGGTAGAACTTCACAAAAGGTTAGTTGGTTTCAGTTGACCAACTCCCTAACATGGTCAACTTAATTTGGTTGGCCAAATAGCCTATGACGAAACTGAACCAACTTATGAATACTCATAATTTCAGCTAAATTAATATCTTATCTCCAATAAATAACAATAATTTAATCTCCAATAATTATTGAAAATTTATAGCAAAATACACAATTATTGAAAATATATTGATAACGAAAAATACAATAATTATAGAAATTACAAAAATACAATAAGAACTAAAAATATATCAACTTAGTCAAAAAATAGTATAATCTCAAATAATAGTTGAATCTCTAATAAATATTAATTAATAACTTATAACAAAAATACAATAAGTACAATAAATTATATTTAAAATTTTCTATAAAAGTAATTTAATCTCCAATAACGGTTGAAACTTTTCTGTTAAATAACAAAAATAAATAAATTTATACATAATCATTGAAAATACATTTATCACAAAAGGCAATAAATATTAATTTTAGTATATATAATTATATAGTAAATACATATTAAGTGTTTAAAATTACAATTAATAAATATTAAATTTTTTGAATTCTATTTTCTTGAGTTACTACCTCATATAAGTGAAATTAATTATTTACAATTTTATGTAAAAATATTAAATTATTATTAATTTTAATATTATGTTATAGTTATTTTTCTACTTTTGAGATTTTTTTAATTTAATACATAATTTTTTTTATTTTCACTATTTAAAATCTAATTATGTAAAATATTTAGTTATTTAAATACATAAATAATACATAAAATATTTAAATTTTAAAATATTGATTATTTATTGAATTTATATTTTATATTTAAATATAATTTTTAATCTAGAAAAGTAGGAATTTTCCCATATTTCTTAGTCTAAAATGTTTTATATCATAAATCTAATTTATAAATTTATTTTTTAATAATTGCACTATAAATTTTAAAATTAAATTAAATTTTTAAGCTTAAATCTTTTGAATAGACTAACCAAACCAAAAAATTGACCCAAATTGGTACAACTTAAGTGGGTTGATTTTTACAAAAGATAAGTTGGTTTCAGTTGACCAACTCCCTAACCTGATCAAGTCAATTTGGTTGGCCAAATAGCCTATGACCGAACCAAATCAACTCATGAATACACATAATTTCTGCTAAATTAATAGTCTTATCTCCGATAATTAACAATAGTTTAATCTCCAATAGTTATTGAAAATATATTGATAATAAAAAATACAATAATTATATAAATTACAAAAATACAATAAGTACTAAAAATATATTAACATAGTCAATAAATAGTTTAATCTCAAATAATAGTTTAATCTCTAAAAAACATTAACCAATCACTTATAACAAAAATACAATAAATACAATAAGTACAATAAATTTTATTTAAAATTTTCCACAATAGTAATTTAATCTCCAATAACTATTGAAAGTTTTCAATTAAATAACAAAACAAAATAAATTTATACATAATCAATGAAAATACATTTATCACAAAAGACAACAAATGTTAATTTTAGTATATGTAATTATATAATAAATATAGATTAAGAGTTTAAAATTATTATTAATAAACATTATTTTTTAATGTTATTTTCTCGAATTATTACTTGATATAAGTGAAATTAATTATTTACAATATTATGCAAAGATATTAAATTATTATTAATTTCAATATTATGTTATAGTTATTTTTCTATTTTTTAGATTTTTTTTTAAATTCATTACATAATTTCTTTATTATAACTATTTAAAATATAGTTATGTTAAATATTTTATTATTTAAAATATTTTGTTATGTAAATACTTAAATAATATGTAAAACATTTAAATTTTAAAATATTGATTATT
This sequence comes from Nelumbo lutea, assembly GCF_056320005.1. NCBI lineage: Eukaryota > Viridiplantae > Streptophyta > Magnoliopsida > Proteales > Nelumbonaceae > Nelumbo > Nelumbo lutea. The sequence continues at coordinate 212,007,530 of NC_142684.1, forward strand.
TATTGAATTTAATTATCCATAAAATCATAATTTATACTATTGTTACATAACATCATTATTAATCTCGTAGTATACTAAATTATTATTAATTTCAATATTATGTTACAATTATTTTCTACTTTGAAGAAAATTTTTAAATTTATTGCATAATTTCGTTATTAACTATTTAAAATCTAGTTATGATAAATATTAAGTTATTTAAATTGATAATCCGGAAAACATTTAAATTATTTAAATTGATAGTTTGGAAAAATATAATTTAAATTGTTAGTACATAATTTCGTGATATATTTTATAAAAATATAAAATTAGTTTTTTTTTGTATTTTCAATAAATATTTTAGAGTTATTATATAATTTTGTTAGAGATAAATAGGAATTAGTGATAATTTAGAAGATAAATATGAATTAGAGATAATTTTGGAGAAAATGGGGGAGGTGGTTTAGGAGAAATTTTAGGAGAAAAGATTATTTAGGTTATTGGGAAAGTGCATCTCATTGGTTGTTTCAAAAATGACATGGAATAAAAAAATAAAAAATCAGAAAAAAGAGAAAATTTCTTGACCGCTTTGTTTTAATATATATATATATATATATATATATATATATTCCACTAATAATTAACAATTATATATTAGTGACAATGGGGTGGGTTCAAAGCAAGGCATCCCATCCCTTTCCCTACCCATAGTCAGGACACTCTACCCCATCCCGGCCCCATCCCCAATGTTAAGCAAGTTCAGGGCAAGTCCATATTGTTGGGTGAGTTGGCACAACACGACCCGCATGTGGCCCACGAGGCATCCTGGGTCGTGCCTCCCTCCTCTAGGATAATTTGGGGGGTCGGTTCGGCACGGCCGATGGCTCAAGCCCACACTGGCCCGTGCCGTGGTCTGGGTTGGGCTGGTCCATGGGCCAAACCTTGGGCCAGGCCATGCCGCACACCAAGCCAAGCTCAAGGCAAGGGACCCACTCCCCTTTCAAGGTTTTTAAAATTTGACCGGATAGGAAACTATTTTGGGGTTGAACGGTCTGATGTTTGGTCTAAAGGGATGACCCGCCCTGACAAAAAAAATAAAAAATTAGAAAAACAATAAAAGGTCAATCGGCTTCAGCTTACCAACTTCCCAACTTGACCATGCCAATTTGTTGGCCAAATAGCTTACGACCAATCCGGGCCAACTCATGAAAACTCATAATTTTAGCTAAATTAATAGTTTTATCTCTGATATATAACAATAGTTTAATCTGCAATAATTATTAAAAAATTATAGTGAAAACACAAAATTATTGAAAATATATTGGTGATGAAAAAAATACAATAATTACAAAAAAACAATAAGTACTAAAAATATATTAACTTAGTCAATAAATATTAATTAATCAATAAGTTATAACAAAAATATAATAAATACAATAAGTACAATAAATTAAATTTAAAAAAAAAATCAATAATAGTAGTTTAATCACCAATAATTATTTAAAGTTTTCTGTTAAATAACAAAACAAAATAACTTTTAACATAACCATTGAAAATACATTTATCACAAAAACTAAAAAATAATTACTAAAATACAATAAATATCAATTTTAGTATATATATTTATATAATAAAAAAAGATTAAGAGTTTAAAATTTTTATTAATAAATATTAATGTTTTTGAAAGTTATTTTCTCAAATTATTACTTGATATAAGTGAAATTAGGTATTTACAATATTATGTAAAAATATTAAATTATTATTAATTTCAATATTATGTTATAGTTACTTTTTTACTTTTCATATATTTTTTTAATTTATTACATAATTTCTTTATTTTAAATATTTAAAATCTAGTTAAGTTAAATATTTTGTTATTTAAAATATGTAGTTATTTAAATAATATGTAAAATATTTAAAATTTAAATTATTAATTATTTATTGAATTTATTTATCCATAAAATCATAATTACATAATTTAATATTAATTTTGTAATATATTAAATTATTAGTAATTTCAATATTATGTTATAATTATTTTTCTACTTTGAAGAAAGTTTTTAAATTTATTACATAATTCTATTATAATTATTACATAATTTATGTTATAATTTCATATCTCGAGCCTGCACGGGCCCGTGCCATGCTATGGGTCGGGCTGGTCCATGGGCCGAACCTTGGGCTAGACCATGCCACACACTAAGCCAAGCTCATGGCAAGGGACCCACTCCCTTTCCAAGGTTTTTAAAATTGGACCAAATAAGGAACCGTTATGGGGTCAAAGGATCTGACTGGTTCAAACGGATGACCCATTCTAACAAAAAAAGTAAAAATTTAGAAAAACAATAAAAGGCCAAAAACTATTGTCCAAGTTAACGGTTCGACCACCCATGTCAGCGGTTCGCTAACCAAATAAACGGTTTTCGGACAAAAAGCGGTTTTGATGTGAAACGGTGTCCAGTTCCCCATTTTTTTCAGTCTAACCATCTGGTTTGATTTAGTTTTGAAGACACTGTCCCCGTTAACCCAATTTTCAATTTGATGATAGAAATGATCAAAAGGATATATTGAGTATCAACCACATGGTAAATTTCTAAAAGTACACTAAATTGTCTTTAATATTCAAAATTTTAATTTTATAAAATTTTAGAAAATTTATTGTACTTGTGTAATTTTGAAGATTTATTCAAATTAATTTAAATTTTTATTAAATAATTTATTTTCTTTTAAATGGTTTACTTACAAAATTATGCTAATTTATCTTATAATTTCTAATAAAAACTAACCAATAATTTCCTTTTTCCAATATTATACTAATTTATCTTAATAATTTGTGTAATTACTTATTGAATTTAATTATCCATAAAATCATAATTTATACTATTATTACATAATTTCATATTAATTTTGTAATATATGAAATTATTAGTAATTTTGATATTATGTTATAATTATTTTTCTACTTTGAAGATTTTTTTTTTAATTTATTACATAATTATGTTATTTTAACTATATTAATGTTATTTGAATTTTATTTATTTAAATTTTTTTGTTATTTAAATTTTATTTATTTAAAGCTATTACATATTAATAAATATTTGAAAAACACTTAAATTGATAATCCAGAAAAATATAATTTAAATTGTTAGTACATAATTTCGTGATATATTTTGTTAAAATATAAAATTATTTTTTGTCTTTTTAATAAATATTTTAAATTATTATATGATTTTGTTAGAATATTTAATTAATTCTTATATTTTTTAATCCAAACTTTATTGAGATAGATATAGATAAAAAGTAGGGGAGAGGATAAATAGGAATTAGAGATAACTTAGTAGAAAAACTATATTCTAAATTAGAGATAATTTTGGAGATAAATAGGAAGTAGTGATAATTTTGGGGAAAGTGGGGGAGGTAGTTTAGGAGAAATTTTAGGAGAAGAGATTATTTAGGTTTTGGAAAAGTGACCTCATTGGTTGTTTAATCTAATCAAGATATGGATTGATTATTGTTTTATATTTTTAAAACAAAAGAAAATACAAAAATACAAAAAATAGAGAAAATAGAGAAAATAGATAAATAGCTTCTCTCAAATGAGAGCTATGCTGATATGGCAGGACCATATATATATATATATATATATATATATATATATACAGAGAGAGAGGTATGTATGTATATATTTTTTAGATTTTCCTTTATAAAAAAAAAAATTAGTACCGGTCTAGGGGCCATGGACCCCATCCTTGATCTATTAGGCCATACCAACATGGCCCACTACGATGCAGGGGACACGATAAAACCATTTCATGTCGGCCTGACACGGCTCACATTATACCTATACGCTGACCAAACCCAAGTTGCAAGTAGACTTGTTCATGGGCCGGGCCGGACCAGGCTCGGGCTAGGCTTTTACTCTTCATTAACAGAAATATGTTAGGCCTGAGCCCGAGCCCGAGCCCGACCCTAATAAAAAGCCCGAAGCCCGACCTAATAAAAAAATTAGAAATTTTCCCTATTCAATAATCAATATAAATCAGAATTTATTTACATTAAAAATTATATATAAATTCAAAATTTATTTATATTAAGAAAATATATATATAAAGATGGGAAAGGGGATGTGGAGAAGAAGAATTCGGTTGAAAAAAGAAGGGAAAGAGGTAAAAAAAGAAGGATATTCAATTAGGGTTTTTAGATTTATTTATAGGTCGGGCCGTGCTCGGGCTAGGCTCGGGCCGGGCTATTTTGGCAAATCCTGAGCCCGGCTTGAATTTATTGCGGACTGGGCTTTTTGGCCCGAGGTTAAGCCCACGAGCCTATATACCTGTTCAAACCCGTCTGAGATCCGGCCCGTCAGACCACCTGTCCCATGAACAGGTCTAGTTGCAAGTTGCAAGCCAAATTTTAAATGGCCCTATGAGAAGAGATGCCCTGTGGTGATAACTTTATACTTCATTCCTGACAGCTGACAGGACCCCACTAACAACCTGATCAGATATGGTATTGAAAGAGAAAAAGGCTAGCAATCTTTCACTAAATACATCTGTCTTCCCATCAGAAGAAAATCACCCGTCCTCTCGTCCTTTACTTAGCTTGGATTCATGAATTATGAATATTTATGCTCTGGGTCTACCATATAAGATCTAGAAGAAAAGCAGGTTCCAAGCCGGGTTTATGTATGAAAAAGGAACCTAGTTTTCAAGTTCGGAGAAAGTAGTTCCCACTATACAAAACAAAAAGAAACAGATCAGGCCCACATGCCTTTGGTAAGGAAGTTGTTCAATATTTCTATGCCTTCCATTAGTGGAGATGAGATAAATATATTTATTTATTTTTTTATATATTTAAGCTATGTTTTTTATTTGATATTTAAGCTATGTTATGCACCACTAATAACTCTCTCTTTTCTTCTGGATCGAACCGGCTAAAATATCAATGAGCCACCCCTCGTTGGTAATTTGGTATGTACCTGACTCGACCGCCTATATATAATAGTCCTGGTCAGCCAAGGCGAACTTGGAATTCCATTTTGGTGCCGTTTAATATAATTCTTCTGCCCATTTGCCTTTTGCGTAAGATGGTCCATCCGAGCTTTGCTTGTGGGCAGTGGTCCTGTGGTCGACCTGTTAACAACTAGAAAAAGGTGAAGACGAATTTTGAACCCATGTCGACTTTAACAGACAAAAAAAACAAGTAGGGTCATGATTCATGAAATGTTTGGATCCGAAAGGATGAGAACCCAGATTTGTTTTCATGTCCAAGCAGTTTATTAATTAGTTAGACGTGGGGAGTTGCTAGGATCCTTGTTCTATTCTATATATGCATCTGCATCCTTTCCATGATTCGAATGCATGGCTCCACCATGAGAAATAGAGAGGCATCCACTGATCACAGATACTGAAATTGAACCCAACCCATCTGTTATTTCAAATGGCTGGTGAGACACCATACCTCAATCGTAAGGTCTCAATCTAGGCCACCAAAAAGAAAAACCAGCATGAACATACAGTATACGAGTAGTTGATCCGACTGGCATTCATTTCCTACCATAAGTATTGGGACAATTACTAGTTGTTTGGCATCGAGGCGTTTCACAAGCCATCCAGTTTTTGGAAAATCGAGAACGCCTGAAGAAATGTAAACAATCTATTCCATTAGAAATGCAGAAAAATTGGGATATAAGCTGATGAGGCGTTTAAAATGATTTACATTAATATTATAACATATTTATAATGACGATTATAGATATTTCAAAAAGTAACCATCCTTTTCAAATTTTAATATATCATATGATTAGGGTGATTTAGAATCACGGAGGTGATTCAAGATATGTCATTTTTTATGTTTTAAGAAACCCCTCCTTTCCCGAATGCCAAAATTAATCACTAAAAAAATATTTCTTTAGACTCCAAAATGCGATTTTCTAGCCAATTCCGTTTACTTGATGTGACACACATGACAGATCAGGAGAAATGAATCGGTTGTGAAATAGATTGATGCCAAACACCCCGCTTAATGGGCGAGTTGGTTAGGGAGTGAATTCATTGTATGTATTATGGAATGTCTCTATCATTTCTCAGTCTTTTCTTTCAGTGGGAATTTTTAAGGAAATAGGTGGTTTTTTCTTTTAGCTTAGATACATAATGATCCACCACTGCATTGTTTATCCTTATCCACAATGCATATAGCCATAGTTGGATTGCCTTTTGTTTCCTAGTACACATAAAGGTTGTGTTGATGCAAAAGTGTAAATTCTAACTTATTTTTATTTTAAAATTTAGTTTATTTTGTTTAATTATAATATAAATACTTTTCCATCAAATATTTATGTCCATGTGGGCTTAAGAATTGTTTAGACTTGAAATCACATCAAATTTTGAAAGTGACTCTTACCAAAAGACTTTTCCAAAACCCAAACCTCAAAAAAAAAAAAAAAAAAATCGAAAGTAGGAAACCCAAATTCTATTATCTTCCATTCTTCGATATACAGTAGGAAACACAACGGATCAAATAAAACCTGAACTTTGATTCGGGTTTTATACTATGCTTCCTCTACAATGCAAACGGATCAAATAAGGGGAAAATATATATTACAAATAAATACATAATTATATAATATATATACTTATATATATATATATATATATTGGATAATCGTTTTTAACCAAAACCAAAATGATACCTCGATATTTATTCAGAACACCGAACCGATTAATTTAATTAATCATATTTTTCTGTTTGACTTTTTTTTTTTTTTTTGGGGTGGGGGGCGGGGGGGCTTTTATGAGCACCCTAAAAAATAAGCCCCATGTGATATCCACTTTTCGCTGTCCCCCTCTTTAAAAACACAATTTAGTCTAGGGGAAGACGAGTGCCGATACCATCTAAAAACGAACCCACTTTGGAAGATGAACTGATAATGTTGTATAATTAAAATCCTTCATTTAATACATATTGCAAAGTTTATTGGGCTGTGTTTGGAAACAATGCAAATATGTAGAGTGTAAAATGATTTATATAAATTATAAAGTTGGGTTAATTTTGGACTGATAAATTTACCTTCTTACCAAATAGATTTTTAGCTGTAATGAATGCAAACATGAATTTCAATAAAGCATATATTTTTTTTATCAAAAACCCACTTAAATGCAAATATATTTCTTTTTTATTAATGTACTTTTACATCTTATTATCAATATAAATATGCACTGGTCTATCATTTGTTAATGCATAAATGTAATGTTACCAAACACAGACAAAAGTGAATCAAAGTGTAAATTAATTTATCCTAAACCGGGATTTATACTTCATTTTCCCCGTTTCCAAACTCTGCCCTAAGTTAAAATTTGTGTACTAATAAATAATAAATAGACTCTTTCACTACAGGACCCTATGCATCCGCAGCATAAAACGGGAGATTACTCAAAAGCAAAATATCCAGACTTGTGAATTATAGTGATGACCGACCAGTTCATGTATGTCTTAGCCTCAATATAAACCACTGGGCTGCAAATATATTATACCGAGATTTGGTCCAATATCTAAACATAGATTCGAATCTGATTTTTTTATAATGTATTTACTGATATTTAATATACATTAAATCAAGATTTCAATCAATCACATTAAAAACGTCATATGATCTAATTGCTTTTTATTAATTCATGATTTACAAAGTATATTCAGTCTTAACAACATTAAAGCTGTTATATATGATGTATCATTTTATTACTAATTCACATTTTTGTTCTAAGGTGCAGTTCCTACACCTTTTGTTTTGCCTTTAATAAATATAATTGGGTTGAATCAGATCAAATCAAGTAGCATTGGATTTAAACCTAATTAATAAATAGATCATGTCTCTCATATTTGATTTGATTTGATTGTAGCTAAATGTAGGGATGAGCATACTTCGGTTAAAACTGAATAACCGAACCGGAATTTCGGCTCGGTTAGTTCAGGGATTTGGTTCGGTTTCAATTTGAAATATCGGATTTTAAAGTTCAGTTTTCGGTTTCGGTTATGGCATTTAACCGAAAAAACTTATAGGGGTAAGTAGGTAAAATAATTTCCCTCTCAAGTCTTAATCTTAACTCTTAATTAGTAATTCCCAAATCCTATTCCTAATAGAAATAGAAATTTCGAAAAAAAAAAACGCAAAACACCTTCCTGCTTCCCCTTCGAGACCGTCTTCCCACCTAGGCATCTGCGACCTTTTGGCTGGGCTTCAGCCTTCATCTTCTGTCATCTACCACCGGCAAGCGGCGAGCGGCGATATCAGTTAATCCAGCAGCGGGCGGCAGCGACGAGAACGCAAAAACCCTTCCTGCTTCCCCTTCGAGACTTTGTCTTCCTGCCCAGGCGTCGGCGACCTTTTGGCTGAGCTTCATCTTCTGTCATCTACCACCAGCAAGCGGCGAGCGGCGACATCAGTTAATCTAGCAGCGGAAGGCAGCGGTGAGAACGCAAAACTCCTTCCTGCTTCCCCTTCGAGACTTTATCTTCCCACCCAGGTGTCGGCGACCTTTTGGCTGGGCTTCATCTTCCGTCATCTACCACCAGCGAGCGGCTACATCAGTTAATCCAGCAGCGGATGGTAGCGGCGAGTTCCAGTTTAACTTCTCTATTGGAGAGTGAAGACTGAGGAGTGAACCCACCTATCTCTACAATTGCACGCACCCTGTGCACATCTGCAACAGTGAGCATATAAGAATCTATTCTTTTTTTTATTATTATGTTATTCTACAATGGTGAGCATCTGCGAATTTACAAGACTGCAACTGTGAATCTTCAAACTACAATAACAATAGTGAGCAAGAGTGCAAGACTGAACTGTTATTCTCCAAGACTACAACGGTGAGCATCTGTGAATCTTCGAGACTGCAATGATGAGCAAGACTGAACCATTATTCTTTTTTTTTTTCACTTCTCAGTGAATGACCCACCTGTTTGAAGTTCGGTTTAATCAAAACAACTGAATTAACCAAAACAATTGGTTCGCTTTAATCAAACTTCGGTTTCGGTTCGATTTCCAATTCCAGTAGTTCGGCTTTGAAAAGTTTGATTTTCAACGGAACAAACCGTTTGCTCATCCCTAGCTAAATGGACATTCAGATTTAGGAATAGCAATGGAGTGAGTTCGGAGTCGGTTCCAGGCAGGCCACCCTTTCTTAGTGAGGGATGAGAAATCTCCAAATTTTCCGCTCAAAAGAAATTACCTAAAAATACATTAAATTTCAGGGGTGTTATAGATATGGGACTATGAAAATTTGGGATATTTTAAAAATGTGAAAACGGGATTTTAGGTCTTTTGAAATTTAGGGAAAATTCAAAGTATTTTAAAAATTAATATTATACTTAATAATATTTTAATAATTTACCACCGTCTTCAATTTAAAACAAAAATATTTTCCTCATTCCCGTCCCATCCCATATAAAAATGGGATTCGAATTTAAATCAGATTAAATCCGATCAATTTTGTAGTAATTTTGTTACAAGTATGATAAATCTAGTTCTGCCTTTAATTTCAAACATAAACCCAAGACAAGCAAAAATTAGCAGGCATAGAGGCTGCAGTTACGAGCCAGCTTTTACTCTGGTTGGAAGTTTAAAAGGTCTGTAAAAGATACAAATGCGATCTCATGAGCCAGAGTCGTACACGGAGATCTCTTTTCACCTAAGTCAATATGGTCGGATGTATAGCATCTCTCTCTTAGAATAAAAAAAAATGTCGGTTAAGAAAGGTTACATAAGCCATAGCAGCTTTTATTCCAGATTTTCTTTTACTTTTAAGGCCCACCCCATTGAAATTATTCTCCCTCTTGAGACAGTGGGAGCTCCACTTTTTCTCTAACAAGAGTCTCTCTCATAAACAATTGATTTGCTGTTGTCTCCATGAAAGTTAAAACTTCTATGTTTCCTCTAATTGAAATTTCTTTAATATTTAAATCATATTTAATACAATTAAGTGACTTAATTACAAGATAATACTGATCGAAGTACATGATCCACATCATGAACAAACTGATATTGTTTTTCTCTCTTGTTGGGTAAATTGCTGAAACCTCCCTTGATATTTTTGGTTGTTATTGAAAGTGTTGGACAGTTTTGTATGCCCTTAGCTTCAATCAAAATGATGTACTTTATGAGTTTATTGTAAATGAATAAAAGTGCATATTTAATTCATGTTCCCTTAGTATGTTTCTGTGTAATACCCTTAAACTGGACACTTATTAAGACTCGTGTTAGTTTAGAAAGTTCACAGCCAGTGGATCGGTCTGGGGAGACCTATCCTGACAAGGCTGACACTGTGGTGCCATCAAGTCGGTTGAGGTAGCTTGTCTCTGCTACCAGGGTGAGACCCCAGGCACATACAGTGTGGGATTAATTGAATCTTTGAACTGGACCAGATTTCCAGTATTGCCCTGGACCTTGGAGATTGATGGGCAAAACTGGAAAGTTACACCCGACCCCTAGACTCGATTATGATACTACACTAGGTGTTGGATCGGGGTGTCTTTGATGTACCAATCAGTGAGATCCTTAGCGGGGGTCAAAACCTAGGTATGTTGGGACAGTCTGAAAAATCATCTGAGTGGGTGATCATAGTGACAGGATCAACCCCTTTGTCAGACAAAGGTAATGATCGGGGATGCACTCTCACTGATGGAAACCAAGACTGCCGGCAACCGATTTCAATCGTTGAGATTTGTTTTGCAAAGTATATTTTATATGAAATATAAAAGCATATATTTTATGGTTTCTAAAATATTTACAAAAGGTTTTAATTCTCGAGATCCATATAAGTAGAGAGTGCAACACTATTCCTTGCAGCCGAGGGAGAGGTCCTCTCTTGTCGGGCAATGTATGATCATTATGGGCTGAGAGGTTAAATATAAGACCATTGAGGATAATACCTGATGGGCTAATCTTGCATATGCCCACAGTCCTTGGGTGTTACAAGGTGGCTTGGCTCAGGGACCACTTAGAGTAAGTGTTGGGCCCATAGATCCCATTTGATGGGTTTCAGGGGGGTGCACTGTCCATAACAGTGTATTCGGCCAGGCCTTGTAACAAAGGCTGGGCCGAACCCATGTGGCTGATGTGTAGATCAATGCTTGGGTCCCATGTCATACAAGGAAGCCCAACTGGGCAGCAGTTAAGAAGGTTAAGTAAGCATATAAGCTTAATGGGCCTAAAGCCCATTTCAAACTGAACTTATTTAATAAGTTAAATATAAGCAAATTCTGAGATGGATCAGCAGATAGGATAGGGTCTTAACCTTATCCACTCAGAGAGTCCAGATCTGAATATGATTTAGATCTAGAAACTTCCTGATAAAATTAGGAGAAGGCTGATCTAATCTACAGATAAGATAAGGGTTTATCCTTATCACCTAAAGAGAGATCTGATCCAAATATGATTTTGATCGGCAGCTTCTAATTGGATTAGGAGCTGATCCTTTGGGTTTTACTAAAAGAAGGAGGGGGCGACAGCCTTTAGAAAAAACACATAATCAGATCCTCTTCAAAGCTGAAAATCATAGAAGAAAGATTTATGCAATCCCTGCAAAGATCTTTCTTGCCGCCTCCTTCCTGCAGCCGCCAGACATTTAGTTCGATCTCCAGTTGTGGGAGAAGTCAAGATTCGATCTTGACATCAGTTCTTTGAAAAAAAAAATTGATAGGAAGTTGTGCTCACATGCCATCCTGCTGTTTCTTACAAAAGACAGAATTCTTGGAGAAGAATATTGTTGATTTTGCTCCATCCTGCACTGCGCCATGTTCAGTGGGAATAGTCTTTGGATCTTTCCTTGGGCGTGAATACCTTCGTTGGGAGATATTTTTTCTCCGTATCAGGTATAATCCTCTCCTACTCCTTTTGGTTCAGATCTGGTTCAGTTTATGATTCAAGATTGATCCTTGAAAATATGATTTTCTAAACAGGAAATGCAATTCCCAGTTGAAAGGGAGAGAAAAATTTTTGAAATTTGCCCCTTTATTCCGCAAGATTTGGGCGTCCATACTATGGATCTCTCATCCCCTTCAAAAAGTTTCTTTGAAGTTTGGTAATTGTGATCACCTCTACTGAATAAAAATGTTTATTTTCCATATTCTCTTTTCATATGAACCGCTACCTCTAATTCTTCCGATCTTTTTTCAAAAATTGATTTATTTTCTAAATTTGCCTTTATTCTAAATTTAAGAAAGCTTTCAGCAACTGTCAAAAACTTTAAGGGAGGTTTCACAATTTAGGGAGAATGACGATTCCGCCCAAGGTCAAAATTTGTGGGTTCAAAGTACATTCGGGGTAGGCGCCAATTCACAGGTGGGTATGGGTGCATAAAGTGTGGGTTTTTTACCTTTTGAATGTTTATAGTTCTGCATGGAAATCAGGAATCTGCATTTAGCCTATCCATATTCCCCATCCCCAACCCTAATTATAAAAGTAACCCCTGTCCCCGTTCTCGATCCCCGCCAAGGATAAAATTTGTCCTCCATCCCTGATCCTCAACGGGGATGGATTCCCCGTAGGGACTCAAATCCCCAAAATATTTTTTAGATAACAGTATTTATTTGAAGAACAAATTTACTTAAAATAAATAAAAACTTTAAATTATAAATAATTTTTTAAATATATTTTGATATATATAATCAGGGTCGAGGCGGGATGGGGACCTCAATCCCATCCCCGACCTTGACCCTGATTGGGGATCCCTATTAATCCCCGTCTCCATCCTCGCTTTGCCAAAACAATCCCCATGGGATTGGGGAAGTCTGATCCCCGCCGAGGATGTGAAAATTTGTCATTAATCTGCATTTAGCCTATCCATACTTCTTCGCACAATTTACCCTATTTCTAATAAAAAATTATCATCGTTATTGCACTGAAATCAAAGATTACTTTGACCGTCTACCCGGTTATGAGAGAACCAAAATATTTGCTACATCCTACAATAGTGGTTTAATGCCTAAAGGCTTGAGTTGGCTTGAAATACTGACTTTTCGAGTTTGTGGAGTCTGCTCAGTGATGGAGAAGTCCATTTCATGAGACTTATTCAGGAAATGTACATTCAGATGTAGTAGATTCGTAAGTTGCCATATTGGCTTGGCTGAGACAAAAGGAGACTTGTGGCTAGAGGTGTAAAGTGGGTTGTGCCAGGCCAACATGGCATAGCCCATGGGCGGCCTGTGCAAAGTATAGGCTTTGTCGTGCTAGCCCGTGGTCCATTACGGGTCGTGCTGCCCTCCTCAGTGAAAATTTTGGGGGTCAGCCCGCCACAGTCCACGGCCCAGGCCTGAGCCATGCCATGTTATGTAGTGGGCTGGGCTGGCCCGTAGGTCGAGCCTTGGGCTAAGTTGGGTTGTGCATTGAGCCAAAACTATTTATTTAAAAAATTGACAAAAACCTTATTTTAAATAAATTAGTATAATAAAATTGATTATATATACAATAATTAAATAAATTAGTACAATAAAATAAAAAGTATATATATATTATTAATATATTATTATATAATTATAATTTATATAATATATATAAGTAATATATATGGCCATGTCGCCTCTTGGTCATGTCGTGTCATGCCGGCCTATGGACCTAAAACACCAAACCCAGCACGGCTCGCATGATCGTGTTGGACCTGGCATGACACATGGATCGTCGTGCCAGGCCGTGGGCGGCATAGCCCGATTTACACCTCTACTTAAGACATTGGTTCAATTTGAAAAGTACAAATATCAATAATATCATAATATCATAGCATTGTATAAATACACACAAATATTATAAGGGCAAATTTCTGACCCTACTGTTTAGCTAATTGATTAACTCTACCCTTACTATTTAACTATTATCTTAAAATACCCCTATTGTTTATCACAATTGCTATTATCGTTAAATCATAAAGAAAAAGACATAATGTCATTTTTGCTCATCCCCTCTTCCCCATCTTCTTCTCATTCTCTCATTTTTCTCTCCCTCTCTCCCATTGTGTCTCTCTCCATCAACAAATCTATTATTCACTGTCTTTTTCGTTTGGACTCGGAAGACAACAGAGAAGCATCACCACATATTCTCATAATATAAAACCTGGACTGTTTATTTACAGGAAGACGTTCAGTTCTTCTAAATTAAATTACTCATTTTGTTCTAAATCAGATCGAGTTAAAATAACTATCAATCTCTTACCCTGAATACTGCCTAGCTAGTGCGTAAAACGTTTTGATTTTAACCGGGGATCTGTACCCTCTCAATTTCTCTGACGAAGAATCCACTTGGAGAAGTGGAGGCAACGTTGAGACGTATACTTATGTTTATGACCTCTATTACTGGGAAAGAATTGGGGCAAATAACCCATCATCCCTGAACTCACCCAATCAAAGAACCCATCATCCCTGAACGACCTCTGTTCTAAACAGTGCTTTTATCATCTAGAAGTTGTAAATGCCAGATTTGCCTTTTCCTGCATCAATGTCTCTCTCTCCATCAACAAATCTACTATTCACTGTCTTCTTCATTTGAACCCAGAAGATAGAGAATTTGGACCATTGTTCCTTTATTAACGCCAACCATACATGACTCTTCGCCGGAGAATAATCCCATTCTTCTATGTCCTTCGGTAAACGTGAGGCACGTTGACCCATCACCCTAGTGCCAACCATTCTCTTCACGTTCACGGGTCACCTCCTATTCCTACCGAAAGCTGTCTCTCTCAACTCTCTCTCTCTCTCTCTCGCCCTTGCTCCTCACCACCACCGCAATTACAACTCAAACTAGCGATGACAGCAGCAACAATCCACTGCCACAGAACAAAGCACGTCCGAGAACAGGGAGTGTGATGCCCGGTTAGGTTGCGATGTGCAAATCAGAAAGGGGGTCTGGACTAAGGTCTGGGTCTCGACCAACAATTCTGGTGAGCTTCAAACGATACCGTAGGAGCGGCATGAGTCTGAGATCTGGACTGACTCCATGCCATCTCTCTCACTATATCTCATATTTGAGACGACATGGAGTTTGAGAGAGACAGCATGGAGTCTCAGATCAGAAATTTGAGAGATACTCATATCTAAGGCAGCTGGAATTCTTCAACATGGAGATACTCAAATCTAAGATTTTCCGGTTAACACCGTTAAAGCAGTCCACTGTGCGGGGAAAGAGGTGAGGAGAGGGAGAGATTTGAAAGGGTATTTTTAGAATTTTTGAAAAAGTATTTGTCACACAACTTAAGGGTACTTTAAGCTTACCTTATGGTTTGTATTTTACTGAAACACCTCTTATAATATGCAACCTATTTATTTAATGGACCTTTGAAGAACTATTTGTTTTTCCATTTAAAAATAGTAAATTAATCACCTAAAGTAACTGAAAAATGCTAAGGGCATGGACCCATGGTTGTTTATTCCAAAAGTACCTCCTAAACTGAGTGAAAAATGTTCAAGGGTATAGATCCATGGTTGTTTATTCCAAAAGTACCCATAACATTTTTTGTATAAAAAACAAAATTGACCAAGTACTTAGTCATTAAGATTAAAACACTTTTTGTATAAAATGATAGTGTGGTTGTCCATGTGGGGAAAAAATAGTATTTTTATTGTTAGTTTCTTTTGATTAAATTTTATTAAATGGGTATTTGGATTAAAACTATCATTTTCTATTTTCATCTAATGAAAGGTCCACTAAATAAATTGATTGTAAACTGTAAGGTATGGTTTTAGTAAAACACAAACTATATATAGGGTAGGCTTTAGTAAATTAATAAAGCTATAAAGGTATTTTAGTGAATAACCCTACTATATAAGACAAAATTTTGCACCTACATATTTGTGTATCTGTACGAGGTTCAGTTATTTAAGAATATAAATGCAATATGTATAATACAAATGTATTTAAAATGTATATAATACTATTTGTATTTACACGCAACATAATTGTATTTGTATTCCTTCCGCACAAAACTCAATTGAGTTGTGAATTGTGATCATGGTCGAGTTTCGAAAGGACGGGAAAGCATATATTTGATTTCTTAATGAGGCAGTAGTAGAATATAATGTTCTAGTCACCCTCAATCCAAGATTCAGAGGCCAAATTTCTTCATCACCAATTGCCTGAGGAAGCTCATCTAAAACTGGTTCACATTAAAAAGACCCAAAAACTGCGAACAACGACTGAGACATGAATTCATCTATGGCTCTAAACACAGAATCCATGGTGAAGAAGTGGCTATACGATGGGCCCAAAATGCCATATATGCAGAAGCACTGGGAGATTTGTGCACTAACAACTCAAGTTCATGAAGTTTTGGTGTGAAACGATATGGAAATAAGTCGATCGACGTACATTCATCAGAAAGTAGAGAACAAAGAAAAATGACGTCCGAAGCTTTACCTAACAAAAGTTGATACATTTGATCCGATATGGACGACAGCGAAACCACACTAGCGAGAGACTCCTAGCATGAGTAAGTGAGTGAGTGTATATTTTGGTCTAATGGACCACACTGTGGGACCCTTTGCATGTGCCTCAACCATTGCTTAGATCATGCGACGCGGTTTTTGGACACCCTCGCGATCCCTATAAATTAGTGGAGAAGGAGCTGGTGGAGGTGCTGGGTTTGGTGCTGGAGGAGAACATGGTGGTGGCTATGGTGGAGGTGGTGGTAGCGGTGGTGGCAGTGGTTATGGTGCTGGGGGAGCACATGGTGGTGGTTATGGTAGTGGAGAGGGAGCGGGAGGGGGAAGTGGTGGTGGTTATGGTGGGGGAGGTGGCAGTGGAGGCGGTGGTGGTACTGGCTATGGTGCTGGAGGAGCACATGGAGGTGGCTATGGTAGTGGGGGCGGTGGTGGCTATGGAGCCGGAGGTGGCCATGGTGGATATGCCCCTTGAGAAAAACCCTCGGGAAGCCTAAGCAAGTGGTATCTCTTTTCAAATATAATAAAGTTGTTACAAGTAAGAGGAAGGTCACACACGTAGCCTAATCAAAGGGTTTACGTCTTGAGTAAGTGGGCAGCGTTGTAGTAATTCTGTATCAACTCAGTTGTGTTTGGATTTTATCTGTTATGCATGAATTATTATCTACTTTTATTTTCAATTTAAGAAGATTTTATTAACTTTTTTTTGGTATTAATCAACGCCTGAATTCCTCACACGCGTCATTCGTAATTCTCTTTCTTTACATCAAATATACACAAGCCGGCCGGGGGGAAGAAAGTCACTAAAACAAATAAAATAAAGATCCTTCGAAAGATGACAAGAGTTAAAAGTAAAAACAGAATGAGTATTTGTGAGTGAGCCAATCCGCCGCCTGGCTTTCCTCTCTAAACACATGTCTATTAAACACCTGACTCCAGCAATTGCTTCAACTTTATAACAATTTTCGAGTCCCCTTCCATCCTAATTAGGTAGACATTAAAATTAAGGGCCAGATTATGGGGCTTTTCACGCAGCCCAAGCCTCAACCGCATTAATAGAAGTATTGACAAGAGTGAAGCATTTGGAATCCAATACCCTGTCCAAATGGTATCTTACAATTTTACAATAGAACAAAAATCATTTATCAAACGAAAGGCATCAAAGTTTATCTTAATTTCACCATAGTTGGGGGGCGGGGGGATCCAAGTAGTAAGATTACATTTTTTCTTTTCTATGCTGCATCCAACTTATCTAAAACCTCTTGGAACTCTGCAAACGCCTTACCTGCCTTCTCAGCAATAAGCAGGGGATCATCCTCTTTGTTTTCAAATATTTTCCCATTCCTATTCTTCCATATTTGCCATAGAATGAATACACAATTTTCCTTCAGCATATCTTTCTCCGTAATATCCCTCTTGTGAATAATAATCCACCAATGAACCATTTGATGATTACTTTCCCCATTAAAATTATAGGATTGACATCAGCACAACCCCAAACATGCTTAGCAATGGTGAAGTGCAAGAAAACATGCTTTATATCCTCTCTCTTGAATTTGCATAAACTTCTCAACATACATCTCAACTGTGTATTAAAAGATGTGTATTGGGAACATCTCTCAAAGATAGTGTGGGAGATATTCTCAATGCACGCTGAAACGCGTATTCAGTAGGGCGCCAATGATCTAATTCTTTTCTTTCAAAGACAATAATAGCGAGAGTTGAAGAAGCCACATCTTTGATAGGACTAATCATCTAACCATCGAATTATCCCTCAGTTGGGTATAAGATTTTATCTGCTTTGATGCTAAATATATGAATGTGAAAAAACAAAATAGTAGTATTATAAGATTTTATCTGCTTAGATGCTAAATATATGAATGTGAAAAAAATAGTAGTATTGCAAAGATAAACTACAGTGGGGACATTTAACCGGGCCAAGAACCATTAATGAATAGAGCATGTGATAAATAGGGATGTCAAGGGATTGGCTTTGGGTTGGACTCTGTCTAAATCAAAATCAAAATGGATGGATTGGAAGGTTGGATCCGTTTATAATTAATGCTTCAAAGTATTTATTAGATTGGATTATACCTGATCCATTCCTAATGAATTTATATTGGATTAGATCATATTGAAATAAGAATATGATTCTTTAATAAAAAGATAAGAATGCAGGTGTTAATGGATCAGATTTGGATGGGAACCAATTTAAGTAAAAACCAATTTGAACGGATTGATGGGTCCAGTTAGAGATATTCATTTGGACCGATCCAAAATGGTCTAAAATAATATAGATTAGGATCTATCTTTTGACTTGTGGTTTTGAATGATGGCAATGAGACCGTGTTACTAGATAAAATCAAAGGATGGTTTTGGTGATAAAGGGGAGAGAGAACGAGAGAGAGGTCTAGCTGGGTTTGTAAAAATTTGTTAACAAACTTGTAAAGAAATAGCTTGGATCTTGTTCTATTGAAAGATAAATTATACAAATATTTTGTATCAAACAGCCCTTCCCAGATGGAAATTTGGGTGGGTAAAATGAGACGAGATCCACCTGCAGTGTACAATGTCCTCGATAACCCACGCAAGTAAGGGTGTCAATAGACCGGTTTTGGATTATACCTGTCCAATCCAAAATCAATTTGGACGGATTGAAAAGCACCAATAAGACATATTGGATTGGATCAATCCGGTCCAAAATATTTATTAGATTGGATTGTACCTGGTCCATTCGTAATAAATTTATATTGGATTGGGTGGGATTAAGCCAATATCTGATCCATTGATATAAGATAAGAATATAGGTCTCAATGGACCAGGTTTGGGTTGAAACCAATCTAAATCAAAACGAATTTAAACAAATTGAATGGTCCAGACATTGAACTGGACCGGTCCAAAATGGTCCAAAATATTCATTGGAGTGGGTTGGACCTGGTCCATTTATAATGGACTCACATTAAACTGAATTAGATTGGACCAAATCCAGTCCAATTGACACCCCTACACCCCTACATCTATAATACTTCATATGATAAATGCCAGGTGATACATGTTGCATAAGGATCATTAAAGGACTAAGAACTCTAAGACTATGAGTATTAGACCTGTTCATGTGTAGGAATAGCAACAGGGTGGGTTTGGAGAAGGATCATATTTCTTGTTTCTAATTTTGATTTAGAGATAAATTATTATTATTGACCTCGATTCCCATTGGGAATAAAAATTGTTCTCTATCCTGGATCCTCAATGAAGGTGGGTTCTCCATGGGATCCAAATCCCTAAAATTTTTAATTAAAAATTTTTATTTGAAAATTAAATTTACTTAATTAAATAAAAGAAAATTTTAAAATATAAATATTATTTTTAAACATATTTTGATATATATAATATAAATAATATTTAATATAATATATATAACCGGGATCGGGGCAGGGCAGGGACTTCATTCCCCATCCTTGACCCCAACCCGATGGGGTTGGAGAGGGAAAATTGCCATCCCTATTCATGGCTGAGCTGGGCCGGATTGGGTTGAGCTTTGTCTCTATTAACATGATGTGTTTAGGCCTGAGGTCAAGCATAATCCAACTATCAGGCCTAGATATTGAGCCCGAGCCTAACCCTCATATAAAGCTTTAAGTTTGGGTCCAAACACGAAGCCCAATATAGAAATTGGTCAAGAAGATATTTTTATTTTTTACTCAACATCAAAAGTACAAAGCTGATTTATTTATATTAAACAATCTCAGAGCCAAAAAAAATATTGAAAGATCTCACTATGGCTCGAGAAAAGTGATAACAAAGAAAAAAAATATAAAATATATTTTTACTAAATAAAAATTATGTTTTATTATATAAAATATTATCAGATTAAGCTTAAGCTTGGTCCTAACTTTTTTTTTTTTTTGGAAAGCCTAAATCTGACCTAGAAAAAAAGTCAAGCCTAGTGTTTTAGGCTCAAGCCTTAGCCCAGGGACCTAAAATCATGTCCAAACCTGATAAATAATGGGCTAGGCAGGGACGGGCCCGTCAGGTTATTGGCCCATGAACGATCTACCAAGCATGCAAGCTTAAGCTGATCCGGGTCAGATCAAGATTCAAGCTCATGTTACTAAATACATCATATTTAGTATATATAATAATTTATGTTATATGACATGTAATATAAATATAAAATATTTGTGAAGACACCTGATGGGATTCTAATAGAAGTATGGAAAGGTATGGAAGAGGTAGATTTTAATTTGTTATGGCTAACTAAAAGTTATTTAAGACTGTATGTGTTGAGAATTGAAATAAAGGCTACAACCACTCCATAAGCATCCACTCGGTTTTTGACCATCTTTAGTTTATAAATTTGGCTAAATTGCTGAAACTTTCTCGGAAGTTTGGTAATTGTAATTACCTCTCCTTAATTTTCTAACATAGTTGCAAGTAGTCTCCATCTGGTAGAATTTTTTTAAAAATGACATAAAATTGCCAAAAATACTCATGCAGTTACTTGAGTTTTGACAATAATGTTTATTTTCCAAATTTTCTATTCATATGAATCACTACCCCAAGCATTTTCCATCTCTTTTCTGAAATCAAATTATTTTTCAAATTTTCCCTTCATATCAATCAAAGGTAAAGCTGCAATTTTAAATTAATTCTCTTTATCTTATTGTTCATAAAATTTGCATTGTTTATTTTTTCTGTAGAAACTAACCTTAATAGTACCTTCATGAGTATTTTAGACATTTTATAAAAAAATCTATCAAAGGGAATTACTTGCAACTGTACCAAAAAGTTTAGAGAATGTGATTGCAATTATTAAACTCCATGGGAGATTTCAGCAATTTACCCTATAAATTCATACCGATTAATCCATTCGTGGGGAGTGGAACATCTTCTTACTTTGATTTCAGCAATTTACTTTTGTTTCCTTTCCATTATTGAGCAAAGGTGTTTTCTTTACTTTGATTTGGACGAAGAAGGTGGCTACGGAATTGTAGGATAACATGGTTATACCGGATATGATAGCTAGTGATGGTGGCAATGGTGGTGAAAGTCAAATATCTGATTTCACATAAATTCAATTATCGTTAGAACTTACATCTGATTAATTGGATTGGATGCAGATTTAGCCATATTCAATTCCATTAAAATTCGAGTCTGATTAGATATTGTTATATATGTAATATAAATATGTATACAAATTTTATGTACAATTATATAAAATTTATAATTAATAAATTTAATATTTTATATTTATACACATTCATTATATATTTATAAATTATTAATTATTAATTTTATAAAATTTTAATTTGTTTATCATTTTTAAGCATAAAATGTCAGACACATTAAATCAAAATCCACTCTGAAACTAACATTTCGGGTTTTGGATCAGATTCGAATCTAAGGGTTTGATATTCAAATTGAATATGATCCAATCGGATTACAACCCTAGTATAGGTGGAGGCGTTGGCTATGGAACTGATAGAGAACACGGAGATGGTGGGGATAGTGGTGGTGAGTATAGTGGTGGCTATGGTGCTGGCGGAAAACATGGAAGCAATTATGATAGTGGACAATTAGTGGTGGTGGTAATACTGCTAGTGGCGATGGTAGTGATTACGGCAGTGGTGGTAAGAGAGCTGGTGGAGACACTGAAGGTGGTGTGCCGGAGGAGAACATGAAGGTGGCCATTGTGATGGTGGTAGTGATGGTTGCCGCACTGAAGGTGGTGTGCCGGAGGAGAACATGAAGGTGGCCATTGTGATGGTGGTAGTGATGGTTGCCGCAGGGTACATGGTGGTTTTGGTTATAAGCGTATAGCAGAGGTGGTGGGAGAGACGCTAAAGATGATCATGGAGCTTATGCCCAATACCTTAGGAGTGATAAACCACAATCAAATATGATTATGGTTTCCCCTTAATTTTAGTTTATTAAGGATATAGTATATGTACTTGTTAATGGGTATGTCTCACGATTTAGTTTTCACTAGTGAATGGAATCAGTAATGTTAAATCTATATTTACTAATATGTTAAATAATTATTAAAATTTTAAGAAATATTTATTTCAAAAAATAGATTTTCAATAATTATTAGAATATGGATAGTTTTATTTTATTATGATACATAGAGGGTTAATGATTAATTGAAATTGATAAAATGTAGGCATAAGTGGTTGTGGACAATCATTTTTGCAGTTTTTGTATTTTTTTAAGAATTGATTGAAAATGGTGGTAATGAGTCCTAGACTTTAGCAGTAATTTCTCAAAAAAAATTGCTATGTGCCTATCTTTCCAGAAAAATGAGAAGGTCATGTGTGTGAGTGGTGGGGAACTATAGCTTGGTAGTGGGTTGTGGGATTTAGCATGAATTTCTCAGAAATTGCCATGTCTAGCTTTCTAAAAAATGAGAAAGCCACTTGCATGAATGGTAGTAGTGGGTTGTGGGCTTTAACAGCTCAGAAAATGCCATGTGTCTAAATTTGAAAAAGCCACATTTGGTGCTTAGTGACACCTATTTCTTAACACATGTCAATATATATAAACTAGTGGGGACCTCTATGATGAGTTTTGTTAAAATAGTTCAAGTAATAGTGCTAGGGGTGCAAATAGGATATACCCAATTCAAGCCCGACCCGATTCAATCAAAGTTTTTTCATAGGTTGGGTTTGAGTTTATTTAACTTTAAGATGGACTTTAGCCAAAAAACTTGGGCCTAAAATAAACTCAAATTAGGCTTAAGTTGAGGCCTCGGGTACTGATCCAATGCAATTTAAGTTTGCCCAACATTTTATGATCTATATATATCTATATATTATCAATCGATTCTATCTGGAAATTGAGCTACAAATGCCCAAGCCCAAGCCTAGCTCGAGGCCCAAGGAGGGATGGCAACAAAGTGGGTTTGAGGAGGGTTTTCTAACTTCTAGACTCTACTCGCCAAGCGGGTTAGATTTTGAGAATCCAAGCCTTCCCCACATATGAAAATGCAAAACCCTCCCCGTATTCAAGGGTAGGGGTGGGTTGGGTTTAAAACCCTCATCTAATTTCCTAATATTTCTTCTCATATATAAGTAATAAATAAGTAAAATAACATAAGTAAACAACGAAATTTCCAATTATTTGATTAAGATGTAAAAGAACACACAAACTATCAATTATCCTTTACATCTATTTCAAAATACTATTATTATTAAATTCAAAACCTAGTACATAAAGTTTATATGCTTTCCAACAATATATAGGTTGAGGTGGTCGGGTTTAGCTTAATATCGTACCCAACCCATAACGTACGGGTTGTAGACTCCCAAAACCCGACTTGCCCCAAAACCCATCCTTCAAACGAAAAAAAACCCACCCCATTGAGGTGGGTAGGGGTGGATACCTACCAGGTAGGATAGAAATTGCCATCCCTAAGCCTGAGATGCTTAGTTATGTTTGAGGTTGATAAACTCAGGCTTAACCTTGGATTAGACCAAGCTTGAGCTTGATGTTTGAGACATAGGATTGGATTGACCGCAAACCTGACCCAACCCACTCAAGTTGCACCTAGCAAGGACCCGGGCGATGCACGGGCTTTGTTAAGCGAAAGTTAAACAATAAAAGCACATAAGAGTAGATAGATGTTTTATATTTTAAACTTTTAAATAATTAACAATTAGTTATATTTTATATATTATTTTTAATATTTTTTACAATACAAAAATAACAATAATTAATTTCAGTTAGGTTGTTTATCAAACCGGTAAAATCGACCAACACGACCCAACTCGACTCGGGTTGGTCAATTTTCTAGTATTTCTAGTGGGTTTTGGTTCAGCAATTTCCCAACCAAACTTGGACAATTGGGCCATTGATCCATTCGACCTAGTGATCAGGTCACGGGTTGCACACTAATTGTGTATGCAAACTTTGGGAGGCCATAACTTTGCATTTTGATGTTCAATTGAGGTGATTTTTTTTTCGTTTTGGTAACTTTTTGATATCTATACATCTCAAGATGCCATAGGCACCTTGCCCTACTGTTTTTGTCAAAAAAAAAACCCTTTTGGGCCTCAAAATGCAATTTTTAATATTTTTTACAAATAAAAATTTTAAAACGTAATTAAAAAATATAAGTTAAATAAAATAATACATATGTTATTTATAGTACTAGAGTTGTAATCAGATTGGACTCGAATTGGATTTGGTTCCACTTTAATTTTTAAAATATCCAAAAAATTAAAACAAAATTATATATAATATATATATATTAAATATATATTTAATCCAGTTCCACTTTAATTTTTAAAATATCCAAAAAATTAAAACAAAATTATATATAATATATTATATTAAAATATATTTTTTATAAATTTAAATATAATTATATAAAATTCATATATTAAAATCAATAAATAATAATAATATAATCGTACCTCATCCAAATCCGAGGTAACTAAATCGGACCTCAGATTTTTGGGTATCATTGATGGTCCTATATAGAACATAATTATACATTATTTATTAATAAAATACATGTTCATACATACCTACACACATATGTATGTATGTATGTATGTATGTATGTATGTATGTATGAATTAATGTATTGCTAATGTGGAACGGTTTGACCCATTTGACCCAAATAGTTGAACTAGTGACCCGTAACCCGAAGGCAAAAATAGTTTGGCATCCAGGTTGGTTTTTAAAACACTGCTCTTATGTATGTATTTTATATTTTATATCTTATATTACTTTTAGTTTTTTTATCAATATTAGTTTTTTAAATTTATTATTAGTATTATTATTAATGTTTTTAATAATTCATACTATTGATTTGCATTTTGCTTAAAAACATTAAAAAAAAATCTCTTGATTGACGGTGTAAATCACCTCAAATTATGTATATGAGATACACGGAATCAAAATACAAGGTGTGGCGTAAACCACACAACACCTTGCAGAACGTCTATACAGGTGTGGTGTGCTTCAAGTTATCATATTTTGACCACAATACAAAAGCATATTTTGCTATACCTATGGTGTAGTTGAAACATACCACTCAATTTCTCAACCACACTATAGAACAACCCCCCTAATCTAATCCAATGTATCTAAAATTTCTTATTTTTAACCCAACCCAACCTAAAGGTGGCATTGGATTGGATTGTGTTAAGGTTAGTCCAACTTATCCACTTCTTTTTGCCTTTAGATTGTCTTTGCTTTGAAAGAAAAAATAAGGAAAGGAAGGGAAATGTAGGAAAACCTTTACAAGCCTATATAGGTTTCCCTGCCTTTTCCTTTAAACTAAACATAACCTTAAAAGAATGTTCTCACTTGTTCATAAACTAAGGCTTAGTTTGGAAAGAATAGAAATATGTATAACGCAAAACCAAAAGAATACTATATTAACTATTAAGACCAAAAGAATCATAACTTTTAGCATACAATTGTGGGTGCATATACATAACTTTTAACCCAACCCCTTCCTAATTTCTTGTTTTTTTTTTACTTTTTATTTTTTTTAATATATATATATATAAGGAAGGCTTTTAAGAAGTTGTTGTTAAAGCCCATAGCCCACTACCACCATTCAGATAAATGGCCTTTTCATTTTATAGAAAGCTAGACACGTAGCAATTTATGAGAAATTCTTACTAAACCCACCATTCAGACACATAGCATTCTCATTTTTCTGGAAAGCTAAACAAGTGACATTTTCTGAGAAGTTGTTGATAAAACCCACAACCCACTACCACCATTTTCAGTCCATTCCTATAAAATGCAGAAAATGCAAAAGTGGTTATCCACATCTACTTCTGCCTAAATAAATATTTCTTAAAATAGGCTTAACGATTTATAGCAACCATAATGTAAATTTGTTTTTCTAATGTTTAGCCAAGTGGCACCCACTTTCCTACACTTTCTCCTAAATTCTCTCTAATTCCTATTTATCTCCTAAATTATCTTTAACTCCTATTTATCTTTTAAATTATCTCTAATTTAGTAAAGAGATTCACTACTAAATTATCTCTAAATCCTATTTATCCTCTCCTCCACTTTTTATCTACATCCATCTAAAGAAATTTTCAGTTAAAACAAGGAAGTCTAGAAAATTTTCCCTTTTTTTGAAATTTTTAATTTTTTAATCCATGTCATGTTTTAAACTACCAATTAGAAACTCTACTTTCCCCAAAAAATCTTCCTAAACTCTCACTCACTCACTCACTCACTCACTCTCTCTCTCTCTCTCCACACAAGTTCCAATAACCTAAATAATATAATATCCTAAAATTTCTCCTAAACAACCTCCCCCATTATCCCCAACTTTCTCCTAAGTTATGTCTAATTTAGTAGAGTTTCTCTCCAAAATTATCACAAATTCTTATTTATCTTCTCCCCCGCTTTTTGTCTACATCTATCTAAAGAAAGTTTGAATTGAAAATTTTAAAAACTACTTAAATATTCTAAAAAAATTATATAATAATTTTAAAATATTTATTAAAAAGACAAAAATAATTTTTATCGCTTTAATAATATTCATATTATTAATAATTACAAAATTCATAAGGAAATTATGTACAAACAATATAAATAATGATTTTCTGGATTATTCAATCTAAATGTTATTTAAATAATAAAAATCTAGCATTACAAATGAAATATTATTTAAATATTTCAATAACTAAATATCTTCAATAACAAAACTTTAAAATTAATCTTTTAATTCAATTAATAGTATATTTTAAATAGTTAATGAATAACTTTCAATTATAATAAATAGATTAAGATTTTAAATATTCAGTTAAATAACTAAAATAACAAAATTATGTATTAATAGTACTATAATTTTATGAATTCTTAAATTCAACAAGTAATTAACATTTGAAAATATAAATAATGATATTATTTCTGTAAATAAATAATATTGTAAATAACTAATTTCATTTATACCAATTAATAATTATAGAAAATAACTTTCAAAACAATTATTGTTTATTAATAATAATTTTAAAAACTTAATCTTTATTTATTATATATTTATCTATACTAAAATTAAAATTTATTGTATTTCATTAATTATTTATTTTTTTGTGATAAACATATTTTCAATAATTACGTATAATTTTATTTTTCTTTTGTTATTTAATAGATATTTTTCAATAAGTATTGGAGTTTAAACTACTGTTATTTAGCTTTTTGAATTTAATTTATTGTGTATTTTTGCTATAACATTTTAATAATTATTAGAGATTAAACTATTGTGCACGGGTTGGTTCAGTTCAGTTGTAGGTTGTTTTGCCAACCAAGTTGACCTGGTCAGGTTGGAGAGTTGGTCACTCAGGTTATATCTGTTTTGGTCAATTTTTAGTTTGGTCGATCAATTCAAATATTTAAGAAAAAATACAATGAAATTATTTAAAAATTAAATTTATGGTATAAACTATTTTATCCTAAGAAATATTGAAATTTTCCCACTTTCCCATATTAAAAAATATATTTAAAATATAAAATATTAATATATATCTATAATCGGGTTGTTCGATTTTCGTTAGTTTACAAATGGTCAAAGCGAAACTGATCCAACCTAGTCGGGTTGGGAAATTATTGAACTAAAGCTGACTAGAAATACTAGAAAGCGGGTTGGTCAGTTTCATTAGTTGGATTTTGACTGGAAACGGGACAGGGTGGGGACAAGGAGCCTTTCCCCATCCCCGTCCCCATGAAAATCCCCATCCACGTCCCTGTCCCCATCCCCACTAAAGGGGACAAAGTTATCACCATCCCCATCTCCACGGGGATCCCCACTCCCCTTGATTGATTAATTCTTTATAATGTTAACCATTATGTTTTTGTCTTTTTATTTTGTTTTATTTATAAAATAAAATAAAATAATTAAAATTTACAATCCTATTAGAAAGGATTCAAACATATTCAACCATATTTTTAAAAATATTAACACATAGATATATGTGTACATATCTATACTACTTATAAAAATGTGAATGAGGAGGTATTGACTTTTGGAATTTTTCTTTACTAAAATACCTTTCCTCTTGAATTTAGTTCATCTCTGTTGAAATGGTAGAAAATGTAAGTAAAAGAATACCATTAAGTACATTCAATTTCCTCTCAATAAGTCTCACATTTAAATCATTAAATAAATCATATTCTCTCTCATTGAATCCAACATTTATACTTTTGTTTATCATCATTAAATTCCACTAATAAATCCATACACAATAATTATTAGAGAGAGAGAGAGAGAAATTGTAATTTATGAAATTTAAAGTTAATTTTTAAGTTTAAATCTTTTGAAAAAACAAACTAAACCGAAAATAGACCCAAATCGATACAACCCGAGTTGGTGGGTTTTCGCTAATGGTCAATCGATTTCGAGTGACAAACTGCGGACTTGACCAGATCGATTTGGTTGGCGAAACAACGTACAACTGAATTGAACCAATCATTGAACACTCCTAATTTCAACTAAATTTATAGCCTAATCTCTAATAAATAACAACCAAAACTAGATCCAAATCGATACAACCCGATTTGGTGGGTTTTCGCTAATGGTCAATCGGTTTCGAGTGACAAACTGCTGACTTGACTAGATCGATTTGGTTGGCAAAACAACTTGTAACTGAACCGAAGCAATCATTGAACATTCCTAATTTCAACAAGCTTTGTAGTCTAATCTCTAATAAATAACAATATTTTAATCTCCAATAATTATTGAAAATTTATAGAAACATACACAATCATTGAAAATAAGTTTATAATGAAAATATTATATATATATATATATAATAAAAATATAATAACTACAAAAATATAATAAATACTGAAAATAAACTAAATTAGTCAATAAATAGTTTAATCTCTAATAAGTATTAATCTATAAATTATAAAAAATATATAATTACTAAAAATAAATTTATAACAAAAATACAATAAATACGATAAGTTAAATTTCAAAAGTTAAACAGTAGTTGTTTAACCTCCAATAATTATTGATAATTTTTAATTAAATAACAATAATAAAAATACTTTTATAAATAATTACTGAAAATAAAATAAATATTAATTATAGTATATATAAATATATAATGATTATACACTATTATTGTTAAATTATAACTAAAAAATATAATTTTGTTGACAGTTATTTTCTATAATTATTAATTGATATAAGTGAAATTTGTTATTTACAATATTATTTAGTTATTGAAATAATATATTTTTTTAAATTCATAAAATATTAGTTATTTATTGAATTTAATAATCCATAAAATTATAATTGTACTATTATTACATGATTGGTTATTAATTTTGTAAAATATTAAATTATTATTAATATGAATATTATGAATTCTATTATAATTATTTTTCTACCTTTATATTTTTTTTAAATTTATTACAGAATTTCGTTATTTTAACTATTAAAAATTTTGTCATGTTAAATGTTTTCTTATTTAAATATTTAAATAATATATAAAATATTTAAAATTTTTCATTATTTTAATTTTATTTATTTTAATGTTATTACGTAATATTAAATGTTTTTTTATATTATTTAGATATTTTTAATGTTTTATATTTAATATTTTTAGATATTGGAATATTTAAATAATGTTTTATTTTTAATGTTAATTTTTTATTTTTTGAATAAAATTTAAATTGAATAATTCATAAAATTATAACTTATATTGTTACTACATAATTTGATGATGGATTTTGTAAAAATATTGAATTATTAATAATATGAATATTATTAAATATATTAATTTTTTGCGTTTTGAATAAATATTTTAAATTTAGTATATAATTTCGTTATAGCATTTAAATAGTTCTAAATTTTTTTAATTGAAACTTTCTTTAGATAAATATAAATGAGTCTGGATCACCTGCCCACGAGAACTCTGCCCACACCTACCCCCCCCCCCCCCCCCCCCCGTGAATTGGGAACATCTCCCCTTGCATAATACTACGCAAAGGATGAGATGTTCTCCATGTGTAGCTCCGATAAATGTGGGCAGAGTTCTCGTGGGCACGAGATAAATATGAATTTAAGAGATAATTTAGGAGTGAATCTCTCTACTAAGTTAGAGATAACTTAAGAGATAAATAGGAGTTAGAGATAATTTAGGAGATAAATAGGAATTAGAGACAATTTAGGAGGAAGTGGGGGAAAGTGGTGTCACTTGACTAAATATTAGAAAAGAAAATCCCTCTTTCTTTATGGTTGTTAGAAATAGTTAAGCATATGTGATTTCCTTATTGGTTTAATAGGTTGACCATATATATATATATATATATATATATATATATATATATATATATTTGTGTGTATTAGGCAATAAGGTTACATTTTGTTTGTACGCAAAACATTAATGTATCAATCTCATGAAGAAAATATTTGCGTTCAATTACGTGAAGATTATAAAAGTAAAATTCAAATATCGTATATCTGAAAGTTGGCCATACAACCCATAATGCCACGATCGAATACTTAAATAAATAAAAAATACTATAAAGTTGGTGGTAGATCTCCACTCACCAAGATAGTCACTTGATTATGGCTCTTTTGTCTTGATGGTTCTTTTCTCTCTCTCCCACAATAGTGTTGATAGGAATATAAAAGAATGGAGGTGGTTGTAGAGAGTACATGCAGCATCAATTAAGGGAGAGGGGTCTTATTTCCCACTAGCGGAGGCATGGGAAGATCCGAAAGATTGAATAAATTTTATTTACTATTAATTAGTTCTCATGGGCAGGAGATAAATATGAATTTAAGAGATAGTTTAGGAGATAATCTCTCTACTAAGTTAGAGATAATTTAAGAGATAAATAGGAATTAGAGATAATTTATGAGAAAAATAGGATTTAGAGACAATTTAGGAGGAAGTGGGGGAAAGTGGTGTCACTTGGCTAAATATTAGAAAAGAAAATCCCTCTTTCTTTATGGTTGTTAGAAATAGTTAAGCATATGTGATTTCATTATTGGTTTAATAGGTTGACCAATTATATATATATATATATATATTTGTGTGTATTAGGCAATAAGGTTACATTTTGTTTGTAACGCAAAACATTAATGCATCAATCTCATGAAGAAAATATTTGCATTCAATTACGTGAAGATTATAAAAGTAAAATCCAAATATGGTATATCTGAAAGTCGGCCATGCAATCCATAATGCCACGATCGAATACTTAAATAAATAAAAAATACTATAAAGTTAGTGGTAGATCTCCACTCACCAAGATAGTCACTTGATTTCACTTAGCTAAATATTAGAAAAGAAAATCCCTCTTTCTTTATGGTTGTTAGAAATAGTTAAGCATATGTGATTTCCTTATTGGTTTAATAGGTTGACCATATATATATATATATATATATATATATATATATATATATATATATATATATATATATATATATATATATATATATATATATATATATATATATATATATATTTGTGTGTATTAGGCAATAAGGTTACATTTTGTTTGTAACGCAAAACATTAATGCATCAATCTCATGAAGAAAATATTTGTGTTCAATTACGTGAAGATTATAAAAGTAAAATCCAAATATCGTATATCTGAAAGTTGGCCATACAACCCACAATGTCACGATCGAATACTTAAATAAATAAAAAATACTATAAAATTTATGGTAGATCTCCACTCACCAAGATAGTCACTTGATTAGGGCTCTTTTGTCTTGATGGCTCTTTTCTCTCTCCCACAATAGTGTTGATAGGAATACAAAAGAATGGAGGTGGTGGTAGAGAGTGCATGCAGCATCAATTAAGGGAGAGGGATCTTATTTCCCACTAGCGGAGGCATGGGAAGATCGAAAGATTGAATAAATTTTATTTACTATTAATTAATTGATAAATTAATAATAATATTTTGTTGTTAATTAACTAAAATTATTTAAAGTTATTGTTAATGTTTAAAATTTTAATAATTATATTTTTATTTATTGTTGATTTGCAAAAAATAACTATTGTTAATTTAATAAAAATAAATATTTTTCAATAAAGTTAATTTTATTAATCATTTATAGTAATTTTAATAATAGTTATTATTTTTATTATTTTTAAATAAAATTTTGATTTACTACAAATAAATAAAACTAATTACAAAAGCTAACATTTAATTTTATTAATTTCACTAGCAATAAATAATTATATAGGAATGGCAACGAGGTAGGTTCAGGGCAGGGCACCCCTTCCTTGTCCTAGTTCCACAATGAAGACACTCTAACCCATCACCGCCCTATTCCCGCTGTCAAGCAGGTTCAAGACAAGGCACCCAGTCCCTGTTAGGGAGAGGGAATCCTCAAATTTCCAATAGTATAGTAAATTATCTTTATTTGTAAAAATGTAATTTTATGAAAATTTTGGAAATTTTATTATATTTTTGTAATTTTGAAAACTTATTGAAATTTATTTTTAAATTATTATTAAAAATTACACTAATTTATCTTATAGTTTCAAATTTAAACTAATCAATAATTTCGTTTTTCCAATACTATACTAATTTATCTTAATAAATTGTGTAATTATTGGTTCAAATTACAGTTTTCCCTCTCCCATACTCATTCATATTTAATAATTTTCAATAGTTTGGAATGAAAATTACACAAAATTTCAATAATTTTCTAAAATATATCAAATGTAATAAATTTTCCTAAAACTTCCAAAACATTCCAATAATTTCCGATAATCATTTACTACATTTTAAATAAACTTTCAAAATTTTCCAAAAGTATAATAGTATATCTTTTATTTTCTAATATAAATTAATTAATAATTTTATTTTCCAAAATTATAATATTTTATTCCCCTATCTGCATTTGGTTATTAACTATAATAATAGCAATAACTTAAATTTTATGCTTTTTGATAGTTGTTAAATATAACTCTAAATTTTATATAAATTAGTTAAAGAGTTTTCAATTTCTATAAAATGTAGTTAATTAATATGAGTATAACAATATTTACCCAAAATACATTAAAAAGTCATGATGAATTAATTAATAACATTATTTATTAGTTTTTTGTAATTTATTGATAGTATTTATTAATTTTTGGTAATAATAATATTTAATACTCATTGAATATGGCTTTGATTAAATATTAACTGTATTTTATTTATTAATTAATATGAATATTTTAAATGAGAGAAAGTAGATATAGATTAGGGGGAGAGATTTTAGGAATTAATTGGGGAGTGGTATAATTCCTAATAACTTAGAGGAGATATCTTAGGAGAGAGATTCTAAGAATATTTTTTGACAATTGGGTTGGGAATAGAGAGGGAGAGTCTGGTGACTTGGCTTATTGGGAGTGGTGGAAAGGGGAAAGGAGACAGAGAGAGTGAAGAAGAATGCAAGGTGGAGTACAAAGACCACCATAACTGGTGACCGTCTTTTCTTTTTTTTTTTTTTTTTGAAGTCTTAAAATATTTCATTCATTCAAGAGATTGATACAAAGAGACACCAACAAAGCCAATTAAAGGACAAAGACAAATATCAAGAGGAACAAAATAAAAAGATGGATGTAGGAGAATCGAAAGAACTTCTGCAACCTACAATTGAAGCAAGGTGACTTAAAATCACCAACAGAAGTGGATAAGTACATTTCTAAACCACCATAATTGGCGAGCATAACTGATAAGGCAGGTTTCCAAAGCCATAAGCCAAGATCTATAACTTCCGCCCACTCCGAACCTGATGAAGGGTGATTTGTCATGACCTAATAAGTAAAAGTCACGTGGACGCAATCTGCCCAAAGGATGACAACTCAGCAAAAAGAGCCTAATCAGTGGTTTTTAGAGCTCGAGTGTTCGGTCACCTTGGCACAAAGCCACCTTAGCATAAATTCACATCGACATAGAGGCACCTCGATACCTAATCTAGTTCGGGGCCGAAGAACCAAAGTGACACGTAATCAACTCCAGAAGCTTCCCAGCAGACTTCGAACCTCATAGGATCACACCGCATAACGGCTGGCCTTATCCTCTCCCCTCCCGAATCAGGCGGAAATGATAGACTTCATTAGTTGATACGTTACTCCCCAACTAAAGCGGAAATGGATCCCATACACTTAGGCCGAAGACCCCAAAACCGTTTCGTGAGACACATGGCAGTTCAGCTACATAAGGGCAACAACTCCTCCAGGGCCCAAGTACGCACGATTATTTGCTCACTAGTACACTTATCATTCAATTTTCTGCTCGCAATACTAACTTAAGTATTGGAGCGACCTCGCCGAGTTAGCCACCCTAGATTCTCTGAGCTTTATTATTTTACAAACTGAACCAGCTCGCCACACAACCAAGTTTTAGGTCATCCTCCAGCTAGAAGCATCTAGATTGCATACCATCAGAACCAATCCGCAAAGAAACCAGAACTATAACTGTAAAAAAAGCCAAGATCTATGACAAGGACCATCTTGCTATATATATATAAATAGATTAGATAAGTTGTCATAAAATTTAAGTTTTTAATTTAAAAACTCTTAATAACATGAAAATAATAATGGAGAGAGTTCTGATCCCAACCGCCCACCATATGAGCTCTTATATGAGTGATTGGGATTAGGAGCTTGCAATATGGATCGTGGCTACTATCCGTAACTTACCCATATAGGTATTTTCTAAAAATATCATCTATAGTTCGTACTTATTTACGTATGTGCATTAACATGTTCTCACTAGTAGTATTATATAAACGGATGATTGCCTTGGTTTCAAAGTTGTCATAAAAGTTAGTATAATAATCAAATAAGGTTAATTTATATCTCTATGACTTAATTCTTTTCTCTTTTTGGTCAAATCTCTATCACCTAATTCTTGCACGCATGCATGTCACATGCCCCTATAATAGTCAAAATAAATGTGAATAAGCCGGGTGTAAAAACCATTTGGCTTCGTTTGGGAAGAATGGAAATGCAATTATGTTCAGTGCTTCATGTAAAACGACAACATATACATTTGCATCGAACATATTTGTATTTGTACTATTTCCAAACTGAGTAGGAATGCAAACGTATAAGATTAGATTTGAATCAGGGACATATTTGAATATGATCTGATATCATATTACTATATACTGTAGACCCGATTTAATCGGATTTCACAAACATTGATTTATCATATATTTGAATCTAATCTAATCTAATTTACTTTTTAAAAATTCAATAAATTATTAAAAGAAAATTAAAATATAATAATTTATATAAAAAACAAAGAGTATACATATTTTTTCCAACTGTTTTCATCATATATACATGCTTTATATAAAAATAAATAGAATAACAATTTACAAAAATACAATATAAACATATTAATAAATAAATAAATAACATATATATAGCAAGACGGTCCACGTCACCATGCCTCTACTTGCTTCAAACCCCCTTCCTAATTTCTTTTTTTTTTTTTTTGAAATTTTGATTTTTTTTTTAATTCCATATAATTACCCATTAAACCAATAAGAAAATAGCATAGGCTTAACTATTTCTAACAACCATAAAGGAAGAAGGATTTGTTTTTCTAATGTTTAGTCAGCTGGCACCACTTTACCCCACTTTCTCCTAAATTGTCTCTAATTCCTATATCTACTACATTATCTCTAACTCCTATTTATCTCTTAAATTATCTCCAATTTAGTAGAGGGATTCCCTCCTAAATTATCTCTAATTCCTATTTATCCAATCCCCCACTTTTTATTTACACCTATCTAAAGAAAGTTTCAATTACAAAATTATAAAATTATTTAAATATTATAACGAAATTATATACAAACATTCAAATATTTATTCAAAACACAAAAATTAATTATAATATATTTAATAATATTCATATTATTAATAATTCTATATTTTGACAAAATTCATCTAGAAATTATGCAGTAACAATATAAATTATAATTTTTCTAATTATTCAATTTAAATTTTATTCAAATAATAAAAATCTAAAATTAAAAAATTATTTAAATATTTCCATAACAAAATATCTTAATTAACGAAACATTAAAAATAGTTAAATAATTATATAAGAAAATATTTAATATTATGCAATAAATTTAAAATAAATAAAATTAAAATAACGAAAACTTTTAAATATTTAACATGACTAAAATTTAAATAGTTAAAATAACAAAATTATGTAATAAAAAAAAATCTTAAAAGTAGAAAAATAATTGTAATAGATTTCATGATATTCACATTAATAATAATTTAATATTTTACAAAATCAAAAAACAATTATGCATTAATAGTATTAATTATGATTTTATGGATTATTAACTTCAAAAAATAATAAATATTTTAAAATTTTAAATAAAAATATTATTTAAATAACTAAATAATATTGTAAATAACTAATTTCAGTTATATCAATTAATAATTATAGAAAATAACTTTCAAAAAATTAATATTTATTATTAATAATTTTACTATAATAGTGTATATTCATTGTATATTTATTTATAATAAAATTAATACTTATTGTATTTTCAGTAATTATTTATAGTATTTTTGATAAATATGTTTTCAATAATTATTTATAAGTATATTTTTGTTTTGTTATTTAACATAAAATTGCCAATAACTATTGGAGATTAAACAATTATTATTAATTTTGAAATTCAATTTATTATATTTATTGAATTTTTGTTATAAATTTATTTTTAGTAATTATATATTTTTTATAATTTATTGATTAATATTTATTAGAGATTAAACTATTATTTGAGCTTACACTATTTATTTTTAATAATTATGTATTTTTGCTATAAATTTTTAATAATTATTAGAGATTAAACTATTATTTTTTATTAGAGATTAGACTATTAATTTAGCTTAACTTAGGAGTGTTCAAGGATTGGTTCAGTTCGGTTGCTAGTTGTTTTGTCAACCAAATCAACCTGGACAGGTCAGGAGTTTGTCACTTGAAACTGACTAACCATTCGTGAAAACCCACCAACTCGGGTGTATTAGTTTTGGTCTATTTTTGGTTTGGTTTGTTTGTTCAAAAGATTAAAACTTAAAAATTAAATTTTAATTTAATAAATTATAATGGTATTATTAGTAAATAGATTAAAAAATAAATTTATGATATAAAATATTTTAGACTAAGAAATATGGGAATTTTCTCACTTTCTTGTATTAAAAATATATTTAAAATATAAAACAATAATATATATCTATTGTCAGGTTGGTTCAATTTTGGTCGATTTACAAATGGCCAAATTGAAACTGGCCTAACTTGGTTGTGTTGGAAAATTGATGAACCAAAGCCAATCGAAAATACTAGAAAATCGACCAACTCGGGTCGCGTTCGATTGGATTGGTCATTAAAAAGTTAAAATATAAAACAATTATATACTCTTATGGGATTGGATTTCAGATCAATTGGTCCATTTGCACCCCTAAAATTAAACCTTATAATTCACTGCAGCGTGTTTATACTAGTCTTGTTTGTTTGATATAAGGGGTGAATGTGGGTACATTTTTCTACTCATTTTCTATCTTCCTAGTTGTCGATGACATTATTTTTGTTTTTTGTGGTTGTATAATTATATAAAAATAAGTGAAAATTCCCAACTAGTACCTTGTACTTTTGGCCTAATGCCACTTTGGTCCCTAAACTTCAAAACACGACGATTCAGTACCCAAACTTTCTAAATGTGTAAATCCAATACCTACTGTTAACCAGCCATTGAATAACATTTGAAAAAGACACAAATGCCCTTTGAGTGTCATCTAAATTTCTTTACCAACCATCCAAACATTGACAAAAAGTTAACAGTCTCAAATCCTTGCCTCTTTTATTTAAGAAAGTTGGGGTCATGCATCAATGGGCACTCTGTTGACACCAACTTTCTTGAATAGAAGAGGCGATGATTTGGAACAGTTTATTTTTTTGTCAATGTTTGGATGGTTGATAAAGAAAATTAGATGACATTTGAAGGA
Organism: Nelumbo lutea; assembly: GCF_056320005.1. Taxonomy (NCBI): domain Eukaryota; kingdom Viridiplantae; phylum Streptophyta; class Magnoliopsida; order Proteales; family Nelumbonaceae; genus Nelumbo; species Nelumbo lutea. Next base: position 212,045,902 of record NC_142684.1, read on the forward strand.
CATTTATGTCTTTTTAAATGCCACATAATGGCTGATTAATGGCAGGTACTAAATTGACATGTTTTGAAAGTTCGGGTACTGAATTGTCATGTTTTAAAGTTCGGGGACCAAAGAGGCACTAGGCCTAAACTACAAGGTACTAATCGAGAATTTTCCCTAAAAATAATTATATATAAATAAGTTTTAATAGAAATAATGCTATAAAGAGTACAAGTTTATTGAGAATTGTTGTACATACGGCAAATCCACCTGACCAAGTGACTCGTCTCCCATTGGGTTTTGTGTTATATCATTGGTTACTTGTCTACATCTAGGCCTAGCATTTCTTGCAACGAATATAACAAGCTTTATAACTACACTTTCTATATTGATTTTTTTTTCAGATTTAACTTAGAATCTTTTATGTCATAAATGTTATTTTTGTAATGCAAAGAGAGAGAAGAAAAACCCAAACAAAAGCAATACCAAAAGAAACACACTTTAAAAACTTTTAATGGGGTATAATAATAATAAATTAATCAGCCGAACAATGAAGATCAAAAGTGTAGATTTGATCCATGCTAGAATTGACAGCCTCGAACTCGAATGCAAACTCTAATAACAGGATCTGCAAGGTGAACAATGTCAGAAAACTCGGGCAAGTGTTCTGGGCTATGGATTCCGACGATCAAGTCAGTAAGTATTGAACTGTCCAAGGTGGTATCGACTCTTCAGCTTTGATGTCGGAGATAAGATCAAACTCGTCTTACAAGTTAGAGGACTGAAGTCGGATGTGCTAATCCCAGGGGTCGGATGGACCAGATTGGGAATGTGCCTTGTGTGACCAGGTTGGAAGTACATCTTTGGACCCGTTCTAGGTCGAAGATCGACTTCTACCTGGGCACACCCAGGACCGGGCTGTCACTTGTGTTCCGAACTGTTGTTTAAGCGCTATCCTGCCACATGTTGTGATGAAGTGCAATAAAGCATCATTTATATCACCACTTGTCAAAATGTAGTTGAAGGGTAAATCGACCCCATCACTTAATAACTTATTTATTAAAAATGCAACTTCTGTGGTTTGGATTGGGATTTTGTTAAAATTTGAATGGACAAACCTAAAAGCCTGGCCCAATCTATATATATATGTATATATATAAACATGCTACATCAAAGCCTGAGCTTTCTTCCTTACCCCAACAGAGAATTCTTAGCCCCGTTTCATTTTAGCCTTCCTAGTTCCCTCATGAAGCCACCTCATCACTCCCTTATCCCTCTCTCATTTTGACATCTTAACAAGTCTATCCATCCATTTTTCCTCTATGTTTATCCCTTTGGATATCCCTTCCTAAAACTATTCATAAAATCTCTCTCTACCAAAACCAAATATAATCTAACCAAACGGCACCACTATCCCCCACTTTCTCCTAAATTATCTATTCCTATTTATCTCTTAAATTATATACAATTCCTAATTATCTCCTAAATGTATCTATCTATCCATCTATCTATCTATCTATCTACATATATATATAATGTCCCCATACCTCTCTTTGCTTCAAACCCCCCTTCCTAATTTTTTGTTTTTTTTTTTTATTTTTTTAGTTCCACATAATTACCCATTAAACCAATAAGGAAGTCACATATGCTTAACTATTTCTAACAACCATAAAGAAAGAAGGATTTGTTTTTCTAATGTTTAGCGGCACCACTTTCCCCCACTTCCTCTTAAATTGTCTCTAAGTCCTATTTATCTCCTAAATTTTCTCTAATTTAGTAGAAAGATTCTCTCCTAAACTATATCTAATTCTTATTTATCCTCTCCCCCACTTTTTACCCATATCTATCTAAATAAAGTGCCAATTAAAAAAAATTAGAACAATTTAAATGTTAAAACGAAATTATATACTAAATTTAAAATATTTAATCAAAACACAAAAAATTAATAAATTTAATAATATTTATATTATTAATAATTTAATATTTTTACAAAATTCATCATGAAATTATGTAGTAACAATATAAATTACAATTTTACTAATTATCCAATTTAAATATTATTCTAATAATAAAAATTTAACATTAAAAAATAAAACATTATTTAAATATTTCAATAACTAAGAATATTAAATAAAAAACATTAAAAATAGCTAAATAATATAACAAAATATTTAATATTACGTAAAAACATTAAAATAAATAAAATTCAAATAATGAAAATTTTAAATATTTTACATAGTATTTAAATGTTTAAATAACAAAAATATTTAACACGACAAAATTTTAAATAGCTAAAATAACGAAGTTATGTAATAAATTTAAAAAAATCTTAAATGTAGAAAATTAATTATAATAGAATTCATAATATTCATATTAATAATATTTTAATATTTTACAAAATTAATAACAAATTATATAATAATAGTACAATTATAATTTTATGGATTATTAAATTCAATAAATAATTAATATTTTAAAATGATGAGGGGTGATTTGGCCCGACCTGGTAAGCAGCGGACACGTGGATTCGATCAGGTGACTGGACACGTGACTCAGCATCTTCAGCTATCTGGTAGGCTAACTTCGCCTTGATAGGTTGGGCCACACCCCGACCACCTCGGTTGGTCGCTTCACCTCGAGCACGTCGTCCACCTTGGTTGGTACGTAAGCACAGGTATCTCAGAAGACCAAGCTTATCAAGGTGACACGTGGCGAATATCTAGAAGGCTAACGGCTATCTCTGAGCCTATCGGGGCACATCACGTAACCGTAGGCATTAATTCTATCCCATCCAAATCGAAAGGAAGTAGTAACTCCCAACAGTTAGTGGAATCGTTGCCTTCCAGAAACATATCCCAACGGCTCAGAGGGAAGAACCCGAGAGCGTTTTGCAGGACCAATAGTCATCCACCTATATATGGGCCTCAACCACCCAAAATCAAGGTACGCACGTCTATCTGCTCTCAAGTTTTCTAGCATTCAATCTCTAGCTTGCACATCCGAGTCCTCTAATCTGTTTGTTTTGCAGATTGATCGTCCTACTAAGTAAGTGACATCGATAGTACTCTCCAGCTAGGAGCATCCAAGTCGTGCACTATCATTTGGCGCTGTCTGTGGGAATGCTATATAAAAGCTAAGTCCCTACTCACTCACAATTTCTACTGTACTCGATGGCATCATCAAGCAATACCGGCAAGGCCATTGACATGAGTGTTATTGGGGGCCAAGACTACGCCACCATTTACTCTAAGGGCCCCTCAATAACCATCGGCCAAATCATTATCCCCCTGACCATCTCGGGAGGTCAGGTGAATTAGACTTTCACTACTCAACCACTACACGCCCCACTGCCCTAGGTAAGCACTACCTTCTCAGTCCCAAAGCCCTCTGTGGTCCCTTCTAGGGTCTGGCCTCACCAGTTCAACGAGCTGGTCCAGAGCGTCCGAGTTATGCAGCTTCAGATGCAACAATTGCATCAGTATCAACAGTTCCACCAATACTACCTCTACTAGCAGTGCCAGCAGCAGTTCCCTTTGCTTCCATAGCCAAACCAAAACCAGGATCAATGTCCGCATGGTGTACGCCGATGTCTCCCCGGGGTGTAGAAGCATATCGGGCCCCAGAACCTTCATGAGTTGGAACCCCACCTTGAGACAGAGTTAAGGATCAGCATATGCCCCCACCATCTTAGGGGCGAATCCAAGGAACCGACTTGAGAATAGTACGTGAACCAAGACCAATCAGCAATAGTACTCATAGCCTGAGACCCGTGACCTCCAAAACAGCAACTACCAGCCCGGGGTACGAGGTGTGGGCTCACACCAAGACCCCTCTGCCCCTCGTAACAGAAACCAACTTCCTCCTCACGATAGTATTCGAGAACAAGAACACACCACAGCCGAGGTGCCTGACAACACTGAAGTAAACAGCACCAATGCTGAAACACTGAAGAAGTGACGTCGCAAAGCCCGTCGGACATCAGTGAATAATAGCCCGTCGAGGAGTAACATCCTTCCAGAATCGAGTAGGGTGAGGGAGGAAGTGAGCTCAATAGCTACACAGCCAGCTCTTGTACTATTGAGCCAGCCCTCCCCCTGGCGCCAAAGATCCTTGCGGCTCCGAGGCCAAAAGACTTCAAAACAACCGCGTTGGAGGCATACGATGGGAAGTCCGATCCTAATGACCACGTCGGTGCATTCCAATCTCAAATGCTCCTTGCCGGGGCAGATGAGGCGAGCATGTGCATGGCCTTCTCCACCATCTTCAGAGGGTTAGCCAGATCGTGGTATAGGAACATAGCATCGGGCTCGATCCAGAGCTAGGCTCAATTTGCCGACATTTTTACTGCTCATTTCATCACTAGTAATAAGTGCTCGAAGTCCATGTCAAGCTTTTTGAACGTGGTCAAGAAGGATAATGAATCAATTAGAAGCTACATTGCGTGTTTCAATGACGAGTGTCTACAGATACCCAACCTTGACCCAGCCGTACGCCTCACCACAGCTCAAAAAGGAGTGAAGCATGTTGAGTTCACACGGAACCTCTGAGTACACCCACTGAAGACGATCAAGAAATTCCTTTTCGACGCCGAAAAGTTCATGAAGACGGAAGAGGCCCTAGGCTCCAAGGCCCTAGGACACCCCCCCCCAGTAGAAAGGACCACCTACACCCCCCTCAACGCATAACGGGGTGAGATTTTGATGGCAATCAAGGATGCTACTACATCAAGTGACCACCCAGGATGCGGGGAGATCCAACAACCAAAAACCTGGATGTCTATTTCCACTTTCATCGTGACATTGGGCACAACACTGAGAATTGTTGAAACCTTCACGATGAGATCGAAGAACTAATTTGTCATGGGTATCTGAAGAAATTCGTCCAGCATAAGGATAGGGAGACGATGGACCAGTAAGCCAACTAGAGAAGAGAAGCCCCAAAGTCAAGTAGAAGAAACGATCAACCACCTAGGCAACATCCACCACCGAAAGACAGGCCAATCCACGGGGTGATCAATATGATCACTGGCGGATCCATCATTACGGGGTGCAACACAGTAGCAGGGAAGACCTCGATCCGAGAATTGGAACACGAAGCAGAGAATATGCCCAAGTGACCTCGAGTAGAAGAGCCTATCTACTTTACCGAGGACGATGCGTGTGGAGTATAGTATCCGCACAATGATGCCCTTGTCATCAAGCTCGTAATCAACGACTTCGAGGTAAAGTGGGTACTGGTGGATTCTGGGAGTTCGGCATATATCTTGTTCCTGGAAGCATTTGACAAACTGCAGTTAAGTCGGAAGGACTTGAAGCCAGTATACACACCCTTAGTCGAGTTCAATGGCGAAGTGGTAAGGCCCCTCGATAGAATCACAGTTCTAGTTTCAATAGGAGCTTGGCCCAATTTGGTCACCTCGAGCACACGTTCCTGGTGGTCGCAACCCCATCCCCCTACAATGCGATTTTAGGACGGTCCATCCTGCACGCCCTCCACGAGGTGGTGTCGGCTTATTATCTATCCATGAAGTTTTCTATGGACTACAGAGTAGGGATAGTACGAGGTGACTAGCTCGAATCACGTAAGTGCTACATGGCCGCGTTGAAAGGCAAGGCAAAGTTGGTAGAGGATGTTGAGCTAGAGCTCCCTCTCAAACATACAGAAGAGCGAGCTGCACCAATGAAGGAAATTGTACAGGTTCCAATCTCCAACGCTGAACGAAGAAGATGCTCCAGATCGGCACATTGCTAAGCGAACCACTTCGGTCACAACTAGTAAGTTTCTTACTCAATAACTTAGATGTGTTTTCCTGGTCTGCGGCAGAAATGCCCGATATTAGACTCCAATATCATAACTCGCAAACTTAATGTGGACCGAACTATCTGGCTAGTTAGACAAAGAAAACAAAACCTCACCCCAAAAACAGTGGAGGGTAGTAGATGAAAAGGTCCGGAAGCTCCTCGCAGCAGACTTCGTTAAGGAGGTACAATACCCGAGCTGCGTGGCCAACCCCATCCTGGTGAAGAAAGGCAACGGAAAGTGCTGCATGTGCATTGACTACACAGACCTCAATAGAGCATGCCCGTATGATAGACGTAACGGGCAAAGACAAAACCACTTTTGTAACTGAACTAGGGCTATACTGTTATAAAGTAATGCCCTTCGGAAAAAAAATGCTAGAGCGACCTTCCAGCGCCTTGTAAATAAAGTCTTCAAACCATTAATTGGCAACAAAGTTGAGTCTTCCAACCTAGACAAAATAAAGGCCATACTAGATATGAAACCGCCTCAGAAAGTAAAGGAAGTTCAAAAACTAACTAGCCGGGTAGCCGCCTTGAAACGATTCATGTCTAAATCGGCAGGTCGATGCTTACCCTTTTTTAAAGCCATAAAAAAGAATAAAAACTTTGAATGGACCAAAGAATGTCAGCTCGCATTCAATGAGATAAAAAGGTACCTAAGCACCCCACCGATTCTAACCCGACCCAAAGGAGACAAATTGAGGCTATACCTCTCAGCAAGTGATGAGGTGGTAAGCTTGGTACTAATCAGAGAGGTAGATCGGCTCTAACGACCCATCTACTATGTAAGCAAAGTGTTGCAAGCAGCTGAGGCTAGATATCCTGATATTGAAAAGTTGGCATACGCATTAGTAATAGTAGCTTAGAAATTGTGCTCATACTATCAAGCTCACACGATCGTCGTCCTCACCAATAAACCCTTAAGGCATGTTCTACTAAAGCCCGAGGTATCAGGAAGGTTAACGAAGTGGGCTATCGAGTTGAGCGAATATGACATCCAGTTCGAGCAGCGTCCAACGATCAGAGCTCAAGCCTTGGCGGATTTCAATGTGGAATGCACATTCAACACATTGGCCCCTGAGGTGGCTGAAACTGTGGGCACGTCGGTAGCATCAACCAATGTGGCACCAATCCCGATTGATGAACGATTATCTTCTCCATGGGACCCTACCAATAGACCGTAATGCAGCTCAGAGGGTAGATCGACAGTCAGCTTAATACGTCATTATCAACGGTTGACTGTATGAAAGATCCTTTACGCTCCCCTACCTACGTTGCTTGCAGCCTTCAGAAAAAGACTAGGTACTCCACGAGATCCACGAAGGCCTTTGTGGAGGACACCTGGGGGCGGGGCGCTCGCTCAAAAGGCGCTAAGGCAAGGATATCATTGGCCTACCATGAAAACGGATGCACTTGAGCTCATTAAGAAATGTGACAAATGCTAGAAACATGCTAACATCCTTCATCAACCTGCTACCAACCTAAAATACTTGACTAGCCCATGGCCCTTTGCTCAATGGGGGATAGACATCCTTCGACCATTCCCACCGACAACTAGGTAGAGGAGATTTTTAGTCATGACAGTTGACTACTTCACGAAGTGGGTGCAAGCTGAGCCACTAGTAACAATCACAACCAGGAACATGTTGAACTCCTTCTGGAAGAGCATAGTTTGTAGTTCAGACTACCCATAGTGCTGATATTGGACAAAGGAAAACTGTTTAAAGATATTAAGTTCCAGAACTGGTGTGCCAGGATCCAACAAAATTTCACTTTGATTGCACACCCTTAAGCGAATGGACAAGCTGAGGCGACGAACAGGGCAATCCTCCATGGATTAAAAGCTCATTTGGTATGAGCTAAGGGGTTGTGGGTGGACAAGCTGCCCAACGTCCTTTGGGCCTACCGAACAACTATCAAGACCGTGACCAAAAAATTCCATTCAATTTGACATATGGAACAGAGGTCGTGATTCTAGTTGAGATCGAAGTACCCACCCTGCAGCTCTAAGTGTACAACGAAGACGCCAACAATGACGAACTATGAACCAACCTTGACTTAATCGAGGAGGTATGCGACCTGGCCTTTATTCGAACTACGGCCTACCAGGAGCGAGTAGCTCGGTACTACAATGCCTGGGTCAAGAAACGCCAATTTTGAGTTGGCGACCTAGTGCTCCGGAAGGTGATGGTACCTGAGCCCGGTGTCGGTAAGCTTGGTCCAAACTAGGAAGGTCCGTATAGGGTAAAGCGATGAAGGGGAAGCAAGTACCCCATGCTTGGAATGCTGACAACTTAAGAAGATACTATGTATGAGCATATAGATCGGACATACTCAGGAGAGCGGACTACGAGTCACTCCAAAAGCCTAAGGGCAAAGTCAAGAAGAACACCAAGCTTGTCAGTTCGTATGCAGGAGAGTAGACTATGAGTCGCTCCCACAGCCGAAGGGCTAATAGGCCGAGCTGGGAAAAGACCTCGGCCCTATAAGACCTGGTCGCCTCGTTGGCATAGGCAAAACAAAAATAGTTTGCGATCAACCTCATTGGTGCACAAGAAGGTCGAGCATACGCCTTACAGTACCCACACATCGTGACTTATATTGACTTTGGATCTATTCATACTTAGAAAATTCTTTGCACAACAGAGAAAAAATTGGAGAACAAAATGCACTTCATTACTTCAAAAGGGGGATGGTCCCAGTACATTCAAAAAAAAGGGAGAGAGAATCTGATAAGCCAAGCTCGGAGGCTCAACATAAGAATATATACATGAAGGTCCAAGAAAAGAGGCAATGGATCAATCAACTCGAGGCTCCTCGCCCCCGCCTTCGACATGCTCACCGAATCTAGGTGGTTCGATCTCCATGGCTTCTTCGACAACAGTAACCTCATCAGTCCCAATGACCTCGTCGACTACTGTCATCCCCTCTCCCTTATCAAGCTCGTCATCACTCGCCTCATCCGAGTCTAGGTCCTGCTCGGCTTCTGTATTCACAGCCTTAGTGACTCACTTGGTAATGATGGCATGAAGGCCAAGCTTGGGGAACTCGTGCCTAGTCAGCCACCAATACAACTTGAAGCCTTTCCTATAAGCAATGGTACTGATCTCTATTTTCAGCTAGCGGAATTCCTCTGAACTCTAATAATTCGCAATAGTGGCCTTCCTGGCCTTCTCAATTTCCTCACCAAAGGTGGCCTCACTCTCTTCCATAGTCTTCTTCAGCTCCTTGACTTCCTTCATCATGTGCTCGAGCCTTCTGAGCCCGTGCATCATTCTCAAGCTTATAGATTTGGCCATGGGTATTCAACAATTCGACCTGGGCGGAGACAGCCCTTTCATCTGCTTCCTCATCCTTTGCCTTAGTGGCTCAGGCTTCCTGTTGACGCAACTAGAATTGTTGGGTGAGGGAGTGTAGTATGGAATTCACCTACGAGACGAGAAAAATTGGGCCAAGAGTTGGAAACCAAAGCAGTTAAAGGAATCTAGGCCGGAGATGTACCACCATGCAGGTACTCGCACCCCAGGACAGCAATTGCTTGGCAGACAACCCGACAAACTTCTGGATCTCAGAGGGGAAGACTACATCCCTTCTCTTTAGAAGGTTGGTTTTGATGTTTAGGATGCTCGGGACCACCTCGGGGCCCTGCTGGAGGAGTCAACCCTAGGGGTGGTAACCTGGCGTGATGGAGATCGAACTGCTTTGGGTGGAGGAGGTGGAATCTGTTCACGGTCTTCCTTGACTAGATTGATGACCAGAGGTACCCGAGCACTAATAGTTGCGAGCTCGGTGGTGTGAGTGTCGGCGGCCTGAAGAGGGGTGTTTTGACAACGTTCTCTTCTTCCTCTTCTTCATATTTCCAAAAAGCTTAGCATCGGGAATGTCAGCCATAGTTCCTGCAGAAATCACAGTGGATTAGCCTAATAATCAGAAAGACAAGCAAGAGAGAGAGCTTATATGCCGAGGTGTCGACCTACCCAGAGGACTCGATTTGGCCTCCACAAGCATCTTTTCAGACAAATATTCCTCTACAAACAAGTGGAAATCGATGAAGAAATATATCTCCTCTCGCTACTCTGAGCTCAGCTTGTCCGCAGGGTCCTTAATACATGTCCTCCAATGAGTAGGAAAAAGCCACCCCTCTTCGGAAGAGATAGTAAAATACCTCATTTTCTAGGTCGAGACCTTGTTTGGGTATTCGTGGAGGATTTTGTACCCAGGATGGAAGGAGATATAATAACTCCACTTGTCCTCTTGGACGAGGCCAACAGAATTCTTCTTGACCCCGTGAAGCGAACTGAAGACATCTAAGTCTAAAGGCATGTCGAAGTCGTGGAAGACCGAGATGGTTCCTATGATGGCCCGAATCGAGTTCGGGTGCAACTGATTTATGGTGATGTTAAAGTACTTAATGACCTTGACGAAGAAATGATGAAGTGGGAGAAGAAGCCCAGCCACAAGCTGCTCCTCAAAGATAGTGATCTCATCGTAGTTGAGCTGTCGAGGATATTGCCCCAAGGTAATAAAGTAACTGAGGTTCTCGGGAAGCTTCGAGGACCAAGGCCTAAAGTCTTTCGAGAGATAAAGTTAAAGGGCCGAACTTGTCTGGACCCCGGGATTTCTTGGTACTTTTCACCGGCCTAGACGATTTTTTGGGCGGCCTGGAAGAAGACACCTTCCCACTGGATGATTTGCATTCTCGAAGGGTCACCTCGGCCGGACTCGGATCAGTAGGACACACTGAGGAAGTCACCTCGGTGGTGCCGACCACATGTTCCTAGGTCGAGGTGGTCACCTCGGTCGGACCAGACTCATTCTCACTAGTCGAGGAGGTTTCCTTGGTTTATGTAGACTCACAATCACTAAGGGAGAAACTAAAACACTTGTGCTGAAACAAAGGAGCGGACTAAAGCAAGGAGAACTTACGCAGAGAGAAAGCAACCCCGAGGAGAAAAGAAAGTGACTTCGGACACAAGAGCGGACACCACCAAACTAGACACCAATGAGCAAACTCCAGACATGACAACTCCGAGTACAAGCGACAAAATGGGACCCCCAAGGCCCCTATTTATAACTGGAATAACCGATCTTGGACGGTCTAGATCTAAAGCATCCAACGGTTCTTGTTCAAAATTGGTTACGCGCACCTCGAGATAAAACAGCTGAAAACAATCTTGACACATGATCTGGGCTTATAGTCGAACCAGGTGGGTTGCTGACAATGGACCACCAAGCCGAGTGATAACCCAAAAGAAGACGAGCCAAACCGACCTAGCCTCATCGTGACCTCCATGCACCAGGTCAGGACCCCTGGCACGGGGATTGGGGGCAACTGATGAGGGGTGATTTGGCCTGACCTAGTAAGCAGCGGAAACATGGATTTGTTCAGGTGATTGGGCACATGACTCAACATCCTCAGTTATCTGGCAAACTAACTTAACATACCTGATCACCTAGACAGGTCAGGTCATACCCTGACCACCTCGGCCAATCGCTTCACCTCGGGCACGTTGGCCACCTCGGTTGGTACCAAAGCACATGTATCCCAGAAGACCGAGCTTATCAGGGTGACACATGGCGGATATCTAGAAGGCTAACGGTTGTCTTCGAGCCTCTCGAGGGCACATCGTGTAACAGTAGGCATTAATTGTATCTCGTCCGAATCGGAAGGAAGTAGTAGCTCCCTTTAGTTAGCGGAATCCCCGCCTTTCAGAAATGGATCCCAACGGCTCAAAGTGAAGAACCCGACAACATTTTGCGAGACATACAATCATCCACGTATATATGGGCCTCAACCACCCGAAATCAAGGTACGCACGTCTATCTGCTCTCTAGCTCTCTAGCTCGCACATCCTAATACTACTTAAGCATCATAGCGCCCTCCCCGGGCTACCCATCCTAGGTTCTCTGATCTGTTCGTCTTGCTGATTGATCGTCCTACTAAGTAAGGGACATCAACAGTACTCTCCAACTAGGAGCATCCAGGTCATGCACTATCATAAGAATTTAAATAACAATATTATTTCAATAACTAAATAATATTGTAAATAACTAATTTCACTTATATAATTTTATAATTATAGAAAATAACTATCAACAAAATTATATTTATTAGTAATAATTTTACAATAATAGTGTATATTAATTATATATTTATGTGTACTATAATTAATATTTAATTTGTTTTTTAGTAATTATTTATTTTTTTTGTAAATATGATTTTAATAATTATTTATAAATCTATTTTTATTTTTTTATTTAATATAAAATTATCAATAATTATTGGAGATTAAATAACTATAATTTAACTTTTGAAATTAATTTATTATATTTTTGTTTAAATTTTATTTTTAGTAATTATATATTTTTTATAATTTATATAATAATACTTATTAGAGATTAAACTATTATTTGAGATTACACTATTTATTGACTAATTTAGTATATTTTCAGTATTTATTTTATTTTTGTAATTATTGTATTTTTATTAAATATTATATTTTCATTATAAACTTATTTTCAAGGATTGTGTACGTTTGCTATAAATTTTTAATAATTATTGGGGATTAAACTATTGCTACTTATTAGAGATTAGACTATAAATTTAGTTGAAATTAGGAGTGTTCAATGATTGGTTCAGTTCATTTGTAGGTTGTTTCACCAACCAAATCGATCTGGTCTAGTCCATAATTTGTCACTTGAAACCGCTTGACCATTAGTGAAAACCTTCCAACTCGGGTTGTATCGATTTGGGTCTATTTTCGGTTTTGTTTGTTTGTTCAAAAGATATAAACTTTAAAATTAACTTTAAATTTCATAAATTACAATGATATTATTAAAAAATAATTACAAAAATTAAATCTATGATATAAAATATTTTAGACTAACAAACATGGGAATTTTCCTAACTTCCCGTATTAACAAAAATAAATTTAAAATATAAAATATTAATATATTTACTAAACCAAAGCCGATATGAAAAACTAGAAAACTGACCAACTCGGGTTGAGTTTGATCGGATTGTTTATTAAAAAGTTAGAGTATAAAAAAATTATATACTTATGTATTTCTATTGTTTAACTTTCGCTTAACAAAGCATGTGCATCGCACGAATCCCCATCACCATTCCTCTCCTTGCTCCATTATCCCCACCCTGCATTCTCTTTGACTTTCTCTCCTCTCCCCTTCCCACCACTCCCATTATAAGCCATGTCACCAACAACCTAAAAATATTCATATAATCTCTCCCTAAGGTACTTCATTTAAACCAATAGGAAAGTATCATGTTGTCCCACTCCCTAATCAATTCCTATAATGCATCCCCTCAATCTATATCTACTCTCCCTCATTTAAAATATTAATATTAATTAATAAATAGTTAATTATGGTTAAAATTTAATCCCACCCATGTTCAATGAGTATTAAATAGTGTTATTACCAAAATTAAATAGTGTTATTACCAAAATTATATTTAACAATTACCAAAAAGTATAAAACTTTAGTTATTGTTATTATTATAATTAATAACCAAATACAAATGGAGGAACAAAATATTATAATGTTAAAAATGAAATTATTAATTAATTTATTTTGAAAATAAAAGATAAATTAGTGTAATCTTGTTAGTAAACTACCAAATAAAAATATATATTTAATAACACATTAAAAAAATATAAATAAATCCCCATAGTTACACAAATGTAATAAATTTTTCAAAAATTTTCATAAAACTACATTTTTGTAAAATAACATTTTTTAAATTAAAAGATATAAAAGTATTTGAAAGTTTATTTAAAATGCATTAAATAATTATTGAAAAATATTAGAATATTTTTGGAAATTTTAGGAAACTTTTTTACATTTGATAGATTTTGGAAAATCATTGGAAAATTATGTAATTTTTATTGCAAACTTTGAAAATTATTAAAGATAAATGACCATGGGAAATAGAAAACTATCATTTGAACAAATAATTACACAAATTATTAAGATAAATTAGTATAATATTGGAAAAAGGAAATTATTGACTAGTTTATACTATAAATTATAAGATAAATTAGTAAAATTTTGTAAGTAAACCATTTAAAAAGAAAATAAATTATTTAGTAAAAATTTAAATAAATTTTAATAAATTTTAATTAAATTGAATAAAATTTCAAAATTACACAAGTACAATAAATTTTCCAAATTTTTCATAAAATTACATTTTTGAATATTAAAGACAATTTAGTGTACTTTTACAAATTGAATATTGGGTTGACGGGGACAATGTTTTCAAAACCGAATCAAACCAGATGGTTAGATCGGAAAAATTGGGAACTGGACATCACTTCACCTTGAAACCGCTTTTTGTCCAAAAATCATTTATTTGGTTAGCGAACCGCTGACTTGGGCGGCTGAACCGTCAACCCAGACAACAGTTTTTGGCATTTTTTTGTTTTTCTAATTTTTTATTTTTTTGTTAGAACGGGTCATCTGTTCGGACCAAACAATCGAACCGTTCGACCCCAAAACAGTTCCCTATCTGGTCTAATTTTAAAAACCTTAGATGGGGAGTGGGTGCCTTGCCTTGAGCTTGGCTTGGTGTGCGGCATGGCCCAAGGCCCGACCCATGAACCAGCCCACCCACGGCATGGCACGGGCTTGTGCGGGCTTAGGCTGTGGGCTGTGCCAAACCAACCCCTCCAAATTATCCTAGAGGAGGAAGGCACTGCTCAGGATGCCTCATGGGCTAGCACGACATGACTTGCACTTTTTGCAGGCACATGCGGGCTGTGTCGTGCTAACCCAGCACGACCCAATTTATACCTCTACTTGAACCCGCCCAATACTAGGGATGAGGAAGGGAAGTTCAAGGATTCTCTATCCCTCATGAGGAGTGAGGTGCCTTGCCCCTAAACTCACCCGACATCGAGGAGTGGTTACATTGCCTTAAACCCGCATGACATTGGCAACGGAGCGGGGATGGGGTAGAGTGTCTTAACTATGGGGCAGGGAAAGGGATGGGGTGCCCTGCCCTGAACCCACCCCATTGTCATTCCTATATAAATTTTAATTATTAGTGGAATTAATAAAAATGTTAGCTTTTATAATTATTTTTATTTATTTAAAGTCTATCAAAAGTTCATTTAAAAATAATAAAATAGAACAAAAATTATTAAAGTTACTACAAATTATAAATAAAACTAAATTTATTAAAAAATATTTATTCATATTCAATTAACAAAAAATACTTTTTATAAATCAACATTAAATGAAAAATAAAATTATTAATCTTTCAGATTTTCCCATGCATTGCACGGCCCCTGGTAGTATACAATAAAGTAGAAACATGCCACATCATGGCCTTAGCTTTCTCCCTTATCCCAACCGAGAACTCTTAGACCCTCTTCATTTTAGCCTTCTTTGCTCCCTCATGAAGTCACCTCATCACTCCCTTCTCCCTCTCTCATTCTGACATCTCAGCATGCCTAGCCCATTCCTCTTTCCTCTATGTTTATCCCTTTGGATATTCCTTCCTAAAACTATTCCTAAAATCTCTCTCACTCCTAAATTATCTCTAATTCCTAATTATCCTATCCCCGACTTTTGATCTATATCTATCAAAAGGAAGTTTGAATTACAAAAATTAAGAATTATTTAAATATTATAATAAAATTATGTAATAACTTTAAAATATTTATTAAAAACATAAAAAAATTACCATATATTTAATGATATTCATATTATTAATAATTTTATACTTTTACGAAACTCATAATGAAATTATGTATTAACAATATAAATTATAATTTTATGAATTATTTGATTTAAATATTACTCAAATAATAAGAATTTAAAATTAAAAAATATTATTATAAATTTTCAATAATTAAATATTACAAATAAAAAAAAATATTAAAAATAGAATATATATATATATATTATAAGAAAATATTTAATATTATTTAATAACTTTTAAAACAAATAAAATTTAAATAATGAAAATTTTTAAATATTTTACATTTTACTTAAATAACTAAATTTTAAATAGTTAAAATAACAAAATTATATAATAAACTTAAAGATTTTATTAAAAGTACAAAATCGTTATAATATATTTCATAATATTTGAATTAATAATAATTTTATATTTTACAAAATTAATAATGAAATTATGTAATAATTTTATGCATTATGAAATTCAATAAATAAGTAAAATTGAAATAACTAAATAATGATATTATTTAAATTGATAAATAATATTCTAAATAACTATTTTTGAATATTTTAAATATTGAAAAATTCATAACTAAATCATATTTTAAATATTATTTAAAACAAATAAAATAGATTAAATAAAGAAAGTATGTAATAACATTAAAAATTTTATCAAAAACACAAGATAATTATAATAGATTTAATAATATTTGATAATAATAATATAAAATATAAATACTTTAAAAAATAACTAAGTAATATTATAAATAAATAATTTTTAATTGTTTTAAAATAAAAAATTTAATACTGAATCATATATTAAACATTATTTTAAAATAAAAAATAGATTAAATAATGAAATTATGTACTAGCTTTAAAAATTATCAAAGACAAAATTAATTATAATAGATTTAATAATTTTCGATAATAAGAATATAAATTATAAATCATTGAAAAAATATTAAATATTATTGAAATAGTGAAAGTAGATTGAATAATTTAGAGGTATTGAAACTTCACTAATTATTTATTGTATTTTCACTATTTTCAATAATTATTGGAGATTAAACTATTGCTATTTGTTTGAGATTAGACTATCAATTTAGCTAAAATTAGGAGTGTTCACTAGGCGGTTTAATTTAGTTGCAGACTACTTGGCCAGTTAAACTGATATAGTCAAGTTAGGGAGTTGGTCACTTGAAACTAACCAACCATTAGTGAAAACTGATTCAGCCATCTTGGTTGAACAAGTTAGACCATTCAGCGTCTTCACTATATATATTTAAATAAATATATATTTATAATCATATATAAATGTGCATATGTGTGTGTGTGTGCAAATACATATTTTATCAATAAATAGTGTATTTATGTTTTACATATAATATATGTATTATTTTATATTATATATATTTTTTAATTCAATTTTTGTTTATAAAAAATATTAAAAATTTGCGATTTTAGGACAAAAAAATGGTTTTTTCGCAAAAATAGCAGGGTAAGGCACCCATGACACCTTAGGACGCCTAGATCTTGAAAACTTACCCAAAATAAAAAAAGGGATCACCTTAAGTGAACATCAAAGTGCAAAAGTTATAGCTTTTGAAAGTTTGCACATGCATTAAGTATGCAACTTGTAACCCAGTAACTAGGTCGAATGGGTCAATAGTTGAACCCTCTAAGTGGTTTTTTACCAAGTCAATGGTTTTTTACTGAAGAGCGGGTTTTAATTGAACTATACCCAAAATCAAGGTTGGGTGACGGTTTAAACGGTTTAACCAATCAGGTTAATGGCGGGTTGAAAATAATGGTATCAATTTGGGCCAGTTTTCAGTTTAGTTGGTCGGTTCAAAAGATTTAAACTTAAAAAATTAAATTACATTTAAAAAATACAATGACATTATTAAAAGTACAAATTTAAAAATTTAAGTTTACAATATAAAATATTTTAGAATAAGAAATATGGGAATTTACCCACTTTCATGTATTAAAAAATATATTTGAAATATAAAATATTAATATAAATTTATAATCGGGTCGGTTTACAAATGGCCAAACCGAAACTAGCCTGATTTCGTTAGGTTGGGAAATTGCTGAATTGAAACCGACTAGAAATACTAGAAAGTGACCAACTCAGGGCAAGTTGGGTGATCAGTTTGGTCAGTGTCATCAGTTTGATAAACATCCTTAGATGAAATTAATTATTGTTATTTTTGTATTGCAAAAAATTATTAACAATAGTATATAAAATATAAATAAATATTAATTATTTAAAAATTAAATTATAAAACAATTGCATACTCTTATATATTTCTATTATTTAACTTTCGCTTAACAAAATTCCGTACATTGGGCGGGTCTCTGCTAGTAAAATATAAATTTATAAAGTTGTCAAGTCAAATTAAGTATCTGATTTACACCCTTGTGCCCTACCAGACACAGACAGGGCAACAAGTCATTCTGATTAGCCACTTCGGCTGTGATCAAACAACTCCTATCAAACAGCTCCTAGGGCTCAGTTTGAAAAGAGCACAAATGCAAAAATGTACATTGTAAATACATATATCTATCTATCTATCTATATATCTATATATACATTGGTCCTGCCATGTAAGCAACCCTCTCCTTGCTTCAAACACCCTTCCTAATTTTCTGTTTTTTTTTTGAATTTTTTATTGTTTTAATTCCACATAATTACCCATTAAACCAATAAGGAAATCACATATGCTTAACTATTTCTAACAACAATAAAGAAAGAGGGATTTGCTATTCTAATGTTTAGCCAAGTGGCACCACTTTCCCCCACTTCCTCCTAAATTGTCTCTAATTCCTATTTATCTCCTAAATTTTCTCTAACTCCTATTTATCTCTTAAATTATATCAAATTTAGTAGAGATAATCTCTCCTAAACTATTTATAATTCCTATTTATCCTCTCCCCCACTTTTTATCCATATCTATCTAAACAAAGTTTCAATTAAAAAAATTCAGAACTATTTAAATGTTATAACGAAATTATATACTAAATTTAAAATATTTATTCAAAACATAAAAAAATTAATAGATTTAATAATATTCATATTATTAATAATTCAATAATTTTACAAAATTCATCATGAAATTATGTAGTAATTAAAACTATAAATTATAATTTTATGAATTATACAATTTAAATGCTATTCAAATAATAAAAATAAAACATTATTTAAATATTTCAATAACAAGAAATTTTAAATAAAAAACATTAAAAATGGCTAAATAATATAACAAAATATTTAATATTACGTAATAACATTAAAATAAATAAAATTCAAATAATGAAAATTTTAAATATTTTACATATTATTTAAGTATTTAAATAACAAAATATTTAACATGAAAAATTTTTAAATAGTTAAAACAACGAAATTAGGTAATAAATTTAAAAAAAATTCTTAAAAGTAGAAAAATAATTATAATAGAATTCATAATATTCATATTAATAATACTTTAATATTTTACAAAATTAATAACGAATTATGTGATAATTGTACAATTATAATTTTCTGGATTATTAAATTCAATAAATAATAAATATTTTAAGAATTTAAATAAAAATAATATTTCAATAACTAAATAATATTGTAAATAAATAATTTCATTTATATAAATTACTAATTATAGAAAATAACTATCAACAACATTATATTTATTAGTAATAATTTTACAATAATAGTGTATATTCATTATATATTTATATATACTGTAATTAATATTTATTTTATTTCCAGTAATTATTTATTGTTTTTTATAAATATGCTTTCAATAATTATTTATAAATGTATTTTTTTGTTATTTAATAGAAAATTATCACTGTTGGAGATTAAACAACTATTGTTTGACTTTTGAAATTTATTTTATTGTATTTATTATGTTTTTGTTTAAATCATTTTTAGTAATTATATATTTTTTATAATTTATAGATTAATACTTATTAGAGATTAAACTATTATTTAAGATTACACTATTTATTGACTAGTTTAGTATATTTTCAGTATTTATTATATTTTTGTAATTATCATATTTTTATTATAAACTTATTTACAATGATTGTGTACGTTTTCTATAAATTTTCAATAATTATTGGAGATTAAAATATTGTTATTTATTAGAGATTAGACTATAAATTTAGTTAAAATTAGGAGTGTTCAATGATTGGTTCGGTTCAGTTGCAGGTTGTTTCACCAACAAAATCGATCTGGTCAAGTCCATAGTTTGTCTCTTGAAACCGATTGACCACTAGCGAAAACCCATCAACTCGGGTTGTATCGATTTGGGTCTATTTTCGGTTTAGTTTGTTTGTTCAAAAGATTTAAACTTAAAAATTAACTTTAAATTTCAAAAATTATAATGATACTATTAAAAAAAATTACAAAAATTAAATCTATGATATAAAATATTTTAGACTAACAAATATGGAAATTTTCCTACTTTCTCGTATTAAAAAATTAAATTTAAAATATAAAATATTAAACATATTAATACATATTTATTAAACCAAAGCCAATCTGAAATACTATAAAACCGACCAACTCAGGTTGAGTTTGATCGATTGTTTATTAAAAAATTAAAATGTAAAACAATTATATACTCTTATGTATTTCTATTGTTTTACTTTTGCTTAACAAAGCATGGGTCCCCGTCACCATGCCTCTCTCCTTGTTCCATTATCCCCACCCTGCAATCTCTTTGACTTTCTCTCCTCTCCCCTTCTCACCACTCCCATTAAGCCATGTCACCCAACTACTTAAAAATATTCTTATAATCTCTCTCCTAAGGTATTTCATTTAAACCAATAGGAAAGTATCATATTTGCCCCACTCCCTAATCAATTCCTAAAATGCATCCCCCCAATCTATATCCACTCTCCTTCATTTAAAATATTCATGTTAATTAATCAATAGTTAAATATGATGAATATTTAATCCCACTCATATTCAATGAGTATTAAATAGTGTTATTACCAAAAGTTAATAAATACGGTTAGTAAATTACCAAAAGTTAATAAATATTGTTATTAATTAACCCATTAACAACATTTTATAGAAATTGAAAATTCTTTAACTAATTTCTATAAAATTGAGAATTATATTTAACAATTATAAAAAAGTATAAAAGTTTAGTTATTGTTATCATTATAAATAATAACGAAATACAAATGGGGGAACAAAATATTATAATGTTAAAAAATAAAATTATTAATTAACTTATTTTGAAAAATAAAAGATAAATTAGTGTAATTTTGTTAGTAAACTCCCAAATAAAAAAATATATTTAGTTACAATTTAAAAAAAATCAATAAATCCCCATAGTTACACAAATGCAATAAATTTTTCAAAAATTTACATAAAACTACATTTTTGTAAAATAACATTTTTGAAATTAAAAGATATAAATTATTTGATAGATTATTTAAAATGCATTAAATATTTATTGAAAATTATTAGAATATTTTGGAAATTTTAGGAAAATTTATTACATTTGTTAGATTTTGAAAAACAATTGAAAATTTATGTAATATTCATTGCAAATTATTAAAGATAAAGACTATGGGAAATGGAAAACTATAATTTGAACAAATAATTGCACAAATTATTAAGATAAATTAGTATAATATTGCGAAAAGGAAATTATTGGTTAGTTTATATTAGACATTATAAGATAAATTAGTATAATTATATAATTTTTGAATATTAAAGACAATTTAGTGTACTTTTAGAAATTTACCATGTGGTTGATACTCAATATATCCTTTTGATCATTTCTATCATCAAGTTGAATATTGGATTGACGGTGATATCGTTTTTAGAATTGGATCAAACTAGATGGTTAGATTGAAAAAATTGGGAACCGGACATTGTTTCACGTCAAAATGCTTTTTGTCCAAAAACCATTTATTTGGTTAGCTAACCGCTGACCTAGGCGGTCAAACTGTCAACCCAAACAACAGTTTTTGGCCTTTTTTTATTTTTCTAATTTTTTATTTTTTTGTCAAAGCGGGTCATCCGTTAGGACCGAACAGTTTGACAGTTTGACCCTAGAATGGTTCCCTATCCGGTCCAATTTTAAAAACCTTGGACAAGGAGTGGGTGCCTTGCCTTGAGCTTGGCTTGGTGTGTGACATGGCTTGCCCAAGGCCCGGTCTATGGACTAGCCCAACCCACAGCACAGCACGGGCCCGTGCGGGCTTGAGCCATGGGCCGTGCTGAACCGACCCTTCAAATTATCCTAGAGGAGGGCGGCACAGCCTGGGATGCCTCATGGCCTCATGGGCCGGTACGGCACAACTTGCACTTTGTGCATGCCACATGAGGGTTGTGTCGTACCAACCCAACACGACCCAATTTACACACCTCTACTTGAACCCACCCAATACTGGGGACGAGGGAGGGAAATTCAAGGATTTTCCATCCTTGATGAAGAGTGGGGTGCCTTGCCCCTGCACTCGCCTGACATTGAAGAGTGGTTACGTTGCCCTGGACCCACGTGACACTAGGGTTGGGGCGGGGATGGGGTAGACTGTCTTGACTATGGGACAGGGAAAGAGATGGGGTGCCCTGCCCTGAATCCACCCAGTTGTCATTCCTATATAATTATTAATTATTAATGGAAATAATAAAAATGTTAGCTTTTATAATCATTTTTGTTTATTTAATATTAATCAAAATTTTATTTAAAAATAATAAAAATAATAAAAATTATTAAAACTGCTACAAATTATTAGTAAAACTAAATTTATTAAAAAATATTTGTTCATATGCAATTAACAATAATTATTTTTTATAAATTAATATTAAATAAAAATAAAATTATTAAATCTTTCATATTTTTCCATGCATCACACAGGTCCCTACTAATATAAAATAATAAAAAAATATAAGGTTTTGTTATTTGCACTCTAAATATTTGCATTTATATTCCTTCCAAACTCAGCCTAAACGAATGAATTCTTGCATGATAATAATGCGTATTGAAATTTGTTGTCCATCTTTTGTTATTTAAAGGAATCTCCAATATAATCAAACGCTGCTACTCTGGTCTCATTATCAAAAAGTTAACGAAAAAGAACAAAACTCTACAACGGTGGTAACAGGCAGCCCGACACAAACTTCAGCTATTTTGGACTAGCTTGGCAATAAGCCTCATCGAAGAGATATGTGGTAGTATGGTATACCTTTCGAAGTTCCATATGTCCCAACTCTGGAATTCCGGATAAGCTTCTATACTTCACCCATTGGGTCTTTTTAGTTCGTAGTTGAAATCTGAATCAGAATGGTTTATTCACATAGTCTGTTTGGTTCAGACAGAAATGAGAATGAGAATTGGAATAAGCAAAAATGAGATTTTATTCCCAAGAGGGGTAGGAAATGGCCATTCTCTCAAATATGGGAATGCCATTTCAGCAAAAATGGGAATGAGATTCTAATTCAGCCCAACCAAACAGTTGGAATTGGAATAGCCTATTCTGATTCTGATTCCAGACCCCTATTCCTGTGAACCAAATGGGGCCTAAGTGTCCATTTGGGAGAGCTTTTGGGATCTGGCTTTGGGGTTCTGAGTTGGGCCTTACATGTAGGTTGTCAATGTGTCAGGTCTTGAGGATTTGGAATTGAATTGAATCTGTTCTTGGGACAATTGGGTCTGATTGGATGGACTCGATTATAATATATATATATATATATATATATATATATATATATATATATATATATATATATATATTACATATTATATATTATACATTGTATATTATATATACTTTATTTAATATATTATACATTATACACTGCTCGGGTCTGATCTATATCGGTGTGGGACAGTGTGAAATTGGTATGAACTGATAATAATCAGGATAGTATGTTAGGACCCAGAACTGACTTGTCGGTTCCAGTTCCTGGAACCAGACCCTACTCACATGAGAATGTTAAAAGTTATGTTTGGTAAATACCTGAGAAACATGTTATTGCATTCTGGATGATGACAATAGTGTAATATAAAGCTATACCTAGAGTAGTTTCTCTCATTGTTTTCAAAATCGGACCAGATTGGATGATTGAACTGGTCACATGACTGGTTTCGTTTTACCTCAAAATCGCTTTTTGGTCAAAAAACTGTTGATTTAGTCAGTGAACCATTGACTTAGGTCTCAACCATCAATCCGAATGGGCCTATAAGGAAGTTTTTTTTATTATTTTTGTCAGAACGGGCCTTTCATTTGGATAGAACTATTGGACCATTACACCTGGGAACCAGACCCATAACGATTCCCTATCCGGTCTAGTTTTAAAAACTTTGGTTTCTCTTTCTATTGAAGACAAATGCTGTACCAAACTGGCTCTATATGTGGTACACTTTTGGTTCCTTTGGCCATGGTTTGTTTGGTTCGCACGACAAATCAAATCATGGTTCCCAAACTATTAACGACGACTGAAATTGCTAAACTTAACAACTTATTTTTTTATCTTTTATCGGATATAATAATAATAATAATAATAATAATAATAATTAGATTTGTAATGAAACGTGCCATATGAATTTAGGTCCAGTCCAGTCCTAATCAATTCAAGATCCAGGCACAGCCCTGGAGGACAGGCTTATTCCATTGCACATTGTCTTCCACCAACCTTTGGCAGTTGTTAGTTGATGGGATGAGGCCGATGGCTATGAAAACCTACTTCCCTTAACATGAAGATGGAGTCATAAACTTACTTCCCTTAACCATAGTCAAAACTATGGTTTGACCAATCAGCACCCGCCATGTCATTTAAGTTCCTCTTTATTTACGACGAAGACAACTAACAGTCACACATGTGCCCATGTACAACAGAACCAGCTGAATATGAGGAGGAAATTTGTAGACACATCGACCTCCAATATCCACAAGTTGGGAGTAGGATTAAAACATTCCCCAAGGAATCAAACTTTACCGACTGCGTCGGTTGATATCTTTTTGCCCAGAATCCATATCGGGTCCATTATAGTGTAATTAGAAGTAGCCTAAACCAAACCCAACCTTTTTCCTATCCAGATATCGGGTGTGAACGGATCAAATCCGAATTGAATCAGGCAGTATCCGAATTTAAAATCGATTAGGAAATTTCATATTTGAATTTGATTTGATATTTAACGGATATTAAAAATGAATGTTTGAATTCGAATTTTACTGATTAATTATTTTAGATAATTATAGATATATAAAGTATATAAATATATAAATTATTTATATAATTTAAATATTCTATATATAAATTATATATGATATTTAAATATTTTATATCTATATATATAGTAAGACAGTCCACGTCAGCATGCCTCTTCTTATTTTATTACCCCCACTCTGCATTCTCTTTGACTCTCTATCCTCCCTCATTTCCACCACGTCATGTCATAATTCCCAACCAACTACCTAAAAATATTCCTAGAATTTCCCTACTAAGGTATCTCTTCTAAGCCTTACCTAGAGGTGTAAAGTGGGCCGTGCCGGATCGGCACGGTATGACCCGCGGGCGGCCCACACAAAGTGTGGGCTTAGTGTTGGCCTACAGGCCGTTATAGGTCGTGCCGCCCTCCCAGGTGAAAAATTTGGAGGTCAGCCTGGCACGGCCCAGGCTCGTGCGGGCCTGTGCCATGCTGTGTCGTGTTGCGGACCAAGCCTTGGGCCAGGTTGGGCTGTGCATCGGGCCAAAGCTATTTATTTAAAAAATTGACAAAAAACTTAAAATTTTAATTTTATATGATTTTTTGTGTATACAATTGCTTATATATACAACAATTAAATAATTAGTATAATAAAATTATAAATTATTTATTTTATTATATAATTATAATTTATATAATATTATATATATAAATAATATATATGGGTCGTGTTGCGGGCTAAGTCGTACCGGCCCATGGGTAGCAGGCAGCACGGCTAGCTCAGTCGTGCTATGTTGTGCCGGCCCATGGACCTAAAACCCTAGGTCCAACACGGCCCGCATGATCGTGCCGGGCCGATCCAAGTTCATGCCGGGCCGCGAGCGACACGACCCAATTTACACCTCTAGTACCTCACTCCCCAATCAATTCCTAAAATCTCTCCCCGCAATCTATACCGACTCTCTCTTTCATTTAAAATATAATATTAATTAACAAATAGTTAAATATGGTTAATATTTAATCCAACTCATATTCAATTAGTATTAATTAGTGTTATTACCAAAAGTTAATAAGTATAGTCAGTAAATTACCAAAAATTAATAAAAATATTGTTATTAATTAACTCATCATAACTTTTTAAAGTATTTTGGGTAAATATTGTTATATTCATGTTAATTAGCAACATTTTATAGAAATTGAAAATTCTTTAACTAATTTCTATAAAATTGAGAATTATATTTAACAATTATAAAAAAAGTATAGAATTTTAGTTAGTGCTACTATTATAGTTAATAACCGAATAAAAATCATGGAATAAAATATTATAATGTTGGAAAATGAAATTATTCATTAATTTATATTGAAAAATAAAAGATAAATTAGTGTAATTTTGTTAGTAAACTACCTAGTAAAAATAAATATTTAAAATAATTTTCAATAAATCTCCATAATTACACAAATGTAATAAACTTTTAAAAAATTTCATAAAACTACATTTTTGTAAAATAACATTTTGGAAATTAAAAGATATAAATTTTTGAAAGTATATTTAAAATGTATTAAATAATTATTGAAAATTATTAAAATATTTTGGAAATTTTAGGAAATTTTATTAGATTTGATAGATTTTGGAAAACTATTGAAAAATTATGTTATTTTCATTATAAATTATTGAAGATAAATGAGTATGGGAAAGGAAAAACTATAATTTGAACCAATAATTATACAAATCATTAAGATAAATTAATATAATATTAGAAAAATGAAATTATTAATTAGTTTATATTAGAAAATATAAGATATATTAGTGTAATGTTGTAAGTAAACCAATTAAAAATAAAATAAATTATTTAATAACAATTTAAAAAATAAAGTTCAATAAATTTTCAAAGTTACACAAATATAATAAATTTTTCAAAATTTTCATAGAATTACATTTTTGAAAATTGAAGACAATTAAGTATCCTTTTAGAAATTTGCCATGTGGTGCGGCTAATACTCAATATTTTTTTGATCATTTTTGTCATCAAATTGAATATTGGATTGACGGGGAGTGGGTGCCTTTCCTTGAACCCGCTCGACACTAGGGACAGGGTGGGGAAAATTTGAGGATTCCCCATCCTTGATGAAGAGTGGGTGCTTTTCCTTGAACTCACTTGACAATGAGGACGAGGTGGCAAAATTTGAGGATTCTTTGTCCCTATCGGGGAGTGGGTGTCTTGCCTTGAACCTACTTGACACTAAGGATGAGGTGGGGAAATTTGAGGATTCTTCGTCCCTAACGGGGAGTGGGTGCCTTGCCTTGAATTCGCCTAAGGTGAGGTGGGAATGGGGTAGAGTGTGTTCACTATGGGGCGGGGACAGGGATGGGTGCCCCGCCCCATTGCCATTCCTATATAATTATTAATTATTAGTGAAATTAATAAAAGTGTTAGCTTTTGTAATTATTTTCATTTATTTAGGGTCAACCAAAATTTTATTTAAAAATAATAACAGTTATTAAAATTGTTACAAATGATTAATAAAATTAAATTTATTAAAAAATATTTGTTCATATTAGATTAACAATAATTATTTTATATAAACCAACATTAAATGAAAATACAATTATTAAAAATGTAAATATTAACAATAACTTTGAATACTTTTAGTTAATTAACATCAAATTTTGATTATTAATTTATCAATAAATTAATAGTAAATAAAATTATTCAATCTTTTAAATTTTCTCGCACGGGTCCACGCTAATGTTATATATAGAAATTAAATAATTAATTGAATTCGAATATTCATCGAATCAAATCAGATAATATCCTAATTTGAATCGATTACTTAAAATGGTATAAATAGAATATCCAATTATCTAAATCCAATTCGATTATTTTAAATCTCGAATTCGTTGACACCCTACTGTAAATGCATTTATATTGGTTAGATCCAAAGATAAAGTTCCTGTCCATATACGCCCCACGGGCCACGGCCCCAGTCAAGCAGCGACCCATCTATCACTTGGTGGGCTTTTAATCGGACCCAAAAAAAGCCCATATTTTTGGGACCCAATTTTCTACCCACGTGTGCGCGTGCGTTATCTGTTGCAACCGATGTGTATTAAAAATTTAAAAAATGGCTGCCTCTCTGTCTCTTTTTAAGTTTTATCGCTCCTTCTGTACTCCCCCTCCAAATTCTACCACAAAACTCTTTTCATCCAACTCCAAAGATTTATCTTCTTTTTTTTTTTTTTTGTTCTTTTTCTCTCCAGTTTTTATTTTCTCTCTCCTTGGATTTTTTTTTTTCTCTCTTCCCTTTTTTATGGTGGTTTGCTTCATCTCTGTGGAGATTCTATCAATGAAGTATGTAGTTGGAAGATTCTTCAGACCGCGGCGAATTTTAGCAGATGGAAAGCAGGGATGAAACCCCAAAGGTATACCAATCTTCCTCGAATTCTGCAATTCTTTTCTTTTTCCCATGAGCTCATCTCAACCAATTCGAGTGAAAGCTATGTATGTTCTACTTCTAGGGTTTTATCTTTCAGTTTCATGAAGAACGTGTAGCTTTTTGCTATTTCTATTACCGAGAAAGAAGCCAAAGTCGTTTGACATTCTCTTTATTGATTTCAACTATTTTCCTAGTTTCTCAGGTATCCCTTTTCTGCTACGCTAGAATGTTTGGAATATAGGAAACTGATATTTCGGGATTGTTAATGCCACTTTAAACTTTAAATCCAGGCTTTCATATGGGTTTTGCACCATTAGTCCTTATGGCTTGATGTTTGGTTTGGTGTTTCCGTAGCTTAATGTTATGTTTGACCCGGAAAAGTTGAGTAAATTGTAAGATTCAAAAATTGGATGATAAGATTTAAACAATAATTAAGAGAACATTTAAAGGACTGGATGGTAAGATTGATTCTCTTAGGGTTCGTGAATCATAAGGTTTTGATAACATTGGTTCCTATTTCATACGTCATGTAAAGGACAATTGTGTATGCCTTGGGTGTTGGCATTTTATAATACAGTACTTACATGGTCATTGTTCAGATATATGCTAGTGCCAAGCCAAGATCCATCTTCCTTAGATTAGGTTTAGCCTACTTAGAAAGCAATGGACTTCATTCATGCTTTTGCAGGTGGCTTTCTAATTCTACTTTCTTCCCTACCACTGACACTGACACCCTGGAAACCATCTATTGTGTCTCATTTCTGGGTTCATTGTAAGATTACTGGTTTTTATTGCCTGTCTAAACATAAGAAGACACCCTGTTTTTCCATGCAGATGATTACTTCCTTTGGGGGGCCGAACTTGAGAAGAACTGGGGCAGAACTAGAAGCATTGTTGAAGACTCTTGGCATTTGGGAAGTTCAATTTTAAAATCCTTTCCTGTCCTTGGTCTAAACCAGTCTATCCTTATTCAGCCAAAGTTCATTAGCCTAGAACTAGGCCCATTACCGTCCATTTCTGGAAACCAGCAATAGAACTGGAATAAATTCTTCATTTTTACCCTATTTTAATAATAAAAGAACTAAAAAAGGAATTACAACAAAGAAGTGATGAGAAATCATAAGCAGCTGCACACACTCAAAATTAGCCAAAACAAATAAACACCACACCATAACACCTTCCCTTAAAACTGATCCTTCCAAACAAAATCCTCTTCTACCCAAAACAATATTGTAATTCCTTGCTAATCAACTACCCCTATCTGATTAGTCTATTAACTTAAAAACCCCTATAGGCTACTACACCATCTCTAGACATACATCATCATCATCATCATCATCCGAGCCTTCTCCCAACTATATGGGGTCAACTACATGAATCCTGTTTCACCATGCCCCTAACAGAAGATAAATTCTTTATTTCCCTGTTGATTCTGATCAAATTTGGATCATTGGATAAGAGACTTATAGGGCTTCAAAACATGACCATTGACCAATTTCCAAAAGAAGGTAGTTGAATAATCATTGAGGCACATCTACAATGGCTTGCAAACAGAAGGTTTTTCTCATAAAATTATTGATTATCAAATGGAGTTTCCACCACCACGGCATTACCACCAAATGTCTCTACAAATGCTTCAAAATGGTTGTTCTGCTGTAATTTCAATAATTTTCAGAAAAATGAAAAGGACATTCCTATTTTGGTTTTATATTGAGATTTCTGCATAATGGCGATTTAATATAGAGCATTGATTTCTAGATTGATCAAGAGATTGTTAAAGTATTTCTCAAGATTAGGAGTTCTAAAGGGACAAGTGGAGCCCTGGGGGATTGGAATACTTTTAATGGATTTTTTGTGGTTGGTATACACTCACATTTAACGGATTATTCTAGAAAAGGTTTGAACTCTTACTTTAAGGCAAAAGTAATGGCTGAGGTGGTCTGACGATGGTGATATGCATGTTTATGCTCTTTTACTTTACATGATTGATTGGAAACCATGATGTCATCACTTGTTGTCTGCCAAATAATCAATCAAGAAGCCTTTTGATTGAAATCAATCAGCGCTCCCAATCAGTGGGCAAACAATTTATCAATCCCTGCACCCTAGATAGAAGGCTTAGGAGGCTCATCAGCAAAAAGTTGTATGGTTTTGGCAGATCTGCCCTTTTGAGGGGTGGGTGACCTGTGGCCTAAGGAACAACCTGTGAACCCTCTTGAGTTATCCCTATCCGTTGTGTGTGTGTGTTTTTTTTTTTTTAATTTTTTTTTGTGTAAATAATTGTGTTTTATTTGTATTAAACCCTTGTAGAAGTAAATTTAACCCCTTGATGATGACATAAGATACTTGGGAGATCTTCCGAGCCAAGTAACTGACACGAGTTTGAATGACTAAAACCTTCCTATCTGGAGAGCTTCAGGACTTTTCCTCATAATCTTTTTTTAGCTCCTTGAAAGAATGTAATAGAGTGGATGGTTGCAGTTACCTGACAAAGTCAAACTTACCATACAGTATCTTCTAGGCAGGGTTAGTTTAATGATGTATCTACTGTGTTTTATACGGTTCAATTCCATTCTAAATGACTCGACTTTATATCTCCACTAACATTGAAATTTCCTTAATGTAAACATTATCTACCTCAAGGATTATTACAAAGTTTTGGAGGTTGACTACGATGCAACAGATGAGAATATCAGATTAAGTTATCGAAGACTTGCTCTGGTTAGTAATATTTATTTTCTGATTTGCTCTTCAAATCATGGTTTTCTATTGCTTGACCTCAAATATCTGTTCTTTAAATGCTTTGGGTGACTTTCAAGGGAAATTTACATGGTATCTTGTCTTTCTCCAGAAGTGGCATCCTGACAAACACAAGGGTGATAATGCTGTTACCGCAAAGTTCCAAGAGATAAATGAAGCATACACAGGTGGTTCTCTTAAATCCTAGTGGAATTAGATAATGGCTAATTGTTTATGAGATGATTGATGGCCTTTCTGGCATGTAGCTACAAGTTAAGCTAGGCTACTTATGCTTGTGTTCTTGAATTGTGCCCCCCTCCACCCCCACCCCTACCCCCACCACCATGCCATGCTTTACTTGGAGCCGACCTAGGCATCAATTCAAACTACTTAGTGGGTGAGCTGTGGGTGTGAGTGAGCCTCGAAAGGAACATGGGTACACACAGTTGCTTGGCTTTTTTAATTATCTTTAATTATTATTATTATTATTATGATTATTTTTAGTATTACATACTACACTTTACAGGGGAATTGGGGTGGGGCAAATCAGTGTGCACATGAGGCCCATTGGCCATACCACTGAGAGCCTGCAGTTAACCCGCATCTACAAATTGGAGGGGGTGCCAAGTGACAAACTTGACTACATGATCATTAGCCAGAGTGACAGAAATAATGATAAAAGCTATGATGACCAAATAATAATTGATAATTTGTTCCCCTGGAAGGTAAAGCAGGAGGAACTAATTCATCATATGTATCATGTACTTTCAAGTTTGGCATCAATTTGGAAGTAATTAGATTCTTATAGTAACATAAATATTCTGTAATTCTGATTCCTCATTTGTGCAGTAAAGAAGAAAACCCATTAACTTGTTGGATGTTCACTTTTTTCAGTATTGAGTGATCCAGCCAAACGACTTGACTATGATCTGACTGGAAACTATGAGATTGATAAATTCACGTTGCGGGTAAGAGGTCTTGCATATTATAATCATTACTTTTTTTCTTCTTCTTCTTCTTCTTCTTGGGGCTACATAACAGGGGTAGTGATAGGAATCAATCAGCACTCTTGAAGACTTACTCTAGAAAGAAGAAGGCCTTACAACAGGTCCTGATATGGCATAGTGATGGTACTTGGGATTTGGACTGAATTGAACACCAAGGGTATTTTTGTCATTTTATATTTTTTTCTGTAGGGTCCAATGATAGGGTTTAATTTGTCTAGTTATAGTTTGTTTATGTTTAAAATTTCAGAGTCATTGCATAAGTAGGATTATAGTTATTGAGTTTTTGAATTGAAATTGGATATGACAGCTTAGTTTGAGTCCTACTAGGATTATTGAGTCTTATAGTTTGACTCCTAAGACTATTATGACTCTAACAGTTTGACTCCTAGGATTATTATGAGTTTAGAGTCTATAAATATGTATGGACGTTTTATATTGATTTTTCTTCATCTTATGCTAGCTATGGTGAGTGATTCCCGTGCCCTAGAGTGATTCTAGGCACCCTGTGAGTGATTCCAGGCATTTTTTCTCTTCTTTCTCTCCTTAGCTTATTCATTCAAGATGCCATTACAGCCATCAACAACCATAAAACTCTGATCAAGAAGATCATTCAACATTCTCTAAGGATTAGAACTGAGCTGGTCCTACATCAGTTGGTATCAGAGCCAAGGTTATAAGCTGTTATCATAATGGCTACACGTAGTGGCAAGCAGTACAGGGGTCGACTGGTTGATACATAAAGAAATTCATTGATTTCTACCCTTTACAAGAGGGTTGAAATCCTTGAAGCACAAGTAAAAGAACTTCAAGAAGATAAAGAAGAAGAAATCTAGCAAGCAGCACCTCTAATCAATGAAAGGGATGGAGGACGAAACAATGGATCGGTCCATGAAGATGATAATGGTGAAGATGAAGGATCTGTTAATCTAAGAGGATGACAAAGAGCTGCGAACTGCACAAGGGTACCACCTGCACAAGCTAATCGAACCCGAAATACCCATCAAGGAATTGATCAAGAAGCATCACTCACAAATTTATTTGATGAGATGATGGAACAAGCTGAGCATGGTGGTTATTGCAGATGATATAACCAAGAAGGTAAAAGTGGATGTTTCTGATTCCAATGGAGATTTAGACCCTCAATCTTTTTCGGGTTAGCTGGCTGCACTAGAGGAATATTTTGACTGGAATGACATGACTGATGATCAGAGGATCAGATTTGCACGTATGAAGCTCGGTGGTTATGCTGAAGTATGGTGGAGAAGCATGGAGTGACGATCGGAGAATAGAGGTGATGGTCCTATTTCTACATGGTCAGAAATGAAGAAACATTTGAGAGACAAGTACCTCCCAATGGACTTCCAAGATGAGTTATATGAGGAATTGACTAACCTCAAGCAAGGTACGCTATCTATAGTTGAATACATGCGTAAAGTTGGTGAAATATCTATTGGATATTCTTGATAGTATGGCCGACCAGAAATAAGAGGATGAGAAGAGAAGAGAAGAGGAGAAGAAGAGAAGAGAAGAGAGGAGGGAAGAAAGAAGGGTTTTGCAATGTAATAGTGCTGGTGGTGCCAACCTTTATTTTAATATATATAGGGCGGAAGAAGTAACAAGGGAAAAGACCCTTGTGCCCCTGAGTACAATAACAAACATAACAGAAAGAAAAAAATGAAATAAAAAACACTTTAATCAACCAAATAGGCCCTAACATCAGTAACTAAATTATTTTAACATTATTTAACACTCCCCCTCAAGTTGGAGCATAGATGTCAATCATGCCCAACTTGTCACACAAATCTTTGTGCCACACATGATTGAGACCTTTGGTGAAGATATCTGCAAGTTGTTCTTCTAAGTTGACATATGGTGTACACATTTCTCCACTTTCAAGTTTCTCTCTAATAAAATGCTTGTCTACTTCAATGTGTTTCGTCCTATCATGCAGAACTGGATTAGCAGCAATATTGATGGCAACTTTATTGTTGCAGTAGAGTGACATAGGGTTGCTTATTGCGAAACCCAGTTCACCTAACAGATTTCTTATCCACATGATTTCCGCAACCCCATGAGCCATCGCTTTATACTCCGCTTCAGCACTGGATCTAACCACCACACTTTGTTTTTTGCTTCTCCATGTGACAAGGTTTCCTCCCATAAAGGCACAATACCCACTGGTAGACTTTCGGTCATTGACTGCTCCTGCCCAATCTGCATCAGTATATACTTCCACTTTTAAGTGACTGTGTTTCTGGAACAACAAACCAGCTCCAGGGAACTTCTTGAGATATCTCAAGATCATCTTTGCATCCTCAAAGTGAGTTGTCCTAGGGTTGTGCATGAGTTGACTAAGGACACCCACTGCATAGGCAATATCAGGCTTGATCATAGACAAATACAAAAGTCTCCCCACGAGTCTCTAGAACATATTTACATCTTTCAAAAACTCTCCCTGACTGTATCCCAGATGGTGATTAGGTTCAATAGGTGAATCAAATGGTTTTACCCCCAACTTGCCTATATCTTCTAGTAAATGTAGTACATACTTCCGTTGGAAAATAAAGATGCCATTGTGAGAGCGGGCAACTTCAATACTAAGGAAGTACCGTGAGGAGCCTAGATCCTTCACCTCAAATTTAGTGGTTAAGAATTTTTTCAGTCTCCGGATTTTAGCCTCCCAATCTCCTGTGATCATTATGTCATCCACATACACAATAAGGGTTGCAATTTTACCTTCACCTCTTTTCACAAATAGAGTATGATCTGACTGGCATTGTTTGAACCCCATCTGTTGAACTGCTAAATGAAACTTACTAAACCAAGCCCGAGGTGATTGTTTCAACCCATATAAATATTTTTTTAACCTACACACCTTTTGTTCACTGCCTTTGGCACAAAACCCTGGGGGTTGGGTCATGTACACTTCCTCTTCCAAGTCACCATTCAAGAAAACATTTGCTGCCAAGGAAAGAAGAATCCTGATAGAGTTCATCTTGGCTACTGGAGCAAAAGTATCTGCATAGTCCACTCCATATACCTATGTGAAGCCTCTTGCTACCAGTATAGCTTTGTACCTTTCAACAATTCCATCAGCCTTGTGTTTCACAGTGAACACCCACTTGCACCCCACTGGTTCGTTCCCTTCAGGAGGTCTACCAATTCCCAAGTGCCATTTTTGTGTAAAGCATCAATTTCTTTCTGCATTGCATCTGTCCATTCAGGTTTTGACAAAGTTTCTGCCATAGTCTTAGGAATGGGGACACTATCCATAGATGAGAGAAAGGCACGATATGAAGGCGAAACATGCTCATAGGACACAAAATTAGAGATAGGATGATTAGTGGTACAAGACCTAACACCCTTCCTCTTAGCAATAGGAATATTAAGATCATTGGTGACAAGTGAATCAATATTTAAAGGGGCAAATATATTAATGGGAGCAAGAGTACCTGGCTGATGAGACGGATCTGCCTCGAGTGAATTCGATGATGTTGGTTGCATAGTGTTAGGCTCCACGGCTCTTCAACTCTGCTGGCTCTTATGGTGACGATGAAAAACCCGGAATGGAGGAGGATCGGGTAAAGGAGGTAGTTGAATTTGAATCGTCCCCTGTTTCTCCTCAATCCTACTCTCCCCCTGAGGAGAAACCAAGAAAAAAAGGTTGATTCTCAAAGAATTAGACATCAATGGAAACATAGTACTTGCGAGCAATGGGATCATAGCAACGATACCCCTTTTGAGATAAAGGGTAACCAAGAAAAACACAAGGAATAGCCCGAGGATCAAGCTTACCACGAGTAGGGGACAGGTTATGGACAAAACAACGACACCCAAAAACACGCATTGAAATAGTGGACAGCGGGGCTATAGGGAACAAGAACTGATGTGGGGCCTTATACTCTAGTAGCCGAGAGGGCATGCGATTGATGATATATGTCGCACACAAGACTGCATCCATCCAAAACTGTTTTGGTACACACATGAATCAACAAGCCACGAGCGACTTTGAGAAGGTGATGATTCTTCCGTTCAACCACACCATTTTGTTGGGGTGTCCTGGCATAAGAGCTTCGTTGAAGTGACCCACTCAAAGCAAAAAACATCGTGAGATCACTATGGAAATATTCCTTTGCATTGTTCGACTGGAAGATATGGATTTTTGTTTGGAACTGAGTGAAAACCATGCGTTGAAAATCTTTCACAATTTGTGGCACTTCATCTCGAGATCGCATAGGGTAAACCCAAGTGTATCTAGAATAATCATCAATCAAGGTAATGAAGTACTTATAGCCAGCTGCAGTAGGTAGAGTAACAGGGCCCCAAACATCAGAATAAACAATATGAAATGGAAATTCAGATATTTTATTTCATAAAGGTAAATAACTTCTACAATGCTTACTCAACTGACAAGTTTGACACTGTAATTGACTCACTGGCAAGGACTCAAACAACTTTGGAAACATAACTTTTAACGACTCAAAAGAAAAATGACCTAAACGACTATGCCATAAATAGGCTTGACTCTCACTTGACCTACTCGTGGACTCTGTCGCCACTAGACCAACATTATTCTCCAACACGTAGAGACCATCCACCATGCTTCCTCTACAATCGTCTTCCCCGAGGTCAAATCCTAAAACACACATGAAGACAGAAAAAAAGTGACTGAGCAGTTCAAGGAGTGAGTCAGACTACTAATAGACATCAAATTAATAGGTAATTTCAGAACATGCAGTACATTAGGAAGAGTAAGGCCAAGTGGGAGAGGGATGGTGCCTCGGCCAGCTATGGTAGAAAAAGAACCATTTGCCTGTCTTACCTAATCTCTCCCAGAGAGATGGTTATATGTCTGCAACAAATTGGACTTGCCGATCATGTGATTTGAGGCTCTGGAGTCAATAATCCAAGGAGAATCAGTAGTATGAGATGACACATGGAAGGCTGTGGCATTACTTGATGTAGACGTAAACGAGGTAGAGGGAGTAGGCCCGGAATCCATCTGGCGGAGAGTCCTACCATACAATTCCAAATGTTCACAGAAGGAGTTGATAATATCTTCCTTAGGGTCAGAACTGGGATGTCTCTCTTGAGTTACCGAAGGACTAGTCTCTGTCGATGCCACATTAGCTGAGTTATACCTTTTTTGATTCTACTGGCCTGGTTTCTTGCCCTGATCAGGTGCTGATTTCTCACCCAAATCCTGTGCCCATTTAGGCTTTCCATGGAGATCTCAACATGTATCTTTCGTGTGTCGTGTCTTCTGGCAGTGAGTACACCAAAGCTTGCTCTTATCATCTGATTTTTTTTTAGTGTCACCCTTTTTAAAACCACCTCCGACATTTGTATCTGAATTTCCCCGGACAGCTAGGGCAACTGACTCCCCTTTTACACCATTCATCACACTTCTTCTGCTTTCTTCTGACTGCACCAAGGCATACACCTCCTCAACTGATGGCAAGTCTTTACTACTCAAGATCTGCACCCTGATGGACTCATACGACGGATTCAGCCCTAGGAGGAAGGCAAACACTCGTTGCTGAGATACAAGTGACTAGGCCTTTGCATCTTCATCACACTTCCAATTCACATTCTGATAGTGATCAAGTTCTTTCCATATTGATGTCAAATCAGAATAGTACATTGAGAGACTCATCTCCCCCTGCTTGCAAGTAGAGAATTCAGATTGTAGTTGATATATCTTGGCATAGTGTCTCTGCTTTGAATAGGTGGACTTTGCTTGTTCCCATATCTCACAAGCAGTTTCAGCCCACATAAAAGTCTTCCTTACTTGTGGCAACATTGAAACCAAGAGCCAAGACATCACCATACTGTTCTCTTGGTTCCACCTATCATGTTCAACACTTCCATACTTTGGTTCCTTCACTCTCCCATTGATGTATCCTATTTTCCCCCTAGCAGTGATGTAGAGTTTTATTCCCCTAGACCACTCAAGGTAATTCAGATCATCAAAGGGAATAACAACTATGGGAAAGCTCATATCCATTCCCCCACTCACTCCATTGTGGCTCCCTGAAATCTCTGAAGTAGCAGAATTCTCGGTCGACATGGTCAAGCAGTTAATCAGTCCCAAACACCGGACTTAGGACCCCTCCTTACTCCACAAAACAATCCTCCACTTAGTTCACACTCACACACTTGGGTTTAACAACCAGGCTGAGCACAAACAGTACCAAATTCCGGACAAAACAGAGGTAATATTCGGCAGATTTCAGACCGGTATAGTTTTAATAGTCCTAACCTACCAGAATTCCAGAATGTCTAACAACCACTAATCAGCAGGAGAGATCCTTCGTACTTATAGTCAAATCAAACCATTGAGAAGACAGGTCATCCTTGACCTACAATTGTCTTAACACATGAACATGATCACACGATCCAAAAAAACAGGGGGTACACAGGTTCGACAGCATTCAACCGCCCAGTTGTAGTTGTTTTTTCAGTCCAGAATCAGATTTTTGTTCCGCCCAGGTTTTGCTTGTTTGTTCGATTTGTCCTCTCAGTAGGGTTGTTCGATTTGCTCTCTTTAATTAGTATTCCCGCTTTGATACCATCTTGATAGTATGGCTGGCCAGAAATAAGAGGATGAGAAGATAAGAGAGGAGGAGAAGAAGAGAAGAGAAGAGAGGAGGGAAGAAAGAAGGGTTTTGCAATGTAACAGTGCTGGCGGCGCCAACCTTTATTTTAATATATATAGGGCGGTAGAAATAACAAGGGAAAAGACCCTTGTGCCCCTGAGTACAATAACAAACATAACATAAAGAAAAAACGAAATAAAAAACACTTTAATAAGCCAAACAGGCCCTAACATCAGCAACTAAATTATTTTAACAAATATGATACTATTGAAAATGAGAGGCAAAAGTTGGCTCGATTCAAGAATGGACTAAGGGCTGATATCAAGAAAGAGATTATAGCTGCTCGAGTCTTTGACTTGGAGGATGCCTACCAAGTTGTTGTCAAAATTGAGAAGAGTTTAGATCAAACAAATACAAGGCAATTTGTATCACAAGCCGGGGAGTATGCAGCTCATAAGCAAGCTGATGGGGGAAAGACTTTTAGGCCAGCATATTCTAATGCCATCTCTAATAAGCTTAGTGGGTCTAGACCTTATCAAGGGGCTGACTATAAGAGTAAATTAATTGCTAGAGGTGTTACTCACAAAAAGCAGCTTGATACTAGTTGCTTTAGATGTAGAGGAAAAGGGCCATATGGCTTACCAATGTCTTGCTAAAAGCCTTAATATCATTTATAAAGAAAGCATTGAAGTGGTAGGTGACCCAGGTGATGACTTAGCTGAAGAAGAGGATTATTCCTTTACTGATGATGATGCTTTAGATGAAGACAACAACTATGTTGGTGTAGTTTGGCATATTCTTGCATCCCCAAAGGAAGAACTTGAAGGGATGAGAGATCCATCATATGGATGGCCTAACCCTATAGGAAGGTTGGGCGAAATTTCAAAAATTTCTCTTTCCCATGTGGGAATCACATTCCTTATTTTAGAAAACTACAAATTCAAGGATCAATCTTGAAACAAACCAGACTAGATCTGAAACAAAAAGGGTAGGAGAGGGATATGCCTGATACAGAGTAACAATAACTCCCAATGAAGGTGTTCACGCCCAAGGAGAAAACCAAAGACTGCTTCCGCCGAACACGGTGTGAGGTGAAGCAGAATCAGTAGGACGGTTTTTCAGCAATAACATATGATGGAGGGCTGGTGAGCACGACTACAGATTGCCTCTTCTAGCTAAAGGCAATATAAAAAACCGTTCTTGATCACTCATACTAGTGGAGATCGAACTGGGTAGGGCGGCTAGAGTAGGAAAGAACAATAGCAAAAGACAGATGTAGTCGAACTGTATAGTCTTCTCTCTCAATTTAGCAGACTATGAGATGTCATTGGAGGTTCGCCTTGCTCTCCTATTTATAGCCTTAAAAAGAGGTTCGCCTAATCCCATTAGGAGTTTCCTAATCCAAATCATATATTTGGATCTAGACTCTCTTTAAGAGATAAGGATTATGCCTTATCTTACCTGCAGATAAAGATCAGCCATCCTAATCCAATTAGGAGTTTCCTGATCCAAATCCCAAAACTGCTCTTTATTTAATTAATCTTATTAAGCCAGTTTGAATGGGCTTTAGGCCCATTAAGTCTATGTGCTCACTTAACCTCTTAACCTACTGCCTAGTTGGCTGTCCTTGTATGGCATGGGACCCAAACATTGATCTACATATCAACCACATGGGTTCAACCCAGTCTTTGTTACAAGGCTTGGCCGAATTCACTGTAGGAGACAGTGAACCCCTAAGTCCATCACCATGGGCTTTTAACGGGCCCGACATTTACACTAAATGGTCATTGGGTCCAGCTACCTTATGAAAACCCAAGGACTATGGGTAGATGCAAGATTAGCCCATCAGGTATTACCCTCAATGGTCTTACACTTAACCTCTCAGCCCATAATGATGAAACACTGCTCGACAAGAGAGGACCTCTCCCTCGGTTGCAAGGAACAATGCTGCACTCTCTACACACATGGATCTCGGGAATTAAAACATTTTGCAAACATTTTGAAACCATAATATATATCTCTATATATATATGTATATCTTTATATAAATATATTTTGCAAAAACAAATTTCAGTGGTTGAAATTAACTGTCGACAGTTTAGGTTTCCATCAGAGAGTGCATCCCCGATCATTCACTTTGTCCGACAAAGGGGCTGATTCTGTCACTATGATAACCCACTCAGATAAATTCTCATACTATCCCAACATACCCAGGTTTTGACCCCCTCTAAGGATTTCACTGATTGGCACATCAAAGACAGCCCAATCCGACACCTAGTGTAGTACCATAATCGAGTCTAGGGGTTAGGTGTAACATTCTAGTTTTGCTCATCTATCTCCAAGGTCCAAGGCAATTCTGGAATTTTGGTCCGGTTCAGGGTTTCAAGAAAACCCACACTGCATGTACCTTAGGTCTCACCCTGGCAGCTGAGACAAGCCACCCCAAGCAACTTGGTGGCACATCAGTGTCAGCCTTGGTAGGATAAATCTCCCTAGATCTATCCAACGACTGTGAAGATTCTAAATTAACACGAGTCTCATTAAGTGTCCAGTTTAAGGGTATTACATAGAAACACACCACAATGACATGAATCAATTATGTACTTTATTCATTTACAATAAATGTCAAAAAAGGTACATCAATCTGATTGGAGATAAAGGGCATAACTGTCTAACAACTCCCACTTCCACTTAGGTCTAATTGAGTACAAGCCGGAGTCCCATACTTTCCACGTGTTTCTCAAACACTTTCTGTGTCAATGGCTTAGTGGGTCTGCTACATTTTCTGTTGATGCTACCTTCTGAATCAGGACATCCCCTCTTCCACCTATCTCCCGCAGTACATGCTACTTACTCTTGATGTGCTTCGACTTCGAGTGAGCTTGTGGCTCCTTAGCCTGAGCAATGGCTCCGGTGTTGTCACACAACAATGGAATGGGCGATGTGCTAGATGGAACTACTACTAATTCCTGAATGAACTTCTTCATCCAAACGACTTCTTTGGCAGCTTCACTTGCGGCAATGTATTCGGCTTCGGTTGTAGAATCTGCGGTGGACCCCTGTTTGCTGGACACACGATCCTATCATGAAGATATAACTAGATGTAGACTTTTTATCATCTAGATCTGATTGGAAATCGGCATCAATATACCCTTAGATCTGTAGTGAACTACCATTGAATACCAGACAAAACTCTTTTGTCCTTGAAAGGTATTTTAGTATGTTTTTCACAGCGGTCCAATGCTCCTGCCCTGGGTTAGATTGGTATCTGCTTACCACACTACTGCCTGAGAAATGTCAGGACGAGTGCACAACATGGCATTCATGATGCTCCCTACGACTGAGGCATAGGGAACCTCTTTCATGCCCTTAATCTCTTCGGGAGTCTTGGGAGACATACCCTTGGAGAGAGTGACTTCATGCTTGAAAGGAACATTTCCTTTCTTGGAGTTCTCCATGCTGTATCTCTTGACTATTTTGTCAATGTAAACAGATTGGGATAGTCCTATTATCCTCTTCGATCTATCTTCATAGAGTCGAAGACCCAGTATGTAAGAGGCTTTTCCAAGATCTTTCATGGAGAATTGTTGTGAAAGCCACACTTTCACCGTAGTTAACATTCCTACATCATTCCCAATGAGTAGAATGTCATCTACATACAGAACCAAGAACTAACCTTATCACTACTGGTTTTCCTGTAGACACAGGGTTCATCCGGAATTTGCTCAAAGTCAAACTGTTTGACGGTAGAGTCAAACCGGATGCTCCAACTCCTAGAAGCTTGCTTAAGTCCATATATG
Organism: Nelumbo lutea; assembly: GCF_056320005.1. Taxonomy (NCBI): domain Eukaryota; kingdom Viridiplantae; phylum Streptophyta; class Magnoliopsida; order Proteales; family Nelumbonaceae; genus Nelumbo; species Nelumbo lutea. The sequence continues at coordinate 212,088,137 of NC_142684.1, forward strand.
AATCAGTTGAGTTTACATACCATGTGTTATTGACCTGTAGCTATGAAACCTTGTGGTTGTTGCATATAGATATCTTTAGTAAGATCTCCATCTAGGAACGCAGTTTTGACATCCATTTGCCAAATCTCATAGTTATGGTATGCTGCTACAGCTAATAGGATCCTAATGGATTTAAGCATGGCCACGGGCGAGAATGTTTCCTCATAATCGATTCCTTCTTTCTGAGTGTACCCTTTCGCCACAAGACGAGCCTTGTAGGTCTCAACTTTACCATCGGAGCCCTTCCTCTTCTTATAGATCCATTTGCAACCAATTGCCTTTACCCAGGGGGCGGATCTACTAGAGTCCAGACTCCATTGGTATCCATTGAGTCCATCTCAGCTCTCATGGCATCTACCCACTTCAAGGAATCTATGTCCAACATAGCTTCCGTATAAGTCACGGGATCCTCCTCACTGGTCGTGGCTTCCACCAAGTAACTTTCTTGGTCATAGCCAAAACGAACTGGAGGCCTGGAAACCCGGGTAGATATCCTAGGTTGGTTATTTTCTAGAGCTGGTGGGACATCTCCCACTACCCCTGGGCTCTCTTCATCAAGAACAACTTCCTGATGATGATTATCCAGGATGTAATATTCTTCTAAGAAGTGGGCATTTCGAATACAAAACACCTTTTGCTCTTTTGGATCATAGAATAAGTAACCCACAGAACCTTTGGGGTAGCCTATAAATAGGCAATGATTGGTCTTGGATACCAATTTGTCAGCACTAGTTCTTTTAACATGTGCCGGACAACCCCAAATTTTCAAGTGTCTCACACTTGGTTTCTTGTCGGTCAAAAGATCATAGAGTCTTCGGAATGGATTTGGTTGGAACTCGGTTCAACACGTATATCGCTGTCTCAAATGCATAACCCCAAAAAGGATGTGGATAGCTCTGAGTGTACGAGAAGTGATCGGACCATATCCAATAAAGTCCGGTTCCTCCTGTCTGACACACCGTTTAACTGTGGTGTAGAAGGAGGAGCTAGTTGTGATACTATCCCATTGTCCTTTAAGTAGTCATTGAATTCGCCAGAGAGATACTTGCCACCTCGATCTGATCGAAGGGTCTTAATTTCTCTCCCTAACTGTTTCTTGACCTCTTGTTTGAATTCTTTGAACTTTTCAAAAGATTCAGACTTATGTCTCATTAGGTACACGTAACCATACCGTGAGTAATCATCGGTAAAAGTTATGAAATAAACATGCTGGTTACGTGTCCCAACATTCGGCTTCGAGTGGGCTCGTGGCTCCTTAGCCTAAGCAATGGCTCCAGTGTTGTCACACAATAGTGAAATGGGTGATGTGCTGGATGGAACTACTCCCAATTCGTTAATGAACTTCTTCATCCATACGGTTTCTCTGGCAATTTCATTTGCGGCAATGTATTCGGCTTTGGTTGTGAAATCCGCCGTGGACCCCAATTTGCTACTTTTCTAGCAAACAACACACGATACTATCATGAAAATGTAACTAGATGTAGACTTTCTATCATCTGGATCTAACTGGAAGTCGGCATTAGTATACTCTTGGATTTGTAGTGAACTACAATTGAATACTAGAAAAAACAACCCACACTGCATGTACTTCAGGTCTCACCCTGGCAATTGAGACAAGCCACCCCAACCAACTAGGCGGCACATTAGTGTCAGCCTTGGCAGGATAAATCTCCCCAGATCTATCCAACGGCTATGAAGATTCTAAACTAACACGAGTCTCATTAAGTGTCCAGTTTAAGGGTATTACACAGAAACACACCACAATGACATGAATCAATTATGTACTTTATTCATTTACAATAAATGTCAAAAAGGTACATCAATCTGATTGAAGCTAAAGGGCATAACTGTCCAACAGAACTCAAGGAAGATTGGCTTCGTACAACAATATTTTAAACTATAGTAAGGAGTGGAGACAAGTATTGTAAGCTTATCATAGATGGTGGCAGTAGTATGAATGGGATTTCTGAAGTCATTATGGATCGGCTAAAGTTGACACCACAACCACATCCACAGCCATACAAGATTGCTTGGGTTGATAAGGCAATTGTTGTAAGGCTTATTTAATTGTTACTTTATAGCTGCCGTTAGTAGGCTGACTTCTTAGGATACTGTTAGTTAGTTACTTGTCTTTTTTTCTTATTATTTTTGGTTCTAGGGTGTGCCGCCAGGGGCATACTTGTAATTTCTATTCCTTTATTAAGTTAATATAAATAGAAGACTGGCGGCGATCAGTATGATATTTTTCCTCTCAATCGTAACTCTCCTTTTCTTCTCTTTCTCTCTCTCCCACTCTCCATGAATCATTACATGGTATCAGAGCAGGTTTTCTGGACTGTAAAAGACCTACGATCCCTCTTGTTTTGAGCAAGGTTTCCTTCTTTAAAAGTTTTGGACGTGGAAGACAGGGAAACCCTAGTAGGTTATTGGCGGAAACCCTAGCAGTTTTTTGGCGGCAATTTCTGTGTTTTTTCCTTGGTTGTAATACCAAGAAAACTCTAGTCGGAGAAGGGCGATGTTGGCACAGACTCCCTTCCTCTGTTCGATTCTGTGAAGTCGAGTTCAAGTTAGCACCTTCGTACAAGTGCTGAATAGGTGCATTTTTTGTTTCAATCTTCTTTGGCCGATGATGTGTAGGGCTCATTCCTTGGTTATATAGATATTTGTTTGGATGTTGGATTGTTAGACTGTATGAACTACAGTCAGACTAATAGTAATGTCTGCATTGGTTGTGTTGAACTGATTACCGGGCTGGTTTAATGACTGGTTGTGTTGACTGAACCTTCTTAGAGTTGTTTTTCAACAGTGCTTTTTGTTCTTTTGCTCACATCCTAGAAGTAAATTCCTTGAGGGTTGGTATTCTGTTTGTGGCTGCTGTGCAGTTGGGTGGTGTTTGGACTGTTTTTCAGTAGTATCCGATGGCAAATTATGAATCAACTTCAGGGGTTACACCAACCTGCAACACAACTGGTATGGGAGGTGAAAACATGGTTTTTCCCATGCCAATTACCCCTTTAAACGGTCTGAACTACTTGGAGTGGGCTAAGAGCGTAAAACTCTATGTAACGACAAGGGGTAAAGCTGGTTACATTAATGGAAGGGTGAAAGAACCCAAGGGTGAGACAGCTGAACATGATAGGTGGGACCAAGAAAACAGTATGGTGATGTCTTGGCTCTTCGCAGCCATGGAACCTGATGTGAAGAAGAACTTTATGTGGGCAGACATCACTAGTGAGATCTGGGAACAGGCCAAAACTACCTATTCTGAGCAAAGGCATTATGCCAAGGCTTACCAGTTACAAGCTGAATCTTCAACATGTAAATAGGGAAACCGTAGTTTGTCTTCATATTATTCAGCCCTTACCTCCATATGGAAAGAATTGGATCATTATCAGGTTATAGAGTGGAAACATGATGATGATGCTAAGGCCTACAGGAAGCTAGTCTCTCAGCAACGTGTGTTTGCCTTCTTGTTGGGATTGAACCCTGCATATGAACTGTTGAGGGTACAGATCCTAGGAAGCAAAGAGTTGCCTACGGTTCACGAGGTATACTCCCTTGTTCAATAGGAAGAAAGCAGGCAGAATGTAATGGTTACAACTGAGGGGGAGCAACAAGTTGCTTTGGCTGTAATGAATAATAACTCCACGGGGAAGAAAAGTAATAATAACTTCAGCGTAAGAGTCTATGTGTCAACGTGTCAGTTGAGCAAACAATGTAGAACAACTTTTCACTCAAGTAATAAAAGATCAAATGTTCATTTTCACGTTGTGTATTTTGATGTATGGGGGCCTACCAATGTAATCTCTGAAGGCAGATATAAGTACTTTATCACATTGATCGATGATTACTCTCGCTATACACGGATAATTCCTATGCGTAGTAGAGACGGAGTTCCAAAGATAGTGAAAGACTTCCAGAGGATGGTATTTACGCTGTTCCATGTTGAAATACAGATCTTCCAATCCGATAATGCAAAATAATATTTCCATGGGGAGCTCAATGAGTTCATTGCCTCCCACGGATCTATTCATAGGAGCTCATCCGCTAGAACACCACAACAAAATGGTGTTGCAGAAAGGAAAAACAGACACCTTGAGGTAGCTCGCGGGATGATGTTACACATGAATGTTCCAAAAAGGTTTTGGGTGGATGCTATACTTGCAACTGCTTGTGTCATCAATCGCATGAGAGTCTTTGGTTGTCGTGCATTTGTCCATGATTTGTCTCCATCTCGAGGTAAGTTAGACTCTCGGTCCATTCCTTGTGTCTTTCTGGGGTATCCCTCCTCTCAAAAAGGGTATCAGTGCTTTGATCCAGTTAGTCGTAAGTTTTTTGTGTCTATGGACGTGTCCTTTGAGTTTGAGCCATTCTTTCCTTCTCCTTAGGGGGAGAGTGGTAGTGTGGAAGAGGAAAAGCAGGTTCAAGTATCTCTTCCTTCTATTTCGGACCTTGCTCCCTTCCGTGTCTTCCAACGTACACGTCGTAGAGATTAGCAGTGTGATAGAGATATGGAGCAGCCAAACACTGAGCAACCGATACCATTAGACTGCCAGGAGGTAAGTCCACCCCCTAACCGTACTCCTACTGTGGATGACCTTGACATTCCTATTGCCCAATGAAAGGGAGTCAGGTCATGCACTACCAAACACCCCATTACCCATTTTGCCTCTTATGATCACGTTTCCCCCTCATGCCGTGCCTTCCTATCGGCAGTTGATTGCGTCCCTGTTCCCAACAATGTTGTAGAATGTAGAGAAGATGGGCTGAATGGCCCATAGGCTGTTTATTCTTTTCTTATTATTTATGTTTTTTTGTAATGGGCCTTATTCTGGGCCCATCCTGTCTATATTATGTTCTTTGTAATTTCTTGCCCAACTAAGGGCCTCCTTGTAATTATTCAAATCTATCTTAATAAAATAGTGTTAGGGTGCTGAGAGAGTGTATGGTTCGAAACTCTCACTCTCAAACCCTCATTGTTGAACTCTCAAGGTCTACTCTCTTCAGTTTTCTTCATGATTGACATCTATGCTCAGCTTGAGGGGGAGTGTAGAGAAGATGGGCCGAATGGCCCATAGGTTGTTTATTCTTATTATTTATTTTTTTTCTGTAATGGGCCTTATTCTGGGCCCATCCTGTCTATATTATGTTCTTTGTAATTTCTTGCCCAACTAAGGGCCTCCTTGTAATTATTCAAATCTATCTTAATAAAATAGTGTTAGGGTGCTGAGAGAGTGTATGGTTCGAAACTCTCAGTCTCAAACCCTCATTGCCGAACTCTCAAGGTTTACTCTCTTCAGTTTTCTTCATGGTATCAGAGTAGGCCTGAACTTCAATATCCTAGGGCTGGAAGCTTAGCTCGTGTTGCCTGATTCTTGGAGGTCATTGGAAGTGCCTAAGACTCGAATCTCTTGGAGAAGTGGTTCGTTGGCCAGGAAGAATCAGAGGAAAAAAAGGGGAAGGGGAACAACTCGGTTCTGATTTGAAGCTCAAAATTGTAAGTTGTGCTCAGATTTCTGGGTTATTTTTTGGTGTGTTTGGACTGTTGTAGTGTCCGAAATTTCTGGGTTGTTTTTGTACAACTTTCGGCTGCCCTTTAATCTGGTTTAACCCAGAAATTTCTAGGCTGTTTTCACTCTTTCTTGGACTGTCAAAACTGCCGAAACATCCTTGTATCAAGAGCTGTGGATTGTTGCTTCTATTTGGCTGTTTTTGGGGACTATATGGACTGCTCTTGAGGCCTATTTTTTCTTTTTGACAGTGGGGTCGTCTCTATTGCCCTCATTGTGTTTGTAAAAAGGCCTTTTCAGCAATACTGATTGGTATTCACTCTTCTTGGCTATTTCTTTGGTGATTACCTTGAAGTCCCTGATTTGAAAAGGAACTTCGGTTGAGTGCACAATGCCTAGAAGTTTCTGATTACTTCTTGAAGGCCGAACCAAACTGGTTTTTGGGTGACTCGTGTAGAAGTTTCTCTTCAGTCTTGGTTCTCACAACTTTCGGGTGTAGTTTGGCCTTATGTATTGCCTTCTTGAGGACAGTTGAACTCAGTCCTTGCTCGTCCTCATTCAGTATACTTGTAGAAGTCATTTGAAATCATATTTGAAGTGTTTACATGATGTACTCCTCAGAGTTTGAAAACAAGAATGGTACTGAATATGACTGGTTTAGGGGACTTCAAGTGATTCTTTATTGACTGTGACCACAATCAAACTAGATGGAACTAATTATCTGGCATGGTCACAATCAGTAAAGATATATGTATGTAGTAGAGGAAGGTGGGGGTTCATTTCCGGGAGCAAGAAGGCTCCCCCAGAAGATGATCCATCCTACGAGAAGTGGATGCAAGAAAATTACACTATCATTGGGTGGCTTATGAACTCAATGCAGCCACAAATTAGTCAACACTACCTATGGATGAATTCAGCAAAGGAAATTTGGGACAGTGTTGCAGAAACCTATTCCCAAAAACTCAATGTGGCCAAAGTATAGAAATTGAGAAGTGATGTAAAGAATGTAAGGCAAGGGGAGAAACCTCTAGCTGTATATTTCTCAACCCTGAAGTCTCTATGGCAAGAGATTGACCTAATAGAAACTGTAACTTGGGACACCACCAATAATGCAGAGACCTACAGAAAATTGGTTGAAAGGAACAGGGTGTTTGAGTTCTTAATTGGACTAAACCCAGAATATGATATCACAAAACAAAATATTCTTTCCAAGGAGTGTGTCTCATTGTCACAAGCTTATGCATTGGTGAGTAGTGAAGAGAGCAGAAGGGATGTCTAGGTTCAAGGGGCTGATATTAGTGATCACTTTGCGAATATGGGGGTTAAACCTAAAGGGAGTGTTGGAACTTCTGGTGGCACAGGAAAGAAAGAAATTATATGCGAGTACTGCAAGAAGCCGAAGCACACCAAAGACAAGTGCTGGAAATTACATCATAATCTTGTTCCCATTCGGTTTCAGAAAAAACATGATAGTAAAAGATCAAGAAGTGCAAATGTAGCTGCCGTGCCAGATACTGAAGAGATGTCTGCTTGTGCACAGTTGGCAGCCATGAGAGCAGAATATGAAAAGTTTGGGAAGATGATCAGTCAGTTGGGTGATATGACTTCTTCCAACCCTTCAGGAAATTCAACTTCTGCATTTGCTCACTTAAGTATAAGGGTTTCTGCCAATCATGCAACCACTTCAGGTAATCTCAAGATCCCTTGGATTATTGACTCGGGTGCTTCTAACCATATGACCGAACTTTCTACCTTGTTTGTTTCATATGACTTGCTTCCTGGACATGATAAAATCACTTTAGCTGATGGTTCACTTGTCTCTATCTCTGGTAAGGGAACCATCAAGGCTACCGATTCCTTGTTCCTACCTTCTGCCCTTCATGTACCTTAACTAAATACAAATTTGTTGTCTGTAAGTAGTTTAATCAAGTCACTAAACTGTTGTGTAACATTTTTTCTTTCCTACTGTGTTTTTTAGGATCTGGAGTCTCAGAAGGTGATTGGGAGTGGCCATGAGGCGAATGGAATATACCTGCTTGATACTCCGGGACAATGCACTGATCATCATGGGAATGTTGCTCTCGGATTTATTTCTTCAGAGTCTATTAGTCGGATTATGTTGTGTCATCGTCGTTTTGGTCATCTGCCTTGAGTCATCTATTCCCTGAACTGTTTAAGGGAATTAGTTTGTCCAGTCTTCATTGTGAGTCTTGTGAGTTATCAAAGCATTGTAGAAACAATTATCCTTTGAGCAATAAAAGATCTTATTTTCCTTTTAACATTGTGCACTCTGACGTGTGGGGGCCTTACCACTTACCCTCCATGGGTGACTACAAATATTTTATCCTGTTTATTGATGATTTTTCTTGGTTCACTTGGATATTCCTGCTGAAATCCCGTGATGAAGTTCCAAGGCTTGTAAGACAATTCCATGAGTTTGTTCTAACTTAATTTAATACCAGGATTAAATTTTTCAGATGTGACAATGCAAAAGCATATTTTGAGAAGAACCTATCCTGCTATCTCTCTGACATGGGGGTTATTCATCAAAGCTCTTGTGTTAGGACCCCAGAATAGAATGGAGTTGTTGAAAGGAAAAATAGGCATATTGTTGAAGTTGCAAGAAATATCTTATTTGCCTCACATGTTCCTACAAGGTTTTAGGGTGATGTTGTTCTTACTGCTATTTACCTTATAAACCGTATGCCATCTAGGGTTTTGGGGTTTAAGTCTCCCTTCAATCTCCTTCATCCGGACAAGGACCTTTTTCCTGTTCCTCTTCGTGTCTTTGGCTGCACCTGTTATGTACATGTTCTAAGTGTCCAAAGGCATAAATTTGAACCCAAAGCTCAAAAGTGTATCTTCCTTGGTTATTCCCCCACACAAAAGGGTTATTGTTGTTTTGATCCAAAGACCGACACCCGATATGTCTCAATGGATGTCACCTTTGATGAGCTTTCCCCCTTTTATGGTTCCTCTCCAGAAGGACATTGTCAACAGGGGGAGGATTTGTCACAGGTGTTTGCTCTTCCTCTTCTTGTCCCAGTTGAGTCTTTTGATGTGTCTGCTTCTCCTTCAAATGTATCAAGGGTGGATTAGTCGTTCCATTCTCCCTATCCCAGTACTCTTCAACCACTACCTCCCATCCTATCCTCAATCCCAAGGTGTATCAAAGGCAAAGATCCAGAAATGTGTAGGTTGTTTCTCCTACAATACATGGGCCTTATACACTTTCAGTCATAGATGAGACAACAGGTACAGTTTCAGCACCTTTGGGGTCATCCTTCCCTGACCTTGATATTCCCATTGCTGTTAGGAAAGGAAAACGGAAGTGCACTGCACACTGCATTTCCAAACACTTTTCTTACAAATTGCTTTCACCTTCATACTTCGCCTATTTGTCTTCTGTTGCTTCTAACCCTATTCCCAGGTCTGTGTCAGAAGCTCTTAAGATTCCAGAATGGAGGGATGCTATGAAATTTGAAATCGATGCCTTACACAAGAATGACACATGGGAAGTGGTGGATTTGCATGAAGGGAAGGATCCGGTTGGTTGCAAGTGGGTCTTTACTATCAAATACCGAGCTGATGGCACCATTGAAAGGTACAAGGCCAGGCTGGTTGCAAAAGGCTATACACAGACATATGGGATTGATTATCTGGAGACCTTTGCACCTGTTGCCAAGATGACATTTGTGAGGGTTCTTCTATCTTTAGCTGCTCACTTTGACTGACCCTTTTATCAATTAGATGTAAAAAATGCATTTCTGAATGGTGAATTACATGAGGAGGTTTATATGTCTCTTCCTCTAGGGATGTATGGAACTGATATGAAAGGAAATGTATGCAGGCTGAAGAAATCCCTTTATGGACTAAAACAGTCCCCTAGGGCATGGTTTGAGAGATTTAGAACCGATCATACTTCTTTTGTGAAGAGGAGTGGACCTCTGGCAGTATACTTGATTGTGTATATAGATGATATTGTAGTGACTGGTAATGATGTTTCAGGAATTCATGATCTAAATTTTTTTTCTCCATACAGAGTTTGAGATTAAAGATTTGGGGGAATTGAGATACTTCCTTGGCATAGAAGTGGCTCGATCCAAGGATGTGATTCTTATCTCCCAAAGGAAGTATGTTCTTGACTTGCTCTCTGAAACTGAAAAGATGGGTGCTAGACCAGTTGCTACTCCTATTGATATGAGTCATAAACCCTCTGCCTCAGATGGGACATTGTTAGAAGACAGGAATCTTTCAGAGACTTCTTGAGAAACTTTTGTACCTATGCATGACTTGGCCAGATATTGCATATGCAGTCAGTTGCATTAGCCAATTCATGCATGCTCCCCAAGACACTCATATGATAGCAGCAGAGCGAATCTTATGTTATTTGAAGGGCTCCCCAGGAAAGGGAGTTCTATTTGCCAAGCATGATCATATGAAACTTGAAGCCTACACCAATGCTGACTGGGTCAGAAACATTGATGACAGAAGATCTACTTCTGGGTATTGTAGCTTGGTGGCTGTTAATATTGTTTCTTGGAGAAGCAAGAAACAATCGGTTGTTGCTCGGTCTTCCGTTGAAGCAGAATACAGGGCCATGTCACATGGAGTTTCTGAATTATTATGGCTAAAATCATTGATGGAGGAACTTGGGGTTGAACATGACAAGCCAATGATGTTGTACTGTGATAATCAGGCTGCCATCAACATTGCTCACAACCTAGTGCAACATGATAGAATTAAGCATATTAAGGTTGATCGGCATTTCATTAGGGAAAAGGTCTCTTCGGGTGAAGTATGTCTTCCTTTCATCACATTTGAAGGACAGTTGGCAGATTTTCTCACCAAAGACATTCCCAAGCCAAAACTTAAACATGATACTAGCAAGCTTGGCATGATTGACATCTATGCTCAGCTTGAGGGGGAGTGTAGAGAAGATGGGCCGAATGGCCCATAGGCTGTTTATTCTTTTCTTATTATTTATGTTTTTCTGTAATGGGCCTTATTCTGGGCCCATCCTATCTATATTATGTTCTTTGTAATTTCTTGCCCAACTAAGGGCCTCCTTGTAATTATTCAAATCTATTTTAATAAAATAGTGTTAGGGTGCTGAGAGAGTGTATGGTTCGAAACTCTCACTCTCAAACCCTCATTGCCGAACTCTCAAGGTCTACTCTCTTCAGTTTTCTTCATAGAAGCCTTAAAATGCCCTGACTGGATAGATGCCATGAAGGAGGAGATTAATGCTCTTCACAAAAATCAGACTTGGGAATTGGTGGATCTTCCAAAGGGGAAAGACCCCGTGGGGTGTAAATGGGTGTTCACGGTTAAGCACAAAGCAGATGGAACAGTTGAAAGGTACAAAGCAAGATTAGTAGCCAAAGGGTACACACAAGTACACGGGGTTGACTATGATGAGACTTTTGCCCCAGTGGCTAGATGAACTCAATTAGGGTTCTCCCGTCCTTAGATGCTAATCTTGACTGGGAATTGCATCAACTGGACATAAAGAATGCTTTTCTGAATGGTGACTTAGAGGATGAAGTATACATGGTTCAACCCTCTGAATTCTGTGCCAAGGGGAGTGAAAATAAGGTGTGCAAGCTGCGAAAGTCTCTTTATGGCTTAAAACAGTCTCCCAGAGCCTGGTTCAGTAAGTTTCACATGGCAGTTCAACAAATGGGCTTCAAATAATGTCAGTCTGATCATACACTCTTTGTGAAAAGATATCAGGAACATGTTGCTGTATTGATAATGTATGTGGATGATATCATCATTACAGGAAGTTGGAGCTCAGAGATACAAAACTTGAAACAATTCCTTGCATCTAAATTTGAAGTGAAAGATCTAGGCCCCCTGAAGTATTTCTTTGTCTCAAAGGAAATACACCCTTGATCTATTATAGGATGCAGGCAAATTAGGTGCAAGGCCGACAGGTACTCCTATGGATGCAGACCAAAAGCTAGGTGACTGTGTTGGTGAACCTTTGGAAGATGTGAAACAGTTCCAAAGGTTAGTGGGAAAGCTGATTTATTTGTCCATGACCCATCTAGACATTGCCTATTCAGTTGGGGTTCTAAGCCAATTCATGCACTCTCCTAAGAAACCACACATGGAGGCAGGAGAGAGAGTTCTTAGATACTTGAAAAAGTATCTCGGAACAGGTCTACTATTCATTAAACATAATCACCTAAAGGTGGAAGTCTTTACAGATGCTGATTGGGCAGGTGCTGTGGATGACAGAAAGTCCACGAGTGGGTATTGCACATTTGTGGGAGGAAACCTAGTGACCTGGAAAAGCAAGAAACAAAGTATGGTAGCAAGGTCAAGTGCTGAAGCTGAATATAGAGCTATGGCACATGGGGTGGCTGAAGTCCTTTGGCTAAAGAATCTTCTAGGGGAGCTTGGAGTTGTTGTTCATAGTCCTATGTCCCTTTATTGTGACAACAAGGCTGTAATAAACATTGCCAGCAACCCTGTCCTACATGAGAGGACCAAGCACATTGATGTGGACAAACACTTCATAAGGGAAAAATTGGAAAAAAGGGAAAATTGCATTCCTTATGTCAACTCCAAGGAACAACTTGCTAATGTCCTCACAAAGGGGCTTCCATGCTCGCGGCACAATGAGTTATGTGACAAGCTGGGCATGATAGACATATTCAGCCTAACTTGAGGGGGAGTGTTGTAAGGCTTATTTAATTGTTACTTTATAGCTGCTGGTAGTAGGCTGACTTCTTAGGATACTATCAGTTAGTTACTTGTCTTTTTTTCTTATTATTTTTGGTTCTAGGGTGTGCTGACAGGGGCATACTTATAATTTCTATTCTTTTTTTTAAGTTAATATAAATAGAAGACTGGCGGCGGCCAATAGGATCTTTTTCCTCTCAATCGTAACTCTCTTTTTCTTCTCTCTCTCTCTCTCTCTCTCTCTCTCTCTCCCCCACTCTCCATGAATCATTACAGCAACAATTCCGATAACTAAACGAGCCCTTATTACTATTTCTTATGGTAGTTATTTTGATTCTATTTGGTGTGACATTGTTCCTATGAATGTGTTACACACATGTTGCTTGGAAAGACTTGGTTGTATGATGGGATATCTTCCATTGTGGAAGGGAGAACACCTATCACTTCCTGTTTAATGGGAAGCGAGTTATCATGAATCCAATGTCACTGGAAGTTATTAAAAGGCATGCTAGGCCACCTCAAAAGGAGACTACAGCCCAAGGGCCTGTTGCTGAATCTAAGAAAAAACCATTGCATTTGCTCTCCAAAAAGAGTTTGAAGTAGAAAGGAAGGAGACATGAGTTGTATATGTTGTAATATCCAAGGAGGTAAAGCAACCAGATGATGTTCCACCTATTGAAATGCCTAAAGAAGTGGTCCAAGCGTTGGATGAGTTTTCAGATTTCATACCAAAAGAGCTACCTAATGAGTTACCTCCCATGAGAGACATTTAACATGCTATTGACTTGTAGCCAAGGTCACAATTGCTCAACTTACCAGTTTATCGTATGAATCCTATAGAGCAAGCTGAACTTAAACGACAAGTTGATGACCTCCTAAAGAAAGGTTTTATTAGAGAAAGCCTTAGTCCATGTGCTGTTCAAGCTCATATCACTCCAAAGAAAGATGGTTCTTGGCATATGTGCATTAATAGTAAAGCAATCAACAAGATTACTATCAAGTATAGGTTCCTAATTCCTAGGCTTGGTGACATGCTTGATTTGAGGACTGGAGCGACCATTTTTTCTAAGGTCAATCTAAGGAGTGGCTATCATCAAATACGGATTAGGCTTGGTGACGAGTGGAAGACAACATTTAAGACAAAAGATGGCTTATACAAGTGGTCAGTTATGCCATTTGGACTAACCAATGCCCCTAGCACTTTCATGAGGATGATGATACTTTGATCCTTCATTGCTTGTTTCCTAGTTGTTTATTTTGATTCTATTCTTATATATAGCCATAGTCTAGAAGAGCATATTGATCATCAATGTCAAGTGATGAGAGTTTTACGCTAAGAGAAACTCTACATCAACTTAAAGAAATGCTCTTTCATGTCACCCGAGGTTATATTTTTGGGGTTTGTTGTTTCTGTTGATGGCATAAGTGTTGATCCTGAGAAAGTAAAGTCTATCTTAGAATGGCCCTTACCTACCAATCTTCAAGAGGTTAGAAGCTTCCATGGCCTAACGACTTTTTATAGAAGATTTATTAAGGGGTTCAACACTATCATGGCTCCAATTACAGATGCAATGAAAAGAGGTTTTAATTGGACCAAGGCAGCAAGAAAGGCATTTGAGACTATCAAGAAGAAAATGACAGAGACACCTATTTTACAACTTCCAGACTTTTCTAAATTCTTTGAAGTGGCATGTGATGCATCCGGTGTAAGAATTGGAGGGGTTCTCATGCAAGAAGGCCATCCCATTGCATTTCATAGTGAGAAACTAAATGAAGCCAAGCAGAAATATTCAACCTACGACAAATAGTTATATGAGTAGTGCAAGTTCTATGACATTGGCGACACTACTTAATATCCAAGGGGTTTGTGCTCTATTCAGATCAAGAAGCTTTAAAGTACTTGAATTCCTAAAAGAAACTAAACTATAGGCATGGGAAGTGGGTTTAATTCCTACAAGAATACACCTTTGTTCTTAAGCACCAAGCTGGAAATTGTCCTTGGGTTGCCCAAAGACTACTAGGGTTCACGATACAATATATGTTGTGGTGGATCGTTTCTCCAAGATAGCTCATTTCTTACCTTGCAACAAAACACATGATGCTTCACATATTGCTACTTTATTTTTCAAATAAGAGGTTCGACTTCATGGAGTACCTTCTATTATTGTATCAGGTCAGGACACCAAGTTTATGAGTTATTTTTGGAAGACACTTGGGAAATTACTTGATACTCAGCTGAAATTCTCTACATCATTTCACCCCTAAATAGATGGTCAGACTGAAGGTAGTAAATAGAAGCTTGGGAGATCTTTTACGGTGTCTAGTTGGTGATCATACTTCTAGATGGGATCTAGTGCTTCTAATAGCTGAGTTTGCTTATAACAGCTCAGTAAATAGATCCATAGGAAGAAGACCATTTGAAGTGGTGACTGGTATTCAGCCTAAGCAGCCAATTGACTTAGTTACCTTACCACCAGATACACATACTAGAACTGAAGCAGAATCATTTGATAGGCACATAAGAGAAATACATGATGATGTTAAGAGAAAAATTACATTGAGCAACGATTTATACAAGGCTAGAGTTGATATTCATCGACGGTTGGCAAATTATCAAGAGGGAGACATGGTTATGGTATGTATACGACCAGAACGTCTTCCTAAAGGTTTGTACAAGAAGCTCCACTCAAAGAGTGCCGGTCCTTATAAAATCATCAAGAAGATAAGTTCTAATGCCTATGTTCTAGAGTTGTCAGATGACATGGGAATTAGTCCTATCTTCAATGTTGAGGATTTAACCCCTTACCATGGACATGTGGATTCTTTTAAGACTCCTATACCTAAATTGCCAACTATTGCAGCTCCAAATGACATTCTAGAGGATGTTTTAGATGAGGAAATATTATCTACTGCTACAGGAGGGTATAAAAAATTCCTTGTCAAGTGGAAGGCAAGCCTATGTCTGAGAGTTCTTGGATCACTGCTTAAGACTTTCATCGTATCAACCCAGATCTTTATGAAAGGTACCATGCTTTTAACTCGCCGGGGTCGAGTTCTTTCATGCCAGGGAGAGATGATAGGAATCGATCAGCACCCATGAAGAGTTATTCTAGAAAGAAGGCGGCCTTACAACAGGTCCTGATATGGCATAGTGATGGTACTTGGGATTTGGACTGAATTGAACACCAATGATAGTTTGTTTATGTTTAAAATTTCAGAGTCATTGCGTAAGTAGGATTAGAGTTATTGAGTCTTCTTTGAATTGAAATAGGATATGACAACTTAGTTTGAGTCCTACTAGGATTATTGAGTCTAACAGTTTGACTCCTATGATTATTATAAATCTAACAGTTTGACTCCTAGGATTATTATGAGTTTAGAGTCTATAAATATGTATGGACGTTTTACAGAAAGGCGATGAAGTATATTGAGTTTTCTTCATCTTATGCTAGCTATGGTGAGTGATTCCCATGCCCTAGAGTGGTTCTAGGCACCCTGTGAGTGATTCCAGGTATTTTCTCTCTTATTCCTTAAGAAGCCATTACATCCATCAACAACCCTAAATCTCTAATCAAGAAGACTGTTCAACATTCTCTAAGGATTAGAACTGAGCTGGTCCTACATCAGGTAGCCTGTTGCCCTACCCATAGCCCCCCTCCCCCAACCCTGGTGACAGTGGGATTTGATCCCAAGTCTCTGCTATAACCAGACAGAGATCCTAGTAACTAAGCCAGTTGGCACTGTCATTATAATCATTACTAGAAATATCTATTTATGTTACCTTTTAGGACATGGTACCCATTAAGATTAAGTTGCTTTAAGCTATGGCATTATTACAATGTCACTGACGATTTGAATTGTTTACCCTTTGAATACAGGAATATCTTACTAGATTTAAAGGAATGATACTTACTTGCAATGGGCTCGGTATCAATCATACTTCAATGTGGTAATTTGTTACCATCTACAT
The DNA here is from genome assembly GCF_056320005.1 of Nelumbo lutea. Lineage (NCBI taxonomy): Eukaryota > Viridiplantae > Streptophyta > Magnoliopsida > Proteales > Nelumbonaceae > Nelumbo > Nelumbo lutea. The sequence goes on from NC_142684.1 coordinate 212,104,349, forward strand.
AACAAGGCTTTCCATGTTTAATAATATTCTGTATTGAGCACAGGAATGTTGAGGGGCCATGAATGGATAATGTGCAGAACACCAATAAATGTACCTTTTATCTAGTTTTCTTGTGTATTGTTATGTATTATTTTTTAATAAAATTTTCTAGAACTTTTATTCATTTTTAATTTTTATGTTTTTAATTGATAGTTTGATATATAGGCATTGTTCACTACTTCTTAGTCATTTACCATTTAAATGAGTTTTATGATACTCAGTTATAAGTGTAACAGGTCAATCTGGATAGTAGGTGGAGCATTGTTTTTACCAATGTTCAGAGAACCAGACCGGGCATAGAACCAGAGAAGGGAGAGGTTCATGGGTCAGAGGTTCAACTGGGGTTGAACCAGAGGTCAAATCGTGATGATGTGGCATATATGTACCGTGGGTCATATAAATACTATATATAATATATTTTACAACTTTTAATGTACTTAAATATGGTGGATGGATGGTAAGCTTCTTAATTTTTAAAACTAATGACTAGGGTTCAAGCCTTTTAATTTGCATTTTCTTTAAATCACGTGCATAATAATGAAATATGTACAATGAAGAGTCATTTATTAACATAAGAGGTGGATTAGTGGTAATTAAGTAATATGTGAAAATAAGAGGTCTTGGGTCAAGTCTTGTTAATTACATTTTAAAATTTCACTTATGTATGGACCCGGGCAGTTTCATGAAATCAGGACCAGTTCACCAGTTTTCTGGTTAAACTGGTCGGTCAGCCAGTTTTCACTGGGTCTTGAGCAAGTCCGGTTATTGGGGTGTGACCGAACCGGCTAGAGTCCTGGGTCATGGTCCAACCAGTTCGACCAGATGGTCCGGTCCAGTTTTCTAAACACTGGTTTTTACCACTCCATCATTGAGACAACAATTTGATGGACCATCCCCTCAGCAGTCAGCATTAAACATCTAACTGCATTTGACATCAGCCACTTGTTTTGACTGTTCCAATTATTTGCAAGTGAACTGACTCCTGGAATCTTGTGATCATCCTGACCTTCATGGTGCAAACCTCATTCTTCCCCTCCCTCCTTGGCTTCTCCAGAGAAAAATTAATAAACAAAAAATAGAGAAAATAAAATAGCGAACATTCCAAGATTTTTTCTCCCATAGCATCAGTTGAAATGTTGTAGCAGATGTTCTTTTTTTTTTTTTTGTAGCAGATATTCCTTATTCATAAGATACACAAAATTTAATCACATATCAAGTGAATTTGCAAACTGGTTATCTTACTGATCTATGCATTTTTTGCAGGACACAACTGATGGAAAGCAACGAGTGTCTGGAGAAATGAAGTTCATAATTTTCCATCCATTTAGCGTACAGGTTCAGTGGAAGGTATGTAATCATTTTGGCTCAAAAATATTGCAGAGAAGGTGGCTGATCAAGTATTTTTGAATAATTTGGTCTAGTGTGGACAAACGTTAGACACATGAAAAAGTTGAAGATAAATGAAGAAAAGTCAAAGGAAAATCATCTTTTCAATACTATGTTGGAGTTACTAATGATGAGCTGATAGGCAAATTAAAGTACATGACAAAACCATATCCATGTCCAGCTTAATGGATTGAAATTAGGTAGCATGGAATTGATTCACTATTATTTGGTTAAGGCTGCATTTGGCATTCCTTATTTTAAGTACTTACCTCTAGGGCTGTTCACAGGTCGGGTTGGGTCGGTTTACTGATGTTTTTTCAACCGACCCGACCTGATCGGGTCACTTGAAATTGAAACCGAAACCGACCCTGTGTTAAGCAAAACCGACCTGATTGGTTTGAGTCGATTTCGACTCTACTTAGTGGTGACTTAGTTGCTGTTCAAGTGTTCATATTTGGCTCTACATTCCCAAAGGAAACCAGCATTTTCTTAATGTTTTGTGACCCATCCATGGATCCAGTTGTGGAGGGAGTAGAGTTTGAGAGACAACTTAGTTAAATAGGTTGTAACTATGATAGAGACAACTTAGTTAAGTAGGAACTAAGTAAGTTGTAACTACTAAGTCGGTTTGGTTCGGGTCGGTTTCGGTTTTCACACCAAACCGAATCATCGGTTTATGATTTTTTATAACCCGAAACTGACCGGTGCTGAAGAAAACCCGGCCGACTCGGGTTGGGTCGGTCCGGGTTGGTTGGTTTGGTCGGGTTGGGTCTTCTTATGAACAGACCTTATTTGTGCAGTTAAAAACTCGGTGTTCATAGGAGCATTTCAACAGCAAAAAAGGAGATAATTCCTTACAAGGAATGCCAAATGCCAGCCTAAATAGAATTTTAGTCACCAATCGTGAGCCGACGAGGGAAAATCTGTGGTAAAAGCATGAGCACTGTATTGGTTGATGGATTGGAGCTACTCATGATAATTGGTGGTTGTCTTGTTGAGGAAAGACCTATGTAGAGGGCCTTTAGGGGGGGCGGGGATATAAGAAAAATATAAATACCAAAAAGATCGATGTGAGAAAAATATGTATGTTAGAGTTATATTACCCAATGTTCTCGGCTATCGGGGGTCTTGGGAGAATGGGAGGGGTAGGTAAGACTGCATATGGATTTAACCTTTTTGGGATTTTTTTTTTTTTTTTCACAAAGTGGCCACTCAAAAACTCTAACACCTTCCCTGTGTTAACCTAAAAAATGAACATGATATTCAATTCCTAGTAAAGTCTACAGTGATGGTTTACAATAATCAAACAAAAGACATCAATCTTCTTGTATGATTTCCTTTTGTGTTTGGTTTAAATAAAGGTAGGGAAATTTGTAGAAAGCTCCACTGTAGTTTGTTTTTCTTATCTTTTCAAGTTTAAATTAGAAAGATCCAACAGCAACTGATCTTAGGAAGCTCTACCTGATCATAAACGCCTATAAAACAAGTCGGCTTTCCATCATTATATGCAATATAAAAGGAATGAAAAGCGTCATCAAGGCAAAGGAGTGAAGGCCATGGTCTTTCAAGGCAAGTGGGACCGTGGGAACGTGATGGAGTTCTCAAAATAAGAGGGTTGAATATGACAGTAAAGGTTGCCTTGACTTTTTCTTATGCGTGTGGATCTGGGGAGGTTTTGAGTTTATTTTTTTCGTTTTCTTCGAAGTCTGTCTTAGTTTTGGTTCTGGCTTGCTTTAAGAAATGGTCTCAAGTCTGCTGGCCCTCGGATGCTGCTTATAATTTTGACCATGAATTAACTATAAATATAAATGTTATCAACGCCTAGTAGACCTGACATCAAAAGCATACCAACCCTTTGTTATTTGTTTAGAATGGGGGGACCGGTTCAACCTTCAACGATTCTTTAAATTGTTTTTGGGCGGTATTTATATACGTAGGTGAAATGTTCCAGCATCAACATGAATTCTTGGTACGTTCAAAACTTCAAATGGAACGAAAATTTAGGTTGAAGGCTTAAACTTAAAGCAATGTTAAGTCGTTTTACAAACAATTTGAGTAATTGGGGTGAACTCTGAAGCAACGATAGCGTTGGATTAGGCCGCTGGGAAAGTTGTGCTTAAATTATACAATTACATGTAACATGTTAGGACGAAGCCAGCCATGGTTTTCGAACTGGCATCGACGTGGATGGTTGGATCGTTCAGCTTGGGAATCCTTCAGGCAAGTAGTTTTTTTTTTTTTCTTCCCAAACCCCCCGTCTCTAGCAAAAAACTGTTGAAAATGTCAATGGCCTGTTGACCTGTTCAGTGGTTTGGCTGTTTTTTATTTTTAATTTTTTTGTCATAATGGGCTATTTGTTCAAATTGGATGATCGGACTGTTGACTTGAAAACTGGCTGGTGGTCAAAATAGTTCTGTTTCCGAGTCATTTTTTAAAACCATGAAGCCAGTCTAAGCCCAGATAAAGGAGGGTTGCGTCAGGTTAGCAGTTGGTACTCAAAATTTTGCCCAATTCTTATGATAGCCAACCCTATATAGGTGGGATAAAGTTTTATGATGGGCCATATTCAAATGGAAATAGCAAGAAAGTACTTTTTTTAGTCTTGATTTATTTTTTTGTAATGGGGGAGGGGTGCAAATTTCATTCTCCCAAATGATCAAATTAGGCAATTGGAAATGAATCACTCATAAGCATGTGTTTTTTTTTTCTTTTTTGTCTCAATACATCGGGCTTGGTTTTCAATAAATAAATAAAAGGGTAAATTATAAATACCCACTTTTACTATGCGGTCTGTGACAAAGACCCCTCTACTTTGTTTTGCGATAAAGACTCCCTATACTATGATCATGAGACAAAGAACTCTTCCGTTAGCCTTTCGTCCAAAATCCGCTGTTACAATTTATTTGCAGACAATTTTAATCTCTTTTGAGTTAAATGAGAATACTGGCAAAAATGGCCAGAAAAAAAACTCCAGTTGTTATAACCCCCGCCACCGCGCCGGGTCTTCGCTTACAGAGCTGGTTATGGCAGGATGACTTGTTGAGGAAGGAGTTGCCGAATTTGATGCGTTAGCCGTTACAGAGGATGGGAACGAGGAGACAAGATGAAGCTCAGCCAAATGAAGAACTAAAACTCCACTGTTCCATGCTGTGAATCTCTGTACTCCCTTGAGTCGAACCAGAGAAACCCACGTACATGAAATCGTTGACGAACCGTTCCAGGTCGAGATTGAATGACAGAAGCGGATTGGTTGGCCGGAGAAACAGAGATATTAAACGATCGAGTCGGACCATCATAATCGATCCAAGCATTCGCGAGATCCCCGCTTTTTAGCTCCACATTAACTGCACCCAGATCACCCACTTGAGTAGAAAGCAAGCCGTTCAAATCCAAATCCACATGGTTCCCATTAATGTCCCTGAATTCTACGTCCATTAATGTATCGAGTTCAACCACAATGAATCCAGACATCGCATTTCTTCCAACCAGGCCAAGGAACCCACCATTTTTGCCCATCGTCTCGTCAATCTGACGAGTTTAGAAAAGCGAGTCCTCCACCGATGGAAGATGGGTTGAGATTAGTGATCGAGAAGGAGAGAAAAGCCGAGAAAGAAGCCGGAGGAGTCTCCGGCTAGCGGAACCTGATGGGCTTAGTATACAAGATCCTCCCAGTGCCGGAATTAGGGACGGACAAATCACGAGTGAGACGCAAGCTACCATTACTCAAATGAGCATCTCCGAGAAGCTTCGGATTGTTCAAAAGGCGAGGATCCAAAGGAATTCGACTAGATGGGGATGGGCATCGTGTCGTAGCTGAGCGACACATACTCATCTCTAACGGTTAGATATTGGGTGAAAAGGAATCCTCTCTCTGACTTGACTTCTGGTCTGGGAGAAGAGGCGGACGCAGATTGCAGGCTGCTGATAGAAGATGGAGGCAGATTAGCATAGTGCTACCCACACGGACCTACGGTGATGATAGTGCTTTGGCTATGGGTTGGACTCCACAGTGTTGCTTTGTCTACGGGCTACGGTGAGTGATGACAGTGACCGTATTGATTGCTCCCCTGCGACAGTGAAAAGAGGCCTTCTTCTCCGGCAAATAGATCTTCTTCTCCGACAACGACGAAAGTAGATTTTCTTCTTCGGCGGCGGCGGTGACAAGATCTTCTTTTTCGGCGACGATGATTCTTGCTTTTCTCTACATTCGGTGTGGCATTGGTGCGATATCCAATAGAGAACGAACACTGGGATGGATTACACGAGGGGTTTCGACTGGGTTTCAGGCAGTATTTTACATGCTTGTTTTCGGTGGGTGTCTATTTTCGCCATTTTGAAAATGTTAATTCGACGGTATTTTCGTCAAATAACATATTATGTTAGCCAAATTAAGAGGAAAGGGGAATTTTGTCTACGGGAGGAGGAGTCTTTGTCACAAAACAAAGTATAGGGGTCTTTGTCACAGTCCCCATAATACAGGGGAAATCTTTGTAATTTACCCTAAATAAAATGTCCACAAGTAAACCAATAGCGCAGGTCACAAGTTCGCCAAGTTTCTCTCTGAGAGCTGGTTTGTTAAGCCTCAATGTATCATTGTGTTGCTTATTATTGTTGAGAGTTTCTCTTTGTAATGACCTCCTCAGTGTGTGACGTTTCCTTATTTACCCCGTAGTGGAATGGAACGAGCCTGAGGGCTATTGTCGAACATATAAAATATCCACAAACATGTAATTCATATTCTTGTGGTTAAGAGTGAGGATCGTCTCTGTGGGCTTTAATGCCCGCACAGAAATTAGGGCTTCTTTCTCTGTCCACATCATTCTCAAATGTCCATTACGTCATGTATTTCTCATCTAGGAATATTCATATCGCTTGAAATTTTATTGAAATTTGATGAAAATTTCAAGCAGGCTTTATCTTATCGTTGTCACTGTACTGAAATTTGCTCCAAGAAACGAGTGATTCTCTGATTCAAGGGCTCGTGTTGATTTATCACCTCAATTCCCATCTCCAGGAATAGTTCAAGTCAAAATATCGTTGGTCGAAGGGCATTTTCAGAATTTTAAGGTAAAGTTGGATTGGGAAATGCTTGCTTGGCTCCTTGGTCACAATTGTTGGTCTTGGTTTGAACCCCTGGCCAACCCAATATATAATATCCAGTCTATGCCTATCCTTAAAATCATTAATGTGAGGTGAGATGCTTGGGTAATCACATGTGCTTTTTGTGTTATAGTGAAGCATTTAGGTATATTTGGTGAATAAGTATTTATTTTATAAGTACTTAAAAATAAGTACGTACTTATTAAAAAAAAGCAGTCACTGGAAATTACAAAAATTTCTGGAGACAGTCCCCCCTCCCACCCCCCGGTTTCAAAAATAAAAAATAAAAAATAAAATGCTTATTTCAATAGGCACTTAAAAAAAGACACCCATTCTTTGGTTATTTTCAAAACAAGTACTTATTCTAGGCTTTTTTGCCAAACTGGGATAAGCACTTATTATCCACTTATCATATATGTACTTGTTGTGCCTTTAAAGCTTCTTTATACAGTATAGAATTAGCTTTGAAGAATAAGAGATTTTTCATAGATTTGCGATTTTGTATATATATATATATATATAATTAAAACAAATGGTCTAACGCTGGCATCTTAGTTTTTTCCTCTTTTCTTTTTTTCAATTTTTGGTCTTTTTAATTCTACATAATTCCACGTTATATGCAGTAGTAGTGAATCACAAGTGAGGGATGTGAGCACCCTCCTCATACAATACAATTCTCTTATGTTTATGTCTGCCTCATTAAAGCACCAATAAGTGGCGAGAAACGAATCACCTTTCAAAATACCACCACAATGAAGATGTTTTGGAAACAAAAGGATGAATTGCATTAAAGAATCTTCAAAATATAGGATTATGGAGCTCAACAGTCATTTTGGAGCGAAACTTAAACCATAGGAAGGATTTGGAGGAAGAAAGTTGGAGATGTCAAGCACGCCTGGTCAGGGTCATACGATGCAAAGCTGTGGTTTTGGAAATAGGAAGAATTGGTGATCAAAGAATCAGAGTGGCTCCTCCACAGGAGTTCAGATCTGCACCCCACAACGTCCCACAGCACATTTTCGCCATGTATTGGAAACAGCTCCCTATGATTGTATCAGAATCGATGATGTCATCATCAGTAGATGTTCCCAATACACTATGGGGATGTTGTGAGGTACAGATGTGAACTCCCTCCACAATCAATGGAGATCCAAGTGAAGATCCTCTTCTTTTGGGAGGCCAAGGGACAGATTCCTATATTTTTTCCGATATTTAGGCGTGAGGTAGGAGGAATCATGGAGATAGTAGGCAAACGGGTGATGGATCTCAACCGAGGAGTCTATGCCCTCCACTAGGGAGTGCAAAGAGTAGCCCATTGCAATTATGTAACACATGTGACCTATCTACCAGTGATGGAATTTCAAGCTTCCCTATCAAGGAGAAGCCTATATTCCACGTCATTGTTGGAACCTCCACCTTCAATGAATATATATAGATTCATGTTGGCTGCCTTGCCAAGATCTCCTCTTGATGAAGTTTACGTCCTTTATGCTTATGTTGGAGAATGGAGATCCCATTTGTAAATTGTTAGTTTCCTCTTTTATATTTAATTGTTGCTTGGGTTTGTAAGGTCACGGTTCCGCCTTGAATGTTGCAAAATCCAAAGGGTTTCAACTATTTCTATTTCTGATTAGGGGCTCTAGGCCTTGTGAGTTTCTCATTTTCTAATTCTAATTCTACAATATAGTTTGCATTTTGTATTTATTGTTTGTGAAAGGAAAAAAATAATGTTATAACATATCATTTGAACATGGATAGTGATGGTGTGCAATTTGGCTACTCCTATCTGGAAGGTGATCCGAACTCCAATTAGGCGGTGAGCTGGACCGGTCTGGAAAACAGTGAATCAGAGAACTCGGGGTAGTTAATTCGGCAATGTCGCTTCGATGCTTAAGTCAACACTTATGCTATGAATGCGAGCTGAATGCTTGAGAGCTTGAGTGCTACTCAGTAGAATAATCACGCGCACCTCTCTTTTTTCTCCTCTTTGGGTCTTTGGGGTTAGTGCCTTTATATAGGCATTGTTCAGTGTGGGCCTCACGCACTGCATATGAGATTTCCGGGAGTTCATGCCTAACCGATCCAAAATCCTTGGAGGTAAACATCATGCACGTTGACCACCCTCTGGAACATTCGGTACGTGGGCCAACTTCCAAGAATCGTGGGAGTGTCGGGATATGCATGCCGAATTCATTAGCGAGCACATCTCGCAGGTCACCACCTGGACCTTAGTTAGGCCGACACGCCCTCGAGGGAGGTCACTCCTTGCGTTGAGGTCACTTCGGCTAGTGACGAGGTGCTGCAGGTCAGCCCTGAACGAGGTGCTTCTTGCCGACTTGAGTTGTGGTCGAGGTCGCCTGGTTGGTGGTGAAGGCAGGTCGCCAGGTCTAGGCGAAGAGAAACCACGATCTGGGACTCCAAGTCATTGCTTAGGTGGTGTCTATGTGTCAACTAGCTGTTCCAAGATGCCATGTGTCATGATGTCATTGGAGGGCCAAATCCGCCCTCATTAACTGCCCCCCACTCCCGAGTAGAGAGTGGCTCGGCGAAGGGAGGAGATTGCTCCTTTCGGCCTAAGATGACTGGTTCGATCAGTTCGTAGTCGCAAGCGTTGGTTTGGTTTACTTCTCAGATCGAAATAGTTTGAGTGTTTGCTGCCTTACGCAGGACCTCGCTGTCTTGATTCTTGGGGCACGAGAGCGAATTCATCCTCTCGAGGAGAGGTGAAGCAGGTACCCCGAGGACATCTACCTTATTAGGGATGTAACCGTCAAGGGGTTCTGCAATCTGACCATTACCTCGAGAACAAATCTTACCATACTGTCCTCAAAGGGTGGTTCTAACTGCGTGACTGCTTTATTAGGTCGCTCCACCTAGGTAGACTTCGATGTAGTGTCACTTGAACTGGTTCTCAAAAGAGTAGCCAATGAGTTCGACGCGGAACCTAAAACCGAGGTAGAGGTCTACTGTGAAGAGATCAACCAAGTTTGCATTTGTTATGGTGCCCAACTGGTATGCCGAATAGGTGCTGTATTTTGTCCTCCACTCCATTGCGTAAAAGTTTTCTAAGTGTGGATTACCCCAAGGTGCCAAACTGTATGCACACTCATCCTAGCTCCGCCTGAATTGGAGGTGGACAATAAGCCTCATCCACATACCGCCCTCCTCCAAAAACGGAACCAACCTTATCTCTATAACCCGGAGAACCCGAAGCTCTTTCGTGAAGTCCACGACTACTCCAGTATATAGAGACTCGAAATCTCAAGGCAAAGGTATGCGTGATTACTCTACTCACTAGCATTCAATCTCTCAAGCATTTAGCTCGCATTTATAGCATAATTATTGGCTTAAGCATCAGAGCGACCTCGCCGGGTTAGATACCCCGGGTTCTCTGATACACTATTTTGCAGATCGACTCAGCTCGTCGTTCATTTGGAGTTCGGATCGCCCTCAAACTAGGAGTAGCCAGATCGTGGACTATCAATTGGCGCCGTCTGTGGAAATTGATTGAAAGGTCATCCCTATCTCTTTGTAGCTTCAAGCTTAAGCTCAATCTCAATGGCATCCTCCAGCTACACCGGAAAAAGTGTCGAGATGAACACCACCGGGGGGCAAGCCCAGCAGCCAACCTTTCCTTAAGTTCTTGCGGTGTGCATCGGCAAGTTCACCATTCCGTTCACAACGTCTGGAGTCCCATCACTGACTGCACCACCGAGCACCACACAAGTGAGTGCCCCACTTCCCCTGGTGGTAGGTGCAACTTTCTTTGAGCCCTCCGTGGTTCCTCTCAGAATTGGGCATTCCCAGTTCCACGACCTCGTTCAGTGCATCCGGGCTATTCAGATCCAGATGCAGCAGGTCCAGCAATACCAGCAGTATTACTACCAATAGTATCAACACCAGTTCTCTCCACTACAGTCAAACTAGCAGTCGGTCCCACCTTAACACCTAGGGCCCATCATCGTTAGAATCCGAATCGCCTTGGGATTAACCAGAACATCAGCCGATCTCCCCATCGATGCAAAGAGACCTCACAAGTACTGATTCCTCTTAGGAGTCAGGTCTTGCCCTGTTGGAGGAGAGACGGTCAACACACTCCGCTAGCCTCGCAAGGAAATAGGTCTGGGGATAGTTTACCTAATCCGCCTCAGTACTCACAGTGAGAGAATGACGGCTTGCGAGCAAATAACCAGTTTGGGGCTCGAGGTGCGAATTCGAGAAAAGGGCCTCTTCGTCCCTCGTGATAGCCAGCCCTAGAATCCCACTAGAAACTAGGAGCTACCTTGCGATAGGGCCAAAATACCAGATCAAATTGAAGTCAGCAGCACCAACGCCGAGCTGGTGAAAAAGCAACAACGGAGACGTCACAAGACATGTCGTACCTTGGTCAAGAACAGCCTGCCAGCAAATCCAGGTCAGCGAGAAGAGCAAACCAAAGGGAAGTAAGAAGTGAACTTGGTGGCTACAAAGATCGCACTTCCACTACTTTGCAGAAGATTTCAAGATGCCCCCGTTAGACAAGTATGACAGGTTGTTCGATCCTAATGACCATGTGGACTCTTTCCAGTCTCAGATGCACCTAGTTGGGGCTGATGAGTCTTGCATGTGTATAGCCTTCTCTACTACATTTAAAGGGGTAGTTCGAACTTGGTACCAGAACCTTGTGCCGGGCTCAATCAAAAGTTGATCGCAGTTCGCTGACTTGTTCACTACACACCATTATCAGCAAAAGTGTCCGAAGTCGCATGAAAGCCTTTTCAATGTGGTTCAGAGGGAAGGCTAATCAATTAGAACCTATATCAAGCACTTCAATGACACTTTCCTACAGATATTAGACCTCGACCTGGTAGTAAGACTCGCTACAGCCAAGAAAGGAATCACCCACAAGGAGTTTAAATGGCATGTGATAGCTAACAAACCGAAAGACATCACCGAATTCCTCAAGTTAGCAGATCAATTCATTGGTACCGAGAAGGAGATCGATCAAAAGGTTGATAACCCACCACCGGAAAATAGGAAGAGAGGAAATGAAGGGACGAGAAGTGGCGGACAGAAGAGGAAGAAAAGCAAGTCCCCGAGTAAGGGAAGAAGCAACTCCAGAAGTCGGTCCCCCTCGCGATCTTGTAAATCAGGTCGGCTCTCCAGGACCCCACCTGTGGAGAGAATGAACTATATGCCCTTGAACACTAAAAGAGGAGAGATTCTAATGGGCATTAAGGACTCCTCCTTCGTCAAATGGCCTCCCAGGCTAAGGGGAGACCCAACAGCAAGGAGCCCGAACTTATTGCCATTTTCACTGAGGTCACGGGCACAATACAGAGAATTGCAGGAATCTTTGCGATGAGATCGATGAACTCATCCGACACGGATACCTGAAAAACTTCATCTTACGTGAAGAAAGGGGACAAACAGATCAGCAGGCAGACCGATAGGGGAACCAGAGGAGGAATGCCCCAGAAGCTAGCAGGTAGAACGAGCAACCGCCACGACAGTTGCTAGAAGAGAGACTGATCTACGGGGTAATTAACATGATTACCGGTGGATCCATCATCGTGGGGTGTACATCGACAGCCGGGAGGACCTCAATCAGCGAGGTAGAAAACAAAGAGAAAAACCTGCCAAAGCAACCTCGGTTTGAAGGACCGATATACTTCACTAAGAACGATGCACGCGAGATCCAGTATCCTCATGACGATGCTCTAATAGTAAAGTTGCGAATCAATGACTTCGAAGTAAAGCGGATATTGGTAGACTCAGGCAGCTCAGCCGATATACTCTTCAAAGAGACGTTCGATAAAATACAGTTACAGCAGAGCAACCTGAAACCGGTAGACACCCCTTTAGTAGGGTTCAGAGATGAGGAGGTCATGTTAGACAGTGTATGCCCTTAGCTCCAATCAGAATGATGTACATTATGACATTAAATGTAAATGAATAAAGTACATATTTGATTTATATTATTATGGTGTGTTTCTGTGTAATACCCTTAAACTGGACACATATGTGACTCGTGTTAGTTTAGAATCTTCACAGTCGTTGGATAAATCTGGGGAGATTTATCCTTCCAAGGCTGACACTGATGTGCCACCAAGTTGGTTGGGGTGGCTTGTCTCAGCTTCCAGGGTGAGACCTGAGGTACATACAGTGTGGGTTTTCTTGAAACCCTAAATCGGACCAGAATTCTAGTATTGCCCTGGACCTTAAAAATAGATGGGCAAAACTGGAATGTTACACCTGACCCTTAGACTCGATTATGATACTATAACAGGTGCCAGATTGGGCTATCTTTGATATGGCATTCAGTGAGATCCTTAGAGGGGGTCAAAACCTGGGTATGTTGGGACGGTCCGAGAATTTATCTGAGTGGGTGATCATAGTGACAAGATCAGCCCATTTGTCGGACAAAGTGAATGATCGAGGATGCACTCTCTCTGATGGAAACCAAAACTGCCAGCAGTCGATTTCAACCGTTGAAATTTATTTTGCAAAATATATTTATATAGAAATATACATATATAAATTATGGTTTCAAAATGTTTGCAAAATGTTTTAATTCCTGGGATCCATGTGAGAAGAGAGTGCAACACTATACTTTGCAGCCGAGGGAGAAGTCCTCTATTATCGGGCAATGCTTGATCATTATGGGCTGAGAGATTAAGTGTAAGACCATTAAGGGTAATACTTGATGGGCTAAACATGCATTTGCCCATAGTCCTTGGGTTTTTATAACGTGGCTTGACCTAAGGACCATTTAGTGTAAATGTTGGGCCCATTAAGAGCCCATGGTGATGGATTCAGGGATTCACTGTATCCTATAGTGAATTCGGCCAGGCCTTGTAACAGAGACAGTGCTGAACCCATATGGCTGAGCATATAGACTTAATGGGCCTAAAGCCCAATTTGAACTGGCTTAATGAGATTAATTAAAGAGTGGTGGTTTTGGGATTTAGATCAATAGATAGGATAAATGATTGTCCTTATCCACTCAGAGATTCCAGATCTAAATAAAGATTTGGATAAGGAAACTCGTAATTAGAGTAGAAGGGTTGATCTTTATCTACAGATAAGGGATTATCCTTATCTCTTTAAAGAGAGTCCAGATCCAAATACAAGATTTGGATTAGGAAACTCCTAATGGGATTAGGAGATGCTCTCTTTAAAGGCTATAAATAGAGGAACAGGGAGTACCTCCGAGATACAATTCAATTCAGAGGTTACAAAGAGAGAAGAACCTACAGTTCGATTGCTCCTGTTTTCTGCTCTCTCTCTTGCTCTTGCTGCCATACCAGTTCAATCTCCACTCTGGGAGCGATCAAGAAAAGGTTCCTGATATCACCTTTTGGCAGAAAAGGTGATCCGAAGTCATGCTCACTCGCCCTTCATTAGATTCTTGCTAAAGAATCAGGTTCTTGCTGAAGAGCCATCCTGCTGATTTTGCTTCATCCTGCACCGTGTCATATTCGGTGGAAGCTGTCTTTGGATTCATCCTTGGGCGTGAATACCTTCATTGGAGGTTACTATTACTTCGTATCAGGTATAACCCTCCACTCCCTTTTGGTTTCAGATCTGGTCTAGTTTAGGTTCAAGATTGATCATTGAAAATGTAGTTTTCTAAAATAGGGAATGTGATTCCCACCTTCTTGCAGGGTTTGGCCATCCATATGATGAATCTCTCATCCCTTCAGGTCAGACCTCTTAGGTGAGTCACAATACCTGTAGAAGTCGGCACGGTGCTGAACATTGTGCGGTTTGAGCACACCTTCCTGGTAGTCGCGACTCCCTCCCCCTATAATGCAATAGTTGGTCGGCCCATTACACATGTTCTACGTGCGATAGTATCCACTTACTATTTGGCGATGAAGTTCCCAACTGATTATGGGGTGGGAGTCATGCAAGGTGACTAGCTCGAATCACGCAAATGCTATGTAGCTGCTCTTAAAGGAAAAGCGAAGCTAGCAGAAGATGTTGAGCTCGAGCGACCTGCGGAGTACACCGACGAGCGAGCTGCCCCAACAGAGGAGACGGTCCACATACCGGTCTCTGTTGATGAACCGGCCAAGACTCTCTAGATCGGTGCCTCGACCAATGAGCCACTCCGCTCCTAGCTAGTAAGTTTCTTACTCGAAAACTTAGATATTTTTGCTTGGTCCGCGACAGAAATGCTCAGAATTGATTCAAGAATTATAACTCACAAATTGAACATCAACCCTTTAGTCTAGCCAATAAGGTAGAAGAAGCGCAACTTCGCACCGGAACGTTGGAGGGTAGTCGATGAAGAGGTTGGGAAGCTCCTAGCGGAAGACTTCATAAGGGAAGTCCATTACTTGAGCTGGGTGGCTAACTCGATTCTGCTGACGAAGAGAAGACCTCCTTCATAACTGAGCTTGGGTTATACTGTTACAAGGTCATGCTCTTCGGATTAAAAAATGATGGGGCAACCTTTTAGCGCCTTGTAAATAAGATTTTTGAGCCGTTAATCGGTAATAAAATGGAGTGTTATGTTGACGACATGGTTGTGAAGACCTAGTTTTTGGATTTTTTATTTAATGATTTAAAAAGTGTTTTCCAAATTTTACAAAGTAATAACATGAAGCTAAATCCAAATAAGTGCGTATTCGGAGTCACCTTTGGTAAATTTCTAGGCTATATAGTCAACTGGCATGGAATCGAGGCCAACCCGGATAAAATAAAATCCATTCTAGATATGAGACTACCCCGAAAAATAAAAGAGGTTCAGAGACTGACTGGTTGGATAGCCGCCCTGAGCTGCTTCTTGTCCAAATTGGCAGATTGCTGCTTACCCTTTTTTAAAGCGATAAAAAAGTGTAAAGACTTGGATGGACTGAAGAATGCCAGCTCGCTTTTGAGGAGCTAAAACGATACACAGGTACCGCCCCAGTTTTAACCCGACCCGAAGAAGGGGACGTGTTAAAACTATACCTCTGCGAGTGACAAGGTGGTCAGCTCAGTACTAATCAAAGAAATTGATCGGGTCCAACGACCCATCTACTACGTTAGTAAAATTTTGCAGGAAGTAGAAACCAGGTATCCGAAAATCGAGAAATTAGCGTACACACTAATCATAGCAGCCCGAAACTTCGCTCATACTTTTAGGCCCACACTATCATCTCTCACCAACAAACCCCTGAGGCAGATCTTGCTCAAACCCAAGGTGCCTGGGAGATTGACGAAGTGGTCCATCGAACTAAGCAAGTACGATATCCGGTATGAGCCTTGTCCAACAATCAAAGCTCAAGTCTTGGTCGATTTTGTAGCAGAATGCAAGTTCAACACAACGACCCCCGAGCTGACCGAGCTCGATCGCACGATGGGAGCTTCGACCAGTGCGGCACCGGTCCTAGCTAGAGTAGAACCGACCTGGGACAAGGAGCCTTGGGTCCTCCACGTCTATGGCTCGTCCAACCAGCAGGGGAGCGGTGCAGGACTGATATTGTACGACCCAAGCGAGGTGAAACAGGAATATGCTCTCCGGCTCGAATTTGAGGCATCAAACAACGAGGCGAAATACAAAGCATTGGTCGTCGGGTTAACCTTAGCAAGGTAAATGAACGCAAAGCACCTCATTGTATGTAGTGACTCACAAATGGTGGTTAACCAAGTCACTGGTGAGTATGAAGCCCGTGACCCAACTATGACAGCTTATTTGGGCAAAGTCAGAGAGATTCTGCAAAGCTTTGTCTCCTACTTCATCAGACAGATTCTGAGGTTCGAGAACGCTGAGGCCGACGCCTTGTCACGACTAACCAGCACAAGAAGCAACACCATGCGAACGGTGTACATAGAGGATCTACCTTGGCCCAACATTCTTGAGGGAGCAGGAGAGGACCCTCCCGTATCACAAACGGAACCGAGCTGGATTGATCCACTCGTGTGTTATCTGCTCCACGGAACCCTATCTGTAGAACATAACGCAGCCCGAAGGGTAGAGTGGCAGTCAGCTAAATGCGTCCTCATAGATGGACAACTGTACAAGAGATTTTTCACACTCCCATACTTGCACTGCTTGCGACCTTCTGAAGCTAAGCATGTACTTCGCGATACTCATGAAGGCTTGTGTGGCGGACACTTGGGGGGCAGAGGTCTTGCATAGAAAGCATTAAGGCAAGGCTACTACTGGCCCACAATGAAGGTAGATGCACTCGAGCTCGACTATAACCGAGCCCGGAGGCCCGGGAGGTACATTGCACGTAAGGAGGTACAAGAAAAGAGACAATGTTATACGTCCAAACTGCCAAGTAGGTCGGTTTCCATGCGATCCTCCTCCGCGTCCTCTCGGCCTGCCTCTCCTGACGGCCCTGCCTCAAGGACTTCATCGTTGCTTTCCTCGGAGGAGTCGAATTCTTCATTAGCTGCCTTCGCCATCTCAGGAGTGGCATCCGACATGGAAAAAGCTTTGAAGTTGAGCTCGGGAAACTTCCACCGCATTAACCACTTGCAAAGTTTGAAACTGGACCGATATGAGCTTGATCCGTACTCAACTTGGAGATTGCGAAATTCAGGAGACTCCTTGAAATCTTTGACGATGCGCTCTCTCTTCTGATCCCACGCCTCCTGGATGGCGGTGTCAAAGATCTCGGTGCGCTCCTTGATCATCGCATCGAGGTTCTCATTCTCGCACTTGAGTTTGTCCTTCTCCTCCGTCAGTACAATGATCAGTTCTCGCTGGCTCCGAGCTCCCTTCTTACCTCGAAGAACCTCACCCTGAGCTAAGTCCAACTCGCAGTAAAGTTTCTGAGCGCTCTCCTCGGCTTCCCGGGCTCGCTTTAAGCGGATCTCGGACTGGTAGACAAGTGAATGAATGGTGGAGTTCACCTGGCGAATAGAAAGCAGATGTAAGTACCATTAACAGATGAATAAGGAAATAGAACAAAAGGGCGAGGTACTCACCACCATGCAGTAACTGGCCGCCCTGCCCCCGAGCTGACTTTTGGGCATGTCAGTCCATTCCGCGATTTCGGTAGGAAAAACGGTGTCTTTGCTCTTGAGGAGCCCGAACCGCGGGGTCATTATGCTCTCCTTTGAGAGCTGAGGCTCAGACACCGAAGCACCCTTGGGCTCGCAAGGCGGGGCTCCCTCGTCCTGGTCTTCATCCAGATCCACGGTTGGAGGTTGGGGACGAACCTCCTCCTCCGGGAGCTCACCCGAGATTGGCTTCGGTGCAACGACCTCAGGTTGGGCGGAAACCGAAGGACCGACCTCCTGACGAGACTTCTTCAAGGCCTTCATCTTCTTCCCCCTCTAGATGCTCCTCAAAAGGTTTTCTGCATCAACGTCTGACATAACTTCTACAAGAGAAAAAGGAAGAAGTTAGTCATGAACCAAAGTAAGTACAAGATAAGAAAGAGTAATATGAGCGCCGAGGTGGAGGCCTACCAGGAGGACTCAGCCTAGCTCGTACAAGCTTCTCCTCAGCCAAGAAGTCTTTCATTTCAAGGCCGAGGTCCCTCTAAGAATTAACGACCGCCCTGGTCTCAGCATCTAGCCTCACCCCGGGGTCCTTGATGGCCACTCGCTAGTGAGTCGTGAAAGGCCACCCCTCAGAGTTCTGGACGAAAAAGTACCTCCTCTTCCAAGCCGATACTTTGTTCGGGCTGCCGAACAGGACTTTGAACTCGAGGTGGGGGAAATGTAATAACTCTGTCGGGTATCCCTGCACAGGCAAGCAGAGTTCTTCTTGATCGAGCATATCGAAGTAAAGGTATCTAAGGAAAGAGGTCAGTTATACTCGTGGAACAAAGAGATCGTGCCAACTATGGTTCAGATGGAGTTTGGGTGTAACTGGTCGATGGCAATGTCAAAGAACTTAATAATCTCTATGATGAAAGGGTGGAGCAGGAAGCACAACCCAGCTACGAGCTGCTCCTCAAAAACCGCGAGCTCATGGTGACCATGAACCCAAGGGTACCGACCCAAAGGAATACTAAAAGTAAGGGTGTTGGGAAGATGGTAACGGCCTACCAAGGATAGTAATTTGTCCAAGGTCATCGTGGAAGGGCCGAAGTCATCCGGATCCTAACCCTGAGAAGAAGATGGGACCCCCTATCTGGAGGTCAGTCCCTCCACCCGAGCTTCAGGTTCCTCAGGCCAAGATGGCCTGATGTCGGGTAAAGGTGTTTCTCCTAAGAGGTGAAGAGAGGAACTCTCCGGCGAAGAGCTGACCTCTCCAGTGGGAGCCGATGACTGCACCTTGGCACCCTTAGGTTCACTAGAATCACTAAGAAACCTATCTATACTAGCACTAGACATAATGGAATAGGAAAAGGAAAGGAGAACAAACTAATGAAAGAATACGATCTCACCAAAAGGACGAAAACAACCTCAGAACACAAAGGAAAGAGTGGCGAGCTGAAAGACTCCGATGCGACCTCAGGAGAGCTCAATCAAAAGATTTTTGGCGAAGGAAAGGGGCCCTTTAGTCCCCTATTTATAGTTCACCACATGGCGATCAACAACTGAGACCTATATGATCCAATGGCTCCCACGAAAAGCGGCTACACGATACCCGAGGATGAAATCGGTTGAACGCGCTCTTTGACGTCCGCAGAATCTATAAACAACGTGACATCCGCGCGTGCCCAAGACACGACCTGGGTCATTTCGTGTTTGAGCCAAATGTTTGAACAGGCCTGACCAACGGTTCACTCTCCAAATTGACTAGACCTTATGCCAAATCCACCTAGACCCTTCATGAACTCCTCGCACTGGTTTGGGACCCCTGGCATGAGGAGTGGGGGGCAATTAATGAATGGTGATTTGGCACGACCTAAGAGGAAGGGGACACGTAGGCGCGATATGATTGAAGGATGACAACTCAGCCAGGCAAGCCTAGTTCGCAACCTTCGTAGTTCGGGTATCTAGCCACCTCAACCCAAAACCCGCCTCAGCGTAGAGGCACCTCGACATCCAATCCAGTTTGGGACTGAAGAATTGAACTTCCACCTTGGAGCTAACGAGCCAAAGCGTCGTATAACCAACTCCAAAGGCCTCCCCAACAAATCTCGAATCTCTTGGGGTCACGATGAGCCAACAGATCCCGAATCTCCCGATATTACAATGAGCCAACAAATCTCGAATCTCCCGAGATCATGATAAGAATTCATCCCGGTTTCGCCTGAATCGAAGGTGGACGATAAGCCTCATCCACGTACCACCCTCCTCCAAAAATGAAACCAACCTTATTTCTACAACTCGGAGAACCCAAAGCTCTTTCATAAAGTCCACGACTACTCTAGTATATAAAGACTCGAAATCTCAAGGCAAAGGTACGCATGATTACTCTACTCACCAGCACTCAAGCTCTCAAGCATTCAACTCGCATTCACGTCATAATTACTGACTTGAGCATCGGAATGACCTCACTGGATTAACTACCTTGGATTCTCTGATACACTGTTTTGCAGATCGATCCAGATCATCGTCCATCTAAAATTCGGATAACCTCCACCTAGGAATAGCCAGATCGTGCACTATAAAAACTGTTATAATCTCTTTCTGCTTCAATGTCTCTTAATAAATTATTAAGCAAGTGCATCACGAGTCCCAACTCGTGATATGTCACACACGTTATTGTATTCAACTCTACAAGGAAATTCTTGTCCTTTGGGTTTTGTTCAGTAACCTGGTGTGTTGTATTTTCAATGTTTGCACTTGAAATTCCGAAATTCCATATAGATGTGCCGTAGGTGTTTTGACTTTTTAAGTTACAGAATTTTTAGGGTTATGTGCCTTGAGGGTTGTTGGATAGATTTAAGTTTCAACATTTCTGTAACTTGTTGTCTTGTTGCTAGGGTCATATGCCTTGAGGGTTGTAGAAAAGTTTACATTTTTTCCAAACAGGGGTATTTCTACCTTAATTGTCCTACATGGCATCTTATAAGGAAAATTCCGTAACAATTAAAATTTGGACCCTGAACCTTAAAATGCGACACTCCTGTACTGAATTAAATAATTAAAAAATTTCAAAATTACTCTTATTGATATTTTTCGGTCTATTTTACCTTTCTCTTTAAACAAATAAAAGAAAGGAAACCTTACCTCCAGATGCTCAATTGCTTCCTCAGCTTACCTGATTAACCAAAAAAAATGAAAAAAAAAATACAACTATAACATTTCACAAAAAAGTTCATAAACACTCTGAAATAGAAGGGTTTATGAGTTCTGTACACAGTCACATATGGAGAAAATCTTAGGCGTGGGCAGAATTCTTGTGGACAGAGATCGGGAGTCGAAATAGAAAAGAAAAAAACAAGGAAAAAAGAACTCCATTGCTCCGTCTTATAATCGACCCTTATGTTCTGGTGAATAATAAAGTGGGTTCAGGTTGAGACTTGAGATCAGCTGATGCGGCGGCAGAGGGTGATACCGTCGCCGACAGGGAACTGGCAGATCTTGATTCAGGGATCCACAGCCGGGGCTTTGTTAAGCTCCAACACGAAATCCCTGTAATACCTAACATTCTTGCGGACGGGTGCGTCCAGTGGACTGGCGGAGCCACCACCGACCCATTCTAGAGGGTGTTGTCATACCCGATTACACCCCCAACCTTCACCAGCCTTGAGATAGTTGTCCAAAAATTTGAAATCGAACGTCCCAATGATACTTTCCCTGTAAATTCATTCATATTCACAAAGCCCAAATATCAATAAATCCACTATCTGTTGTTGATTTAACGATTAAAGGAAAAAAACTCAGAGATGGATGGTGGTGGGTTAATAAGGAAGAAAGGATTAGTTACTTACGTCTTCGATTATTTGGTCGAGAATAGGTAGAGCAGGGCCTTCCCGGAATTCGATCTTGGAGTTCAAACTTGTACCATTGCGGACACTCAAACCCCAATACAGATACAGAAAAAGAATGTACCGACTTACATAAAAAATGATAAAATTTTGCATCAAAATCAAATAAAGTAGATAAAAAAACCCTTGTAATAAGTTACATAGAAAATGATGGAAAAACACTTATGGAAAATGCTCTTTGTTCCAGTGATATTTTCCCAAATTAGTGGAGAAATGTTTTGCATCTTGTGCAATGCTCCATTACAGCGGCAAATGCACTCTGTTCCATGTGCAGATTGAAAGGGATGTGAGATCCATCACATGGACGTCCAAAGATTGTGGAATAAGGGGTGAATTTCAAAAATTTTTTCCTCTCCCTTCAACTAGGAATTACATTCCCTATTTAGAAAATCATATTTTCAAGGATAAATCTTGAACCTTAAACTGAACCAGATCTGAACCAAAAGGAATGAGAGAGAATAATACCTGATACGGAGAAGTAATATCTCCCAACGAAGGTGTTCACGCCCAAGGAAGGATCCAAAGACTGCTCCCACTGAAGATGGCGCAGTGCAGGATGGAGCAAAATCAACAGTGTTCTTCCCCAAAAACTCTGTCCTTCACAAGAAACAATAGAATGGAACATGAGCACAGCTTCCTTTTCAATCCATTCTCAAAGAACTGATGTCAAGATCCAATGTTGACTTCTCCCACAACTGGAGATCGAACTGGCAAACAGGGCGACAAGAGCAGGGAGGCGGCAAGAGAGTATTCGCAGGCTGCAGAATTCTCTCTTCTTGATTTCAGCACTAAAGAGGATCTGATGTGTTTCTTGTTGGTCTCTCTCAAAGCTGCCGCCCCCTCATTCTTTTTGTTAACTTAAAAGATCAGCTCCTAATCCCATTAGGAGGTGCTTATCCAAATCATATTTGGATCAACCTTCTCTTCTAGTGATAAGGATAAACCCTTATCTTATCTGCAGATTAGATTAGCTTTATCCTAATCCCATTAGGAGGTTTCTAGATCTGAATCACATTTAGATCTGGACTCTCTGAGTGGATAGGATTATGACCCTATCCTATCTGCTAATCCATCTCAGAATTCGCCCCTTTAATTAACTAAATAAATAGCCCAGTTTGAAATGGGCTTTAGGCCCATTAAGCTTATGTGCTCACTCAACCTTCCTAACTGCTGCCCAGTTGGGCTTCCTTGTATGGCGTGGGACCCAAGCATTGATCTACACATCAGCCACATGGGTTCGGCCCAGCCTTTGTTACAAAGCCTGGTCGAATACACTGTTAAAGACAGTGCACCCCCTGAAACCCATCAAATGGGCTCTATGGGCCCAACACTTACCCTAAGTGGTCCCTGGGCCAAGCCACCTTGTAACACCCAGGGACTGTGGGCAGATGCAAGATTAGCCCATCAGGTATTATCCTCAATGGTCTTACACTTAACCTCTCAGCCCTTAATGGTCATACACTGCCCGACAAGAGAGGACCTCTCCCTTGGCTGCAAGGAACAGTGTTGCACTCTCCACTTATATGGATCCCGGGAATTAAAACCTTTTTGCAAACATTTTAGAAACCATAATATATATACTTTTATATCTCATATAAAATATACTTTGCAAAACAAATCTCAACGGTTGAAATCGGCTGCCGGCAGTCTTGGTTACCAACAATGAGAGCGCATCCCCGATCATTACCTTTGTCCGACAAAGGGGCTGATCCTGTCACTATGATCACCCACTTAGATGAATTCTCGGATTGTCCCAACATACCCAGGTTTTGACCCCCGCTAATGATCTCACTGATTGGTACATCAAAGGCACCCCGATCCAACACCTAGTGCAGTATCATAGTCGAGTCTAGGGGTCGGGTGTAACTTTCCAGTTTTGCCCATCAATCTCCAAGGTCCTGGGCAATACTGGAAATCTGGTCCAGTTCAAAGATTCAATTAATCCCACACTGTATGTGCCTGGGGTCTCACCCCGGTAGCAGAGACAAGCCACCTCAACCGACTTGATGGCACCACAGTGTCAGCCTTGTCAAGATAGGTCTCCCCAGACCGACCCACTGGCTGTGAACTTTCTAAACTAACACGAGTCTCAATAAGTGTCCAGTTTAAGGGTATTACACAGAAAGGGAACATGAATCAAATATGCACTTTTATTCATTTACAATAAACTCATAAAGTACATCAATTTTGATTGAAGCTAAGGGCATACAAATCTGTCTAACACAGATGGAAGCCATGTGTGCAGGGTTTTTGCTTTTAGGATATTTGGCAGATATTCTTGATGAGGGGTGATTTGGCACTCCGTTGATTTAGCGACATGTAGCATCTGTTTTCGCTCCTTGATACCTCAGTGCCACACGGATAGTCGTGCATGTCGCCAAGTCAAGGTGATGCACTTCGGAATCAGTCTAGAGCACCTCATACATGGCTTGGTCACCTCGGCAGAGTAGCTATCAGCACCTCGTCTAGGGCTGACCTGTGGTACCTCGGCGTGAGGAACGACCTCCCTCGAGGATTTGTCAACGGTTATTCCTAAAAGAGTGGGTTGAGGCTGAAATAGAACCGACACTTTGGCAAGCTCATGAGCAAAGCAGTCTGACTATCTGGTCAACGACAATTTAAAACCTTCAATTTTTTTGAAACATGATCTAGGGGTGCTCATGGTTCGGTTAACCGAATTGTGGGCCCGAACCATGAGCTTTTTTTTTGTAACCGAACCGTTACTATCGATTTTTGGAAAACCGGTAACCAAAATCAAACCGAAGTCAATCGGTTAACCGGTTGACTGGTTCGGTTCGTTGGTTTTTGTCTTTTAACTTTTACAATATATTATAAAAAAATAAAATATATATATATATAATAAAAATTATAAATATATATAAAGTATTATATTTTAAATAATAAATAATATACCATATATTACAAATATATATATAATGCATATTGATTAATTATAAATATAATATATATATATATATATATATATATATATATATATATATATATATATATATAATATAGAAATGTATGTATACCAATCAGTTCGGTTAGCTATCGGTTTTCTATATTAGTTAACCGAAATCAAACTGATACCTACATTTTTTTTTAAACACCAAATCAAAACCGAATCAACCAGTTTGATTAACCGATTTTTCGGTTTAGTTTCGGTCGTTTTTTTGGTTGATTCAATTTTTTGCTTTTTTTTGGATCACCCCTAACATGATCTATTAGTATTGATTGTGTCACAACTTGTGTGTAAACGCACACTAAATATTTATTTTTGATCCTACTGATTTTACAATTCGGTCTCCTATACCCACGTCTACCCATCATTAGAACTGTATTGTTGTGTAAGACACCCATTTTGCTGGTTCTAGAACCATTAATTCCAGAACTAGCAACAACTTGCCAAATAACCATTTAGTTGTGGTACGTTGTACAACCATGCAAAAACGAACACAACCACAAGCTTGACATGCCATATAATTACTTAAGCCCTCTTTAAAGATTAGTTGCAATTTTCTGTGTTATGTAATTGAAATAATTGGTTTTATACACTTATGTGATTCCCCATATTCTTAAAGAAATAAATAATATCTCTATCCCACAGAGTATTCGCAAAGATGAACAAATGAGATTGAAACCTAAATAAAATCTCAATTTACTGTCAATAACATGAAATAGTAATAGGTTGTAGATTAATTAATTTCTTGTGCAATTTGTATAAATATCACACAAACCATTTGTAGATAACAATAAGCTTAAAAGACCAAATTATACTACTGCAATTTCTATTCTTCTTTCCTTCACTTAACCAATTATTTGAGCCACTCCTGCACTACTTTCGAATAGGTTCATTTCTAGCTTTATTTTGATCTCAATCAACACCAATAATTATATAATGCATTTGTGCATCTTACAAGTTTGCTCACACAAGCATGAACAAATTTCTTAACTTCTTCCATTAAAGATCCATCATAATGCTTAAACTTCTTTTCTTAACCTAGCAAATATTGTTTATTTAATTTGTTTATCTAGTTTGATTAAAAACAAATAAATTAATGCATTAGTTATCAATACGAATTTTTATTACATAATAAAATAATTAATACTTAAAAACATTGATGACAACATATATGATTACTGGATTTAAAGAAGATAAGCTAAAAGGGAAGGCAGTGGCTTTGAAGTGTTGAAGCGTTGATGACAACATTCAGGTATTCTACTCACCCAGTCATTGAGTATGTCTCTTTTAGAAGTGTTGAAGCGTTGATGAGATGATCCGACTTAATTGGTTACCAGTTTTAGTTCAAAGTATTTACTTAATAGATGTTTTGATGTATATAAATGATCATTAGTTGGGATACATCATTACCATTTTCTGTGATTGTTAAGGGCCCAGGAACAGGATCTCATCACGGGTAGGTCCACGGGAAAAACCTCCTGTTTTCCCTTGTCCCTCCCTTTTCTTGAGGTACCTATCTTGGCACCTTGGTGATTTGTTGAAGAGATCACTAACTCTCCTTACTCTCTTCTTGACTGAATATTCGATGCCTTTATTCAATAATAGTGACTCTTTAAATAGGAGATTACAAGAGTCATGTTCTTAGGGAGACTCCTTGCTGAATAGGGAGACCTCCAGCTTTATCTTGATAAGATAAGATAAGTCTCTCTTAATCCTAATCTGATAATATAAGGAAACCTAATAAGATAAGATAAGATAAGGCAATCTAATCCAATCTGTCGAATTGATAAGAATATTGTTGCTATCGAATTGGATAGGATGAGAACATCGGATCACTGCCGCTGCCGGCGGCGGTGATATTTCTTCCTGAGGAACGTGTCCATATCATTACTCCCCTCTTGGACTAAGAGCTTGTCCTCAAGCTCGAACTCAGGATATGTGGCTTGGAACTCGGTCAAGGGGATCCAGGTGGTTTCGGTTGTCGGTAGGCTGTCCCATTCCACCAAAACTTCCAGAATACCTCAATTGATACGGAACCAGACGAGAGCCCTAGGTTGGGGAATAAGTTTGCCCTCCTTCAAGGGTGGCAGGGAGGGGACTTGGACTGGAGGAACACCCGTAAATGGTTTTAGCAAGGAGATGTGAAAAACATCATGAATCCAACTATTCTCCGGTAATTCCAACTAGTATGCAACTGTACTAATCCGCCACAAAACCTTGAAGGGGCCATAGAAGTTAGGGGCCAGTTTAGGGGCAGCCCTGTGGCGCAAGGAGCATTGCCAGTAGGGCTGAAGTTTTAACCAAACAAATTGTCCCAGTTTGAACGACAATTCCTGATGGTGCTGGTCATAGGTTAGCTTCATGCAGAGCTAGGCCTCCTGTAAGCGGAGATGTACGTCGGCTAGAAGGGCATCGCGTTCTTGTAAGGAGCGATCAATTTCCTCCAAACGAGTAGAACCGTGTTCATAGGATAACAAGCGAGGAGGGTCCCGACCATAGATGACGCGAAAAGGGGTCATGCCAAGGAAGCCAATCCACCCACAGTCGCGGTTGGTCTCCCATGAAGCAACGGAGATACATCTCGATTGTGCGGTTTACCACCTCCGTTTGCCCGTCGGTCTGTGGATGATATGCAGAGGAGAAGGCTAAGGTAGTGCCATGTAGTCGAAACAGTTCATTCTAGAAGGCACTAGTGAAAACTGGGTCCCTGTCGCTGACGATGGATTCCGGTAACCCATGTAAGCGGAAAACATGTGTAAAGAAGGTGAGGGCAACTGAAGTGGCGTTGTACGGGTGTGATAGAGGAATGAAGTGGGCATATTTAGAGAAGCGATCCACCACCACAAACAGAACTGATTTGCCGCCTACCTTGGGTAATCCCTCGATGAAGTCCATGGAGATGTCGGCCCAAATTTGTGTTGGGATCGAAAGGTGCTGAAGGAGGCCTGCCGGGTGCAGGTTTTCCCATTTATACTGTTGGCACGTGGAGCAATTTTGGACAAAATCCTGAATAAAAGCCTTCATACCTTGCTAATGGAAATCAGCCCGGATGCGGTGCAATGTTACCTAAATGCCCTCATGGGTGGAGTTCCATCTAGAAGGCACTAGTGAAAACTGGGTCCCTATCGCTGACGATGGATTCCGGTAACCCATGTAAGCGGAAAACATGTGTAAAGAAGGTGAGGGCAACTGAAGTGGCGCTGTACAGGTGTGATAGAGGAATGAAGTGGGCATATTTAGAGAAGCGATCCACCACCACGAATAGAACTGATTTGCTGCCTACCTGGGTAATCCCTCGATGAAGTCCATGGAGATGTCGGTCCAAATTTGTGTTGGGATCGAAAGGGGCTGAAGGAGGTCTATCGGGTGCAGGTTTTCCCATTTATACTGTTGGCATGTGGAGCAATTTTGGACAAAATCCCGAATAGAATCCTTCATACCTTGCTAATGGAAATCAGCTCGAACGCGGTGCAATGTTTTCTAAATGCCCTCATGGGTGGAGTTATAGATGTTGGAGATGATGGAAGGAATCAAAGGGGAGTCTGGTGGGAGATGTACCCGACCCTTATACAGTACCAACCCGTCATGAAGGGACCAATTGGAGTCGGCGGCCTCGGACTGAACTTTCTGTACAAGGAGTGACCATTCAGGTGATTGTGGTATTGCCTTCTTGATGTCGTCTAATAGAGAGATACGGGGTTGGGAAATTCCACATAGAAACATCGCATCCACATCGTGTCTAGACAAAGCATCAGTTGCGCGATTCGAGAATCCCACCTTGTATTCCACCCGAAAATCGAACCCAAGCTGTTTGCTAACCCAATGCTGCTGAGGAGAAGTGGTGAGTCATTGCTCCAACAAGTACTTGAGGCTATAGTGATCGGTTTTGACAACGAATGACCGCCCCCACAAGTACGGTCTCCAGTGTTGGACGAATCTAGCTAGCCCGATTAGTTCGCACTCATAGGTTGGAAGTTTTAAATGTCGGTCAGCCAACTTACGGCTGAAGAAGGCAATCGGGTGCCCTTGCTGCTCTAATACGGCCCCGATACCCATTCCGGAGGCATCGCACTCGATTGAAAACTCGAGAGCGAAATTCAGTAGTTGTAGAACTGGGGTGGAGGACAGGGTATCTCTTAATGTCGCAAAAGCTGTATCGGCTGCGTTGTCCCACCGAAAGGAATTTTTCTTTAGTAGGTGGTTAACAGGGCAGCCAAGAGACCATAATTCTGCACAAATTTATGGTAGTAACCTGTTAAAAGTAGGAACCTGCGTAGGGCCTTGGCAGATTGAGGCTTGGGCCATTCCTTGATAGCTTGAGTTTTGGAACTGTCGACCATCACACCTTGCCCGTGGATGATGTGACCTAAATAAAGAACATGCCGCTCCCCGAAGGAGCACTTGGACCATTTAAGGAAGAGTTTGTGTTGGCGCAGGAGCTCGAAAACGGTCCGCAAATGGTGCACATGTTCTACCCATGATTTACTGTAAACAAGAATGTCGTCAAAGAACGATAAAACAAATTTGCGCAGATGGGACTGAAATACCTCGTTCATCAAAGACTAGAATGTGGATGGGGCATTGGTGAGACTGAACTGCATGACTAAAAATTCAAAAGTGACCGTGGTGGGTTTGAAAGGCAGTTTTCTCCACGTCTCCGAGAGCCATTCGGACCTAGAAATATCTGGACCTGAGGTCTAACTTGGAGAAGTATTGGGCACCATGCAGCTTGTCCAACAGTTCGTCCACAACGGGAATAGGAAACTTATCCTTGACCATCCGGCTATTGAGCTCCCTGTAGTCAACACAGAACCTCCAAGATCCATCCTGTTTTGCTACCAACAGGACCGGCAAAGAGAAGGGAGGGCGGCTATTACGTATGATCCCCTGTTTCAGCATCTCAACACATTGTTTTTCTATTTCGTAGAAGAGGGTTGTGATAAGGCCTAACAACGACTGGTTCTAAACCCGCCACCAGGGGGACTCGATGATCGCATGCTCGGGGAGGAGGGAGTCCCTTGGGTTCCTGGAACACATCTGAAAATTCGGCGAGGAGTCATTCCATTGTTGTCGTATGCGTCATTTCTATCTGAAGCGCATGAACCTGTGGTGTTCTCGCCTTTACCCTGCAACCTTGCGTGGAGAGAGATCTCTGACTCGAATGTGATGGGTTCTTCTTCGTCCTCCTCTTGTTCATCCACTAGGAGGAAGAAAATCCTCTTGCACCTATGTCCTGCCGAGTAGAGATCGTCGCAGTTGAAACATTGGCCTCGCTCGGCGTTCTGCCATCTCGGCTCTGGTCAAACGCTTAATGGGGGGAGCCACTATGTTGCTCCCTATACTTGCTGTCAATCTAAAGATGTTGTTCATGCGAGACCTCCGTTCCCGGCTGATTGTAGAAGAAGGGGTGGTGCCCATGAAGTCGGTGGACATCCCATAGTGAAGGTCCCGCGGCTGAATTGCAGCTTGCACTCAAACGCGCGAGCTAAGTTCATGGCTGTAACTAGGTTGGGGGATTCTGCATTTCCACGTCCTCCCTCAGGGGTTCTACTAACCCGGTGGTGAACATGTCTACCTGCTGGTCTGGTCGCACTGAAGATGCCCTAGCGAGCAGGGTCTGGAACTGGCGCTGGTATTCTGCCACCGTGCAGGTTTGTTTAAGGTTGATCAGCTAGCCTAAGGGGTTGCTTGTCAGTGGGGGCCCAAACCTAAGAAGGAAGTAGGATTTGAACAAGGTCCAACTGAGCCCGGGTTCTTCCTATTCCAATCGATAGAACTAGAGTTGCGCTTCCTCCGTTAGGTGGAAGGCGGATAGGCTTACCTTGTCTCTATCGTCTGTCCGTTGATTTTGAAAAAACTGCTAGCACCGGTACAGCCATTTCAAGGGATCTCCGTTGCCGTTGTACGAAGAGAATTCCAACATGCTATACTTGGGAATGACCGCGGCCCCTGGTTGACGATCTGCTGCTCGCCGGGAGACACCGACAGGTCTGGTCGGCGGTCGCTAGTGGCTGTCGCCCCTTTTGTGTTCCTCTCCTTGCTAGAAAGGAATAACTCCATCAGAGCCGTAGCTCCCTGATGTCACCCATAGAATCTCGTCACGGGTCGGTCCACGGGAAAAACCTCCTGTTTTCCCTTGTCCCTCCCTTTTCTTGAGGTACCTATCTTAGCGCGTTGGTGATTTGTTCAAGAGATCACCAACTCTCCTTACTCTCTTCTTGATTGAGTATTCGTTGCCTTTATTCAATAATAGTGACTCCTTAAATAGGAGATTACAAGAGTCCTGTTCTTAAGGAGACTCCTTGCTGAATAGGGAGACCTCTAGCTTTATCTTGATAAGATAAGATAAGTCTCTCTTAATCCTAATATGATAAGATAAGTCTCTCTTAATCATAATCTGATAAGATAAGTCAACCTAATAAGATAAGATAAGTTAAGGTAATCTAATCCAATCTGCCGAACTGATAAGAATACCGTTGTTACTGAATTGGATAGGTTGAGAACATCGGGTCGTTGCTGCTGAATTGGATAGGATGAGAACATCGGATCACTGCTGCTACCGATTGCGATGATATTTCTTCCCGAGGAACGCATCCATATCAATGATGAACATTGGTATATTGTTATATCTTTCTTTGAACTAATGATAATTTTCTCCATACCATATGGAACAACATAGATTGATGGCATTGATGTCTGGAGAAGGAAAAATAAATACATCAGTATAGCCAATTAGTGGTTTGACTATCTGTTTCGAATAAAAGACCTGTTATAATTTAAAACAATAAAAATTAATTAAAATAAAAAATCGTAAAAAAATCATTGTTCAGGTCAAATGGATAGCCGATTCAATTGCCCAAATCAACGGGTCACTGATCAAGTCATAATTTTTGGCTAAGATATGGGTTATGGGTGAAACCATGGTTTTTAAAACCGGATCGGGTCGGATGGTCGGGCTGGAAAACCAGGAACCAATCAGGTGATCAGTTCCATTTTTTTCCAAAACTAGATATTTGCAAAAAAAAAATGTTGATTTGGTCAACAAACCATTGACCCAGGCAGTTGAACCATTTAAACCGTTCAACGGTTTTGATCGTCTTTTATTTTTTAAATTTTAATTTTTTTTGTCAGAACGGGCCGACCATTCAATCCAGGAACCGGACCCCTAACCGATTCGTTCTCTAAGTTGGTTTTAAAAACTTTGGGTGAAACAGAACCAATTGCCTAAAAAGTTTCCATGCCTAATGGTCATCAGACCGTCCAGGTCAATGGTGATTTGAAAACCATGATATTAATTATCTCCAGATGAATTCCAAGTCTTGGATATCCAAAATAAGCGTATACCGAAGCTCTACCAAAAAATGCTGAAAATAAGTTTTCATAAGATATTATTTCTTACCAGGTGTCCAATTGGGTGGCCATATTTTTCTCCAGTAATGTAAACATAAGCTTCCCCTAAAGAGGTACTAGATTCACATTGAGAAAACATGCAGTCTTTTACATAGTGTGTAGTATAATGGTTAACTCCAATGAAATCCAGCTTGTTCCCTAACTTCTTCTTATCCTCCAAAGAAAATGTTGGTAATCTAGAACCCAAAATTTGGCGCATTTCAGGAGGATAGTCACCATAAATTATAGGATCCAAGAACCTGTGATTCCATATTAGAAGAAAATTCGATGAGCATGAAAATCAAGCATTTGCTATCAATATTTATATTGAAAACGATTTTGAATTAGTTACCAGGCGGTGTCAAAGGCTTGAGCTCGTTGAACTGCGAAATTATCTGTTGGGGTATCTCTAAGTGGCTTGTACCCACTATCCCAATATTTCCTCTTTGTTTGGCCTTGTTTATAAAAATTACAATTTATTTATAACATAAGATTTCAAGAGAATTTCATAAACAGTAAGAACTATATTAAATGATTTCAGGTTAATGGTTCAACCATTTAGGCCAATGGGTCATTTCCCAAATCAATTGTTTTATCTGTAATATATATAATAATTTATAGGGTCTGAAATCAAAATCGGAATAGGCTATTCTGATTCCAACTATTTGGTTGAGTGGAATCAAAATCCTATTCCTATTCTTGTTGGAATAGCATTTCCTCATTTGAGAGAATATTTATTTCATGAAATGAAATCACATTCTTTTTTATTCTAATTTTCATTCTCATTCCTGTTCCTATTCCTATTCTTGTTGGAATAGCATTTCCTCATTTGAGAGAATGGTTATTTCATGAAATAAAATCACATTCTTTTTTATTCTAATTTTCATTCTCATTCCTGTCTGAACCAAACAGACTACGAGAATAGATCATTCCGACTCCGATTCTAATTCTGACTGCAAGCCGAATGGACCCTTAGGTATTGATCCAAACTGGAACTGTAATTGGGCCATTGGGTCAACGATTAGACCGGCCGGATCAAGTATATATGGATTAGAAACACTGGTCACAAATGTTTTTATAATTGGGTAATGTTTATTTTATAAATATACCTGATATT
Organism: Nelumbo lutea; assembly: GCF_056320005.1. NCBI lineage: Eukaryota > Viridiplantae > Streptophyta > Magnoliopsida > Proteales > Nelumbonaceae > Nelumbo > Nelumbo lutea. The sequence continues at coordinate 212,137,161 of NC_142684.1, forward strand.
TTTTCCTGTAGATTTCAGCGGCAGTGGCATGGGATAATATTACATTATGTGTAGCAATGAATGGCTCCAATGCAGAGTCCCCAAACCGACAATCACCAAAGGGATTGGAACAATGGGAAGGTGGGTATTTTCCAAATAAGTAACCATATGTCACCATAATGTTTGGCTCATTGAATGTGCTCCAATACTTCACTCTATCACCAAAAGCTTTGAAGCACGCCTCCGCAAAATATCCAAAGTCTTGCCTAAACAATTTTTTTTTTTTTATCCAAGTAGAGGCATCAATTTGTTGTGCAAGCAAAGAAGAGAATGACAACAAATCAAACAAATTACTAGCCAGTACAATAAATTAGCAATAATATGCAACTTTTCACTTAGGGAGCAATTGTTTTTTGGATTTTGTGAGGGGGAAAGTTGGTCAATAGATTTTGGTTTCAATTGATCAAGAAACCCATGTTCTTTTTTCTTATTTATGTGGGGACTAGGGAAAATTACTTAGGTATCACTTGCCCGGATAAGAGATACCCATCACCCAGGTGGCTGAATAAATAACTTTCCCACTTGGGGAAAAATTGTCAACACTTGGATATGAGACAAAAATGTCCATTTAAATAACGAACTTTTATAGCTAAAACAGTCATTGTCTTATTTACATAGAAAATAAAAAGAACATGGATAAATACACTTACCTGATCAGCGTTTTTAACAACAACAACCAAGCCCACAAAATAGAAGAAAAGTATAAAATTAATGGAAGAGAGAAATTTACTGTATTTGTGCATTCAGCCATGCCCCATATCGGTCTTCAAGTTCTTGAGGGATGTCATAGTGATTTAATGTAACAAATGGTTGTATCCCTGGTTCAATAACAAGATAGGAACTATTCTAATCAGTATTATGCCTGAATAGAGATGATATATCTGACCAAGAAATTAAAACCGTATTATGAATGTTTGTTTGTGTAGGAGAGGGATTTCAATAGGAAAAAAAAAACAAAAGGAATTACCCTTGAGCAAGAGGGCATTTATAAGTTTGTCATAAAATTCAATTCCTTCAGAATTAACCTCCCCAAATCAGCCTCCTGGTGTTAACACAGATTTAACTGTCAGTTCCATGTTGCTATGGTCTCTACTGATAATTAAACAAGGAGTTAAAATTAAGAATTCCACTAGAACTTACTTGGCAGGACCCTTGACCATGAAATAGAGAATCTGTAGGAATTCACTCAAAGTTGATGCATTAATTCTATATCTTCCTGTTTGAGATGAAAACATATAAGGAGATTAAATGAGAAGTCCTCTTATTTGATATGAAAACATATAAGAAAGAAAATAGTTTCAATTGCTGACACAAGTGCTACTAATAAACTGATGTAAGAGATTAATGCAATCTAACACTCAATTATTAAATTCGGGGTTTAAGAGACACAATCAATATTTTCCCTTTTCTTTTTTTTTCTTTTTTTTTTGGTAAACCATTGTTCCAATGTATTTTATTAGTTCAACAATGAAACAAATATATTTATTTTATTTTATTTTATTTTTACCATGTAACGATGGTGGTGATCATCTGCCACATCTCCATTACTTCCATCCTTTATTTTGCCTGAATATAAGAAATGAAAATGAAAATGAGATGGATTTGAACCAGTTTCATTAATTTTTTTAATTTCCATCTCTACAATAATGACTACCCAATGAAGAATATATAATGGAAAAATAAATAAACTATAAGTAATTTCACTTGGTATGTGAGTGAACACATCCCAATTGCTGAGGCTTTTGTTTCCTTCTAAGTAGGCACCTTCAATCTGGGAAATAAAAAGCATAAAAAGGGCATGAAAATCTTTTCCTTGTGTAAAAAATAAAAAAATAGAAAGAAAAAGAAAAAGTATCTCGAGATACAAATGTCTTCATCTTGGAAGGTGATGTAACCGTTTTCGGCCATGTACCAATGTTTTGTGATGTAAAATTTTTTGGCAAAGTACCTCGTTATTCGACCCGGTGGTGGCGTGCCTTAGTGACGAGCTACTTGGTGGCGAACTCCCTGGGGGAGAACTGCTTGGTAACTAACTGCTTGGTGGCGAACTGCCTTGGTGGCGGACTGCCTGGTGACGAACTCCCTGGTGGCGAACTGCCTGGGGGCGAACTGCCCTGGTGGCGAACTGCCTGGGGGCGAACTGCCTGGGGGCGAACTGCCTGGTGGCGAACTTCCTGGTGACGAACTGCCTGGGGGCGAACTGCCTTGGTGGCAAACTGTCTGGGGGCGAACTGCCTGGTGGCGAACTCCCTGGTGACGAACTGCCTGGTGGCGAACTGCCTTGGTGGCGAACTGTCTGGGGGCGAACTGCCTGGGGGCAAACTGCCTTGGGGCGAACTGCCTTGGTGGCGAACTGCCTAGGGGCGAACTGCCTGGGGGCGAACTCCCTGGTGGCGAACTCCCTGGTGGCGAACTGCCTTGGTGGCGAACTGCTTGGTGGCGAACTGCCTTGGTGGCGAACTGCCTGGGGGTGAACTTCCTGGTGGCGAACTCCCTACTAGGCGGTCGATGCCTTAGAGAATGTTGGAGCTCCCTGGTGCGGCGCAATTTGATTGCTCTCAGCATGAGGTGGTCTTCTTTCCTTTGTAGGCTGCGGGAGATGAGGGACCTGCGAGAACTTCATCTTTTCCTCCTCTTTGTAGGTGGCGGGAGCTGAGAGACCTGCGAGAACTCCATCTTTTCCTCCTCTTTGTAGGTGGCGGGAGCTAAGGGACCTCCGAGAACTCCATCTTTTCCTCCTCCTTGTAGGTGGCGGGAGTTGAGGGACCTCCGAGAACTCCATCTCTTCCTCCTCCTTGTAGGTGGGGGGAGCTGAGGGACTTCCGAGAACTGCATCTTTTACTCCTCTTCGTAGGCGGCGGGAGCTGAAGGACCTGCGAGAACCGAATCAGAGGTCTCGGGGGTACTTTCCCGGTGGGGGCTCTCCGATGCTTAAGTTAGCACTCTTATTGTAGAGAGCTTTGAAGATAATATGAGAGAGCTAGAGAGCAGGGCTACTTCCCTTTTTTTTCCATCCCCCTCCCCTTTGGGGGGTGAGGTCTTTATATACCGGAGTCTTCGCGGGTTAGGTGGGTGAAAAGCCTCCAAACGGTAAGACTCGTCGCATCCTGTCAGAACCGGGGTACGGTGGTGAACTCCTCGAGGTCGTCAGGCTGGCGCTTGTGTCAGGCAGCCAGGTCGGCGCCTGGGCCGGGTTGTCAGAGGGGTGCCTACATCAGTCGGCGGGTCAGTGTTTAGGCCAGGTTGTCAGGTCGGCGGGACAGTGTCTAGATCAGGTCGTCAAGCTGGCGCCTGTGTCAGTCGGCGGGTCAGTGTCTAGATCAGGTCGTCAAGCTGGCGCCTGTGTCAGTCGGCGGGTCAGTGTCTAGATCAGGTCGTCAAGCTGGCGCCTGTGTCAGTCGGCGGGTCAGTGTCTAGATCAGGTCATCAAGCTGGCGCCTTGGTTGGATCATGCGCTAGGCTGGTCCAGGTCGGCCAGGTCGCGCGGGTCGTGCGCAGTTCGCGCAGGCCGTGCGTAGTTCGTGCAGGCCGCGCGCGTGCCGCGCAGTTTGTGCGCGCCGTGCGCAATTCGCGCAGGCCGCGCGCGCCACGCAGGCGCGCGTCAGGCTGCGCGCAGGTCGCGCCAGGCCGGCCAAACAGGTGCCCGGGTGGGTCACCAACTTCGTAAGTTTGTTGGCTGGGTGTTTTCCTAGTTGTCACGGGGGTGCCACGTGTCACAATTTTACTAGAGGGCCAAATCTGCCCTCATCAGAAGGATTTAGTTGATCTTTTCATTAAAGTAGTGTTTGGTTTGAAAGAAAAATAGGGAAAGGAAGGAAAAGGTTGAATTAACATGAAAAGGTCCAAATATTTCGGCCTTGATTTAGAGAGACAATGGGTCTGGTTGGGCACGGAGATTCCTACATGCTTAGCCCGAATAAGCCAACCCACATCCAAATTAACATGGCTAAATCTAGCCAAATTGAAACCCAGAAATAAACACCCAGTAGCTGGATCAGGCAGAGAATGCCATGAATGGCATTACCTGATAAGAAGATGTAGCAGTTCCAAAAGGGAAGGATTGAGGAAACTGGCTACGATCCAAAACACAACCGATGAGTCTTAACAGATGAAGAAACAAAACAAATGCCAAGACTGTCTTCATGTTTAATGTTTTCTGGTAACAGATAAGTGTGAGGTGTGTAGTCTCTCGCCTCTGTTCGATGCTTTTCCTGATAAGTTTCTGGGGTTTATATTAGAAGAAAGGATTTGGAAAATTTCAGCTTCCATGCGTATTGATATATACAAGTTACAGAGAATCTCCATGCATGCACGTCTGTTAACCTCTCAATCCGTTCCTCTGGCCAAGAAAATTAACTAATTCAAAACAACGTTTTCCATACATATCTTGAATTTGTGTGATCAGTTTTAAAACCCAGAAAAATCCACACACGTTTTCACAAAAATCATCTCACCTGTAGCAATAAACAACTAGAATCTTATTATGATCAAACCATAGAATTGCATCTACAGCTTCTGTTATGATCTGACTATTACTGTTTATCTGTTTAATTTATTTATATATATGATAAATACAGCAGTCTAAAAATTTTTTCTTTTTTAAATTTTTTCTTTTTTTATTCCATGTCATTTGTGAAATAACCAATGAAATGTTCTCCTTCCCCACCTAAAATTTCTCTTAAACTATATCCTCCACTATCTCCCACTTTCTCCTAAATTATCTCTAACTCCTATTGATCTCCTAAATTATCTCTAATTTAATAGAGAGTTTCTCTCTTAAATTATCTCTAATTCTTATTTACTCTCTCCCCCATTTTTTATTTAGCAATTAATTAGTATTAATAAATAAAAGAGTTGTTTAGTAATAATTAACTTGCTAAACTTAATTGACTTAATTAAGAATATATTAATATATTGATGAATAGAGAAAATGCAGAAAAGTAACTAAATACTTAACTTGCTAAAACTTAATTAACTTAACTAGGAATATATTATATGTTAATAAAATTAGAAATTAAGATAAATAAATAATGAATAATATAAAATAAATTAGCAATGTATGACACACACATTATTGTATTCAACTCTACAAGAAAATTCTTGTCCCTTGGGTTGTGTTCAGTACCCTAGTGTGTTGTATTTTCAATGTTTGCAGTTGAGATTCCGAAATTCCATATAAGCGTGGTGTAGGTGTTTTGACTTTGAAGTTACAAAATTTTTAGGGTTATGTGCGTTGAGGGTAGTTGGATAGATTTAAGTGCCAACATTTGTATAACTTGTTGCTAGGGTATGTGCCTTGAGGGTGGGAGCTGGCAGATCTTGATCCTGGGATTCACAGCCGGTGCTTTGTTAACCTCCAACACGAAATCCCTGTAATACCTAACATTCTTGCGGACGGATGCGTCCAGCGGACTGGCGGAGCCACCACAGACCCATTCCAGAGGGTGTTGTCATACCCAATTACACCCCAAACCTTCACCAGCCTCTTGTGGTAGTTGAGATAGTTGTCCTTGTCCGTGTCCACCAATATGGTATCGAACGTCCCAATGATACTTTCCCTGTAAATTCATTCATATTCACAAAGCTCAAATATCAATAAATCCACTATCTGTTGTTGATTTAACAATTAAAGGAAGAAAGGATTAGTTAACTTACGTCTTCGATCATTTGGTCGAGAATAGGTAGCGCAGGGCCTTCCCGGAATTCGATCTTGGAGTTCAAACTTGTACTACTGTGGACACTCAAACCCCAATACAGATACAGAAAAAGAATGTACCGAGTTACATAGAAAATGATAAAATTTTGCATCAAAATCAAATAAAGTCGATAAAAAAAAACCCTTGTAATAAGTTACATAGAAAATGATAGAAAAATAGCAAAAAAAAAAAAAAAACCTTGCTTGTCTTCTCTCGTCTCGTTTTCTCCGGTAACGGTATGATTAAAAACACTTCTGGAAAATGCTCTCTGTCCCGGTGATATTTTCCCAAATAAGTGGAGATGTGTTGCATCTTGTGCAAGGCTCCATTACAGCGGCAAATGCGCTCTGTTCCCATTTGCAGATGGAAGCAATGTGTGCAGTGTTTTTGCTTTTAGGATATTTGGCAGATATTCTTAATGAGGGTTGATTTGGCCCTCCGTTGACTTAGCTACATGTGGCATCCGTCTTTGCCACTTGATACCTCAGCGCCATGCAGATAGTTGCATATCTCGCCAAGTCAATGAGATGCACTTCAAAATCAGTCCGAGGCACCTCATGCACAAGTTGGACACCTCAATAGAGTAGCTAGTAGCACCTTATCCAGGGCCAACCTGTGGTACCTCAGCGTGAGGAGCGACCTTCTTCGAGGACTTGCCGACCTATGGTACCTATCAGTACCAGTCCAAGGGACCTCGGCATGAGGAGCAACCTCCCTCGAGGACTTGTTGACCTGATTGAGATCCAAGTGGCGACTTGCAAGATGTGCTCTCCGACCTCCTATATGGGCGCCCCATCATTCTCGGGTCCTCCAGAAGTCAACTCCCACACCGAATGTTCCGAAGGAAGGGACAAAAGCCTAGTCTTCTTGCGAAACTACCTTTGAAGACTTTGGACCGGTCAACCACATCTTCCCAAAGATCTCCGATGTGGAGCAAGGAGCTCATGCCAAGCATTGCCTTTATAAAGGTCTCATTTCCAACCTCAGAAGGTATGTGTGATTTACCTCTCACAACTCTCTAGTTCTCTCACTTTATAGCTCTTAATACACTCATCGTTGGCTTAAGCATTAGAGTGCCCACACTAGGAAAGCATCTTGGACACTCTGATCTCTCTCTTCTTGTAGCTCAACCAGGCGACTTACTCAGTTCGACATCCAAGCTGTCTGCCAGCAGGGAACGTCAAATTGCGCATCATCAATTGGCGTCGTCTGTGGGAATGCTACACAAAGCTAAGTTCTCACATTTCTCTAATCCTAAGCTCAATGGAATCCCCAAGCAACAATGTCTTCAACAACGCTAATGACAATGCACGTATTGATGATGCTATCACAAGGGGGCAAAATCTGAATGATCAACCCAAGCAAGCTTCAGATGTCTGGCCTAGATAGTCTCTCAGCCCTAATTGCAAGGTCACATTACAAAGGAAGACACAAAAGCCTAGTCTGCATGCGAAACTACATTCGACGACTTTAGACCAGTTAGCCATGTCTTCCCGGAGATCTCAGACGCGAAGTGTGGAGCTCACGCCAAACAATACATATATAAAGGTCTCACTTCCAACCTCAAAAGGTATGTGCGATTTAGCTCTCACAGCTCTCTCGCTTTATAGTTCTCAATACACTCATCGTTGATTTAAGCATTGGAGTATCCACACTAGGAAAGCATCTTGGACACTCTGATCTCTCTTTTCTTGCAACTTGACCAGACAATCTTCTTAATTCGACATCCGAACTATTTTCCAGTAGGAAGCGTCAGATCGCACATCATCAATTCTCTATGCGTGGATGGAATGAATGTGATGCAGCTTGTGCAAGTGATTCATAATTCAAAGAAACTCAAAAGGAGGAAGAACTGAATCATGATATATTACCATCTGGTGAGAGCCCTGCTTCTATTGATTTATTTCAGAGAAGAATAAAAAAGCTCAGGTGGGTGGCGCTTCTGATGGGAGGAGAAACGATTGGAGAGAAAAACGATAGAGAGGAGAGGAGAGGAGAGAAGAGAAGAGAAGAGGAGGGTTTAATGCCTGCATACTACTTCGCTGATTTCAGCTTGTGCAAGGCTCAGGTGAACAACAATGATTCCCACTTGCATAAGAAAGCTATCATCAGTGAAGGCATTTTCGTCATTTCAAAAAGTCATTTCATTCGGTTTTAAAAAACGTGAGGGGTAATTCTGTCATAGTTGACGGTCCATAAATTGTCACGTTTTAAAAATTGGGATAATGAATTATGGTTATTTTAAAATTCGAGAGCCAAATTAATATTAGATCCAAAGTACAGAATATTAATCCGGAATTTTTCTTAAATTATAATACATTATCTAGCGTGTCAAAACGTTCTATTTTCTTGATTTTCAATGAAATAGTTGTAACTAATACACCACGATACCAAACATACCACCCTTAATGGTCAACTCATGTGACTGATCGAAGGCAGCATGGTGTATTAATTTATTTCTTCCAAAACGTCATACACAATTTTCTATAAAATAAACTAAAACTCCTCCATGCGCCAGATTCTATAATCAAGCCAAATAAAATGATAGGTTATTTAGATTCCAATTTGTTTGACAAGTGCATTAGCATCAGCCAAATAATTTATAAACTTGTGGATGTGGATCCACATTTAAATTATTATTTAATAACCTTCTTGACTCTAACATTATTTAATGCAAATATGTGGAGACACTACCAGGGGCGCTTGCCCCAGGCCCCCAGCTTTGTTTAGCCACTTGGAAGATGAATTCAGTGAAAGCGAGTGATGTTTCTTTTGATTACAACTCTTAATATTGGACTTTGAGGGGATTCCTATTAATACAGACTAAAGTATTGTATTTATATATGTGGATTCTAATTCAGCCTCAAATCATAGTGCCCTCATGATTCTAGGTACTTTGTTTTCCTTTTGGTGAGTGAGTGCATAAGTGGAATATGCATCACAATTCATAAATGAAGTGCCCATTGAGTCAGTAACTGCCTAAATTGGTCCACAACACTAGTCCAAACCTTCATCACTACATCTATGGTGAAAATATAGGGTTAACTGGGGCCCAACTCCTAAGGAACTGGTTTTACAATTCAAGGACTGATAAGAGTATGCCGTCTATGAGTAGTATTCTACAATTGTAATTTGCAGCTGAATAGAAATAAGGGGGATTTTGTGTCAAGAAACGATTACCATGAAAGGTGTTTCTAATGAGGGTTTGAGACTTGAACAAAGAAAGAAAAAAAACAATGACTGTCTAAAATGTATCCCAGGTAACACAACCAGTCGAATTCCTCTATTCTTAAAGATGGAGGCAATTCCATTTTCCAATTAGATGCCAAAGCCAAATATTATTGCTAAGGACTTAGTTATTTCAGTTGCGTCAAACAAAGCTTAACTAATTACTAGCCTTAATTTAGTGAAATTTCAATATCGACCATTAATTTTAAAGTTGCAGAATGAGAGAAGACCTCTGCCTTTTCCAAGGAGCATAGTCTGTCCATCATCTCCCTGATTACAACATTCTATTCTTTCACTGTCCATATCTTGCTATTATCAATGCCAGGACACCAAGACAGAGACCTAACAACATTCCATGTTCACATTCTACTAGAATTATATTCCTCCTTATCTTCTGCAGTTTTGTAATGGGGTCATTCCCCAATGGTCTCTCTCTCTCTCTCTCTGGTGAGGAAGGCTGACATGTGAAGCAGATTTGCTTTTGGATGCAAATTGAGAGGACACAAAAAAAAGATTCTAATCCAAGTAGATCACAAATCATATTCCATGTTCACATTCTACTTATAGAAGGTTGCATCCATATAAAATCCCCCAGCTGGAAGTTGATCATCTGGAATCACAAGATCATCTCTAATCAAGCATATATGTATGGGTCTTCCCCCTGGACCAGCATCCAAACACTTCTCATCTACCACTTGAGTCCTCGTGAAAATGAAGAAATTTAAGTATGGAACTACAGCTACCCAAGAGCCTTTGCCCTTTCGCCTTATGATATAAAGCCAGCAAAAGAACTAGAACCAGAACCACAAATATCAAATATTAAGGTTCGCATACATGAACAAGTCACAACTAAAGGCCTATCCTTATTCTTAACCAAGGGCAAGACTAAACCCAGAACCAGGTTTCAGATGCAAAACCTGAGCAACAACAACAACAACAAAAATCGAGCTAATTCAAATATTAAATTCTTTGACTGATCATCGATCGATCAATCGGCCAAAGCAACCGCATGATGAGGAGGAGGAGGAATAGGGGGAAGAGAATGAGAACAAAACAACTGAATCTGTTGAAGAAAAGTAAGATGCTGAGGCCTATCCTTTCTTCTCACGTAACCACTCGCCTCTTTCTCGGAATACCTCCTGAACCCCTTCTCCCCATTCCTTTTCCACAACTCTTCTCCGTAACTCCTGTGCGCGTAATACGCTTCCGCGCCCACCACGATCGTTCCATCTCCGCTCTCGACGCCGCTGCTTGCCGAACATACCTCCACCGGCAACCTCTCGTAGTGCCCTCGACTCGTTCCCTCCAACTCGTCCATCCGAGCGAGCCCTTGTGCGGACACGGCGTACAATTCTCCCCAAACTCGCTCTCCGCATCCCGGGAGGTTAAGGAGGAAAGGGACTCTATAGGGACCGCAGACAAGTGGGTACCTCTCCACCGTTCGGTAAACGCCGAGATAGACGGCGTCCCCTGTTCGGATCATGTCCTGAACAAGGTTGTGATTGGAGAAGCCTCGTTTCAAGGTCCCATACGTGAAGATCAAGCTTCGGTGCTCCTCGCCGGCGCCCATCTGCGCTGCTCCGACGGTGTCCGGAAAAGCCCAACAAGAAACCTAATAGTCTCTCAGTCCCTCCCTCTTTGATTCTCTTATCAAAGGTCCGTTCTTTATAGAGGGAGAGGGAGGGGGGAAGAAATGGAGCAACGGACAGAATCTGAGGTTGTCGTGGGTCCGGTTGAGGTCACTGCGTGATGCGATCAAAAGGGGCTTAGGTAGTAAGTTGTTTTATACTTTTATTTCGTTGAAAGGTGGTTTGGGGATAATTGGGGGTTGGGGTTGCGTTGGTTGCGTGATACAGTTATATTATACAGAAGACACTGGTGATCTGCTGCTCACAACGCTATGTTAGTTTGTGTAACAAACACGTCAGTGGGTTTATCGTTATGTTCAGAAGACTGGCCTCTTCAGTGGTGATTGGTTATGTAGCTCGTCACACACGAGTTCCCCTGCGCTACACATCTACATGTTACAAGGCGGGCTGTACTTCCATCCGCTTGTAATACGTAGATGGTTGGTTAGTGACGTAAAAAAAAGTAAAGACAAAAGTGCTAATTTCCGTTATTTATTTTTTCTACATTTTTTAACCTAAAAAATAAAATAAAAGCTTTAAGTTTATTCATGATTTTTGAACCACTATTGAACCGGACGGTCAGACCGTTTGGCCTGAGAAACGTCCAGACAATCAGTTTTGCTTTACCTCAAACTTGGTTCTTGGCCAAAAACCTTTAAATCGGTCAATGATTCATCGATTCATTCAACGATTTTTTACCATTTTTTATTTTAATTATTTTTAAACATTTTTAAATTTTTTATGAAAAAATGAGCTGTTCGTTTGAATCGGGTGGTTGAACCGTTGACTCGAAAACTAGTGATCAAAACGGATCGAATCGAACGGGACAGTCATATCAGAGAAACCATCCATTTTACCCTAGAACTGTTATTTTGCCAAAAACATTGATTTGGTCAACAAACCGCTGATCCATGCGTTCAAACCGTTTGAATTGTCCAACGGTTTTGGTCATTTTTTAATTTTTTTTTGTTAGAATGGGTCATCTGTTTGATTCGAGCGGTCAGACCGTTCGACTTGGACCAAACCTCTAACCAGTTAGGGGTCCAATGATCGAACAACGAACTGGTCAAGGGTTCAGTCCGGGTCAAATGAACCGACTGTTTGAATCAAATGAATGGCCCATTCTAACATTAGGGGTCCAATGATCGGACAACAAACTGGTCAAGGGTCCATTCCGGGTCAAACGAACCAACTAATGAATGGCCCATTCTGACAAAAAATTAAAAAAAAAATAATAAAAAAAATGGCCAAAATAGTTGGCTGGTTTGAACACCCATGTCAACGGTTTGCTAACCAAATCAACATTTTTGGTAAAATAACGGTTCTGGGGTAAAATGGATGGTTTTTTTCTATCTGACCGTCCAGTCCATTCTAGCCATCGATTTTTTAGTTGATAGTTCGATTGTCCAATTCAAATGAATGGCCTGTTTTGACATAAAAAATTAAAATAAAAAAAAGGCCAAAATCGTTGAATAGGTCGATGGATCATTAACCGATTCAAAGGTTTTTGGCCAAAAATCAGGTTTGAGGTAAAACGGAACTGGTTGTCTAGACGATTCTCAAGCCAAACAATTTGACCGTCCGGTTCAACAACGGTTCAAAAACCATGAATAAACTTAAAGCTTTTCTTTTATTTTTTAAGTTAAAAAAAATGTAAAGAAAATAAGTAACGAAAGTTAAACACTCCCGTCTTTAACCATCTATGTCTTACAACGTGGATGGAAGTGCAGCCCACGTTGTAACATTTTTTTGTACTTCACTTAAACCATCTACGTGTTACAACGTGGATAGAAGTGCAGCCCACGCTGTAACATGTAGATATATAGCCCAATCGAACTCGTTTCATACATCTTAGAGAAATACCCAAGTGGAAAATTCCAACCCGATCTAATTTTTGGTAAACCACGCAGTTCACCTTCTTAAGCCGACCTTCATACGAGGTGTAATGTGGTTTTGCGGGCAGCCTGCACTGGAACGGACAATGCTGGTATGCGGGTTTGGACGGGCCACGCTTGCTTGGCCTGGAATCCCTCGAAAGGGATGCCGCCAGCCGGGGCAACATGATTTTTTAAGTTAAAAAATAATAAAATATACACGAAATTGAAAAAAAAATCTTAAAGTTTTATTCTATACAATTTTTAATGTATACAATTGTTTATATATGAAATAGTAAAATAAAATCGAATTAAAATAATATAATAAAATTGAAAAAAAATTATACACTTAATATAGATTATAGATATATATTAATATATTATTATATATATATATTCAGGCCGCATCATGCTTGGGCCGGGCCTGGCATGGCCCAAGTTGCAAGTAAATCTCGTTTTGTCAAAATCTTCTAAAAAGAGGCATGGATGGAAGTGTCCAAAATACCCATTTAGTTACTTTTGACCAAAGTGTTTATTTTTCCAATTTTTCTCTTCATATTAATTGCTAACCTAAACCCTTCCACTGTTTTTTTAATTGATTTATTTTTTTTTAATTTGCCTTTCATATTAATTGCTAACCTAAATAAGCCTCAATAGTAATCGCATGAGTAATTTGGACATTTTCATGCCTCTTGTTAGTAGATTCTAACCACCAAGATAGGTTTTAGCAACGGTCAAAAAGTTCAAGGGAGATTTTACTAATTTATCCTAAATTTTATCATCATACAAATTCCATTCATGGCAAACTCAAGGGGAGGGGGTAGTATAGTAAATTTGTAAAAAATATTCATCTCTTAACGTACATCTCTAACATGCGATCTTTGGAAGGTTTTGAAAAGTTAGGGTGAGTTTAAGAGAAATGAGGAAAAGAAAAGTAGGGTTATTAATGGATTGGGTCTGACCCCATGGACCCGAACCAATTGGGTTAGCTATGGTTCTAGGGTTTGGTACTAATATGTCAGTTCTGATTCTTGATATGTTATCTTGATTATTATTGGTTTGGAGCCGATTCTACCTAGTCCCAATCGCATGGACCCGAATTGATTGGGTTGGTTATGGTTGCAGGATTTGGTACCAAAGGGTCAATTCCGAATCTTGATATATTGTCCCAATTATTATTAGTTTGGAGCTTATTCTACCTAGCCTCAAATTGACTTAGACCCAAACCAAGTCATATATTATTAAATAAATTAAATAATATATTAAATGTATAATATTTTTAGTAAGTTTATTATAAGGGCAAATTTCTTAAATTATCCCTAATGTTTAGCTAATTAACAAACTATACCCTTACTATTTAACTATTATCTTAAAGTACCCTCAAATTTTTTGACAAATGACTAATTACTCCCCTACTATTAAGGTCCCATCACAATTCGACATGCCACACCACATGACTGTTATATTTTGAGAAAATGGCAGTAATACCATTTTAGTGTGAACGGAGAAACAACTCTCTTATTCTAGAAAATGAACCAGAGGAAGATCCCTTTCTCTACAAAAACTTCCGTGTTGCTTTCGTCCGAAAAATGGGTCGATCATAGGATGTTGAAGCTTGGGATAAGCATTGATGAGGATGGTGGGGATGCTGATGTGGACGCTGATATGCCCCCACTAGAGGATGCTGATGCTGTTGCTGAAGGTAGCAAGATGGAGGAAGTTGACTGAAATCTACCACATCTCTGAAATTCTAATCTAGGTATTTTATGATTTGGATTATTTTGGTTTGCCTTTTCTTTTACGAGGAGGATTTAAGGTGGGAGGGAAGAACTTGACAAAGCACCTCTCTCAGTCACTTAGTAGTCCAAGCTTTAGACACAGCTAAGGATATTAACAGGTCGGGTTCAATACAGATTTAGCTCAATCCAAACCTGATCCCATTTGCCAGATAAAGGAGGGTATTTACCACTTAGCCCAATACAAACCCAAAGCTCAATTATTTACCACTCATCCCCAAACATATAGCATGCGCTTAAAGCAATACTTGATGAATCTATGGTTAATCATTAGAGTTATTTAGAGTTTTTTTTCCTTTCCTTTTTTCTCAGTTTGGTGAGAGTACAAATAGTCAAATACAAATTACCATTCATTTCTGATTATGAGCTTGATAATTAATAGATGCTTTGTCTCAATATAAAGAAATTTAATCTTGGATGACATTAGCCAATTTCATTCCTTCAATTCTTATTCTATGTTTATTATCATAAAGAAACCAAAAAGGTCTATAGTAATTAATACCAATCATCTGATATTATGTTCATTTAAAAAATCAATAGAATATTATTGAACTAGACTCATACAAAGTCTTATGTTCTTTCTTTGCATCAGTATTTGGTGATCCAAAAGTCTTCACATTTTCATAGGGTCTTAATTAAATTAAGGAAAGAAACACTTGAAGGGACATTCTGCCTTTCTTTTTAGACGAGGCTGATTGGTTGACTCTCCTCTCATTGAAGGATCAAGAGATGTTATTGAGTGGGTGAAGAGAAGGATCAGAGGTTGTTGTTTAGCTAATTATAGTTATTATTATGTAGCTCTCTCTCTCTCTCTCTCTCTCTCTCTTGTTGTCTCCTCTTCGTTCTCAGCTCACTCTTCCCTTAGAATCATGGATAAGAGAGTAACATATCATTCAGTCTGGACTAATCTCATTTATAGAAACATAAGGAATTCATGAGTTCTGTTCTGTCTGAGCCAAATGTATGGCATTTTCATAATCTTTTCATTTGTATTTTTTTTATTGGAAACGGTAACTTCATTAAATAGCTTTTCAGATTTAAGTATAGCTGTCAACCCCCAAGTAGGTGTTGAGCTCCAGTTATCTTTCTTACAAAACTGCCCAGAACATACTCTCCCTCACAGTCCCTTGTTTAGCCAACGTGTCAGCTAAACCATTAGCTGATCTCCTTGTCTATAAATCCAGGCTCCCAATTTACCAGATTGCAGCCACTCGATCAACAATTTAGAGTCTCCCTCAATCTCAATTTGGTGTAACCCCAACTGTTTTGCATATCTTACACCTTGAAGCAAGGCCATCACCTCCGCTCTCAATGAGTCCCCCACTACTAATGGTCCTGAAAACAAAGCCACAATTCTGTCATTTTCATCTCTGAAAACTCCAGGACTAGGAGTCAGAATATCCTATAGGGAGGATCGGTAAATGAACAGATGGATTATAATCTAATTGCTACACTTTGCTTAGATAAATTTGGCAATTTGTTCCCTATTTCTTTATATGTGGGCAAGCATGTATTACTAGGAAAAGCAAAAACGAAACAAAAAAAAAAAAAAACAGAAAATTTGAGGGCATGACAATCAACCCAATTTCAGTTTCAGCCCCATAGAGAGTTATGAAATTTTTGAAGGTCTATAGGAAAAAAAATATTGAAGTGGTTTTAGAACTTACCTTAGGCCTATGATTAGAAGCAGCCTCCCTTTTCTAGACAGTGGGGTCTATAAGTGACAAATATTGTTAATTGATATATAATTAAAAACCAATAGTACTGATAGTGATATCTTACAAATGCATGTTTCATACCTCCAAAGAATCCTTTTCTTGAGCATTGTTTGTAATGTTTCACACGACCAATGGACTTGATGATTCCTAAAAAAATAAAAATAAAAAATCTTAATAAATGAGAAGGATGTGGTAATTATATTATGCCCCAATCTTATTAATACAAAAATCATATTCTGATTTTATTGGTAAAAAATCCACTAAACAAGTTGGTTAATGATTATCTTACATGATGTATTGGAACTACATGACTTGCTGATGAAGATATTATGCTTTGATTAATACCAACTATAAGTGTATTAACATTGGTAGGAACCTATCAATAACAAACAAGTAATGAAATTTTACTTCCCAAATAAATTGTTAAAAAAATATTCTAATATGAAGAGATGTAAATAGCACAATGTCACCTGTGAAAAAGTAGATGCATGTACACATACATCTATATATTAACATTTTAAAAAATATGGTTGAATATGTTTGAATCTTTTCTAATAGGATTTTAAATTTTAATTATTTTATTTTTTAAAATAAAATAAAAACAAAAACAAAATGGTTAACATTATAAAAATTCATGGGAAATGGGGATCCCTGTGGGGATGGGGATAACCTTGTCCCTGTTAGCGGGGACGGGGATGGGGAGAGGCTCCCCATCCCCGCCCCACCCCGTTGCCATTCCTAGTTTCGAGCTGGTTTTCAGCTCTTAGATGGTTCGAGAATGATGGTTTCAGGGGTGGTTTTTTGCTACAAAATACAGCAGATGGAAGGGTTCAAAGGGTGAGGTTTTGGACTGAGTTTAAGTAGGTTTTCTACTGCAAATTGCAGCAATGATATGGGTCAAGGTTGATAGTTTCGAGGCTGATTTCATGCCAATTTTCAGTGGTGGATTGCAGTGGTTACGGGGAGTGGGTTCAAAGGTAAGGTCACCTGCAAAGAAAAAAGCACTCAAATGTATGCATTCATTCATCCATTCCACCCCTAATGTCTGAGAGTACCTCCCTTTCATCATCCATCCATTCCAAGACCACCATTCAACACAAAAATCATAAGAGCACCATATTCATGACATACTTCATCATAACACGAGCATTAACCATCCAAATGAAACATGATCCCTATGATTATTTCCAATATGACATTCAAACACACAAGAGTCATCATCTTTGGAAATTTTCAAAAATACTCAAGCATGTCATAATCTTTGTTTTGATGAGAGATTCAACTTATTGGCTTGCAAGATCAAACAAATTAATGAATAATAGGATTCATGTGTGAATAAAATCAGAGGTGACTAGCAAGCACCATGCAATGAGGGAGGTTTTGAAATTTTAAATGAAATCTAGTTCGGGTAGCTATCCATCAAAATGTCAAACATATGCAAACAATGATAAAGCAAAACTCAACTTTTCCCAAACCTGGGTCCTAAGATGGATAGAGACAACTTAAAGTCTATTAGCAATAAGCACAAGACCAAATACACTAAAAAAACAGCCTTCATGACATCCATCCTCTGAACAAAAAGGAACTGCCCCTGGTAAGCTTTCCTTTACTGTAACAAGATAACCCAATACCTAACCTACTGCAACATGATTTTCAGGTTTTGAAGATCACGCAAACTATTCTGTTTTATTATATGATTCTAGCAGATAGCAAGGCAGTCCAAACCAGATTCAGTAACTTATACAGGGGGTCCTAATACAAGTAGTCCATCTTGGGTCCATGGCTTATTCTTACTGGTAACCACCAGCTCTGAAACTACCTCATCCCATAATGCAAAGCCACCTGGTAAAGCAACAATCCTAAACATATCATACTAACAGCCTCATAGTAGTTCATGTTCATCAAAGTGTTCCGAGTTAATAATAATGACATCTTGCAGCCAATCAATTCGAATCTACCATGAGCAGACCCGGAGATACGATTCTGATTCAAACAATTCAGAAACAACGAATTAGGGCTGGCCAATTATCCTCCATATTTAAATGGACTCACATGCTAAATCAAGGCTAGCTCGGGATCACCTTTACTTGAGAAAAGGTGGTCATTTAGATCTAAGAAAACTTGAAGATGACAAACTGAGGCCACTGAAGCTGATATGGAGTTAGGCAAACTCAAGAAAGAAAAACTGAACCTAGAACAAACCACAAATTTGAAAAAAAAAAAAAAAAAAAAGAAAGAAAAAGAAAAACCCACCTTGATGACCAGTGCTCAAAGCTATAACTTGGGCTAACCAAACCATGAAACAAAGATCATGTTGAATAACCCAATCGAAGTTCCAAAACCTTCTATCCCTATCAGCAAGTCCAAAATCCCTTAAGTGCATGGTTCATAAGACAACCCTGATATACGCCTCGTCATGAAAATGGTTCAATAATCAAGGACCTTCAACTTGCAAATATGAAGTGATTAGAAAGGAGACAAATGGCTGACCTGCCCCATTGAAGTTCAGCAAGGGGGATAAATTATGCTCTTTAAAGACAACTCAGGATATGATCTCTAGATCTTACAAGGACCTCAATCTAAGTCCAAACTCTGTATGGAAGCCTCAGTAAAAAGCAACCCTTTTAGAAAGACAACACCTCAACTTGGAAATTAATGAACAAGAAGCCCAGGACCAAGAGGATGACTCTTATTAAAACACAAATTGCATAGAATTCTAAGCTTGAGAATTGATTGAACAGAATCGATATGTTATGTGAGAGGCCAAGAAGTGTTTCATTCAAAACTCAGAAGTATGGCATTGTTTGGAATTCGGTCTAGAAAGCATATGAAATCCAAAGCTAAGAATTCAACTTAATCAAAAAACATGCAAATACAGTATCACCTTTGTTTATTTCCTTGTTCTTTATTTCTCTTTTTAACACATCATAAAATATAGTAGTTCCCAGACTGCATCCCAATTCCAAACTATCATTATCTGTATATTTGTCAGCTACAGAACAACCTTCCAAACTCAAGCTAAATTCTATACTAAACCATAGATATGCCAAAATGAAACTATACAGAGGTCACCTTCCCTTAGCCTATAATATCCCTGTCTAAGGTGCTTTCAATTGCTTAATTTATGCTTCAAGAAATAATAAAGGAGCAAGACGGTAGGAATTAACTAAAGAGAAGGATTTTACCTGACACTAGAAAATTTGTGTTCAAAGCCATAGCTTCCTGATGCCAATAATTTCTGAAAATCAGATTAGAATTGTCAAATTTAAGGTAGCCAACTTTGCTGTCAAATTAATTTAGATGTTAACTGATACAATAATACTTAGTTTCAACGAAAGGTATAAGGAAACCAATGGCATAATCCAAGGTACCATAATGAAAATACAAAATGGAAATTAAAAATGCTCTGAATGTTGACCAATTGAAAGTACAACTTAAAGTTCCAACTTGAAATAGACCAAAACCAATATGGTCAAAGTAGCATGTCCCTATCATTTGCACATGCGCGCAGATGATGAAATGTGGCATATTCTTGCAAACCTAATTTGAGTTCTTTTTTCAGTAAATAAACAAAATGGAAATTAAAAACTATCCACCTTAGTATCTGTAAACCCAATTTGAGTACATGCTGTGAAAATATCCAGCTGAAGGACAATGTCTAAGGACAAAACCTGAGATTCAAATCTGAAACCAAACTAACAACATAAGCCCAGGTTAACAATATGAATAATTGTCAACCTGTCAGGTGACTATGAATAATTGAATACTTCTACATGCAAGACAACTTATTTACTAATAGAAAAGATAGTATTCTTCATTTTTTACCAAAGCAAAGACCTTTTCTTGTTTTGGGGGTGTTAGAAATCTAAAACTTCAAAGGTCCAATAAGTCAATGGGTCAAAAGAATTCCAACTTGAACCATTTAGGAAACCTCTTCGCTTTTAAATTTACTTTTGCTAAAACACCCATGTCACCTGAACATACCATCTTCCTACTGTTTATGTATTATCTTGATATTGATATTTAAAGTTACCTAGATGCAATAAGTAAGATAACAATTTCCGTCAGTAGCTTTGGAACTGTTCTTTTTGGATAGTTTGTATTCTGAACTCCAAAATATGTCGGGGTGTTAGAAAATAAGCAGGTTTTAAATGTCTAGTATGTTTTAATCAATAACTAATTGCTTCATAATCTCCTTTGAATCTTATCACATATCATCTCAGAACGATGAATTGGTCAAGCTCTCTTCAAGAACATCATGAGAAGTTCAATCTGATTAAAAATCACAAATCAATTACATAAAGTCATCATTTAGCAAAAAGAGAAGGGGATATACCTTTGGATGGGTATTGCTCGAGATAGGAACTGATGTTGTTACAAGCCTCATGCCTTCGGGTTGAGTCTGGTCACCGGTGATTGAGAAGGCACTTCTTGGTTCAGTCAATCTTAGGAAGAAGATGGGTGAGGGCGGAGATGGAGTAGGGTTCATTCGTGGTATGCTGCAGAAGTAGGGTTCTCACACCGACCCATCAAGAAGAAGAACAGGTACGTCGCCCTCTGCTCTCATTTGAGTTCCGATACAGGTAAATCAACGCAGGTAAGTGACAAGACTATCGGCAGCCTTCAATGGTGTTTCCCTAATGCTAAAACCCTATTACATACCCAACAAAGTAATGCAAAGGTGTTGAGTTCGAATATGGCATGAGAGGAGAGAAAGAGAAGAGGAGAGGAAAGGAGGAAAAAAGAAGAAATGGGAGAGAAGAAAAAAGAAAGAGGAGGAAGAAAGTGAAAACTCGTTATGTGCGCAATGGTGTTTGGGCGGCAAACTAAAATCAACGACCGTTTTATACCCCTTGGCCATAAGTGAAATGGCAAAACTATAATTAAGAGGCATTAAAAACTGCCTCTAATGTTATCCAATAAGTCTGCCTCTTTTAGTATGTTATTGAGGCATTTTTCCCTTACTGCCTCTGGCCAAAATAAGAATTCTAATAATGACTCTAGAACATTCAAACATCATATAATAATTATTACTCTATTTCAATTTTATAATTATAATTTTTAATTTTTATTATTTTTTTGAAATTTTTATTAATTTAGTATTTTTATATAAATAATAATTACTTTTTAAATAATAAATATGTTTTTATTTTAATATATAATTGTAATATAAAACGTATAAATCATTTAAGATAGATGAAATAAATTATTTATAATTTTCAAATTTTGTAATTTTTTTGGGGGAAAATTAAATCTTAAATCATTTATTTCAGTTTTTATAATTATAATTTTCTTTTTTTATTTAGTGTTTTTATATAATAACTCTATTTTTTCAAATATTAACTATGTTTTCATTTTTAGAATATAAACTATATGCAAAATAATATATATATATATATATATATATATATATATATAAATCATTTAAGGTAGATGAAATATATTATTTTTATAATTTTTAGTTTTTATTATTTTTTTTAAGTTAAATCTTAAATTATTTATTTCAGTTTTTATAATTATATATTTTAAATTTTATTAAAGATGAAAAACAATCCAAAAACAGTCAATATACAATTTTGTCAAACCAGACACAGATACACCCCATATTAAGAGTATTATACGAAACTTTAATCCTTGATCTAAAGTACACACTTATACACGCAAATGTTTAGTATACGTTAAGATAAAACAAAATATTCTCTCTAATAAGGTTGGTTAATTCATTAATTTCATCGGTTGGTTGGTTTATTAATTTCATCCGTTAACTTGGTTAGTTGCTTTTCACCAATTCCTCCAATTTTAATTCAAATATGATTTGTTTAAATTAGATTTTGATATAATTTAATCTTAGGGTAAAATACAAAAACCTCTCCTAAAATTTTTAATAATTATAAAAATCTCCCTTATAATTTCATTTTAGCAAAAACCTCCCTTAAATTTTTAAATAATTAGACAAAAATCTTGCTTCCGTCGATAACCTAGACGGAAAACATCACTATTTACGAAATTACTCATCCACATTTACGAAATTACCCTTATCACACACCCAAATTGGGGGAAAATCGAAGCTTGTTTGTATCACACACCCAAATCCTTTGCGCCTTCTTTCTTTTCTTCGAGTAACGTTAAAACATCAATCTCTGAACATGGTAATAAACCAATGTGATTGACAACGCTATTAACATTCCAAACATCACCCTAAGATTTAAACGTTGAGCAACATCAATTTCTGAACACGGTAAATTAACAACATATCAAATCTGAACTTAGCTCTTTATTGCCAGATGAACGTTATACTCTTTGGCGAAGACAAAAGGGACGATCCCTTGAGGGAGCTCGACATGTAAAATTGCGATGTGGAGGAGATGGCCTCGTAAGCCAATAGCAATGGAAGCCGCAACCATTATTGTTCGGCCCGTTAGAAAACGCATGACCATGATGAACGCTGCAACCAAGTTCCCACATGCCGGAGCACCATAACTAAACCGGTGCAGTTTCGGTCATGGAAACCTTCTTCCGATAACTGAATCGGTGCATTTTCAGTCATGGAGCCGATCACACAAGACCAGGAGGACCACAAGAAACGTGACCGCTGGTCCCACAAATCGGTCAATGGACCTGGGATAAAAATGTCACAGGCTATTGTCATCCAAGGAAGTCGTCGCTTGCGGTAAATGACTAATCCCATCAAGCCTCAGTCAGCTATTTGTTCAATCTTCTTTTTGTTGGAATTTTAATCTCATAATAGATTAAATCCAATTGATTTGATTGGTCAATTACATGAGAAATTGCACTTGCACACTTGATTGAAAAATCAGTTTTTCTTTTATAAAAATTCAGTTTTGAACTTGTCCCACATTGGAAAATTATAAGTTTTGTTTTCAATATTTCAATAGGAGTTGATTTACACTCCTTAGAAAGTATGGGGATTCAATATCCCGCAACGCGTGTGCATGTGTGCGCGCGCGTGTGTGCAGCGCAATGAGGCGCTTTAGAGGTGCATTTTGCTCGCACTTCACGATTCGATCGAGCATGATCAAGAGGCACAAATCAAAGTTAACAGTCACTAACTGTTAACTATGACTGTTCAATATGCATTTTCTAAACCAGCACCTACATTTTCCTCATACCTCTTCACAAATTATTTAAGGAGCATGAATCAGACTCCAAAACACACAATTTCGAAATTCATTATCTCTCTCTCTGTCCGGTCTGCTACAGTCTCACAGAAGGTTTCTTTGGAGATTCTTCAACTTTGTTAATTGCAGATTCTTGCCCAAGGCTCTGTTGTATCCTATGAACGAATTTGTCTGTAACCCAACAGCAAACTCAATGCAACTGAGTGGTGGCAAATAATGTTCTAAAGACAGTGTCTTCAGACGCGCCTCAGAGCTTCTCCTCCAAAGTTACAGTGACCCCATCTCCAACAATTTTAGAACATTATTCTGCAATGGAGGCGGAAGCAAACATGACTTCGATTAAGATGATGAACCAAGATCTTTTTCGACTAGACCGGTTCGATGGAGCAAATTTCAGCCGATGGCAAGACAATATGATATTTTTTCTGACCACACTGAAACTATACTATCAGTTGGACCTGAATCTGCAATTACTTCATGAACCCACTGACAAAGACTCAGAAAAACTAAAGAAGGAAAGAGCAAAACGAGAAGATGACTCACTTCAGTGCCAAGGACATACTGAATGCTTTATCAGACCAACTCTACAACTTCTACAAGGAACTTACATCTCCAAAATAAATCTAGAAAGCCCTGGAATTTAAATACAAGGTGCAAGAAGCAGGAACGAATAAGTATCTTATTGCAAAATACTTTGACTTCACCATGAACGACCATAAATCCATATTGGAGCAAGTTCATGAACTACAGGTGATAGTCAACAAAATTTGATCCCTTAACATCATCCTTCCTGAATCTTTCCAAGTGGGAGCAATCATTGCCAAACTTCCACCCTCTTGGAATGATTACAGGAAGAAGCTTCTGCACAAGGCTGAAGAACTTACCTTGGAGCAAATTCAGCAACATCTTCGTATTGAAGAAGAGTCTCGGTTTAGAGATAGTAGGGACAAGACCATGGCCGGTATACTGAACTCTAAGGTCAATTTTGTGGAAAATGGATCAAAGAAGACTAACCCTACATTACAAGTAAAGAAGAAGGATGGGAACTTTAAGAAGAGCAACAATAAGAATGGATCATGCTATGTTTGTAGAAAGAATGGGCATTATGCCTGAGTTTATCGACATCGGAAAGACGAACAAAGTCTACAAACATGATAGAAGACAATCTCGTGGCCATGATTACTGAAGTCAACATAGCAGAATCGTCTTTTGGATGGTGGTTTGATTTAGGTGCCACAGTCCATGTTTGCAAGGACAGGTCCTTGTTCAAGACATATGAAGAAATAACTGATGAACATGAGGTACAGATGGAAAACCAAACATGTGCCAAAGTTGCTAGTAGAGGTAGCGTAGAGTTGAACTTTGCCTCCTGAATGTTCTCTATGTTCCCAACATTAGAAAGAACTCGGTCTCAGTAAATCTTGTTTGTAAGAGGGGATTCAAAGTTGTTTTTGAATCCGACAAACTAATCCTATCCAAGAATGTGATGTTTGTTGGAAAGTGATATGGTTGTAATGGTATGTTCAAATTAAGTATTAATGAAGGAAAAGTTTTTGTTTATATTGTTGATTCTTTCTCTTTGTAGCATGATATATTAGCACACTTGAATTTTAAATCCATAAAGAACATGAGCAAACTTGGTATAATTGCTTACAGTAATGAATCAACTGAAAAATGTAAAATATGTGTAAAATCTAAAATGGCTAAGAAACATTTCCTTAGTGTTGAGAGAAATTCTCAACTTATAGAACTAATCCATTCTGACATCTATGAACTCAATGATGTATTAACTAGAGGAGGTAAGAGATACTTTATAACATTTATAGATGACTTTTCTAAGTACACATATGTCTACCTTATGAGAACTAAGGATGGAGCATTTGACATGTTTAAACTATATAAGACTGAAGTTGAAAATCAACTAGAAAAGAAAACTAAAATCCTTAGAAGTGATAGGGGTGCTGAATACTTTAAAACTGAGTTTATTCTTTCTTTGAAAAGTTTAGAATAATACATCAGTGTTCTGCTCCCTATACCTCTTAATAGAATGGCCTAGCTGAAAGGAAAAATAAAACATTTATAGAAATGATAAACTGGATGTTGTTAAAAGATAATGCACCCTTAAACTTGGGGGAAGCACTCCTCACAGCCTGTCATTTACATAACATAATTGTTTTTAGAGTTAATAACAAATATCCATATGAATTATGGACAGAAAGATAGCCTAATTTAGCATATCTAAAAGTGTGGGGGTGCTTTGTATATTATAGAGTTCTAGATCCTAAAAGAACCAAATTATGACTCAGATCTATGAAAAGTATGTTTGTTGGATATGCAGAACATAGCAAGGCCTATAGGCTTCTAGACTTATAGTCCAACATAATAATTGAAACTAGAGATGTTGAATTCTTTGAAAATAAACTATGTTCTGAATCTACAGAAAATGAATCCACAGAAAATGGCAGAGAAACTCATATCTCAATACCTGTTGATAATAATGAGACTGAAAGAAAAAATGACACAACTGTAACACCTACAATAGGATTTAGAAGAAGTCAAAGACAAAGAAAGGTTCAGATTTTATCTCTACTCAGTCAATTGTATTTTTGGTTGAGGCTGATAGAGAGAAGATTTTAAATAAAATACATATTGTCCTAAACATTGAAAATGATCCAAAAACCTATAGTGAGGCTATGATCTCTAGAGATGCTGTCTTTTGGAAGGAAACTATATATGATGAAATAGATTCAATAATGTCAAATAACACATGGGTACTAGTAGATCTGCCCTCGGGATCAAAACCAATAAAATGTAAATGGGTGTTTAAAAGAAAATACAACACTGATGGAACTGTACAAACTTTTAAGGGTAGATTGGTAGCCAAATGATTTAGTCAAAAGGAAGGGATTGATTAATTTGACACCTATGCACTAGTGGCTAGAACAACTTCTATTAGAACACTCATAGTATTAGCATCCATTTATCACTAATATGTTCATCAAATGGATGTTAAAACCACTTTCTTAAATGGTGATTTAAATGAAGATGTTTATATGGAACGACTAGAATGATTTGTTCTTCTTGGAAACGAGAAGAAAGTCTGTAAACTAGTTAAATCACTATATGGATTAAAACAAGCACCTAAACAATGGCATGAGAAATTTGATTCTTACATCCTATCTTTTGGTTTTAAATATAATAATGCTGATAGATGCATCTACTCAAAATTCACTAAAAATTATAGAGTAATAGTATGTCTTTATGTTGATGATATGCTTATTGTGGGTACAAATATGGTTGGCATAAATGAAACTAAAAACTACTTTTCCTTAGTTTTCAAGATGAAAGATTTAGGAGAAATAGATACCGTCTTAGGAATAAAAGTTAAAAAGCATAATAGGGGCTATGCATTAAGCCAATCACATTATATTGAGAAAGTATTTGAGAAATTTAAGCATTTAGGGTTTAAAGAATATAGCACGCCATATGATTCTAGTATAAAGCTAGTATAAAATACTGGTAGAGCAATTGCACAACTTGAATATGCTAGTGCAGTAGGAAGCTTGATGTATGCTATGCTTTGTACCATACCTGATATTGCATTTGTAGTAAGTAAACTCAGTCGGTTTACAAGTAATCCCGGTGCAGAGTACTAGAAGGCAATTGGGAAAGTTCTTGGGTATCTCAAGAGAACCTTAGAACTTGGCTTGTTTTATTATGATTATCCAGCTGTACTAGAAGGGTACACCGATGCAAGTTGGATTACCGGTAATGGAGATAACAAGTCCACATCTGGATAGATTTTCGTCCTTGGTGGGGGGTGCAATCTCTTGGGCATCCAAGAGATAAACTTGTATATCTCACTTGACCATAGAATCCGAATTCATAGCCTTAATGGCTGCTGGAAAAGAGGTTGAATGGATTAGGAATTTATTATTGGATATAAAACTTTGGCCTAGTCCTATGCCTCAAATTTCCATTTACTGTGATAGTGAGGCAACTCTGTCAGGAGCCTATAGTGGTACCTACAATGGTAAGTTCAGACATATAAGTCTGAGACATGAATTTGTTAGACAACTGATTCAAGATTGAGTCATAATTATAATCTATGTTAGGTCAAGTAAAAACTTGGCTAATCCTCTTACCAAGGGCTTGGCCAGAGAACTTGTAAGAATGACAACCAAAGAGATGGGATTAAAACCTTTTACTTAGTCAGTTGTAATGGTAACCCAACCTGAACTGAAAAACAATCAGTATTGGGTTTAATGGGTAACAACAAGTTACAGCAATGTAATTGTTAGCACTGATATTGAGAATTTTCCCATCACAACATAAACAGTGATGTCCATTATGATGAGAGGTTGAGATAAACTCTTAATGAAGTTCTGAAATGTGTCAAATAACGGAGCACATAGTTGAACTTTACCTGTGTGAACATAGAAGTAGTGCCACTTCTCATGAGATTTTGGGTTTGCCTGTTTGAACATAGAACTTTACCTGTGTGAACATAGAAGTTGTGTCAAATAACGGAGCACATAGTGAAACCAGGAAGAAGCACATAGTCATAACAGTGCTGAGCAAAACTTAAAACTCTTGTAGAGACTGGACATTTTTGTGTGTATAGGTGTCTCCGGTCTGTCTTGAGAGTAATTGGTTTAAGGTCTTACCACTAATAACTTTGACAAAGCTCTGAGATAACTACACTAACAAGATGTTTAAGTTGATAAACACATTTTGTATGCATAACTGTGTCATAGTAGTTTGGATTGAGAAAGAACTATGTAATTAATCAATCAATGTGGGGGATTATTGGATTTTTAATCTCATAAAAGATTGAATCCAATGAGTTTGATTAGTCAATTACATGAGAAATTGCACATGCAATCAGTTTTTCTTTTACAAAAACCCAGTTTTGAACTTGTCCTACATTGGAAAATTATAAGTTTTGTTTTCAGTATTTCAATAGGAGCTGATTTACACTCCTTAGAATTAGTAGAGGAGAATATGGGGATTCGATACCGCGCAACGCGTGTGTGACGCAATGAGGCGCTTTAGAGGCGCACTTCACGATTCGCTTGGGTGCGATCAAGAGGCACAATTCAAAGTTAACAGGCACTAACTGTTAACTACTTTTTAAATAGCCACAATGTTTGAAATTGTGATTGTTCAAGGTGTCTTCTCTAAACCAGCACTTACCTTTTTCTCATACCTCTTCACAAATTATTTAAGGAGCATGAATTAGACTCCAAAACACACACTTTTGAAATTCACTATCTCTCTCTTTCTCAGTCCGGTCTGCTATAATCTTACAGAAGGTTTCTTTGGAGACTCTTCAACTTTGCTGGTTGTAGATTCTCGCCCAAAGCTCTATTGTATCCTGGGAACAAATTTGCTTGTAACCCAACAACAAACTCAATACAACTGAGTGGGGACAAATAACATTCTAAAGATAGAGTCTTCAGACGCGCCTCAGAGCTTCTCCTCCAAAGTTACAGTGACTTCATCTTCTCTAACACTTGTAGCTAGAAAAGATCATTAACCATGGCTCATAAATTGGATGGCCATGTTCTCTTTGCCGATATTTGAGCACAGGGGACCGTTAATAAGTTATTAACGCCGGTCATTCGTATCCGGCCAACGCTTAGGCTAACTCTAACACTGTAATATAACTAACTGTCTATACAAAAGTACATACACATCAGTTTCATTGATTGAACTCACCTAACCAGAACATGGCCTTTAGACCGACGTCAGAGAGTATAGAGATTGATCCCTTTATTATTTGCAACATCGACACGTCCCACTTGCATTAACGAAAAAGATATACTCCATTAGCTAAAAATTCAACAAGCATAACGACAAATAGTTAGATAATGGATGCTTCGTGGGAAAAATCAGTTTTTCTTCGCCGAGAAGTTCACCGGAAATAACACCGAGGAGGCTGAATACGTTTTTGTACCATGCTACTTTACAAAATCTTTAAATGACGCCTCAGGGGTAATTTTGTAAGTATAAACGTTTTTTGTCTGGATTATTGAGTTTTTTATAATTGTTATAAACTTTATCTAATGATTTATAGAGTTTCCTCTTTTATATTTAATTTTGTATATTTATACAAATTTATTGAATATCTATTGAATCAAATCCATGTCCTGGGTCATTGTCACATTGAATTCAAATCGGAATATACAAATTCGATTAGATCCATTTTTCTCTTTAAGATTATTCAATTGATCTCAGACATCCAGACAAAGCACAAATATTTCAGACACCATCATATTCTCTACGATGGTTGTCCCGATAGTGTCCACCCTGATATGTACCTTTTCATAAAATAATAGGAGAGATAATTTTCAATTACATAGTTTTTGGGTGGGAGAGAAGTAGGAATGGCAATGGGGCAGGGCGGGGACGGGGAGTCTCTTCCCATCTCCGTCTCCGTGAAAATTCTCATCCCCGCTAACGGGGATAAGGTTATCCCCATTCGCACGGGGATCTTCATCTCTACGGGATTCTCATTCTCCATAATTTTTTTATAATGTTAATAATTTTATTTTTATTCTTTTATTTTATTTAAAAAATAAAAATAAAATAATTAAAATTTGTAAATCTATTAAAAAAGATTCAAACATATTCAATCATATTTTTAAAACATTAATATATAAATATATGTGTACATATATAACGTATACATGCATATATACATATATATTAGTGGGGATCTTATGGGCGGGGATCGGGGTCCCCACGGGGCGGGGAGTGCTCTCCCCATCCCCGCCTCAGCCCTGCTAATGGGGATGAAAATTTTCTCATTCCCGTCCCCGTGGTGGGGGGGGGGAATTATCCCCATCCCCGCCCCATTCGGAACGGATTTCAACGAAGATCGGGGAAATGGAAAAAATTGCCATCCCTAAAGAAAAGTAGTAAAAATAATAAAGAATTTTAAAAAGAAAAAAAGCATAATGGGCCGTGGGTGAAATAGCTACATCGGGCTTGGGTTAGGATTTAGGCCCATTAAACATTTAACAAATTCCCAACTCAACAAGATGAGCACCAAAATATTTTGTATACACATATACACTCTACAGCTGCACACTGGGAATAGAGAGAGCACTCACCCAACCAGTAAATTTCACGTGTCAACCAAATTATACAATTTTTTGTTTTGAAAAAAATTATAAAGAATCAGAGGGAGAGACATTCTCCCTGCTATAATATATAGTGCAAATATGATTCTGTGTTAGCCACTTAGCCTGGAAATTAGAAATTGGCGTTCACACAATTTTAATAAGGCCCAGCCCATAGAGGTATCATTTGCTTGTTGATATCAGTAGTTAGTGGCAGTTGGTGTAATTGACCGGGTAAGGCCATTCTAACTCGAAGCCTTGTTCAACTCCAATCCTTGTAACAAATGGCTTGCCCCAATTAGAATTTGGGCCTAATGCTGTGTTTGGAAATAATACAAATAAGTGTGAATGCAAATATGTAGAGTGTAAAATGGTTCATATAAATTGTAAAATTGAATAAGTTTTGTACCGATAAATTTATCTTCTTACTAAACAGTTATTTTAGACATAATAGATGCAAACATTAATTCCAATAAAGCATATGTTTTTTTTTTATCAAAAGTCCACTTGAATGCAAATTTAATTCTTTTTTATTGATGTACTTTTACATCTTATTATCAATGTAAAGATGCATTGGTTTGTCATTTTGTCAATGCATAAATGTAATGTTGCCAAACACAGGCAAAAGTGAACTAGAGTGCAAATTGTTGACGATCGATTTGTGATCACTCGGCTGCACCATAAGGGCAAATGCGATTTTAAGGAGGATGACCAAGTGGCACGACTCAACCCTCCTTCTTCTTGCAATTCTCAGTTTCAAGATTCTGCATCATCAATATCTCTACAAGTTTGGTTTGTAAAGCGAATACTGATAAGTTCCATTCTGCCTTATTTACTATTTTTACAACACAAATTTACCATGAACCTGGATTTACACTCCATTTGCATTGTTTTCCAAATGTAGCCTAACTGGAAACGATGCAAATGGAGTGTAAATCCCGATTCAGGGTAAATTTGAATTATGGTTCACTTTTGCATGTGTTTGGCAATAATACATTTATGCGTTGACAAATGACAGATCAATGCATATTTACATTGATAATAAGATGTTTTGGCTCCATTTGTTTGCGATACAAATGCCGAACCAAGGAATTTATGTATCTCGGTTCGCATTTGCGAGCATTTGTTTGATACGTAAAAAAGTAATGATTATCAAAGTAAAAATGTATTTTTTGGCACTTTTGTACTCTGAAAAGAAAGCATTATAGTACCTATTTGTTGGATACAATTTTGTGTTGTTTTAATAATTAATTTTTTGACCAAAATTAAGGCATTGGAGCATAAGATAGTTGGAGCATATAATGATGAGCCCACACTTTTGCACCGAATTCAACCAAACAAGATGAATGCAAACACAGTTTAAAATGTAAACTGTCTTTGCTTTCATGAATCGAAAAATGGGTAAATATGTAGTGTACATATTTTTTATTGCATTGCAACTAAACACAGCCAAAAGTATATCAATAAAAAAGGCATAAATTTGCATTCAAGTGAGCTTTTGATAAAAAAAAAAATATATGCTTTATTGGAATTCATATTTCCATCCATTACAGCTAAAAATTTATTTGGTAAAAAAATAAATTTATCAGTGCAAAACTAATCTAATTTTACAATTTATATGAACCATTTTATACTCTACATATTTGCATTCACACTTATTTGCATCATTTCCAAAAGCAGCCTAAAGGTCCAATTATACATAGTAATGTTAACCTAAACCATTGTGTGCAGACTCCGGTCTGGAGGAGACCGGATTCAGTATTCACAAAATTTGTGTGTTCACGACACTTACTGCTGTGTATTACGAACATCTCTGTATTTATATTTTTTCATTCATGGGGAGATATTATAAATGCACGGTGATAAATGTTGTGAGTACAAATATTGTGAGGACTGATCAATCCGAATTCAGTTTAGAGAGAGAGAGAGTTGTTGAAGTTCAATATGAATGCAATTCAGAAGTGGGAATCGGTATTACTACCGGGCCTTCCAATCCGACGACTCAAAACATGTTCACAGTATGTACTAAATATTCCCCATGCAAATGTTTTCACACCTGAGGGACTCAAATGGCTACTAATGACTTGTTGATCCGAATCCAATCAGGATTAGCAGGCTTTGGCTTTAGTTGAACATTTGAACAGGACCAAAGCTCTTTTCTGAAGTTATTATCATCTATCTTTTGTTTTTTTCTTTTCTGAGTTAGTCAAGTCAAAAATATTAAGCCTGAAAAAATCGTCTAAAGGTCGAAGCCAAAGTCAGCCAATTTCAGCTATTTGGGTTTGGATCCAAACAACCTTAGCCAAACATAACAGAATTCAGTCTGCATGCTAGTTCAAGTGGGGACATGGGTTGGTTTGAGTCCCATTCCTAGTCATAGAGAACAAATGAATTATTGGATGTGTTAAGTTCAAATTAAGGAAACGAAAAATATATTTCAATATATTTCTTTCTTTTTCTATCTATCTATCTATATATATATATTATAAAAATGCAAAAACTGACCCCAACTCAACCATGTTTAGTCTAAGCCCAACCCAATTAGACTGGGCCAAGTTGTGACTCGAAGCCCCTACTCTAGTACTATTCTGAGTTAGAAATGGATTTTGTGACTAATATCTTTTATTCCTCTTCCCTAATTATACAATGCTAATTAAACCTGCAATCTTGCAGATGTTTTAAAGAAAAAAGAAACTATTACTTGATGGGTTGGGACCAGGTCCGGAGTATAGGCATTTCTCACCCAACCAAATGAAATATAGTTTATTAAAATTAGGGCTGGGAAACGGGTCAGATCTAGAGTGAATTTAGTAAAAAAAAATGTAGGTCAGCATCCGGACAATGGATGCCAAAACCTCACCAAAGTGTTCATGTGGTAGCATGTCATGTATGGCAATTGGTAGGGTAGGACCGCTCGTTTCCAAACTCGGGCAAAAAAAACACAGGGGCTGAACCGCTCCTTTTTCAAAGCTTTTATGTAGTGGGAGTGGGACTAGTGTCGCTGCTGAGATCAGCGCGTAAACAACACACTGCAATCTGCAAAATGGGAAGGGAATTCAATTCACTCTCCACTTCTGTAGGGCAAGGTCACCACTCGGGATCTACAAACCTGAACGTAATCTTATTGTCACCGATGGCCATCAATCAGCTCAGTAGCTATCAATTATCACATCCTAGACTACAAACCCCTAACCTCTAGAGCTAGAGTTAGAGTCTCGGTCTAGACTGGGCGTGGAGGTGTCAGCTTTTCTCTCCCTTGCCAGGCCTAGTGGGTGGGGCCACCTGGAGCTTTTACTTGATGTGTGACTACCATACGCATACACAGAGATTACCTATTGTAGTGTATTACTTGCACTTTACACACCCAAAGGCCACAACTCTATCCATTCGAGGACACTGTCGGCATTTCGGAATAAGAGATGGTACTTTGGTAATTATGAGTGGATGGGAGTTGGGACTTTGGGAAGAAGATTTTCAGATCCCCATCAGGCCATCACCCATGTGCGGAGAAAGACTGATGAGTGAAGAGACATCATCTTTTTTATCTCATCTCATCACCTACGCCTCCGAATGAAATTGAAAACAACTCCCGATTGCAAAAGACGAATAAAAAAGTTGAGTCGTACGTGCGACCACTATGAAGGCGGCACTGTCACGTGTGTACGGTGGACGTCCACCACGTGAGCTACTATCAAAACTCAAAAGTTGGTCTCACCCCCGCCCCCCTCCCCACGTGGGGCCCATCTTTTCCACTCTCGTCGCTGTCACGCCAATTGGGGAAAGCATGTTGCCGTTGTGTCACCTTTACAAGATCGACACGTGTTCTGAAAGTGTAGTACAGGCACTCTCCAAACGAGGGAAAAAGAAAGAGAACTGACCTAATCTTCTAGATAAGAAAAGGACCGCCGCCCCGGCTGGACCTGGACCCATTTGTTAGGTTAATAAATCCAGAATTAAAGATAAGGGTAGTGTAGCTTTTTTTTTTTTTCAATTTGGATCCGGGCCGGTCTAATTAGTAGGTTGTCTCATGGGTGGAGCAGACCACATCCATATTAGCTTGGGTTAAAACGTAATGACCCGAACCTAGAAAGCGAAAAATGGATCTGTAGTTTCACGAAGTAAAAAATTTTTGCGAACGATTTGTACGACAAAGCCTTGGCAGGCTTGCAGCCTACAAGAATGGCTTTATGTGAATTCGCTTAGAGAAGTAGAGAGGTAAGTTTTTTTTTTTTGTTTTATTTTCTAGAGAAGTAAGTTTAAGTAGAACAATAACCATGACCTGGGTACAAGGAGAATGCACAATTCAGCAACTATAAGAGAGACAATATAAAAGATTAAATTGAGTAGTTAAACTCTGAGTAAAACTGAATACAAACCAAAAACACTAGAACTCAAGTGCGTATTGATGAAAGAAGATTTAGCCCGACCTCACAGTTATGCAACACGTGGCAAAAACAACAGCTCCGCAAAAAAGCAAGCCTAAGGCGTGAACATCAAGGGGAGACACCAGTGGATCGAACTGGCCTACCTTCAGTTCGGGATATATCTCGCCGAACTGGCCAACCTTATAACAGTTCGGGATATACCTCGCCGAACTGGCCAACCTTGTAACAGTTCGGGATACACCTCGCCAAACTGACCTGCCCAATAGATACCTCCGAACTCAAGACTTCGCCTTGCTCACCACTCCGCATCACCTTTTGGGCACCAAAACCAAACAAGTCGTACCATGCCTGACACTGAGGAAGTCCGTGCCCGAGGGCGCCGCACCTGACTAACATGGGATCTGGCGCATGGCGGCCGCACTCTAAACGGCCACGTGCCACCGCCATCTCCAATTAGAGAGACGGTTAGGCAATGATGGTTCTGTCCCAGTAGAAAGGACGACGGCTGAATTGACAAATGCAAGGGTAATCATACCCGACCTGACAAGGGCCTCAGAGCGAGTGCGCGAAGTGATTATAAGAGCCCCCTGCCCCCAACAAACAAGGTATGCAAACTTTGCGCTATCTGGTTTTATCTTGCCTTTGAAGGATTCTAACTTAAGCTTCGGAGCCGTTACACCATGTTCCCCCCGGAGCTTCCTCATCTCCTCTGTTTCAGGTTCCCTGCTATTCAGTTCAGAAGCAAGGTCGTTGATAGCTAAGACCGGCCGGATCGCGCATCATCAATTGGCGTCGTCTGTGGAACGCTTCAAAAAGCCTCCCTCCAAACTTCCATAACCCCTTTTCTTCAAAAAACCCAACACTCATGGCCTCCTCTAGCAACGCCGTACGTGGCATGGAAACAAACACCATCGGGGAACAACTTCAAGTCCCCGTGGTGTGCGTTGGACAGTTCACCATCCCCCTTTCGATGGATGGGATCCCAAGCTTGAATTAGCCACAAGCAGTGGCGCCCGTAAACCTTCCTGCCACAAGCATCCCCTTTCCTCCCCCTATTGAGACAACCCTTACTGAAACAACTACCGTCCCCCTGGCAGCCAACCAAAACCGGTTGGACGACCTGATGCAGTGCATGCGGGCAATGCAAACCCAAATGCAACAGTTCCAGCAGCACCAGCTTCACCAGCACCAAGTGCTGCACAACATCTCCAAGTCACTATCAACAGCAGTTCCCCCAACTGCCACTGAACCAACCACTACTTCCACCTCGCCACCCCGCTCCGAGGCCGGTCAAGGCCTCCCCGCAAGATGGACGCCCCCACCAAGGAAAGGCCTCCCGGCCCCAGAACCCCCCTAACAGCCAGGTCTTGTCCCCATGCCGAAGAGAGAAAAAAATCATCCCCGCCTCACAGCTCGCAGGCGGGTCGGGAACCACGCCCGCGAGATCAGCACCTCGGCGCTCCAAACCCGAGTTCCCGCTCACGGAAAACCGATTCGGCGCCCTGGTGGCAGACTACCAGCATTCCGGGCCCATCGAGCTTGGCAACATGGAGGCCAGCAGCGCCAGTACAAGGCCCACTCAACAACGAAGGCGTCGGCGAAGTCGCCGAACCGCCACCCGTGTCTTGTCCGAGCTCAGAGGCAAAGAAGAGACGAGCTCGGATGAGGTAGGAGCTGCCCCGATTCTCTCGGTTCCTTCCCCCCTCGCATCAGAACTCCTGGCGGTCCCCTTACCCAGAAATTTCAAGCTCCCACCTCTGGACAAGTACGACGGGTCCTTCGACCCCAACGACCACGTTGACGCTTTCCAGTCCCAAATGCACCTCGCCAGGGCCAGCGAATCGTGCATGTGCATGGCCTTCACCACCACCCTCAGGGGGGTAGCCCGCACTTGGTAAAGGAACCTGGCCCCCGGGTCGATAAAGTGTTGGGCCCAGTTCGTGCAGGTCTTCACCGCACACTTTGTCACCAGCAAACGGTGCCCCAGAACAGAGGAAAGCATCTTCGGAGTAGTCCAAAGGGAAGGAGAATCCATCCGGGGCTACATCAAGCGATTCAATGAAGCATGCTTGCAGATACCGCGGTGCAGCTCGCGGCGGCCAAAAGAGGGGTAACGCACAAAGAATTCAAATGGCACATAGTAGCTAACTAGGCCGCAACCATGGCCGAATTCCTCAAGCTCGCGGACAAGTTCATGAAGACAGAGGAAGAAATCAACCAACGAACCGAAGGCGGGGATGAGAAAAGAAAGAGGGAAGGCGAGCTCTCCAACGCAGTAGACAGGAAAAACCCGACCCGGGAGCCGAAGCCGAACCAGTCGTTCCGAGCTCCCCTAGCAGTTCGGACGGATTACACGCCGTTAAACACAAGGCGGACCGAGATCTTAATGACGATCAAGGACGCCCCATACGTGAAGTGGCCACCTCGCCTAAAGGGAAATCCGAATGAGAGAAATAAGAATTTGTATTGTAGTTTCTTTAGAGACCATGGTCATAGTACCGAGCAATGTAATAATCTCTGGGACGAGATAGAGGGGCTCATCCGTCGCGGATACTTGAGAAACTTTGTACAGCACAACAATAATAACAATAAGGCAGGTCGGCAAGGGGAGCACGAAAAGGATGACCCGAGTCTAGCAGCAGACTTGCCGAACTGTTGCAGTGACAGCCTCCCGAAGAGAGGCCAGTTCGGGGAACCATCCGTGTAATTGTGGGAGGTTCAGTGGTAGCAGGGTGTAACTCGGCAGTGGCCCAGACTTCAGTTCGCGAAGCGGCCCTCGAGGAACGGAATCCCCCAAAGAAACCAAAGACCGAAGAACCAATCTCCTTCACGGAGGACGACGTGCAAGGGGTCCGCTACCCCCATGATGACGCGCTTGTCATTAAACTAAGGATCAGCGACTTCGAGGTCAGACGCGTACTCGTAGATTCAGGCAGCTCAGCGGACATCCTCTTTAAATCAGCATTTGACCAGCTACAGTTATAGAGGAGCGAGCTGAAGCCCACGAACACTCCCCTGGTGGGTTTCAGCAGAGAGGAAGTCAGGCCCCTCGGAAAAATAATAGTACCTGTGGAAGTCGGCACATGGCCTTGTGCGGTCCATGTGTGGTCAGACTCAACCATGATTTTCTGGTGGTCGCGACCCCCTCCCAATACAATGCCATAATAGGGTGGCCGATCACGCATATCCTACAGGCGGTGGTCTCCACCTACTATTTGGCCATGAAGTTCCCTACGGACTTCGGTGTGGGGGTAGCGCGGGGCGACCAGCTCGAGTGCCGCAAGTGTTATGTTGCCGTCCTAAAGGGAAAAACCAAGGCGGCCGACGACCTCGAACTAGAGCGGCCTGCAGAGCAAGGTGAGGAACGAGCTTCACCCACAAAGGAAACAATCGCAATTCCGACTTCGGCTACGGACCCAGTTCGCACACTTCAGATCGGAGCTTCCATCGAGGAACCCCTACGAACCGAACTGGTGAGTTTTTTACTTCAAAATTTAGATATTTTTGCCTGGTCCGCAGCTGACATGCCCGGCATTAGCCCCGGCCTGATAACTCACAAACTTAATACTGACCTTGTAGTCAGACCCGTTAGGCAGAAGAAACGCAACTTAGCCCTAGAACGCTGGAGGGCGGTCGACAAGGAGGTTGAGAAGCTCCTCGCAGCAAACTTCATAAGGGAAGTCCATTACCCGAGCTGGGTGGCCAACCCGGTGCTGGTAAAAAAGGCGAACGGCAAGTGGCGCATGTGCGTCGACTACACCGACCTGAACCGAGCTTGCCCGAAAGATTGCTTCCCCCTCCCCAGAATTGACCGCCTAGTGGACGCGACCTCGGGACATGAGTTGCTAAGCTTCCTAGACGCCTACTCGGCATATAACCAAATCCGAATGGACCAATCCGATGAGGAAAAAACCATCTTCATAACCGAGTTTGGCCTATATTGCTACAAGGTCATGCCCTTCGGATTAAAAAATGCCGGGGCGACCTTCCAAAGACTTGTAAATAGGCTGTTTCGGCCCCTGATCGGCATGAAGATAGAGTGCTCTGTAGACGACATGGTCGTCAAGACACAGTTTTCACAAGAATTAATACAAGACTTAGATTCTATCTTCCAAATCCTGCGTCAGTTTAGCATGAAATTGAACCCCAACAAATGTGTCTTCGGCGTCACCTCGGGCAAATTCCTAGGCTACATTGTCAATCGGCGCGGTATTGAGGCCAACCCGGACAAGATAAAAGCCATTCTAGATATGAGACCACATCGAAAAGTAAAAGAAGTTCAGAGGCTAAACGGCCACATAGCAGCTCTAAGCCGCTTCATGTCCAAATCAGCAGACCGCTGCCTACCTTTCTTCAAAGCAATCAAAGGCAAAGGGTTCGAGTGGACCCAGGACTGCCAGCTCGCGTTTGACGAGCTAAAAGGTTACCTCGCTAGTTTGCCGACCTTAGCCCAGCCCGAGGAGGGCGAGGTCTTAGAACTGTACCTCTCGGCAAGCGACGAGGTGGTCAGTTCGGTACAAATAAAAGAAACAGACCGGGTCCAGCGACCCATCTATTATGTTAGTAAAATTTTACAGGGAGCAGAGACAAGGTACTCGCAGATAGAAAAGCTAGCATACGCACTGGTGACAGCAGCTCGGAAACTCCGCCCATACTTCCAGACTCACACCGTCATCATCCTGACTGACAAACCTTTGAGACAAGTTTTACTCAAACCCGAGGTTTCCGGTTGACTGACGAAATGAGCCATTGAACTCAACGAGTATGACCTCTAGTACAAGCCAAGAGCTGCTATTAAGGCCCAAGCTTTGGCAGATTTTATCACCGAGTGCACTTTCAGCCACGAAGCCCTACAGGTCGAGCCCGAGGTCCCCAGTTCGGGCGAACCTGGAGCTCCCGAGCCAATAGAGTTTGAACCCTGTGAAGTAGCAGCCAGTGTGGCATCTCTCCTGGTCAGGCGAAACGCGAACTGGGATGAGTGGCCCTAGATCCTTCACGTGGATGGTTCCTCGAACCAGCAAGGCAGCGGAGCTGGAATAGTCTCATGCGGCCCGGGCGGCACAAAATTAGAATACGCACTACGCTTTGAGTTCGCGGCATCCAACAACGAGACAGAGTACGAAGCACTGATAGCTGGGTTGGACCTAGCGCGAAAGGTAAAGGCAAAGAACTTGGTCATCTGCAGCGATTCCCAGCTCGTGGTCAACCAAGTTACGGGTGAGTATGAAGCACGCAAGCTCTCCATGATCGCATATTTGGAGAAAGTAAAAGAGGCCCTGCTCAACTTCCAGTCACACTTCATCAGGCAAATCCCGAGGTCAGAGAACACTGAGGCCGACGTTCTGTCCCGATTAGCCAGCACAAGTCACAACAACATGAGAACCGTGTACATAGAGGACTTACCTCGGCCTAGTATTCTCGGGGGGGCAGAGGAGGTCACTCCTGTCCTGGAAGCAGAGCCGAGCTGGATCGACCCACTCGCGAGCTTCTTGATAGACGGAACCCTCCCTGCAGAACGCAATGTGGCCAAGAGGGTGCAGCGCCAGGCAGCCAAATACGTCATAATAGACGAATGGTTATACCGATGGTCCTACACGCTCCACTACTTGCGTTGCCTGTGACCTGCCGAAGCCGAGTTCGTACTCCGCGACACTCATGAAGGCCTGTGCGGCGGACACTTGGGGGGCAGAGCACTCGCCCAAAAAGCACTTCGACAAGGATACTACTGGCCAACGATGAAGGCAGAAGCTGTCGAGCTCGTTAGAAAATGCGACAAGTGTCAGAAGCACGCCAATATCCACCATCAACCTGCCTCCGACCTCAAATACCTCGCCAGCCCGTGGCCCTTTGCACAATGGGGCATCGACCTCCTGGTTCCATTCCCACCAGCAACAGGTGGAAGAAAATTCCTAGTTGTTGCAGTAGATTACTTTACAAAGTGAATAGAAGCCGAACCTCTAGCAACTGTTACAGCCCGAAACATACAGAACTTCTTTTGGAAGAACATAGTATGCCGCTTCGGGATACCTCGAGTACTAATTTCCGACAACGGCAAGCAGTTCGAGGATATCAAGTTCCAAGAGTGGTGCCAGAACATGGGGATTCGGCAAAACTTCACATCAGTCGTGCACCCGCAGGTAAATGGTCAGACGGAAGTAATGAACAAAGCCATCCTGCGCGGACTGAAAGCACGTCTGGATCGAGCTAAGGGATTGTGGGACGAAGAGCTACCAAGTGTCTTGTGGGCTCACCGAACTACAGAAAAAACCGCCACGGGAGAAACCCCCTTCAACCTCACCTACGGCACTGAAGCAGTGATCCCGGCGGAAATCGAAGTACCAACATTGCGACTAGAAAAATACGATGATCGGACAAACGGAGATGAGTTACGTACCAACCTTGACCTATTGGATGAG
The DNA here is from genome assembly GCF_056320005.1 of Nelumbo lutea. NCBI lineage: Eukaryota > Viridiplantae > Streptophyta > Magnoliopsida > Proteales > Nelumbonaceae > Nelumbo > Nelumbo lutea. Next base: position 212,178,207 of record NC_142684.1, read on the forward strand.
GTAAGGGACCTCGCGCACATCCGGACAACGGCATACCAGCAGCAGGTAGCTCGCTACTACAATGCCAGAGTAAAGCAACGAAGCTTCCAAGTCGACGACCTAGTCCTTCGTAAGATTATGGTGCCCGAACCCGGCGTGGGCAAACTTGGACCAAACTTGGAAGAGCTCTATAAAGTAAAGAGAGCGCTCGGGGGGGCATACGAACTCGAAACCTTGGAAGGCAAACAAGTACCTCGAGTGTGGAACATCGTGAACTTAAGGCGATACTACCTATAAACCGCCAAGCGAAGTTGACGAAATCAGGTCCTATGGGCCACAATGCAGAGCCAAGAGGAACCTCGGCGTAAACAAGCAAAGAAAAGTCGGGCATATTATCAGCTCGGCAAAAAATCAGTTCGCTGCAAAAGCCTTCGCGGCAAAATAGGTCGCGGAAGTATAATAACCCGGACAAGAAAGTGGCATATTCAGTTCGACAAAGAATCAGTTCGGGGAAAAGGAACACTTGGGCAAAAAGATTATCTATTCCGTTGCAAGAAACAGGAGTACATTGGCCATCAAAAGGGACTTACAAAAAAAAAAGAATATCTTTACATGCTCGGAGCTACTTCTTCGCCATCAGAAGGCACTTCAACAACACCTGAAGGCCCTGCCTCTCTTTCAGAGTCCGGCTCGCCATCGGCAGCATTGGGCATCTCCTGAGTTATACGCGAAGTGGATATGGCACTATCATCGAGGTCGGGGTACGTGTTCCGGATCATCCACCTACTCAGTTTGAACCCCCTTCTGTAAGAATCCACCATCAGATTGTCAAAACGCGGAGAGGCAATGTAATCTTCAACGGCCTTCTTCTTGGCGTTTTCAATGCCTTGGGAAAAAATCTGTGTTTTCTCCCTAATGTCCTCCTGAAGATATTCGACTTGATGTTGCAAATCCAATTTCAAGTCCGCCATGTGCTTGACAACTACCCCCATGGCCTCGGCATCACGCTGAGACCTTGCCTGCCTAGCCATAGCGACGCGAGCAGCCTCTTCGGCAGCATAAGCGACCGCCTCTGCAGCACGGAAAGCCTCTTCAGCAGCACGGGCGGCAGCCTCAGCAGCTCGCGCCTGTCGCGAGCTCCTCTCCACTTGGGCTGCTAAGGAATGAATTGAAGAATTCACCTACCAAAAGAAACAAGTGAGCAATAACAGCAAAAGCGACAGAAAATGAAAAAGGTAGACGGAATCTGACTTACCACCATAGCATGTGTTACGGTGCGGCAGGCGACCTGATTCAAAGGAAGATCGGTCCACGCCGCGATCTCCTCAGGGAAAGTAGCCTCCCTACTCTTCTGAAGAGCGTAGTTCAGCGTCAACACGCTCCTAAACTCCCCTTGAGCTCCCGAACCTGAGGGCCTAGCCCGCGTATGAGCGGACCTAGAGTGAACAGGAGCACTTGAGTATGCAGGAGCGCTTGTATAAGTGGTCTCAGCGTAAGGCGCCCCGACAGCTTCATGCATCGGTGGAGTCACCTCGGGCTCCCTGGGCAGATCCTCCAGCGTGTGGTCTGGAACTTGAGGCTCCTCATCCGGGGGCAGCTCGGTACGAGTTCGCTTGGCGACCCGCTTCCTCCTCTTCATACCTAGGAACAGACGCCCCCCACGAGTTCTCTCCGCATCCATCACACCTGCAAAAACAAGTTCGACATCAAAAAAAATGAAGGAACAAAGCAAGCAAGAAACCGCATAACTAGAAACCTACCCGAACTCAGGCCGGCCGCAATAAGCTTGGCCTCCGTTAAGTAGTGATGACACTTTAAACCTTGTCGTGCCCATTGTCGGAGGCCCTTCACCGTCTCTTTATCGAGAGTAACACCTGAATCAGGAACGGCCTCACCCCACCCGGTCTGAAAGGGCCATCCTTGTGCACTTCGCACACCGAAGTAGTCCCGCTTCCACACCGGGACCTTATTAGGAAGATCGCGCAGAAACTTAAAGCCCGGGCGAGGAGAAAGGTAATACGCCCGTCTTCCCCCAAGAAGAGAACTCGCTTATCTCTTGAGCATCAAGATGGAGGAGAACATCTCTAAGTCTAAGGGGAAATTCTGCTCGCAAAAAAAGGGAAACTGTTGACTTCGACGAGAAGGGGGTGGAAAGGAAGTCGCAACCCCGCAGCGAGCTGCTCTCAAAAAATCACGATCTCATCAGGACCGTGTTCCCAAGGAAAGCTACTCGAAGGAATAAAATATGTATACCCCCGAGGAAGATTGTAAGACATAAGTATAGATTGAAGCCCCTCAGGCGTCATGGTCGAGGGACCAAACCTGTCTAGCATCCGACCTCAGCGAGAGGTAGACGCCAAACTGCCCGAAGCGGCTCGGCCTACTGGTTCATAGTCCTCGAGTTCCACCTCAGGATCACTGAGGCAGTCGGGGGATACGGCTCGGTTTGTAGAACCTACGTCAGTCCTACTTGAAGAGTCGTCTGAGCTATCAAAGCTAGACATTGAGGAAAAGAGGTGGATTCAGGAAGGTATTCACCGAAAAAAAGTTTTGAAGGCTCTGGAGACGGGAACAAGCCAAAAAACCTTGGAGGCTATGTAACCAGCCTAGACGCGAGCTGAAAAAACTTGGACGCGAGCTCAGTAGGCATACCGCAGAAGTGACAAATCGACTGGGGTCCCCACTATTTATAGCTACAGTAACCAAGAACCAACCGTGCAGATCAAAGACGATCTGATGGCCCACATTTGCACTGACCGCACGTCCCATGAGGTCGAGACGTGATTGGCGCACGTCTTTCCGAAAAGAGCGAAACGTCAGCGCACGCCTTCTTGAAACCGACGTCGCACCGACACACGTCTTTCTGAAACTGACTGCGCCGCACGTCTCCCTGACAGCTGCTCGCGCACGTACAACAGTGGCACGCTTTTTTCAAGTTTGAATGACCCGCTGTCACGTTCTAGCGGCGCGGATTTTTGAAATTTAAAACGCGCGCTGTCACAACCATCAACATTTATGAGTAGTAGGCACATTTCCCGCCTTCTCGGAAACCGAAGAACCCTGGCAAAAGCAACTCGCGCAATCAAGATTCGAAGGACGGGACAAATCCACCTACCACCTCGCGAAACTCCCCGCACCAGGGCAAGACCCTTGGCGCGAGGAGTGGGGGGCAATTGATGAAGGAAGATTTAGCCCGACCTCACAGTTATGCGACACGTGGCAAAAACAACAGCTCCGCAAAAAAGCAAGCCTAAGGCGTGAACGTCAAGGGGAGACACCAGCGGACCGAACTCCCTACTAGGGGCCCGAACTCACCCTTGGCCCAAAACCAGAAAGTAATTCGAACTGGCCTACCTTCAGTTCGGGATATACCTCGCCGAACTGGCCAACCTTGTAACAGTTCGGGATATACCTCGCCGAACTAGCCAACCTTGTAACAGTTCGGGATACACCTCGCCGAACTGACATGCCCTATAGATACCTCCGAACTCAAGACTTCGCCTCGCTCACCACTCCGCATCACCTTCTGGGCACCAAAACCAAACAAGTCGTACCATGCCTGACACTGAGGAAGTCCATGCCCGAGGGCGCCGCACCTGACTGACTTGGGATTTGACGCTTGGCGGCCGCACTCTAAACGGCCACCTGCCACCGCCACTGACACCGCCATCTCCAGTTAGAGAGACGGTTAGGCAGTGACAGTTCTGTCCCAACAGAAAGGACGACGACCGAATTGACAAACGCAAGGGTAATCATACCCGACCTGACAAGGGCCTCGGAGCGAGTGCGCGAAGTGATTATAAGAGCCCCCTGCCCCCAACAAACAAGGTATGCAAACTTTGCGCTATCTGGTTTTATCTTGCCTTTGAAGGATTCTAACTTAAGCTTCGGAGCCGTTACACCGGGTTCCCCCCGGAACTTCCTCATCTCCTCCGTTTCAGGTTCCCTGCTATTCAATTCAGAAGCAAGGTCGTTGACAGCTAAGACCGGCTGGATCGCGCATCATCAGGTATTTTTCGTGAGACGATCATTAATTCATTACAGGCAATTTAAGGCTCAATTTGGAAAGAGTATAAATGCAAATATATATAGAGTGAAAAACCTTTTGTCTTTTTATTGTTTTGTATGTATTTGCACAGTATCAGCAAAAACCTTTTAAAATATTTAACCCGCGAGAATGATCTGCTTTAGTCCTTAAGATGTTCTTATTGAAATCAGAAAATAGAGACGTAAAAGTGTGGAGATTCCTCTAATAAGCTAATGAAGAACCATTTTGTCCTATCCCTCTCTTTTCTCAATAAACCAGCTCCCCATGTTTGTTCCCTTGTTTTTAATAAACAATCTAGGGGTGGGGAGGGGGAGAATAAAATAAAGAGGTGTTTCAGCAACATTATTGATTTTCAAAAGAAAAAAACACTGTCACGTCAGCAAAAAAAAAGGGCTTTTTTTGGGTAATAACAAGGGAAAAAGAGATGAGATCTTGTACAAATAAAGGTGTATACAATGCGCTATACAACCCTTAAAAATGAACATGCCAGTGACCTGTTCCTTAGGAGCCCACAATCTGTGTATGGATGTCTGGTATGTTTCCTTTCCATTGGCTATGTTGCTTGTTATGCACCCTTTTGTTTAAAATCTGGATTTGTTCTTGATCACATAGTATTCCTCACACCAATTGGGATTTGGGAGCATCTCCTATATTTGTATGTTATCATTCATGGGAGATGTTCCCAATGCTGTGAGGGAGACCAGATTTAGTCCTTACAAAATCATTTTTACATTGTGTTTGTTGAGGGCCCACAAATAGGATCTCGTTATGGGTCGATCCATGGGGAAAACCTCCTGTTTTTCCTTGTTCCTCCCTGCTCTTGATGAATCTATCTTGGCCGCCTTAATGGTGATTTGTCCAAGAGATCACCAACTCTCCTTACTCTCTTCTTGACTGAATATTCGATATCTTCATTCAATAATGGTGTCTCCTTAAATAGGAGATTACAAGAGTCCTAATCTTAGGGAGACTCCTTGCTGAATAAGGAGATCTCCTGCTCTATCTTGATAAGGATAAGATAAGTTTCTCTTAATCCTAATCTGATAAGATAAGATAATCTAATCAACTAATAAGATAAGATAAGAACAAGTAAGATAGTCTAATCTAATCTGGATAAGACTGTTGTTGCCGAACTGGGTAGGATGAGAACATTGAATCACGGCTGCTGCTGGCAGTGGTCAGGTTCCTGTTGCTGTCGACGGCGATGATACTTCTTCCTAAGGAATGCGCCCATAACAGCGTTCGCAGTCACTTGCAACTATGAATTGAAAATATCTTCATATTAATAAAAACATGTAAATATAGAGATATTCTTGATGCATGGCTGCAAAGAGATGTGAGCATAGTGTAAAGCTCTCCCTCACATTACATTGCAATGGTGCATTGGAAACAAATCCGATTTCACATGTGATGCCCATCTCCTAAGTGGGTATGGGGGGAAGTTATCAACACTTAAATGGGACAATTGCCCTTTTTAATCATGGTTTTTTTGACTAAAACAGTTATCATCTTATTTACCTAAGAAATAAAAGAACATGGATAAATGCATTTACCTGGGTAAGTCTTTATGAGGAAACACTTACCCCAATGAGTGCATTTACCTGGATAAGTAACTTCCCAAAAAACAAGCAGAGCCTAAGAGGTAAATCATCTATTGCACCTCCTGAACTTTAAATGGAAACACAACTCTTAGATTTCTCATTTGTTCTTTTATCAATTCTACTAATCAATTGGAAAATTTACCCTAATTAAGGCTCTATTTTTTTGAAAGAAAAGATAGAAAAAGAAAGGAAAAGTAGAGAATCTTATACAAACTGATGAATCAATTTTTGGTGATTTATCAAATTTTTGTGCTAAGTACCTCGTCATTTGGTCTGCTTTCAAGTGGCCGATGACTCAGAGGCCGAAGTTAACTTCTGCTAGATGAGGACCTGGATGCCGAGCTGACCAGGCCGAGCTGGGGGCAGATTAGGTGCTGAGTTAATTGGGCCGAGCTGGGCAGGTTAGGTGTCGAACTCACTGGGCTGAGCTAGGCAAGTTAGGTGACGAGTTGACCAGAGGGCTGAGTTGCCTGGTGACGAGCTGGATTGATTGTTGAGCTTCATAGTTCTTTAGAGACCTGCAAGAAATCAATGTCAAAGGACCCAAGGTGGCTAACCCAACGAGGTCGCTTTGATGCTTAAGTCAGTACTCTCATAGTAGACTGCGAGCTAAAAATCACAAAGTATGAGAGCTAGAATATGCTTACTTGCCCCCTATGCCATTGGGGTTGGTGCCTTTATATAGGCATAGTTTCGCATGGGCTTCATGCACCGCACGCCTAGGCCAGGCCGCTAGTTCGTGCCTATGCTAGGCTGCCAGGTGGGACACCATCAACTTGGTTAAGGCAAGTTGTTGCCTAAGTGGTTCCGGGTGTCACCTAGTTGTTTCGAGGTGCCATGTGTCACAATATCATTGGAGGGCCAAATCCGCCCTCATCATTTGCCCCCCACTCCCGAGCTGAAAGTAACTCGGCGAAGGGAGTAGATTGCTCCTTTTGGCCTGAAATGACTAATTCGATGAGCTCATAAGTGTCGATTCAATTCCTTAGGCTCTGGGAGCAACTCGCAGTCCACTCTCCTTACCCTTGGTTTTGCCCATGCCGAAGAGGCGCCTGGGTCTTATGTGGTGCCGAAGTTTTTGCTAGTTCGGCACTTTAGCCCTTAGGCTCTGGGAGCACCCATAGTCCACTCTCCTTGACCTTTGATTTTGCCCATGCCGAAGAGGCGACTTAGTCTTATGTGGTGTCGAGGTCTTTTATCAGCTCGACACCTTAGATCTGCGGTTGCGCTGCATCAGCCTCGTTAGTGACGTCGGTTACCCACTCCTACAAGAAGCTATTAGGAGCTCGACCTACGGGGGCAGCACTACTGACTTTAGGTCACCAGCTCGCACGGGAGTCTTAGAAGGCTCGACCGGCAGGGGCGTCCATGCAGTCTGTTGGCCGCCGACTCCCACAAAAGCCACGAAGAGCTCATCTTTGTAGAGGGTATCTCGCGAAGAGGACTGATGAGGCTTTATCTGAGTTGAAATAAAGTTGGTAGAGTTGCTTAGTCTGTTGGCCATCAACTTCATGCATAGTCTTTGATTTCATAAAAAATGGAAACTACAAAGTGAGAGCTTTTAGTTTCTAAAAGGTAAGAACTTAGCTTTCTAGAAGAAGTGGACTTAGGCTTTCGAAGGATGAAAACTTAGCTTTTTGTAGCATTTCCCATAGATGACGCCAATTGATGGATCAATTTTTGGTGATGTATCAATTTTTTGTGCTAAGTACCTCGTCATTTGGTCTGCTTCCAAGTGGCCAATGACTTAGAGGCCGAAGTTAACTTCTACTGGATGAGGACCTGGATGCCGAGCTGACCAGGCCGAGCTGGGAGCAGATTAGGTGCCGAGTTAATTGGGCCAAGATGGGCAGGTTAGGTGTCGAACTGATTGGGCTGAGCTAGGCAAGTTAGGTGATGAGCTGACCAGAGTGTCGAGCTGACCAGAGGGCCGAGCTGCCTATTAGTTGCTGAGCTGACTAGAGTGCCGAAGTGCCTGGTGGCGAGCTGGATTGATTGTTGAGTTTCGTAGTTCTTTAGAGACATGCAAGGAATCAATGTCAGAGGACCGGGGTGGCTAACCTGGCGAGGTCGCTCCGATGCTTAAGTCAGTACTCTCATAGTAGACTGCGAGCTAAAAATCACAAAGTATGAGAGCTAGAATATGCTTACTTGCCCCCCTATGCCATTGGGGTCGGTGCCTTTATATAGGCATAGTTTGGCATGGGGTTAACGCACTGCATCCGAGATTTTCGAGAAGTCATCTAAGTGGTCTGAGATTCCTTGAGGTAATCGCCATGCACATTGACCACCCTATGGATCGTTTGGCACGTCGTCCAACTTCTAAGGATCGTGGGAGTGTTAGGATATGCATGCCAAATTTGTCGCTTGTGCCAGACCGCTAGGTCGGCGCTTGTGTCACGCCGCCAGGTCGATGCCCTGGCCAGACCGCCAGTTCACGCCTGTGCCAGGCTGCCAGGTCGATGCCTGGGCCAGGCCGCCAGTTCGCGCCTGTGCTAAGCCGCCAAGTGGAACACCATCAACTTGGTAAGGCAAATTGTTGCCTAAGTGATTTCGGGTGTCACCTAATTGTTCCGAGGTGCCATGTGTCACAATATCATTGAAGGGCCAAATCCGCCATCATCACAAATAATATTTTCTTTTAAACCAAAGACAACCTAAATGTATCGAAATTAAAACCATATTACGAAGGATCTGCAAATATACAACAGAAAAGAAAAGAAGAAACAAAAAGGTGCAATAAAATGTAGATAAAATGGTTCAAAGTATCGATATTGCAGTGTTTTGATGAATAGAAATTATTATTTTTATGACATCTGTTACATCAAATATAATTGTTTTAAAAAGATGAAAAATCTTATAAGGCTTTATATTAAAATATACATCGATAGTTTGAACCTTTCATTTCATTAGATGTTCATATACACTCAAAAAAACTTTAACAAACAAACGACTTTTCTTCTTTTGGACCTTCCCTCACAAACGTACTAACACACGGTGATGATCATAGGAATGCCCATTTCCACTTTGTCATGGTGCAATTTGGCCTAAGGAAGGGAGAAAGTGATGTCTAATCACCATCGAGTAGCAAATTTTCCTTTTTCTAACTCAAGTTGATCTATAAAGAGCTCGCAACAAGGGGCCACTGTCCATGCAGCTCATTGCAATAGCTAAAAGCTAGAATTTCAAAATTCCTTGAATGTACGACACAACATGCATGTGTATGTGACAAAATCATGGTTGCTAAATTAAATGTAGTAATCATATATGCCATGCCTAGGGATGATGGGCAATTTGGTCCGACGTAATAACAGGAGGACACGTGAACACAACCTGATTAATAAATATCAGCTCAATTTGACATATCAAGACCCCAACAGACTAAATTCGGATAATCAAATCACCTCGGCATGGGTCACCTCAATACAAGGTCACATAAGGACCATCTCGATCCCAAGGCACTTCGAGGTTCAACCCAGTTCGGGACTTAAAGACATCAGTTCGGGGATATTGACATGCCACTACGTGGTGATCCCGAAAACCCCTCCAACGGATCCTGGGCCTCACGGGATCACGCCGCGTAACAGCTAGCATTTTCTCCCCGATCGATTCAGGCGGAAGTGATGAATCTTATCGGTTGGCAACATTATCTTCCAACTAACACGGAAATGGGTTCTATCATGATGAAGATCCCGAAACTTATCCGTGAAACCCGCGAGGACTCGACTATATAAAGGCTCCAACCCCGAGGGCACAAGGTACGCGTGATTTCTATGCACTCTAGCTCTTTGTATTCTTAAACTATTTCAGCTCGCAACAAGTATACTAACTTAAGCATCGGAGCGACCTCACCGGGTTAGTAACCCTAGGTTCTCTGATCCTAGTCTTACAGATTCAACTTAGTTCGTCATCCGCTTGGAAGCCAGATCAGCTCCAATAGAGAGCAGCGAGATCGCACAACATCACCTAGAAATCAATAGAGGAGGCTTCTAGTTAAGTTTATTAATTTATTGCTGAAAATCAAGATTCAAAATATTGTAATGTATTACCTATATTGACCGATATGTATCATATTTGAGTCTTTTTTTATTATAAAGGCCGATACGCCCTACCGGTATATCACCCTTATCAATATTTTAAACCTTGCTGAACATCTCAGTTAAAAATTTTAAGACCCCACCGGAAACACACTTCCCCAAACTTCTTAGCTTATCAAGAAAAGCGGATGCCTGAAAACGACCTCAAGCTTGAAGAGTCGTACTAGGTTAAGAAAAAATTGAAGAAGTAAAGAAAAGAAGGCCTCCCAAGTCTTCACTTGGCTTTTTTTCAAAAAAGTCTGGTTGATTATTATGGCGTTGGATCAGCTCTGAAATGTACCTTCTAAACCTAACAAATGTCGGGCCGGGCAATAACAATTATATATATATATATATATATATATATATTCTTGTATTGGTTGTAACACCTTATTCTCAATCTTTTCAAAACCGGATCGTACTGAAAAAATTGGGAATCGGTTTCATTTTACCGTAGAATTGTTTTTTTTTTTTTGCCAAAAATCATTAATTTAGTCAATAAATCATTAATCCGAGTGGTCGAACTGTTTAAACCATTGACCTAAACAACAATTTTTGGCCATTTTAAATTTTAAATTTTTTTACTTTTTTTTTCTGAATGAGTCATCTATTCATTTCAAACGATCAAACCATTTGACCCAAAAACTGAACCCTAAACGATTCATTATCCGATTTGACTTTAAAAACCTTGATTCTTCTATTCACCAGCTACTGATTCTTCAGTTTATGGATTTTTCTGGATTCGCCGGTGCTTGCAAAATGGTGTGCCATTCAACTCTTATTGATATTCAAAATTCGACGGCCATAGGGCTGATCTGCATGGAGTTGCTATTTACTTGGTCTGTAGTGTTTTTTTGAACATCTTTCGGATTAAAGAAGAAAAAGAAAAACAGGGTAATTACTTGTAAATTTGGAGAGATCCGAGCGAATATCTCAGCTATTGGGTCTAGCTAGGTTAGCCAATGCCCAATGGTCACTTGTCAAACACATTTTCCATGTTGATGTCTTTCTTTCATTCTATGTTTGTTCCTCTTTTTTGTTGTTTTGTACATTTAGAAAAAGCATGGGTGTTTCCGGTGGGGTCTATAATATATGATATCACTCGATATCAGCATCCGTAAGTAGTTTTTGTTCCTACTTCTAGACAAGCCTATATAGAATTCAACAGGTAGACTTGGGATCAAATGCTGTTGCAATTAGGGTTTGGAGAGTTTTAGGTAGCAACGGGATTCTACGAAAACAAAAACTCTGTACACATATTTTAGAAATATGGAAATTTATATGGTGTTTGGAAGTGTAGACGTTTTTTGGGATCGGTTTTCAAGAAAAAATGTCCATACATCTAAAACTCATTTTTCACAAAAAAACGCTTCTGCCATGTAGACAGTGAGCAATGATATGCTGCTTGGTAAAGTGATTTTCATTATTGTTTTTCATGTATATGCTGACAGATAAGCACCACATAGGATACACATCACTCAACCGTTGAGGGAAACAGTTCACCGATGTATCGATGAAGTCCTGATTTTCGAGACATGCCCGATTTTTTTATAATCGACTGAACCAAACAATATGGCACATGGGCATTTGTTGAAACGCCTATGTGGATCCGACGTGGCACAATTTTTTTTAAAAATGGCTATGGTTCCAAACATCCCCTTGATTGTAGAAACATCTTTCTATAAATTTAACATATATGTATGAGAGAAATGTTACTTAGACAAAGCTTTTGCTTGCAGTATTGGCATTGTGCCAACTGCTAAGACACCCTTTTGTGCCAATCCCTACCATTATATGGTGCTCTATGTATAACATGATGCTTTTGTTTTCATTTTCCATTTGTATTTTTTCAATCTCACTCACAGTGGTGCTCAATGCTTTTGTTTTATTTTTCATTAGTATTTTACCGATCTCACTTTTAGGTGGTGCTCTATAATATGATTGATTTTGTTTTCATTTTTCATTTGTATATTTTATTAATCTCACTCTTAGTATGATTTCTTTTGTTTTCATTTTTCATTTGTATTTTACCAATTTACTCTTAGGCGGTGCACTATCATATGATTGCTTTTGTTTTCATTTTTCATTTGTATTTTACTAATTTACTCTTAGGTGGTGCTCTATAATATAAAAGCTCTTATTTTCACAATTTATGTGTATTTTAAAATTTCTACATTGCCAAATAAGTTGAAATGCATCTTTAAACTGTTTTATTATTATTTTTTTTAAGAAGAACCAAGTTCATCTCATATTAGAAAGCAATTCATATTTTGTGACCACCAAAGGATGGATTTTTGTAACAGAAATAAATTTTGAAATAAAGATACTATTATATGATTTATAAAGCAGGACATCGAATCAGTAGATGAAAACATGTTCTTAAATCTAAAATTCAGGAATACTATGCAAACACACCCCTTCCGATGATAATTTAAAGCTTTTCAAATCTCATTTTTTGCTCATGAAAACCTTTATTGGGATAAAGCTTTGTTGAATTACTTCAAAACAGATGATTCACTTTATTTAAGTGGGTTTCATTGTTCATTTCATTGATTGAATAACAAAGTCCAAGTTGGGATTGAGCTTAAACCTACTCTCTTGGAAGAAACCCCATACTCGGATAGTTCGAAAGGCATGCAATTTTAGAACGCTTCAAAGCGGCCGAACCACATAGACATCCTATAATCCATGTTTGGTGAAAAATATGGAAAGCCCAAATTGGTTGTTAGTCTGTCACATAAAGGGCTATCCACTTCAGCCTCTTTGTATAGTTTATTTGGAGCACACACCTGAAACAGCTTTCAATTCATATTTGCTATGTAATAGTCCTGTGCCGAAACAAATAAATCAAAGCCTTTGATTTGCTGTCATGTCCCCACCTTGAATTATATGAGATGACTTCTCGGTGGAACCACTGCGCCGAAAAAGTGAATTCATCTGAATCTTGGGTTCAATCCTTCTAAATGAGCCCTAATGGTGTGGAATTCGGATTTGGTACTCACACTATCTTTATAATAACTGCAATCGCGGATTGGGACCATCTCCCCATAAATGAGACATTTTTTTTTCCACTGCTTTAAATGGAAAAAGAGTGGATGTTTGATGGTCTACAAAGATAACCGTCACTGAAGTTTACTCACAGAGAAAGCTACCTCTATAATCTATATTGAATTAATGACAGGTGTTTTTAGAAACAAATAAGGCAACTTCCTCTGTGGCTTTTAGAGGCAATAATTTTTCAAAGAAAGCGCCTCTAAAAATATATAATTATTTTGTCTCTGAAAAGCGGCTTCTTGTAGAGTTGTAGTGCAAGAAAGAAAGGAAATTGGAAAGCTAAAGCCATTACCTCTCCATAATCTATATAATTATTTCCCGCAACCCACTACAGTGAGAAACCATAAAGACTCCGTGGATGTACCAAAGTCCGTAGGGCCACATTAACAGTATGTCTATTCTAATTGCAACAAAACACATGTGCAGCAAATCGTCTAAGAACGAGAGCTTCCAAGTTCCATCCTTCTGTGTACTCACCTGTTTTTCTTTCTTTTCAAGTTAATTAAAAAAGATTAAAAAAAAATCTGCTTGTCCATGTAGGGCTACTCACCCTTTATCCGCCCCCTTCACGGAAAGGAAGAAGTGGGGACCCCGTGTGTCCACTGTCCACCCCTCTTCCTCTCCCACTTCCACAGACAAACCCTAATTTTAGTATAAGAACTAAGCATTGATGTTTGGTACTTGGTTTCTTTCGGTAAATTTTATTTTATTCTACATGTCTGTACTGTCTACTTGTTTAGAGTTTTAAACCTCATCTAATGTAAAAGACCCCTTTGTCCTTGTCTTTTGTTCCATCTCGCTACTAAAGTAAACCTAACCCGTGTGTGTGTGCCTATGTTGGAGGACCTCGTAAAGCCATGCAGGCACCTGAATCTTGCCGAGGAAGCAGACAAACTCGGTACTCTGTCTCTCAGCAAGCCACAGTTGGCGCGCTCTAGGGAAGCCGGCTGCCGAAACTGTGCCTAGATCGAGGCCATAGTGTGCACTACAGCAACCCTCACCTTGGTTGGAGCGGAAGGCCGCTATCAATCCCAGGAATGTCTTAAGATGCCGCTTCTGTATAACTCTTTGTTCTTCATTTTCTTTTGTCTCTAGAACCTATTTTACTTGTTGCAAACAGTAAATGGAAACAATTTGCGGCTAAAGTTCTTTAGTGCATAAATAGAGACTCGAGTCATGGGGTTGAACCAAGGGAATTTATAACCATCAAAATCATATGAAAAAGAAAATAATACAATAAAACAAAAGTCTCGTTTCCTGAGCTGCTTTGGAGAAGCCATTAAATTAAAACAAGTTCCAATGGAAAGCCATGTATTTTGGCTGCAAGCTAGTTGGGCTTTCTAGGGTTTTCACCAAACATTACTTGTAAGCTGTCTGACTGTCCAGATAGGGCCCATCTTGCACGGGGAGAAGCTGCAGGGTCAAAGCCCTCCCAAACAGGGCACCAAAACCTGAAATCACTCTGCATAGCCAGCCATAGGAACCCAACATTGTTTATTCACTTTTGACAGAACGCAACGAGCAGATAATTAAACTAAACTGTTTTGGCATGGGCTGAACTGCTGAGTCACATTATGGGCAGGCCATGATGCTTGCTGACGGCCATTCTCCATTGTTGGTCCCGACCGTTCAGGGTCTTGGGAAAGGGGTGGAGTGGATATGGACGTAACCTACTCTCATACTCCAATCCATGTTCTCACTCTTGTAAGCCCCAGATTTCATCATTTCAGGGCTGAGAAACAGTAAGTACCTTCTTACTTATTGGTACCACAATTATAGGCCCACAGTTACCAAACAAAACCTCTAGTCTAAATTTTTTATTATTCTGTCTAATCCAGCTGAATCAGTTGTAGACTGATAAATGTTAGCCAACAAGGGGATTCATTGATATTTTGTGCCAGTGGTGACCTGATCCCCCCTTGAGATTCCGCCGAAGGCTGGCTGACCAAGAAGTTTTGCTCAGGAAGACAACAGCCTCCGGTCAATAGATAGCTACACTTGTTAATGTATCAACCCAAGTATGTACATTTGACTAGGTGTGGGAGCATGACATAATAACATGTGAAGGATGACAAGGGCAAAATGGTCAAACAACTGATCAAGTTAATTTAATCTGTATGCAGTATGGACCATTGAGACTCGTCAAAGTTTGCTTGCTGGAAATAGCAATAACCTCGTTTGCCCATCACCCACCCTTCCCTTTCTCTTCCTCCTAACGTTTCAATTCAACCTTTTCCAAACTTCAAACTTTGAAAGAATGAAACCTCTTCTCTTACTGTCTTACATTCATACATACACAAACACCACGTACCATCCAATCCAATATATTTTATAGAAGCACAAGACCAACATAATTCAGCCCATGGGCCCAAAAATGGGGTCCTAATTGTCAGACTAATTAATAAGATTATAAGAGTCAAAGAGTAAGCTTGTCAAAAAGCTAAAGCCCAACAACCCCCTACACGCCACAAACTATAATTAGCCATTAAAAATTAATAAATAATAACCACTTCTTAGAAAGCCGGTTTTAACACTGTATGTTGCCTTCTTTCAGAACTTCAGAATCTCTCTCTCTCTCACCCTGAAACTTTAAAACTTATCCTCTAAGTCTAATATAATAAATCTCCTATACCGAATCATACTCTTGCATGTGGGATGATTCCTATTTCGGTATTTCCAATGTAGAACAGTATAGGCGCATTACCACTTTTAATTGGTAAAGTGCACTCCACAATGGGACCCGCATTTGCGGTAACCATCTGATGGCTGATCGCGACCAATACCTTCCCATAATTGATGGTATGATGGCAATGGAACAGATAGATCAACAGCCAACAGGATAAATGAATTAGTGATCTGATAATCCAGAAACCTAACTATGCATAGTCGTCATCACTTCTGTAAACGTGGCGTACATGCAGGTGATTTGAACTTCGGATTCAATCTGGGTGGATACTTTGGATACCACGTAGGAGTAGGATTGAAGCCACCACGTAGTCAGACGGTCAGTTCGCTAAGCGTTAAAAGGGCCTGGGGGTATCTTCGTCATTATACAGAACATTAAGATAAATTAAAAATATAAATGATGAAAATAAATTAAGAAAAATAAGAAAAAAATCCAAACCTTTGTTAATGATGTATGGAAGAGGCGAAGAGAACATTTACAATCTGGAATCTCTCACCTTAATAACAAAAATTAAATTTTTTTATCAAAAAATTAACAAGAAGAAAATAAAGAAAATAAAACATACAGATAGTTTCATGTTTATTTTCTTGATTTTCTTGATGATGATGAGCCTCAGCCCCTGCACAGCGGCGACCGTTCTTGAACAACCTTAGGCGTCTTATGATGCCGGAAAACCTTCATCGGGCTCGGGAAATACCAACCCTTTGCTTTCAATCTCTCATCACCGCCGGAACCAGCGCCGACGGAACGTGGGTAAAGAGAGAACCCAACGGACCTCGACCTCATCATCTTCTTCTTCATCTCGTCTTCTTGTGCAACTTGTTTGACTTCGTCCGGTTTCTTCGGCTTGTTACCCTTGAAAACCGACCAAAACGACGGCCTGCTCCGGGGCCCCGAGGGAGGAAGCCTGGCTGCTGAGTCATCCTTATCGTCCAGCCTTCGCCGGAGAAATGGAAAGGCGGCGGATCTTGACCGTCGGAAGGCGGGTTCACTGTCAATGAGATTTGACATGCGGCCGATGGCTCCGATCCCGTTGCTAGACTTGGATGACGAGCGAGAGAAGAACGACGAGGATGACGAGGAGGAAGAGGAGGAAGTAGGACAACAAGTGCAGGGGCGCACGTTGGCGCAGTCGGGGCAGAGACTGATGAGGCGATCTCTGAGGCATACGGGGCAGACACCAGTAGTTCGACGCTTGGAAGGGTGCTTCCGACATTTCCAGACTTCTTCATCATCGATGAACATTGCCATTGTTGATTCCCTGGTTCTTCTTTCCTGTTCGCTATTCGTTATCTCCTCTGGCTTTGCTTCGTCTCTCCGTTCCTGATCTTGTCTGGGGTTGGGGGAGTGTTCTGGTCCTGTTTTCGTTGGCTGCAAGTGAAATGGTATTTTGGGAGGGTGGGCTTTTGTTTTGGGCTTTTAAATAGTCAGGCAGAGAGTTAACCAAGGTTAAGGAGTTTTAACCGTGGTTGAGACTTGAGGGGGTTCCGGTTGATTGATCGCCGATTGGCAAGCGTTGGTTGTTAGCCGGAACAGAGCGTTTCGGCATTAGAAATTAGAGTCGTTGGGCATGGGCTCAAATATAACGACATGGATATTCTTTAGATTTTCGAAAATACCAACCGGAGTCCAAGCGGTTTACTTGTGAGCAAATGAGCAATGCTCGCATCACGGGGTTAGGGATTTAGGAGGTCCGTAACCAGGTACACGGGTACACGGGTACACGGAGAGTTCTTTTTATACGAATACGAATACGGGGTTGAGGAGGTATAAAATTTTGTCGTTTTGTAATGGAAGGCCTCCGTGCCTCCGTGGCGCTAGCATGGTCTTTTCACAATTTTTTATTCTTCAACAGTTTAACTTTTTTGTAATTGGAGTTGGTCACAATCAGGTTAGCAGGAGAGGTTAGACTTTAATCAATCAGAATTGGTATGCGTGATAGTCCAATTTAACGAAAAAATCTTATTAAACAAATGAACCCCGTTGTTGAATTTCAATCTTTAGGTTACGCGGGGTTGTTGACATAGCCAACTAGCCAAGTATGTTTAGTCATGGTCATATCCCGAAAAAATATAGAGAAGAATTTGATTTTTTTGGCCACGTGGCAAATTGAATTGGGTAAAGCCGTGATAGGCGTAGACAATTAATTAGTCATCTATCTTTGCTCTGGTCCTCCTGCTGTTAATTAGTCGATGAGTCATCCCTATTAGTCATCTATCTTTGCTCTGGTCCTGCTGTTAATTAGTCGATGAGTCATCCCTCTTGTCTCTGGTTTTTTGCCACGTGGCAAATTGATTTTGTGTAAAACCGAGATGGGCGTGGTCGATTAGTCATCCTTCTTGGCTCTGGTCCCCTTGGCCTAGGGATTTCTTTCTTGGCCCTAGTCAAGCCTGGCGTTGCAGTTAGCTTACTTCTAATTTCTCCCTTTTGTCAAACAAGAAAAAAAAAAGGGAACACCACTTCAGTTATTTGCCATCTGATCAATAAATGAGCCTCTTTAAATGCAGCCTGAAGCCCAAATATCTTGCCACGTGTTGCAGGCCAGATGATCAATGAACTGGTCCCCCAAAATGAATTGATCTTCCATTCCATGATATCAGCTCCAACAGATCATTAAACCCATATCCATTTCTACGGTAGGTAAAGGATGTCTTAGATCCTACACTTTTCTGAATATCAATATTTTTATGACGATCAAATGCTTAATATTCTTCTTGGGACCCCAGACTCATGACGCTCCTCCCGTCCAACAAATTACAAGCCAACCCCCCCCCCCCTTCTCTCTCTTTCGTTCTCTCTCCCTTCTTCAAGTGTCCAAACATGTCTCATCAGGAAACATGAATTACTTTTTCACCAGACAAGAAAAAGAAAGAAGCTCAAAAAGGTAGCTTTGATGAGATAAAAGGTAATAGAAAGTTACATAGAAAATGAATAGTGTAGTGTTTGGGCCAACTTAATAATTGACATAAAGTTGGTGTCGAAAAGTAAGGTACAGAGGGTATCACGAATTCAGAATTCACAAATAAATAAGAACCCACGAAAGTGAGACTACCCGTATGCTTCTACAACTATTCACATAACTGGGGAGCACCATCATTGCCCACGGCTCACTGCCACTCGTTGAGGGGTTTCGAAGCTGCTTCAGGACTGTATCCTGTGGCTGTGGGAGTGTGGCCGTGTGGGGTGTCCTAATTTAAATTCTCATTATTCACTGCCTAAAGCATTAACAAAAGAATAATATAGAAATGAGGCTTTCCTTTTACAGTGTAGAAGCATAAACGCTGTCATCTATGATTGAGTTGCTAAGGATGTCTGAGTGTGAGAACAAAGTAGAGTCTAGAGTGTGGGTTTGTTTCAGACAATGAGAATAAGCCTATCTGTAATGTATGCAAATTTGAGCTTTCAAGGGAAAAATACGGTAATGTTTTGTGGTTCAGAAACTGCTTTCTTCTAAATTGTTTTGGATCGTTGGATGATGGGTCCTTTGTTTTGTCCAATTATTAACGACCGCTTCAATCAGTCAATCAACTAATCCATCAATCGTTTTCCTTCATTTGTGTTGATGATCCTAAAAAAAAGCTGAAAGGTTAAAGAACCTCACTCTTGAGTAGGGGCCATCCACTTTAGTAAACGTGTCCATCATGATTCTTTGATCATGGAAGCAGATTATCTTGGATCATGTAAAACCAGAACCATAGTACAGCACAAAAACAAGGGATCAGCCAACCACAAACACAGCCATGTCAAGAACTAAAGTGGTTTGGTAACAGGCAACCGCTTAGAAAATTTTATCACTATGTCAACTAAAATTACTACCCTGGCAAAATGACCAAAATACCCCCTGTACAGACGTATCTCCCTTGTCGTTTATATTCAAATAATACAGGAAATATCCAAAATACCCCTGTGTGAGCAATATTGTATTTGTACACTTCAAAAAACCGACCCACTTGTCGCCTACCTACCGGCTCACAGAATTCCCCCACTTGTCTCCTTAGGAAGCGTACATTTCACCCTTAGGGCCGTGTTTGGTAAGAGCGTAAATGCAGTACCCCAAGTGTTCCGGTTCGGTTTTACCGTTATTTTGGTAAGAGGAATAGAATCATATTTTGCACTCAAAGTTCACCAATATAATATAGATAAATTACTTTTTGTATAAATTTGCAATTACATGTATATACATTATTATTGAAAATTATCTAAAATTCACCATGAGTTTTTAGCATTTCTTTTAAACTCACCACGACTTTTCAAAATGTCTAAAATTCACCATGAGTTTTTAGCATTTCTTTTAAATTCACCACAACTTTTTAATATGTCTAAAATTCACCATGTCACTAACTTGACGTTAAACAAACTAACGGGTGTTAATATATTACCATTTTAATATTTAGACATGAAAAAGGAAAAGTTCAAAAAAATATTTTCAAATATAAAATACATAAAAACATAAAAATTACAAAAAATATAAAAATTATAGAGATTGCAAAAGAAAATAAAAAATTGTTTTCAAATTATAGAAACTATAGAAATTGAAAAAAAAAATCAGAAATATGTGTTTGGTTCCGTTTATGTTTATTGAATAAACGTTTATACTTTATTTGCTGGTAAACCAAGAAATACAATAATTGCAGCCATTTATGACAACTATGTGCTATTAGGCGCTACTTCAATGTAATATTGAATAAACACCTGACCATTTGTGGAAGCTTCAGAAAACAATTTCTACAAACGGCTAGCATGCACAAAAACCAAAGTTCACTTTTTACATTTTCGATGTATGCAGAAGTGCAAGAGAGAGAAAATGCTGAGATGGTGCCTATGTGGCACCATTAATAAACGTTTTACTGAATAAACGTAAATGGAACCAAATACTCAAAATAAAAATTGTAGAAAAGACACAAAAAATTATAGAAAAACACAAAAATTGCAAATAAATAAAAAAATACAGGAAAGTTTATAGATTGTTGAAAATAGTAAAAATGTAAAAAAACAGAAGTTATAAAAAATATTGGAAATTATAACAAAACACTAAAAATAAAAAAAAATCAAGAAAATTGAAAATTGAAAAAGACCATTTTTCCTCTAACTCACCATTCAAGGGTAATTTAATCATAAAAATTGTTATTTATGCTGACATGAACACCTCTATTAAGAATCATTAACAGTGCACTAATCAAAAATGAGTTTTAGAAAATAAAAACTTTATGAATTTTAAATATTTTGAAAAGTTGTGGTGAGTTTAATAAATATGACTTTTGCACCTTACCAAACGCAGCTCAGAGTACAACATATGGATGATGACTGATGATGAGTTGTAGTAGTTTGGTGCAGTGCCAAGTTTAGAAACATTTGAACAAGACGTAATTAATAGTGCTACTTTTTGAATGATCTCTTGATGGGACAAGGTTTTAAATAAAAAACAATGAGGCGAAGTACCATAGCCCAGCTAAGTGCATTAAACTATCTAACTCTAGTCCAGCCAACCTAGATTTTGTAGCTGAATATTTCCAAAAAAACAAGCCTAAGGATTCTACTCAACTTTCAAGAGTCAAGACCATTCATTTCAATGATGGTAAATTAGCATAGCTTGTTTATCATGAATGACATCAGAATTTGCAAACTTATTATAACTAGTTTCCAATAGTACTAATGAGCAACGTTATGAACCACTTGGACACTGGAGGCTCCTAGAGCTAGAGGCCGCCTGGGTTAAATCTATTTCAGCCCTCACAAGCTAGAACTAGAAGCCTGTACTTGACCAGCTAGTGATAGTCAGAATGCTTCACACAACTATGATGGATATATATATATCCTACTTGTGCAAATCAGTTTGATCGGATTGTGAGACCAGCTGCACCCATGTACCCAACAACTAGGTAATGAGGTGTAGGCAGTTCAGAAGAGGTCAGAGAAACGCTTTAGGAGGTGATTTCGTCAGAAGGCAGCTCGTCGTATGTTGCGCTTAACACGGGCAACCTTGTCATTTTCAACTTGGGAACGATACAGAATGCCAAATCTCAGTTTGTTTTGAGGGTAAATAACTGATCTGCTATTACTCATTTTACCATTCAATGTAGTGACAGTGTGAAACTTTACCCTGCCCGTGATTACACTTATTTACTTCACCTGTCAGCTATTCAATATTCTTGAATCTCGATTACTAATTAACATTTCGTTTACTCTGTTAATTACATTCATCATCACTAGAAACAGTGCGCATGTTTCAATAATGAGCACTGCAGATGTTTTTGAATGAAGTAATATTTGGTCATGCATTATTGGCTGAAGTGCTACAGCAGATCAGAGGGACTAGCTAGTTTTATTTTCCAGGACAAGGCTACAGAAAAGGGTTCTAAATAAAATTCCCTGCAGAGGAATGAACCAATATGAGATTTGATAGAAACCCTTTTTTAGTCACCATGGTTACTTGCTGCATGCCCATTATAAGAGGGCTTGTATTCCAATCATCAATAGGCATCTCTTAGTCTTTGGCCAGATATCTTTTTCTTTTCTTTGCAGGGATCCGCTGTTGAAGATTCAGCAGTAAAAACAAAGTGGATGAAGTGCCGTGATTTCCATAGCAAGGATCTGCTGCTTGTTGTCTTAGGCCAAACATCAAACATGTGATTGTAATAAGATGCTAATTCCTCTCATAGGTTAAGATTGGTGGATCCCATTCTTTGAGCACAGTACACATACATGTGATAAACAAACATAAGACGGGAACAAACGCATCTACATGTCTGCTGGGCTGGGCTTCATCTTAGGGCTGCTTAAATAAGTGGGCCTAATGCGTGCCAATCTCTCTCTCTCTCTACCTATTGTATTACTATAAGGCATAAAGTCATAAGCTATCTTACACTTGTGTACCATGGATTCGTGTTTATTATCTCTAGTCTAATCTTCGTTGGGTGGGCCTACATTTGTGATTGGGCTTGCAGATGCTCCCTGCCGACAAGGTTTGCATTGGCCTACAAATTGAAGTATTGAGCAGGTTAGGATTCGTCAATGTCATCGAATTCATCACTGGCTCTGTTCACGATCTATCACATCCTATGAAAACATCATGAAGAACGCATATCCTTTGTTTTCTGTCCCACATAAATAATAAATAATATTTCAAAAATTTATAATTGATTAATCTCATGTTATCGTGTATCCCCACTTGATTTGCGACAAAGATCAGTACCCTACGATCACACATTATCGTCAGGAGTGAGGACACAATGCGTCAAACAAATCGCAGCCACACATACACGTTGTGGCGTTGAGGTAAAACCCCTGCTACCCATTGTTTAGTCATTTCCTTGCGACTTAAGCGAGGGGAAGAGATGGGGGGGGGGGTGTTGCCATCAATCTTTTCTGTTGTCCGTGTTAGACACAGTCTAGTTAAGGGCTTAGATAATGTAGGAAAATGTAGAAAATGAGCTTTGAAGGAACTCCCTGGTCTTTTCTTGGGGGGCACTTAGATCCTAAATCTTTGAGATGCTAGCGCCATGGCCCATGGGAGATGGCCTCTTGGACTGACCATGAACTCATAGACCATATCCCTCAACTGTATGGACATCATGACAAGTCCTAATTAGTAATTACTAGAGAGGTTAATTAAACCCTTGGTTATTGAAAAACTAGAGAGGCTCCCTTTCTTGAAATAGCGGGTTGGATAAGTATATAGAAGTCCCGTCTCCGGTGTAGTCCAGTTTTCAGAACATTGGTTTAGGTTAGGAAATTAAAGCTTAACGCAATCAAACTCAAGTACTCAACCAAGGATTTTCGATCTGACATATGAGGGCAAAAGGATTAATGGGTGAGGGTGAGGTGGATGGTTCTCTCAAGTCTCATTCATGTGAGGCTCCATTATACTGTATGTTTTGTTAGCTTTTTGACTGAAATGGAAAAAGCGACTTCTCTTTTAGCATGGGGCAAGAGGTTCCTTAAGTTGAAATTTTGCATGTTTGAACAGATTTTTTTTTCTTTTTCTTTTTGATAAAATGTTTGAACAGAATCTGGGGACATTATATTATAGCGTTGGACCTCTTTGGTATCATGATAGTAATATTGTGATATTGTTTCTGGCCAGATAACTGGATCCGCATCTTTGACAGCACGATACTCTCTCTCTTCATATGTCCGTGTGAATTCAACCCATCAACTCAATATCTGGCTGCCCGAAGATAAATTAGCCTTTGAGTTGGGCTCAATTAGGTTCCAATTTTCTTCCAGGTTAATAACAATAAAGAAATAAGGGTCCGATTGGTTCATACTTTCAATTAGAATCACAAATAAAATCGAAATTCTTTGGAATTGTAATTAGAATGGTTTATTCTCACAGTCTGTTTGATTCAGACCAGAATCAGAATGGGAATTGAAATTAAATGAGATACGATTTTGATGAGGGTGGATTTGACCTTACAATGACATCATGACACATGGCATCTCGGAATAACTGGATGACACCCAGAACCACCTATGCGACAACTTGCCTTAGCCAAAATGATGGACTCCCAGCTAGCAACCTGGCACTGTCGCCGACTAGGCGACCTGCCCCTGGTGCAGACCTGGTGACCTACCCCTGGTGCCGACCTGGTGACCTGCTAACCTGCCTCTGGCGCCAACCTAGCGACCTACCTCTAAAGCCGATCTAGCGACCGGCCCCTAGTGCCAACCTGGTGACCTGCCCTTGGTGCCGACCTAGCGACCTGCCTCTAGCGCCAACATGGCGACCTACGAGATGTGCTTATTGTTGATTTCTGCATGCATCCCATCACTCCCAAGTCTCTTGGAAGTCAGCTCTCACACCGAATGTTTTGGGAGAAACCGAGTAAGGCGCAAAGATTGGCCTACATGCACGACTACCTCCGATGACTTTGGAGCAGTTAGGCACGTCTTCCCGGAGATCCCGGACGTGTTGCGTGATGCTCATGCCAAACAATGCCTATATAAAGGCCTTACCTCCAACTCCAGGGGGAGAGGCCCAATTTAGTTCTGGCAGCTCTTCAACTCTCTCACATTTAGCTATCTTAAAATCTCTGATTCGCTAGCTTAAGCATCGGAGTGCCCACCCTGGGTAAAGCAACCCGGTCACTCTGACACTGTGTCCTTGTGGGTTGCATCAGAGCCATCCCTCTGGCTCGTCACTACTCAGCTAGACATCAGAGCCACCTCTCCAGCTCGTCACCATTCAGTTAGGCGTCAGAGCCACCTTTCTAGCTCGTCACCATTCAGCTAGGTGTCCAAGCCACCTTCCACGTAGAAACTATTCAGTCAGGCATCCAAGCCACACTCCTGGTAGGGATTATTCAGCCAGGCATCCGAGTCACCTGCTAGCCGGGAGCTACCGAAATGCGCTTCATCGATTGGCACCGTCGGTGGGAAACACTACAAGAAGCTAAGTTCTTACCTTCTAAAAGGCTAAGTCCTCTTCTTCCAAAAGCTAAGATCTCACCTTTTAGAAACTAAAGTTCTCACTTTCTAATTTCCATTTTATATGAACTTAAAGATACTATTGAGCAGCTTCAACACCCAGAACGAATACCGATTATTGGGGGGCAAAAACATCTAGAGAACTCCCTTGTAACAAGTAGACAAATTCAGGCCAAACTCAGCATCCCCAATGCCCTAGATAAATACACCGCTACTGTATGTGAACGCCCCTCTCCCCGCGGTAGAGCCATCAGTGGTTCCCGCTGGGATTGAAGTGTAGCAGTTCTATGAGATAAAGCATGAATTTCCAGATCTGAGCATGGGAGAAGCCCGATGTAGACAACAACAGAACATCCTCAACTCATCCTCAATAGCAGTCAGCCAGGATGAGGCCTCATCAGCCCTGTTTCGTGAGGTCGCCTCTACAAGATGAGCTCTTCGTGGCTTCCGCGGGAGTTGGCGGCCAACGAACTGCACGGACGCCCTTGCAGGTCGAGCCTTCCAAGGCTCCTGTGCGAGCTGGTGACCTAAAGTCAGTAGTGCTGCCCTCGTAGGTCGAGCTCCCAGTGGCTTCTTGTAGGAGTGAATGACTGACGTCACTAACAAGGTTGATGCAATGTATGGCCCTGAACTGCCGACTCACATCGACAACAATATTATGCCCTCACAAGGGGGGCAGAACATGTACGGTGTGGTCTCACAAGCACTCACCCAAGAAGATAATCCCATGAGATGACGTAGAAGCAGCCATATGAGAAGTTACTACAGAATGACCACCCGCTTAGGCGGAAAGATCAGGTCGCACATTGGCTAAATAAGGATAAGGAGAGTAGAACGTGAGCCGCTCCCAGAGCCCTAGGGCTAAGGTGTCGAGCTGATAAAAGACCTCGACACCACATGAGACCCAATCGCCTCTTTGGCATGGGCAAATAAAGAAGTAGATTGTGTGCAAGTAGGATGGTCACATAGCCTATAATGTTTGTTCACTTCGGCATACATTGAGATCAGGTTGTTCCTATTAGAGCCTAGCTTGTCAGCTCGATACTTCGTTAGTAATGCACACTTATCCACGTAAGCTCGGGCATATACCTAGTCGCCTCTTCAGCATGGGCAAAATAAAAAAGCAGTTTGCGTTTAGCCTCATCGATGTGCATACAGTTTGGCACCTCAGGGTAATGCACACTTAGAAAACTTTTACACAATGGAGTGGAGGACAAAATACATCACCTATTCGGCATACCAGTTCGGCACCATGACAAATGCAAACTTGGCTGATCTCTTCACAGTCGACCTCTACCTTGGTTTTAGGCTCTGCGTCAAACTCACTAGCTACTCTTTTGAGAACCGGTTCGAGTGACACTGCGTCGAAGTCTACCTAGGTGGAGCGACCTAATAAAGCAATCACACAATTAGAACACCCCTTGAGGACAACATGGTAAGTTTCGCTCTCGAGGTAATTGTCGGATTGCATAACCCATTGACGGTTGCATCCCTAATAAGGTAGATATCCTCAGGGTACCTACTTCACCTCTCCTCGAGAGGATAAGTTCGCTCTCGTGCCCCAAGAATCAAGACATCGAGGTCCTGCGTAAGGTAGCAAACATTCGAACTATTCCGTTCTAAGAAGTAAATCAGGCCAACGCTTGCGACTATGAACTGATCGAATAAGTCATTTTGGGCCAAAAGGAGCAATCTACCCTTCGCCGAGCTACTCTTACCTCGGGAGTGGGGGGCAATTGATGAGGGTGGATTTGGCCCTCCAATGACATCATGACACATGGCATCTTGGAACAGCTAGTTGACGCATAGGCACCACCTAAGCAATGACTTAGAGTCCCAGATCGTGGATTCTCTTCGCCCAAATCTGGTGATCTGCCTTCACCGCCAACCTGGTGACCTCGACCACAACTCAGGTCGGCTAGAAGCACCTCGTCCAGGGCCGACCTGCAACACCTTGTCAGTGGCCGAAGTGACCTCGATGCAAGGAGCGACGTCCCTCGAGGGCGTGCTGGCCTGACAGAGGTCCAAGTGGTGACCTACAAGATGTGCTCGTCGACAAATTCGGCATGCATATCCTGACACTCCCATGATTCTTGGAAGCTGGCTTATGCACCGAATGTTCTGGAGGGTGGTCAACGTGCATGATGTTTACCTCTAAGGATTTCAGACCGGTTAGGCACGATCTCCCAAAAATCTCGGATGCGGTGCTTGAGGCCCACATTGAACAATGCCTATATAAAAGCACCAACACCAAAGACCCAAGGGGAGGAGAAAAAAGAGAGGTACGCGTGATTATTCTACTCTCTAGCACTCAAGCTCTCAAGCATTTAGCTTGCATTTACAACATATTGACTTAAGCATCGGAGTGACCTCACCGAGTTAGCCACCCCGGGTTCTCTGATAAATTGTTTTGCAGATCGATCCAGTTCACCGTCCACCTGGAGTCCAGACCATCCTCCAACTAGGAGTAGTCAAATCGCACACCATCAGATTTCATTCCCATGGGAAGGGGAGTATATGGCAATTCTCTCAAATGGGAGAATGTCATTCTATCCGATTCCATACCTTTATAACCAAACTGACCCCAAATCTAAAAGAAATTATAATGTACAAATTTTATTACTTGCATTAGTGAGTCATGCATAGATGATGAATATCATAGTCATGGTTTTCAAAACCGAGCTAGACCGGATGATTGGATGGGAAAATCGAGAACTAATTACTTGACCGGTTCCATTCCATCCTAAAACTGCTTTTTGCCCAAAAGCCGTTGATTTGGTCAATGAACTACTGATCCAGTTGGTTGAACTGTCAACTCGAATAATAATTTTTGGTCTTTTTTTATTTTTAAGTCAAAATGAGCCATCCATTTGAATCGGATGGTCAGACGATTCAACCAAGAAACTAGTCCCTAGAACGGTTCCCTGTCCGGTCTGGTTTTAAAAACCTTGATCATAGTTATAAGTTAAAATCTTTGGCTGAAATCAGATCAGGGGTGAAGAGGAACAAGGAAATGTGTTTAATACTCTTAAAAGACTTTTTCAATGCTATCTGCATCGGGTAAGAAGTTGGAGAATGCTTTTAGCTAGTTAATCCCATTGGAGATATCTGTACCAGGTTTTGGAGAGCGCTGATCCCTTCATACTAGAAGCTAGGGTGGACTCGAGTCGAGCTGAGCTGAGCCGAGCTGAGCTGAATACTTGTCTATTCGAACTCACCTCGCAGGAATAGTATCAGGCTTGAGCTCGAGCGATTCGAGCTAGAGACTTGAGCTCAAGCTTGGGTTCGTTCATAGTTTGCAAGCTTCAAGCTGAGCTTCACTATTTATTTAATACTAGGCTCGTGAGCCTCACGAGCCGAGCTTCACTGTGCTCGAGCTCGGCTTGATTAGCAAACGAGCCTTAATATCGGGCTTAAATTTCACTCGAAGCTTGGTTTTAGCCAAGCTTCAAGCTGAGCTTTTCATGAGCCAAGTTCGAATTGCTCATGGAAAGCTCAGCTCGTGGCTACCCCTACTAGAAGTATGGGTGTCAATTGGATTGGATTTGGTCCAATCCAATCCAATCCAATGTGAGTCCATTACAAATGAACCATGTCCAATCCAATCCAATAAATATTTTAGACCATTTTGGGCTAGTCCAATTCAATGTCTAGACCATCCAATCTATTCAAATTTGTTTCAATTTAGATTGGTTTCAACCCAAACTCGGTCCATTGATACATATATTCTTATGTTATATTAATGGACCAGATATTGGCTTAATTCAACACAATACAATATAAATTTAATACAGAATATTTTGGACAGAATTTGTCCAATTCAAAATGTCTTGTTGGTCCGTCCAATCCGTCCAAATTGATTTTGGACGGGATGAGGTCCAATCCAAAACCGGTCTGTTGATACCCTTAACTAGAAGCGTCCATCTTCTTTGATTAATTTACTTCATATAATATAGGAGCAAAACTTGTGGATTAGGTTTTGGGGAAACAAAAAACATAGGGTCAAAAAAGAAGATGGGAAAAAGGATGGGAAATAAGGAATAAGCAGTGTGCAGCTTTAAAAAATAAAGTGAATAATAAAAGAAAATATTTGCTATATTCTTGGGGTGTTTTATTATGCATCGTATATGTGGAAAAACCATCACTTGTGACATGTGTAAAGAACTAGTGGGGGTCGGTTATTGGGCCTACAGCATACCTTATTTTAATTACATTTAATGATTTTTCAAATTGGTCAACACTCCGGTTTATGGCTGTTTTTAAGGTCCTGTTCACTTTTTGGTAAGTTATTTATTCAGGTAAATGCACTTATCCGGGTAAGAAAAATTTACCCAACACTTATCAGGGTAAGTGTTGGCAACTTTCCCCTAGGTGGGAGGGTAAGTGATATTCAGGAAAATAAACTTTCCCTAATTCCCACATAAATCTGAAAAAAGAATATGAGATTCTTGGTCAATAGTAACCAAAATCTCATTGACCAAGTTTTCCCATCTCAAAATCTAAAAAAATAACACCCCTTAAATGGTACCGTTTGTTGTTTCATAAATAGGCTCACGATTCGACTTTGATCATTATAGTCTGATACTAAGATCAAGTAGTAAGGCAAGCAGACCTAATAGTAATAACCAAATACATTTCCTGCAACAACAAAGTAATGAAAGTGATGCTCATGGTCCTAACTGATAAAAAAAAAGGAATGACTTTCTTGATTGGGTTGGCTTTAATTTTAAGATATCACAGTTCAGAGGTTGAACTTTTATAGTTTTATTAGATTGGAAAGCTTCTAGCCAAAGGTAGGTGACCCAATTTGTGACAACTGACAAGGTGGGTTCTTCCCTTATGTATTTAAGGCTCCACACCTCCAACTTGTATTGGCTTTTAAATAGAAATGGAAATGGAATTAATCCTTTTTTTTCCATGTAAAAGGATTAAAAATTAGCAAATTTAATTTGGAGAGAAGAGAAGAGAATGGCGAATACGGTTAGACTTCTTTAGTCTTGACACCTTTCCTTCCACTTGATAAAAGCCTAAAACTGTGTCATAACAGTGCCTTGTTCGTTGTTTTGTTTGAATTGATAATTCAGAACATTTGTCTTATATTGATAACCGCTGGAAATTATATATTGCAAGCAAGTTTCTCCAATCAACAGGCTTTTAAAACTTTAAACACATTCCAAGCCAAGAGTCTAGTAGGTTCAGTCCTTTCCACAGATTCATTGCGTGTATTCTTTAGCTCAAAATGGGAGACTGGGCTACTATATTATTGTGAAGAGGAAAGCAGTCATATTGGTTCACTTCACGTTGCACATCAAAAAAAAAAAAAAAAAAAAAAAACTGAGATCTGTACTTGATGTACTTTGGGGAATCTTTTCTTTACACGAATGCATTGTATTTGTATTTGGGTAGGCTCTAGAGTGATTGATTGGTCATGATCGATTTTGGTCTATACCCAGAGACTAGAGGCCAAACAGGACTAATAGTTAGGAGGCCGACTGCCCGTTCTCGCAAAAGTTGACATAGACCTCACTTCTCAAACTCAAGAGTTATAAATAAGGGCCAAAACCCAAAAGACTCGCTTTGGGTGGTGGAGTCGTCCTTGTCCTTGTGTGGAAACCAAGCTCAAATCTTTTGCTTGAATCATTTTTATTATCGAGAATGTTGGGATGCGTCGAGGCTCCATCGTCATCTCGGTTGTCCCTAAAGATTCCTACCTCAGTCCTATTAAATTATTGGATCGTAGGTCAATCATTCTACTCTTCAGTTTTCATAGAAATTAAAAACATAATAATTTCATTCATATTATGTTCTAAAGTCATATTACATCAAATTAATGTAAAATAATAAATATAAAAGCTTACTATAAGGCCTATCAATAAATGTATTTTAGGGTATCTTTCACCCCACTCAATCATGCAACAAAAAAAGGTTTTTGACTGTTGTTGCCAGTTCGAATGGTCCAACCGTGTGGTCCAGTTCAAGCCTGAAAATTGTGTAGAGCATAGTATTCCACCATATCCTCTTAATAAATACTTGCATGTGATCAAGTTGGCACCATTCGCGTATGATTGAGTTTTTGTGAGTGATTGATTCATTAGAAGGTTTCATTTCTTTAATTAACCCGTAAATTTATCAAACTGCCCACTAGTTGATCACCATTTAATTTAATTAGAATTTATTTAAAGATAATAAAATTTATTAATTCCTATTAAATGCTTGGGTTGGATTTGGACCACATCATCGAAATGTCATAACTTATTTTTTGCTTTAATTTTGCTTAACACAGTCGATGCATCACACGTCCTCACACAGTACTACTTGTATATTAAAAACTTGATAAAACATAATATCTGTTTCCTAAGGATTACTGTTTCAAAGCATTATTAAAATATAAATGCTTGGGTTGCTTGGGAGAAAATTCATACAAGTCATAACATGCACACTGGCGTGGCAATGAAAGGCCTGGATTGGGCCTAGGTTTTCGATATTTGCAGGTCCAGTAATGTCTGGGCCAGGCTCAACCTTGTTATGGGGAAATATGACAAATGGGATAAAAGTCATTTATAAAATGATTTTTGAGTTACCCAATAGCGTTTACATTTCATTTTTTCGAGTAGTTAATTTTGCAATATTTGTGGCAACACATTTATATATTATTTTCCCTCATTTAATAATTGTAGCCAAACAGCGGGCATACACCATACAGTCCTATGGCTCGGCCTGAGCTGCCTTAGTACGGTGATGGGCCCATATGGAAGGCCCAAGAACTGGGCCAACCCAATGTTACTTCTACTTTATGCTAAGTCTAGCTGGCTCTGCAAATTGCCTCCTGCTGCACAGTATGTTTACATTCATTTTGAAGTTCATTGGTATCCCTAGATGAAGCATGGACAAATACAAATTCACTCATATATTGTGCTGAAATTTAATCAATCACAGTGAGGGGTGGTGAGCATCAAACAAACCATTTCAAAATACCATTCAACCTATTCTTTGAGATGATATCAGAGCCTATTTGATCAAGTGGTCAAGTGTTTGACCACAAAGGTATTGGTGGGTTGTGTTTGTCCATGCTTCAAACCTAATAATCTTTTTCATGAGGGGGCATATTAGATAATATAATCCTATTTAAAAACTTCAACTAACAATTTAAGCTTTTTAGGCTGAATGATTCTTTGAAATACACAGTCTATCTATCGAGATCAAATCAAATCAGCCCCCCACAATGTTTCACAGCACATCCCTACCATGTATTGGGAACATCTGCTGATAATGACATCATCATTTTTGGTATTATCATCAGGAGATGTTCCCAATACACGGCGGGGATGTGCTGTGCGACATTGTGGGGGACTGATTTGACCTTCTATCTATCATATGGTTTAATCTTTGTGTTATTAGATTATCCATTTGAGAATTATAAAGGAACTCTCAGAAATATCACCTACCATTAGGGGTGTCAATTGGACAGGATTTGGTCCAATCCGATCTAGTCCAATGTGAGTCCATTATAAATGGATCAGGTTCGATCCAACCCAATGAATGTTTTGACCAATTTGGATCAGTCCAATTCAATGTCTGGACCGTCCAATCTATTCAAATTCAGTTTGATTTAGATTGGTTTCAACCCAAACCCGATTCATTGCACATACATTCTTATCTTATATCATTGGACTAGATATTGACTTAATCCAACCCAATCCCAATCCAATATAAATTTGTTACGGATGGACCAGGTCCAATCCAATCTAATAAATATTTTGCACTGGACTGGTCCAATCTAATGTCTAATTGATCCATCCAATCGGTTTAAATTGATTTTGGACTGAACGGGGTCCAATCCAAAGCCGGTCCATCGACCCCCTTACCCACCATCTCTTCAATAAAAACGTAACGGATGGACATCATATTCCAAGCCAGTAGGTCCGGAGGTTTGTAGTTCTGCCTGGTAGATATCCACTAGTGATGGCCAATAGGTATGTTGCAGATGTTACCAAAGCGCTAGTAGAGTTAGGTTATGATATAATAACCCACCAATAGTATTGGCTTGTCTACATGACAAGTTGGCAATCACATAGTGATTTTCTTTTTGGTATTAAGTTATTGGAAGGTACTATAGAGTACCTTAGAATGTTGTGACAATTATACATACTGTCTCGTTAAATTATTTCAATTTCATCAGTGTAATTTACTTTGACATATTGGTAATTGTCTAATAGGTGGATAATTGGTGGGCCCATGGGATCAAAGTAATTAGAGGGATTTAGCGTTAATAGGGAGTTCACATCTCCGCTCCACAACGCCCCACAGCCCACCTCCGCCATGTATTGAGAACATCTGATGATGTTTGATATTATCATTGAAAGATGTTCTGAGGCATTGTGGGGCGGAGATGTATACTCGTTCATGGGGGTCATGGGAGAGAAAAAAAAGGTTGATAGTTGAAGTGATTGTATTGAGTGGACTTGAATCTACTGCCCACAAGTTGTTCCTCTATCTCTATCAATAGGACATTACAGCTCTGCCTTGTCATTTATAGAAGATGTTACCAATATATGGCTAGAGATATGGAAATAATTTGTTGGTGAGTCCATATACATATAGGTTGTTATAGAGAGATTGGTTGCATTGACTTGAGACACTGGCATCTGGTGGGTTTAAATCTCTAGTAGTTAGTTGTAATTAATAAGAATCAATTGGAGTTGCAACTCTTCTTATCAAATTATTACCAGAATCATCTTTACTAATTGGGGTTTATCTCTTCGTGGTCCTTCCTCTCTCTCGAAGTATATGATACAGCCATTACTACGTCTACTGGAGATGCAATACAATGGTCGTTCCTTAATCAATTCCAGTACTTTACAATTTTTTAAAATTTTGCCCCAAACACCTCAAAGCCAATGGTGGTTCTTTTAGAATTTGGAGAAACTTACGAGTGTGCTAAAATTTTGGGTTTTATTTACCAATAACTATACCTATGAATCACTACCCGTTAACTTTCTGATTTATTACTCCATTCCAGTGCGCTAAAATTTATGGTGGAATGAATAATATTTTAATGTGTGAATGCTTTCAACCAGGGCTCTTCAAATATTTTAATTTTTAAATCTAGTTGATACATTTAAAGAAATACGGTAAAAGTATTAATGTATGCTTATCTTTACTTTTTTGATTTATTGCATCTTACTAAAAAAAAACCAAAACTGAAATACATTATATTAATTTTGTCTTATTTAACTTACCAACCTGTTAAGCATCAGCAACACATGATACCTACCATAGTACTACTATGACTATTGACCCAACAAAAGTTTATCAGCAATTCACATAAATTTATTATCCAAACAAAACAATCATAAAATTGAGCGAAATATAGAGAACAAAAATTATTTATTCATTTGAAAGAACGGATTAGGGTTTTATGTGACTATTGCTTTATGACAAAAAAAGAAAAAAAAAAGTTACCATTGCTTTGACAGGTGTTCAATTTCAGAATATGATTGGGGCACATCGCACATGTAAAAGCAAATGGCCAATGGCCAGTAGCTTTTGATAGTTTGTCGTGGCATACTACTAATTCTGTTCAAAAAAGCCTTAGCTTTATTGAAACTGAAAAGGTCACTCGATTTTGTTGTGTACTAAGGCGTCGGTTGAACTTAACCTTGCTAAATTCGTCCACCTCTAGAGTTGTTTTCCAGATAGTCTTCACTGTGTGGGAGTCGTGATCGTGAGGAAATGCTCATCAGGTCAATTCCCATTTCAATTAGCGGGTCCCACTAAAGAAACTTAGTCAAGACGTGTGATTTCTAGCTGGAGTGCTGGAGGACCTGTTCAGTTAGGCTGCCTGGCCCATGATTTGGATATGGATTGATGGATACTACCCATTTTTTGTTATTTTTATTTAAATGGTTTAATGTTTGATTACTTTTTTATTTTAAAAAACACAAAATTCTAAGAGGTTAGAAAGCAATATGAGGAGAGAGAATCTGCTGACGTGGAAAACTGCGTTTTTTAAGTATATAGAATAGAATAGATGTACCTTAACACTGGTATAACCGGACCCGGCCAATTCAAAGCCCAAAAGTCAGTGGGCCTTACTAACTTCAACTGAATCAACTCCCTCCAGGCCCCAACCAGTCGAACCCGGACCTGGAATAGAAAGCAAACGCCTTTCCTATTTGGCCCACCCCGACCCCGAAGTTGATATGATCATATATGTAAGAGATAAACAACCCTAAAATGTTATAATGAAAAGAGACGTTAACCTTGATCATTACGTTGTTTCAGAAGCAAAAGATCTTCAGATCTAACGGTCTGTACTGTGTCGTACATGTTCCTCACTGGGTCACTGGCTCCACATATCAGACGGAACACATGGCTTGTCGTGGATGGCGGTTGACGCAGGCCACTAACTTCTTCCGTCCTTCATTCCTCTCTCTCTCTCTCTGACGTACTTCTCACACAATAATTCTGACTCTCTCATCAAATTTCACAACTGCCGCCAAGCCAATGTGGAACTCTGCCAGAATCAATATTCCCAATGTTTTCCATAGTTTTCATCTCCACAAAAGCCAACCCATAATAAAATAACCAAAATTTCTCCATCCTCATTGAATTCTCTGTCGCATTTTCACTCGCCTCCCCTGTTCCATGAAGCTTCAACGACCTACAATGACTTCATAACTGAAACCTCTCTCTCTCTCTCTCTCTAGTCATATTTAGAAGATCCAGGGATTCATCTTCGTATTCAAAAAGCTCTGCTAGTTTGACCAATTCAGGTAACAATCTAGTCCCGTCCCAAATCTAGGAAATCGTCATAGTTTTTAAAGAACTCTTTTCCTAGGGTTTGAATTTCTGTTTCTTATACTTCAATTAATGCCTGAATTTCCTTTTGTGGCGGCTTTTTCCCTTTGGAAATTCTTATATTAGCTTTGTTTATTTCTGAATTGCTTATTTTAATCTTAATTGAGTCTGATGCTTAACGTAAATTTGGAGCTTCGAGCTTGTAATCAGGTTTGTTTTGCTAATAGGTTAAATAAGTATTCGCTTTCTTGATATTGTAATTCTCGAATTGCTTTTAATTGTTTCAGGTTGGCATGACAACGATATATTTATAATACCCTTAACAGAATTAAACTCATATTGGGAAGTGTTGGATCTAAAGATACTAACTAATGCTCTATTTGTTAGTTTGGAGCTAGTCCCATCTTCTTTGGACCTTTCTGAAAATTTCCCTTCTTCTGTGGTATCTTTGGAGCCTGGAACCGACTTGTTTTAACTATCAGTGGGATTACTTTGATGCTTTGTATCATTGGAACCCTTTGACTTATTTGCATTACATTTCGTTGTTATGTATTTAAATGATGCTGTTAGCACATAAAGTCAGTTGTGGTAGAAACTTCTTACGAGTGGAATGCTACATTGTTAATCCTAATCAGTGGGTCTAAGTCTTAGTTGAGTTGAATTTATTTTGTATTTCATGTTGCTGAGCACATTGTGATCCTTTCAAAACTAACAAAAGTATGTGAGATTGAAAACTGTTTATAGTTGTTAGAATACACAAATCAGGGGTATTTTGGTCATTTGGGTTTATCTATTTGAGAGTGAAAGGTCTATTTTGTTTAAGTTTAAGTTGTGTCCCATCACTTATGAGGGACAATATGGTCTTTCTTGTAACTATGTTATTGGAGATAAATACAAGTGGATCGGCTAGAGGTGGACTGATTTTTTTCCTAATCTGGCCGAACCCTTCTTCTTCTCTTCTTCTTCTTTATCTTCTTCTTCTTCTTCTCTACTTTAACCTAGAATCAAATAGGGATTTCACATGGTATCAGAGCAATAAAACCTAGTTCTCTTTTCCCTTTTTTTTTTTTTCTTTCCTCAATGTTTGTCTTCTTCCTGGGTTTGCCGCCAACTATTTCAGCTTTCTTTGATTTTATTCTAGCCTGAGTGGAAGCTCGACAAGAGGCCAAAAAGGAGTGGTCGTTTTGTGGTTTTGAAAGTGAGTATGCCTTCAGTTACTATGGTGGTGGTCGTTGAGGTTGTGTATTAGATGCCCTCTATTTTGTGATACGAAGAGGGCTGTTTGTAGATAGGTATGAGCAATTCTGTTTTTTGCCCAAATAGTGGACTGTAAATGCTGTGTTTTGGTTCAAAATATTTTGTTGTGGAGGTTTGAAGGGATTAATATGCATATCAGCCTTGTTCTTCACTGTTTTTACCTCATATGTGCGCTGAAAGTAGAGTTTTTCGACTGCTGAAGTTCACGACAGCAGTGGTGTGGTGGTAGTTGTACTGTGTTGAATGGTGTGTGGGTGATTTTGAATAGTTGAAAGTGAAACCTTGTGTCGTGTGGTGGTGTTTATATTGATTTCTGTGTTTGATTTAATGGTTGAGTGATTTCAGCCCTTGTATTTGGTGTGTGAGTGGTTCTGCAGTGTGCAGTACAGGTGTTTGATTTAATGATTGAGTGATTTCAGTTTTTGTATTTGATGTGCAATGTGTATTTGAAGAAGTTGGTGGTATTGAGAGTGAGATAAGGGGGTGAAGCCGTTGACTCTCCCATTGACCCCAACCATAAATTAGGTGATAGCCAAGGTGAACCTCTCAAGGATGTGAAACAGTTTTAGAGGCTTGTATATTTTTCTATGACTCGTCCAGACATTGCATATGCTGTTGGTGTCCTTAGTCAGTTCATGCATGCACCTAGGTCCACTCATCTTGAAGCAGTAGAGAGAATTCTCCGATATCTAAAGAAGTTTCCTGGTGCTGGCTTGTTATTTCAAAGGCACGGGCGTTTGAAAGTTGAAGTTTATACAGATGCAGATTGGGCTGAATCTCAAAGTGACAAAAAGTTTACTAGTGGCTACTGCACCTTTATAGGAGGGAACCTTATTACATGGAGGAGTAAAAAGCAAAATGTGGTGGCTAGATCCAGTCAGCTCTGAGAACCTTGAAAAGCATTTTATCAGAGAGAATGTCATCACAGGCAAAGTATGTACTCCCTATGTCAGCTCTGAGAACCAACTTGCAGACATCTTTACAAAAGGGCTAAACCATTCCAGACATCATGATCTCTGTGACAAGTTGGGCATGATTGATATCTATGCTCCAACTTGAGGGGGAGTGTTGGCAGATGTTGTTGTACACAAGTTTAGTACCGCATGGGTATTTTTGTAATTTCTTCATACTTTATGTTGTACGACTAGACTAGTATAAATAATAACTACTGCACATGCCTGCAGTATTCTTTTGGGGCTTTCAATCCTCTCGCCTCTCCTCTCTTCTCTTCCTCTCTTCCTCTCTTCCTTCTCTCTTCTCTTGCTCAACACTTCAGATTTTCCAAATATCTTAGTGAAATTAGTGAAGCATACCTGAAATTTCCCCATCTCTACATGGCAAAATGTCCATGAGATAGAAAATTCAAACCATGGTTAGATATAATTCTTACTACTCATGAACCAATTATGGTCTGTGTATTTTTATTTTATCTTGTAGTTTCTTTTTATTTTAGGGGCCATTGTTTGTGTATTTGTAAAATATTGGGTCGAATACCATGAGAATATGGTTTCAAGTCTTAGAGTGTCCACTATGTGCAAGAAAATGCTGAAGTCTAGGTCTGTAACCCAGTCCAGTCCTCCCTAGACTCTGGATAGTTAGGAGTTAGGACCATCATCGGGCAATGTCCATTTAGTTTTCTTTTATTCTCTCTCTCTCGCTCTTAACTTTTTTTGTGTGAAATATTATTGCTTTGGGATCATTATGTTCTCTATGATCCTGCACTTTATGATTAATGGTTATGACACATGCCCATCCTTCATAGAACAGAGCTTGTTGATTGTTTTTTGGTTTTTTGATCAAGCTTGTTGCTTGTTGATTGTTTATCCCCTCTTCCCCCAAAAAATGTAAAAAGAGGACAGAAATAAATTGGATGAAGTGTATCTTACCAGTTTGTATAGTTATTGCATGGTGGCCACTTTTTATTCTTCATAATGTATTTTCTTTGTAAATTATATTTTACTCAACTACTTTTTCCTCATCTCTGCTAACATAATTTTTGGTGGTTGATACCTTGTTACAGCATTTGGGAGTAGGGTTTGGATTACATATACAATGATAACCAAGTTCTCGTCTGATATATGAAATATTGTTTTGGGAGCAGCACTAGGTAAAATGTGAGATCAGATGATGATTGCAGAAAGTATTCTGTTCTGTGTAATCTGATGTTGTCTTCAAGAGATCTATTGGTGGCCAATGCAATGTCTTCCACCAAAAGCAGGTTATGCTCAAACCAGGGTAACTGGAAAACATTCATTAAAAATTGATGCCTAAGATTCCATACATGATTTATGCTAGAACCAGGGTAACTAGAAAAGTTTCATTCAAAATTTATTCCTAAGACTCCCTACATTATTTATTTACATATCTTATTAATCAAAATTCTCAAGCACATTATCAATTTTAAGCTAATTCTGTGATTGTTCCTTAGGCATCCCACTGAAATGCAATTTGATAGGAACCTCAAAGGAGATCAAGGAGATCATGATGTTAGTTATCACTCAGACCAAGAGGCTATGGTGCTGTTTTCTTTCCATATATGTAGTTTTTGAACTTTATCTTTAATTTTTTTTTTTGTTGAGCTTATACAGGATCTTGGTGTGGTCTATTTTTTCCGATGTATATGAACAGGAACTTTATTTAAAAATTAAGGCACAGAAAGAGGAGATACTGCAACTCCGTGAAAAAATTTCAGAGGCTTGCATCAAGGTGTAGTATTTAAATGCTTGGGATGCTCAGATGTTGATATAGTTATGCACACTAATATGGGAAATGGGGATTTGTCTTCATTTCCCAAGTTCTGGACATGAATATGAGTATGGATATCCCATTCCGGAGTGTTGTTTCATGCTCGACCCCTCCTTTTATATTTATGCTTAACATCTGTTTTATATTATATACATCATTCAAAATTTTATGCATCTTTATGAACTTATGCTAATTTTTTCTATGATGTGCCATTTAATGTTTTCTTGATGAAAGAATTAGATAACTTGTCAGTATTCAAGAGTTACAGCCTTGAGTGCCATTAAAGACTTAATTTGAAGTTTAGAAGTATCCTTGGAGTAATCTATATTAGTATTGGTACTGTGTTACACCAATATGAGTAAACTAATCATATTGAAATATCTTGGTGTCTTAGCGAAGAGATCTCTGCTTATACCCTTGTTTATGTTTCAACATTTTAAACATATACATCTTGACTTCTAATTTACAAGAAAATGCTGGCCATGTATGGTTTTCAGGAGCTGCAACTTCTGAATGAGAAACATGTATCGGAGAGGAAATATTCAGATTTGCGAATGGTTTGTATACATCTTAGTAAAATAGACTTTATTCTTGAAATGATTTGATTGGATTTTTGTGTTTTATTTCTTTTTGTGATCTAAGTTATAACTAAATTTTCTTTTGAGAAACTAGGCACTTGATCAAAGGCAGAAAGACGCTATAACTTCTGCTTTAGCTGAACTGGCACACAGGAAAGATGATCTTGAAGAAAACATAAAATTAGCTCATGATCTAAAGGTAATTTTTACTGAAGTAAATCTGTAGAGATGTAGTCCATTCTACTATGGAATACTGTAAAAATCTAACTTGACCATGCCTTCGTATGGAAATTGAATTATTATTTCAGCTAATTTTTGCATAAACATTAAAAAAAACAGGAAAAAAATAAAGAAAAAGTTCAGCAAACATTTACTCATTTTCAACTTTAGTGATAAATTAATTTTAGTTTTTGAATCACTTTTGGTAAATTTCAGATACATATATTAGCATGTATTTCTTTTGAGAAAAGGTAAAGTATGATTGTATTAATGAAAGGTCCTGTGTACATTGAGAAGCTGTACATAAAGTAGGACCTCAATAGAAGGCCATCCTCAAAAAAGTATAATCAGAAATACTATCTCTAAAATCAGTATGTATAGACATCTAACTTTTCTCGGCTTCAGTAGAAGATTTTTTTTTTTCAAAAATACTATTGTTCCTTTATGACCATACAGCCCACAGAACTGCCATAGGGATGGAAGTCCAGCATAACTTTCCTTTCTTGGACAGCCCATGAATATGCCATTCCTCTAAAGAGCTCTAACTGAGGCTGGTATGCACCAACTTAGATTCAGGGATTTGAAGAAGTGAGACCAAACTGCAGAACTAAACTTGCAATGAAGGAAGAGATACCTGGGGGATTCTACTTGCACATTGCAAAAACAGCACCTCCAATCTGACAAAATAAGACTTTTTTTCAGCAGAATTTCTTTGGACAAAATATATTAGCATGTATTTCATCTTCTTATTTATTGTGAACATTCTTGACACAACTGAGTTTTTTTTTTTTTACCAAGAACCAAAAATACCACTACTATATTCTCTCCTTTTCTGGGTGCGACTGTGAACTTTGGATAAAAATCTAGCTTGCTGGTAAAGTCTCTAGCTGGTTGTAATGGAGATCTGGTTGGAGTGGTTAGGGGAAAAGGATTAAATATTTACTAGTAAACTTTTCATATATCCTTTTTTTTTTCACTTACAAATATTCATAATTTACTCTGCATGTCTTGTCTTATATGTGCATGTAACACCTCATATATTTTATTCATAATTTACTCTCTCTCCAGGATGCAGAGGATGAGCGATATATTTTTACGTCATCTATGCTTGGCTTATTGACCGAGTATGGTATTCGACCTCATGCAATAAATGCTTCTACTATTTGCAATAATGTTAAGGTATTCAGAGTTCATTTCTAATACTCTTTTTGTTTTATCATGAGTATTTTCTTAGTGCTATTGTATCTTATATGTTCATTAAGAATAATTAAGGAAGGGAATATGATATTCATTACTGTTAGAATACACAAATCAGGGGTATTTTGGTCATTTGGGTTTATATATCTGAGAGTGAAAGGTCTATTTTGTTTAAGTTTAACTTATGTGTCCCATCACTTATGAGGGACAATATGGTCTTTCTTGTAACTATGTTATTGGAGATAAATACAAGTGGGTCGTCTAGAGGTGGACTGATTTTTCCTAATCTGTTCGAACCCTTCTTCTTCTCTTCTTTCTCTTCTTCTTCTTCTTCTTCTTCTCCTCTTCTTCTTCTCTACTTTAACCTAGAATCAAATAGGGATTTCACATGGTATCAGAGCAATAAAACCTAGTTCTCTTTTCCATTTTTTTTCTTTCCTCACTGTTTGTCTTCTTCCTGGGTTCGCCGCCAACTATTTCAGCTTTCTTCGATTTTCTTCTAGCCTGAGTGTAAGCTCGACAAGAGGCCGAAAAGGAGAGGTCATTTTGTGGTTTTGGAGGTGAGTATGCCTCCAGTTACTGTGGTGGTGGTCGTTAAGGTTGTGTATTAGATGCCCTCTATTCTGTGATATGAAGAGGGTTGTTTGTGGACAGGTATGAGCAGCTCTGTTTTTTGCCCAAATAGTGGACTGTAAATGCTGTGTTTTGGTTCAAAATATTTTGTCGTGGAGGTTTGAGGTGATTAGTATGCATATCAGCCTTGTTCTTCATTGTTTTTACCTCATATGTGTGCTGAAAGTAGAGTTTTTCGACTGCTGAAGTTCACGACAGCAGTGGTGTGGTGGTGGTTGTACTATGTTGAATGGTGTGTGGGTGATTCTGAATAGTTGAAAGTGAAACCTTGTGTTGTGTGGTGGTGTTTATACTGATTTTTGTGTTTGGTTTAATGGCTGAGTGACTTCAGCCCTTGTATTTGGTGTGTGAATGGTTTTGCAGTGTGCAGTACAGATGCTTAATTTAATGACTGAGTGATTTCAGTTTTTGTATTTGTTGTGCAATGTGTATTTGAAGAAGTTGGTGGTGTTGAGAGTGAGAAAAGTTTTGAAGTGTGTGAAATTGTGCTGAATATTTGAAGGTGAATTAGTTAAGATGACATCGATTAGAGATGGGAATGACAATAAAATAGGTGTTATGATTTCTCCAGATTACCTAAATGTTCAAATGACATCTATTAAGTTGAATGGTGAGAATTATGTGCCATGGGCAAAATCTGTGGAGGTGTTTTTAAAGGCCAAGAAAAAAGTAAAACATGTGAGAGAGGAGAAACCCTCCTCTGATTCTCCAGGGTTTAGTGACTGGGAACAGGAAAATGCACAAATAATGACATGGCTGTGGAATAGCATGGAACAAAAAATTTGCGTGAACTTTATGTTCCTAGATACAACTAAAGAAATCTGGGATCATACTAAGAAACTGTACTCCAGACAAGACAATACAACTTGGGTGTATCAGTTATACCAAGAGTAATATTATCTGAAAAAGGCAGTCAAAGCTTGGAGGAATACTATGCAAATCTAAGGAATATCCGAAATGAGCTCAATGTGTATCATCCTCTGACACTGGATGTTCAGATTCAACAACAACAGCGTGAACAATTTGATGTGACAAGGTTTTTGGTGCATTTGAAGGATGAATATGAGCCTGTCCGTGCACAAATACGGGGGGGGGGGGTCTGCTCTTCCCTCACTTGAAGAAGTTTTTGTCCATTTCAGGAGGACATCTATTGAGTCTATAGAGCATTCTTCTCTCTCAGACAGATCTGGTTTTGTGGTGACTAGAGGGGGAGGCCGTGGAAATAGAGGTGGTAGTGGTGGTCGTGGACTTCCAGGTAACCGTGGTGGTCCCATGTTTAATCGTGCTAGTGGCCGAAGTGGAGGTCGGGACTCAGGGGGAGGTTGTGGTAAAGGAAGAAGTAATGCCCCTAGGAAGTGTACACACTGTGGATTAGAGGGGCACACGGTTAATTTTTGGTATGATTTACATGGTCCACCCAACACTTGGGCTAACCATGCTGTGACTAAGGGTAGTGGTACAATTACTGAAAGTCAGCAAACTGGCCTGATTCCCTCCACATCTACTGGTGCTTCTGGGAAGGAGATGGTGAGTGTATCCCGTGCAGTATTTGAGCAGTTTCTTCAGACATCTTAGCAAAACACAACTACCTTTGCCCTTTTAGGTATGACTTACTTGGCTTCCAAGTCTTCACCCTAGATTATTGACTCCGGAGCCTCGCACCATATGTCTGGGACTCTTAATGTATTTTCTTCTCTTTCTCGGTCCTCCATATCTCAAACAGTTACTCTTGCTAATGG
Source organism: Nelumbo lutea (assembly GCF_056320005.1). NCBI lineage: Eukaryota > Viridiplantae > Streptophyta > Magnoliopsida > Proteales > Nelumbonaceae > Nelumbo > Nelumbo lutea. The sequence continues at coordinate 212,222,245 of NC_142684.1, forward strand.
TTCTACATCTCCCATCTGCGGTGTTGGTGATGTTGATCTCTCCTCCTTGTCTTTATCATCTATTTTATACGTTCCCAAGTTCCCTTTTAACCTTGTCTATTAGTAGATTAACCAAGTCAATTAATTGTTCCATAACCTTTTATCCCTCTTCTTGTGTGTTTCAGGATCTCAAGACGGGGATGAAGATTGGTGGAGGGCATGAGGCAAGTGGATTATATTACCTTGATGGTGGTGACCCTCCAGTAGCTTTTCAGTCTTCTCTTACTCCTCTTCAATGGCACTGCAGACTTGGTCATCCTTCTCTCAAGGCTCTGAAGTTGATGGTTCCTTCCTTGAGTCATCTTTCATCTTTGGATTGTGAGTCATGTCAGCTTGGGAAACATCATAGAGTCTCTTTTAGTCCAAGAGTTCATAGTCGTGTCTCGAGTCCTTTTTCTTTAGTTCATTCTGATGTATGGGGTCCGATCAAAGTGATGTCATACAATGGATATAAGTATTTTGTAATTTTTGTTGATGACTTTTCAAGGATGACATGGATTTATCTTATGAAATCGCAGTGAAGTGTTTTATATTTTTCAAAAATTTTATGTTGAAATACGTACCCAATTTGGTGTTCTTATTAAAATTCTTCGCTCCAATAATGCTAAAGAGTACACCTCAATACCATTTCAGCAATACTTAGAGCACCATGGGATAATTCATCAAACTTCTTGTGCATACACCCCACAATAGAACGGTGTGGCTGAACGGAAAAATCGACATCTCCTTGAAACTACTCGATCTTTGATGCTTAATATGAATGTCCCAAAACATTTTTGGAGTGATGCTGTCCTCACATCTTGTTTTCTCATCAATTGTATGCCCATGTCCATCATTGGAAGTCAATCCCCCTTCTCGGTGTTGTTTGCCACCTTGTCTCCGTTTCCTCTCACCCCAAGAGTCTTTGGATGTGTTTGTTTTGTTCAAAACTTGGGTCTTGGTTTAGACAAGTTAGATGAATGAGCTACTAAGTGTATCTTCCTTGGCTACTCAAGGACTCAAAAAGGGTATAAGTGCTATAACCCTAACTTCCATTAGTCATTTGTGTGTTCCGATGTCACCTTCTTTGAATTAGTTCATTTTTTCTTGGATACTGGGGTTTCTTCTCCTTTCTCTATAGTTCCTCTTCTTGTCCCTGCTGCGGATCCCCTTCCCGTGGTTCCCATTCTAGTTGCAGATTCACTTCCCATGCCAGTTACTATTGAGAGGCCACCAATCAAACACGTGTATACTCACAGAAGTGCACCTTGAATAAGTTCCTCTTCCAGTCCCTCCTCCAATTCAGCCCTTGTCGACAGATCCTGTCATTGCTTCTTCTCCCTTAGACTTTGATCTTCCTATTGCCCTGCGGAAATGTAAACACACTTGTACTTCTCATCCTATTTCACATTATGTTTTAGCTGCTCACCTTTTTGCTTCTCATCGCAACTTTATATCATTGCTATCATCTGTTTCCATTCCCAAGGCTGTCCAGGAAGCCTTACCTCCTAGGGTGGCGGCAAGCCATGGAAGAGGAACTCTCTACTCTACAACACAATCACACGTGGGAACTTACTGCTCTTCCTCCTAGTAAGCATGCTATTGGGTGTAAGTGGGTCTACATAGTGAAGTATCTTCCAGATGGCAGTGTGGAGCGATTGAAGGCCAGGTTAGTGGCCAAGGGCTATTCTCAGCCATATGGTGTGGACTATATGGAGACATTTTCTCCTGTGGATAAAATTGGTTCAGTTCGGGTGTTGATTTCATTAGCTGCTATATATAATTGGCCTCTTGTGCAATTGGACATCAAAAATGCTTTCCTACATGGTGATCTCATTGAGGAAGTGTATATGGAGCAACCGCCAGGGTTTGTTTTTCAGGGGGAAGATGGTAAGGTTTATAGAATAAAAAAGGCAATTTATGGACTGAAATAATCTCCACGTGCATGGTTTGGGAGGTTTAGTGAAGTAGTGAAAGAATTTGGGATGAAATAGTGTTAGGTAGACCATTCTGTGTTCAACCATGACTCAAAAGATGGGAAAATCTTCCTAGTGGTGTATGTTGATGATATTGTCATAATTGGGAGTGACAGTAACGGGATTGACGGGTTGAAGAAATTCCTACAGGACCACTTCAATATGAAGGATTTGGGTAAGCTGAAATACTTCCTGGAATAGAAGTTGCAAGGTCAGGGCATGGAATTAACTTATTTTAAAAAATATGTTCTTGACCTACTTGAAGAAACATAACTGTTAGGTGCTAAACCAGCAGAGACTCCTATGGAACTTAATGTCAAGTTGAGTGTTGATGCAGGTGAAGAGTTTGATGATCCTGGAAGATGCAGGAGGTTGGTGGGAAAGTTGAATTATCTGACTATTACCCGACCAGATATATCATTTGCTATGAGTATGGTGAGTCAGTTTATGCAACATCCTCGGATTCCTCATTGGGAAGCAGTTCTAAGGATTGTTTGGTACTTGAAGGGTGCTCCAGGTTGTGGTTTGCTATACCGAAGTGGAGGGACTCTTGAAATAGTAGGGTATACAGATGCTGATTGGGCTTGTTTTATATCAGACAAGAGATCAACTACAGGGTATTGTACCTTCCTTGGTGGCAATCTTGTAACTTGGAAGAGCAAGAAACAAACAGTGGTGGCAAGGAGTAGTGTAGAAGCTAAGTACAGAGCTATGGCTCATACCACATGTGAACTAGTATGGTTGAAGAACTTGCTACAAGAGATGGGGTTCTCGGTTGACAAACCCATGAGACTATATTGTGATAACCAAGCTACTGTTCATATCTTTTTCAACCCAGTTTTCCATGAGAGAACCAAACATATTGAGGTCGATTGTCACTTTGTGAGAGAGAAAGTGAAAAGTGGAGTGATAGCCACATCTCATGTTAGCTAAGGAAATCAGTGGGCGGTTCTCTTTACAAAGGGATTGTCTCGGGGCAGAGTAGATTATATTTGTGACAAGCTGGGACTATATGACATATACTCTCTTGCTTGAGGGGGAGTGTTAGAATACACAAATCAGGGGTATTTTGGTCATTTACATTTATCTATCTAAGAGTGAAAGGTCTATTTTGTTTAAGTTTAAGTTTTGTGTCCCATCACTTATGAGGGACAATATGGTCTTTCTTGTAACTATGTTATTGGAGATAAATACAAGTGGGTCGGCTAGAGGTGGACTGATTTTTCCTAATCTGGCCGAACCCTTCTTCTTCTCTTCTTCTTTCTCTTCTTCTTCTTCTTCTTCTTCTCTTCTTCTTCTCTACTTTAACCTAGAATCAAATAGGGATTTCACAATTATGTTGTCCATTTACCTATATGCATTGTCTTTTGATGAAGTGCCTTTTAACATCAAGTTATAATATTATGTGTTTTTGCATGAAACCATGAGTCTTTTTTTTTAATAATAAAACCATGAGTCAGGGGTTGAATCTTAGTTTATATACCAAAGAGGGGGGGGGGTATACAAGAGATAGGGGAACACCATTTTCATCATGTTACTTGAGAGCTGTCGAGATTGTTTGGATGCAAGGGTATTCTTGTCATTTTCTTCTATTGTATTTGGGTTTTCTCTTGTATTTGGGCACCTATATGAGGGCTTACTTGTAATTTCTCTCAATAGTATAAAATTCCAAGTTTGAGAGAGTGAACAGTAACTTTCTCTTCTCCATTCGAACCTTTCTATATTCCCTTCTCTTCTCCTTTTCTCCTCGTTTTCTCTCAACAAAACCTAGATATTGTAACTAGAGCCATACCAATATACATCAACAACAACAGCAACTAATAATAATGACAGTAATAATAACAGTAACATTAATAATAATTGATAGTAATAAATGTAATTGTATTTTGTATTGTTAACATGCCTTACAAAATTACATATAAAATGGACAAAGTCCACTCAAACAATAGAGTTCCCAGACTGATATAAAAGAAATAATGGAGTTCTTATCACAAAGATGAAACTGCTAGTAAGCACTAAGGACTCATTAATTAGATCTATGAGGGGGGTGGGACTGGCTGTTACGAGGATTGCAATTGCATTTTGAACAGCATATTTGATACCTTGGGTTTTAATGTATCACTCTTTGGTTCCCCTGTCTTGTGTTTTAAGTTAAATGCTTGTGAACAAGTAGTGGTCAAATATAGGAGTTCCTCTAGAAGCTCCCCCCCCCCTCCACAAAAAAAAAAAAAGGAAAGAAAAAGACGAAAAAATCTCTGCTGGCAAAGGAATCTGCAAGATAGGTAGGTGACCTAGGGACCCATCTGAACGGTGTATTCACTTTGGATATTAAAGACCTAGCTTCTCAAATAAAAAAGAGTAGGGACCAAGGGTACTCACTATTCCTACACATGTTGTAATGTTTAATATATCATTCCACTTTAGGGGACTTAAGTTTAATCATTTCACTGATCATTGGGGTTCTATTTTGTGGGAAGGCAGCTTTGCTGGTTGATGTTGTTCTTTGTATTTTGCTTTTTCTTTGGCTTCTGTATTCTCCCTTGTACTTTTTCTGTCTTCTGGGGCACACCTCATTGTTTCTTTTGGTATGTTTGCAGCGTTTATATGATCAACTTCAGTGGAAGATTAGAACTTCTCATGTAAGCTTACATCTAATAACTGCCTATTCTTTTTCTAATTATACACTTAAAACACAGTTATAATAATTGAATGACTTTAGCCTCTTTAACAATTTGTATCCTTGTTTGTCTTTTCATTATTTGTCTTACTCTGTGGTCATTGTCAGGATCCTAGATGTTCGTATCATTGTAGTGCTTTTCAGATTAATATATTTCATATGCTAGTAAAACGATATCTGTTTTACTTGTGACAATTAAAAAAAAATAAATAAATAATTTGAAGAATGGAAAGATGTGGCATTTTAAAGGACAACGTTTTATTTGTCTTGTTACATATTAACACATCAAGAATCTAATCCAGCTTGCTTGTAACACTAACTAAAACACCATTAAAACTAACACCAGTTTTTTCCTGTGGTACCTTTTACATTGTTAAACGTCTATTAGTTATATGTTAAAAGTCTCTTAGTATACTCAGATTAGTACCGCAGGGGTACTGTTGTGATTTCTCCCTTTTATTTGTTTATGTCGCCCTAATATAAATACTAAAAGCTGGCGCTGCCAGCCTAACTTTTGGCTCTCAAATCTTTTTTCTCTTTTCTCTCTTCTCTTCTTCTCATCTTCTGGACAATATGGTATCAGAGCTGGACTCTTGGATCTGAAAGGAGATCGAGCATGCCTTCTTTTTCTGTCTTCTCTCTTCACCAGCTGCTGTTGGTTTTACTCCAGAGCACAGCATTGGACTGTTCTAGAGGTAGGTTCACGCCATTTAAATTTTTTTTTTCTGGTCGTGTACCTGACAGAACCTGTAATAGTTAACTGTTGTGAGGTGATCAGCACCTCTTCTTTCCTTTTTTGTGGGATCGGTTGATCCTTGTGATGATTTGTAGGTCGATGATGACCTGTATATGCTTTGACAGTAGTCCTATAGTATGTTTGTAGGTCAGGAGATGACCTTTATGTACTGTAACAGCAATAGACTTTTCTTCTTTGATGATTGAAGGGCAGTAGACTTTTCTTATTTGATGATTGAAGGGCAGTAGACTTTTCTTATTTGATGATTGAAGGGCTGTGTTTGAACTGAAAGGTTGTTGTCTCTAGTTTCCTGGTGCAAAGACAATTTTTTTAACAGTAATATAGTGTGTGAAGAGGGGAATTGTGTGGACTGGAGATAAAATTAAATAAACATTGACTTTCTGGGGTGTTGGATTGTACTGTTTTAGGGTTTTGTGACTACTTTGGGTGTGACCTGAAACAGTTATCATGAGTGGTGAAGATTCTGCCACATCTGGTGTTTCCTCGATGCAAAATGGACTGAGTGGGGGTATGGATTTATCTTTCCCTATGGCTGTCATACCTCTTGATGGTCTGAATTACTTGGAATGGTCGAAGGGGATCAGGTTGTACATTACTGAAGGGGAAATGTAGGATATATAAATGGGAGAATTAAAGAACCTAATTCTTGCAGTGCTGAATATGGTAGATAGAACTAGGAAAACAGCATGGTCATGTCTTGGCTTCTAGTCTTTATGCAACCTCAGGTGAGAAGAAATTTTATGTGGGCTGAAATGGCTTATGAGATTTGGGAACAAACAAAGTCAACCTATTCTGAATTGCGCCACTTTGCAAAGATCTATCAATTATAGGTGGAATAACCTACTTGCAAACAGGGGGAAAGGAGTCTATTTGTTTACTATTCAGACTTGACCTCCATCTGGAAGGAGTTAGATCACTATCAAAGTGTGGATTGGAAGTGTGATGAAGATGCAAAAGCATACAAGTCCCTTGTTTCCCAGCAGTGAGTATTTGCATTTCTCCATGGCTTGAACTCCGTGTATGAATCCATTAGAGTCCAGATCCTAGGCAGCAAGGATCTTCCATTTGTCCAGGAGGTATATGCATTAGTACAATCAGAGGAAAGTAAAAGAAATTTGATGAATAATTATGGGAGGATGTAGTTGTGTTGGCATCGAAAGGGAATATTGTTACAGGTGGGGGAAATCCCTTTAAGAAGGGGGACTTTCAAAAATGGGTGGACGAGAAAGACAAACTATGGTGCACCCACTGCCAGAAGTCTCGACGTACCTGTGATACATGCTGGGAACTTCATGGGAAGCCAAAATGGGCTCAGGAATTGAGTAAGAAACAAGGTCTAGATTTGAATAAGAAATTAGGACAGAAAGGTCCGAGAAAGTTCACTACGGCAAACATGGCTACTCAGGAGAATTAGCCCCCTACTACTACTGTAACTCAGATATACACCTCTGGTTCTGACCCTAGGGAGGATATCATTAATTCCTTTTGTGACCATTTAGAACTCTATGGTAGGGCAATTCGTTAGATGGATGCTCCTCCCTCAACCTCATTTGCGTCTAGATCAGGTAATTCTGCCACAACTTTCCATGTATGGTCTCATTCCCCTGATTGGTAACTCCACTTACTTTCAGGTAATTTTGGAGCGCCAAAACATGACTGATAAGTCCACTTACTTTCAAACCTATCATCTTCTCTTTGGAAGAGACAAGGTGAGACTTGCTGACGGGTCATACACTACCATATCTGGTCAAGGAACCATTTCTCATTTGGTCTTACCCTTTCTAATGTTTTAGATGTTCCAAAATTACCATAGCTGGATGGACTTTACATGCTAAAAAATAAGGCTGGTCTTACAGTCACAGAGTCTAAGAGTCAGGTTTATTTATTGGACAGTCGTCTTGGTCATTTATCTTTTGAGTCTTTGAAATTGGTATTCCCAGAGTTGTTTAAGTCGGTGTCCATGTTAGAGTTTACATGTCAAACGTGTCAATTGAGTAAACCTTGTAGAACTCATTTTTCTTCAAAGAATAATAAATCTGAATTTCCTTTCTATATTGTTAATTCTGATGTTTGGGGCCCTGTTACTTTACCATCTAAGAGTGGCTACAAGTATTTTATTACCTTTATTGATGATTACTCTAGATACACATGGGTGTATCCCATGTGAACTAGGGATAAAGTACAAAAAATTATCCAAACTTTCCAACGAATGATCTTCACCCAATTCAAACAGAAATTCCAATCCGATAATGCCAAAGAATACTTTCATAGTGATCTCACGGAGTTCTTTGCTTCACGTTGATCACTTCACCGTAGCTCATGTGCCCGAACACCCCAACAAAATGGTGTTGCTGAAAGAAAGAACCTGCATCTTCTTGAAGTGGCTAGGGTGTTACTGATTCATATGAATGTCCCAAAACTTTTTGGCTTGAGGTTGTACTTTGTGTTGCTTATCTCATTAATCATATGCCCTCTCATTGGTTAGAGTGCAAAGCCCCACATCAGCTCCGTTTTTCCAAAGCTCCTTTCCTTTCTATTCCTCCATGTGTGTTTGGTTGTCATTGCTTTGTTCAAAACTTGTCACCCACTCGTGGAAAATTAGATCCTTCTGGTATTCCTTGCATCTTCTTGGAGTACTCCACAATTCAGAAGGGGTACCAGTGCTTTGATCCAGCCTCTCGGAAATATTACATTTCTATGGATGTCTCTTTCTTTGAGAGTGAGCCTTTCTTCCCTATTTCTCCTTAGGGGGAGTGTAGGAATGAGGGAAAATAGGTTCAACTCCCTCATCTTCCTGATCCTCTTTCCTTCTGTGTTTACTTTCATCTTCACAAAGGCTAACCATGTTCAAGAGATGTGGAGCACCTAAAAGCTGTACCACCAATGCCATCAAATTCTCCAGGGGTGGATCCTACCCAACTAGGTACCTTGGTTCCCATTGATGTTTTTGACCCTATTGCTATTGATATCTCCATTGTTGACCTTGACCTTCCACTTGCTCACTGGAAAGGTGTTAGGTCTTGCACCACTAAACATCCCATTTCTCATTTTGTTTCCTATTAGGACATTTCACATTCCTTTCGGGCCTTTATTTCTTCCATTGACAATGTTCCTATCCCTAAGAATGTGGTAGAACCTCTGTTGGTGCCTGAATGGACAAATGCAATGAAGGAAGAAATTAATGCTTTACATAAAAATGGTACATGGGAATTGGTGGATCTTCCTGAGTAAATGGGTTTAGTGGCATAGTAGAGCCACTAAAACATATGGCTGATGGCATAGTAGAGCGGTATAAAGCTCGTTTTGTGGAAAAAGAGTTTACACAAGTGTATGGAGTGGATTATGCAGAAACCTTTGCACTAGTTGCTAAGATGAACTCCATTAGAGTCATTTTCTCTTTAGCCGTTAATCTTGATTGGGACCTTCATCAACTAGATATCATGAATGCATTTCTAAATGGTGATCTTGAAGAAGAAGTGTGCATGGTACAATCCCCTGGTTTCCAATCTCAAGGTGATGAACAGAAAGTGTGTAGGTTAAAAAAGTCATTATATGGCCTGAAACAATCACCAAGAGCCCGATTCAGCAGGTTTTATGTAGTTGTTCAACAAACAGGCAACAAATAGTGTCAATTTGATCACACATTGTTTGTGAAAAGAGGGGAAGGAAAAATTGCAGACCTGATAGTATATATTGATGATATGGTTATCACTAGTGATTGGAAAGATGAAATTCAAAAGTTGAAGGGATTTCTTGCTACTCAGTTTGAGGTGAAAGATCTAACTCCTTTAAGGTACTTCCTTGGAATTGAAGTTGCTTGTTCACAAAAGGGTATTCTTTATTTCCCAAAGAAAGCATGTTTTACATCTCCTCCAAGATTCATGAAAATTGGGAGTGAAACCTATTGATTCTCCCATTGATCCTAATCACAAATTAGGTGATTGTCAAGGTGAATTCATCAAGGATGTGAAACAATTTCAGAGGCTTGTAGGAAGATTTCTATATCTATCCATGGCTCAGTCAGACATTGCTTATTGAAGGGATAGGATATCCATCACATGGACGCCCAAAGATTGTGGAACAAGGGGGCGAATTTCAAAAATTTTTCTCTCCCTTCAACTGGGAATCGAATTCCCTATTTAGAAAATCATTCTTGAACCATAAACTGAACCAGATCTGAACCAAAAGGAGTAGGGAGGGATTATACCTGATACGGAGAAGCAATATCTCCCAATGGAGGTGTTCACGCCCAAGGAAGGATCCAAAATCTGCTCCCACTGAAGATGGCGCAGTGCAGGGTGGAGTAGAATCAGCAGTGTTCTTCCAAAAGAACTTGACCCTTCGCAAGAATCAACTGGATGGCTTGTGAATATAAAGATTGGTATCAAGATCGAATTTGATTTCTCCCAAGAATTGGAGATCGAACTGCTGGAGGCGGCAGCTGCAGGAAGGAGGCGGCAAGAGAGTATTCGTAGGGTACATAATTCTCTCTTCTTGTGATCTCAACTCTGAAGACAAGAGTGTGTTGGTTGCATGTCTAAAGGCTACCGCCCCCTCCTCCTTTTATAATCTTAAAGGGATCAACTCCTAATCCCATTAGGAGTTGCTAATCCAAATCATATTTGGATAAGAAGTCCTTTTAAGTGATAAAGGATAACCCTTATCTTATCTGCAGATCAGATCAGCCATCTCCTAATCTAATTAGGAGGCTTCCAAATCTAAATCTTATTTAGATCTTGGACTCTCTAAGTGTATAGGGTATGGGACCAATCCTATCAGCTGATCCATCTTAGAATTCACCCCTTGAATTGACTAATCAAATCCGCCTAGTTCGAAATGGGCTTATGGCCCATTTAAGGTTATGTATTCACTTGGCCTTCCAAACTGCTGCCCAGTTGGGTTTCCTTGTATGGCGTGAGACCCAAACATTGATCTACACATCAGCCACATGGGTTCAGCCCAGCCTTTGTTACAAAGCCTGGCCGAATACATTGTTATGGGCAGTGCACCCCCTGAAACCCATCACATGGGCTCTATGGGCCCAACACTTTCCCTAAGTGGTCCCTGGGCCAAGCCACCTTATAACACCTAGGGACTGTGGGCAGATGCAAGATTAGCCCATCAGGTATTATCCTCAATGGTCTTACACTTAATCTCTCAGCCCATAATGATCATACACTGCCCGACAAGAGAGGACCTCTCCCTCGGCTGCAAGGAACAGTGTTGCACTCTCTGCTTATATGGATCCCGAGAATTAAAACCTTTTGCAAACCTTTTAGAAACCATAATATATATACTTTTATATCTCATATAAATATATTTTGCAAAACAAATCTCAACGATTGAAATCGGCTACCGGTAGTCTTGGTTTCCATCAGTGAGAGTGCATCCCCGACCATTACCTTTGTCTGACAAAGGGGCTGATTTTGTCACTATGATCACCCACTTAGATGAATTCTCAGACTGTCCCAACATACCCAGGTTTTGACCCCCGCTAAGGATCTCACTGAATGGTATATCAAAGACGGCCCAATCCGACACCTAGTGCAGTATCATAATCAAGTCTAGGGGTCAGGTGTAACTTTCCAGTTTTGCCCATCAATCTCTAAGGTCCAAGGCAATACTGGAAATCTGGTCCAGTTCAAAGATTCAATTAATCCTACATTGTATGTGCCTAGGGTCTCACCCTGGCAGCTGAGATAGGCCACCCCAACCGACTTGGTGGCACCATAGTGTTAGCCTTGTCAGGATAGGTCTCCTCAGACCGACCCATTGGCTGTGAACATTCTAAACTAACACGAGTCTCATTAAGTGTCCAGTTTAAGGGTATTAAACAGAAACATACCAAGGGAACATGAATCAAATATGCACTTTTATTCATTTACAATAAACTCATAAAGTACATCATCTTGATTGAAGCTAAGGGCATACAAAACTGTCTAACACTTATGCAGTGGATGTTCTTAGTCAACTCATGCATGCCCCTAAGACCACCCATCTTGAAGCAGTTGAAAGAATCCTTGGATATTTTAAGAAATTTCTAGGTGCAGGTTTATTGTTCCAAAAGCACGAGCATTTGAAGGTTGAGGTGTATACCAATGTAGGTTGGGTAGGATCCTTGGGTGATTAGAAATCTACAAGCGGCTACTGTGCTTTTGTAGGAGGGAACCTAGTCACATGGAGAAGCAAAAAGCAGAATGTGATGGCTAGGTCCAGTGCTGAAGTTGAATATAGGGCAATGTCTCATGGAGTGGCTGAAATTATGTGGATAAAAATCTTGTTGAGTGCGTTGGGATTTGCAGTTGATGAACCTCTGACCTTATATTGTGAGAACAAACAGCCATAAACATTGTTGTTAATCCAATGCTGCATGATAGAACTAAACACATCAAAGTCGACAAACATTTTATCGGAGAAAAGGTTGTCAAAGGGGAAGTGTGTACCCCTTGTGTCAGTTCTGAAGACCAACTTGCAGACATCTTCACAAAGGGGTTACATCTTGAGGGAGAGTGTTTAAAGTCTGTTAGTATACTCAGATTAGAACCACAGAGGTACTGTTGTAATTTCTCCCTTTCTTTTATTTGTTTATGTCACCCTAATATAAATACCAAAAACTGGTGCCACTAGGCTATCTTTTGGCTCTCAAATCTTTTTTTCTTATCTTCTATCTTCTCTCCTCTCTTCCTTCTCTTCTTCTTCTCATCTTTTGGACAATATACATTAATGTGATTGTAGTTTGTGTTTCATTTGCTTCTAACAAAAATGGTTAATATTGTAGAAAATATAATTTTTCTGTTTACCATTATTTATTTAGCAAATGTAAACATATTCAGGTGAACATGATAAAGAGGTTTTACCATGATTACTCAGGATTTCAAGTTATAAAAGTACCACCACAAAGAAACTAATCTATTTAAGAAAACACAATTTACTAATACCAGATGCTATACATTCTATTTAAAATGACATGGTTTTAAATCATTCTATTGATAAACTAATCAACTTGTAGAGGATGTAGGTTTTCAAGACTGCTATTCAGTCTTGATCACTAAGAGATTTTAGGTTCAATGAGAAGAGAAAGTGAAGAAGATGTAGAAGAAAAAGTGATGGAAGAGCAATAGAACACTGATTTTGAGGAGAAGAACAGAATGTCAATCGTTCTGCCGCCGCCACTTTAAGTTAATGTATATAGGTTATGCTAGTTACATGAAAGGACATATTTGCCCTTGGTGTTTACATCATAACTGTGACTAGATAACAACCAATATAAAACTGAAACTAGAAATAACAAAACAACAAAATAACCACAGCTGTGACTAGATACATTCTACCCTACGGATAGAGTGGTACCACAGCTGTGGGGCCCACATCAATGTTCTCTACACTCCCCCTCAAGTTGGGAGTATATGTTCATCATACCCAACTTGGATAGATCCGCCTCTAGCTTCTTTCATGATACGGCTTTAGTAAGAATGTCGGCTAGTTGCATACTGGATGTGATGTAAGGGAGGCATACTTCTTGAGATGAGACCCTCTCTCGCACAAAATGGTGGTCAACTTCAATGTGTTTGGTTCTATCATGCTGTACTGGATTATGTGCTATATTAATGGCGGCTTGATTATCACAGTACAACATCAGGGGTTTCTCATACTCAATACCCAACTCCTCAAGTAGAGATCTTAGCCATAGGATTTCAGCCACTCCATTGGCCATGGACCTGTATTCTGCTTCAGCACTTGACCGGGAGACCACACTTTGTTTCTTATTTCTCCAGGAGACAAGGTTTCCTCCCACAAGGGCACAATATCCCGAGGTAGACCTTCTGTCATCAACACTCCCAGCCCAATCTGCATCAGTATAAACCTCCACCTTCATGTGATTGTTGTTCTTGAAAAGTATACCCCTACCTGGGCATCTCTTCAAGTAGGCTAAGATTCTTTCTGCCGCAAGAAGATGTGTGGTTCTAGGAGAATGCATGTACTGGCTGACAACACTAACTGCATAAGTAATATCTGGCCGAGTGAGGCAGAGATATAGGAGCTTTCCTACCAGTTGCTGGAACATAACTTTGTCTTCAAGATGCTCCCCACTCTCGGCACTAATCCTGTGATTCTGTTCAATTGGTGTATCTGCAGGCTTGACACCTAACTTTCCAGTTTCTGCCAACAGGTCTAGGACATATTTCCTCTGAGATATAAAGATCCCCTGTTTGGATCTAGCAACCTCAATACCCAAAAAATACCGAAGTACACCAAGGTCCTTCACATCAAATTCTTGGTGAAGAAGCTGTTTAAGAGACTCAATCTCATGGCTATCATTCCCTGTGACCATAATATCATCAACATATACTGCCAACAGTGTCAAAGAGGACTCCACCCTCTTGATGAATAGGGTATGATCTGACTGGGCCTGAACATATCCAAACTTCACAAGTGCTAGTCTGAATCTATCGAACCAAGCCCTAGGTGACTGTTTCAAACCATACAAAGCCTTGTTGAGCCGGCAGACCTTCTTACCTACTTCTGCATCATAGAATCCAAGAGGCAAACGCATGTAAACTTCTTCCTACAGATCTCCATTCAGAAAGGCATTTTTCACGTCCATTTGGTATAAAGGCCAAGTGTGACTTGCTGCAAGGGACAAGAGAACTCGAATAATAGTCATCTTGGCTACTGGTGCAAATGTCTCCAAATAATCTATGCCATAAGTCTGTGTAAACCCTCTTGCAACTAGCCGAGCTTTATACCTCTCAATAGATCCATCTGCATTATGCTTCACCGTAAATACCCATCTGCACCCAACTGGTTTCTTTCCTTTTGGCAAATCAACTACCTCCCAGGTGTTGTTCTTCAACGGAGCATCCATCTCAACTTGCATTGCATCTTTCCATTCAGGGACGGATAGGGCTTCTTGCACTGTTCTTGGAATAGGGACATTGGAAATGGAGCTAAGGTAGGACCTGTAGGTAGGAGAAAGGCGATCATAGGATAAAAAATGGGAAATACAGTGGGCTGTGGATGTGGTACAATGTCGTTTCCCTTTACGGACTGCAATTGGAAGGTCAAGATCATCTGTAGGGGAAGTCTCTATGGGCTCTGGGACTGAAGTATCTGGACCTGGAGCTGCAGATGAGATTGGAGCTGGTCTGGACTGCTGATGATCAGGATCAACCTGCTTGCACCGCCTGTGATAAACCCTCAACTCCTGATCCCTCTGACCACCCTCACCATTGCAGTTCTCATCACCCAATGGAATAGGTAAAGGAACTGCCCCACTCTCACTGCTCTCCCCCTGAAGACAAGAACTCAAACCCCCACTCTCACTACTCTCCCCCTGAGGGGCAACCCGAGGATAATAGGGTGTTCCCTCAAAGAAAGTGACATCCATGGAGACAAACTTCCTCCCGGAGACAGGATCATAACAGCAATAACCCTTTTGAGTTTGTGCATAACCAAGGAAGATGCATTTGGAGGCTTTGGGTTCGAACTTGGAGGGATGGGGTCCGAGAAGCTGAACAAAGCAAGTGCAACCGAATGTCTTAAGGGGAATAGAAAACAAGTCCTCACGTGGGTGTAGAAGCGAAAAAGGAGATCGCATATCAAGGACCCTGGAAGGGACCCGATTAATAAGGTATACCGCCGTGAGGATAGCGTCCCCCCAGAAACGAATAGGGACATTAGAAGTAAACATGAGGCTTCTAGCCACTTCCAAAATGTGCCTATTCTTCCTCTCGACAACTCCATTCTGCTGAGGTGTATGAGGGCAAGAGCTCTGGTGGATAACCCCATGATGAAGAAGATAAGATGTCAATGATTTAGCAAGGTATTCCTTTGCGTTATCAGATCGGAGAACTTTGATCTTGGCATCAAACTGGGTTAGGATCATTTGGTGAAAATTTTGGGTCAGGGAAGGTACCTCATCTCGTGAACGCATGAGATAAACCCAAGAAAAGCGGGTATGGTCATCAACAAATAACAAAAAATATCTGTACCCACCCATGGAAGGGATATGATAAGGCCCCCAAACGTCAGTATGCACAATATCAAAAAAATTATCACTCCTTTTATTACTCAATAAATAAGGCTTTCTACAATGCTTAGCAAACTCACAACCTTCACACTGTAGCTGAGACAACTCAATAGACTCAAATAAAGTAGGAAACAAACTCTGTAAAGATCAAAAAGACAAATGACCTAATCGGTTATGCCAAAGCATAACCGGACTCACACTCTTAGAAACAAAAGGCAACCTCTCTACTGACTCTCCTTGACGAAACCGCTCCCCGAGCAGATAGATCCCATTCGTCTCACGGCCAGTCCCAATCACCTTTTGCGTCTCCAAGTCCTGAAAAACACATCGGTTAGGGAAGAAAGTTACTGAGCAGTTCATATGCTTGGTAATACTACTGACTGAAAGAAGGTTAGTATCAAGCTTAGGAACATGCAAAACAGATGATAGGGAGATAGTATCTGAAAGCTTGATGTCACCCTTCCCAGAAATAGGAACCAAGGAGCCATCAGCAATAGATACCTTATCCCTACCAGAAGACAAATGGTAAGTAGTAAACAGTGAAGACAAGCTAGTCATGTGATCAGATGCACCTGAGTCTATTACCCAACAAGGTTCAGTAGTACCTGGAGCTGAGGCATGATAGGCTGAAGCTCGAGTACCTGAATGGGCGAAGGCAGATGTGACAGGGGCTGATGGAGGCTGCGATGGCTGATCAGAATTTCCAACCTCCTTTTCTAGCTGTATTAGGGCAGCCCGAACTGCAGCTAAGGTCTCCAAAGATGTTCCTTTTGTGCCAGATGAGGATGCTGAATCAATGTTCATGACTACATGAGCAGTGCCCTTCTTGTTTCTTAACTTCGCAGGAACCAAGTGGGGATGCAGTTTCCAACATGTCTCTTTTGTATGTTTGGGTTTCTTACAATGTTCACATACTACATCCTTCTTGTCTTCCTTCCTCCTGTCATTCTCTGAATCACCCCCTGATTTGGGTGTAGCCGCTACAAAGGCTGATATGGGTTGTATCATAACCTTCTGGTTTCTTCACTATGTACAAATGAGTAAGCCTGAGAGAGAGTCACATTGTCTCTAGTCAAAATCTGCTGCCTCACAATATCATATTCTGAGTTCAGTCCCGCCAGGAACTCAAGCACTCTGTTTGTCTCGATGTGCTTTCTATGGGTCTGAGCATCTTTGGGACTCTCCCACTCAAGAGTCTCTAAGTGATCAATCTCATGCCACAGGGACTTCAAGATAGAGAAGTAGACCGATACCGGTTTCTCTCCTTGTTTAAGGGTGTTCACTTCACATTTCAATTCATATGCTCTGGCAACATTAAGGGGTTGGGAGTAAGTTTCTTTCATAACGTCCCATATCTCCTTAGCTGTTTTTGCCCACAAATAATTCCGACTAATATGAGGCTGCATAGAATTACAAAGCCATGTCATAACCAAGTAGTTTTCTTGTATCCACTTGGTATATGTCGGGTCTCCCTTGGAAGGTTCTTTCATATCTCCCAGGAGGTACCCTAATTTACCTCTTCCACCAATAGCCATCATGGCTGATTGGGCCCATTCCAAATAGTTTGATCCATCAAACTTTACGGTCGTAATCTGACCACCCATCTCAGAAATACCACCATAATTGATGTTCCCAAGACTGCCTTCTGCCTGAATTTTAGACTCCATTTTTGTCAAGTCTCAAAACAGTACTTGAATCACCAATCACAATCAAAACAATATAGGCCTGATCTGTATTCTCAATGTATGTGCACAAAACCGAAGTAATTCTGATCTGAAACCAACTAGCCAACATAGCAGTAGCTGTCTGTAGATCTCTAACCCCCTTAGAACTCTGAGAACAGCTTTAAAACAAAACTGATATGCTAGGGAAAGTTAGGGTTTTAATCAGTCCTGAAAGGAAGCAATTCAGTCGCACAGTCCAAACTATATAGATGAGCTTTCAGTAGGGTTTTAATCAGTCCTGAGAGGAAGCAATTCAGTCACACAGTCCAAATTGTATAGATGAGCTTGCAGTAGGGTTAATAAGAAACCCTAGAATCTGATCGGATCTACCAATCAACTTAAGAGTAGCTCTAGGTAGATCATAGAGTTCAGTCAACCACTAGAGCTTGTTGCAGATCACTTTCAAACCCTAGAGTAGAAAGAAACACGGTTCGGTCCAGGGTTTGATGTAAAACCCTAGGAAATCGAAGAGAGAAAGAGCTAGAATGATTCAGCCTTCCCCTCCAGATAGGTCCAACCTATCTTCTCTGAAAGAACTTCTATTAAAAAATAACAACTTACAAGGAAAAAATAGTTCGCTGCCTTCTAGGGTTACCTGAACCCTAGTCTTCTCTGATCCTTCCTGACCACCAACACTCTGCAACCCTAGCAAGTTTCTAACAGCTGCTAGTACCTCTGGCGATCTCCAAGAATCAGTCTGCGAACTACTCCTTTTCAGCTTTCAGTCCTAGGAGATTCTCATGTGGTCGACTGGTATTAGGCTCACATGAAAAACCCTAACTTGGCTCTGATACCATGTAGGTTTTCAAGATTGCTATTCAGTCTTGATCACTAAGAGATTTTAGGTTCAATGAGAAGAGAAAGTGAAGAAGATGTAGAAGAAAGAGTGATGGAAGAGCAACAGAACACAGATTTTGAGGAGAAGAACAGAATGTCAATCGTTCTGCCGCCGCCACTTTAAGTTAATATATATAGGTTATGCTAGTTACATGAAAGGACATATCTGCCCTTGGTGTTTACATCATAACTGTGACTAGATAACAACCAATATAAAACTGAAACTAGAAATAACAAAACAACAAAATAACCACAGCTATGACTAGATACATTCTACCCTACGGACAGAGTGGTACCACAGCTGTGGGGCCCACATCAATGTTCTCTACAGAGGAGATGGGCCGAATGGCCCATAGGCTATCATTCTATGTTATGTTTATGTCTTTCATGGAAGACGGGATTGGATGAGATGTGAACGGCAGCTTGGTTATCACAGTATAGTTTCATGGGTTTGTCAATTGAGAAACCCATCTCCTGTAGTAAGTTCTTCAGCCATACTAGTTCACATGTGGTATGGGCCATAGCTCTGTACTCTGCTTCTGCACTACTTCTTGCCACCACTGTCTGATATAGAGCCAGCCCAGCCAGCATCTGTGTGTACCCTACTATCTCAAGAGTTCCTCCCTTTTGGTATAACAAACCACGACTTGGAGCACCCTTTAGGTACTTAACATTTCTCAGAACAGCTTCCCAGTGAGGAACCCGGGGATGTTGCATAAACTGACTCACCACTCTCATAGCAAATGATATATCTGGTTGGGTAATGGTCAGGTCGTTCAACTTTCCCACCAACCTTCTGTATCTTCTAGGATCATCAAACTCTTCACCTGCATCCACACTTAACTTGGCATTGAGTTCCATAGGAGTCTCTGCTGGTTTAGCACCTAACAACCCTGTTTCTTCAAGTAGATCAAGAACATATTTTCTTTGACATAGGTTGATCCCTTGTTTTGACCTCGCAACCTCTATTCCTAGGAAATACTTTAGCTTCCCTAGATCTTTTGTATTGAAGTGGTTCTGTAAGAATTTTTTCAGCCTGTCAATTCCATTGCTGTCACTTCCAGTTATGACAATATCATCCACATACATGACTAGCAAGATTTTCCCATCCTTTGAGTTATAGCTGAACACAGAATGATCAACCTGATACTGTTTCATCCCAAAGGCCTTCACCACTTCACTAAACCTGCCAAACCATGCACGTGGAGATTGTTTCAGTCCATAGATTGCCTTTTTTGAGCCTGCACACCTTACCAGCCTCCCCCTGAGCAACAAATCCTGGTGGTTGCTCCATATACACCTCCTCAACAAGATCACCATAAGGAAGGCATTTTTGATGTCAAGTTGTACAAGAGGCCAATCATACATAACAGCTAATGAGATCAACACTTGAACTAAACCAATTTTAGCCACAGGAGAGAATGTCTCCATATAGTTCACACCATATAACTGAGAATAGCCCTTGGCCACTAACCGTGTCTTCAATCGTTCCACACTGCCATCAGGAAGATGCTTCATTGTATAGACCCATTTACACCCAACAATGTACTTACTAGGAGGAAGGGTGGAGAGTTCCCACGTGTGATTATGTTGTAGAGCAGAGAGTTCTTCCATGGCTTGCCGCCACCTTGGGGAGGTAAGGGCTTCCTGTACAGTCTTGGGAATGAGAACCGATGAGAGTAATGATATAAACTTGCAGTGAGAAGCAGAAAGGTGAGTAGTGGAAACATAGTCTGAAATGGGATGAGAAGTACAAGTATGTTTACCTTTCTGCAAAGCAATAGGGAGATCAAGATCTGAGGGAGGAGCAGTAGCAGGATCTGTTGACAAGTGCTGAAGTGGAGGAGGGGCCGAAGCACTTCTACGGGTATACACTTGAGTAATTGGCAGCCTCCTGTAGTAACAGGCATATGATGTGCATCTGTAGTAGGAATGGGAGCTAAGGGAAGAGGGTCCACAACCGGTACAGGAAGAGGAACCACAGAGGGAGAAGAAGAGACCTTGACATCTGGGAAAAATGGAACTGATTCAAAGAAGGTGACATCAGAGCACACAAACGATTTATGAAATTTTGGGTTATAACACTTATACCCGTTCTGAGTCCTTGAGTAGCCAAGAAAAATACACTTCGTAGCTCGAGCATCTAGCTTGTCTACTCTAGGCCCAAAGTGTTGAACAAAACAAACACAGCAAAAGAATCATGGGGTGAGAGGAAATGGAGACAAAGTAGGAAACAACACGGAGAAAGGGGATTGACTTCCAAGGATTGACATGGGCATCCGATTTATCAGAAAACAGGATGTAAGAACAACATCACTCCAAAAATGCTTTGGGACATGCATACTGATCATCAAGGACCGAGCATTTTCAAGAAGATGTCTATTTTTCCGTTCAGCTACACCGTTTTGTTGCAGGGTGTAGGCGCAAGAAGTTTGATGAATTATTCCATGATGTTCTAGGTATTGCTGAAATGGTGAGGAGATGTATTCTTTGGCATTATCGGAGCGAAGTATTTTCATATGAACACCAAATTGAGTGCGTATTTCAGCATGAAATTTCTGAAAAATAGAGAACAATTCACTACGGTCTTTCATAAGATAGATCCATGTCATCCTTGAAAAGTCATAAACAAAGATTACAAAATACTTAAACCCATTGTATAACACCACTTTAACTGGACCCCATACATCAGAATGAACTAAAGCAAAAAACTTGAGACACGACTATCAATTCTTGGACTAAATGAGACTTGATGATGTTTTCCCAACTGACATGACTCACAATCTAATGATGAAATATGACTCAAGGAAGGAACTAGCAGCTTCAAAGCCTTGAGAGAGGGATGACCAAGTCTACAATGCCATTGGAGAGGAGTAAGAGACGACTGAAAAGCTATTGGGGGGCCACCACCATCAAGGTAATACAAACCACCTGCTTCATGCCCTCCACCAATCTTCTTCCTCGTCTTGAGATCCTGAAACACACAAGAAGAAGGATAGAATGTTACAGAACAATTAAGGGACTTGGTTAATCTGCTAACAGACATAAGGTTAAAAGGGAACTTAGGAACATATAAAACAGATGCTAAAGACAAGGAGGAGAGATCAACATCAAACACCACAAATAGGAGATGTAGAACCATTAGCAAGTATAACTGTCTGAGATGTGGAGGAGCGAGAAAGGGAAGAAAATACATCGAGTCCAGACATATGGCCCGAGGCTCCGGAATCAATGATCTAGGGTGAGGCTTTGGAAGCTAAGCAAGTCATACCTGGATGGGCAAGTGTAGCTGTGTTCTGCTGAGATGTTTGAAGGAACTGCTCATATACTGCCAGTGGTACACTCACCATTTCCCGCCCGGAAGCACAAGCGGGTGTGGAGGGGGTTGGGGCAGTTTGCTGGCTTTTAGTAATTGTGCTACTACTCTTAGATGTTGCATGGCTAGCCCAAGTGTTGGGTGGACCACACAAATCATAGCAGAAATTAACTATGTGCCCTTCTAAGCCACAATGTGTATATTTTCTCTGAGCATTACTCCTTCCTTTTCCACGGCCTCCCCTGACTCTCGGCCTCTAGTCCGGCCATTAGCCCGGTTAAACATGTGTCCACCACAGTTGCTTGGAGGGCCACTGCTGCCACCACCACTTCTACTTCCACGGCCACTCCCTTTAGTCACTACCAAACCAGATCTATCAGAGAAGGAAGAATGTTCCACCAGCTCAATGGATATCCTCTTAAGATGGGCAAAAACTTCTTCAAGTGAGGGGAGAATTGATCCCCCCAATATCTGTTCTCTGACAGGCTCATACTCAACCTTCAAGCCCACAAGAAACCTAGTCACATCAAGTTGTTCACCTTGCTGTTGTTGGATCTGGACATCTGATGTTAGAGGGTGATACACATTTAGCTCATTGCGGATGTTCCTCAAAATTGCATAATACTCTTCTAAGCTTTGACTTCCTTGCTTCAAATTGAAGTACTCTTGGTATAACTGATATACCCTAGTTGTGTTGTCTTGTCTAGAGTACAACTTTTTATCATGATCCCAGATCTCCTTGGCTGTACCTAGGAACATGAAGTTCACACCAATCTTTGGTTCCATGCTGTTCCAAAGCCATGTCATTATCTATGCATCATCTTGTTCCCAATCACTGAACCCGGGGGAATCAGAGGGAGGTTTCTCTGAAAGAATGGTAGGATCCATCTAATGGACGACAAGAAAGGTGCGGAATGGGGGCGAATTTCAAAAAAATTTCCTACCTTCTTCCAACTGGGAATCATATTCCCTAAATTTAGAATACATTATTCAAGGATCCTACTTGAACCATAAACAAATCAGATCTGAACCAAAAGGAAACAGGAAGGATTATACCTGATCCGGAGAAATAATATCTCCCAAAGTTGGTGTTCACGCCCAAAGAAGTAACCAAGATCCGCTCCTGCTGAAGATGACACAGCTGTGGATGGAACGGAACCAACAGGGTGCGTCCCACACACTGGATTCTTCACAAGAACCCTCTGGAAACCTTGAACACCGAATCCTAGTGTCTTTCTTGCAAGACTATTGTCAAGAACTGCTTTCTTGACTTCCTGTTGCTGCAAAGATCCAATCTTCCAACAGGTAGTGGCGGCGGCTGAAGGAGGAGAAGTCCAGGGACGAAGAGGGCAGAATTGTCTCTTCTCTCTGGAGTCTGTGAGAGATCAAATCTTAGATTGCAGGATGTGTTTTTGCTTGCTCAAACCCCTTAGTTCGAAATCTGATATTTCTGCTAGGGTTTTCTCCTCTTTCTTCTTGATTAAGAAACCTCCCAATATTTTGGGAGTTATCCCAATCCAAATCAGTATTTGGATAGAGGTTAATCTTAATCCTATCTGCAGATTAAGTTAGTTAACTCCTGATCTTATCAGGAGGTTACCAGATTCAAATCTAATTTGAATTTGGTCTCTTAGAGTGGATAAGGTCAAAGACCCAATCCTTTTACTAACACTAATCTCAGATTCGCCCCATGAACTGGTGATCATATCAGCCCAGTTCGAAATGGGCTTTTGGCCCATTAAGTGTTCAGTGTTTAACTAGTTTCCAACCTGCTGCCCAGTTGGGCTTCTTTGTATGGCGTGGGACCCAAGCATTGATCTACACACCAGCCACATGGGTTCGGCCCAGCCTTTATTACAAGGCCTAGCCGAATTCACTGAAAGACTCAGTGACCCCCTTGAGCCCATCACATGGACCCTATGGGCCCAACACTTACATTAAGTGGCCCCTGGGCCAAGCCATCTTATAAAAACCCAGGGACTATGGGCAGGTGCAAGATTAGCCCATCAGGTATTATCCTAAATGGTCTTACACCTAACCTCTCAGCCCTTAATGGTCAAGCACTGCCCGACAAGAGAAGACCTCTCTCTCGGCTGCAAGGAACAGTGCCGCACTCTCTACTCACATGGATCCTCGGAATTAAAACCTTTTGCAGATCTTTTGAAACCGTACATATATATATATATATATATATATATATATATATATATATATCTTATTTTTGCAAAACAAAATTCCAACGATTGAAATCAACTGCCGGCAGTTTGGTTTCCATCAGAGAGTGTGCATTCCCGATCATTACCATTCTCCGACAAAGGGGCTGATCCTGTCTCTATGACCACTCACTCAAATGAATTCTCAGACTGCCCCAACATGTCCAGGTTTTGACCCCCACTAAGGATCTCACTGATTGACACATCAAAGACAGCCCGATCCGACACCTAGTGATGTGTCATAATCGAGTCTAGGGGTCAGGTGTAACTTTCCGGTTTTTCCCATCTGTCTCCAAGGTCTAGGGCAATACTGGAAATCTGGTCCGGTTCAAGGGTTCAAGCAATCCCATACTGCATGTGCCTTGGGTCTTACCCTGATGGCCGAAACAAGCCATCCTAACACTTGGTGGCACACTAGTATCAACCTTGGCAGGATAAATCTCCCCAGACTTATCCAATGGCTGTGAACATTTAAAACTAACACAAGTTTCTATAAGTGTCCAGTTTTAGGGTCTTACACAGAATTATACCAAACAACATGAATCAAACATGCACTTTAATTTATTTCCACTAAATAACAAAAGTATATCAAATCCGATTGAAGCTAAGGGCATACAAGACTGTCTAACAGTGGTTTCTCCTCCCTCACATGTTTTACTTTCCTCTTGGCCTTCAGGAACACCTCCACAGATTTTGTCCATGGTACATAGTTCTCACCATTCAACTTGATGGATGTCATTTTAACACTTAGATAATCTGGATAAAGCATGATGCCGGTTTTGTTGTCATTCCCATCTACAGATGAAGCAATCTCCATTATTTCACCTTTGAATATACACCACAATCTCACACTCTTCACAAGACTTATCTCACTTATGATACCACCAACTCCACCTTCTTCAACTGTACATTACACACTACACTCTAAAGTTGAAATCATTCAGTCAACACATCAAACACTTGGACTGCACACCGCAGAACCATTTACCATCAACACACCACGACTGAAATTACTCAGTCATTTCATCGAACACTTGTTCTTCATACTATAGAACTGATTACACAAAAGGTCTAGGGGTTCACTTTTAACCATTTAGAATCATAGATATGTCAGCCACCACAACACAACCATCACCACACCACTGCTGTCGTGGACATCAGCAGTCTACTACTCTTCTTTCAGCACACATGCGAGCAAGAAAACAAAGGAACATGACTGATATGTGTATCAGTTTCACCCAGCACCACAACAACTAACTTTTGAAGCACAGAATCTACCATTCACAGTCCATTTCTGAACACACGGCAGCAGTGTCCATACCTGTATATGTCCAACCCTCTTCGTACACTGAATAAAGGGTCTAGTATACCACTTCAACGACCACCACAGCACTGGCCAGAGGCATTCTCACCTCCAGGCCCTCAAAACGGCAACTCCTTTTCAGCCCTTTATTGAGTCTTCAATCAGGTCAGCTGTAGGATGATGAAACCTACTGTGAAGCTGGCGGCGAACCCAGGAAGAAGACAACAACAAGAAAACACGACACCTTATTGCTCTGATACCATGTGAATAAACCCTAGTTGATTCTAGGTCAAAGTAGAGAAGAAGAAAGAAGAAAGAAAAGAGAAAGTAGAAGGAGAGAAGAAGAGTGTTCAGCCAAACTAGAAGAGAGAATGTGAAAAATCACTTCTGGCCGACCCACTTGAATTTGTAGAGAAGATGAGCCGAGTGGCCCATGGGCTGTTACTGTATATTATCTTTATGTTCTTCTCTGTAATGGGCTTTATTCTGATTCCATACTCTTTTATGTTCCTCTTTTGTAATTTCTTGTCCAACTAAGGACCTCTCTTGTAATTACTAAAAGATTAACTTAATAAAAGAGTATTAGAGAGTTAAAGGGAGGTTAAGTTCGAACACCTCATCCTCTAACCCTTCTTGCCGCAGCTCTCTCTTCTCCTCTAATCTTCTCTAATCTTCTCTTGCTAGTTTTTCTTTGTTTCAAACACAGTCCCTACTTCTAGGACTGTTTTTCAACTTGGTATCAGAGCAGGCCATTGCTTGGCGTGTCCCTCATGTGGTTCTAGTTCAGCCAACTACATGAGGAGGTTCTAGGGCTGAAAGTTTACAGTCATCCGCCTGGTTCTTAGAGGTCATTGGAGGGTGCCCAAGCTTCTACACACTTGGAGAAGGGTTCAGTGACCAGGAAGAATCAGAGAACAAGTTGTTTGGCCTGATTTGAAATCAGAGAAAAGGGTTTTCGAAGTCATCTTAGAGAACAAGTGTTCGGCCTGGTTTATAGTTCAAACCAGAGACTCTTTTACTGTAAGTCTTTTCTCAGTCCTTTGCTGGGTTATTTCTTGTTGTTTGGAAGGACTGTTAAAGCATTTAAAGACCTCCTCCATTCGGCCCACTGTTGCTGGACTGATTCTACTCAGAAATTCTGGGTTGCTTGGGAGGTCCTATTCGACTTATTATTGGGTTGGGAAGCTGCTGAGACTGTTTTAAAACTAAGTGATACTAGTCTCATCTTCATTCCAGCTTCTTCTTGGACCTATACTGAACACTTTGAAGTGGTTTCTTCTAGTTAACAGTAGGCTGTTAAGTATTGCACACTGAGTGTTCGACAAAAGGTCTCTTAAGGACTGTGGTCTTTTTTCTTCCTCTTTGGGACAACGACTGTTAAATCTGAAATACCTTGTGATTGGAGGTTGCTGGGTGTCCTTAGAAGGCTGAAACAGTAAAGAAAGAACTACCACTGAATTTTGCATGATGGATTTCTCAAACCTTGAAAACAAGAATGCTACTGAATATGGGCAGATTTTGGGAACCCCAACCGATTCTATGCTGGCTGTAAGTACAGTCAAGCTTGATGGGACCAACTACTTGGCTTGGTCACAATCAGTGAAAATCCATATTTATAGCAAAGGAAAATGGGATTTTATTTTTGGGAGCAAGAAAGCTCCTCCAAAGGATGATCCATCTTATGAGAGATGGGTACAAGAAAACTACACTGTGATTGGGTGGCTTGTGAACTCAATGTAGCCACAGATCAGTCAACATTATCTGTGGATGAATTCGGCTAAAGAAATCTGGGATAGTGTTGTAGAGACTTACTCCCAGAAGTTGAATGTTGCTAGAGCCTACAAACTGAGAAGTGATGTGAAGAATCTAAGACAGGGGGAGAAGTCACTTGCAGTATACTTCTCAACCTTAAAATCTATATGGCAAGAGATTGATTTGATAGAGGCTGTGACATGGGATACCTCTAGGGATGCTAAAACATACAAGAAATTGGTTGAATGAAATAGCGTCTTTGAGTTCTTGACAGGGCTGAATTCTGAATTTGATATTACAAAGCGAAACATCTTGTCCAAGGAAGATGTTTCATTGTCACAAGCATATACTTTGGTCAGCAGTGAAGAAAGTAGAAGGCAAGTGCAGGTTCAAGGAGTTGGTATCAATGATCATTTTGCAAATATGGGAATTAAACCCAAAGGGGTTACAGAAGCTCACAGTGGCACAGGAAGGAAGGAAGTGGTGTGTGAATATTGTAAGAAGCCGAAACACACAAAGGATAAGTGCTGGAAATTGCATCCCAATCTTGTACCTATCAGATTCTAGAAGAAGTATGATAGTAGAAAGACAGGAAATGCACATGCAACCACAGGCACAGATACAGAGGTTGAGTCTACCAGTGCACAGTTGGTAGCCATGAAAGCTGAATATGAGAAGTTTGGAAAGATGATCAGTCAGCTTGAAGGTGTATCTTCATCATCCATCCCTTCTGGAAGTCCAGCCACCATTGCATTTGCTCACTCAGGTATAAGGGCTTCCGCTAACCATGCATCCACCTCAGGTAAACACAAAACCCCTTGGATCATAGACTCAGGTGCTTCTGATCACATGACCAACCTTTCCACTTTATTTGTTTCATATGATTTATTTCCTGGCCGTGACAAAATCACCCTAGCTGATGGTTCTCTTACCCCTATTTCCGGCAAGGGAATTGTCAAGGCTACAGACTCCTTACTCTTATCTTCCACTCTTCATGTGCCTAAATTAAATACCAACTTATTATCTGTAAATAGCCTGACCAAATCATTGAATTGTTGTGTAACCTTTTTCCCATCACACTGTGTGTTTCAGGACCTGAAGTCTCAGAAGGTGATTGGGAGTGGCCATGAAGCGAATGGAATATACTTGCTCGACACCCCTGGCCAATGCTTTGATCATCCCAAGAATGTTGCTTTTGGTTCTACTTTTTCAGAGTCTGCTAGTCAAATTATGTTGAGTCATTGTCGGTTGGGTCATTTACCTTTTTCTGCTTTAAGCCATTTGTTTCCAAAACTGTCTAAGGGAGTCGGTGTGTCCAGTCTCAATTGTGAATCCTGTCAGTTGTCAAAGCATTGTAGAAAAATTTACCCTGTGAGCAATAAAAGATCCTCTTTTGTTTTTTATATTGTGCACTCTGATGTGTAGGGGCCATACCATTTATCCTCTATGGGGGGTTATAGATATTGCACTCTGATGAAATCCCGGGATGAAGTCCCAAGACTTGTGATGCAATTTCATTAGCTTGTTCTAACTCGATTTGATACCAGATTTAAAGTTTTCAGATCTGACAATGCAAAAGAGTATTTTGAGAAGATTTTATCCTTGTATCTTTTTGACATGGGGGTTATTCATCAAAGCTCCTGTGTTAGAACCCCTGAACAAAATGGAGTTGCTGAGACGAAAAATAGACATATTGTTGAAGTTGCAAGGAGCCTTTTGTTTGCCTCACATGTTCCCACAAGATTTTGGGGTGATGCTGTATTTACTGCTACCTATCTCATAAATCGTATGCCATCCAGGGTATTAGGGTTTAAATCCTCCTTCAGTCTTCTTCATCTAGACAAGGATCTCTTCCCAATTCCTCTTCGTGTGTTTGGCTGTACCTGCTATGTTCACATTCCAAGTGTGCAAATACACAAGTTTGAACCAAAAGCCCACAAATGTATCTTCCTTGGTTACTCCCCCACACAAAAGGGTTATTGTTGTTTTGATCCAAAGACTGGCACCCGACATGTCTCTATGGATGTCACCTTTAATGAACTTTCTCCTTTTTATGGTTCCTCTCAGGATGGACATTGTCCAGAGGGGGAGAGTCTGTCACAAGTTTTTGCTCTTCCTCTTCCTGTCCCAGTTGAGTCTCTTGACAAACCTGTATCCTCACCAAATGAGTTAAAGGAGGATCAATCACTTCATATTTCTTGTCCTAGGGACCCTATTTCTTTACCCCCTCGCCCTATCCATAATCCCAAAGTGTATCAAAGGCAGAGATTCAGGAATGAGCAAGTGGATTCCTTTACAACAGATGAAACTCATACATTCCCAATCACAGATGAGATAACAGGTACTGCTTCAACTCCTTTGGAATCATCGTTCCCAGACCTTGATGTCCTCATTGCTGTTAGGAAAGGGAAGCGAGAATGTACTGCACATTGCATTTCCAAACACCTTTCTTATGACCTGCTTTCTCCTTCATACCTTGCCTATCTCTCTTCTGTTGCTTCTAACCCCATTCTTAGGTCTGTCTCAGAAGCTCTTGGGATTCCAGAATGGAGAGATGCCATGGAAACTGAAATGGATGCTCTCTACATGCAAATGGTACTTGGGTGGTGGTGGACTTGCCTGAAGGGAAGGATCCAGTTGGGTGCAAGTGGGTCTTTACCATTAAATACAAGGCTGATGGAACTATTGAGAGGTACAAGGCTAGACTTGTTGCAAAAGGCTACACACAGACATATGGGATTGACTATTTGGAGACTTTTGGCCCTGTTGCCAAGATGACATCTGTGAGGGTTCTTTTATCTCTGGCAGCTCACTTTGATTGGCCTCTCTATCAGTTGGATGTAAAGAATGCATTTCTGAATGGTGACTTATATGAGGAAGTCTACATGTGTCTTCCCCCAGGGATGTATGAGAAAGATATGCAAGGAAAGGTATGTAAATTGAAGAAATCTCTTGATGGTCTTAAACAATCTCCTAGAGCCTGGTTTGAGAGATTTAGAGCTGCACTTGTTAAATTCGGCTATGTTCAGGCACAGTCAGATCATACTCTGTTTGTGAAGAAAAGTAGATCTTTAGCAACGTATCTCATTGTGTATGTTGATGACATTATAGTGACTGGTGATGATGCCTCAGGCATTCTGGCTCTTAAGTCTTTCCTCTGTACAGAATTTGAGATTAAGGATCTGAGGGAGTTGAGATACTTCCTTGGCATAGAAGTTGCCAGATCCAAGGATGGGATTCTTATTTCCCAAAGGAAATATGTTCTTGATTTATTGTCTGAAACTGGAAAACTGGGTGCAAGACTAGCTGCAACTCCCATTGATATGAGTCACAAACTTTCAGCTACAGATGGAACTCTGTTGGAAGACAAAGTGGTTTATCAAAGACTTCTTGGCAAGCTTTTGTACCTGTGCATGACTAGACCAGATATTGCGTATGCTGTCAGTTGCATTAGCCAGTTCATGCATGCTCCTAGAGATCTTCATATGGCAGCAGCAGAACGGATTTTGTGCTATCTG
This sequence comes from Nelumbo lutea, assembly GCF_056320005.1. Lineage (NCBI taxonomy): Eukaryota > Viridiplantae > Streptophyta > Magnoliopsida > Proteales > Nelumbonaceae > Nelumbo > Nelumbo lutea. The sequence goes on from NC_142684.1 coordinate 212,252,366, forward strand.
AGAGGCTCTCTAGGGAAAGGAATCCTATTTACCAAGAATGACCACCTGAAACTTGAAGCCTATACTGATGCTGATTGGGCTGGAAATATGGATGATAGAAGATCTACTTCAGGATATTGCAGTCTGGTGGCTGGTAATGTTGTTTCTTGGAGGAGTAAGAAACAATTTGTTGTGGCCAGATCCTCTGTAGAAGCAGAGTATAGAGCCATGGCACATGGGGTCTTGGAATTGTTGTGGCTAATGTCCTTAATGGAAGAACTTGGGATTGATCATGACAGACCCATGATGTTGTACTGTGATTATCAGACTGCCATCAACATTGCTCACAACCCGGTACAACATGATCGAACCAAACATATTGAAGTTGATAGACACTTTATTCGAGAAAGAGTCTCCTCCGGAAAAGTGTGCCTCCCATTCGTTACTTTTGAAGGACAATTGGTAGACTTTCTCACCAAGGGCATTTCCAAGGCAAGACTTCATCATGACACTGGCAAGCTGGGCATGATTGACATCTATGCTCAGCTTGAGGGGGAGTGTAGAGAAGATGGGCCGAGTGGCCCATAGGCTGTTACTATATATTATCTTTATGTTTTTCTCTGTAATGGGCCTTATTCTGGGCCCATACTCTTTTATGTTCATCTTTTGTAATTTCTTGTCCAACTAAGGACCTCTCTTGTAATTATTAAAAGATTAACTTAATAAAAGAGTATTAGAGAGTTAGAGGGAGATTAAGTTCGAACACCTCATCCTCTAACCCTTCTTGCCGCATCTCTCTCTTCTTCTCTAATCTTTTCTAATCTTCTCTTGCTAGTTTTTCTTTGTTTCAAACACAATCCCTACTTCTAGGACTGTTTTTCAACTGAATTTTATTCATAAACCTTAGAGTTACAAGAAAGACAATTTTGTCCCATAGAAGATGGGACACATAACTTAAACTCAGATACAATAGACCTTTCGCTTTCAAGAAGATACACCAGAATTACCAAAATACCCTTGACTCGAGCATTCTAACAGTGGTCGTTGGTGGGTGCCCAAGTCTCTACCCACTTGGAGAATAGTGCAGTGACCAGGAAGAATCAGAGAGGAAGGTGTTCGGCCTGATTTGAAGCTCAAATCAGAGATTCCCATACTGTAAGTTACCATGGTTATTGCTTGGTTATTTTCTTTGCTTGGGAAGGCTGTTAAAGTACTCGAAACCCCTCTCCATTCTGCCCTACTGTTCGGCTGTTGCTGGCCTGATTCAACTCAGAGATTTCTGGGTTATTTTGGGGATCAATTCGGCTGTTGTTGGACTGTCAAGTTGCCGAAACTGGTTTGGACTCAGTGGTATTAGTCTCTAATTCAGCCCAGCCTTTTCTTGGACCTATATGAAATACTATTGAAGTGGTTTCTACTATTTATCAGTAGGGTGTTAACTACTGCACACATAGTGTTTGTTAAAAGGCCTCTTAAGGACCGTGGACTGTTATTTCTTCTCTTTGGGACAACGGTTGTTGGGGACCTGGAATACTTTGTGTTTGGAGGTTTGTTGGTTGCCCCTTGAAGGCTGAAATAGTATTTCTTCTTCTAGAAAGAGCTGCCATCGAGCTTGGCTGTCACGGTTGTCAAGACTAAACTGATTTTGTGAGCTGTGTGGTGTTGCCGGTTCAGCTCAAACCAAGTTCATCAAGAATCCCTGCACTTTGAGAAACTTATGATGGACTTCTCAGACCTTGAAAGCAAGAGTGTTGCTGAATATGGACAGACTTTGGGAACCCCAGCCGATTCTAAGTTGGCTGTAACTACAGTTAAACTTGATGGGACCAACTACTTGGCATGGTCACAATCAGTGAAAATCCATATTTGTAGCAAAGGAAAATGGGGGTTTGTTTCTGGGAGCAAGAAAGCTCCCTCAGAGGACGATTCATCTTATGAGAGATGGATGCAAGAGAACTACGTAGTGATTGGGTGGTTTGTGAATTCAATGTAGCCACAGATTAGTCAACACTATCTTTGGATGAACTCGGATAAGGAAATCTAGGATAGTGTTGCAGAAACATACTCCCATAAATTGAATGTTGCCAAAGCTTATAAACTGAGGAGTGATGTGAAGAATCTAAGACAGGGGGAGAAATCCCTTGCGGCATACTTCTCAACCCTGAAATCTTTATGGCAAGAGATTGATCTGATAGAGGCTGTAACATGGGATACCCCCAATGATGCTGAAATATACAGGAAATTAGTTGAAAGGAACAGTGTCTTTGAGTTCCTAAATGGGCTGAATCCTGAATATGATATCACAAAGCAGAACATTTTGTCCAAGGAAAATGTTTCATTGTCGCAAGCATATGCTTTGGTCAGCAGTGAAGAGAGTAGAAGACAAGTACAGGTTCAAGGAGTTGACATCAATGATCATTTTGCAAATGTGGGGGTTAAACACAAATGGGTTATAGGGGCTCCCAGTGGCACAAGAAAGAAGGAGGTGGTCTGTGAATATTGCAAGAAGCCAAAACACACCAAGGAAAAGTGCTGGAAATTGCATCTCAATCTTGTCATTGTTCGGTTCCAGAAGAAAAGTGATAGTAGAAAGATAGGGAGTGCAAATGCAGCCATGGGTACATATACAGAAGTTGAGCCTGCCTGTGCATAGTTGGCAGCCATGAAAGCTGAGTATGAGAAGTTTGGAGAGATGATCAGCCATCTTGAAGGTGTAACTTCATCATCCAACCCTTCTAGAAATTCAACCACCACCACATTTGCTCACTCAGGTATTAACCTTGCATCCACCTCAAGTAATCCTAAGACCCCTTGGATTATGGACTCAGGTGCTTTTGATCACATGACCAACCTTTCCACTGTTTGTTTCGTATGATTTGCTTCTTGGTCGAGACAAAATCACCTTAGCTGATGGTTCTCTTGCCTTTATTTCTGGCAAGGGAACTGTCAATGCTACAGACTCCTTATTCTTATCTTCCACTCTTCACATACCTAAATTAAATACTAATTTATTATCTGTTAGTAGTTTGACCAAATCATTGAATTGTTGTGTAACATTTTTCCCTTCTCACTGTGTGTTTCAGGACCTGGAGTCTTGGAAGGTGATTGGGAGTGGTCATGAAGCGAATGGAATATACTTGCTCGACACCCCTGGCCAATGCTTTGATCATTCCAAGAATGTTGCTTTTGGTTCTACTTCTTCAGAGTCAGTCAGTCAAATTATGTTGAGTCATTGTCGGTTGGGTCATTTACCTTTTTCTGCTTTAAGTCATTTACTTCCCAAACTGTTTAAGGGAGTCAGTGTGTCTAGTCTCAATTGTGAGTCATGTCAGTTGTCAAAGCATTGTAGAAACAATTACCCTGTGAGCAATAAAAGATTTTCTTTTCCTTTTCATATTGTGCACTCTGATGTGTGAGGGCCTTACCACTTATCCTCTATGGGGGGCTACAGATATTTTATCCTGTTTATTGATGACTTTTCTAGATTCACTTGGATATACTTAATGAAATCCCGAGATGAAGTCCTAAGACTTGTGAGGCAATTTCATGAGCTTGTTTTAACTCAATTTGATACCAGAATTAAGGTTTTCAGATCTGACAATGCAAAAGAGTATTTTGACAAGATTTTATCCTTGTTTCTCTCTGACATGGTGGTTATTCACTAAAGCTCCTATGTTAGAACCCTTGAACAAAATGGAGTTGCTGAGAGGAAAAATAGACATATTGTTGAAGTTGCAAGGAGCCTTTTATTTGCCTCACATGTTCCCCCAAGATTTTCGGGTGATGCTGTATTTAGTGCTACTTATCTCATAAATCGTATGCCATCCAGGGTTTTGGGGTTTAAATCCCCCTTCAGTCTTCTTCATCTAGACAAGGATCTCTTCCCAATTCCTCTTCGTGTGTTTGGCTGTACCTGTTATGTTGACATTCCAAGTGTGCAGAGACATAAGTTTGAACCAAAAGACCACAAATGCATATTCCTTGGTTACTCCCCCACACAAAAGGGTTATTGTTGTTTTGATCCAAAGACTGGCACCCGACATGTCTCTATGAATGTTACCTTTGATGAACTTTCTCCTTTTTATGGTTCTTCTCAGGAAGGACATTGTCTAGAGGGGGAGAGTCTGTCACAAGTTTTTGCTCTTCCTCTTCTTATCCCAGTTGAGTCTCTTAACAAGCCTGTATCCTCACCAAATGAATCAAAGGAGGATTAGCCACTTCATTCCTCTTGTCCTACTGTCCCTATTTCTTTACCTCCTCGTCCTATTCATAATCCCAAAGTGTATCAAAGGCCACGATCCAGGAATGAGCAAGTAGTTTCCATTACAACAGATGAGGCTTATACATTCCCAATCACAGATGAGATAACAGGTACTGTTTCAGCCCCCTTGGAATCATCATTCCCAGATCTTGATGTCCCCATTGCTGTTAGGAAAGGAAAGCGAAAGTGCACTGCACACTGCATTTCCAAACACCTTTCATATGACCTACTTTCTCCTTCATACTTTGCCTACTTCTCTTTAGTTGCTTCTAACCCCATTCCTAGGTCTGTATCAGAAGTTCTTGGGATTCTAGAATGGAGAGGTGCCATGAAGTTTGAAATGGATGCTCTACACAAAAATGGTACTTGGGAGGTGGTGGATTTGCCTGAAGGGATGGATCCAGTTGGGTGCAAGTGGGTTTTTACCATTAAATACAGGGCTGATGGGACTATTGAGAGGTACAAGGCTAGACTTGTTGCAAAAGGCTACACACAGACATATGGGATTGACTACCTGGAGACTTTTGCCTCTGTTGCCAAGACTTTTGCCCCTGTTGCCATCACCATTCACATGATCTACTATCCTCTTTAGTGTTCATAGTTCCATTAGAGGCTTGTTTTAATGCAGATGTAGATGATAGATTGCAAGATATTTGAAGGATTAGTTGAATGATGTGCATATATTTGAATGATGAAAGTTTGTAGATGTGCATATATTTGAAGGATTGGTTGGATGTAGATGATAGATTGCAAGATCAAGGAGGACATGGCACTTCAGCTGATGGTTCACCTGATGATGCAGATCAAGACCAAGGATATGGAGGAGGTGGAACTTGAGGGAATTCTTGAAGTCAATTTTTTTAAATATTCAATAATTGTACAATATTTTTAAAATTATTGTAAATTTTGTTTTTCAAATTTATTTGTGATTTTTTCTATCCCATTGTAATATTTTATTTTCAATTTTATTATATTTCTTTATTTCATTTCCATTGTATTTTTTTCAATTTAATTTTGTTACTTCCTATATGATCAATCATATACATTAAATCCAAATGAAATAAAATTTTTGGAATTTTCTTTTCAATTTGTAATCAATTTTGTTAAGTCTTTTTGCTAATTTTTTATTTTTTTTCCAAAAATTGTCATTTTCTACTTAGCAAACAAGTGGAAAAAAGAAAAAACAAAAAAAGGAACAGGCTCATGGTCTGGCCTGGCAAGGGCCCACCTAGGCTTCGTCCGCAGGCTGTGCTAGGCTTCCCTTTTGAGGGATTCTAGGTTAGGCAGGCATGACCTGCCTAGGCCCTTGTGCCAGCCATGCACAACCTGCTACAAACTACAGTGTGGGCGATCCACTAACACTTTACACCTCTATTGTTTTACCAACCTCCCTAAGAAGAGGAAATTATTAGGATTTATCACAATCTTCCTCCTTTCTATGCTGTAATCTAATAACCAGTTCCCAGTTTCTCAAATGACTTCATTGAAAGATTTTATCATTTGTAGACAATTCCATTGGGTATGTAAGATTTTATAATGGTAAACTAACACAAAGTTCTCTATTCACAAGCACATACACACAAAAGGAAAAAAAGAAAAGAAATTGATCAACTTAGGGGTTAACCAACAAGCAACCTATTTGTAATCCATGCCAAGAAAATAGAAATGTTTATTTGCTCTCTCTCTCTCTCTCTCTCTCTCCCCCCCCTCACCCACCCCAACTTGTGCCATGAGTCCTCTTATTTCCTTCTTTCCACTAAATCAGAAAAACTAGTAGTACCATAGTTGATTTTGGCTTGTTATTAGTTGCTAATATTCTTCATAGATATTCATTTTTCAGTTTTGAAATTCTGTTGGATCCCATTCTTCCAATGAAGTTATTGTTACAATATTTTTTCATTGATTTGTAAATATGCATGCAGTTCATGGAAAAAATGAAGGTTCATATCCATGCCATATTTCTTGCTTTAAGGTTATCTTTCCAGCTTTTACTTGAAGAACCTACTGATCTAATATCTGTATTATTTCTTCTCTCAATTATGAGGGCAGTGATGCTTATTTTTCCAGACAAGATATACTAAAAACTTGGAAGTGCTACTTCAGATCATAGAACCATAGACCTTATAGTGTTTTCCCTTTACCACAGGCCAGTATTGTAGAAATAGATTCCATGTTGGGAAACCAAATTGCGAATGGATCCTCCAATAAAGATCACCGGCCTTTCAGTGTCTCAAATGGTCAACCTCCTCAAACATCCATGGTATTGTTGGTGATGCTTTCATACTATTGTTCTTTGGTTATCCATTTTTCACTTAATTTTATTTCATTACTTATCCCTTTGCAGGTTCCAAATGGCCTTTACACTGATGACACTTATTTACGTGAATACTATTTGGGGCCTAGTTCTGGAATGCCAAGATTTGTTCAAGACCAGAATATGGTAGATATGAAAGGCACAATGCCTGTTAAGATGCAGCAATTTCCTAATAATTACGAGGGGGAATTATCATCTACTATAAATAAGTCAGTGTTTAACCATTTTAATTTCTTGCTCCCCAATAATTTGGTATTTTTTCTTTTTCTATTCCAGTATAGCACTTATTTCATCGCTTTAATAACACAAGTTCATAAAATGTTTAGAAGTGATTAGGTATATAGTTGTCTTCTTCGATGTGTTTGGAGTTATTACATACTAGGTAGTAGAGTTCTTTAGTATTTTCTCAAATGTTATTGTAGGTATTTTTTATTCTTATTATTCTTTGAGACGGCTACAAATAACAGTAAGAATGGATGACTGGCCCTAATCTGATTTCATTCTCTGCCTCCCCAATAATCCTAAGTTGGTATCTTTTATATTCTTGATCATTCCAAGTTGGTATTAGAAATCTGATGATTATCATCCTTTTTCGCTGATCAGAGGAGAGTAATAGTTCTTGCTGACATAAATAAACTTACGGTGAAGTCAGTAGGGTTGCATAGGGCCTATGTCCAATGAAGAAAGAACCTCAAAAATTGATGGGTCTTGGTTTACAGTTATTTTCATTATATAGTTGATGATGTTTGGACCTATTTATTTATTTTTCTGCAATTTATGGTGAAAAATCAGAAAAATACAGATCTTGATGTTTTGGCTCCTGTGAATTCATGAATTTCGTCCTAAACATTTGATTAATCCTGATTTAGAATGATTTTCATTGTATAGTTGATGGATCATGGTTTGATAGGTTCATCACTGCAGTGAAGAAGTTTGGGTATAGGTAGAGTCAAGCTGATCATATTGCTATTTGCCAAGCAAGAGGGGCAGTTTACTGCAACACATTGTCTATTTGGATGACATTGTTTTGACAGGTAACTATTCAATTGGAATCTTAAAACTCAAAAAATACTTGGCATCTGAACTTCAAATTAAGGATTTGGGGAATTTTACATAAGATTGAAGTTGCTCAATCAAGGCCGAGTTTATTTATCTCATAACAGAAGTATGAATTAGACCCATTACAGGAGATAGAATTCGGGGCTAAGCCAGTTGATATCCCAATATACCTAAATCATAATATAAATGCTATGAGGATAGTTGTTTGAGGAGATAGAGGTAAACTCCAAACATTAGTTGGCAGGTGATATAGCTCTCTTTTACCAGACTTACATATCCTTTGCTATTGGAGTGGTTAGTCAATATATGCATGCCCCATGGTTAGCATATGTATAAATGTGTGTTCTGATGCTGAACTGAAAGAAAAGAAAGAGAAGAGAAGAAGAATGAGGTGAAGAGGGGAGAAGAGGAGAGAGAGTTGAGTGATTAGGGAAAGGGAGAAAGTTAGGGCATACACCTATTCATGTACAGAAAGACAATGTACCCTTTTTAAGATAAAGACAACAATACCTGTACTCTAGTATGTACAATATCCTAAGACACTTCAACTCTAGTTGATATAGATGTTTTTAATGCTCAACTTGCCAAAACTGCTTGTAGCTTAGCTTTAGTATCTTATTTGGTTAGAATTTGCTAGTTGATCATTGTTTGTACAAACATCAGGAGAATCTCTTCTGAGTTGATTTTATCTTTAATGAAATGTCTGTCAACTTCAGTCTTCCACTTTGCTCATAGTAGAGTCTCGTGGGACTTCAACTGTCATTGCAAGCTTTTCCAACAATAGTTTTAACCACACTAATTCTGAGATGATGGGCAATAGCTCTAAATTCTGCTTATACACAAGGCCCAAGCTACAGCATTTTGGTTCTTTTTATTCCGAGTCACAAGATTCCGTCTAACCAATATACAATAGCTGGGAGTAAACCTTTGGTCATCAGTCATCTTGATAGCCTGCCTAATCAGCACCAATATAAGCTTCCACCTTGAAGTGTCCATTGTTAGTAAACATAATGCCTTTTCCTAGAAGATTTCATACTTCAAGACTCACTTGGTAGCCTCAAGATGAGTTCTTGGAGCATGCATGCATTGACTCATAACTCTAATAACATAAGCAATGCCAAGTCTGATTAGTGAATACTCTAGGAGTCTCTGTACTAATCGTTGGAACTCCTCTTGTCTTCTATTAATTTTCCTTTGTTAGAGATGAGTTTTTGATTGGGGTCAATAGGATTTTCTACAGGTTTGCATCAGGATAGAAAGATACCTATCTTGATCATGCCATTTCTATGCTCAAAAAATACTTATGTTTCCTAAGTCCTTTATTTCAATTTTAGAGATTAGGAATCCTATCAGACTCAGTCTTAGAGGGGTAATTGCTAGTTACTACTTACTACTATATCATCTACATACAATCAATATAGTAGTAAGGTTTCCTTTGTGCTTTACAAGTAAGGTATGTTCTGCACAACTCTGCTAATATTCAAACTTCTTTATTGAGTCCGTCAAACCATGTCCTTAGAGATTGTTTTAACATATTGATTATCTTATTAAGAAAAATACTCTTTTAGCCTTACTTGGGATAGTGAATATTGGAGGCGGAAACATGTACACATGTAACACATCTTCTTATAAGTTTTCATGAAGGAAAATGTTATTGACATCTAATTGATATAAAGGTTAAGAGAAATTTGTTGCAATAGAGAAAACTAGACTTATGGGGTTTAGTTTGGCCACAAGTGCAAAGTTCTTAAAGGGAAGCAGCCTACTATTAGATGTTTTAGGTGTATAGAGTTGGGGCATCGTTCAAATGAATGTCCTAAGAGAAGGGTTGAAGGGCAAACATATCTGATTAATGAAGTCACTGATGAACAACAAGATGATATAGGCCATGTTGAGGATGGGAAAGTGGTTGAAACTACTGAAGCTAATGCTTTAGAGGAAAAAAACTTGGATGGGGATATTGTGGGTGAAGCTCTAGTGATATGACATTCTATGGTTGCACCTCAAGAACCACTACCGGGGGATTAGTTGAGAAAGAATATCTTTAGAACATGTTGTACAACTAGCAAGAAGTTGTGTAACTTGATTATTGATAGTGGGAGCAGTGTGAATCTTGTTTCTCAAGAGATGGTGGATAAATTACAGCTCAAGACTGTTCAACACCCCCGACCATATCATATTTTGTGGTTCAACAAAGGAAACGAGGTAAGAGTTTCTTCTAAATGCCTAGTTAATTTTTCTATTGGTAACACATTTGAAGAATCGGTATGGTGTGATGTTGTCTCAATGGATGCATGCCATATTCTCTTGGGTCGCCCATGCCAATATGACCGTAAGACCATTCATTATGGGGACAAGAACACATACAGCTTTGTGAAAGACAATAAGAAGATAACTCTTAAACCAATGCAACATGATTCATTTCCAAAGAAGGAAACAAATCCAACCACTACTCTCTTCACCTCAAATAAATTAGCTCAAGAAGATGGGAATTTGGATGTTATTTACGTGCTGGTTACAAAAGAAGTTAGCAAAGAAACACCTGTCCCAGAGTTGGTGAAGAAGCTACTTCATGAGTATACTGATATGATGCTTGAAGAATTACCCAATGGCCTTCTTCCCCTAAGAGATATACAACATCATTTAGATTTAATGCTAGGAGCAGCATTGCCTAACCTACCCCACTATAGAATGAGTCCTAAGGAGCATGAGGAGCTCCAAAGACAAGCAACAGAGTTGTTGAAGAAGGGGCTGATTCGTGAAAGCTTAAGCCCATGTGCTGTACCAACTTTGCTCATACTAAAAAAGATGGTAGTTGGCGTATGTGTGTTGACAGTCATGCCATTAACAAAATTACAGTGAAATACAGGTTTCCCATACCCCGCCTTGATGACATGTTAGACACATTGGCTGGCTCACAAGTCTTTTCAGAGACAGATATGAAGAGTGGATACCATCAAATTCGTATCCGGGAGGGGGATGAGTGGAAGACTGCATTCAAGACTAAGGAAGGACTTTATGAATGGCTGGGTATGCCATTTGGGTTGTCTAATGCTCCTAGCACCTTTATGAGGTTCATGAGCCAAGTTTTAAGGCCGTTCATGGGGAAGTTTGTGGTAGTTTATTTTGATGACATACTCATCCACAGCAATGATCATGACAGCCACTTAGAACACTTGAGAGCAATCCTAGAAGTTTTGAGACAAAATCAGCTATATATAAATTTGAAGAAGTGTAATTTTATGACAGACCGGTTGATGCTTTTGGGGTATGTTGTTTCAGCCAAGGGGATTGAGGTGGATCAAGAAAAAAGTTCAAGCTATTCAAGAGTGGCCAACACCAAAGACCTTAACTAAAATTCGTAGTTTCCATGGGCTAGCAACATTTTTTCGTCAGTTTATAAAGAATTTCAGCACTATTGTGGCACCCATTACTGTGTAATCTTAGGAGCTGTACTCGAAGTAGCAAAGGAGAGAAGAGAAACTCTGAAATGCAGTGAATGTCGAACTGTACTAGTCAGTCGACCATGCTATTATTTAAATATGAATGTAGTACAAAGTACAAGAAATTACTGGGATGCCCCTGATTAGTGATGGGACACCTAGATGACTTAAATCATTAAACGAGATTAGGCCCATTAACACAGGCCCAGTTACAAGATAAGTTAAACATAAGTATGGGCTAATAAGAACTCTTATCAGCCGAACATCACTCTAACATTCTAACACTCCCCCTTAAGCTAAGCATGGATATCAATCATGTTTAGCTTGCCAAGTAAGTCCCTGAACTTTGTTGTTGACAGCCCTTTAGTTAATACATCTGCAATCTACATCTCTGGTGGAGTATAAGGCACACAGAGTTCTCCTGAAATAATTCTCTCTCTGACAAAGTGTCGATCAATTTCAATATGTTTTGTCCTGTCATGCTGCACGGGATTGTTGGCAATGTTGATAGCAACTTTATTATCACAATACAGCCTGAGAGGACCCGCAGTTTTGATACCAAGCTCATTAAGAAGAGTTTTGAGCCATAAGAGTTCAACAACACCGTGTGCCATAGCTCGGTATTCTTCTTCTGCACTTGATCTAGCCACAACATTCTGCTTCTTACTGCGCCATGTGACTAGGTTTCCTCCCAAGAATGTACAGTAACCTGAGGTTGATTTTCTGTCTCCAACAGACCCAGCCCAATCAGCATCACTGTAGGCTTCAATTTCAAGTATCTGTGAATTCTTTCCACTGCTCTCATATGAGGGGTCTTTGGTGAGTGCATGAATTGACTGACAACATGCACTGCATGAGCAATGTCTGGCCGAGTAAGGGATAAGTATATCAATTTCCCCACCAATTTTTGGTACCTTTCTTTATCATAGTATTCCTCACCCATTGATTCTTGTAATCCATGGTTTGGTTCTATTGGAGTGTCTGCTGTCCTGCACCCCATCATGCCTATTTCCTCTAGGAGATCTAGCACATATTTTCGTTGACATATGTAGATTCCTTCTCTTGATCTAGCAACTTCAATCCCAAGAAAATATCCCAGATTTCCTAGGTCTTTGATCTCAAATTCTAAAGCTAAGAACTCCTTTAGCCTCTTCATCTCCTTCAGCCTCTCAGACTCCTTTTGGGGTGGTGTATGGTCGGTCACCTAAAAGTGTTGTTGATCTAGCTCCTATAACAGGGTTGTAACGAGTGAGTGATGATGCCGAAGCTTTTGCTGAATCCATTTGAGAGATTCAAGAGAATGTACGACAGAAGCTGAATGAAAGCAATCAAAGGTATAAAGAAGCTAAGGATAAGCATCGTCGGATGAAGGAATTTCATGAGGGCAATCTAGTCATGGTTTATTTGTGGCCTAAGAGGTTTCCTGTTGGTACCTACCATAAGTTGAAGCAAAAAAAGATTGGTCCATGTCAAGTGCTGAGACGGTTTGGTGACAATGCATATGAAATTAAGCTACCAACTGATTTGCCCATTTCAACCATTTTTAATGTAGTAGACCGCTTTGATTACCATGGGGATCTAGAACCAGAAACAAAGGATGGGCGAGGACAAGCACAAAGGGCCAATAGTTCTAATAAGTTTGAACAAGTAGAGGGTGTAGAAGATGTTTAAGTCACTAACACTTGAAATGGGGCCTATTTTAGGTTCTTGGTCAAATGGAAAGGGAAACCATCAATTGAGAACTCCTGGATTAGTGAAGAGGAGTTTATGAAGCTAGATGGAAACGTGTGCAAGGCTGCTAAAATTGCTGCTTGCACGGGGTCGAGCTCTGTTTAACCCGGTGGGAATGATGAGGCAAAAAAAAAAGAAGAAAAAAAATGAAAAAAATGTGAAAAAAAATTGTGAATGTGTTCTGTTTGACATGTTTTTGTAGTGGGCTCCCAAATTTTTGTCTTTGGGTAGCTTTGTTGACAGTTTGGGACCAGGGGTATTTTCGTCATTTTATAAGTCAGATTTTTGGTTAGGGGCAGTTGGGTGCATTTCTGTTGGGTTTTGGTCTCTTGGGTCTTTTTGTAACAAAAAGTTATCTATTAGATGTTCATTTGAAGTTAGTTTTGTTCCTAAGGAGTTACTGGTGAGAGGGAAACAGTCTAGGGGCTTATGTGTAAATATTTTAATAGCTTGTCCAGCAAGCTAGTGAGTCTTATAAAAGAGAAGGGGGCTGTTTCTGTAGGGGTCTTTTGGTTCTTTCTCTCTTGTTTGAGCTGTAGCTCAGCCCCAATTAGGGTTTTCAAGCATTGGGAGCTTGGGTTTTGAGGAGTCGACCCATTTTGGCACCTTCCAATCCCTCCGTCGCTGCTTGTCCGCGCGGGAGGCCAGCTTGCTGCCATTGTTACTGTAGCGGAACTGTTCCAGGAGGAGTTTTACTTCAGGTTCAGGTCTGAAGCCCATAAAAATCCAACTTATATTGTTGTTTTCAGCTTTGTATTTCTTGTGCTTATTGCTGTATACTTGAGGTACTGCATGTAACTTGTCTTACTGTCCACATCAGTCTAGCTATGCATCTTTTATCATTACGTAAAATAGCATTCTATGTTTTTGCAAATATCACAATGTTTCCACCATGTCTGTATTTTTTACAATATTTCCAACATATTTCCTATATTTTTTACAATATTTTTTCTAATTTCAGAATTAAATCAGTCTGAAGGCCACTTAAAAAAGGATAGAACAAACCCCAGACAACTGATCTCCGGTTAACACCACTCCTGAAGTTAGGGTTTCACCTATAGCTTGTACAAAGTCCCAAGCACCAGTCTCAAAACACCTACTTAACCTTACCTTGACCAAGATCATATTGTTCTCTAGTAAGTCTAGATTTTGGGCAGAAATCTCCAGGAATCTTTCTAGGCTTGAAAACCAACCTCTGAGATCTCTAAATTCTCCTACCAACTGGGCGGCAGCATCCAAGTGTACAGACTCAAGAAATAGAGAAAAGAGAAAGATCATTACTATGATACCAAGAAAAATGAGCAGAAAATAGCAGAGAAAGGTTCAAAGCACCAGAGAAAAGTTGATAGAAAGAAATAGGGTTTTGGTTGTAGATAATCAAACAGTCTCCCAGCCACCCTTAATATTAGTTCTAATCATTAAAAATGTAAAATAACAAGAGAGCCCTTAATAGGGTGGTTGCACTAATAAACACCTAAGAATGTAATAAACTAAGGCCAATAACAACCTAGTTCTATAAATATAGAAAGAACTAAGAAATAAAGCATACGGCCTAATAGCTCAACACTTGTAACCACCTATAGAAGGAGTAGAATAAGGTCCCTACACATCAGTATGCACACGATCAAATAAAGAATTGCTTCTTTTATTACTAAGATTAAAAGAACTTCAATGTTTAGCCAACTAACATGTATCATAGTCCAAACTCGACACCAGCATAGGCTTAAACAACTGAGGAAACAATAATTAAAAAGTTTGAAAAGACAATGAGCCCTAGGCTTATGCCATAACATAGACTCACAGTCTGGGATTGTCTAAGGGTGATGGTTAACCCCTACATGATGCTACTCTTTAAAGACAACTTATAGGCAGTTTGATTTATCTTACAATGACATGGCCAAACATTTGTTATGCTGTCCAGGTTGTCAGTTTGTTTTATCTCCCTGGATTGATCCCCATCAATTACTTCTACCAGCAATGAGCTAGTCATTTGATGACATTTGAAGGCTAGTTGGAATATAAGTCTAGATAGGGTGCTTTTTTGTGAAAATAGAGGTATATTGGCAAATCAATCCATTTTCCATGCACAAGTATTTGACAGATTTTAGAATTTGACTAAGTGGATTGTTGAGGGGTATATCCAGTGTTTGTAGTTTGACCAAATTTGGATAAACCTAACTTTAGCAAGAGATCTCCTTTTCAGGTTATAAGTTGTTCTGTGTTCTATCTTTTTTTTTTTTGTGTAAATTGTGTTCATACAGGTTATACATGTATGAAAAAAATATCTAATTAATGGATGCGCAGGCCATGGAATTATAGTAGCTATTTTGGTAGGTGACAGTAAGTCCTTTTAGCACATACTAAGGGGTCATATCTTCACAGGGGAGTTGAAGAACTTACTGCACCAATGACTGGTGCTGAATTTCATTTTCCAACTACAGATGAGGAGCATGGTTCCTCTATCTCAGAAGGTAATGGTCCTTTACAAACTATAATAGGTAAATGATGTCTTTTAGACATTAAAATTATTTATTTCCACCAGGAGTTCTCTTGCCGAGCATAGAAGATTTTCAGATTATTGGTGAGGCTAAACCAGGAAATACACTGCAAGCATGTGGCTTTCCTGTACGTGGGACTTCTCTTTGTATATTTCAGGTACTTTTTGATCTTGTTTCTTTTTCATCCAATTGTTGTTTCTTCTACTTTACATTTTCTGTTCCATAAGCAGAATTTTTTCAATTGGCTATGATTTATAGAATATTTCCTTATAATGATATTGTTGGATTGTCTGTATAGTGGGTACGTCATCTTCAAAATGGCACCAGACAGTATATTGAGGGTATGCATTGGAATGTGTTTGAAAAAGCATTTCTATGTTTTATATTTATTTTTTTATCATTGTTTTGAAAAATATACTGCATACTTCTTAGAATTTGTATTTGCATTTTTTTGATCAGGAGCCACAGTTCCAGATTATGTAGTCACAGCTGATGATGTTGACAAAATTATTGCTGTTGAGTGCATACCAATTGATGATAGTGGGCGTCAGGTTTCTCATTTTCCCTCTGTTAGAAAGTTTGAATGGTGTATTTTCCTTTCTTTCTTTTCTTTTGTCTGGTATACTTTTCCATTGATTTACTGATATTTGTCCTTCTCTTATGCACAATTATGTCAAATTATGCATGTTTTATGTTATCAGGTGATAACTTATTGACAAACAGAATATTCTCAGCACATAACAGTACCAGTTAGGCACAAGAAAGTGAAACATGAAATCCCTATCTTTTATAATAATGACTAGAATCTACATTGTAGACATTGGAGTGGTTAATTATTGCAATATGTTCCTTTTCTCTACATCTCTATATTGATTCTTGTACCAAAGCTAAGTAACAATTGCCAACCAAATGCTCCTGTAAAACCAACTTGCGATCTCATCTATAAATTTGATGCTCCAAACAATTTGGCTGTCAGCTGAAATTTATTTATCAGAACCATTGTTTGCAAAATGTGAAATGGGAAAGTTTTAGCATTGAAGGCAATATGTTACTCAAACAATTTTTTGACAAATAGTTGTTTGTTAGAACCTTGCAAAGTGACAAATAGTAGAATTTCACGAGAAATTACAAATGCTAAATAGGGCATTCGACTAAAGGAAAGCTGAAAGACAGCTTGAGGGGGGTAGGGGGAGATGGTAACACTAAACTTATTGGAGGCAAAAATTTAGATATAAATGGATCAAGGAGGTA
Organism: Nelumbo lutea; assembly: GCF_056320005.1. Taxonomy (NCBI): domain Eukaryota; kingdom Viridiplantae; phylum Streptophyta; class Magnoliopsida; order Proteales; family Nelumbonaceae; genus Nelumbo; species Nelumbo lutea. The sequence continues at coordinate 212,268,902 of NC_142684.1, forward strand.
GATGGTAACACTAAATTCTTTCATTTTGTGGCTAATGGGGGGAGAAAGAACTTCTTGATACATAAGAAACCCAATAGTTCGGTATTTTTGAAAATCGGAAAAATGAAAAACCAAACTGACTTGTTCGGTATTTTTGAAAAATTGAAGGACCAGTTCAGTTTTTGGTTAACCTAAAAAAGCGGCAGTTAGCCGAATCGACCGGCATATATACTTATATATTATATATTTTTAATATATCATATATTATCTATGTATTGTATATAAATATATATGTATTATATATAAATATATTATATTTATAATTGTCTATTTATAATATATAATATATTATTTGTTATTTTTTAATATAATATATTATATATTTTTATCTATAAAATATATTATAAATATAAAAAACTGAGAAACCAAAGAACTGAACCAGTCAAAAACTGAAATTGATTAACAAGTTAACCAGTTGATTCGGTTCGGTTTCAAAAAATACCCCATGGTTTGGTTAACCAAACTGTGATCACCCCTAGTTCCTATGCCTGTGTCTCATTCAGCTCCTCCTCAACCCTTGTGTATGTACTCTTGTTGCCAAAAGAGTTGTGCCCTATCTCCACTCCAAAGATGGAACTAGAAGCTATATACCTTCAATTGCTAAGCTCTCGTGAGGCAAATCCGCATCCTCAACTAGGTATCTCTAATTCCACTTTCCTTCCTATAAGTGATAATATTAATCTTCCTATTACTATTCATAAGGGTGTTAGATCTTGTACTGACAGCCGAATTTGGACCCTTTACCCTTATGGTGCCTACTCATGTGCCTCCTTTTTTAAAGCTCTAACTATACATGTTGACTCTTTGGGGCCACCTTTTCCTGTTAAGGAGGTGCAGGATAAGCCCATCCCTCCAAGAGTAAGTCTTTCTTGAAAGAACCAATACCTGTGATTTAATCCAAAGGAAAAGAACTAATTGGTGTTTATTCCCTCGTTGGTATGGTTTTTCATTGTTCGGGTGTAGGTGGTGTCCTCCGACAAATGTGCAGATCTTATTTGCTTCTAACTTCTTTAGGTGACCAACGAAAAGAGGATGAGTGTTATGGAGATGTGTGAGGGCAGCAGTTAGCCGGTCCATTTGGGAAGAAAGGAAAACAAGACTTTTTTCAGGTAAGGAAAGGATTAGTGAGGCTATCAAAGAAACAATCATGGTGAGAGTGATACATTGGTTAAAATCTTTGGAGATGTTTGATGCCCATTCAACCAGTGATCTCTTGAATAATTGGAAGGAAGTGGCCAATTCAGAGTACCATAAGTTCACTACAAGCCCTATTTGGTCTCCACTGCTGAATGGCTATATAAAATTAAACATTGATGGAAGTAGTGTAGGTAATCCAGGCCCCTTTGGTATTGGAGGAGTTTTTAGAGACTGCGAGGGCAGAATTGTGGGCCTATTTTCGGGTCCAATTGGAGTAGGTGATTCTTTAAGGGCCAAGGTGCTAGCTGTAATGGAGGGACAGCAAAAGGCAAAGGACATGAATATAGGGAAGCTGATTAGAGGAGACTCCAAGCTGGTACTGGAGTGGCTGCAGTAGGAAGGACAAGGGTTTTGGATCTTTAATAATGAAAAGAAAAGGTTTAAGTGGTTGGCACAAAAAATGTAAGTGAAGTTTAATGAGGTAAAAGGAATTGCAATTGGGATTGCTGATGTACTAGAAAAGCAAGGGGTGAGAAGGAGTCACTTGTTTTGTGCTTAATTGTAATAGCTAAGTTAAGTTATGGAGAGTTAAAAAAGTTTCTCTCTCCTTTTGTAACTGTTCTATCAACATGCTTGGCTGAATATAGAAAAGAACAAGAATAATCTTAGAAGTGTCAAGAATGAATTGACCCCCACCTCAAAGAGTCTTTTATATATTAAAGGATATATACAATTACAAGAATGCCCATATAGGGCTGAAAGAGAAAAGAAGAATAAGATGCATAAGTAATATACAACAAGGACTATACTAATAAGATACATCAAGTTACGGAGTCTCCACACTCCCCCTCAAACTGATGCCTAGACATAAGCATCAGTTTGTCTATAAGAAAGAGATGTCGGACTCTAGTCATAGCTTTGGTGAAGATATCAACAATCTACATGTCCGAGGCTACATGAGGAAGCGATATAGACCTAGTAGTGAAAAGATCTCGGATAAAGTGGCAGTCCACCTCGATGTGCTTGGTCCTCTCATGGAAGACATGGTTAGATGCAATCTTGATAGCACTCGTATTGTCTGCATAGAGAGGAATAGGAGTAGGAAGCTGAATGCTGATCCATAATGAGAGATCGTAACCAAACAATCTCATTGCAAACCGAAGACATGGCCCTATACTCTGCTTCAGTGGAAGACTTGGAGACTGTTTGTTGTTTTTTATACTTCTAAGAGATGAGTGAATCACCCATAGAAACACACCACCCAGAAGTGGACCTACGAGTGTCTAGACAACCAGCCCAATCCGCATTAGCATATGCTCTCAATTGAATAGGAGAGGAGGAGGAGAAGAGTAATCCATGAGAAGTTGTGCTTTTAACATATCGAATAATGCAATGAACAACAGTCATATGAGATTGACAAGGAGCAGAAACAAATTGACCAACAACCTGAACAGCATGAGAAATATCAGGCCGGGTCATAGTGAGATAAATGAGGGACCCCACAAGCTGGCGATACAAGGCAGCATCAGAAAGTAATGAACCTTTAGATTTAGATAGCTTAAGATTTAGCTCCATAGGTGTATCAACATGCTTTTCATCATTAAGACCAACAAGTTTAACAAGGTTAGAGGCATATTTCTGCTGACAAACAAAATACCCTCGATCACTACGATGTACTTCTAGTCCCAGAAAATAGGTGAGAGGTTCCGAGTCCTTCATGTGAAAGGAATTATGAAGTAATAGTTTCTATTCACGAATGCCCTCAGCATAATTCCCAGTCAACAACATGTCATCAACATATAGTAGGAGATTGGTAATACCTTGAGGCTGTCGCCTAACAAAGAGAAAGTGATCAGAAGAACTTTGGCTATATCCAGCAGCAACTACAACATTGCAAAAGCGCTCAAACCATGCCCGAGGAGCTTGTTTTAGACCATATAGAGATTTTTTTAGGCGACATACTAAAGAAGGATCACTGCAATATCCAAGAGGAGGCTTCATGTAGACCATCTCCTTTAACTGACCATGAAGAAAGGCATTCTTCACATCAAGTTGGCATATGGTCCAAGATTGAGCGGTAGACATTGCTAAAAGAACACGGATTGTGGTAATCTTTGCAATAGGAACAAAGGTTTCTTCATAGTCGATACCATACTCCTAACTATATCCTTGGGCAACTAACTTCTATCGATCAAGAGATCCATCAGATTTCAGCTTGATGTTGCAAACTCAATAGCTTCCAACAATGGATGCATCTGGAGGAGTAGGTACAAGGTCCCAAGTGTCATTCTCATGTAAAGCATGAATCTCTGCATCCATGGCTTCCTTCCAATGAGGGCTACTATTAGCTTCCTGGTAGGAGCAAGGAACATCTGTGGAGGATAGGACAACAGACAATGAGCTATGTTTTAAAAGGAAAACCATAGAGGTTAGGAGGTTTAGATATACGAGTAGAACGACGAAGAGGAATAGAAGTATGAAGAGTGTCTGAAGTAGATGTATCACTTATAGGAGCAGTGGTAAGATGATGATCTGAACTGGGAGGAAGGAGAATCGTAGGCACAGGGGCTGTATCACGTAACCTCTTTCGAGAGAAGACGAGAAGGTCCTTCTCAGCAAAAGGAGGTGGAGCATCCTGTAAATCAAAGTTTGGAAAAATAGAAACAAACAGTGTAGACAATCTAGCAATTCCATCAAAAAAGGAATTGTACTCAACGAAAACAACATTATGTGATATACGAATGCGACGAATAGGGGGATCAAAACAAAGTAATCCTTTGTGGTTAGGATTGTAACCCACAAAGGCTATTCTCAGCTGTATGGTGTGAATTATATGGAGACATTTTCTCCTATGGCTAAAATTGGTTCAGTTCAGGTGTTGATTTCATTAGCTGCTATGTATGATTGGCCTTTTGTGCAACTGGATATCAAAAATGCTTTCCTACATGGTGATCTCATTGAGGAAGTGTATATGGAGCAACTGCCAGGGTTTGTTGCTCAGGGGGAGGATGGTAAGGTTTGTAGACTCAAAAAGGGCAATTTATGGACTAAAACAATCTCCACGCGCATGGTTTGGGAGGTTCAGTGAAGTAGTGAAAGAATTTGGGATGAAATAGTGTCAGGTAGACCATTCTGTGTTCAGCCATGACTCAAAAGATGGGAAAATCTTGCTAGTGGTGTATGTGGATGATATTGTCATAACTGGGAGTGACAGTAACGGGATTGACAGGCTGAAGAAATTCCTACAAGACCACTTCAATACGAAAGATTTGGGTAAGCTGAAATACTTCCTGGGAATAGAAGTTGCAAGGTCAAGGCATGGAATTAACTTATGTAAAAGAAAATATGTTCTTGACCTACTTGAAGAAACATGATTGTTAGGTGCTAAACCAGCAGAGACTCATATGGAACTTAATGTCAAGTTGAGTGTTGATGCAGGTGAAGAGTTTGATGATCCTGGAAGATACAGGAGGTTGGTGGGAAAGTTGAATTATCTGACTATTACCTGACTAGATATATCATTTGTTGTGAGTATGGTGAGTCAGTTTATGCAACATCCTCAGATTCCTCATTGGGAAGCAGTTCTAAGGATTTTTAGGTACCTGAAGAGTGCTCCAAGTCGTGGTTTGCTATATCGAAGTGGAGGGACTCTTGAAATAGTAGGGTATACAGATGCTGATTGGGCTGGTTCTATATCAGACAGGAGATCAACTACAGGGTATTGTACCTTCCTTGGTGGCAATCTTGTAACTTGGAAAAGCAAGAAACAAACAGTGGTGGCAAGGAGTAGTGTAGAAGCTGAGTACAGAGCTATGGCTCATACCACATGTGAACTAGTATGGTTGAAGAACTTGCTACAAGAGATGGGGTTCTCGGTTGACAAACCCATGAGACTATACTGTGATAACCAGGCTGCTATTCACATCTCTTCCAACCCAGTCTTGCATGAGAGAACCAAACATATTGAGGTCGATTGTCACTTTGTGAGAGAGAAAGTGAAAAATGGAGTGATAACCACATCTCATGTTAGCTCAGGAAATCAGTGGGCAGATCTCTTTACAAAGGGATTGTCTCGGGGCAGAGTAGATTATATTTGTGACAAGCTGGGACTATATGACATATACTCTCTTGCTTGAGGGGGAGTGTTAGAATATACAAATCAGGGGTATTTTGGTCATTTGGGTCTATCTATTTGAGAGTGAAAGGTCTATTTTATTTAAGTTATGTGTCCCATCACTTATGAGGGACAATATGGTCTTTCTTGTAACTATGTTATTGGAGATAAATACAAGTGGGTCGGCTAGAGGTGAATTGATTTTCCTAATCTGGCCGACCCTTTTTCTTCTATTCTTCATCTTTCTCTTCTTCTTCTTTCTCCTCTTCTTCTCTACTTTAACCTAGAACCGAATAGGGATTTCACAACATCATTCAGAATCCTATTATTATTAAATTTTCAATAAATATGTTTTATTACTTTTATCCTAATGTCATGATGTCTCTTTACAGACAATGTATGATCAGCTTAACACTGTTTAAAACCCACCTGTTGAACCACCTTATTAAATTTGTCAAACTAGGCTTGAGGCCTATTTCAACCCATAGAGAAATTTCTTGAATCATCATACCTTCTTCTCACTTCCATCACCCTAGAGTCTTGATGGTTGTACACTTCTTCTAGGTTACCATACAAGAAATTATTCTTGATGTCCCACTAATGAAGGGACCATGACAAATTTCCAACATGAGATGGTATAAATCTAGTTGAGTGAATCTTAGTTACAGGAGAAATGCTTTTATATAGTCAACTCCATAGTCTATGTAAAACCCTTTTTCCACCTACCTTTGCGAATAGTGCTGTAATGTGGGCCTGGCCCATGGTGGGCCAGCATGGGAATCTGGGCTGTGCCAGGCCTAGGCTGCAGAGGAGAGTGGGCCCCCAAAGCACGACTCGGTGAATTGGCTTGGCTTGGCACAGCACGCGCGCCGGCCTGACACAACCTAGATTTGAGAATTTTTTGTAATATTTTCAATTTTATTTGAGATTTATTATGTCATTATAGTTCTCTTTATAATGGAAACATATAAATTATAAATCTGGGGCAGCGGAAACAGATCAGAATCTTACCCTTCTTCTCTTCTCTTCTTTCTTCTGTTCTTTTCTCTTTTTCCTTTGTTTTTCTTGCTGAAACTGTACCAGATTACTGGCTGACTGTGAACAGAACCAGCCATCTGTTATGTTCAAAGAAGAGCATATACAGCACTGGTAACAAGATGTGGTCTGTTGCAACTTGCAAGTTGAAGGATCTAGAAGAACTAGGGGCATACCAAAAAGGAAATAGGTCAAAGAAGCTAGAAATCATATGACGACTAATATAACAGTGGATGACACTGAATAGAGCTGAATTTGAGGACAAGCTTTCATGTAGCCAACCCCATATAATTTGGAAAAGGCTTTGTTGAGTTGAGTATTCCACATACACCAATATTTATTAGAAACAAAATGATCACTCTCTAAAGTGCACATTTTAAGCTTCAAGTCTTCTTCTTGCACTCTAGTGGTATCAATCAATTGGTCGTATGCTCCTTACTTTCATTATTTCACTACAAAATCCCAACTAACCAGATCTCCTTTAATTTTTTTTTCCAATTTGGTAGACAAAATTCTCTACTCAAATGATGTTGTATATTTAGTAGAATAGTAGCCTTCATTAATTTCATTATGAATAAATGTTTATTGTCTTCTCGTACATGAGATATCTTTGTCTACTTGCATTATGCACCTAAAATATTCACTTTTCATAGGGTGAATTGGTGAGGCTTTTTGCAAATGATCAGAAGAAAATAACATGTGGTAAGCCTATTTCCACTAAAAGGTGATCTTTTTTTTATATATTCAGCTATGGGATCACATACTGAAAAGTATCTCATATATTTTACATTTATTCATGTGATAGCTCCACAAATGGATAAATAAATAATAATCATGCAACTACAACTCTTGATATTGTTCTAAATATTTGACTTTGACAATTAGTAGGTAGCCTCTTACTCTGTTATTGGGTTCAGACAAGCCCTTACAGAGAATGATTGCTGCTTTATGTATGCATATTTTTTGTTCAATAATTATTTTATCAATAACTTTAAAATTTATTAAATTAACGAAAAACAAGTTCAAAGAGGTAAGGGGAGAAATAAGCTCTCTCAAGTCTCAACTCTCCTCTTTATCCTTTCAACTAAATTACAATTAGGCCCAGAATAATTGATCTCTACCTGCCCCTTTTTGCCAAATACATCAGAAAAAGAATTAACACTTCTCTTGACCTATTAAATTTAAGTTGAGGTAATCGGTGCTATTTGTTGTATGATTTTTGAAAATTTAGGTTTATCATACTATAATCGGGTTGGTAATTGTTCATTACTTGTCCAATTGAAATTATTTGATTAGGAACGGCATAGATAATTCATTGGAATTGTGTTGTGCATAAATCTGATTTTATAACTGACTTACAAAAGGGTCCTCCACCCTATTAAGGTGCACAACATTGCTTGGAGGAAAGAAGAATGCTTGAATTAATTTTCTAGCCCTCTCTTTTAATGTCTACACCTTCCATGGGGGTTTAAGTTTGTGGTTGGGTGTGTTTGCATTATACAATTTCTCATTGGAATATAGGTTTAAGCACTTGTAAAGTCTATTCACTTCAATTGATATTGTAGAGAAGATGGGCCGAATGGCCCGTAGGCTGTTACTCTATGTTATCTTTATGTTCTTCTCTATTTTGGGCCTTATTCTGGGCCCATACTCTTCTATGTTTTGTTTTTGTAATTTCGTGTCCAACCAAGGACCTCTCTTGTAATTATTCAAAGATTAACTTAATAAAAGTGTATTAGAGTGTTAGAGGGAGGTTTAGTTCGAACCTCTCATTCTCTAACCCTCCTTGTTGCAGCTCTCTCTCTCTCTCTCATTCTCTAATCTTCTCTTGTTTGTTTTTTGGTTTTCTTGCACAGTCCCATACTTCTAGGGCTGTTTTTCAACTTGGTATCAGAGCAGGCCTGAGCTTGGCGTGGCTCTCATGTGGTTATAGTCCAGCCGACTGCATGAAGGTGTTCTAGGGCTGGAAGTTTAGACTCATTTGCCTGATTCTTGGAGGTCATTGGAGGGTGCCCAAGACTCTATTCACTTGGAGAATAGTTCGGTGACCATGAAGAATCAGAGAGAAGGATTGTTCGGTCTGATTTGAAGCTTAAATCAAAGATTCATACAACTGTAAGTTGCTTCAGTTATTGCTGAGTTATTTCTAGGTTATTTTTCTGATTTGGGGAGTTGTTAAAGTACTCGAAACCCCTCTATATTTGCTCTACTGTTCGGCCGATGCTGGACTGATTTAACTCAAAGATTTCTGGGTTATTTTCTTATCTTGTTGGACTGCCAAGTGGCCGAAACTTGTTTAGACTCAGTGGTACGAGTCTCTACTTCAGTTCAGCTACTTCTTGGACCTATACGGAGTGCTCTTGAAGTGATTCCTAGTAGTTAACAGTGGGGTGCTGACTGCTGCATACATAGTGTTTGTAAAAAGGCTTCTAAGGATGGGATTCTTATCTCCCAAAGGAAGTATGTCCTTGACTTTCTCTTTGAAACTGGGAAGATGGGTGCTAGACCAGCTGCAACTCCTATTGATATGAGTCACAAACTTTCTGCTTCAGATGGGACATTGTTGGAAGACAAAGGGGTCTTTCAGAGACTTCTTGGGGTGCTCCTGTACTTGTGCATGACTCGGCCAGGTATTGCATATGCTGTCAGTTGTATTAGTCAGTACATTCATGCCCCTCGAGATACTCATATGGCAGTTGCAGAATGAGTTTTGTGTTATTTGAAAGGCTCTCCAGGAAAAGGGATTCTGTATACCAAGCATGGACATATGAAACTTGAAGCCTATACTGATGCTGACTGGACTGGAAATATTGATGATAGAAGATCTACTTAAGGGTATTGCAGTCTGGTGGCTGGTAATGTTGTCTCTTGGAGGAGCAAGAAACAATCAGTTGTGGCCCAATCCTTAGCATAAGTAGAATATAGGGTCATGGCACATGGAGTCTCTGAATTGTTGTGGATAAGGTCATTGATAGAAGAATTCAAGATTGATTATGACAAGCCGATGATGTTGTATTGTGATAATCAAGCTGCCATCGACACCCCTGGCCAATGCTTTGATCATCCCAAGAATGTTGCTTTTGGTTCTACTTTTTCAGAGTCTGCTAGTCAAATTATGTTGAGTCATTGTCGGTTGGGTCATTTACCTTTTTCTACTTTAAGCCATTTGTTTCCAAAACTGTCTAAGGGAGTCGGTGTGTCCAGTCTCAATTGTGAATCCTGTCAGTTGTCAAAGCATTGTAGAAAAGTTTACCCTGTGAGCAATAAAAGATCCTCTTTTCTTTTTCATATTGTGCACTCTGAAGTGTGGGGGCCATACCATTTATCCTCTATGGGGGGTTATAGATATTTTATCTTGTTCATTGATGACTTCTCTACATTCACCTGGATATACCTAAAGAAATCCCGGGATGAAGTCCCAAGACTTGTAAGGCAATTTCATGAGCTTGTTCTAACTCAATTTGGTACCAGAATTAAGGTTTTCAGATCTAACAATGCAAAAGAGTACTTTGACAAGAGTTTATTCTTGTATCTTTCAGACATGGGGGTTATTCATCAAAACTTCTATGTTAGAACCCCTGAACAAAATGGAATTGTTGGGAGAAAAAATAGACATATTGTTGAAGTTGCAAAGAGCCTTTTGTTTGCCTCACATGTTCCTACAAGATTTTGGGGTGATGTTGTACTTACTGCTACCTATCTCATAAACCGTATGCCATTCAGGGTTCTAGGGTTTAAATCCCCCTTCAGTCTTCTTCATCCAGACAAGGATCTCTTCCCAATTCCTCTTCGTGTGTTTGGCTGTACCTGCTATGTTCACATTCCAAGTGTGCAAAGACACAAGTTTGAACCGAAAGCCCACAAATGTATCTTCCTTGGTTACTCCCCCACACAAAAGGGATATTGTTGTTTTGATCCAAAGACTGGCACCCAACATGTCTCTATGGATGTTACCTTTAATGAACTTTCTCCTTTTTATGGTTCCTCTCAAGATGGACTTTGTCCACAGGGGGAGAGTCTGTCACATGTTTTTGCTTTTCATCTTCCTATCCCAGTTGAGTCTCTTGACAAACCTGTATCCTCACCAAATGAGTCAAGGGAGGATCAGTCACTTCATACCTCTTGTCCAAGGGACCTATTTCTTTACCCCCTCGCCCTATCCATAATCCCAAAGTGTATCAAAGGCAGAGATCCAGGAATGAGCAAGTGGTTTCCCTTACAACAGATGAAGCTCATACATTCCCAATCACAGATGAGATAATAGGTACTGCTTCAACTCCTTTGGAATCATCTTTTCCAGACCTTGATGTCCTCATTGTTGTTAGGAAAGGGAAGCGGAAGTGTATTGCACACTGCATTTCCAAACACCTTTCTTATGACCTGCTTTCTCCTTCATACTTTGCCTATCTGTCTTCTGTTACTTCTAACCCCATTCCTAGGTCTGTCTCAGAAGCTCTTGGGATTCCAGAATGGAGAGATGCCATGGAAACCGGAATGGATGCTCTACATGCAAATAGTACTTGGGAGGTGGTGGATTTGCCTAAAGGAAATGATCCGGTTGGGTGCAAGTGGGTTTTCACCATTAAATACAGAGCTGATGGAACTATTGAGAGGTACAAGGTTAGGCTTGTTGCAAAAGGGTATACACAGACATATGGGATTGACTACCAGCAAGTATATTCCATTCGCTTCATGGCCACTCCCAATCACCTTCTGAGACTTCAGGTCCTGAAACACACAGTGAGATGGGAAAAAGGTTACACAACAATTCAATGATTTGGTCCGACTACTTACAGATAACAAATTGGTATTTAATTTAGGCACATGAACAATGGAAGGTAAGAGTAAGGAGTCTGTAGCCTTGACAGTTCCCTTGCCGGAAATAGGGGCAAGAGAACCATCTGCTAAGGTGATTTTGTCACGCCAGGAAGTAAATCATATGAAACAAATAAAGTGGAAAGGTTGGTTATGTGATAAGAAGCACCTGAGTCTATGATCCAAGGGGTTTTGTGTTTACCTGAGTTGGATGCATGGTTAGCGGAAGCCCTTATACCTGAGTGAGCAAAGGCAATGGTGGCTGAACTTCCAGAAGGGATGGATGATGAAGGTGCACCTTCAAGCTGACTGATCATCTTTCCAAACTTCTCATATTCAGCTTTCATGGCTGCCAACTGTGCACTGGTAGACTCAACCTCTGTATCTGTGCCTGTGGCTGCATGCGCACTTCTTGTCTTTCTACTATTATTCTTCTTTTGGAATCTGATTGGTACAAGATTGGGATGGAACTTCCAGCACTTGTCCTTTGAATGTTTCGGCTTCTTACAATATTCACACACCACTTCTTTCCTTCCTGAGCCACTATGAGCTTCTGTAACCCCTTTGGGTTTAATTCCCATATTTGCAAAATGATCATTAACACTAACTCCTTGAACCTGCACTTGCCTTCTACTTTTTCACTGTTGACCAGAGTATATGCTTGTGACAATGAAACATCTTCTTTGGACAAGATGTTTTGCTTTGTAATATCTTATTCAGAATTTAGCCCTGTTAAGAACTCAATCACCCTATTCCGTTCAACAAATTTCCTGTATGTTTCAGCATCCTTAGGGGTATCACAAGTCACAGCCTCTATCAAATCAATCTTTTGCCATATAGATTTTAAGATTGAGAAGTATGCTGCAAGTGACTTCTCCCCCTGTCTTAGATTTTTCACATCACTTCTCAGTTTGTAAGATCTAGCAACATTCAACTTCTGGGAATAAGTCTTTACAACACTATCCCAGATTTCTTTAGCCGAATTCATCCACAGATAATGTTGACTGATCTGTGGCTGCATTTAGTTCACAAACCACCCAATTACTGTGTAGTTCTCTTGTACCCATCTCTCATAAGATGGATCATCCTCTGGAGGAGCCTTCTTGCTCCCAGAAATAAAACCCCATTTTCCTTTGCTACTAATATGGATTTTCACTGATTGTGACCAAACTAAGTAATTTGTCCCATCAAGCTTGACTGTAGTTACAGATAGCATAGAATCGGTTGGGGTTCCCAACATCTGCCCATATTCAGTAGTGTTCTTGTTTTCAAAGTTTGAGAAATCCATCATGCAAAGTTCGGTGATAGTTCTTTTCTTTTTCTGTTTCTGCCTCCAAAAGACACCCAACAACCTCCAAACACAAGATATTTCTGATTCTAACAGCCAATGTCTCAAGAGGAAGACAAAAGAAATACAGTACTTGAGAGACCTTTTGTCGAACACTTAGTGTGCAATACTTAACAGCCCACTGTTTACTATTTTAGCCTTCAAAGTATAGGGCATTGTTTACTGTTTCAGCCTTCAAGAAGGGGCTAGAATGTAGATGAGACTAGTACCTCTTAGTTTTAACAGTCTCAGCATTTTCCCAACCCAATAATCAGCCGAATAGGACCTCCAAAAACAACCCAGAAATTTTTGGGTAGGAGCAGTCCAGCAATAGTGGACGAATGAAGTAGTCTCAACAGCAGTGATTCCATGGGTATTTCGGCTACTTGATAGTCTAGAAAAGAGATAAAAAACAACCCAGAAATCTTTGGATTAAGTCAGACCAGAGGATAGCCTAACAGTAGCACTGTTTCCAAGGAAACTTCGGCCCTTTTAACAGTCCAAAACAATGAAAAATTAACCCAGAAACAACTAAGCAAAGACTTACAATAAGAGAGTCTCTGGTTTGTACAATAAACCAGGCCGAACACTTGTCCTCTAGGATGACTTCGAAAAACCTTTTCTCTGATTTTAAATCAGGCAAAGCAACTTGTTCTCTGATTCTTCCTGATCACCGAACCCTTGTCCAAGTGCGTAGAAGCTTGGGAACCCTCCAATGACCTCCAAGAATCAGGCGGATGACTGTAAACTCTCAGCCCTAGAACCTCCTCATGTAGTTGGCTGGACTAGAACCACATGAGGGACACGCCAAGCAGTGGCCTGCTCTGATACCAAGTTGAAAACAGTCGTAGAAGTAGGGACTGTGTTTGAAACAAGGAAACTAGAAAGAGAAGATTAGAGAAGAAGAGAGAGCTGCGGCAAGAAGAGTCAGAGGATGAGAGTATGGGCCCAGAATAAGGCCCATTACAGAGAAGAACATAAAGATAACATACAGTAACAACCTATGGGCCATTCGGCCCATCTTCTCTACAAGAACCCTTTCTTGATCGCTCCCAGAGTGGAGATCGAACTGGTATGGTGGCAGGAACAGGAGAGAGCGGAAAAACAGGAGCAGTCGAACTGCAGGTTCTTCTTTCTTTGTTACCTCTGAACTGAGAATTGTTATGTTGGAGGTTCTCCCTGCTCCTCTATTTATAGCCTTTAAAGAGAGCATCTCCTATTCCCATTAGGAGTTTCCTAATCCAAATCCTGTATTTGGATTTGGACTTCTTTAAGAGATAAGGATAATCCCTTATCTTTTCTACAGATAAAGATCAACCCTCATAATCTAATTAGGAGTTCTCTGATCCAAATCTTTATTTGGATTTGGACTCTTTGAGTGGATAGGGACAATCCCTTATCCTATCTGTTGATCTAAATCCCAGAACTGCCCCCTTTTAATTAATCTCATTAAGCCAAATCGAATTGGGCTTTAGGCCCATTAAGTCCATCTGCTCACTTAGGCTCCAAATTGCTGCCCAGTTGGATATCCTTGTATGGTGTGGGACCCAAACATTGATCTACACATCAGCCACATGGGTTCATCCCAGCCTCTGTTACAAGGCTTGGCCGAATTCACTATAGGAGATAGTTACCGCCTGAGTCCATCACCATGGGCTCTTAATGGGCCCAACAATTACACTAAATGGTCATTTGGTCAAGCCACTTTATAAAAACCCAAGGACTGTGGGCAGATGCAATATTAGCACATCAGGTATCACCCTAAATGGTTTTACACTTAACCTCTCAGCCCATAATGATCAAACATTGCCCGACAAGAGATGACCTCTCCCTCGGCTGCAAGGTACAGTATTGCACTCTCTACTCTCATGGATCCCGAGAATTAAAACCTTTTGCAAACAGTATTGCACTCTCCCTCGGCTGCAAGGTACAGTATTGCACTCTCTATATAAATATATTTTGCAAAACAAATTTCAACGGTTGAAATCGACTGCCGGCTGTTTTGGTTTCCATCAGAGAGAGCATTCCCGATCATTCACTTTGTCCAACAAAGGGGTTGATCCTGTCACTATGATCACCCACTTAGATGAATTCTCAGACTGTCCCAACATACGCAGATTTTGACCCCCTCTAAGGATCTCACTGATTGGCATATCAAAGACAGCCCAATCTGATACCTAGTGTAGTATCATAATCGAGTCTAGGGGTCAGGCATAACATTCCAGTTTTGCCCATCTATCTCCAAGGTCTAGGGCAATACTGGAATTCTGGTTCAGTTCAGGGTTTCAAGAAAACCCACACTGCATGTACCTTAGGTCTCACCCTGGTAGTTGAGACAAGCCACCCCAACCAACTTGGCAGCATATCAGTGTTAGCCTTGGTAGGATAAATCTCCCCAGATCTATCCAATGGCTGTGAAGATTCTAAACTAACATGAGTCTCATGTGTCCAGTTTAAGGGTATTACACTGAAACACACCATAAGAAGATGAATCAAATATGTACTTTATTCATTTACATTAAATGTCATAATGTACATCATTCTGATTGGAGCTAAGGGCATACACTATCTAACATATACAACTTGTGTCTGATGTATTAGAAGAACTTTCTTTTCATATTTGTTTTTGACCATGCTTCTCAATTTCAATATTGATAGACATTTCTCCGTGTAGAGATGGGGAAAGTTTAGAGATATTTCATTAATTTGACTAAAATCTTTGGAAAATCTAAAGAATTCAGGTAAATTGTTTAAAATCATGGAAATAAAAAATCATGGATTGTAATATGTAAAATCATAAATATGATACATGGTCAACTTTGGCATCATTTACCATGTCCATCACCATACAGAGTTTCTAGAAACATGGCCATGCTAATATCAATATTAATTGCATGTTTATAGATTTTAATTTCCTTAACATACAAGATATCTAACTTAGAAATTAACTCTGTTTATAGTTCATAACATATTACAATCATGGAAATAAAAAATCATGGATTGTAATATGTAAAATCATAAATATGATACATGGTCAACTTTGGCATCATTTACCATGTCCATCACCATACAGAGTTTCTAGAAACATGGCCATGCTAATATCAATATTAATTGCATGTTTATAGATTTTAATTTCCTTGACATACAAGATATCTAACTTAGAAATTAACTCTGTTTATAGTTCATAACATATCCTGGGGGGAGAATCCACCAGTTGCCAAAAGAAATTATAAAACTAATAAAATTCTAGTTTAAAAGAAATTATAATAACAAAAAGAAAAAACATCAGAAACATGTGCCTGACCCAAAATGATGAAAACTTCCCAATTTAGTATCAGAATTACAAAACTTATTGGCCTTGTTTGATACATAATCAAATGACATATCTATTGACTCGAAGATCAAGAAAAGAGGAAATATTTTTACTCTTCAATTTAGGGCACAAAATATAACAGACTTGAATTCTCTCTTTGGTTTTGGGTTGAGGCATGCATAATTTGTGGTTATCTTTCTAATATAACTTATTTACATCTCATGTGAGTAAGACTTACAGTTTCCTTGTTACTCTAGTATTGCAATTTCAGCTAAAAGACTCTTGGGCACCTTGTAATCATCTTGATCAAGTAGCATCTTTAGCTTACTTATCTAATGAAAACTTTATTTGGTTGTGATCATCATTTCATTTTATAGGTTGGTAACATGCTCTTTAGTTCTCTTTTGATTATCTTGTGAATGGTTGAACAGTTCACTTATAGTGTCATTTGAAGTAGTCAATCTGCATTTTCTTCTAGAGTGCACCTGATTTTTTTGTATGCTATGCAGATGCAGATATGAAAAGGGAGATTGACACACATATCTCAGTAGGCCGGGCATCATTTGATGTCCTATTTTGGGTAGGATGCTTTTATTTAAAAGTGTTTGTTTGGCATTCGAAAGTTCCTTTTTTCTACTCGAAGACATTATTTTGTTAGGATCAACTAAAATTAGTTTAAAAGTTATGTACAATGGAAAGTGATGCATGAGGAAAATGTTCTTCTTCCTCTTATTCTCTTTTTCTACTCGAACACATTATCAGAGCAGGTTACTCTTTGATCTCCCTTCTCTCTAATCCACTTTGTTTTCGTGATCTATTGAGAACCTACATCTCTGTCGAGTGGTCCTGGATTGTTTTGATCTCTCCAGGAACCCCTTTTCTGTTTTCTACGCATGTAGAGAGAGAGATTTTATTGGATCTCTCTTGTCTGACCTCCAGGAACCCCTCTCAACATATTCTGAAATTTATACGGAGATCCGTGAAGATTTCAGAGAGATCTGGACTCTTTTTCTTGGCGGCTGCGCCCAGACTTTCCTTTTCTGGACTATGTGTTCAGCCTTTCTTTGTTTTGGATCTTGAACAATCTCCAATGAAAGTAAGGGGTTTTTATCTCAGATTTTTGACTCTCTTGGATTGATTACAGCTTATTTTACTTGTCTCTAGATCAAGTTTTACTTCAGTTTAGTTTCTTTAAACTTCAGCCGAACCCTATTTTGTGCTATTTTCTTGTTGAAATGGCTTCAGACAGAGGTGATATCATTCCTATAAAGATGAATGGACAGAACTATGGGATGTGGAACTTCCACTTCAATTTTATGTTGAGGGAAAGGGTTTAGAAAGATATCTGAATGGAACGGTCACCAAACTAGCTGAGATCGAGGCCAAAGCTTTACAACAATGGAAGTTGGATAATGGTAAACTTGTTTCTTGGATTTTGAGTTCTATTGACTATCATATATCTGTACCCATGACGAGAATGAAAACAGCATAAGATATGTACATGTATCTAGAAAAAGTTTATCAACAATCCAACATATCTAAACAATATCAGATAGAATTAGAAATATTCTCTTACAACCAAGGAGATAGGAGGACATAGGAGCATTATTCTGGTTTTCTTGATTTATGGGCTGAATATGAGATTGTTCACATTGAACCCTCGGATCCAGTAGAGTGTGTAAAATATCTCCAGAAGCACTTTGAGAAGAGAAAGGTGACTCGGTTCTTGATGTGACTTAGACCTGAATATGAGATAATTAGGTCCAACATTCTGAGTAGGGGAACACTTCCAGATATGGATTCTGTTTTAGGGAACTTTTGAGGGAAGAGACTAGACTTCTCACTGCAGCCGGGTTTGATGGGAAGATGGCTGAAGATGGGGCTGAAACAGCCTTTGTTGCTCATGGGAGTAAGAAGCCAACCTCCAAGGACCTCTCCAAAAACTCAATGCTATGAGTGTAAGGGTTTTGGACATATTGCATCTCACTATAAGAAGAATGTGTGTACCTATTGCAAGCAACATGGTCACATCATTCCAAATTGTCCAGTCCGACCAGCTAAGGGCTCTCAGAAAAAGGCTCAGCCCTGGGTCCATTAGGCAACAGATGGACCAACAACAGACACTATATCTACCAAGGGTGAGTGTTCAGTGAAAGGTGATTCAACAGGTATCATGGATGAGGAAAGGGTTCGGCAATTGGTATCTTTTGCTATTTCCTTTGCTTTCTCTGCTATTGGCTTGTCTGCTAAGTTCTTTGCATATTGTTCTTCCCCTTCACATGCTTGGATTATAGATTCAGGTGCCACCAATCATATGACAGGAGCCTACCTCAATCACCCAATCCCTTCCACTAAAACTCACCATAAACATATTATTATTTCTAATGGTGAAAAGTTAGACATCATAGGTAGTAATGATCTGTCCCTTCAACTGTCACCAACCAGATCCTTTCCTCTATCCAAAACCCTCTTAGTACCCAACCTTACTACTAATCTGATTTCTGTTGGCCAACTTGTTAATGAGGGAAATGTTCTCACCTTTTCTCATTATGGTTGTTTGATATAGGACCGGTACACTGGGAAGGTGAAAGGGAAGGGGCGTAGGCTGCGCAGTCTGTTTGTGTTGGAGTTTGAGAAATCTCAATCGGGGGCATCCTCAGTTTTACTTAGTTCTCTTCTTTATCTAATTTTCTATTGAGTTATAGAAATAATGTTTGGGATTAGATGTAAATCAGTCCTCAAATATTAGGTGTAAATTTGAAGATTAGAAGAAAAAGGATGAACAAAAGTAAGAGCAGCAACACAAGAGAAGAAGATGGCGAAAAGAGAAGGAAGAAGAAGAATCAAATTATCTTCCCTTTATCCTCTAATCCCTTTCTTTATTAAGATTTAAAGTTAGAGTAATGACAAGTATGCCCTTAAGTGGGCGGCCAGCTAGGTAGTAACATAAAGAGATTAAACAAAAAGAAATAACAGTCCCATTAGCCAACAATAAAAGAAAAGATGTTACAAGAGAAGATACTAGGACCCATTCGGCCCAGTCTCTTTACACTCCCCCTCAAGCTGAGCATAGATGTCAATCATGCCCAGCTTGCTTATATAGTGTGTGATTTCCCTCTTGGAACTCCCTTGGTCAAGATATCAGCCAATTGCTCGTCTGATGTGATGAATGGCAAACAAACATCTCCTGAGGAAACTCTTTCCCTTATAAAATGTCTATCAACCTCAATGTGCTTAGTTTTGTCATGCTGAACAAAATTATGTGCAATGTTGATAGCCGCTTAGTTGTCACAGTAGAGCATCATTGGCTTCTCGTAGTCAACCCCCAATTCTTCTAGAAGGGATCATAGCCACAGTAATTCTGATACACCATGTGCCATTGCCCTGTATTCTGCTTCAGTTGAGGATCTAGCAACTACAGACTGTTTCTTACTCCTCCATGACACAATGTTCCTAGCGACCAGAGCACAATAACCTGAGGTGGATCTCCTATCATCAATACATCCTGCCCAATCAGCATCAGTGAAAGCTTCCAGCTTCATGTGTCCATGTTTAGCAAACAAAATACCTTTCCCTAGAGTACCTTTCAAGTAACACAGAACCCTTTCTGTAGAAGCTAAATGAGTATCTCTGTGAGAATGCATAAATTGACTAATAACACTTACTGCATAGGAAATATTTGACCGAGTCATACAAAGATATAACAACTTCCCAAGCAGTCTCTGCAACACCCCCTTATCAGATAAAAGCTCACCATCTGTAGCAGAAAGCTTATGATTAGGATCAATAGGAGTGGAGATTGGTTTATCTGCAAGTTTACCAGTCTCAGCAAGGAGGTCAAGGACATATTTATGCTGAGAAATGAAGATACCATCCTTAGATCTAGCAACTTCAATGCCCAAAAAATATCGAAAATCTCCCAAATCTTTGATCTCAGATTCAGAGTTGAGAAACCGTTTTAGTTTACTGACCTCTTGAGTGTCATTACCCGTGACCACAATATCATCAACATAAACTATCAAGAAGGTCACCAGAGAGCCATTTCTCTTCAAGAACAGGGTATGATCAAATTGAGTTTGTATGTAGCCAAAGGAGACAAGAGCATCCCTAAACCTCTCAAACCAAGCCTGAGGAGACTGTTTGAGACCATAAATAGATTTCTGCAGTTTACACACCTTGCCTTGCATTTCCTTCCCATACACCCTTGGAGGCAAAGACATATAGACCTCTTCATGCAGGTCTCCATTCAAGAAGACATTTTTAACATCAAACTGGTGTAGGGGCCAGTCAAAAGTAGCAACTAGAGATAACAAAACCCTAACTGAGGTCATCTTAGTGACAGGAGCAAATGTCTTAAGATAGTCAATGCCATACATTTGAGTGTAGCCCTTAGCAACCCGCCTAGCCTTAAACCTCTTAATAGAGCCATCCGAGTGATATTTAATGGTAAACACCCATTTACAGCCCATTGGTTCCTTCCCTTCAAGCGAGCCAACAATATCCCAGGTATGGTTCTTATGCAAAACATCCAGTTCAGCCATAATAGCATCCCTCCATTCAGGTTGAGATAAGGCTTCCGATACGGACCTGGGTATCACATGGGAAGAAACAGATGCAAGAAAAGAGTAGTAGGAAGGAGAGAGAAGGCTGTAAGACAAGTGTTTGGGGATACAATAGGTTGTACACTTCCGCTTGCCCTTGTAGAGAGCAATAAGAAGGTCAGGGTCTGGGAAAGCTGTAGATGGGTTAGAAGAAGGCTGACCTGCTACCTCAATAATGATGGGAGGAGCAAGAGGCTCTTCTGTAGGAGTGGAAACAAGCTGCTCATGTCTGAATCTCTGCCTTTGGTACCACCTTTAGAGAATAGGAGGAGGAGGAATTATAGGAGAATGAGGTGGAGGAGGAGGAATAGGAATATCGGAGGTAGGTCCAGTGGGAGAAGTAGACACCTCATGATAGGACTCAAGAGGAATGGGAAGAGGAATAGCTGGAGACATAGCAAAGGTCTCTTCAGATTTCTCCTCCTCAGGAGAAATGCTAAAGAAAGGAGTCAACTCAGCAAAGGTGACATCTCGAGATACAAAGCAGGTGCCATGAACTTGATCAAAACAACAATATCCCTTCTGCGTGGAAGCATATCCCAGAAAAACACACTTATGAGCCTTAGGTTCAAACTTGTGCCTTTGATGACTGTGAATATGCACATAGCAAGTGCACCCAAAAACACGGAGAGGAAGAGAAAAAATATCCTAATCCGAGAAGTGAAGGCTAATGGGGGTTTTGAAGTCAAGGACTCGGGAGGGCATACAGTTGATAAAAAAAGTAGCAAGAAGAACAGCATCTGCCCAAAATTTTATAGGAACATGGGATGCAAACAAGAGGGATCTGGCAACTTCAACCACATGATTGTTCTTCCTTTCCGCCACCCCGTTTTGTTGTGGAGTGTAGGAACAAGAACTTTTATGAATAACCCCAAAATTTTCAAGATAGGTGGAGAGGGTTCTCTCAAAATACTCCTTAGCATTATCAGAATGGAATGTTTTGATATGAGTGTTAAACTGGGTGAGGATGAGTTCATGAAATTTTTGCACATTAGCTAGTACTTCATCACTGGATTTCATGAGATAAATCCAAGTGTAACGAGAGTAGTCATGAATAAAAAGGATAAAGTACCTGTAACCCCCCACACGTCAGAGTGAACAATATGAAAAGGAGAAAGAGATCTTTTATTGTTTATTGAATAAGAATGTCTACAATGTTTTGCCAGTTCACACGACTCACAATGAATACTCGATAAAGACACTCCCTTAAACATATTTGGAAACAAATGACTCAAAGCAAAAAATGACAGATGACCAAACCGAAAGTGACATAACAAGACTTTGTTAACAGACTTTGACAAAACTGACTCTAAGGCAACTCCATGAGGTGGTCCCAAAGCTCGATCTGGTGTGTCCAACAAGTATATTCCGTTCGCCTCATAGCCACTCCCAATCATCCTCTGAGATTGCAGGTCTTGAAAAACACAATGAGTGGGAAAAAAAGGTTATGCTGCAATTCATGGATTTAGTTAAGCTGCTAACAGATAAAAGGTTTGTGTTAGGTTTAGGGACATGAAGGACAAGGGATAAATAAAGGGTGTTAGAGGTCTTTATATCTCCTTTACCAGAGATGGGAGCAAGAGACCCATCGGCAAGGGATATTTTCTCTTTGCCAGAGAGAAGGTGGTATGAGCATAAGAGATTAGACAGGCTGGTCATATGGTCTGATGCACCGGAATCAATAATCCAAGGGATTTTATGATTACCTGAAATTGAAGCATGATTTGCAGAAGCACGAATACTTGAGTGAGCAAATGCTGATGAAGATGATGTGTTGTTGCTGGAAGAGAGAGATGAAGAAACAGTAGCTTCCAAGTGATTTAGTAGCCTCCCATACTTTTCAAAATCCGCCTTCATTGCTACCAACTGCTCAATGGTTGATTTCTCTTCACTGTCCTTAACTCTTCCTTCAGGTACCTGACTGCCCTTCTTAGAGCTGTTGTTATTCTTAAACCTATCAGGAAGAAGCTCAAGATGAAGCTTCTAGCAAGTGTCCTTTGTATGCCTCGATTTCTTACAATATTCACATATCTGCTCCTTTTTCTCAGTAGGACCCTTGGCTTTATTCCAGCATGTGCAAAGTGTTTTGTAGGTGGACCCTACAACTGAACCTGCCGCCTACTCTCCTCACTGCTTATCATAGCATATGCCTGGGAAAGAGTAACCTCATCTCTGGCCAAGATATTTTGCCTAATGATGTCAAACTCAGGGTTGAGTCCAGCGAGAAATTCAAACACCCTATCATTCTTACTCTCCCATACAATTGTCTCCAGAACATCAATTTCTTGCCATAGGGATTTCAGTATAGAGTAGTAGATTGCTACACTCATCTCCCCCTGTCTTAGGTTCTTGACATCACTTTTCAACTTATAGACTCTGGCTACATTCATCTTCTGTGAATAGGTCTCAGTAACATTGTTCCATATCCCCTTAGCCGAAGACATCCAACGATAATGCTGACTTATATGAGGTTGCATAGAATTGACCAACTATCCTATGACAGTATACTTCTCTTGCATCTATTTCTCAAATTCAGGGTCTGTCTCTTCGGGTTTCACTTTACTACCTGTGAGATAGTCGAGTTTTCCTCTACTACAGACATAAATTCTTATAGACTGTGCCCAAGCAAGATAATTTGTCCCATCTAGCTTGATTGTGGTTACACCAGTCAAAACGGAATCTACCGAGTCAAGGCATGAAACCGGCACTTGCTTGAACTCACTTCCGTATGGTTCCATTAATCAAACAAAAATCAAAGAACTAGAAATTTTGTCTATATAAACTTACTTGAAGTCAAACCAGAACCCAGATGCTTGAAAACTAGGGTTTTACTCCGTCCAACTGTTGGGGAGGAAGAGAGAAGATGCATTCACTCCTACCAGAACTTCCCAATCTCTTCCAAACCTGAACTGCCCTACTTTAGGAGTCACAAGACACCTCCCAAGCACAGAGTGCCACACCTAAAGCTTCACCTTTACCTGTACCTTCAAAAATCTCTAATCGGCTAGGGTTTTGGGCAGCAACAGAACAACACCGTTTCTTGGCAATATCCATTCAGATTTAAACCCTCCAAACCCTCTACCAACTAGTCCAGAGATCCTCTGAACTATAGGGAATCTATCTCTCCATACACTCTTAATCTAAGGGTGTATGGGAAAAGAAGAAGAAAGAGAAAAAGGAAGAAATAAACCTGTTCTGATACCAAGATGTAAATCAGTCTTCAAATATTAGGTGTAAATTTGAAGATTAGAAGAAAAAGGAAGAAGAGAAGTAAGAGCAGCAACACAAGAGAAGAAGATGGCAAAAAGAGAAGGAAGAAGAAGAAGAATCGAATTATCTTCCCTTTCTCCTCTAATCATTTTTTTTATTAAGAATTAAAGTTAGAGTAATGACAAGTATGCCCTTAAGTGGGTGGCTAGCTAGGCAGTAACATAAAGAGATTAAACAAAAAGAAATAACAGGCCCATTAAGAGAGGCCCATTAGCCAACAATAAAAGATAAGATATTACAAGAGAAGATACTAGGACCCACTCGGCCCAGTCTCTTTACAGGATTTATGGCATAAACAATTGGGTCATCCATATTCCCAAAAATTAAAATTTTTGTTTGACTCTGGTTTGATTAAAAATAAAATTCTCCATGTTGATACTTTTGATGTTTCTTGCACTACGTGTTGTTTGAGTAAAAGTCATGTTTTACCATTTCTTCATACATCTGAACATGCCACTAAACCTTTTAAGATAATACATATTGATGTTTGGTCTGCTTATATTACTTCACGATTGTGGTATATATATTTTGAATTATTTATAGATGATTGTACCAGATATACTTGGATTTATTTTCTGCGACACAAATCAGAAGTCTTTGGTGCTTTTAAATTGTTTCATACTATGGTGCAAAATCGATTCAAGTGCAATGTGACTATCCTCCGCTCAAATTCAAGGGGAGAATATAGAGATGGAGACTTCCTGGCATACTCGAGGAGTTATGGAGTTCAGTCTCAGTGCAGCTGCCCAGACACTCCACAACAGAATGGTGTAACTGAACGGAAGAACGGACATATTCTCAGTGTTGTGCGGACATTACTACAAGAGTCTCATACTCCAACTTCATTTTGGGTAGAAGCAGCCAGTACAGTCGTGTATTTGATCAATTTGCTTCCATCTTCTGTTCTAGGCAACACTTCTCCCTTCCAAAAACTTTTTGGTTTTCCCCCAGATTTCTCTAGCCTTAATGTTTTTGGTTGTCTTTGTTTTGTTCATCTTTTTATTCGTGAACGATCTAAGTTAACTGCTCAGTCTGCTATGTGTGCCTTTGTGGGAATGTAGTCCTGACCACAAAGGATTTTTGTGTTATGATCCTTTATTCGTCGTATTCGGATTTCTTAGAATGTTGTGTTTCTTGAACATATCTCATTTTTTGGGGTTGCTAGATTGTCTGCTCCTTCCATCTCTGTCTTGTAGGACTTTGATTCAAATGACACTACTACTTCCTCAACTGAGAGAGATCTTCTTGTCTTCACCCGCAAGCGGCTACTTGTCTCGGTTCTTGCGCCTACAACCTCTCTTTCACCTAGTCTAGAGCATTCATCTAAGATATCCTCTGTAAGTGATACCTCGACCCAAGATCCTCCTGTCTCAAATTGTAGTTTGGTTATTCCACTTCGTCGTTCTACCCATATCTCTCGACCTTCTGACCGGTATGGTTTTCCTTCAAACCATAGTTCCTTTTCTGTTGTACTTTCTTTTACAGATATCCCTAGATCTTATCAGCAAGCCATTAGAAGTTTTTAGTGGAAAGAAGCTATGGATGCCAAAATTCAAGCCCTCCATGAGAATGATACTTGGGATCTTGTGCCAGCTCCTCCAAATGCTTCTATTGTTGGAAGTCGTTGGGTCTATACAATCAAACTGAAATCAGATGGTTCTCTTGATCGATATAAGGCTTGGTTATTTGCCCAAGGATATAGTCAAGAATATGGGATTGATTATGAGGAAACATTTGCCCCGGTTGCTAAAATCACCACAGTTCGGACTCTTATGGCCATATTTGTTGTTTATTCCTGGACCATTTACCAATTAGATGTGAAGAATGCATTCCTTCATGGTGAACTAAAGGAGACAGTTTACATGAAACTTCCGCCTGGATATTGAAGTGATCCTTCATGTGTCCGTCACCTGAAGAAGTCTTTATATGGCCTGAAGCAAGCACCCATGGCTTGGTTTGAGCGTTTCCGGGATCTTGTTGTTGCAACTGGGTATAATCGGAGTTCCTCTTACTACTCCCTCTTTGTTAAGAGAAGACCCCAGAGTATTACTATTCTTCTATTGTATGTTGGTGACACGTTTCTAACGTGGGATGATCATGACGGCATTTGTGAGCTGAAGTCCTTCATAACTCATATCACATGAAGGACCTAGGTCCTCTCACTTCTTGGGTTTGGAGGTTCATCATAGCAGTTGAAGGTATTTTATTTGTCAAAAAATATACGCCTCTGATCTCATCAAACTAGCTGGAATCACTGATGAGAAACATTTTGATACCCCTTGGAGCTGAGCGTCAAGCTATCTAAATCCGAAGGCCTTATCCTTCCTGATGCTACCTTGTATCGTCAGCTTGTTGGCTCTTTGATCTACCTTACTATGATCAGGCCTGATATTTCACATGCTGTTCAGGTTGTCAGTCAACTTGTCTCTGCCTTGAGACAACCTCATATGCCTGTTGTTCGCCGCATCATCCGTTATGTTAGAGGCACAACCTCTCAGGGACTGTTTTTCTCTTCCTCAGCATCCATACAATTGAGGGTTTATGCCGATACTGATTGTGCCAGTTGCCCTGACACTTGTCGATCCACTATTGGGTGGTGCATCTTCATGGGCGACTCTCTCATCTTCTGAAAGTATAAGAAATAGCAAAATGTCTCCAAGTCTTCTATTGAAGCCGAATATAGAGCTATGTCATCTGCATGTAGCGAGATTGTTTGGCTGAAGTCACGTTTCATGGATTTTGGTATTTCTCTTCCTACTCCTATCCCTCTATATGCCGACAACACCAATGCTATCAAGATTGCATCTAATCCAGTCTTTCATGAGAGGACTAAACATATCGAGGTGAATTGTCACCTTATTAGAGACCTCCTTGTTGCAGGCTCTATATCTGTTCCTCATGTTGCCTCTCACATGCAAATTTCCGACATCTTCACCAAGGCCATGACTAAAAGTCGACATCTCATTGTTGTGGGCAGCATCAGTTTGAGGGGGAGTGAAGATATATCTTGATGTACATTATTAGAGTAGTCCTTATTGTATAGTATCGTAATTCTTATTATTTTATTTGTTCTTTTTATCTTTCAGCCCTATAAGGGCATTCTTGTAACTGTACATACCTTTTATCTCTTTAATATAAAAGAGACTCTTTGGAGTGGGGGTCAACTATTCTTGACAGCCCTAGATCTGTTTTATTCTTGCTCTGAATTCAGTTCACAACTGAAATGGTTGTTTACAATGAAATCCCAATGAGAGTGTATTGTGACAACCAAGTAGCTATAAACATTGCCCATAATCCTGTCATGCATAACCACACAAAATAAATTGAAGTGGACATACACTTCATTAGAAAGAAGATAACCGATGGAGAAATATGCTTATCCTTTGTGAGATCAGAGGACCAACTTGTTGAGGGGGTTTCCTAATCAAAATTTGATAGTAATTGAGGCATGATTAGCATGATAGATATCTATGCTCATCTTGAGGGGAAGTGTTGAGAATGCTTATTTGAACAAGTATTATTGTATTTTACATCTTTTTGTTTTTGGGCACCCAAGTAGGGGTATACTTGTAAATTTTTAGCAAGATATAAATTCAAGTTTGAAGGTGTGAACAGTAACACACCACTTTTCAATACTCTCTCTCTCTCTCTCTCTCTCTCCTCCCATAATATAATACAGTTAGAGAGAGTACAAACATAAATAATTGTAAAAATATTTATGGAGGTAATAGGCACTTCATGGAATAGCTTGCCAACTCTTTTTGTGTATGATTCATCCAAGTCAAGTGATGCATTAATTGACTCCTTAGTGTGGAGATTCTATAACTTGATGCATCTTATTAGTATAGTCCTTGTTGTACATTACTTATACTTCTTATTCTTCTTTTCTCTTTCAGCCCTATATGGGCATTCTTGTAATTGTACTATCTTTTAATATATAAGAGACTCCTTGAGGTGGGGGTCTTTCATTCTTGACACCTTTAAGATTATTCTTGTTCTTCTCTCTATTCAGACAAGTGTTGACATGGTATCAGAGCCAGGTTGTTCTTTGATCCATTTTCTCTCTCTCGTGAAACTTAGTAGAAGCAGTAATCCCGTCATATTAGGGCTGTTTTGATCAACCCTTTTCTGTTCATTCTTCTTTGCGCAACCAGTAGGAGAGATTTCGTTAGATCTCTCTTGTGAGACATTGGTTTGAGGCCAAACTTTAGATCTGATATCGCCTAGACCTGATCTACTCTTCCTACAAACAACATCTGATTTGGTGAAGATTTTGAAGGAGTTTTGATCTTCTTCTTGGGGTGGCAACATTGTACAGTTTCCTTTTTTGGATTGTAACAACTTTGGACTTCAGATTTGATCTTCTTCTTGCTTCCCATTTATTTGATTCAGACTTCAGATTCATATATGAAGGGTTTTAGACTTAACAGTCTTAAAACTTGCCTTTTTTGGACTATCATCCTGAGTTCTTGATTGCTGAATTTGGTTGTCTTTGATATCCTTGTGCTTGGACTGTTGTTTTCTTGCTGAAATGGCCTCCAATAGAATTGACACTGCTGCTGTAGCACATGGGAGTAAGAAATCTACTACTGGTGGTGATTCTTTTGTTAAAGGTGATTCTCTGGCATCTATGGTTGAGGAAAACATTTGAAAACTAGTAACTTCTGCTATTTCTTCTGCTTTTTCTGCTATTGGCTTACCTGGTGAGTTTTCTAGTTATTGTGCTTCTCATACTTGGATCATTGACTCTGGAGCTACTAACCAAGTAACCTTACTAAAACCCATCACAAACATATTGTTACTGCCAATGGTGAAAAGTTAAACATCATTAGTAGTAGTAATCTGTCTCTTAAGCTTTCACCTAGTACATCTTTCCCTCTTACCAACACCCTTCTTGTTCATAGTCTCACTACAAACTTGATTTCTGTTGGTCAATTAATTGATGAAAGTAACATTCTCATATTTTCTTAGGATGGATGCTTGATTTAGGACTAGAACACTGGGAAGGTGAAAGGGAAGGGGCGCAGGTTGGGTCATCTATTTGCAATGGAGTTCGAGAAGCCTCAAACAACAGCATCATCAGTTTATTTTAGTTCCTCCATTTCTAGTTCTTTTTTAAGTTATAAAAATAATGTTTGGGACTTATGGCATAAACATTTGGGTCATTTACATTTTGAAAAATTAAAATTTTTGTTTGATTCAAGCCTTATTAAGAATAAAGTTCCTTCCTTGCACACCTTTGATACACCTTGTGTTTCTTGTTGCTTAAGTAAGAGTCGTACCTTACCATTTCCTCAAATATCTGAGCATGCTACCTCTCCCTTCGAGCTTATACATAGTGATGTTTGGACTGCTTCTGTCTCTTCTCGGTTTGGTTACAAATATTTTGTCATTCATTAATGATTGTACTAGGTACACATGGATATACTTTCTTCGCCACAAGTCTGAGGTGTTCCCAACATTTAAGTTGTTTCATGCTATGGTGCGAGTTCAATTTCAATCACAAGTGCATATTCTCCATTCGGATTCAGGGGTAGAATACATTGATGGAGGTTTTTAATCCGATTTGAAGGACCATGGAATACAAGTGCAACGAATTTGTCCAGATACTCCTCAGCAGAATGGTGTGGCTGAGCGCAAGAATGGACATATCCTTAGTGTTGTGAGGACATTATTGCAGGAGTCTCATACTCCTTCCTTTTGGGTAGAGGCAGCCAGTACAACTGTGTTTTTGATCAACTATATTCCTTCCTCAGTTCTTGGTAATATATCTCCCTTTTAGAAGTTATTTGGTCGTTCTCCAGATTTATCTATGCTTCATGTTTTTTGATGTGTGTGCTTTGTTCATCTTCCCTCTCGTGAACGTTCTAAATTGTCTGTACAGTTTGTCATGTGTGCCTTTGTGGGTTACAGTCCTGACCACGAAGGATTTCTTTGCTATAATCCCCCTATTCTTCGCATTCGTATATCACGTAATGTTGTTTTCCTTGAGCACATTTCATTTTTTGCTGGAATTGCTAGACTGTCTATTTTTATTTTGCCAAACTTTGATTCACAGGATGCTCCACCTCCTTCTGCTGAGAAGGACTTTCTCGTCTTCTCTTGCAAGCGGTTACGTGCTCCAGCCCTTGTGCCTGCGACTCTCCTTCCTCCCGGTTCAGATCATCATCCTACCATTGCTCCTGTAAGTGATACCTCTACTTTAGACACTCTTCATACTCTTGTTCCTCTTTGTCGTTCTACTCGTATATCTAAACCTCTTGACTGCTATGGTTTTCTTTTAAACCATAGCTCTTTGTCTACTGTCCTATCCTCCACAAATGTTCCCCGCTCCTATCAGGAATCTAATAGTAGCCCTCATTAGAAGGAAGCCATGGATGCAGAGATTCATGTTTTACATGAGAGTGACACTTGGGATCTTGTGCCATCTCCTCCAGATGCATCCATTGTTGGGAGTCGCTGGGTTTACAACATTAAGCTAAAGTCTGATGGATCTCTTGATCGATGCAAGGCACGTTTAGTTGCCTAGGGATATAGTCAGGAGTATGGTATTGACTATGAAGAAACCTTTGTTCCTATTGCCAAGATCACCACGGTCCATGTTCTTTTAGCAATATTTGTTGCTCAGTCTTGGACCACATGCTAGCTTGATGTGAAGAATGCCTTTCTTCATGGTTTGTTGAAGGAGATAGTCTACATGAAGCCTCCTCCTGGATATTGCAATGATCCTTCTTTAGTATGCCGCCTAAAAAAATCTCTATATGGTCAAAAACAAGCTCCCCGGACATGTTTTGATTGCTTTCATGATGTTGTAGTTGTTGCTGGATATAGCTAGAGTTCTTTTGATCACTCTTTATTTGTTAGGTGACGGCCTCAGGGTATTACCATTCTCCTACTATATGCTGATGACATGTTGATTGGGAATGATGCTGAAGGAATTTGTGAATTGAAACTATTACTTCATTATTCCTTTCACATGAAAGACTTGGGCCCTCTCACATATTTCTTGGGACTAGAAGTACATCGTAGTGATCGAGGGTATTTTGTTTGTCAGCAGAAGTATGCCTCTGACCTTGTTAAACTTGTTGTTCTTAATGATGAAAAGCATGTTGAAACACCTATGGAGCTAAATCTTAAGCTATCCAAATCTGAAGGTGCATTACTTCCTGATGCTGCCTTATATCGCCAGCTTGTGGGGTCCTTCGTTTATCTCACTATGACCCGGCCTGATATTTCTATTGTTGTTTAGGTTGCTAGTCAATTTGTTTCTGCTCCTCGTCAACCTCATATGATTGTTGTTCATCGCATTATTCGATATGTTAGAAGCACAAATTCCCAGGAGCTGTTTTTCTCCACTTTTGGGTGGTGTGTTTTTATGGGTGATTCACTCATCTCTTGGAAGTGTAAGAAACAACAAATAGTCTCCAAGTCTTCCACTGAAGCAAAGTATAGGGCCATGTCTTCGGTTTGCAATGAGATTGTTTGGTTACAGTCTCTCTTTATGGATCTTGACCTTCAACTTCCTACTCCTATTCCTCTCTATGCAGACAATACGAGTGCTATCAAGATTGCATCTAACCCTATCTTCCATGAGAGGACCAAGCACATCGAGGTGGACTACCACTTTATCTGAGATCTCTTCACTACTGAGTCTATATCACTTCCTCATGTAGCCTCGGGCATGCAGATTGCTGATATCTTTACCAAAGCTCTGACTAGAGTTCGGCATCTCTTTCTTATAGACAAACTGATGCTTATGTCTAGGCATCAGTTTGAGGGGGGTGTGGAGATTCTTTAACTTGATGTATCTTATTAGTATAGTCTTTGTTGTACATTACTTATACTTCTTATTCTTCTTTCCTCTTTCAGCCCTATATGGGCATTCTTGTAATTGTACATATCTTTTAATATATAAGACTCTTTGAGGTTGGGGTCATTCATTCTTGACACCTCTAAGATTATTCTTGTTCTTCTCTCTATTCAGACAAGAATGTTGACACTTAGATGAGTCAATTTTCATTGATTCATAATTATGACTTGTGTCATTATTTAGATGTATACAATTGTAAAGCACACCTGCACTAATTCTGAAAATAAGCCAAAATAAAGGAGAAGAATATGGAGGAAGAAAGAGTTAAGAAGAAGAAGAGAAGGGAAGTAAGGGAAGAGTGTATGAATCCTCTCTTCAGTCTCCTAATCACTTATTAAACTGATTGTAAATTTTAGATACAATTGCAAGAGTGCCCTCAATAGGGTGACTACTTAGTGGATAATAAAGAGAAAGAAAACTAGCCCAATAACTAAGGCCTACTAACTTAAACACATAACACACTAATAAAAACACAAATAAAATAAAGAAGACTAAGACCCGTTTGACCCATCTTCTCTACACTCTCCCTTGTAGAGAGACTGGGCCGAATGGGCCCTAATGTCTTCTTGTGTTTGTTATCTTCTCTTATCTGTTATGTTTGCTAATGGGCCTTGTCCATATGGGCCTATTAATCATCTTTTTATTTCTTTTATGTCATGTTTATGAGCTGGCCGCACCATTAAGGGCAGTATTGTAATAGTTCTATCAAGTTAGATTAATAAAAGATTTGAGGAGTAAGGAGGGAAGATATTGAACTATCTTCTCCTTCTCCCTTCTTCTTCATCTTCTTTTTCTTCTCTACTGTTTCTCTTATATTTCTCTCTCTTTTCTATCTAATCTCAGATTTATTTTCGAAATTTTATTGGACTTAATCACCTCTTGGTATCAGGACACCTCTCTTTTCTTTTCTTTTTTAAATTTTAATTTCTCTCTTTTTTTTTGTATTTTGAGTTAATTAATTTGGTGCTTGAGTAGGCTGACTAGAATAATTCACTCTTTCCTTCAAAACCTTTGACCTCATCTATCTGACCACTATCCTATAAAACCAGATTTGCAAGTCCAACCTTGTGGTGCTGAGTCAAAAACCTAAGTCAGCAAGCTATACTTCATGGGTCTATTTTGGAGTCTCCACCAATCAGTAGTTTTGAATGAGATGGTTACCAGGGAATATAGATTTGGATATAGATTTTGAAATACATTTTGTATTTACCGACTCCAAACAGTTAATAAACTAGTATGCAAGACTCAATGGACCTGGGACTTGGTTATTGAGAGGAGGTTGTTTGATACTTATTTTCACCTTCTGAGAAGGTTATGTACTTCCTATTTTCTAATATGGTAAACCAATAACTTAACAATAAACCCCCTGAAAGTAACAGAAATGCTCCTGAAGCTTTTTAGTCCCTTAGGCCTTTAATGGAGCAAGTGAGGACCAAGAAACTAAGTAGAAGTAAGAGATCCCAAGTTTATAAAACACCGATACTCTCCTCATTGACTTCTTGAATTTGAATTGCTTTAGCTTTACAATGAGGATAATTTATTTGCATCTTAGAATTTATTCTCAATTTGCTTTTCATTTATGTTTCTTTTATTTGAAAGCTTTCATTGTCCTCTAGATCCCATATTTTTTTATCCTTTTTGCATTTGTTCTGCTTTAGTACAACTCTACTTTGATGATGAAAAAATGTAGTGTCCTAGCCTTCTTTTCATGTATCCTTAAATGTACTATCTACATGGCATCCTCAACAGAATGATTCTACTAATGACTGGAAACCATCAACATTCATTCTGAAACGTTCAAGCTTCCAAATTAAGATCAATGGGACAGCAGATGTGTTTATTGAGGAGAAATACTCTGCTGACTTATCTGTAAGTTCTCTGCTTATTTGTGAGTTTCATGCAACCACTATGAAATATTAATGCATATTTTTCAGATGTCAGATCATCCAGAACAATCCCAGAAAAGGCATTGGTCAACAAGCCTGTACGGGTGAGGAGTAAACATAGTGGAGAGGAACCAATGCAAAACTCTCCATATCCCAGGAAATCTCATTAAACCAAATTTGTAAATACATTGAGCAGTAATAGCCCAAAATCCCTAGAATACTAAATCAAAAGCATTTACCCAGGTACATCAAAATTTTCTTTTTCTTAAGAGTTTCATAAAAGATGGTATAGAACCCATTTAAAAACAGAAATTTTTCTAGAACCAATAGTAATGAAATTTACCTAATATCCTACCCTATTGTATGTACTCAAGTATTATGGCCGTATATGGCCTAGATGAGACTTTTGAGAAAGTGGCCTAAAATAAGACAGAGAAAATGAACTTAGATAAAGATGGAGTGCATCAGAGTGAAAAGATCCTTCTCCAAAAAGCAATTACTCACTAATTCATATTGTTCCTGACCAAGTTATGGAGGCCCTTCAGTGTTGGCCGCAGCCATTCAGCACAAATGATACTTTTGCACCATTATTCTAGAAGAAATAAAAGATGTAAAAAAAAAGAATTTAGTCTGTTATTTACAAAAAAAAAGAAAAGAAAACTTCGCAAAATTCCTTAATGACTTTCCTTCAACTTTCTGTTTCTCCCTTATTTTCTATCAAAGCAAATATATCCTTACAGAAAAAAGAGAGTGTCAAAATGAATAATCCTCCTTTAAAATAAATGGAAAAATGTTGATATATATTTGATAATGTCAAGTATGACATTCAGCGTATAGGCAGGCATCTTTACACTTGGAAGGAAAGAAAAATTTAAGTAATTAAATAAATTTTTCTAATTGAAAGGAAGTAGATAAATAAATTATCTCCATACATTGGGTAAAAACCCATAGGAATGCAAATCATCTTCGTTTGGTTTTAGTGTAGAACTCCAGGTCAAAGATCAACAGATTTTTTTGAGAAAATCCATTTAAAATACAATTAAAAGAGAAAATCTCTTCTTCTGACATTAAAGAGAAACCTGGCATGATGTTTCTTTCTGATTTTACAGATCATGATTCCACCTGGGCTCTCAACACAGTTTGTTTTAACTTGTGTTCATGGTACTTATCCATTTAGCACATATGAAGATGTCAGGTAAC
Source organism: Nelumbo lutea (assembly GCF_056320005.1). Classification (NCBI taxonomy): domain Eukaryota; kingdom Viridiplantae; phylum Streptophyta; class Magnoliopsida; order Proteales; family Nelumbonaceae; genus Nelumbo; species Nelumbo lutea. The sequence continues at coordinate 212,303,509 of NC_142684.1, forward strand.
ATTTTATTTTTGTGCACAAATTATTTTCCATTACTCATGATGTTTATCTTTATTTTCTCATTCTATCATGATGAGCATACCTCTTCTACCATTAATAATCATTGATACATGTTCCAATTTTCTCCTTATCATCCAATTTTATTCAAAAGCATAACTTGATTTTTCATAACTAGATGAGGCTGTTTCTTCTTTACCATATTTTTTGTATTTACATATCGTAAATTCTTTAAGAAACATCACTTGCTGATGATATCCCTTAACACTATTGAGATCCACTAGTGAAACAAGAAATAGCCTACTATATCTATGAATTTTTTTGTTTAATCATGATTCAATTCGGGGCCGTTCTTTTCCTAGATTTTGAGAGAGGGGAAACTTGGTCAATGGGGTTTTGATTCTCATTGACCTTGAATCCCATGTTCTTTTTTCAGATTTATGTGGGGACCAGGGAATGCTTATTTTCCTGGGTATCACTTATCTCCTAGGTGGGTAAATAACTTTCTCACCTGGGGGGAAATTGCCAACACTTGAATGGGACAAAAATGCCCTTCTTAATAATGAATTTTATGGGTAAAATGGTCATTGGCTTATTTACATGGGAAATAAAAGAACATGGGTAAATGCACTTACCCGGGAAAGTCTTTCTTGGGAAACACTTACCCGGGTAAGTAACTTACTGAAAAGCGAACGGGGCCTTAGAGACAAGTTACCGAAGGAAGGAAAATAGAGTGTGGATGACAGACTAATGCTTCTAGTCTTTAGGACATAGAGTCATAAAGTTACATACCAAGGATTAATGATATCTCTGTATATAACTAATTCAGTAAGTCAACCTAAGATGCATATCATGAATTTGCATGGATATGTGTAGGAAAAACATGTAAATCATACACATCCATAAAGAATATTTTCTTATGGTTTAAATTAATAGAAGAAAAGGTGAACCAGATTTTAGAATTCTCTCTAACTAGCCTCTTGGAGAAGAATGGACTGGAACGAAAATTAGATAGAAAATCATCCTAGTCAAAAGTCATGAGCTAATAGGTTGGAAACAAGAAAAATCTCAAAGTTTACCACACTATTGTTAGATATAGAAAAAAGCAAATTACAACAGAAAAATATGGGTGAGCTCATCTTGAATGGAGGAAACAGAGGTTAGTGCAATAGGTTCGTGAATTTCTACAAGAAACTCTCTTTGAAGAACTCTACCAGTGTGTGCTTGTCTTACAATGTTAGTTCCACGCTTGAATGGAGGGTTATGTTAGGTTGGCAGCTGGCACTAAAACTTTTGCCTAACTCTTATGAACATGGATCCTAGGGGTGACCATGGGTCGGGCCAAATTAGGCACAAGCCAGGCTTTTGGCCAATGTAATTAAGCACATTATATTTAATATATTTAATACTTTATATTATACGACATATTATATATGTATAAAATGTCATTATTTTTTGTAAATATAAAGTATTATATGTGTAATATTATAAATTTTAATTTATATAAATATATATTATATATGTATAAAATATATTTGTAGGTTAGGCTAGACCTAAATACAAAACCAAGGCCCAAGCTTGGGAATTTGTGGGCTACGATAAAAATGATTACTCCTAATGGATAAGAGTTAAATGGGTTGGACTGGGCCAAGCTTACCACCTAAGAAAAGGGCTATAGCCTAGGGCTAAGCTTGGCCTGACTTGGACCTTGAGCTTGTATAGAAGCCTGGGCCTATGCTAGGCTAGGTTGAGCTTTGGGCCCATGTCACTTAAGAAAATATATTTAATATTTAATGATTTATATTATATAACTTATAATATTGTTATAACTTGTATATATATATTACACATAATATAATATAACTTATAACTTGAAAAGTAAAATAAAAATTTCATTGAAATAAAAAGAAGATTACACAAGGAAGGTGATAAGATATCACCTGAGAGAAAACATGACTACTAACTCAGAAACTCCACCAACAAGACTTGAAATAAAAAGAAGACTTCAACATGATCATCAGCAATCCTATTGGAACCAAGGTCCTAATCTTCCCCTTCAAAAACCTTCTCGTGGTTGTTGCTATCTTCATTCCACCTCCCACCTCTGAAGATCAATTGGCCGATTGTCTTACTAAAGGTGTCTCCAAATCAAAGCTTGACAACAATTTGAACAAGTTGGGCATGACAAATATCTATGCTCAGCTTGAGGGGAAGTGTTGAGAATGTGAGGGCATTTATGTCCTTTCATCCTTTTTGTATTTGGGCGCCTACCCAAGGGCCCATTTCTAATTTTCTTCAAATGTTAAGAAAGGCTCCTCAGGGTGTGAATAGTAGCACACCTAAGTTCTTCGACAAACTCTTCTTCTTCCCCTTCTTCTTCTTCTTCTTCTTCTTCTTGAGTCTCGACTACTTTAACTCTGAATTCACCACCTTCCTCCCATAGAATTTATCACAATCTCTTATAGTGGAAGCGGAATTATTCCCTATGATCCCCCAACTGTTGAGTCCCCAATTGCTGTTTCACACGCGTGCACACCGCCAAAATGAAGCAGCAGAGAAATTGTTTTCTATTGATTCCCTCCACTATAATATGACCTTGTTTGGTGAAAAAGGTCCCTACAAGGGTGTTTCTTCAAATGGGAAAGAACTCTCTTTGTATGCTTGAGATGAGACAATTCTGATGAATGCATATACTAGCTTAAGACACTACAAATGCAATATCTAGTCATGTCATTGAAAGGTATAGGAGCCTCCCAGTAAGTCTCTATTACTATTAAACATTTGATAATGTCTCTCCCTCACATCCTCTAAGCTTATGGTTTAGGTCCATAGGAGTATTTGTTAGTCTACACTTCAGTAAGTAAAGTACATAGTTCCTTTGAGTGATAAAGGGATCTCTTTATCAAACCTTACAACTTCAATACCCAAAAAATATTTTAGAGGGCCAAAATCCTTAACTTCAAATTGTTCCCAATTCCTTATAATGATAATGTCATCTATGTAACAATTAAAATAGCAATGAAATCTCCTTTCCTCTTTACAAGCAATGTGTGATCAGCCCGACATTATATAAAACCAACCTATTGGACTACCTTGTTGAATATCTTAAACCATGCCCTAGAAGATTATTTTAGGCCATAAAGATTTCTTCATATGTCAAACATTTCTCCACTCCCTTGCAGTTGGAAACCTAGTGGTTGAACCATATACACCTCAATTAGATCACCATTTAGAAAGGTGTTCTTCACATCTAGCCGATGAAAGGACATTGAAAAATTAATAGTTAGAAATAAGAGGACCCATATGGAGTTTGTCTTAGCTGCTAGAGCAAAAGTTTCATTGTAATCTATGCCATGAATCTAAGTGAACTCCTTACCCACCAACCTTTCCCTATACCTCTCTATGGAGCCATTAGCCCAATGTTTTACAGTAAATGCCCATTTACAACCTACATGTTTCTTTCCTTTTCAAAGGTCAACAAGGTCCCTTGTGATTCTTGTGAAGGGCATGGATCTCCTTAGACATAGCTTTCTTCCATTAAGGTAATTTTAGGAATAGAAACACTACATATAACAAGCATAAAAGTGCGATAAGAAAGGACATGAAATTATTGGAAATGGAGCGGGCAATAGGATGTTTGTTACAAGACCTTAAACCCTTATGGAGAGCAATAGGAAGGTCAATATCACTAGAAATGGGTTTAGAGATACCCAAAGGATGATTGGTATAAGGATTTGCCTTGTGAGAGTCTGATGACATTTGAGGTACTTCATCTGGTTCCATACCTATAGCCAGTGTTTAATATGATGATTGAACTATGTGGTGCCAAGTATGATGAGAGTAGACCCGAGGAAGTTGTTAACATGGAATTTTATATGAGAATTGGAATTTTATGGATTATGTGCTCAAAAGAGAAACACACAAACACACTAACAAACAAGGGGATAGAGAAGGTGAACCAAACCCCCATGGGGGCCTTGGAGGATGTTGGATTATCATTTTCAATGAGATGGAGGGGAGAGATGGAAATAGAAGCCAAAACATTTTGGATTTGAAGAAGGAAAAAACAGTGGTAAGTGGTTTGTGAGAATTAGAGAAGAGAAAAGAGCCACCATCTTTGTAGTTGCGGAAGCGATTGGATTGCTGAAAGGTTTTATGGATGGGGTAGTGTATTCCATCAAAAAATATGGAAGAGTTCAGTGGGGTTGTCTGGAAAGAAATATGAAGTTGAAATGAGGAGAAATGTTAAATAGTGATTTGTTGTAGTAATGGAAGCTTTTGGTGATAATAGGAGGCAAATGATTTGTGCATCGGAGGGTAGGGAGAGAACATGGTGGAAAAATCTTTGTAGATAGGTTATGGGTGAAAGCTAAACTACTGTAGCCGAAGTAGTAGAAAAGAGGAGAAGAAGAGATGCTGAAATGTTGAACTTTTCTTCCCAGTCGATAGTACTGTTATTTATATTAAAGTACAGTACAATGTTACATGAAATGACTGGGATGTCCCTGATTAGTGATGGGACACCCAAACAACTTAAAACACTAAACAGACTTAGGCCCATTAACACAGGCCCAATACATAACAACTTAAACTCAAATACAGGCTAATAAGAACTGTTATCAGCTGAACCATCCATACATACAAAACCTTCAACCTAACACTCCCCCTCAAGCTAAGCATGGATGTCAATCATGTTTAGCTTGCCAAGAAGGTCCATGAACTTTGCTGCAGCCAACCCTTTAGTCAATACATCTGCAATTTGCATCTCAGATGGAGTATAAGGCACACAGAGTTCACCCGAGACAATTCTTTCTCTAACAAAGTGCCAATCAATCTCAATATGTTTTGTCCTGTCATGCTGCACGGGATTGTTGGCAATGTTGATGGCAGCCTTATTGTCACAATATAGCCTGAGAGGACCTTCAGCCTTAATGCCAAGTTCATTGAGAAGAGTTCTGAGCCATAAGAGTTCAGCAACCCCGTGGGCCATAGCCCGATATTCTGCTTCTGCACTTGATCAAGCCACTACATTCTGCTTCTTACTGCGCCATGTGACCAGGTTTCCTCCCACAAATGTACAGTAACCCGAGGTTGACTTCCTATCTCCAACAGACCCAGCCCAATCTGCATCAGTTCAGGCTTCGATTTCAATTCTATTGTTTTTCCTAAAGAGAACTCCCTTCCCTAGGCAAGTCTTCAAGTACCTGAGAATCCTTTCAACTGCTTTCATATGAGGGATCTTTGGAGAGTGCATAAATTGACTAACAACATGCACAGCATAAGCAATATCTGGCCGAGTGAGGGATAAGTATATCAGCTTCCCTACCAATTTTTGGTATCTCTCTCTATCACAGTAGTCCTCCCCTACTGATTCCTACAGGCCATGATTCTGTTCTATTGGAGTACCTACTGGCCTGCACCCCATCATGCCTGTTTCCTCTAGGAGGTCAAGAACATACTTCTGCTGACATATGTAGATTCCCTCTCTTGACTTGGCAACTTCAATCCCAAGAAAATATCTCAAATGACCCAAGTCTTTGATCTCAAATTCCGAAGCTAGAAACTCCTTCAGTCTTCTTATCTCTTCCAAGTCATTCCCGGTAATTACCATATCATCCACATAAACAATGAGTGCAGTAAGTTTGCTATCTTGTCTCCTTATGAACAAGGTATGGTTTGCACCACTCTGAGTGTACCCCACTTTCTTCATGGCCCCATAGAGCCTCTCAAACCATGCACGGGGAGATTGCTTCAACCCATATAATGCTTTCCTCAGTTTGCACATCTTTCTACTAAAGTCATAGCCTGGTGGAGGTTCCATAAATACCTCTTCATGAAGGTCACCATTTAAGAAGGCATTCTTCACATCCAGCTGATGAAGTTCCCATGAAAAATTTGTTGTTAGTGACAAAAGAACCCAAATTGTGTTGAGCTTTGCTATTGGGGCAAAGGTTTCTTTGTAGTCAATCCCTTCTTTTTAAGTAAACCTCTTTGCCACAAGTCTGGCCTTATACCTTTCAATAGACCCGTCCTCCCTGTGCTTTATAGTAAACACCCACTTGCACCCAACAGTGCTCTTCCCCTCTGGCAGATCCACTAATTCCCAAGTTCTTGTTTTCATTAGGGCTTCCATCTCTTCATTCATAACTTCTTTCCACCTTGGATTAGATACAGCCTCTGAGTACCTAGAAGGAACACGCATAGAGGAAAGAGCAGACACAAAGGAGTGATAGGTAGGAGATAAATGTGTGTAAGAAACAAAATCAGCAATGGGGTGCTAGGTGGTGCAAGAGCGAATAGGCTTACGGAGAGCAATAGGAAGATCCAAATCAGAAGTATGTGAGTTGGAATTACCTTGGATTGTAGGGACAGATTGATCCGAGTCCAACTGGTTGCTGTCATGAGATTGAGGGCCCCTTTTTCTTCTGTTGTATGTAAGTATCTCTTTCTGTTGCCTACCGGAGCCTTCAAGAAATTCTGCAGCATCAGGAGAGGTAACCGTCACAGTGGGAGCCTCACTGGATTGACCTGGAATGCCATAACAAGGAGTAGGAGGAGAGGATGGAAGATACGAGGTAGATAGGGGAACAAAAAAGGAGGGAGAATGAGAATCCTCTTCCATCCCACTAGTCTCTCCCTGAAGAGGATTATGAGAAGACTGAAAATAGGGTTAAGACTCAAAGAAGACCACATCTCTGGTGACATACTTTCTCTTGGAGACAGGGTCATAACACTTGTAACCCTTTTGTGTAGGAGTGTACCCCAGGAATACTCCCTTTGTAGCCTTAGGATGCAGCTTGGTCTTCTTTGGATCCTTCACATGTATGAAACATATACAGCCAAAGACTCGAGGAGGAAGAGAAAAATCTAGAAAAGTGGGACACAAAACAGAGAAAGGGGTTTTCATACCCAACACCTTAGATGGCATCCGATTTATCAGATATGATGCAGTAAGAACCACTTGAGACCAGTATTGCTTGGGGACTTTGTGCTGGAATAGTAAGGCTCGAGCTGTCTCCAATAGATGTCTATTCTTGCGCTTAGCAACCCCATTCTGCTGAGGGGTATAAGCACAAGATGACTGATGTAGTATGCCAGCATCTTCCATGAATAAGTTCAAGGATTTTTCAAAGTATTCAGCAGCATTGTCTGACCTGAATTGCTTATTCTTATTAAACTGAGTTTCAACCATCTTGCAAAATGCCATAGTTATCCGTGGCACTTCATCCCGTCCTTTTAATAGGTAAATCCATGTGCATCGAGAGTAGTGGTCAATAAAACTGATAAAGTACCGGAAGCCATCAAAAGAAACAATGGGTGAAGGGCCCCAGACATCAGAATGAACCAAATCAAAAGGAGCACAAATATCATTACTGGAAGTTGGATACACAGTTCTACATTGTTTCGACACTTGACATACTTCACAGGTTAAACTCTGACTTGGAATGCCCTTAAACAGTTCGAGAAACAACATTTCTAATGAGGAGAAAGACACATGACCTAGTCTAGCATGCCAAAGATGCAACTTAGCTTTTGACTCCACACTCTCCGGGCTACAACCAGCAGATGCTTGTAAGGCTGAACCGATGTCTGCATCAAGATAGTAGAGTCCTCCATGCTCATGACCGCACCCATTCGTTCTCCTTGTCAATCTGTCTTGGAAGACACAATGAGTAGGAAAAAAAGTTATACTACAGTTCAAATTTTTGGTAAGCTTTGAAACAGACAAAAGATTTGAGGTGAGACTGGGAACATGCAAAACTGATTTAAGAGAGAGGTCCTTGCTTAGGTCAACCATTCCCTTTCCAGAGATAGTGGAGAAAGACCTGTCAGCAACTCTCATCTTATCCTGACCAGACAACAAATGATATGAAGAGAATAGGGAAGACATATGTGCCATGTGGTCAGTTGCACCAGAATCAATAACCCAAGAAGTAGAGTCAATAGATCCAGTGGCACTGAAGGTAGAGGTTGTACCTGATCTGGCAAGAGATGTAGAAGCAAAAGAATTATTCCTTAGACGGGCCAATGCCCTGCTAAGGTCCCCTACCTCGCTACCAGTGAAGCCCAAAGTACCAGCTCCAGAGGAATCAACAACCTGTCCCATAGGAGGAGACACTGTTGGTGTATTTTGTGAGTTGTCATCATTGTTGCTGGTGACAAGATTCCCACTTGCCGCAGGCCTGTTATCTCTAGAAGAAACTTCTCTGGGTATTGAAAACATCTTGACTGCAGCCACTGTGTAGGTGACACTGATTAAGACTAGCCGAAGCAGTTCTGAAGGTTCTGAACCAGTTCTGGAGCAGATTCTGATTAGCCGAAATGATCACAGCAGGTTCTGACAGCACTCGACACAGTTTCAGACTTGCCGAGACTGTCATAGTTCTGAAACAGTTCAGTTACAGCAGCAAGCAAGGAGTTCTGGACTGGTAACCGACCTGAAGCTAAGGATTCTCAACTATTGTGCTATGCAGACTTCACTTGAACTTCGAGTACTGCAACTGTAAAGAGAGTGCCCCTCCTTGCGGCCAATACTAGGACTGCTGACATCAGTCCTCAACTAGGGTTAATAGTGCTGAACAATTTGGAGCTGGCAGCTCCCTAGGTAATCTGACAGCAGTGGTGAGGGATTTTGGACTGATAACCAACCTGAACTTGGAGCTGTTTACCACTTTGCTATGCTGGTAGAAGCATTCACAGTGCTGGTAGAACACTAGATAGACTTCACTTGGGCTGAACCGAAACTGCAACAGTTCGGGTACAGTAGCAAGTGAACAGTTCGAGGCTGCAACAGTAGCAAGTGAACAGTGGGCTCTGTAGAAGAAGCTAAGTCTGTGCAAGTCTTGCCGGAGCACCGAAGCTGCAAGTGTAGAGGAAGCTCTCCCCCTTTCGGCTAGTGCTAGGACTGCTGAAATCAGTCCTCAACTAGGTCTGTCCTATACAGACCTCTCTTAGTAGCCAAATAGCTACTATTTGCTGGAAATAACCTAGTAGAACATCTACTTCTGGGTCTTACTTCCCTTGAGTCCTACAACCAAGAGAAACCCTAGGTTCGAACTTGCTTTACTCTCTTACACCCCTAGGTCTTTACTGCAGCAACCCAGAAAAGGAAGAGAGAAGATGAAAAGACAGCAAGAGAAGAGAGCGTGCGCCGGCTGAAACCAGGAAGAAGCTAATGCTCTGATACCATGAAAGCTAAACTACTGTAACTGAAGTAGCAGAAAAGAGGAGAAGAAGAAGAGATGCTGAAATGTCGAACTTTTTTTCCCAGTCGATAGTACTGTTATTTATATTAAAGTACAGTACAATGTTACATGAAATGACTGGGATGCCCCTGATTAGTGATGGGACACCCAGACAACTTAAAACACTAAACAGACTTAGGCCCATTAACACAGGCCCAATACATAACAACTTAAACTCAAATACAGGCTAATAAGAACTGTTATCAGCCGAACCATCCATACATACAAAACCTTCAACCTAACAATGGGAGTTATTGTTGAAGATGGAAGAAAACCTAATGCAAAAGTAGAGCATTAGTACAGAGACAAGCGAAGTTCAAATGAATAGGGGGGTAATGAAGGTAGGAAAACCAAAAGAACCTACTTCATAAATAATTCCAATCAGTTGCTGTTAGATGTGGAGAAAGGAGCTTGGGAAAAGAATTTAGTAATAATAGCAGGTAAAATTGTTAAAGATTGGTGTTTGCCAAACTGAACCTGTCAAGTGAGCAGAGAAGAAGAAGAGGAAGAAGAAGAGGAAGAGAAGAGGAGAAAGGAAGAAATGTTCGAATGGGCACTGTTCATCAGCCGGCCTTGTTCACTTATATAATAACAGTACATAAAGTTACATAAAAGGACCAGGATGCCCCTGATTAGTGATGGGACACCCAGTCAAATAAGACACTAAATAAAAATAGGCCCAATAACTAAGGCCCATTAACTAAAGACTTAATACCCAACTCAGACAAGAGGATAACAAAATATCAGCCGAACCAACACTCCCCCTCAAGCTAAGCATGGATGTCAATCATGTTTAGCTTGCCAAGTAAGTCCAAGAATTTCACTGTGGTTAGCCCTTTAGTTAAGACATCTGCAATCTGCATCTCTGAGGGAGTGTAAGGAATGCAGAGTTCTCCTAAGACTATTCTTTCTCTAACAAAGTGACGGTCTATCTCAATATGTTTTGTTCTATCATGTTGCATTGGGTTATTTGCAATGTTGATGGCAGCCTTGTTGTCGTAGTACAACTTGAGAGGACACTCAAACTTCACTCCCATTTCACCAAGAAGAATCTTAAGCCACAACAGTTCCGCAACACCATGAGCCATAACCTGATATTCAGCCTCTGCGCTAGACTTGGCAACCACATTCTGTTTTTTACTTCTCCATGTAACTAAATTTCCTCCAACAAAGGTGCAGTATTCTGAAGTCGACTTTCTATCACCCACAGAACCAGCACAATCTGCATCAATATATCCTTCAACTTCAATTTTATTGTTTTTTCTGAACAGAATCCCTTTCCCAGGGCAAGACTTCAAATATCTGAGAATGCTTTCTACAACTTTCATGTGAGGAATTTTTGGATTGTGCATGAACTGACTGACAACATGAACAGCATAAGCAATGTCAGGACGAGTGAGGGATAGGTAAATTAACTTCCCTACTAGCTTTTGGTATCTTTCCTTATCAGGGTAGTCCTCTCCTACCGACTCCTGTAGACCATGGTTTGGTTCTATTGGAGTATCTGCTGGCCTGCACCCCAACATGCTTGTTTCTTGTAGAAGGTCAAGGATGTATTTCTGTTGACATATATAGATGCCCTCTTTGGATCTAGCAACTTCAATCCCTAGAAAGTATCTCAGTTGACCCAGGTCTTTGATTTCAAATTCAGCAGCTAGGACCTCCTTCAGCCTTTCAATCTCTTCCTTATTGTTGGTTTGGCTGTCTTAGTTTGTATGTTTACTTTTTGTTGGGTCTTAAGTCATTAGTTAGTGGGCCTTGTTACTGGGCCTAATCTTACTTAATGTTTATTTCAACTAGGTGTCCCATCACTAATCAGGGGTAGTCTTGTCTATTCATGTAACATTATGTAATGCCTTTATATATAATAGATTAGGGCTGGCTGAAGTGATTATTGCCGCCCATTTCATTTTTGTTCCTCTTCTTCTTCTTCTACTCTTATTCGACAGCCCTATTTCAGCAAACATGGTATCAGAGCACTGATCTTACGATTGGTTATAACAGCCACATCTTCTTCGACTTGCAGGTAACTCTCCCATTCTTCTTGTTGGTTGCTGCAAAGAAACCCTAGGGTTGGTTGTAGAACACAGCTAGACCTACATCTAGGGTTTCCCTTGGTTGTAGGGCCCAAGGGGAGTTAGACCTAGAGGTTGATGCCCTAATAGACACAGTACAGCAGACTGTAGCCATTCGGCTAAGATAGATCTGTGTAGAACAGATCTAGGCGAAAGGACTGATTTCAGCAGTCCTAGAACTGTTCGTGGGTGAAGTTATAACCTGCGGCAGCAGTGTTTAGCACACAGTAGAAGTCAACACAGCAAGTTGCAGTGTAGTACTCAGTGACAACAGTAATTTGGGCACAGTGTGCAGTGTTTCAGCTCTGTGTCTGGTTCTCAGGACTAAGTTTACAGTGCAGCAAGTTCCGTAAGTGTGAAACAGTTCTCCATACATTGCAGTTACAGTCTTGACACTTACAAGTAAGTGAAGATGTCTTCGATATCTGGGGAAGTGTCTTCTAGAGATGTTAGGGCTTATGGGAGGTCTCCTAATCTAGAGAATTCAAATCTGCATAGCCTACAGATCACGAGTGTGTTGTTGGATGAGTACAACTTCAGGGAATGGTCTGTCTCAGCCATGCTTTTCATCACATCCCGTGAACTCACCGGTTACTTAGACAGGTCAGAAGAAGGAACCAGAAGTGGGAAGTGCTGAATATGGAACTTGGCGCAAAGAGAATGCTACAGTTATGTCCTGGCTACTTGCCTCAATGACTCCAAGGTAGCCAGGACTGTTCAACATTTTTCCATGGCTGCCAAGATATGGGAAAAGGTTTCTAAAACCTATGGCAGAAAAAGAATAATGCCAGAGTTTACAGATTGAATCAAGATATTGCTGCCTTGAGGCAAGGAGATATGAGTGTTGCAACATATTTTGCTACACTAGAAGGACTATGGGAAGAGTTAGATCACCACCTTATCATTGACTGGGAGAGTGTCGGAGACAAAGAGAAGCATGACAAACAAATTGAAGAGGGTAGAGCATTTAAGTTTCTTGCTAGCCTAGATCCTATATATGAGACCATAAGATCCCAAATTCTGGGAAGGGATGAAATGCCAGAGTTACATCATGTCTACTACCTTGTGAGGAATGAAGAGGTGAGAAGAAAAGAGATGCAGGTTGATACTCAAACAAAACTAGCTGAACAGCCTGTGGAGCATTCGGCCCTAATCTCTACAAATCAAAGGGGAAACAGGTACTCTGACAAGAGACATCTGAAGTGCACCCACTGTGGAGGGGAAAGGCATGTGAAAGAGACCTGTTGGGTTCTCCATCCACATCTGAAGCCAGCTGCATTGAGGAAAGATAAGAAGCATCAGAAGGGTCAATCTGCAAGTGTGAATTTGGCTATGGGTCAAAGTGATGATGGTTCAAAACACACATCTACAATTACTTCCTCTTCCATGGGACAGACTTCTAATTCCCCTCGAACTGAGTCCTTGGGTTTTACTGCCGATGAGGTAGAGGTACTTAGCCGGGCCCTAGCCCGTCTAAGGACCAATTCTCTTCCATCCTCCTCCCTTGCCAGATCAGGTATTGTCTCTGCCTTTAGTGCTACTAGTTCTATTGATCCTGCCTCTTGGATTATTGATTCTGGTGCAACTGACCACATGACACACATGTCTTCTCTATTTTCTTTCTATCATTTAATGTCTGGCCAAGATAAAATGAGAGCTGCTGATGGTTCTCTCTCTACCATCTCTAGGAAGGGAGTGGTTGACCTAAGCAAGGACCTCTCACTAAAATCTGTCTTGCATGTTCCCAATCTTTCTTCAAATCTCTTATCTGTTTCCAAGCTTACCAAAAATTTGAATTATAGCATAACCTTTTTTCCTACTCACTGTGTCTTTCAGGACAGTTTGACGAAGAGAACGATTGGGAGCGGTCATGAGTGTGGAGGTCTCTACTACCTTAATGCAGACATCAGTTCGGCCTTGCAAACATCTGCTATGTGTAGTCAGTCCAATGTGGAGTCAATAGCTAGGTTACATCTATGGCATGCTAGGCTAGGTCATTTACCTTTTTCATCATTGGAAGTGTTGTTTCCAGAACTATTCAAAAGTGTTTCAAGTCAAGAGTTAGTTTGTGAAGTCTATCAACTATCAAAGCAATGTAGAACTGTTTATTCAACTTCAAGTAATGAAATTCGAGCTTCTTTTGACTTAGTCCACTCTGATGTTTGGGGTCCTTCTCCCATTATTTCTGTTGATGGCTTTCGATATTTTATCAGCTTTATTGATCACTATTCTCGATGCACATGGATATACTTATTAAAAGCACGAGAGGAAGAGCCGCGGGTAACCATGACATTTTGCAAAATGATTGAAACACAATTTGGTACGAAGGTCAAACAATTCAGGTCAGCTAGTGCTACAGAATATTTTGAAAGGTCCTTGAATCTGTTTATGGAGGATGCTGGAATGATTCATTAGTCATCTTGTGCTAGTAACCCCCAACAGAATGGGGTTGCTGAGCACAAGAACAGGCACCTATTGGAGACTGCTTGAGCCTTACTATTTCAGTACAAAGTTCCTAAAAGCTATTGGTCTCAAGCAATCCTTACTGCATCATATTTGATAAATCGAATGCCATCCAAGGTATTGGGGATGAAAACTCCTTTCTCTGTTCTTTGCCCCCATCTTCCTGGCTTTTCTCTTCCACCGAGAGTCTTTGGTTGTGTATGCTTTATACATGTCAAGGATCCGAAGAAGACCAATTTGGATCCTAGGGCTACAAAGGGAATTTTTTTGGGGTACTCCCCTACTCAAAAGGGATACAAGTGTTATGATCCAGTCAACAAGAAAAAATGTCACAAAGGATGTGGTATTCTTTGAGTCTCAATCCTATTTTCAATCTTCCTAGAATCCTCTTCAGGGGGAGACTAGTGGGATGGAAGAGGATTCTTCTGTTTCCCCATTCTTTGTACCTCTCTCGACCTCAGGTCTTCCATCTTCTCCTCCTGATCCACCTAGTTGTGGTATCCCGGGTGAATCTAGTGAGGCTCCCATTGTACCAGCTACTACTAGTGATGTTGCAAATATTACTGAAGACTCTGGCAAGCTGCAAAGAGATATCAGAATCACCTACAACAGAAGGAAGAAGGGTCCTCTAACTCATGACAGTGACCAATTGGACTCGGATCAACCTGTCTCAGAAACTCAAGGTAATCCTATCAGTTCCTCTGACTTAGATCTTCCTATTGCCCTTCGTAAGTCTACTCGTTCTTGTACTATCAAATACCCCATTGTTGATTTTGTGTCTTACTCACAGTTGTCTCCTCGTTATTGTTCTTTTGTGTCTGCTTTATCTTCTGTGCATGTTCCTACCAGGTATACTGAGGCAGTATCTGACCCAAAATGGAAAGAGGCTATGGATGAAGAAATGAAAGCCTTAATGAAAGCAAGGACTTGGGAATTAGTGGATCTACTAGAAGGGAAAGGCACTGTTGGATGCAAGTGGGTGTTCACCGTGAAGCACAGGGAGGATGGGTCCATTGGTAACAAAAGAGTTTACTCAAAAGGAAGGGATTGACTATTAAGAAACTTTTGCTCCGGTGGCAAAACTCAACACAATCCGAGTTCTATTATCTTTAGCTGCAAATTTCTCATGGGAGCTACATCAGCTGGACGTGAAGAATGCTTTCTTGAATGGCGACCTGCATGAAGAGGTGTTCATGGATCCTCCACCAGGTTATGTCTTTGGCAAGAAGGTATGTAGACTTAGAAAGGCCCTTTACGGCCTTTAGCAGTCCCCTCGAGCTTGGTTTGAGAAGCTATGTGGAGTCATGAAGAAAGGGGGTTACACTCAAGTGGAGCAGATCATACCCTATTCATAAGGAAGAGAAATGGCAAACTTACTGCACTTATTGTCTATGTGGATGATATGGTAATTACAGGGAATGATCAGGAAGAGATTAAAAGACTAAAAGAGTTTTTGGTTGCTGAATTTGAGATCAAAGATCTGGGCCAACTGAGATACTTTCTTGGGATTGAAGTTGCAAGATCCAAAGTGGGCATCTATATATGTCAGCGGAAATACATCCTTGATCTTCTTCAAGAGACAGGCATGATGGGGTGTAGGCCAGCCGGTACTCCAATAGAACAGAATCATGGTCTATAGGTGTTAGTAGGAGATGACTACCCTGATAAGGAAAGATACCAAAAGCTGGTGGGGAAGTTGATTTACTTGTCCCTTACTCGCCCTGACATTGCTTATGTTGTACATGTTGTCAGTCAGTTCATGCACACTCCTAAGATCCCTCACATGAAAGTTGTGGAAAGGATCCTCAGATATTTGAAGTCTTGCCCAGGGAAAGGGATTCTGTTAAGGAAAAACAGTAAAATTGAAGTTGAAGGATATACTGATGCAGATTGGGCTGGCTCTATTGGGGACAGGAAGTCTACCTCTGGGTACTGTACCTTTGTTGGAGGAAATTTAGTTACATGGAGGAGTAAAAAACAGAATGTGGTTGCAAGATCTAGTGCAGAGGCTGAGTACCGAGCTATGGCACATGGTGTTGCTGAACTCTTATGGCTGAAGATCATGCTTGGTGAACTTGGAATAAAGATTGAGTGCCCTCTCAGGTTGTACTATGACAACAAGGCAG
This sequence comes from Nelumbo lutea, assembly GCF_056320005.1. NCBI lineage: Eukaryota > Viridiplantae > Streptophyta > Magnoliopsida > Proteales > Nelumbonaceae > Nelumbo > Nelumbo lutea. Next base: position 212,319,413 of record NC_142684.1, read on the forward strand.
CCATCAACATTGCAAATAACCCAGTGCAACATGATAGAACAAAACATATTGAGATAGACCGTCACTTTGTTAGAGAAAGAGTTGTCTCAGGAGAACTCTGCATTCCTTATACTCCCTCCGAGATGCAGATTGCAGATGTTCTGACTAAAGGGCTAGCTACAGTGAAATTCGTGGACTTACTTGGCAAGCTAAACATGATTGACATCCATGCTTAGCTTGAGGGTGAGTGTTGGTTCGGCTGTCTTAGTTTGTATGTTTACTTTTTGTTGGGTCTTAAGTCGTTCGTTAGTGGGCCTTGTTACTGGGCCTAATCTTACTTAATGTTTATTTCGACTAGGTGTCCCATCACTAATCAGGGGTAGTCTTGTCCATTCATGTAACATTATGTAATGCCTTTATATATAATAGATTAGGGCTGGCCGAAGTGATTATTGCCGCCCATTTCATTTCTGTTCCTCTTCTTCTTCCTCTTCTACTCTCAGTCGACAGCCCTATTTCATCCAACACTTATCATCCCCTATTACCATATCATCTACATAGACGATGAGAGTTGTAAGTTTCCCATTTCTCTTCCTTATGAATAGGGTATGATCTACCCCGCTTTGAGTATAACCACCTTTCTTCATGGCTCCACATAGCTTCTCAAACCAAGCTCCAGGGGACTGTTTAAGGTCATATAGTGTTTTTCTCAGTCTACACACTTTCCTGCCAAATTATTAACCTGGTGGAGGATCCATGAATACCTCCTCATGTAGATCACCATTTAAAAAGGCATTCTTCACATCCAGCTGATGAAGCTCCCATGAGAAATTTGCAGTTAATGATAGTAGAACTCTGATAGTGTTGAGTTTTGCTACCGGAGCAAATGTTTCTTTGTAGTCAATTCCTTCATTTTGAGTAAATCCCTTTGCTACGAGTCTAGCCTTGTATCTTTCAATGGACCCATCCTCCCTATGCTTCACAGTGAACACCCACTTGCATCCAACAGTGTCTTTCCCTTCTGGTAGATCTACTAATTCCCAAGTCCCTGCTTTCATTAAGGCCTTCATTTCTTCATTCATAGCCTCTTTCCACTTTGGGTTAGACACTGTCTCTGAGTACCTAGTAGGAACATGCATAGAAAAGAGAGCAGACACAAAAGAACAATAACGAGGGGACAAATGTGAGTAAGACACAAAATCAGCAATGGGGTGTCTGATAGTACAAGAACGGGTAGACTTACGAAGGGCAATCGGAAGATCCAAGTCAGAGGAATTGATAGGATTACCTTGAGTTACTGAGACAGGTTGATCCGAGTCCAATTGGTTGTTGTCATGAGTTGGAGGACTCTTCTTCCTTCTATTGTAGGTGATTCTGATATATTTCTGCTGCCTGCTGGAGTCTTTAGTAACATTTGCAACATCACTAGTAGTAGCTGGGCCAATGGGAGCCTCATTGGATTCACCTGGGATACTACAACTAGGAGGATCAAGAGGAGAGGATGGAAGATCCGAGGTAGAGAGGGGCACAAAGGAGGGAATAGAAGGATCAACAGGAGGGTCCTCTTCCATCCCACTAGTCTCCCCTTGAAGAGGATCCGGGGAAGATGGAAAGTAGGATTGAGACTCAAAGAACACCACATCTTATGTGTCATATCTTTTCTTAGTGACTGCACCGTAACACTTGTATCCCTTCTGAGTAGGAGAATACCCCAAGAAAATTCCCTTCGTAGCTCGAGGATGCAATTTGGTCTTCTTCGGATCCTTGACATGTATGAAACATACACACCCAAAGACCCTCGGTGGAAGAGAAAAAACAGGAAGGTGAGGGCAAAGAACAGAAAAAGGAGTCTTCATCCCCAAGACCTTAGATGGCATTCGGTTTATCAGATATGATGCAATAAGGATTACTTGAGACCAATAGGCTTTTGGAACCTTGTGCTGAAATAGTAAAGCTCGTGCAGTCTCCAATAAGTGTCTATTCTTGTGCTCAGCAACCTCATTCTGTTGGGGAGTACTAGCACAAGATGACTGATGGATCATTCCCGCATCCTCCATAAACAAATTTAAGGACCTTTTGAAATATTCAGTAGCATTATCTAACCTGAATTGCTTGATTTTCTTGCCAAATTGTGTTTCAATCATTTTGCAAAATGCCATGGTTACCCGTGGCACTTCATCTTGTGTCTTTAATAAGTAGATCCATGTGCATCGAGAATAGTGATCAATAAGACTAATAAAGTATTGATAGCCATCAATAGAAACAATGGGAGAAGGACCCCAAACATCAGAGTGGATTAAGTCAAAAGGTGCTTGAATTTCATTACTAGAAGTTGAATACACAGTTCTACACTGTTTTGATAATTGACAGACTTAATAGACTAACTTTTGACTTGAAACACCTTGGAGTAATTCCGGAAACAACATTTCCAATGACGTAAACTGTAAATGACCTAGCCTAGCATGCCACAGGTGTAGCTTAGTTAATGGCTCCAAGCTCATGACCGCTCCCAATCGTTCTCTTCGTCAAACTGTCCTGAAAAACACAATGAGTAGGAAAAAAGGTTATTCTACAGTTCAAATTCTTGGTATGTTTTGAAACAGATAAAAGGTTTGAAGAGAGATTGGGGATATGCAAGACAGATTTGAGTGAGAGGTCCTTGCTTAGGTCAATCACTCCTTCCCAGATATGGTAGAGAGGGAACCATCAGCAACCTTCATCTTGTCTTGGCCAGACATTAAATTATAGGAAGAAAATAAAGAAGACATGTGAGTCATGTGGTCAGTCGCACCGGAATCAATAATCCAAGAGGCTGGATCTATGGAACTAGTTGCACTAAAGGCGGAGAAATACCTGATCTAGCAAGGGAGGTGGAAGCAAGGGAATTTGTCCTTAGGCGAGCCAGTGCCCGGCTAAGTACCTCTACCTCATCAACTGTGAAATCCATATACCCATGTCCTTGGGAACTAGTAGTCTGTCCCATGGAACCTCCATCACTGTGACTTACTGCCAGGTTTCCACTTGCAGATTTGCCCTTCTGGTGCTTCTTATCTTTCCTCAATGCAACTAGTTTCAGATGAGGATAGAGAACCCAACAGGTCTCTTTCACATGCTTTTCTCCCCCACAGTCTGTACACTTCAGGTGTCTCTTGTCAGAGAACTTGTTCCCCCTTTGATTTGTAGAAATTAGGGCTGAATGTTCTATAGATTGTTCAACTAGTTTAGTCTGAGCATCAACTTGCATCTGTTTTTTTCACCTCTTCATTTCTCACAAGGTAGTAGACATTCTGTAAGTTGGGCATTTCATCTCTTCCCAGAATTTGAGACCTTATGTTCTCATATATTGGATCTAGGCCAACCAAAAATTTGAATGCTCTACACTCTTCAACTTGTTTGTCATGCTTCTCCTTGTCTCTAGCATTCTCCCAATCAATGATGAGGTGGTGATCTAGCTCTTCCCATAGTCCTTCTAATGTAGCAAAGTATGTTGCAACACTCATATCTCCTTGCCTCAGGGCAACAATATCTTGATTCAGTCTATAGATTCGGGCGTTGTTTTTCTCTGCCCATAGGTCTTAGACACCTTTTCCCATATCTTGGCAGCTGTGGAGAAGTGTTGAACGGTCCTAGCTACCCTTGGAGTCATTGAAGCAAGTAGCCAGGACATGACTATATCATTCTCTCTTCTCCAAATAGCATATTCAGCACTCCCTATTTCAGGTTCTTTCTTCTGCCCATCCAAGTAGCCGGTAAGATCCCGGGATGTGATAAAGAGCATGGCTGAAACAGACCATTCCCTAAAGTTGTATTCGTCTAGCAACACTGAAAGCTAAATTACTGTAACCGAAGTAGCAGAAAAGAGAAAAAGAAGAAGAGATGCTCGAATGTCGAACTACACTACTCAGTCGACAGTACTATTATTTATATTATGATGTAGTACAATGATACAGGAAGTTACTAGAATGCCCCTGATTAGTGATGGGACACCCAGACAACTTAAAACATTAAACAGGATTAGGCCCATTAACAAAGGCCCAGTACAGGACAACTTAAACTTAAGTATAGGCTAATAAGAACTCTTATCAGCCGAATACTCGTACATACAAAGACTTCAATCCAACACTCCCCCTCAAGATAAGCATGGATATCAATCATGTTTAGCTTGCCAAGCATGTCCCTAAACTTTGCTAATAAGAACTCTTATCTGCCGAACTGAACCTATAACCAGGCGAGTTTTAGTGCCCTGATAGGTTGACAGGTTCAGTTCGGCAAACATGGTATTAGAGCACTAAAACTCACCTGGTTACAGCAGCTGCGTCGCACCTCTCTCTATCTTGGTACTGCAAAGAAACCCTAGGTCTGGCCATAGAACCCAGCAGAACCTATATCTAGGGTTTCCCTTGGTTGTAGGGCCCAAGGGGAGTTAGTCCCAGTAGCTGATGCCCTAAGAGACACACATAGCAAGTTGTAGCCATTCGGCTAAGTGAGATCTGTGTAGAACAGATCTGGAAGGGAGGACTGATCTCAGCAGTCCCAGAACAGTTCGTGGGTGAGGGTTCAGCCTGCAATAGCAGTGGTTAGCGTGTGGTAGAAGCCACAACAGTAAGGTCCAGGCTGCGGCAACAGTGGCTAAATACAGCAGAAGGGTTTCAGTTTGGTGCTTCAGCAGTTTGGTGGCAGCTTGCAACAGCAGTAGTTAGAGCAGTACAGCAGAGTGGAACTTGGTATTTCAGTCCTGATACTGACCCTCCAGTCTGAGTTTACAGTGCTGCAAGCTCCGTAAGTCTGAAGTGGTTTCATATAACTTGTGTGACAGTTTTTGGTACTCTTGCAAGTCGGAGAAGATGTCTTTCATATCCGAGGAAGTGTCTTCTAGAGATGTTAGGGCTAGTGGGAGGTCTCCTAATCTGGAGAACCCAAATCTGCACAGCCTACAGATCACAAATGTGTTGCTAGGCTTCAATGCTTCAATGACTCCAAGGTATATATTATACTAAAATGTGTATAATATATACCTTAATTTAAAAAAAAAACATTTACTTTGTGTTAATATTTATTAATTTATAAATTTTAATAATCAATTTTACCATTTATTGACAAACATCCATTAAGAGGAGAAAAGATACTTAATATCAAAATGTGTATTATATATATGGTGTAGTGGTCAACTTGTGGTCATTATAAGTTAATGACTAGGGTTCGAATCATATTACCCTCCTATTTGTGATTTTTAATGGGATATTTTAGTGGCATGTCAAATTCAAATTCAAATTTGAACATTGTCTTAAATATAGCCTTAAATGTTACATTTAATTCAAATTCAAAATTGTATGTTGCCTTTAATTCCATTTAAGACTAAATTAAAAGTGATTTGTAAGACTTAATTAAGAGTAGTTTAATTGAGAGAATGGGAGGGAAATAAAATTTGAATTTGAAAATGGTAAAATTCAACTGGTAGAGCCGATACTTACATTGTATTGGGTTGTATCAAGCCTGTATTGGGCAATACGTACTCAAGACTGGCCCATATCGACCCGATATGAATGATATAATAATACACATTTTAAACCTTGTCCTTAGGTACAAAACCCATAGGCTGAACGAGGAAGGAGCATAGTTTTCAAGGTGCCAAGGCAAGACTAGGTGACAAGGGGGTGCCCTGTCGCCTAGTCGCCTAGGTGGGCACCTAGGCATCGCCTAGGCGATGGATTTTTTCAAGTAAAAATATGAGTTGAAAAACAGTCCTCTTGATGTATGGAATTGTTTGAGATTAGATGCAAACCAGAAAATAAACAAACAGGAGATGATTAAGATGAAGAAGAGAGAGAGAGAGAGCTGGTGGCAATGAGAGTTAGAGTGAGAGGTTCGAACTAAACCTCCCTCTAACACACTAAACATTTTATTAAGTTAATCTTTGAAATATTACAGAGAGGCCCTTGAGTGGGTAAGAAATTACAAAAATAGAACATTAGAGAGTATGGGCCCAGAATAAGGCCCAAAATAACATAACATGAAATGACAGTCTATGGGCCATTCGGCCCATCTCCTCTACACTCCCCCTCAAGCTGAGCATAGATGTTAATAATGCCCAGCTTGCCAGTGTCATGTTGAAGTCTTGCCTTGGAAATGCCCTTGGTGAGGAAATCTGCCAATTGTCCTTCAGCAATAATGAATGGAAGACACACTTCACCGGAGGAGACTCTTTCTCGAATAAAGTGTCTATCAACGTCAATATGTTTGGTTCTATCATGTTGTACCGGGTTGTGCGCAATGTTGATGGAAGCCTGATTATCACAGTACAACATCATGGGTTTGTCATGATCAATCCCAAGTTCTTCCATTAAGGACCTTAGCCACAACAATTTCGAGACTCCATGTGCCATGGCTCTATACTCTGCTTCTCTGGGGGATTGAGCCACAATTGACTGTTTCTTACTCCTCCAAGCGACAACATTACCAGCCACCAAACTGCAATACCCTTAAGTAGATCTTCTATCATCAATATTTCCAGCCCAATCAGCATCAGTATAGGCTTCAAGTTTCAGATGACCATGCTTGGTAAATAGAATTCCCTTTCCTGGAGAGCCTTTCAGATAGCACAAAATCTGTTCTCCTGCTGCCATATGAGTATCTCTAGGAGCATGCATGAGCTGGCTAATACAACTGACAGCCTACGCAATATCTGGCCTAGTCATGCACAGGTACAGAAGCTTCCCAAGAAGTCTCTGAAAGACCCCTTTGTCTTCCAACAAAGTGTTAGATAGTCTTGTATGCCCTTAGCTTCAATCGGATTTGATGTACTTTTGTTATTTAGTGGAAATAAATTAAAGTGCATGTTTGATTCATGTTGTTTGGTATAATTTTGTGTAAGACCCTAAAATTGGACACTTATAGAAACTTGTGTTAGTTTTAAATGTTCACAGCCATTGGATAAGTCTGGGGAGATTTATCCTGCCAAAGCTGATACTGGTGTGCCACCAAGTGTTGGGATGGCTTGTTTCAGCCATTAGGGTAAGACCCAAGGCACATGCAGTATGGGATTGCTTTAACCCTTGAACCGGACCAGATTTCCAGTATTGCCCTAGACCTTGGAGACAGATGGGCAAAGCTGGAAAGTTACACCTGACCCCTAGACTCGATTATGACACATCACTAGGTGTCGGATCGGGCTATCTTTGATGTGTCAATCAGTGAGATTCTTAGTGGGGGTCAAAACCTGGACATGTCGGGGCAGTCTGAGAATTCATCTGAGTGAGTGATCATAGTGACAGGATCAGCCCCTTTGTCGGACAATGGTAATGATCGGCAGTTGATTTCAATCATTGGAATTTTGTTTTGCAAAAATAAGATATATATATATATATATATATATATGTATATGTACGGTTTCAAAAGATTTGCAAAAGGTTTTAATTCCCGGGATCCATGTGAGTAGAGAGTGCGGCACTGTTCCTTGCAACTGAGAGAGAGGTCTTCTCTTGTCGGGTAGTGCTTGATCATTAAGGGCTGAGAGGTTAAGTGTAAGACCATTTAGGATAATACCTGATGGGCTAATCTTGTACCTGCCCACAGTCCCTGGGTTTTTATAAGATGGCTTGGCCCAGGGACCACTTAATGTAAGTGTTGGGCCCATAGGGTCCATGTGATGGGCTCAAGGGGGTCACTGAGTCTTTCAGTGAATTTGGCTGGGCCTTGTAATAAAGGCTGGGCCGAACCCATGTGGCTGGTGTGTAGATCAATGCTTGGGTCCCACGCCATACAAAGAAGCCCAACTGGACAGTAGTTTGGAAACTAGTTAAACACTGAACACTTAATGGGCCAAAAGCCCATTTCGAACTAGGCTGATATGATCACCAGTTCATAGGGCGAATATGTGATTAGTGTTAGTAAAAGGATTGGGTCTTTGACCTTATCCACTCTAAGAGACCAAATTCAAATTAGATTTGAATCTGGTAGCCTCCTGATAAGATCAGGAGTTAACTAACTTAATCTATTGATAGGATTAAGATTAACCTCTATCCAAATACTGATTTGGATTGGGATAACTCCCAAAATATTGGGAGGTTTCTTAATCAAGAAGAATGAGGAGAAAACCCTATCAGAAATATCAGATTTCGAACTAGGGGGTTGGAGTAAACAAGAAACACATCCTGCAATCTGAGATTTGATCTCTCATAGACTCCAGAGAGAAGAGACAATTTTGCCCTCTTCGTCCCTGGAGTTCTCCACCTTCAACCGCCGCCACTACCTGTTGGAAGATTGGATCTTTGCAGCAACAGGAAGTCAAGAAAGCAGTTCTTGACAATAGTCTTGCAAGAAAGACAAAAGGATTCGGTGTTCAAGGTTTCCAGAGGGTTCTTGTGAAGAATCCAGTGTGTAGGACGCACCCTGCTGGTTCCGTTCCATCCACAGCTGTGTCATCTTCAGCAGGAGCGGATCTTGGTTACTTCTTTGGGCGTGAACACCAACTTTGGGAGATATTATTTCTTCGAATCAGGTATAATCCTTCCTGTTTCATTTTGGTTCAGATCTGGTTTGTTTTTGGTTCAAGTAGGATCCTTGAATAATGTATTCTAAATTTAGGGAATATGATTCCCAGTTGGAAGAAGGTAGGAAATTTTTTTGAAATTTGCCCCCCATTCCGCACCTTTCTTGGCGTCCATTAGATGGATCCTACCATTCTTTCACAAAGTTCCATCCGAAGCTGAAAGTTTGTGACTCATATCAATGGGAGTTGCAGCTGGTCTTGCACCCATTTTCCCAGTTTCAGACAACAAATCAAGGACATATTTCCTCTGGGAAATAAGAATCCCATCCTTGGATCTAGCAACTTCTATGCCAAGGAAGTATCTCAACTCCCCCATATCCTTAATCTCAAATTTTGTACGGAGGAAAGACTTAAGGGCCAGAATGCCTGAGGCATCATCACCAGTCACTATAATGTCATCAACATACACAATGAGATACACTGCTAGAGATAGACTTTTCTTCACAAAAGGCGTATGATCTGACTGTGTGTGAAGATAGCTGAATTTAACAAATGCAGCTATAAATCTCTCAAACCAAGCTCTAGGAGACTGTTTGAGGCCATAAAGTGATTTCTTCAATTTACATACCTTTCCTTGCATATCTTTCCCATACATTCCTAGAGGGAGACACATGTAGACCTCTTCATGTAAGTCACCATTCAGAAATGCATTTTTTACATATAACTGATAAAGAGGCCAATCAAAGTGAGCTGCCAGAGATAAAAGAACCCTCACAGATGTCATCTTGGCAATAGGGGCAAAAGTCTCCAGGTAGTCAATCCTATATGTCTGTGTGTAGCCTTTTGCAACAAGTCTGGCCTTGTACCTCTCAATTGTCCCATCAGCCCTGTATTTAATGGTAAAAACCCACTTGCACCCAACTGGGTCCTTCCCTTCAAGCAAGTCCACCACCTCCCAAGTACCATTTTTGTGTAGAGAATCCATTTCAAACTTCATGGCATCTCTTCATTCTGGAATCCCAAGAGCTTCTGATATAGACCTAGGAATGGGGTTAGAGGCAACTGAAGAGAGGTAGGCAAAGTATGAAGGAGAAAGTAGGTCATAAGGAAGGTGTTTGGAAATGCAGTGTGCAGGGCACTTCCGCTTTCCTTTCCTAACAGCAATGGGGACATCAAGATTTGGGAAGGATGATTCCAAGGGGGCTGAAGCAGTACTTGTTATCTCATCTGTGATTGTGAATGTATGAGCCTCATCTGTTGTAAGGGAAACTACTTGCTCATTCCTGGATCGCTGCCTTTGATACACTTTGGAATTATGGGTAGGACGAGGAGGTAAAGAAATAGGGGCACTAGGACAACGGGAATGTAGTGGGTGATCCTCCTTTGATTCATTTGATGAGGATACAGGCTTGTCAAGAGACTCAACTGGGACAGGAAGAGGAAGAGCAAATACTTGTGACTGACTCTCCCCCTGTTGACAATGTCCTTCTTGAGAGGAACCATAAAAAGGAGAAAGTTCATCAAAGGTAACATCCATATAGACATGTCGGGTGCCAGTCTTTGGATCAAAACAACAATAATCCTTTTGTGTGGGGGAGTAACCAAGGAAGATGCATTTGTGGGGTTTGGTTCAAACTTATGTCTCTGCACACTTGGAATGTGAACATAACAGGTACAGCCAAACACACGAAGAGGAATTGGGATGAGATCCTTGTCTGGATGAAGAAGACTGAAGGGGGATTTAAACCCTAAAACCCTGGATGGCATACGATTTATGAGATAAGTAGCAGTAAGTACAGCATCACCCCAAAATCTTGTGGGAACATGTGAGGCAAACAAAAGGCTCATTGCAATTTCAACAATATGTCTATTTTTCCTCTCAGCAACTCCATTTTGTTAAGGGGTTCTAACACAAGAGCTTTGGTGAATAACCCCCATGTCAGAGAGATACAAGGATAAACTCTTCTCAAAATACTCTTTTGCATTGTCAGATTTGAAAACCTTAATTCTGGTATCAAATTGAGTTAAAACAAGCTCATGAAATTGCCTCACAAGTCTTGGGACTTCATCTCGGGATTTCATTAAGTATATCCAAGTGAATCTAGAAAAGTCATCAATAAACAGGATAAAATATCTGTAGCCCCCCATAGAGGATAAGTGGTAAGGCCCCCACACATTAGAGTACACAATGTGAAAAAGAAAAAAAGATCTTTTATTGCTCATAGGGTAATTGTTTCTACAATGCTTTGACAACTGACATGACTCACAATTGAGACTGGACACACTGACTCCCTTAAACAGTTTGGGAAGTAAATGACTTAAAGCAGAAAAAGGTAAATGACCCAACCGACAATGACTCAACATAATTTGACTGACTGACTCTAATGAAGTAGAACCAAAAGCAACATTCTTGGGATGATCAAAGCATTGGCCAGGGGTGTCGAGCAAGTATATTCCATTCGCTTCATGGCCACTCCCAATCACCTTCCGAGACTTCAGGTCCTGAAACACACAGTGAGAAGGGAAAAATGTTACACAACAATTCAATGACTTGGTCAAGCTACTTACAGATAATAAGTTGGTATTTAAATTTGGTACCTGAAGAGTGGAAGATAAGAGTAAGGAGTCTGTAGCCTTGACAGTTCCCTTGCCAGAAATAGGGGCAAGAGAACCATCAGCTAAGGTGATTTTGTCACGACCAGAAAGCAAATCATATGAAACAAACAAAGTGGAAATGTTGGTCATGTGGTCAGAAGCACCTGAGTCAATGATCCAAGGGGTCTTGGGATTACCTGAGGTGGATGCATGGTTAACAAAAGCCCTTATACCTAAGTGAGCAAATGCGGTGGTGGCAGGACTTCCAGAAGGGTTGGATGATGAAGTTACACCTTCAAGCTGGCTGATCATCTTTTCAAACTTCTCATATTCAGCTTTCATGGCTGCCAAATGTGCATTGACAGACTGAACCTCTGTATCTATACTTGTGGCTGCATGTGCACTTCCTGTCTTTCTACTATCATTCTTTTTCTAGAATCGGATAGGGACAAGACTGGGATGCAATTTCCAACACTTGTCCTTGGTGTGTTTCGGCTTCTTGCAATATTCACACACCACCTCCTTCTTTCCTGTGCCACTGGGAGCACCTGTAACCCCTTTGGGTTTAATTTCCATATTTGCAAAATGATCATTGATACTGACTCCTTAAACCTGCACTTGCTTCCTACTCTCTTCACTGCTGACCAAAGCATATGCTTGAGGCAATGAAACCTCTTCCTTCGACAAAATGTTTTGCTTCGTGATGTCATATTCAAAATTCAGCCCTGTCAAGAGCTCAAAGACCCTGTTCCTTTCAACTAATTTCTTGTATGTTTCAGCATCATTAGGGGTATCCCATGTCACAGCCTCTATCAAATCAATCTCTTGCCATAGAGATTTCAGGGTTGCTGCAAGTGACTTCTCCCCCTGCCTTAGATTCTTCACATCACTTCTCAGTTTGTAGGCTCTGGCAACATTCAACTTCTAGGTGTAAGTTTCTACAACACTATCCCAGATTTCCTTAGCCGAGTTCATCCAAAGATAATGTTGACTAATATGTGGCTGCATTGAATTCACAAGCCACCCAATCACTGTGTAGTTTTCTTGCATCCATCTCTCATAAGATGGATCATCCTCTGGAGGAGCTTTCTTGCTCCCAGAAATAAAACCCCATTTTCCTTTGCTACAAATGTGGATTTTCACTGACTGACCAAGCCAAGTAGTTGGTCCCATCAGGTTTAACTGTAGTTACAGCCAACATAGGATCGGCTAGGGTTCCCAAAGTCTGTCCATATTCAGCAGCATTCTTGTTTTCAAGGTTTGAGAAATTCATCATGCAAAGACTCCAATTAGGATTTTAACAAGTTTTCCAAGGTACTGGGGTTCTTGATGAGCTTAGTTTGAGCTGAATAGGCAACAACAACTAGCTCACAGAATCAGTTCAATCTTGATAATTGTGACAGTCCAGCTTGGTGGTAGCTCTTTCTATATTGTTTCAGCCTGCAAGGGACAACCAGCAAACCCCCAAACACAAAGTATTTCAGGTCCCCAACAACCGTTGTTCCAAAGAGAAAGAAAAAAAGTCCACAGTCCTTAAGAGACCTTTTGTCAAACACTCAGTGTGCAGTGGTTAACAACCTACTCTTAACTAGAAGAAATCAGTTCAATAGTGTTTTGTATAGGTCCAAGAAGAGGCTGGGCTGAAAATGAGACTAGTACCACTTAGTCCAAATCAGTTTCAACGGCTTGGCAGTCCAATAACAGTCGAACTGCTCTTCCAAAATAACCCAGAAATTTCTGAGTTGAATCGGTCCAGCAACAATAGGGCAGAATGGAGGAGGGGTTTGAATGCTTTAACAGTCCTCCCAAGCAACAAAAATAACCCAGCAAAAAACTAAGAAACTTACAGTAAGAGAATCTCGGATTTGAACTTCAAACCAGGCCGAACACCTTGCTCTCTGAGATAACTTCGAAATCCTTTTCTTTGATTTCAAATCAGGCCGAACACCTTGCTCTCTGATTCTTCCTGGTCACCGAACCCTTCTCCAAGTGTGTAGAGACTTGGGCACCCTCCAATGACCTCCAATAACCAGGCGAATGACTGTAAACTTTCAGCCCTAGAACCTCCTCATGCAGTTGGCTGAATTAGAACCACATGAGGGTCACGCCAAGCAATGGCCCGCTCTGATACCAAGTTGAAAAACAGTCCTCTTGTTGTATGGAACTGCTTGAGATTAGATGCAAACCAGAAAATAAACAAACAAGAGATGATTAAGAAGAAGAAGAGAGAGAGAGAGCTGGCGGCAATGAGAGTTAGAGAGTGAGAGGTTTGAACTAAACCTCCCTCTAACACTCTAAACATTTTATTAAGTTAATCTTTGAAATATTACAGAGAGACCTTGAGTGGGCAAGAAATTACAAAAAGAGAACATTATAGAGTATGGGCCCAGAATAAGGCCTAGAATAACATAACATGAAATGACAGTCTATGGGCTATTCGGCCCATCTCTTCTATAATATGTATCCCAGGGTAGTTCCCTAGGTTCCATAATCATATTTCCTTAATAATTATCCATAATTTTCATGAGAAAAGTATATAACTTCATGTTGAAGTATAGAAAATCAACATATTCATGAGAAAAAAAGTAGTATAGACACACAAAATTAGTAAAGAAAAAGAAGTAAATGTGTTGGTTAGACTACATTTTAAGTTCTTCCTTATTGGTTCAGGTTTTGAAGTCTTTCAGGATTCAATACAGCATTTAGCAATGTATGTCTTGATTAAAGCCTAACAAATAAGAAAATAATAAAAAGAAATTAATATATAAACACACAAAATGAATATTTTAGTTTAAAAATGTCTATTTTAAAATTATAACCTCAAAAAATAAGAATATAAAAGTTTTGTCTAACACAGTATAGAAAACAGCTTGGCAATTAGGCGAGGCGAGCCTCCAAGGGTGCTTTGTCGCCTAGGCGTGCTGCCTTGACAATTATGGGAAGGTGCCTCCCTAACTAGCCTGCTACTTTCTTAGTTATGGAGGAGACAATATTATCTGCATTAGACCTTCTACTCTACTTCCCTTGGTACTTGGGCTTGCCAATCATGTCCCAACAAAATTCTTTTGTGTGCCTTGGCATCTTACAGTGGCTGCAACAAACATTTTCACACTATTAGACCATTCCAAGTAGTTCAGCCCATCAAGAAGAACAGTAGACACGGGAAAATTCAAACTGTCTATTCTACCACTAGAAGAAAATTGCCCTCCAGAAGAAGTTGAAGTGACAAAACTTTCTGAAGACATTGCTGCAAACTTTAAGTAGCACCCTAGCACACTGCCAGAAAATTCGAACAGTAACACAAGCTGTTATAACACCCTTTGCACACCTCTAACAGTCCCACAACCGCACAAAACAATCTTTTAAACTCCAGACCACTGCTGTCTCGCCTAAACCATTACCGGTTCACACAGATATTAGTACTCCAGTATGCTGTAACCATATTAACTTCTTTCAACAATCAGAAACTGAGAAAAAAGGGCAGAGAAAACACTCCCCTGCGTACAACAGATGGCCACTGCACCTTTCTGGGCCTTCTTAAAGCATAACTGCAGCCCTACAGATCCCCATGACACAGATTTGCTTGCTACCAGAAAAAGACACCCTAACAGCACTCTCACATGCTTTGTTCACTGCTACAGAAATCCCAGACAATAAATCTTGGTCTCACAACCAAGGGAAAATAAGAAAAAAAGGGGAAAAAAGTAATCCAATCAGTCCTGGTACTAGTATTTTCTGTTCTTGCAGGATCCAGTCAATAAGATCTTCTAAGGAGAGAGAAACTAGTCCTTGCTATGACAAATTATGCTCTGATACCATGTAATCTGTCATAGAATATCCACAAGTAAAAGAATAAGAGGAGGAGAGAATCAGAAGAATTTAGAGGATAATGAGAAAGTCAGAAAGCTATCATAAGTGGTGGCACCCACTTTATATTAGAGTTTCTTATAAAATAGCTGACTGGACAAAATTGCCCGTGTCAAAGTACAAAAAGAAAAATGCATCACATGACATATACCAAAAATTTTCCCAAGTTCTCAATATAATGATGCTTTTATTTTTTGTGCAGAATGCGTGATACTCTAGTGCTGACTATGCGAAACTTCCAGAGCAAGGTATCACTTGTTACACAAATCTCCTACTGATTAGTCTTATTGGGAATAAATTGAGATTGATGTGGCTGGCCCTAGAAATATTAATGTAATATCTTGCTATTGAGAACTTAGTACCATATTGAGAATAAATTTGAGAGGGGTCAAAACTTTCCCATTTGCTTTGTTTTATTAGGTAGGTTATTTGGTAACCTACCCAATTAGTCTAGGAAAGCTAGTTACAGCCAATTCATAGGCTGAAGGAATGAGCTAGTAAAGATGTACAGTATTATAATAGGTTGTTTGGCGTAGAATAATTCTCTGTATATAATTGTAATTTACCTTTCCCATATAGACAAAAACTTAAATAACCAATAAACTAAGAATTATAACAATCTCCCTCAAGAACAGTATATATGTCATGCATATCCAACTTGCCAACCAATTGCTTTTTGGAGCTTATAAATGAGAGACACATTTTACCCCATTCAATCTTTTCACAAATGAGTTATAAGCAATATTAACAGCTATCTTGTTACAATTGAGACATTGTTCATAAAACCAGAAAGCCCCACTCATCAAACAAACTCTTTATCCATGTCTTCATATTCAAGTTCTACACTTGATGTCACCACTATGATTTGCTTCTTACTTTTCTATGTAATTGTAGAACGGAGTGATCTTTTCTGTTTTTATTGTGCCCTATGTTATGTTTCTTTACTATTGTGCTTTATTATTAGGCCTGGCCTATTTCATTTAAGACATTATAACTACTGCCACCTAAGTAGGGGCAGACTTGTAGTTTACCTTTTATTACATAACGTATAAAAGATGGAGACTCTATAGAGAGCCCTGCAATCTCTTCTTCCCAATCTCTCTTCTCTTCTCTCTATTTCTCCACTTTGTTTTCAGTGCTGCAACTATTTCTTTTCTGATTCAAATACATAAAACTATCAAGACTAAGTGTACTTAGATCAACAACTTGGTATCAGAGCCTAGTCTCAATCTAGGTTTCTTCTTTCATTTAGCCCTAATCCAGCCAATTGAATAAGGTGATCTTAGGGATCGGTCCTTCAAAGTTTTGTAGTCTGGTTTGGTCCTTTTTAGAGAGTACACACTTTTTTGGGCTGGGTCCTTTGGGAAATGAACATGCCTTCATCATTTCTTTCAATTTCTTGTAGAGAGATTGAGCCAAATGGGCCCTAGTGTCTTTTTATTTCTTGTTTTATTTTATTGTTTTGTTAATGTTAATGGGCCTTAGGTTCAAACTTACGCCTTTGATGGCTGGGAATGTGAACATAGAAAGAACACCAAAAACCTGAAGAGGAAGAGGGAAAATATCCTCATTATGTAAGAGGAAATTAAAAGATGACTTGAAACCCAAAACTCAAAAAGTCATACGGTTTATCAAATAGGTGGCAATAAGAACAACATCTCCCCAAAATTTTACTGGACCATGGGATGCAAAACAAGGCTCCTAGCAACTTCAACCACATGATGATTCTTCCTTTCGCCACTCCATTAGTGTAGGTATAGGAGCTCTAATGAACAACCCCAAAGGTATCAAGGTATGATGAAATGTTCTTTTTAAAATATTCCTTAGAATTATCAAATCGGAATATTTTGATACGAATGTTAAACAGAGTAAGAATAAATTTATGGAAATTCCACACAATGGGTGGAGCTTCATCATGAGAATGCATGAGGTAAATCCAAGTAAATTTGGAGAAATTGTCAACAAAAAGAATAGTTTATTTGTAGCCACCCATAGCAGGTAAACGGTAAGGCTCCCGCACATCATAGTGCACAATATAAAAGGAAGCCAATCTTTTATTACTTAATGGATAAGAATTTCTACAATGCTTTACAAGTTCACATGACTCACAATGAAGTATATAGAAAGTTATTCCTTTAAATAGTTTTGGAAACAAATGACTCAAAGTAGGAAAAGAAAGATGACCAAAACATAAATGACATAACATGACTTGATTAACAAATTCTAATGAAATAGACTCCAAAGCAATTCCTTGAGGTGGTACTAGACTTTTACCAGGTATATCTAACAAGTATATCCCATTCACCTCATGGTCACTCCCAATCATCTTTTGAGACTTAAAGTCCTAAAAGACACAATGGGTAGGAAAAAATGTTAAATTTAGGAACATAGAGAACAAAGGATAAAGCAAGGGGTTTTGAGGTTTTGATGTGAAAGCTGAACCACTGTAGTCGAAGTAGTAGAAAAGAGAAGAAGAAGAAAAGATGCTAGAAATGTCGAACTGTACTTGAAGTCGACCATGCCTTTATTTATATATAAGTGAAGTACAAAGTACAAGAATTTACTGGGATACCCTTGATTAGTGATGGGACACCCAGAAAACATAAGACATAAACAAGATTAGGCCCATTAACAAAGGCCCAGTTACAAGATAAGTTTAACATAAGAATGGACTAATAGGAATTCTTATAAGCCGAACACACTCAAGCCTTTTAACATTTCATTCTAACACTCCCCCTCAAGCTAAATGTGGATATCAATCATGTTTAGCTTGCCAAGTATGTCCTTGAACTTTGTAGTTACCAGCCCTTTTGTTAATACATCTGCAGTCTGCATTTCTGATGGAGTATAAGGCACATAGAGTTCCCCTGAAACAATTCTCTCTCTTACAAAGTGTCGATCAATTTCAATATGTTTTGTCCTATCATGTTGTATTGGATTATTGGCAATGTTGATAGCAGCTTTATTATCACAATACAACTTGAGAGGACCTTCAGTCTTGATACCAAGCTCATTAAGGAAAGTTCTGAGCCATAAGAGTTCAGCAACCCCGTGTGCCATAGCTCGGTATTCTGCTTCTGCACTTGATCTAGCCACAACATTCTACTTCTTACTGTGCCATGTGACTAGGTTTCCTCCCAAGAATGTACAGTAACCTGAGGTTGACTTTCTGTCTCCAACAGACCCAGCCCAATCAGCATTAGTGTAGGCTTCAATTCCAAGTTTGTTGTTCTTCCTAGATAGAATTCCTTTCCCTGGGCAAGTTTTCAAGTATCTTAGAATTCTTTCCACTACTCTCATATAAGGAGTCTTTGTTGAGTGCATGAATTGACCGACAACATGCACTGCATAGGCAATGTCTGGCCGAGTGAGGGATAGGTATATCAATTTTCCTACCAATTTTTGGTATTTTTCCTTATCACAGTATTCCTCACCCATTGATTCTTGTAATCCATGGTTCGGTTCTATTGGTGTGTCTGTTGGCCTGCACCCCATCATGCCTGTTTCTTCTAGGAGATCTAGCACATATTTTCATTGACATATGTAGATTCCTTCTCTTGATCTAGCAACTTCAATCCCGAGAAAATATTTCAGATTTCCCAGGTCCTTGATCTCAAATTCTGAAGCTAAGAACTCCTTCAGTCTCTTCATCTCTTTCACATCATTTCCAGTAATCACCATATCATCCACATAAACAATGAGAGTTGTAAGTTTTTCATCCTGTCTCCTTGTAAACAATGTATGATCCGCACTGCTCTGAGTGTACCCCACTTTCTTCATGGCCGTACAAAGTCTCTCAAACCATGCCCGGGGAGATTGCTTCAAACCATACAAAGCTTTCCTTAGTTTACACACCTTCTTTCCAACATTATATCTAGATGGGGGTTCCATGAATGCCTCTTCATGTAGATCACCATTAAGAAAAGCATTCTTCACATCTAGCTGGTTCTCAAGAGAATTTTGCAGCTAATGACAGTAGAACCCTGATTGTGTTGAGATTTGCTACCGGGGCAAAGGTTTCCTTGTAGTCAATTCCTTCCTTTTGTGTAAAACCCTTTACCACAAGTCTGGCCTTGTATCTTTCAATTGACCCATCTTCCCTGTGTTTTACTGTGAATACCCACTTGCACCCAACAGTGCCTTTCCCTTCTAGCAGGTCCACCAATTCCCATGTTCTTGCTTTCATTAGGGCTTTCATCTCTTCATTCATGGCTTATTTCCATCTTGGATCAGATACCGCCTCTGAATATCTGGAAGGGACACATACAAAGGAAAGAGCAGGCACAAAGGAATGATAGGCAGGTGATAAATGTGAGTAAGAGACATAATCAGCTATGGAATGCCGAGTGGTGCAAGAACGAACAGGCTTACAGAGAGCAATGGGAAGATCCAAATCTGAATTGAAAGAGTCAAAATTACCTTGGATTGCGGAGACAGATTGATCTAAGTCCAACTGGTTGCAATCATGAGGTTGAGGGCCCTTCTTCCTTCTACTGTATGTAAGTATCTCTTTCTCTTGTCTGTTGGGGTCATCAAGAGCATCAGCTGAAGCTGGAGATGTAACTGGCACAGCGGGAGTCTCACTAGGTCGACCCGGAATGGTACAGCTAGGAGTAGTGGAAAGTGATGAAAGGGGAACAAAAAAAGAGGGAGAATGAGAATCCTCTTCCATCCCACTAGTCTCCCCCTGAAGAGGATTCTGAGAAGATTGGAAATAGGATTGAAACTCAAAAAAGACTACATCTCTGGTGACATATTTTTTCTTGGAGACAGGATCATAACACTTATACCCCTTTTGCGTAGGAGAGTAACCCCAAAAAATTCCCTTTGTAGCCTTAGGATCCAGCCTGGTTTTCTTTGGATCCTTCACATGTATGAAGCATGTACATCCAAAAACCCGTGGGGGAAGAGGAAATAAAGGAAGAGTGGGACACAACACAGAGAAAGGGGTCTTCATACCCAGTACCTTAGATGGCATCCGATTTATCAAGTATGATGTAGTGAGAACAGCTTGAGACCAATATTGCTTGGGCACATTGTGCTGGAAAAGTAAAGCTCGAGCTGTCTCCATTAGGTGCTTGTTCTTGCGTTCAGCAACTCCACTTTGCTGAGGGATGTAAGCACATGATGATTGATGTAACATGCCTTCGTCTTCCATGAATGAGTTCAAGCATCTTTCAAAATATTCAGCTGCATTGTC
This sequence comes from Nelumbo lutea, assembly GCF_056320005.1. Lineage (NCBI taxonomy): Eukaryota > Viridiplantae > Streptophyta > Magnoliopsida > Proteales > Nelumbonaceae > Nelumbo > Nelumbo lutea. The sequence goes on from NC_142684.1 coordinate 212,339,542, forward strand.
TGAACGGAATTGTTTAATCTTCTTATCAAATTGTGTTTCAACCATCTTGCAAAACATCATAGTTATCCGTGGAACTTCTTCACGTCCTTTTAACAGATAAATCCAGGTGCACCGAGAATAATGGTCAATAAAACTGATAAAATAACGGAAGCCATCAATGGAGACAATGGGTGAAGGACCCCAAACATCAGAATGGACCAAATCAAAAGGGGCTTGAATTTCATTACTAGAAATTGGATACATTGATCTGCATTGTTTTGACATTTGACACATCACAAACTACACTTTAACTCGGAATGCCCTTACATAAATCGGGAAACAACATTGCTAAAGAAGAAAAAGACAAATGACCTAGCCTAGCATGCCACAAGTGTAGCCTAGCTCTTGACTCCACACTTTCTGGACTAGTAGTAGCAGAAGTTTGCAGTGCTGAACTGACATCTGCATCAAAATAGTAGAGGCCCTCATACTCATGACCACTCCCAATTGTTGTCCTCGTCAATCTATCCTAGAAAACACAATGAGAGGGAAAAAAAGTTATACTGCAATTCAAATTTCTTGTAAGCTTTGAAACAGACAACAAATTTGATGTAAGACTAGGAACATGTAAGACTGATTTAAGAGAGAGATCCTTGCTTAGGCCAACCACTCCCTTTCCCGAGATGGTGGAGAGGGACCTATCAGCTACTTTAATCTTATCCTGGCCAGACAATAAATGATATGAGGAGAATAATGAGGACATATGTGTCATATGGTCAGTGGCTCCTGAGTCAATCACCCAAGAGCTAGAATTAATGGAACTAGTTGCACTAAATGCAAAGGTTGTACCTGATTTGGCAAGAGAGCTGGAAGCTAAAGGATTGTTCTTCAGACGGGCAAATGCCCGGCTGAGAACCTCTACCTCACTAGCTGTAAAGCCCAAGGTACTTGGTCCAGAGGAATCAGCAACCTGCTTTGTGGTGGAAGAGGACACGGGCTGAGTACTAGTGAGATGTCACTACTATTGTTGGTGGCAAGATTCCCACTTGTTGTGTGGCCCTTATGTTGCCTTTTTTCCTTTCTCAGAGCAGCTGGCTTCAGATGAGGGTACAAGACCCAACATTTCTCCTTTGTATGTTTCTCACCACCACAATGGGTACACTTGAGGGACTTCTTGTCTGAAAATCTGCTTCCCTTAGTGGAGACTAAGGCTGAATGTTCTCCAGATAGTTTTGTTGCTTGTGTCTGGGAGTCAACCTGCATCTCCTTTCTCTTTACTTCTTCATTCCTCACCAGGTAGTAAACATGATGAAACTCAAGTAATTCATCTCTCCCTAGAATCTGTGACCTTACACCTCCATATATAGGGTCTAAGCCTGCTAGGAACTTGAAGGCCTTGCCCTCCTCAATCTTCTTGTCATGTCTCTCCTTATCCCTAGCATTTTCCAATCCAAAATCATGTGATGGTCAAGCTCTTCCCAGAGACCTTCCAGTGTTGCAAAGTATGTTACCACAAACATGTCTCCTTGCCTTAGGGCTACAATGTCTTGGTTCAGCCTGTAGATTTTAGTATTATTCTTCTTTTGGCCATATGTCTTAGATATTTTCTCCAAGATTTTAGTGGCTGTAGGAAAATGATGGACAGTTCTAGCTACCCGAGGAGTCATGGAGGCCAGCAACCAAGACATAACTGTGGTATTTTCCTTGCACCACACAGTGTATTTAGGGCTGCTGATTTCTGGTTCCTTTTTATCTCCATCCAAATAGCCTGTGAGTTCACGAGAGGTAATGAACAGTCTTGCTGAGACAGACCACTCTCTAAAATTATACTCATCCAATAGCACACTTGTAATCTGCAAGCTATGCAGATTAGGGTTCTCCAGGTTTGATGACCTTATAACAGGTCTGTTATCTTTAGAGGAAACTTCACCGGATAGTGATGACATCCTGACTTCGGTCAAGGAGTTGTTCACAGCATTGTTGGGTGGTTCTGGTTAGGGCTGGCCAAAGTAGTCACAGAGTTCACAGTGCTGATAGCACACCAGATAGGCTTCACTTGGACTAAATCAGTTCGGGTACAGCAACAAGGAAAAGTCTGTAACTGAGCCAGTTCACAGAGATGGAGTAGGGCTAGTATCCAACCTGGAAATGATCTGTAACTGAAGTCTCCACAGTTCTGTAAAGGTCTTTCTGAACCAGTTCTGATGCAGGTTCTGATTAGCCGAAGTAACCTCAGCAGGTCCTGACAGCTCGCAACACAGTTTCAGACTTGCCGAGACGGTCACAGTTCTGATGCAGTTCTGTTACAGCAGCAAAGGTGTTCTGGGCTGGTAACCGACCTGTGCTATGCAGACTCCACTTGAACTTCGAGTACTGCAACTGTAAAGGGAGTTCCCCTCCTTACAGACAACACTAGGATTGCTGAAATCAGTCCTCAACTAGGTCTGTCCTATACAGACCTCTACTTATCAGCCGAATAGCTGCTAACTACTAGAAACTAGTAGGACTCCAGCTTCAGGGTCTTACCTCCCTTGCGCCCTACAACCAAGGGAAACCCTAGGTTGAACCTTGTGTTGTTCTCTTGCAACCCTAGGGTTTCACAGCAGCAACCCAGATAAAAAAAAAATGAAATACAGCAAGAAGGAGGAGATGACGTCGGCAGTAACCAGGAAGGTGCTCAATGCTCTGATACCATGAAAGCTGAACCACTGTAGTCGAAGTAGCAGAAAAGAGTGGAAGAAGAAAAGATGCTGGAAATGTCGAACTGTACTTGCAGTTGACCATGCCTTTATTTATATATAAGTGAAGTACAAAGTACAAGAATTTACTGGGATACCCCTGATTAGTGATGGGACACCCAGAAGACTTAAGACATGAACAAGATTAGGCCCATTAACAAAGGCCCAGTTACAAGATAAGTTTAACATAAGAATGGGCTAATAGGAATTCTTATAAGCCGAACACACTCAAGCCTTCTAACATATCATTCTAACATGATGTTCCCCTTGCCTACAATAGGAGCAAGGGACCCATCTGCAAGGGATATCTTTTAACAGCCAAAAAGAAGTTGGTATGAGCTAAATAGGTTAGACATGCTGGCTATATGATCAAAAGCACCATAGTCTAAGGGATTCTACAATTACCTTGCATAGTGGCATGATTTGTTGAAACACAAATACATCAAAGGTGGGTGAGGAAATGTTGTTTGAAGAGTTGGAAGCTGCAACTGTGCTCTTCAAGTGATTTATTAGTCTTCCATGCTGTTCAAATTCTACCTTTACAACTGTCAATTGTTCCATATCTGATTTCTCATCCCTACGCCCTTTCTCACACTTTGGAATAGTAGCCATATTTACAGTTCTAGTCTTCCCGGTCTTATTAGTATTGCTATTTTGGAACCTTTTTGGTAAAAGATGTGGATGCAGCTTCTAGCAAGTATCTTTAGTATGCTTAGGCTTCTTAAAATACTCACATACTACTTTCTTTTCATTAGTCTCCTTAAACTTCATTCTTGCATGTGCAAAATGCTCTGGAGCTGGAGGTGATCCCTACAATTGTACTTGTCTCCTCCTTTCTTCACTACTGACATGGTTTAAAGTACCCATACACCTTTGTGTATTGGCAAGGGTCTCTCAGTACTTTTTTTATCATTCTTTTTACTTTTTTAGTTTTTTTTTTAATTTCACTTTTATAAAGGTTTTTATATTATGGGTCCTAAAAACACTAAATAGGTGCATCGGACACCCAAAGATACAATATGATACACCTGACAGGGGGCGTATCGTATTGATACTTTGAACCTTGACTACTTACCATGGCATATGCTTGAGCAAGAGTCACTTCATCCTTTGCCAAAATATTCTGTCTAGTTATATCAAACTTAGGGTTTAGTCCAAGTGAGAAACTCAAATACCTTGTTCCTTTCTACTAGCTTTCTATAAGTCTCAATATCCTTGATACTTTCCCACACAATAGTTTCCATTACATCAATCTCCTGCCACAAGGACTTCAAAAGAGAATAATATACCACCACTAATTTCTTGTGTTCCATTGATCAAACGAAAATCAAAATATAATATTACTAGCCTAGATAGACTAACTTGTAGTCAATCCAACACTGAGATCACAAAAATCTAGAGTTCCACTAAACCCTTCAACCCGGAAGAATTGGGAGAACTGCAGCTGCTCCAACCAATGACTCCAAAAGTCTTCCCAACTGAAACCAATCTCCACTAATAGTCAAATAGCATCAGCCTAACTCAGCCTCCTTGGCCCTTAACAGTGTATCTCTCTAGTCAACTAGGGTTTTGGGCAAGAGAAAAAATAGTAACTTCTTGGCATTTCAAAAGACAGATTCTATATCTCCAAACCCTTCTCCAACAAGGCAGCAATCAACTAAGAACAATCAGCATCTAACTCTCCATACACTCTTCCAATCAAAGGGAGTATGAGATTGAAGAGAAAGAAGGAAGAGAAAAGGGTTCCTCTGATACCAAGATGAAAATCAACCTAAGAGAAAATAAGTATTTCAATCTGAAAATAGAAAAAAAAAAAAAAAAAGAGGAAGGGATAGGAGAAATCAGAAGAGGAAGAAGAAGGTGAGAGAAGGGAGAAGTAGAAGAGAGTTCGATCAGATCTCTCTCTTTTCTCCTAATCACTTTTATTAATCTAATCTTAATGGACATAATTACAAAGATGCCCTTAATGGGGTAGCCAGCTCATAAACATAGCATAAAAGAATGGAAAACAGTTAACAGGCCAAGGCCCATTAACATAAACATAACAAAGTAAAGGAAAAGAAATAAAATGATACTAGGGCCCATTAGGCCATGTCCCTCTACACTTTATAACCGAAAATATATTAATATCCAACTACTCTTTTAGCTTCTAAATCTGAGTTCTTATCTCCAATTATAGCAATATCATTAACTTATCTCCAATTATAGCAATATCATTAACTTATCTCCAATTATATCAATATCTTAACTTATACAATCAAGGCAATTATATGGTTGACTTTTGATCCCTCTTCACAAATATGGTGTGATTTACTTGGCATTTCTATAAGTTGTAACATGTCAAATCACATCCCTATAGATTGATTTAGGCCATATAGAGATTTCTTCAGATGGTCCACCTTCTCATTCACCTATTAACTGGTACTTCTGCATGAAATAAACACTGAGATTTCATGACTACAGACCAGAAAACTTATACTTGAGTTAGAGATATGCTGTTCAGAGGATGAGAAATATTGGTTAATCAGAAAGAGAAGTTAATAAAAACACTGTATATTTTTTCCAAAACTAGTGCTTTTTCACCTGCTAGTATACATCTGGACTAAATGTTCTTAAAGTTTGTTAACACAAGTCTAGACAGTTAATTCTAGAAGTTCCACTGTTGGCTGTTAATTTTGCAGATTTAGTGATTTTTTTTCAATCCACAGGAAAGCTTACTGTTGATTTTCTCCATAGACATATAACTTGTTTCATTGAAATACATGGATATAAATATTCCAAGTTCAAAGAAGCTTGGTAGTTGTTGAGGTAGCATTGTAGTGCTTTTGTATCATTTTATGCTCCTTGATTAAGTAGTGGTTTCTTGATATTTGATTCCTATTTTGAATAGTACTTTGCAGGCTTTAGATGACAAGAGAAAAGGAAAAGCTTAGACCCCTTGGTTCCAAAACTGTACAAATTTCATGATCATTCTTTCTCGTCTAAAAGAAATAAAAGACAAGAAACGAAATAAAGAAAAGCTCTGCATAGTGGACTTGGTTTGAAGTTGATACAATTATATTATTTTCTCTCAAATATGCAGGAACTTCGTCTAGCATACACTCCTAGGAAGTAGAAACGTTTTTTAATACATTTGTGATATCTAGCTCTTTCTTTTCAAAAAGAAATTTTTTTGTTGGTTAAATTCCTTTCTTCTTCAGTCTATGCATGAAAGGAAGAATAATACTCCAGTTTTTTCCTGTTATCTAAAATACATTGCCCACCTTAGAATTAGAACCGAGTTTACTTTCTTCGGAGGTATTATGAAAGCGACGTGCTAAACTGCACTGTAATTCCATTATCCACGGAAGGAAACGGTGGACAAATTTAGCGGATATCCACCACGGAGTGGGAATTGCAGCTCTAATTAACTGAGAAGAGGAAAAAAAAAACAGATAAAAGACGCGACCGCAAGGAGTTGACTAGTGATCAAGTTAAGTGGAAATGAAGAGAACGGTGTCAATGTTCAAGGTTTCAAATAGATTGGTAGACGACCAAAAAGCGTAAAAATTTAATATGGGATTTTCTTTTTCCTAAACTGGTCCGGTTATTCATTCATTCAACTGCCACACTGCCACCTATATAAGGGCGGTATCTTGGTTCTGTCATACACAACAAGCAGATCCTTGAACATCTTAGAAGCAAGGAGACTACTTTCTTGACCAGTTCTAATCCGACTTACTTTAACTTATTCCTTCTTAAGCAGTCTATGAATAATGAAAGGGAAAGGCCAGTTTAAGCTCTAGAAAGTGCAGGGGGTAAATATGGATGTGGAGGTAGGAAATATCCTTGATGGGAAATTGTGAATGTTATGCTCAAGCTGTCAAGCAAGCCATGTTGGCTTGACTTGAGACTTGAAAGAAGCTATCCTACTTGGATTATTGGATATATATCACTCCAAGTCCAAGATTCACAACCTAAAGGATTGCGATATTACATGTCTAATCTTCTGGGATGACTTGTAAGTTGGGATATTTTGGAGGATCTAACCTCTGTTCAAGTGTGGTTGAGACATGCTGTGAGGTTGGTCTGAGGAATAGATCCGAACTCGAGGTGACCAGAAAGTAGAAAATAGGCAGTTCCCTTTCTTTTCTGGTCTTGTCTGTGAAAACAAAAAACAGTTGCCATATCACCAAAGTTATCAAAATTGAATTGTTTTCTTTTTTTTACGCCAAATTGAATTGTTTTTGGTGATGCAACATTGTTTTTGTTTTCATGAACAAAACCGTACACCTAAAATCATGAAAAGGTCTCGGTTCCTGCCCGGGAGGACATGTCTCCGACTCCCACCACATGCATTTTCAGCAGAAATTTTATGGTTCAGCATAAAATTTTCATTTTGCAATAATTACCTCCTTGGAGCTTCATCTGCGACAAAGGCCTGCTGAATTTTCACTTTGCAATAAATAGCCCCTTCGTTAGAGTTCTGTCAGTTAACCTTGAAAAATATTTTCATTCAGTTGTTTAAAGTTTTTTTAAATTCTCAAATCACAATTTTCTTATTTGCTTGAATGATTGTTGATTTGGTTAGTTTTCTAAGTATAATATTAAAGTCCTTTTGGTTGCTCTAATAATCCTTGTAGATTTCTAATTAGATTCAATATTCAGATGAAAAGGTAGTGGTTTCTTTTTGATAGATAGAAATTATAAGGTTTTCTTTGATTTTTCTTAGTTTTTGGAGAAAGGAATGGATAAGAAAGACATCAATTTAAATTCAAGTGGATTGCGTTTGCTGGATTTTTGAACCTTATATTACATATTATATATATATATATATATATATATATATATATATGATAATTATATAATTTATTTATATATATAAAATTTTGTTTTCAATTTTATTTATTATTATATATAAACAATTGTATATATCAAAATTTATACAAAATAAAGATTTAAACATTATTTTCAGTTTTTTAAATAAACCTCTCATAATTTGGTTCAATCCACAGACCGGCTTAACTTAAGGCTCAGCCCATAAATCAGCCTAGCCTACAGCATAGCAAAGGCCTCAGTGGGTCATACGAGACCAACCCCTAAATTATCTCAGGGAAGAGATTCACCATGCCGGGCCGTGGCCGATTTACACCTAGGCACTATGCATAGACAATCCTGTTGATAATAGTTTCGGTACCGGTGCCGGATGCATGGCTGAATTAACGTGTCATGCAAAGAAAGCCCATTTGACAACACTATGGTTGCATGGCTGGAAGAATTAACCAACGTGTCACACAGAGAAAACCCCCCAATATCAACGCCCAAATTTAATTTTCTTCCCCCACACACATACAAAAGGCGGTACAGATCCGTGAACATATTTGGGAGGCAAGATGCCAGCCAAATTTTCTGCCTCCGTTGGACCGCCACCACCACCACTATATTTATATTGAAAGGAGTATAAATATAAATATATTGAGTGGAAAATCTAGTATTTTGCATTATTTTTTACATATTTGTATTTATAATTTTGGCTTTATAAGAAATAAATACCTCTTTACAAAGCTACAAAATCGTGGAGGGATGTTCCCCTCTAAGAAGAAAACTCATCATAGTAGAACCCATCAGCAAATGGATCTGATCGAATCGGATATAGGCATATCCGAATTTGATTTATTAACATTCGAATCCAAATCAGATCATATTTATTGAATATCTAGCAAAATCCAATCAAATTAGGATTATAATCAGATATTAAATAGTATAAATAAATTAAATTAAAAATAACCAAAAATTATATATTATTAATAAGATGAGCTAAAAATGACTTTAGTAATATATTTTATAGATAAAATGAATTGAAAATTATTTATATAAAACTTGAATATATGACAATTTAGTGAAAATACAACATTAAGGCTAACCTCAATGACAGATCTAATATACTTTTTAAATATATATGATATATATATTTAAATTGAATCAAATCGGATTATATCGCATTGGATAGGGGTATATTCATATTTGATTCAATTATAAATAGATCAAATTCAGAATCGAATAATCGAATACCGTTTGCAACCCTACATATCTACCACCACAAGCTTAGGATATTTACGTATTTGTGGAAGATATAGACATGATTCCGATTGCCTCTTTTCTTGAGAAAATTTATTTAGATGCGTATGTTCAAACAGCTAGCCGGGGTATAGGGCTCTTCCTGCAATATGACATGTTATTTCATCAGCATTGATATAAGGAGTATATTGTGTGAATAACATTTTTCTTTAACCCACCCTTTTAAATTTATTCAAGATAGAGGACCGGAAGGATTGGGTCCACCCATAATGGATTTATATTAGATTGGGTTAGATTCAATCAATATTCAGACTATTTATAAAAAGATAATAATACAAAAGAAAAAATAATTTTCTGGTTTGAAAAATGTCATTTTTATTTAATAGAAATACATAATAATGATTAATTTTCTGGTTCCAAAAACGTCTTTTTTTTTATCTTTGTGATGTTGTAATTCACCTGTGATGGTGTAACCTAAGTAATTAGATGGCATCCCAAGGTGGTAGGTGACGTGGGTTTTAACAACTTCAAAGCCTGTTAGCATCCTTGTCATTGAGAAGCGTGAATTCAAAATCCTGGAAGAACATGCGCTCTTATTTTATAATCCGATGGGCTTGTGTGAAATCCCTGCTCCCGTGATCCCATTGTATTTGCTAGGGTCTCAGTGTCTCACCCCCTTGGGGATTCACATCTACTATGACCATAGCTGTAGCTTTCAGTGTCACACCGATGTTATAGCATGTACCAACCTCACATCGGGAACGTCTCTTATTTATGAGAGATGTTCCCAATACATGGTGGAATGTGATTGTGGGATCGGTGTGAGGAGAGGTTTGTGAGGAATAGATCCCATCTGGCCATCTCAGCTGTAGTTGCCCCGGATCTGCCATAACACTCCTTTGTAGCGCTAATATGAAAGAGATAAGATTTCCTGCACTTGGATGGGTGCATGCAGGGATACACTTTCAATCAAAATTTACTTAAGCACCCCATGCACATGTGTGGAGAAAATTAGAGGGTAATTTTTTCTGCTAGTTTTTCATAATATAATTTTTGAAACAAATAAAAAAGAAAGTGAAAAATAGGCAAATCAAAACCCAGTTCAAATGAAGGAGGAATCTCAACCAAAGACTGGAAAGACGCCATTAACGATTTGCAGGAAACTCTAGAAATTATTTTGTTTCTTCACCATTTCTTCTTCTTTGGATGCCATTAATGCAGACCCTCTCATTCTTGCTTTCCCCTCCCCTCTCTCACACCCCTCGACTCTAGCTCTCAAACCCAACAAGATGGAAGAATTTTTTAAACATTAGACAAATCCCAATCTAAGGCCAGAAGAAATCTACTTTGGGTCATTAAGCTAGTCAAAAATTCCATTTCAAAGGTTCCAGGACTGATCACTGGAATCGGTTGCTTCCAGATCATAAATCATAGAATATCGACAGACTTTTCAAGCTCTATTTATATATTTAAAAAATTAATTTATTGCGCAAATGGTTTTCTCCCCTTATCGAAGCTTAAAAAAGAAAGAGTTTCCTGCAATCGTTAATGGCATTTGTAAGGTTTTTCTTCAATTTTTTTAGTTTCAAAAAATATATGTTAAAACGTACTATTTAGTTTTCTATACATGCTACTGGGGTCCCCACATGTCAACTATGATGTGTTTAATTTTGATTGGAAGTACACCCTTGCACACACCTATCCCAGCGCAAGAAATCTGGTCTCCATATGAAATAAGACCAGATGTATTACCCACAAGACACTAGGGTTCCACGCATCCGGAATATTTCAGTTGTCATTCATGGGGTGAAATTTTCAATGTGTTGCAAACTAGATATAATGTTTTGTGGGTCCATGTGGGTATCCATCACTAAGGGCCTGTTCCTTTGTTATGAAATTTGACATTGGAAAATGTAATAATTACATTAAGAGATATATTGGTATCAATGAATTTTTCTTTCCTCTAAACTCTAAATGCAGTGGAAAACAAAAAATTGCATGGTTGTACTTTAAGAGATAAGAGAAAATGAACAACTAATTTTCTCTTAAAGTTAAAAGATTCTTCCTAAGGGACAAGAGTTATGAAGAAATAAACAGGCCTTAATCCTATTCATTCTTTCATCAAGGGATGGCAAAATATTATTATTGGAGTTCACATCTTTTATGATCACAAGTAAATATTATGCGTGTACAATATTTCAAATAACATTAATATTTTTAATATTTTAAAAAGATAAATAATCAAGGCATGGTGTACATGTTGTGTATATTAGAGATATACACAAATTTTATAGACAAATTTTTTTGTTTTCTATATTTTTATTTGAATTTATTTTTTAAATTTTTATTATATAATTATGACATCCTGACATATTTGACTTGAAAAAAAAAAGCAATCTCATTTTTGGTCAACTATAAGATGTGTCAAAATTTTTTATAAATTTTATGTATTTTTATTTTTTATGTTTTTATCTATTTTTAAATTTTTATTATTTAATTATGACAATATTGGTTAACTCATTTATTCAAACGATGGACCATTTTGGTGCAAGTCAAGTAGATTGGGTTGAATTTAATCTTAACCCAAACCCAACCCTCTGCACTCCTAAGGCTTTAGACCAAAGTCAAGGCTGATTTGTTCAACTTGAGCCCTATTTGCATTGAAAATTAATGCACTTGGATTTGGTTCTGTCAATTAGCCCTATGACAAAATTTGACATAAAATGTATATATATAATTGCATATACATTCATGTATGCAAATAGTTTACTTTTTAATTCTATATGTATTATTAATACAAAATACTTTTATCTATCACACTATTTTTGTTTAATATGATGAACACATAATATTAGAGATGCATCCAAATGCTTTTTTTTTACAAAATCACTATGTTTTTAATAATTTTTGTGTCTCTATCTTTTTTAACATTTTTATTATTTATATTTATTATATCATGGGTTAGCCCATTTGACCCAAAAATGAAACCATTTTCCTATCAATCGAATAAAAATACTTTTATTTAGTAACATAATAAATTTAATAAAATTGGTAGTTCAAATTATGTTTTTCCCTCATAATAAAGGGAGACCAAGTTTAAAAAATAAATGTATTTTAGTCAAAAAATTTCCAAAACCTAGACCTCATTCACATTTTTAAAAGTAGTATAGATAATTGCAATACTCCCGTACAATTCTCTAATAAAAGATGAGAATAACAGTGATGAAAACTAAAAGGAAATTAACTTGACATATTGAACTTATTTACGTATTGCTGAAAATCTATTTTTGGGGTCACTATGGATAATTCACCATTATTTATTCTTTTTTTATTTTGTTTTTGCTTTTATTTATATTTGAGCACTAATGTATGAAATAATGTGGAAATGTATGAAATAATGGCCCATATCAGCCTTCCTAATTTTATATTTTAATTAAAGAGTACCCACCCATCTACTTAGGGGGTTGCAAACTTCAAACTTGACAAAGATTCCCTTCCCTTGTACTTCTGAATTCACCCACTTTGTTGAAGGTTAGGGTTAATGTTGAAATTAAAATTTTCAAATTGCCTATTCAGAATTTTATCGGTTGATAGCAACAATGAAAATTATGAAAACATATTCTTATTCTTGCAGCACATCACTTCCACAAAGGACGTAAGGTCATGTTTGATATGTTGTTCTGAGTCTCATTTTTTAATTCTTGTTTATTTTGGATAAAAATAAGTAACATGAGTGTGTTTGGTTATAAAATTATTGTCATGAATCTCATTCTTTTCAGAATAGAAAATCAGCTCATAACACAAAAATTGAGATAACCTGCAACATGAAAAATAATCATGCCCCATCTTGTTAATTTCGATTTTCATTCTTAAAAGAAATTCTATTCCAACCATCATAAACCACCGATCTAGATCTACAAAATCACTGCCATAAATGTTTATTAATAAACTGCTGTGGAAACTTATGCTGGACATTGACTACTGGTCTTCCACAGTAAGCATTTATGTCGATGATTTTGGAAACCTAGGTCAGTGGTTTATGGCTAACATTTTTTTTTCCTTAAGAATGAAAATGAGTAAGATAGAGCACTTGTCAGTTCTGAAAAGAATTCATTTTTCAGAAAAAGGTATTTAAACTCAACAATACTTTTTCATTCTACTCAATTTTATCCATTCTTATCTAATTTCCAAAAAATAAATAAAAGCAAGAATTTAAACCAAACATGGCCTAAATTGCTAATAGATAGTTTACCAAAAAAAATTGCTAACAGCTGGCCTTGGTTGAGAGGAATATATATGTAAGAGTTAGGGTTTAAAATATATATATATATATATATATATGTTAAAAAGGCAACATAATCTTAGGATCCGTTTCGTTCATAGTCAGAATCGGAGGAATTAAAATGGAAATCCTCAAGAATTGGAATCGGAATGATTCATTCTCATAATCTGTTTGGTTCAAACAAGAATGAGAATGGGAATTAAAATCAATAGGAATGGAATTCATTCCCAAAAGAGGGGCACGGAATGGTCATACCCTCAAATGGGGGAATGCTATTCCAATAAGATTGAGAATGAAATTGTAATTCCCTCCAACTAAACAGTTAGAATCGGAATAGCATATTGGTTGTAGGCAAAAGAAAAAATAAATAAATAAAACCGCACATGACAGTCACATGGAAATATTCCATGTGGCAACCCCCGGCACATGACAGTATGAGATAGGAGTCTTTTCTCAAGGAAAAAGAAGTTTGAGTGTGCACGCGTAACAAGTCCGCCAAGTAATTTTATCCCAAAAATAATAAACTATTAATTTTTGATATGTATTCACCTTATTTTTAAGATGACACACATCAAACAACATTAACGGGAAGAAAAAAAAAAACATGGAAAGTTGGAGTAAGAGCCCGTTATCGTTACTCGTTAGTGGTAAAGGGCTTGCCTGGAGCCCCAGTACTATTCCAGTATTCCTCCTCCGGTAACTCCTCCTACCTCCTTGTTACGACCAGAATGATATCTGCGCACAACTGATGGCACAACGCTGCTGTCTCAATTCTCAATTCTCAGCTCTAACTTTTCCTTCACAAACGCTATCACAGCACGGCTCTCCCAGATCGCCGTTGTGTCCGTTCCATTCCGTACCAGCGGCGGGAACAACAACCAAACGGCGGTAGCCACCACGAACCCAAGGGTCAACGCCCTCGAAATTGCCCGGTGCAACTGCAACCTGCCTTTAACGGCGTTCTTCACAACGGTCTCCAACGCCGTGCATACCCCGTGGAGCAAAAAGAAGCACGTGACTTCGCCGGTGGGAACCGCACGGGTGGCGTAATAGTATATGAGCTCGTGCATCAGGGCCGACACCAAGAAAGCGGCCAGCACCGCCGGCAGTGATGCCCACTTCCTCGCAAAGACACGCTCGGAAAGAGACCGCATAGGGTCGTATACGGTAGGCCGTAAAATGCTGGTGACCATGAGATTCCATCTCCTTCCCCAGAAGTCTTGAAGGGAGGTGGAAAGGTAGGGCTCGTCCGATTGCGGCTCCAGCTCTTGTCCCAGCAAAGCTCGAGCCAGGAAAGCAGCGGGAGCTAGAAGGAATTCTAGCAGAAGAAAAACATGACAGCAATAAAGGGTTATGACCAAGTTACGATGCAGATATTGCTTGTAGTCGTAGATGCGGAGTAAGATTGCATAGAGCAAGGCTTTTATAGAGAGAAATTTTAGAGGTGATTTGGTACCACTTTTGCCTTTGGTAAAATGAGGAGGAGATGGGTTTGATTTGCAATATTTGAGATTTAAATTATTTGTAGGTGATGGGACGTCAACGTCATGTTTGATCTTGATGGGGAGAAAGGCTATGGAGACAAAACTGAGAAATGATTTTGGTGGGTGGGATGCTAAGGGGCCTTGATCAAAAGCGAAGAGGATGAGCTTGAAGTTAGCTAACCAGGTAATGAGGAAGCATGAACCTGCTGTGAGATGAACGCTGGATAGAAGAGACGGGAGGAGGGTAAAAATACACAAGATTGGTACAAGGAAGAGGAGTCTGAGCTTTCCTTTGGGGATCTTTGACACAATGAAATGGCAATAGGATAGAGATGCAAGAACTGATAGGCATACCTTGATCAACCCCTTTAGCTCTCCATCCATCTTCCCTCTCTCTCTCTCTCTCTCTCTCTGCAGTGTGCTAGCGTTATTACTTTGCCTTCTAGCTTAATTGTCTAGTACTACTCTTTCTTTATGCTTTTCTTCTGACCCCATTACAGTCACACAGATGCACCTTAAACTACAAATTAAAACAGGAAGAGTGGACATTGAAAGTGTTTCAGATTCGGGCATTCCTACGCCACAAAGTGGAATTTCGAAAGAGTTCAGATTCACACTTGCTGAAATGACTCTGACCTCCTCTGTCGAGTGTTGTAATGGAGTACAAAAACCATACCCACAATACAACTGTCACTGAGGCCCCACCTAATAACAGTAAGCATTTAGACGGTTGAGAGCCTTCCACACAAATGCTCCTAGAAACCTCGCTCTTATATTTACTATAAATAATAATGGAAATGCACACCACCCAAGCAGAGCAGTGGGGATTTCCGTTTGCATCTTTTTCATCAGATCATGACACATGAGGTAAGCAAAATAGGAACCACCGTCACCAGAGAGACTACACGTGGTTTTTTGCTTATTAATTTGCTATACCTGAATTGAAAGTAGAGCATCGTGAGGAAAAAGAAATGGGTAAAATACAAAAACCTTCTTTGAAGTTTTTGATAATTATAAAAACCTCCCCTCAATTTTAAAAATAAAATTGATAAAAACCTCCTTCTCTGACGGAAAACATTTAGCTATGCATTAATATTTTTCAAATACCCCATTTTACCCTTTTTGTATAATGAGTACTGAAATAACTAACCGATGAAGAACGGTGGCGGAGGGTTTCTTCTTGTGTCTGTAGGAAAGAAGAGTCATAAGCTTAGCGCCAAAGGTCTAGGGTTTTGCATGGGCTGAGGTGTTGGGATTGTTAACGGAGAAAAAGGATTCTACCGATCCGCCTATTCAGCTTGATCTTCTCCCTCCTTCTCTTGTACTTTGTAATCCGTCTTCTTCTTCACAGCTATTGTTAAACAGTGTATGTCTTTAGCTCCAATCAAATTCATGTACATTATGATATTTATTGTAAATGAATAAAATACATATTTGATTCATATTATAATGGTGTATTTCTATGTAATACCCTTAAATTTGACACTTATGAGACTCGTGTTAGTTTAGAATGTTTACAGCCATTAGATAAGTCTAGGGAGATTTATCCTGCTAAGGCTGATATTGATGTACCACCAAGTGTTGGAGTGGTTTGTCTCAACTGTCAAGGTGAGACATGAGATACATGCAGTGTAGATTTATTTGAAACCCTTAACCGGACCAGATTTTCAATATTTCCCTGGACCTCAGTGATTAGTGGGCAAAACTGAAAAGTTACACCTGACCCCTAGACTCGATTATGATACTGCACTACGTGTCGGATTGGACTATCTTTGATATGCCAATCAGTGAAATCCTTAGCGGGGGTCAAAACCTGAGTATGTTGGGACAGTCCAAGAATTCATCTGAGTGGGTGATCATAATGACATGATCAGCCTCTTTGTCGGATAAAGGTAATGATCGAAGATACACTCTCTCTGATGGAAACCAAGACTATCTTTGATATGCCAATCAGTGAAATCCTTAGCGGGGGTCAAAACCTGGGTATGTTGGGACAGTCCGAGAATTCATCTGAGTGGGTGATCATAATGACAGGATCAGCCCCTTTGTCGGACAAAGGTAATGATCGGAGATGCACTCTCTCTGATGGAAACCAAGACTGCTGGCAGCCGATTTCAATCGTTGAAATTTGTTTTGCAAAATATATTTATATAAAGATATACATATATATTACGGTTTCAAAATGGTTGCAAAAATGTTTTAATTCCTGGGATCTATATGAGTAGAGAGTGCAACACTATTCCTTGCAGCCAAGGGAGAGGTCCTCTTTTGTCGGGCAGTGTTTGATCATTATGTGTGAGAGGTTAAGTGTAAGACCATTGAAGGTAATACCTGATGGGCTAATCTTGCATCTGCCCACAGTCCCTAGGTTTTTATAAGGTAGCTTGGCCTAGGGACCACTTAGTGTAAGTATTGGGCCCATTAGGAGCCCATATGATGGGCTTCAAGGGGTTCACTCTCTTTTTAATGAATTCGACTAGGCCTTGTAACAGAGGCTAGGCTGAACCCATGTGACTGATGTGTAGATCAATGTTTGGGTCCTACGCTATACAAAGAATCCCAACTGGGTAGCAGTTTGGAAGGTTAATAAGCACATAGACTTATTGGGCCTAAAACCCATTTCGAACTTGTTTAGTTAGACTAATTAAAGAGAGGAGTGGATCTGGGATTGGATCAGCAGATAGGATAGGGTCTTACCCTATCCACTCAGACAGTTCAGATATGAATTTGGATATGGAAACTTCCTAATTAGATTAGAAGAGAGTTGATCTAATCTGCAAATATGATAAGGACTTATCCTTATCACTTAAAGAGAGTCCAGATTCAAATAAGGATTTGGATTTGAATCAGGAAACTCCTAATGAGATTAGGAGTTGATCCCTTTAAGCCTATAAAAGGAGGGGGCAAGCCATTCAGCCCATCCCAAAATCCCAGAGATTATATCTTAGGTCACACAGAGAGAAGACAACAACAGTGTGATTGCGCCATCTTTTCGCCTACTGCCAGTTCAATCTCCAGTTTTGTAAGAACAATCAAGAATAGTTTTTGATATCAGTCTTTGAAGAAAGGTTGATATGAAGTCGTGCTCACAGCCTCCATCGAATTCTTGCTGAAGGATTCAATTCTTCGGAAGAGCACTGTTGATTCTGCTCCACCCTACACTATGTCATCTTCAGTGGGAGCAGTCTTTGGAGATTTCTTTGGGCGTAAACATATTCATTGGAGGATATTGTTTCTCCATATCAAGTATATCCCTCTCCTACCTTTTGGTTTCAGATCTGGTTCGGTTCTTGGTTCAAGATTGATTTTTGAAAATACAGATTTTCTAAAACAATGAATGTGATTCCCACATGGGAGAGAGAGAAATTTTTGAAATTTCGCCCTACCTTCCTACAGGATTCGGCCATCCATATGATGGATCTCTCATCCCATCAGCAATGCTTTCCATGGCCAACTCAAAATGGTAAAACCCGATGTGTTCAAGCGTCTACCGATATCTCCAATTTTGTTTTGTTATATTTGTTCTATTACGCGTCTTAATGTATTATTTGTCTTGATGGATTTTGGGCTGTCGTAGGTAATTCTGAGCGGGTTCAACGGGTCACCTAGGGACAACGACGAGAGGGTTCGACGTCAATCGGTTGCCCGCGGCAAAGGATGCTAATGATGGGAACGGAGTTTCTTCTCCCAATTGTACTGTTTCTTCGTTTCAGATGGATTTTTCCATTTATAGAGGCGGTAGTGGAGGCAACAAGAGAGATGCAGAAGCTTCAGGAAATGAAGTTGAGGCGGAGAGAGCGTCCTCAAGAGCCAGTGACGAGGAGGAGAACGGCCTAACTAGGAAGAAGTTGAGACTCTCCAAAGAACAATCTACCTTTCTCGAAGAAGGCTCCGAGGAACATAATACTGCTAACCCGATAAGTAGAAATTCCGAGAGAGAGAGAGAGAGAGAGAGAGGGCTGGATTCCTATGTTATTCCTTGCGATGAGCTGTTTGTGCAAAGGCAATCCTGAAGCTTTTCATGTCTGCAACGGTTATAAAGACGCGGAATACATCTCACTTTCTTTGATAGCGAGGAAACTCCATTTGAACACAGTTATCGTCATCGAGCAAGAAGAAGAACTTGACTTGGTGATTGACATCAGCCGCAAACTTGGCGTGCGTCCGATGATCGGTGTATGTGCATCACGAGGAAGAAGATGAACAGTGTCCGTAAAAGGGTAAAATAAGTATTTTGAAAAAAATCATGCCTTTAACGTTTTTGTCATCGACAGGATGCATTTATTGAATTTTTCAAAAATAGAGAAAAAGTTTTTACTTATAGAGAATAAAGAGATTTTTATGATTGTCAGAGGAGGTTTTTGTCTGCGCTGCAATTGCCCTCTTCACAATGACAATGATAGTGGAGACAGTCTCTCAGGTTTTGTCTACCGTTGGAATTACTCTCCTCACAAAAGCAAAAACATGTGATTGTAGTTAGTCATCTTTTTGGTTCTGGGTTCGACCCCTTGAAATCGAAATTAAGGTTTTAAAAATTGAATCAAAAATGAAATCGTTTTGGGCGCCAGATAAAACGATTCAACCTGTGACATTATAAATAAATTAAAAAAACAAAAAATATATATAATAAAAAAATACCATAAAAATTGAATAAAATATAGAAAACACAGAAAAATACAGGGAAAAGAATATCATATGAAAAAACAAAAAATATCTAAATATAAAAATAATAAAATACAGAAAATTCTGAAAGATATAGAAAAATTCCAAAAAAATGCAGAAAAAACAGCAATTACAAAAAAATTCATATATTTTTCCTCCAGTTTGTATGAGGAAAAATTAAGTAATAAAGATATCTAATGTTTGGAGCAGCACTTGGGAGGAAAAATTTGATAGGAAAAAATACTAGTGGTGAAATATATATACTATCAAAAATTAAATTGAAAACAGATAAACAACCAAAAATTAAGCTGAAATAAATATTAAACAACTCAACACTTTTGTCTTAAATCAAATATATACTTTTTTGTATTAATAAAATAAATTGAAATAAAAAAACTACATTAAGTATTTCAAGTTTTCAACACTATTGTCTTTTTGAAAGTAACTACTCTAAGAGATTAAGAGAATGGATTTCAATTCTAACTATCTAGTTTCTAAGAGAATGAATTTCTTCAAAAAAACTACTTTTTGTTCTTGGGCATTCAAACAACTAGCTAAAGAGCAAAAAAGACAAGATTAATCGACACAAAGCATGAAGCATAATATAAATACAAAGTTTAAGGCTTTAAGCTTCAAAAAACACGGTAACATACCAGTTTAAGCTTCAAAGCAATATTAGAAAACAGGGGATGTGATTCTTAGAGGTGTAAAGTGGGTTGTGCGGGCCGGCACGGCATGGCCCGTGGGTGGACCGTGCAAAGTATGGGCTATGTTGTGCTGGCCCGCAGGCCGTCACGAGACGTGTAACCCTCCCTAGTGAAAATTTTGGGGGTCGGCCCAACACGGCCCATGGCCCAAACCCGTGTCGTTTCGTGCTGTGGGGCTGGGCTAGGCCGGGCTAGGCCACAGGACGGGCCTTAGGCCCGAGCCTAACCAGGCTAGATTGATTTTTTTACTTTTTTTGTTTTTTTTTTGAAAATTTTTTATTTCTTTTCTAGGTAAAAGTGTAAAACTAAAATATTTAACTTTCCTTTGAACTTTGGGAACTATTTGAAAAATTAAGAAATGAGAAATCTAAGCTATCTAACACATAAATGAAAAAAAAAATACTTAACCAAATTGAAATAAGAATGATGGAATAACAAATTGGAAGAAAAATAGGAATTTTATTTCATTGAAATTTGAATGATACAAATTACAAATACAATGATTGAATCATTGGATACTTGGATGAATGAAATATGACAATGGAATAAATTAATAAAATATAAAAAATACAATATAGTTACAAATTGAAAATACAAAACTACATTGTTAAAAAATTAAAAAAACATATATCAAATAAATTAAATTAAAAAAATAAAATAATTTGAAAAAATAAAAAATTCTATACAACTAGTCAACTTCATGAATCATGACTTTCATCATCTGCTTTAAGTGAAATATCCGATGTAGTATCATGCCCTCCTTTGTCTTGTAATCTATCTTTTGCATCCTTGAAACAAATGCACAACTCTATGCTTTTATCGTTCATGCAACTTCTCTTGTCGTCCAGCACTTTGGTACCTACACTAAAACAAGACTCCGATGGAATTGTAGACACCAGAGGGGTTAGTAGATCACGTGCCATGGTGGTGAGAACTGGATAATTTTTTGAATGTTCACTCCACCAGGCTAAAATATCTAAATTATTTGTTCCCTCACCTAAATTATAAAATTTTGCTTATAAATAAAAATTAAGTTCAGTAAATGAACTTGTTGTAGAAGTACTAGATTTTTACCTTCTACTTATTAAATAAAAAAGTTTTTCTCTTCTACTACTGGGCTCAAGATCAGAAGTAGAAGATGATGTACAAGTTGTAGGAATATAACCTATACATTTCAAATAACAAATTATTAATTTCTTCTTTTTATTTCCTATTTCTATATTTATATTTTAACAATATGATTCAAGTAAAATATCTAAGCTATCTTTCCTAATCCTAGGGTTTAATATTGTAGCTAAACAATAAAAGGAAGCAATGTTCTCCCAATATTTTTTAATTTTATTTTCCATTATTTCAACAATACATTGAAATTATGGATTATTTCTATATTTTGCAAAACAATCACTAATTACCATTAATTGATAAGGTAAATTACAATTAGTTGGATAATAAATTCCTGATAATTCATTAGTTACATCATAAAAATGTTCTAAGAAATCTCTTATACAGATTGTCATTTCCCAGACTTCCTCAAATATAATATCATTAGGCATTTTTGTGAAGGGTTGAGAGATCCATCACATGGACGCCCAAAGATTGCAGAATAAGGGGCGAATTTCAAAAATTTTTCTCTCCCTTCAACTGGGAATCACATTCCCTATTTAGAAAATCATATTTTCAAGGATAAATCTTGAACCTTTAAACTGAACCAGATCTGAACCAAAAGGAATGGGAGAGAAAGATACCTGATACGGAGAAGCAATATCTCCCAACGAAGGTGTTCATGCCCAAGGAAGGATCCAAAGACTGCTCCCACTGAAGATGGCACAGTGCAGGATGAAGCAGAATCAGCAGTGTTCTTCCCCAAGAACTCTGTCCTTCACAAGAAACAACAGGATGGAACGTGAGCACAGCTTCCCTTTTCAATCCTTTCTCAAAGAACTGATGTCAAGATCCAATCTTGACTTCTCCCACAGCTGGAGATCGAACTGGCAAACAGGGCAGCAAGAGCAGGGAGGCGGCAAGAGAGTATTCGCAGGATGCAGAATTCTCTCTTCTTGATTTCAGCACTAAAAGAGGATCTGATGTGTTTCTTAGTCTCTCTCAAGGCTGCCGCCCCCTCCTTCCTTTTGTTAACTTGAAAAGATTAGCTCCTAATCCCATTAGGAGGTGCTTATCCAAATCATATTTCGATCAGCCTTCTCTTCTAATGATAAGGATAAACCCTTATCTTATCTGCAGATTAGATTAGCTTTATCCTAATCTTATTAGGAGGTTTCTAGATCTGAATCACATTCAGATCTGCACTCTCTGAGTGGATAGGGTTAAGACCCTATCATAACTGCTAATCCATCTCAGAATTCGCCCCTTTAATTAACTAAATTTATAGCCTAGTTCGAAATGGGCTTTAGGCCCATTAAGCTTATGTGCTCACTTAACCTTCCTAACTGCTGCCCAGTTGGGCTTCCTTGTATGGCGTGGGACCCAAGCATTGATCTACACATCAGCCACATGGGTTCGGCCCAGCCTTTGTTACAAAGCCTGGTCGAATACACTGTTAAAGACAGTGCACCCCCTGAAACCCATCAAATGGACTCTATGGGCCCAACACTTACCCTAAGTGGTCCCTGGGCCAAGCCACCATGTAACACCCAGGGACTGTGGGCAGATGCAAGATTAGCCCATAAGGTATTATCCTCAATGGTCTTACACTTAACCTCTCAGCCCATAATGATCTTACACTGCCCGACAAGAGAGGACCTCTCCCTCGGCTGCAATGAACAGTGTTGCACTCTCCACTTATATGGATCCCGGGAATTAAAACCTTTTGCAAACATTTTAGAAACCATAATGTATATACTTTTATATCTCATATAAAATATACTTCGCAAAACAAATTTCAACGGTTGAAATCGGCTGCCAGCAGTCTTGGTTTCCAACAGTGAGAGTGCATCCCCGATCATTACCTTTGTCTGACAAAGGGGATGATCCTGTCACTATGATCACCCACTCAGATGAATTCTCAGATTGTCCCAACATACCCAGGTTTTGACCCCCGCTAAGGATCTCACTGATTGGTACATCAAAGACAGCCCGATCTGACACCTGGTGCAGTATCATAATCGAGTCTAGGGGTCGGGTGTAACTTTCCAGTTTTGCCCATCAATCTCCAAGGTCCAGGGCAATACTGGAAATCTAGTCCAGTTCAAAGATTCAATTAATCCCACACTATATGTGCCTAGGGTCTCACCCCGGTAGCTGAGACAAGCCACCCCAACCGACTTGGTGGCACCACAGTGTCAGCCTTGTCAGGATAGGTCTCCCCAGACCGACCCACTGGCTGTGAACATTCAAAACTAACACGAGTCTCAATAAATGTCCAATTTAAGGGTAATACACAGAAACATACCAAGGGAACATGAATCAAATATGTACTTTTATTCATTTACAATAAACTCATAAAGTACATCAATTTTTATTGAAGCTAAGGGCATACAAAACTGTCTAACATTTTGATCTATAAAAATTAGTAAGAATTTTGTTTATGAGAAATACAACTTTCTAACATAGCTGATGTTGCGCAATTCGGGCACTCTTAGCTGGCAGCTGACTGACTCCTCGCTGGCGGCAAATGATACCTGAGAAGAGACCGGTGAAGGATTCCCGGGGGACTTGCCCGATGGGAATACTCTGATGCTTTAATTAGAACGCTAGAGAAAGTAGTAAAGAGTGTAAAGATGGATAAGAGTGTAGGTCGCACTAGATCACTGAGTTAGCTCGAGAGAAAGTTTGAGATATTGAAGATAAGATATCAGATATTCGAGAGAGAGAGCCCTTCCCTTCGACTAGGGGGCTCTTATATACGAGCAGTCTTGTCAAATCAGGTGTAACCACCATTGGACCTCTGCCGCAGTCGTTATCCACCAAGGTTGTGCAAGTAACCATTGTAGTGTACTACCCAATCGGATGAGTGACATGTCCCGGAAGGATAGACATGCCACCACCTGTCAAGAGACGTAAGCTAGACTTGTCAGGCTAGTAGGGACTGCATCGTTGGTCAGGAGACGTGGCACAATCTGACGGGTACGGCCTTGTCAGATAGAAGCTTCCTGAAAACATCATGTCGCTTAGTAGTGAGCAGCCCTGTAGCAAGCTATCCTATCGCGATCTACCTTGTAGTGAGTTCCTGAGGGTATTGCGAGGTGATTCCTATTGACGTGGCCCTTGAGGCAGGTTTTTCTACCTAAGTATTGGAGCGAGCTAGTTATCCTAGCTTGCGAGTTGGGGTAGACTTGTCTTGGAGTATTCCCTTTTAGTACATCGAGGGTTCTTGAGCTCGTGCTGTAGCGAGCTCACCTTATGACGAGTTGTGGCATAGCGAGCTGTCCTACGGGCTCGTTACTTAGTCATAGTGAGGCTGTTGTGCTGAGTTGTTACTTGTGCTGAATCATGTTCACGTGTCACCGTCTCAAGGGGTCGGGTCAAATCACCCCCCATCAATTGCCCCCCACTCCTCGGGCTAAGGGTGCTACCTTAGCGTGAAGAGTTCATGAAGTGTGATGGGTGGATTTGACCCGAATTTCAAACTTGATTGACTGGTCGAATTAAATGTGCGCACAAAAGTCAGGGGGTCTCTGAACCTTTTGAATGACAAGGAGAACGTGCAGAAGTGACTCTTTGTTCCAGAAGGCATGCAGCCGTCATTACCATAATCATGGGAGACGTGCAGCTAGTCACATTTCAATTTCAGAAGTCGTGTAGTCAGCTTGACTGTGAACCGTCAAATCTATCTCAGTCCGAGCCATCGATTTAAGGGCATGGAGGCTATAAATAGGAAGGCCCCATACCTCACTTTCTTTTACGCTAACTTGCCTTGTCTTTGGATTCTAAGGTCGCATCTTCATCTAGCTGCCCGAGCTCTTTTCCCGTTCACACCGTCTCTTCTTTTCTGGTGAGTCTTATCATCTTGTCAATATGTCTAGATATTCGTACCACGTCTATTCCTGGGACGATAACAAAGATGACGCCTCCTCGAGCTCAAGGAGAGCTTGGGGGCAGGCTTTAGAAGCTCAGGAGGCCTCAGGCAAAACTGCTTCTACCTCTCGGGGCAGGGAGCCCGATAGCTTCGGTCCCTCCTCTATGTCAATGGAGATACTTAGATCTTTAGTTCTTCATTTTAACCTTCCCAGAGATCTCATATATAGTCTCCCTTCTGGTAACTTTCCTTGGAGCATGGTACCAACGAGATAGTGATCTTTCAGGAACAGCTCGAGGCTGGCCTGCGTCTTCCTCTGGCCAATGTCACCATTGACCAGCTTCACCCCAACTCCATTCGAAATGTAGTTGGGACTATTTCTTTGCTTTGTGAGTATTGTCTTCCCCTCAATCTTGACATCCTCTCCACCATCCTCTACATCAAGAATGCTTCTCCCAAAGCGCCTCCAGAGAGGCATTCCTGATTGAATTCTAGTGGTTCCCGGGTGCCAGAACCTGGTTTTTTAAATCCCTTTCTTTGGCAGTTATGCCCTTTTTACTTCTTGTTGAACTCTTCCCGGACTATTTAAGCTCGGTTTTTATTTATGAATTAGTAATGGAATTTTTCTTTTTCTGCTAAGTATGGTGTGCTCTTTATTTTCTGCCGAAGTGATTTCATCACTCGAACTGTTAGAGCTACATACCCGAAGTAGGATTTTTTGGTAGTTGTTACCCGAGCTATCCCTTAATGCTTGAGGTGTTTTTATAGTATACCCTGAAGTAATTACCATGTATGCCCAAACTGTATGTTCGTAGGTTGTTTCTTGTTAGGTTCAATCAATATACTGAGATGAGCTATGCTTCATAGGGTTCAGACCCGAGCTGCCTACGCCTCTGATACTTAATACTTTGCCTTTACCGGTGAAGCGGCTAAGTCTTTCATTGTGCCGAGGTTTTAGTTAGCTCGGTGTTTTAGCCCTTAGGCTGAGGAAGTGACTTATAGTCCACTCTTAGAGTTCGCCCATGCCATGGATGCGACTGAGTCTCATTGCACCGAGGTTGTGTTAGCTTGGCATTTTGGCCCTTAGGCTCTGAGAGTGACTCATGGTCTACTCAGTAGTTCGCCCATGCTATAGAGGCGACTGGGTCTTATCGCGTCGAGGTATTTGTTAGCTCAACATTTTTGGCCCTTAGGCTTTGAGAGTGACTCATGGTCTACTCAGTAGTTACAGGTAATACTGCCTTAAGTTGACAATATTCCATGCCCGAGTTACTAGTTTCCCTTCAAGGGTTTTGAGCTCGTATGTTCCTTCCCCGAGCACTCATTTCACTCGGTAGGGTCCTTCCTAATTCGGTTCGATCATGCCAACGCTGGGCTCATGTACCATAACTTTACGAAGGACCAAATCGCCAATGCGGAGCTTTCGCTTCTTGACCCTGGCATTATAGTATCGAGCTACTCTTTGCTGGTAAGCTGCGGTCCTGATATAGGCAAGGTCCCTTACTTCGTCGAGTAGGTCGAGATTGGTACGTAGCTCGTCTTCATTTGCCTTATCGTCATATGCTTTCAGTCATAGCGAGGGAACCTCGATCTCAGTTGGGATGACTGCTTCAGTGTTGTAGGTGAGGTGGAAGGGGGTCTCTCCTGTGGTGGTCTCCTCTGTGGTTCGGTAAGCCAATAGAACACTGGGTAGCTCGTCTGCCCATAGTCCTTTAGCTCGGTCTAACCATGCCTTCAATCCACAGAGGATAGCTCTGTTCGTGACTTCTACTTGAGGGTGTGCAACTAAAGTGAAGTTCTGCCGGATCCCCATGTCTTGGCACCAGTTCTAGAATTTAATGTCCTCAAACTGCTTACCGTTATCAGAAATCAGTACCCGAGGTAACTCGAAGCGGCACACTATATTCTTCCAAAAGAAGTTCTATATGTTTCGAGTTGTGATCGCCACAAGAGGTTCAACTTCTACCCACTTGGTGAAATAATCCACTGCTACCACTAGGAACTTCCTCTGGCCTATCGCTAGTGGAAACGGTTCGAGTATATCGATGCCCCATTGTGCGAAAGGCCACGAGCTGGTGAGATACTTGAGGTCGGCAGCGGGCTGATGGTGGATATTGGCATGCTTCTGGCACTTGCCACACATTCTGACGAGCTCAATAGCATCTGCTTTCATTGTTGGCTAGTAGTACCCCTGTCGTAGCGTTTTTTGGGCGAGGGCCCTGCCCCCCAAGTGTCCGCCACATAGGCCCTCATGAGTGTCACGGAGCACGAGCTCGGCTTCGGAAGATCGCAACCAGCGCAGGTAGAGGAGCATGTAGGATCTTCGGTACAGCCATTCGTCTATCATGACGTATTTGGTCGCCTAACACTTTACCCATTTGGTGGCATTGCGGTCTGTAGGGAGGGCCCCGTGTAGCAGGAAGCTTTCAAGCGGATCGATCCAGCTCAGCTCTGCTTGAACGACAGGAGCGACCTCCTTTGCCCCCTCGAGAATGCTAGGCTGAGGCTGGTTCTCTATGTACACGATTGTCATGGTATTATCATTGGTGCTGGCTAACCGAGACAGGGCGTCGGCCTCAGTGTTCTCCAACCTCAGGATTTGCCTGATGAAGTGTGACTGGAAGTTAAGTAGAGCCTCTCTTACTTTGGCTAAGTAGGCAATCATAGTTGGTTCACGAGCTTCGTATCTGCTTGTGACTTGATTAACCACGAGCTGCGAATTGTTGCAAATGACGATATGCTTGGCTTTCACTTCTTTGGCCAAAGCCAACCCAACTATCAACGCTTCATACTCCGCTTCATTGTTGGATGTCGTGAACTCGAAGAGTAGTGCGTACTCCAACTTTGTGCCACTTGGGTCGTACAGAATGATTCCGGCTATGCTGCCCTGTTGATTCGAGGAGCCATCTACGTGAAGGATCTAGTGCTCCTCATCCCAGTTCATGCTTGGCCTCACTAGGAGAGATGCCGCACTAGCTGCTACCTCACGGTGCTCAGACTCAACTGGCCTAGGAGCTTCGAGCTCGCCCGAATTGTGGGCCTCGTGCTCAACTGGCCTGGGGACTTCGGAGCTGAAAGTGCATTCCGCGACGAAGTCTGCTAAGGCTTGGACCTTGATAGCAATTTGCGGCTTGTATTGGAGGTCGTACTCGTTGAGCTCAACGGCCCACTTCGTTAGTCGACTAGAGACCTCAGGTTTGAGCAGAACTTGCCTTAGAGGTTTGTTGGTGAGGATGACAACAGTATGAGCTTAGAAGTATGGGCAGAGCTTTCGGGATGCAATAACCAGTGCATAGGCCAGCTTCTCTATCTCCGGATATCTCGTCTCTACTCCCTGCAACACTTTACTAACATAGTAGATAGGTTGTTGGACCTGATCTACCTCTTTTATTAGTACCGAGTAGATCACTTCATCACTTGCTGAGAGGTACAACTCTAAAACATTGCCCTGCTCGGCTGGGTTAAAACCAGTATGCTAGCGAGGTACCTTTTGAGCTCGTCAAACGCGACCTGACAATCTTGGGTGCATTCAAACCCTTTGCTCTTAATTTCTTTAAAGAAAGGTAGGCAACAGTCTGCCGACTTGGACATGAAGCGGCTCAAAGCAGCTATTCGGCTATTCAGCTTCTGAACCTCCTTCACTTTTCAAGGTGGTCTCATGTCTAGGATGGCCTTTACTTTGTCTGAGTTAGTCTCAATGCCGCGCCGGTTAACAATGTACCCCTGGAACTTACCCGAGGTGATTCCAAAGGCACACTTATTCAGATTCAACTCCATGTTAAGACTACACAGAATTTCAAAAACTGAATGCAAGTCTTGTATTAATTCATGCAAAAATTGGGTTTTGACAACCATGTCGTCTACATAGCACTCTATTTTTCGGCCAATCAATGGCTCAAACAACTTATTTACAAGTCTTTGAAAGGTTGCCCCGACATTTTTTAACCCAAAGGGCATGACCTTGTAGCAGTACAGGCCAAGCTTGGTTATGAAGGTAGTCTTTTCTTCATCAGTCGGGTCCATCCTGATCTGGTTGTAACCTGAATAGGCGTCTAGAAAGCCCAGCAACTCGTGCCCCAAGGTCGCATCCACCAAACAGTCGATCTTGGGGAGTGGGAAGCAATCCTTTGGGAAAGCTTGGTTCAAGTCGGTGTAGTCAATGCACATGTGCCATTTACCGTTAGCCTTTTTTACCAGAATGGGGTTGGCCACCCAACTCGGGTAATGGACTTCCCTGATAAAATCGGTAGCTAGGAGCTTCCCGACCTCCTCATTGACTGCCCTCCATCGCTCTGGGGCTATGTTGCATTTCTTTTGTCTAACGGGCCTGACTACATGATCAGTATTAAGCTTATGAGTGATAACGCTAGGGTCTATGCCGGGCATTTCTGCCGCAGACCATGCAAAAACATCTAAATTTTCAAGTAAGAAGCGTACCAATTTGGATCACAGAGGCTCTTCAATGGAAGCGCTGATTTGAAGCATTCAGGTTGGGTCCTCCATCGATGCCAGGATGGAGACGATCTCTTCTGTGGGCGCAACTCGCACCTCGCTCTACTCCGTAGGTTGCTCCAGCTCGAGGTCATCGGCCACCTTGGATTTCCCTTTAAGGGCAGCGATGTAGCATTTGCGAGACTCAAGCTGGTCATCTCACACTATCCCGATTTTGAAGTTCGTGGGGAACTTCCTGGCCAAGTAGTAGGTGGATACCACAACTCATAAGGCATGGGTGATTGGCCGACCTACTATGGCATTATATGGGGAGGGGGTTGCAACCACTAAGAAATCATGGTTGAGCCTCACTATGCTAGGCCAAGTGTCGACTTCCACAAGTACTGTGATCCTTCCCAGGGGCTGGACTTCCTCTCCACTGAAGCCTACCAGGGGAGTAGTATTCACGGGCTTCAGGTCGCTCTCTTGGAGCTGAAGTTGGTCAAAGGCTGCTTTGAAGAGGATGTCTGCTAAGCTGCCTGAGTCGACGAGGACGTGCTTGACTTCAAAGTCATTGATCTTCATCTTTATGATGAGCACGTCATCATGGGGGTAGTGAACCCCGCGCGCATCATCTTCTGTGAAGAAGATTGGGTCTTCAATCCTTGGCCGCTTTGGGGGGTTCTGTTCCTCCCTGGCAGCCTCGCGAGCTGATGTCCGAGCTGCGGCTGAGGTGTGGCCTACTACAATCAATCCTCAGACTATCATGTGGATGGTCCCCCGAATTGGTCTCTCTTCGGGGAGCTAGTTTTGCCTGCCTACTGGACTCGGGAGCATCTCTACTCTGCTCCCCTTGCCGACCTACTTTATTAGTACTATTATTATTTTGTACAAAATTTCTCAAATATTCGCGACGGATTAGCTCCTCTATCTCATCGCGGAGGTTTTTACAATTCTCGGTGCTGTGATCGTGATCTTTATGAAAAGTACAATACAAATTTTTATTTCTAACATTAGGGTCTGCCTTCAGCCGAGGTGGCCACTTAACATATGGGGCATCCTTGATCACCATGAGGATCTCGGCCCGCTTCACGTTGAGGGGCGTGTAGTCCCTTTCTGCTGCTGGAGCTCGAAAAGGCAGATTTGGCTTTGCCCCGCAAGCTTGGTCCTTCTTCTTCTTGCTATCGCCCTGAGGCAAGGAAGGAAACTGCTACTGGTACTGGTACTGTGATACCTGATGCAACACTTGTTGTTGGTAGAGTTGGAACTACTGGAATTACTGCATTTGAGCTTGCATGGCTCGCATGCACAGCACTAAGTCTTCCAACTGATTCTGGTTGGTCACTAGGGGCACAACTGAAGGTTCAGCAAAGGTTGCTCCAACTGTGGAGGGGAGTGGAGTGTCTACGGGTGCCACTGTGAGAGGCACGTTTAGGCTGGGGATCCCATCCACAGAGAGGGGAACGATGAACTATCCGATACAGACAGTGGGAAGCTGGGGTTGCTCTCCAGAAGCATTCTGGTTGGCACCATGCCCGGCGTTGCTGGAGGAGGCCATGAATACTAAGTTCTCGAAAGGAAAATGTAGAAACTTAAAGGAAGGCTTTTTTGAAGCGTTTCCCACAGATGGCACCAAATGATGTTGTGCAATCCGGGCACTCCTAGCTGGCAGCTAACTGACTCCTCGTTGGTGGCAGACGGTACCTGAGAAGAGAGCGGTGAAGGATTCCCGAGGACTTGCCCGGTGGGAATACTCCGATGCTTAAGTTAGAACGCTGGAGAAAGTAGTAAAGAGTATAAAGAAGGCTAAGAGTGTAGGTCGCGCTAGATCACTGAGTTAGCTTGAGAGAAAGTTTGAGATATTCAAGATAAGATATCAGATACTCAGAGAGAGAGAGAGAGAGAGAGGCTAGATCACTGAGTTAGCTTGAGAGAAAGTTTGAGATATTCAAGATAAGATATCAGATACTCGAGAGAGAGAGAGAGAGAGAGAGAGAGAGAGAGAGAGAGCCCTTCCCTTTGATTAGGGGGCTCTTATATATGAGCATTCTTGTCAAGTCGGGTGTAACCGCCACTGGACCTCTGTCGCAGCCGTTATCCGCCAGGGCTGCGTAGCTAACCATTGTAGTGTACTACCCAATCGAATGAGTGACACGTCCCGGAAGGACAGACACACCACCACTTGTCAAGAGACGTGGGCGTAGACTTGTTAGGCTGGCAGGGATTGTGTCGTCGGTCAGGAGACGTGGTGCAGTCTGACGAGTACGGTCTTGTCAGATAGAAGCTTCTTGAAAGCATCACATCGCTTAGTAACGAGCTATCCTATCGCGAGCTACCTTATAGCAAGCTCCTGAGGGTATTGTGAGGTGATTCCTCTTGAAGTGGCCCTTGAGGCAGTTTTTTTTGCCTAAGTATTGGAGTGAGCTGTTTATCCTAACTCGCGAGTTGGGGTAGACTTGTCTTGGAGTATTCCCTTTTAGTACATCGGGTGTTTTTGAGCTCGCGTTGTAGCAAGCTCACCCTATGACGAGTTGTGGCGTAGCGAGATGTCCTGTAGGCTCGTTACTTAGTTGCGGTGAGGCCGTTGTGCTGAGCTGTTACTTGTGCTAAGTCATATCCACATGTCGCCATCTCAAGGGGTCGGGTCAAATCACCCTCCATCAATAGCATAAGTGGAATTCCACCTATGTTTTACATCTAATATAAAATGTTTATATTTTAAACCATAATTTTGACATAAATATTTAAATTCTTGTTTTCTTGCCCCTAAACTTTTAATATATATAATACAATTTCTAATTTAGAAATATGAGTAGAAATAATAATATTCAAGGCATCTTGAATATATAAGTTTAAGATGTGACATGCACATCTTATATGAAATAATTTACCATTTAAACATGGTTTTAATTGAGATTTTAAAATATGTATCACAGAATCATTATTGCTGGCATTATCAAAACTAATAGAAAATAATTTATTTTCTATTTCATAGGCATGCAAAGTATTTAAAATACTTGCAACAATAGTTGGGCTAGTATGTGGCTGTTCAAACCTATTAAACCTTAAAATTCTTTTATTTAACAGTCAATTTTCATCAATGAAATGAACAGTACACAAATATAACTTATATTGAATTTAGATGTCCAAACATCAGAAGTAATTACAACTTTAGAATTAAAATTTGATAACAAAGAAATTAAATTTTGCTTATATGAATAAAAAATTTTTAAAGCATCCAATCTAATAGTATTCCTACAAACGTTTTTATATTGTGGGTTTACCAAATTACGCAACTATTTTTCAAGCTTTAGATCTTCAACAAATATAAATGGTTGTTCTACATGTACAATATACTTAGCTAATTCTTGTCTCATTTTTTCTTGTGAATATTTAAATGTACCAAAACTACTCCCCCTCCCAATTTGTGTTTGTGTTGTTTCTCTCCCTTCATCCTCTTCCTTCTCATGTGTGAGCAAATGTTTACTCAAATGGCCCGTACCACCCTTGCTACAATAAATAAAGTATTTTCTACATTTTTTACAAACTATCATTTTTCCCTTCTCCTTAATATCCTCTACTTCGAAAACTTTCCAAACCGGACTACTCAACTTAGAGGCCCTCCTTTTTTCCCTAATATCAGTACCAGGGGTGAAAGTTCCACTTCCATCAATATCAACCGCACCAGTGCTAACACTATCATGATACAATTGAATATCATCAATGGTGAACATGTTGGGGAATCAGTTTTTGGAAGAGCCAACCACTTTTCTCAATTCTAAAAAGATAAAAATTAATTTAATTGGACTTACTCGGATTACCGGTTCAAAATCCCAACTTGATTTCAACGATTGAAGCCTTTCAACATCCAAGCCTCCAAAATTGAGATACTTGAGCTGGTAAAGCAAGCCTTCTTCTTGTTAAAAGTTGAAACTTCAATAAAGTTGAAACTTGAGAATTGGAGAATGGAGAATCAGACAATTAGCCAATCAAAATTATTCATATTGTAGAGAATTGAGAATGTATGAGTATGAGAGAGAAAGAGAGAAGAGATTAAGATAATTGTTGAATTGGTGTGATGAGAATGGTGGAGGATAGGGCTATTTATAGGAATTGAACATAATTCAATTGCCCAAAATACCCTAAAAACTAGTTGTTATTTAGTTGTTGGGAGGGGTATTTTGGTTATTGTAAAGTTACTTATAATTTTACCCAAAAAGCTTCATAAACTAGTTGTTATACAGTTGTTAGGGGGCATTTATGTCATTTTTTCTTCCCCATAAGCAAAATACATAAATACCCCCCTAATATGGTTGTTTATAGTTGTTGGGGTATTTATGTAAAAAATCCCCCAAAAAGCTTAAATTAGCCATTTTGGGGGGGGGGGGGCAATGGCTAGTTTTTGGATGGGCCGCACTCAGCCCACTACGAGCTCCGTGGGCCGCGAGTTGTGTGTGCTGTGCCATGCCGGCCCATGGACCTCGAACCCCTGGCCCAACACGGCACAGACAATCATGCTGGGCCTGGCATGACCTGTGGATTGTCGTGCCAGTCCAATTTCACGGCCCGGCCCATTTACACCTCTAGTGATTCTACAGTGGTTCTCAACTCCAACGGAGTGGTTGCCGGCGCAAATGTTGGTTCTTGACGCAAGAAATTGTAGTATTGCAAAAAAGAAAAAAGGGGAATGAGTTAATGGCTTAATGCGTAGAAATTATTATCAAATCAAAGGAAAACGAAAAAAAAAACACAATCACGTGCAAGTTTTTTACCTTATAATCGTCGTTGTACTCCTTCCAAAGTGGTCTCCAACAGTCGTAGCTAAAATTGGTCGCCGGAGGTTGGATGTCCACAGTGGTCACCGTTTGTTGGCTGGCACTGCAAATCTTGGTCACCGGTAGGTGGTTGTTTGGACTTTAGGATAGTAGGTGTCGGTGTGCTGCTATTGTCTTCTTCGGTGAAGATGTTGGGTCTTAGCAAAACAAAACCCTACAAGGAGGACTGGAGGAGTCATTGAATGTTTAGTTGGGATATGTTTGTCGTTATATTTTCTTTTTTATTTTAAAATGAAATAATAAATCAAAATAAATATAAATGTTGAACTGCTAATCATTGCCCAGGTTTTCGGTCCGAGGTAAAATCGGAACTGTTCGAGTGATTGGTTTCCGGTCCGAATGATTAGACCGTCCGGGTCAGCAACGGTTCAAAAAAGTTGATCAAAATCAATTTGAACAGATTAGGATAAGACATTGAACTGGATCAGATTTAATAATATGAAATAGTTATTAGGTCGGACTGGGCCTAATCCATCTCTATGGATTTATATTGGATTGGGTCGGATTAAATCGATCTCCAATTTATTGACAAAAAAGTAAGAATACAGGTTAGATTTAAGTTAGAACTAATCTAAATTAAAATCAATTTGGACAAACTGGACGATCCATTGAATTAGATCAATTCAAAATGATGTAAAATATTCATTAGACTGAATTATACCTAGTCCATTTGTAATGAATCCCTACTTTTCATTAACAAATTTAATCAACCTTATGCATAGTAATTGGAGAAGCAGCGTAGGTGTGGCAACGAGCTGAGCTTTTTACGAGCTGCTTGAGCACAGCATAGTTCGGTTTCAACCGAGTTTGAGGCTCGATTCTTAAATGAGCCATGCTCGAGCATACTAGAGCTTGGCTCGTGAGGCTCGCAAACCGACTCGAATATATATATATATAATATATATATATATATTTAATATATATATATATATATAATATAATAATATATATAATAAAATTATAGAAAATAATATATATAGATATATAATAATAAAATTATTATAATTCTTAATTTTTAAATATCAAATAAAAAAATTTTTATATATAATTTCTTATTTTTATAAAATATTTTTTCTCAAAATCGAGCTCAAGCCAAGTAAAGTTTGAGCTTATGAATTTTTTACTCGAGCTGAGCTCGAGCTCAAGGTTCTGGCTCGAACCAAGCTCGAGCCTTGTAGAATAGTCTTGAGCCGAGCTCGAGCCTAGTACTATTCAGCTTGGCTCAGCTCAAATCCACCCCTAGAAGCAGGGTTCAATTGTTGCCTGTTGCTCATGGGTTTTTTAAACTATATATAATGTGTTTCTGACTTCAGTTATGAATTGCAACAATTGACAATTGTGAAGGTGTCGTTGGACTGCTGTTGTTCTTAATATTTTTGACAAAGCCGTTGATTATCATTATATTACCGAAAAGTCTGAAAATACATTAGATTAAGGGTGAGCATTTGATTTATTCGGTTAAAAATCGAATTCAATAAATCAAAATTTTGAAAATTAAACTGAAAAAAATTAAAAAGGAAAACTGAAACCGAAACTAAATTTTTGAAAAACCAAAATTTTCAGTTTGGTTTTCGATTAAAACTGAATTTTAATAATATATACTATATTATATATATTATAACATATAATATATATTATATATTATAAATCAAATTTCATTATATTAATATATAAATATATAATAATATATTATATATTATATATTGTGTATTATATATTATATATTACATATTATATACCAAAGTTCGATTTATTAGACTAACGAATTTATAATTTTAAAGTCAAAACTGAACTAAAATAGTCATCGAATTAACCAAAAACTAAAAAATCAAACCGAAACCAAAATTTTCAGTTTTAAGCGAATAATGCTCACCCAACATTAGAATTTCTTGTCTCTGAGACCTGCAGGCTCATCATTCCCGTCCCGTATTATTTCCACACCCCATGAATATAAATATTCCACCAACTCTCCTGAATAAACGATCGATGTAACATTGTAGCCATTTTATTTTCATTTTTTTCCCAGATCACATTGCTTCGCAATCCCCTTCGCTCAGGATTTTGTGTTTTTTTAATTAAAAAAATATAATAAAAGAATCAAATCAAACATAGGGCTACGTAAACTCATCTACAACCAATTCAGTTTTTTAATAAATCACTCCTCTTGGGACATGCATGGTCATCTTTATTAATTAAAATTGGTGCATCCGTGCATGCATGACACAAGTCTCTTCTCTGCTTTGGATTGACATAAATGAACGGTCAATTTACATTTTTTTTTTATTTATGTTCAATATAAATACACATTTGTATTTACACTCTTCCCAAATGGAGCTAGCCTAATACAATTTCATTCAAGTGGCTCAAAAATAGTGCCTCGCACAATGGAAGACTGAAGAAAACTAGGAAGTACACACACCAAGTCTGAGGTCTAGGCAGGCCAATGTGCAAGATAAATACCATTTTTCTTGTCAAATGGCATTTTAAACCTCGTTGTAGGAGGTATATATATAGGCTGCGTTTGAAAATGATGCAAATAGAGTGTAAATTCCGGTTCAAGAAAAATTTACATTCTGGTTCACTTTTGTATGTGTTTGACAACATTACATTTATATATTAAGAATGATAGAAAACACATTTCCCAATGCATATTTACATTAATAATAAGATGTAAAAGTACATCAATAAAAAAGTAGTGTTTTTATTGTTCAATCCACTCCCAAAAATCTTAGGTCTACCTTAGGTCTGCAATTCAATTCAGAATTCTGAGATGGAGTGCAGTCAATTTATCCCAAAGAAATAAATTTGGATTCAAGTGGGTTTTTGATAAAAGAAATGACATGCTTTATTAAAATTCATGTTTGCATTATAATGTTATAATTTAACGACTATGTATGAACCATTAATCTTGATAACACATCTTTTTCTATAGACATATGTGGAGAATTCTTATCTTATCTTGCCGATTCTTGATCATGCATCTGATTCCGGTTCTTACGTATTCTCTGTGTCTATGTAACATTTATTGATTTGATTCCCATCCCACTACCTACCTGTCAAGTATCAAGTAAAGGCAAATATATATATATATATATATATATATATAAACCCTCAAAAAAGCAAGTTTGTTGGGATGGGATCCAAATGAATGTCTCGTAACAAAGTTTTTTTTTTTTTGCAGTAAGGTGGCAGTGTGAATCATGTGGTATGATCGGAAGTTCAAACAGTCCACGCATTCCATCAATGTTATGGCTAGAGCTCATTGCTTATCTGCCTTACATGGGAAAATGTTTCCAATGTGGGGCAGCAATGGGCTCTTGGGACAGTGTTGGGAGCGTTTTACTAATAGCAGATCCCGAATAAGGAGTTTAAATCTGCTATTAACAAAATGCTCACAACAATGTTCCAGTTCCAAGAGGAAACAGTAACCACACATTGGAAACATCCTCGTCATTCATGAGAAGATATTGGTAGCAGATCCCTACCCAATTATTGAATTCCTCTTCAATTCTCACTGCATTTTTTATATAATTATTGAGAAAAAAGGAGTGAATTTTGAAAATTTAAAAAGAATAACAAAGAGAATTTGATTTATTTTTCTCTTGATAGTGATGGCATCTTGAGGTAATAATGCATAGAGATGAGCGAGGTTGACCACTTTTCGTTTAAACCCATTTGACAAATAATAGCTATCATATTTTCACAAAATCCGTTATGAGAGGCTAATTAGTTATGCATGATAAATAGATTTTCCACCCACACCTACCCACATAACATTGCAGAGATATATGAGAACATCTCATCCTCTTATATATTATTATGTACAGGGAGATATTTCCAATGCATTTAGGTAGTGTTTTGTGGGTAGGAGATCCTGACTAGGGGTGTCCTAAGAATCGAAAAACCAAAGAAGTCGATCCGAAAAATCCAGTTAACTAAATCAATCGGTTCGGCTTTCGCTTAATCTATACAAAATCGACGGTTAACTAAATCAACCAATTTTTATATATTATATATTTTTGTTTTATTTTAATATGTTTCCGCCCTAGCGGCCCAGCCCCCAACGTCCCTCTCTCTCGGCCCAAGCCCAAAAAAAATGAATATTTTTGTTTTCTATCAAACATTCAAACCCCAAAACCCTCTGGCCTCTTCTAATCTTCTTTCTTCTTGTTTGAACAGCAGCAAGCAGAAATCGTAGCTGTTGCCACCACTCCTCTCCCATCGCCGTCGTCTAGTATGACTATCTATTTATCTTTCTTCTTGTTTCTAAAAGAAAACAAGAACAGATCAACAGACATTCAGTGACTCTGACAGAACCGAACCATTTCTCCTCTCCAATCGTTATTGTCGTCGCTCGTCGACCGGTTCTATTTCTCCCATGTCGTTGTTGTCGTCTGGTTCTCTTTCTCCCCCCATTCTTCTCATTCTCTGAATCTGAATCTTTAGGCTCTGGTTTTCTTCTCCCTTTGCAGGTAAATGATTTTTTTTTTAGTTAAAATAGTTGATATGAAATTTGTTTAAAATATGAATGTCTGAATGAATGATACCTATTTAAGCAAGTAAGCAACTATCTGAATGATATACCTATTTGTTTAAGATATGAATGTCTGAATGATACCGTTCAAATTTGAACGGTACCACTCCAGAAGTTCAAATAGGTCTGCAGGTCAAACCTCTTAAATAATTTGAATACTAATGTTAATGTCTTCTCCCTTACCAACCTCTATTGGAAACCTATTTAAGTCTCATTACTTCTTATGGATATCTTAGTTATAAATGTCAGTGTAAAGAATATATCTAATAAGATTTTAACTCGAGCTAAGATGATAGCAAATTTAATTATGAACTGTGATGTCATCCGCAACTGTGGATGCTTTATACAGCTTTAGGCAATACAGATTTGTTCCACTAAACAGTGATTTTTTATCCATTATTTTGAGTTTCGACATCAATTGTTGTTAGAGCTTAATCACATCCAAGTGAATTTGATTTTAATATGATTTTGTGCAAATACCTCTTCTGTGCAGGTAGATTGGGAGACCACAGAAGACCAGGGTCAAGCAACATGTGGGTTTCTTTCCTTTTGTTTGTTTGTTTTCCTATCAAGTAGTGTTGCCTCGATGGTTCATATTAAATAGTTGCTTACTTGCTTACTTGCTTTGTAAATTCTTGTTTATCTTCTTTCTAAAATTTCCACATTAACATTAGTATTTAGTAAGAAAAACATATATTTTCCCAAAACAAATGGAAGCATGGAACAAGCTTTGTGTTTGGTTATACTTATTCATTTGTTTGAGAAAATATGTGTTTTCTATATTCTTGTTTGCTTACTTGCTTTGTATATTATTGTTTGTATATTCTCAAAACAATGGAAGTATGGAACAGTTGCTTACTTGCTCTCTATATTCAACAATGGTTGTTTCATGTTTGTTTATACTTATTCATTCTTTTTCTTGAAAATATTTTAGGCCTTGAAAATTCCCAAATTTTTTGTGTAGGGTGGGGAGGATGTTTGTTTATACTGTGTTTGGTTTCTTTAAAAACAAGTAAGAAAGAGAAAGTTGTGGGAAAAGTCCTCCAGTGATACTAATTTTAGGAAATGGCTTGAAGGACTATTTCATAATTCTCCCTTTCTCACTTGCTTTTCTTTTTCTATGAATTATGATAATTCCTTTCTCATTGAGTGGGGGCTTCTTGAGACCCAATTGTATTAAAATGAAACAAGTTGTTTGTTAATTTGCTTTATTTTCCATAAGGAAAAAAAAGAAGGGAAAGAAATACTCAAATAGAATGTTGTTTGTTAACTAGTCATTATGTACATGAATTTGTCTTTGAAGACATGTTTACAATAAGTTGTACCGATTTGTACAATAGAGTTTCATAAAAACAATAAAAGTTGAATGAATATTTAAGCTAAGATTTAATACTTATTCATTCATGCTTATTCATTCTTATTCATTCTTTTTCTTATTCATTCATTCTTATTCATCCTTTTTCTTTATTAGATGTCAAGTATGGGTGATAATAATACAAGCACAAATGCTCCTCCTAAACCGCAAAGTGATGATGAGAATGCATCAAATCCATCTATTATAGAGGTTGATTCAAAGGTTATTGTTTCTTCTACTTCTAGAAAACAAAATCTTGGGTGTGGGATCATTTCACTAAGATAGATTGCCAAGTTAAAAATGATCAAAGAGCATCATGTACCTATTGTGGTAAGGGCTTAGCTTGTCCTAGTACAAGTGGTACAAGTTTGCTTGATTAATCACTTGACTAGATGTAGAAAGTAACCATTAAATGTGGACAAGAAACAAAAAACTTTGAAATCTTCATATCAAAATGCAAAAGAGGTGGGAGAGACACCACACCAATACTTGTAACTTACAAATTTGACCAAGAATATTGTAGAAGGGCACTTGCTAGAATGATTATTGTAGATGAATTGCCCTTTAAGCATGTGGAACGAGAGGGGTTTTGTGACTTTTGTGGTACCATGCAACCACAATTTATAGTCCCTTCATGTCAAATAATAACTAGAGATTGTTATGATTTCTTTATGGAGGAGAAGAGAAAGTTAAAGAAATATTTTAAAAAATTGCCATCGATGATCTACCTTACTATAAACACATGGACATCTTATCAAAATCTTAGTTATATATGTCTCACTGCTCACTTCATAGATGATTGGAGATTGTATAAAAAATTTTTAAATTTTTGTCTAATTTCCAGTCACTCAGGAGAAGTGATTGGTAAGGCAATTGAGAAATACTTGCTTGATTGGGGCATCAATAGAGTTTTTATTATAACAGTAGACAATGCAAGTTCAAATGATGTGGGAATTCAATACTTGAAAAAGAGACTCAACAATTGGAAGGGAAGTGTTTTAAGGAGTGAGTACTTACATATGAGATGTAGTGCACATATTTTGAGTTTAATTGTCAAAGAGGGGTTGTTAAAATTGGATGAGTCTATTTTTAATATCCGTTTTGCAGTAAAGTATGCAAGGTTTTTTCCATCATGATTGTAAATGTTTAAGGATTATGTAGAGAAAAAAAAGATAGAGAGTAAGAGTCTTATTTGCCTAGATGTAGATACTAGGTGGAACTCTACTTACTTGATGTTGGAATCTACTTTAAAATTTCAAAAGGCATTTGATTTGTTAGAGACTATTGATAGTAAGTGCATAGAGGAACTTACTAATTCAAAAAATAAGGGTTTTCTAATGATGATGATTGGGAATATGCTCAGTGCTTGCTTCATTTTTCTTAAAATTTTCTATGAAACTACATTGAAATTGTATGGGTTACTTTACATAACTAGAAATGAATACATGAAAGAAATTTATGGTATTGGGCTTGTTATTTTTAGGAAGTGTACCGGTGATGATTTTAGTGTTAGTTTGATGGCTTCCAAGATAAAAAATAAGTTTGAAAAGTATTAGGCAAATGTGAGGAATATCAACATTATGTTGTTCATTGTAGTGGTTCTTGATCTTCGATGTAAATTGGAGTATATGGATTGGGTTATTAATGAATCCTATGATGTTGAAAATGCTCAAGTGTTGATAAAGAGGATAAAACATGTTTTGGTCTCCATGTTTGAATTTTATAGTTTAGCTAAGTCATCTCACAATGTTCAACCAAGCAATCAAATTCAAGATACAAATGAGATGGAAGTTGATAGTGTGGAAGATGTTATTGATTTTATGAATGCATTGTATAAAAAGCAAAAAGCAAGCCAATGAGGTGTAGATACTAAAACGGAATTGGATAAATATTTAGGGGAGGAATGTGAAGATCTGAAAAATAAATCATTTGACATATTGGCTTGGTGGAAAGTTAATTCGTCTAAATATCAAGTACTTTCTATGATAGCTCGAGATGTGTTACCTATGCCTGTATCTATAGTTGCATCTGAGTTGGCTTTTAGCACTCGATGATGTGTGCTTGATTCATTGCGTAGTTCTTTAACTCCAAGAATGGTGGAAACTATCAGTTGAAAAATAGTCATAGAAGTAGGGACTGTGCTAGAAAACCAGAAAAAACTAACAAGAGAAGATTAGAGAAGAAGAGAGAGAGAGAGAACTGCGGCAAGAAGGATTAGAGGATGAGGAGCTCAAACTTAATCCTCCCTCTAACACTCTAATACCTTTTATTTAAGTTAATCTTTGATAAATTACAAAGAAGCCCTTGAGTGGGCAGAAAAATACAAAAAACAAAACACTACAGAGTATGGGCCCAGAATAAGGCCCATAATAGAGAGAAACATAACATAACATGAAGTGACAGTCTATGGGCCATTCGGCCCATCTCCTCTACACTCCCCCTCAGGCATGCTCAGCTTGCTAGTGTCATTATGAAGCCTTGCCTTGGAAATGCCCTTGGTGAGAAAGTCTGCCAATTGTCATTCAGAAGTAATGAATGGAAGACACACTTCTCCGGAGGAGACTCTCTCGAATAAAGTGTCTATTAACTTCAATATGTTTGGTTCAATCATGTTGTACCGGGTTGCGAGCAATGTTGATGGCAGCCTGATTATCACAGTACAACATCATGGGTTTGTCATGATCAATCCCAAGTTCTTCCATTAAGGACCTTAGCCACAACAATTCCAATACTCCATGTGCCATGGCTCTATACTTTGCTTCTGCGGAGGATCGGGCCACAACATATTGTTTCTTATTCCTCCAAGAGACAACATTACTATTAGATAGTCTTGTATGCCCTTAGCTTCAATCGGATTTGATGTACTTTTGTTATTTAGTGGAAATAAATTAAAGTGCATGTTTGATTCATGTTGTTTGGTATAATTCTGTGTGAGACCCTAAAACTGGACACTTGTAGAAACTTGTGTTAGTTTTAAATGTTCATAGCCATTGGATAAGTCTGGAGAGATTTATCCTGCCAAGGCTGATACTGGTGTGCCACCAAGTGTTGGGATGGCTTGTTTCGGCCATCAGGGTAAGACCCAAGGCACATGTAGTATGGGATTGCTTGAACCCTTGAACCGGATTAGATTTCTAGTATTGCCCTAGACCTTGGAGACAGATGGGCAAAACTGGAAAGTTACACCTGACCCCTAGACTCGATTATGACACATCACTAGGTGTCAGATCGGGTTGTCTTTGATGTGTCGATCAGTGAGATCCTTAGTGGGGGTCAAAACCTGGACATGTTGGGGCAGTCTGAGAATTCATCTGAGTGAGTGGTCATAGTGACAAGATCAACCCCTTTGTCGGACAATGGTAATAATCGGGAATGCACTATCTCTGATGGAAACCAAACTGCCGGTAGTTGATTTCAATCGTTGGAATTTTGTTTTGCAAAATAAGATATATGTACATATATATATATATATATATATATATATGTACGGTTTCAAAAGATTTGCAAAAGGTTTTAATTCCCGGGATCCATGTGAGTAGAGAGTGCAGCACTGTTCCTTGCAGCCGAGAGAGATGTCTTCTCTTGTCGGGCAGTGCTTGATCATTAAGGGTGAGGGGTTAAGTGTAAGACCATTTAGGATAATACCTAATGGACTAATCTTGCACCTGCCCACAATCCCTGGGTTTTTTATCAGATGGCTTTGCCTAGGGAC
Source organism: Nelumbo lutea (assembly GCF_056320005.1). Classification (NCBI taxonomy): domain Eukaryota; kingdom Viridiplantae; phylum Streptophyta; class Magnoliopsida; order Proteales; family Nelumbonaceae; genus Nelumbo; species Nelumbo lutea. The sequence goes on from NC_142684.1 coordinate 212,383,292, forward strand.
CACTTAATGTAAGTGTTGGGCCCATAGGGTCCATGTGATGGGCTCAAGGGGGTTACTGAGTCTTTCAGTGAATTCGGTTGGGCCTTGTAATAAAGGCTGGGCCGAACCCATGTGGTTGGTGTGTAGATCAATGCTTGGGTCCCACGCCATACAAAGAAGCCCAACTAGGCAGCAGGTTGGAAACTAGTTAAACACTGAACACTTAATTGGCCAAAAGCCCATTTTGAATTGGGCTGATATGATCACCAGTTCATAGGGCGAATCTGAGATTAGTGTTAGCAAAAGGATTGGGTCTTTGACCTTATCCACTCTAAGTGACCAAATTCAAATTAGATTTGAATCTGGTAACCTTCTGATAAGATCAGGAGTTAACTAACTTAATCTGTAGATAGGATTAAGATTAACCTCTATCCAAATACTGATTTGGATTGGGATAACTCCCAAAATATTGGGAGGTTTCTTAATCAAGAAGAAAGAGGAGAAAACCCTAGTAGAAATATTAGATTATGAACTAGGGGGTTGGAGTAAGCAAGAAACACATCATGCAATCTGAGATTTGATCTCTCACAGATTCCAGAGAGAGGAGACAATTCTGCCATCTTTGTCCCTGGACTTCTCCTCCTTCAGTCGCCGCCACTACCTGTTGGAAGATTGGATCTTTGCAGCAACAGGAAGTCAAGAAAGCAGTTCTTGACAATAGTCTTGCAAGAAAGACACTAGGATTCGGTGTTCAAGGTTTCTAGAGGGTTCTTGTGAAGAATCCAGTGTGTAGGACGCACCCTACTGGTTCCATTCCATCCACAGCTGTGTCATCTTCAGCAGGAGTGGATCTTGGTTACTTCTTTGGGCGTAAACACCAACTTTGGGAGATATTATTTCTCTGGATCAGGTATAATCCTTCCTGTTTCTTTTTGGTTTAGATCTGGTTTGTTTATAGTTCAAGTAGATCCTTGAATAATGTATTTTAAATTTAGGGAATATGATTCCCAGTTGGAAGAAGGTAGGAATTTTTTTTTAAATTCGCCCCCCATTTCGCACCTTTCTTGGCGTCCATTATATGGATCCTACCATTCTTTCAATAACAGCCGCCAGACTGCAATATCCTAAAGTAGATCTTCTATCATCAATAGTTCCAGCCCAATCAACATCAGTATAGGCTTCAAGTTTCAGATGACCATGCTTGGTAAATAGGACTCCTTTCCCTAGAGAGCCTTTCAGATAGCACAAAATTTGTTCTACTGTTGCCATATGAGTATCTCTAGGAGCATGCATGAACTGGCTAATGCAACTGACAGCATATGCAATATCTGATCTAGTCATGCATAGGTACAGAAACTTCCCAATAAGTCTCTAAAAAACCCCTTTGTCTTCCAACAAAGTTCCATCTGAAGCTGAAAGTTTGTGACTCATATCAATGGGAGTTGCAGCTAGTCTTGCACCTAGTTTTCCAATTTCAGACAACAAATCAAGAACATATTTCCTTTGGGAAATAAGAATCCCATCATTGGATCTGGCAACTTCTATGCCAATGAAGTATCTCAACTCCGCCAAATCCTTAATCTCAAATTCTGTACGGAGGAAAGACTTAAGAGCTAGAATGCCTGAGACATCATCACCAGTCACTATAATGTCATCAACATACACAATGAGATACACTGCTAGAGATATACTTTTCTTCACAAACAGAGTATGATCTAACTGTGTCTGAACATAGCCGAATTTAATAAGTGCAGCTCTAAATCTTTCAAACCATGCTCTAGGAGATTGTTTTAGACCATAAAGAGATTTCTTCAATTTACATACATTTCCTTGCATATCTTTCCCATACATCCCTAGAGGAAGACACATGTAGACCTCTTCATGTAAGTCACCATTCAGAAATGCATTCTTTACATCTAACTAATAGAGAGGCCAATCAAAGTGAATTGCCAAAGATAAAAGAACCCTCACAAATGTCATCTTGGCAACAGGGGCAAAAGTCTCCAGGTAGTCAATCACATATGTCTATGTGTAGCCTTTTGCAACAAGTCTAGCCTTGTACCTCTCAATAGTTCCACCAGCCCTGTATATAATGGTAAAAACCCACTTGCACCCAATTGGATCCTTTCCTTCGGGCAAATCCACCACCTCCCAAGTACCATTTGCATGTAGAGCATCCATTTCGGTCTCCATGGCATCTCTCCATTATGGAATCCCAAGAGCTTCTGAGACAGACCTAGGAATGGGGTTAGAAGCAACAGAAGAGAGATAGACAAAGTATGAAGGAGAAAGCAGGTCATAAGAAATGTGTTTGGAAATGCAGTGTGCAGTACACTTCTGCTTCCCTTTCCGAACAGCAATGGGGACATGAAGGTCTGGGAAGGATGATTCCAAAGGAGCTGAAACAGTACATGTTATCTCATCTGTGATTGGGAATGTATGAGCCTTATCTGTTATAAAGGAAACTACTTGCTCATTCCTGAATCCCTTGCCTTAGATTCTTCACATCACTTCTCAATTTGTAGGCTCTGGCAACATTCAACTTCTGGGGGTAAGTTTCTACAACATTATCCCAGATTTCTTTAGCTGAGTTCATCCATAGGTAATGTTGGCTAATATGTGGCAGCATTGAGTTCACAAGCCACCCAAGCACTATATAATTCTCCTGCACCCATTTCTCATAGGAGGGATTTTCCTATGGGGGAGCTTTCTTGCTCCCAGAGATAAACCCCCACTTTCCTCTACTGCAAATATGAATTTTCACAGATTGTGACCAGGCCAAATAATTGGTTCCATCCAATTTAACTGTAGTTACAGCCAACGGGGAATCAGTTGTAGTTCCAAAATTATGTCCATATTCAATAGTGCTCTTGTTCTCAATTTTTGAGTAGTCCATTATGTAATAGTTTTAATTAGGGTTTCGGCAAGCCTTTAAAAGTGATTTGACTTCAAGGAACTCAAATTGTGTTGAAATAATAGCAAACACAGCAACCCACAAATTTAGTTCAGAATTGACAGCCGTGAGAACCAAGTTCGGTGGCAACACTTTCAAAGAGAAGAAACCCTGATTCAGCCTTCAAAGAACAATTAGTAGGCCTCCAAACAATATGTATTCTTGGTTCCCAACAATAATTTCCCAAGGAGAACAAAGAAAACAGTCCACAATACCTAAGATGACCTTTTACAAACACTATGCATGCAACAGTCAACATTTTACTGTTAACAAGCAGAAATCACTTCAAGAACACTTTGTCTAGGTCCAAGAAACAACTGAACTAAAGTAGAGGCTTGTACTACTTAATTTAAATAAATTTTCAGCAGTTTGGAAGCCCAAAAAATAGTCGAACAACACTTCTAGAATAACTCAGAAATCAGCCCAGCAACAGTGGGCCGAATGGAGGTGTGCTTCGAATGCTTTAACAGTCCTCCCAAATACCAAAAATAACTCAGCAAAGATCTTGAGAAGACAACTTACAGTATCTCTGGTTTGAACTTCAAACCAGGCCGAACTCTTTGCTCTTTGAGCTAGCTTCGAAAACCCTTTTCTCTGATTTCAAATCAAGCTGAAAAACTTGCTCTCTGATTCCTCCTGGTCACCGAACCCTTCTCCAAGTGTATAGAAAACTTGGGCACCCTCCAATGACCTCCAAGAACCAGGCGAATGACTGTAAACATTCAGCCCTAGAACCTCCTCATGCAGTTGGCTGAACTAGAACCACATGAGGGATACGCCAAGTAACGGCCCGCTCTGATACCAAGTTGAAAAACAGTCCTAGAAGTAGGGACTGTGCTAGAAAACCAGAAAAAACTAACAAGAGAAGATTAGAGAAGAAGAGAGAGAGAGAACTACGACAAGAAGGGTTAGAGGATGGGGAGTTCGAATTTAATCATCCCTCTAACACTCTAATACCTTTTATTTAAGTTAATCTTTGATAAATTACAGAGAAGCACTTGAGTGGCAGAAAAATACAAAAAATAGAACACTACAGAGTATGGGCTCAGAATAAGGCCCATAACAGAGAGAAACATAACATAACATGAAGTGACAGTCTATGGGCCATTCGGCCCATCTCCTCTACACTATCATTTGTGGACAAGATTAGCTACAAAGATCACATGGCTACCTTTATTTAGAGGAGAGTTTAGAAGAACTTGAGAGTATGGATTCATGTAAGCCTTTTGTTTTCTATTTTATTTTTTGTAGAAATATCATGTATCGGTGAGGAGCATCCTCTTATTGTTGTTGATGATTGAATGTTTATGGTTGTGGTCTTGTGGATCTCATTAAATTTAAACTTTCATGTTTGTAGACGTTTAATGTTTATGGTTGTAAACTTATGATTTGTGAACCTTGTTGAATGGCCAAGTGTTAAAAGAAATATCTTATTGAATGTTTTTTGTAGAGATATTTTATTGAATGTTTTATGTTGGTTAATAGTTTAATACTTTTATGATATATAGATAATAAGCAAGAAGCTTAACCTATGAAAAAATCAATCAAAGGTTATGGCTTATTTGCTTTGTAATGGCTAATAGGTGAAACAATCACTTCTCTTGACTCTTGGAGGTTGGAGCTAAGCAAGGTTTAATCCCCCTTGCTATTCCCTTGTCAAAAAAGCAGTCAGGTATTTAGACTATTAAGAAGCATTTTTTATACCATCAGTTAGTCTTAATGATTTGAATTGAATACTTGAATTATTCTTATTCTTTGATTCTTCTATTTCTCTATAGGTTCTATGACTAATTGCCTTGCTGCAAATCAGCCAAATCTGCAATGGTCAATACCCGAAAATTCCATTAGTGCTAATCTTGGAATAGTTATTTTAGACAAACTGGCTTGAATTAGGAATGAAATTAAGAAGTGTGATATTTTTTTTTTTATATATCTAAAGAAGAATGAATCTTAAGAAGCTTTTTTTTTTATATCATGTTATGTAGTTTTTTTGACAAACTTGGCTTGAATCAGGTTTTTTCCTTTGTTATTTTTGTCATTTTAGATAGGAAACATTTTTTAATACAAATGAAAAGAAAACCGAAAATTGAAAACCGGTTAACCGCTTGTTTTGGTTTAGTTTCAGTTCGGACTGATACAAAAACCGATGGTACTGGTTCGGTTTTGCCCACGGTTTGGTTTGCAAAATAAACCAAATATCTAAGAGATTATGTTAGGCTGTGTTTGACTTTGACAGAAAATTAGAGAATCAGAAAGTCGAGGGAAACCAAATATAGCCTTTGACTGCTTTTGAATGCGGTGTAAAAGTAAAATTATACCGATGGAGTTGTACATCGATTAATTTAATGTGTTTGGTATGGGTGCTGGGAACACAGCACCGTTTTCTCATAAAAGTGGTGCTGGGCATGTTTGCGTTGTAAGCACTGTTTTATTTTTTGTTTAGAAGCAGTGCTGTTACATAGGCAGTTTTCTAGGAAAACAGCACTGGTTTTATTTGGTATCAGTGCTGTAGAACCGTTTTCAGTATTGGTCATATTATTCAACGTCCAAGATGATGCAATATCATTGCACTACTGACAGCAATGGACTATTTTCTGAGAAAACATTGCATTTGGTGTTGTTTTAGACCACACTTTCTCAATTTCCAAGACGTGGTCTAAAACAACGTTTTTTATGAAAAAATGGTATCAAATAAGAGGATGTTTTCTGAAACCACTTTTCTAATGTGATGCCCACATGGCACCATTTTCTCAGAAAATGGTACCAAATAAGAGGATGTTTTCTGAAACCACTTTTCTAATGTGATACCTACATGGCACCATTTTCTCAGAAAATGGCGTCGATGCCAAACACAGCATTAAAGTTACGGACCGTTGTAAAATGGAAAGTGTAAATATCAATTTAAATGTTTATATCGATTTTATTGAAATTGTATTTACACAAATTATCTATATAAAACTCGAGGTGAATGAAGTTTTACATCGAACCTGTATTTACATCACAAACAAACAAATCAAGCCATCAAGTCAAACAACTTTCTACTACCATCATACACATCCCTCCCAATTTCACATACTCATCAACCAAAATGATCCAAGAAAAAAGTTTCATTGTATATGCATCTCCTAAAGTTTCCAGGAAATTCAGCTACTTGTAAGAAATACCTCCCAAAGTATTCTTGTAAATGCCAGGGATGCAGATCTAGATGTGATCAAAGAGGCTACCCGGTTAATTTAAGTTAAGACACCATTTACAGCTACGCCTCTAATTTCAACTTCAACTTTTGGACGTGCAAACTAGAAGGAAGTTGTTGGGAATGTGTGCGGAAGAATGGCCAGAGTGATAAAATAAAGGGTAAATTACAGATAGGTATCCTGAACTATCAATTGCAACACTTGAATACCTTGAACTCTCAAAAATACACTTGGGTCTATCCATTAATATTCCATCAGTTGAACATTATATAATGTCAAAAATACTTTTTTTTATGTATTTTTTAGAACATTTACGAAGTAAAATCATTATTAAAGAATGCCGTCATCAGAAAATTTAAATATATTATTTACTGTCCATGTGAGAGAGTGTCATCGTGGGGAGAAATTCAGTCATCTGAAAATGATCCTAAAAATACATGAGAAGAGTATTTTTAACATTATATAATGTTTAACTAACGGTCCTAAGTGTCTATTTTTAAGAGTTCAGAATACCCAAGTATTGCAATTGATAGTTGAGGGCATGTATTGTTACTATCCCCAAAAAATATAGGTACCTATATGTACAAAGACGTAGAATTAATAGATAGATCGGCAATGGAAACCCACTTAGTTGTAGCGCAAGTCAGCAAAAGGGTTCATTAGCACAACTCCTGACTCTTTGGAATTACAAATAACAACTCAACAAGGGAGTGGGTATGGACTGGATTCATGTAATAGCAGTGTTTGCTAACCTTGTCTGCCTTTCCCTGATTCTTGTAGTGATGATCAAATGGCAAGCATCGCATATATATTCGCACTCGCAGTTTAGACAATTTCGAAAATCTTTTGACTGCTCAGCTTTCCTAATCAAATCATATACCGTACCCTCTTTGTAAGTCGTAAGTTGTAACAACCACCCAAATTCTCCCAGTATTCAACACCTCTCAACTCTAATCAGGACATCACAACCTAATAAATCAGTCAGTACCCTTTAGGCTTTAGAACCAATCTGGCCGATTTATTGATATTGATCAACAAATGGATGGGTACCTTATGGCACTTTAAACACAAAACAGATTAATCAAAAGTCATTCTCCAGTCAACACTAGAAAGACAATGGAGCAGCACTCAACAGAGATGTTGGCAATTCTTCGTAGCCAGAAAATAAGGAATTTCGTCCTGGGACCATTCCACCACTTTGAAAATGCATCTCCCCTTGGATGATATTTTTCCTGTCAAACTGTCAAAATAAAAACAATCAAAACTTTATTACTCAACGAAGAAAATTAACGAGCCATGCCAACAGCATATATAATTTCTTACAAAAATCCCTTTTCAGTGCAGTTTGCACGGAAACTACAGAGCACATTGATCAGGTCGGTCAAGATTCCATGAGAGTCTTGTTCCAGTCGTCCAGTCTTAGCTGAGGCCAGCTCTCGCCTCTACCTTTCCAGTGTGAATAGAATTCCTATGATGATGGCCATTGGCCTAGTGCTGGTGGGTCACATCTCCCCATCCCGATAAGAATGTGAATGGACTTTCTTTGTTGGACTCAACAGGCAGATACACCAAACTCTCACGTTAAGTAGGTCAAAGGGACAATCAAACAACCTTTCTTTATGGACTTCCTGAATGGATAGAAGAAAGCAACCCTTTTTCCCTTTGCTCCAGAATGGGGTGCATGAGTTGTAATGGAACCGGGATCAATTATGGAGCTAGGTCCGGATGGGCCATTTGCTGACTTGTTCTGAGGTGTCACCCAAGTTAATTTATCTTTTGAAAATCGAAACCCAGTTACAACCCAAGCACACAATCCATTCTCAGTCGGGCCTACCGATCCATCTTCATTCCTATCTAACTTGGAGGTTGGAACCAACCTAGATACCCAATATATATATATATATAAGCTGACCCAGCAGGCAAGTTAACAAGTTCCCATCTTCTATCTTAATAAGAAAATTTTTGTTGGGTAAGCAGATTCAAATTCAGTAGCATTATCAAAGAGTTGCAATGCACACCAACCAGTTAGTTGTTGGAATCTAATGGAGAAAGGCCCAATTAAATAATTATTAGCATTCCATTCATCTACTTCCTGCTCTCCACAAGTAAGTAGAAAGGTGAAGAAGAACCCCAACAACAACAACAAAATATAGATAACAAGGTTGCTAGATATTAAATATTTTTTGGGTCCAACTTACTTGTTGAGCAAGATGGAATTAAATTAAAAGTTCAGTGTTACTAGTTATATCACACAGAGAGGATCCTAATAGAGAAGTTGTTACTTAATTCTGTTTTTGTTCAATGACCTAACTAATAGAGAGGTCCAACTTACTTGCTCCTTTCACGTAAATTAATTACTCACGCATCAGTTTAGAAGGTGGTAAGAACGAGTATCAGGTCAATTAAAAAACAAAAAATAAAATAAAATCCATCAGCTGACCCACAAAAGCTGACTTAAGTAATCCACGTTTGATCGGATCCAAAGTGCGAAATTCCTAACCCAGTTTACTGGATAACAGTAATGCACCAATCCACACTCAAAAGACAAAGAAAGACGTGAGACGCTCAACCAAGATGTTGACAATGCATGATTTGTAGCCCACAAGACACGGATTATGGCCTCAAAAATGGGCCCAGTCCACTATATATTATATAGCCTCCCCCTCCTATATGCTACATCCACTGTCGCAAGCTCAGAACAAATAGATTTTAATCGTGAACAGTGGACAGTGGACATGAAAAGAAGACGGGGCCCCATGCCCCCATCCCATATGGTTTAATATTGATATTTCCTTCTCATTAAATCCGGCATCTGCATGCCACCTTTCACGTCTCACTCACAATGATGTAGTACTTGGTGCCCGAAATAAGTAGAACCGGGTGATGATCGGTGAGCGTCCATCCTGCCTGAAATACTCCCTGCAGGCCGCAGCAACATAAGGCTATAAGTACTAGTCTCTTAGAGATTCATGGTGAATCAAGAATGGTAGCCCTACGTACCCATGAGACGAGACTGGAAAAATGGGCCCACCCAGTCACCCACCTTATATATTGGACTCTATTTGACAAATTGAGATCGATGTTTGATGTTGTGTTGTGTATGGTTAATTAATATGGGTTATGCTTACTCATGATAAACAACGAGTTTGTACGCACTACAACTCTTGAATTCTTCACCCTACAAACATGGTGGAACCCATCAAAAGACAAGAGACATGCTAAGAGTTAAAAGGACACGTCAGATTACACTTGTGAAGGGGGTTATCTCTTATGGTTAAGATTTAAGAGAGTCAAAATATTTATTAGATTGGACTGGACCTGGTCCATCCATAATAAACTTATATTGGATTGGGTTGGATTTAGTCAATATCTGATCCACTGATATAAGAACATAGGGTGTCAATGGACTGGATTTGGGTTGAAACCAATTTAAATCAGAATAAATTTAAACAAATTGGATCGAAAATATTCATTGGATTCAGTGGCTGAGCCAGGAGTTTTCTCTTAGGGGGTCCAAGAGAATGAGAGATGAGGGAGAACAATGGAGAATAGAGACTAGGTGGAATTTTCTAAAGTACACCCATGAGACGTACTCTACAACTAAAATCCAACCAGAAAGTTTGGTTTGAAGTTTCCGTTAAGGTTAAAGTTAAAAAATATGAACCCTATTAAATTTCAGGCTAGGTTAAGATTGAGACATTGTTCAATCCAACCCTACAATATACAAGTAAATAAGTCAGTCTATTTCAAGTCCAGCCTGAAAAATCCAATTCGAACAAATTGGATTGACATAGGAACAAATTGGATTGGATTGGACCTGATCCATTTATAATAGATTCAATCACATTAGACTGGATCGGATTGGACCAAATCCCATCCAATTGACACCCCTATTTGCATTCCATGCATTTACACAGGTGCAAATGAAAGGGTTCTAATTTATATCCAAATAATCCAACTGAAATTGATCTACCGAAGATAACGCACGGCATTCATTCATTCATGGAAGATGACAAATTAATATTCCGGCAGAACTCTCCGGTGACTTTTGTATGGAATTAGTTCATACCTGACCCGTCTAAGGGAATACTGCTTTCTTTTATTTCACGCACTATGAAAAGAAAAAGGCATATTCCTCATATTCGTGAGATATGATTGAGCTTTATTTATTTGTTGATGAGCTCGCTTGGGTGTACTATTGCATCTTGCATCTTATAAAATGACAAATTCATACCTGCCTGATCTTGTTAGGTAAAAGAGGAAGAGGGGCGAATCTTTTGGAGTTCTTTTCTTTTTATAAATATATACAAGTTTTTTTTTTTTTTTTTCTCTAAGGTTTACAGAAACTTTTAATTCTAAGCTTGATTAATGTGGTATACGTACGTACGGCTTATCAATGGAGATTGGGCTGGATGAACCAGTTAATTATTAATGGCCCATTAGAGGGTTGTTATAATTTAATGGGCTCATCTGGTCTCTAGCTAACTACAAAACTACTCTATAAGCGGAAATGGTGGTGGAGCAGCCATTGGCCATTGACCATTGGTTAAATCCGGTTGCTGGAAACAACTTTTTCTCGTGATGGCACGGCCATTAATGCTTTTGGTCGAACCAGTGGAACACAGACAACACCTCAACCTGTTCACGTTATATAAAAATCACAACCCCTTTTTCGTGATTCTATAAAACTTGGACTAATTATAGGGTGTCAGATATGCTGCTTCAAGGCCATGTTTGGAAGTGTTTATTTAAAATAAGTACTTATTTAAATTATTAAGCACATTTGGGAAATAAGCCTGAAGTAAGTATCCCTAGTTGAATTTTAAAATATCACTTATAAATTAATTATCCCTAGTTGAATTTTATAAAAGTACTTTTATGTAAGTATTTTTAAGAAAATACTTTTATGAAATCATTTTTACGAAAACACTTTTATAAAACAAAAGCACTTTTATGAAAACATTTTTATAAAAGCACTTTTATAAAAGTACTTTTATGAAAGTGCCTTTGTAAAAATGCCATCATAAAAGTACTTTCTTAAAAGTGCTTTCAAAGGGTATATTTTGAAAATTTGAAAGAAAATGAAGGACAAAATAATTACAAATGCTTATTAGAGAAAAAGGCTACCAAACGCTCAATAGAAAATAAGTACTTATTTTAAAAAATACGCACTTAAAAAAATTGGGTGCCAAATGCAAATAAATGCTTATTTGAATAAACACTTATTTTTAAGCATTTATTTTTAACTTAATCATTCCCAAATATAGCCTAATTATGTTTTGGGCTTGGCTTCTACTTCTAGCTAGCCTTGAAATTACTGGCGCATAAATCAGTTGATGAGGCAAGAGTAGACAAACAAATTAAAATCTTTAGCTGATGATGACCTAGTAACTTGATGATATCTAGACGTTTGGATTCAAGTGAATGAATTCATCAGGTCATCAGGTTAACACTTCATGGACTTAGCCAGCTAGTCTACATTCAAAAAAGTTGTGCCCAGAAGACTCGGAATTTGTTGTTCCTCTCCTTATATATATATATATATATATATACAGTGAGGCCCAACGATTTTATAGTACTAATGGAACAAATTAAATCTGATATTTGATTAAGGTGCACTTCTATATATTGTATGTGAAGATAGGAATAATTTAATTTGTCATCCATTTCGTATGTCTGTCTATCAATAGCAAGTTCATCATGTTACCAGGATTTACAAGTTTAGCTCTGTATTTCCAACTCCAATTACATCATTGTTTCTATTAGGAGTGGCAATTTTTCACTCAACCCGCTGAATCCACTCAATCCACCCACTATTTAATTAATCTAAATTGTTCACTTATTTGGTGGGTTGTGTGATCAATTCATCATTTAATCTATTCATTTAAATGGGTTCGGTAGGATTGGATTGTGGATAATCATTGGGTTAACCATTACAGATACAAGTATTAATTCTTTAGCTTTTTTTTTTTTATTTTCTTCATTTGAATTAAATAATTTATAATTAATGCATTAATTTTCTATTAGTTAGTGACTAAATATAGTTTTGTCTTAAATCAACCAACTTCACCCAACATAAATCCAAATTAATTTGACCTGAGTTCGGACCAATTCAACACGTTCTGACCCGATCCAACATATACCGATCCGGGTCGATCCAAATCCGTAATATACCTAGGATAGGACAGTTCGGTACCGCTTGCTATGCCCGGTTTGGGTCATCCGGTCTAACCAGTATCCATAAAGTTCGACTCAACCCGGTACAAGTCAAACCGGGTCGACCCGAATTCAAAACATTTTCGGGTGGGATGTTTCGGTGTCCGCGTGCTTTGCCCGGTCTAGACTGTCCGGCCGACCAATATCCACACAACCTGACCCGAATCCAGACAGACCCGATTTACTTACGTTGACTCACTTTGGGTTAGTCGATTCGATCCCAAACCCGTTCACAAACCTGATATGGTCCGGTTCAAGTCAATCCACCATTGACTAAACCGGTCCGGTCTGATCCGACCGGACTGATTTAGATCTAAATGGTTCAACCACCCTTGATGTGATTAGCTCGAAAATAATCCAATTAAATGGTTCAAGTTGGTTTGACCAATTTGAACCTAAGTGGTTCGGTCAAACCCAAAATCCTAACATAGTCAAATGGCATCATCGCTTGTGTAAAAGTAACATGCATGTAATATGATTTAAATCTTCACCACTGACGTAAATATTAGCTACAATTACCACCAATCTATGACTAACTTATTTGTTAAGAGAGAGTTAGTTTGTTTTTTAAGTAAAGCAGGTTCGAATTAAATCCAACCCATTTAATTTTATATAATTGAATCATTCATGAGTTGGTGGATTAGATAAATTAGATTAAAACTCAATCCAAACCAAACCCAACCCAATCCAACCCGCCCAATTGCAACCGCTAGCCTCTACGTACGTAAACACATCCACGTTTGGCTCAACCGTCAATTCCAATTTCTTATTGCAATTCTTACTTCTGTAAATGTAAATGTTTTATTCTTGTGTTTTTTGGTTTGTTCTTACTGTATTAAGTCCAAAGTATATGATTTGGAATACAACATTATTACTGAAAACAAAAATTATATAATTAGATTCCCTATGGTAATGGTATGCTATTAGCTGCTGTGTTTGGATTAAACATTATAGTGGATATGGAATTGGAGATACAAAATTGAATTTGTCAATTCCATGGGTCTCTGGATTTTCTTGTTTGTTTTTTTATTTGTGGATAGCATCGTGGAATTCAGAGAAACACCAAACAAATCACAAATCCTATATTATAATACAATTCAAATTACTCACAAGTGTGCATGAGAGAGAGATGCTAAATCCATCGCTACCAACAGTTACGTGAACACACTATTTTCAATTTTTATTTGCCTCTTTAAAGTTGAAATTTGTGTACCAACTAACCAATCAGATAATGTTTTGAATAAAATAGCAGTTTGCAGCAAATTAAATCTAAGGCCTAAAGAAGTTAGGTTTCAAGATTGCTTTATTTTTATATAAGAATTAACAAAAACATGTACCAAATGACTACATCGAAAAGAAACCTCCCTAGCTAGCTTAGAATGATTATAGGAACAGCGAGCATTTCTATATGGGACAAAGCAATTAAGCGCATTATATTCAAATTCAATTGTCGAACAGGGAAGGCCAAAGCAATACGCAACCTAGCTAACGTGGTAAAAAATTTAAAATTATATATTCAAGGATTTATAATTTGACAAAAGAAAAAAGCCAGGATATATAAAATTTGTGTAGACAGTAGACACTAGACATGCCCCAAATAGTTGGAGCCAAGACTGAATAGAACTGAGTTCAGTTGAGTATAAAGTTTATATAATAGTCTGTACCTTCATTTGCAACCTTTCATTACTAATTATATTTTGAAATTAACTAATGTATATCATCATCATCATCATTCAAGTCTTATTTCAAGTTCCCATTTATGTGTATATGGGTTTTAGTTATTATATTCTGTTTAATGCTAAATTTAGCCATTGATATAATGTATAGAAGAAGGTTTAAAATATCGATACTGGCGTATTGAACAAATTGATACTATTTTTTCATTTTTTTGTTTTGAAACCGGTTCAGGGGGGTCAGTTTAAGGTTCCTCTACCCCTGAACCAGTTAGACCTCCGATACACTTAATATAGGGATGTATCAGAAAGATCCCAAAATGATACATATCGATACTTTAACCTTGCTATAGAGTGTAGTGAAAGACAAATGACTAATTCATTCAACTCAGCCAAGGGTATTTGTGAAGCTTAAATCCATGACAATATTGAGCTGTCACATAGAGCTTTAATTAATTATCGATCACTGTATACAAGTACATTTGGATCTTATATAATGACAACAAATAATTTACTTGCTTGGTAGGTAAAGTTAAAAAATGACTATTTTGGAGGGATTGTAAGGCATTTTGCTTTCAAGTTTTAAATAAACTTTTTTGACTATGAAATATTTATTGACTTATCATAGAACCTACTTTCCATTTGTTTTCTTTCCTTTTCCTAGCTAGGTTGCTGTGTGACATAATTTAACTGGATTAATTATATGGTATGGTTTGGATTAATTGATGAGATGGTTTGGTTACGTTATATAGAAAATCATTTAGTTCATACAACCTATTAAGAAAAGTGATTGTGTGCAAGTTGAAGGGGTTGGAAGAGACAATGACAAACTGAAAAGGACTTGGATGAAAATAATAAGAAATGATTTAAGCACCTATAATTTAATGATGGATATGATGCTCACAAAATAGAATGATGAAATTAAAGGGGATTTATACAACCCACCCCATATAATTGTGACAAGACATGGACGACCCAGATTTCTGATTTCTACTAAACAGTTATAAACATTCAAAATGTTAAAAACCCCCACTTTACACACTAATGCCTGCCCGTAAATTAGCATCAATTCTGAGTTGGCACCCACCCCAACTATACTTTGGGCCTAAAAATTCTGACTATGGGCTGAATCGTCACTCTCCCTTATTTTTAATTACTGTTTCTCCTTATTTCATTGATGGAATGATGTTAAATGTGGATACATACGAAGAAATGGCAGTTTTTAAACACTCCATGTGCATCCGAAAGTCCTGCTCAGATGATGTGGGTAGTCATATAGGGTCCTCTGTCATACATTAAACCTGAAATTCCATGGGTTAAAACCAGGATTCTTGTCTAACAGTACTAGGTGCCCCCTGGTATTATATGCATTTTTTTTTTTGTTTAATGGACTGGTTTTGGATTGGACTCTGTCCAAACCAAAATCAATTTGGATGAATTGGACAGACCAACAAGACATATTAAATTGGTCCAGTCCAGACTTAATTGTCCAAAGTATTTATTGGATTAGAATGAACCCAGTCCATCTGTGATGAATTTATATTGGATTGGGTTGGATTGAGCAAATATCTAATCCATTGATAGAAGATAAGAATATAGGTGTCAATGGGCCAGGTTTGGGTTAAAATTAATCTAAAATAAAATAAATTTGAACAAATTAGATGGTCCAAACATTAAATTGGATCGATCCAAAATGATGCAAAATATTCATTAAATTGGATTGGACCTAGCCCATTTGTAATGAACTAACATTGGACTGGATCAGATTGGACCAAATCCAATCCACCTCCAACCTTGATGACAGTGGATTTGATCCCACAGGTTAAAGAACCTACCAACTGACCCACCATCATTTTTATTATTAAGCTTCGGTTTTATCACTCGCGGCAACGGGACATATGCGTTAGACTATTAGAGCAAAGGAATAGAGTTGCAGCAGCGTTAACAATCAATCCGTGGCTTAATTCGCTTAATTTTCAACAAGTTGGACATGTAAAATATTGACTAGTCAGTAGTCACTCGATCATATTTCTCAATTTGACAAAATCGTAAAGGAATAATTTTGGGTATAGAGTTAATTAGTGCGCTAGTAACCACGTGATTCAAAGCTGCAATTAATTATGTGGTGTTCATGTTCATTTGCCAATTTGGTCATTTTCTTGAGCTAGTGTTTCCAGAGAATTGAATAAACATGTGATTTGATTAACGCATTTTTACTATTTTGGCAACCTGATTTCTACATTTATTTTGTGGTGGAAAGTAATTGCAGAAAATAAAAGACAAAGACAAAATAAGAAGGGAATTATCACAAGTCACAACAGCAGAATATAGATTATAAAGGCCGGAGTCAGTACATGCAGATGACGTAGCCTCGATCTGAAGCTTTGCTTGTCTGAAAACAATCTGTTACCTGTACCTTATGATTGAACCACAATTACACATCAATCAATTGATCAACTACCACAAAATCAGACCGTTGTTGTCGTTAATTCCGTTTTTATTGTCATCCATCAAACATTAACACAGAGTAAAAATCATGACAAAAAATAAAAAAAATAAAAACTCGCATCTTTTGCAGTGAAGTCCATAAATTTAAAACTGGAGTAGAACTTCATCATTGATTCCACAGCCCGAACTCCCCCAATATTAGCAATATAAAAATTATTAAAAAAAATTGAATTGGGTTACAACTTACAACCCTCGGAAACCCTAAGTGTAGATTCCATTTTAGTGAAAATAGAAAATCTGTATAAACCTTGAATCAGTTTTAAGAAAAATCCAAACTGATCATGACTAATTAAACATGCAGGAGTTAGTCCAAAATTTGCCACATTGAAAAAGCATTGCACTTTTCCATTATGACCCTGCCTTTTGATCTTTCTATTTCTTTTTGTTTATGGCATATCTTTTTTCTTATTTTTATTATTAAAAAACTCTCTCCTTTTTGGTTTTTTGCTAGCTAGGTTGGAATGGACTAGTGGTAGGGGTTGCATAGTGGGGGGCAGGCCCATAGTCATATCCTGTCCATATCAATTTGATCATGAAGTCCCAGTTGAGTTGGTAGGTTTATGGGGGTTAGGCATAGGCTTGCATTCAGGCCTCCACGGTCCACCCGCAAGCAATCAGACCCAACTTGTATTTTATCTATTTAACTATGGACACATTAACAATTCAAGCCATCTTTTACCAGGGAAAAGGAGAAAAAAGAATCAACAACTCAAGAGTCAAGTCCTTATCTCTTCCTAAGAGTTATTTTTCCCTTTTTTTTCCAACTCATTCTGGGTTCTATTCTCTCAAGCAGTACATAAGGTGTTGAAAATACCGAAGGACCCCAAATGATACAGATGAAGTGTCTAAACTGAGTGGATTAATATTACTTTGTCTTTTAGTTAACAAGTTATTAATGTGATAAGAGGTTAACTATCTTGATGAGCTTCCTAATGGTCCAAACTGAATGATTACTTATATAATTGAATATTTTACAGTTTAATTATTTAATTTACTAAAGAACTTAATAATAGTCATTCATTTAATCCATTTCACCATTATCAAAATGGCGCCCCCTAAAGTTATGTTTGGTTTAAAGAAAAATGCAGTGAAAGGAAGGGAAATGTAGAAAAACTCTTACAAATCTTGTATAGGTTTCTCTTTCTTTTTCTTTCTTTCCCTACCTTTTCCTTCAAACCAAACATAACCTAAAAGAATTACTTTCCTACAAGTGAAGGGATGTTTCATATGTTTGAAGGCTGTAGCTATCTTCTAACAGAAAAGGGTTGATCATGGATGGTTTGTCTTTCTCTATTTTTTCTTTATTTTCTCTCCTGTATTTATTCACTTATCTTCTCCACAGAAAAGGGTTGATTATGGACAATTGTCTTTCTCTATTTTTTTTTTCTCTCCTTTATTATTCATTTTTTTTTTTTTTTGTGAAATGAAAGACTTGGGTTGGATGACCGTTCAACGAGATCAAAAGAAAGTATAATAAAGTTGGGATATGTGATAACATAAAGAAACGATAAAAAAAAGTATGAAAATTCCCATACCCGGTGGGACTCGAACCCACAATCGCCTGATTAGAAGCCAGACGCCTTATCCATTAGGCCACGGGTACTAGGACATTTACTTGATAATCTTCTCTACTAATGATGATTATTTTATTATAAATGCGTCCATTATTGAAACCAATAAATAAGGGTTTGTTCGGCACATTTTTCCACGCGATCTTTCAGCTGTTTACAAACTGAGAAGACCAATTTTCAATCTATTTTCATTTGGTTCACGAAAGATCTAGCCGCGTTGAAAAGACACAAGAAGCCCATTTTACACTGATTTTAAGAAACTTCAAATGAAGTTTTCCACGTCTTTTGTGTTTTAATCTTGTACGGAAAAACACGAGCAAACACACAAAAAAACATGCATCTGTCAAACTGTCTTTGGGCTGCTCAGGTTTTATGTCAAAAGCTCAATACGTCTTTTGACTATAAGAACTATAAGAAGATCTTCTCAAAAAGATGCACCAAACAGGCCCTAAATATATTATACATGAAAAGCTATCAACTTCCTATTACTCGACCCGCCCGAGTTATATGTCAACCCGACCCGAATGCCTCATTTTTTGGTTTTCCAAATTCCAACACGATTCCATGACATGATCCCGAGAAATGCTGTTTGTAATTTGCAGCCACCCACGTGAAGCATCACTTTTGATATGTGAATTGTCAAGAAAAAAATTGCATATACAGATCCACAGTAAACAGTGGAAGAATAAAGCATCGCTGCTATACTCAAATTGTGAAATGTTAAGAGATCCTTTTGTGTCGTCTCTTGTTTTTCAGCCAAATAAGCCCAATGGTAAGGCGTTGGGTGATAAGATTCATCCACTGTAGACAGATTCTATCACATGGTTCACATGCATCGAAATCTGGATCCACCATTGAATCACTGCCACCTCATGGACTTCTCCTGTTCCAAGAAAGTCTGGTTTGCCTAACTTATAGCGACCTTTTTTTAATCAATAAAATAAATAAATATTCTCCAATTTTTGCTTAAAAGTGGGTTGGCCCCCCTGTTGAAACCGTGTTTGGGAGTCCCCCTCTTAGTTTTAATGGGTTTCAACAAGAGTCTTTTTTTTTTTTTTACATCGGTTTTTTGTAAAAGTACTTTTCTAGCTTTTGATTGGTCGCCAGTTTCTTTTATTCAATATAGCTTCTTGAAAACATGAACAGCTAAATGGAGTTTTTTTCCTGCCTTTTTCAAATGGAGCCGTTTTGAGTTTTTATGTCAAACAATTTTATGGCTGGCTTTTGACTTCTCAGGTGAAAAAAGCACAAAAAATCCATTGGAGAAGCACTCCAAACGTGGCCTGAGAAGCCTTTGCATGTATTTATAGCAATTACATGAACCCATATGTTAACGGGCCCCTATTTAAGCGAAATCGGCTTCAGTGCTCATAAAACACCGTTCTCACATTCCCTTGCAGCTTTCTATTGGGAATATCTCCCCACGAAAAAGAATCATAGTAAGTACAGAGATATTCCCAATGCATAGTGTAAAAGGTTATGTGAATTGTGTGAGTACAGTCTTATAAGCACTGAAGCCAATTTCTATTTAGGAGATGACATCTCCGCCATATATTAAAAACATTTTCCGATGATGTATCAGAGCCGATAATGTCATCATAGGGAAATGCTCTCAATACATGGTGCAGATGTACTGTGGGGCGGGACGTTGCGGGGTGGAGATGTGAATTTGCCGAGAAGCAGGAAATTGAGGAAATTATTAGTGGATTTTTATGTAGATTGCTCGGTCAAAGCGGATGTATAGTTAAGAAACCGAAGGTCTTACTCTGGCAAAGGTTTGAATTCGTCAGTTTAGCTACGGACCATCTGTTAGGATTTTTATTTTGAGAGGTTGTAGTTTTGGCATGTATTGTAGTGTCTGCTGTTCATTTGTTTTGCTTCTTTTTCTGTTGTTGAGAGAGTTTGGTCTGTCTCTCAAGGGCTCTCTTTTGTTTCTCTCTTCTTGTATTACATTTTTCATTTTACCTTAAAAAAGACACTGTTACAAAAGGTTAATCAACTTGCTAGGGGATATAATTTTTTCTGTCTAAATTTAGAAAGAAAAAGAAGTAAAATTCTTGATGACATTCTTATACATCAATCAATATGGGTTCAGCAACATACATACATACACACACACATATATATATTATATATATATTTATTTATTTATTTATAGGTCAGAATCTGATAATGATATTTAGCCAAAAAGCAGTCCAACAACAATGAAAAATTTACACTATTCTCAAACTAACATCCCGACCTTTATGTTAGCATCGCCTTTTCCCATGATATTGACAATTGCAACCACTTAGGAAACCGAAACACCATAAATGTATAAACATTGAATTTAAAATCAATTATCAATAAGGACTTTCCATCACAAAAAATGAGCTGCTCGATTCAGTTCTCCAAAAGAGAAAGAAAATTGAAAATGCTTAAGATGGAAAATGGGCAGATATATATAACTGAACTGAAACTATATGATTAGAATGAAAACTTAAACCCCTTCTAATTTGAAACAAACAGGCCCATTTTGTACTTTTTATCACTTAGAGGAGCACTGGATTTTTCTTTCTCTACTGTTGTTGCATCTCCACAACCCTCCAAAAGATTGGTGGAATGAACAGTTAAGACTTAAGACAACTCAATTGGAGTAATTAAACTAAATTTTGGGAAATTTGGGGCCTAACATATATTAGATTCGTGGCTCACCACTCATACATTAGATTGATTCGTGGATTTTAATGACCCTTACTATTAGAGCTGCTAAGGTTATATATCCACTGCAGCCCCTCTCAGTCTCAGTGGCAGAGGCAGTGCGTGACCCTCGTCTGCCCCTCAGTCCACGCCTCAGTCATTCCCTTTTCTAAACCACCATCATTACTTCTTTAATCAAAAACAATTTTGATTACCACGAGGACCCTTTTGTCATTTCCTCGTTGTTGTAGTAACTCTGACGTAATTTTGGACCAACCGGAGAGTGAGAAAGACTGAAGAGGAGGCACGAAGAAGCACTGCTATGACCAGGAGAAAGCGATCGAGGAAAATTTGAGGCAAGTAGGCAACTTGCTTGACCCGCGTGGGAAGTCGACTCCTCACTCCGTTGCCGGCCGTGTACGTTTCGTGGGCCCCACACGTGTGGAACCTACGTGGCATTACTTTATGGCGCTTTGACGTTCACATTACGACACGCACGGGCATGACCTCTCCCTCCTCCGCTTCTTCGGTTCGTCTCAGGCCATTTCCACGTTCCTTCTTGAAGTGCCGTGACGGCGGCGTTCAACGCTTGCTTTGACTTACCGAACCAGACCGAGTCAAACGTGAAACACCGAACCAGTTTTTCCTTCCCTTCAATATTATTTTTCATTTTCTTTTCGTTTTTCTAATTTTATTTTTTAGAGGGTCCCACCTTACCTTGATGGAACATATGATGGAGGGTGATTTGGCCCAACTTTATAACGGGGGGATATGTGAACGTGACTCGACATAAGTGATAACTCAGTATAACGAGTTCGCTCCAACTTAGCGTAACGACCTCGCTATAACCCAACCTAACAGCTCACCATGAATGGCAGCTTGCTATAAGATAATACTCCGTTGCCCCGAGCTAAGACTCCCCCAAGTAGGGAGCACCCCGAGCTAAGACTCTCCCAAATAGGGAGCACCCTGAGCTAAGATTCTCTCAAGTAGGGAGAATCCCGAACTGAAGACACATCGGGTTAATCTCGTCAACTCCCTAACTAGAATAAGCTTGCTCCTGTCCAAACCTAAGTAGGCCACCTCGACGACCTGCCTCAAATAGAAGTACCTTGGCATATCACCAGCAGCTCGGTGTAAGGTAGCTCGTTACAGAACAGCTCGGCGTATCGCAGGGGGTTTCTTAACTGATAACCGTACCTACCAACCTTGAAGACTGTGCCCACGTCTCTCGCCTAGCGGCGTCGTGCCTGCCAACCCTGGAGGCTGTTTTTTTTTTACAGGACCATACTCTGCAGCGATCACCTTTGCCCACCAGCTCAGCTCTGACAAATAACGGCCAATCACTCTAAGCCATTATCTGACAGCATATTGCCGTAGTAGAGATTCAGAGGCGGTTGCACCTGACATGTCAGGATACTAGTATACAAGGATCCCAACCCCCAAAGGTGAAGGTATTGCGTGATCATCACTCAAGCTCTTTAATTTCTCTACAACTCTCTCTTTCTCTCCCAACTTTCAATCCGGTTACTAACTTAACCGTCGGAGTATTCCCGTCGGGTGAACCCCTCGAGTTCCTTCTTCTTCTTCCTCACAGGTATCTTTCATCCATCACTAGCTAGGAATGCAGCCACTTCCAGCTAGGAGTGACCAAATCGCACACCATCACCATCATTTACCGTACACGTAGCTTCTGAATCATGGAAGGGAGAGGCATCTACGGTCTACGTTGGTTTTGTTTCTCCTTAACTCCTAAGTTCTTAACCGTTTATCTGTTTGCCACGTGGGTTACAAATTAATTGGATGGGACCATACTCCAAAGACCAGATCTGCAACTTATCGAGCGTGCCTCACACCAATTTCACAGCACGTTTCAGCCGTGCAACTAGAACATCTATCTATGAATTAAAAATTTATAAGTTCGAAATATTATATTCTAAATGCACGGCTAATACGTGCTGCGAGGTCGGTGTGAGGCGCGCTCTGAGAGCAGATCCGAACTCCATACTCCATACCAATGTATATTCCAGCAACTCAACTCAGACAACAAATCAATCCCGGTTTAGTAGGAAACAGGATCTGTTGTAGAACGCGGGAAATCTTCTCTCCGAATTTTATTTTAGTATATCAGAAGTCAAATATTTCTTCCTATCTCTAAAATCGTAAGACTTCTCTGATCTCTGCTAGTCTATCAAACAAAAGGACTTTTGTAAAGCATCTTCTTGTAAAGGCAGTTGCGATCATGGTTTTTAAAAATTATCGGTTCGAACAGTCTAACCATTTAATCCGAATGGCCGGCCTGTTCTAACAAAAAATAAAAAATTTAAAAAATTGAAAAACGGTCAAAACCGTTCGAACAATTTAAATGATTCAAACAATTAATCAGCCGGTTCAATGATTTGTTGACCAAAATCAACAGTTTTAAAAGAAAATAAATGATCGATTCCCGGTTTTTCCGATCCAACCATCCGATCCGATCCGATTTTGAAAACAGTGGTTGCGACTCTTAACTGCTGCTAACTACAACGAGAATGACACAATTAGTTTTAAATCCACTTGCAAACAATCTTAATTCTTATCTCCATCTTATGTGACTATCAACCACAAAACTAATGATCCGTAATAGAAATTGATATCTCCATTCTTAATTACTTTATCACCATATTATGCCCCCCCCCCCTCCCCAATTCAACGGTGTCGATTAAATCTGCACTAATACCAAAAACCATCACTCGAGATTTGTCTCTTTGTTCTTGGTGTCTATGTGCAGTGCAGCCCCCCTTTTGGAAAGTATAGAAAGACGAAAGTGCTTTTGCCTCCATGTGGAAATTCCACATCCAAAAGTTGCCACACCGAGGTCGTTATCCGGAAATAAGGGATCCATTGAGTCTACTTGAGATTTTATTTTTCAATATTTTTAACAAATAAATAATTAGTTAAATATTCTTTTCACACATATTGGCTCGTTTCCTTTTTCTTTACTGCATTAAGAACCCTTGTTGAGTTTGTGATGTCTCGTTGTTGGTCCAAGTAGGGTGAACCACCCACTCCAGTGCCTGTCTGTGGCCTACACTCTTGCTAGGCCAATTCTAAAATGCCAAAATTAGCCTTCAATTCAAACCAAATTTTCTGCTCTTGATGTTACTTTTGTGGGTAATTCTCTCCAAATTCTCAACTTGTACAAGCTATGTTGCTTTCAAATGACTCAACTTGAACAAATGTGAAATGTCTCAAATCTCCATCTTAAGTTGATTCCTATGAGACCTAAATTTGTTAAGTATAATTTGGAAGTTTTTGAGAATTTGACAGAACTGCCCATGGAATTTAATTTGGTTTTATTTCCTTTCCAACCCCAACTTTTGACTGTTCTTAGTCTACTAAACCAAATTAGCTGATTTAAGACAAGTGCTTGGATCATCATCTCTTAGAAATTGAAGATGGGGACCAGGGAGGGACGGTAAGGCTGTGTTTGGTTTGATAGAAAATAATAAAAGAGAAAAAAGAAAATTGAGAAAAAGTTTTTAAGGAATTTCACAAGATGTGTTAAGAACTTTCCCTTAAGTTTCTGCTTCTCACTTATTTCGCATCTGTTGATTATTTATACTGCTTTAATTTAAACTTGAAAACCGTTTTTGTAAAAAGAAATTAACGAAAAAAAAATATGATTTCAACTTTCTATGCAAACTAAAGATAGTGCAGAAAAAACCTTGTATAAATTTTCTTATTTCTAAATTATTCTTATAAGTCATTAAGTCCTTAAATATAGTACAAAACCCAATTTTGTGATCAACATTTTATTAGTTACAAGTTGAATGGCTAACGTGCAAAGGGATATAGAGAGGAAAATAAATAGATTTAAGGTAATGGTGGTCTCTACTTTTTTGCTTTTGAAATATGATGGTCTCGACTTCGAGCAAAGGTAAGTATTTGCATTATATGGTAATATATATGTAAATAAAATTAAAAAAAAAAAACTTATTTGTATTCATTCTCCCTGTTATTAGGATTTAGGAATGAAACTTATCGTTTAAGAAATAGATAATTAATTAATTAATATAAAAAATCAAAAAAATTATATTCACATATTATAAGAGTACAAAAAAATGAAGAAGAAAAAAGCTATATTGATGAAATTCTCTTAAACAATAATAGCAAATGATATTGTACCATCTAACTACTCCCTGCGGGAGGTAATCTGGCTTTTAGGCGGACGACGAACAAACTTGGATCTATAAAAGTATGATCAAAGAACTCGGAATTGCTAATCCGACAAAATCACTCCGATACTTAAATTAATATACTTATTACGAGCTGAAATAACTTAAAAATACAGAGAGCTAGAAAATATAGAAATCACACATACCTTGAACCTCTAAAAGTGGAGACTTTATATAATAGAGTCCTCAATTCCATGATCTTCATCACGATAATACCCTCGTCAGCAATCAATAGAATGCTGCTGGTTTTCTGAGAAGCCATTTTTAGTGATTGGATTTTGGTTGATTAACTAACATTTATTGTCATTCGTGATTCATCCCACCCGGGGGCGGTGACATGCATGACCTCAAGTTCCGTTGTGATAGAACAAGTCAATAAAAGAATTGTAACCGCTTATGATAATCGGACCTTAGGATCATATCAAATTGACTGAAGAGTTGTGATTCACAGACACAGAGACGTGATCCACCGGGATGGTATAACCCGATTGAATTAATTGAATTAGTTGAGGAGCTGATGCCATTTTCCTTAATTTCTTAATATAGAATGTGGGTCCCACTCTTTACATTGTTCCCAAGACTTGGTTGAATTCTCAACTATAACAAAAGCGGAATTTACAAAAGAAAATATTGTAATAATTGAAATAATAAAAAGGAAAATTATAATTTAACTAAGGAGCCAAGGAGGTAAGAAGAGAAGAAGAAGAAAGGAAGAAAGTAAGAAACACAGATGTCGGTTCCTTGCAGCCAACCCATGTGAGGTTTGGCTTCGGAGTTAGGTTCGGGTAAAGACTTTAAGCGGATAAGAACGACCCCAACCCAAGTCATCCCACTCCATCGACCACCGTTACAAGAACCCTCCCCACAACCTCTCTCATTTCTAACCCTTCAGAATCAGAGTTCTGAGCTCACAACTTACAACAATCTCTTCCCCACTTCACCTTCCTACTCCTCCATCTCTGAAACTCACAACTCCGAGAAAACCAGAGAAGCAGCGCAACTCAAATCTCCAAACTGGCGATCGATAATCAAGAGTCCACGGTCAAGGAAATCAAACCCAAGAGCAGAAGGATCATGGTTAGTATACCCATTCTCTCTGTTTCTCTCTTAATAGTAATTGAGCTTCATTGTCCTAGCTTTTTCCTTTTCCTTTTCCCTTTACATTTATTTTGATGAAGTCTAACTTGCTGCTCTGCTTTTTCTCAATGGAATCAGGGAGCTGGAGGTCCGGATGACGATGACAACAGGTGGCCACCGTGGTTGCGCCCTCTCCTTCGAACACCTTTCTTTGTTCAATGCAAGTTCCATGCTGATTCTCACAAGAGCGAATGCAATATGTATTGCTTGGACTGTATGAATGGGGCTCTCTGTTCTCTCTGCCTCGCTTATCACAAGGACCACCGGGCCATTCAGGTATGGTTCTCTTCATTTTGTTTCTAGGTATTGGGATATTGGATTTTCCTTTTCTAATCAAAATGAGGGTTAACCTTGATGTTGATCTTCATAGACATAATTCCATTTATCTTTTGTATATGTTTTGCTTTTATTGGGTATAT
This sequence comes from Nelumbo lutea, assembly GCF_056320005.1. Taxonomy (NCBI): domain Eukaryota; kingdom Viridiplantae; phylum Streptophyta; class Magnoliopsida; order Proteales; family Nelumbonaceae; genus Nelumbo; species Nelumbo lutea. Next base: position 212,409,838 of record NC_142684.1, read on the forward strand.
CTGGGTCTTCTCTGCTAGTTTTGATGAAGGTGCTCTGTTTTACAGATAAGGAGGTCTTCTTACCACGACGTGATTAGGGTTTCTGAGATTCAGAAGGTCTTGGACATTAGCGGTGTTCAGACCTACATTATCAACAGCGCCCGGGTTGTGTTCTTAAACGAGCGTCCTCAGCCCAGGCCTGGAAAGGGGGTCACCAACACCTGCGAGGTCTGCGAGCGTAGCCTCCTCGATTCCTTCCGATTCTGTTCTCTTGGCTGCAAGGTACACACCACAACCCATTCCATCGAATTCTGTTCTCTCTTAAATTTCATTTTTTTCTTGGTTAATTGAGCTTCTGTTAGATTTTAAAACAGAGCTTTTTAATCCAAGAATTACCGGCTTCGGCCATTGCACAATTAAGGCGTGGAAAATGAGGTGGATTTGTTTCTGCATTTTGCTTTTCAGATTGTCGGAACCTCCAAAAACTTCCAGAAAAGGAAGCGTTCGTCAGCGACGGTGTCCGACTCAGAAGACTCGTACAGTAGCAGCAACCATGACCACGAGAAGAAGAAGGTTCAGAGCTTTACCCCATCAACGCCGCCCCCAACTCTCGTAAATTACAGAACTGCCAAGCGAAGAAAGGGAATTCCCCACAGAGCCCCTCTTGGAGGACTTATCATAGAATACTAGAATTACTAGTCAAAGTAGTAGTTTATTACCTAGATACCCAGAATACCCCAGTGAATATTACAATGTAGCCCCTCTTTGTGGCCTTAATGTTTCTTTCTCTACGAAAGCCCTGCCCAGGCACTCGAGCTTTTTAGTAGTATGGAAGCCGGTGTTGGGAACTTAAGCTCTCTCTTGTATTGTTGTATATAGAAGGAAGCCTAAAGAAAAGACTGGAAAAGGAATAAAAGGAAAAATCGGCAGGAATGGAAGGAGTTGAAAATGATTAGTTCTCTATATAGGGTACCTAAAAGTAAATGCCTAAGTTTTGTTAGGGTTAAAATGTAAATATATTTTGTGCGCAGGGATGACAATGTAATGATAATGATAGACTTTGCCTATAAATGGAATGGAATAATAATATGGTTCCACGTTCATCTGTTTGGGAATGGGGTACTGATGCACTATATCGTTGTGTGGCAAAACAGATAAAACCACGATGAAACGTGGGTCCCTCGGCCGCCGATTAGCAAAGAAAAAGTTAAAAATCGGGGTTTGGGGACTGGGGAGGGGTCAGGGGGGTATCTGCCTTACCGCCCTCGATGACGATTCATCTCATCGGCTTGTGGTGCGTTTTCCTCGTGGGAAAAACAAAAGTAGGTCTACTCTCCTGTTTGGGTTCGGGACGGGTACTAATACTATTGGGGGTCTGGAATCTGGATTCTGGATAGTCATAGAAGAAGCATCTGTGTTGTTATGGTCCCATACGAACGATGGGTTTGAAACTATGAATTTTGATCATTTGACGTTGTGCAATGCGCAATGCGTGTGTTCATTACTTGGTTATTTCTTAATATGCTAAGCAATATTATGCATTGAATCAACAGTTTATTCTAACCGTCCGATGGAAGAGGATAAGTAAAAGACAATGGGGACGAATCAAAAGACAGGAAAGTCAGTGAATTGAACAGTTGAGAATGTGGATATTGGAAGGCTTGTAGATGTGCATTTTATTGGACCGTGTAGAAATTAGAATGTCTTTGGATCTGAATGCACTGATCAGTATAAAACAATCATTACACCTAATGGAACTCGGCTTTAGCGCTTTGCATTGGGAATATCTCCCCATGAGAGGGGATTTGCATTGATTAAGCCCTATCTCACACCTAATGTAGGAGTTGATGAGAGCAAATTTGGCCCCTCCAAAGACATCATGAGACATGGCATATCATAATAGTTATACTATATCCCAGTATCACCTAGGCGATAGCTTGTCTTAACCAAAATGGGTCTAACTAGCGACCTGCCTCTGCGGCTGACCTGGCGACCTACTTCAGTTGCCAACCTGGCGACTTGCCTCTGTTGCCAACTTGGTGACCTACTTCTACTACCGACTTGGCAACTTGCCTCTGCTGCCGACCTGCCGACCTACTTCTACCGCAGACCTAGCGACTTACTTTTGCTGCTGACTTGGCGATCTACCTTTGTCGTTGACCTGGCGACCTACCACTATCGCCGACCTGGCAACCTACCTCTCTAAAAGTTTGCCAGTTGTTTCCAAACCTTTTGGGATCACGCTGCATAACCATAGGCTTTATCCTCATCCCACCCGAACTGGAGGGAAACGATAAGCCTTATTAACTATTACGTTATCCTCCTTCCAAAGCGGAATAGACCCCTACGTCGTGGGCCAAGGATTCCGAGAGCGTTTCGTGAGACCCACAATAGCCCAACTATATGAGGGTGTCTGCCCTTGAGACCTAAGTAGATGCACAATTTAGTTCTCGCAGCTCTCCAACTCTCTCACATTTAGCTATCTTATCTTAAAATCTCTGATTCGCTAACTTAAGTATCGGAGTGCCCACTTGCACTCTGACACTACTTCCTTGCAAGTCGCATTAAAGCCACATCTCCAGCTTGTCACCACTCAGCTAGGCATTAAAGCTAACTCTCCAGCTCGTCACCACTCAGTTAGGCATCAGATCCACCTCTCCAGCTCGTCACCACTCAACTAAGCATCAGAGCCACCTCTCGAGCTCATCACCACTCAATTAGGCATCAAAGCCACCTCTCCAGCTCGTCACCACCCAATTAGGCATCAGAGCCACCTCTCCATCTCGTCACCATTCATCTAGGCATCCAAGCCACATTCCAAGTAGAGATTATTCATCCAGGCATCCGAGTCACCTGCCAACTGGGAGCTACCAAAATGCGCATCATCAATTGGCGCCGTCTATGGGAAATGCTACAAAAGGCTATGTTCTCACCTGATTCTTTGAGCCTCAAGTAATAACATCTTCAAGCAATAACAATAGCGCTTGATCGAAAAAAACCCCTAGGGGGGCAAAAGCAAAATGATTAGCCCAAACGAGTTCTCGTAGTCTTGCCTGGACAAAATCTCCCTAAATGTGAGGCCACCCCCATATGTCGAGCTCTACATGCTCTCTATGAGAGTTAACGGCCAACAGAATTTGAGGCCTCCCCACAAGTTGAGCCCTCTATGGTTCCCGTGGGAGTTGATAGCCAACAAACTATGAGGTCACGTCGTAGATCAAGCCCTCCATGCTTTACGAGGGAGTTGATGGCCAGCAGGTTGTGGAGCCGCCCTCGTAGGTCAATCCTGCCGAGGTGACAAGGTGTCCGTAGGGTGAGGTGCTGAGAGCAAAATTAGACTGTCAAAATTCCGACAACCTGGAGACTTGCCTCCGAACTGGCGACCTGCTTCCGCTGACCTGGCAACCTACTTCCACTGACCTAGTGATTTGCCTCTACTGCCAAGATGGCAACCTACCTCCACTGACCTGGCAGCACATGTAATCAGCTCGGCGAGAGCCTTGTTAGCCTTGTTCACGAGGTCTCCTCTATAGGTCGAGCCCTCTGTGGCTCTTGCGGGAGTCAGCGACCAATAAACTATAATCGCCCTTGTGGGTTGAGCCTTTCAAGGTTCCCATGCGAGTTGGCAACCTACAATTAGTAAAGCTACCCCATAGGTTGAGCTCCTTGTGGCTTATCGTAGGAGTAGATGACCAATACCTTAGAGGATTGACACAGTGCAACCGTGACACCGACCCACTATTTAAATTCCAACATTGACGCACATATCGCAAGGGGAAGCCAAACCGCTTTCAACATCAAGGACCTTTAAGCCGACCTCGAAATATGTTGGTAATAGGCCAAAGGACCTACGACGAAGCATGAATCTACTCCCTTTGTTGAGCTGATCTTAGCTCGGGAGTGGGGGCCAATTGATGAGGGTAGATTTGGCTCTCCTCTGACATCATGACACATGGCATATCAAAACAGCTGGACTACATCCCAACATCACCTAGGCGACAACTTGCCTTAGCCAAAATGGGGTCCTAGCTGGTAACTTGCCTCTACCGCCGACCTGGCGACCTACTTCTGCTGCCGACTTGGTGACCTGCCTTTGCCGTCGACTTGACGACCTGCCTCTGCCGCAAACCTAGCAACCTGCCTCTGCCGTCAACCTGGTGATCTACCTCTATCGCCAACCTGGCGACCTACCTCTCTAGAAGCTTGCCAGTTGTCTCTGAACCTTTCAGGATCACGCCGCGTAACCGTAGGCCTTATCCTCATCTCACCCAAATCGGAGGAAAACAATTAGCCTTATTAATTGGCTCGTTATCCTCCTTCCAAAGAGGAACGGACCCTTACGTCGTGGGTTGAGGATTCCAGGAGCATTTCGTGAGACCCACGACAACCCAACTATATAAGGGCGTCAGCCCCTGAGATCCAAGTAGATGCACAATTTAGTTCTCGTAGCTCTCCAACTCTCTCACATTTAGCTATCTTAAAATCTCCGATTCGCTAACTTAAGCATTGGAGTGCCCACCCCGGGATAAGCAATCTGGGCACTCTGACACTATTTCCTTGTTGGTCGCATCAAAGCCACCTCTCCAGCTCGTCACCACTCAGCTAGGCATCAAAGCCACATCTCCAGCTCGTCACCACTCAGTTAGGCATTAGAGCCACCTCTTCATTTCGTCACCATTCAGTTAGGCGCCCAAGCCACATTCCAGGTAGAGATTATTCAGCCAGGCATCCGAGTCACCTACCAACCGGGAGTTGCTAAAATACGCATCATCAAGAGTGATCTTATTATCTAACGTTTAAGATGATGCCATATCATTGTATAGTTGACAACTCAGAAAAACATTCAATTTAGTGCTTTTGGGAAAAATGATATCAAATAAAAGGGTGTTACAATTTTCTTTGATGTGGCACTTATATAACACCCTTTTCTCATAAAACGATATTGATGCCAAACATTTCCTTAACTCTTAAATTTATACAGCTATAGATCTACAGCAACTGTGGTCCGTCATCTGTGGGTAAGGTCATGGGAGTCATGGGCCGCGGGGGGTGGGTGGGTGGGGTGGGGTGGTCGGCTGTAAGACAGTTGTGTCATCTGTGGGACGTGGTTTTACCGGTGTACTTACTTTGGTCTCTAAGGAGACAGCGACTTCGATGGGATGGGAAACACGTCAATTTAGCTAGCGAGTGGACGCCCGATAATTGACATTAATGGGAAAATTGGGAATCTTGATTGATTTTTTAATCATAGGAAGAAGCAGTTTAAGCCACGTGTCCACGCGTGGCGCCAATAATTCTCCTTCATTGGTTCTCTGCCATCCATGATCCAACGCATCAGCATCCGCATCAACTCTTTTGTGTGGTAGTGGCAGTACAAAACTATAAAAAAATATGAGAGAGAGAGAGAGCTAACTTCTCTCTCACCGTAAAGAATAATTCATATCTGTTTTTGTTTTATCTGTAAAATACTTTGGTGGTGGAGGTAGTGGTGGGAGCACATCAGGGAAGAACGTACTGGGCAAGTGGGTGGATGTGGATATCACTCATCTACTTAATCCGCTTACTTTGTGCAAAAGACCGTCACCTCCCATTTTTATTTTTTAGCTTACACAGCTCTATATAGGGTTTTCATCTGAATATGTTCTATATATATTTTTTTTGGTAAAACCTGAAATGTTCTCTAGCTCTATCAGTTTCGTGCTTTTCTTTTCTTTCTTTTTTTTTTTTTCATTTTCCTTTTGCTATGCTTTTAAATCTTTTTCTCCATCTCTCTCTCTCTTTCTTTTAGAATTTTTGTTTTGATTCATCCACTTGTATTTGCAGGCCTTCCAAGGGTCATTTAAGTTGGGTCCCACCTTTAATGGAATTGTCTAACCATTTAATTTCCCGCCCTTATCTGATAAAGCCGACCCCCTTTGAAGCCATGGCCGATGAGTGACGACACATCACCCATAAACCACCTCTTTCACACATGGTCCACCATATAACAATTGGTCAACATTGATTGGTTGAGCTCACGTCACCACAATATATGACCTACTTGGCTGTATCTAATGGGACTCTCCTCCAAAGTCCAAGCCTCTAGAATTTCCTAGATTCAAGATTTCTACACACTTGAACATTAACAAACCCCATCTACAGCCTTAAACCAATATATGATTAAAAATAGGTTTATTTTGTTAATAAATGAACCCCTGTTCCTTATTTTTCAAATCCATGTTCAATTGTTTCATTAATCTGACTCAATCTGAATCCCTTAATATATATGATTAGGGTATGTGCGCCAAGTGGCCATACAGAAACAGTTCTTTGTTTCTTGGCAAGGGCCATCTGAGTATACGATGATAGCCTAAAGATGGGGTGATAAGCAGTGGCTAGCATTGAAGACATGTGGAGTTAGGCAAAGCCCAGTAGGTGGGCCGGCCGGGTCACATTCTTGGTACTGTTTGTAGCCATATGGCTACAGTGGGAGGGACCTTCTAAAAGAGAACCTTGTTTAGAATTGTATGTTTAGATGGGTCTTCCAGCTCTTTTGACCCTTTTCATTCATTTCATTTTAGAAGGAGCTCCTCTCATGTATTGCCCATTCTCCAATGTATTTAATGCCAAATCTACTTAGCTTCGTACCTTTGCTATCTTCTGTGCTGAAAATGTAAAACCCTATTGTCCTTCTACATATTCTTCTGTGTACAACTTTCCCAACGTATCCAATTTTTTCCCATATGACTTGTGTTGTAATTCCATTCTCATAAATTAATTGTTAAAGTTTAGATATAGGATAATTCATTGAAGAGCAACTCAGATGAAAATATTAATCCCAATTAACCCCCCACCCCCCTAGAGAGAGAGAGTTGTACAATATACATCATCTCCAATTCTGCAATCATGTGGAATAGAAGACAACTGATCTTCCAATAGCTATAGGCTGCAGTTCATTGTAAAAGGTGCAGAAAGCTTTGTTTTGGCTGTAAAAGGGGCAGAGACATTTGGATCAAATATTTCAGAATGAATAAAATTGGCCCATTAACTCTACATTAAAAAATTAATGAGTCTAGTCTCTCCTAAAATATAAATTCATCAGGTTGAAAAAAAAAAGCAATTTTAATTATGAATGCTAAAAATCACCATCCCAATGATGACTGCACCAAGATAGCCAACATGTTGAAATTTCATAAAAAACAAAATGAAATGATTTTGTTTTCTTTCTCTAGTCACATAAGAGCTAGCTGTGCGTCAAAGATTCTCTATTCTTTTAAAGGGGGATCTCTTGTGCTAATTCCGCAACTCGCTTCATTCAATTAATGAATAGTGCCGTGACAATCATATACACACAAACGAATCTCTATGAAATATTAGGGGGAATTCCACAATGTGAATGGTTGCTTTGTTTACTAAAACGAAAAGAATTGCCACATCAGCAAAAATGTATTGTTTTTGCTGACATGGCATTTTATTTTGTTTCAGTAAACCAAAACCATATACATTGTCGAACAACCCCTTAGTGATCCCCCCTTGTAGATACTGAAATCAGAATATAAAATTTTCTTGGAATCATATTTGAAGGTTCCTAAAAGATCATAACTGTGCCAATTGTTGGTTTTATTTTCACCATTTAGAACTAATTATTACAATTAACAAAATGAAGAATTAGTACATATGAGGGGAGGGGGTGTTTGGTATGGAACATCAACATGTAGTTGAGCTTATATATAAATTAGTCCTCTGAGAAATGAGATACAATAACTATAGGGATGTCAAGGGTTCCATCTTCTTATGGGGCTGGGGCCACCCAAACCCTCAAACCGGTGGACTTGACCTCAACTGTTGCCTGTCCCCATTAATGTAGTGGGGTGGGTGTGGTGGGAGACAGAAAACTTGAAAAAAAAAAAAAAAGGAAGAGATTGCTTGAATATGTAAATCATATCTAACCAGGCCGCATTGGTATGTCTCCATTAATTTCAAACTCTGATCCCATCATGAGTTGATCACCTCCTCAAATTCAAACCAGACCCTAACCATCTTGGGAGAGAATATACTAAAGCCCACCACAGTATAAGACCCACTCAGTTGATAATTAGACCTACCTTACTGCCTCTGTGGACATTTCATTTGAGGTCCCATTTTGTTGGCAGTTTTATATTGATTCCACACTAATCTCACTAAGCTAATTTCCTTCAGTTGCATACAAGCTCACAACAGGCTGCAGCTAGAATTTAGCAAGTTCTCCTCTATCAGTGCAAATGATATCCCCAGCTCCCAACTGGGTATAAATCTTTGCTGGGTCTGTCTAATCTTTCCATGATCTGACCCATTGGCGTGGGCAGTGGGCACCACTAGTGATTTTTTTTTTCTTACTCACTAGTGAAGTTGATGATGATAGCTTGTATTCTTCCTATTTTGTTCAATATTGTTGAGTGCAATTGGCTATCTTCCTGACTCCAACTGATTGTTCATTTCTAACCACATATTTGATGGACCTAACATTGTACGTACCAAGCTTTCCATGGTCAACTCCAATATATTAATGTTAGCATGAATATGTGCAACAGTGCAAGCTTCCACACCTACTTTCATGGATTCCTCTACTTCCCTCAAATATTTCCTTTCTTCTCCACTGTTCTATTATTAGATCTCTTTTATATATTGTGGAAAAGATAGAAAGCATTAGTATCCATAGCAGGAAATTCCATGTCTTTGACTATATATATAAATATAACTGTTATCTTCCTTGTATAATTAATTAGGTGTTATCTTGATTATTTTCAACATAAAACTTGGTTGGTGAGGACTCTCATCGATCCAACAGCTTATCACAGAGACCCGTAGAACAGTATTAGGCCTCTTAAGTTGCCACAAGCCTGTACAACACACCAGTTCTTATTGGTACATCAATATAATTCGGTGATCTTGTCAAACCATAAAATCTTGATATATGGAATTAATGCATAAGTTCTGTATTATGGTCTCCATATTGAAGAAGAAAGATTAGTGCTCCTTCTGTGCATCAAAAGTTCAAGCTTTTATTTGATACCAGTTAGAACAGACACAGAAAATTATTTGAAAATGTGGTCTAAAGTGGTAAAAAATGATTTAAAATTTGATAGCTTGACAGAAAAAAATGACTCTTGATAGAACAAAATGACAGAAAAAGATTCGTATAGCCGACTCACAAAAGTTGAGAAACTGAGATTAAGGCTGAGTTGAATTGAATTGACATGCATATGTGGAAAGCTAGCTTTAAGGCCTATCAGAACACATGATTAAAGTAGAATATGCTTCTGGCTTCATCAAATGGATGGTCTGAAATTGCTACATCTCAGGACTCCATGGCAAATGTCACGAGTTTCCCTGACACAACAGGGTAGCTTATGAACATATATATGAAAAAAATAAATAAAAAACGACAAAAGTGATCATAAAAATAAGAATTTTCTTCTACATACATCATTCCATAGATCATCCCTACTGACTTCAACGAGAAGAAAGCAAGCCTTGACGTTGAGATATTTACATAAAATTAATATATATGGGACCAAAAACCCAGTTGGCTTTCATCGCATGGATCGAAGCTGTTTCCTGCTTTGTTAACCATTAAAAAGGAGGATAAATGATAGTATAAACATGCATCGACTGTACGACAAAATGCTCAATCCAAGGAAACTTCAACTTCTCTGTAATTGCAATGTTTTGTTCACGGACGGCAGTGGATCCATATTTGACGGGGAGCTTCTACTCCCAATTGCAAAGGAATTAATAGTAATACCATCGAAAAGTTGGAAAGTTGAAAGTTTAAACCATTTCATTTGACGTGGGGTCCAAACAGGACCTTAGTAACTAGTTGTATATACGGATCTGATACTCGTCCGTGGCGATCATATTTCATATATATCAGATATCAGGATGGGTCGCAAATCGATGCAAGCAGAAAGCCACCCATGTGAGTTTGGCACTTTGAAACGTTTTTATTCGTTTAAGAGGGGATTCATCTCAACAAAAGGTTGGGTTTGAGCCTTTTGTTTATTATTATTATTATTTTTTTTTCCTAAAGAAGAATTAACTGATATGGTTCATGGATGTGCCAAAAAATGTTAACAATAAATAATAGATCTTGTTTCACATGGATTGGTCTCGTTGACTTAAACTCTTATGTATCAACTGTTGAATGGACGGACGTATAGAAAATTAATCATAAAGAACAAGTTGCACCTCTGTTTTTGTTGTTACGTTCATGGAATAGAGAGAGAAATTGCTTTAAGCAAGTTTAGTCTATCTTCTTGACCTCACATGAACAATCTCTTAAATGTTGCAAAGGCCAAACTAATGACTAAAAGCCATATATGTAGTTGACGATATCGACCATAAGAATCAATCCATAGTTGACTAAAACAGGTTGATCTAGACGTTTATATGGGTGGGTCGATCTAGAGTTGCAGACAGATTTGGGAAAGTCAGTGGGAAGAGTGGACCTATTGCTATATAAGGTTCACATCATCGGCCGGGCTAACATGTTAGTCCGTGACACTAGAAACAAAAACTAAGAAACATCCTCGACCTTTGCTGAAAGTTTCGGTGTAATATGCGATTGATTCTTCAATTCCTGGTATCTATGATTGAATTGACAGTGAATCGTAAATTTGTCAGATCGATGAATCAATTTGTAGTTTTCTGGCACGTAGTTGTGGAGAATGCGTGCAACATTATGTATGGTTATAATTCTACAAATTCAGCAGTTTGGTTTGGTTCTTTGGCAATTCATCATCACCACTCCTCCTTCAGTTGAACAAATTAAGCATTAGTGTAGTGCAGATTGAAGGGATAGGATATCCATCACATGGATGCCCAAAGATTACGGAATAAGGGGGCGAATTTCATGAATTTTTCTCCCCTTCAACTGGGAATCGAATTCCCTATTTAGAAAATCATATTTTAAAGATCATTCTTGAATCATAAACTAAATCAGATCTGAACCAAAAGGAGTAGGGAGGGATTATACCTGATATGGAGAAGCAGCATCTCCCAATGGAGGTGTTCACGCCCAATGAATGATCCAAAATCTACTCCTACTGAAGATGGCGTAGTGCAGGGTGGAGCAGAATCAGCAGTGTTCTTCCAAAAGAACCTGACCCTTCGCAAGAATCAACTGGATGGCTTGTGAATACAACTCCAAGAACTGGAGATCGAACTGCTGGAGGCGGCGGCTGTAGGAAGGAGGCGGCAAGAGAGTATTTGTAGGGTGCGAAATTCTCTCTTCTTGTGATCTCAGCTCTGAAGACAACAATGTGTTACTTGCATGTCTAAAGGTTGCCGCCTCCTCCTCCTTTTATAATATCAAAGGGATCAGCTCTTAATCCCATTACGAGTTGCTAACCCAAATCATATTTGGATTAGAAGTCCCTTTAAATGATAAGGGATAACCCTTATCTTATCTGCAGATTAGATCAGCCATCTCCTAATCTAATTAGGAGGCTTCCAGATCTAAATCCTATTTAGATCTTGGGCTCTCTAAGTGGATAGGGCCTAAGCCCAATCCTATCAGCTGATCTATCTCAGAATTCGCCCCTTTAAGTGACTAATCAAATTAGCCCAGTTTGAAATGGGCTTAAGGCCCATTTAAGGTTATGTATTCACTTGGCCTTCCAAACTACTGTCCAGTTGGGCTTCCTTGTATGGCGTGGGACCCTAACATTGATCTACACATTAGCCACATGGGTTCGGCCCAGCCTTTGTTACAAGGCCTGGCCAAATACACTGTTATGGATAGTGCACCCCCTGAAAACCATCTCATGGTTTCTATGGGCCCAACACTTACCCTAAGTGGTCCCTGGGCCAAGCCACCTTGTAACACCCAGGGACTGTGGGCAAATGCAAGATTAGCCCATCAGGTATTATCCTCAATGGTCTTACACTTAACCTCTCAGCCCATAATGATCATACACTGCCCGACAAGAGAGGACCTCTCACTCGGCTGCAAGGAACAGTGTTGCACTCTCTGCTTATATGGATCCCGGGAATTAAAACCTTTTGCAAATCATTTCGAAACCATAATATATATATATATACTTTCATATCTCATATAAAATATATTTTGCAAAAATAAAAATCAACAATTGAAATTGGCTGCCGGTAGTCTTGGTTTCCATCAGTGAGAGTGCATCCCCGATCATTACCTTTGTCCGACAAAGGGGCTGATCCTGTCACTATGATCACCCACTCAGATGAATTCTCAGACTGTCCCAACATACCCAGGTTTTGACCCCCGCTAAGGATCTCACTGAATGGTACATCAAAGACAGCCTAATCCGACACCCAGTGCAGTATCATAATCGAGTCTAGGGGTCGGGTGTAACTTTTCAGTTTTGCCCATCAATCTCTAAGGTCCAAGGCAATACTGGAAATCTGGTCCAGTTCAAAGATTCAGTTAATCCTACACTATATGTGCCTAGGGTTCACCCCGGCGGCTGAGACAAGCCACCCCAACCAACTTGGTGGCACTACAGTGTTAGCCTTGTCAGGATAGGTCTCCCTAGACTGACCCACTGGCTGTGAATATTCTAAACTAATACGAGTCTCATTAAGTGTCCAGTTTAAGGGTATTACACAGAAATATACCAAGCGAACATAGATCAAATATACACTTTTATTCATTTACAATAAACTCATAAAGTACATCATTTTGATTGAAGCTAAGGACATACAAAACTATCTAACACAAATCGCACTGAACAGATTGTAGTATGGACTGCTTGTTCACTGAACTATCATCTTCTGTGATACCAAATGGTTAATTGTATTCATGTGTTGAACTGACCAAACATACATATAATAATTGAGAAGAAGTTATTTTTGTTTCAAGAGTCAACAATTCATCCTATAAATTAAAAACGATGTCACATCAACGCTACATTAGAAAGAAATTTTAGGTGTTAAGGTGTGTTCTGTGGTTTACTTAACTAATAAATCTCAATTGCAATTAATCCAAATTCATCATGTAGAATCAGAGTCCTTATGATCAGCAATTGCTCAATGACCTGGATTATTAATTAATTTCTTGTGGACCTTTGGGAGCGCTTGCTATTTATTGCCACATACTCATACACAAACTAGACTAAAGTAATAAACAGTGCAACTTTCTTGACCACAGCACCAATCACATAGCTTAGATTTTTGTTTCAGTCCCTTTTTCTAAAAGGTTCTACATTGTCAGGAGTGTTATAATGATTTGGTCCAGTGGCTTCTTCTCTGATTTACACTTTATACCTAACTCCTCTTCAACCCATCTCGATCATGCTAGAAACCAAGAAAACGTGAAAGAAATGCACTAAAATATAGAAAAGAAGACACAAGATTTAATGTACTTTGCCAATTAGTGACTGTATCAACAGATGAACCACCCTTGAAAATTTTCACCATTGTTGTCAAAAGAAGGAAAAAAAAAATTACAGTCGTAGTCCAAAAAACTAGTTTTCATATCATCGAATTAGGTTTCTCAATGCTTTCCTAATTCGAGTACAACTGCTGATGATGTAGGATCAAATTTTGCATAGTCAATTGGATCTCATTTGCAATGCAAGATTTCATCACCATCCCTATCTCAGCATAATTATCCATGTCGACCAACCTCAACCACCTCCTCAATTTCATTCACAGTATCAGAATTCCATCATTAAGTGCACTATACCCACCATTCACCCTATTGAGACTCATGCCTCATTATACCATACCCAGAACCAGAAGAAGTCATCCATCTTCGAAACCCAATAGCCACAAACCATGAACCCCCAAATCAAACAACCCAACCCAATAACTCCATTTGATTACTATTACTCTCCATGCCCCACGCCCATGGATCTGGAGACACGCAATGAAGCTAGTAGCAATTCAAAGCCTTGTTTACAAGAATGATATATGGATACTTGTATGCCACATCCTTCCCAAAGTGTAGTTGGATTTACAGATGTAAATGGGTATTCCAAATCACAGAGAGAAACATACTAACTCCATCGAATCCCACAAAATGCACCTTATCAACATAAGTTTCCACCAAAATGCTGCAGGTGTGGACCACAAGGATTCAACTGGGTTGGTTATCAGTCTATTAGGAGGAACAAAATTCCAACTTCGTTCAGACCCGGGATTTTCCAACCCCATGTGGTTCAATCTGTTCCAGCATTGGTATTTGACCGTACTTTATTAAATTAAACCCCCACCTCCCCAACAAAGTCAGAAATCCTACCAAGTGAGCCACTATCAATTGGTCCAAATTTGAGTAAGTTAAGGGAAACCTTGTGCCAGTCCAAAAGCCCTCCACTAATATCATGACACATGGCATCGTAGAACAGCTGGATGACATCCTAGCATCACTTAGGCGATAACTTGCCTTAACCAAAATGATCGCGACCTGGTGACCTAGTGAGTTACCTCTATTGCCGACCTAGCGACCTACCTCAGCCACCGACCTAGCAACCTACCTCTGCCGCCGACCTGGCGACCTGCCTTTATCGCCAACCTGGTGACCTGGCGAGCTCGTCCACAATTCAAGGTGGCTAGTAGAACCTCGTCTAGGGCCGACCTGTGCTACTTCTATTAGACAGTGTATGCCCTTAGCTCCAATCAGTGTGATGTACATTATTGAGGTTTATTGTAAATGAATAAAGTACATAGTTGATTTATGTTATTATAGTGTGTTTCTGTGTAATACCCTTAAACTGGACACTTAAGAGACTCGTGTTAGTTTAGAATCTTCACAGCCGTTGGATAGACCTAGGGAGGTTTATCTTGCCAATAGGATTATCCCAATCCGTTGGGAACTACTGTTGATTCCGTATCAAGTATATCCCTTCCTTAATCTTGGTTTCAGATTTGGTCCGATCTGTTTCAAGAACGAACCTTGAAAAATGCAAATTTTCTAAATCAGGAAGAAATTTTTTGAAATTTTGCCCAGCCACCTTACATGGTTCAGCCATCCATTTGATGAATCTCCCTTCCCTTCAACCTCATCAGTACCGGCTGAAGTGACCTCGACGTGAGGAGTAACCTCCCTCAAAGGCTTACTGACCTGATTAAGGTCTAGGTGGAGACATGCTCACCGACCAACTCTGCATGCATCCTGTCACTCCTGGGTCTCTCGGAAGTCAGTTCTCACACTGAGTGCTCTGGAAGAAACCGAGTAAGGTGCAAAAGTTGGCCTACATTCACAATTACCTCCAAGGACTTCGAATCAGTTAGGCATATCTTCCCGGAGACCTTGGATGTGGTGCATGACGCCCATGCTAAATTATGCCTATATAAATGCCTTGCCTCCACCCTTAGAAGGTAGATGCGCAATTTAGTTCTTACAACTCCCTATCTCTCTTTCTTTTAGCTCTCTCACAAAATCTTTGATTCGCTGACTTAAGCGTTGGAGTGCCCACCCTGGGTAAAGCAACCTGGGCACTCTGACACTATTTTCTTGCAGGTTGCAGCAGTAAACTATGCAACTCTCCACCTTTAGCTAGGGACAGTTTAGGTAGGCGTTAGAGCCACCTTTAGCTAGGGACACTTCAACTAGGCGTCAGAGCCACCTTCTAGCTCGTCACCATTCAACTAGGCATTAGAACCACCTCCCAACTCATCACCATTTAGCTAGGCATCCAAGCCACCTTCCAGCTAGGAACCATTCAGTTAAGTATCCAAGTTACATTCTAGGTAGTTCAACTAGGCATCCGAGTCACCTGCCAGTCGGAACCTGCCAAAACGCACATCATTAGAAGAAATGATAGGGCGTAGCTGTACGATTTGATCCATATAGAATTAGTCAATTTTGTTGGTTCATCATTTAATAGTGGCAAACTACTAAAGAGTGCTTGGGTCATGGACTACAGGAATATTAATTAAATGGCATGGGTCTTATAACTTGTTTGGTTTTTCATATTTAAGGGATATGAGCCTTACCCCAATTGGGATTTACTGGGCTAGAAATCTACTTGAAATACGACCCTGCCTAGGCCCATGATTGGGTCATGGGCCTATAGGACCATTAAATGGTTTCTCACCCTCTTCCTCTGCCTCCATCCTTGGGCAGAGTTTCTGTGGGCAAGAGATCCGGATTCCCATCGAGTCTGAATCTCATGCCCACCAAAACTCTACCCATGTCTACCCACACAACATCACAGCCACACATAGAGAATATCTCATCCTCCTACATAGTATTATTCCACATGATTCTCTGAACCTCAAGTAATAACATCATCAAGCAACAACAACAATGCTTGATCAAAAGAACCCCCCAAGGGGGTAGAATCAAAAGGCCAAGACAAGTTCTTGTGGTCCTACCCGAACAAAGTCTCCTTAACTATGAGGCTACCCCCATAGGTCGAGCCCTACGTGCTCTCTGCGAGAGTTGACGACCAACAAAATGTGAGGCCACCCTGCAGGTCGAGCCCTCTATGGTTCCCGTGGGAGTTCATAGCCAACAAACTGTGAGGTTACTCCACAGATCAAGCTCTCCATTCTCTATGTGGGAATTGATGGCCAACAGGTTTTGAATTCACCCTCGCAAGTTAATCCCATCGAGGTGACGAGGCGCCTATAGGCCGAGGTGCTAAGAGCAAAATCGGACTATCAAAATTCTGCCGACATGACGGCCTGGAGACCTGCCTCTACCGACCTGGTGACCTAGAGACTTGCCTCCACCAACATGGCAACCTAGCAACCTAGAGACCTGTCACCGCCAACCTGGTGACCTACTTCCACCAACATGGAGACCTTCCTTCATCGATTTGGTGACACATGTAATCATCTCAGATGAGACTCGTCAGCCCTGTTCGCGAGGTCGCCCCTACAGGTCTAGCCCTTCATGGCTCCTACGGGAGTTGGTAGCCAACAGACTACAATCGCCCTTGCAGGTTGAGCCTTTCAAGGTTCCCGTGCGATTTGGCAACCTACTGTTAGTTTAGCTGCCCCCACAGGTTGAGCTCCCTATGGCTTATTGTAGGAGTAGACGACCAACACCTCCGACGACTGACACAGAGCAACCATGGCACCAGCCCGCTATTCAAATGCCAACAATGACACATGTATTGCAAGAGGAAGCTAAACCTCAAAATATGTTGGTAACAGGCCAAAGGACCTACAATAAAGCTACTCCCTTCGCTGAGCTAATCTCAACTCGGGAGTGGGGGTAATTGATGAGGGCAGATTTGGCCCTCCATTGACATCATGACACATGGCATCATAGAACAACTAGATGGCATCCCAACATCACCTAGGCGATGACTTTCCTTAGCCAAAATGATGGAGTCCAAACTGGCAACTTGGTGACTTGGCGACCTGCCTCCACCGCCAACCTGGCAACCTGCCTTTTCCACTGACCTGGTGACCTACTTTTATCGCCGATCTGGTGACCTGCCTCTATCGTTGACTTGGCGACCTGTCTCTATGGCCGACCTGGCGACCTATCTCTACCGCCAACTTGGCAACCTGCCTCCGCTGCCAACCTGGCGGAAATCTAGCTGGCAACCTCGTCCACAACTCAGGGTGGCTAACAATACCTTGTCCAGGGCCAACCTGTGCTACCTCATAAGTATTGGAAGTTAGTTCTCACACCGAATGTTTTAGAGGAAACTAAGTAAGGCGCAAAAGTTGACCTACATGCACAACTACCTTCGAGGACTTTGAATCAGTTAGGCACCTCTTCCCGATGATCTTGGATGCGGTGCATGATGCCCATGCCAAACAATGCCTATATAAAGACCTTACCTCCAACCTTAGAAGGTAGATGATCAATATAGTTCTTGCAGCTCTCTTGCTCTCTTTCTTTTAGCTCTCTCACAAAATCTCTAATTTGCTGACTTAAGCATCGGAGTATCCACCTCGGGTAAAGAAAGTCGGGCACTCTAACACTATTTCCTTGCAGGTCACACCAATAAACTATGCAGCTCGCCACCTTTAGCTAGGGGCAGTTTAGGTAGGCGTCAAATCCACCTTCAATTAGGGGCAGTTCAGGTAGACGTCAGAGCCACCTTCAGTTAGGGACAATTCAGCTAGGTGTCAGAGCCACTTTCCAACTTGTCACCATTCAGTTAGGCGTCAGAGCCACCTCCCAGCTCGTCACCATTCAGTTATGCATCTGAGCCACCTTCTAGTTAGGAACCATTCAGCTAGGCGTCCAAACTACATTCTAGGTAGGGATTGTTCAACTAGGCATCTGAGTCACCTGCCAGTCGGGACCTGCCAAAACGCACATCATTAGAAGAAATGACAGGGCGTAGCTGTACGATTTGATCCATATAGAATTAGCCGATTTTGTTGGCTCATCATTTAATAGTGGAAAACTACTAAAGAGTGCTTAGGTCATGGACTATAGGAATATTAATTAAATGGCATGGGTCTTATAACTTGTTTGGTTTTCCATATTTAAGGGATATGAGCCTTACCCAAATTTGGGTTTACTGGGCTAGAAATCTACTTGAAATATGACCCTGCCTATGGGTAGGAGATCTGGATTCCCTTCGAGTTTGAATCTCATGCCCACCAAAACTCTACCCATGTCTACCCACACAACATCACAGCCACACATAGAGAATATCTCATCCTCCTACATAGTATTATGCAGGGGAAGATGTTCCCAATTCAACGGGATAGTGTGTTGTGGGTAGACGTGGGCAGAGTTTCTGTGGGCAGGAGATCAGGAGTCTCATCCTTGCAGTTGCGGCTAAAACTACCCCAACCTCCTCCCTCTCTTCTCCACCCCTGAGCGCCGAGAGCAGATTGCCTTTAATGGGCTCCAATCTCTTATACCCACTTAATTCAAGTTATGAATCAGAGCTTCATAGGCCCGCTCTTCTCTTGGACACCTTTTAAACGAGCCCAAAATATGACCTGAGACGTGGACCCTGTTCGATCTTTTGTTTGATAGAAAATATGAGAGAACCAGAAAATTGAGGGAAAGCTCTTAAGGACATTTTTTATTCTTATTTTCTATCAAACCAAACACAGCCTAATAACAAATGAACTACTGATTAAAAGTTTCTTAATGGTGAAGTCATGCTTTAAACAATGGTTGGTTAATTACTCTAAAGCAAATTGCTTTTACTTTTTGGTGCACTACCTTGTTATCAATGATTCCAGCTTTGTTCTATGATTCTACTTCGGGAGCCATCAACTTTTGACACATCCAGTAAATCACATCCAGATGTTAAGCCCATTTTTCCTATTTATTCAGCTAAATAAAGAATAAAATCACACAGTTAGGTAATAAAAATATATGACATATCAGCACAGCACTACAGAAAAGCCTCGTACACGAATAAATAACCGGACATACTGCACTCCACACAAAAGCTTAATTTGTGAGATAATATGTTTCTAACTCAGTCGAAATTCTAATTAAACATAACCTTGCTCGTATTTACGAAACAATTCTTCTGTTTTGGCGTTCCTGAAGGCACAACACCCCATTAAGTAAACCCAGATTAGGGCAACAAGGGTGATGAGCAAAATAATGTCTGCTCTTCTCCATTCCTTCTTGAGATTAGCTAGTAACCCTGCTTTGCATGAGTCACAGGCATAGCAGAGCTGTGTCTGATCATTGCTCCACTGCAAACAATCCATGTCAGCTGCTGTGTTTATGGGGCTAATCCAATACGTTGGGTTCACAAATGTGTACCCACACTCCGTCGGTGGCTTGCAGCACCCTGACTGAAGAAAGAAGAAAAAGAAAAAGAAAAAAAAACGAAGGGGTCTATTTAGTCAAAAAGGAGCTTAGTGATCACCACACCACATGCTAAAGAATCTAAACATTGTACTTTGCATGGTTGCCTTTAGTAGACTTGGGCTTAAGCCCTCCCAAACGGTCACTAAGGATTCCTTAGAATTGAAAAAAAAAAACAAAAACTGTTTTTTAAATCAAAATACAGAATTAGGTTGATAGCTTATGAACAGCCTTGACCAGTGTGGAGCTTAGCTATAGCCTCGTCGCTATGGTTAAGAGTACACTTGTAGAATTCCAACATTCTTATTCTAATTTTGTATGAACCAAAGTAAAGACAGTGTAATCTTAAGTTGTTCTTGACTAGATTGATAGTCTAAATTAGCTAGAAAAGAATTAATATGTAAATAAGAGGGAAATCTGTATAAGCAATTACCTGTATTGGGCTGATCCGTGCATTGAAGAAATCCTGAGCAAAATGATATCTCTGATTCAACTCCGAACACATACTGGTTGAGCTAAGGCAATTCCTGATACGATTCCAGTTGAAAGAAGCCTGTACCCTTTGACGGAGCCATCCTGAATAGTCATTCAGATGATATTCTAGGTAAACCCTACCAGGAGCAAGATGACCTGAGCCCTTAACAGTAACCATGTAGATGAAGATCACTAGACTCGCCAGTAGTATTATAAGAATGAGCATGACGATGAGATAGAAGATGAGGAGCCATGGGATGCGCCAGAAGCTTCCTATAAAGCCTGCAAGAGCTACAACCAACATCAAGATGCCTAAAATGATGACCGGCCATTGAAGAATCTTGACGCAAGAATTGTCGGTTTCTGTTGCAAGCCAGATTCCGGCACCGATAATTGGGATGGAGAGTAGCATGGCGACGAAGTTGATAGCTCCGACAGCATTGTTGCTTGGGGCCATATTGGTGAGACCAAACTTGAGATCACAACTCAAAGCTTTTGTTTGTGGCAGCAGGGAAGTCGAAATTGTTGATGAAGCTAATATGGCTTATGGATAAAATGGGAACGATAATAGTAATAGATGGATGTGGAAACCAGATGACCTGGGAATGCAGCTGCTTTGCTTTCCAAACCCATTAGCTTTTCTGTACTGTTCTTCTTGCTTTGGGTCCAGCAAAAAGAAAAGATACAAAAGCTAACCTCCTCCATAATTTTCTATTTTTTTTTTCTTTGGAAGCCAATGTTTAAGCTTTAAAGTTTGTTCTGAACTAGTGTATCCTCTCTTTGTAATCACTTTTTTGAAAGGAAAATCATTCCCATGATTCTATATAGAAAGTTTCTTTCAAGAACAGCCTAAGATTTAGAAATCAATATCAATAGAGGTCCACGTGCGAATTTTCTGATGAATGCCTTATTCCTCTAACTAAGTGACTATTAGTTGAAAACCCTTCTTTCCCCCTTGAATCCTTGATGCCCTTAAATTGAGTCCTCCCTTTGAAAGGGTACAAAAATGTAGATTAACATTAACTTAGCCCCCCAAAAATATCATGTTAAAAGTTAAAACACGATGGATAAATGCCATGAAAACTTTGTTATGAAGATAAGCATCATCAGAATCCAATTGCAAAGAAATTCAAAAGCAACCAAACTTATTTTTGGATATTGTTTTGAGTATGATTTTCGGAATCCAAAATTTTGATCCAAGTTTTCGATGTATGAATGACAGGTCTCTACCCAGCAACTTTTTGGGTCTTCTTTATATCCTTTTCCAAAGTTGCTTTTTTTTTTTATTTTTTAATTCTATCCATGTGGAAATTTACTATTGTCCAACGCCAAAATGCATCATGCAACCCACACTGCTGATGGTGCAAGTGCACTTCACAAGATTATAGATGCCTTCACTTTCAGATCTCTATTGAAAATCACTGGACATTTCATCATAAAGCGAGGGCGCCTGAATAGGGGAAAAAATTAAAGTTTGCACCAAATCTTTTAGTCATGGGTACCTAGTTATCATCAAGGATCAAAGTACTGGTATTGTGTATCATATCATACAACTTGGATATGGATATGGATATGGATATGCTTTGGAAATGCATGAATATGGATGAAAGATATGAAAATACATGAATACATTAAGAAAATACAAACAAATTTCATAAATATATCAATTACACTAACTTTAAGGTCAAAATAACCACAAATAAGGTATAAATACATAAGAAATGTATATTTTTATGGTATATATTAAAAAATATATTACAAATATTATAATGGGATGAAATAATATCACATTGATAATCCATCAATCAAGATTCCAAGACTCATATTATATTTATTTAGATCTCTACAAATTAACACATGCATAAAACCATTATTATGTTATATTTTATTTAAGTCCAAGACACAAAATATATGCAGTTATTATATTTTAATTATTATATCAATTATTTTCTATTTTACTATTTTTATTTTTCAACAGTAACAAAAAAGTCAACTAAATAAAAAATTTTAACCTCTAAGAAGACACGGAATGGACTCTAGCTAAACGATTCAAATCTGAAGGATCAATTGAAAGCAGAGAAGAAAGAAGGAACCCTTGATATCTACGCTGACGCACTCAAGGTGTTACATGCTAGCAGCAAGAAAACGACTGCGCTACCACGCAATGGCTTGAATGCTAGTACGTCTACAAGCAAAATGAAAAACTACTACACGTGTTTGATAAATAATATATTTCCTTTTGTAAATAATAAATATTTTATTATAAAATGTAAATTAAAATATCAATTGATAATTTATAAAATTTATAATCTTAACTTAAAAATATTTCATATCTATATATTAAAATTTTTAAAATAATATCATATGAAAATTCATAATTTTTAATTACTAAAATAATTATTCCATTATTAACATTTTTATTTCAATAAATTTTCTAAAATAAAAAATCGTTTTTGATGTAAATTTAAATTAGTGGATTTGATAGATTCAATATAAGATTGTATGCTTGAAACATATATTTTTTATAAATAATAAATATGTTATTATCTAGTGTAAATTAAAATATCAATTAATAATTTATAAAATATATTAAAATATCAATTAATAATAAATATGTACAAATGTATGAATTTTAAGTACTAAAATAATTATTCTATTATTAATTTTTTTATTTTTATAAATTTATTGGGAATAGAAAGTGAACCTTTGGTATAAATATAAATTAGTAGAATTTTTATTTCATTTATAAATATAAATATTAATTTTTAATGTTATTATTTGAACATATTAATTTTAATATGGCATTTCTTTAGATTGCATGTTTACAATAAAGATAATAAAACTAATTTATTTCACTTCTTATCGGAAATTAAAGAGTGGCTTAGTTGCTTATGGGGTGATAAGCAGTGACTTGGCCCACTAAGGTGGCAGGAAATGTCGTTTCATCATCCAATCAGTAAGTCGCTTCCACATGTCTGGGTATTTATAGGTCGGGCCAAATTACTCCTCATCAATATCTAATCTTATATATTGGTCATATTAAAAAATAAATGCAATAAATAAAAATTATTTTTCTTAATTATGGAAATAAAATAAAAAATTAAGGGAAATGAGAATTAATGTCTAACTCATGACCCCACTATGTGAGCCAATCTATTTAATAATTCAATTAGCTAGGTCACCACGTTATTAATTAAGTCAATGTTTTCTTTTATGAATAAGAAATTTAATGGTAAATTTATCCAAATTTATCCATGTTGAGAATTAAAGTCAATTAGCTAGGTAGTCTACGTATACGACTACCTCCGAGGACTTCGGACCGGTCATGCACGCCTTCCTGGAGACCTCGGACATGGTGCGTGAATCCCACACCAAACAACGCCTATATAAGGGTCTCATCTCCTCCTTGAGGAAAAAGGTATGCGGAATATAACTCTCAAATACTAGCACTCTTACTTTCAGCTCTCTCTAAAACCTCTAATTCACTAACTTAAGCATCAGAATGCCCACATCGGGTAAAGCAACCCGGACATTCTAACCTGTCTTCTTGGAGTTCGACCAGGCGACCTCACTAGCCCGACGTCTGAGTTGTCCTCTAGCAGGGAACACCGGATCGCACATCACCAGATATGTTCTCATATTTTTCTATAAAATTGCTATATTTTTTACAATTTATTATTTTTGTGTATTTTTTTTACTTTTTATTATTTAACTATGACATCATTAGTTCACCTACTTAACCTAGATTGTTGAACTGTTGGCACCCCACTTGGATAGAAATACCACTTTGCTTTTGAGTAAATTTTAAGTTTTGTATTCTAGTTCCATCATTAATAAATTTAAAATATTATAGATGTACTATACTTTCTATAAAATTTAAAATATTATAGAATTTATTTTCATACTCATTTGTTTAATATGGTAAATTTAAAATATTATAGATGTACTATACTTTCTATAAAATTTCTATATATTTTTTTTGTTTCTATCTTTTCTAAATATTTAGTTTTTGATTATGACATCATGGGCTGACCCATTTGATCTAAAATGGTTGGACCATTGACCCACCACCAAGACAGGAAAATAGTTTCATTTTGAGATCAATTTTAAAAATTTTGTATTTCATTTACATCATTTATAAAAATGTTTCTTCCTTATCAAACTTATTTGTTAATATGATTAATTTATAATATTAGAGAGGTGTTTAAATTTCTTTTACTTTTATACTTTTCATATTTTTCGTATCTTTTCTATTTTAATTTTTTTTTATTTAAATATGACATCATATGTTTATTCATTTGACTCACATGGTTAAACCACTAACCCAACAATTAGACAAGAAAATGGACACATTAGTATCTTAAATATGGGATTTAACAAGAGGAAATAGAATGGGCTGAAAATTTTAGTCAAGAAAAAGTCCAAAAGCCTTGGTGAGCTATTGCCACTTTTTATGGTAGTATAGATATAGATATATAGATTAGTTATTTTATCTCCAAATTATTATATATTTTCCTTTTTGTGATTATAGACATAGATATGGTAGTATAGACATAGAAATGATATATTTACATTTTCATAAAAAATGATATATTTGCCTTTTGTAATTGAATCTATGATAATAGAAATACATAAGAGTAGACAATTATTTTATAATTTAATTTATTTAATTTATTTTTTTTAATTAATTATCTTAACAAATTTATTTAAATTAGAAAATGATTATATAATTAAAATGATAATTATATAATTAGTTAACTAATTATAAAATAATTACTATAATTTATTTAATTAGCTAAATAATTAATTAATAACACAATAAATTAGTTAATTAATTAAGTTAATTATTTAATAAAAGTTATAGATAAAAATAATATGAATTAATACAAAATATTTTAATACTTTTTTATTAATACAAGATTTATTTTAAAATAAAGTTAATACAAATTGGTCCATGTTTATTAACAAAAAAAACCAAAAAGTAAGAAAATTTTAGTTTCAAAAATAAACCTTATATTTTGATATTCATTTAAATTTCATGTGAAAAATAAAATTATACTACAAATTTGTTGACAAAATTAAAAAATTAACAAAATTATTAGTTTTATAGTTAATTATTATAAATTTAAAATCCCCTAATCCATTTAAAATTAAGAAAAATTAATAGTAAATAAAAATTAATAAAGGTTCAAACAACTTAATAAAAATAAAAACTAATACAATTTGGAATGTCACAATCCTCCTTCTAGGGGTGAAACATGGGTAGGTTGAGTTGGGTTGAGAGTCAACCCAAGCCCAACCCTAATTCTAAAACTTCGAGCTCAAACGTGGCTCAGCTCAAAGTTAAGCCAGTGGGCTTGGGTTTGTTAGCTTTTTAGCCCACTTTTAAAATAGAATAGATTGATAATATGTAGATATGTATAGCATAAAATGTTGGGCGGGCTCAGATGGGAGTGTGCCGGGCTCGAGCTACTACCTAAGGCCTCAACTCAAGTCCAACCTGAGTTTAGGTTAGGGGTTGAGCTTTTTGGCCCAAGCCAAACTTGAAGTTCGAAAACTCATGCCCAACCTATGAAAAAGCATTGGTTGAGCTAAGTTAGGCTCGGGTTGGACCCATCCAAGTTGCATCCGAGGTTCTTTTGCCTCAAATTCTTTTAATAAAGCCCATGCAATGCATGGATTCCTAGCTTGCTATAATATACATATACATATTATTTTTTGAGAATGGATATATTAAAACCTACTTGAAAATTCTTAAATCAAATCATTGCCATACCCTTTAAAAATTAAAACACAAAGATATTAGAACTTTTAGAATAATTTACCAAAAAGTAAATTAAATTGGATAGGGTCAAGCTCAAATCCAACCTAAAATGTGAATGAAACCATGCTGGCTGGAGAGGTGGGGTAAATTCAAGGATTCCCATTCCCTATGGATATGGAGTTTAGACTGGGATTTCTAGCTCCATCGAGGTTTAAGGCGCGGTATAAGTGTTTGGGGTTGGGGACAAGATATGTAAAACCCAACACTACCCTACCTTGTTGCCATTCCTACCCATATCATCTTATTTCAGGTTTATATCGTCTAATATAAGACCAATACTTTGAATATATTGGCTGATACACACGAATTGTAATATTAAAATCTATTTGCACTATATCTCTCATTAAGGACCCCTATAATTACTCCTTTTCTCTCCAATAACTCCTATATTTAAGACAACTTTTCCCAAATAACCCTTAACCTCTATAATTGTTACCTATTTCTTAATAATACTCCTATATTTAAGGTAATTTTTTAAATTCAAATTAAACAAAAATAACTATGAAAAAGAAGTATTTTTGTTGATAATGGAAATGGAATACAAAATATAAAACCAACACGTAAGTAAACCATTTTCCCCATTTTGATGATATGTACTTATCAAGTCAAATGGATCAACCCATGATATCATAGTTAGATGGACTTTAATTGTGTGTCTTTGTTACATGGATTTTGATAAGGGCATAATCTCTATATATGCAAATGTGAAGACATGTTGGAATCGGGGTTGGGTCAGGCTGCCCAAGGCCTCAACCCTATATATGTCTTTCAACCCTAAAAGTTAGGTTTGAGCTAACGTGGCCCAGTTAACAATCACTTTATGCAACATGAATTTGCTTTTAGAAAATGTCTTTCAACTAGTTTATTCAAAGAAAGAAAATGAGTTAATAGACTTAGACATCCCTTCTTAGATCCATAAAATGTTTTCTTTAATAGAAGAAGAAAAATGACTAATATACCCCTGAATTAAATAGGTCTAATAAATTGAGTGAGAGACTCCAACCATCTACACCATTGGAATACTAAAAACTTGATTATCCTTTATATTACTCTTGGGTTTCTCCAGCAAAAGATTGATGGATCAATTATCAGCACTTTTATAAGGAAATCATATGGGGAAATCAGTGTGATTTTCCTTGGTTTTCCAAAAAAAAATTCAATTCTTTTTTTATCTATGGGAAAGTCAGAATGTGTTCTGGGTTTTACATTTTCATTGATTTTGTATTGTTTGAATGGAAACATAATTGGAGAAATAGTTGCAGTTCCATATCACCGAACAAGAAAATGAATAGAAAACTGGTAAAATATCTAGTAGTCACTCCTTTCTTTTGCCTTCACCTCTCAAAATAATTAATGGCATCATGTATTCGCCAGAGAACACGGAAGAACTCCTCCACCCTGCTCTGCTCTCCACAGCTATTTGCTTCCCTCCAGTGTTATCTTCACAAACCCTACTTATTTTTCCTGCCGATTCATCTTATTCGATTACATTTTCCGTTATTTGTTTCCTTGCTCGCAAAGAGTTCTTATCTGCATGACTAGTTTTCTTCCTACATTTTATGTGGAGGAAGTTGCAAGAAAAGGGAAAGTTTTTGTTTACATTAGACACAACAAATTAAAGGGGAAAGTTTTCTTGAAGGAAAAATGGGTAATAATTTAATAAAGGGTAAAATTGTATTTTTCAAAGAACTGAAATTGCACATTATGTCATTTGCTAAAAAATCTAAATATGATTAAATAATTAAATATGATTAATTAAAAAGATGATTAACTAGCAAAAGCCAAATCCAACACTCCATGCACCATACGGATACATTCTTTAAATGTTAGCAATATTAATTAATAGTATTTAATATAGCAGTTTATATTTTAAAACTTTACCTTATAAATAGTATTTCTTACTGGTATCTACACGTGTTTGTAATTTTTATTTCCAGTGTTTCGATAATGTTCTAATAATTAACAGTAATTAACAGTAACATTTATTGACAAAATTTATCAAAATTATATTGATTAACATTATTTATTATGGTATTCATATAATTTAATTATGAATTTAATACTATTAAATATATATATATATATAAGTATGTATGTATGTATGATATTAGCTTCCCCGTACTTAGTACGGGTTCATTCACTAGTATATATATTAATGAAAGGATTTCAGGCCAAAGCCCCCCTAGTCAGACACATGGCTCTCCTCCATTCAGACACCTGTACTTTGAAAATCATAAACAAATAGAGCCCACTAACAATGCCCAAAGCCAGCTACCATCTCAGAAGTGGATGTTCAATTCCTCATTCACACACGTGGCCATATAATACTACATGTAGAGAGAGTTTAGTTATTTAGTAAGTCACTTACCTGTGTTTCAGCAAACCAAAACCCCTCATTCCATTGTAGTATGTAGTTGGTTGAAAGCCATATATCTAAATTGTAGGAAGAGGAGAGGTTAATGGGTTATGGGTCAGGTTTCAAACTTTCAATCCTATCATTCGAACTGCTGCACCTCTATATTGAGTTCAATCTGCTTGGAAACTGGAATTTTAGAGAAAGCAGACATTCAATTGGGTTCCTTAAACTGTAACTTCAGAGAAGCCGTAATTCAATCCGTTTAGTATATTTACATGCTCTATTTTTTAGTTGTTTCGTGTTTCATATTCTATCGAATACAAAATTAATTGCTTGCATCAGTAAGTTTTAGCAGTTTTTGCCTTTCACTTAGAAGTTCATTGCTACTCCTTTGTTACTGTTTTAAATTAGTATTATAAGTTTTACACTATTTATAAATGATCGCTGACCATGCCCAGCAAGCAATGGCTAGGAGGTTCATAGGATACATGCCGTTTTCTGAATGCAGTAGGAACCAATGCCTGAGAAGACGATGGATCAACTGAGTCAGAAATGGTTGTGTAGTGGCTTCCATTAAACACCGATCAATTGTATTCACTAGGGTTGAGATCACAACCGAATTACGTTTTTCTTTTTTTCATTTTTCCTTCCTCCATTCACATTCTCTTTTATTACTTTGAATATTTAACACATATTTTTGTTGAAATGGGTGATAAACCACCCTTCTTTTACCTCTCGATGGCCACTGTACATTTGTTGCCTTCGCTCTGTCGAGTTAAGACTCAGGTTAAGAAGGTGATGCAATATGGATCAGGTGGGTCAGGTCTGAACAAAATACGAATCCGGGTTTTACTTATTATCTAATAGGTTTGGTTTAAAGTATTATATCATATATGTATATAAGCCGACCCAGTTTCCAAGGGACCTAGGTTTAATGCATTTAAACCAAATGCCGGTGTAATTAATGATTAACATTAATTAATAATAATTAACATTAATTAAATTAGTTAGGTATTGAACTAAATCCAGCTTAAGTCATTAATGATAATTAATAACATTGTTAATAATAATTATTTAATATTCATATTTAATTCAATTCAGTTTCCAACAAACCCAATTTTAATGTTATATTCACTAATTATATAACTTTATAAGTAGTTATACTTAACTAATAGAAATTAATTGCTGAAAATTATTGACTTTGGTTATTTAATTTCTTAATGTGTGCTAAAATAATTATTCAAATAAATGGTAACTGAAAATTACAAACTAATTAAAATATTAATAAATATAAATTCCAAAATTAAAACTTATTGATAAATATTCACTAGAAAAATTATTTCAAGAAATATCAATTTATTTTCTTTACATGTACATTAATTTTGATATTAGAAGTAATTTTTTAGCAATAAGTATATATTAATATTTTCAGTTATTTTGGTCAACTTTTATTGAAAAATTAATAATTAATTAAAATATTAATAAATATAAATTTCATAATTAAAATTTATTGATAACTTTTCATTGGAAATTTTATTTCAGTAAAATTAAATTTATTTTTATAACATTGACATTTTGATATTTTCAGTAATTTTGATCAATTTATTAAAAAATACTTTTGCTAATTTATTGTTTTTAAATATTATTATTACCACTACTGATATTAAAATCAGTAATTTTAATATTATAATTATTTCTATTATTAATATTCAGATTCATTAATATTGTTAATTATTAATTTACAATTACTAACATTAACGATATATAATGAGGATTATTTAATATCAGTAATTATAATTAATAATATTATTAATTAATTAATAATGTTAATTAATCCAAAAAACCCCCGCTTTATATGTTATACTGATCATTAATTAATATATCATTAACATTAGTGATTTTATAATCATTAATCTTATAACCTTTTAAATAAGAAATTTTAACTTATAGAAATTATTTGCAGAAAACTTCTGATTTTGGTACTTTAATTTCAGGAAGTGTGTGTAAATTACTTATTGAAATAAATGATTATGAAAATTTAATAATTAATCCAAATATTAATTAATATAAATTTCACAATTATAAATTATTAATAAATTTTCATTTGAAATTTTAATTCATTAAATATAAATTTATTTCATTTCTACATTTACATTAATTAATATATTATTAACAGTAGTAATTTTATAATCACTAATTATATAACTTTATAAATAGCTGTATTTAATTAGTAGAAATTCCTTGCTGAAAATTATTGATTTCGGTTATTTAATTTCAGATTGTGTGCCTAAATTATTTATTTAAATAAATGATAACTTAAAAATTAATAATTAATTAAAATATTAATACATATAAATTCCATAATTAAAACTTATTGATATATATTCACTAGAAAAATTATTTCAATAAATATAAATTTATAGTCTTTGTATTTACATTAATTTTGATACTATTAGTTATTCTTTCAGAAAATTTTGGTCAATTATTACTGAAATATTAAAATTTATTGATACAATTTCTTTGGAAAATTTATTTCAGTAAAATTAAATCTATTTTTTAACTCTGAAATTAATTTTGATATTATCAGTAACTTTTGAGCCATAAGTATTTATTGATATTTACAGTAATTTTGGTCAATTCATTAATAAGAAAACCACTTTTGGTAATTTCTTGTTTTCAATATTATTAATGCCATTACTGATATTAAATCAGTAATTTTAATATTATAATCATTCCTGTTATTAATATTCAGATTCATTAATAATGCTAATTACTGATTTGTAATTACTAACATTATTGATTTATAATTAAGATTATTTAATATAAGCAATTGTAATTAATAATATTATTTTTAGAAATTAATATATTATGAACATTATTGATTTTCAAATCATTAATATTAATATCTATATTATAATATCAGTAATACATGTAATTATTTTATTAATAATATAAAATTGTAAGTAAGAAAATTTAATTACTAAATATTACTTGCTGAAAGTTATTGAGTTTGGTAATTTATTTATTTAACTCGATTTCGTTTCCATCAAATGTTAAGCCAAATCATTAATTTTTATTCGTAAATGAAAAATATGAATTAACAAATCTATTATATAATAATTATACTTGATTGGAAAAAATATTTTACGTAAATATTTCAATAATTACAAATTTTGTTAATATTTTTACTATATAACAAAAACTTAGTACAGGGCCATTCACTAGTATGGATGGAAAGGGAGGTTTGGGCCCATTAACATCACTCACAAGGGAGGTCTAAGTCCATTTTTAAAGGTGAGGGGATGTTTTAGTATTTAGGAGAAACCTCAAGGGAGGTTTAAGTCTTTTACCCTTAATAAAATTTCACATGGTTACCCCTTGGTGAGAGTAAAGTTTAGGGCTTAAAAAATTACATTGAAAGAAGGAAAGGAAATTAACCTATCTTGTGCCACATGATTTTCGAACCACCGTTGACTCGGACAGTCTGACCATTTCACCCGAGAACCATCTAGGCAATCGGTTCCATTTTAACTCAAACCTGATCCCTGGCCAAAACCGTTGAATCGGTCAATGACCCATTGACCTGGGCGGTCAAATCATCGACCTATTCAATGGTTTTGGCCATTTTGTATTTTTAATTATTTTTTTATTTTTAAAATTTTTGTTAGAACATGCCATTCATTCGAACCAGACAGTTGAACCGTTGACCTGGAAACAGGTGGCCAGAACGATTCCATTTTCGGGTCGTTTTTTAAAAACATGTTGTGCACTTGTGCCATCAATAGGAAACTAATATTGACCAATAATAATTAATTTCATCTTCATCATCTTAACCACTTAATCTACATATGTTATCTAAGAAGGAAAAAAAAGGTATTTTTCTACATTTTTCCTCTTATTTTCTCTAAAACTAAAAGTCTTCTTCAGGAAACAACTCCTCCTTTAGTGAAGGAGCTATCCATTGTATCTGAATGTAGGTAATCTCCCATAAATCATCACCATCCCTTTGCACCAAAATCTCCTTCTCTTTCATTGTTGTGATAATCTTCCTCAATAAATCAGGCACCATTACTTGCAACCTTGTTTCAACAATGTTTCCCAAGTCAGCCTTCATACATGTATCCATCCTTCTTAACACTCCTAACCAGAATGTCCTGAACCCCGATGTCAGCGATATTGGCTTCAAAAACTGCAGGAAAACCTCGGTCAAGAGCTCCATTGCTAACTTGAGTGTTCCGACCATGCTTCTGACCTCCTTCTCTGAGTTATCCCTCATTGTGTATTCGATTAACTTCTCATGTAGATCATCTACCATTGCAAATATGATGAGGTTGAAACAACTTGTGCAATTGGCCGGTGTGAAGCCTAAATCTTCTGCAAATGTAAAGCTTTTTTGTAGGGATAACACTGCATGATTTCTTATCTCCTCTCGTCGGACTAAACTAGTCTTTCTAAGGGAATCTGCTACTCGGAGGAACAAATTCATTGTGAAATTGAAAGAGTTTAGCGGTTTCATGTTATCCTCTAGAGAAGAGTTGCTTGAGCTACTTAAGCCGCTCCCAGGGTCAGAGTATCCACTTCGGCACCATTGAACCAACAAGCTCACAGAACTTGCCATCAAGTCTAGTATCTTCCAACTCTTTTCCAAAGGAATAATCTTGAGACAAGCGAATCCAAAAGCACACTCAATACAAGAGGCATAGTTAGTCCGTGACATGTGTGTTTCATCTGACATGAGCGTGATCAAAGCCTCGATTCCTTGATCATAGGTTTCAGGGAGTCTGCCTGCATATGATAACATGTGAAGAATTGTCTTCCATCCTACTGGAGTCTGTACATTTGCAGGAAACTCTATGATAATCCTGCTCACGACATGTGTTATGTTCTCACAACATGTTTCCAAGATCTCTTTGTCAAGCTTAATCATCAATGCTATGGACTTGAAGATGAGCTCTTCAGATAGCTTTTCAGATTGGTAAGAAGAAAGGAGTTTGAGACAAACCTTCATAAGTCCTGCAATGGCTTTTTCTGCAAACGGGCAAGGGGAGAAAATAGGGAATTGAGCAACCACGATAAGGTGGTCATGGAAAGAAGGCCAAAAGACTAAGAACCTGTGAATGTTGGCTAAAGTAATAGTGGTGATCAGATCCCAACAGAACTCAACAGTCTCTTCTTCTTCAACAGGTGTGCTAAACTTTTGGCCTTTCCCAGCAGCTGCAAATATGAGGGAGCGTCCAAGGTTCTGCAATGATTCCTCCGGCAAGCTTGAGCTACCACTGAAGATGTTTCCTATTCGGCATTGTTGGATTACTTTCAAGTTTTGTTCAAACTCACATCCTGGAAGTGTCAAAGAGTCTTCAGAACACTCCAAGGATAGGAAATGTGAGAACCGTGTAATTAAGCCAGTCGTTGAAATTGTATTATCTGAAGGTGGAAGAATGACACCTGAGTCTATTTTGGCATTCGTTGCATAGTCAGTCGATGAAGTTATATTGTGTTCAACAACAGATTGTGGAAGTAGCTTTAACCTTTTTAGTTTTAACAGGCATTCCACAATGTTTCTCCATCCCCCTCGAATTGAGTTCCCAAACTTATTTCCGATGGTGAAGACGGCAAGAGTTGCCATCCTTGGCTTTAGGTCGTTAATGAAAGCATAAAGTGTCTCTTCTGCAGAGGCATAAGGATTTAGAAGTGTGGTGAATTTGCAGAAGGAAGCAATGAGTTCATCAAGAACGTCCCCCAATCCAAACTGTGCAATCCTTGCCACTGCAAATATCCCTTCAACGCATTCATGGAGGATTTCATCCTCATCGGATTGCTCAAAGGTTGCACAAATGGATGCAACTGCAGGTCCAGCGATGGTAGCAAACATATCTCTCCCAAGTCGGCGATCAAAATTACTTAGGATGAAGGGCTCCATGACTTTTGCCCGGTTGATTATGTCACTCCATTTTAGATCCATTTCTCCAGATGAACCTGATTGGCCAAACAATGTTATTTCATTGGTTGCAATTGATTGGAAGAGATCAGAGAGGTATTCTCTAGGGAGATCTTTCCCTCCATTGATGGCTCTATTGTTTCTAATGAATTCTTCTTCTGTCATCTTCTTCTTCACCTGTGGGTTGTGTTGGTCAGTGTTGAGCATAATGAGTGAGTAGCAAAGAATGAACACAGCATCCTTGCTCACGAAGAGTTCTGAGGATTGCTGATCGTAGAATTTCTCAGAGAATGCTTCGAGTATCCTGTGTATCTTTTGAGACTCTCCCGGTAACCGAAAAGTTTCAAGGAAAGTCCGAAGAGCAGTGTCAAGGATCATTCCAGAAAAGTCAAATGTTCCGGTGAATTCTTTGAGGACTTCAAGATGGAACTCATCAGGGTCACCAAGATAATCCCCAATGGTGTTCTTGTCTAATCCAGGAGTGTAGCGGTAGAAGTATGCAAAAGCCTTTGGATCTGGTGGCTCGGAGACCAAGTGTGCAACTTTCAAATACTCCAGCCCCTTCTTCTCGTCTCGATTGAAATGGTTAGCAGCGATCATTATCTTCCTTTTCTGTGCTTTCCTTACCCTCATGTATTCAATCCAAGTGTCTAAATCTTCATTTCTGTTGGATTTCTCTACCCAAAAAGGTCTATACTCTGTAACCTCAACTGGATACGATCCAGCAGAGGTTGAACTTTCATCATCAACAATGTGATCAGCTATGTTCTGAATCATGATGATAAGGCCTTCAATGGCTTGGATTTGCAAACCATTCAATGGGTTGCCCTGTGGAAATGCATGCTTGCAAAGCAACTTCCCAACCTCTTCAAACACATTTCGACAGAGAGGATCACAATCATAATTCACATACATCTCAATTATGAACTTGGGGTGCCTGCAAAAACTTATAATTCCTTCGAGTGCAACCTCTTGAAACTGAGGCAATGTTTCCTCGCTAGCAACTCTTAACAAAACAAATGTGAAGAAAGCTTCAAGTTGGAACCTGATATACCTGTAAAGTGGAAGTAGCTAAGGGTTTTACTTTCTTACTTATGAGTAGCTTTTTTTGTATAAATTAAAAGAGTGGTAGAAATTCCTAATTGATTTTACCTGCGAAGAAAATGGTAGATGTTGAGAACAGTACTGCAGATTATAGACAAGAATAGTGGACTTGAACCTGTTCCATAGTGGATTAAAGAGTGGAACAGATTTTCTTGGATCATCCTAAGAATTTTTGGGTGCTTAGGAATTACCTCTCCACTCAATTCTATTGTGGAGTTGATCAAAACAAGGGCAAATAGCTGAAAATTGTCTTCGGAATTTGGAGTAGTGGGTCCCTCAGTATCCATCACTTCCACTACATTGAGTAAAGAGCACAAGAAATGGAAGATATCAGTTGCAGAACGGGCTCCGTAACCAGAATAATCCAAGTCGCAACCAAAATCTGCATCGTTGACATTTGACTCGTTCTTTCCATCTCGAACATCAAGCTCCTGTAACCGATTAAAAATTGTTTGGATCAATTCATACATTGTGTGTCTGGCATTTCGCTGGAGCAAATCCCCTCTACTGGCAGACTTCTGGACGACTTGGAAGCAGGTATTGACGATGGTGCATACAGCATGATCAGTGAGAAGAAACGAAATACGGTTCTTCATGATCCCTGACAAGAGCTGCAAAACTCTGGTAAGGATAATATCTTCGGATGTCGTGTCTATCATCTCGATTCGACAGTTCGTAACCGCAATGACAACAGCGTTAATGGCATCTCCAGCACCTGGAGTCTTCTCATCGAAGATATCAGAATTGAGAATCTTGAGGATTGTGAGGAGGGCAATACCTGTTGCCTGAATAGGAATGTCATCGCTTTGTATCACATCTAGGAACGGAGAGAGATAAATAGAGGGATCAATTAAGCGCCATTCCTGCTTTGGCTTGAAGAGTAATGCTCGTAGAGATTTCAAAGAATTAAACAACGAAGAATCATAACTCTCATCCAGGGAATTGGAGTCGGTGATACGCCGCAACACTGCTAGAACAGCATTAATTTCAGTGTTTAACATGCATGACAGCCCAAGCTCTTTCCTCTCAACTCTAGCGGGTTTCTTCCTTCTTTGTCGATATGATAAACGATCTTGCTCCTCTTCATCTTCTGCTTCCTGGGTTGGGTCTCTCGTTCTCGCCATTATTTCTATCTAGAAAGAAAAGAAATTAAGAAGCAAGAAATAACGCCATTTATTATTAAAGTTTGAAAGACAGTTAGAGAATAATACTAGAAGTTACAAGGGTGATGAGAATTTTGATTTTCAATAATCAAAATTTTCAAACACCAATAACTTTTTATTTTTATTATTATAGTTATTTATTCTTCTTCATTCTTGAGGAGTCGATGGGAAGTTCTTGGCTGGGTGTTACAGAAGACCTTTGACAAATTCAACTAATCGGTTTGTAAGGGAAGGTGTATGGATGAACGGAGTTGCTTAAGTTAAGATGCAGTGGGTCTACACATGTCTCATTCACACCCTGTTTCTCGTGAAAGAATTTCAAAAGAAATACTCCTAGTTTTTGGATCTTGCTATTTTTTTTTTTCGAGAGAGAAAACAAAGGTCATCCAATGAAAAAGGGTAAGAAAGTTGGTCAAGGGCCATTTCCATCTTCACACTTGTATATAAACGAGTGAAGTTTGGATCTTTTGAATTATATACCCGAGTAATCAGTGAAGATGACCTAGATATATGTTTGTCACTTACTACATAAAGGAGTACGAATATGGTCTAATATAATTCAGTAATATTAGATTAAGATCACTACTTGTAATTTGTATATGATACATTAATTGTAACCTCAACGCCTGCTTTTTTTTCATTTATACATTAATTCTAAAACCCCACTGTCACATAGGGGGAGAGGGAGGTTCCCACTCTCTTCTAGAGAGTCTTTGTCTCTGGATTTTAAGAGGTTTTCTCACTTTTCTGAGAGAGTCTCCATCTCTAGATTTTCAGAGGTTCCTTCTCTCTTTTCTGAGAGAGTTTCCATCTCGATATTGTCTTCGGGTTTTTCTCTTCTTTCTATTTTAGCCGTTCATTTTCTTCCAACTTTCTTCCTTTCTTCTATGTTTTCTTCTTCCCTTCTCCCTATCCCCCACTCCTTCTCTTCTTGATTAAATCGGTCCAATCCTCCATTTTCTTTCATTTCTTCTCCTTTTTTTTTCTTTTTCCTTGTTTTTCTTTTGTTCTTTTTTGTAAGGATTTTAGCACAGGAGGTGAAATGTTGAGCGGTGGCCTTAATCGCTACTTTGATACATCGTTGGTGACTGCCTCCTTATTTTACTTCAACAGCACTTAAAATTTCGGGTGGATCTAGTTCCAATGATAACAAATTCGACAATTACAATTCCGGGTGGTTAACATTTTAGTTGGTTCCAGTTTTGGCAACAAGTTCCAGTCGATTCTGCTCCCGACAACAACAGTTCCAGCAGTCTAAGTTCCGGGTGATTAAAGTTCCAATTGGTTCCACTTTCGGTGTTAATAGTTCCGACAGTTACTTTTACCGGGTGGTTAAACTTTCAGTTGGTTCCAATTTCGGTAATAACAGTTCCGGTGGTTATACTTCTAGACTTCTAAAGTTCTAGTTAGTTCCAGTTCGTTAAAGTTCCGACAGTTATGGTTCCAAATGGTTAAATTTATGACGAATCGCTACTGTATTAATCCCTCTTTCGGTGGTTAGAGATGCGCTCATTTATCTCCTGTTGGTAATTCTACCTGACCTTTTGTCGATTGCAGAGGTTCTTCATTTTCTCCTTTGATCCACTGTAAATATTTTGTTCTAGAGACTTGTATTCTTACTTGGTATTGTTACCACTTTTCTATTTTCATGTACTTTCTTGCTTGGTACTATGACCAATACTCTATATTCATCAATGAAATATGATATTTTGCCTTAAAAAAAAATACGCATGAACTTATGTAACGGGTGTTCCAATTCACCATAATTTGTCAACTTTTTTTTTAGGGTCAAGGGTGTCTTAGGCCTGTCCTTATTTTACATCAATTTACATGTATTGAACCAACCATTGCTTTTACATATTTGCATCCTGCAACACCATAAGACATTTCTAAGTTGACCTAACGAAAGAACTTAATGAAAAACAGCTCATGTCAAAGAAATGTTAATGGTGAGATCCTAATTAAACATGAATTAGGATCACTAAATTTAGATACTTTTTATTGGGGGATCTCACTAAATTTAGTAAGACCACATTTTCTTTTGTCTCATGGATAGGTTACTACGGTCCCTAGTGACTACATGAGGTCCTTATAAGGAACTCACTAAATTTGGCAACTACTGTTGTTATTTCATACTTGCAATGAGGTTCTGTAATCTCCCTATTATCATACACCTATGCACTCTTTCATAGAAAATTACTAGTTGAAACCTGTGAGATGCATGAGATTTTTTAACCAAATTTCAAATTAGAATTAATGGGCTTTTAAAGAGCCTTAGATATTAATAAACACTGTACCACAAAATTTCATCACAAATATCCCCCATTTAACCCTTCATTACAATAAGATACTAATTTGGGTTATCTCATTGGCTAAGATATTCATTTCTTAAATGCCCTCGATCATACCATTTATGGACCAATCAAACCCCACTAAATGATCCAAGAGACCAATA
Organism: Nelumbo lutea; assembly: GCF_056320005.1. Taxonomy (NCBI): domain Eukaryota; kingdom Viridiplantae; phylum Streptophyta; class Magnoliopsida; order Proteales; family Nelumbonaceae; genus Nelumbo; species Nelumbo lutea. Next base: position 212,448,821 of record NC_142684.1, read on the forward strand.
CTTCTAGAAACCCCATTGTCAGCACCTAATTTTTACTCAATTCGTCGTCAAAACCCCAATTTACCCTGAACACCCAATAAGACCATTCCAATCCTTCTGAAGTACCTAAAAATCCCTGAACATCGACATCAGACCTAGGACCTCCCAAAATATATACCCCTGAAATTTCAACCCAAGATTCCCCTCTGTTTATTCTTTTATCAAACATAGATTCCCTTTCAAACCCTCCCATTAGCCTAAAGCACTAACAACCAAAATCTCCTTGATCCTAACACCTTTGAATCAATTAGACCATACAATTGAACCCTAGACACACCAAAAGCATCTACCCATAAATTTTTAACCTAAAATTCCCCTATTTACCCTAACATTAAACAAATATTCCATTTTGAATGCTCTCGTTGACCCAAATTTCCATGATTTTGGCCCTCCAAAATCAATCAAATGTTTCCATAAGATCCTAGACACCCTAAAAACCCTACCCACAAAAATTCAGCCCAAAATACCTTTGTTTGCCCCTTCATTACACCAATATTCTATTTCAAATATTCATATTGACTGGATCAAGTTCTTTCCAAATTTACCTAATCTCTACATGATTAGGCCAATTTGACCCTACCAATCAACCCATAGTGCTCATAAACACTACCTTACCAAATTTCAACAAAAATTTCCCTCATTTTTCCTCTAGCACACCAAGATTTTATTTCAAAGTTAATAAAATTAACCAAATCACTACCCCCTCTTAGATCTGCCTAATCCGAGCCTATTTAGTCTAATCTAACCTCACCAATCGATTCAAAATGGCTAAAAACCCCACTTTGTAAAAGTTCAGCCAAAAATACCCTCGCTTTCCCTCCATATAAAAGGATTTCATTTTGGTTAATCTCATTGACTCATACAAGCAAAACCACTGTAATACTCAAATCCATCTCCACCCTTCATTTTGTAAACCCAAAATACCCACCATTAGATTAGAATTTTGTTTTGCCCTCCTTAGATCCGAATTGACTAAAATAACCCCCAAGCTTACCAAAATACCTAAAATAAATAAATAAATAAATAAATAAATACCATAATTAATTATGATATTTTTGTTATTAATTACAGTATTTATTTAATTATTTAATTTATTTAATTAATAAACAATATTTATGAAAATACTATTGATTAATTAATGGTAATTTTGATATAATTCATTGGTAATTCATTAATTAACAATATTTTTATTAATTATGGTATTTAATTAAATAAATACCACAATTATTTAATAAATATTGTTAAATAATGTATTTCTAATACTGTTAATTAATTAAATAAATTAAAAAATTCGTTATGAAAGAGGGAGAAGGGAGTGATGAGGTGGCTTCATGATAGAGCAAGAAAGACTAAAATGAAGAGTGTTTCAGAGTTTTTAATTGGGGTAAGGGAGAAAGCTAAAGCCATAATATGGCATGTTTCTACTTTAGTCAATGTTTTAAATATATATATATATATGTATGTATGTATGTATGTGTGTGTATGAATGAATGTATGATGTATGTATGTATGTATGTATGTATATGTGCATTAATATATATTTTAGCAATAAATGATGTATAAATATGTTTTAGATATGTTATATATATTATTTTATATTTAATTTATATTTTTTAATTCAATTTTTAATTTTTTATTTATTAAAAATTGCAATTTGAGGCCAAAAAGGGTTTTTTTTTTGAGAAAATATCAAGGCGAGGTGCCTTGGGATGCATAAATCTCAAAAAATTACCCAAAATAAAAAAAAATCACCCCAATCGGACATCAGGGTGCAAAGTTGTGGCCTTCAAAAGTTTTGTATGCATTAAGTGTGCAACCTGCAACTTGGTCCCCGGGTTGAACAAGTCAACAGTTGAACTGGATGGGTCAAATGGTTCTTGACCAAGTCAACAATTTTTTATCGTCTGATGGGTCTCGATTAAACTGGACCCAAAATCTTGGCCTAGTGGTTCAACATCGGGTTGAAAACATTGTCTTTAGTGTGTGTGTGTGTGTGTGTGTAGATAGATAGATAGGTATAGTGATTGATTGATTGAAAATTTTCTATTAAATAACAAAACAAAAATAGATTTATACATAAATATTGAAAATATATTTATAAAAAAAATACAATAAATAATTACTAAAAATACAATAAATATAAATTTTAGTATATAAAAATATATAATAAATATGGATTAAGACTTTAAAATTATTATTATTAGATATCAATTTTCCAAAAGTTGTTTTCTAGAATTATTAATTGATATAAGTTAAATAATGTTTTTATTATTAGTTCATTAATAATTGTAATTATTATTATATTTTTTGACATCTATTAAAAACTCTTTTCTAAAAGTTATTACTATTTGAAAGATCCAATACCTCTAAATTGTTTAATATATTTTTAATTATTTCAATAATATTTAAAAATTTTTAAATTATTTATATTTTATATTCTTATTATCAAATAGTATTAAATCTATTACAATTATTTTTGTATTTTTGATAAAATGTTTGAGGTTATTACATAATTTCTTTACTTAATCTATTTTATTTGTTTATAAATAAATATGATTTAGTTATTAATGTTTTGAATATCTAAAATATTTAAAATTAATTATTAACAATATTGTCCATTTATTTAAATAACATCACTATTTAGTTATTTCAATATTACTTATTTAATGAATTTCATAATCCATAAAATTATAAGTTATGCTATTATTACATAATTTTGTTATTTTAATTATTTAAAATTTCGCTATTTAGTTGTTTAGTTATTTTAACTATTTAAAATGTAGTTACATAGTTTAGTTAATTTAACTATTTAAATTTTATTTATTTTAATGTTATTACATAATATTAAATATATATAATATTTTTAATATTTTGTTATTAAAATTTTTATGTAATATATATTTTTTTAATTTTTTATTTTTATTATTTGAATAATATCTAAATTGAATAATTCATAAAATTATAATTTATATTGTTAGTACACAATTTCATTATGAATTTCATAAAATTATAAAACTATTAATAATATGAATATTACTAAATCTATGATATTTTTTTGTGTTTTTAATAAATATTTTAAAGTTATTACATAATTTTATTATAATATTTAAGTAATTCTTAAATTTTTTAATTCAAACTTTCTTTTAATAGATATACACGAAAAGTGGGGGAGAGGATGAATAGGAATTAGAGATAATTTAGGAGAGAATCTCTACTAAGTTAGAGATAATTTAGGAGATAAATATGAATTATAGATAATTTAGGAGAAAGTGGGGGATAGTGGTGCCACTTGGCTAGATTAATCGATTTTGGTAGAGAGAGATTTTAGTTATAGTTTTAGGAAGGGATATCCAAAGATATAAACATAGAGGAAAGAGGGGTAGGCCAGGCATGATGATGAGGTGGCTTCATGAGGTAGCAAGGAAGGCTAAAATGAGAGATTTCGGCTTTGGTCGGGGCAAAGTTCGTTCGAGCATCCTATTCCTAATGCAAAGTTGCAAAAGGCCATTGGAACGGTGTTGGCACGGGCTTGCCCTAACAGAAGCTGCTCTCAAAATGAGAGGGGTTGAGAGTTCTCCATTGAGGTAATGGAAAAAGCTCATGCCATGATGTGGCATCATTCTACTTTAGTATACATATAGATTAAGGAAGGCCATACAAGTCACACAAATGAACAACTAAAATTCATTTTAAGGATTATAGATGGGAAAAAATTTAACCATGATGCTAGAATAAAAATTAAACATAGAAAAAGTATTAACTATTACAAGAAAAATATAGGGAAAATTATGGTCTGAGCCCACTCAACATTATAAATTATAAAAACCCCGCTATGTCATCAAAGGCTTATGTGGTTGTTGGTTGCAACATGGGACTCTTAACCCATGTTGGACACAACAAAAAGCCTATACTGTAATTGCCCTTAATTCTGGGTCATTTGAAAATAAAAAAGGGTTTTCAGACTCTCTCCCATTCCCTCTATATTTCGATCTCCCTCCCACTCTCACTCTCACAGTGGCCTCTCTCTGCTCAATAATTGTATGATTTGAAAATAAACAAAAATGGTTTTCGGTTTCTATATTTAAGTCCTCTTTGTTAATTTCTATGTGTGTGTGTGTGTCAATCTATCATTCTCCCTCAATCTCTCTCATTCTCTTTCTTGGTCAATCTCTCATTCTCCCTTAATCTTTATCGTTCTCTCTCAGTTTCTTTCCCACACCCTTATATGGTATTAATTAGACCGTATAACAAAACATAAGACCGAACACTTGTAAAATCAAGTTATAAACTTCTATTAAGTTGGTGTAAATTTCATAACAAGAGTTTCTTATCAATTTTTATCAAATTGGGTCATGGAAGTTAGGACGATACCAAGTTAGTCTTATGTTCTTTAATACGGTTTGGTTAATACCATATAAGTGTATAAGAAAAAAAAAGAACGAGAGAGGGAGATGATGGGAAACTGAGAGAGAACGATGGAGATTGAAGTAGTAAGAGAGATTAAATGAGAAACAGAGCGAGGGAGAATGATAGATTGATAGAGATGGAGAGAACAAAAGAAATTAACAAAGAAAATGTAAAACCCTTTCTTCAAATCACACAATCATTGAATAGAAAGAGACAACTCCAAGAGTGAGAGAATGGGAAGGAGATCAAAAGATAGAGGGAGTGGGAGCACTACAAGAAATATGACCTTTAGCTACCCAAAACCGTGGCTAAAGGTAAAACACCGTAGCTATAGACCTATAGCTACTATTTAGCTACGTATAGCAAACCGTAGCCTATGCTCGCGTGGCCATAGCCTACAGCTATGGTTCAACTAATCTTTGGCTATAAGCCACCTATAGTTACGGCAGTTGTCTATAGCTAAAGGACAAACGCAAACTATATGAGCCTTTAGCCACACACTAAACTGTAGTTAAAAGATATATGTAGCTACGGTTTTTAGGTTGTTCATAGCTATATATCCAAACTTTTAACATGAATTTTCACAAAAACCGTAGATAAAGTGTTCCACTTATAAACACAATTTGTTACAAAACCGTAGCTAATATACCAACCTATAACCACGATAATTTTTTTGCCAAAACCGTAGCTAAATACTTGAATTGTTTGATAAACTGTGGCTCAAAGATGCAATTTTTAGCCTTCATTTCTAGTAAGGCCATAGATAAATGTGTCAATCTATAATTTTTTACTAACCATGGCTAAAAGTTGAAATCTATACCCACATTTTCTTGCAAAACCATAATTAATTATTTCAATCGATAGCCACATTTTTATTTTGAAAACCATAATTATATCCCAATTAAAATAATATAATAGCATCAATAAAGATCACCACCTAAAAACAATACCTGTTCCTTTTTTTTAAGGCAAAGCAATACCTATTTCATTGGTACATCACATGACAATTGTATAATAATTTCTAAGAAATTATAATATTATTTTAATAAGAAATTGCATGCCATGTATAATTTGAATACATCCATTGTTTAAAAAAACAACCATTGTTTAAAATATGTTATAAATATCAAAATAGCGGGAAGCCATGAAATGCATAGTGTAGACACCCCAATTTTGTGTTTTTCAGTCTTTCTGCAGTACTTTAAGCTTCAAACATGCTTCAACTAATCTCATGGTCAATCTGGGAGTATTTTTGGAATTTTACAAAAGTTGGGGCCTCGAGGATCCAAGACCATAGGTACGTAGAGCATAGAAACCCAAACCCAATGATGCCAAGATCACCCAAATCCAACACCGTTTACCCCTTCATCCTGATACCCGAAGCCGAAATTGATTCTAATTGTCTAATTGGAGTCATTTTAATCATAATCCTCATTTCACATCAAATCCAAATCCGAACTATAGGTACATAGAGCCAAAAAAACCGAATCCAACGACACCAAAATCACCCAAGTCCGACACCGTTTACCCGTCATCCTGAGACCCAAAGCCGAAACCGATTTTGATCGTCCAATCAGAGTCATTTTAATCATAATCCTCATTTCACATCAAATCCAAAATCTGAGACCATAAGTATGTAGAGCCCAAAAATCCGAATCCAACAACACCAAGATCACCCAAGTCCAATACCGTTTACCCCATCATTTTAAGACCCGAAGCCGGAACCGATTCCGATGGATCTATTGGAGTCATTTTGATCCTAATCCTCATTTAATATCAAATCCAAAATCTGATACCATAAGTACGTAGAGCACAAAAATCTAAATCCAACAACACCAAGATCACCAAAATCTGACACCGCTTACCCCTTCATCTCAAGACCCGAAACCGAAACTGATTCCGATCGTCCGATCGAGATCATCCCTGATCCTAAATCCTAACCCCCATAAAATCTGAAATCTAACCTTATAGATGGATAGAGCTCAAAATTCCAAGTCCAACGGTACCAAGATCGTCCAATTCCGACACCGTTAGCCCCTCCATCTTGAGACCCGAAGCTAGACTCGATCCGGGCCCTCCATTTAGAATCATCTTCACAATAACTTCGAACCTAGGGAATTCCACGACCCAAAACTCCCCTCAACCTCTAGAAACATCTTAAAAATCTAAGATTTGATGAGTTATAGCTTCTAATCAATCAAGCCAATCACCTAAATTTGGAATGTCAAAATTAGGTAAATTGGTGAAATCTTTCACTCTTTGTCTTGATTGATTGAGAAAATCTCTCACAAAGATGTTTGAATGCTCATTCTCTCAATCAAACTCCCTCCAAAAAACATTTAAACATCAGCCATTGATCTCCCTTATTGCCCATCTAAGCCCTTCATTCCCCTTTCAAAAAATCTATAAATACCACCCCTTTCTCATATCCTAGACACACAATCTAACCTACACAAGCTTGCTTGGGGAGAGAGCTCAACTCCCACGGCCATTACCCATATCCTAAAACCTCCCCACTCACTCTCCATCATCCCTAGAGTCCCCCATATCATTTTGAAGCCAAATAACATCCTTGGGTCGTGCCTTAATTCAAGAAAAAAGCATGAAGCATTCTTGAAGTGAATATCCTGTTATAGAAAAGTTACAGTCATCCAACATGTTTCCCAATGCTTTGGCTACAATTCAAACCCAAGAACAGCCAATGAATGATCAAGAGCACATACTATGAAAATCTCCAAGTAGAAATCATTGGAAATGTCTATGCTATCAATCTATCATAGAGAATGCATCGGTGGAGAGAAAGACCATTCCGGCTAGTTAAGTTCTTGAAAAAGGTACGCCCGTTAGCACCCCATCAGCATAATTTCTATTCATCCTTTTTTCTTCTCTTTGTAAGTATCAAGTAGGATTAGTCAGCAATCTATCCAAAGATGGATTTTGTTGTTAAGGTTTCAAGTTTCTTCTTTCGATTAGTTCATTAGTTCAATCACCATTCATCTTAAGATTGGCTAGCTTGTGTTAGATTTCATGTTTAACGTATATTCTCTTCATTCATTGAGTTTTCTTTTCTTTGTTTTGTATTTCATTGGTATGTTTATTTATTTGTTTACCTTTTTTTACACTTAAGTGGCACTGTACCTAGTTAGATAATTTGCATGCATCATGTTTAAACTTATTTAGCTCCGTTGCTCTCCCTCTCCACCTTTTTCTATTAGTATTTGGACAATGCTCTCATCTAGTGTGGTGGCTGTTCGTTTTGTTCTTTTCTTTAGTTCAGTTTTGTTAAATTACATGATCATAGTCTGATGTCCACGATATAACCATGTTACTAGTTGCACATTTAGCCATTTCACATGTTTTCCTACCATTCCTTACTAGTCATCTAATTTGCATTAGCTATTCAACTCTTTTTTCTTATTCATTTGTTATTATAGTCTTTGTAACCTATCATTTCTTTAGTTTGTTCATTAATATAGTCCCTTTATCTCTCACTCATTTTCTTAATTGGTTTTCTCTTTTGGCATGTTACGGTAGATTAGATCATTTGCATATTTTGAGTTTAGCTGAATGGTTTTGTTTTTAAGATCTAATTTAGTTTAGCCCATTCATTTAATTATTCATCTATCTTAGCATGACTCTTTAATTGTTAGTTTACTTTTCTTTTATTTTTGCAATTTCAATAATTTCAAAAGCCAAAAAAATTATTAAATAATCCTTGGAACATTGGTGAAGTAGAGGCTGCTTTAATTGGGCGAGTGTGGGGTGCCTAACACCTCCCCACACCATACCTTGGTCCTACGACCCTAAGAATCTCATCCCCATTGGGCAACGAGTCACCAAGAAATTTAGGTGGCAACTCCATCCAAACTTCATATCAAATCCGTCCCCCCTAGGTCGGGAAGCCACACACGGGATTTGTTAAGCAAAAGCTAAATAATGTAAATGGTCATTTAGTAAAACACCCCCTAGTGTTTCATGGATTTACTAAAACCTACCCTATAGTTTGTATTTTACTAAAACACCACTTATAATCTGTAGTGGATTTAATCAATCTTCCATTAGATGACATTGTCGACCTTAGGGATGGCAATTTTCCGCATCCCCAATGGGGACCTGACTTCCCTGACCCCATCGGGTCGGGGATGGGGATTGTTTTGGCCGGGTAGGGACCAAGACTGGGATTAATAGGAATCCCTAATCGGGGTTGGGGTCAGGGGTGGGGATTGAGGTCCCCGCCCCGCCCCGACCCCGATTATGTATATATATTATATTATATATATATATATAAAATTTATTTATTTTAAGTAAATTTATTTTTCAAATAAATATTCTTATCTAAAAAAAATCCGGGGATTCGGGTTCCCGTGGGGAACCGACGGGGATGGAGGACAAATTTTATCCCCGGTGAGGATTGGAGACGGGGGATATGATCCCCACCCTGAACCTGCCCCGTTGCCATTCTTAGTCGACCCTAATGTTCACTTAAATAAATTTAATCAAAAGAAAATAAAAATAAAAATACTATTTTGCCCCTAATAAGACACGAGCAACCACTCTATTGTCTATATTTGGTCAATTTTGTTTTCTATACAAAAATTCCCCAACTCGACCAAGTTGGATCAATTTCGCTTTGGCCATTTGTAAACCAACCAGAATCGGATGACCTAACCATTGATATATATTAATATTTTATATTTTAAATATAATTTTTAATACAAAAAAAGTCGAAAACTTCCCATATTTCTTAGTTTAAAATGTTATATATCATAAATTTAATTTTTAAATTTATTTTTTAACAATTGCACTGTAATTTTTAAAATTAAAATTTAATTTTTAAGTTTAAATATTTTGAACTGATTGACCAAACCAAAAAGTCGACCCAACCCTATTCAACCTGAGTGGGTCAGTTTTCACAAATGGTCAGTCAATTTCAGCTGACCAACTCCCCAACTTGACTAGCTCCATTTGGTTGGCCAAACAACGTACAACTAAACGAAACCAACTCACGAACACTCATAATTTCAACTAAATTAATAGTCTCATCTTTGATAAATAACAATAGTTTAATCTCCAATAATGATTGAAAATTTATAGCAAAAACACACAATTGTTGAAAATGTATTGATAATGAAAAATACAAAAATTACAAAAATAAATAATTACTAAAAATATATTAAATTAATCAATAAATAGTATAATCTCAAATAATAGTTTAATCTCTAATAAATATTAATTAATAAGTTATAATAGAAATACAATAAATACAATAAGTACAATAAACAAAATATAAAAAGTTCAATAATAGTAGTTTAAGCCCAATAATTATTGAAAGTTTTATGTTAAATAACAAAACAAAAATAAATTTATACATAATTATTGATAACATTTATCAAAAAACAATAAGTAATTACTGAAATACAATAAATATTAATATTAATATATATAATTATATAATAAATATATATTAATAGTTTAAAATTATTATTGATAAAAATTATTTTTTATAGCAAAAGTACACAATTATTGAAAATGAAAAAATACAATAATTACAAAAATAAAATAAGTACTAAAAGTATACTAAATTAATCAGTAAATAGTATACTCTCAAATAATAGTTTAATTTCTAATAAATATTAATCAATAAGTTATAACAAAAATACAATAAGTACGACAAAATGAAATTTAGAAAATTCAATAATAGTAGTTAAACCCAATAACTATTGAAAGTATTCTATTAAACAACAAAACAAAGATAAATTTATACAAAATTATTGAAAATAAACAATAAATAATTACTAAAAAAACAATAAATATTAATATTAGTATACCTAAATATAATATATATATATATATACATATATATTAAGAGTTTAAAATTATTATTAATAAATATTAAATTTTATGAAAGTTATTTTTTCAAATTATTAATTGATATAAGTGAAGTTTAGTTATTTACAATATTAGGTAAAACACATTAAATTATTATTAATGTTATTTCATTACTAATTTAAATTTTATGAAAGTTATTTTCTCAAATTATTAATTGATATAAGTGAAATTAGTTATTTACAATATTATGTAAAACACATTTGATGCGGCACGATCCGGGCACTCCTAGCTGGCTGTTGGCTGGCTCCTTGTTGGCAATAGACGAAACCTGAAAAGATGAAGAAGAAGGATTCACGGGGGTTTGCCCGGTGGGAATACTCCGAAGCTTAAGTTAGAACGTTGGGGAGGAAGAAGAGAAAGTATAAAAGACTAAGAGTGTAGATCGCGCTAGATCACTATATCTCGAGATTAGCTCATGAGCAAGTAAGAGTGCAAGTTCATATCTAATTCGATAGAGAGTCCTTCTCCCCGCTTAAAGGGCTTTTATAGGGGCGTTCTTGTCAAATCAGGCGTAACAACCACTGAGCTCCTGTCGCAGCCGTTACTTGCCAGGGCTGCACAGGTGATCGTTACAATGTACTACCCGCTTGTATGAGTGACACATCTTGAAGGGACAAGCACGCCACCATCTGTCGAGAGACGTGGGTCAAACTGTCAAGTGGGCAGGGACTGCGCCGTCAGTCGAGAGACGTGGTGCAGTCTGATGAGTACGGTCTTGTCAGATAGAAGCTTCCTGAGAACGTCACGTTGCTTAGTCGCGAGCTACCCTTTCGTGCAGCAAGCTACTTTGTAGCAAGCTCTTAGGGGTACTTCGAGGTGACCCTTATTGAGGTTGGTCTTCAGGGAAATTCTTCTGCCCAGGTGCTGGAGCGAGCTGGTTTTCTTAGCTCGCGAGCTAAAATAATCTTGGAGTATTCCCTTCAGTATCTCGAGGGACCCCTATAGAGAGCTATGAAGTAGCGAGCTACTCTACAGACTTGTTACTTGGTCGCGGTCAAGCCATGTTGCTGAGCTATTGCTCGTGCTGAGTCAGGTCCACGTGTCGTCATCTCAGCAGGTCGGGTCAAATCATCCTCCATCAATTGCCCCCCACTCCTTGCACTAAGAGTGCTTCCTTAGCGCGAGGAGTTCATGAAGTGTGACGGATTGATTTGACCGAAATTCAAACTTGATTGACTGCTCATATTAAATGCCTACGTGCTGAAGTGGCTCTTAACTCCGGATGTTGTGCAGTCATCATTACCTCAATCATGGGATACGTGTAGCCAGTCACATTTCGGTTTCAGAAGGTGTGCGGTCAGCTTGACTACGAACCGTCAGATCTGCCTTGATCTGGGCCATTGATTCGGAGGCACAGTGGCTATAAATAGGAGGACCCCCTGGGCCTCATTTCCTTTCATGTCATCTTGCTGCCTTCGGATTCTGAGGTTGCACATCCATCTAGTCTACCCGAGTTCCTCAGTTTACTTCGTTTCGTCTTTTTCGGTGAGTCCCAATCACTGTCAATCATGTCTGGGTACCCATACCATACCTACCACCGGGGCTGAAACCAGGATGATGATGCTCCCTCGAGCTCGGGGGAGCTTGGGAGCAGGTCCCGGAGGCTCGGGAGACCTCTGGTGATGTAGCATCTACTTCCCGGGGGAGGGAGCCTGACACTTTCGGTCCTTCCTCCATGACAGCTCCCTGGGGACCTAGTCTACAGCCTCCCCTCTAGCAATTTCCCTTGGGAGCACGGTCCCAACGATATAGTTATCTTCTAGGAACAGCTCGAGGCTGGCATGCATCTCCCTCTGCACCCCTTAATAGTGGAGGTGCTAAACCATCCTGCGTCTCCCTCTACACCCCTTAATAGTGGAGGTGTTAAACCATTTTAACGTCACCACCGATCAGCTTCATCCCAACACTATTCGGAACATGGTTGGGACTATATCTTTGTGTTATGAGTACTATCTTCCTTTGAACCTTGACATTTTTGCCTCTATTCTTTGTATACAAAATGCCACTCTTGGGGTTCCATTTGAGAGGTGCTTTTACTACCTCTCTCCCCGCCGCGACTATAAGCTCTTGTACGAGCTATCGAATAAGATTCCTGCCTGGAAGAGAGATTATTTTGTGGTCCGTAACCCCGAGGAGTGGCCCTTCTCAACTTCTTGGAGGGCCGCCATCCAGGACCCCGGGGCCGAGCTAGACCCCGAAAGTTGGAAAACAATGCTGTCCTGGGCATCGGTAGGCTTCCTCTGTTCGGACTACTTAACCAAGGAGAAGCTCGTGCAGGGTGGCCTAAGTCCGAGTAGGTTGTTTTTTTAGGTCGCGTAGTGCCTTGTAGTAATATTGTGTATATGCATGTACTCTGTTTTATTTTATTTTTTTTACCGAACTGATATCTTGTGGTTTCTTTTTTGGCAGCCATGTCTGGTGTTGATTCGCGCCGCCTCCTTTCAAGTAACCAGAAGCGCAAAGTGAAGAGGTCACGCCCCAACCAGACCCCCACCTCTGGGGGCACCGAGTTCAGGTCTGCTGAGCCAGACTTCATCTCTCCGTCGCCCGAAATTCTACCGCCTCTATCTGAAGGAGGTGTTGGCGGGGCCAGCCTCGAGGAGGGCGAGCTCCCGCAGCAAGGGATGGTCCCTCTTAGTCCTTCTCAGTCGTTTCCCTACCCGCAGTTCCTAGTGGGGAATTGGGAGGGTGTGAACGATTTCGTTGTGGCTTGACGGAGGAGCCGAAGGGCGATCTACAACAAGGAGGTCGCCAAGTGGGGGGCGATGGAGCCTGGGGATCTTGCCGCGCTCGCCGCCTCTCATTGTATGGTTTTAAGTGGTCATTCTCTTCTTCTCGACTTTTGTTTCCTTTTGCTATCTTCCGATTTTAGTCTCTTATTGGTAGGTGAACACTGCCATCCACGCCATGGCCCTCTAGACGCACATCCACTCCAATGATGCTCGCAACTAGAGGGTCATCGTTTAGAAGCTCTAGGGCGAGCTTGACCGGACTCGTGGCGAGCTCATTCACACTTGCAAGGGGAGTGTGTCCCAGGAGCTGCTCGTCCGAGACTAGGAGGCACAGATCGCCAAAATTTCTGAAGAGAGTGCACGCTATAGGGAGGAGTCGTCGAGGGTGGCAGCGGAGAGGGAGCTCCTTCGCCAACAGGTCTGGGACTTGGAGTCCACTCTTCTGGATCAAACCCGAAACTTCGACAACATGGTGGAGGCCGAGCGAGAGAAGGCAGTTTGGGACTTCAAGGACTCCCAGGAATATCACGACCTCCAAGTGGAGTATGGCGCGAGCTCGTACCGCTCGGATTCAAGCTCTGCCGCTAGTTGGTCTGAAAGAAATTTTCTGGGCTCAACCTCGACGGCATTACCATGAAGGGCCTGTCTCCCGAGACGGCGGACCAGGCGGAGGAGGAAGAGCTTGACTCTCCGGAGGACAAGGACGAGGTGGAGGAGGTGGACCCCTGAGGCTGGCGGCGCTGGTTTTCTGCTTCTGACTTTTGGTGACTCTTGGATGCCATAAACCCGGTCTTGAAAAGATCCTATTGGGCGGTTGTGCCCTTTTTACTTTCTACTAAACTTTCTCGAGCTGCTTTGCTCGATTGTTTTTTTTTGTGAAATGGTAATGAAATTCCTTCCTTTTTTTTCTAAGTATGGTGTGCTCCCTTTATTTTTGCTAAAGCGATCTTGTCATTTGAGCTTTTAAAGCTACATGCCCGAGCTGTTCTTTAACGCTTAAGGCATCTCTATGGTGTACTACGAAGCGATTACCATGTGTGCCCGAACTATGTGTTTGTTGGTTAATCCTCAATTCAACCAACATATTGAGACGAGCTATGCTTTGTGGGTTTAAACCCGAGCTAGTTACGCCTCTGATACTTCATACTTTGCCTTCACCGCTGAAGTGGCTAAGTCTTTCTTGGTGTCGAGGTCTCAGTTAGCTCGGTGTTTTAGCCCTTAGGCTGAGGGGGTGACTTTTAGTCTACCCTTGAAGTTTGCCCATGCCATGGAGGAGACTGGGTCTTATTGCGCCGAGGTCGTGTTGGCTCTGCATTTTGGCCCTTAGGCTCTGGGAGTGACTCATGGTCTACTTAGTAGTTCACCTGTGCCATAAAGGCGACTGGGTCTTATTGCGCTGAGGTCATGTAAGCTCGGCATTTTGGCCCTTAGGCTCTGGGAGTGACTGGTGGTCTACTCAGTAGTTATAGGTAATATTGCCTTAAGTTGACAATATTCCATGCCCGAGGTACTTGTTTCCCTTCAAGGGTTTCGAGCTCGTATGTTCCTTCTCCGAGAACTCGTTTCACCCGGTAAGGTCCTTCCCAATTTTGTCCGAGCTTACAAACGTTGGGCTCAGGTACCATAACTTTTCGAAGGACCAGGTCGCCAATGCGGAGGTTCCGCTTCTTGACCCTGGTGTTATAGTACCGAGTTACTCTTTGTTGATAAGCTACAGTCCTGATATATGCAAGGTCCCTTACTTCGTCGAGTAGGTCGAGGTTGGTATGTAGCTCATCTTCATTTGCCTTGTCATTGTATGCTTCCAGTCATAGCGAGGGAACATCAATCTCAGTTGGAATGACTACTTTGGTGCCATAGGTGAGGTTGAAGGGGGTTTCTCCGGTGTCGGTCTTCTCTGTGGTTCGGTAAGCCCATAGAACGCTGGGTAGCTTGTCTGCCCATAGTCCTTTAGCTTGGTCTAGGCACACTTTGAGTCCACAAAGAATAGTTCTATTCGTAACCTCTGCTTGACCGTTTGCTTGTGGATGTGCAACTGAAGTGAAGTTCTGTCGGATCCCCATGTCTTGGCACTAGTTTTGGAACTTGATGTCATCAAACTGCTTACCATTATCAGAAATCAATACCCGAGGTAACCCAAAGCGGCACACTATGTTCTTTCAAAAGAAGTTTTGAACGTTTCGGACTGTGATTGTTACAAGGGGTTCGGCTTATACCCACTTGGTGAAATAATCCACTGCGACCACTAGAAACTTCCTCTGGCCTGTTGCTGGTGGAAATGGTCCAAGTATATCGATGCCCCATTGCACGAAAGGCCATGGGCTAGTGAGATACTTGGGATCGGCAGTGGACTGATGGTGGATGTTGGCATGTCTCTGGCACTTGTCACACTTTCTGATGAGCTCAATGGTGTTTGCTTTCATTGTTGGCCAGTAGTATACCTGTCATAGTGCTTTTTGGACGAGGGCCTTGCCTCCCAAGTGTCCGCCGCACAGACCCTCATGAGTGTCGTGGAGTACTAGCTCAGCTTCGGGAGGGGAGCGTGTAGGGCCTTGCCTCCCATTTGGCTGCCTAACGCTTTACCCTTCTGGTGGTGTTGCAGTCCGTAGGGAGGGTCCCGTGTAGCAGGAAGCTCACGAGCGGGTCGATCCAGCTCGGCTCTGCTTGAACGACGAGAGCGACCTCCTCTGCCCCCCCCTAAGAATGCTAGGCCAAGGCAGGTCCTCTATGTACATAGTCCTCATGGTGTTATCACTGGTGCTGGCTAACTGGGATAGGGCGTCGACTTCAACATTCTTTGACCTTGAGATTTGCTTGATGAAGTATGACTGAAAGTTGAGCAGGGTCTCCTATACTTTGGCTAAGTAGGCAATCATGGTTGGTTCACAAGCTTCATACTCTCCTGTGACCTGATTGACCATGAGCCGGGAGTCGTTGCAGATGACAATGTTCTTGGCTTTCATTTCTTTGGCTAGAGCTAGCCTGACTATCAACGCTTCGTACTCCGCTTCATTGTTGGATGTCGCGAACTCGAAGCACAATGCATACTCCAACATTGTGCCACTTGAGTCATGCAGGACTATTTCCGGCTCCGCTGCCTTGCTGGTTCAAGGATTCATCTACGTGAAGGATCCATGGCTCCTCATCCCAGTTCGCGCTTGGCCTAACTAGGAGAGATGTCGCACTGGTTGCAACCTTACAGTGCTCGGACTCAACCGACTTGGGAGCTTCGGTCTCGCCCAAACTAGGGGCCTCGTGCTTAACCGGCCTAGGGACTTCGGAGCTGAAAGCGCATTCTGCAACCTGCTAAGGCTTGGGCTTTAATAGAAGTCCACACCTTATACTGGAGATCGTACTCGTTGAGCTCAACGGACCACTTCGTTAGTCGACCGGAGACTTCGGGCTTAAGTAAGACTTGCCTCAGAGGTTTGTCGATGAGGACGATAACAGTGTGAGCTTGGAAGTACGAGCGAAGCTTTTGGGCTGCGATAACCAGTGCGTAGGCTAGTTTTTCTATCTCCGGGTATGTTGTCTTTGCTCCCTACAACACTTTACTAACATAGTAGATAGGTCGCTAGACCTGATCTACTTCTTTTATTAGTACCGAGCTGACCACTTCGTCATTGGCCGAGTGGTACAGCTCTAAAACATCGCCCTCTTCGGGCTGGGTTAAGACCGGTATACTAGCGAGGTACTTTTTGAGCTCATCAAACGCAAGCTGACGATCTTGGGTCCATTCGAATCTTTTGTTTTTTATTGCCTTAAAGAAAGGCTGACAGCGATCTGCCGATTTGGACATGGCTCAGAGCGGTTATTCTACCGTTCAACCTCTGAATCTCCTTCACTTTCCGTGGTGGTCTCATATCTACGATGGCTTTTATTTTGTCTGGGTTAGCCTCAATGCCACGCCGGTTCACAATGTACCCCAGGAGTTTACCCAAGGTGACTCCAAAGGCACACTTATTCGGGTTCAACTTCATATTGAATTTACGTAGAATTTCAAAAACTAAGTTCAAGTCTTGTATTAAGTCGTAAGAAAGCTGAGTTTTGATGACCATGTTGTCTACATAACATTCCACCTTTTGGCCAATCAATGGATCAAATAGTTTATTTACAAGTCTTTGGAAGGTTGCCCCAACATTTTTTAATCCGAAGGGCATAACCTTGAAACAATACATGCTGAGCTCGGCTATGAAGGCAATTTTCTCTTCATCGACTGGGTCCATCCTAATCTGATTGTAGCCCGAGTAGGCATCTAGAAAGCTCAGCAACTCATGCCCCGAGGTCGTGTCCACTAGGCGGTCAATCCTGGGGAGTGGGAAGCAATCCTTTGGGAAAGCTCAGATCAAATTGGTGTAGTTGACGCACATGCGCCATTTACCGTTAGCCTTTTTCACCAGAACAGGGTTGGCCACCCAGCTCGGGTAATGGACTTCCTCGATAAAATTGGCTGCAAGGAGCTTCCCGACCTCCTCATCGACTGCCCTCCACTGCTCTAGGGCTAGATTGCGTTTCTTCTGTCTAATGGGCCTAACTACAGGATCAGTATTAAGCTTATGAGTTATGATGTCGGGGTCTATGCCGGGCATTTCCGCCACAGACCAAGCAAAAACATCTAAATTCTTAAGTAGAAAGCATACTAGTTCGGATCGCAGGGGATCCATGATGGAAGCACCGATCTGAAGCGTTCGGGCAGGTTCCTCTATCGAGGTTGGGATAGAGACAGTCTCTTCCGTAGGCGTAGCTCACTCCTCGCTCTGCTCCGTGGGTCACTCCAGCTCAAGGTCGTCGGCCACCTTGGCTTTTCCCTTGAGGGCGGCGACATAACATTTACGAGACTCAAGCTGGTCTCCTCGTGCTACCCCGATGCCGAAGTCCGTGGGGAACTTCATGGCCAAGTAATAGGTGGACACCACAGCCCATAGAGCATGGGTAATCGGCCGACCCACTATTGGCGTTGTACGGGGAGGGGGTTGTGACCACCAAGAAGTCATGGTTGAGCCTCACAATGCTAGGCTAGGTGCCGACGTCAACAGGTATTGTCGCCCTTCCTAGGGGCCGAACTTCCTCTCCGCTGAAGCCCACTAGGGAAGTGTTTGTGGGCTTTAGGTCGCTCTCCTAAAGCTGAAGTTTGTCAAAGGCCGCTTTGAAGAGGATGTCTGCCGAGCTGCCTGAATTGGTGAGGACTCGCTTGATTTCGAAGTCATTGATCTTCACCTTTATGACGAGTGCGTCGTCATGGGGGTAGTGGACCCCACATGCATCGTTCTCTGTGAAGAAGATGGGGTCTTTTGTCCTTGGTCGCTTCGGAGGGTTGTGCCCTGCCGGTCTCGCGAGCTGATGCACGAGCTGTTGCTGAGGTGTAGCCCGCCACGATCGAGCCCCGACTATAACATGGATGATCCCTCGAACTGGTCTCTCCTCAGGGGCTGCTTCTGCGGTTGCTCTGCTTGCCTGCTAGACTCAAGAGTGTCTATACTTTGCTCCCATTGTTGACGTGCTTTATTATTATTATTATTATTATTATTATTATTATTATTATTATCTTGTACAAAATTTCATAAATATTCGTGACGGATGAGCTCTTCTATCTCATTGCGGAGGTTTTTAAAACTTTCGGTACTATAACCGTGATCTTTATGAAAACTACAATATAAATTTTTATTTCGAGTGCTAGGGTCGGCCTTTAGCCGAGGTGGGCACTTCACGTATGGAGCGTCCTTGATTGCCATGAGGATCTCAACCCGTTTTGTGTTGAGGGGCGTGTAGTCCCTATCTGCTGCTGAAGCTCGGGAGGACTGGACTGACCTCGCCCCCCCGAGTTATGTCCTTCTTCTTCCTGCCGTTGCCTTGAGACGGGGGTTCTGGCTCCCTCTTTCTTTTTTTGAGGCCTGCTCGCCCTTCTAGTTGATCTCCTCCTCAGTCCCAATAAATCGATCTACGAGCTTAAGTAACTCGGTTACGGTTTTGGGTTGGTTGACAACTACGTGCCACTTGAACTCCTTATGGACGATACCTCGCTTGACTGTTGTGATGCGAATTGCGGGATCTAGGTCGGGTATCTGCAAACAAGCGTCATTGAACCACTTGATGTAGCTCCGGATGGACTCTCCTTCCTTTTGCACTAGGCCGAGGAGGCTCTTCTGAGTTCGCGGGCACCTCTTGCTGGTGACGAAGTGGGAGGTGAAAGCTTGCACAAACTACGCCCGACTTATCGAGCCGGGTGCGAGGTTTCGGTACCAGTTGTGGGCCACTCCTTTGAAGGTAGTGGAAAAAGCCACACACATGTAGGACTCGCTGGTTCGTGCCAGGTTCATCTAGGACTGGAAGGCGTCCACATGATCATTTGGATCGAAAGACCCATCATACTTGTCTAGAGGAGGGAGCTTGAAATCATTTGGCATGGGGACAACAAGGAGTTTTGGAGATAGCGGGGAAGAAACCGAGAGGAGGGGGGTAGCTTTCACTTCAGCTGAGCATTCCTCCTCTTTTCCTTTGAGCTCAGGAGAGGCTCTGGAAGTGGTTCGGCAAGCTCGTCGGCATCTTTGCTGCTGCTTTGTTGGCTTGGCATTGGTGCTCGACGCTTCAGTGTTGCCGAGCTCAATAGGCTCGGACTACTGGTGATGACTCTTGACCGAAGGGCACTGTCTATAGTCCACTGCCAGGACCTCGAACGGATTGTCCACGAGCAGGAGCCCGAACTGCCAAGGCTGTGGTGACACGGGCTTTGTTGGGTGAGAGGCCCCTGACCCCATAGGCTGCGAGGCGGGGGTAGCCGGCCTCTCCTTCTTGCTACGGGAAGAGGCTTGGCTCTAGGTTAGATCATGGACCAGAGAGGCTTCTCCCCGACGAGGCCGCTCACTCCGACGGGAGAGCTTGGCTTGCTTCGTGGCCGGGTGCCGAGGGGGAAGCGACAGCTGGGCCTGAGGCAGAGAGGGAAACTGCAGCTGGTACTGGTAATGGGAAACCTGGTGCAGCGCTTGTTGTTGGTAGAGTTGGAATTGTTGGAATTGTTGCATTTGAGCCTGCATGGCCTGCATGCATTGCACCAAGTCCTCTAGTTGGTCCGGATTGGCCGTTGGGGGCACAACCGAGGGTTCAACAAAGGTTGCTCCTACTGTAGAAAGGAGCGGAGTAATGGCGGGTGCCACTATAAGAGGCACATTCAAACTGGGGACTCCGTCCATGGAGAGGGGGACGGTAAACTGTCCAATATAGACAATAGGAAGTTGGGGCTGCTCCGCATAAGCGTTCTAGCTGTTGCCACGTTCGACATTGCTGGAAAAAGCCATGGAGAATGCTATGTTTTTGGAAGAAGGTGCTGTAAAAGCTTGGAAGAAGGCTTTTAAAAGCGTTTCCCACAGATGGCACCAAATGATGCGGCACGATCCGGGCACTCCTAGCTGGTTGCTGGCTGGCTCCTTGTTGGCAACAGACGGCACCTGAGAAGATGAAGAAGAAGGATTCCCGGGGGTTTGCCCGGCAGGAATACTCCAAAGCTTAAGTTAGAACGCTGGGGAGGAAGAAGAGAGAGTATAAAAGGCTAAGAGTGTAGATCGCGCTAGATCACTATATCTCAAGATTAGCTCGTGAGCAAGTAAGAGTGCAAGTTCAGATCTAATTCGAGAGAGAGTCCTTCTCCCCGCTTAAAAGGCTTTTATAGGGGTGTTCTTGTCAAATCAAGCGTAACCGCCACTGAGATTCCATCTAGCCTAAGGTTAGTCATATCCAGTTTATCCTTTTCAAGGTTCCATCTAGCTGGGTCCAACATTGGGTAATAGCCTTCTTCATAGTGAAGGTGGAGAAAAATCAAATATTGTGTATTTCTACTTGACATAAGAAAATGACCTGGTTCACCATTTACCTTGGTACCTGATATTTGTTTACTTGGATTATTGGGAGGTTTCTACATGTCAACTACTAATTTATTAGTATAATATTACATCATAACATAAAATGCAGTGATTTAATATTCCTGGTTTTGGAATTCTTGGGGTGACCTCTCTGTTTGAAATTAAGTCAGAAGAATGTTGATGAATGTGGTAGCAAACATAGGGAGAGGCAGATAATACAAAAGGACTACCTGAAGAGTCATAGATGGAAACGCACAGTAATGGGGTGAGATCTACAAACAAGACATTAACAGTGGTGCCACTTGTACGAATCACTTTTGTGTTAACTCTTGATTCAACTGTTGTGCGTGTCTTATTTCTGGCAGATCTGTTGGTCACCATTGTCTCTATTATGGATTTTGTCAGTGAGGGGGAATGTGCAGAGATGTGTTTTCCCCTCTCCCTCATGATGATTTTGGCAGTATTCTCCATTTCTGTACATCTCTTCTGGAATCTGGAAGTAATGTAGAGTAGTAATTACTTTGTTTCTTGAAAGGTTAATATATTTGCCTATATTTGTTACATATTTTCAGCTCCTTCAATTTTCAAGTGACATTTTTTTCAAGATTATGTTTGGTGTTGACATCCTCTTAACTTTTGTAATTTTGAAATTTATGTTTTGGATCTTTGTTGTTGCCATTGTTTTATAGGTATTTTCCACATCCAAAGATTGTGAACTGATTAATTGATATGAATCTACTGGCCACACTGCAGCATTCTGACAATTGGGCCACTAGATGGTAAGATGGTAAACACCACATGTTTGATACATGGGTCATGATACATCCCAAAACCAAAAGCCTTTTCCTTGTAGGAAGAGAGCTCTTTTTTATTGAGGATAGAAAGAATCTGCTGTTGCCTCTGCACCATATACTGTATGCATTCAGGGTAGTTGAGGCCTACCAATCATAGTTTTCAAGGTGTTAAGGTGACGCTAGGTGACAGGGGAGCAAGTTGTCACCTAGTCACCTAGGCGGGTGTCTAGGTGTCACTTAGGCAGTGGATTTCTTTTTTTTTTTCTTTTTTTAAGTAAAAACATGTATCTTAGGGCAGTTCCTTAGGTTCCATAACCCTATTTCCTTAAGAAGAGTATAAATTTCATGTTAAAGTATAGAAAATCAACATATTCATGGGAAGAAGAAGAAAACGTATTGATTTAGAAAAAAATTTAAGTTCTTCCTTATGGGTTCAGGTTTTTAGGTCTTCGAGAGTTCAATACAGCAGTTAGCAATGTCTGTGTTGATTAAACCCTAACAAATAAGAAAATAATAAAAAGAAATTAGTATATAAACACACAAAATCAACATTTTAGTTTAATAATGTTTATTTTACAATTATAATTTTTAAAAAAATAAAAATTTAAAAATATTTTATAACACAATATACAAAACTGCTTGGCGATTAGGCGAAACAATCCTCCAAGGGCACCTTGACAACTATGCCACCAATGAGATCTTCCAAGTCAATAATTGCTCAGTCCAATGACCTCCCTTGCTTCACACACACACTGACATGCACGCATTCCTGCACTTTTCATATCACTTCCATAAGAATATCTTAGAAATGACTTAAGATGATGATTATACCATTAATGAGATTTGGATACATTGCGAGTGTAATGCAAACATTTGGAGAAAAATTTGCATCCTGGCCTTCCACCACAGTATTCCTCATCATGGTATGATTCAATGAACATATCAGCATGTCCAGGTGATGCATGTTTAAGGTTCATTGATACAAATTAGATCAAGAAAAGAAACAGTTAAATGCATGCTGAAGATTGGAAGTATAGAACTCTCATTGTCTAAGGTTGAACAGGGAAGGTAATGATGATTAAAAAAGTCATGCAGTGGCGAAGATTTGGATACATTGCGAGTGTAATGCAAACATTTGGAGAAAATTTTGCATACTGGCCTTCCACCACAGTATTCCTCATCATGGTATGATTCAATGAGCATATCAGCATGTCCAGGCGGTGCATGTTTAAGGTTCATCTTTGACAAAGATAAGTTGCAATTTCTGTCCCATTCAACTGGTCAAACCGACCAGGCGACCATGGTCTCCTTTTTTAATTTTTACAAAGTTAGCAAGTCGTTACTGATGCCTGTACTTATCCAAACCATCTGATCATTGAGGCCTTTTTCTTGATCATTGATTGGGATTAATTGGAGATTGTATAATTGTTGGGAATGAAGAGATGGGTTCACTCAGGTTGTGTGAGATTTTTTTAATGTTAATTGTATTGCAGGAGTGGACCCAGACAATGATGAAAATGTTAGACAGTTTTTTGTATGCCCTTAGCTTTAATCTGATTTGATGTACTTTTGTTATTTAGTGGAAATAAATAAAGTGCATGTTTGATTCATGTTGTTTGGTTTAATTCTGTGTAAAACCCTAAAACTGGACATTTATAGAGACTCGTGTTAGTTTTAAATGTTCACAGCCGTTGGATAAGTCTGGGGAGATTTATCCTGCCAAGGCTGATGCTGGTGTACCACCAAGTGTTGGGATGGCCTGTCTCAACCATCAGGGTAAGACCCGAGGCACATGCAGTATGGGATTACTTGAATCCTTGAACCGGACCAGAGTTCCAGTATTGCCCTGGACCTTGAAGATAGATGGGCAAAACTGGAAAGTTACACCTGACCCCTAGACTCGACTATGACATTTCACTAGGTATTGGATCAGGCTGCCTTTGATATGCCAATCAGTGAGATCCCTAGCGGGGATCAAAACCTGAGTATGTTGGGGCAGTTTGAGAATTCATCTGAGTGGGTGATCATAGTGATAGAATCAGCCACTTTGTCGGACAAAGGGTAATGAACGGGAATGCACTCTCTCTGACGGAAACCAAACTGCCGGCAGTTGATTTCAATCGTTGGAATTTTGTTTTGCAAAATTAATATATTTATATATATATGTACGGTTTCGAATTGTTTGCAAATGGTTTTAATTCCCGGGATCCATGTGAGAGGAGAGTGCGGCACTGTTCCTTGCAGCCGAGGGAGAGGTCCTCTCTTGTCGGGCAGTGCTTGATCATTAAGGGCTGAGAGGTTAAGTGTAAGATCATTGAGGATAATACCTGATGGGCTAATCTTGCACCTGCCCACAGTCCCTGGGTTTTTATAAGATGGCTTGGCCCAGGGACCACTTAATGTAAGTGTTGGGCCCATAGGGTCCATATGATGGACTCAAGGGGTTCATTGAGTTTTTCAGTGAATTCGGCTGGGCCTTATATTAAAGGCTGGGCCGAACCCATGTGGCTGGTGTGTAGATCAATGCTTGGGTCCCACGCCATACAAAGAAGCCCAACTGGGCAGCAGATTGGAAAGTAATTAGACACTGAACACTTAATGGGCCAGAAGCCCATTTCGAGGTGGGCTGATATGATCACCCATCCTTGGGGCGAATCTGAGATTAATGTTAGTAAAAGGATTGGGCCTTTATCCTTATCCACTGTTGGAGACCAAATTCAAATTAGATTTGAATCTGGTAACCTCCTGATAAGATCAGGAGTAAGCTAACTTTATCTGCAGATAGAATTAAGATTATCCCCTATCCAAATACTGATTTGGATTGGGATAACTCCTAATTAGGAGGATTCTTAATCAAGAAGAAAGGAGGAGAAACCCTAACCAAGAAGGAAAAATATCAGATTTCGAACCTCCTTGAAGGAATATAGGATATCTCCTACGAATTGAGATAGGATCTCATTCATACTCCAGAAAAGAAAAAAGGCAGTTCAGCCTTTTCGCTTTAGAGTTCTCCTCCTGCCGCCGCCATCTGTTTTTGCAAGATTAGATCTTTGTAGAAAAAGAAAGTCAAGAAATCTGTTCTTGACATTAGTCTTGCAACAAAGACTAAAAGGATTCAGTGTTTAGTGTTTCCAGAGGATTCTTGTGAAGGATCTAGTGTGTAGGACGCACCCTGCTGGTTCTGTTCCATCCACAGCTGTGTCATCTTCAGCAGGAATGGATCTTGGAGCATTCTTTGGGCGTGAACACCAACTTTGGGAGATACTGCTTCTCCGGATCAGGTATATTCCTCCCATTTATCTTTTGGTACAGATCTGGTTTGATTATGGTTCAAGTAGAATCCTTGAATATTGTATTCTTGTCCATCCATTCCGCAACCTTTATGGCATCCATTAGATGGATCCTACCATTCTTTCAGAAAATAAGGTATGAAATGGTTGTCATCTATCAGTAGATGACATTATTTGGGCCATGAATGTGGATATATGGATAGAGCCATAGAGGTACCTATAAGACTGAGTCAGGATGAAGAAACTGCTGAACTTCAACATGACAATGATCAATTCAAAAGGAATGGATATATAAGCATAAAGTTACAAAACCCAAGCAGTCCATCTAGGTTCTTTAGTAAAATGCCAGGCTTGATTGGGACTATTGTTTGCAAGTGCGAAGTGAGGTCACAGTAAACTTGAATCTGACCCTGTTCTGATCCTGTTGGTGACCTGGGAAATGTGTTGGTCCACACTCCACAGCACACAGATGGGCCCTGTTCAAATCAGGGATTGGCACTCCTCACTCCTAAATTGGGTTTGATATCATGGGAGGGGAGATTGCTGCTTTCTGCTTTGAGGGTCAAATGTCAGAGTACAATGTGATATAAAGGTGTCAATTCATTTCTTCGTGTAATAAGAATATTAGAGCGCTTAGCTCCCTTTCTTGTGCTTGGGGAAAGCGACTACTCCCAATAAACCACCGCTCTTCAACTATATCTCTATGGGCTTTGAGGCTTTCAACAATCTTTTTATTCGTCAAACATTAAAAAGAGTCAAAGTTCCCCTTTTCTCTTATTCTCTTCCTTGGTTACAACAGACTCACGTGGAAAAAGACCTGTTAAAAAAACAGGTGAGTGTAAGTTTCTTCAGCTAGGCGGTGACCCTAGTTCTGTCGGATAGAGGCATCATATGGCCAATCCAGACGTTCATCAGATAAAGAGATCATCTTCACCATTTATTAAGCCTTCATTAATTATAGGAATGTCCACTTTTTTTGGGAAATTGTCTTAAATTCATGAGTTTTTAGCATTTCTCTTAAACTCAATTTTTCAAAATGTCTAAAATTCATGTCACTAAATTGACATTAAAGAGACTAACAGGTTTTAATATATTATCATTTTAACCTTCATAGAAAAAAATAAAATATATACAAAATAAATTAACAGGTGTTAATATATTACCGTTTTAATATTTAGACATGAAAAAGGAAAAAGTTCAAAAAATATTTTCAAATATAAAATACATAAAAACATAGAAATTACAAAAAAATATAAAAAATTATAAAAATTGCAAACAAAATAAAAAATTATTTTCAAATTATAGAAACTATAGAAATTGAAAAACAAAATCAGAAAATAAAAATTGTAGAAAAAACATAAAAAATTTTAGAAAAACACAGAAATTGAAAATAAATAACAAAACATACAGGAAAATTTATAGAATGTAGAAAATAGAAAAATATAAAAAACAGAAATTATAAAAAACATTGGAAATTATAACAATAACAAAACGCTAAAAAATCAAAAAAAAAAAACAAGAAAATTGAAACTGAAAAAGACCAATTTTCCTCTAACTCACAATTCAAGGGTAATTTGGTCATGAAAATTGTTATTTATGCTTACATGAACCCTGTGTTAAGAAGCATTAACGGAAGGTGAGTTTTGAAAAATAAAAACTTACTGATATGATGAGTTTTTTTAAACATTTTGAAAAGTTGTGAATTCAAGAGAAATGTTGAAAACTCATGGTGAGTTTTAGACAATTTCCCTCTTCTTTAATTTGGACTCCAAGTTCCCCAGGCCAGAGTAGACTGGCTTGTTAAGGCAATGACATGACATGGTGGTCCAATTTCCTACCAGGAAAACATGGTGATCCATCCAATTGGCACTGACTGTTGGACTTTTCAGTCTTTTCATATCAACACTTGCCCAGTTGCCTTTATTCTATGATATGTATCGTCAGCCTTTCCCTTGTTTTTCAACAGATTTATTGTTTAATATTGGGGTCTCTTGCTGTCGCCGGACGGAAGTTGACCTACCCACCGGCAGAAGTGGGTCGGAGGTGGTTCCTCTGCACCTACCAACCAATAAAACCATAAGCTCCAACTGTCCTAACCCCCCCCCCCTTTCTCTCTCATCCCTTTTTCTTAAGAATTATTTTATTTTAGCCAATGAAGTGGCCAACGCCCCAACCACCCCTCCCATCTACATGACTGCATCTAACAAGCAATTAAAATTGAAATGTAATTCATCAAAATTTAGTTAGTTTCTGGCCATGTATAATGTATGGTATCCACTTGTATATATTTACCTAATAAGGTTAGTGGTTAATTAGACAAGGAAGCTCTTAATTGGGGTGGCCTGATCCCCCAACCCAACCCTATTCTATTTCTTAATATTGAATAGAACACAATTCATATTCAACCTGGTCATATGGGGTAATCGATTGTTACCCCTTCCTCGAACCTATTAAATTTAAGTCCCTTAGGTTGAATTCCTTCTGCACGTTTATGTTCCAAAATTGTCAATCTCTGCAAGTTTTTCCTTGTGTTGGCCAATGAGATGATCCCACGTCAAAAGGGTGGTCGACATCTGATTAAGAAGGAAGCTTAGCCGTGAAAGAAACTGAGTTCCTGTCAAATTAGAGCAGACATCGATGTTAGATTGGACTTCCAACTTTGACGGCAGAGACTGTTTCTTATTCACCGTGAAGGGAAGGGACCATTTGATAATGACTAAAGTGACTGGATTGAATGGCTTATTATTTGGTATTTTAATGGACAAAATCATATAATCAAAATGTAAAGGGGGCATCGTCATCATCAACCCAACATGCCATTAAGGAGCTTACAGCCTGCCTAATTAATAACTTATTCATTAAAAGTTAGAGCAATATTCATTTAGTTCAGAAAGAGGGAACACTACTTATAAAGTGATCTCATATTTAATGCACATAAATAAGAAACTTTTTGACTGTGGATGTGCTGGTTAAGCTTCAGCAGCAAAACATGGTGCTCAGGCATCCTTCTCGGACAAGGGAGTATCTCCGAGGGCATTTGGGTCAATACACCTACATATATTTATTTCCAAAATGTCCTAAAGATGCTGCTTCAGGCTTCAGCAAATTAATTACGAATTTCCAGTACCATGTTTTGCTGCCACAAGAGAAAAAATGCAGCAAAATAATGCTATGGGGCAAAGAATATACATGGGATGGATTATTGCATATTGTTGGTTAGTCTGTGTCTCTGATTAAATCTACTGTTCATTTAATTTAATAAGACTTTGTGTTTGGATATGAAGTCTGTACTCTGTATCATGGCTTAGAGCTTCAATATAAATTTTATAGAATTTGGTTTTAGTCAGGTTAGTGAAATGAAAGCTTTACTATGTTAGAAAACATTTTTGGAACTAAAATTTCAGTAAGATTTAATGATGTTTTGGCAATTGAAGTTCGTTTATTCTTGCTCAACTCAATGAAAAATCATCTCAACTATATTATTTATTAGATCTCTTAGATCACTTTAGGCATCTTTAGTCTCCATAGTTATAGAACATATAACTACTAAATAAATATTTAAGACTGCACATCTTAAACTAAGTTAATCTTGTTTCCATATAAGACCTTGAATTTAATAAATGGTAGCAGTGCTTGGGAAGACCAAATGAGAATTTTGGGGTGATGAATGGTAAGATCAGGAAGAAGTAAACTCGAAATGAATGAAAAATCAACTGAAATAGCTTTCTCATTTGCAATCAAGATCAATAGCTACACCGTTGCAAATAAGTAATTCAGTACAAGTTTATATTTTCAAAGGGTGTGGAAAATAGTCTAAATACAAAAAAAAAGAAAAAAGAAAAAAAAATAAAGCATTGGTTAAAATACTTGGTAAAAAGCTACATGAGCCACTCGTTTTTGTTAACTAGCAAAGTAGCTCAATTTTGATCTGAAAAGGGATTGGATTGGTAGTATGCATGCGAATCTTTTAAAATGAGTCTTAAATGACCAGAAATAAAAGAAAAAATACAAATTATTTGTAAAAAGTAATATATAGTTCGAAAATTATACATTATTTATTTTACATGTTGAAAAAAAAATGACCTATTACAAGTTAAAAAAAAAATATAAGAACTAGGGATAAAGTTCCCACATGCCACAAAAACCCAAAAGGGTAGCTTGGTCATTCTACGTATAAAAATGATAGAAAACAAATGGTAAAGAAAGCTTAAGCCATCAATTAGTGGGGATTCCCTTTGCTTTCAACAGTCACCGACTAAAGCTGAAACGTCTCCTTCGTATCCTTCACGATGTTATGGGTGAAAGTAACAAAAATACCCTAAGAATAAGCCTGCACCAATTTGAAGCATCTGAATTTTTCAAGGTATTTTTGAAGTGCGAACAATCGATTTCCTGTCAAGGGCATTGTTGTAATTGACAAGGAACATAGTCTAGACTCCAAAATGAGAGTTTTCTAGAAAGAACTCTGGGTAGGTGAATTAATGAATTAAGAAACAAATAAGTTTATAAATAAAATATATTATTGCAGGTGGTAGGAATGGAATTGGCATGACCTTCAACACAAATTTTGTTTTATTTATTTATTTATTTTTTAAT
Organism: Nelumbo lutea; assembly: GCF_056320005.1. Taxonomy (NCBI): domain Eukaryota; kingdom Viridiplantae; phylum Streptophyta; class Magnoliopsida; order Proteales; family Nelumbonaceae; genus Nelumbo; species Nelumbo lutea. The sequence goes on from NC_142684.1 coordinate 212,478,421, forward strand.
GAACGGGTTTGTGGGTGCCACCATAGGTGCAGGGTAAAGGGTTGGTTGGTCGGCAGCAGAGAGAGAACGGGTCAATGACTCGTGACCCAAGACAGTTTTCCATTTAGTAGATCATAAAATAAAGGAGGTAATAATAATTTATTATATTAACAAATTTATCCTCAACATTCTATTCTGTAAAAGTGTAAATCATCCCTCTAACCTTTGATGAAGAACTTAGCTACATATAATCAATTCATTGACAGCACTTGAAAACATGGTTAGCTGGTTTTTTTTTTTTTTTTCTTTATTTTTTGGGGGTTGCTCAGTATCCCATTGGCGCCCAGGATCAGCAACTGAATCAACCCCAGTTGGTTTCATTCATCTTTTCTTCAGTTGATCCCTTTCTTTGAACTTTAAAGCACTAAATTTTGATCTGGCTCAGGTTGGCCTACCTCAACCCATTTGGTAGCTTTGTTCTAAACAATTTGGGAAATTTCCAAGCTAATCTAGATTAGTAGATTCACTAGCAGTAGGCCAGTAGTCCAACAACTGAAGTGTTCAAGTAGATGATGCATAAAAAACTCTTTGTGATAAACAGACACTATTTCTCATACTATGTTCACTTTTCTGCTTTACCAGAGTCATCCTGTTTTCCCTTTTCTATTCTTTTTCAGCAAACCAATTGACCACATCTCATACAGTGTAATAACAAAAGGGATTCTCACTTGAAGATATGGTAGGTAGGTTAGAAATGGAAGAATCCAGACGGCACAAATATTCTCAACCCCTCACAACTGTGGTTTGCCACTTGTGAGTTTATTCTTGAATTAAAGAATTTTTAGTGTGCCATTTATGAAACCGCCAAAAAATATTAATCCCAATTAAGAGAAGTGGCATGTCAATTCTTGTGCAAAATACTTCTTTCACTTGCAAAACTATCTTTGGAGATAATACAACATTGATTATCGTGATGAAAACTCAACCAACATCATCAACTTGGTCAACAAACAATCATCTCCGAGAAAGTAAAAGAAAAGAAAAAGAAAGGAAAAGTAAAGAAGAGAAAAAAGACACATCAATACCCTATCTCCTTGTCTTTGCTTTGCTTTCCATCTAAGACCCTTTGGTTCTTGCTTTTTCCACCCTTCTGGCTTCCCCAAGAAATGTTCATGATAAGAACTCCATCTCCAACCTCTTACTTACTCTGCTTGTCCTATCCCAAGTCACTTATTCTACAAAGCCCTTCAAAACTTTGGCTGTTATTTGGCTTTAATCGTCACCTCAAGGAAGTCCCCAAGCTCTCAGATCGAAGTACAGCTTACAGGTACAATTATTTCTGTCATCTGAAATTCTGACTCTGAGTTTGCTGTTGTTTCACAACTGTGTAAGCTTTTAGTATAAGTTTGTTTATTCAAGCCTGTGAATTCGGTCTAATGATCTCCTCCAAGTCCAACTTTATTATGATTTAGTTCTGAGTGATAAATTGCTTGCCTTCTTGGTGAAGAAAAGAGAATCATGTGCTAGTGGGATTAGTCCCACACAGACCATACAGATTAGCCATGGGATCTGTAGGCAGTCCACAGACTTGGGTACCATATCAAAATGATAAGGACTGTTCTTTAGGTTTCTGTTCTTTCTATTGCCCACAGTGGTGCTTTATTGTCTATCCTCCTCCACCTCCCTTTGGATTCTCAGATGAAGAAAGTTCGAGCCCAAGTTTCTCCCCTTTAGTGATTGCCATCATTGGCATTTTGGCAAGTGCTCTCCTACTTGTAAGCTATTATACTCTCATATCCAAGTATTGTGGGAATCTGGATTCACTTCGAAGAAGAGGAAATAATCATGACCCAAATGAAGAATTCGATGACACTCGCAATTTGAATCACGAACAGTGGCAGGTCTCCACGGGGGGGTTGGATGAGGCCCTGATCAAGTCCATCACAGTATGCAAGTACAAGAGGGGAGATGGGTTGATTGATGGAGCAGATTGTTCTGTTTGTCTGAGTGAATTTCAAGAAGATGAGAGCCTTAGGCTATTACCCAAGTGCAGTCATGCTTTCCACGTTACTTGCATTGATACATGGCTGAAATCTCACTCGAATTGTCCTTTGTGCCGTGCAAATATTGTATCTCCTAATCCGTTGCCGCTTCAATCACTGCCTCCAGTGCCAGAAACTCGCCCAGAGAATGTGTCTTCAATAGAAAGACGACAGGAAAATACCACAGTCACAGTGGTTGCTCTAGAAGATACAGAGTGGGATAGTGGAGAAGAGACTACCCAGGATGGCCAAGCTGCTCCAAAGACACCCTTACGGGCCATGAGTGATCTGGGGGATGCCCAGCAGAGGGACACAATAATTGAGATCAGGGATGAAGGCTTTCAGAAGATCAGACGATCTGTTTCAATGGATTCGTCTTGTCAAGGCCGTTTGTCAATTGCAGATATGTTGTGCATGAGCCAAGATGAAGACTCTCAAGAAGAGGATAATCAGCTTCCAGCGGAGGTCGGATCATCAAAGCAAAGTTGGGGAGAACTTAGCAAGTCTAACAGCAAAAACAAAGTCTTGCTCTGTGTTACGAGTCCCATTGCTATGAAGAGATCATTTTCTAGTGGGAGGTTCATGTTAACTAGACATGGAAGGGGAAAAAATTCAATTATTTCCATGTGAAAAAAAAATATTTTAATATATGAAAGATGACAGCACAGATTCACGGTGAAATAATTGAGTTCTTTTATTCAGTATAATCGTAAGCAAGAAGCAAAGGAAAATGACTTGGGACATCCAGATGAGTTTGTGTTCTTACGTTGATACTCAAGGACGTTGGAGTTACTCTTCTGTAAAGAATGATAGAACCCCTTGTAGCTTTAGATTTTGAAATATGTTCTTGGGTTCTACATTCTAAATTCAGTCTCTCCTTATTTGAGCTTGTGACGATGTAGATTTGGATGCAATTGCTTCCATGTTACAGTAATACAGTGTTCTATCTTTCTCTGTTTTTCCCTCTATTCTATTTCTTCCTTTTTTTTTTCATTCTTAATGAAAGTTGGGCAGATTTGGTGAAGCTACAGTTTGCTTCCCCTCTTAGCTACGAAATTCCTATTGTTTGTTGACCTATCATATTTGCTTTCAAGTTCAACTTTTATGTATCCAACCAATACGCCAAAAGCCTTATGGCAGATAAATGGCAAATCAGGCCCAGCAGACATTAGGTTGATTGGTGGAAATGGTGGGATGGAACTGATTTCCTATGATAGGTATGGTGCAAAGTGCAAACATCTTTCTCATTCTAGAACCAACCTCCCAAGTCCCAACAAACCACACATTTGATGCCTTTCTAGAGCAAGTTTGACAACATCCTCCTGACAGCCTCTAAACTCGGGAGTCAACTCAAGTTGATATTCAGTTGTTCAGGAATGAAACAATTTTATTTTAATTTTTATAGTCATTTGATCTCATGTACTCATGCATGAGTTAAAATGGAATTATCACCAGAGTATTTTAAGAGAGAGTTCGATCCTGAAATCCTAAACTGACCTCAGTCCAATTTTGGTATATGATAAGTTTATGGTCTAAAATACATTCAGAAGCTCCCTTTATAGATTGGATTTGCATGTTTTTTAACTTCCAGTTAGGGGTCTTTATCTTGATTCTATCAAAAAACAATGTACAAGAATACTCTAGGTTGCGTCCTCTGCTGAAGCTTTAGTGGAGATATTCCTACTGAATCTTGAGCCAATAATGAACAAGAGCTATATCCCAGTAACAAGCACCCTCCAGGCTTCATTCACCTGATGCATTGACCTAAGAAATTCATAAAAAAGTTTGATTATCCCTGTGGTTTAAAGAATGAAACAGAGTCTTACCCAAATTTATGAGAGCTAATTCAAAACTGGCCTAAACAGAACAATTGACTTCAACTCCAAACTCAAAATCAGTGCAAATCATTTAACAAATTACTCTTACTTCAAGACAAACTACCATGGCATTAGAGTCAGGCCGAAACCTGTTAGAGAATAAAGAAAACTTTTTAATGACCTCGCCCAACAGTTTAAGCTTTTAGGGTGAACAGTTTCGAGAATTATGACAATCCAATACCCGAGCTTTCAAAACGTTGCAATCTAGTACCTACCATTAACCAGCCATCAGTACATGTATCATGTGACATCATGTGCTACTTAAGACTTTTGAAAATATTAAAATTACCCATGAAAAAAAACACTGTTCATCATCGATGAAACAGAGGTAAGTTTTGTGCATATGGAACATTCAAATGAAAAAGTGGAGAAGAAAAAGAAAGCGGGGTAGATTCCAAACAAATGTGACTTGAGTAGATTTCTACTCCCTCCCTCGTGAGATCAAGGTAGATTCCTAGAGCAGCTCTTAATCTAAGTTCTGGAAAACTATCGAACACTCCACTTGATCTCTCCATGAAAACCCTAGCAGCGCAATGCACTTGTTCCTCCCTATAAACCCTCATGAGAAGTGATGAGGGTAGATTTGGCCCTCCATTGACATCATGACACGTGGCATCTCAAAACAGTTGGATGACACCCCAACACCACATAGGCGATGACTTGCCTTAGCCAAAATGATGGAGACCTACCTCCAGAGACCTATTAGAGAGACCCACCTCCAGAGACCTATTAGAGAGACCCACCTCCAGAGGCCTACTGGAGACCTGGAAACTTACCTCCAGAGACCTACTACAGACTAGCGACCCACCTCCAAAGACCTATTAGAGACCTAGCGACCTACCTCCAGAGACCAGCCTTCGCGAACCTGATGACCTACCTCAAGAGACCTACTAGAGACTTGGAGACCTACCTCCAGCGACCTATTGGAGACCTAGAGACCTACCTCCAGAGACCTACTGGAGACCTGGAGACCTACCTTCACCGACCTGGCGACCTACCTTTGGAGACCTACCTGAAAACCTACCTCCAAAGACACATGGCATCCAAGTAACACCACGACATTGAATAAGCAAATCACCCTAGCAGGTCGGCTAGTAGTACCTCGCCTATGGCCGACCTCAAGGACATCCACTTAAGGAGTGACCTCCTTTGGAGATCGGCCGAGCTAAGTAGGGTATAAGTGATGACCTATAAGGTGTGCTTGTCGACCTATTACACAGATCTGTTATCAAGACCAAGTTCTCTAGATTAATAACGCTCGACCATTAGGTTGACCTACCTGCACTAGAGTTATTTGGGCAAGCCGTAATGTCCGCACAAATCACGTAACCAACGTAATAACTTAGCTAACTATGCGGAAATGGCTCCATGAGAAGATGGGACCCATTACAGGAGGTCTCTAATCCCTCACACCTATATAAATGCACAATTTTCCCGGGAGAAGGTATGCGTGATTACAAGCTCTCAAGCTCTCTCACTTTCTAAAATACTTTCAAAACACTCTCTGACTTAAGCATTAGAGTGCCATCCCTGGGTAAAGACACTCGGGCACTCTAACTTTGTCTCTCTTGCAGAACAATACAACGTGGCCATCTCCAGCTCCATCCAGCACAGCTCGGCTAATATTGTTTCCCTGTAGGTTTCTCAAAAAATTACACAGCTCTCCGTTATATAGCACGGCCACATCTAGTTCAGCCCAGACAAGGGAACCATACAAATCAGCTTCTGAGTCATCAACCAGCAGAGGATCTGCCAAATTCGAGCACCATCAATTGGCATCGTCTATGGGAAACCAACACAAAAGCTAAGTCCTCACCCATTCTCTGAGCCTCAAATAATGGCATCCTCAAGCAAAAAACAATAACGCCTTGATTGAAGGAATCCCTAGGGGGCAGAATCAAAATGATTAGCCCAAACAAGTTCTCACAGTTTTTCTCGAACAGAATCTCCCTAACTACGAGGCCACCCCCATATGTCGAGCCCTACATGCTCTCTACGAGAGTTGATGGCCAACAGAATGTGAGGCCACCCCCATAGGTCGAGCCCCCCATGGTTCCCGTGGAAGTTGATAGCCAACAAATTGTGAGGCCACCCCACAAGTCGAGCCCTCCATTCTCTACATGGGAGTTAACGGCCAGCAGGTTGTGAAGCCGCCCTCACAGGTCAGCCCTGCTAAGGTGACGAGGTGTTTGTAGAACGAGGTGCTGAGAGCAAAATGGGTTGTTCAAATTTTGACGACCTGATGAAGACTCACTTTGGCGACTTGAACGAGCAAGCCTGGATGAGCCTCATCAGCCCTGTTCGCAAGGTCTCCCCTACAGGTCGAGCTCTTCACGGCTCCTACAGGAGTCAATGGCCAACGGACTGCAGTCGCCCTTGCAGGTCAAGCCTTTCACGATTCCCATGTGAATTGGCAACTTGCAATTAGTAGAACTGCCCCCGCAAGTTGAGCTCCCAGTGACTTATTGTAGGAGTAGACAAGCACCTTCGGGGACTAACATAGTGCAGCTGTGGCATCGACTTACTATTCAAATGCCAATAGCGACGCATGTATCACAAGGGGAAGCCAAACCGCTTTCAACATCAAAACCCCCTAAGCCGGCCTCAAAATGCCTTTGTAACAGGTAGGCTGACCTATGCAGGTCGGGCCCCATTTATCCAGCTTAGCATCATTTTGACAGCTGAAATTATAACCGCTTTGGCGACCTGGGCCAATATAATGAGCTCATCGAACTAGTCACTCCGGGCCAAAGGACCTACAACAAGCTAATCCCCTTCGCTGAGCTGACCTCAGCTCAGGAGTGGGGGGCAATTGATGAGGGCAGATTTGGCCCTCCACTGACATCATAACACGTGGCATCTCAAAACAGTTAGATGACACCCTCGCCCTCGGATAGAAGCGAAGTTACCTTGTTACCATTCATTTTCCACCAGATTACCCGTTCAAGCCGCCAAACAACAATGGGAAAATCTGTATTAACATTCTAAAAGTGCAATGGAATCTTTCCCTCACAATATCGACGGTGTTGTCAATTTGCTCTCTGCTAACTGATCCCTGGTTCCTAAGATTGCCCACATGTATAAGACAAATAGAGCAAAGTATGAGGCAACTGCTCGTTCCTGGATGCAGAAATATGCCATGGGATACGAGCTTCAGATTATGGTGATCTATCTCACTATTAAATAAGTAAACAAAACCTGGAGTCTAGGTTAGAGCTATGTGAATCAACTTTGTATTCTTGGAATCTGGTAATCATTCTATGTTGCAGGATCCAAAAAAAAATCCGTTTGTTGACATACTAAGAAGGGAGTAATGATCCTCCAAAGAAATCAATCAATGAAGAGGACTTTTCAGTTTGGTCTCTTCAGGCTAACGCAAGTAGTACTAAAGATGAAGACAAAGGTGAAGAAACTGTCGAGAGGAGATACAAAATGTGATGGTGAAGATCAGAATTTGATTTTAGAGGGAAAAATTAAAAGGGATAAAAAATTAGATAACAGCCACTTAATGTCTAATTAACAATGGGTGCATTTCAAAAGTTTAGATACTACATTATCGCAATATGAAACCAAAGTACAGGTACCAATCTAGAATTTTCAGCTACTTGTTATTATGACTGTTGTCATATTATTATTTCTCCAGCTCAAAGTAGCATTTTAATTAATGAATGAATATAATCCTAGAGTGACTGAGTCCTTTCCACGAATATGTGTGGGACAGGGTTAATATCAAGATAGGCCACAATAATTTATAAAAGCCCAGACGCAATGAAATTCAGACGGGGTCTGGACTTGCTTGATTCCACTGCCACTAAAGTATGTTAAAAAAGTAACTCTAGCCTTATGGTTCTGTACCACAAACCTGGGGTCCACGCATTGTTCCTCCAGCCTCCTCGTCAGAGATGGAGGCCCTTACAAACTCATGGAGCTCATGGGTATCTTGAGGTTAGTTCTGCCCTTCATGTTCTCATATATCTTCTCCACGCAAGAACAGTATTTACAGAGAAAAAACAAAGGAAAAAAGATACTACCTCCAGCCTGTGATAACCATATATTTTGTTCCTACTGCATGTCCTCTTGTCAGCAGTAGAGAGTCAAATCAACCAGCTTGGTGGATCATACAGCTCAGACCTCAGTGCCTGAGGTGCCTCTTATACCACTGTGAGCCGGTCTGTTTTTGTCCTTTGGGACATATCTGAGCTGATGTCTAACCAGTTTAAGATCCATTTGAATACCATTTATGTAGCTATGGGCTTTTTATTTTAGGGTCCGTTTGGTTCATAGCTGGAATTGGAAATGGAATAGTCTGTTTCTATAGTCTGTTTGATTCAAACAGGAATAGGAATGGAAATTGAAATCAACAGGAATGAGATTTTATTTTCAAGAGAAAACAGAGAAATGACCATTCTCTCAAATAGGAGAATACCATTCCAATAAAAATAGAAATGGGATTTTGATTCCATCCAACCAAACAGTTAAAATTGGAATAGCCCATATCCAACAACCCAAGCAGCACAATGGGAATAGTTCATTATTGCTATTTGCCTCTGCCTCGGTCTCTGCTACTTGATCACTTAAAAGGTGGTGCAATTTCTGTAGCAAAGTTGCCTTTATTGTCCTTATGGAATACACCAATGAAGCTGCATCAGTACTCCATGCAAATGTGTCAATGGAATTCATTTTCATTTACTGAAAATGCACTACAAATGGTATTCCTTTTTGGATGAATTTGACCCAGTTACGGTGATCAGAATTCAAATTCCATCTCTTTAGAAAATCATATTTTCAAGGATCATTCTTGAACCATAAACTCAACCAAATCTGAACCAAAAGGAGTAGGAGAGGATTATACCTGATATAGAGAATCCAAGGAAGGATCCAAAGACTGCTCCCACTGAAGATGGCGTAGTGCAGGATGGAGCAGAATCAGCAGTGTTCTTCTCCAAGAAATCTGTCTTTCGCAAGAAACAACAGGATGGCACGTGAGCACAAATTCCTATCAATTCTTTTTCAAAGAACTGATGTCAAGATCGAATCTTGACTTTTCCCACAACTGGAGATCGAACTGGCAAACAGGGCGGCAAGAACAAGGAGGCGGCAAGAAAGAATTCTGCAGGGTTGCTTAATTCTTTATTCTATAATTTCAGCTCTCAAGAGGATCTGATTATGTGTGTCTTCTAAAGGCTGCTGCCCCCTCCTTTTGTTAACCTAAAAGACCAGCTCCTAATCCAATTAGGATCTGCTTATCCAAATCATATTTGGATCAGCCCTCTCTTTAGGTGATAAGGATAAACCCTTATCTTATCTGCATATTAGATTAGCTTTCTCCTAATCTCATTAGGAGGTTTCTAGATCTGAATCACATTCAGATCTGGGCTCTCTGAGTGGATAGGGTTAAGACCCTATCCTATCTGCTAATACATCTCAGAATTCACCTCATATTTAACTAATTAAATAGCCTAGTTCGAAATGGGCTTTAGGCCCATTAAGCTTATGTACTCACTTAACCTTCCTAACTGTTGCCCAGTTGGGTTTCCTTGTATGGCATGGGACCCAAGCATTGATCTACACATCAGCCACATGGGTTCGGCCCAGCCTTTGTTACAAGGCCTGGTCGAATACATTGCTTTGAACAGTGCACCCCCTGAAACCCATCAAATGGGCTCTATGGGCCCAACACTTACCCTAAGCGGTCCCTGGGCCAAGCCACCTTGTAACACCCAAGGACTGTGGGCAGATACAAGATTAGCCCATTAGGTATTATTCTCAATGGTCTTACACTTAACCTCTCAGCCCATAATGATCATACACTGCCCGACAAGAGAGGACCTCTCCCTCGGCTGCAAGGAACAGTGTTGCACTCTCGACTGCCGGTAGTCTTGGTTTCCATCAGTGAGAGTGCATCCCCAATCATTACCTTTGTCCGACAAAGGGGCTGATCCTGTCATTATGATCACCGACTCAGATGAATTCTTAGACTGTCCCAACATACCCAGGTTTTGACCCCCGCTAAGGATCTCACTGATTGGTATATCAAAGACAGCCCAATCCGACACCTAATGCAGTATCACAATCGAGTCTAGGGGTCGGGTGTAACTTTCCAGTTTTGGCCATCAATCTCCAAGGTCCAAGGCAATACTGGAAATCTAGTCCAGTTCATAAATTCAATTAATCCTACACTATATGTGCCTAGAGTCTCACCCTGGCAGCTGAGATAGGCCACCCCAACCGACTTGGTGGCACCACAGTGTCAGCCTTATCAGGATAGGTCTCCCCAGACCGACCCATTGGCTGTGAACATTCTAAACTAACACGAATCTCATTAAGTGTCCAATTTAAGGGTATTACACAAAAACATACCAAGGGAACATGAATCAAATATGCACTTTTATTCATTTACAATAAACTTATAAAGTACATAATTCTGATTGAAGCTAAGAGCATACAAAACTGTCTAAAAGCTCCCACTTGCACTTAGGTCCAATCAGGTACAAGCCGGAGTCTCATGCTTTCCATGTGTTTCTCAAACACTTTCTGTGATAGTGGCTTTGTCAATGGGTTTGCTACATTTTCCGCTGACGCTACCTTCTGAATCAGGACATCCCCTCTACCAACAATCTCCCAGAGTATGTGGTACGTCCTCTCGATGTGCTTCGACTTCGAGTGGGCTCGTGGCTCCTTAGCCTGAGCAATGGCTCAATTGTTGTCACACAACAATGGGATGGGTGATGTGCTGGACGGAACTATTCCCAACTCATGAACAAAATTCTTCATCCACATAGATTCTTTGGCAGCCTCACTTGTGGCAATGTACTCGATCTCGGTCGTGGAGTCTGCAGTAGACCCCTGTTTGTTGCTTTTCCAGCAAACAGCACATGATCCTATCGTGAAAACATATCCAGATGTAGACTTTCTATCATCTAGATCCGACTGGAAATCGGCATCTGTATACCCTTGGATCTGTAGTGAGCTACCGTCAAATACTAGACAAAACTCTGTTGTCCTTCGAAGGTACTTAAGTATGTTTTTCACAGCAATCCAATGCTCCTGTCCTGGGTTGGCCTGAAATCTGCTTACTACACTCACTGCCTAAGCAATGTCAAGACGAGTGCACAGCATGGCATACATGATGGTCCCTATGACAGAGGCATAGGGAACGTCTTTCATGCCATCAATCTCCTCAGAAGTCTTGAGAGACATCTTCTTGGAGAGAGTGACTTCGTGCCTGAAAGGAACATATCCTTTCTTGGAGTTTTTCATGCTATATCTTTTGACTATTTTGTCAATGTAAGCAGATTGGGATAACCCTATTATCCGCTTTGATCTATCTCTATAGAGTCGAAGACCTAGTATATAGGAGGCTTCTCCAAGATCTTTCATGGAGAATTGTTGTGAAATCCATACTTTCACCGTAGTTAACATTCCTACATCATTTCCAATGAGTAGAATGTCATCTACATACAGAACCAAGAAGGTAACCTTATCTCCACTGTACTTCCTGTAGACACAGGGTTCATCTAGATTCTACTCGAAGTCAAACGATTTGACAACAGAGTCAAAACGGATGTTCCAACTTCTAGAAACTTGCTCAAGTCCATATATGGATCTATTAAGTTTACATACCATTTTTTCCTGACTTGCAGCAATGAAACCTTGTGGCTGCTACATATAGATATCTTCAGTAAGATAAAAATGCAGTTTTGACATCCATCTGCCAAATCTCATAATCATGGTATACTGCTACATCTAGTAGGATCCTAATGGATTTAAGCATGGCCACAAGCGAAAAAGTTTCCTCACAATCGACGCCCTCTTTCCGAGTGTACCCTTTTGCCACCAGACGAGTTTTGAAGGTCTCAACTCTACCATTGGGGCCCTTCTTCCTCTTGTAAATCCATTTACAACCGATTGCTTTTACCCCAGAGGGTGGATCTACTAGAGTTCAGACTCCATTGGTCTCCATTGAGTCCATCTCTAATCTCATGGCCTCCACCCACTTCTGGGAATCTATGTCCAACATAGCTTCCGCGTAAATCACGGGGTCCTCACTAGTCAAGGTTTCCACCCGGTAACTATCCTGGTCATAACTATAACAGACTGGTGGCCTAGATACCCGAGTGGATCTTCTTGGTTAGTCACTACCTGGAACTTGTGGGACATCTCCCACTGCTCCTGAGCTCTCCTCATCAAGAACAAATTTCTGACAATGGATAACCAGGATGTAGTCGGTTTCTAAGAATTGTGCATTTCAACTGCAGAACACTTTCTGCTCACTTGGGTCATAGAATAGGTAACCTATAGAGCCTTTTGGGTAGCCTACAAATAGGCAATGACTAGTCTTGGATTCCAATTTGTCTACACTCATTCTTTTAATGTGTGTTGGACAACCCCAAATCTTCAAGTGTCTAACACTTGGTTTGTTTATGGTCCAAAGTTCATATGGAGTATTCAAAATTGATTTGGTTGGAACCCGATTCGGCACGTAAATCGTAGTCTCTAATGCGTAACCCCAAAAGGATGTGGGTAACTCTGAGTGTATGAAAAGGGACCGGACCATATCCAATAAGGTTTTATTCCTCCTCTCTGAAACACCGTTAAGTTATGGTGTAGTAGGAGGAGCTAATTGTGATACTATCCCATTATCCTTTAAGTAGTCCATGAATTCGTCAGAGAGATACTCGCCACCTTGATCTGATCGAAGGGCTTTAATTTCTCTCCCTAAATGTTTCTCGACCTCTTGTCTAAACTCTTTGAACTTTTCAAAAGATTCAGACTTGTGTCTCATTAGGTACACGTAACCATATCGTGAAAAATCATCTGTGAAAGTGATGAAATACACATGTTGATTCTGTGTCCTAACACTTAGGGGACCACATACATCAGTATGTATTAGGTCAAGTGTGTCTGTACATCTTTTAGGCTTACCATTAAATGATCGTTTCGTCATCTTGCCTTGTAGGCAAGGCTCACAGGTGGGAAGATCTTTTACAGTTAGAAAATCCAAAGGACCATCTTTTACCAACCTTGTGATTTGGTCAACATCGATGTGGCCAAGTCGGAAATGCCACAAACACGTGGGATTAACTGTATCACGGGCTCTCTTCTTGGGGATTTCAGCCGACGTAGTTTCGGTTATGTTAGTTTCTAGACAAGGGTGTAGAACATAGAGATCGTTCTCCAGTTCCCCGTATGTGATGAATCTGTTATTTCTTTTAATAGTAATCGTATTACTAAAATAGACAGAATAACCATCTGCACACAGTTTTGAGACAGAAATCAAATTTCTCCTTAAATTTTGTACATAAAGACAATCTTTCAGTACAATTGTTCCTTCTCTAAAATGTAACTCCCTGGTTCCTATGGCCGCGGCTGCAACAATTGCAGTAGTTACCAAGTAGAGTATGGCTTCTCCTTCACTCAGCCTTCTACTTACCTTGAACCCCTGCAGTGAGTTACACGCATGAGTTGAAGCCCCGGAGTCAATACACTAGGACGCAGAAGCTACCAACAGATTGGCTTCAATAACACAAGTTTCGAAATTACCTTTCTTGGATTCCAGGTCGGCAGTATAGTTCATTTTCCAGTGGCCAGTCTACTTGCAGAAGTGACAGGCATCCGATGCTTTGTCTTTCTTCTGCTTCTTGCCCTTAGTGGCTTTCTTCTGAGGCTTCTTTGCCTTCCTCTTTCTCTTGCCTGTCTTGCTAGCTTCAACAAGCATAGCTACGGGCTCATTCTTTTTAATCAGTTCTTCAGCTCTTTGAAATATATTGCTGAGCTTTGGCAGGCTGACATTCAGCTTGTTCATGTTATAATTCATGATGAACGGATTAAAGGAAGGAGGCAAAGAATTAACGATAGCATCTATTTGGGTCGCAAGGTCCAGCCCGGATCCAAGATCCTCCAGTTTGTTGATGTATCCCATCATCCGAAGACCATGGTCGTGAACTTGTTGGCCCTTGGTCATTTGTGCGGTCATGAACTGTTTCAAGACCTTTTGTCGAGTAGAATGATTTTGCTCTTCATACATCATCCTGAGACTGTCCAATATGTCCTTGGCATGTTCGATCTGATCGAACTACCTCTGTATTGGGTTGTCCAAGGAGGCAATGATGTAACACCGGGCAAGGGAGTTTTTCTTCTCCCATTCCTCATAGTCTCTCCTTCGGGCCTCAGAAGCCCTATCACCCGGACGCTCCAGGGCAGGATTCTTTGCCACTTTATCTAATATTTCAGAAGCTAGAACCAGCATAAGGTTCCTGTACCAGTCAGCAAAGTTTAGGCCCTTCAACTTGTTATCATCAAGCAATTTTGCAAATGATCCATTTGTCATTTTCTGATAAAAGAGCAAACATCAGTCCACAACCTAATTTGATTCATGTTCATTTCATAGATATGGATTTTAATCTACGTTCCATTTCCATTTATTCATCTCTAAGATTTCCCTCCTTTCTCAGTGACGGAGAGTACGGGTTGTCTCTGGAAATGTGGGAAATCACATAGGGTGCATGGAGCCAACTGTTTTAGCTACATAACCCCACCACCTTTCTGTGAAGGATCATATCCACTCATCATATGAGTTTTCCCTTTGGCCTCTGTTAGACAAGGTTCAGATCCATATTCAGGTAAACCTTTCTGTCCAGTGAGTGCTCACCCATCATATTCGTGAACGTCAAGGTACCGTGAGAGAGTTCCCATTTTCTGGTGAAGCCCCTCCCACATCAGTCTATGATTCCCCTATCATCTTATGAAACACTCGGACAAGCCCAACAACAAATGGATAGCCCATTTTCTGGTGTGTTTCCTCGTTACTGTAGGACTCATTCTCAATGCTAATGATGGAAGGCCTTTAGAGAGTTCATCATATGAATCTCCCTATCACATGCACTCATATTAGCTAGAGGGAATAGTTAATTACGCCCTAATTTGATTTAGGTCAAACCAAAGTGGCTCCCACTAACTTTCATAAAGTCAGATTTCAGTGGGCCTAAATCGGCTTGGGTTCTGCACGTAACCTCTTGATGAAGTGTGGGGCCCACCACCGAGGGAGGTCATCCAATGACCAAAAGGGATACCATGGAAATGATGTACATTCAGCCATGGTGTGCGCAAGAGCCACTGTCAATTGAGCATGGGCCAAGTGCTTATGGCCCATGTACGTAGCACATCACACATCCAAACATCACATGCAAGGATAAATTGATCCAATCAATTAATTATCTGTAAAGCCCATTTTGAAATCCATAATATTAACCATTAATATTATCTAGGTATATGGGCCGAATGGTTCTGCCCATATAGCTTTGTGTTAAGTGGGCTTTTAGCAATTTTAACTTTTTAAAACTAGGCCTTTACAGGTTGGGCCGAATTAACCATTTAATTAAACATCAATCCTCAGGCCCTTTAGTGGGAAAATTAGGGCTGACTTTCAGCCTTGATTAAACCCTAGATTCGGTCCAAACAATTTGAACCAATCTTGGTTCGAATGGGTCTAGGGTTTGATCTTTAATTAAATCTTTAATTCAATAAAATAATCTAAAATTAAATACTGATAAAAGAAAATCAAGAATCAGTCAAACAGGGCTGTTCGCACAATCCATCCTACAAAACAAAGGTTAGATCACAGTTTGCAGTTTCATAAACTACAAATCGCAGATTGTAATTCTCCAATCTGCAAAATCTCTTTCTTTGCGAAATCTCCTTTTCTGCGCCGCCATCTTCCATCAAAAAATAAAATAAATAGAAATCCTAATTTCTATTAATAATTACATTAGATCAAATACCTATACATTCAGTCTAAAAAATAAAAAAAATATATTTTACAGACCAAATGTAATAAAGCAATCCAAAACCTGCAAAATCACAGGTTCCTTGCGCAAATCAAGATTTCAATCTCCTCTTGTACGAACAGCCCATAAATAAAAAAAAAATCATAAAGAACACTTCTAAATAATAATCAGATTTATATAAAATTAATTTTAGATTATTCGCTCATTAATTTTGGGAACAAATTTTCCAAAACCCATATCTGCGCAAATCGGGTAGAACGCCTTCTGCCCATTTGCGCAGGTTCAGATCTAAAATGAATTGGTTCAAGATTTGAACCTGGCTCTGATACTACTGAAGGGATGAGAAATCCATCGTATGGACGCCCAAATCTTGCGGAATAAAGGGGCAAATTTCAAAATTTTTCTCTCCCTTCAACTGGGAATCGCATTCCCTATTTAGAAAATCATATTTTCAATGATAATTCTTGAACCATAAACTGAACCAGATCTGAACCAAAAGGAGTCGAAGAGGATTATACCTGATACGGAGAAATAGTATCCCCTAATGAAGGTGTTCACGCCCAAGGAAGGATCCAAAGACTGCTCCCACCGAAGATGGCGCAGTGCACGATGGAGCAGAATTAGCAGTGTTCTTCTCCAAGAACTCTGTCCTTCGCAAGAAACAACAGGATGGCACGTGAGCACAGCTTTCTATCAATTCTTTCTCAAAGAACTGATGTCAAGATCGAATCTTGACTTCTCCCACAACTGGAGATCAAACTGGCAAACAGGGCGGCAAGAAAGAATTCTGCAGGGTTGCTTAATTCTTTCTTCTGTAATTTCAGCTCTCAAGAGGATCTGATTATGTGTGTCTTCTAAAGGCTACCGCCCCTCCCTCTTTTGTTAACCTAAAAGGTCAGCTCCTAATCCAATTAGGAGCTTCTTATCCAAATCGTATTTGGATCAGCCATCTCTTTAGGTGATAAGGATAAACCCTTATCTTATCTACAGATTAGATTAGCTTTCTCCTAATCTCATTAGGAGGTTTCTATATCTGAATCACATTCAGATTTGGGCTCTCTGAGTGGATAGGGTTAAGACCCTATCCTATCTGCTAATCCATCTTAGAATTTTCCTCATATTTAACTAATTAATTAGCCTAGTTCGAAATGGGCTTTAGGCCCATTAAGCTTATGTGCTCACTTAACCATCCTAACTGCTACCCAGTTGGACTTCCTTGTATGGCGTGGGAACCAAGCATTGATCTACACATCAGCCACATGGGCTTGGCCTAGCCTTTGTTACAAGGCCTGGTCGAATACACTGCTATGAACAGTGCACCCCCTGAAACCCATCAAATGGGCTCTATGGGCCCAACACTTACCCTAAGTGGTCCCTGGGCCAAGCCACCTTGTAACACCTAGAGACTGTGGGTAGATGCAAGATTAGCCCATCAGGTATTATCCTTAATGGTCTTACACTTAACCTCTCAGCCCATAATGATCATACACTACCCGACAAGAGAGGACCTCTCCCTCGGTTGAAAGGAACAGTGTTGCACTCTCCACTTATATGGATCCCAATAATTAAAATCATCTTGCAAACATTTTAGAAACCATATTATATATATACTTTTATATCTCATATAAAATATACTTTGCAAAACAAATCTCAATGATTGAAATCGACTGCTGGCAGTCTTGGTTTCCATCAGTGAGAGTGCATCCCCGATCATTACCTTTGTCCGGCAAAGGGGCTGATCCTGTCACTATGATCACCGACTCAGATGAATTCTTAGATTGTCCCAACATACCTAGGTTTTCACCCCCGCTAAGGATCTCAGTGAATGGTATATCAAAGATGACCTAATCTGACACCTAGTGCAGTATCACAATCGAGTCTAGGGGTCGGGTGTAACTTTCCAGTTTTGCCCATCAATCTCTAAGGTCCAGGGCAATACTGGAAATCTGGTCCAGTTTATAGATTTAATTAATCCTACACTGTATGTGCCTACAGTCTCACCCTGGCAGCTGAGACAGGCCACCCCAACCGACTTGGTGGCACCACAGTGTCAGCCTTATCAGGATAGGTCTCCCTAGACCGACCCACTGGCTGTGAACATTCTAAACTAACATGAGTCTCATTAAGTGTCCAATTTAAGGGTATTACATAGAAACATACCAAAGGAACATGAATCAAATATGCACTTTTATTCATTTACAATAAACTCATAAAGTACATCATTACAATAAACTCAGATGCCTGTTGTAAGCAGACTAGCCACTGGAAGAGGAATTGTCCTTCAACTCATGCGTGTAACTCACTGTAGGGATTCAAGATAAGCAGAAGGCTGAGTGAAGGAGAAGTAACACTTTACTTAGGGACTTCTGCAAGTGTTGCACCTATGACCATAAGAACCGTAGAGTTAATTTTTAGAGAATGAACTATTGTACTTAAAGATTTTCTTTATGTACAAAATTTAAGAACAAATTTGATTTCTGTCTCAAAATTGTGTGTGGATGGTTATTCTGTCTTCTTTAGTAATACGATTACTATTAAAAGAAACAACAGATTCATCGCATGTTTTACATCTTTCTCTAGAAACTAATATAGCCAAAACTACGTCGGCTGACATCCCCAAGAAAAGGATCTGTGATACAGTTAATCCCACGTGCCTATGGCTTTACTGACTTGGCCATATCGGTGTTGACCGTATCACAAGACTGGTAAAGGATAGTCCTTTGGATTTTCTAACTGTAGAAGATCCTCCCACATGTGAGCCTTGCTTTCAGGGTAAGATGACAAAACGGTCATTTAACGGTAAGCCTGAAAGATGTATAGGCACGCTTGACCTTATACATATTGATGTATGTGGTCCCCTAAGTGTTAGAACTCGTAACCAACACATTTATTTCATTACATTTATCGATGACTATTCTCGGTGTGGTTACGAGTACCTAATGAGACACAAGTCCGAATCCTTTGAAAAGTTCAAAGAGTTCAGACAAGAGGTTGAGAAACAATTAGAGAGAGAAATTAAGGCCCTTCGATCAGATCTAGGTGGTGAGTATCTCTCTAACGAATTCAGGGAATACTTGAAGGTCAACAGGATAGTATCATAGTTTGCTCCTCCTGCTATACCGCAACTTAACGGTGTTTCAGAGAGGAGGAATAGGACCTTATTGAATATGGTCCGGTCACTTCTCGTACACTCAAAGTTACCCACATCATTTTGGGGATACGCATTAGAGACTGTGACTTACGTGCTAAATCGGGTTCCAACCAAATCGGTTCCGAACACTCCATACGAACTTTGGATAAAAAAGAAACCAAGTGTCAGACACTTGAAGATTTGGGGTTGTCCTGTGCACGTTAAGAGAATGTGTGTAGACAAGTTGGACTCCAAGACCAGTCGTTGCCTATTCATAGGCTACCCAAAAGGCCCTGTGGGTTACCTATTCTATGACCCAAGTGAGCAAAATGTGTTCTGCAGCCGAAATGCACAGTTCTTGGAGAATGATTATATCCTGAACAACCATCATCGTAAATTGTTCTTGATGAGGAGAGCTCAAGAGCAGTGGGAGGTGTCCCATAGGTTTCAGGTATTGACCAACCTAGAAGATCTACCCAGGTATCCAGACTACCAGTTCATTTTGGTTATGATTAGGATAGTTACCTGGTGAAAGCCTTGACTAGTGAGGAGGATCCCGTGACTTATGCGGAAGTTATGTTGGACATAGATTCCTTGAAGTGGGTAGATGCCATGAGAGCTAAGATGGACTCAGTGGAGAACAATGGAGTCTGGACTCTAGTGGATTTGCCCCCTAGGGTAAAAGCAATTGGTTGCAAATGGATCTATAAGAGGAAGAAGGCCCCAATGGTAAGGTTGAGATTTACAAAGTCCATTTGGTGGCGAGAGGGTTTAATCAGAAAGAGGGCATCGATTACGAGATGTCTGTGGCCATGCTTAAATCCATTCAGATCCTATTAGCTGCAGTAGCATACCATGATTACGAAATTTGGCAAATGGATGTCAAAACTGTGTTCCTGAATGGAGATCTTACTAAAGATATCTACATACAGCAACCGTAAGGTTTCATAGCTACGGGTCAGGAACACATGGTATGTAAGTTAAATAGATCCATATATGGACTTGAGCAAGCTTCTAGGAGTTGGAACATCCAGTTTGACTCTACCATCAAAAGGTTTGACTTTGAGTAGAATCCGGATGAGCCTTGTGTTTACAGGAAGTCCAGTGGGGATAAGGTTACTTTCTTGGTTCTGTATGTAGACGACATTCTACTCATTGGGAATGACGTAGGAATGTTAACTATGATGAAAGTATGGCTTTCATAGCAATTCTCCATGAAAGATCTTAGAGAAGCCTCCTATATATTGGGTCTTCGACTCTATAGAGATAGATCGAAGTGGATAATAGGATTATCCCAATCTACTTACATTGACAAAATTGTCAAGAGATACAGTATGGAGAACTCCAACAAGGGAAATGTTCCTTTCAGGCACGAAGTCACTCTCTCCAAGAAATGTCTCCCAAGACTTCTGAGGAGATTGAGGGCATGAAGAACGTTCCCTATGCCTCAGCCGTAGGGAGCATCATGTATGCCATGCTGTGCACTCATCCTGACATTGCTCAGGCAGTGAGTGTGGTAAGCAGATTTCAGACCAACCCTGGGCAGGAGCACTGGATCGCTGTAAAAAATATACTTAAGTACCTTCGTAGGACAAGAGTTTTGTTTGGTATTCGATGGTAGCTCACTACAGATCCAGGGGTATACTGATGTTGATTTCCAGATGAATCCAGATGATAGGAAGTCTACATCTAGGTATGTTTTCATGATAGGATCATGTGTTATTTGTTGAAAGTCAGCAAATAGGGGTCCTAAGTAGTAAGATTGATAGTCCACAACCCAAGCCGATCACATTGTCGTAAGTGACAATGCCTTATGAATGAAGGTGTTCATTCTGGAATTTGGAATTCCACACATCACCCATTCCACTATTGCGTGACAACACTGGATCTACGGGAAATTGATGATTAAGATGTAGCATCCATGGAGAATGTGGCAGACCCATGGACTAAGCCACTGACACAGAAAGTGTTTGAGAAACACATGGAAAGTCTGGGACTCCAGCTTGTACCAGATTGGACCTAAGTGCAAGTGGGAGCTGTTAGACAGTTGTATGCCCTTATCTCCAATCCAATTAATATACTTATGGCATTTATTGTAAATGAATAAAAGTACATATTTGATTCATGTTATAGTGGTGTGTTTCTGTGTAATACCCTTAAACTAGACACTTAATGAGACTCGTGTTGGTTTAGAATGTTCACAATCGTTGGATAAGTCTGGGGAGATTTATCCTACTAAGGTTGACACTTAAACTAGACACTTCGTGTAAGTGTTGGGCCCATAGAGTCCATGTGATGGGCTCAAGGGGTTCACTGGGCTTTCTAGTGAATGTAACAAAGGCTGGGCCGAACCCTTGTGGCTGATGTGTAGATCAATGCTTGGGTCCCACGCCATACAAGGAAGCCCAACTGAGCAACAGTTTGGAAGGCTAAGTGAGCACATATACTTATTGGGCCTAAAGCCCATTTTGAACTGGGTTGATTTGATCAATTAAAGAAGGGAGCGGATTTGAGATTATAGCAGATAGGATAAGGTCTTATCCCCATCCACTCAGAGAGTCCAGATCTAAAAACCTCCTAATAAGATTATGAGAGGGTTGATCTAATCTATAGATAAGATAAGGGTCTATCTTTACCACTTAAGGGGAATTCAGATCCAAATATGATTTGGATCAGCAACTTCTAATGGGATTAGAAGTTGATCCCTTTAAGGTTATACAAGGAGGAGGGGGTGGCAGCCTTTAAGAAGATCACATTCTCACCTACAGATAAGAGATTACGAAAGAGAGAAAACAACTTCCAGTAAGACTGCGTTGATTTCTCCCTGTCGCCTCCTTCCTGTCATCGCCACCTTTGTCAATGCATCTCCACAACAGTAAGAGTGATCAAGATTGGATCTTGATATCAGTCCTTTGTGAAAGGGCTGATTGGAAGTCATGCTCATGTGCCGTCCAACTGATTCTTGCGAAGGATCTGGTTCTTTGGAAGAACACTACTGATTCCTACACTGCGCCATCTTTAGTGGGAGTAGTCGTTGGTTCCTTCCTTGGGCGTGAACACCTCTATTGGGAGATATTGTTTCTCCATATCAGGTATATCTCTGTCATACTTCTGTTTTCAGATCTGGTTCGATTTAGGGTTCAAGATTGATCCTTGAAAATGCAAATTTTCTAAAACAGGGAATGCGATTCCCAGATGAGGGGAGAGGAAATTTTTTGAAATTTCGCCTAATCTACCTGCAGGGCTTGACCATCCATATGATGGATCTCTCTTCCCTTCATTGATATCGAGCTCTTCTTCCATCAACAAATTTGTTAACGCCCGTGGATCATCTGGACTATTGTGCGAATATATATTACAATTGCACCATTCCATTCTAGTCCAAGAGTACTGATAATTGCATTAATTATAGCCTGAGGAGGTATGTCGAAACCATAGTCCCTTAATTTTGACACAAGTTGGATTTTCTTAAAACAATGATTCTTCACTATCGTTCCTTCAACCAACATTTCTTCATTAAAGTCACTCCTTAGTCTTCTAATCACCAATCGATAGCTGAATCTTCGGTAAACCTTTGGTAGAGGAGGCATCATTCTAAAATTAAAAGAAAAAGTTATAATTAATAATCAAAAAAGAAATAATGCACTAAAAGTACAACTTAAATAATTTAAGAAGATTATTTTTTTAATTAAAAATCTATATAATACTTGATATAGTAATATATCCTAGAAGACTTCCTTATAAACAATATTTTCTATGAAATCATCAGGTTCACCATCTTTATTTTGCATTAAGATTTTCAATCCAGATAGAGAAGTTGCACGAGATATAGCAACATATAATTGTCCATGAGAGAATATGGGTTTTGGCAAATAGACACCTACATGTTGCATTGTTTGCCCTTGACTTTTATTAATGCTCATAGCAAATGCCAATCGCAAAGGAAATTGTGTCCGTTTTATCACAAATGGCCACTCTTTATCAATAAGTGAAAGAGTAATCCTTGGAATAAATATGGTATTCCCTGCAGAAGTCCCTGTAATTACTTTGGCTTCAATGATCTAATTCCCCTTTGCAGCTATTTCATTTGCTGTGGGCATTATACATTGTCTTCCTTGCCTTGATTCTTATACGTAAATCATGAACTTCCTCTTGAAAAATAATATCCCTAACTCTACGAAAAACTTGCACGTATTGATTAATGAAATCAAGCATACTCTGTAAACCTTGAACAATTTGTGGATCAACACGCAGTGCTCTACCATTGCTATTGATTGCCTGCGTTCTATTTTGAAATTCATGTTCTGTATCATGAATATACAATTGAGAAAACTTAGGTCTTCTACCGGGTTGTGGAAGTAATAATCCTATTTTGTGAAAATTTTCTCCATTAATCCTAAAACAATACAGACCCCTTCCATCTAAAACACTATGATCAATTCTCCCTCCCATTGATGTAAATGACAACATAGAATTATAGGTCCCTATTTGATCCCTAAATTTGTTGTCATTAAAAAGCATCTCTAAATATCTTGGGGTATCTGGTAAAAATGGTAATTTCACTTTTCCAACTTGACAACAGAGTATAAACTTTAGATTATTTCTCGAAGACTTAATAAGTGTCTCCTCCATCCACATAAGTGCAAAACAATGTCTACATCTTACAGTTCTCTTGCCTAAATTCCATCATTCTATGAATTTCCTTTGAGATCGACATAAAAAAATCGGATGTTCTAAAGTAGAATGAGGACATGTTATTTGAAGTGAACCATTGACAATGGCACTATTTTCATTCCTATCTTGCAATCGACGAATGTTCCCAACCATGATCGTAGCAACACTTGTGTGTTCATTTAAGTGTAAAAGACCTCATCAAAAATACCTTTGCACGTCTTACCAAAAAGTTGACAATTTGAGTTTGTGATTTTGTTTTTTATATCTCCATAAATAATTGGCATGCTATTGTAGGCACCCAAAAATAAAACCCATACTCCTAAAAACACATGCAAAAGTGTGAGTAGGGATCGTTCCCACAGAGAGTATCTAGCCCATTTTGTGCTACGTGAACAAGGAGGGGGGTTTGAGTATAATGAAAATTAAATTTAAAAAGAAAGAAAATCAAATGATGAGCAATTCAAATTAAAGTATCGAAATTAATCAAAAGAACAAATCCTTGTCTAAGTCAACATCCACCATCAGAATTTCACTATTGATCATCGATGCAAAATATATCAATTCACACTTTGAATATTTACCGTAGGAATTATTTTCCTATCTCTCCTTAGTTGCAGTTAATTAGAAAACAAGCAATCTACATAACCTCTACTACTAAATAACCCAAAACAAGTGTTCAAAATTTAATCCAGTAGCAGCCTTAAGAAGTGGAGATTGATGAAGCTAAACAACATAAGCACAAGCAGTTGCATGTAATTTAGTCGAGTGTTTTTCCTAAGATCTAACAATTTCTGACACAGCAAATTAGTAAACCCTAGTTGCTTCTCAGATTAGAGGGATCAAACAATTACGGATCTGATATCTGACCTAGTAGTAGACTGCAACGAATAATAAACTAGTAGGCCTCCTAGCAATTAGACGAGACAGTCATGAACATAAGAATAGAAGAACATTCGATATTCAAAGCATAAATCAAATAGTAAAAGTTAAATTAGATCTCACAGTTTTGCTGATTTTTAGGCTTCTGTTTCCTTCGACCAAGTATCAAAATTTAGCCACACATGGTTATGGTGAAAATTCAATGAAGAATTGGAGAAGAAGAGAGGAGGTGCGGCAGTCCAAGTCTGATTGTTTTTTTTCTCTTCTTTTCTTTTTCTCTCTACTTCCCAATCCCCAAGAGAAGCCTACAAAATCTCCTAAAATTTTTCTCTAAATAACAGTCTCCAATTCTGACTTATCAAGAAAAATAATAAAAATAAGATAAAATAGAGTTCTAATGTAACTAGGAGGGTGTTGATTTCCGCAAATGAAAACTTGTGGGCTAAGAAACGTTTCCAGGACGTCAACAATGCAGATGCAGCTACTTCAAGCCAGATTTCGACTTCGATGCAGTCAGTATCTCTCAAAATTCAAAACATATAAGTTGTAGAGATTTTCCTTGTCGTTCCAAATCATCTTGAATCATCTCAATCGGAGCTCGGATGAGAGAGTTATCCCCAGATTACGAAGTGATGCCGAAACTGTCCAGAATTGCTCAATTATTTTCGTTTCACTTAATGCCTCCAATTGTGCCCTAATTCAAAATATGAGAATAATGAATCCATTTAGGCACAAAATAAGTATACAAGGCTAAACATTAAGGGAGAAAAATATAATATTTTGCATTCTCATCAATAATCTCCTATGAAGCATACTCGCTACTCTCATAGATCGAGTAATCTACTGTTTCATAGATATGTCAGGCTTTTTTTCTCACTATAATCATCTTAAGCTTTCTAATCCTTTAAGAGAGCTTATAGTAAATAACTTTTCCATATGACATTATTCTGAATTCTTGTAGGCATTAAGTAAATAGATTCGTATGAGCTAAGGAGACAATGTAATTTTAATAATAATTATGTCATTGTTATGGTTTCTCGTAGGCATTAAGTACATAGATTCCTATGAGCTATTAAGATAATCCAATTAGGATAATACACTATTCATCATAATACTATAATTTTTTATTAAAAAAATACAACAATTACAAATTAACAAATACTGTAATTAATTAAAAGTAATTAATCAATTACTATTTTTATTGAAAATACTGTAATTAAATAAACAACATCTATTAATACAATACTGATAATTAATACTTCTAATTAATAAATAGTAAAATTAATATTGTTAATTAGTAAATACTACTTATATTAAAAATAGTGTATTTATTAATACAGTTATTATTGATGATTAATAAATAGTGTATTAATTAATAAATAATGTTAATTAATACTGCTAATTATAAATCGTGAAATTAATATTGTTAATTAGTAAATAATGTTTATATTAAAATATAGTGTATAATTAATGCAGTTAATATTGATAATTAATTAATATTGTAGTTAATTAAATATTATAATTAATACTTTAATTAATAAATAGTGTATTTATTAAAAACATGATAATTATTAAAAATACTGTAATTATTAATACTGAGAATTACTGAATAGTATTGAAACTTAATGAAAAATATACCAAATTAATTTATATTAAATACAATATTCATCATAATATTATAATTATTAATTAAATAAAATATAGTAATTATTAATTAACAAATACTGTAATTAATTAATAGTAAATAATTAAATAATATTTTTATTGAAAATAATATAATTAAATAAACAACATCAATTAATAAAATACTGATAATAAAAAACTTCTATAGTTAACTGAATATTGTATTTATTGTTAATTAATATAGATAATTAATACTGTAATTAATTAAATAATTTAATTAATACTATTAATTAATAAATAGTGTATTTATTAAAAACATGTTAATTATTAAAAATACTGTAATTATTAATACTGAAAATTACTTAATAGCATTGAAAATTAATGAAAAACATAACAAATTAATTTATATTAAATGCACTATTCATCATAATACTATAATTATTAATTAAATAAAATAAAATAATTATTAATTAACAAATACTATAATTAATTAACAGTAATTAATTAAATACTATTTTTATTGAAAATATTTATAATTAAATAAACACATTAATTAATAAAATACTGATAATTAATAAATACTATAGTTAACTGAATATTATATTTATTGAAAATAGTGTTAATTTATACTACTAATTAATAAATAGTGAAATTAATACTGTTAATTTGTAAATGCTGTTTATATTAAAACATAGTGTATTTTATCAGTACAATTATTATTGATGATTAATAAATAGTGTATTAATTAATAAATAATGTTAATTAATGCTGCTAATTAATAAATTGTGAATATTAAATTTGCTAATTAGTATAGACTATTTATATTAAAAATGGTGTATTTATTAATATAGTTAAATAAATAGACTAATAATATTATTTTAAAAAATAATATTTTTCTTATTTAAATTAAATTCTCTGATATTTTCAGAAATATGGGTATGATGTTGCTCAATCCGAGGTGGTGCACGAATTGAGGAGAGCGATTAGATAGTCCTTGCTTGTAGGGCAGGGCCGAGCTACAAGGACGAGGCCACGCTTTAAGACCTGCGATCAAGAAAGGAGAAGTCAAAGGCCTGAGGAGTTATCCCTAGGTAAGTACTCCGACGCTCAAGTCAGTAGGAGGTGGTGGATGGCTGGGCTGAGCTATAGGGATGCTAGCCCGAGCTAATTAGTAGTATGGGTGTTAGAAGTTGGGAGAGTCCTTCACCTCGAGCATGGAGTACCTTTTTATAGCCAGAGGGTCCATATCCTGATCGGAGTAAGTTTCCAGGGAAATTGGGATAGAGTTCCCCATTGAGGTTACACGGGGTAGAGTCCTACTCCTTGGTGGAGTTGTCTTCCCATCCCTATCTGCTAGGCGGGCTTATCCGTGAGGGGCGTAGCAGACATGGTCGACGAGATCATGGTAATGTTGTAGCTCGGTTGGACTGTGCCGACGTGGCCAAGCTATGACAGATGGCCACAGGCCTCTTGACCAACTCAGCCATGTCCCCGACATCACTCCCCCAGTTCCGAAGCCGAGGGACGAGGTTCCCTAGGTTTGTTTCTCGGTTGAGGAACTTTTGAGCATGCGTATCATCCACACCGTGTTGATCGTTGCCAAGGAGTCCTCTGATTGTCTGCTGCAGAACTTAAATGAGAACCAAAATTTTGGTTCCCGAACCATTCCCCAGTTCTGTTGTCAAGGAGGGAGAGTGCTCAGCCAGACTACTGCACGACCTTGTGGACGTAAGCTGCCTAGCCAAGATTTGTGTCAAAGGTGGGACCAGTGCAGCGGGTCTCCGCGTCTTAGGTTGGACCGGTACTATAGTTGAACCGGCACAATTAATGGGTGCAATCACTGCCTACCGAGGGTTTCACTTCAGTTTCCGAGGCTTCCTGTCGTACGTTATTAGTCGTGTTGATTGGTCTTCCAAGGCGTTGTTAGAGGTGCTTCATCTCCACCGTTGATCTCTCCTCGGTCTATGCCCCTAATGGTTATAAATGGGAAGAGGGGGGGCCCCCTATCCTCAGTATTGCTTGCAAGAGTGTGTTTGGCATTCACTACTCGGCATATTCATCGGTCATATAGTTCGACAGATAGCTTGGCGGATAGCTCGGTAGCTTTCGCTCTTTAACTCCGTAAATATTCCGGTATGTCCTCTTCATCTCATCGGTCCTCTTCCTCATCTGGGTCCTCTAGAAATTCTGGTTCCAGCACTTCTCACGACTCGACCTACGAGTCTGAGCTCAGAGATTTCGTGGCTGCTGAAATTGAGGAAGCTGAGGCTGGTCCCTCCGGGATGGAGGCGGAGCTTCCTCTTCAGGAAGGTCACCGGTTTGATACCATGCACTGTGTCTTGGCACCTGGGGATATGGATCGGATCCGAGCTACGTACGTCATTCCCGCAAAATACCAAATGAGGTGTCTGCTGCCCAGGGAGATGGCCACTGATGCTCAGCCCAGTGAGCTGTGTGTTTATGAGCACAACTTGGAGGTTGGGCTGAGGTTCCCATTGAGCGAGGGGTTTGCCGAGGTACTAAATTGGTACAGGGTGTTGCCAGTGCAGCTGATGGCGAACTCCTTTAGGTTTTTGCTCGGCCTTATGTCCTATTGTGCGGTCCGCAGTATCGAACTAACCCTGGGGATGGTGAGCTTTATGCTCCAACTGAAACACCACCAGTAAGGGTACTATTACTTCTCCACTCGGTGAAATATTCGACCGTTGGTCAGGGCCCCTTCTTCTGTGAAGCACTGGAAGGAGTCGTTCTTCTTTGTGCACATCCCCAGGGGTCTCCCTTTTCGTGTCAAGTTGAGGGGGCCGAGGACGACTCTGCCGCAACCCCAATGGTCGACGCTTACTTGGGAGGAGAGGTCGGCCCTGAGCATGATCCACGAAATTGACGTTATCGCGTATGCATGCTCGGAGACCTGATACTCGCCGGGCTTATGGAAAGGGTGGCCGATCTGTTTTCTTTACTTTTGTTTGTCGAGTTAAATTTACCTTGCCTGCTTTGTACTTACCTTTGGTATCAGGTGTTGCAAGTGTGAGTATGGCCAGCGAGGAAGAGATTGTTCGCCGGATGAAGGCACTCCGACAAAGGTAGGAACGAGCCGGTGTGCAACCGGAGGCTTGTCCCGAGGCAGAAGATCGGCCACAATCCATGGACAAGGCTATTCGTCGGCGAAGAAGAGTCCGACAGCGGGAGGTCGAGGAGGACGACGTTATTGTGGTTGACCCTAAAGGGGTCCGTCGTCCCGCCGGTGCATCGGTAACTGAGGCAGGCAGTAACTCAGGTCTACACGTGTCGAGGTGGTCAGTTCGCATGGATGATAATCTGGAGACGCTTGAGATTCCCAAGCAGTTACTATAGGGAATCATGACAATGTCAATAACTCGGGAATTGGTCGAGGTCGGTAGTGGATCCCACGGAGCCTTGGAGTGTGCGTTGTTGCGGTCTGCTACCCAGGTAAATCCTCTTCTTCTTATTCCTTGTGTTTTACTCTCATTTTCGATATACTTATCATGTTCGTCTACAGAATGCTTGTGTAGCAGTCGTGCTAGTTGATCATCTCTGAGACCTTCTGTCATCGTACGAGTGGGAACACTCTGAATACCTATGGCAAAAGGCCCAGTTGGTTGAGCTTCAGGCTGCTGGGGAGCAGTCAACCACGCTAGAGAGGGAGGTGGCTGAGCTAAAGGTGTAGCTGGTCGAGTAGGCTAGTCTTGTCCGGGAGCTGAAGTGAGAGATCGTCGAGCTTAAGGCTGAGTGAGACAGGTTGAGGCAGGAGGCCACTGAGGAAGCCGTCAACGAGTACAAGGCATCGAAGGAGATGCAACTGCGTATGGACGAGTACGCTGAGGCTTCCTTCGCGATTGGGTTCAATATTTTCCAATGAAGGATCCTTCGTTACCATCCGGAGTTGGTTGTTGAGTCGCAAGGCTAGGATTCCTTTGATCCAAATTCTCCGCAAGGGTCCGCCAAGGGAGCTGAAGATGAAATTGAAGCTGTTGTCGGTGTTGCTGACTCTGGCGTCGAGGATTGATCGGCTGCCTCCTATGTTTATCATTTTCTGTGTTGTTTTTTTTTTGGCCTCAGTATACCGAGCCTTAAATGATGTAATGAACGGTTTAGTTGAATTTTAATGTTTCTTTATCTGATCATGTGTTGCTACACTTGTGCCTCTTTTTTCAGTCGAAGCCTGTCTGGTTGGGTTGTTATGTGTGTCGAGCTGGACTATGCTTCTATTTTGTGTGATTCTGTTGGAGTGTGACCGGCCATGCTATTGCGTGGGTCGGGGTCGGTTGTGCCTTGGGCGGCCTTTCTATACTTCACGATTTTAGTTCGTCAGCCGAGGTATAGTTGGCTGAGATATAGCCGATCGGGCTATACCTTTGTGTCCCCAGTCTTGTGTCGATCGAGGTATAGTTGGCTGAGGTGTAGCCGGCTGGGCTATGCTTTGGATCCTCAGTCTTGTGTCAGCCGGGCTATGCCTCGACGTCCCCAGTCCTATGCTGATTGAGGTATCGTTGTCCAGGATCTTTCAGTTCTCGAGCTCTCAACAATGGGATGCTCAATTTTCTGGTCTCGGGAGCCTTTGGAGCCCTTCTAGGGCTAGCCGTTTCCCAGCTAGCTCAGTCGTTCAACTGGTGGTTGTACGGAGTTCCTCGACCCCCCTCAAGCCTTGGCAGGTGGGGGCGTTCTTCCTCCACGTTTATTCTCAGCCGTTGGCAGCTAGGTTGGGTAGCTTGGTCGGCAATGCGCTGCCGAGCTAGGCATAATGGGCTCAGCTGTTTGTGGGTTGGCGGAGTTAGCTCAGTTGGTAGTGCAGCTTAGCATGTGCATGTGTGGTGTGTGTCGTGGGCATGGGCGTGCCTCTGGGTCGAAGAAGTAGCTTAAAAGGAGGCTTTTATTGTTTGTAGGTCTACTAGTAGTACATCCTGAGATTTCCCAAGTTCCAACTCCTCGGTATTGGTTGGCCTTTGAGGTCTTCAAGTCTATAAGTACTTGGTCTAAGGACTATGGTGACCCTGTACGGCCCTTCCCAGTTCGGTCCGAGCTTTCCTTCTCCTAGTGTGGAGACTATGACTCTACGTAGAATGAAGTCGCCTATGTTGGATTCGCGTCTTCTTTCCTTAGAATCGTAATGTCGTGCCATCTTCTACTGTTGTGCAACCATCTTCACATGTGCTCAGTCTCGAGCTTCTTCTACTAGGTCCAACTCCACGCGTAGATCTTCGTCATTCTACCCCTCATTGAAGAGCTCGGTCCAAAGGGTTGGGAAACCTATTTCCATGGAGATCATGGCTTTGGCCCCATAGGTCAGGCTAAAAGGGGTCTCTCTAGTGGCAGTTCGCAGGGTCGTCCTGTAGGCCTAGAGAATGCTCAGCAGCTCATCAACCCACCTTCCCTTGGCTTGATCTAGGCGTGTTTTTAGGCTGTGTAGCAGGATGTGGTTGGTTACCTTGATCTGCCCGTTGCTCTGAGGTTGGTGTACTACGGTAGTCCGGTGTACAGAGGGCCTCGAACTTCTTGTCGGTGAACTGTGTTCCGTTGTTTGTGTTGAGCACGTGTAGGGTACCGAAACGACAGACAAATCCCTGCCAAAGGAAGTTTCAGGCATTGTGGGTGGAGATGTGTGCCAGAGCTTCGGCTTCTACCCACTTCGTGAAGTAGTTCACCGCTACGAGAAGGAACTTCTTATGCGCAATCGCGGTGGGAAAGGGGCCAAGGATGTTCATTCCCCATTAGGCAAATGGCCATGGGCTGGCGATCAGCTTCAAAGGGGCTGCAGGCTGGTGATGGATATTAGAGTGACATTGGCAACTATCGCACTTTCAAACTAACTGAGCGTCATCCTGCTTCATCGTCGGCCAGAAATACCCCTATCGGAGCGCCTTATGGTCTAGTGTGGCCACGGGCCTCTGGGCCAGCTCAGCCATGTCCCCTATAGGGTACTTTATTTTGGGTTATTTTCTTGGGTAAAACTAACTTATGAGTAAAAATATAGATGGCATATCAAATAGATAATCCAAACATGGCATATCAATAGCGCAAAGTATCTAATAAAATTGCAACAACAAATTGGAAACACATCAATCACGTAAATGACAAAAATAAACAAAAAACTTTTAAATAGATGGCAACAACAAAAACACAAATAATTTACAACATTTTCAATTAAATAAACCAAACAATATTAAATACAATATTGTTAGTTAATAAATATTGTTAATTAAATACAATTAATTTATAAATACTATAATTAACCAAGTACTGTGTTAATCGAAAGTACTATTAATTAATAAGATGTAGTTTTTTAATAAATACTGTTAATTAGTTAATAATAAGGTAACTATTCAAAATACTGTAATATAGTATTTTAATAAATAATATTATATAATTAAATATATTAAATAATCATATAAATAGAGTAATTAATAAAAACTAATGATAATTTTTAGTATATTTTCAGTATTTTAATTTAGTGTTTTCATAATCATCCATACTTTTATTTCACTTTTGGTAATTTTCAATATAATTCAGTAATTTTTCAATATTATTCATTAAATTTCAGTATTTTCAGTAATGTTTTTGCATATTAGTAATTTTTTGGCATTTAAAATTATTAATAATTAAAAATTAATATTTTAGAGGTAAAAACTTATTTTGAATTAATTTTTGAGAATTAAAAATTGATTTTTAATTTCTTAGAATAGTAAAAATACTATTAGTTAATAAAATGTTTTTGTTTAACAAATACTGTTAATTAGTTAATAATACTGTAATTATTCTAAATAATGTTAATTAAATAAAACTTTAATTATTTTTCAGAAGTAAAAATTAATTTTTAATTATTTTTTAGAATAAATAAAAATACTATAAATTAATAAAATGCTACTTTTTAATAAATACAGTTAATTAGTTAATAATACTGTAATTATTCTAAATACTGTAATATACTGTTAATTAAATAAAAATTAAAAATAAATGTTTAATAATTTTTTCAGAAGTAGGAATTAATTTTTAATTTTTATTACTATTAAAAATCGTTTACTATTAGTAAATAACAAAATAAATAGTTATATAAATATATATTTTTTAATACAATATAGTTATAATTAATATATTGTTTTTTAAATAAACCAAATATTTTAAATACATTATTTATTAATTATATAGTTAATTAGTTAATAATACTGTAATTATTCAAAATACTGTAACATATTATTTCAATAAATAATATTATATAATTAAATAAATTAAATACTCAAATAAATAGACTGATAATATTATTTTAATAAATAAATTTCCGTATTTTAAATTTACTTTTGGAAATTTTCAATATAATTCAGTAATTTTTTATATATTAATAAATATAGTAATTATTAAAAAATCTATAATTAAAATTTCATATTATTTACTATTAAAAATAAAAAATTCATATAAATATACTTTTAAATTTATATGAATTTAAAAACTAAATCTATGTAATTTCTAATAAAACTAAAAAGTAGAAATTCATATAAATATTCTTTACTATAAAAAATTAGAACTGATAAATAACTAAAAATTATTAATAAATAACTAATTTTAATTAGTAATAAAAACCATGTTCTACACAGTGTGTAAACCATGCATCAGACCGTATGCACAACCGTATGGTGCACAGCTTGTCGAAATCCGTGAGCCATATGAGTTTCCCAAACCGTATGGTGCACGGTATACAACCCGTGTGGCTCACGAGTTTGGACAAGCCGTGCACCACACGGGTTGTGCATAACGTGTGATGCATGGTCTACACAAACCGTGTAGCACACGGTTTTTGTTTCTAATTAAAAATTAATTAAAATTTGATTTTTTATTTTGAAAAATTAATTCAAAGTAATTTTTATTTATTAATAATTTTTAGTTATTAATCATTTTAATTATTAATAGTAAAGAGTATTAATTTTAAAATTATAAATATATGTATAGATTATTAATATATTTAATATTTAATTTATTTAATGAATAGTAAATAATTGTAATTATTAATTATTAATAGTAAGTAATATTAATATTTAATTATAGATTTTTTTAATAATTACAATATTTATTAATTAATTATAGTATTTATGATTCTTTACTATTACTTAAAAAATAATTATTAATTATATGAATAATTAATATAATTATTAATTATAAAAATTAATAATAATAACAAATAATTATAATTAATAATAGTAAATAATATTAAATTTTAATTATAGATACTTTAATTTTTATTAATATTAAAAAAATTATTACTAATTAAAAATTAAGTTTTAATTAATATTTCAGATTTAAAAATTATTTTTTAATTAATAACCCGTGAGCCACACGGTGGTATACCGTGCACCACATGGTTTTGACAAACCGTGTGGGGAGTTCAATGAACATATGAGAGCACTACGGGAAGAGAGAGCAGCAGTACTTCAGAATCGCCAATACGTTTT
Source organism: Nelumbo lutea (assembly GCF_056320005.1). NCBI lineage: Eukaryota > Viridiplantae > Streptophyta > Magnoliopsida > Proteales > Nelumbonaceae > Nelumbo > Nelumbo lutea. The sequence goes on from NC_142684.1 coordinate 212,512,870, forward strand.
CATCACAAAAGAGAAAAAAATAATAATAATACATACCTATTTCAGGGCAGTTGCAGTACGGGAAGAGAGACCAGATTCCCCGATGAGAGCAATACCGGAAGAGAGAGCAAGAGAGTTCAATGAAGCTATGAGAGCAGTATGGGAAGAGAGAATGGAGTCCAGTTTTAGAAATCAACTATGAGAGTCCGGTTTTAAAAATCAATATGACAGTCCAGTTTGAGTTTGAGTAGGATTTGGCACGTCTCTAGCCACCTCATCTAATTGGTTATTGTGATAATTGGGTGGATTAAAAAAATAAAAAAGATTAAAAAAAAAGAAAATTAGGAAGGGAGTATCCTGCAAGGAGAGCTATGTTGATATGGAAGGACTAGTTTTAATATATATATATATATATATATATATATATGAGTTTCAAGACTTGAATACTTATAATTGCAAGTTTCTTATTAAAAAATCATTGCCTTTTTTAATGTAACAAATAGCAATGTTGCAATTCCATTCCAGCTTAAATGGCTTGACCATGCATATTGTATCAGGATAAAAGTTCATCCTACGTAACAAATATCCTTGGTTGAAATCAACCACTATAAGGATCAAAACAGTCCATAGTCATTATAGCTTTTGGATCAAAATCAAAGTCTCAAACAGCTCTTTCCTTAGGATGGAGAATAATCAAGTGGGCATACACCAGGAGAGTTATTTGTGATTCTGATGTCATCAGGTTGGATTGTGTGCAGCGACTCAGAGTTTTGCTAGAACTCCACTTTGAAGGATTTTAACACTTCGGCTGCATTTGTTTTCCATGTAAATGAGAATCGGAATAAACTTTATATTCCGGTTTGATTTTGTTTGCATTTATTTTTAATGTAAGTTTTACATCGAAAATCGATGTACACTTCACTCACAGTGGAGTTTTACGTAAATTATAGATGTAATTTTTTCCACGCACTGATTATACCGTTTTCAGTTAAACGGTTCACTATGTTTAAACCAATCGACGTACTGTAAAAACTTTACACAAAAACAAACGCAGCCTTCAGATCTAATTGTTAGATTGCGTGTTGTTAATTTGAGTTGCACAAGGCCCCAGCCTAAATCCCGCCTAAACTTTGGCGAGCTACTATTTTTAGCCCAAAGTCAAGTCAGAGTCAAGGAAACAGGAGTCCAATGATGGAAGTGGGTCAATATTTTTTACATAAAGCCCAACCCAAGTGGAACGCTTACTACCCATGACCCACCTAAAATAGAGGTGCTGTCTCAAACTGAAAACCAACCTAATTAGCTAAATTATCTATAACAAAATAAAAAAAAGGAAAAATTTCCGATTAATACCCTGTACTTTTAAAAGACAATTTAGCATTCAAATTTTTAAAATGTGACAATTTAATACATGTTATTAACTAACTATTAACCAGCCATTAAATAACATTTGAAAAAGATACAAATGTCTTTTAAATGTTATTTAATTTTCTTTATCAACCATCTAAACATTGAGAAGAAATTAACAATTCCAAATATTTTCTTTTTTCATTCAAGAAAGTTGGAACTGTTAATTTCTTGTCAATATTTGGATGGTTGATAAAGAAAATAAGATAACACTTTTTCAAATTCCACTTAGATTGTCATGTTATAAAAATTCGAATACTGAATTATTACATTTTAAACTTCAGAAACCAAAAATCAACTGTGTGATACAAAATAATAAAATCAATTTCATTTAAATTGATGTACCGGAAGGATCTCCTTCACCAAAAATCAAACCATCATTGATGGCGACAACCAGGTAAACTGTCAGGCATCTGGGTTGCGTTGTCAAAATCAGATTTCTGGATCGCAGGAAAAGTATAAAATTTGAATATGAAAAGATTAGAATAATTCCTGGGCGTACATCTGGTAGCTAGGTGCCAAAGCATTAAAGAAAATGTTCTGAAACAGATATAATCTAATATATATATTTTGACGCCATAAGGCAAAATTTCATTCAAAATATTCAGTGAGTACAGTCAGAATCAATCATTTATCGAAGAAAAGGACACTTCGACCAGGTACAAGGGCGAGAAATTGAAGTTGCATGTCTTGCTAGCTTATGGGCAGCCTTGTTGCAACACTTGGAAATTTCACTGAGTATTGGGAGAATTAGTAAGTCATTCTATATTTTAACTTACCTGAGATTACCTCAATGAATATAACGCTGCTATTAAGTCATTCTTTACTCTTGTACCTCAAGCACGCTGCTATCAAGTCTAAAGTAGTACCAAAGTACAAGAACCCAAGATCATCTCTCTCTCCATTTTGGACTTCTTTCAAGCACGCTAAGAGAGTGATACGTGCATGTGCATGCATGCATTAGGTGCACAGCAGCCGAAGACCCGGTCAAAGTGGATAGCAGCAGAAGATCCGGTTATGTTAGCTTTTAGTTGGGATAAGCCTTAGCCATTTAGTTTTAATTCTGTTAGAATAGATAAATCTTCAATTTTGTTCCTAGATAAGTGCATTTTGTTTACTAGATAAGTGCATTAGATAAGTCTTCAATTCTGTTCTTAGATAAGTGCATTTTGTTTTTCTGTTGATAAGCTCCTAAGATTAAGAGGCAGTAGTTCCTATTTCTACTCCCAGTTTGTAGCACAATAAGGCTATAAATATAGCCTGAATGAATGGAGTTGGCATTAGCTTTTCTACAAACAAACTCTCTCTCTCTCTCTCTTCTCCTTATTCTAGATCATTCTCCCTCTTGTTAGATAACTTGAGCATATCATTGGTTTTAGAGCCAAGTTCGACCATGGACACCCGTGAAAAGACTAACACGGAGTTCCGCAATGAGGTCAATGAAACCTTAGCACGGCATGAGTCGAGCATCGACCAAGTGAACACTGTCTTACAAGCAGTTTTAACCGAACTCCAAGCCCTTCGAGCCTCACGAACCACTCCCAATACCACTCCCGAGACCAACTCCTTCGCCTATGAAGAATCCTCACATCCCCATACTTCCCGTTCAAGCTCCACCCATGACCACCCTCATCAACACGTCAAGCTGTCATTCCCAAAATTTAACAAGGATGATCCGAGCGGTTGGATTTATAAGGCAGAACAGTATTTTGAATTTCAAAATATTATTCCGGACCAACAGGTGCAGCTAGCTTCCTTCCATTTGGAAGGCATCGCCTTACAGTGGCATAGGTGGTTGACCAAGCATCGTGGACCGCTCACATGGGAAGAACTCTCCAAAGCGGTGTTACAACGGTTCGACCCCACCGACTACAAGGATCCATCAAAGGCATTAACCCGCCTAAAGCAAACCACCACGGTGACGGCTTATCAAGAAGCCTTCGAAAGGCTCTCTCACCGAGTTGACGGCCTGCCCGAGAGTTTTCTCATTGGTTGTTTCATTGCAGGACTTTGTGATGACGTTCGTTTAGATGTGAAGATCAAGCAGCCTCAAACCTTGATAGAGGCGATTGGAGTGGCCCGGTTAATTGAGGAACGAAATCACTTACAGCGGAGAGCTAGCCAACCGGTTCGATACCCATCAGCCATGACAACCTAGAAGGTGTCACCCAACCCCATGGCTGGTGTACTTGGGCCTCCACCAGGCTCGCGCACGAACTAGGTTTCCAGTGCTCCTTCCCCAACATTCTGGTGACTCACCAACCAGGAGGCGCGAGAATGTCGTGAGAAGGGGTTGTGTTACTACTATGATGAGAAGTTCACCCCCAACCACCGTTGTGCACGTCCACAACTGTTCATGATTGAGGATCCAAACCAGCGGACGTGGAGACTGTTGAATCAGAGGAAGAAAACCAAGAAGCCATCCCTGAAATCTCCTTCCATGCTATTGCAGGAGCTGAGCACCTGCAAACTATACGTGTTCTTGGGAAACTGAAAAACAAGAACGTGATCGTATTAATTGACGGCGGCAGCACCCACAACTTCATTGACCAAACCATCGTCTCCAAGTTTGGGTTGCTAGTGAACCGAGACAAGAGATTTCAAGTTATGGTGGCCAATCGTGAAAAGATCGAGTGCATGGGGCAGTGCCGAGCTCTCACCCTCACCATTCAAGGACACCCAGTTACCACTGACTATTATGTTCTTCCCGTCACAGCATGCTAGTTGGTGTTGGGAGTATAGTGGCTAGAGACGCTTGGACACGTTGAGATGGATTACAAACAACTAACCTTGACGTTCAAAAAGGAGGGACTCTCTTGCACCTTCCAAGGATTGGGACGAGCTAGCATCGAAGCCTTAACCAACAAGGAATGCAATGGGTTACAAGGTATGGGATTTTTTTTTCAAATAGTTCCTTCACATAGCAGCGGCCAACCAGGTTTTCTTCCACTCAAGATGGACCACTTTCTCACTGAACTTTCCCATGTGTTTGAGCCGCCCACAAGCCTGCCTCCTAAACGACCACATGACCACCGGATTGCACTGCTTCCCGACAAAGGACCGGTTAGTGTGAGGCCATATCGATACCCGTATTACCAAAAGACTGAAATAGAGAAGATGGTATAGGATCTTTTGCAAATAGGGCTGATAAGACCAAGCAATAGCCCATTCTCATCGCTGGTTTTGCTAATGAAAAAGGTTGAAGGAGCTTGGCGGTTTTGCGTGGATTACCGAGCACTGAACGAAATCACTATTAAAAACAAGTATCCCATCCCCGTGATTGATGAATTATTAGATGAGCTCTACGGCACCAAATTTTACTCCAAACTAGATCTACGTCGGGATACAATCAGATTCATTGCAAGAAGAAGACGTTCCTAAAATGGCTTTCCGAACACATGAAGGACATTACGAGTTCTTAGTGATGCCGTTCGGCTTGACGAATGCACCTACAACTTTTCAAAGCCTCATGAACGACCTTTTCCGCCCATACCTCCGAAAATTTATTGTGGTCTTCTTTGACGACATTCTGGTTTATTCTAAATCATGGGAAGACCACCTATCTCATTTGAGAGTTGTTCTAACTGTATTATCCTCCAACAAATTATTTGCAAAAATGTTAAAATGTCAATTTGGTGTTTCGCAGGTCGAGTACTTGGGTCATGTGATTTCAGAACAAGGTGTGTCCATTGATCTAGCCAAAATACAAGCTGTTCTCGCATGGCTTACACTGACATTAGCAAAGGGGGTCCGTGGCTTCCTCGGGTTAGTAGGATATTATCGAAAGTTCATCCGTGACTTCTGAAGCATTGCAACTCTCTTAACCCAATTGCTGACCAAAGAGGGATTCCAATGGAATGAGGTAGTAGAACTGGCCTTTCAACAGTTAAAGAAGGCACTCACTTCACCGCCAATCCTATGTCTACCAGATTTATCCCAACAATTTGTGATTGAATGCGATGTGAGTGGAACCGGGATTGGCACCATCCTCATCCAGCAAGACCGACCGGTGGCCTACTTCAGTGAAGCATTGAAAGGTTCAGCCTTGGCATTATCCACCTATGAGAAGGAGATGTTAGCTATTGTCAAAGCCGTTAAGAAATGGCGCCCATATCTGCTTGGGAAACCATTCACAGTCCGCATCGACAAAAAAAGTCTTAAATATTTACTCGAGTAGAGGATAACCATACTGGCACAAACGCGGTGGCTACTAAAGATACCGGGCTACGACTATGAGATCGAGTATAAAAAAGGGGCTGAGAACCAAGGTGCGGATTCCTTGTCACGTATGGGTGAATTTTAGTTTCTTTCCATCTCTATACCACACGCAGACTGGTGGCCGACGCTACAGGAAGAGGTCAAACAAGACACCTTTTATGGGGAATTGATGAAAATGCAACCCCCCCACAAGTTGCTTCAACGGGATGGGGTATAGTTCAAAGGGGGACAAGATTTATTTGAGCCCCGCCTCCACCTTGATTTCAAAGGTGGTGGCAGACTGCCACTCATCCCCTATAGGGGGACAGTTTGGGTTTCATAAGACCCTCTCTTGCATGAAGCACAACTTCCTTTGGCCCCACATGGGTTGGACGGTGAAGGAGTTCTTGCAGCAATGTGACATATGTCAACGCTTCAAAACAGATTGCATGAAGCCAACGGGATTACTTCAGCCATTACCAATTCCTACTCAAATGTGGATAGACATCTCCATGAACTTTATCGAAGGACTGCCTCCCTCCAATGGGTACACGGTTATAATGGTAATTGTGGATCGATTGACAAAATATGCCCACTTCATTCCCTTAAAACACCCATTCACTGCCACCACAGTCGCAAAGGCATTTGTTGCCAACGTTGTCCACCTACATGGAGTACCAACATCCATTGTTAGCGACCGTGGCAAGGTATTCATCAGCTCATTCTGACACACTTTTTTAGATGCATGGGACGAAATTGTGTATGAGCTCCAGTTACCACCCCCAAACCAATGGGCAAACCGAAGTTGTTAACCAAACGTTGGAGCAATATCTATGGTGCTTTGCAGGTGACCAGCTGCGAAAGTGGTTAGAGTGGGTTCCTTCGGTAGAATACAGCTACAACAACTCCACTCACTCTTCCACCAAAATGACACCCTTCAAAGCAGTCTACAGGATCTCACCCCTAGTCTCATGACCTATGTACCGGGTACTGCTTGAGTAGGGGCAGTTGATGAATACTTGCATGATTGGGACATCATCCTACGCGAGCTACAATATAACCTCCAGGTAGCCCGAAACCGGATGAAATGTCAAGCGGACTAGCACCGACGAGAAGTCTCGTTCTGAAGGGATGAGAGATCCATCCCATGGACGCCCAAAGATTGCGGAATAAGGGGCGAATTTCAAAAATTTTTCTCTCCCTTCAACTGGGAATCACATTCCCTATTTAGAAAATCATATTTTCAAGGATCATTCTTAAACCTTAAACTGAACCAGATCTGAACCAAAAGGAATATGAGAGAATTATACCTGATATGGAGAAGTAATATCTCCCAACGAAGGTGTTCACGCAAAAAGAAGGATCCAAAGACTGCTCCCACTGAAGATGGCGCAAAGCAGGATGGAGCAGAATCAGCAGTGTTCTTCCCCAAGAACTCTGTCCTTCGCAAGAATTAGTAGAATGGTACGTGAGCAGAGCTTCCTTTCAATCCTTTCTCAAAGAACTGATGTCAAGATCCAATCTTGACTTCTCCCACAACTGGAGATCGAACTGGCAAACAGGGCGGCAAAAACAGGGAGGTGGCAATAGAGTATTCGCAGGGTGCAGAAAACTCTCTTCTTGATTTTAGCACTAAAAAGGATCTGATGTATATCTCCTAAAAACTGCCGCCCCCTCCTTTTGTTGACTTAAAAGATTAGCTCCTAATCCCATTAGGAGCTGCTTATCCAAATCATATTTGGATCAGCCTTCTCTTCTAGTGATAAGGATAAACCCTTATCTTATCTGCAGATTAGATTAGCTTTCTCCTAATCCCATTAGGAGGTTTCTAGATCTGAATCACATTCAGATCTAGACTCTCTGAGTGAATAGGATTAAGACCCTATCCTATCTGCTAATCCATCTCAGAATTCACCCCTTTAATTAACTAAATAAATAGCCCAGTTCGAAATGGGATTTTAGGCCCATTAAGCTTATGTTCTCACTTAACCTTCCTAACTGCTGCCCAGTTGGGCTTCCTTGTATGGCGTGAGACCCAAGCATTGATCTACACATCAGCCACATGGGTTCGGCCCAGCCTATGTTACAAGACCTGGTCGAATACACTGTTAACGACAGTGCACCCCCTAAAACCCATCGAATGGGCTCTATGGGCCCAACACTTACCCTAAGTGGTCCCTGGGCCAAGCCACCTTGTAACACCCAGGGACTGTGGGCAGATGCAAGAGTAGCCCATCAGGTATTATCCTCAATGGTCTTACACTTAACCTCTCAGCCCTTAATGATCATACACTGCCCGACAAGAGAGGACCTCTCCCTCGACTGCAAGGAACAGTGTTGCACTCTCCACTTATATGGATCCTGGGAGTTAAAACCCTTTTGCAAACAATTTAGAAACCATAATATATATACTTTTATATCGCATATAAAATATACTTTGCAAAACAAATCTCAAAGGTTGAAATTGGTTGCCGGCAGTCTTGGTTTCTAATAGTGAGAGTGCATCCCCGATCATTACCTTTGTCTGACAAAGGGGCTGATCCTGTCACTATGATCACCCACTCAGATGAATTCTCGGATTGTCCCAACATACCTAGGTTTTGACCCCCGCTAAGGATCTCACTGATTGGTACATCAAAGACAACCCAATCCGACATCTAGTGCACTATCATAATCGAGTCTAGGGGTCGGGTGTAACTTTCCAGTTTTGCCCATCAATCTCCAAGGTCCACGGCAATACTGGAAATCTGGTCCAGTTCAAAGATTCAATTAATCCCACACTGTATGTGCCTAGGGTCTCACCCCGGTAGATGAGACAAGCCACCCCAACCGACTTGGTGGCACCACAGTGTCTAGTTTAAGGGTATTACACAGAAACATACCAAGGGAACAAGAATCAAATATGCACTTTTATTCATTTACAATAAACTCATAACGTACATCATTCTGATTGAAGCTAAGGGCATACAAAACTGTCTAACAGCACCCACTTGCACTTAGGTCCAATCAGGTACTAGCCGGAGTCCCATGCTTTCCACGTGTTTCTCAAACACTTTCTGTGATAGTGGCTTTGCCAATGGGTCTACTACATTTTCCGCTGACGCTACCTTTTCAATCAGGACGTTCCCTCTACCAACAATCTCCCATAGTACATGGTACTTCCTCTCGATGTGCTTCGACTTCGAGTGGGCTCGTGGCTCCTTAGCCTAAGCAATGGCTCCATTGTTGTCACACAACAATGGGATGGGTGATGTGTCAGACGGAACTACTCCCAACTCATGAATGAACTTCTTCATCCACACGGCTTCTTTGGTAGCCTCACTTGCGGCAATGTACTTGGCCTCAGTCGTGGAGTCTGCAGTAGACCCCTGTTTGCTGCTTTTCCAGCAAACAGCACACGATCCTATCGTGAAAACATATCCAGATGTAGACTTTCTATCATCTGGGTATGACTGGAAATCGGCATTTGTATACCCTTGGATCTGTAGTGAGCTACCGTCGAATACTAGACAAAACTCTTTTGTCCTTCGAAGGTACTTAAGTATGTTTTTCACAGCAATCCAATGCTTCTGCCCTAGGTTGGCCTGAAATCTGCTTACTACACTCATTGCCTGAGCTATGTCAGGATGAGTGCACAGCATGGCATACATGATGCTCCCTACGGCTGAGGCATAAGGAACATCTTTCATGCCATCAATCTCCTCAGAAGTCTTAGGAGACATCTTCATGGAGAGAGTGACTCCGTGCCTAAAAGGAACATTTCCTTTCTTGGAGTTTTCCACGCTGTATCTCTTGACTATTTTGTCAATATAAGCAGATTGGGATAATCCTATTATCCGATTCGATCTATCTCTATAGAGTCGAAGACCTAGTATATAGGAGGCTTCTCCAAGATCTTTCATGGAGAATTGCTGTGATAGCCATACTTTCATCGTAGTTAACATACCTACATCATTCCCAATGAGTAGAATGTCATCTACATACAGAACCAAGAAGGTAACCTTATCTCCACTGTACTTCCTGTAGAGTCAAAACGGATGTTCCAACTTCTAGAAGCTTGCTTAAGTCCATAAATGGATCTATTATGTTTACATACCATGTTTTCCTGACCCGCAGCTATGAAGCCTTGCGGCTGCTGCATATAGATATCTTCAGTAAGATCTCCATTCAGGAATGCAGTTTTGACATCCATTTGCTAAATCTCATAATCATGGTATGCTGCTACAGCTAGCAGGATCCTAATGGATTTAAGCATGGCCACAGGCGAAAAAGGTTTCCTCATAATCGATGCCCTCTTTCTGATTGTACCCTTTCGCCACCAGACGAGCTTTGAAGGTCTCAACCCTACCATCGGGGCCCTTCTTCCTCTTGTAAATCCATTTGCAACCGATTTCTTTTACCCCGGAGGGCGGATCTACTAGAATCCAGACTCCATTGGTCTCCATTGAGTCCATCTCTGCTCTCATGGCCTCCACCCACTTCTGGGAATCTATGTCCAACATAGCTTCCGTGTAAGACACGGGATCCTCCTCACTAGTCAAGGTTTCCACCAGGTAACTATCATGATCATAACCATAACGGACTGGTGGCCTGGATACCCGAGTGGATCTTCTAGGTTGGTCACTACTTGGAACTTGTGGGACATCTCCCACTGCTCTTGAGCTCTCCTCATCAAGAACAACTTCCTGACGATGGGTGTCCAGGATATAGTCGGTTTCCAAGAATTGCGCATTACGATTGTAGAACACTTTCTGCTCACTTGGGTCATAAAATAGGTAACCTATAGAGCCTTTTGAGTAGCCTACAAATAAGGAACGACTGGTCTTGGATTCCAACTTGTCTGCACTCGTTCTTTTAACGTGTGGTGGACAACCCCAAATCTTCAAGTGTTTAACACTTGGTTTCTTTCCGGTCCAAAGTTCATATGGAGTATTCGGAACCGATTTGGATGGAATCCGATTCAGCGAATAAATTGCAGTCTCTAATGCGTAACCCCAAAAGGATGTGGGTAACTCTGAGTGTATGAGAAGCGACCAGACCATATCCAATAAGGTCCTATTCATCATCTCCGAAACACCGTTAAGTTGTGGTGTAGCAGGAGGAGCTAATTGTGATACTATCCCATTGTCCTTTAAGTAGTCCCTGAATTCGTCAGAGAGATACTCGCCACCTCGGTCTGATCAAAGGGCTTTAATTTCTCTCCCTAACTGTTTCTCGACCTCTTGTTTAAACTCTTTGAACTTTTCAAAGGATTCAGACTTGTGTATCATTAGGTACACGTAACCGTATCGTGAAAAATCATCTATGAAAGTGATGAAATACACGTGTTTATTTCGTGTCCTAACACTTAGGGGACCACATACATCAGTATGTATTAGGTCAAGTGTGCTTGTACATCTTTCAGGCTTACCGTTAAATGGCCGTTTCGTCATCTTGCCTTGTAGGCAAGGCTCACAAGTGGGAAGATCTTCTACAGTTAGAAAATCCAAAGGACCATCCTTTACCAACCTTGTGATTCGGTCAACACCGATGTGGCCAAGTCGGTAATGCCACTGACACGTGGGATTAACTATATCACGGGCTCTCTTCTTGGGGATTTCAGCCGATATAGTTTCGGTTATGTGAGTTTCTAGAGAAGGATTTAGAACATAGAGACCGTTCTCCAGTTCCCCGTATGCGATGAATCTGTTGTTTCTTTTAATAGTAATCGTATTAGTAAAGAAGACAGAATAACCATCTGCACACAATTTTGAGACAGAAATCAAATTTCTCCTTAAATTTTGCACATAAAGACAGTCTTTCAGTACAATTGTTCCTTCTCTAAAAATTAACTCCACGGTTCCTATGGCCGCGGCTGCAACAGTTGCAGTAGTCCCCAAGTAGAGTGTGACTTCTGCTTCACTCAGCCTTCTGCTTACCTTGAACCCCTGCAGTGAGTTACACGCATGAGTTGAAGCCCCAGAGTCAATACACCAGGACGCAGAAGCTACCAACAAATTGGTTTCTATAACACAAGTTTTGAAGTTACCTTTCTTGGATTCCAGGTAGGCAGGACAATTCCTTTTCCAGTGGCCGGTCTTCTTGCAGAAGTGACAGACATCCGATTCTTTGTCTTTCTTCTACTTCTTGCTCTTAGTGGCTTTCTTCTGAGGCTTCTTTGCCTTCCTCTTTCTCTTGCCTGTCTTGGCAGCTTCAACAAGCATGGCTACAGGCTCATCCTTTCTAATCAGTTCTTCAGCTCTTTGCAACATATTGCTGAGCTCTTGCAAGCTGACATTCAGCTTGTTCATGTTATAGTTCATGATGAACAGATTAAAGGAATGAGGCAAAGAGCTAATGATAGCATCTATCTGGGTTGCAAAGTCTAGCTTGGATCCAAGAGCCTCCAGTTCGTTGATGTATCCCATCATCCGAAGACAATGGTCATGAACTTGTTGACCCTTGGACATTTGAGCGGTCATGAACTGTTTCAAGACCTTTTGTCGAGTAGAACGATTCTGCTCTTCATACATTGTCCTGAGACTGTCCAATATGTCTTTGGCAAGTTCGATCTGATCGAACTGCCTCTGTATCGGGTTGTCCAAGGAGGCAATGATGTAACATCGGGCAATGGAGTTTTTCTCCTCCCATTCTTGATAGTCTCTACTTCGGGCCTCAGAAGCCCTATCACCCGGACGCTCCGGGGCAGGATTCTTTGCCACTTTGTCCAGCTTTTCAAAAGCTAGGACCAGCATAAGGTTCCTGTACCAGTCAGCATAGTTTGGGCCCTTCAACTTGTTGTCATCAAGCAGTTTTGCAAAAGATCCGTTTGCCATTTTCTGATAAAAGAGCAAACATCAGTCCACAACCTAATTTGATTCATGTTCATTTCATAGATATGGATTTTAATCTACAATCCATTTCCATTTGCTCGTCTCTGAGATTTCCCTCCTTTCTCAGTGACAGAGACTATAGGTTGTCTCTGGAAATGTAGGAAATCACATAGGGTGCATGGAGCCAACTGTTTCAGCTGCATAACCCCACCACCTTTCTGTGAAGGATCATATCCACTCATCATATGAGTTTTCCCTTTGGGCTCTGTCAGACAAGGTTCAAAGTCGTTTTTAGGTAAAACTTTTTGTCCAGTGAGTGCTTACCCATTATATTCGTGAACGCCAAGGTACCGTAAAAGAGTTCCCATTTTCTGGTGAAGCCCCTCCCACATGGGTCTATGACGCCCCTATCATCTTATGAAATACTTAGACAAGCCCAACAACAAATGGATAGCCAATTTTTTGGTGCTAATGATGGAAGGCCTTTTTCATATGAATCTCCCTATCACATGCACTCATATTAGCTGGAGGGAATAAAATTACACCCTAGTTTGATTTAGGTCAAACCAAAGTGGCTCCCACTGACTTTCATAAAGCCAGATTTTGGTGGGCCTAAATCGGCTAGGGTTCCGCACGTAACCTCTTGATGAGGTGTGAGGCCCACCACTGAGGGAGGTCATCCAATGACCAAAAGGGACACCATGGCAATGATGTGCATTCAGCCATGGTGTGCGCAAGAGCCACTGTTGAATGAGCATGGGCCAAGTGCTTATGGCCCATGTACGTAGCACATCACACATCCATACATCACATGCAGGGATAAATTGATCCAATCAATTAATTATCTGTAAGGCCCGTTGGAAGCCCGTTAAAATTCCATAATATTAACCATTAATATTATCTAGGTATATGGGCTGAATTAGGGTTACCCAGTTCGGCCCATATAGCTTTATCCTTTAAAATGGGCTTTTGCAGTTTTAACTATTTAAAACTGGGCCTTTACAGGCTGGGCCGAATTAACCATTTAATTAAATATCAATCCTTAGGCCCATTAGTGGGAAATTAGGGCTGACTTTCAGCCTTGATTAAACCCTAGAATTGGTCCAAACAGTTTGAACCAATCTCGATTCGAATGGGTCTAGGGTTTGATTTTTAATTAAATCCTTAATTCAAGAAAATAATTTGAAATTAAATACTGATAAAAAAAAACAAGAATCAATCAATCAGGGCTAGATCATAGAATGCAGTTTCACAAACTGCAAATTGCAGATAGCGTTTCTCCCATCTGCGAAATCTCCTTATCTGCAAAATCTCCTTTTCTACGCCGCCATCTTCCATCCAAAATAAAAAAAATAGAAATCCTATTTCTATTAATAATTACATCAGATCGAATACCTATACATTGAGTTTAGAAAAAAAAATATTTACAGACCCAAAAAATAATTCAAGAACTGCAAAATCGCAGGTTCCCTACGCAAACCAAGAATTCGATCTCCTCTTGCACGAACAGCCCATCAATCAAGAAAATTATAAAGAACAATTCTAAATAATAATCAGATTTATTTAAAATTAATTTCAGATTATTTGCCCATCTGTTTTGGGAACAAATTTCCCAAAACCCATATCTGTGCAAATTGGGTAGAATGCCTTCTCCCTAATTGCGTAGGTTTAGATCTGAAATAGAATGGTTCAAGATTTGAACCATGGCTCTGATACCACTGAAGGGATGAGAGATCCATCCCATGGACGCCCAAAGATTGCGGAATAAGGGGTGAATTTCAAAAATTTTTCTCTCCCTTCAACTGGGAATCACATTCCCTATTTAGAAAATCATGTTTTCAATGATCATTCTTAAACCTTAAACTGAACCAGATCTGAACCAAAAGGAATAGGAGAGATTTATACCTGATACAGAGAAGTAATATCTCCCAACGAAGGTGTTCATGCCCAAGGAAGGATCCAAAGACTGCTCCCACTGAAGATGGCGCAGTGCAGGATGAAGCAGAATCAGCAGTGTTCTTCCCCAAGAACTCTGTCCTTCGCAAGAATCAGTAGAATGGTACGTGAGCAGAGCTTCCTTTCAATCCTTTCTCAAAGAACTGATGTCAAGATCCAATCTTGACTTCTCCCACAACTGGAGATCGAACTGGCAAACAGGAAGGCAAGAACAGGGAGGCGGCAAGAGAGTATTCGCAGGGTGCAGAAAACTCTCTTCTTGATTTCAGCACTAAAGAGGATCTGATGTATATCTCCTAAAAACTGCCGCCCCCTCCTTTTGTTGACTTAAAAGATCAGCTCCTATCCAAATCATATTTGGATCAGCCTTCTCTTCTAGTGATAAGGATAAACCCTTATCTTATCTACAGATTAGATTAGCTTTTTCCTAATCCCATTAGAAGGTTTCTAGATCTGAATCACATTAAGATCTGGACTCTCTGAGTGGATAGGATTAAGACCCTATCCTATCTGCTAATCCATCTCAGAATTCACCCCTTTAATTAACTAAATAAATAGCCCAGTTCGAAATGGGCTTTTAGGCCCACTAAGCTTATGTGCTCACTTAACCTTCCTAACTGCTGCCCAGTTGGGCTTCCTTGGATGGCGTGGGGCCCAAGCATTGATCTACACATCAGCCACATGGGTTCGGCCCAACCTTTGTTACAAGGCCTGGTCGAATACACTATTAAAGACAGTGTACCCCGTGAAACCCATCGAATGGGCTCTATGGGCCCAACACTTACCCTAAGTGGTCCCTGGGCCAAGCCACCTTGTAACACCCAGGGACTATGGGTAGATGCAAGATTAGCCCATCAGGTATTATCCTCAATGGTCTTACACTTAACCTCTCAGCCCTTAATGATCATACACTGCCCGACAAGAGAGGACCTCTCCCTCGACTGCAAGGAACAGTGTTGCACTCTCCACTTATATGGATCCCGGGAATTAAAACCCTTTTGCAAATAATTTAGAAACCATAATATATATACTTTTATATCTCATATAAAATATACTTTGCAAAACAAATCTCAACGGTTGAAATCGGCTGCCGGCAGTCTTGGTTTCCAACAGTGAGAGTGCATCCCCGATCATACCTTTGTCCGACAAAGGGGCTGATCCTATCACTATGATCACCCACTCAAATGAATTCTCGGATTGTCCCAACATACCTAGGTTTTGACCCCCGCTAAGGATCTCACTGATTGGTACATCAAAGATAGCCCAATCCGACATCTAGTGCAGTATCATAATCGAGTCTAGGGGTCGGGTGTAACTTTTTAGTTTTGCCCATTAATCTCCAAGGTCCAACGCAATACTGGAAATCTGGTCCAGTTCAAATATTCAATTAATCCCACACTGTATGTGCCTAGGGTCTCACCCCGGTAGCTGAGACAAGCCACCCCAACCGACTTGGTGGCACCACAGTGTCAGCCTTGTCAGGATAGGTCTCCCCAGACCGACCCATTGGCTGTGAACATTCTAAACTAACACGAGTCTCATTAAGTGTCTAGTTTAAGGGTATTACACAGAAACATACCAAGGAAACAAGAATCAAATATGCACTTTTATTCATTTACAATAAACTCATAAAGTACATCATTCTGATTGAAGCTAAGGGCATACAAAACTGTCTAACACGTTCATAGCAGGTGACTTTGTGTATGTGAAGCTACAGCCTTACCAGTAGACATCGGTGGCTTTCCGGTGTTCTATGAAGCTCGCCCCATGTTATTTTGGGTCATACCCAATCATTGAGAAGATTGGTCCAGTAGCCTACCGCTTAGCCTTACCCCCCGGCTCTCAAATCCACAATGTGTTTCATGTCAGTTTTCTACGAAAGCACTTGGGACCCATCACCCCTACTTCCACTCAGCTTCCTCCAATCTCAGATACTTCGACCATCCTACCCCAACCAGAAGCAATCTTGGATCGTCGTATTATTCACAAGGGTAAATACCTCCAAAAATCTGAAGTGTTGGTCAAATGGATTGGGGCGCCAGCTGAGGATGCAACTTGGGAGAATGAATGGCGCTTCAAAAAATCTTATCCCGACTTCCTTGCAGACAAGGATCCTTCAGGGGGGAGGAAATGATACGTGCATGTGCATGCATGCACTAGGCGCACAGTAGCCGAAGACCCGATCAAAGTGGATAGCAGCAGAAGACCCGGTCATGTTAGCTCTTAGTTGGGATAAGCCTTAGCCATTCAGTTTTAATTCTATTAGAATAGATAAATCTTCAATTCTATTCCTAGATAAGTGCATTTTGTTTCCTAGATAAGTGCATTAGATAAGTCTTCAATTCTGTTCCTAGATAAGTGCATTTTGTTTTCTAGATAAGTGCATTTTGTTTTTCTGTTGATAAGCTCCTAAGATTTAGGGGCAGTAGTTCCTATTTCTACTCCCAGTTTGTAGCATAATAAGGCTATAAATATAGCCTGAATGAATGGAGTTGGCATTGGCTTTTCTACAAGCAAACTCTCTCTCTCTCTCTCTCTCTCTCTCTCTCTCTTCTCCTTATTCTAGATCCCTCTCCCTCTTGTTAGATAACTTGAGTGTATCAGAGAGTTGATCTTGGCTTATTTTCTCGGCCCGGAAAACCACTCAAACAAATAAACAAAAAAACATTGAGAAGGGGACAAGCGTAGTTCTGCCTCAAAAATCACTCAAAAAAAAAAAAAGAAACACTAGGGAGAAGAGGGATGTAATATTTCCCCAATAATATGACCGTCAATTTCTATTGATGAGAATTAGAGATCAATGCTTGACACAGTTGACTTTCGCGCTCCGGGTTGGGCTTGGATTGATCCAACCTGACCCACCCTATCGCCCTGGTGAAAATGAGACCCATGGAATGTTGGTTCATTGGTCCATCTCACATTGACTAAGGCAGTGTTTGGCATCAGTGCCATTTTTTGAGAAAACAGTGCCACATAGAATATCAGCAGAAAAAGCGGTGCTTTAGAAAACCTCTTATTTGATATCGTTTTTCCAGAAAAAAAAAATGTTGCTTCAGACCATGCTTTAGAAATTGGAAAAGTCTGGTTTGATGAAATACCAAATTAATATTTTCTCATAAAACATCCTGTTGCTGCCAGCCTGCCAGTGGTGCAATGATGTGGCATCAATGTGGCATCATCCTGGATGTTGGATAATATGACCAATGCTGAAAATGGTTCTACAGCATTGGTACCAAACAAAACCAGTGTTGTTTTCTTAGAAAATAGCTTATGTGATAGCACCGCTTCCAAACAAAAAATAAGAAAAAAGGGTGCTTACAACTCAGACATGCCCAGCACCCGTGTTCTCAACACCAATGCCAAACACCTATTAAGGTGTAATGATATATATTCTTCATAAATGATGACATCTATCCCAGATTGGCCTGCATTGGTGGTACATTGTCCAACTATTTACCTCACCAAGCTAAAACATTTAGGAGAATGACTGATCAGCCCAATTCAAAATTCTTGGCCCTACCGTACAGGTGGGATCCATGGGCAGGATGCGATTTATAGGGGGGCTACTAGTAGAATATGGGGAGCTATAATTTCAGAATGGATTTTGTTGCAATTATCATCGGGGAAATGAAGTCATTATCAATAGGACCTCTACTAGTACAATAGATATGGATGAAGAAAGAGTGTACCCATCAATTCATGATTTATTCTGGGAAAGCTCCATTCAGTAGAGCTACCTAACAGCTAGCAATTAAGCCTCAGTCTCAATCATGGTTGAGAGCTTTTGGTTGTGTTCTCAGCACCCTTGCTTTTTTTTTTTTTTTTTTTCCTGTCTTAATCTTCATTTTGACAAATCTCAAGTTCTCAATCTAATCAATAAAATGGAACAGGACTTATTAATCGTTCATTTAGTGAAGCTCTAAACAAGTATTGTTGCAAATTAAATGGTATTAATTTGTCCAAATTCTGAATTTCATTAGTCTAAGTCGAATTGACCATGGATCAACTCTAATCCAATCCAATTTGACCTCAGTCCAACAAGTATTTATATATACAAAACAAATATATAAGATTATATGCATCAATATTAGTAAGGTTTACTTGAAATGTTGCATTTTTTACCAAAACTTGTAAGTTCAGGTCTCATTGGAATTACTTATTTTCAATGGTTTTATTCATATTCATAAATAAATAAATAAATAAATAAATAAATAAATAAATATATATATATATATATATATATATATATATATAAAGAAAATCGTTATCCAACATTGGTCCCAGCTATATGGGATCTTGAAAACAACACCGCTGGATATGGTCCTAAGACTCAGTTTGGAAAGAGTATAAATGCAAATATGTACAGTGCAAATACATATAAAATAATACAAAATATAAGGTTTTGCACTCTACATATTTGCATTTGTACTCCTTTCAAACTGAGCCTAACCTTTCAATATCAAATTCATATATTATTCATTTTGTTAATAATATATAATAATCTGGTTATTTTTTTAAATTTGAAATATATATATATATATATATATATATATATATATATAGAGAGAGAGAGAGAGAGAGAGAGAGAGAGAGAGAGAGTCTACGTCACAGTGCCACTCCTTGCTCCAAACCTCATTCCTAGTTTTCTATTTTTTTTAATTTTTTATTCTTTTCATTCCACATAATTACCCATTAAACCAATAAGGAAATAACATTGGCTTAACTATTTCTAACAACCATAAAGAAAAAGAGATTTGCTTTTCTAATGTTTAGCCAAGTGGCACCACTTTCTCTTAAATTGTCTCTAATACCTATTTATCTCCTAAATTATCTCTAAATCCTGTTTATCTCTTAAAATATCTCTAATTTAGTAGATAGATTCTCTCGTAAACTATCTCTAATTCCTATTTATCCTCTCCCCCAATTTTTATAATATATTGAAAACTCAAAATTAATTATAATATATTTAATAATATTCATATTATTAATAAATCTATATTTTTACAAAATTAATCAAAAAATTATGTAGTAAGAATATAAATTATAATTCTTAAAATTATTCAATTTAAATGCTATTCAAATAATAAAAATTTAAGACTAAAAAAATATAACATTATTTAAATATTTCAATAACTAAATATCTTAAATAACAAAACATTAAAATAGATAAATAATTATATAATAAAATATTTAATATTATGTAATAACTTTAAAATAAATAACATGAAAAAAGTGAAATATTTTAAATATTTTATAAATTATTTAAATATTTAAATAACGAAATATTTAACATGACTAAATTTTAAATAGTTAAAATAACAAAATTATTCAATAAATTTAAAAAAATTCTTAAAAGTAAAAAAATAATTATAATATATTTCATAATATTCATATTAATTATAATTTGATATTTTACAAAATTAATAATGAATTATGTAATAATAATACAAATTATAATTTTCTGGATTATTAAATTCAATAAATATTTAATATTTTAAAATTTTAAATAGAAACATTATTTAAATAAATAAATAATGTTGTAAATAAATAATTTCAATTATATCAATTAATAATTATAGAACATAACTTTCAAAAATTAATATTTATTATTAATAATGTTACAATAATAGTGTATATTCATCATATATTTATATATACTAAAATTAATATTAATTGTATTCTAAGTAATTATTTTTTGTATTTTTGATAAATTATATTTTCAATAATTATTTATAAATCTATTTTTGTTTTGTTATTTAATAGAAAGTTGTCAATAATTATTGGAGACTAAACAGCTATTATTTATCTTTTGAAATTTAATTTATTGTATTTTTCTAATAAATTTATTTTTATTAATTATCAATTTTTATAATTTATTGATTAACATTTACTAGAGATTAAACTATTATTTGAGATACACTATTTAATAACTAATTTAATATTTTTTAGTATTTATTATATTTTTATTAGATATCTATTGTATTTTCATTATAAATTTATTTTCAATAGTTATTGGAGATTAAACTATTGTTATTTATTAGAGATTATACTATTAATTTAGCTAAATTAGGATCACTCAATGATTGGTTTAGTTCGGTTGCAGGCTCTATTTTGCCAATCAAATCGACTTAGTTAGGCTAGGAGTTTATCACCTGAAATTGACTAACCATTAGCTAAAACCCACCAACTAGGATTGTATCGGTTCAGGTCTATTTTCGATTGGGTTTGTTCGTTCAAAAGATTTAAACTTTAAAATTAAATTTAAATTTAATAAATTAAAAAATAAATTTATGAAATAAAATATTTTAGACTAAGAAATATGA
Organism: Nelumbo lutea; assembly: GCF_056320005.1. NCBI lineage: Eukaryota > Viridiplantae > Streptophyta > Magnoliopsida > Proteales > Nelumbonaceae > Nelumbo > Nelumbo lutea. The sequence goes on from NC_142684.1 coordinate 212,533,544, forward strand.
GAATTTTCCACTTTCTCATGTTAAAAAATTATATTTAAAATATAAAATATTAATATATCTATGGTCGGGTCGGTTCAGTTTTGGTCGGTCTACAAATGGCCGAACCAAAATTGACCTAACTTGGTTGGGTTAGAAAATTGCTAAACCAAAGTCGGTTGAAAATACCAGAAAATCGACCAACTTGGGTTGAGTTCAGTCGAATTGGTTATTAAAAAGTTAAAATATAAAACAATTATATACTTTTATCTATTTCTATTGTTTATCATTTACTTAACAAAGCACGTGCATCGCACAAGTCCCCCGCTAGTATAAAATAAAACACTACATGCCATGTTAGTATGTCTCTCCTTTGAGGAAAGGTATTTATCTATTTTCTCCTTTTTTATATTTTCTTATTTTATTTTACTTTAAAAATATAAAAAAAATAATATTTGTCAATTTTGATTGGATAAATTATATCATGTTATCAATAAAACTGTAAACTATTATCAAGATTTAAGAGGCACATAATTAGGAGAGAGAGATTATATTATTAAATATAGAAAGAGAGAGAGAGAGGTTTGGGTTTTCCAAAGCTTCTCATCTCAATGCATGGTATTAGACATTTTTTTTGTAATATACATCTAAGAAAGACTTTCAAGAGAGAGAGAAATGGGGGAGGGAATAATAATACAACATAATATAATAAAATACTATTTTAAAATATTAACCTAAGTATATTGAGGCTAAAAATAAATGTATTATTTAAAAAATAATAACTTCCACTTACAAATGATAACTATTAATAATTAATAAATCAAATAACCTTAATAGGTTGAGATTAAACAATAAAACATAAAACAACACCAAATAAAAGTATCATTCAAAAAATTATTAATTTAAAGATTAGTGAAAATTAAAACACATTTATCTTATAATAGTTAATAAAAACTAAGAAACATTAATAAAAATATTTCAATTCCACTTAAAAATAAAACCTAATAAACACTAATAAAAAGTTTTCAACTCCATTTAATTATCCATAATAAACGTGGGTTTGATAGATTGCACATAGAACCGGTCTTCTAATGTTGTATCATGTTTTGTTATTTTTTATTTCATTAAATAACTTTGTATTAATGCATTTTAAATTAATTAATAATATTATTAAAATTAGTGATTTTTATGAGTTGGGACCTTTATTGTGCATAGTGCACATACTACATAAGAGACTTGTATAAAACAAAGGATCTGTTAACAATGATATAAAAATAAAAATCAATGAAAATTTAAAATAAATTTAAATTCCATTTAAAAAATTTGGGTTGGACTTGGACCAGCTTAGCATGAGAGTAGGTCAATATATTTAACATGTACAATATTGTGTAGATACAAAGCAAGGGATTAGGGGGCAACTTGAGCAACCCCAACCTGAGCTTGAACTGACCCAACCTGCATTTTTGCATGGATTGGGCTTCTATTTCCAGTCCTCGGGTTGGGCTTGGGCCAAAAATCCTGGGCTTTTCTATTTTTGATGTTGGGCTTGGCACTAGCCTCTAGGTAGCTCTAGCTCGACTTAAACACAACTTGACCTTATACTAATCCGAGCCTAGCCCAACTATACATAAGCAACTTTTTAGTGACTTTGTCCAACTTAAACCTAACATGTTTATTAATAAAACAACAAAAATTTAGTTTCAAAAATAAATCTTATAATTTGATATTTATTTAAATTTCATTAAAAAGATGATACTAAAAATTTGTTGACAAAATAAAAAAAAAAAACAAAATTATTAGTTTTGAACTTAATTATTACTAACTTAAAATCTCGTAATCCATTAGGAATGTCACAATTCTCCTTCTTGGGGTGCAAGTTTGATGGGCTGTGTCAGGTTGAGGGTCAACCCAAGCCCAACCTAAGTTTCAAATCTCAAATTTAGGCTTAGCCCAACTCAAGGTTATGTTCGAGTTTACAAACCCGATCCCAGCCTAAGCTTAATCCAACATCTCAAGTTGCTCTTGGGCTGGATGTGTTTAACTTTGTAGCCCAATTTCCAGGTAGAATAGATTAGTGATATATAGATATGCATATCATAAAATGTTGGACGAGCTCAAACTAAATCGGGGTGATCTTAGGCTACTCGATACTCGATACTTTAATCCAAGACCAACTTAAATTTAGATTAGGCCTGAGATTTTAGCATAAACTGAGCTTAAATTTTGAAAACTCAAACCCAATCTATACAAAAATTTCGACTGAGCAGGATTGGACTTAAATCAGCCCATCCAAATTGCACCCCTAATTCCTTTTGTCTCAAATTCTTTTAATATAACTTGTACATCACACGGATCCCCATTAGTTTAACATATAAAATTTTATTAAGTCTACATATTAATGGATTGGTTTTGGTTAATTTGAAGTGGATTTCAAGTTTTCAGCAGAGTAACCCGATTAATTAGCCATTTCTCTCTCTCTCTTTCCGTGAAAACGACCATAAAGATATAAAAAATAGGGACGATTATTACTGTAAAAGAAGAAACAAAATTTGAATGCTTCGAATCACTACAAAGGAAAATGCATCGGAACCACAAAACAGAAGCATCAGAAAACACACGACACACGAGACATTGCCGTCCCTCTTCATAAAATGACAAACCCCTCCTCTTCCGACGTCTCTTGGGCCAGGCCCATTTATTACTGAGCTCTTTATGGTGCCAATGAACGGCAGAGACAGGTCACATCCCACATAAGCACCTAATTCAGCCGATTGCAACCGTTGAATTGGTGGGCTACCACTAATTTGACTTGATCTGACCGTTAGCATAAGTTCTTAGCTGTCTAATTTCAGTTCGGACCTTATCCTACCCTTATAAATCACATCCAGCCCGTAAATTTGACATCAACTCACGGTCTGGATGCATTTTTCCCTATATTTTATATTTTGGACTATAAAATTCTGATCTGGGCTGATTAATCATTCTCCCCCAAAAAAATTAATACCCGTTCTTTTTAATTTAACTTGTTTATGAATTCGGTCAATCAGTGAAGTCAACATGTAATCATGACCAAAGTACAGCAGGGGAAATCAGGACCTGATATTTAGCAGGTCCCACATGAATCGATGTTGATGCAATTCATATGGGTTCTTGCAGCAATAATTCACAGGAGCCAGGAGGTGTAAATTAATGTGGGCCGTATGCACTTTTGCGAGCCGTGCCGTGCCAACATGCAGGTCTCGGTTGGTCATGTTTACTTAGTTCGAATCCTTCGAGTAGGCGTGTTCCTTCGGATGGTTCGTTTCCATTTGATTTAGAAATAAAATTTAACCAGCATTTTGGTTAGGTCAGTTTTATGAATCAAATTGAACTGATTTTAAATTGGTTCAATTCGGTTTTCATTCGATTAATTTCGTTAGTCAAAATATAAATATATTTTATATTTATATTAGTAATTATTAGTAATTATAAATATATCAATATTTATAATTAAAATATAAATATATGTATTTATTTTGATTAGTTTGATTTTTTGTTCAGTTCTATTTTTGGTTTGATAGCCAAATTTGAACACTCTTAGCCTCAAGAAGGAAGTTTGATATGGATCACTGGTTTGGGTCAGGCCGGGTTATTGGCTTAATCCTATTTGCTAAGTATTTTCATCAAGGTTCTAATATAAATATCAATATATACACCTAGTACGGCGTATCAGTTTATATCAGTGCTCTTTTTGTGTTATTTATTTTTTTAAAACCGGTTCAGAGGGGTCGGTTTAAGTCCCAGCTACCCTATGAATCATGACCTGACCTGATACACCCCCTATAGGGGCATATCGGGAAGGCCGACACGAGCCAATTCGTAATGATATTTTGAACCTTGATTTTCAATTTTTTGTTAAGTAAAAAATGACATATTTTTAAAATAATAAAAAATCAACAAAATACAAAATAAACAACAAACTGAAGAGAAATTTCCAAAAAAAAAATTATTTGTAATGTGTACAATTGATCATATATGAAGTGATAAAATTAAATTGAAAAGTTACAAAGGAATTGGAATAAAATTGAAAATAAAAATTTATAATGGGATTAAAAAATCACAAATAACATTTAAATAAATTTGAAAAACAAAAATACAATAATTTTAAAATACTGTACAATTATTAAATTTTTGAAAAAATGTTGTCTTCAATATTTTCTTTAACTTCAAGTTCCACCTCCTCCATCTCTTAAAATTTTTTCAACCTATCATTGACCCAAATGGTTGAATTGTTCAAACTGTCACCCAGTCATATTTTCGGTTCGGATTTTTCTAAGTCATTTCTTCACTAAAAATCATTGACTTAGTCAAAGGCCTATCAATCTAAGTAGTTGAACCATCAAACTAGAAGACCTGGTTAGTGGGTGATAGGCCATACTTCCAAGTCCCAATACCATTTTTTTTTTTTACAATTTTTTGGCTTGAAAAAAATTTAAATTGTGGATGTATCTCAATTCCCAAATTTTTGACTCCAAGCCCCAACCCTATTTTCTATTTCTCAATACCTTACCCCTATTTCTCTAGTTTTCCATTTTTTTAAGGACTTGGGGTTTAAGTCCTTGAGCTTGTAAGCAAGTTTCAAAGTTTTAGAAACGCCAAGTGTATCAGAAAGGCAGTTTTAAGAGACATATCAAGATATGCCTTGGATACGCTTGGAAACACTATAAATACTTTAATAAATCACAAAAATGCATCATTAAAAATCCCATGCTTAACTATAATTTATAAATTATAATTCTTAAGTTTTAATGTTTTATGGAATGGAAAAACCCAACTCTCCTATCCAACCATAAAACATGCATTGGCACAACTTTTAAGTGAAAATATGATTAATAATTATTTATTATTTATTTTCAAAAATTATAAAAAATAAATAAGCATTATATAATATATTCAAAAAATAGTTATTAAACAAGAAATTTTAATTGCTCTGTGGATATGATATATGATCCATAGAATTATAATATATAATTAATTAATTAATTATTTTTAATTCCAAAAATAAAAATAAAAAAAAAATTATTAAATAAGAATTTCAATTGGTCTGTGGATATGATAAATCATCCATAGAATTATAATATATTCAATTATTGTGATCAAATGATAAAATATAATTAATTATTATTTATTTTTAATTCTAAAAATATAAAAAATCAAAAAATATTAAAGAAGAAATTTCAATTGCTCCATGGATAAGATAGATAAATCCATAGATCTAAAACATATTTAGTCTTTATAGGTAGAGAAAAAATTACATTTTTTATTTTTTGTTAATTTATATTTTCCCCAAATATTTTCGTGAAATTTTCATAAATCTACTGATAAAACAAAAAAAAAATTGTGATTTTGAATGTAAGAAATGTAGATCAACATAAATTTAAAATTCAAGAAAAAAAAAAAGAAATCACAAGATATTATAAAAAATTAAAAAAGAATACCTATTTTTTCCATATTTCTTCAAATTTTGAAAAAACTTCAAAAAAAAAAAAAACAATTCGCACTTGTTTCTTGCAAATTTTTGCAAATGTAGCACTCTAGGAATGAGGTTTGGAGCTTTAGAGTCATTTAAGGGTGAAAGAATGTTTATTTCAAGAAAAAGAAGCTTGTTTTTCCCCTTTATTTTTTTTTTTTCAGTTTTTTGTTGTATCTCTTTCGTCGATACGCCCCGACATGCCCCCAATAAGCCTCCATACGGTCCAATACAGGTTTGATATACATGAAAAAAGACAAGATGCCCGATTTCCATGCGTATCCTGTATCTATTTTTCAAAGATATAATATGGGGTGTATCGTATCAAAATTTTAAACATTGCTTAGAAGTAGAGAAAGATGCACTTAGAGGCAAAGTAGATGATGATCACTCATCACTGTTGAACCTCAACACTGGAGATTGGAAAAGAGGCATTTTGCCAACAACTCTAGACTCCAATGGTGAATCTCAATCACCAGCCTCTATATACTAAAAATATCATTTTTTTTTTTAATTTATGATCGATTTGTTCCTTTTTTTGTGTTTGTTGTTCCAATTGATTTATACAATTTTTTGGATATATACACATAAATACACAAAGGAATACATGAAGATACATGTATACATGTAGGGGTGTAAATGGGCGGATTCGGATTTGATTCCAATTAGATATATTGTTATTTGAATTCGATTCAATATTCGACGAAGCTTTAAAATGATGAATTGAATTCGAATTTGTCTTAACCGCCGAATATCAGAATTCAACAAATTATGTGTAGTCTAGGGTTTGGGATTCAAACTAGAATAAAATTTACCTGTATGTCACCAATATTCAATAGATTCTTCAGTTAATAAACCAGTATTTCACATCGTGGCATCATCAGCTCATCAAGGATGAAAGGCAAGGCAAGGTTGGGATCAACAAGGAGATGAAAGCCACAACAGATGCAGCATCTAGAAAGTATTAATGCAAATCACGGAGATTGCAGTCGTAAACTCCCTCTTTTCCATTAGAGATAGCAGTTACAGCTTAAGTTAAGAGAGCAAAAATTTCATGGAAGCTGATGAAATAACAGCGGGCCAGTGGTATAAAGCTCATTGGTAAAGCTAAAGAAGGTGAAACCCCTAAATTTAAAGAGAATAAGATCCGAAATATAAACTGAAGGGAACAAGGAAGAAGAGGAATCTTCGAGAGGGAGGAGGGATCATTAACCGATGGAAGAAAAGAAGGGATAGAAGTCCACTTTTCTCCAAAAGGTAAAGGGGCCAACATTAGGAATGGTTGTCATCACAAATTAGCATAAAAAATAAAAAAAGCTGACAATTGACAACTTTTTTGTAATATGATATATTTATATAATTTTATTTATTATACATATATAATTGGTCGGATATTTAATAAATGGAATCAATTAATATCTGAATTCCATTCGATTATATTCAATCTTGAACTTGAATTTGAATGGGTTGACCCATTCGACCTAGATGGTTGAACTGTTGACCTATGAACCAAAAGCAAAAGTAGTTCAGATTCTAAGTCAGTTTCAGAAACATTATCTCCTTGAGCTTGATTTACTTCATCTGCATCCAATGAACAATTAGTTGAAGTGTCATGTCTTCCTTGATCTTGCAACATATCTTTTGCATCGAACCAATCCTTTAAACATATGAACACATCTCCAAGCTTTTGTCATTCATTCAACTAAAGGGGTTAGTACCAGTATTAAAATAATACTTCATGAAATTGTAGACACTAGTGGGGTTAGTATATCACGTGGGATGGTGGATACCAAGCTGAAATATTAAAATTGTGTAATTTCTCAAGGCAAGGAAATATATTAAATTAGCTTGTAAACAAAAATAAAGTTGTAAATAAACTTGTTTATGAAGTAGCAACTGATTGTTGCCTTTTATTTATTAGTGACTAAATTTTATCTATTCCACTACTAGAACTAGTGATTTCAGTAGTGGAACTTGTACAAGTTCTTCTATATCCTAATGTTTATGATTCATGTATATTATATATTTAAAATAATGAGTTTTGAACTCAATTTTCTCATTCTAATATCAATTCTTATATTTTCATAATAAGGTTTAAGTAAAACATGTAGACCATCTCTTTTAATTCTAGGATCTAATATTATAGATAAGCAATATAAAGGAGAAATATTTTTTCCAATATCTTTTAAATTTAATTTCCATTGCATCAACAATATTCACTAAGCGTATACATTTGATTAACTAAAATACAAAATATTGGGTAATAAGCACCCAAAAATAAATTAGTTGTATCATAAAAAATGTAAAAAAATCTTTTATACAAATTACAACTTTCAAATCATCATCAATTATAAAATCATGGGGTGTTTTCTCATTAAGAAAATTAGTAAGAATATCTTGATATGAAATACAATTATCTAACATAGTATATGTAGAATTTAGCTATGTTGAACATCTAATACAATTTTAGGGGGTATTTATGTTATAAATATTTAAATTCTTGTTTTCTTCTTCCAAAAGTTTTAGTATACATAATACAATTTTTAATTTTAGAAATATGAAGTGAAATAATATGTAAAGCTTTGCCCAAATATCAAATGTAAGTAAAATTTTATAATTAAGACTTGAAAAAGTAGAAATTAAATTTTGTTTATTTGAATAAAAAATTTTTAAAGCATATGCTCTAACAGTATTTCTAGAAAGGGGAAATCTCTTAAACTATCCATAAAGTTTAGGAAATAGACTTACTATACCCCTACTGTTTAGACATTTCCTTAAAGTACCCTTAACTTTCCTACAAATTGACATTGTTGTTAAATTGTGATGGAAAAGACGAAATGTCAAATCTACCGTTGGGCTAAATTAGAGGAAAAATAATGAAATCCTTCGGAACCTCCCTTACATCATCAGATCCTAAACAAATGGCATAGTTGTTTTCAATCGTCGCCACCGTTCCAGTCACCATTTGATATCCCTGCTCAACTCTAAACCTCGACGATGTTGAGAAGTTGTTTAAATCGGTTTCAACTGTTGGGTTGTTAAGATCTTCATTGAACCTTCACATGGTTGCATTGCATTGATTCGGTTGTCAAGTTGGGTATGTGGGTAATGAAGTTTAAGTTGATAGAGATTGCAATCATTAGGGAGCCGTAAAATACACATTTTATGAGCATTTCTGTGTTGGTGAAAACGCGGAAGAGGTCAGTCGGACACTTGAGTTCAGAGGCTCTGGAATGATGGGCTGAAGGGAATTTAATTTGGATTATAGTTTGGAGGACACCACTGAAATTGATTCATGTGAACAGAATTTGGAGGAGTTTCTCAAGACCGTCGGTTCTACCAAGTTGCTCCCACCTTCTTTTGTAAGCTTTTTATTTGCTCTGTTTTCTTAAGAAGAGGATTTCTTTCATTTATTCAAGGCTTATCCTTTGATGCTCTGGTGTAACACGCATGAGTCTTCTTATGCTTCTGGGGGAAGCAAAAAGTAAAGAAGAAGCTATCTAGGTTTCGCTGGACAAATAGGCTCCTCTCACCAACTTAAAACCAATTGGAATTCCCATTTTCTCTACAACTGTTGCTTGAACCATCCTCTGTTTTGAGTTCTTTCAAGTATGCTTGAATTGTACCCAACATGATTGGAATGCCATCTTTGTTGAAGCTGATTGCGGTACAATAACTAAGATAAATTGCAGAACACATCTTTGTTGATGTGTACTTTGCATCGACAAGCAATGGAAGATTGGTTTCAAGGCATTTTTGGCACAGCTTCATCAGTCTGTGGTGGGTTTTAGTTGGAGATCATTTTCCTCTTCTGCAGTCAAAGGGTCCGGTCTTTTGAGAGTGTGATAGAAATCGATGGAATTGGTAAGAATTGGCAATGTATCACGCTTCCATGGAAGATGGGAAGTGGGGTCTTTGTATTTCCATCTCAGTAAATCACTTATGTGCTGCCCAAGCAGTGAAATTGGAGAACCATTCCTGCTCCGCTACATTGTCTTTCTCTGAAAAAAAAAAAAAAAAACAAATAGTGCAAATAATAATAGATTAAATAAAAATCAGCACCAATGACAATGAGATACAAGACAGAGAACGATTTTAAGAGATACGGCATTGTAGAGGTAGGTACACATATAGGAACGTAGAGATCGCCAGGGAAGATGCAGGTGGAGCGGTTAGAGGACTTGGAAATAATTCAATTAGTTATTTTATGTTGATCTTTTACAAAGGTATTTATAACTTTACCAAGATGCCCCCTAAAATAACTATTATATAGCTATTCGAAGGGTATTTAAGTTATTTTTCTCTAAAATAAACATACATAAATACCACACAAAATTAGTTGTTTAAAGCTATTAAAGATATTTCTAAAAAATAAAAAATAAAAACTCTCCAAAAAGTGAAAAATAGCCAAACAAGGTCTATATTATTTGGACATATTGGTACGTGCCAGCTTCCTGCTGAGTTGTATTAGGCCATTGAGGACAACGGCTAGGCCGCGGGCCGTATTAGCATGGCTCATGCCATGTTGTACCAGCCCGCATGCCTCAAAACCCAAACCTAGCACCAGACCAAGGAATGGCACGGCCCGTATCGTTCTTGGCCATGCCGGCCCGCGAGCGACCCAACCCACTTAATTTACAACCCTATACTCACCAGTCACCATCATCCTAGTTAATCCTAATTTTATTATGTTGTTGATTGGGTTGAAAAATCAGACAAAAGCAAATGAAAAAAAGTCAGATAAAAGAAATGCAAAATTTGTTAGTTCAAATTTCCAATTTTTAAATCAACAAATGAGAGCAAGAGCATTTGGTCACATTGATCTGGATCTTCTGCCAATATCTACCCACAATACATCACCCGTGATTTGAGAATATCTCTCCCTATATAATACTATAGAGAGGATAAGATATTCTCTATATATAACTGTAATAAATATGGGCAGGGTTATTGTACACAGGAGATCCGGGCTCGGTCACATTAATGTCTCGGACAGTCAGACGTATATTTTGTTATTGGGTCGTACATTTCGATAATGCCATTTTAATATTTCAACGAAATGAACGGACTTGTAATGTTGTCCTCAGACTCCGTTTGTTGTTTGCCGTGCCAATTTTTTATGAATGTATCAACCGAGTGCAAATGGGCTTCGTATGATTCTGTTTTACTTTTTTTTTTTTTTTTCGGTATTTTGACTTTGTTTTGTTTGTTTGCGAGAAAAGTAAAATGATGTGGTCCTGATTTTATGCCCAAGAGAACCAGAGGCAGAAAGAAAGCTATTTATTCATGAGTGGAGCAGGAAGCAAAATGACAAGCCCCCTCCAATTTTGTATTTATTTTTTTCGATGCAAAATTCATACTATTAATAAGTGTAAAATCTTATATTTTTGTATTATTTTATATGTATTTATTTTTTCGAGCCTTGTTAATTGGAAATGAACCCATTTTCATTCTCTCTTTCTTTTTTTTGTATTTTTTTATTTTTTGGATGGTAACTGGTGAGTCCAATGCTGTAAGGCTAAAACAATATGATTTCATTGCACGTGGTGTCCAAAAATTCTATATATGGTTAGAAGATGTCCAATCATGCTGAATTAAGATGTGAAGGCCCATCACCCATCTGGTGGTGATGAATTAGGGCATCAGACAGAGAGAGAATGGCAAATTGTGATCCGGCTAGGACAGTGGCAACTTGTGTTTTCTAACCTTCTGGCCCCTATTTCTACAACCATTCACTTGCATTCAGTCACTCCTAATTACTAATGCAATAGCTTATCGATCTTTTCTACATGCTTAAATCATCTTGGTCATGGTTTACTTACATTTTTCAAAAAAAAAAAAAAAAAACCACTTTAATTTTTCATGAATTCAATTATATACACTTAAATTTCACAAATGCTATCTGGTCATCCTAAATTATGTTAAATTTCAAAAGATGGCAATGTATCAATGTGTATCGTACGATACGTATCGGTTTTATGTTCAAACATTCTAATCCCACCTACCTTATGAAATGCCCCATAAGCAAAAAATAAACTATATATTTTTTTTTAATAAAAAAATAAACTATATTAAAATATCCTTTCTTTTCTAGATGCATTTTGTATGGACTATGGATGTGTACTCCTTTTGATTGCCCAACAACCTTGATAACTTTACAGCCATTCTTAATTATATATCTTTTTTTTCCCTTTCAGAAAGATTTGTGGATGTGTTGCTTCTAACTGCTGAATCTGTTTTAATAATCATGGCCTATAATTGATATATTATAAAGCGAGTTTGGGCAGTTTCAAGTCTAGACTAGCCCTCTAAAGAACTGCCCTTTTGATTCCATAAGTGTTACATACTTTCCTCAGTGTCAAAGTCCAGCTATTAAACCTAGTAATTTTATTCCTAGGTTTAATTCTAAATACTTAATTAGTGGCAACTCCCCCTTTGATGTTCTTCTTACCTCTCTGGATGTTCAAGTTAGAGTAGTTATTAGCAGCGTATACAGTAATAGATATGTTAAGTTTGTTTTCAACCTAAATTAAGTGGGTTTTCTAACAAGTGTGTACAGTAATTATGAGGTTTTTTATAATTATATAATCAATCGGGTCAAGTTAATTAAGCCCCAGTTTTAGATGCTTAGGTTAGGCCTACATGATGCCATCCAGCTAGCACAATGAATTAATGCTGTTTTGGTGTGCTTGTTGAGATATTCTGTACATTTCAATATATACATGGTTAAAGAATTCCAAGAATTAGCACATTAGAAATTAATTAATTAGATGATTATGAAAAGAGAGAGGCAGGGTGGGAAATTTGCAAAAAGTATGAAGGGTATTGTTGGCACTGAAAAGTTTGTGAGAACTCTTCTGGCCTCTTCCCATATATCGCTCATATAACCAGCAAAAGAAACAATGAGTAAAACTAAAATAGGGAAAAAAGGGGGGGAGGTCATTTGCTCATAGTGGAGTTTCTACTTTCTATATATGAGTGCGTGAGATATTCAATATCTCGTGAGATTTATTCACAAAAGGTCGGTATTTGAGCACTTCATCATTCCTGTAAGGCTGTAATTTCAATTTTCAATGTTGAGAGAGTAGAAAAGGAATGAGATAAAGAAGAGGTAAACACAAACAAACAAACAAACACAAATAATGCCATATCTATTTCTGCAAAGAAAGAGCAACGAAAGGTACTGCAACATTTCTTGACATAGGGAAACCTTTAGAGAAGAGAAGAGGGAAGAGGCATTTTCGTAATTCCAGCTTGGCTACAAGGGCATTTTTGGGTGTCTACTTTTCTGTCAAGCTAAGGTAGCTTCCTCGTCAATTATTCTGAGCATGTGGTGCACTGCACCCGCTATGTCGTCTACCGAAGTCAGGTGGCATCCTTCCTCCACCTGCAATGAGAATGTTGAATCAGAAGTCTAGGCAAAGACCAAAAGCCTTTAAATACACCAAAAGATACCAAAACCAAGAGAATACAAATTTAGAATGTAGTTGCAAAAGTGGGGAAACATCTCCTTTTAATATTCCAATACCTCATTTTTCTAGTAGGATTGGGACTAGTAAACTACCCCAAATAAACTGACAAAAATACCTTCACAAGTAAAAACAATGCAATTACGTGGGTTACCTCTATCTCTATATAAGATGCATGACTGAATATTGCATTAATTACATACAATAATAAGGATGATATACATATATTCAGTCATTTAGTACTCTCTCTCTCTCTCATTCCTGTTTTATATATATATATTTTTTATTCCGGGTTCAAGTTTAGGATTCGATTGGTCGCCTGAATTTGGAGTGGGAATTGAGCCTTTCATTATAGACAGAAGAAAATGCAGGTTGCAAAGCCAGAGATTAATAATATATACATACCTTGGCACTGAAGGAGTAAAGCACCAAAGAGTCTAAGGTGGTGACATTTAGGTGGAGGATGGAGAGGTGAAGCGTCTGGAAACCGACAACCATCTTGAACAGCTGCCTGGGTCTCCACCGCGTAAGGACTCGGAGGTTTGCGTGGGTCTCAACCAAAGTGACCTCGATATCGGCAATAGCCACTCTGTTGTCTTGTGGATACTCTCTGGGCGCTTGGCACCATGAGTACTGAGGGTAAGTGAAGAACTGCACGAAAGGAGGATCGATAAAGTTATTGGAGTAGTTGTTACTGCTGCTCCTGTTGTTATCAAGGGGTCCTCTTTGTTGCAGTAGTTGTCGCTTTTGGACCTCAAGGAATTGAAGGAGTTGCTCAAGTTCCTTCACAAATTCTATGGCACCACCCACTATGGAAGCTTGGTCGCCCTACAAAAAACAAAATTGCAAGCTAAGAGATTCCTTCCTTCTTTAATATTTAACATGGGTCCTTATCAGGGTTAATTAATAACGGCGCTCGCTGTATAATTAATTATTAAGACCCTTTTTTTTTTTTAATTTGTTCCATCATTTGTGGGTTTTGTTTCAATAACTAAAGACTGTACTTATATATCATTTGGCCGGTGCCCACTTCTACTAGCTAGAGTAATAAAATACACCAAAAATTTAACCAAACGAAGTGATACAGTAAAAGAAATAAAAATGATAATGCTCAAAATTAATCATTCTCTAATAATAGACTGTGCTATATAAGTAAAGATCATTAAACTGGGTCTAACATGATTGGATGGTACATTCTATAAACCAACATAAAGCATGTGGTTATGTTGGGAACTCTTGAAAATCAGAACACAAATTACGAAGTAATAGATACACGTTTCACCCTGTTAAGCAACAAAAAAGAAAAAGAAAAAGGCCCAAACTTCCAGGGTGAGATTCCAAAGCTTCATTTGGTTCTGAATTCTGATTTTCCAAAGCTTTCTTCTCACCAAAACTTCAGAACTATAGCTCCACTTATATTACATTCAGTGGGATATAAAAGAAAAATTCTTACACATGTCATGTATGCATAAATATTTTACATATATAAATATTTTTTTATTAATTTAATTGCATAAGTATATGGAAATTGAAAAGGGTGTATCAGTTTTAAGTAGGTATTATTTGTCTCTAAGGTCGAAACCTTCTGTTTTCAATTTTCTGTAGAGAGACTAGTACTCCAAGATGAAAAATTGAAGAAATTAAGAGAAAAGAGAAAGGATATCTATATACCTTAATTCTTAAAGAAAAACTGGAAGAAAAGAATGGAAATAGAAGATGCATGGAATGGTTTCAACTGCAACAGATTATGAAAGAATGAGGGGAAAGGAGTATGGAGACCCTACCCTTTGTATGTAAGACTCAGGCATCAACGAACGTAGAACAGCGAGATGCTCATTCATCTGTTTCCGACGGTTTCGTTCCACAGCAATGTGTGTCATCCTCTGTGTCTCCGCTTCTTCCTTGTTCTTGCAAACCCTCGGCTTTCTCCTTCTCTTCCTTCGGCCTTGTGTGGTTGTCGCTGAATTCGATCTTCTATCAGTGGCAACCGAGGCGAAAGGGTTCCGACGCATCATTGGAGAGGACCCCTCGAAGGTCGGATGGAGTTCTTGTGGTCGAAACCCATCGAAATGCAGGTTACTTCCGACCCCATCAGAGACGATTTTGTTCTTGGGTAAGAAACCAGAAGTTATGGTGTCATAGTTGAAGTTGGAGAGATCATTGGAAGAAAGCGCCTCTAATGCCATTGATGACTTCAGATGAGAAAACTTGATCACTACACCAGTGATCAAACTTCACCTAGCTCGACTAATAAACTTCTTACAAATGAATAAAGACACTGCAAACCTTGAGTATCAAAACCAGGCTTTTCATATCCCCAAACTCACTATAGTTCATGAGAGAGAGAGAGAGAGAGAGAGAGAGGTGGGGATGTGAGAACTCAGAAATGGAGAAGTAAGACTGTTAGGGTAGGAAGGAAATAGAGGGTGCACGTGAGAGAGCCAGTAAAAGGAGTAGTGCTTTTCTGCTTCAAAAAGTGAGGGAAAAAGAAGAGGCTCCCATCATCCTTTTGGTTTCCCAATTTCATAGATCTTGTCAACACTGTTGACAGTCTCTGAACTTAAAGGTGGGGACCCAAATCTATATAGAAATATGCATAAAAACAACAAAACAAGCTGGTAAAAGCTACTCTCCACAATTAAATAATTTCTTGGGCATGCAAGAAGTCACTGTCTCACGTACACAAAATATAATTTAAAAACAAAAAGAAAAATATTTCGTTTATCCCCAATTCGCCATAGTTGAGTTGTGTACCGGAAAAGCATCACTCATCAGCAAGGGACCGTTTGGCAACCGATGAAGTGGCTGAACTGAATGACTTATACACATATTGTTGATTGCTTGTATTGTCACCAAAAATGGGATTATTTAATTCAACAAAAAGACAATAACCACCTCCGGTATTATATATATAGATACGCAAAAGACATACTAATATATATATGTATATAATAAACGAATCTAAAGTAAATGCTTGAATAGATGACTTTTTCTAGGCAGTTGATGAAAGATTATTTTACTACTCATTTTTAATCCTAAATATAATAGTAGTAATTAAAGCAGCTTAGCATAGCTAATCGTGTACTGCCCCGTGGTCTACAGATAGTTTGGCAGAGATTCCAAATTAAAAAACATAGTTTATACTGATTGTCGTATGAGCCAGCACAAATAATTAAAACCTACAAGAGATTGAGACTCCGAGGAGAAAGTACCATTATGGTCAGCACTGATCATACCAATCAAAACAGAGAGAGAGAGAGAGAGGCTCAAGCTCAACCCGAAAAGAAATGGGTTCAGATCGGAATCCTACCATCTTTTACGGAAGCAATACAGCGCCCACTTGGTTTATTTAGTGTCTCCAACCCGTCACGTTCGACCCGACCCAACTGGTTACCCATTCAGACATAAAACTAACTAGTTCATTTCATGATGCTACAAGGATGGTGATGGTGAACAGTTATATTCTTGTAATTTGAACAGTTATATTCCCAATGGAATGTGTGTAGCTTTTTGTTTTGCCAAAAGTAACCATTAACCTGAAAATGAGAATAGAATAAAATAATGAGGAAAGCTGAATGTGAGAGAGAAAACAAAAAGAAGAAGGGTTTGGGGAAAGCAAAAGGAGTAAATGAAAATTTGGACGGGTTATGAGAGTGATTTCTTTATGGGGTTAAGATTGACAAGGACGGGTGTAAGCCTGTAAGGTGGGTGGTCGGCCTTGGACCATGGTCCGAGCTGTCAGACCCTCTCTTGGCAGGCGAATCCATGTGACCAACAGCTTCCCCTCGAAAACAACATCACACCACAGCAATCATCCACGCACATTTTTAAGCCCAAATTCCCTCATCTCTACTTCTCCAGCTCTCCTTCTTTTCCCCACCATTTAATAGCAAGCCACAATCCTTTTACCATTCCCCTTGGATAATGGCTTTTAATTTCTAACCCAGTCCCACAGCCCACAACATCTATTATTTTTATACATATGCATCTAAGAGTCAATTAATTTGGTTGTTTCTCTTAGGGTTTTAGATGATTTAATGGGAGGATGCTTATCCTTCATGCATAAGATAAGCATGTGGGTGCATGACTATATAGATTTGCCTGGTGGTCCCCTTGCTTGCCTGGGGACCATCGATCTAAGATATCCACATGGTTCAGTGGGCCCTATATATAGTTTACTGTGTACTGGATGCTTTCTTTGTATGCTATGGTAGAGTTGATATGCATGATTTGTGCCATTCATGTGATTGAGAAACTTGGTTGGAGCAAGCTAGCAAGCTATTCAATCATCTTTTTCTTTTTCCCAACTACTACTGAAAATGCAATTATGCATCCTGAGGAGCGGGAGCCCACTGGTTGCTATGCCAGCTTTCCGACCATGTCCTAAGTTGGTGCTTTGCAGTTTTCATATATCACAACTGGACTGGGGGCATCTGAACTTCTCCGTATCTTGCTGCTGCCACTGTTTTATTTCTTTCACATATTTAATCGGTTAGAAAACTGTAGCCACTTTAAGCGATTTGATAGTCGTTCATGCTTGATTAGAAGCTTTCAGTAGTGTGTCATGTCATCCCATCTTTATTGTATAGTGATCTGATCAAAATCAGATCCTTCATTTCAACTATATAAAAAACTTTTATCACTTTCATATATGAAATGAACCAATAAGATTAGATTACTTATAATTAATTGTGTGATGGGAATCTTGGTTCATTATTATTATTATTATTATTATGACAAGTCTAAAAATAAATAAGCATAAATCCATAAATTAAGATCGAAAAAGTATATTAACTTCTAATAATAATGTTAATGACAGATTCTTTATTGTTAACAGGACGGCAGGACCCATTGATATTTGTATGAACACTTGTAAATTTTCATTTTGTAATCAGATCATGTGTAATAAAATTTGCACAAAAATTTTTCTTCAATGGAAACTTGTTCCTATCCAATTAGGTCCTCTTTATATTCATCCTCTACCCAAATTTCCACAAAAATTTTGCACATTAGAAAAATTGAACTGTGGGTATTGTGCTTCCAATAAAGAAGTTTACCTGAGGCTGAGGATATCAATTATGACTTGGATGGATCAATCAGTGCTGATATAAATGTACATTTATACAAGAGCATCCAAAGGTACAACGAGGGTTCATTCTTAAGAATCCCTAAGGAATCCAAATTAATTGACATTATAAATTGCAGATTTCGTTCTCCCTTGTATTCCGCCTATAATTTTAAATTCTACCATGTATTTTATTTACTTACATTTTATCTAGTAAATTAAAATTTTATCCAATTATCTCCCTTAACCAAACAAATTAATCAATGAATGCAAATTTCATTTTCTCCCCTAAACTTTACTTAAAATTGCAAATAAGTGAATTTTACCCAACATTTCTTTGAGAAAATATCATAATGTAGAAGTGTGAACATAAATTACATGTATAAGTACATATATTTCCACTTGTCCCATCAACTTTGGGGGTGTGTTGGACAACATGATTGGTTTTGTTTTTGAAGAGTTCAAATCTGCACCCCCCCCCTGAATGCATCTAAAAATGTCTCACAGTACATTCTAATTGTGTATCGGAAACATCTCCCAATAATAAGTATGGAAGATGTTCTCAATGCATGCTGAGATATGCATGTAGAGCATTGTTGGGGTGCATTCTGAAGGGGGCAGATGTGAACTCGTTTTTGAAAATAGAAATGACTGCCATGTCAGTAAAAAACAATACAATTTTGCTGATGTAACAGTCATTTTTTTTTCAAGGAGAAAGGTGGTATTAAGTATTTTTAAGGAGAATTTGTAATTATAGATAAACTTTCAAGGGAATAATGAAATTTAACCTAATATAAATTATTAATTTTAACCAGGGTTTGGTATTTTTGTTTAGAATCAGAAACCAATAAAACCCAAACTGTATCAAAGGTGTCCTACATGGTTATGACTTATGAGAATGTGTAAAAATGAATGACCAGTCTGCCAGGCTTGCACACGCTTGGGCTTTGCATGTAAATGCATGGGCCAGGATTCAGCAGTACCTCGTAGGCTTCTCTTGTGCAAGGGCTAGACCCGTACCTCTCTATCCTGGGATTGCAGTCTGGGCTTTTACAACATGGGTCCAGCCCAGGTCGAATAAGATCCTTGATACACTTCATCAGTGATCAAATACTAGACGTAAATGCTAAATAGTGCATTTTGTGCTCAACTTGAGAGAATATTGCATGGGTCCGAGTCCATTATACGCATACCTTGACTTGTACGGCTGTTGGATCCAATCTGGCCCATATACACCAAGGCTTATCAGCTTAGGTTTTGGGCCCACGGTGATAAAAACAAATACATGATTGAGAACCCAATAATTAGTGTTCACAGCCCGCTAAAACTCCTCTCCAACAGCAGAATTTGTGGTTTACTTAATCACATATTTCCTAGTTTGTGAACTGATTAGTGATTATTCTCATCAAAAGGCATTTGGGTGCTAATAATCCAAAACCGCTAACTAGCCTTGCACTTCCGGTCAGGGTCCATCTTGTCAGATAGTCCTATAAGTAACATACTCTCAAGTTTTCCTCTGGTCTCCATCACCAACGACAAAAATCACCCTGACCAGCTGATCCACTTGAAGGCATCTGAGATTCAGATATATTTTAGAGTGACAATAATGCCCTTAATAGGGCAAAAAAATGAGAAAAAAAGGAAAAAAGCACACTGAATCACTGATAGTAGAAAGGAAAATCCATGGAAATGCTTTTTGACATACCCTGTTGTAGCCAACAGGTAAATGCTTTCTCTTATACACTTGAGGAATATTTTCTAGTTTGCAAAACAATGACTACAGTAGATGTCTACATTACTTAAGCCTTTTATCTTTTATTGTTTGAACTAAGATCCTAAGGGTAGCTTGCAGATTAAAAAGGTTGATATTTCAATTTGAGAATCATTTGCAGCTAAAATCATGATGTATAATGAAGTTATATTCAAATCTTTTGTAACAAGAACAAGAAAAAAAGAATTTTACATTTTCAGATTTTCTTCTACTTGCTATTAGAAGAGTGGATTCAATGAAATAGTCTGAGTGCTGATCTCCTTCCTAGTTCTTACTTTGTATTGGTAAAAATCCAACTTCACTTTTTCACCAATTCCCTTCTTAAACACTTGGGTTCAATTCGAATCCAATAAATACCCTAGTTGATCTCCTAATGGGTATATCCTCAATCTGCTCTTCTCCTTACTCTTTTTCTTTGTCTTTTTCAATGGTGATAATTCATAGCACCATCTTGCACTGCAGTTTAATTACTGGAGTTGATCCTAATTACTGTTGGTAAAATGTCATAATCCCCTTCCCAAGACAATCAAGTAACTTGAAACCACACTCTATCCCCGCTTCAATCAGTTCATAAAAGTATACCAGTAACTGATCTCAGGAAGAAAATGAGAAAAATCAAATGAAGATTCTTCTTGAAAGTACCTATCAATATCCACTTAAGAAAAGTTCAAAACAGAAGCTAAAAAGGGAAATAATTGGAAAGGAAGAAATTCTCGGTTTGTGGAATTCCAAGTTTCTTAAGCATAATATTGCATCTAATTCCACACTGTACCTGATTCCAGTTCGCGACATGTCTGTCCAATTGTCAATCAGCCTGTACCTTCGTCCTAAACAAAGAATTATTACCAGCAAAAGAAATCCATTTTTTCATCTCTAAAGCCAACCATGTGATGTATGAAAAATAGATAGACTGGAAAATTTGCCCATTTTCTATTTAATGGAACATCTCTATCTAAAAGTTGAGGGAAATTGTGGACCATTATCAAGAGAGTGAAGGGATATTTTGGATGATCTCTAACTGTGCAAATTATACAAGTGGCTTTTTTGCCTGAAGAGACAATTGATATTAATGTTATCTCAGGGATGGATAGAATGCTCTGAACAATTGAGACCAAAATAATCAGTACTAGTAGATAGGGAGTACTCTGACATAAACAATGGTGCAATGTGGATGTATCTTCTAAAGACCTATTGTAATCTCAAGGTAAAAAGCATTTGTTGGAAGTTGAAACAGAGAGTTTATCACAATGCCCATGCATGTTGAACTGAGGACTTATCTAAGAAAATTAATCTGGTCACATTAATCAAACACCCTTTTTTAAAAGGGAAAATTCTACCGTACAAGAATATGTTTCATGGTACTGTACCCCATGTTTGCAAGGCTTGAAGTAAAAGTTCACAGTGGTATATATTAAGGTATAATATCTACAGCGCTATCATGCAATGTTTGCAGGTCTATGGTGCTTCTGCAATATTTGTACTGTAAAACATATCAATGGGATCATGAGCACCCCAAAAATTTTTCTTTTTTCTTCTCATGATGGGAAGGGAAGAAACAAATGATAGCACTCATCCCCAAAACTTGAAAAAACCTGGGGAGAATAATTCTCCTCAAAGGTTGTAAATCCTGGATTCTCAATTTGCCAAGAACACTAAATCTCTTGGCAAAGGCAGAAGAAATTAAAAGCTTGCATGGTTTCACTTGTCTTTTTCTTCATATCAGACCTGCTTACTCTTATCCATTTTGTGTTGTTTGGAGAGTAGATCGTTAATTTTATAAGGTCATGAATGGGAAAAAAAATGTTAGTTTTAGCTATTTAAGAGTTTAATTTATTTTATTGTGATCGTCACTCATGATTCACAGTCTACGAGACTGTGGGATGGGAGGATCATATTCATATCTGAGGCAAAAATGCGAAAGACAATTTCCATAACGACAAATTTTCTCCAGTCCTTTCCAAATACCAAGCTCCAAAACCTGGAATATTATTATTATGTAATAATTTATCATGGGTTGCGGCAATTAATGGTGAAATCTCTGGCTGACAAGCATGAAAACGGGAGTCTGAAAGCGGTCAGTTTATGCAAAAAAGTGCCAAAGGTTAGATCCGTATATATATTATATATATCCAGTCTACTCCATGCATGCATGCAGCACTCTGGATTGCCATTGGGTTAATGGCCCTACCATATACATGTATGAAAGAGTTTGCTGCTGCTTTTATTCGGCTCTCAGCAGGGATCATTCTAGGAACTGCGTTTCTCCCTTGAATACTCTAAAATTTTTCAGAGAATATACTTGGATAGATATATACCATATTGCAGCTGGGATGTAGACAGTACCCGCAGGCTGCAGCGTTGCATGGACTCCTCTAAGCGGCTCAAGTGTTGACAGCAGGTTTCAGGTTTTGAGTTTCTGACGCCAAAAGATCCGTCCAGACAGTTCTGGCGGGTTTTGTTGTCCGGCCTTTGTTCTTGTTTTGCTTGGCGTAGTAAATAAACATCTCTCCCCACCCTATCAATCCCATCATTTTCCTATAGAAAGATTCCAGCAGGCAGCAATTTAAACGTAACAAGATATTCCGTTCTGTAATAGAAATCCTCTTTCTCGAGGTCCACCAATCACATGAGTTGTGTTTTGATCAGTTTGAGTCACACTCTCGGACTTGAGTACGTACAATATAATTCCAAGTCCGCATTTGTGTTCGTGCAACACTACTACTACTGGAGAGTGGAGACGGTCTAACTCGATCAGTCGTAAGATCTCCTGTGATGATCACTGAACTAATAATATTGCATCTGCTTTGATTTCGTTATGTTTCATGGAGTGGTGGAATCAAACATGCACTAGGTTTGTTGCTCTCAACTGGGGTTGGACAAATTAATTTGTTTCAGTTACATGCACTAGGTTTGTGTTATTGTCAGTGAGGTAATGTTAATTTGTGGAGGATACGAATTATGGAAAATTACATCCAAAGAATCAATAACCCTTCAAGAATATAATTCAAAAACTTGGCGGACAATCACAAAGTCATCACCTATTATCACCTTTTCGGAAATTTCATATATACTTGGTCCAAGCTGCGGTCCACCACTTGACTTGGGCAATTAATTCAAGGAAAAGGTAAGGGAATGTGCTTGTACGTTCAGCGATCTAACTGGACGTGAACTGCGTCCGTCTGAGGGATATGAAATCCCTACCGAGGCTTAGCTACAAAATCCAAAGTTGCACACATCTGACACCACCTTCCTAATTAAAAGTTGAAATCATGACCCAGTGGTTTCTAGCAAGGAAATCATAATGGCCTTTGTAGCTTTTCGCCAGCCACGGAATGTTGCATCCTGAGACTTGGCGTGTGTGAAAATTCTGTTTTCGTTTTTTTCCCAGAATGACATGCATCTTGGTATATGGACTATTACTTCGGAGTTTGGATGAACACTAAATTGGAACTCTTAGCTCTAGCTAAGATGCCGAATGCCAGAAACTAATATATTTTGAAAATTGAAGCTCTGCCTGAATATTCTGGGGATTCTGGCTTTGAACATTAAATCATGGCTAGAGAGACTAAATACTGACCAATGGCTGCGCAAGACATGCAAGTAAAACCTTCAAGATAAATTCCACACTTTCTAGCTAGGTCCAAGGTATAGCAATACTGTCAATTTTATAGCCCTGCTTGCTGATCTGAGATATTTAGAGGATTTTCACCTTGTTTCAAGTTTCAATAAACCAACTCCGAAAAAGAGAAAAAACAAAAACAAATTCACACTCCTCCTTGATGATGCAATTAATAGATTTCCAAGTAGGCTACTGGCGGCATGAAAAATATCCCTCCATGAAAATTGAAATTCGATAATATGCTGAATGGTAAATTTGAGAATAAGAAATTCAATTTATGTTTCCATTCAAGGGCATAAGGACACTAAATTTTCTGTAGCCAGGCTTGATTTTGTCATCAACAATACGAATATATATAAAAACGTTAACACCCCACACCCAAATGGGGGTGGCAAATGGGTGGGTTGGATGTGGGTTGAATACCAATTCACCCTCACCAAGTATGAATGCTTGTTTCCTTTAGTTTCTCTCTCTCTCTTTTACATTTCTCGATCAAAGCTGCAACCAGGTTGGGTCATTGTATACCCAAAAAAACTCTTTGAGAATTACTCATTCTTTTTCATGATTTTCCACATTGCAGATACGGATCAGGTAGTTGCAAAAAAAAAAAAAGAAAAAAAATTATAGAAAATTGCATAAAATGCAGAAGTTTTATAGAAAAATTGCAAAACTGCAGAAAATTACATTAAATTGTGAGAAATGCAGAAATTTGCAAAAAGTACAAAAGAAAATAATAAAAATCACAGAAAATGTAAAAAATAAAAAATTACAGAAAATTCAACTCTAGTTACACAAAAACACGACACAACTAGTTTTTCAAGTTACATTTCATTAACAGATACCGATGCAAAATGAGTGCACTTGATAGAAGCTTAGTCTGAATCAGAGGATACCTCACAAATTAATACCTGGGCTCAATTGTGATATGTTTTGCTTTTTATTTTCCTTGTATTTTGTTGGGGGAAGTTGCAACTCGCGCCTCTAGATTTCAATCTCAAATCCATTTAGGATATAATGAAATTATCATCATTTATAAAAAAAAAAAGGATGGGCCAACCGTTAGAAAGATTTGACAGTGTTCACAATCAGACCAAAGCTTGGATTCTATTAACCCGTGCCTGGTAGATTAAACATGTGTTGATACAATGTTTTAAAAGCGCAAGGTGCAAAAAAGGCATAGGGGCCAATTTGCGCCCGAGGTTCAAGGCGACGCATGCACCTTTTTGAAACAAGGCACAGAAATACAAAAAAAAAAACTAAATAATCAAAAAAATGTTAGAAAATTAAAAAAAAAAGCCAAAAAATTCAAAAAAATGCAAAAAACCAAAATATATTAAACATAATATTAATAAAAACTATAAATTTAGATTTTCAAATAAATGTTTTAAAAAATCTACTATCTAAAATTAAAATACATAAACATAACATGTAAAGCATATTCAAATGAAAATTTAAAAATAAAATCAAGCATATAAATCATTTTCAAGCATGTAGAACCCACAATCCATTTTTTTCCTCAATTTCATTACTTCAAGTAGCTAATGCGATGTAAAGCATATTACATTCCTGATTTTACGAGACACCTTTGTGCCATACCCCTCTAAGCTAACCCAAACATGTCCATGTTAGGGTCTTAAATTCTTAGTTCTCATACAAAAATAATGATTTTATAATTTTAATTGTTTTTTAAATAGATAATTTTAAACCTAGCCGCAAGGTTCAAGAAAAGCAAAAAAGTGTGAAATTTTCAAAAGGCACATGCCTAAGGGGAGGCACATCAGGCAAACACTTAGGTGCACCAAGTATGCACCTTTTCAAAGAGTTGTGCCTAAGACCTAGGTGAGGCATTACCTAAAATACACCTTGCATGTGCGCCTAGGTGCACCTCAGGCGCACCTTTTAAATCACTCGCTGAATAACAAACACAAGTCACCTCAGGTGCACCTAGTTTTAAGCATTTGCTAAGTTTAGGTGCTCAAAGACTCATCAGCAAGGCTAATGTGAGCTCAAGCTAGCCTTAATTGATCAAGTCCTAGCCCTAGCATAGCCCCTTGAGAGCCAAAAAGAAATCAATGCTATGCATACACTACTAGAAAGATTACTTTTAGAGGTTGGAGGGTAGAGGCATTTGATGTAAAAAGTCAATTATGATAGTTCAGATTAGCTTATGTAAAGGCACTTATAGATGTCTCTCTATTATACTTCATGGCATTAAGGGTAGTTTTGGTATTAATCACAATTTACGACACTTTAATTTTTTTTTCTTTCATTTGCCTAAAATGCAAATTACGATATCAATTCGGCTTTTCCTTCTCTTCCTCCATTCACAGTATCAAAGAGTGGATAAGAAGAACGAATCCATTTGATTAGGTTTCTTGAGAAGCTGTAATGCAGCTTCTAATCTAGTTCGTTAGATTAGAAATCTGTTTAGGGCTTTGAGCTTTTCTTTCTGATCTAGTTCGTTAGAAGTCTGTTTTTGAAAGCAGATTGATTCTAATCTCTTTCTCCTTCTCTTCCTTCTCCAAATAACCATCTTCTCCTCCCACTCTATTCCAAACAATTTAGCAGATCAGAAGCTGTAATGCAGAATGAGGAAAGCAATATCTATAACAGATTAGAAGAACAACACTAGATTAAAAGAACGAATGCAAGTGCTAGTTTAGGATTCGAAATCTCAGATCCAGACTTCACATATCTTTCTACGCACAGCTTCGGGAAGCTCCGTGAGTTCCTTCGGTTTTCCTTCATTCCTTCACACATCTCTACACTGTTTGCTTTTTTTTCTTTTTTTCTTTTTAAGAAGTTGGTGGTTAGAAACATAAAATCAAGCGGCTTTCTATTGATATCTTATATCATTTGTGGATTGGCTGATGGCTGAACTAAAATTTGAATAAATACAGATGTCTTCTTTTAGATCATTCTTTTTCATTGAGGATTTTCTTGTTTTTTCTTTATCTGTTTGATTTAAATATGTTAGATATTGGGATTGAAAATTGTATGGAGCAATGAACTGGAAATACTTCTGGTAAATAGAACTGGAAATGGTACAACATGCATTCTAAGCGAATAATTTTGGCATCCTTTCCTTTGATAAGTTGGGCAAAGCTTTTTCTGCTTTCAATATATGTTTTTAGTTTGCAGTAAACACTTCTCAGTTGTAAAATAGCAAACACTTTTTTGGGCTTAGTTTGTTTTCAATGCAATTTTTGTTTACAGTGTAAATGAAGGAAAACAAAACCTAAAGCAAAGCATGGTAAAATTCAAAGAAAAACGGAACTAGAATTAGCATGGTAAAATTCAAAGGAAAAATGAACTAGAATTTACACTCTTCACATTTATTGGCCTTCCTTTTTATTCTTGCAATCTTTTTGTGTCAAAAGTTTTGCTTTTTTTTTTTTGCTCTTTTTCATTGTTGTTGTCTCCCTCTCTTGTTTGGGGGGTGTTCCAGGTTTTTCTATCCCCTTTTGCTTAAATTTAAAACTCTTTGTGTGTATCCACTAAAAGTAGTACTAAGTGATTTACAATATTTGAATGTGTTATGGTCCCACGCGTAGGATCTCGTCATGGGTCGGTCCACGGGGAAAACCCTTTGTTTTTCCTTCTTCCTCCCTGCTCTTGATGGACCTATCTAGGCGCCCTAATGGTGATTTGTTCATGAGATCACCTAACTCTCCTTTACTCTCTTTCTTGACTGAATATTCGATATCCTCATTCAGTAATGGTGTCTCCTTAAATAGAAGATTACAAGAGTCCTAATCTTAGGGAGTCTCCTTGCTAAATTGGGAGACTTCCAATTCTATCTTGCTAAGGATAAGATAAGCTAATCCTAATCTAATAATAAGATAAACTAATCCTAATCTGATAACAAGATAAACTAATCCTAATCTAATAAAAAGATAAACTAATCCTAATTTGATAACTTACTAACAAGATAAGATAAGAGCAATAGAATAAGATAAGAACAAGCAAGACGATCTAATCTAATCTAACGGTGGGTTAGGTTCCTGTTGCTGCCGGCGGTGATGGTACGTCTTTCTGAGGAATGCGTCCATAACATTACTCCCCTCTTGGACTACGAGCTTGTCCTTAAGCTCGAACTCCGGATATGTGGCTTGGAACTCTGTCAATGGGATCCATGTGGCTTCGGCTGATGGTAAGCTACACCATTTCACCAAGACTTCAAGAACTCCTTGATTGAAACGAGAGCGGATGACAACTTTAGGTTGGGGAATCAGTTTGCCATCTTGGAGGGGTGGTAGGGAGGGGACTTGGTTTGGAGGAACACCCGTAAATGGTTTCAGCAAGGCGATGTGGAAGACATCATGAATCTGGCGAGTCTCTGGCAGTTCCAACTGGTAGTCCACACTGCCAATCCGTCGTAGAACCTTGAAGGGCTCATAAGACTTAAGGGCCAGTTTCGGGGTAACTATACTAGGACTAGTAATAGCTAATTGGAGAAGCTGTTGTTGCTGTTGTTGATCATGTTGTTGCTTTTGCTGCTGCAGTTGTTGCTGTTGTTAGTTGTCTGACTACTGTGGCTGAGGGTGTTGCTGCTGTTGTGGACCAAGAAGAGTCTAATGCTACTGCTGTTGTTCGCCAAACGGCTCTGTCAAGTCTGGTTGGAGGTTGTTTGTGGTTACATCCCCTTCTGGATTCCTCTCCCTATTAGAGAAATACGATTCCAGCAAGCGCCATAGCTCCCAGACATCGTCTTTGACCTCACGAACCTCCCTGTTGGTTTCTATGAGCCTATGCTCCAGTTCGTGGACCCTGGATGATAGCTGCTGCAGATCTCCCATGACGACCGGCTCTGATACCAAAATGTTATGGTCCCGCGCGTAGGATCTCGTCACGGGTTGGTCCATGAGGAAAACCCTCTATTTTCCCTTGTTCCTCCCTTCTCTTGATGGACCTATCTAGGCGCCCTAATGGTGATTTGTTCATGAGATCACCTAACTCTCCTTTACTCTCTTTCTTGACTGAATATTCGATATCCTCATTCAGTAATGGTGTCTCCTTAAATAGAAGATTACAAGAGTCCTAATCTTAGGGAGTCTCCTTGCTGAATAGGGAGACTTTCAATTCTATCTTGCTAAGGATAAGATAAGCTAATCCTAGTCTGATAATAAGATAAACTAATCCTAATCTGATAACAAGATAAACTAATCCTAATCTGATAACTTACTAACAAGATAAGATAAGAGCAACAGAATAAGATAAGAATGAGCAAGATGATCTAATCTAATCTGGTGGTGGGTCAGGTTCCTGTTGCTGCCGGCGACGATGGTACATCTTTTCGAGGAATGCGTCCATAACAGAATGATATATCATTATTTCCTTATATTTTAGTTTATAGATAGAGATGTGGGGGACCAGTGCAAAGAATCTACATGCAAGCAGAATACTTCTTCTACATGCTTTCTTATATTAATGTTTTTTTGGATAAATGAAGAACTTATATTTCTTATTTTAATTTCTTACATATTTTTAGAGGTTAAAAATATGTAATGTCTTATTTTAATTA
The DNA here is from genome assembly GCF_056320005.1 of Nelumbo lutea. Lineage (NCBI taxonomy): Eukaryota > Viridiplantae > Streptophyta > Magnoliopsida > Proteales > Nelumbonaceae > Nelumbo > Nelumbo lutea. Next base: position 212,562,477 of record NC_142684.1, read on the forward strand.
CTTACATATTTTTATATAGCCCTATTTGACTTTTAAAGGTTAATGTACTAAATGCCTCTTCACACTTGGACATGTAGCACCCTATATAGGAATCTTCTATAAGAGTGAGTGAACTCTAAAATTTCAATTACGAATACTCTTATCTATTGACAAAAACATGAGGGCTTGGATCTCCATTTATAGACTCCAAATTTGACTAAAAAATCCAAAACAAGTTCTTACTGCTCTAAAACTAAGAAAATCCATAGTTAACCCATTAAAGGCATTAGGGAACTCAAATGGGGACCCTAACTCCTAAAACCAGTGTTGTCAGACTTGGAGAAGAGAAAACCAGAAAACTGGGAGGTCTATGCCAAGCAAGATATATGTGACAAGGGATGCCCAAGATTATTTTTCAAAAGCAGGGGAAGTTTTAGCTGGTTTCATAAAGCATTGGAAAGGTTTGAGTAGTTTCTGCTTTCAAAAATGCTTAATCAATTTTTACATCATAATTTTTAGAATAGAACACAACCATATCCATCTTAACCAAGAGCTTCCTTTATAGCCACAGGATCATACAATGTACCACTTAAACCTAAAGTTATTGATCTTATTAAACTGGCTTTGAATCGTAACCATATAATGTTACACAACTGAAGAGTCAGCTGACAATCTTCAAATGATCCCAGCTGTAAAAACTTCTTTTATTAGAAGCTTACACCAAAGTTGTGATCTAATTTTAATTTATAAGCAATCCATCAACCTGATAGCTAAGATCTATATACCTTCCCAGCCACTATTAAAATAGCAACATTCTTTTCAAAATGAGTAAATTATGTTAAGTGGTAAAAGGGGTTCTAGGTAGATAGCTAGGTCAAGAATTATAATGCACAAAAGACTTTAGCATTTGATTGTAATATATTTAATTGGATGGTAGAAAAATGTTGGCAATATCAAAGAGAAGCTCTATAAATAATGCAAAGATCTGGCGATTAAAGAAAATCATCTAGTGTTTCATTCTGGAATAGCCAAAGACCAAAGTCATGGGGATTCCCACAAATGGTGCCACCTAAGATGTTCCCTCCCTCACTCCTCCTTGTGATACTTGTCTTCCATAAATCATATTGATAGAGGCTGCATTGGGAAGGATGGAAAGTGACAACATGGAAACTTGGCATTACAGGAACATAATGAGGTAGATCAGAGCAATGACAAGGAAGATGGAAATCACTCATTCATGGATTCTTCACAAATAACAAACTGCTTTGTTGATTCTTTTGTGAAGGACAGAATTAATAGAAAGGGCATATATAGTTTGGTTATGTGAAAATAGGTTGGAATGAGGTTTGGTGACTGTGGTCACCCTTTAGGGCTATCCAACAGTTTTAAATATATACACATTTTTTTTATTTGGTGCCAATACACATCTTTGTGTGTAAATAATCCTATTCAGTTCAGGTTTGAAGTATGAGAAGAAGAAGAAGAAGAAGAAGAAGAAGAAGAGGAGGAGAAGAAGGGTTCGGTAGTAGAGAAAAAGTCACTCCCTCTAGCTGACCCACTTTGTATTTATAATAAATAAGTTGAATTACAAAAAGACAATATTGTCCCTTATAAGTGATGGGACACATAACTTAAACTTGAATAAAACAGACCTTTCACTTCTAACTAGATAAACCAAAAGACGAAAATACCCTTGTACTGTTGACTCTAACATTTCCCCTCAAGCTGGAGAGTATGTCATATAATCCCAGCTTATCACACATGTAATCTACTTTGCTTGAGACAACCCCTTTGTAAAGAGATATGCCCACTAGTTTCTTGAGCTCACATGAGATGTAGTTATCACTCCACTAATCACTTTTTCTCTTATAAAGTGGCAATCGACTTCAATATGCTTTGATCTCTCATGGAAGACTAGACTAGAGGAGATGTGTACAACAGCTTGATTATCACAGTATAATCTCATGGGTTTATCAACTGAAAATCTCATCTCTTGTAGCAAATTGTTCAACCATACTATTTCACATGTAGTATGAGCCATAGCCCTGTACTTAGCTTCTGCACTGCTCATTGCCACCAATGTTTGTTTCTTGCTCTTCTAAGTTACCAGATTGCCACCAAGGAAGGTACAATATCTTGTAGTTGATCTCTTGTCTGATATAGAACCATCCCAATCAGCATCTATATACCCTTTTATCTCAAGAGTTCCTCCACTTTGGTATAGTAGTCCATGACCTAGAGCACCCTTTAGATACCTAACAATTCTTAGAACTGCTTCCCAATGAAGAATTCGAGGATGTTGCATAAGCTAATTCACCATACTTACAACAAATGATATATCTGGTCGTGTGATAATCAAATAGTTCAATTTTCCCACCAACCTCCTATACCTTCTAGGATCATGAAATTCTTTACCTGCATCCACACTCAACTTAACATTTGGTTCCATAGGTGTCTCAGCTGGTTCAACACCTAACAACCCTGTTTCATCAAGTGGTCAAGGAAATATTTCCTTTGACATAAGTTAATTCCATGCCTTAGCCTTGCAAATTCTATTCATAGGAAGTACTTCAGCTTACCCAGATCTTTTGTGTTGAAGTGATCCTAAAGGAAGTTCTTCAACCTGTTAATGGGTGTCGAATCCAACAAAAATAAAAGTCCTATTCGAAATAGATACTTTTGTATATAGCGATGAGCAAGGTCGTATCCACAGGGATTGGGTTGATTTATTTCCAAGAAAAACAGTAAAACGAAATGGGGAATTGTTGTAAAAAGGAATTCAAATAAAATAAATATTAAATCAATAGGAGGCAATTTCTAGTTAAAGGAATAAGTTCAGCTTTGATTATATCCATTAACAAACTCTAATAGCCAATCTCTCCTTGATTTCTCGATAACCAAAACAAGCTCTTTGATTACCTCTCTTATTAATAAACAACCCTAAACAAGCTCTTAGGATTAATATATCAATAGCATTAAGAATTAGAAAGACCCAATTCTAATTGATGAACATGCAAGTTCGGTTCATCTAAATCAAATCATATATTTTCATAACATAAATCGAAAACTTGTCCACAATCAATTTATGTTATTCGCCACAAAGATTAAATCTAACAAACATATACGAATTTGAAGATCTAATTGGCAATAAACTATTTCATCAATTGAGCAACGGATCATTTTTGCTCAAGAAACAATGAACTGATAAAATCTATTAGATCTCACAATTGTTGTAGAATCAAAGCTTCATTAACCTTCAACCAGAAAATAAGAGTTTAGTTGCTCTTCATGGAAAGAACGCAGCTCCAAGAAAAAACGAATGTATTCTGCTTCCAAGATGTCGTTCTTGCTATTCTATCCCCCCTTATATAGCCCTAGAGAGGCTATTTCCAGCATCTCTTAGGAGTTCTTCCTCAAATAGAAGTCTACCCTCATTAAGGGATAATGATCACCCCAATCTAATCTATTCTCATCCCTATATAGGAATAAGAATTCTAATTAAAACGGGACTCTGACTCTTTTCAGAAATACAGTATAAAATAAACTCTAATAAATTCTAATAATTCACGCCTCCAATTTAGCTGAATTCCACAAGGTGTGAGATTGATAGAGCGTGCCCACGTCTTGCATGCTCAAGTCTTCTACTAAAACCGTGCTAATCTCCTTCCGAAGTGTTGGAAATTCACCAATCGATGCTAAGATTGTACTTCAAGCTCCTTTCAGCTCTATTTTCCAATTTTCTAAAATAAAACACAATTAAATCTATCAATTAAGTGCAAATTTCCAATAAAATAAGAAGTAAAAATATAAATAATATGGAAGTTATGCACTCTATCAAACCCCCACACTTAGACTTTGCACGTCCTCAAGCAAAACAAAACAAAACAAACAAAGTATCCTACCAAACTTCAAACTCAACTCTCCTTCATCTTTTTCCACAAATATTCTAGGTCAACTATTGTAAATCGTTAAATCAACACAACCAAGTCATACACGACTCATCTAACAACCAATCCAATTTTACTACTTCAAACCAGGTAGTAAACTAGGGAAAACATTTTTATCTCTCTCTCTCTCTCTTTTTGTAAAGTGAGTGCATTTTATGCTCCATCTCACTCTTAGAATTGCTTGATTAGTAGGTGCATTTTATGCTCCATCTTACTTTTAGAATTGTTTGAATAGTAGGTGCATTTTATGCTCCATCCTACTAGGGCACATCAGTTGTATGGTAAAAAATTTACCCTATTTACTTGAACCTGAGTTTAGAACTAGCTTAAAAGGAAATGGTTTTAGAGCAATTCATGTATTCCCTAATCATATCTCATTAGTAAGTTCACAAAAATTTTTCCAGAATATTGTTTCAATTGATTTTAAAATAGTTGAGTTTTTTTTCTTTTTTTCTTTTTTTTTTTTTGATAAAATTGCTCATCTAAATTCCTAAATCAAAATCCTATACTCCCCCCCCCCCCCCACACACACTTAATCCATACATTGTCCTCAATGTATCAAAAGAAAGCTTACTAAAACAAAATTCTAGTAGTATAGAGATAAGAGAGACTCCCCTGACTAGTGAGCTCTAATGTAGCGGACCATCATGGGCTAGGTGGGTGAGGAGGATGGAATTCCATGCTTCAATTTGTATAATTTGGGCTTTCAAGAGCTACCTCCTCCACATCGTACACCTGAAATCCTTCATAGAAGGGTTTTAAACAGTGTCCATTTACCTTTAAAATCTTGTTTGTGGTTGGACTTTGAATTTCAACTGCTCCATAAGGTAAGACATTAGTAACGATAAAAGGTCCAACCCATCGAGAAAGCAACTTACCAGGAAAAAGTTTAAGTCTAGAATGAAAAATAACTTTCTGACCAACAGAGAAAATTTTCCTTGAAATCATTTTGTCATGTAAAACTTGTCTTTTCCTTGTAGATTCGCGAACTAGGCATCATTGCAAATCTCTTCAAGCTCTTGCAATTGCAGCTTTGTTAGTTCTCCCGCCTCATCCATGTGCATGTTGCATTACTTAACCGCCCAATATGCTCTATGTTCTAATTCAACAGGGAGATGACATGGTTTACCAAATATCAAGCGGTAAGGAGACATACCTATAGGAGTTTTATAAGCCGTGCGATAAGCCCATAGTGCATCGTCGAGTCTCAAACTCCAATCCTTTCTATTTGGATTGACCGTCCTCTCAAGTATAGACTTGATCTCCCTATTGGATACCTCAGCTTGTCCACTTGTTTGTGGATGATATGCGGTGGAAATTCGATAGGTGATGTTGTATTTCTTAAATAGAGCCTCTACCACCCAGTTACAAAAATGAGTGCCTCGATCACTTATTATTACTTTCGGCATACCAAACCTGGAAAAGATATGGGACTTGACAAAATCTACAACAACTTTAGCATGGTCAGTCCGGGTAGCCTTAGCTTCTACCCACTTTGAAACATAATCCACAGCTAGTAAAATGTAAACATTATCAAAAGAAGAAGGAAACGGGCCCATAAAATCTATACCCCATATGTCAAATATTTCACATACAAGTATAGGAGTAAGCGGCATTTGATCTCTATGACTTAAATTGCCCATCTTTTGGCATTGTTCACATGCTTTGCAAAACACATATGAATCATGAAACAGAGTAGGCCAAAACAATCCACATTCTAGCACTTTACGTGCTGTTCTTTTGGGACCGAAATGGCCTCCACAAGCATATGAGTGACAAAATTGAAGAATGGAAGGGATTTCGGTTTTAGACACACACATTCGAATAATTTGGTCAGAGTAGTGTTTCCAGAAATACAGTCATCCCAAATGTAGTATTTAGCATCACTGTTTACCTTATCTTTTTGGGCTCTTGATAAATCTCCTAGTATTGTTTTAGTAACTAAATAGTTAACAATGTCAGCGTACCATGAAGTTTCTCCTTGAATTGTAAAAAGATGCTCATTCGGGAAATCACCTTTCAAGGGTGTTACTTCTTCACTTGTAGTCAGTCTACTAAGATGATCTACAACCAAATTTTCTGCACCCTTCTTGTCGCGAATTTCTAAATTAAATTCTTGTAGCAAAAGAATCCAATCGATGAGCCTTGGTTTTGCTTCCTTCTTGGTTAGCAAATACTTTAGAGATGCAAGGTCAGAATAAACAATCACTTTAGTACCCAATAAACTCATAAAGTACATCATTTTGTCCAGGAATGGCACCAACTGTTAGACAATTTTGTATGCCCTTAGCTTCAATCAAAATGATGTACTTTATGAGTTTATTGTAAATGAATTAAAGTGCATATTTGATTCATGTTCCCTTGGTATGTTTCTGTATAATACCCTTAAATTGGACACTTAATGAGACTCGTGTTAGTTTAGAATGTTCACAGCCAGTGGGTTGATTTGGGGAGAACTATCCTGATAAGGCTGACACTGTAGTGCCACCAAGTCGGTTGGGGTGGCTTGTCTCAGCTACCGGGGTGAGACCCTAGGAACATACAGTGTGGGATTAATTGAATATTTGAACTGGACCAGATTTCCAGTATTGCCCTGGACCTTGGAGATTGATGGGCAAAACTGGAAAGTTACACCCGAACCCTAAACTCGATTATGATGCTGCACTAGGTGTCAGATTGGGCTGTCTTTGATGTACCAATCAGTGAGATCCTTAGCGGGAGTCAAAACCTGAGTATATTGGGACAGTTTGAGAATTCATCTGAGTGGGTGATCATAGTGACAGGATCAGCCCCTTTGTCGGACAAAGGTAATGATCGGGGATGCACTCTCACTGATGGAAACCAAGATTGCCGGTAGCTGATTTCAATCGTGGAAATTTGTTTCGCAAAATATATTTTATATGAGATATAAAAGTATATACATTATGGTTTCGAAATGATTTGCAAAAGGTTTTAATTCCCGAGATCCATACTTGAGAGAGTGCAACATTGTTCCTTGCAGCCAAGGGAGAGGTCATCTCTTATTGGGCAATGTTTGATCATTATGGGCTGAGAGGTTAAGTGTAAGACCATTGAGGATAATACCTGATGGGCTAATCTTGCATCAGCCCACAGTCCCTGGGGGTTACAAGGTGGCTTGGCCCAGGGACCACTTAGGGTAAGTGTTGGGCCCATAGAGCCCATTTGATGGGTTTCAGGGGGTGCACTGTCTATAACAGTGTATTCGGCCAGGCCTTGCAACAAAGGCTGGGCTGAACCCATGTGGCGGATGTGTAGATCAATGTTTGGGTCCCACGCCATACAAGGAAGCCCAACTGGGTAGCAGTTTGGAAGGCTAAATGAATATATAACCCTAAATGGGCCTTAATCCCATTTCGAACTGGGCTAATCTGATTAGTCACTTAAGGGGCAAATTCTGAGATAAGATCAGCTAATAGGATTGTGCCCACACCCTATCCACTCAGAGAGTCCAAGATCTAAATGAGATTTAGATCTAGAAACTTCCTAATTAGATTAGGAGATGGCTGATCTAATCTGCAGATAAGATAAGGATTATCCCTTATCTTAAAGGGACTTCTAATCCAGATATGATTTGGGTTAGCAACTCCTAATGGGATTAGGAGCTAATCCCTTTAAGTCTATAAAAGGAAGAGGGGCGACAGCCTTTAGACACAACACAATAGACAACCACCAGCAACAGTCTTGTCTTCAGAGCTAAGATCACAGAAGAGATAATTCTGCACCCTGCAAATACTCTCTTGCCGCCTCCTTCCTACAGCCGCGGCCTACAACAGTTCGATCTCCATTCCTTGGGAGAAATCAAGATTGGATCTTGATTCCAATCTTTTGGAGAAAAGATTGGTAGGAGTTGTATTCACAAGTCGTTCAGGTGATTCTTGAGAAGGATCAGGTTCCTTTGGAAAACATTGTTGATTCTGCTCCACCCTGCATTGCGCCATCTTCAGTGGGAGCAGATTTTGGATCCTACCTTGGGCACACCTCCATTGAGAGATATTGTTTCTCTGTATCAGGTATTATCTCTCCCTACTCCTTTTGGTTCAGATCTGGTTCAGTTTATGGTTCAAGAATGATCATTGAAAATATGATTTTCTAAATAGGGAATTCGATTCCCAGTTGAAGGAAAAGAAAAATTTTTGAAATTCGCCCCTTTATTCCGCATTTTTGGGTGTCCATGTGATGGATTTCCTATCCCCTCAGTGGTATCAGAGCCATGGTTCAAATCTTGAACCATTCTATTTCAGATCTGAACCTGCGCAAATAGGGAGAAGGCATTCTACCCAATTTGCGCAGATATGGGTTTTAGGAAATTTGTTCCCAAAACAGATGGGCAAATAATCTGAAATTAATTTTAAATAAATCTGATTATTATTTAGAATAGTTTTTTATAATTTTCTTGATTTATGGGTTGTTCGTACAAGAGGAGATCGAACTCTTGGTTTGCGCAGGGAGAACTACAAGATTTGCAGTTTATTGAATTTATTTATTACATTTGGTCTATAAATAATTTTTTTTAGACTCAATGTATAGGCATTTGATCTGATGTAATTATTAATAGAAATATGATTTCTATTTAATTTTAATTTTGGATCGAAGATGGCAGCGCAGAGAAGGAGATTTCGTAGATGGGACATTCGCTATATGCGATTTACAGTTTGCAAAATTGCAATCTGTGATCTAACCTCTATTTTGTAGGATGGAGTGTGCGAACAACCCTGATTAACTGATTCTTGTTTTTCTTTTATCAGTTATTTAATTTTAGATTATTTTCTTGAATTAAGGATTTAATTAAAAATCAAACCCTAGACCCATTCGAACCAAGATTGGTTCAAACTATTTGGACCAAATCTAGGGTTTAATCAAGGCTGAAAGTCAGCCCTAATTTTCCCACTAATGGGCCTGAGGATTGATATTTAATTAAATGGTTAATTCGGCCCAACCTGTAAAGGCCCAGTTTTAAATAGTTAAAACCGCTAAAAGCCCACTTCAAAGGATAAAGCTATGTGGACCAAACTGGATATCCCTAATTCAGCCCATATACCTAGATAATATTAATGGTTAATTATGGATTTTAACGAGCTTCCAATGGGCCTTACAGATAATTAATTGATTGGATCAATTTATCCCAGCATGAGATGTATGGATGTGTGATGTGCTGCGTACATGGGGCATAAGTACTTGGCCCATGCTCATTCGACAGTGGCTCTTGCGCACACCATGGCTGAATGCACATCATTGCCATGGTGTCCCTTCTGGTCATTGGATGACCTCCCTCAGTGATGGGCCCCACACCTCATCAAGAGGTTACGTGCGGAACCCTAGCCGATTTAAGGCCCACCGAAATCTGGCTTTATGAAAGTTAGTGGGAGCCACTTTGCTTTGACCTAAATCAAACTAGGGCGTAATTATTTGTTCCCTCCCGCTAATATGAGTGCATGTGATAGGGAGATTCATATGATGAACTCTCTAAAGGCCCTCCATCATTAGCATGAGGATGGGCCCTTCAGTAATGAGGAAACACACTAGAAAATGGGCTATCCATTTGCTGTTGGGCTTGTCTGAGTGTTTCATAAGATGATAGGGGCGTCATAGACCGATGTGGGAGGGGCTTCACCAGAAAATGGGAACTCTCTCACAGTCCATTGGCGTTCACGAATATGATGGGTAAGCACTCACTGGACAGAAAGGTTTACCTGAAAATGGCTCTGAACCTTGTCTGACAGGGGCCAAAGGGAAAACTCATATGATGAGTGGATATGATCCTTCACAGAAAGGTGGTGGGGTTATGCAACTGAAACGGTTGGCTCCATGCACCCTATGTGATTTCTCACATTTCTAGAGACAACCCGTAGTCTCCATCACTAAGAAAGGAGGGAAATCTCAGAGATGAATAAATGGAAATCGATCATAGATTAAAATCCATATCTATGAAATGATTATGAATCAAATTAGGTTGTGGATTGATGTTTGCTCTTTTATCAGAAAATGGCAAACGGATCTTTTCAAAGCTTCTTGATGTCAACAAGCTTAAGGGCCCAAACTATGCCGACTGGTACAGGAACCTTATGCTGGTCCTAGCTTCTGAAAAGCTGGACAAAGTGGCAAAGAATCCTACCCCAGAGCGTCCGGGTGACAGGGCTTCTGAGGCCCAAAGTAGAATCATTCTACTCGACAAAAGGTCTTGAAATAGTTCATGACCACTCAAATGTCCAAGGGCCAACAAGTTCACAACCATTGTCTTCGGATGATGGGTTACATCAACGAACTGGAGGCTCTTGGATCCAGGTTGGACCTTTCAACCCAGATAGATGCTATCCTTAATTCTTTGTCTCCTTCCTTTAATCTGTTCATCATGAATTATAACATGAACAACTGAATGTCATCTTGCAAGAGCTCAGCAATATGTTGCAAAGAGCTGAAGAACTGATTAGAAAGGATGAGCATGTGGCTATGCTTGTTGAAGCTAGCAAGATAGGCAAGAGAAGGAGGAAGGCAAAGAAGCCTCAGAAGAAAACCACCAAGGGTAAGAAGCAGAAGAAAGACAAAGCATCGGATGCCTGTCACTTCTACAAGAAGACCGGCCACTGTAAAAGGAATTGTCCTGCCTACCTGGAATCCAAGAAAGGTAATTTTGAAACTTGTGTTATAGAAACCAATTTATTGGTAGTTTCTATGTCCTGGTGTATTGACTCCGGGGCTTCAACTCATGCGTGTAACTCATTGCAGGGGTTCAAAGTAAGCAGAAGGCTGAGTGAAGGAGAATTCACTCTCTACTTGGGGACTACTGCAACTGTTGCAGCCGCGGCAATAGAAACCGTGGAGTTAATTTTTAGAGAAGGAAAAGTTGTACTGAAAGATTGTCTTTATGTACAAAACTTAAGAAAAAATTTGATTTCTATTTCAAAAATGTGTGCAGATGGTTATTCTGTTTTCTTTAGTAATATGATTACTATTAAAAGAAATAACAGATTCATCGCATACGGGGAACTGGAGAACGGTCTCTATGTTCTACACCCTTCTCTAGAAACTAACATAACCGGAACTACGTCGGCTGAAATCCCCAAGAAGAGAGCCCGTGATACAGTTAATCCCACGTGTCTGTGGCATTACCGACTTGGCCACATCAGTGTTGACCGAATCACATGGTTGGTAAAGGATGGTCCTTTGGATTTTCTAACTGTAGAAGATCTTCCCACCTGTAAGCCTTGCCTACAAGGCAAAATGACGAAACAGCCATTTAACGGTAAGCCTGAAAGATGTACAGGCACACATGACCTAATACATATTGATGTATGTGGTCCCTTGAGTGTTAGGACACGAAATAAACACATGTATTTCATCACCTTCATAGATGATTTTTCACAATATGGTTACGTGTACTTAATGAGACACAAGTCTGAATCCTTTGAAAAGTTCAAGGAGTTTAGACAAGAGGTTGAGAAACAGTTGGGGAGAGAAATTAAAGCCCTTCAATCTGATCGAAGTGACGAGCATCTCTCTGACGAATTCAGGGACTACTTAAAGGACAATGGGATAGTATCACAATTAGCTCCTCCTGCTACACCACAACTTAACGGTGTTTCAGAGAGGAGGAATAGGACCTTATTGGATATGGTCCGGTCACTTCTCATACACTCGGAGTTACCCACATCCTTTTGGGGTTACACATTAGAGACTGCGATTTACATGCTGAATCGGGTTCCAACCAAATCAATTCCGAACACTACATATGAACTTTGGACCGGAAAGAAATCAAGTGTCAGACACTTGAAGATTTGGGGTTGTCCAGCACATGTCAAAAGAACGAGTGCAGGCAAGTTGGAATCCAAGACCAGTCGTTGCCTATTTGTAGGCTACCCAAAAGGCTCTGTAGGTTACCTATTCTATGACCCAAGTGAGCAGAAAGTGTTCTGCAATCAAAATGCCCAATTCGAGACCGATTACATCTTGAACACCCATCATTAGGAAATTGTTCTTGATGAGGAGAGCTTAGGAACAGTGGGAGATGTCCCACAAGTTCCAGGTAGTGACCAACCTAGAAGATCCACTCGGGTATCCAGGCCACCAGTTCGTTATGGTTATGACCAGGATAGTTACCTGGTGGAAACCTTGACTAGTGAGGAGGATCCCGTGACTTACGCGGAAGCTATGTTGGACATAGATTCCTAGAAGTGGGTGGAGGCCATGAGAGCAGAGATGGACTCAATGGAGACCAATGGAGTCTGGACTCTAGTAGATCCGCCCTCTGGGGTAAAAGCAATCGGTTGCAAATGGATTTACAAGAGGAAAAAGGACCCCGATGGTAGGGTTGAGACCTTCAAAGCTCGTCTGGTGGCGAAAGGATACACTCAGAAAATGGCATCGATTATGAGGAAACCTTTTCGCCTGTGGCCATGCTTAAATCCATTAGGATCTTGCTAGCTGTAGCAGCACACCATGATTACGAGATTTGGCAAATGGATATCAAAACTGCATTCCTGAATGGAGATCATACTGAAGATATCTATATGCAGCAGCCGCAAGGCTTCATAGCTGCGAGTGAGGAAAACATGGTATGTAAACTTAATAGATCCATTTATGGACTTAAGCTAGCTTCTAGAAGTTGGAACATCCATTTTGACTATGCTATCAAATCGTTTGACTTCAAGCAGAATCCGGATGAACCCTGTGTTTATAGGAAGTACAATGGAGATAAGGTTACCTTCTTGGTTCTGTATGTAGATGACATTCTACTCATTGGGAATGATGTAGGAATGTTGACTATGGTGAAAGTATGGCTTTCACAAAAATTCTCCATGAAAGATCTTGGAGAAGCCTCCTATATACTGGGTCTTCGACTCTATAGAGATAGATCGAAGCGGATAATAGGATTATCCCAATCTGCCTATATTGATAAAATAGTCAAAAGATACAACATGAAATAATCCAAGAAAGAAAATGTTCCTTTTAGGCACGGAGTCACTCTCTCCAAGAAAATGTCTCCCAAGACTTTTGAGGAGATTGATGGCATGAAAGATGTTCCCTATGCCTCTTCCATAGGGAGCATCATGTATGCCATGCTGTGCACTCGTCCTAACATTGCTCAGGAAGTGAGTGTAGTAAGCAGATTTCAAGCCAACCCAGGGCAGGAGCACTGGACTGCTGTGAAAGATATACTTAAGTACCTTCAAAGGACAAAAGAGTTTTGTCTAGTATTCGATGGTAATTCACTACAGATCCAAGGGTATACAGATGTTGATTTTCACTCAGATCCAAATGATAGAAAGTCTACATCTGGATATGTTTTCATGATAGGATCATGTGTTGTTTCCTGAATGTCAACAAACAGGGGTCCTAAGTAGCAAATTAATAGTCCACAACCCAAGCCAAACGCATTGCCGTAAGCGAGGCTACCTTATGAATGAAGGTGTTCATTCCTGAATTTGGAATTCAGCACATCACCCATTCTATAGTTGTGTGACAATAGGAGGTTGATGTTAAGAGGTAGCATCAGCGGAGAATGTGGTAGACCCATTGACTAAGCCACTATCACAGAAAGTGTTTGAGAAACACGTGGAAAACATGGGACTCCGGCCAGTACCTGATTGGACCTAAGTGCAAGTGGGAGATGTTAGACAGTTTTGTATGCCTTTAGCTTCAATCAAAATGATGTACTTTATGAGTTTAATGTTAATGAATAAAAGTGCATATTTGATTAATGTTCCCTTGGTATGTTTCTATGTAATACCCTTAAACTGGACACTTAATGAGACTCGTGTTAGTTTAGAATGTTCATAGCCTGTGGGTTGGTCTGGGGAGACCTATCCTAACAAGGCTGACACTGTGGTGCCACCAAGTCGATTGGGGTGGCTTGTCTCAGCTACCGGGGTGAGACCCTAGGCACATACAGTGTGGGATTAATTGAATCTTTGAACTGGACCAGATTTCCAGTATTGCCCTGGACCTTGGAGATTGATGGGCAAAACTGGAAAGTTACACCCGACCCCTAAACTCGATTATGATGCTGCACTAGGTGTCGGATTGGACTGTCTTTGATGTACCAATCAGTGAGATCCTTAGCGGGGGTCAAAACCTGAGTATGTTGGGACAGTCTGAGAATTCATCTGAGTGGGTGATCATAGTGACAGGATCAGCCCCTTTGTCGGACAAAGGTAATGATCAGAGATGCACTCTCATTGATGGAAACCAAGACTGCCGGCAGCTGATTTCAATCGTTGAAATTTGTTTTGCAAAATATATTTTATAATAGATACAAAAGTATATAAATTATGGTTTTGAAATGATTTGCACAAGGTTTTAATTCCCAGGATCCATACTTGAGAGAGTGCAACACTGTTCCTTGTAGCCGAGGGAGAGGTCCTCTCTTTTCGGGCAGTGTTTGATCATTATGGGCTGAGAGGTTAAGTGTAAGACCATTGAGGATAATACCTGATGGGCTAATCTTGCATCTGCCCACAATCCCTGGGTGTTACAAGGTGGCTTGGCCCAGGGACCACTTAGGGTAAGTGTTGGGCCCATAGAGCCCATCTGATGGGTTTCAAGGGGTGCACTGTCTATAACAGTGTATTCGGCCAGGCCTTGTAACAAAGGCTGGGCTGAACCCATGTGGCTGATGTGTAGTGAAAGAATGGTAGGATCCATCTTATGGACGCCATAAAGGTTGCAGAATGGGTGGGCGAATTTCAAAAATTTTCCTACATTCTCCCAACTGGGAATCATATTCCCTAAATTTAGAATACAATATTCAAGGATCCTAATTGAACCATAATCAAACCATATCTGTACCAAAAGACAAATGGGAGGAATATACCTTATCCGGAGAAGCACTATCTCCCAAAGTTGGTGTTCACGCCCAAAGAATGCTTCAAAATCCGTTCCTGCTAAAGATGACACAGCTGTGGATGGAACAGAACCAGCAGGGTGCGTCCTACACACTGGATCCTTCGTAAGTATCCTCTGGAAGCACTAAACATTGAATCTATTTCAGTCTTTCTTGCAAGACTGATGTCAAGAACAGATTTCTTGACTTTCTTTTCTGCAAAGATCTAATCTTGCAAAGGAGATGGTGGCGGCAGGAGGAGAACTCTAAAGGCGAAAAGGCTGAATTGCCTTTTTTCTTTTTCTAGAGTATGAGATCTAATCTCAATTCGCAGGAACCTTTCTTGCGATTTCTCTTGGTTCGAAATCTGTTGTATTTCTCTCCCTTTTTTTTGGTTAGGGTTTCTCCTCCTTTCTTTTTTGGTTAGGGTTTCTTTGTATGGCGTGGGACCCAAGCATTGATCTACACACCAGCCACATGGGTTCGGCCCAGCCTTTAATACAAGGCCCAGCCGAATTCACTGAAAAACTCAATGAACCCCTTGAGTCCATCATATGGACCCTATGGGCCCAACACTTACATTAAGTGGTCCCTGGGTCAAGCCATCTTATAAAAACCCAGGGACTGTGGGCAGGTGCAAGATTAGCCCATCAGGTATTATCCTCAATGGTCTTACACTTAACCTCTCAGCCCTTAATGATCAAGCACTGCCCGACAAGAGAGGACCTCTCCCTCGGCTGCAAGGAACAGTGCCGCACTCTCCTCTCACATGGATCCCGGGAATTAAAACCATTTGCAAACAATTTGAAACCGTACAAATATATTAATTTTGCAAAACAAAATTCCAACGATTGAAATCAACTGCCGACAGTTTGGTTTCCATCAGAGAGAGTGCATTCCCGATCATTACCCTTTGTCTGACAAAGTGGCTGATTCTGTCACTATGATCACCCACTCAGATGAATTCTCAAACTGCCCCAACATACCCAGGTTTTGATCCCCGCTAAGGATCTCACTGATTGGCATATCAAAGGCAGCCTGATCCAACACCTAGTGAAGTGTCATAATCGAGTCTAGGGATCAGGTGTAACTTTCCAGTTTTGCCCATCTATCTCCAAGGTCCAAGGCAATACTGGAAATCTGGTTCAGTTCAAGGATTCAAGTAATCCCATACTGCATGTGCCTCGGGTCTTACCCTGGTGGCTGAGACAGGCCATCCCAACACTTGGTGGCACACCAGTATCAGCCTTGGCAGGATAAATCTCCCCAGACTTATCCAACGGCTGTGAACATTTAAAACTAACACGAGTCTCTATAAATGTCCAGTTTTAGGGTTTTACACAGAATTAAACCAAACAACATGAATCAAACATGCACTTTATTTATTTCCACTAAATAACAAAAGTACATCAAATCAGATTGAAGCTAAGGGCATACAAAAACTGTCTAACATGTAGATCAATGTTTGGGTCCCACACCATACAAGGAAGCCCAACTGGGCAGCAGTTTGGAAGGCTAAATCAATACATAATTCTAATTGGGCCTTAAGCCCATTTCGAACTGGGCTAATCTGATTGGTCACTTAAGGGGCGAATTCTGAGATAAGTCCTTGAGAAACCATCGATAAAATCCTGCATGTCCAAGAAAAGAATGAACTTCCCGTACACTTGTGGGATAAGGTAAGGATTTAATAACATCTATCTCAGCTTTATCAACTTCAATTCCCTTAGAAGAGACTACATGTCCCAAAATGATTCCCTGATCAACCATGAAATGACATTTTTCATAATTCAAAACAAGGTTCTTTTCTATGCATCTTTTAAGCACTTTTGTAAGGTTGGATAGACACGAATCTAAAGAATCACCATAGACAGTGAAATCATCCATAAATACCTCTATGATCTTCTCCACATAATCTGAAAATATACTAACCATACATCTTTGAAACGTGGCAGGAGCATTGCAAAGACCGAATGGCATGCTTCGGTAAGCAAATGTACCAAATGGGCATGTGAAGGTAGTCTTTTCCTGGTCTTCTAATGCAACTGGAATTTGATGAAAACCTGAATAACCATCAAGACAACAATAGTGAGATTTACCAACTAATCTTTTAAGCATTTGATCGATAAAAGGAAGCGGGAAGTGATCTTTTCTAGTTAATGAATTTAGCTTCCTATAATCTATACAAACCCGCCACCCATTTTGAACTCGAGTGGGCACTAACTCACCGTCTTGATTCTCAACCACTGGTATACATGTTTTCTTTGGAACCACCTACACTGGACTTACCCACTTACTATCCGAAATCGGATAAATTATTCTGGCATCTAGAAGTTTTAAAACTTCTTTCTTTACCAATTCCATCATAAGTGTTGAGCTCATACTACAGGTTTAGAATCTTCCTCCAATAGAATTTTATGCATGCATCTAGATGGACTTATCCCCTTTATATCAGCTACAATCCATCCAATCGCCTTTGCACTCCTTGAGCACTCGAATAAGCTTTTCTTCTTCTATAGCATTAAGTTTGGAAGAGGTTATTACAGGAAGTGTCTCCCCCTCTCCTAGGAACATATACTTTAGATGATTCGGCAATGATTTCAGCTCCAATTGTGGTGCCTGCACAAAAGATAGAAGGAGTTTTGTGTGAGATGGAGGCAAGCTAATAAAAGACACATTATGAGTTGTAGGTTTAAGAGATTCCAACTCAAAAGTTGTGTAGTAATTCAGGATTTAGCACAAACTCCGTTGCAGCTTTTTGTAATTCTTTACGATCAAAACCGTTGTTAAGTGCAACCTTCAATGCATCTTCATCATCCAATTCAAAAGTTTGCTGCACTAAAGAGTCAATAATATCTATAGAAAAAACAGAATGTACATCACTAGGATATCTCATACCATCATAGATATTAAAATTGACAATCTCACCATCAAATTCCATGGTTAGTGTCCCCTTATGCACATCGATTTTAGTCTTCGATGTCTTAAGAAATGGTCTTCCCAAAAAAATTGGAGTTGAATTAGAAGAATTATCTTCTTCCATATCAATCACATAAAAATCAGCAAGAAAGACCAAATCATTGACTTGAACTAACACGTCCTCCAAAACCCCCTTCGGATATATAGTGGATCGATCAGCAAGTTGTAGAATCACACCAATTTCTTTCAATGGTCCAAGATTCAAAGTTGTGTAAATAGAACGAGGCATGGCATTTATTGAAGCTCCTAAATCTAACATTGCTCTTTCAATCTTAACATTTCCTAACTTACAAGGGATAGTAAACATACATGGATCCTTACATTTAAGAGGTAATTTCTTTTGGAGGATTGCTAAAACATTCTCCCCTATATGGACTTTCTCATCACCTTTCAGCTTTTTCTTAGCAGTACACAACTCCTTGAGAAATTTAGCACAGTGAGGTACTTGCTTAATTGCATCAAGGAGGGGAATATTTACCTCAACCTTGCGAAATATCTCAAGAATATCCTTCTCTTGCTCTCCTTTCTTGGACTTTGCAAATCGGCTAGGAAAATGTGGAGTTGTCACTATGGCTTGGGGTTGTTTGCTGCTTGGATCTTTCAATTGTCTGTCTTGATTTTGTGGTGGTAATACTTCCTTTTCGATTTCTTCTTTAATTACACGCTTGGGTACTTCGTTGCTAGGCTTTTTCAACTCTTTTCTACTTCTTAAAGTAATTGCACTAGTATTCTGCTTGGGGTTGACTACGATTTGTGAGGGTAATTTTCCTGATCCTTGAGATTCCAATCGATTCATAGCAGTCACCAATTAACTCATCTGATTTTCCAAGTTTTGGATGCTTGTCCTTGTCTCCTATTGAAATTGTTATGTGTTAGTGGCGAGTGCTTTAACAATTTCATCTGAAGACATACCTGGTTTAGAAGATGAGTGTTGTGGAGCCAGTTGTCTAGCTTGATATTGTTGTTGGAAACCAAAGGGCTTGGCTCCATAGCTAAGATTAGGATGACCCCTCCATCCGAAATTGTAAATATTTGAATAGGGATCTAGGGATCGCATCTCCTTTGTGGGAATCCTCCAACAACATTGGCTTGTTCATAGGGTTCATCTTGAAGTATAGGGCACATGTCGGTTGGATGACCCATAGTAGAACAAATGGCACAAGTCTTCACTTGTTGTATGTGACCCACAACCATTTTTTTCCACAAGAGAAGTGAAAGTGTCTAATCATTGATCAATGGGAGAAGTACTTACCTCATTAACTCTCCTTGGGATGGAATCTTGTCTATTGCCAAATTGTTGTGCATTGGCAGCCATGTTTGAAATTAGTTCCCTTGCTTGAGTAGGAGTCTTATTCACCAACACACCTCCACTTGCAGCATCGATCATACTCCTATCCATTAACAATAATCCTTCATAAAAATATTGGATAAGGAGTTGATAAGGAATTTGAAGTTGATGTAAAAGTTGTTTGAATCTCTCCCGATACTCATAGAGAGTTTCTCCATTGAACTATCTTATTCCACAAATATCCTTCCTGATGTTAGAAGTGGTGATGCAGGGAAGAATTTCTCAAGAAATTGCTTCATCTAATTCCATGTAGTAATAGAACCGGAAGGTATGTAGTAAAGCCAATCCTTAGCTTTGTCAGCTAATGAGAAGGGAAAGGCGTGCAACTTTATTTGCTCTTTGGTAACACATTGAGGTTTCATGCTTAAACATACTTCACCTGAAAGTCCACGAAAAGTAGAAAGTAAGTGAATAACACCAGATTTTAATTCAAAAGGTACCATTAGTTCTGCATATTCAATGCAGAGGGGCTGTTGATTCAGATCTGGTGCAGCTAACTCTCTAAGAGTTCTTTTGTCGACAATGGCCATGATTTCTTCTTCAGAATTGCTAGATGAATCGACGAGGTTTGTTGCCAAATTCACTCAGGGAGATGGGGGCGATGTTGATTGGATACGACGTTGCTTGGCTTGTTTCCTCAACCGGTGAACTGTGTTCTCGATTTCGGGATCGTATTGAATTTCACCTGTATGAGAAGAATGAGGCATTAACTAAGCAAAAGGAAATAAATCTTATTAAAGACACCAATCCCCCACAATGGCGCCTAAATTTGATGGGTGTCGAATCCAACAAAAATAAAAGTCCTGCTCGAAATAGATACTTTTGTATATAGTGATGAACAAGGTCGTATCCACAGGGATTGGGTTGATTTATTTCCAAGAAAAATAGTAAAATGAAATGGGGAGTTGTTGTAAAAAGGAATTCAAATAAAATAAAGATTAAATCAATAGGAGGCAACTTCTAGTTAAAGGAATAAGTTCAGCTTTGATTTATGCAATTGATCATTGATGCAAAGATGAATTCATATATTTATGAGTAAATTGGTTATAGCCATTAACAAGCTCTAATAGCCAATCTCTCCTTGATTTCTCGATAACCAAAACAAGTTCTTTGATTACTTCTCTTATTAATAGACAACCCTAAACAAGCTCTTAGGATTAATCTATCAATAGCATTAAGAATTAGATAGACCCAATTCTAACCGATGAACACACAAGCTCGGCTCATCTAAATCAGATCATATATTTTCATAACATAAATCGAAAACTTGTCCATAATCAATTTATGTTATTCGCCACAAAGATTAAATCTAACAAACATATACGAATTTGAATCTAATTAGCATTAAACTATTTCATCAATTGAGCAACGAATCCTTTTTGCTCAATCAATAAAAATAATCATCACAGGAAATTACAGAAAATATATAAATACTCAAGAAATAATGAATTGATAAAATCAAGTAGATCTCACGATTGTTGTAGAATCAAAGCTTCCTTAACCTTCAACCAAAAAATAAGAGTTTAGTCGCTCTTCATGGAGAGAACGCAGCTCCAAGACAAAAAGAATGTATTCTGCTTCCAAGATGTCATTCTTGGTATTCTATCCTCCCTTATATAGCCCTAGAGAGGCTATTTCCAGCATTTCTTAGGAGTTCTTCCTCAAATAGAAGTCTACCCTCATTAAGGGAAAATGATCACCCCAATCTAATCTATTCTCATCCCTATATAGGAATAAGAATTCTAATTAAAATGGCACTTTGACTCTTCTCAGAAATACAATATGAAATAAACTCTAATAAATTCTAATAACTCATGCCTCGAATTTAGCTGAATTCCACAGGGTGTGAGATTGATAGAGCGTGCCCACATCTTGCATGCTCAAGTCTTCTGCTGAAATCATGCTAATCTCCTTCCAAAGTGTTGGAAATTCACCAATCAATGCTAGGATTGTGCTTCAAGCTCCTTTCAGCTCTATTTTCCAATTTTCTAAAATAAAACACAATTAAATCTATCAATTAAGTGCAAATTTCCAATAAAATAAGAAGTAAAAATATAAATAATATGGAAATTATGCACTCTATCACCTGTCAATCCCATTACTGTCACTCCTAATTATGACAATATCATCCACATACACCACTAGCAAGATTTTCCCATCTTTTGAATCATGGTTGAACACAGAGTGATCTACCTAACACTATTTCATCCCAAAATTCTTCACTACTTCACTGAATCTACCAAACCATGCACGTGGAGACTGTTTCAGCCCATAAATTGCTTTTTTAAGTCTACAAACCTTACCATCCTCCCCCTGAGCAACAAACCTTAGTGATTGCTCCATATATACCTCCTCAATTAGATCACCATGCAAGAAGGCATTCTTGATGTCAAGTTGCAAGAGATGCCAGTCATACATTACTGCTAATGAAATCAATACCTGAATTAAGCCAATTTTAGCCACAGGAGAAAATGTATCCATATGTCAAGTTGCAAGAAGGCATCCTTGGCCACTAACTTGGCCTTTAATTGTTCCACATTGCCATTTAGAAGATACTTCACTATGTAGACCCACTTACATCCGACAACATGCTTACCAGGAGGGAGAGTAGTAAGTTCCCACGTGTAATTGTGTTGTAAAGAAGACAATTCCTCTTCCGTTGCTTGTCGCCACCCTGAATAGCTAAGAGCTTCCTAGACAATTTTGGGAGTGGTTAGTGCTCTTCTATGAGTATACACTTGTCGAATTGGTGGTCGCTCAGTAGTTACTTGCACGGAAGAAGGAGGATGAACAAAAACCACAAGAGGGGGATCCACAACTAGAACAGGAACCACGGGGAGGGGGTCCTCAAATAGAACAAGAAGGGGAACCATGAGGGAAGGAGAAGGGACCTAGTACGCAAGAAAAATGAAACTAATTCAAAGAGAGTGACATCCGATCAAACAAATGACTTATGACAATTAGGGTTATAGCACTTATACCCTTTTTGAGTCCTAGAGTATCCAAGGAAGATGCATTTAGTAGCATTTGCATCTAACTTGTCTAAACCAAGCCCCAAATTTTGTACAAAAAAAAAAACACACCCAAAGACTTTTGAGATAAGAGGAAATGGAGACAGAGTGGGAAACAAAATTGAGAAAAGGGGATTGACTTCCAAGGATAGACATGGGCATCCGATTGATGAGAAAACATGATGCTAAAACAACATCACTCCAAAAATGCTTTGGAACATTCATATTCAGTAGAATGGACTGAGCAGTTTCAAGTAGATGTTAGTTTTTCCGTTCAACCACACCGTTTTGTTATGGGGTGTAGGAACAAGAAGTTTGATGAATTATCCCATAGTGATCTAAGTATTGCTAAAATGGTGTTGAGGTGTACTCTTTTGCATTATTTGGGTGAAAATTTTCAATATGAACTCCAAATTGGGTATGTATTTCAGCACAATTTTTGAAAAATAGAGAACAATCCACTGTAATCTTTCATAAGATAGAGCCATGTCATCCTTGGAAAGTCATCAACAAAAATTATAAAATACTTATAACCATTGTATGGCACTACTTTATTTGGAACCCAAACATCAGAATGAATTAAAGAAAAAGGACTTAAGACATGACTATCAACTCTTGAACTAAAAGAGACTCTATGGCCTTTCCCAAGCTGACACGACTCACAATCCAACGATGAAAAATTACTTAAGGACTGAACCAACAACTTTAGAGCCTTGAGAGATGGATGACCAAGTTTGCAATGCCATTAGAGAGAAGTAAGAGATTACAGAAATGCTACTGTTGGGCCACCACTGATAGCTATAATTATACAACCCTAGCAAGTACACTAGTTATCAAGTAGTATAAAGATATCGTTCCCATGAGGATTTAACAAAATAAGTATTAGAACTATAGCTTCCCTCAATTATCTGAACAACCGAATTCTAACAATAGGAACTACTTAAAATTAAAGATAGAAAAAAGAAATAAAAACTAGGGCAATCAATGACTGAACTTGCAATGATCTAATTGAAATTGCTAGGACTATTGGTCCACCTAACCATTCCAATGAACATCGATTTATTAAATTAACCAAGATAATTTGTTATTTTCATAAGCTGAAGTTTTTCCTAATTTATTTAATATTCCCTCCCAGGATATATCAAACCTACTTCTATTAAGTAACCCTTTGATTCATCGACTTGAGTTCTCGAGATAGAAAGTGCATTAAGTTCTATGAAAAACCTGTGTTATCAGATGAATCATGTATATATATTCCTATATACCATTCAATTCACACTATGAATTATTTAGTCTTTTATATGAATCCTCCTTCCGATTCATTCATATAAACCAAATCAACTAGGAGGTGTCCAAGCTCCTAATTGCATTATGCATAACAATTCATAAACCATATGAAAATAAAACCAACTTGGTTGAATTAAATAAAAATCAATCCATGGTCGTGGTTAGGCTTTCTGCAGCCCCAGCTATAAATAAACTAGTTCATGATAAAGGAAATTAAACAAATAAGGTATAAGAAAGAACTCATGATGTCGCCCCTTGAGATTGAGATCGATGAACTTCTTCTCCTTGCTGCCACCTTCCTCTTTTTCTCCTCCTGTGTTGCCGACTGTCTTCTTGAAGGCTGAAGCTCTCTTGGAGGATTTCTCCTTGATTGCTCTAGAGATTGATTGATTGATTGATGCCCTGGTGCTAATCTGCCCCCCTTTATATAGCTTTAGGAGGAGGGGTTGTTTCCAACTCCTTCTTGGAGTTCTTCCCCAAAAATAGAAAGTCCTAATCTAATCCTATCCTTATCTCTTATCTATTAATCTCAATCTCCTTTATCTTTCTAGAATTACATCAGAAAATTGAATATGATAGGAATATTTGCATTTTTTTATTCTTGCATTCGTATTAGGCTTCCTCAACGAATTGGGCTGCTACAATGCTTCTCTACGAGTTGGGCTTCTGTTACGAACTAGGCTTCCCTACGAATTTTCTCAGACTTTGGGCCCGATTGACTTTGATTCATCCCGAATCTATCAAAACTCAAAACATAAAAATTGTATGTTTCTTCTTTATCTTTCCAATGCATCTTGAATCATCTCAATCAGAGTCTGGATGTGAGAGTTATGCCCATATTACTAAGTGGCTCCAAAACTATGCAAAATTACCCGATTAGCCTTGTTTTTCTCCTGACGCCTTCTTTCGTGCCCTAAATCGAAATACAAGAACAATGAGTCTAATTAAGTACTAATTAAGTATAAAAAACTGAACATTTAGGGATAAAAATATGATAATTCTTATTCTCATCAACCACCATCAAGGTAATACAACCCACCTGCCTTATGCCCTCCACCAATCTTCATCCCAGTCTTGAGATCTTGAAACTAGGGATGTAAATGGAGCAAATTCGAATCGAATCAAGCTTTGTTCAAATTTGAAACCAATTAAATAGAAGAATATTCAAATTCGATTCAATATCCGACGGTTTCTTAAAGCAATATTTCGAATTCGAATTCATCTAAATAATCGAATATTTGAATTTAATTCGAATTTGAAATACATTTCTAACAGCAAGCTCTTCACCAAGGAAGGAAGAAGAAACCTGGTTTGAAGTTTTTTTTTTTCATTCCTTGTCGATCAAATTTTCAAAAAACAAAGAAAAAAACAATTAAATTGTTTTTCGAACCATAGCCATCTATTTGATGTCGCTGCAACAAGTGCCGCCATCAGTGTGGTCTACAACGAAGAGATTGTCCACCATGTTCATGTGCTCTACAACATCAAGAGGGAAAGAGAGCAAGAGATTGAGGCAGGAGAGAGAGAGAGAGAGAGAGAGAGAGAGAGAAAGTGATTAAGAAAAAGAAAGAGTAAGAGTAAGAAATGTTGTAGAGTAAGATAAGAAAAAGAATAAGAAAAGCTACGAAAAAGAAATGTTGCAGAGTAAGAACCGATGAAGAAGAAAGAAAGAGTAAGAACGAGGAAGAAGGAAGAATAGTAAACTAAAAGTGATTGAAATGAAAAGTACAAAGTAATTAATGAGATACAACCTTTTGATAAAAAAATAATAAAATATTAATTTGTTTATTCCAAAAATCATCATAACATTTGTATTCGTTCAATTGTTTTATTATTAAAATATTACTTTATTTGACCAACAAGTCATTATAGCATATCTTTCTTCATTTAATTCTTTATTATTAAAATAATATTATAAAATAAATTTTCAAAAGTCATCATTCATTGTACTCTAACAAAAATATATTAATATATTTATTTAATATGAATATAATTGCATCACTAATATCGATATGTATGTATAATGTTAATATATATTATCAAATCGAATCAACTCCTATTCGAATTTGATTTGATTAATTAATCGATAAAAATACTTTATTTGAATTTGACCGTTAATGATATTCGAATAATCTGAATTCAACTCAATTATGTCGAATCTCGAATTCGAACTTGAATTTTTGAATATCGTTTACACCCCTGCCTAAAACACACAAGAAGAGGGATAAAAGGTTATAGAACAATTAAGTGACTTGGTTAATCTACTAACAAACATAAGGTTAAACGAGAACTTGGGAATATATAAAACAGATGATAAAGATAAGGAGGTAAGATCAACATCACCAACACTAGAAATGGGAGATGTAGAATCATTAGAAAGGGTAACTATTTGGAATGTGGAAGACTGAGAAAGTGAAGAAAATACATTCAGATTCCCAAACATATGATCTGAGGCTCCAGAGTCAATGATCCTGTGCGAAGGTTTGGAAGCCATGCAAGCCATACCTGAATGGGCAGAGCAGTTGTGTTCTGCTAAGAGGATGTCTGAAGGAACTTCTCATATACCTCACGTGGTACACTCACCATCATTTCCTTCCCAGAAGAACTAATAGATATGGAGGGAGTTTGATTAGTTTGTTGATTTTCACTAATTGTACCACTGCCACAAGTCATAGCATGGTTAGCCCAAGTGTCGGGTGGGCCATATAAATCATAGCAGAAATTAAGAGTGTGCCCCTCTAATCCATAGTATGTGCATTACTTCTTCCTCTACCATGACCTCCCCCTGACTCTCGACCTCCACTACAGTCACCAGAACGATTAAACATAGGACCACCTCGGTTTCCTAGAAACCCATGGCCACCACCTCCACTACCTCTATTTCCATGACCTCCCCCTCTAGACTCAATAGACTTAATATATATCCTCCAAAAACGGGCAAACACTTCTTCAAGCGAGGGAAAAGCAGACCCCCCTAGTATTTTTGCTCGGACATGTTCATATTCAACCTTCAGACCCACTAGGAACCTTATCACATCAATTTGTTCTCACAATTATTGCTGAACTTGAACATCCAGTGTCAAATGATGATATACATTAAGCTCATTTCAGATATCTCTCATGCTTGCATAGTATTCCTCCAAGCTTTGGTTACCTTGCTTCATATTAAAATACTCTTGGTACCACTGATATACCCTAGTAGTATTATCTTGGCCGGGGTAAAGTTTCTTAGCATGGTCCTAGATTTTTTACCTATATCTAGGAACATAAAATTCACATTGATTTTAGGTTCCATGCGTGCTATTCCTATTGGACAGTTTTGTATGCCCTTAGCTTCAATCAGAATAATGTACATTATGACTTTATTGTAAATGAATAAAAGTACATATTTGATTCATGTTCCCTTGGTATGTTTCTATGTAATACCCTTAAAATGGACACTTAATGAGACTCGTGTTAGTTTAAAATGTTCACAGCCATTGGGTTGGTCAGGGGAGACCTATCCTGATAAGGATGACACTGATGTGCCACCAAGTCGGTTGGGGTGGCCTGTCTCTGCTGCCAGGGTGAGACCCAAGGCACATACAGTGTAGGATTAATTGAATCTATGAACTGGACCAGATTTTTAGTATTGCCCTGGACCTTGGAGATTAATTGGCAAAACTGGAAAGTTACACCCGACCCCTACACTCGATTATCATACTGCACTAGGTGTTGGATTGGGCTGTCTTTGATGTACCAATCAGTGAGATCCTTAGCGAGGGTCAAAACTTAGGTATGTTGAGACAGTTTGAGAATTCATCTGAGTGGGTGATCATAGTGATAGGATCAGCCCCTTTGTCGGACAAAGGTAATGATCGGGGATGCACTCCCTTTGATGGTAACCAAGATTGCCTACAGCCAATTTCAATCATTGAGATTTGTCCTGCAAAATATATTTTATATGAGATATAAAAGTATATATACATTATGGTTTCTAAAATGTTTGCAAAAAGTTTTAGTTCTCGGGATCCATATAAGCAGAGAGTGCAACACTGTTCCTTGCAGCCAAGGGAGAGGTCATCTCTTGTCGGGCAGTGTTTGATCATTATGGGCTGAGAGGTTGAGTGCAAGACCATAAAGGGTAATACCTGATGGGTTAATCTTGCATCTGCCCATAGTCTCAGGGTGTTACAAGGTGGCTTGCCCCAGGGACCACTTAGGGTAAGTGTTGGGCCCATAGAACCCATATGACGGGTTTCAGGGGGTGTACTGTCCATAACAGTGTATTCGGCCAGGTCTTGTAGCAAAGGCTGGGCTGAACCCATGTGGCTGATGTGTAGATCAATGTTTGGATTCCACGCCATACAAGGAAGCCCAACTGGGCAGCAGTTAGGAAGGCTAAGTGAGCACATAACCTTAATGGGTCTAAAGCCCATTTCAAACTGGATTGTTTTAATTAGTTAAATATGGGGCGAATTCAGTGATGGATTAGTAGATAGGATAGGGTCTTAACCCTATCCACTCAGAGAGTCCAAATCTGAATGTGATTCAGATCTGGAAACCTCCTAATGTGATTAGGAGAAGGCTGATCTAATCTGTAGATAAGATAAGGATTTATCCTTATCACCTAAAGGGATGTCTGATCCAAATAAGATTTTGATCAGCAACTCCTAATGGGCTTAGGAGCTGATCATTTAAGGTCACAAAAGAAGGAAGGGGCGGCAGCCTTCAGATTAATCACAAGATCATCAGATCACTGCAAGTCTTTAGAGCTGAAATCACAGAAGAGAGAATTCAGCATACCTGTGAAAATACTCTCATGCCGCCTCCTTCCTGCCGTCGCCTCACCTGCCAGTTCAACCTCCTCTTCAATGGAAGAAATCAAGATTCGATCTTGATATCAGTTCCTTGTGAAGGGACTGATCAAAAGCTATGCTCACGTGCCATCCTGCTATTTCTTGCAAAGAAACAGTTACTTGGAGAAGAACACTGTTGATTCTGCTCCATCCTACACTGCGCCATCTTCAGTTGGAGCAGTCTTTGGATCCTTCCTTGGGAGTGAACACTTCCATTGAGAGATATTACTTCTCCGTATCAGGTATAATCCTCTCCTACTGTTTTTGTTCAAATCTGGTTCAGTTTAAGGTTCAAGGTTGATCCTTGAAAATATGATTTTCTAAATAGATAATGCGATTCCCAATTGAAAGGGAGAGAATTTTTTTTTGAGATTCGCCCACCTTATTCCGCAAGTTTTGGGCGTCCATACGATGGATCTCTCATCCCTTCGTGGTATCAGAGTCTTGGTTCAAATCTTGAACCAATTTTTTTCAGATTTGAACCTGCGCAAATGGGCAGAAGGCGTTCTACCCGATTTGCGCAGATAAAGGGTTTTGGGAAATTGTCCCAAAATTATGGGCGAATAATCTGAAATTAAACTTTATATAAATCTGATTATTGTTTATAATTTTTCTTTATGATTTTCTTGATTTATGGGTTGTTCGTACAAGAGGATATCGAAATCTTGATTTGCATAGGGAACCTGCAATTTTGTAGTTTATGGATTATTTTATTACATTTGGTCTGTAAAATAAATTTTTTATTATTTTTAGACTAAAATAATTTTTTTTTAGACTAAATTGCAATCTGCGATTTGTAGTTTATGAAACTGCAAACTGTGATCTAACCTCTGTTTTGCAAGATGGATTGTGCGAACAACCCTATTTGACTGATTCTTGTTTATCTTTTATCAGTATTTAATTTCATATTATTTTCTTGAATTAAATATTTAATTAAATATCAAACCGTAGACCCATTACCAAGATTGGTTCATGATAGCTATAAGTATATAACCCTAGCAAGTGCACTAGTTATCAAGTAGTATAAAAAATATTGTTCCCATGAGGATTTAACAAAATAAGTATTAGAATTATAGTCTTCCCTAATTATTTGGACAGTCGAAATTTAGATTTGAGGAAACAAGAACTACTAAAAATAAAGATTGGAACAAATAAAATAAAAACAAGGGTGATCACTAATCGAATATGCAAATGATGGAGTCGCTAGGACTTTAGGTCCACCTAACCAATGTAATGAATATTGATGGGTCCAATTATCCAAGACTAATTGTTATTCCCATAAACTGAGACTTTTACAAATTTATTTAATATTCTTTCTCGAGATATACTAAACCTACTCCCATCATGTAATCCTTCGATCTCTCGAGTAGAGCTCTCAAGATGGAAGTGCATTAAGTCCAAGAAAACCATTAAATT
Source organism: Nelumbo lutea (assembly GCF_056320005.1). Classification (NCBI taxonomy): domain Eukaryota; kingdom Viridiplantae; phylum Streptophyta; class Magnoliopsida; order Proteales; family Nelumbonaceae; genus Nelumbo; species Nelumbo lutea. The sequence goes on from NC_142684.1 coordinate 212,592,119, forward strand.
CAGATGAATCATGTATATATATCTCTATATACCATTCAATTCACACTATGAATTATTCTGTCAATTATGTGAATTCCTCTCTCAATTCATTCACATAACCCAAATCAATTAAGAGGTGGCCAAGTTCTTAATTGCATTAAGCACAATAATTCATAGACTATATGGAAATCACAATCTTGGATAAATCAAGAAAATAAAATATATTCATTAACATGGTTTGGCTTTCCATAGCACTAGCAAGAAAAAAATCAGTTCATGATGGAAGAATTAAAACAAACAAAGGGGAAGAAAGAACTCTTGAATTCGCCCATGGTGCTGAGATCTCCTCTTCTTGAAGTTTCTTGAATTCTTGAACCTTTCTTGAACCCTTCTTGAACCCTTCTTGACTGATTGCTCCTTGCTTCTTGATTCAGATCAGAAGTTGAATGATTGAATAATTCAGTGATCAAGTGATACCTAAAGCTGGTCCGCCCCCTCCTTTATATAGATTAAAGGGGAGGGGGTGGTCTCCTACTTCCTCTTGAAGTTTATCTTACAAGAATAGAAAGTTCTATCCTAATTCTAACCTTATCTTTTTATCCCTTGAACTCAATCCCTTTTTCACTCTAATATTACATCAAGAATTTAGATCTAGAAGGATTCTTCTTAGTTTCTTGTTCTTGGATTCGTAATAGGCCTCCTCTGCGAATTGGGCTTCAGCTGCGGATTGGGCCTTCCTACGAAATTGCCCCGAATTCGGGCCCGGATTAGACTTCGATACAAGCTGAATCTGCGAAAGCACAAAACATGAAAGTTGTGGCTTTTTCTCTTATCTTTCCAGTAGATCTTGAATCAACCCATTCAGAGTTCGGAGACGCGAGTTAGGCCCAGATCACTGAACGATGTCGAAACTATGAAAAATCATTCGATTTGCCTTTCTTTGCTCTTGATGCCTTCTTTCATACCCTGTACCAAAATACAAAAAATATGAGTCCAATTAGATGCTAATTTAGTATAAAAGACAGAATAATTGGGGATAAAAATATGATAAATTCTACTCTCATCAGTTCAAATTGTTTGGACCGAATCTAGGGTTCGATCAAGGTTGAATATCAGTCCTAATTTTTCCAAAAATGGGCCTGAGGATTAATGATTAATTAAATGCTTAATTCGGCCCAACATGTAAAGGCTCAGTTTTAAGTTGTTAAAACTACTAAAAGCCCACTCTGCAGATAAAGCTATATGGGCCAAACCCATCAACCCTAATTTGGCCCATATACCTGGATAATATTAATGGTTAATATTATGGATTAAATATGCGCTTCAAATGGGCTTTACAGATAATTAATTAATTGGATCAATTTATCCTTGCATGTGATGTATGGATGTGTAATGTGCTATGCACATGGGTCATAAGCGTTTGGCCCATGCTCAATCGACAGTGGCTCTTGCGCACACCATGGCTGGATGAACATCATTGCCATGGTGTCCTTTTTGGTTATTGGATGACCTCCCTCAGTGGTGGGCCCCACACCTTGTGGAGAGGTTACGTGCGGGACCCTAGCCGATTTGGGCCCACCAAAATCTGGCTTTATGAAAGTCAGTGGGAGCCACTTTGGTTTGACCTAGAACAAACTAGGGCGTAATTTACTGTACCCTCCAGCAAATATGAGTGCATGTGATAGGGAGATTCATATGATGAACTCTCTAAAGGCCTTCCATCATTAGCATGAGGATGGGTCCTTCAGTAATGAGGAAACACACCAGAAAATGGGCTATCCATTTGCTATTGGGCATGCCTAAGTGTTTTAGAAGATGAAAGGGGCATCATAGACCAAGTGGAAGGGGCTTCACCAAAAAATGGGAACTCTCTCATGGTACCTTGGCGTTCATGAATATGATGGGTAAGCACTCACTGGACAGAAAGGTTTACCTGAAAACGGTTCTGAACCTTGTCTGACAGAGGTCAAAGGGAAAGCTCATATGATGAGTGGATATGATCCTTCACAGAAAGGTGGTGGGGTTATGTAGCTGAAACATTTGGCTCCATGCACCCTATGTGATTTCCCACATTTCCATAGACAACCCGCAGTCTCTGTCACTGAGAAAGGAGAGAAATCGCAGAGATGAATAAATGGGAATGGAACGTAGACTAAAATCCATATCTATGTAATGAAGATGAATCAAATTAGGTTGAAGGTCTTGAAACAGATTGAACTTGCCAATGACATATTGGACAGTCTCAAGACAATGTACAAAGAGCAGAATTGTTCTACTCGACAGAAGGTCTTGAAACAGTTCATGACCGCGCAGATGTCCAAGGGCCAACAAGTTGACGACCATTGTCTTCGGATGATGGGTTATATCAACGAACTAGAGGCTCTTGGATCCAGGCTAGATCTGGTAACACAGATCGATTCTATTCTCAACTCTTTGCCTCCATCCTTTAATCCATTCATCATGAATTACAACATGAACAAGCTGAATGTCAGCTTGCAGGAACTCAACAATATGTTGCAGAGGGCCAAAGAATTGATTAAAATGATGAGCCCATTGTCATGCTTGTTGAACCTGGCAAATCGGGCAAGAAAAGGAAGGCAAAGAGAAAGCCCCAGAAGAAGGCTGCCAAACCCAAGAACCAGAAGAAAGACAAAGCATCGGATGCCTGTCACTTCTGAAGAAGACCGACAACTAGAAAAGGAACTGTCCTGCCTACCTGGAATCCAAGAAAGGTAATTTCAAATCTTGTGTTATAGAAACCAATTTATTGGTAGCTTCTACGTCCTGGTGTATTGACTCCAAGGCTTCAACTCATGCGTGTAACTCACTGCAGGGGTTCAAGGTAAGAAGAAGGCTGAGTAAAGGAGAAGTTACACTCTACTTGGGGACTTCTGCAATTGTTGCAGCCGCGGCCATAGGAACCATGGAGTTAAAAGAAATAACAGATTCATCGCATATGGGGAACTAGAGAACGGTCTCTATGTTCTGCATCCTTCTCTATAAACTAACATAACCGAAACTACGTCGGCTGAAATCCCCAAAAAAAGAGTTCGTGATACAGTTAATCCCACGTGCCTGTGGCATTACTGACTTGGCCACATTGGTGTTGACCGAATCACAAGGTTGGTAAAGGATGGTCCTTTGGGTTTTTTAACTGTAGAAAATCTTCCCACCTGTGAGCCTTGCCTACAAGGTAAGATGACTAAACGGCCATTTAACAGTAAGCCTGAAAAATGTACAAGCACACTTGACCTTATACATACTGATGTATGTGGTCCCCTGAGTGTTAAGACACAGAATCAACACGTGTATTTCATCACCTTTACAGATGATTTTTCACGATATGGTTACGTGTACCTAATGAGACACAAGTCTGAATCCTTTGAAAAGTTCAAGGAGTTCAGACAAAAGGTCAAGAAACAGTTAGGGAGAGAAATTACAGCCCTTCGATCAGATCGAGGTGGTGAATATCTCTCTGACGAATTTAGGGACTACTTAAAGGACAATGGGATAGTATCACAATTGGATCCTCCTGCTACACCATAACTTAATAGTGTTTCAGAGAGGAGGAAAAGGACTTTACTAGATATGGTCCGGTCAATTCTCATACACTCAAAGAGTTACCCACATTCTTCTGGGGTTACGCATTAGAGACTACGATTTACGTACTGCATCGGGTTCCAACCAAATCGGTTCCAAACACTCCATATGAACTTTGGACCAAAAATAAACCAAGTGTCAGACACTTGAGGATTTGGGGTTGTCCAACACATGCTAAAAGAACGAGTGCAGACAAGTTGAAATCCAAGACCAGCTATTGCCTATTTGTAGGCTACCCAAAAGGCATTGTGGGCTACCTATTCTATGACCCAAGTGAGCAGAAGGTATTCTGTAGCCAGAATGCACAATTCTTGGAAACCGATTACATCTTGGACACCCATCGTCAGGAAATTGTTCTTGATGAGGAGAGCTCAGGAGCAGTGGGAGATGTCCCACAAGTTCCAGGTAGTGACCAACCTAGAAGATCCACTCGGGTATCAAGGCCTCTAGTCCATTATGGTTATGACCAGGATAGTTACTTGGTGGAAACCTTGACTAGTGAGGAGGATCCCGTGACTTATGCGAAAGCTATGCTAGACATGGATTCACAGAAGTGGGTGGAGGCCATGAGAGCTGAGATGGACTCAATGGAGACCAATGAAGTCTGGACTCTAGTAGATCTGCCCTCTGGGGTAAAAGCAATCGGTTGCAAATGGATTTACAAGAGGAAGAAGGGCCCCGATGGTATAGTTGAGACCTTCAAAGCTCGTCTGGTGGCGAAAGAGTACACTCAGAAAGAGGGCATCGATTATGAGGAAACTTTTTTGCCTGTGGCCATGCTTAAATCCATTAGGATCCTGCTAGCTGTAGCAGCATACCATGATTATGAGATTTGGCAAATGGATGTCAAAACTGCATTCCTGAATGGAGATCTTACTGAAGATATCTATATGCAGCAGCCGCAAAACTTCATTGCTGCAGGTCAAGAACACATGGTATGTAAACTTAGTAGATCCATTTATAGACTTAAGCAAGCTTCTAGAAGTTGGAACATTCATTTTGACTCTATTGTCAAATCGTTTGACTTCAAGCAGAATCCGGATGAACCCTATGTCTATAGGAAGTACAGTGGGGATAAGGTTACCTTCTTGGCTCTATGTGTAGATGACATTCTACTCATTGGGAATGATGTAGAAATGTTGACTACGGTGAAAGTATATCTTGGAGAAGCCTCCTATATACTAGGTCTTCGACTCTATAGAGATAAATTGAAGCGGATAATAGGATTATCCCAATCTGCTTACATTGACAAAATAGTCAAAAGATACAGCATGGAGAACTCCAAAAAAGGAAATGTTCCTTTCAGGCACGGAGTCACTCTCTCCAAGAAAATGTCTCCCAAGACCTCTGAGGAGATTGAGGGCATGAAAGACGTTCCCTATGCCTCTGCAGTAAGGTGCATCATGTATGCCATGTTGTGCACTCATCCTGACATTGCTCATGCAGTGAGTGTGGTAAGAAGATTCCAAGCCAACCTAGGGCAGGAGCACTGGACTGCTATGAAAAATATACTTAAGTACCTTCAAAAGACAAAAGAGTTTTGTCTGGTATTCGATGGTAGCTCAGTGCAAATCCAAGGGTATACAGATGCCGATTTCCAATCGGATCCAGATGATAGAAAATCTACATCTGGATATGTTTTCACGATAGGATCGTGTACTGTTTGTTGGAAAAGCAGTAAACAGGGGCTCACTGCAGACTCCACGACTGAGGCCGAGTACATTGCCGCAAGTGAGGCTGCCAAAGAAGCCGTGTGGATGAAGAAGTTTGTTCACGAGTTGGGAGTAGTTCCGTCCAGCACATCACCCATCCCGTTGTTGTGTGACAACAATGGAGCCATTGCTCAGGCTAAGGAGCCACGAGACCACTTGAAGTCAAAGCACATCGAGAGGAAGTACCACGTACTACAAAAGACTGTTGGTAAAGGGGACATCCTAATTCAGAAAGTAGCGTCAACGGAAAATGTAGCAAACCCATTGATGAAAACACTATCACAGAAAGTGTTTGAGAAACACATGGAAAGCATGGGACTCCGGCTTGTACCTGATTGGACCTAAGTGCAAGTGGGAGCTGTTGGACTGTTTTGTATACCCTTAGCTACAATCAGAATAATGTACATTATGACTTTATTGTAAATGAATAAAAGTACATATTTGATTCATGTTCCCTTGGTATGTTTCTATGTAATACCCTTAAACTGGACACTTAATGAGACTCGTCTTAGTTTAGAATGTTCACAGCTAGTGGGTCGGTCTAGGGAGACCTATCCGGATAAGGCTAACACTGATGTTCCACCAAGTCAGTTGGGGAGACCTATCCGGATAAGGCTAGAGAGAGAGAGAGACCAACAAGAAACACATCAGATCCTCTTTATTGCTGAAATCAAGAAGAGAGAATTCAGCACCCTGCGAATACTCTCTTGCCGCCTCCCTGCACTTGCTGCCCTGTTTGTCAGTTCGATCTCCAGTTGTGGGAGAAGTCAAGATTGGATCTTGACATCAGTTCTTTGAGAATGGATTGAAAAGGAAGCTGTGCTCACGTACCGTTCTACTGATTCTTGCGAAGGACAGAGTTCTTGGGGAAGAACAGTGCTGATTCTGCTCCATCCTGCACTGCGCCATCTTCAGTGGGAGTAGACTTTGGATCCTTCCTTGGGCGTGAACACCTTCGTTGGGAGATATTACTTCTCTGTATCAGGTATAATTCTCTCCTATTCCTTTTGGTTCAGATCTGGTTTAGTTTAAGGTTCAAGAATGATCCTTGAAAATATGATTTTCTAAATAGGGAATGTGATCCCTAGTTGAAGGGAGAGAAAAATTTTTGAAATTCGCCCCCTTATTCCGCAATTTTTGGGCGTCCATGGGATGGATCTCTCATCCTTTCAGTGGTATCAGAGCCCATGTTCAAATCTTGAACCATTCTGTTTCAGATCTGAACCTGCGCAATTAGGGAGAAGGCGTTCTACCCAATTTGCGCAGATTTGGTTTTTGGGAAATTTGTTCCCAAAACAGATGGGCAAATAATCTGAAATTAATTTTAAATAAATCTGATTTTTATTTAGAATTGTTCTTTATAATTTTCTTGATTTATGGGTTGTTCGTACAAGAGGAGATTGAATTCTTGGTTTGCGTAGGGAACTTGTGATTTTGCAGTTCTTGATTTATTTTGGGTCTGTAAATAATTTTTTTTTATTTTCTAGACTCAATGTATAGGTATTCGATTTGATGTAATTATTAATAGAAATAGGATTTCTATTTATTTTTATTTTGGATCGAAGTTGGTGGCGCAGAAAAGGAGATTTCGCAGAGAAGGAGATTTCGCAGATGAGAGAAATGCTATCTGCGATTTGCAGTTTGTGAAACTGCATTCTGTGATCTAACCTCTGTTTTGCAGGAAGGATTGTGCGAACAGCCCTGTTTGACTGATTCTTGTTTTTCCTTTTATCAGTATTTAATTTTAGATTATTTTCTTGAATTAAGGATTTAATTAAAAATCAAACCCTATACCCATTCGAACCAAGATTGGTTCAAAACTGTTTGGACCAATTCTAGGGTTTAATCAAGGCTGAAAATCAGCCCTAATTTCCCACTAATGGGCCTAAGGATTGATATTTAATTAAATGGTTAATTCGACCCAGCCTGTAAAGGCCTACTTTTAAATAGTTAAAACTGCAAAAATCCATTTTAAAGGATAAAGCTATATGGGCCGAACTGGGTAACCCTAATTCAGCCCATATACCTAGATAATATTAAAGGTTAATATTATGGAATTTTAACGGGCTTCCAACAGACCTTACAGATAATTAATTGATTGGATCAATTTATCCCTGCATGTGATGTATGGATGTGTGATGTGCTGCCTACATGGGCCATAAGTACTTGACCCATGCTCATTCGATAGTGGCTCTTGCGCACACCATGGCTGAATGCACATCATTGCCATGGTGTCCCTTTTGGTCATTGGATGACTTCCCTCAGTGGTGGGCTCCACACCTTGTGGAGAGGTTACGTGCGGAACCCTAGCCGATTCAAGGCCCACCAAAATCTGGCTTTATGAAGGTCAGTGGGAGCCACTTTGGTTTGACCTAAATCAAACTAGGGTGTAATTTTGTTCCCTCCAACTAATATGAGTGCATGTGATAGGGAGATTCATATGATGAACTCTCTAAAGGCCTTCCATCATTAGCATGAGGATGGATCCTTTAGTAATGAGGAAACGCACCAGAAAATGGGCTATCCATTTGCTGTTGGGCTTGTCTGAGTGTTTCATAAGATGATAGGGGCGTCATAGACCGATGTGGGAGAGGCTTCACCAGAAAATGGGAACTCTCTCACGGTACCTTGGCGTTCATGAATATGATGGGTAAGCCCTCACTGGACAGAAAGGTTTACCTGAAAACGGCTTTGAACCTTTTCTGACAGAGGCCAAAGGGAAAATTCATATGATGAGTGGATGTGATCCTTCACAGAAAGGTGGTGGGGTTATGCAACTGAAACAGTTGGCTCCATGCACCCTATGTGATTTCCCACATTTCCAGAGACAACCCGTAGTCTCCGTCACTGAGAAAGGAGGGAAATCTCAGAGACGAATAAATGGAAATGGATCGTAGATTAAAATCCATATCTATGAAATGAACATGAATCAAATTAGGTTGTGGACTGATGTTTGCTCTTTTATCAGAAAATGGCAAACGGATCTTTTGCAAAACTGCTTGATGACAACAAGTTGAAGGGCCCAAACTATGCTGACTAGTACAGGAACCTTATGCTGGTCCTAGCTTCTAAAAAGTTGTGGCAAAGAATCCTGCCCCGGAGCGTCCGGGTGATAGGGCTTCTGAGGCCCGAAGGAGAGACTATCAAGAATGGGAGGAGAAAAACTCCCTTGCCCGGTGTTACATCATTGCCTCCTCAGACAACCCGATACAGAGGCAGTTCGATCAGATCGAACTTGCCAAAGACATATTGGACAGTCTCAGGACAATGTATGAAGAGCAGTATCGTTCTACTCGACAAAAGGTCTTGAAACAGTTCATGACCGCACAAATGTCCAAGGGTCAACAAGTTCACGACCATTGTCTTCGGATGATGGGATACATCAATGAACTGGATGCTCTTGGATCCGGGCTGGACCTTGCAACCCAGATAGATGCTATCCTAAACTCTTTGCCTCCTTTTAATCCATTCATCATGAACTATAACATGAACAAGCTGAACATCAGCTTACAAAAGCTCAGCAATATGTTGCAAAGAGCTAAAGAACTGATTAGAAAGGATGAGCCTGTAGCCATGCTTGTTGAAGCTGGCAAGACAGGCAAGAGAAAGAGGAAGGCAAAGAAGCCTCAGAAGAAAGCCGCTAAGAGCAAGAAGCAAAAGAAAAACAAAGCATCAGATGCCTGTCACTTCTGCAAGAAAACCGGCCACTGGAAAAGGAACTGTCCTTCCTACCTGGAATCCAAGAAAGGTAACTTCGAAACTTGTGTTATAGAAACCAATTTGTTGGTAGCTTCTGCATCCTGGTGTATTGACTCTGGGGCTTCAACTCATGCTTGTAACTCACTGCAGGGGTTCAAAGTAAGCAGAAGGCTGAGTGAAGGAGAAGTCACACTCTTCTTGGGGACTACTGCAACTGTTGCAGCCGCGGCCATAGGAACCGTGGAATTAATTTTTAGAGAATGAACAATTGTACTGAAAGACTGTCTTTATGTGCAAAATTTAAGGAGAAATTTGATTTCTGCCTCAAAACTGTGTGCAGATGGTTATTCTGTCCTCTTTAGTAATACGGGGAACTGGAGAACGGTCTCTATGTTCTACATCCTTCTCTAGAAACTAACATAACCAAAACTACGTCGGCTGAAATCCTTAAGAAGAGAGCTCGTGATACAGTTAATCCCACGTGTCTGTGGCATAATCGACTTGGCCACATCGGTGTTGACCGAATCACAAGGTTGGTAAAGGATGGTCCTTTGGATTTTCTAACTGTAGAAGATCTTCCCACTTGTGAGCTTTGCCTACAAGGCAAGATGACGAAGCGGCCATTTAACGGTAAGCCTGAAAGATGTACGGGCACACTTGACCTAATACATACTGATGTATGTGGTCCCCTGAGTATTAGGACATGAAATCAACACGTGTATTTCATCACCTTCATAGATGATTTTTCACGATACGGTTACGTGTACCTAATGAGACACAAGTCTGAATCCTTTGAAAAGTTCAAAGAGTTCAGACAAGAGGTCGAAAAACAGTTAAGAAGAGAAATTAAGGCACTTCGATCAGATCGAGGTGGCGAGTATCTCTCTAACGAATTCAGGGAGGTCCTTTGGATTTTCTAACTGTAGAAGATCTTCCCACTTGTGAGCTTTTCCTACAAGGCAAGATGACGAAGCGGCCATTTAACAGTAAGCCTGAAAGATGTACGGGCACACTTGACCTAATACATACTGATGTATGTGGTCCCCTGAGTATTAGGACATGAAATCAGCACGTGTATTTCATCACCTTCATAGATGATTTTTCACGATACGGTTACGTGTACCTAATGAGACACAAGTCTGAATCCTTTGAAAAGTTCAAAGAGTTCAGACAAGAGGTCGAAAAATAGTTAAGAAGAGAAATTAAGGCACTTCGATCAGATCGAGGTGGCGAGTATCTCTCTAACGAATTCATGGACTACTTAAAGGACAATGGGATAGTATCACAATTAGCTCCTCCTACTGCACCACAACTTAACGGTGTTTCGGAGAGGAGGAATAGGACCTTATTGGATATGGTCCGGTCGCTTCTCATACACTCAGAGTTACCCACATCCTTTTGGGGTTACGCATTAGAGACTGCGATTTATGTGCTGAATCGGGTTCCAACCAAATCGGTTCCGAATACTCCATAAGAACTTTGGACCGGAAAGAAACCAAGTGTCTGACACTTGAAGAATTAGGGTTGTCCAGGACACATTAAGAGAACGAGTGCAGACAAGTTGGAATCCGAGACCAGCCATTGCCTATTTGTAGGCTACCCAAGAGGCTCTGTAGGTTACCTATTCTATGACCCAAGTGAGCAGAAAGTGTTCTGCAATTGTAACGCACAATTCTTGGAAACCGACTATATCCTAGACACCCATCGTCAGGAAGTTGTTCTTGATGAGGAGAGCTCAGGAGCAGTGGGAGATGTCCCACAAGTTCCATGTAGTGACCAACCTAGAAGATCCACTCGGGTATCCAGGCCACCAGTCCGTTATGGTTATGACCAGGTAGTTACCTGGTGGAAACCTTGACTAGTGAGGAGGATCCCGTGACTTACACGGAAGCTATGTTGGACATAGATTCCCAGAAGTGGGTGGAGGCCATGAGAGCAGAGATGGACTCAATGGAGACCAATGGAGTCTGGACTCTAGTAGATCCGCCCTCCGGGGTAAAAGCAATCGGTTGCAAATAGATTTACAAGAGGAAGAAGGGCCCTGATGGTAAGGTTGAGACATTCAAGGCTCGTCTGGTGGCGAAAGGGTACACTCAGAAAGAGGGCATCTATTATGAGGAAACTTTTTCGCCTGTGGTCATGCTTAAATCCATTAGGATCCTGCTAGATATAGCAACATACCATGATTATGAGATTTGGCAAATGGATGTCAAAACTGCATTACTGAATGGAGATCTTACTGAAGATATCTACATGCAGCAGCCGCAAGGCTTCATTGCTGCAGGTTAGGAAAACATGGTATGTAAACTTAATAGATCCATTTATGGACTTAAGCAAGCTTCTAGAAGTTGGAACATCCGTTTTGACTCTGCCATCAAATCGTTTGACTTCGCGCAGTGTCCGGATGAACCCTGTGTCTACAGGAAGTACAGTGGAGATAAGGTTACCTTCTTGGTTCTGTATGTAGATGACATTCTACTCATTGGGAATGATGTAGGAATGTTAACTACGGTGAAAGTATGGCTATCACAGCAATTCTCCATGAAAGATCTTGGAGAAGCCTCCTATATACTGGGTCTTCGACTCTATAGAGATAGATCGAAGCGGATAATAGGATTATCCCAATCTGCCTACATCGACAAAATAGTCAAAAGATACAGCATGGAAAACTCCAAGAAAGGAAATGTTCCTTTCAGGCACGGAGTCACTCTCTCCAATAAGATGTCTCCCAAGACTTCTGAGGAGATTGATGGCATGAAAGGCGTTCCCTATGCCTCTGCCATAGGGAGCATCATGTATGCCATGCTGTGCACTCGCCCTGACATAGCTCAGCCAGTGAGTGTAGTAAGCAGATTTCAGGCCAACCCAGGGTAGGAGCATTGGACTGCTGTGAAAAACATACTTAAGTACCTTTGAAGAACAAAAGAGTTTTGTCTAGTATTCGACGGTAGCTCACTACAGATCCAAGGGTATATAGATGCCGATTTCCAGTCAGACCCAGATGATAGAAAGTCTACATCTGGATATGTTTTCACGATAGGATCGTGTGCTATTTGCTGGAAAAGCAGCAAACAAGGGTCCACTGCAGACTCCACGACCGAGGCCGAGTACATTGCCGCAATTGAGGCTGCCAAAGAAGCCGTGTGGATGAAGAAGTTCATTCATGAGTTGGGAGTAGTTCCGTCCGACACATCACCCATCCCATTGTTGTGTGACAACAATGGAGCCATTGCTCAGGCTAAGGAGCCACGAGCCCACTCGAAGTCGAAGCACATCGAGAGGAAGTACCACGTACTACGGGAGATTGTTGGTAGAGGGGACGTCTTGATTCAGAAGGTAGCGTCAGCAGAAAATGTAGCAGACCCATTGACAATGCCACTATCACAGAAAGTGTTTGAGAAACACGTGGAAAGCATGGGACTCCGGCTAGTACCTGATTGGACCTAAGTGCAAGTGGGAGCTATTAGACTGCTTTGTATGCCCTTAGCTTCAATCAAAATTGATGTACTTTATGAGTTTATTGTAAATGAATAAAAGTGCATATTTGATTCATGTTCCCTTGGTATGTTTCTGTGTAATACCCTTAAACTGGACACTTATTGAGACTCGTGTTAGTTTAAAATGTTCACAGCCAGTGGATCGGTCTGGGGAGACCTATCCTGACAAGGCTGACACTGTGGTGCCATCAAGTCGGTTGGAGTGGCTTGTCTCAGCTACCGGGGTGAGACCCTAGGCACATACAGTGTGGGATTAATTGAATCTTTGAACTAGATCAGATTTCTAGTATTGCCCTGGACCTTGGAGATTGATGGGCAAAACTGGAAAGTTACACCCGACCCCTAGACTCGATTATGATACTGCACTAGGTGTCGGATCGGGGTGTCTTTGATGTACCAATCAGTGAGATCCTTAGCGGATGTCAAAACCTGGGTATGTTGGGACAATCCGAGAATTCATCTGAGTGGGTGATCATAGTGACAGGATCAGCCCCTTTGTCGGACAAAGGTAATGATCGGGGATGCGCTCTCTCTGTTGGAAACCAAGACTGTCGGTAGCCGATTTCAACCGTTGAGATTTGTTTTGCAAAGTATATTTTATATGAGATATAAAAGTATATATATTATGGTTTCTAAAATGTTTGCAAAAGGTTTTAATTCCCGGGATCCATATAAGTGGAGAGTGCAACACTGTTCCTTGCAGTCGAGGGAGAGGTCTTCTCTTGTTGGGCAGTGTATGATCATTAAGGGCTGAGAGGTTAAGTGTAAGGCCATTGAGGATAATACCTGATGGGATAATCTTGCATCTGCCCACAGTCCCTGGGTGTTACAAGGTGGCTTGGCCTAGGGACCACTTAGGGTAAGTGTTGGGCCCATAGAGCCCATTCGATGGGTTTCAGGGGGTTCACTGTCTTTAACAGTGTATTCGACCAGGCCTTGTGACAAAGGCTGGGCCGAACCCATGTGGCTGATGTGTAGATCAATGCTTGGGTCCCACGCCATACAAGGAAGCCCAACTGGGCAGCAGATAGGAAGGTTAAGTGAGCACATAAGCTTGATGGGCCTAAAGCCCATTTCGAACTGGGCTATTTATTTAGTTAATTAAAGGGGCAAATTCTGAGATGGATTAGCAAATAGGATAGGGTCTTAATCCTATCCACTCAGAGAGTCCAGATCTGAATGTGATTCAGATCTAGAAACCTCCTAATGGGATTAGGATAAAGCTAATCTAATATGCAGATAAGATAAGGGTTTATCCTTATCACTAGAAGAGAAGGTTGATCCAAATATGATTTGGATAAGCACCTCCTAATGGGATTAGGAGCTGATCTTTTAATTTAACAAAAAGAAGGAGGGGGCAGCAGCTTAGAGAGAGAGAGACCAACAAGAAACACGTCAGATCCTCTTTAGTGCTGAAATCAAGAAGAGAGAATTCTACACCCTGCGAATACTCTCTTGCCGCCTCCCTGCTCTTGCCGTCCTGTTTGCCAGTTCGATCTCCAGTTGTGGGAGAAGTCAAGATTGGATCTTGACATCAGTTCTTTGAGAAATGATTGAAAAGGAAGCTGTGCTCACGTACCATTCTACTGATTCTTGCGAAGGACAGAGTTCTTGGGGAAGAACACTGCTGATTCTGCTCCATCCTGCACTGCGCCATCTTCAGTGGGAGCAGTCTTTGGATCCTTCCTTGGGCGTGAATACCTTCGTTGGGAGATATTACTTCTCCGTATCAGGTATAATTCTCTCCTATTCCTTTTGGTTCAGATCTGGTTCAGTTTAAGGTTCAAGAATGATCCTTGAAAATATGATTTTCTAAATAGGGAATGTGATTCCCAATTGAAGGGAGAGAAAAATTTTTGAAATTCGCCCCCTTATTCCGCAATTTTTGGGCGTCCATGGGATGGATCTCTCATCCTTTCAGAAACAATGATTATCTTTTAATAGATATGTGAATGAATTGTTTTAGATAGCAAATTAAATGTTTGTATATAGGTTTATATAAGCTTTGCATATAATAAAATAGCTTTTCAAAACACAAATAAATGATCTTTAGAGACAGTTACAAGTGCCTCTAAATAAGACCAAATAATACTTTAGTGGCAGTTTTAAGTGTTGTTATAAAGCTTAAATAGGATTCTTAAAAATTACTTTTAGAGGCAAATAAATTTGCCTCAAATTTAATTAAAATGCCCCTAAAAATGTATATTTGGTGACACTCATACATGTCTCTGTAAAATGCTTTTAGCGTCAGTATTCTAGAGGCAAGATTATGTGCCTCAATATCTTATTTTTGGAGGCACTTATCAGATGTGCCTCTAATTATAAGTCAAGTGCCTCTATAACATTTAGAGGCTAGACATTTAGAGGCAATCACCTGAGTGTCTCTATTTCTTTTTAGAGGCATTTTTTGTTGCCTATGTAGGTGATTTTTCTAGTAGTGATAGCAAAAAGGAAGTTGAATTTAGAAGGCCATGCACCACTACCAAATTAATTTCTACCTTTAAAACTCTAAAATCCTAGAGTTTTAGTAGGATCAATGTATGAGACTGGTAAAGAAGCAAGTATCATATCAATATGTCCTTTTTCTAGTCATACATCCCAATTTAGCTATAGGAAGCAATAACCAGCCTTGGAGAAGATTCATCCAAGTGACATAGAAACCAGTCATGTAAAGAGAAGCTACATTCTAATGATTATGCTAATCTTTCCTAGTTAAAGTGAAAATCCAGGGCATCATATAGAGACATAAGGAATATCCTTCTCATACACCATGTGAAGCAGAATAATTTCATTTTAGTTTCATGTAGCATTTTAACCAACATTTCTCTTGTATGAAATAGGTTCACTAGATAAATAAAATGATTCACTTCTGATTGTTAAAAATGTAAATGAGTTCATTTATTGAAATCCAGAAATGACTGAATTACAATATTTTATCAGCAATGAATGGATTCACCTTACATGTCATACTTGAATACTATCATTTTATTTCAAATGCTTCCTAACAAGCTATTAATAATTGGACAATTATAATGTAGAAACAGTCAAAAAAAAGTTGAAACTATGAAAGGTCACAAGGTAATTATTCTTATAGAGCATGAGAAACATGATCTGTAGGCTAATTAAGGGTCATTGCTTGGTATAGTGATTAAATCTCCAGTCTTAATAATGGATATGGCATTAACAGAACAGAATGAAGAAATAGGATTCATGTAGCCAACCCCATATACTTGGGTTAAGGCTTGGATGATGATGATTGTATCCAGTCTATCCCTCCCAAGAACCCATAATTGAACAAAATAATTGATAAGGGTCCAAGTAGATTTGTGCATTAACTTGATGTAATTGGGAAAATTCGGTTGTTGACAGTAATAGACCAGATAGAATCCATGAAAGTTAAAATTTAATTACAGAAGACTAGCTAGAGCGGCAGGGATATCTTTTCTGTTTTTCCATCAATAAGATGGTCATCCTGTTCAGAAACAATTTAGCCTACTTGATTCTCTAGTTCAGGCTGGGCTAGCAATAAAATTTTCTATGTATTATTCCACATTTGCCCATCAGTACAGATTCCATTTTTTTAATTTAGCATATGATACTTTTTAGTTACATTCTCAAAACAAATAAATAAGTAAACTAATAAAGGCACAAATATGTAATACCCAAAGGCACAGAAATGAAGTTTACCTGAAGGATGTATTCCATGAATAGTTGTGGATTCTGCTACCTGAAAATCCTCCACATCCTCTGCAATCTCTGGTGTCAAAGATTGCAAACCCCTTTGAACAGATTGTTTGTTTTGTTAACCTGAACTAGGAACTTATAACTTTAGAAAACACACAAAAAATTTACTTTTTGCTGCCAAATGAAATTTGTATTTCATAACAAATTTATATTTTAATGGTTCTATAGTGCTTGTTTTTTGCAGAATGGATGTGAATGAGGAAGAAACACCTTTCTTCCTGTGATGTTCCAGTCTTCCAGAATGGATGCAGATTGATTGATATTTGGATAGAATACAACATTGATTGATGTTTAGATGGCTAAAGCACATGAGGAAGAAACCACAAATGTTGAGCATGCCATAAACAATGTTTTGAAAATCGTAGTCATATCATAAATCGTAGAGAAAGTTGAATCAAATCAAACCGTGAATCATATCATAAATCGTAAGATTATTTCTATTATTTATAAATTTGTCAAAAATAAATAAATATAGATATATTTAAAACTATATATATATATATATATATATATATGAAAGTGACTTTATCCTACTTCTAATCTATGTATAATATATATGTAGGTATGTACCTAAAATAATAGAATTATCACTTATATAATAGAAGCCCGAGATGATATAATCAAGTTTGACTTAAAAGCCAAACAAATTCACATATAATGGCTTTTTAACCAACATATGATGGAAAATAAACTCAATTTCTAGTCTTAAATAACGTAAATAAATCATTTTCTAGTAATGGCTTAAAAAAACCTCTCTTGACAAAACTAAATATAAATAAAAACATAACAAAATAGAGATCTAATTCTTAATTGAATTTATTTGAATCGTATAAACTGTAAGATTTATGAATTAAATCATAGGATTCAAACAAAAATTGTATGATTTTTGTAAACCGTATCGTAAATCGAAACCCTTGGCATTCAAGATTCAAATCGTGAACCGTATCATAAATCATATGATTTTGACAACATTGGGCATAAATACAAAGTTCAAAAAAAAAACGTTCCTAACTTTTCTTCCTGTGACGCTCCAGAATGGATGCAGATGGATGGATGGGAAATAAGATTCAACTTTGACAACTAGAAGAGGAAGAAACACCGGAGATGTTGAAGAAACCACAAACCTTGAAGCTTGTTTTGGCGATTTAAAGTTTTGAACAAACCCTAAATAGAGAGAAGAGAGAACACCGGTGATGTTGAAGCTGGTTCGCAGTGAAAAGCTTGTTTTAGCAATGTTGAAGCTCAGTGATGTTGCAGCAAAGAATCTTTGGAGAGTGTGAGAATGAACCTTCAAACATCTAACCTCACTGTCACGGAGTCTGAGAAGGAGAAACCTTTGAAGTTACTTTGATACTTTCAAACCCTGAAACAGACCCCCATTGATGAACCCCTCGACCCAATTAACCCTGACCCTAATGGGTACCCTCAACCCAAAACCATCCTGAACTTTTTTCCCCTGACCCTGGTGAGCCATTCGACCCATATTGACCCACCACTAGCATGGGTGGGTTTGGAGTGGGTTTCAAGGTGAGTGGGTCAAATGGATTGGGTCAAAATTGCCAGCCCTGTAACCCAAATAGGGGGACTGCTGCAACTCTCACCAATATGGTTAACCCATCGGATCTGGCTTGCATCAAAACGGGATCAAGGAAAATTTATCCACACAACCTCATAGATGTCACATCCATAAGAAGTTGCTTCAATTGTGCAAAGCTGCATGGTCCACCTTTACATGTTCTGTTGCAAGTGATTGGGGGCACTTTCACCAGCCAGCTTTAACAAGGATTATTACAGGACAAGCAAATGACAGTTCAGTTGGAATACTTGAAACACATTTGCCGTGCTGAAATCCATTCCAAACGTAAACAATGGACTCAGTTGGGCCAACTTGGATTACTTTGTGAAATAATAATAAAGCATATTAGAAAAGGGAACTTGGCTAGAATATTTGGTCGTAGTACATCTTGTGAAATATCATATAATGTACCAAAATTCAGGTTGGCCTAAGTTCTATTCATGCCAATCCATGTTAAGCATTCGCTCTCTAATTTGCAATGGGTAGATTCATGAAGTTAGATTATTATACACATGTAACACAACAATCAATCTAATTGGCTGGCAATCGTGAACTTTCTTTCTTGGTACTAAATTGTGAACTTTCTTTCTTGGTACTAAATCGTGAACTTGACTATAGAAACGAACTCTACCAATTGAATTCACCAAAACTTTAACTTGATTCCAGAGAAATCTGCAATCCCAATGAGAGCAGATAAAACAATGGAATAGCCAACTAAGATAGAAAAGGCTGCAAATGTTGATTCTGAGATGGTATCCACATATAAATTTATCAACCCAGTGAGCACATTCGCCTGCAGGGAAAATGAGATAAACTTCAACCTGATGCAGGTATAGATAGATAGAAAGATCTACATATAGATACATAGATAAAGAGAAAGGGATACAGAGGAAAAAGAAAAGCTTTTTCATAAGAAAGTAAAAGGAGATACCAAAAGAAATGTTCCCAGTAAATTCCGGTTGTATGCTTCTTCCAGTATTGAAGTGTGTTCACCAGGGATAAAATCTGAAAGCATTAGAATTGCTAGTACCTGGACGATTATGAAATTTTATGAGTACCAAAAATCCGGTTTGATCCAAAGAATTATACCTTATACTACTAGTACTGTCCATTTCTATATCTGAACTCTAAGATCCATTTTTGGTTAAAAGAGAAAAGAAGAAAAATAGAAAGAAAATCAATTAATGATCATCAAAAACTACAACTAAAGGCACATTATAACAGGAAAACAATAAAAACGGGTGAGAGCATAAACTCTAAAAGAGGTGGTGAATCCCTGTCAAGCCGCAAACATCTTGGAGGGCATTAATGAAAAAATAACCAATTAGACAATACATATAATGATGTTTTATTATTTTTAACATTTTATGGTTCGTATAATGTTGTTTTATTAGTCTCCTCACATGTTGGCTTCCAATACCCAGATACCTGTACATACTAAGAGTATAGAAAACAGTAGAAATAAAAATAGTAGAGAAAGAAAAGATAGAAGAGAGATTTGTAAGAGAACAAGAAGAGAAAGATGAAAGAAACCAATAATGTATGGAAGCCGTCTCCGTTAGCTTTTATACTTAAGAAATAAAGATATATACAATGTCCAATATACCCTTAATAAGTCGGCTACTGTCAACAACTTAAAAATCAGCAAATTAAAGAATTCCTAAACTAATGGGCCTTCGGCCCAACAATGCCAAATAAATTGTAGAGAACACTGATATGGGCCCCACAGAAGTGATCCCCACTGTGTTCGTAGGACAGCATGTGTAGTTATTTGTTTCAGTTATAGTAGTATCAGTTTGGGTCAGTTTGTTAATTCAGTTGTTATTTATTTCAGTTTTTATTTACTTTATTTATCATGTAAGTACTAAGGACAGATCTGTCCTTTCCATTATGTACTGAACATAACCTATAAATAAAAAGAGAGTGGCGGCAGCAGATCAGTTAGAATCTGTCCCTCCTTTCAACCCCTTGTGTTCTCCTGTTTCTCTTCTATTACTTCTCCCTTCTCTCACTTTTCTTCTGTTTTGTAAACCTAAAACCTATTAGGATTCAAGACTGATTAAAGTCTTGATCTTCTACTTAAATAAAATAAACAAATAATTGTAATTCCTCAACACTCCCCCTCGATTTGAGAGTAAATATTACACATTCCCAACTTGCATAGTTCATGTTCAAGCTTACTCTTTGTAACTCCCCTGGTAAAGACAACCAACTATAATTAGTCAAAAAACATATTGTAAGCAAACTTTTCCTAATGTAACCATCTCCTTTATGAAGTCTCTATCAACCACGATATGCTTCACCCTAACATGCTAAACTGGATTATAGGTAATGTTGATTGTAGCTTGATTATCACAATACAACATTATAGGTTCCTCAACAACAATTCCAAGCTCACTTAACAAAAACCTGATCCAAAGAAGTTTTGAGACACCATGAGCCATAAATCTACACTTGACCTAGCCACAACTAATTGTTTTTAACTCTTCCATGAGACCATGTTGCCTCTTACAAACTGTAGAGAGACTGGGTCGAATGGGCCCTAGTATCTTTTCCTGTAATATGTTATTTATTTATTTGTTAGCTACTGAGCCTATCTTTATGAGCTGTTATTTCTTTTTCTTGTTCTCTTTATGTTACTGCCTAGCTGGCCGCCCACTTAAGAGCATACTTGTAATTAACCTAAGATTGAAGTTTAACAAAAGGATTAGAGAAGGGAGGGGGGAAGAGATATTTGAGCTCTTCTTCATCCTCCTCTTCTTTTCTCCATCTTCCTTTGTGCTGTTGTTCTCTATTTTTCTTTCTTCATTCTCTCTAAATTTTACCAAGTTTATATCAGTTTTACGAGACTTTACATTTGGTATCAGAGCAGGTTTCTTTTTTCTTCTTTTTCTTTTTATCTTTTTTCCATACACCCTCCGATTAAGAAAGTGTATGGAGAGAGAGGTTCTCTACAGTTCAGATGACCTTTTTGCCTAGTTGGTAGAGGGTTTAGAGAGTTGTATTCTGACCGGAAACTGCCACGAAGTGATGTTGTACTGTTTCTGCCCAAAACCCTAGCCGATTTTGGTGTAAAACAGGATTCTCCCCCTTTCTCCAGTTCTTCTTGATTTTGGTGTAAAACCCTAAACCAGCTACAAGGGATTGCAATTCCACCAAAAAATCCAAAAAACTGGACTTACCTGAAGTCTTTGATCAACCCTTTACCTTATCATGCAGTCGGCCAATCTAGGGCTGCACGACGGAGCAGCTCAAGAAATCTTTAAACTTGCTCTGATACCAAGTAGAAAAGTTTGGACAACCCGTTTTGATATAAAAACTGTAAGAGAAAGAAGAAAAAGAAAGAGACGAAAAGGTTTGCTGAGAAAGAGAGAGAAGAGAGAGAGAAGAGAATGGGAGAAGCTCAAAATTAGGTCTGGCCGCCCCTTTCATTAGATTATATACTCATAAATAAAAGAGAGTACAAAGACAAGTATGCCCTTAGTAAGTCAGCTACTTGTGAGAACTTAAAAAAACTCTTTAACTTAAAACATAAACTAATGGGCCTAAGGCCCACTAACTCCCTAGCTATGCTATGTAAATAAAAAACAT
Organism: Nelumbo lutea; assembly: GCF_056320005.1. Taxonomy (NCBI): domain Eukaryota; kingdom Viridiplantae; phylum Streptophyta; class Magnoliopsida; order Proteales; family Nelumbonaceae; genus Nelumbo; species Nelumbo lutea. The sequence continues at coordinate 212,613,517 of NC_142684.1, forward strand.
GTTATATCAGCCCAAAACTCAGTAGTTTTGATTTACAGTAAATATGTAGTGACTTTCTATTAATAATAAGAAAACTATTTTAGTGAATTTCCATTACTATTTACTTTAGTGGAAGAAAAAATGAGAATTACCTGAAAGTTTTGTGCCAATACAAACGTAACATATGTCAGGTTGCACTGCACCAAAGTTCCAAAGAGTGGCAATTATTTGATGGTAACAGCTATGGTTACAATTTTAATAAGAGTGTTTATCAATTACCATTCTACGAGAAACTCCTTCAATGTGCTTGTCTAGGATGATAGTTGATAGCCTACAACAGAATTGCAAATAAACAGGATATAAACAGTCATTCTCAGTTCCAAAGGACATAATGTTGAATTGAATCACTTATGTTTAAAGTTCCACCAGAAAGGATACCAAAAGATAACAGATAGAATCCAGATTCTTGTCCGTGTCCATTGACTGTTTCTCATCTTCCCAGTGAAATCGTTCCCAAAGAAAAGATAGTTTCCCAATTGGACACCAAGAAGATACAAACCCCAATATCCTACCAAAGAGCATTGATGAATTCTTAGAAAATAATCACCTAGCACCAGAGTAGAAACTTCAACATAGTTTTATGAAATGAATTACAAATTCATTATCTCAAACGCATCTAATTTAAAAAAATATATATATGTATACCATCCCCTTATTGACAGGTCTTCTCAAAGCATAGTGAGCCAACCTTTTTTATTATTGAATGAAAGCCTTGTCTGTTGGCTTTTACTTTCAAAACGGTTGGATTGCTCATGCTAACACCTTATAGGAAGTTTTCTGCTGATTTCCCTAAAAGAACCTAGCCTTTGACATAAATACAATCATCTTCCAGATTCATCAACAAAGGGAAGATTTTCCATCTTCATTATAACCAAACTGAACACAGTGATGTTTTCTTCCTTTTTTTTTTTTGAAATGTAATGCACCATTGTACTGATATAGATGAAAGCACATCAGCACCCATGTATGCCAGGGAACTGTACAATGATAATATACAAAAAACAAGGTTCTAAATATCGAAACGTATTGAGGCATATCAGCCAATACGTATCGTATCGGTGAACCCCTGATACGCCCCTAAAGTGGGTGTTTCAGGGTCTGACCTGGTTCAGGGGGTAGGTGGGCCTTAAACCGACCCCCCTGAACCAGTTTGAAAAAAAAAAACTAAAAAAAAATAGTAAAGGTGCAGTTTGATACAGGCCGATAGGCCGGTTTGGACGTATCAGCCTGTATCGATATTTAGAACCTTGACAAAAAGTGTAGTTCAGTATGTTAGTGTGACATTGACAATGCATTCTGTTCGAAAAACAAAATACAATGCTCAGTTGGGAAGAGTGCAAATACAAATATGTTAAGTGCAAAACCCTTATATTCAGTATTTGTAAACCTTGTATTTGCACTCTTCCCAAATGAGGCCTAAGGAACTCTCCTGAAAGTCTTGCCTATCACGAGCCACAAATACACTGTTCCTTTGACTCTATCGCAAAGAATTTGATCCAAGCATGATCTGTTGTCACAAATAAAGGTATTTGTCTCAGCCTAAATGCACCAAAAAATTGCAAAGGGTTTCAACCAATTTTTTTTTTTTTGACAAGTAATTTTGTAGAGAACACTGATGTGGGCCCCACTGCAGTGGTCCCCACTGTGTTTGTAGGACAGCAGTGTAGTTATTTGTTTCAGTTATAGTAGTGTCAGTTTGAGTCAGTTTGTTAATTCAGTTGTTATTTATTTCAGCTTTTATTTACTTTATTTATTATGTAAGTACCAAGGGCAGATGTGTCCTTTCCATTATGTACTAAACATAACCTATAAATATTAAGAGAGTGGCGGCGGCAGATCAGTAAGAATCTGTCCCTCCTTTCAACAACTTGTGTTCTCTTGTTTCTCTTCTATTCTCTCTCTCCTTTCTCCCTCTTTTTCTTTTGTTTTGCAAACCTAAAACCTATTAGGATTCAAGACTGATTACAGTCTTGATCTTCTACTTGGTATCAGAGCCTATCTAGGGCTTCTCATGTGTGTCTAGTCCAGCCGACCACATGAGGACTAGCTAGGGCTGGAAGGTTTGAAGAAGTTTTTCGGTGGCTGAATCTTAGAGATTACCAGGAGAGGTTCGCAGCAGTTGAAGACTTGCCGCGGCTTGCAGAGAGTTGGTAATCAGGAAGAGGCAGCAAAGATTAGGGTTCAGGTAACCCTAGAAGACAGTAAACCAAAGTACATAAGTTTTTTTTTACTGAGTTTCAGAGACTGCAATCAGTCGAGATAGGTTGGACCTATCTAGAAAGAGGGGTCGAACTGTGTTCAAGTTTGTTCTAGGGTTTGGCTTGCCGAACTGTGTTTAAGTTTGTTTCTAGGGTTTGACTATTGGGCCGACCCCCCTCTTCAAAGGTGATTAGTTTTTAGGGTTTCATATTGCCCTACGACAAGTCCTACTTGTGCGGACTACTTGGAGAGTGCAGCTGAGCACTTACTTCAGACCTACAGTTGAAACCCTAATTTTGCTCTCGCAACAGGGAGAAAGTAGTTTTGGAAACCACAGTTATGGTAGTGTATCTGAAACCGGGTTTCAGATTACAACTATGAGATTTGATGGGTCAAATTATTTGGAGTGGGCGCAATCAGCCATGATGGCTATTGGAGGAAGGGGAAAACCGGGTTACCTCTTGGGAGATGTGAAAGAACCTTCCAAGGAGAACCCAACATACACCAAGTGGGTTCAAGAGAAATATTTGGTTATGGCATGGCTGTGTAATTCTATGCAGCCACATATCAGCCAAAATTATTTGTGGGCAAAGACAGCCAAAGAGATATGGGATGTTGTGAAATAAACCTATTCACAACCCCTTAATGTTGCCAGAGCCTATGAATTGAAGTGTGAGGTGAACAGCCTTAAACAAGGAGAGAAGTCACTTTCTGTCTACTTCTCTACCTTGAAATCCTTGTGGCATGAAATTGACCATCTAGAGACCCTTGAGTGGGAGAGTCCCAAAGATGCACAGACTCACAGAAAGTAAGTCGAGACGAATAGGGTATTTGAGTTTCTGGCTGGTTTGAATTCAGAATATGACATTGTGCGACAACAGATATTGACAAGAGATAGTGTGACCCTCTCTCAAGCATACTCCTTGGTGCATAGTGAAGAGACCAGGAGGAAAGTCATGATGCAGCCTCAACCCTCTTTCCCAGCCTTGACAGCTATTAAACCCAAGCCAAGGGATGACTCAGAAAGGGACCGGAAGAAGGAAGATAAACGGGATCTGGTATGTGAACATTGCAAGAAACCCAAGCACACAAAAGATACTTGTTGGAAGCTACATCTTCACTTGGTCCCAGCAAAACTAAGAAATAAGAAGGGTAATGCACATATGGCAGTGAACACTGATTCAACATCCTCATCAGGCACATCCCTAGAGTTTAGCTGCTATCCGGGCTGCCCTCATACAGCTGGAAAAGGAAGTTGGGAGTTCAACTCAACCATCTCAGTCAACATCAGCTCCTGCCACATCTACATTTGCACATTCAGGTACTCGAGCCTCAGCTTACCATGCTTCAGCTCCAGGTAATACTGATCACTACTGGGTAATAGATTCAGGTGCATCTAACCATATGACTAGCTTGCCATCTTTGTTCACTTCTTATCACTTGTCCTCTGGCCAAGATAGAGTATCCATTGCTGATGGCTCTCTTGTTCCCATTTCGGGCAAGGGGGACATCAAGCTATCGGATACTATCTCTTTATCTTCTGTCTTGCATGTTCCTAAGCTTGATACTAACCTGCTTTCAGTTAGTAGTATTACCAAACACATGAACTGTTCAGTAACCTTTTTCCCTGACCGATGTGTTTTTTAGGATTTGGAGACAAGGAAGGTGATTGGGACTGGCCGTGAGACGAACGGGATCTATCTGCTTGGAGAGAGTTCTCGTCAGGAGGAGTCAGTGGATAAGAAGTCTTTTGTTTCCCAGTCTGTGAGTTCGGTTATGCTTTGGCATAACCGATTAGGTCATTTGTCTTTTAAGTCTTTGAAGAGTCTGTTTCCTGCTTTATTTGAGTCTGTTGAGTTATCAAAGTTGAGGTGTGAGAGTTGTGAGCTTGCCAAACATTGTAGAACCTCTTATTCTTTAAGTAATAAAAGGAGTAATTCCTCTTTTGATATTGTGCATACTGATGTTTGGGGGCCATATCATATCTCTTCTATGGGTGGGTACAGATATTTTCTACTGTTTGTTGATGACCATACCCGATTTTCTTGGGTCTATCTTATGCGTTCTCGGGATGAGGTTCCTGCTCTGACCCAAAACTTCCATCAGATGATTCTCACTCAGTTTGGGACCAAAATCAAAGTCCTTAGATCTGATAATGCAAAGGAATACTTTGTTCAACCATTGACCTCCTACCTTCTTAGCCATGGAGTTATTCACCAGAACACTTGCCCTTATACACCACAGCAGAACGGCGTTGCTGAAAGGAAGAATAGGCATATCTTGGAGGTGGCCAGAAGCATTATGTTTACCTCCAATGTACCTATTCGCTTCTGGGGTGATGCTATCCTCACGGCAGTTTGTCTCATTAATCGAGTTCCTTCCCGGGTCCTTGATATGAGAACCCCCTTTTCCCTTCTATACCCAGACGAGGAGTTGTTCATTGTTCCCCTTAAAACCATTGGTTGTACTTGTTTCGTTCAGCTTCTCGGGCCTCATCATTCCAAGTTTGAACCTAAGGCCTCCAAATGCATTTTCCTTGGTTATGCACAAACTCAAAAGGGTTATTGCTGCTATGATCCGGTTTCAGGGAAACGGTTTGTCTCCATGGATGTCACCTTCTTTGAGGAGACACCCTATTATCCTAGGGTTTCTCCTCAGGGGGAGAGTAGTGAGAGTGGAAGTGGGGCTGGTAGAAGTGGAGTTGTTCCTTTACCTATTCCACTGGATAATGAAGGTTGTAGTGGTGAGGGTGGTCAGAGGGAGCCGGAGTTGAGAGTCTATCACAGGCGATGCAGGCAGGTTGATCCTAGTCTTCGGCAGTCCCGGCCAGCTCCAGTTCCTTCTGCGGCTCCAGATCCAGAGCCAACTGAGATACCTCTCACTGTTGCCACTTCCCCTCCTATGGATGACCTTGATCTCCCTATTGCCATTCACAAAGGGAAACAACATTGCACCACTTCTACAGCTCACAGCATCTCACAGTTCTTATCCTATGATCGTCTATCACCATCTTACCGGTCCTATCTCACTTCCATTGCCGATGTCCCTATTCCAAGAACAGTGCAAGAAGCCTTATCAGTTCCAGAATGGAAAGATGCAATGCAAGTCAAAATGGATGCCTTGTTGAAGAATAATACTTGGGCACTAGTTGACCCACCAAAAGGAAAGAAACCGGTGGGATGCAGATGGGTGTTCACTGTGAAGCATAATGCTGATGGCTCTATTGAAAGGTACAAAGCCCGACTGGTTGCAAAGGGTTTCACTCAGACTTATGGTATAGACTACTTGGAGACCTTTGCCCCAGTAGCCAAGATGACCACCATTCGAGTTTTGTTATCCCTTGCAACAAATCATTCTTGGCCCTTGTTTCAGATGGATGTTAAAAATGTCTTTCTGAATGGAGACTTACAAGAAGAGGTTTACATGCAGTTGCCTCCTGGATTCTATGATACAGAGACAGGTAAGAAGGTTTTCCGACTGAACAAGGCATTGTATGGTTTGAAGCAGTCACCTAGAGCCTGGTTTGATAGGTTCAGATTAGCCCTTGGAAGGTTTGGTTATGTACAGGCCCAGTCAGATCATACACTATTCATCAAGAGGGTGGAGTCCTCTCTGACACTACTAGCAGTATATGTTGATGATATCGTGGTGACAGGAAATGACAGTCATGAGATTGAGTCCCTCAAACAGCTCCTTCATCAAGAGTTTGAGGTGAAAGATCTTGATGCACTACGGTACTTTTTGGGTATTGAGGTTGCTAGATCCAAGCAGGGGATTTTTATCTCTTAGAGAAAATATGTTCTAGATTTGTTGGCGGAAACTGGAAAGTTGGGTGTTAAGCCGACTGATATACCCATCGAACAAAATTACAAGATTAGTGCAGATGGTGGAGATCCTCTTGAAGACAAAGTTATGTTCCAATGGTTGGTTGGAAAGCTTCTATATCTCTGCCTCACTCGGTCAGATATCAGCTATGCAGTTAGTGTTGTTAGCCAATACATGCACTCCCCTAGAACTTCTCATCTTCTTGCGGCAGAGAGAATATTAGCATACTTGAAGAGATGCCCGGGTAGAGGTATATTGCTCAAGAACAATAATCACATGAGGGTGGAAGTCTATACAGATGCCGATTGGGTTGGAAGTGTTGATGACAGAAGGTCTACCTCTGGATATTGTGCCCTGGTGAGAGGTAACCTTGTCTCTTGGAGGAGTAAGAAGCAGAGTGTTGCTTCCTGCTCCAGTGCTGAAGCGGAATACAGGTCAATGGCTAATGGAGTGGCTGAAATCTTATGGCTAAGGTCACTACTTGAAGAGTTGGGTATTGACTATGAAAAGCCCTTAATGCTGTATTGTGATAATCAGGCAGCTATTAATATAGCCCACAACCCAGTGCAGCATGACAGAACTAAACATATCGAAGTTGATCGACATTTTGTGCGAGAAAGGGTCACATCACAAGAAGTGTGTCTTCCGTGCATCGCATCTAATATGCAGCTCGCGGATATCCCCACCAAGGCTGTACCAAGGAAGAAGTTAGAGACAGACCTATCCAAGTTGGGTATGATAGATATCTACTCCCAACTTGAGGGGGAGTGTAGAGAACACTGATGTGGGCCCTACTGCAATGGTCCCCACTGTGTTCGTAGGACAGCAGTGTAGCTATTTGTTTCAGTTATAGTAGTGTCAGTTTGAGTCAGTTTGTTAATTCAGTTGTTATTTATTTCAGCTTTTATTTACTTTATTTATTATGTAAGTACCAAGGGCAGATGTGTCCTTTCCATTATGTACTAAACATAACCTATAAATATTAAGAGAGTGGCAGCGGCAGATCAGTAAGAATCTGTCCCTCCTTTCAACAACTTGTGTTCTCTTGTTTCTCTTCTATTCTCTCTCTTCTTTCTCCCTCTTTTTCTTCTGTTTTGCAAACCTAAAACCTATTAGGATTCAAGACTGATTACAGTCTTGATCTTCTACTAATTTCAACCAATTGCTTTTCCTTTCTAACTTATGCCTTGTAGGTACCAGCCTTTAAGAAAGTTCTCAACTGTGACAGGAAATAATCAACTCCACCCAAACGTTCTTAGAGCCATTTCCCATAACACTATTGATGCCAGTCTGTGCATTGTCTTACAAAAGGACCAAATTGGATGAGCCTGAATGCCCCCACTTCCCAACCCTTCTATCCGCTAGACCCAGAAGTGTTATTGTTTGAATTTTCTGCAGCAACATTGCCATAGATTCTACCTTCAGTCATTGAGACTTGTTCTAACTTGCGGATCCCAAACCATTGTACTGTTTTAAATTCATAGCATTTATTGACCAGTTCATTCTTGCTATAAGCTGCCATGAATAAAGTTTGAAAAGTTCCATCAATAGTTGACCATCAAGCATGGGTCCTTCCAAAAGCAGATGCTAGATCCGCCACCAGCTTTCTAACTAATCCCCCCCCCTTGTATGTATGTATGTACAAGTACATGTTGGCTCAACATTTGGGTAGTTTTTTAGCAGGTTTTAACTAAGAGTGTAGAACCTTTATTTGGATTAGTAAGTGGTAACTGATCAGAGATTTCATTCATAAAGAATGAAATACAAGGAATACACAAGGCATGTATTCCTGGGAAAAGGAAAGCCTGTCATTCAGCATTCTCAAGAATCAACTAAGTATACAAGACAGAAACAACCCTACCCACCCCTCCACCCTTTCCACCAAGCACTCAACCTCACCCCCAAAGAAAGGTTTAGAATGTACTATATATTTTATAAATGAAGCAGCTAGAAAATCTAAGGACTGGTTTAGAGAAAACAGCTGTATAGGTAAAACCGAAAAAGAAAAAAGATTGAACAATTTAACCCCAGCTTAGAAACCTAAACAAAACAGGATTTCAATCAAGAAGACTAAGGAGGATCTTTACATTGTCCTTACCAAATATACTAAAAATTCCCTCCTTATTTTGGCTAATGATGTTCATTGCCCTTTCATAAGAAATGAGATACTCATTTAACCCAGACATCAAACATATTTGGTATCCTGCAAGAAGATTAGTATATCAGTTAATTTTCAAAAAGAAACCAACTAAAAAGCATAAAAAAGACTAAACAAATTAGGGATATACCTATTAGAATTAATGAACCTAGAATACCGCAATATTGGGGATGAATGTTAATGATGAATGTTAAAATGGATACAGCTGCAAGTGTGAAAAAGAAATTCCAATGTACACCATACTCTCCCACATGAACCTACAATGAATAAAGAAAAGAATGCCCTTACAGATAAGGACCACAACCAAGAAGAGTAACTAAAAGAAAGAACCCTCTTTTTAGAATTTTAAGGATGTCTACTCACTCCAAAAGGAATCACAGTGGTGACTATTCACATCGTTTCAAAGAATACAACTAATAACAACAGAATTAAAATAGCAAAGCAAACACAAAGCATAACAGTTTTTTTCGAAAGGTATACATAAAGTAAGACAGTTGAACATGGTTAACAACAAGAAATTCTCAAGACTAAAAAGACACATATAACAAGCATTAGATGCCATCACTAAATATCCCCCTTCCCACCAAAAAAAAATCAAATAAAAAAAAAAAAAAATTCCTATGAGGGCAAAAGGAAAAGGTAGAAATTTCTCTTGCAGACTAGCTTGGCTACTGTGGATGTTATTCCTCTGTTCCTTGCAACAGCTTCTGATCTACAAGTTGATGATCAAGATTTGGTGATATCATCCCTATCACCTAGAGGAAAAGAGCAGCTTACTTCTGAAGCTGAACCTGCTGTTAGTATTCAGCATATTCCAAGTGGCATCAAAATGCAATCATCAGGCAAGTGATGTCCCTTCCAGAAGGTGTGCCCAGGTTGCCTTGCACATCCAGTAATGGTTTAATTGCTTCTGAAAGTGATTCATAACAAAGAAGAATTTGAGGGGGAGAGAAATGGAGTTCGTGCAGGCAGGTCTGTGGAGGAGATCCTTGAACATAGAAGCAAAAAATTTCCTGTTTGAAGAGATGAGAATCAAGGGGAAGGTAAGCCTGAAGGTAAGGGAAGCGAAAAAGGGTACAATATTGCTGGAAGGATTAGAAGTGATCGAGTGGCTAAGAGAGTTCATAGCTGGAGCCTGTTCAAAAGCTAAGCAGATAAACTGGCAGGATTTTAGTACATTAGAAGGGAGAAGATATGTTGTTCAATGTAAGAGGAATAGAAAAGGCTTCTTCATAGCTTTGGCTGAATTTTTTGGTAAGGGACGAAGGCAACTGGTGTGTCTACCAGCAGGAAAACAGTTAACAAGGGCCAGTGGTAGACACACCAGTTGGTATATCAGTTAACTGATAAAAAAGCCTCCATAAGGGAGGAGAAGGCAAATCTCAGCAACAGCAGGGTAGAACAAGGGCCAGTGGTCATGGCAAAAACAAAAAGGCCAATGCAGAATGGTGGGAGGTCTAGAGAGAGAAGAGTGGGATAGTATGTTTGTGATACAAGCCAAGGAAAAGGTTAATGATTGGAGGAGGGTAGCTGACTTACTGGCAACCAGGTTGAAGCTGAAGAGTGTCTTCATAGTAACCCCCTTCGATAACTGTAAAGCCCTCCTAGATCCATTAGAGAATGAATTGGAAATATCAGCTATCAATGTTCAGGCTGATTTCGGATCATTCAGTCTTTAAATGGAATCCAACATCCAACTCCAAGGATTTATTTGTCGAGGATGGTGTGGTGGTGCGTGTAATAGGCTTGCCATTTCATCTATGGAAACAAGAAGTAGCAGAATCTATAGCAGTATCGTGTGGAGGAATCTTGAAAGGAGCTTTCTGGGGTGATCTTTATTCCGTAGCAATCCTGCTAAGTGGTGTGAAGCCAGAAGACACTCCACGAAAGGTAGAGGTACGAACAGAGGGGAGTTTTGTCTCTGCGTGGCTAGCATCCTCCATTGAAGCAGGGTTGTGGAAGGAAGCTCGTATGGTAGGAGGGGAGAAGGAGGAAGAAGAAGCATTACGTGGACTTGTGAGATTGGTTAATTCAAATGGGAAGGAATGTTTCACTAAAAAGGGCCAACAAATTCTGGGAAGTCAAAAAGCTTTAGGGCAAATGGAAGGTCAAACCTGTAGAAAGCAAGAAAAGGATATGACAAATGGTGGATCTTTTGTGCAGGTGGTGTCAAGGGAAATAGACAAAAATTTACCTATGTCTAAAGGGAGAGGGCTGAACCAGCAACCTCAGATAGGGAGGGTTGCTGGTTCGACCATTAAAACAGGGGGGCGTGATTTGTTAAGAGGTCACGTGGGACGAAAAGACTTAGAAAATGGGCCCAGTATCCCTTTTCTTGGGCTGGAGAAGGAAACTCATGTAAAGGCTTTAAAGCTGGGTTCTTATATTACAAGTTTTGATCCCAAGGCCCATTACAAGATAGATGGGCCAAGGGACCCTTTAAGTAAGCACATGACTGGGAGGAGGGATGAGATGATAGACGAGATTAAGCGTCTATCTTCTTCTACCCCGAATCCCTCCTTTCGATCGAATAGTTCAGGCGCAAAATCTCAAGACTCTCAGTCTCGAGGCTCTCTACAGTGGGTCCCATCCAACCTGGCGAACCGTCTCTCACCAGATAGGCGCAACCCGAGATACCTGAAGCCTAGTGATTTGAACATAACAGGGTTTGAAGATTGGTTGAGTGAAGAAAACAGCAGTGACGATTCTGATAGAGACGAAACTTTAGGTTTGGGAAGTTTGTCTCCGAAAAGCAACAATGATTTACTTGAAATAGAAAGTTTGCATACAGAGTTGTTGTTTTTAGAGGAAGAGATTGAAGAGGCAGGTGGCGGGAAGACTAGAAATGGTGAAGAAAATGGTCCTAAAGCTGTGAAAACTCCTCTTCCCTTCGCCGAGGGAGCTGACCCTAAGTCTAATGAATTACAGGATGTTGGTGGAGAGGGACAAGAATCGGCCGTGAGGATGGATGTGGGTATTCCAGTGTCGGAAACACAGAGAAAGGTTTTCCAAGTGGGTAGGTCGTTAGGAAGTGATTCTTTCACTATGTCTACTTCACAACTTTGTCCAAAAAGGGGAAAGGCCTTAAAACCATTTGTCGCCTGTCAGCAATTCAATTCCAGTGATTCTAGTCCTACCCCCGTCCTACCAGGTATGAGTGTCAATTCTTTTTTAGGTACTGGCTTGTCTGCTATGCCTGTAACAGATATTCCAGCTTCCCATCCAGGAGGTTCTGATGCAAGAGAGAGGGTGACGGAAGGAAGTAGTAAGGGGGAGGCGGACAGAATTTGGGAGTTGATTTGTACAATGATGGAGGAACTAAAAAAAATGGAAGGATTCTTAGAGAGATATTGTAGCCAAAATAAGTGTGAACATGGTAAAATTCTTCCTCAGACATTGGCTGGAAAGGATGGAGAAAAGAAAAAGGATGATTGTTGTATTAGGAAGGGGGGGAAAAAGGAACAAAGAAGAAAAAAAGATCTGAAGTGGAAAGGCTAATCTCAGACATTGAGGGGGATTTAGAATTCTGTGGTAGAGGGGATAGGAGGAAGGGCCTGAAATGAGGAGATTATGGCCTTTTCATGGGTTTTTTTGCTATTTTGTCTCGATGAAAATTATTAGCTGGAATGTAAGAGGGTTAGGAAGTGCAAGAAAGAGAAGGGTGATCAAAGACCTACAACGAAGGGAAAAACCCGATATTGTGTTGTTACAAGAATCCAAAATGATGGAATTAGATGGGAGATGGGTGAGGAGTTTTTGGAGGTCTAGAGGTTTAGGTTGGAGCTCGTCTCCTTCTTGGGAAGCCTCGGGGGGGATCATAACATTGTGGAGGGAGGATGTGATGGAAGTAGTGGAAGAATTGATAGGCAGATTCTCAGTTTCCATTAAGTGTAAGAATGTAGAGAATGGGTGTGTGAGAGGAATGAGATGTGGGAGGAACTATATGCAATCAAGGGGCTATGGGATGGCCCTTGGTGCCTGGGCGGGAATTTTAATGTCATTAGATTCTATGATGAAACCAGTAATCCCCAACAGGTAATTACAAGCATAAGGAAATTTAATGGTTTTATTGAAGACTGTAAACTGAAGGAAATACCTCTGCTGCAAACCAGTTACACTTGGTCCAACCTTCAAGAAACCCCTTTGTGTTCGAAGTTGGACAGGTTCTTATTTAACCTTGTCTGGGAGAATAGTTTGAAAAACTCGGTTGCTAGAGCGTTACCCAGGGTCACCTCCGATCACTGTCCTATCTAGATGGGTACTAAGTTTTTTCCTATAGGACCCAAACCGTTTAGATTCAAAAATATGTGGCTTACCCATCCAGACTTTGTGAAAAAAAGTGAAGGAATGGTGGGGTGAGGAGGATAAGGAGGTAAGATAGAAGGGGATCAAGTTTCATAAGAAATTAAAAAGGTTGAGAGACAAAATAAAAGAGTGGAATAGAGATCATTTTGGTAGAATTGATGAGCGAAAATTGTGCCTAATCTCTCGAATAGAAAACTTTGATGTAAAGGAATCTCAAAATGGGTTGACCGATGAGGACAGAGTGTTAAAGAGACAATTGAAAAAGGATTTGGAAGAGGTGTTACTGAGGGAAGAAATCAGTTGGAGACAAAAATCTAGACACAAGTGGATTAAGGAAGGCAATGGGAACACTAGATTTTTCCATGATTTGGCAAATGGGAGACGAAGAAAGAATCTTGTGACCAAGCTAGAGATAGGAGAGGAGGTGATTACCAACCAAGATGACATAGCCAGAAAATTTGTGGACCACTTCAAATCGATTTATAGGAGACCTTTGAGTGAGAGAGCAGTCGTAGAAGGGGTGGAATGGCCAAGACTTGATGACGGAGTGGCAAGGTGGCTGGAAAGGGATTTCGAGGAAGAAGAGATTAAGAAAGTTGTCTTTCTAATGGATAGATCCAAGGCTCCAAGTCCATATGGATTTACAATGGGTTTTTATCAAGGCTGTTGGGAGGTGTTGAAAGAGGATTTAGTTGAAGTCTTTAAGGAATTTGTAGACAATCACAGTATAAGCCCTGGAATTAATGCCACCTTTTTGGCCTTGATACCTAAGAAGAATGATGCCAACCACCCAAAAGACTATAGGCCTATTAGTCTGGTGACAAGCATCTATAAAATTCTGGCTAAAGTGCTCTCGTTGAGGATCAAAACAGTCCTCCCTACTATCATTAGTGAAACCCAGGGGGCTTCCATTCAAGGGTGACAAATAACAGATCAGATCTTAATTGCGAATGAGTGTGTGGAGGAAATGAAAAGGTCTAGTAAGAGAAGTTTCACTTGTAAATTGGATCTTGAAAAGGCCTATGATTTGGTGGACTGGAAGTTTCTATTAGAGGTTATGCAAAACTGTAGATTTGGGGACAAGTGGTGTAGTTGGATTTTTGGGTGTATCAGTACTTGACACTACTCTATTCCGGTAAATGGTATGGTGAGGGACTTTTTTCTAGCTTGCAGGGGTGTCAGGCAAGGGGATCCACTCTCACCCTTCCTTTTTACCTTAGTAGTTGATGTGATTAGTAGGATCATTACTAAGGCTGACAGTGAAGATGCCATTAGGGGTTGGAGAATAGGGAGACACCAAGTCCCCGTCACCCACCTTCAGTTTGCAGATGACCTAATGATCTTTTGTGAAGGAGGTTTTAGCGAAAAGGTAGCAAACCTAAAGGAGCTAATCAAAGGATTTGAAAGTATTTCTAATTCGAGAATAAATTTGGAAAAGAGCTGCTTAGCGGGTATAAATTTGAAGGTAGGGGAGGTCAAGGCTATTGCTAAGTGTCTTGAGTGTTCCACCTCTGCTTGGCCTATGCCATATTTAGGGCTTCCTTTAGGGGCAAATCCTAGGGAGAGTAGATTTTGGACCCCAGTGATAGAAAAGTTTGAGAAGAGATTAGCCTCATGGAAAAGGAATTATATCTCTTTAGGAGGGAAAATTACCCTAATAAGAGCTACCTTGGCTAACTTACCTACCTATTTTTTGTTTGTTTTTAGGATACAGTTAGGGAAGCTAGGAAACTGGAGAAGTCGATGCGAGATTTCTTATGGGAGCCGGGACAAGAAAAAAAGGATCACTTGGTTAATTGGGAAATTGTGTGCAGAAGTAAAGAAGAGGGGGGTTTGGGACTTGGGAGGGTAACTAGAAAAAATCAAGCTCTGTTAGGGAAATGGTTGTGGCGATGGCCATTGGAAAGAGAGAGATTGTGGCATGAGGTGGTGGCAAGCATTCATGGGAGGTCAGAGAATGGATGGGATGCTGGTGCATCAAGGCAAGCTAACCTAGCAACACCTTGGAAGGCCATTCACAACACCCTTCCTCAATTCCTCAATTTTATCAGGTATGAAGTTTGTTCTGGCAACTTTGTCCATTTTTTGGAGGATATTTGGGTAGGAGACACACCTTTAAAGGATTTGTTCCCTTCGCTATTTTCTGTTACTTTGTACAAAAAAGATGTGGTCTCAAAATTTGTCTCACCTTTGGGAACACCCTTAGATCCTACTTGGAATTTTGGGTTTCGTAGAGGACTTAGGGATGATGAAATTGAATCTCTTTCTGTTTTGCTTGGTTGTCTTAATCAGGTTTGTTTGGATCCCTCCAAGCCAGATAAGAGGGTATGGACTCCTAGACCCAATGGAACCTTCACTTGTGCTGCTTTCTTCAAGTCCATCTCTCAACTTTCTACTCACCAACCCTTTCCGTCAAAAGAAATTTGGTGCATGCCAGTTCCCCAAAAAATTATGGCGTTTTGTTGGGAAGTATTCCATGGGAAAGTAAACACTCTAGATAACCTACAAAAGAGAAGAACTTTCCTCTGTATTTCTCCTAATTGGTGTATCCTCGTAGAGCTCACAGTGAGGATTGTTACCACCTATTAATATCTTGTTTGGGAGTAGTTGGAATCTACCAGCAGAAGTTCACATGCTCTTCAACCATTCTACCTTTTATTGGCCTACAACAATAGGGAGAATTAGGTGGAGATGTGTTCGTGCTACCTTGATTTGGACTCTTTGGGAAGAAAGGATTATTAGAATTTTTCAAGAAAAGGAAAGGAGTAGTCAGGAATTGAAAGACTATGTGTTAAATAGGGCAATACCTTGGCTGAAGACCTTGGAAATCTTTCATCAATTCTCCTTTAATGACCTTTGGAGAAATTGGTCAGCAGTAGTGAGGTCTTCATATCAAGGGGAGATGTTTCATATTCCCCTAAGGGTGTTTGGGTGTGTCTGCTTTGCGCATATTCTTGGTCATTACCATTCGAAGCTTGATCCCAAGGCAAAGAAATGTGTCTTCCTTGGATATGCAGAGAATCAGAAAGGGTGCCGCTGCTATGATCCAGTCTCTGGGAACCGGTTTGTTACTATGGACATCACCTTTTTTGAATCTACATACTTCTTCTCAAGGAATCCTTCTCAGGGAGAGTGTTTTGGGGAAGCAAGTCAGTAGTCTATCCCTCTCCTAGTTCCAGTTCCTATGTCTACTACTGTGCTTGACAACCATCCGATATCACCCACTCAACAAAGTTGAACTTTGATGGAAGTAGCATGGGTAATCCAAGATTATCTGGAATGGGGGGGGTGCTTTGAGAAATGAGAAGGGAGAGATTTTGTTGCTCTACTCAGGTCCCTTGGGAATTGGGGACTCCATCAGGGCAGAACTTTTAGTTGTTGTACAAGGGGTGCAATTTGCAAACCAGCTGGGGGTACAACACCTAACAATCAAGGGGGATTCCAAAATGGTGGTGGGTTGGTTGAAAAATCCCGAAGAGGCTATGTGGCGTTACAAGAATGAAATGAAGAAATTTAGTTGGTTGACAAGGAATATGTTGGTCACTGTACAGTGGGTGGGGAGATCAGCAAATACTTTGTCAGATGTGTTAGCTAAGCAAGGGGTAAATAGGGAAGAATTGTTTTGGGCTCAGTTGTGATTCTTGCTTTTCTTTCCTAGTTTACTTGTAAGATTCAAGGGGGGGCTGCGGCTCGTGCCTCTCCCTGGGATGTTGTATGAACTCACTCTGAATCTGCTTCTGAATTAATAAATTTGTTATCATTCATCAAAAAAAAGGAAAAGGTAGAAGATATCAACAAGCTAAATAACGTGCATCAGAATTTTAATTAAATACAAACCAACCTAATCTGAAAAAAATGTAATTAAATCATATAAGAAGTCCTTATATTTTGGTAATAAAAATTTTCAATTATCAAAAAAAAATCATATAAGAAGAAAAAATTGATCTTCCTAAGAGAAGGTATGTTCAAGAACTATGATGCCCAGGCACCATTTTACCCCTGCTTTGTTGTTTAGATCAACTTGGCCCTTTTAGTGTCTGGGGTTAAGGCTTCATAGCTCCGCACACCAAAAGAAAAATCTAATACCGTTTCCAATTATTAATAATTTTTTTAATGGGGACTTCAGATGGTTGGGGCTTTTTTTTTTTTTGTTGAGACAAACTGTAGGAACAACCCACCAAGAGAACAAAGGATTTTATGAAGGGCCACTTATCCTCATTGCCCTTCTTTTTTCCTACAGAACTTTGATACCTAGATACCAGAAGATGGTTGTAATAGTATCTCTGGCACTTCAGTTTTTCTCATAAATTTCATCTTCAATACCTTACCCAACCATGTCTCTTCTAGTTTTGGCATAGTAGTTCAAGAATATTTCCTCATATCTATACCAGGAAATGGCCTTCTACTATGAAAACTAGAGGTACACCATTTCTTGAATCCGAGTTGGGATCCACAAGCAAGAAAGTTCTTCACAGTTGGCATCTATATTTTTCATTTAACACCACATAAAAGAGAAAACTAAAGATTAAATCCTTATTCATACACATAATGCTCTTTTACATCTATACACCTTCTGTTGGAAAGGGATGACGAGGATTATTCCTTGTGGAATCCAAGTCAGAATCTTTCCTACTTTTTTTAGTTATTTATTTTCTTATTTAGGCTATGATTATTTTCCTTTTTTAGGTTGTGATTTAGTTTCCTTTTTTTCTTTAGGCTAAATTAGTGGGTTAGTTTCCTAGAATAGCTCCTAGATTGATTCTTAGAAGTATATATTTGTACAGATCTTCTCAATGAAATTAGAACAGAAATCTTCAACCATTTGTTTCTGTTTTCATGGTATCAGAGGCTGCGACGATGTTTGGAACGAGCCATTCTTCATCAACAGTGGACTCGACAACAGTAGTGTTATCTTGAGAGTTGTACTTAAAGTAGAGGAGAAGAGAAGAACACCACTAATATGCTGTGAATGTCGAATTGAATAGCTTAGCCGACAGTACTATTATTTATATTATGTAGTACAATGATACAGGAAGTTACTGGAATGCCCCTGATTAGTGATGGGACACCCAGACAACTTAAAACATTAAACAGGATTAGGCCCATTAACATAGGCCCAGTACAGGACAACTTAAACTTAAGTATAGGCTAATAAGAACTCTTATCAGCCGAATACTCATACATACAAAGACTTCAATCTAACACCCCCTCAAGCTAAGCATGGATATCAATCATGTTTAACTTTCCAAGCATGTCCCTAAACTTTGCTGCTGCCAGCCCTTTAGTCAGTACATCTGCAATTTGCATCTCAGATGGAGTATAAGGCACACAGAGTTCACCCGAGACAATTCTTTCTCTAACAAAGTGTCGATGAATCTCAATATGTTTTGTCCTGTCATGCTGCACGGGATTGTTGGCAATGTTGATGGCAGCTTTATTGTCACAATACAGCCTGAGAGGACCTTCAGCCTTAATGCCAAGTTCATTAAGAAGAGTTCTAAGCCATAAGAGTTCAGCAACCCCGTTGGCCATAGCTCAATATTTGCTTCTGCACTTGATCTAGCCACTACATTCTGCTTCTTATTGCGCCATGTCACCAGGTTTCCTCCCACAAATGTACAGTAACCCGAGGTTGACTTCCTGTCTCCAACAGACCCAGCCCAATCTGCATCAGTGTAGGCTTCAATTTCAATTCTATTGTTTTTCCTGAAGAGAATTCCCTTTCCTGGGCAAGTCTTCAAGTACCTGAGAATCCTTTCAACTGCTTTCATATGAGGGATCTTTGGAGAGTGCATAAATTGACTGACAACATGCACAGCATAAGCAATATCTGGCCGAGTGAGGGATAAGTATATCAGCTTCCCTACCAATTTTTGGTATCTCTCTCTATCACAGTAGTCCTCCCCTACTAATTCCTACAGGCCATGGTTCTGTTCTATTGGAATATCTGCTGGCCTGCACCCCATCATGCTTGTTTCCTCTAGGAGGTCAAGGACATACTTCCACTGACATATGTAGATTCCCTTTCTTGACCTGGCAACTTCAATCCCAAGAAAATATCTCAAATGACCCAAGTCTTTGATCTCAAATTCCAAAGCTAGAAACTCCTTCAGTCTTTTTATCTCTTCCAAGTCATTCCCGGTTATTACCATATCATCTACATAAACAATGAGTGCAGTAAGTTTGCTATCCTGTCTCCTTATGAACAAGGTATGGTCTACACTACTCTGAGTGTACCCCACTTTTTTCATGGCCCCACAAAGCCTCTCAAACCATACACGGGGAGATTGCTTCAACCCATATAATGCTTTCCTCAGTTTACACACCTTTCTACCAAAATCATAGACTGGTGGAGATTCCATAAATACTTCTTCATGAAGGCCACCATTTAAGAAGGCATTCTTCACATCCAGCTGAAGAAGTTCCCATGAAAAATTTGCTGCAAGTGACAAAAGAACCCGAATTGTGTTGAGCTTTGCTACTGGGGCAAAGGTTTCTTTGTAGTCAATCCCTTCTTTTTGAATGAACCCCTTTGCCACAAGTTTGGCCTTGTACCTTTCAATGGACCCGTCCTCCCTGTGCTTTACAGTAAACACCCACTTGCACCCAACAGTGCTCTTCCCCTCTGGCAAATCCACTAATTCCCAAGTTCTTGCTTTCATTAGGGCTTTCATCTCTTCATTCATAGCTTCTTTCCACCTTGGATCAGACACAGCCTCTGAGTACCTAGAAGGAACACGCACAGAGGAAAGAGCAGACACAAATGAGTGATAGGCAGGAGATAAATGTGAGTAAGAAACAAAATCAGCAATGAGGTGTCAGGTGGTGCAAGAGCGAATAGGCTTACGGAGAGCAATAGGAAGATCCAAATCAGAAGTATGTGAGTTGGAATTACCTTGGATTGTAGAGACAGATTGATCCGAGTCCAACTGGTTGCTGTCATGAGATTGAGGGCCCCTTTTTCTTCTATTGTATGTAAGTATCTCTTTCTGTTGCCTACTGGAGCCTTCAAAAACATCTGCAGCATCATGAGAGGTAACCGGCACAGTGGGAGCCTCACTGGGTTGACCTGGAATGCCACAACAAGGAGTAGGAGGAGAGGATGGAAGACCCGAGGTAAACAGAGGAACAAAAAAGGAGGGAGAATGAGAATCCTCTTCCATCCCATTAGTCTCCCCCTGAAGAGGATCCTGAGAAGACTAAAAAGAGGGTTGAGACTCAAAGAAGACCACATCCCTGGTGACATACTTTCTCTTGGAGACAGGGTCATAACACTTGTAACCCTTTTGTGTAAGAGAGTACCCCAGGAATATTCCCTTTGTAGCCTTAGGATCAAGCTTGGTCTTCTTTGGATCCTTCACATGTATGAAACATAGACAGCCAAAGACTCGAAGAGGAAGGGAAAAATCTAGAAGAGTGGGACACAAAATAGAGAAAGGGGTTTTCCTACCCAACACCTTAGATGGCACCCGATTTATCAGATATGATGCAGTAAGTACCGCTTGAGACCAGTATTGCTTGGGGACTTTGTGCTGGAATAGTAAGGCTCGAGTTGTCTCCAATAGATGTCTATTCTTGCGCTCAGCAACCCCATTCTGCTGAGGGGTATTAGCACAGGATGACTGATGTAGTATGCTAGCATCTTCCATGAATAAGTTCAAGGATTTTTCAAAGTATTCAGCAGCACTGTCTTACCTGAATTGCTTAATCTTCTTATTAAATTGCGTTTCAATCATCTTGCAAAATGCCATAGTTATCCGTGGTACTTCATCCCGTCCTTTTAACAGATAGATCCATGTGCATCGAGAGTAGTGGTCAATAAAACTGATGAAGTACCAGAAGCCATCAAAAGAAACAATGGGTGAAGGGCCCCAAACATCAAAATGAACCAAATCAAAAGGAGCACAAATTTCATAACTAGAAATTGGATACACAGTTCTACATTGTTTTGACACTTGACATTCTTCACAGGTTAAACTCTGACTTGAAATGCCCTTAAACAGTTCGGGAAACAACATTTCTAATGAAAAGAAAGACACATGACCTAGCCTAGCATGCCAAAGATGCAACTTAGCTTTTGACTCCACACTCTCCGGACTACTACTAGCAGATGCTTGTAAGGCTGAACCGATGTCTGCATCAAGATAGTAGAGTCCTTCCATACTCATGACCGCACCCAATCGTTCTCCTTGTCAATCTGTCCTAGAAGACACAATGAGTAGGATAAAAGGTTATACTACAGTTCAAATTTTTGGTAAGTTTTGAAACAGACAAGAGATTTGAGGTGAGACTAGGAACATGTAAAACTGATTTAAGAGAGAGATCCTTGCTTAGGTCAACCATTCCCTTTCCAGAGATAGTGGAGAAAGACCCGTCAGCAACTCTCATCTTATCCTGACCAGACAACAAATGATATGAGGAGAATAGGGAAGACATATGTGTCATGTGCTCAGTAGCACCGAAATCAATAACCCAAGAAGTAGAGTCAATAGAGCCAGTGGCACTGAAGGCAGAAGCTGTACCTGATCTGGCAAGAGATGTAGAAGCAAAAGAATTGTTCCTTGGACGGGCTAATGCCTTGCTAAGGACCTCTACCTCACTAGCAGTGAATCCCAAAGCACCAGTTCCAGAGGAATCAGCAACCTGTCCCATAGGAGAAGAAGACACTGTTGGAGTATTCTATGAGTTGTCACCATTGTTGCTGGTGACAAGATTCCCACTTGCCACAGGCCTGTTATCCCTAGAAGAAACTTCTCTGGATATTAGAGACATCTTGACTGCAGCTGCTATGTAGGTGACACTGATTAAGACTAGCCGAAGCAGTTGAGAAGGTTCTGAACCAGTTCTGGAGCAGATTCTGATTGGCCGAAGTGATCACAGCAGGTTCTGAAGCAGTTCTGAAGTAGGTTCTGTATTGCCGAAGTGATTACAGCAGGTTCTGACAGCACTCAACACAGTTTCAGACTTGCTGAGACTGTCACAGTTCTGAAGCAGTTCAGTTACAGCAGCAAGCAAGGAGTTCTGGGCTGGTAACCGACCTGAAACTAAGGGTTCTCAACTATTGTGCTATGCAGACTCCACTTGAACTTCAAGTACAGCAACTGTAAGGAGAGTGTCCCTCCTTCCGGCCAATACTAGGACTGCTGACATCAGTCCTCAACTAGGGTTCACAATGCTGGACAATCTGGAGCTGGAAGCTCCCTAGGTAATCTTCACTTGAGCTGAAGCAGTTCGAGTACAGCAGTGGTGAGAGGTTCCGGACTGATAACCAACCTGAACATGGAGCTGTTTACCACTGTGCTATGCTGGTTTTGCTGGGGCTTCGAAGCTGCAGTTGTGGAGAAGCTCTCCCCCTTTCGGCTAGGGCTAGGACTGCTGAAATCAGTCCTCAACTAGGTCTGTCCTATACAGACCTCTCTTAGTAGCCAAATAGCTACTATTTTCTGAAAGAAGAACCTAGTAGGACATCCACTTCTGGGCCTTACCTCCCTTGAGCCCTACAACTAAGGGAAACCCTAGGTTCGAATCTGCTTTGTTCTCTTACAACCCTAGTTTTTTCAGCAACCCAGAAAAGAAGAAAGAAGATGGAAAGAACAGCAAGAGAAGAGAGAGTAGTGCGCCGGTTGAAACCAAAGAGAAGCTAGTGCTCTGATACCATGTTATCTTGAGAGTTGTACTTGAAGTAGAGGAGAGGAGAAGAACACCACTAATATGCTGTGAATGTCGAACTGAATAGCTCAGTCGACAGTACTATTATTTATATTATGATGTAGTACAATGATACAGGAAGTTACTGGAATGCCCCTGATTAGTGATGGGACACCAAGACAACTTAAAACATTAAACAAGATTAGGCCCATTAACATAGGCCCAGTACAGGACAACTTAAACTTAAGTATAGGCTAATAAGAACTCTTATCAGCCGAATACTCATACATACAAAGACTTCAATCCAACAAGTAGATTCAACCATGAATGCATCGAGATCCCTTGGAACCTCCTTCACCACCTCTGACATAAGCCATTCTCTACAGATTACCCAACACAAATTAAATGGGTCCAATTTTTGTGAGTGGTTTCAATCCGTTTTGTTAGTGATTCGAGGAAAAGGAAAAGTGGGTTACCTTACTGGTGAAATCCCTCCTCCAGCGAGCAGTAATGCGAGTTACAAGACATGGGAAGCTGAAAATTCCATTGCCATGGCGTGGTTAATCAATTCCATGGAGACGCAAATAGGACGCACGTATCTGTTTTACAAGAATGCTCACGAAATATGGAAGGTTGTTCAGGAGATGTACTCAGATCTTGGAAACACATCTCAGTGTTTTGAAATCCGTTCTCTCCTGCGGAACATAAGGCAAGGATCAATGTCAGTAACAGAGTACTACAATAGGCTGATTGATCTATGGCAATAAATGGATTTATTTTATACAATTCCATGGAAGTCTACTGATGATGGAGTACTATACAATCAAGTCCTTGAGAAAGATCGAGTATTTGATTTTCTTCAAGGACTCAATAAAGACCTGGATGAAGTACGAGGTCGTATTCTTGGAATCAAACCCCTTCCTTCAGTTCGTGAGGTGTTCTCTGAGGTTCGACGAGAAGAAAGCAGTAGGAAAGTCATGCTGAACCCATCCTCACACGGAATCCTAGAGGAACAATCTCAAGGATCTGCACTTGCATCTACTCGATCTCAACCTCAGAAGAAAAAACAAAACCACCAGTGGTGTGAACATTACCAAAAGTCGTACCACACAAAGGAGACTTGCTGGGACATTCATGGAAAACCTCCAGATTGGAAACCATGGAATCATAGGAAAGGCAACCCTTCAGCTCATGTAGCCGAATCTACTGAGACAAAGAAGCCTAACACAGAAACTTTCGCACCGGAACAAATGGTGATTTTAAGGTCTCTTCTTCACCAGCAACAGATTTTCGAGGCATCAGGTTCTACACCTACAGCAGCAATTGCACAACGAGGTAATATTTCATCATCTCTATTATTACGAAAAGATGATCTCAATGACTGGATTGTTGACACCGATGCATCAGATCATATGACAGGACATCATACAGCTTTTTTGAATTATAAAAAATGTGATGGTGAGATAAAAGTCTCAGTGGCAAATGGGAATACAATAATTGTGGCTGGAATTGGAGATGTTTTTTACCAAGGACTTTATTTGAAATTTGTTCTTCATGTTCCGACTTTAAGATATAATCTCCTTTCTGTTAGTAAGTTAACTAAGGATCAAAATTGTAAAGTAACATTTCTTTGTGATCGTTGTATTTTTCAGGATCCGTCTTCGAGGAAGATGATTGGCAATGCTGAAGAACGACATGGTCTCTACTATCTCACTGATTCTTCTCCTAGGCCAAAACCACATCTATCTCTTTCTACGTCTAGTTCATTGAATTCGGATGTAATTCTATGGCACAAACGCTTAGGACATCCTAGTTTTCAATATTTGAAACATTTGTATCCAAACTTATTTCTCAATAAAGATCCTTCTTCTTTCCATTGTGAGTCATGTATTCTTGCGAAACAGTCCAGAAAAAATTATCCTATTCACAATTACAAACCTTCCAAACCGTTCCATCTTGTTCACAGTGATATTTGGGGAGCATCACGGGTTGTGGATTTAACAGGCAAGAGATGGTTCATCACCTTCATAGATGACAATACTCGTGCTTGCTGGGTCTATCTTGAAGAACAAATCTGATGCCGGGAATGTGTTTCAACAATTCCATAAAATGATAAAGAATGTGTTCCAATGCAACATTCACATACTCCGCACAGATAATGGAGGAGAGTACTTTGCACAGATTCTTGGGGATTACCTCATTCAGAATGGCATATTTCATCAAAGCTCATGTACATCTACCCCACAACAAAATGGGGTTGCAAAACAAAAAAATCGTCATTTGTTGGAGGTAGCTCGATCACTCATGTTTGCTAGTGCTATTCCACATCATTTTTGGGGAGAATCTGTATTAACTGCTGCCTATTTAATCAATAGACTTCCATCAAAACCCCTCAAATTCCGTACACCAGTCAATTGTCTCCAAAAAGAATTCCCTCATGTTCGTTTACTCAACTCTCTCCCACCAAAAATATTCGGGTGTTCTGTGTTTGTTCATAATACCAATCCTACTCGGGGAAAACTTGATCCAAAGGCCATCAAATGTATCTTCATAGGATACTCTCCCGCTAAAAAATGATATAAATGTTACAATCCTGTCACAAAAAAATTCTATGTATCCTATGATGTTACATTCCTTGAAGATCAATCCTTCTATTCCCATGATTCTCTTCAGAGGGAGAACATAATTGAAGATAATCATTGGGATCCTTCGATACCTCTTCCTGTGTCTTTGCCCCAGATCTCGGTCAAGGGGGAGGATCAGTCCAACAAAAAAGTGAACTAATTGTTTACTCAAGGAGGCCCCATGTTACTCAGCAAAACCAATCATCGGAACCTATGGCGGATTCACCACAAGATTCACAAAGAGGTGTTGTTACAATTGATGACCTGGATGTTCCCATTGCTATAAGAAAGGGGGTAAGATCTTGTACTCAACATCCGATTTCAAATCATTTGTCATATTGTCGTTTATCTAACACTCACAGGACATTTGTATCTCAACTTGATAATGTAATAATTCCTGTAAATATATATGATGCCTTGAGAGATTCAAAATGGAAGGTTGCTGTTTTGGAAGAGATGAAGGCACTAAATGACAATAATACATGGGAAGTTGTAAACATGCCTGAAGGGAAGAAGTTAGTGAGTTGTAACTGGATTTTTACAGTGAAAGTAGGCTTGGAAGGGAAAATAGAGAGATACAAGGCGTGTTTGGTTGCTCAAGGGTATAAGCAAACATACGGGCTTGACTACGAAGAAACTTTTGCACCAATTGCAAAATTGAACTCTATACAGGTTCTCTTGTCTATGGCAGCCGACTTGGATTGGGAATTGCACCAAATGGATGTTTCAAATGCTTTCCTGAATGGAACTCTTGATGAAGTCTACATGAAGCTGCCCCCTGGCTTCGAAGACAAAGAAAAACCAAGATCAATGTGTAAATTGAAGAAGTCTATGTATGGGTTAAAACAATCTCCTAGGGCATGGTTCACTCAATTCAGCACAGTTATGAAAAGATTTGGATACACACAAGGACAGGCAAATCACATCCTATTCATAAAACAGCCAAAGGATGGAAAAAAATCAACCTTGATTGTGTATGTTGATGATATGGTAATCACGGGTGATGACAATGATGAGATTACGAATCTCAAGGACCTACTACAATCTGAGTTCAAAGTTAAGGATCATGGAAAACTTCAGTATTTCCTTGGGATGGAAATTGCCAGAAGCAAAACTGGTATTTTCATTTCTCAAAGAAAATGCATCCTAGATCTGTTGAAGGAAACTGGGAAGCTTGGTTGTCCTCCAGCTAGCACTCCACTGGAGAAGAATTGGAAGCATAAGATCTCTGAGAATGATCCTCCAGCTAACAAAGAGAGATATCAACATCTTGTGGGAAAACTAATCTATCTATCACTTACTAGGCCTGATATTGCCCATAGTGTTAGCATAGTTAGTCAGTTTATGCATGCTCCAACCGAGAGACATCAGTGTTTTGTTGATCAGATCCTTAGATATTTGAAAGGAACTCCTAGCAAGGGTATATTGTTCAAGGAAAGTGATAACCGGTTAGTTGAGGGATTTGCAGATGCTGATTGGGCTGGTTCGGTTGAGGACAGTAAGTCTACTATAGGATATCGTACAAAGGTTTGGGGGAATGTTGTTACATGGCGAAGTAAGAAGCAAACTGTTGTGTCCAGAAGTAGTGCAGAAACAGAATGCAGGGCAATTGCACAAGGGATTTCTGAGTTAATATGGCTTGAACGACTATTGTCAGACTTAAATGTTCCACTTGATAGTCCAATGAAGCTGTATAGTGACAGTAAGCCAGCAATAGCAATTGTACACAACCCTATTCAACATGATCGAATGAAGCATGTTCGCATTGACAGAAATTTCATCAAATCAGAGATCGAAAGTGGAAAATTTTGTCTATCCTATGTGCCATCTGGATCACAGGAAACAGACATCCTCACTAAACCATTACTTAGGGTCGGGTTTGAGACAAATGTATCCAAACTGGGAACGATTGATATACATTCACCAGCTTGAGGGGAGTGTTGGAAAGGGATGATGAGGATTATTCCTTGTGGAATCCGAGTCAGAATCTTTCCTTTTTTTTTTAGTTATTTATTTTCTTATTTAGGCTGTGATTATTTTCCTTTTTTAGGCTGCGATTTAGTTTCCTTTTTTTTAGGCTAAATTAGTGGGTTAGTTTCCTAGAATAGCTCCTAGATTGATTCTTAGAAGTTGTATATATTTGTACAGATCTTCTCAATGAAATTAGAACAGAAATCTTCAACCATTTGTTTCTGTTTTCACCTTTCTCAAATCAGAAAGATTTCCAAAGACTCCAAAGTTAATAACAATAATAAGAACAATAATGCCAATTCTTTTCTTGTAATGCATCACAAACATATCCAAAATATTTCTTTCCCAAATTTACATAGGTGAAGTCAAGATAACAATTTGACTAGAACAAAAGATCATTTCAAGCATACCATAATCCCCCAACCATACGTTCTGCTATACTCTATTAAAAATTATAGAACCCATCTGTTCAAAAATCTGATATTGATATATCAAGAAGCAACTTTAAAATCTATGCCCACCGGACCAGCATCCATTCTGTCTTGCTGATCGCTGCTTCAATAGTAGCAGCCTTCCCTTCAAACACTCTACTGTTCCTTTCCTTCCATACATAGAGCAAGCAGAAGCATCTTCCATAGGATCTTCCCTCTAACTGAAAACCTAGCTATCACCAGGAAGCTAAAAGTGCTGGCAAATCAGGGGTTGTCAGTCAACATGCATCTAACAGCTGAAGGAAGTAGGCCCAGACAGAAAGAGTGAAAGTGCAGTTAATGAAGAGGAAGTTGACAGATTCTGGACTTGAACTGCAAAAACTACAGGAAGGTGCAGTGAAAGTTTCTTCAGTTATTTCCCATTATAGAAATAGGCAACATTTAGCCTTCTAAAACATACTCAACTGCTCTAACTCTTAACCAATAAAATCCTTTAAACCTCACCCTATTCCCAAACTTACCTGCTATCTTCTGAAAGCAAGTATGTAACATAGACTGAATTATCCTACTTTTTTTTTATAGTTAACTATCATAGCTTATTGAACCAATGACATAGCAGAGTAACATAACTAGGAAAGTAGTTTAAAACTTTTATTGTTTCAAAATGGATAATTTGGTGCAACAAATTACAATAGACACCATATGAAATGTAGAAGCTTTCATAAAGGTAACTAAAGGAATTTTTTTTTACCTGATAATCTACTCCTGTTGTAAAAATGAGACGACCAACTCCTAGAAGGAGAAGTGGACTTGTAGATTTAAGTGCAGTCTTCCATTTCCTTGGGAGAAAAGAGTAAAACTTGAATCCACAACATGGTGCAGAGGAAAATTTCTTGAAGCATCAAAAGTAGCATAGAAGGCAAGCATGGAAGCACCAAACATCATTATTTTCAAAACTAAAAAAGATTTCTCATGAGTGGTTTCTAAAGGCATCTTTCCCTGCTCTCTTAGAAAGGCACACGTTCAACAAAAGAAATAATAAGAGATAACCAACAAAAATATTTAAACCAATGTAATAATTTATCATCCAGTTAAACAAATTGAAATAGCACGATTCTTCATGAGGTCTACCAGTCTAGGATAGTCAAAGTAAAGAAATGACAATATTTATTCCATATAAAGTTAAAGAAACAACATAAACATAACCACATGATAAGGTGTCAGCATTAAAACCTTCTGCCTAACTCTTACGAACATAGATCCGAAATTGCTATTTTGTTCTCATGCTAGAGTGTTCCCTACTACACACACCTTAATCCAAATGTGCTGAGAAAAAGGGTAAAGGCATGCTATGGCATTCCGTGAAAGTAATATGCTACAACAGCACCAATTCTGGTGAGAAATGAGAAAACATTCCTACATTTTTTTGGATGAGGGTGGGTAAAGAAGTTGATCAACACAAGTATTTGATTAGCTACTTTAAGTCTAGGAACATTAACAAACAAGACAATGGAATTAGTAGGTATAGTGAAAATAAGAAGGATTAATGTAGTGTGAATACAAGAGACTGAATGGAAGGGTGAAGCTAAAGAAATTGGTAATTGTAAACTATGGTCTACAAGAGAAGTAAATAAAGGAAATAGAGCAGCAAAAAATGGTAGAGAAAGATTAAAAAATGAAATTGAAATGTTAAAAGAAATGGAGATAGAAAAAATTTTAATTAAACTAGCTTTAGGCAAGGAATCATTGATGTAATTAATGTTTATACACCTCAAGTAGGTTTAGAAGTAAAGATTTAAAACAACTTTGACAAAATATAGATGGACTACTCAAGAAATCCCAAATGGATAAAGGATCCTTATAGAGGGGACCTAAATGGTTATGTGGGAAAAAGAAGTAGAGTATAGATAGGGAGTATCAAGGATTTGGGTTTAAGAAGAGGAATAATATCATCATCATCATCCAAGCCTTATTCCAACTATGTAGGGATAGCTATAATGAGAATTTGACAAAAGTTTTAATGCCATCTGCCAACCTGATGCAACCATCCTCCTTTATCCAGGACTGGGACTGGTGTTGTAAGACAAGCTCATGCTGGCCCTAACACATGCTTCAAAATTTTCTCCCGAACCCGTTAATTCCCTTGTCTTTAAACTAGGATTTTGGATTTCATAAAGGGTTAAGGGATGGTAAGTTGATTTGTGTCACTAAGCTACTTCATTAACTAGAGTCTGATTGTTTGGACCCCACATCTTATCAAAGAGTTTGGACTCCTCTTCCAAAAGGTACATTCACTTGTTCTTCTTTTCTAAAATCCCTCAGTTCTAAACCCAATTCCCAAGGGTACCCCTTCAAAGAAGTTTGGGCATGACCTATTCCTCCAAAAATTATTGTATTCCGCCGGGAAGTCTACTATGGGAAAATCAATACCTTGGAAAACTTGTAGAAAAAGAGACCCTCTCTTTGTCTCTCCCTGAATTGGTGCTCCTTGTGTAAGGCCCAGAATGAGGACCATTTCCATTTGCTGATCTCCTATTCCTTTGCTACAGCCTTATGGAGCTGGAGCCTTGGTTTATTTGGAGGTAGGTGGTCTCTGTCATCTGATTTGAGTTTGTTATTTAACCCTTCTTGTTTTGTATGGCACACTAGAAGAGGCAAGTTCATGTGGAAATGTGTTAGGGCAGCCACCTTATGGACTCTTTGGGAGGAAAGGAATGCAAAAGTCTTCTTAGAGAAGGAAAGAAGATTAAATGAAGTGAAGGACTGCATCCTAACAAGAGCAATACATTGGCTGAAAACCTTGGATATATTTGATGATTTCTTTTTTG
The DNA here is from genome assembly GCF_056320005.1 of Nelumbo lutea. Taxonomy (NCBI): domain Eukaryota; kingdom Viridiplantae; phylum Streptophyta; class Magnoliopsida; order Proteales; family Nelumbonaceae; genus Nelumbo; species Nelumbo lutea. Next base: position 212,643,545 of record NC_142684.1, read on the forward strand.
ATGACTTGTGGACGAATTGATTAGTAATAGCTAATACTTCTACAAAGAAGAATAGAAGTTTGTCAAAATGGGCTCCGCCTATAGAAGGTGTCATCAAGTTGAATTTTGATGGAAGCAGCCAAGGTAACCCTGGGCCTTCAAGTATAGGGGGTGTCCTGAGGAGTAAGGACAGCAACATCATCCCCTTATTCTCAGGATCTGTGGGAGTGGGGGACTCTACAAGGGCAGAAATACTAGCTGCAGTACAAGGAATTCAGATCGCTAACCAGCTTGGGGTGGAGCATCTCCTAGTTGAAGGGGACTCTCAAGTGGTAACAAGGTGGCTTCTAAACCCAGATGCTACGATTTGGGGCTACAAGGATCTCATCCAAAAAGTAAAGTGGTTAACTAGTAATATGAGAGTTGAGGTAAAATGGGTAAGCAGGTCTGCCAACACTATGGCTGATTCTTTGGCCAAACAGGAGGTTTCCAAGGGGGATCTTTTTTGTGCTGCTTTGTAAGTTGTTATAGTATATTGGAAAGCTGTACTTAACTAGCCTGGAGAGGTTGCATCTCGTGCTCTCCTTGGGGACATTGTACTATTTCCCACTGCTGATTAATAAATTTCTTTCAATTATCAAAAAAAAAAAGAAAGATGAATGTTTAATAACATAAAAAAGTGGATCAAATTCAAGTTTTTCCTTGCTAGAAAAATATAATGAATGATATGTAAGAATTGCAAAGTGATTATCAAAAAAATTGCAAGGTTATTAAAAAGAAAAGATTCACAACATAGACTAATGGTGGTACATGTTCATGCTTAAATATGAAAAAAAAGAAAGAAGAAAATAGGTCATCAAGAATTACATGGTTGAATCTTGTTAGTGAAGGGGTATTTCGGTCTTTGTACCTGTTGAGAGTGATGATGTGTACTATTATGTTAGTTCGAGTGTCTCTTACTTAAATAAGGGCACTTATGTCTTTTCCAATCACATTAATAATATAATAACAGGTCTGACCGAAACTATGGTTGACTTTTTCCTAATTTTGAACCAGACCTTTTCTCTTCTCCTTCCTCTTTCTTCCTTCTTCTTTCCTCTCTTCCTTCTTGCTGTTTACTTTACAGCTAACAAACAAAACAGACTTCTAGGGCAGGCCAAACTTTAACATGGTATCAGAGCCACATCAAACAAATCAGACCTGTTAGAATTCTGTTTTCTGCACATTCGAACTAGGGTTTCTCTTGGATTTCTCAGCCATTGGTTGGAGACTAGGAAAAGGGCTGAAAAGGAGTGATCGCCCTCTTCCCTTGGAGATTTCTATGCCTCTAGTGGTGTCGTTGGTGATTGGTTGCTGTGGTTTCTAAGCCCTCCCCTAATTAATGTAGAGCTGGTGCGTGTGGTGTAGTGGTGTTTCATTCCTTCGTGTGGTTGGCCTTCAGGCGATGAGGTAAGGAGTTTTTTTATGCATATTTTCTATTATGGAACACATGAGAGGTGTGGTACAGATCGTATAATGGGTTTTCAGATTGCAGTATGCTAGGGTTTATGCTAGGGTTTATGCTGGTTTGTGTGTGATTCGAAGGGAAATAGTGTTTACTTAATGGTGAAACTTCCGGTAGCTGTAGAGTAGGGTTTGTGGTGTTACAAGTACAGCTTTCAGCCTTTGTCATTGCTGAAATCAGTGTGCAAATTTCGGTCAAGTGTCTGTGTGTAGTGCTCAGGATTCAGTGATAAGGGAATTCGGCAATGGCAGATAACAGTGATAGTAAACCTAGTGTGATGATATCTACTAACTACCTGAATGTCCAAATGACCTCCATTAAACTAAATGGAGAGAATTATGTCCCTTGGGCCAAGTTTGTAGAGGTTTTTCTGAAGGCAAAGAAGAAGGTAAAGCACATAAGAGAGGAGAAACCCCCCACTAGTTCTTAGGAGTATGAAGACTGGGAACAGGAAGATGCACAGATTATCACATAGTTGTGGAACAATATGGAACCCAGAATCAGTGTGAACTTCATGTTTCTTGACACAGCCAAAGAGGTGTGGGATCATGCCAGGAAATTGTATTCTGGTCAGGATAAAACAACTAGGGTATATCAACTGTATCAGGAATACTTCAATCTGCAACAGGAAAATCAGAGCCTTGAGGAGTACTATGCCAGTATGAGAAATATCCGTAATGAGCTAAATGTCTATCACCCTCTCACTTCTGATGTCAAGGTTCAACAGCAACAGAGAGAGCAGCTTGATGTGACTCGGTTTCTGGTGGGGCTGGAGTCTGAGTATGAACCAGTACGAGCCCAAATACTAGGAGGATCTGCCCTTCCATCTTTAGAGGTGTTTACTCGTCTTCGGAGGACTTCCATTGGATCTATGGAAAACTCTAATATCTCAGATAAATCAGCATTTGTAGTGTCGAGAGGACGAGGTGGCAGTAGTGGTCCAGTGTATGGCCGGAGTGGTAGTGGTGGATCTACACATATCCGTGGTGGTGGTCGTACTGGAGGCAGAGATTCAGGGGGAGCTTGTGGTAGAGGACGTGGCTCGGGTCCACAGAGGTGTACTCATTGTGGTTTGGATGGACATACTATTAACTATTGCTATGACTTACATGGTCCACCCTCGACGTGGGCCAACCATGCCATGACTAGTGACACCAGTTCCAGCTTTAGACAAGAGAACCGATCAGCTGACCAGATGCCTTCTACCTCTCCAGATGGTCCCGGCAAAGAGATGGTGAGTGTTCCTCGTGATGAGTATGAAAAGTTTGTTCAATCCACATCACAGCAGAACACAACTATCTTTGCACACTCAGGTATGGCTTGTTTGGCATCCACACCCAACCCCTAGATTATTGACTCTGGAGCCTCCGATCACATGACGGGGACTCCAGGTGTGTTCTCATCTCTCACTCATTGCTCAGCATCACACTCTGTTACCCTTGCTAATGGCTCCACATCATCTATTCGTGGTGTTGGTAATGTTGACCTAGACCCTATGTCCCTATCCTCTGCTTTATATATGTACCTAAACTTCCATTTAATCTTATGTCTGTTAGTAAGCTGACCAAGTCCCTTAATTGCTCTGTTACATTTTACCCCTCTATGTGTGTTTTTCAGGATCTCAAGACGGGGATGAAGATTGGTGGATGGCATGAAGATTGGTGGATGGCATGAAGCCGATGGACCGTGTGTCAAGTCCTTTTTCTTTAATTCATTCAGATGTTTGGAGTCCTTATAAAGTGATGTCATATAATGGGCACAGATATTTTGTTATTTTTATTGATGACTTTTCAAGAATGACGTGGCTCTATTTAATGAAAGAAGAAGTGAATTATTTGCCATCTTCCAGAAATTCTATGCTGAGATCCACAATCAATTTGGCGTTCACATCAAAATTTTCTGTTCTGATAATGGCCGTGAATACTTGTCTTCATCTTTTCAAGAATACTTGGACCAACATGGCATTATACACCAAACTTCATGTACCTACACCCCACAACAAAATGGGGTTGCTAAGAGAAAGAACCGACATCTTGTAGAAACGGCACGCTCACTCATGCACCACATGAATGTTCCCAAACCCTTTTGGAGTGATGCAATGCTCACCTCTTGTTTCTTAATTAATCGGATGCCCACGTCTATTCTTGATGGTCATTCTCCTTTTAGTGTCTTGTTCCCCAACATGTTTCTGTTTCCGCTTCCTCCTCAGGTTTTTGGGTGTGTCTGCTTTGTCCATAATCTAGGTCTTGGGACTGACAAGTTAGATGCACGATCCCTTAAGTGTATCTTCCTTGGTACAAGTGTTACCATCCCAATTCTCATCGTTCTTTGGTATGTGTTGATGTTACTTTCTTCGAGTCTACTCCGTTCTTCGTGGGGTCCGGTGATGCTGCTTCCTCCACATCACCTCCTCCTCTTCCCCTTCCTGTGGCTGATCCTCCTCCTCTGGTTCCAGTCGTGCCTACGTCTTTGCCTCCGGTGCCACCGTCCGTTGACCGTCCACCTATCCGTCACGTGTATACACATAGCCCACGTGTACTGGCTACGCCTCCTCCGGCTTCATCACCGTCAACAAATCCGGCTCCAGATCCTACACTAGCCACCGACTTTGATCTCCCTATTGCCTTACGGAAAGGTAAACGCACCGGCACCCTTCACCCTATTTCCAATTTTGTTTCCCTTACTCACCTCTCCGCTTCCCATCGCCAGTTCATCTCCTTGTTATCCTCAGTGGTTGTTCCTAAGGATGTCCAGGAAGCCCTTACCTCTCCAGAGTGGTGTCATGCTATGGAAGAAGAGCTCTCTGCCCTCCATCATAATCACACTTGGGACCTCACCGCTCTTCCTCCTGGGAAGCAGGCTGTCGGTTGTAAGTGGGTGTATACCGTTAAGTATTTGCTAGATGGTCGTGTTGAGCGCCTGAAGGCACGGCCGGTTGCAAAAGGGTACTCCCAAACCTATGGCATTGACTACACAGAGACATTCTCCCCGGTTGCTAAGATAGGGTCAGTTCGTGTTGTTATCTCCCTAGCAGCTAGTATGATTGGCCTCTACATCAACTAGATATCAAAAATGCTTTTTTGCATGGTGATTTGCTCGAGGAGGTCTACATGGAGCAACCACCAAGGTTTGTTGCTCAAGGGGAGGATGGTAAGGTATGCAAACTTAAGAAGGCTATATATGGACTTAAACAGTCCCCTCGAGCATGGTTTGGTAGGTTCAGTGAGGTGGTCAAGAAGTTTGGTATGAAACAGTGCCAAGTTGATCATTTTGTCTTTAGTCATGACCCTCCAGTAGGAAAAATACTACTGGTGGTGTATGTAGATGATATCGTTGTGACTGGGAATGATAAAATGGGCATTGACAAACTGAAGGCATTCCTACAGGAACACTTTCAGACAAAGGACCTTGGCAAATTGAAATACTTTTTGGGCATAGAGGTAGCAAGATCTAAGCATGGCATTAATTTGTGTCAGAGGAAATATGTGCTTGATTTATTAGAAGAAACAGGTTTGTTGGGTACTAAACCGACTGAGACACCTATGGAAACAAATACGAGGCTGAGCAGTGATATAGGTAAAGTATTTGAAGACCCTGGAAGATACCGACGTCTTGTAGGCAAACTAAACTACCTAACCATTACTCGGCCAGATATTTCATTTGCGGTTAGTGTGGTGAGTCAGTTCATGCAGAAACCTTTGGTCCCACATTGGAATGCAGTGCTAAGGATTGTGAGGTACTTGAAAGGAGCTCCTAGTCGTGGACTGTACAAAAGTGGCGGAAAACTGGAAGTAGAAGGATACACCGATGCTGATTGGGCAGGTTCCATGTCTGATAAACGGTCTACTATAGGCTATTGCACCTTCCTGGGGGGTAACCTGGTAACGTGAAAAAGTAAGAAGCAAACAATTGTGGCAAGAAGCAATGCAGAAGCAGAATATAGGGCCATGGCACATACTGCTTGTGAATTAGTGTGGCTAAGGAACCTTCTACAGGAGATAGGATATGGCATCAGTACTCCAATGAAGCTCTATTGTGACAATTAGGCAGCGGTTCATATCTCTTCCAATCCGTTGTTTCATGAAAGAACCAAGCACATCGAAGTTGACTATCATTTTGTGAGAGAGAAGGTGTTGAATGGAGTGATAGAGACTGCATATGTTAATACAGGAAATCAGTGGGCAGACTTGTTTACAAAAGGTTTAAGTCGGGGGAGAGTGGACTACATATGTAACAAGCTGGGATTATATGATATATACACTCCAGCTTGAGGGGGAGTGTTAGTGAAGGGGTATTTCGGTCTTTGTACCTATTGAGAGTGCTTATGTGTACTATTATGTTAGTTCGAGCGTCTCTTACTTAAATAAGGGCACTTATGTCTTTTCCAATCACATTAAAATATAATAACAGGTTTGGCCGAAACTAGGGTTGACTTTTTCCTAATTTCGAACCAGACCTTTTCTCTTCTCCTTCCTCTTTCTTCCTTCTTCTTTCCTCTCTTCCTTCTTACTGTTTACTTTACAGCTAACAAACAAAACAGTCTTCTAGGGCAGGCCGAACTTTAACAAATCTATAAGAAGAAAAGCTTTGACACTATGTCATGGGCATCTACAATTTGACAATGACACAGTGTTTTTAGCAAGGATTACCTAAAGTGAACCTTGAGAAGAGCTGTGGCTGGAGTAAATATGAGTGAGGAGGCAGACAGAACTACAACACTATTGGGATTATCAACTAATGAGTGGCCAATGAAGTATCTTGATCTCCCACAAAGAGGTAACTATAGGAGAAGTTGTGTTTGGGGAAGGGACCCCGTCTTGAAAAGCTATGCAAAGAAATTGACCACTTGGAAGAGGGGAGGATAACCTTGATCAATTCAACCATAAAAACCTACCAGTCTACTATCTCTTGGTATTTAGGATGTTGCGTGTAGCAGCCAAAATATTGTGGACCTATCGTGAGGGCTTCCTGTGGGAGCTAGGAGCACCTGTTAAAATGGAAAACCATGTGTACCAAGAAAACAGACAGGAGCCTGGGCATGGGTAGGTTGGGAGAAAAGAATTCAGCCTTGTTAGGGAAAAGACTTTGGAGGATTCCAATAGACTCTACCAAGCTATGGAATAACATGGTGACTAGCATTCATGGGAGACACCCTAATGGCTTGGTATGCCGGATTAAATGAAAGGGCCTCTTCCTCTTCTCTTTGGAAGGCAATGATTGAGTTGCTTCCTTGATTCTTAACTCATACTCACTTTTTTACAATTCTGGATATAGGGTTAAATTTTAGGAGGATCTTTGGTGGGAAGATGGATTGTTGAAAGAATGACATTCTAATATTTATTCTATCTCTTCCCTTCAAAACTAACCCATTTCACATCCCCTTTCGCCCTCTCCATCTGGGAACTCTTGTGATTATGGTTCTAGGAGAAGGCTTAGAGACCATGGATTACCTACAACCAAAGATCTAGTCAGCTCTCTGGGTTTTGTTTCACTCAATCCATCCAATTCTGATCATAGAATGCAGACTGTCTCTTCTTCCTGTTGTTCTCATGTGACCATTTTCCCTGTACTTAAACCCCCTTTACCATCTTCTCATGCCTTTCCAGTAAAGCAAATCTAGGTTAAACCTATACTACACAAACTACAGCTCTGATCTTGAATCTGGACACCCCCTCTAATCAGATTTGCCTTAGTAAGACACCTATTTAGAGCTGCTGCCCACACTAGAACATTAACTTTTGAGGAGGAGAATGGGTTCCAAATCCTGGAAGCAGGAACTGAGACAAACTGCAAGCCGTCAACTTGTGAGCAAAAGATTTAACAGTAAAGAGTCATCCGTAGACCAGATCCTGGCCCGAAAACAGGAGCAAATCAGCAAAGTTTTCATGCCCCCAGTCCTGAAAGCTTCACCGATAGGTAGGATTCCAGACCACCCCAATCCCCAGGAGCTCATAACAGTCGGCCACCATTGCATCTTGATCAACCACCAGCTGGAAAAGCTGAGGAAAACCCTCAGAAAGAGGATGGCCAGTGCACCAGGGCTCCTTCCAGAAAGCCAGTGTGCAACCGTTTCCCAAATTTGGTTTGAATCTTCTGCTAAAATTTGGAAGAAGATCCATAGTTTTCCTTCAAATTGAACAGCCCAGGGAGGAAGGGGAAGAAGTGGTTATCCAATTAAGCTTTTCGAAGAATTCTCAGTTGAAGATTTATTATGGCTCAGTTTGGGAAGAGTGCAAATACAAGAATGTATAGTGTAAAGTGTTAGAACTGAATCGTCAGTGGCAAAAGGCGAGAGGCAAGAGAGAGTGAGAGAAGAATACAATGAAGAGACAAATATGCCTCCACTTTTTCTTTTGTTTTCTGCCAGGGCATTTTTTTTCTGAAAAAAGGAGATTTTTTCAGCACATGGATTTAGGCTCTATTTTGTAGATGTCACAAATTTTATCAATTCAGAAAACTTGGTTATTTTAATTTTTGTAAAACTTCCTTACATAAATACATGCTAAAAATATGAAGCAAGAAATTTTATCAAAAAAATATGAAACAAGAAAAACATTTTTTGAAAAAAACTGAAGTTAATACTCACACTGACAAGGCATTCCGTGCTTGTCTTGAAACTAATGAATTGGCCAAAACAAACGACCCTACCCCAAGATCCATCTGCTTGCCAAATTAAAAATTTCAAAGATCAAAGGTTCAATATGAGGATTACAACTGATCAATAATGGAATTAGATAATATCATAATAGAACAGAATCATAACCAGTAACGATGGATTTAATTTTAAGCAAGCACCAATGAATGCACATGTTAATAAATTAGACCATAATTAGAAGCACTTGCCTAATAAAAGGGTAAATAAAAATCCAAGTTATGTACCAAAATAAAACATGAAGTTGACAATACAAGTCACTCAATAATTGTTCATTCTCATTTTCTAATATTTCCATTGCCATAGATATATCTAAAGAGGTATAGCCTACATTATGACCACATATTGAGTAAGTTAAGAACAATTTGTTATCCTTACAAATAAACCTAAAGAGTATACAGCAGAAATAGAGTCATTAGACTCTCCCCCTGGAATACACTTAAATCATAATTCCGAATATAAAACAAGGATTTCTGGAATTTCTAGCTTTTTCAGCATTGATATTGAGAAAAGATAGACAATAGCTAGCACTTGATAGTACATAAAAAATTATAAATTCATTAAAAAGGAATATAGGTAAGGTATATAAATTTTGGTGGGAGAATAAAAGTAAGTTATGCACTTATGGTTGAAATTTATACAGGGTTTTGGGCTTGTATGGTGAAAGAGATGGAAGTATGTGTTAGATCTTCTTATGGAGATGGGATTTGGGAAACTTGGTGTCAAACCTACCTCTACACCTATTTATGTCAAACATAAGTTTTCAGCTAATGATGGTGAGCTCTTGGCAAACAGGGAGTGTTTCAGAGGCGTTTGGAGAAGTTACTATACATTTGCATGACATGGCCAAATATCTCATATGTTGTTAGCGTGATTAGTTAGTTTACATGCCACTAGAGACACACATATGGCTGCTGCAAACATGAAACTTCATTGACTGAGACCATGCCAAATAATTAGTCCCATCTCACTGAGGTTACTACCCCCAATAGAGTCTCCACATACCCTCCCAGACTAAACCCAGAATCTGTGGATTGTTCCATCTCACCTCCAGTTTTCTCCACTAGACAAACGGAGACAAACGAAAATCAAAATACAATGTTACTAGTCAAACAGCCAAAGCAGGGATTTCACCAGACCTGGCAAAATGGGAGAAAGGGAGAAAGTCTAGCCGCTCCTACTAGAGGCCCCAAAAATCACTTCAACTTGGATCGATCTCAAAGATAACCAGAATGCTTCTATTCTAGCTCCAAGCACCACTTCCAAACTCCCTTTGTACCCCTTAATCTAAACACTCTAGTTAGCTGGGGTTTTAAGGAAACTCTCCAAGAACCTGCCTTGGGCCCTAAACAAGCATTGTAATCTTCTCCAAAAACCTCATCTAACTGGGCTAAATACTTGCTAATTAATTAACCAATCAACTCTCCATACAACCTATGTATGGGATTAAAGAGAAGAAAAATGAATAAGGTAGGAACTCCGTTTTGATACCAAGATGTAGATCCCACCAATAAAAATATGAAAAAAAAAATAAAAAATAGAAGAGAAGAAGAAGATTGAAGAATATGGAAGAGAGAGAAACAATGGAGAAAGAAGATGGAAGAAAAAGGGAGGAAGAGAGTAATTCGATCCAACGTTCAAAGTATCGATACGTATCGGGAGCCTCCCGATATGCTCCTACAGAGGGTGTATCAGAGTTTTGACCGGTTCAGGGGTGGACGGACCTTAAACTGGCCCCTCTGAACCGAATTTGGAAAAAAAAAAAACTACCGATACGCCTCTACCGACGTATCGGGCGTATTGATATTTTGAACCTTGATTCAAACCTCTCTCCAGCCCTCACAAATATCTTTTATTCTTTCATTGTAAAAGAGACATAATTACATGTATACCCTTAGTAGGGCAGCTAGCACTAAAAACAGTAACAAAAGAAATAAAACAGGCCCACAAGTAAGGCCCACTAACTACAGAAATAAAACATGAACAGAAATAAATAAAAATAACAATGTTCCATGGCCCATTCGGCCCATCATCTCTACAATAACCTTTGTGTTACCTACAACTTTAGGTAACAAATATAAATCTTGTGGCTTTTGGAACCCTATCATACATTCCTTGTATCTCTCTTCTCAATTCTTCAAAAGTTCTTTAAAACTTTTAAAGAAGTGCAAGTCTCATTGGTGGCAGTGGCTTCATTCTTTAAAATTTTAAATTATGGTTTACAGGTTGCAATCTCAAGGTAAAAGATGACCCTGTTTCACATCTTAACAAAGGGAAAAAAAAAGTCTATTTTCATTCAAACCAGCTACAATAATAGTGGGAAGGTATACTTAAGTCTATTTGAAAAACTCAATGTATGCTTAAAGTCAATTTTATGAAACCTCAAGGCATGCTTAAGTCTTTTACCCTTATATCCAATGTTTTCAAATGCGGAGGTGTAACGCAAGGCATTTCACTACCTAGAGGCATGAGGCGTAGTTCAGAACGTAAGAGGCATAAGCCTCCCGAACACAAGGAGGCGTGAGCCTCCTTAAGAAGAGGGGGATGAGGAGGAAGGAGGAGGAGGAAGGGGAGGAGGCGTGGCACAAAGGCGACTCGTAGAATTAGGAATGTAATATGTTTTACATCACATTAGCTACTTGAAGCAATGCAATTAAGGAAAAAGAAAGATTGTAGGTTTTACAAGCTTGAAAATGTTTTATATGTTTGATTTTATTTTTAAATTTTCATTTGAATACGCTTTACATGTTATGTTTATGTATTTTAATTTAATTTTAGATAATAGGATTTTTAAAAAAATTATTTTAAAACTTAAGTTTATATTTTTATTAATATTATGTTTAATATTTTTTTTGAATTTTCTGACTTTTTTATTTTTTAGCAGTTTTTTGTATTTTTGCACCTTGCTTCAAAAAAGTGCACGCCTCATCTTGCGCCTTGCGCTTTTAAAACATTGAGCATAGCATGTGCTCTTACATTGGTGTGCGTGTGTGCATTGAAAAAATAAAAGTTTTGATAATGTGAATGTTAATGTATTATTTAATGGCATTAAGAACATGTTAGGAAACCTAGCATTCTGCACCATTATATGAACCCATCAAGTCATATTGCATCCAACATTCACTGAAAGTCATTAATATGGATGCCAAGGTCATCTAGTTCAACAGCAGAAGATCTTGCCATGGGAGGGTTGTTTTCTTTTGATAGTGAATTGCCATGGGAGGAGCATTGAGGAGCCCGTTGCACTAGCTAGGAAGCTAATAACCCTAATTATCTATAATTGCATCTATTTCCTATATCAGTTTTTCTGTGTATATTTACATTGGGCTCTTATAGACAGTTTGAATCATTCTCCCTGCCTTTGGGGTGTGGTTAATTGTACTCTTTTATATTTGATTCTCTCATTAATTAATTTCCCTTATCAACAAAAATGCACAAAAGAGTAGTTCATCAAATAAATGAATAGCAATAGCTAATCCACTTAGTAGTCGATCAAGACTACAATCAGTCTTGAATTCAAAAGAAAAAGAAAGAAGAAATTTCAAAAGAGAAGAAGAAGAGAGGGAGAAAAGAGAAGCACACGAAGAGATTTTGAAAAGAGAGAGAGGGTTGATTAGTTGATCTGCCGACCCACTCTTAATATTTATATATGTTGACTATTTGTAAAAGGGCTGAATTGCCCTTATTGCTTACATGGCAAATAAACTAATAATAAAGTTATAATAACAAACTGAAATAACTACCAACTAACACTAACATAACTTACAAAAATGTGCTGCCATACGAACACAGTGGGGTCCACATCAATGTTCACTACACTCCCCCTCAAGTTGGGAATAGATATTTGTCATTCCCAACTTGCATAGGTCTACCTCTAACTTCTTCCTTGGAACAGCCTTGGTGAGAAGATCTACGAGCTGCATGCTAGAGGTGATATATGGGAGACACACTTCTTGAGGCGAAACCCTTTCTTTGACAAAATGTCAGTCGACTTCAATATGCTTAGTTCTGTCATGTTGTACCGGATTATAAGCTATATTAATAGCAGCTTGATTATCACAATACTGTTAGACAATTTTTGTATGCCCTTAGCTTCAATCAAAACGATGTACTTTATGAGTTTATTGTAAATGAATAAAAGTGCATATTTGATTCATGTTCCCTTGGTATGTTTTTGTGTAATACCCTTAAACTGGACACTTAATGAGACTCGTGTTAGTTTAGAATGTTCACAGCCAGTGGGTCGGTCTGGGGAGACCTATCCTGACAAGGCTGACACTGTGGTGCCACCAAGTCGGTTGGGGTGGCTTGTCTCAGCTACCGGGGTGAGACCCTAGGCACATACAGTGTGGGATTAATTGAATCTTTGAACTGGACCAGATTTCCAATATTGCCCTGGACCTTGGAGATTGATGGGCAAAATTGGAAAGTTACACCCAATCCCTAGACTCGATTATGATACTGCACTAGGTGTCGGATTGGGCTGTCTTTGATGTACCAATCAGTGAGATCCTTAGCGGGGGTCAAAACCTGGGTATGTTGGGACAGTCTGAGAATTCATCTGAGTGGATGATCATAGTGACAAGATCAGCCCCTTTGTCGGACAAAGGTAATGATCGGGGATGCACTCTCACTGATGGAAACCAAGACTACCGGCAGCTGATTTCAATCGTTGAAATTTGTTTTGCAAAATATATTTTATATGAGATATAAAAGTATATATATTATGGTTTCGAAATGGTTTGCAAAAGGTTTTAATTCCCGGGATCCATACTAGAGAGAGTGCAACACTATTCCTTGCAGCCGAGGGAGAGGTCATCTCTTGTCGGGCAGTGTATGATCATTATGGGCTGAGAGGTAAAGTGTAAGACCATTGAGGATAATACCTGATGGGCTAATCTTGCATCTGTCCACAGTCCCTGGGTGTTACAAGGTGGCTTGGCTTAGGGACCACTTAGGGTAAGTGTTGGGCCCATAGAGCCCATCTGATGGGTTTCAAGGGGTGCACTGTCCATAACAGTGTATTCGGCCAGGCCTTGTAACAAAGACTAGGCTGAACCCATGTGGTTGATGTGTAGATCAATGTTTGGGTCCCACGCCATACAAGAAGCCCAACTGGGCAGCAGTTTGGAATGCTAAATGAATACATAACCCTAAATGGGCCTTAAGCCCATTTCGAACTGGGCTAATTTGATTAGTCATTAAGGGGCGAATTCTGAGATAAGATCAGCTGATAAGATTGGGCCCACACCCTATCCACTCAGAGAGTCCAAGATCTAAATGAGATTTAGATATGGAAACTTCCTAATTAGATTAGGAGATGGCTGATCTAATCTACAGATAAGATAAGGATTATCCCTTATCTTAAAGGGACTTCTAATCCATATATGATTTGGGTTAGCAACTTCTAATGGGATTAGGAGCTTATCCCTTTAAGTCTATAAAAGGAAGAGGGGGCGGCAGCCTTTAGACACAACAGACAACCACCAACAACAGTCTTGTCCTCAGAGCTGAAATTACAGAAGAGAGAATTCAGCACCCTGCAAATACTCTCTTGCCGCCTCCTTCCTGCAGCCGCCGCCTACAGCAGTTCGATCTCCATTCCTTGGGAGAAATCAAGATTGGATCTTGATTCCAATCTTTTGGAGAAAATATTGGTAGGAGTTGTATTCACAAGCCGTCCAGGTAATTCTTGGGAAGGATCAAGTTCTTTGGAAGAACACTGCTGATTCTGCTCCACCCTGCACTGCGCCATCTTCAGTGGGAGCGGATTTTGGATCCTACCTTGCGCGTGAACACCTCCATTGAGAGATATTATTTCTCTGTATCAGGTATTATCTCTCCCTACTCCTTTTGGTTCAGATCTAGTTCAGTTTATGGTTCAAGAATGATCCTTGAAAATATGATATTCTAAATGGGGAATTCAATTCCCAATTGAAGGGAGAGAAAAATTTTTTGAAATTCGCCCCCTTTATTCCGCAATTTTGGGCGTCCATGTGATGGATTTCCTATCCCTTCAAATACAACATTAAGAACTTCTCATAAGCAATACCCAACTCCTCAAATAATGACTTCAACCATAGGATTTCAGCCACACTATTAGCCATAGATCTATATTCAGCTTCAGCACTAGAACGAGAAACAACACTTTGTTTCTTACTCCTCCAGGAGACAAGGTTACCTCCTACAAAGGCACAATATCCAAAGGTAGACCTTCTATCATCAACACTCCCAGCCCAATCAGCATTTGTATAAACCTCAATCTTCATGTGATCATTATTCTTGAATAATGTACCTCTACGTGGACATCTCTTCAAGTATGCTAATATCCTCTCAACTGCAAGGAGGCGAGTAGTTCTAGGAGAGTGCATATATTGACTGACAATGTTGACTGCATAACTGATGTCAGGTCGTGTCAGACAAAGATAGAGGAGTTTTCCAACTAACCGATGGAACATAGCTTTGTCTTCAAGTGGCTCTCCACCCTCTGCACTAATCTTGTGATTTTGTTCAATAGGTGTATTTGCAGGCTTAACACCCAACTTTCCAGTTTCTCCCAATAGATCTAGAACATACTTCCTTTGAGAAATAAAAATCCCATGTTTAGATCTAGCTACCTCTATACCCAAGAAGTATCGTAGCTCTCACAGATCTTTCACCTCAAACTCTTGATGAATGAGTTGTTTAAGAGACTCAATCTCACTGTTATCATTCCCTGTCACTACAATATCATCCACATTCACACCAAGCAAAGTCAAGGAAGAGTCCACTCTTTTAATAAACAATGTATGGTCTGACTGGGCCTATACACAGCCGAATTTTTCAAGGGCCTGTCTGAATCTATCAAACCAAGCTCTGGGGGACTGCTTTAGTCCATACAAGGCTTTATTCAACCGGCAAACCTTCTTTCCTGTCTCTGCATCATAAAATCCAGGAGGTAACTGCATGTAGACTTCTTCCTGTATGTCTCCATTGAGGAATGCATTTTTAACATCCATCTGGAACAAGGACCAAGAGTAATTGGCAGAAAGGGATAACAAAACTCTAATAGTGGTCATCTTTTCTACTGGAGCAAAAGTCTCCAAATAGTCTATACCATAAGTCTGAGTAAATCCCTTTGCAACTAATCAGGCCTTATACCTTTCAATGGAACCATCAACATTATGTTTCACAGTAAATGCCCATCTACATCCAACCGGTTTCTTTCCTTTAGGTTGGTCAACTAGCTCCCAAGTACTATTCCTCAGAAGAGCATCCATTTCAACCTTCATTGCATCTTTCCACTCAAGAACTGACAAGGCTTCCTACACTGTTCTGGGAATTGGAATATCAGCAATGGATGTGAGAAAGGACCTGTAAAAGGGGGACAGGCAATCACAGGACAGGAACTGGGAAACGCAATGAGTTGTGGATGTGGTGCAACATCGTTTGCCTTTACAGACTGCAATGGGGAGGTCAAGTCATCCAAATGAGGTAAAGTAGCAACAGTGGAAGGTATCTCAGTGGGGCCTGGATCTGATAAAGGGACTGTGGTACCTGGATCTGGATTTGCAGAAGGAACTGGGGCTGGCCTGGACTACTGATGACCGAAATCAACCTACCTCCACCGCTTGTGATAAACTCTCAAATCCTGACACCTCTGACAACCCTCCCCATTACATCCCTCATCACTCAATGGAACAGGTAAATGAACTTCTGATGAATTAACCCCACTATCACTACTCTCCCCCTGAGGAGAAACCCTAGGGTAATAGGGTACCTCCTCAAAGAAAGTAACATCCATCAAGACAAATCTTCTCCCAGAAGTAGGTTCATAGAAGCAATAACCCTTTTGAGTTTGTGCATAACCAAGAAAAATACATTTGGAGGCCTTAGGATCAAATTTGGAACGATGAGGTCCAAGAATCTGAACAAAGCAAGTGCAACCAAAGGTGTTAAGGGGAACAATAAACAATTCTTTATCGGGATATAGAAGGGTAAATGGAGGCTTCATGTCAAGAATCCGTGAAGGAACTCGATTAATGAGCTGTTGTAAGAATAGCATCTCCCTAGAAACGAATAGGCACATTGGAGTTAAACATAATGCTTCTAGCCACCTCCAATATGTGCCTATTCTTCCTCTCAGCAACCCCATTCTACTATGGTGTATAAGGACAAGTACTCTGGTGAATAATCCGATGATCAAGCAAATAAGAGGCTAATGGGTTGATAAAGTATTCTTTCGCATTATTGGATCTGAAGATTTTGATTTTGACCCCAAACTGGGTTAAAATCATCTTATGAAATATCTGGGTCAAAGCAGGAACCTCATCTCGAGAATGCATAAGGTAAACCCAAGAAAAACGGGTATAGTCATCAACAAACAACAAGAAATATATATATCCCCCCATAGAAGTGATGTAATACGGGCCCCAAACATCAGTATGCACAATATCAAAAGAATTACTACTTCTTTTATTACTCAAGGAACAAGATGTTCTACAATGCTTTGCAAGTTCACAACTCTCACATCTCAAATTGGACATCTGAACAGACTCAAACAATTTTGGAAACAAACTCTTCAAAGACCGAAAGGATAAATGACCCAACCGATTATGCCAAAGCATAACCTGACTAACAGACTGAGAAACAAAAGACTTCCTATCTTCACGATCTTCCCAATGAGAACTCTCTCCAAGCATGTATATCCCATTCATCTCACGGCCAATCCCAATCACCTTCCTTGTCTCCAAGTCTTGAAAAACACATCAGTCAGGGAAAAAAGTTACTGAACAATTCTAATGTTTTGTAATACTACTGACTGAAAGCAAGTTAGTATTAAGCTTAGGAACATGCAGAACAGAAGATAAGGAAATGGTATTAGACAACTTGATGTGTCTCCCTTGCCAGAAATGGGAACAAGGGAACCATCAGCAATGGACACTTTATCTCTATCAAAAGATAAGTGATAGGTAGTGAACAGTGATGGCAAACTAGTCATATGGTCAGATGCACCTGAGTCTATTACCCAACAATGTTCAGTGTTACCTGGAGCTGAAGCATGGTAAGCTGAGGCCCGAGTACCTGAATGAGCAAAGCCTGATGTGGGAGGAGTTGATGGTGGCTGAGATGATTGAGCTGAATTCCCAGCTTCCTTTTCCAACTGAGTTAGGGCAGCCTGGACAGCAGCTAGGGTGTCTAGAGGCATGCCTTTTGTGCCCGATGAGGATGCAGAATCAGTATTAACAGCCATATGAGCATTACCCCTTTTGTTCCTTAGTTTTGTTGGAACTAGATGAGGGTGCGGCTTCCAACATGTGTCTTTAGTATGCTTAGGTTTCTTGCAATGTTCACACACTAGATCCCGCTTATCTTCCTTCTTTATATCCCTCTATGTATCACCCCCAAACTTAGGTTTAACTACTACCAAGGCTAGTGGGAAGGGTTGATGCTGCAATCATAACCTTTCTCCTAGTCTCTTCACTATGCACTAAGGAGTAGGCTTGAGATAAGGTCACACTGTCCCTTGTTAGTATTTGTTGTCACAATATCATAGTCAGGATTCAAACCAGCTAGGAATTCAAAAATCCTATTAGTTTCAACTTGCTTTCTATGAGTTTGTGCATCCTTCTGACTTTCCCACTCAAGTGTTTCTAGGTGGTCAATTTCATGCCACAGAGATTTCAAAGTAGAGAAGTAAACCGAGACTGGTTTCTCTCCTTGCTTAAGGTTGTTAACCTCACACTTCAATTCATAAGCCCTAGCAACATTAAGGGGTTGGGAGTAAGTCTCTTTCATGACATCCCAGATTTCCTTGGCTGTTTTTGTCCACAAATAGTTCTGGCTGATATGTGGCTACACAGAGCGGCACAGCCATGTCATAACCAAATAGTTCTCCTGAACCCATTTGTTATAAGTTTGGTCCTCCTTAGTTGGTTCTTTCACATCTCCCAACAAGTAGCTGAGTTTTCCTCTACCCCCAATGGCCATCACAGGCGATTGAGCCCATTCTAAGTAGTTTGATCCATCAAACTTCACAGTTTTAATCTAAAAGGCATTCTCAGACATGTTACCAGAATTGCTAGTCCCAAAAACACCTTCCCCCTTATTCTTGAACTCCATTCTTGGTCAAGAACTAATAATAAAAAACCTTTTAAACTACTATAATAGAAAACAGCACCCAAACAACTAATAACAGCCGGCCTAGGTCTTCCAAAGAACAAAGAAAACGGAATTTTGTGTGAAACCAGTTCAAAATCTGATCTTAAACCAATAATAGTTCTGAATTTTAGGGTTTTCTCTCAAAACCCTAGAAAAAAAAAACAGATTTTCCACCTGCACCTCTCAGAATAGACTAAGATGATTTTTTCCAAGGTTATTCTCAAGAAAAAACTTACTTTATGAAAGAAAGTCTCTAGCCGCCACCTTTTGTCTGATGCAAAACCCTAATCTTGAGGATCCGAAGCCTTTTCTGATTCTTCCTGACTATTGGAACTCTCCCAGCCTTCTACAATCTTCTTAGTAGCAGCCGCACACTACCAATAACCTCCAAGAATCAGCCGATCCTCCTTCTCTGTTGAAAAACTTCTAAACCTAGGAGATTCTCATGTAGTCAATCTAATTAGATTAACATAAGAGCTCCTAGGTCGGCTCTAATACCAAGTGGTCGATCAAGACTACAATCAGTCTTGAATTCAAAAGAAAAAGAAAGAAGAAATTTCAAAAGAGAAGAAGAAGAGAGGAGAAAAGAGAAGAGGCACACGAAGAGATTTTGAAAAGAGAGAGAGGGTTGATCAGTTGATCTGCCGACCCACTCTTAATATTTATATATGTTAACTAATTGTAAAAGGGCTGAATTGCCCTTATTGCTTACATGGCTAATAAACTAATAATAAAGCTGAAATAACAAGCTGTAATAACAAAATGAAATAACTACCAACTAACACTGACATAACTAACAAAAATATGCTGCCATACGAACACAGAGGGGGCCACAGCAGTGGGGTCCACATCAGTGTTCTCTACACACTTAAATAGTTCAAACCCAAAAATGCAATATTAATGTTAATATGATTTGATGGATGAGTGTGAAATAGATTACCAGACCAGTACCATAAGTCTCAGCCTTGGCATATCTTCTAGGAAATATTTGGAAGTCAACAGCCAAGATGCATAAGCATGTGACAATCATCTATAGAAAGCAATCTTCATGAGGGACAGCAATGAAGAAAATAAAGAAAAATGATTCAACCAAATAAGTAAGCATGGGAACAACATACCATTGACACTCTGTATGATGAAATATTTGTCCTAATAGAATAAACTGATTGGGACCTTCCTTTAGAGTAAGGAGAATAAGAACCAAACCTGGTTAAGGTTTACAGAAACTCAAATCAGGGTTTAAATATCTTAAGTAGCTTATATGGCCAATTGCTCGTACAACATCTTGGAGGATTTCAAACATGTTGCCTATAAGTCCTCGCCAATTAAAACATTGCTTACCTTTTCATTACGATACAGAGAAGAAGAAATATCAACAACAAAACTGCACCCATATTTGCCCATTCTGCTAGAACCTGTCACGGAAAGAAAATGAAAAAGCAACATATCATGCCAAAAAATAGACAGTTCACTTTGCTGTTTTCACCGAAAATATCTTGAACCAAAACATAGATGTACACCTTTTTATTGACTGATGTAATCGACATTGAAATATTTAACTCCTAAATGCAAGACTTTTTTTGTGAGGAGGGTGTGCTTAGAAAGTAAACAAGAGATGGTAATCAAAACTTCAGTCAGAAGTTGGGGTTGAAGATTAGGGAAGCTAACAAGGCTACTGTGTTACTGGAAGGTGTTGGAGTGATCGAGTGGTTTAAGGACTTTGTACTTGGAGCAAGTCTCAAAGGGAAGCAACAAGTCAGAACGAAGGGTTGACAAGATGGCAGGTCGTTGGAGAAGGGCATTGAAGGTGAAAGCAAAAAAAAAAATTATGTTTGAAGAATGGAGATCTAAAGGAGTGCTGGGGTTGAAGATTAGGGAAGCTAAGAAGGCTACTGTGTTCCAGGAAGGTGTTGGAGTGATCGAGTGGGTTAAGGACTTTATACTTGGAGCAAGTCTCAAAGGGAAGCAAAAAGACTGGAAAGAATTTGGCTCTGAAGAAGGAAAGAGGTATGTCATAGAATGCAAAAGGAACATCAAAGGAGCATATATAGCCTAACTAGAATTTTGGAAAGGGTAAGAAGCAGATTGCTTGCTTCCCTGAACGAAGACAGGGCCAAGGTTGGAGGGAAGTATCTGGAATACTTAATGAGTTCTTACAATGCCTGGAAAATGCACAAGCAGAGGTCCCAACAGAGTTGAAAGAGGTTAAAGAAAATAGTAGTAATACTGAAGATCTGGGACAAGAGATAGTGGTTATGGCAAAGACTAATGAGAAATGTAAGATGGCTGCTTTCTCAAGAAAGGAAGATTGGGAGAGTAAGTTTGTAATCCAAGCTAAAAACCATGTCAGTGACTGGAGGAGAGTTGCAGACTTACTGATACAGATTGAAATTGAAAGGTATGTTTATTGTAACCCCTTTTGAGAGTTGTAAGGCTTTGTTGGATCTGGTTGAAGATAGGTTAGACCTGTCTGCAACTACCATTCAACCAGATCTTGGATTATTTACAATCTTTAGACGGAGTCCTCTTTCCAACTCTAAAAAGTTCTCTTTTGAAGATGATGTGATTGTATGTATCTTGGGCTTGCCCTTCCACCTGTGGAGGCAAGAAGTGGCTGAATCTATAGCCCAGCTGTGTGGAGGGTGACTCACTGGTGTCTTCTGGGGGGATCTCCACTCAACTGCTATATTATTAAGTGGAGTAAGGCCAGAAGATCTGCTGAGGAAAATAGACTTAAGAGTGGAGGACTGGTTCTACTCAATTTGGCCGACTTCCTCCATAAAAGCAGGCCTGTGGAAGGAGGCTCAGAAGGAGGATGAAAAAGTGGAAGATGTATTGCATGGATCAAGGGGATTGGTGAGTTCAAATGGGAAAAGAAGTTTCACCAAAAAAGGGTAAACAGGAGCTGATGGGGTTGGAAGGTTTGATGCAGATGGAAGATCAAAAGAGTGGCATATAAGGTAACAAGGTGGAGTGTAGCAGATCTTATGCACAGGTGGTCATAGGTGGCAGTTTTTTAATTAAAAATTTATACAAAGAAGGGGGGATGGTAGGTCTGACCCAACCTGAACCAAGAAAGGAGGGAGCTGATCCATCCTTATTTGGGTCTGGGCTTGACAATTTAAGGGATCATGTGCTGGACATCTCTGGTCATAATGAGCATCTGATCTTAGCAAGGCCCACAGGTAACAATGAGCTGAGGCAAGCTGGGCTTAAGATAGCCCATCCTGGGATAGGTGAGTCTTAAAAGCTCATGTTACTGAAGGTAAGGTGGGCTCAAAGGGTGAGGCACATGAGTCACTTAAAACTCACATGTCTTACAGGGGGTGGCTTTGATAAATGGTAAGAAACATCTATCATCTTCCTCCTCAATTTCTTCCTCTAAACCAAAGGTTACAAGAGCAGGTTCAGCTTCAACTGGCTCTCTACAGTGGATTCCAATGCAGAAACTAAAATCGTTGTCGGCTGATAGATGCAACCCAAGGTCTATTAGGTGCAGCGATCTTGAATCCTCAGTAGATGGAAACTGGTCTGAGGACAAAGGAAGTGACGTATAAGT
Source organism: Nelumbo lutea (assembly GCF_056320005.1). NCBI lineage: Eukaryota > Viridiplantae > Streptophyta > Magnoliopsida > Proteales > Nelumbonaceae > Nelumbo > Nelumbo lutea. The sequence goes on from NC_142684.1 coordinate 212,665,379, forward strand.
TCTGATGACACAATCAGTTTGGGTAGTGCTGATTTGCATCAAAATGTGAAGTTCATGGAAGAGGAAAGCTTTAATACAGAAACCTTATTTCTGGAAGAAGATGAAGGGGCTGGAGGTAGAGTGAGGATTGTTTGCCTGGGTCTGACACTGCACACTCCTTTTCTCCTTCCATTGAGGGGGCTGCTCCAACCTCTTAGTTTTGTCAAGAAGTTAGCAAAGGGGAGCAGGACACATTACAAAGCAAATCTGCGAGGATAGCCCAGAAAGGACAATACAGGGACGGATGTTTTCAGCAAATAGACTAGCCAAGGGAGACTACTTGTCCATACACACTTCTCAGCAAACTCCGACAAGGGGAATAGAAGTTACATCCTCTTGTTCTAATCCCCATATAAAAAGCTTCTGTACTCCTCAGTCAGACCCTGCCTCTCCAGGTATTATTTTCCCTTTGGTTTTTGGTGTTGACATGTGTGCTGAGCCTGTTGCAGATACTCCAGCATCGCATTTTGTAAGGGGTAGTGGTGGTGTGGGGGAAAGGAAAGTGAGGGGATCTGAAAAGGTTAAAGAAAAGAATGGAGCAGCAGTAGGCAAGGAGGTGGAAAGGTTCTGGAGATTGATTTGTGAAGAATTGGAGGAGCTTAGGAGAAGGGAAGGATGTGGGGAAAATAGTGCTCAGAGGGAGGACTTGAGTAGTAAACAGGAAGAGTTGGAAAAAGGAGATAGTGAGGAGACTGGTCTACTTCCAAAACCTGAAGGTAGAAACCGAACTAGTGGATTAGGTAAATTAGAGGGTGGAGAGGAAATATTTCAGAGGAAGGTGGAGGAAAAAAAGAAAAAAAGTCTGAAGTGGAAAGATTAATCTCTGACATTGAGGGTGATCTAGAGTTTAGCGGGAGGGGAGAGAGGAGGAAGAACATCAGGTAAGAAATGGGGTCAAGTAGGGTCATTGATTGAAGTGTATCTATGAAAATTATAAGTTGGAATCTGAGAGGGTTGGGGAGTGCAAGAAAGAGGAGACCTATAAAGGACTTACTGAAGAGGGAAAAACCTGAAATTGTGATGTTGCAAGAGACAAAATTGTCAGAAATGGAAGGAAGGTGGGTGAGAAGTTTTTGGAGATCAAGGAGAGCAAGCTGGTCTTCAGCTCTGTCATGGGAAGCATCAGGGGGTATTGTTACAGTGTGGAAGGATGAGGTAGTAGAATCGGTGGAACAACTGATAGGTAGGTTCTCGATCTTGATCAAATTTAAGAATGTGAAGGATGGATTCATTTGGGTGTTAACTAATGTTTATGGCCCTAACAATTATAAAGAAAGAAATGAACTATGGGAGGAGTTATCTGCTATACAAGGTTTATGGGATGGTCCTTGGCGCCTCTGAGGAAACAAGTAACCCTTCTCAGCCAACTACAACAAGCATGAGGAAGTTCAATGGTTTTGTAGAAGAGTGCAAACTAAAGGAAATCCCTTTGTTGAAAGCTAGGTTCACTTGGTCTAACTTTCAAGAAAACCCCTTATGCTCAAAATTGGATAGGTTCCTTTTCAACCTAACCTGGGAAGGTCACTGGGGAACCTTGGTGTCCTGAGCCCTGCCTAGGTTCAATTCTAACCATTGCCCCATTAAGATAGGTGTGGAGTCGTTTGTTATTGGGCCTAGACCATTTAGATTTGAAAACATGTGGTTAACGTAACCAGATTTTGTGGAAAAAAATAAAGGAATGGTGGAATAAAGAGCTAAGGGGGGTAAAGTGGAAGGGGATAAGATTTCATAAGAAGCTAATGGTTAAGATTCAAGCTGAAGGAGTGGAATAGGGACCATTTTGGTAGAATTGAGGAACAGAAATTGAGTCTAATATCTTGGATTGAGGAATTGGATGAGAGTGAAGCTCAAAGGATAATGAATGCACATGATAGGGAGATAAGAAATCAATTAAAAAAGGACCTAGAGGTTGGCGTACTTAGAGAGGAAATTTGTTGGAGACAAAAGTCAAGACACCGGTGGATTAGGGAAAGTGATGGAAACACTAGATTCTTCCATGATTTGGCAAATTGAAGAATGTGGAAAAACTTTGTGGCCAAATTAGAGGTAGAAGGGGAGGTGATTACAAATCAGGACGAAATAGCCAAAACCTTCGTGACCCACTTTATGTCCATTTATAAAAGGCCTTTGAATGAAAATTGTCTATGGAAGGGTTGGATTGGCCATGTTTGGGAGAAGAGAAAGTGAGGTGGTGGAAAGAAGTTTCGAAGAAGCTGAAATCAAGAAGGCAGTGTTCCTGATGGATAGATCTAAGGCACCTGGACCAGATGGATTTACCATGGCATTTTACCAAGATTGTGGGAAGTACTAAAGGATGATTTGGTTGAGGTTTTTAAGGAATTTGCAGATAATCACACAGTAAGCAGGGATGTCAATGCCACATTTCTAGCCTTAGTCCCTAAGAAACCTGATGCTATTCACTCGAAAAATTTTAGACCAATTTGCTTGGTGACAAGCATTTACAAAATCCTAGCTAAGGTTCTATCTCTGAGGATTAAAGAAGTTACCCCCTCCTTAGTCAGCCAAACCCAAGGGGCCTTTGTACAAGGAAGACAAATAATCGACCAAATGTTGATTACCAATGAAAGTGTGGAGGATTGAGATCTGATAGGAAAGGCTTTGTGTGTAAGTTGGATGTTGAAAAGGCTTACTACATGGTGGACTGGAAGTTCCTTAGTGAAGTCTTAAGAAACTGTGGCTTTGGTGAAAAGTGGTGTAATTGGATCTTAGGTTGTGTTAGTTCCTACCACTATTCAATCCTGGTGAACGGAGTGGTGAAGGATTTCTTCTCAGCTAGCTGGGGTATCAGGCATGGGGACCCTCTCTCACCTTTCCTTTTCACCTTAGTTGCTGATGTGCTTAGTCGTTTAATCTCTAAGGTTGATAAAGGTGTAGTTAGAGGGTGGAGAGTTGGTAGAAATGAGACCCCAGTTACCCATCTCCAGTTCGCAAATGGCATATTAATCTTTTGTGGGGGGGATGAGATTGAAAGGGTGAGAAGTTTAAAGGTGCTGATTAGAAACTTTGAAAGTGTATTTCCAACTTGAAAATCAATTTTGAAAAGAGTTGCATTGCAAGGGTTAATTTGGAGTCAAGAGAAGTGGAGGATATTGCTGAGTGCTTAGAGCGTTCTATCTCTACTTGGCCTTTGACCTATTTGGGGCTTACTTTAGGAAGCAAATCCTCAGGAGAGGAGGTTCTGGTGCCCAATTGTAGAGAAGTTTGAGAAGAGATTGGCTTCATGGAAAAAGAACTACATCTCTCTGGAGGAAGAATCACCTTAATAAGAGCTACACTTGCAAACCTTCCAACTTACTATCTCTCTGTCTTTAGGATCCCAACTAGGGAATTAATGAGAGACTTTCTTTGGGAACTAGGGGAACATAGGAAAGACCATTTAATTAAGTGGGAGGTGGTGTGTAGGAGTAAAGAGGAAGGGAGCTTGGGACTAGGGAACTTAATTCAGAAAAATACAGCCTTACTGGGGAAGTGACTATGGAGGTGGCCGTTAGAGAGAGTCAGGTTGTGGCATGATGTGATCGGAAGCATACGTTGATGCTCAGGGAATAGATGGGATGTTGGTATATCAAGGCAAGCAACCTTGGCAACCCCTTGGAAGGCAGTGCACAATATTCTTCCTCAGTTCCTCTTCATATCAGGTATCATGTGTATGATGGCAACACCGTCCTCTTTTGGGAGGACATTTGGGTTGGATATGCTCCCCTGAAAACCCTTTTCCCCTCCCTATTCTTAGTTTCTCGATACAAAAAAGAGGCTGTTTCCAAATTTTTCTCCTCATTGGAAACCCCTTGGGCTCCTACTTGGGATTTTGGGTTCCATAGAGGCTTAAGGGATTAGGAGATTGAGTGCTTAGTCAATTTACTCTGCCTTTTTGAGAAAGTTTGTTTGGCAAGAGCTGCATTGGTATGGACAATCTGGGAAGAAAGGAACGGTAGAACTTTTTTGGAGAAGGAAAGGAACCTTCAAGAGATAAAGGACTGCGCCTTGGTTAGGGTGATTCAGTGGCTGAAATCTTTGGACTTGTTTCACCAATTCTCCTTTAATGACATTTGGAGGAATTGGACAGCAGTGGCAAGTTGTTCCTCTTCCAAGACTAAAGTGAGAACAAGCTGGTCATCACCTCCTGCAGGCTTCTTGAAGTTGAATTTTGACAGAAGCCATCTAGGAAACCCAGGTCCTTCTGGGTTAGGTGGGGTATTGAGGAACGAAGTCAGGAATGTGATACTTATCTTCTCAGGTCCTTTAGGAGTGGGAGACTCTACTAGAGCAGAAATGTTTGCTGCCCTGCAAGGTGTACAGTTTGCAGCTCAATTAGGGGTGAACCAGCTAATAGTTGAAGGTGACTCAAAGGTTGTAATAAGCTAGTTGCAGGACCCAGAGTCAGTAGTTTGGTGCTTCAGGAATGAAATTAAAAAGTTTAAGGTGCTGATAAGAAACATGGACCTAAGAATACAATGGGTGGGGAGATCAGCAAATGCTATGGCGGACTGTCTAGCCAAGCAAGGGGCAGCTAGGGAAGTTTTGTATTGGGCACAACTGTAACTTATTACTTTTGTTTTTTTTTCTTTAGTGGAGAGATTGCAGCTCACGCCTCTCCAAGGGCTGCTTGTATGTGCTAATATTTCTAAATTAATAAAAAGTTCATTTAACTATCAAAAAAAATAAACTTCAGTCAGAAGTTATGATTGGTATCCAAAGATGCTTACAGTGAAAAATAACAAAATTGGGAGAATGATAAAAAGAAAATCCAAAGCCAGCATAGCCATATAAATCCTCCAATCTCTGAAAACAACTGTTTTGCCATCTTTCTTCTTCAACACGGTCTCTGTACCATTTAAAAGATCTGGATAAAAGAAATATTCACATCTTACATCATTTGTCCAAAACAACCAATGTATGCATAGCATCACAAGAATCCATCCCCTAATCAGAGAACAGAATAGACACATCAAATGCTTACATAAAGGAATTGCCACATCAAAATCATAAAATCTGAGTATCTATGAGGCTATGAGCTAATAGCTTAATCCTGATCAAGACAAAGATGGTTGACATAGAAGCATTTAGTTTTCTCACCGATCAAAGAAGAATCCACATCTTGAAATGCACCGCAAAGGCAAAAGGGTAAGAAGGAAAAAGAATAGAATGAGTACAACCTATGCTGAGAAAATGCATCTCTAATTTAGACAAGAGCAGCATCATAGGCTTTCACACCCCTCAGCAGGTGTTGACTGAGCTTCAAGAAGCCCTGGGCTGTAGAATTGAGGTGTGGCCGATCAATTACTTGGGACTCACTATTGGTGGAAATCCTAAAGCAGCCAGCTTCTAGGGGACGGTTATAGGGGTGTGAAAAAAAAAAAAGACTTGAAGCCTAGAAAAGAAGCCATATCTCCAAGGGAAGAAAGCTTACCCTAATCAAGGCAACCCCATCTAGCCTCTCAGTGTTTAAAAAGTGAAATCATTTAGAAAAGCTCCAATGCAGCTTCCTTTGGGAGGGAGGAGGGAACTGGAGGACAGTGTATAAAGTATAAACCAAAGATGGAAGGAGGTTAGGAGCTTCACCATATTACTAAGATAAACAGGGCTCAGCTAGGAAAGTAGATTTGGAGATATAAGACTGAGCAGGGCTCTCTATGGACTTCGGTGATTTGTAGAAAATATGGAAGAAAAAGTCTTGAAAGGGGCAGCTCTCAGCCTTTACCAAGCTACACTCTTGCAAACTCTTGGAAAGGTACTCTCCTGGATGCTAGCAACTAAGCTGTTTGCAGGTTTTAACAGAGATAATTTCAAAATTGGCAGGAAATTCTGCTCACATCCCCAGCAACCCCCCCTGCTGAAGTTATCCTCCCCCCAGGCAGGACTGTGCTTTCTTCCTTAAGTTTGATGGCAGTTCTAGAAGGTTTCTTGTTCCCCCTTCAGCAGCAGGGATAGATGGCATCACCCAGAACTTAAATGTGGACACTGTGTGGGTTTATAATGACCCTATAACAGCTGCAGATGCTTCTGAAGGAAGACCCACTCCCTTCTTGAGGGCCTAAGGACTGCCAACTGACTACACATTAGTTCCTTAGCTGTGGAAGGTGATTCTAGAAACACCATCAAGTGGGGCAAAGGCCAGGAAGAAGGGCCATGCAGGGTTGCCCACCAATTTTCAGAGATTCCTGAACTATCTTCTTTGCTGAACTGCAACTTCAGATGGATCCCCCATTAGCTCAACCATACAGCTGGCAAATGGGTTAGCTAAGTTAGGTTTAGGAAGGGATTTTTTGTATGGTGCTGACACAATGATTACTTAATAGATTAGTTGCAAAAGCTGCAGGCTGTAGCATGTGGGGCCCATGCGAAATCAGCAAGATAAGAGAGTCTGGAATGGGAGAAATCTGAAGAATAATTTAACAAATCATTCTACATGAAACTCTCAGCATTTCCTCATGCAAATTTCCCTGCCTCAAAGGTTTGGAAATCTGCCGCCCCATCCAAGATTGCTTTTTAGCCTGATTAGCTGCCCAGAAGAAATGCCTTGCCAGTGATAACTTATTGAGAGGAGTTGTGCCTGTGAATAGCAGTGGGTATGTTTTATGTGAAAGGTCTGAGGAATCAGTGAACCATATCTTTCTTCGTTGCAGTTTTTCTATGCATCTTTGGGCATGGATCAGAAGCATCTTTGAAGTTGAGGGATGTTGGCTGGAGTCTGTGATTTGCTTTCTTCATATGGGCTGATAGGAATGCCCATATTTTTGAGAACTTAAGGATATCTGAACAGGATATGTTAAGGAATGTTGTTCTCATGGTTAGCTTCCTGTAATGATTTCCAAGGAAATCCTTATGAGAGTTTTTTTGCAGGGTCATAGGTTTTGTAGGTTCTTATGCATTTTGTGAATTCCTAGTGTATAATCCTCTGGTGTACATGGGGTTTTTTTTTTTTTTGTACTTTTCTTTGAAGTTCAATGAAATTCTATACTTTGCCCATTCAAAGAAAAAAAAAAGGAATAGGTAGAATAGACTAATCAAGTCCTTGCATAAATGAATAGACACACTGAAATCAAATAACCTGAGTTTCTACAACTAACAGTTTAATCCTGATCAAGAGAAAGGTGGTTGATATGTGAGCATTTTATTTGTTTGCTTGTCTATCTATTTTCCTGAATAAATGCCATATGGCACAAAAGAAGTCCTTAGTAAAATAACTTATAATGATTAGTTTGTATTAACTTCTATTTTGACTACTTGGGCTGTTATCTCTTTCCCTTTTCTTTTCTTTTTTTTTTTTTTTTTGAGGGGGGATGTCAGAACTTGGAATTGAATTTTACATATCTTAAATAATTTTTACTCTGAAGAAAAGAAAAGATGAAATTGCAGTAAATTCGTTTCCAGACAGTATCTGAGACTAACCGTCAAGGAATATCCTAATGGACTTTCTGTTTTAATCAACCAAGCTCGTGAATCAATTAACACATTATCGCCTTAGATGGGTTTACCCATGGGCCTACTAACCTGGTTTCAGAAAATAAGTTAAAACAGTCTTATAAGACCATTATCCAAGTAATATGCATTTGAAATTACGAACGGTGCTTTTAGGAACGCAATTCTCTTGAAAAAAAGACAATATCTTCCAAATATTTGATTCAGAATGAAAATACACTAATTGAATTCCTCTTTCAAGCGGTCTTACACATGTCTATTCATCGAACGAGAAGACAAAAGTTACAGTTGTTACAGCTTGGATCGATCATTTAAAGAGAAACCTTCGAATTTCAAACTAGTGAAAAAATAACTTAGGCAGATAAACCATAGCGGGAAATCAAAAGAAAGGCTTAAGAGAATTTATTACTAAGGCAATTGAAGCTAATTGAATGCCGCAGAAGTATTAGAGCCTGAAGAAAACAGAAGAAAGTTACTAAATTAAAATAAACAACGAGGCTTATAAGTAGAATTCAAAACTTGAAAGGAGAGAATATGTTTATAAGAAAAACTCACAGGCACGATTGTTGAGAGCGCAGCGATCTCAAGCATGGAAGTTCCAGTCAAATTACTTACGAATCTGACCGGAAAACAGTGAAATTTAAGAAAATGCAACTCTTGAACCAGCATATACACGAGATTCTTGAAGGAAGAAACAGTTGGAAAAAAACTTACTCTTCCTTTAGTTGTTTGTTGGGATTGAAGGATTTCCGAAGAGGATCCATGGATGCACGAAGCTCCGGCAAGAAGTGAGCGACAGAAATGGACAATTAACCGCGACTTAATTGTTAAGTCGCGTGCAGAAACCAAGACGCATGCGAGACAAAACGAGTGAGTGAGAGGGCTGGCGCGCCTGGAGCTTAAAAAAGAAAAAGAACAAGAAAAAAGAGAAGGGAACAGAAACAGCGAGAGATGGAAAATAGGAGACTAGCTCTAGCAGCGGAGAGAGGGATAGGGAGTGAGGTAGCAGCAGGACCAGGCGACTGTCTTCATAGAAGTAGAAAGACGAATACTGTGGGGAGAGAGATTGATGGAGAGATCCTTCGGGGAGATGGACCTGCCTGTCCGAATGAATTCGGTCTCTCCCGCCGCACCCACCCGCCCAACCAAAATAAAATGAAGATCAATGAAAACGGCTGAGACTGAGACAGTAGGAAAAACACGGATCCATCGAATCGAATGTTACCGAGATCCAAATTTGATTTGTTAATATTCGGATTTTAACCCAATCATATATGTCGGATCCATATCGGATGAAAATCATATTCACATTATTAAATCATAGGGTGGATTCGAGCCGAGCGAGTCGAATAGCTAGCTATTCGAGCTCGATTCGCCAAGGCAGTACGGTGATCGATCTCGAGTCGGCTCGAGTCAAAAGTTCATAAGTTTGAGTTTGATTTAATAAAAATATTTTATAAAAATAAAAAATTATATATAAAAAATATTTTTTATTTGATATTTAAAAGTTAAGAATTATAATAATTAGTTATTATTATATATAAAAATAAAAATATTATATATAATATTTTTATTATATATATTAGTTTCTATAATTTATTATTATTATTATCATTATTATTATTATTATTATCATTAAAACTGCTTCTTCCATGTCAGCACAACTCTCTGAAATCCTTCTTTTTCATTTTTTATTTTTTTGAATTTTTTATTTTTTAATTTCACATAATTACCCATTAAACCAATAAGGAAATCACATATACCAAAAATTTCTAACAATCATAAAGCTTTTCTAATGTTTAGCCAAGTGGCACCACTTTCCCCCACTTCCTCCTAAATTGTCTCTAATTCCTATTTATCTCCTAAATTATATCTAACTCCTATTTATCTCTTAAATTATCTCTAATTTAGTAAAGAGATTCTCTCCTAAACTATCTCTAATTCCAATTTATCCTCTCCCTCACTTTTTATCTATATCTATCTAAAGAAAATTTCAATTAAAAAAAATCAGAACTTTTTAAATGTTATAACGAAATTATATACTAAATTTATAATATTTATTCAAAAAACAAAAAATTCATAGATTTAATAATATTCATATTATTAATAATTCAGTATTTTTAAAAAATTCATCATGAAATTATGTAGTAACAATAAAAATTATAATTTTATGAATTATTAGATTTAAATGCTATTCAAATAATAAGAATTTAACATTAAAAAATAAAACATTATTTAAATATTTCAATAACTAAAAATCCTAAATAAAAAACATTAAAAATGGCTAAATTATATAACAAAGTATTTAATATTATGCAATAACATTAAAATAAATAAAATTCAAAAAATGAATTTATTTAAATATTTTACATATTGTTTAAATATTTAAATAACAAAATATTTAATATGAAAAATTTTTAAATAGTTAAAATAACGAAGTTATGTAATAAATTTTAAAAAAAAATCTTAAAAGTACAAAAATAATTATAATAGAATACATAATATTCATATTAATAAAAACTTAATATTTTACAAAATTAATAATTAATTATTTAATAATAGTAAAATTATAATTTTATGGATTATTAAATTCAATAAATAATTAATATTTTAAGAAATTAAATAACAATATTATTTAAATAAGTAAATAATATTGTAAATAACTAATTTCACTTATATCAATTAATAATTATAGAAAATAACTATCAACAAAACTATATTTATTAGTAATAAATTTACAATAATAGTGTGTATATTGATTATATATTTATATTTACTATAATTAATATTTATTTTATTTTCAGTAACTATTTATTGTTTTTAATAAATATACTTTCAATAATTATTTTTAAATGTATTTTTTGTTATTTAATATAAAATTATCAATAATTATTGGAGATTAAAAAACTATTGTTTAACTTTTGAAATTTAATTTATCATATTTATTGTATTTTTGTTATAAATTTATTTTTAGAAATTATATATTTTTTATAATTTATATATTAATACTTATTAGAGATTAAACTATTATTTAAGATTACACTATTTATTGACTAATTTAGTATATTTTCAGTATTTAATATATTTTTGTAATTATTGTATTTTTATTATATATCTATTATATTTTTATTATAAACTTATTTTCAATGACTGTATACGTTTGTTATAAGTTTTCATTAATTATTGGAGATTAAACTATTATTATTTATTAGAGATTAGACTATAAATTTAGTTGAAATTAGGAGTGTTCAATGATTGGTTCAATTCAGTTGCAGGCTATTTTGTCAACCAAATCGATTTGGTCAAGTTTGTAGTTTGTCACTCGAAAATGATTGACCATTAGCCAAAATCCACCAACTCGGGTTGTATCAATTTGGGTCTATTTTTGACTTAGTTTGTTTGTTCAAAAGATTTAAACTTAAAAAATTAACATTAAATTTCATAAATTGCAATGATATTATTAAAAAGTAAATTACAAAAATTAAATCTATGATATAAAATATTTTAGACTAACAAATATGAGAATTTTCCTACTTTCCTGTATTAAAAATTAAATTTAAAATATAAAATATTAATATATATTTATTAAACCAAAGTCGATTTGAAATACTAGAAAACCAACTAAATCGGGTTTAGATTGATCAGATTGTTTATTAAAAAGTTCAAATATAAAACAATTATATACTCTTATGTATTTCTATTGTTTAACTTTCGCTTAACAAAGCATGGGTCCCCATCACCATACCTCTCCTTGCTTCATTATCCCCACCCTGCATTCTATTTATCTTTCTCTCCTCTCCCCTTTCCACCACTCCCATTAAGCCATGTCACCCAACTACCTAAAAATATTCCTATAACCTCTCTCCTAAAATGTCTCATTTAAACCAATAGGAAAGTATCATGTTGCCCCACTCCCTAATGAATTCATAAAATGCATCTCCCCCAATCTATATCTACTCTCCCTCATTTAAAATATTCATATTAATTAATAAATAGTTAAATACAATTAATGTTTAATCCCACCCATATTCAATGAGTATTAAATAGTGTTATTATGAAAAGTTAATAAATACGGTTAGTAAATTGCCAAAAATTTATAAATATCGTTATTAATTAACTCATTAACAACATTTTATAGAAATTGAAAAATCTTTAACTAATTTCTATAAATTGAGAATTATATTTAACAATTATCAACAAGTATAAAATTTTAGTTATTGTTATTATTATAATTAATAACCAAATACAAATAGGGGTACAAAATATTATAATGTTAGAAAATGAAACTATTAATTAATTTGTATTGAAAAGTAAATGATAAATTAGTGTAATATTGTTAGTAAACTACCAAATAAAAATATATATTTAATATTAATTAAATAAATTAAATAAATCACCATAGTTACACAAATGTAATAAATTTTTCAAAATTCATTATATAACATTTTTGAAATTAAAATATATAAAGTATTTGAAAGTTTATTTAAGATGCACTAAATAATTATTGAAAATTATTATAATATTTTGGAAATTTTAGGAAATTTTATTACATTTGATAGATTGTGGAAAATCATTGAAAAATCATGTAATTTTCATTGCAAATTATTGAAAATTCTTAAAGATAAATGACTGGGAAATGAAAAACTATAATTTAAACAAATAATTACACAAATTATTAAGATAAATTAATATAATATTGGAAAAAGGAAATTATTGGTTAGTTTATATTGGAAATTATAAGATAAATTAGTATAATTCTGTAATTAAATCATTTAGAAAAAAATAAATTATTTAATAAAATTTTAAATAAATTTGAATAAATTTTTAAAATTACATAAGAATAATAAATTTTCCAAAATTTTCATAAAATTACATTTTTGAATATTAAAGACAATTCTTGCCCATGCCGAAGGGGCGAATAGGTCTCATGATGTGCTAAGGTCTTTTATCAACTCAACACCTTAGCCCTTAGGCTCTGGAAGCGACTCGCGATCCACTCTCCTTATCCTTAATGTTGCCCATGCCAAAGAGGCAATTGGGTCTCATGTGGTGCCAAGGTCTTTTATCAACTCGGCACCTTAGCCCTTAGGCTTTGGGAGCGATTCACGGTCCACTCTCCTTAACATTATTTAGCCAACATGCGGCCTGACCTTTCTACCTAAGCGGGTGGTCATTCTGTAGTAACTTCTCATATGGCTACTTCTACGTCATCCCATGGGATTATCTTTCTGGGCGAGTGCTTGCGAGACTACTATGTACGTGTTCTGCCCCCCCCCCCTTGTGAGGGCATAATATTGTTGTCGGTGTAAGTCGGTAGTTTAGGGCCACAGCGTACTACATCAGCCTCATAATGACGTTGGTCATCCACTCCTAAGAGGATCCATAGAGAGCTCGACTTGCAAGAGCAGCTCTACAAACTATAGATCATCGACTCGCTCGGGAGCCTTGAGGGGCTCGACTCACAAGGGCGTTCCCACAGTTCGTAGGCCGATAACTCCCACGGGAGCCTCAAAGGGTTCAATCTGTAGGGGAGACCTCACGAAGATGATTGATGAGGCTTATCCAGGCTGAAATAAAGTCAGCAGAGCTACTTAGTCCGTTGGCCATCAATCAACTTCTTGTGGGAACCATGACTGGCTTGACCTGCATCAACATGAATGCGCCGAGCTGCTCCCATGCTCACATCTGGAAATTCATGCTTCATCTCATGGAACCATTGCGCTTTGATCTCGGTGGGAACTGCTAATGGCTCTATCGCGAGGAGATGGGCTTTCACATGCGATAGCAGGGTATTTATCTAAGGCACTGGGGATGTTGAGTTCGGCCTGAACTTACTTGATTGTCATAGGGGAGTTCTCTAGGTTCATCACATATGTTTTTCCCCCCAGTAATTGGTATTCGTTCTAGGTGTTGACATTGCTCAAAAGTGCCTTCAAGTTCATAAAAAATGAAAATTAGAAAGTGAGAACTTTAATTTCTAAAAGGTGAGATCTTAGCTTTTTGGAAGATATGGAATTAGCTGAGGTGAGAACATAGCTTCTTGTAACATTTCCCATAGACGGGTGCCAATTGATGAAGGGTTTTTTGGCAGCACCCTGTTGTTCAGACTACTTCCAAGTGACCGATGACTCAGATGCCGAAGTGGAGGATTTTTGCTGGATGAGGACTTGGATGTCAAGCTGGGGGATAAATTGGGTGTTGAGCTAGGTTGATTATTGAGCTGGGTAGCTCTTCAGAGAAACCCACAAGGAATCAATGTTAGAGGACCCAAGGTGGCTAACCCGACAAGGTCGCTTCGATGATTAAGTTAGTATTCTCGTAGTAGATTGCAAACTAAAAAATCAAAAAGTATGAGAACTAGAATGTGCTTACTTGACTCTCTCTCGTGTCATTGGGGTTAGTGCCTTTATATAGGCATTGTTTGGTGTGGGCCTCACACACCGCATCTGAGATTTCCGGGAGGTTGTGCCTAACCAGTCCAAGATCCTCGGAAGTAACTGCCATGCACATTGACCATCCTCCGGAACATTCGGTACATGGGTCAACTTCCGAGAAACTTGGGAGCATCAGGATATACATGCTGAATTTGTCGGCAAGCACATCTCGCAAGTCACTGCCTGGTCCCCTGTTAGGTCAGCAAGCCCTCAAGGGAGGTCGCTCCTCGTGTCGAGGTCACTTCGGCCGGTGACGAGGTGCTACAGGCTGACCCTAGACGAGGTGCTGCAAGCTGACCTAAGTTGTGGTCAAGGTCGCTAGGTTGGCGTAAAGGCAAGTCGCCAAGTCAGTGGTGAAGGCAGGTCACTAGGTCGGCGATAAAGGCAAGTCGCCAGGTCGGAGTAAAGACGAGCCATGATCTGAGACTCCAAATCATCACTTAGGTGGTGTCTATGTGTCATCTAGCCGTTCTGAGATGCCATGTGTCACGACATGACTAGAGGCCAAATCCACCCTCATCACCTCTTTTTGTCCAAAAACCATTTATTTGGTTAGCGAACCGCTGACTTGGGCAGTCAAACTGTCAACCCGGACAATAGTTTTTGGCCTTTTTTTGTTTTTCTATTTTTTTTTGTCAGAGCGGATCATCCATTTAACAAACAGACTATTCTACCCTAGAATGGTTCCCTATCTAGTCCAATTTTAAAAACCTTGGACAGGGAGTGGGTACCTTGCCTTGAGATTGGATTGGTGTGCAGCATGGCCTAGCCTAAGGCCCAGTCCATGGACCAGCCCAACCCATGACATGGAATGGGCCCGTGCGAGCTCGAGCCATGGGTCGTGCCGAACCGACCCCCCAAATTATCGTAGAGGAGGGAGGCACGACCTATGATGCCTCGTTGGCCAACACAGCACGACTTGCACTTTGTGCGGGCCATATGCGGGTCGTGTCGTGCCGACCCAGCATGACCCAATTTACACATCTACTTGAACCTGCCCAATACTGGGGATGGTGCAAGGAAATTCGAGGATTGTCCATCCTTGATGAGGAGTGGGGTGCCTTGCCCCTAAACCCGATCGACATTGAAGAGTGGTTATCTTGACCTGAACCCGCGTGACATTGGGGACGAGGCGGGGATAGGGTGCCTTGCCCTAAATCCACCCCATTGTCATTACTATATAATTGTTAATTATTAGTAGAATTAATAACAATGTTAGCTTTTATATTTATTTTAAAAGTAATCAAAATTTTATTTAAAAATAATAAAAAGAATAAAAAATATTAAAATCATTACAAATTATTAATAAAACTAAATTTATTAAAAAATATTTATTCATATTCAATTAACAATATTATTTTTTATAAATCAACATTAAATAAAAAATAAAATTATTAAATCCCTTAAATTTTTTTCGTGCATCACACGGGTCCCTACTAGTTATTACATTAAAACAAGGAAGTCTAAAAATTTTCTCTTGTTCTGAATTTTTTATTATTTTTTAATTCCATGTCATTTTTAAACAATGAATGGGATGCAATTTTCCAATAATCTAAATAATCTTTTCTCCTAAACTACCTCCCCAACTTTCTTCTAAATTATCTCTAATTCCTATTTATCTCTAAAATTGTGTCAAATTTAGTAGAGAGTTTCTCTCATAAATTATCTCTAATTCCTATTTATCCTCTCCCTCACTTTTTATCTATATCTATCTAATGAATGTTTGGACTAAAAAATTAAGAATAATTTAAATATTCTAACAAAATTATATAATAACTTTAAAATTCTTATTAAAAAACACAAAAAATAATTTTATATTTTAACAAAATATATCACAAAGTTATGTACTAACAATTTAAAAAATATAAAACTTTGAATATTTCAATAAATAAATATCTTCAAAAACAAAATATTATGAATATCTAAATAATTATATAACAAAATATTTAACAATATGCAATACTTTAAATAAATAAAATTCAAATATTTTACATATAACTTAAATATTTAACATAACTAGATTTTAAATAGTTAAAATAACAAAAATATGTAATAAATTAAAAATATATATAGAAAATTAGAAAAATAATTATAACATGATATTGAAATTAATAATAATTTAATATCTTACAAAATAAAAAAATGAAATTATGTATTAATAGTATAAACTATAATTTTATGGATTATTAAATTCAATAAATAACAAAAAATTAAATATTTTCCATATTATTTAAATATTTAAATAACTAAATATTTAACATAACAAGATTTTAAATAGTTAAAATAACGAAATTATGTAATAAATTTAAAATTTTTCTTAAAGGTAGAAAAATAATTATAACATGATATAGAAAATAATAATAATTTAATATCTTACAAAATTAATAATGAAATTATGTTATAATAGTATAAATTATAATTTTATGCATTATTAAATTCAATAAATAATTAATATTTATAGTTTTAAATATTTTACATATTATTTAAGTATTTAAGAAACTAAATATTTTAAATAACAAAATATTTAACATAACTAGATTTTAAATTAGTTAAAATAAATAAATTATGTAATAAATTTAAAAAATCTGAAAAGTAAAAAATTAATTATAACATAGTATTGAAATTAATAATAATTTAATATTTTGCAAAATTAATAATGAAATAACATTAATAATTTTTTAATATTTTTACATAATATTGCAAATAACTAATTTCACTTATATCAATTAAACTTTCATAAAAATTAATATTTATTTTAATAATTTTAAACTCTTAACATATATTTATTGACCATTTTTGAAAATCGACCCACTCAAGTTGTACTGGTTTGGGTCGATTTTTTGGTTTGGTTAGTTAGTTCAAAAGATTTAAACTTAAAAATTAAATTTAAATTATAAAAGTTATAGTGCAATTATTAAAAAAAATAAATTTATGATATAAAACATTTTAAACTAAGAAATATTGGAAATTTCCCACTTTTTCATATTAAAATTTATGTTTAAAAATATAAAATATTAATATATAGGAATGGTTAGGTCATTCAATTTTGGTCGGTTTGCAAATGGACAAAACGAAACTGATTCAACTTGGTCAAGTTGAGAATTTTTTTAACCAAAGCCAACCTAAAATACTAGAAAACTAACCAACTTGGGTTGAGTTGATTGGGTTGATCGGTTTCATCAGTTTGATGAATAAACGTAACTGAAACTAATTATTGTTACTTTTTGTATTATAAAAATTTATTAAAAGTAGTATATAAAATATGAATAATTATTAATTATTTAAAAAGTTAAAAATATAAAACAATCGTATACTCTTATGTGTTTCTATTAGGGTCATTTACTAGAACACACGTTATAGGTTTTGCATATTTACTTAAACCTACCTTATAACTTTCATTTTATTAAAATATCCCATATATTTTACAACTTATATATTTAATCAACCTTTGTTTTGCCACTAGGCCCATGATTTTTTATTAAAAAAATACTCTTAACACTTTTTTTGTACAAAAAATAAAATTGACCAAATATAGCTAATAGAGTGGTTGTCTGTCTTATTATAAACAAAATTGGTATTTTTATTTTTATTTTCTTTTGATTAAATTTATTTAAATGAATATTAGGGTCAACACTATCATTTTCCACTATCATCTAATGAAAGATTGATTAAATCCATTGCAAATTATAAGTGGTGTTTTAGTAAAATACAAACCATAGAATAAATTTTAGTAAATTCATGAAACTATAAGGAGTGTTAGTAAATGACAATTTTTATTATTTAGCTTTCGTTTAACAAATCCTGTGCATTGCACAGGTCCCTGCTAATTATTATTATTATATGTATGTATGTCTGTAGCTATTTGAGTTTAGCTCACAAGCATCATGTGTCGAGCTTTATTAGGCTCAAGCTCAGCTCAATTAATATTCGAGGTCAGTTTTCTCATAAACAAAAAAAAAAGTTGGTATATTTGCTGGTTCCTTTGAGATTTGATTCCGGCAACCACCACATTTGGGGAGGGGGTACTTCTTTTACAATACTGGTAATAATTTTTTGGTATCATAGTCAAACCCTTTTATTAATAAATAATAAGTAATAATATATGATATTTTGATAACTATTTACAAAAATAAAAAAACATAAAAATATCCTATACTTTGGGGCAGCACAATTAAACGCCTCAACCTTCATTTGCGACAATAGAGTATCTTGTATTTGAGAATTAAACATTGAAGACTACCCTTTGCATTCCATAAGTTATTTGTAGCACATTGTGTCATACTAACAGGGCCTCGAGCGATATACAGGAAAATCAAAAGATTGATTAACCTTATTAATTAATAATCTGAAAATGTTAGTTTTTTTTCCAAAGGTCAATGTAGAGGCAAGGATAAAAAATTGTTGCTTTATAGGGCTATACAACCAAGGTGGGGGGTATCATCCCCCAAACCTTGTGCAAGCGGAGTTCGGTCCTAACTCTCTTTTACAACCAGCAGGAGACCTTACCATTGTTTGCATAATAGAAAATCTCTATTATGGTAGGAAATGTTGAAAATTGAATTAATAAAAAAATCTCTATTTATCATTGTTTGCATAATAGAAAAATAAAAAAAGAAAGAAAAACTTGAATATCTTAAAAATCCTTGATATGAATAAATTACTTTTCAAAAATTTATGAGTAAACTAATTTTCAAACAATTCTAAATATATGAACAATTAATTACCAAAGATATCAAAAAAATCAATAAATTATAATTTTTAAATTAACTTTCACTAAATTAAATTACCAAAAATATTAAAATTAGCATGGTTTTTGAACCGTCATTGACCTAGACGGTCAGACCGTTTGGCTTAAAAACCATCTAAGCAATTGGTTCCATTTCACCCCTAAACTGTTCATTTCCCCAAAACTATTGATTTAGTCAACAACCCACTAACCCGTTCAACCTAAACAACGGTTTATGGTTTAATTAATTATTTTTTATATTATATTTTTAAAATTTACAATTGATCATCCACTTGGATTGAACGATTGAACCAATGACCTAAAAACCGGTGGCAAAGGCGGTTTCGATTTTGGGTGAGTTTTTAAAACATTGAAAATTAGTTTATGGAAATCACTAAATTAAAAAATCATAATAAATTCCAAAAACCAATGTAAATTTCCAATAATTATGGAAATTATTAATAATCACCAAATGTAAATTATCAATATTAAAATTCCCCAATAAGTTTTCAATTTAATAATTACCAAAAAATCTAAATTACCAATAATTAATTATGGAAATTATTAAAATTTTTAAATTTGATAAATTTCAAAAAATATTAAATTTTCTGAATAGTTATGGAAACTAAAAATATAGTTAAAATTCGTCAATAGTTTTCAAATTTAATATTTAATAATTACCAAAAAATGTAAATGAACATATCAATAAATAATTTTTCACTACCAAAACTAATTTTTAATCTAAATAGTTTTTCTAAGATTACCTAAAAACTACTAAAAATTTCTGAAAAAAATAAAATTTCCGAAATTTTCAAAATTAATAGTTTTCTGAAAGTTACTAAAACTTTCTGGTAATAATTATCATCTTAGATAATTACTAATCAGGACCCGTGCAATGCACGGGCTTCGTTAAGTGAAATTAAAATGACAATCTTTGGCATTATTAGTCAAGACAAATTTTTATTTAATATTAAAATTATTTAAAAAATATTTTAAAACTATAATGGTGATATATTTTATTATGCAAATTGATTGTTGAGTTGCATTAGATCCATAAAAACCCTAGCGGGGACCTGTGCAATGCACGGGAAAACATAATATTCAAATTGATGACAAAATTTATCAAAAGATATACTTGTGAGTCACATGGTAAATTTATGTAAATGGTAAATTGAATTTGTAGTAGTTTTTCAACATTTTTTAGGAAAAAGAGAAGGTAGAAAATAAATTTTATCAAAAATAAATTATCCTTCTTTTTCATTAATTTAAAAATTAATAACTAATTTATAAACATTTTTAATTTTCCATTTATTTGCAATTAATTAACAGTTTATTTTCTATGAAAAATAAATTTATGCAATAATCAAATTTAATTTTTCGTTATGTTTTAAATAATTTTCAATATTTTAGAAAATTTAAAAACTAATCATTTTCAATAATTAATCAATAAATTTTCCAATTTTTTCTAAACTATGCTAAATTGTCTGTTACTTTCCAGAAAAAGGGTTATTCAACAATTTTCTAAAATTGTAAAAAATAATTTTCAGAAAATGTTTATAAATTTCAGAAATTAATGGTAATGTTCTTGTAATCTTCATTCAATAATTATAAATTATTGATAAATATAAACTTCAATATTTGAATGATTAATTTTCAGTAATTAATCAATAATTTTTTCAAAAATTTACAAAATTATATTAGATTATATGTTATTCTCCTAAATTACTCTGATTTTTAAAAACTCTAATAATCAAATTGTCTTAATATTTTCCGTAATTTTAAATTTGTAATTGCTAAAAGTTTTAATTACTGATAAATAATATTAATAAATAATTATTGAATACATTAAAACAAATAAGTAAAAAATATTAGAATTACTGAATTATTAAAAATAATAATTTTTGAAGATGTGAATAATAAAAAATATTAAATACTGAAATAACAAAAAAAATATGAATTAATGACAAAATTGAAATTATTGAAAATTAATTTTATCAAATAACTAAACAATAATGCAGTGTTATTTTGCAATAAAATATTCAATAATTATTTGAAATTATAATAATTTATTTCTTGAAATATTTAGTAAATTTCATAAGTTACAGTTAGTATTTTCATTATCAATAATTACAAATAACTAAGAATGATTAATAACTATAAATAATAATTTTCCCAATCTTAATTTATATAAAAATGAATCAAACCAGTGAGATACTCACCTATAACCATATATGAATGTATAAAATAATTAATTTATAATATATTGAGAAATTAAAATAATGATTACATTGGTTATTTATTATTTTGAGAAAATAAATAATTAACATTAATGATAATTAATTTTGAGTAATTATCATTAACTTTTAGCAACTCAGTTGAATTAGACTGGTCCTAAAAGACAAATCTGGATTGGTTTGTTAATAAAATGG
Source organism: Nelumbo lutea (assembly GCF_056320005.1). NCBI lineage: Eukaryota > Viridiplantae > Streptophyta > Magnoliopsida > Proteales > Nelumbonaceae > Nelumbo > Nelumbo lutea. Next base: position 212,686,450 of record NC_142684.1, read on the forward strand.
TTTTTCATATAAAGTTATGGGTAGAATTCAAGTCAAACTTTCTAGAATCCGAACCATATTAATTGTCTTCCTAACCTGAACAAAACTACAGTGTCATTTGACACAGTGGCCAAATAACCGAAACTAGGGTGAGATATTCACCCTTGTTTTTCTCCTTTTCACTCCCAAATGCTATCTAACAACTTTGTCGGCAATTAGAAACATCAAAAACGGCTAGTAGAGATTCTAAATTGTGTGAAATATGTTCCTATGTTTTGGAAATTCTTTCACTCCATTTCTCTCTCTAAATCAAAACAAAAAAATGACTGAACTCCTATTTTGTTCCAACAACCAATGACCGAACTCTTGATCCATTCTCTTCCCAATTCGTTCCAACGATCGATAGTGAATGATTGAGCATAATGGGGTACTGGAGGTTGAGCCACAAGAGGGAAAAACAATAGTTTATGACAAAATGCAGAGTTGCGATGAGAGAAAGTTTGCGATGAGCAAAGATGCAAGCACAATGCAACCTGCAATGAGAAAACAAAAGGTTGATGTTGTGTGATTTATGCACAGTTAATTCAGGCAAGTGTACCTTAGTCAAACGTGTGTATATTGATGAGAAAAGTATCGATCCTACGGAGACTAGATCACAGTATCAAATCAAATTTAAAAAGTTGAACTTGTGAATCAATTGAATGAATAAAAACTAAAAGAATTAATGCAAATCCAAGAACTTAATAAAAACTGAATTGATGGACGAATGCAGTTAGGGTTTAGATTTCATTAAATCAAGGTTACATAATTACCTATTTAATCCAACTCAAGACCAAAATTACCCTAATGTATATTAAAGTTATTTGCATGTGATAGTGGATTTCCCTAAATTAATTAATAAGTTTTTTCAAGTCATATTAATCCTTCATTAATCCAATTCTACCATCAAATTTCTAAGTGGTTGTCCAAAAGAAAAATAAGCATTAATTTCTTTGGAAACCTCTAAACGTAGAAGGGGATTTGACTCACTGAGCTTCCTTGATTCCTACACATGAGCTAATCATCTTTCGATATCATAGTCTATCATGCAATTTTTATTGCCTAGGGATGTAATTCATAACAATCATTTGGTCAATCATGCATGAATCATCAAATTATTAAAAGATTGGCCAATTCTTTTAAAGCATTAAGTATAGTAATAAAAATTCCTCATGCAAATAACAAAGGTCTTGAATTGAATTAAATAAATAACTATATAATCTTAAGATCAAAATCCATCAAAACCCTATGTAAGAGAATTTAGCTAGACATCATTAAATTCAACATGCTCAAGAAAATTAAAGGGAAAACACAACAAGAACACATCAAAGAATGAATAGAATAACAAGAAAACATTAGCTTTTGAAGGTAGAAGACAAGTGCAACAACTAAGCCTTTCTCCCTTTTGAATTCGGATTCTTCCTTTCCTTCTCTGGCATGCTGAAATTGCTTTCGCTTCTCTTCTGATGTGCTGAGACTGTTTCCTCTTCTCTTTTCTGCTCAATTCTCTCTAAGGATGTGCCCCTTTGCCTTGAGTCTATGGTCCTTTTTATAGTGCAGCCTCCCTTCAATTGCTTTTCAATGCAGACTCCTAATTCAACACGAATTAGGTCTCTTAGTCTTTTATCTCAATTGAATTCCTATCTCTTCTGCACTGCCAATTGCCAGACCCGAAACTTGTAGCTCGAATTTAACTTGGTTGGCGGCGGAATTAGGTTGAATGATATGATGGGTAGAGATATCCATCATATGGATGCCCGAATCTTGCGAAATAGAATGAGCGAATTTCAAAAATTTCTCTCCATCCTACTAGGAATCGTATTCTTTATTTTAGAAAAATCATATTTTCAATGATTAATCTTGAACAAGAACCGAACCAGATTTGAACAAAAGTAGTAGGAGAGGGATATACCTGATACAAAGAAATAGTATCTCCCAATGGAGGTGTTCACACCCAAGGAAGGAACCAAAAACTACTCCCACTGAAGATGGCGTAGTGCAGGATGGAGCAGAATCAACAGCATTCTTCAAAAAAACCAGATCCTTCGTAAGAATCAGCTGGACAACACGTGAGCACTACTTCCAATCAGCCTTTTCACAAAAGACTGATATCAAGATCCAATCTTGATCACTCCCACTGAGAATAGGAGATCGAACTAGCAGATATGGTGGTGGCAAGAAGGAGGCAGCAAGAAAGAATTTAGCGCAGTGATGCTGAATTCTCTTTTGTGATTTCAGCTCTGAAGAGGATGTGAATATAAATGTCTTTTTAAGGCTACCGCCCTCTCCTCCTTTTATAAGCTTAAAGGGATCAGCTCCTAATCCCATTAGGAGTTGCTGATCCAAATCATATTTGGATCAGATTTCCCTTTAAGTGATAAAGGTAAACCCTTATCTTATATGTAGATTAGATCAACTCCCTCCTAATCCTATTAGGAGGTTTCCAAATCAGAATCACATTCAGATCTAGACTTTTTGAGTGGATAGGGTTAAGACCCAATCCTATCTGTTAACCTAATCTCAGAATTTGCCCCTTATTTAACTAATCAAATCAACCCAGTTCGAAATGGGCTTTAGGCTCAATAAGGTTATGTGCTCTCTTAGCCTTCCAAACTGTTGCCCAATTGGGCTTCCTTGTATGGCGTGGGACCCAAAAATTGATCTACACATCAACCACATGGGTTTAGCTCAGCCTTTGTTACAAAGCCTGACCGAATACACTATTATGGACAATGCACCCCCTGAAACCCCTCACATGGGCTCTATGGGCCCAACACTTACCCTAAGTGGTCTCTGTGCCAAGCCACCTTGTAACACCTAGGGACTGTGAGCAGATGCAAGATTTGTCCATCAGGTATTACCCTCAATGGCCTTACACTTAACCTCTCAGCCCATAATGATCAAACACTGCCCCGACAAGAGAGGACCTCTCCCTCGGCTGCAAGGAACAATGTTGCACTCTCTACTCACATGGATCCCGAGAATTAAAACCTTTTGCAAACATTTAGAAACCGTAATATATATACTTTTATATCTCATATAAAATATATTTTGCAAAACAAATCTCAACGATTGAAATCGACAGCTGGTAGTCTTGGTTTCCATCAGAGAGAGTGTATCCCCGATTATTACCTTTGTCCGACAAAGGGGCTGATCCTGTTACTATGATCACCCACTCAAATGAATTCTTAAGCTATCCCAATATACCCAGGTTTTTACTCTACTAAGGATCTCACTAATTGGCATATCAAAAACAGCCCAATCCGACACCTAGTGTAGTATCATAATCAAGTCTAGGGGTCAGGTGTAGCTTTCCAGCTTTGCCCATCAATTTCTAAGGTCTAGGGCAATACTAGAAATCTGGTCCGGTTCAAAGATTCAATTAATCCTACACTGCATGTACTTCGGGTCTCACCTTGGTGACAGAGATAGGCTATCCCAACCGACTTGGTGGCACATCAGTGTCAGCCTTATCAGGATAGGTCTCCCCAGACCGACCCATTGGCTGTGAACGTTCTAAACCAACACAAGTCTCATAAGTGTCCAATTTAAGGGTATTACACAGAAACACACCACAAGAACATGAATCAAATATGTACTTTATTCATTTACAATAAACTCATAATGTACATCATTCTGATTGGATCTAAGGGCATACAACTGTCTAACATGATAAAGATAAGAGTTGTAGCCCTATCTCTTAGATTTAATTAACCGTTTGAATCAACTTAATCCGAGTTGTAGGCAAAAAGTTATGCCCAAAATATGGGAACTATATCAAAACAGAAAATTTCTCGATTTTTGTGCATACATATCAAATCCGATTTCAATGGATTCTCTCCTTCATGGCTACATCCTGGAGCATCATTGCTACATAGCCATCCTCTATGATTATCTTAATCTATTAAATCGAACTCCTCCTTAAAATGGCACAATTAAGATCCAAATCTTCTTGCAAAATAATATCATCATAATTAGTGCAATACCATGCTAATTCCAAAAACATTATTACCTAAAATCATCAAGCTAGAGGTATGAAAATATGTACAAATATAGGCTTATCAGTTTAGCGCAACTAGAAACGAGGAAACAAAAACTTTATTATCAATTCTTAGTGGTACATGATGTATTTATAAATACAATTTGATGCCCAACAACTTGCTGAGAAAGTGGCAAGGAATCAAGATTAAGAAGGTGCCAATTGGAGAAACCAATTGGCACATGTTCTTGATGTCGTAATACTCCCCCTCAAGTTGGAAAAGGAGGTTGCACGCCCAACTTGGATAAAAGAAAAGTAAACTGATCACTCCCCAAGGCTTTGGTAAACAAATCAGATGATTGCGACTTAGAGGGAATGTAACTTGTCGCAGTGGTGTGGGCTTGAAGATGAGAGTGGACAAAATGACAATCAATCTCTATGTGCTTTGTCCGTTCATGAAAAACTGGATTGGCGGCAATGTATGAAGCGGCCTGGTTATCATAAAAGAACTGCATGGGTTATGGATGTTGTAGTCCAAGATCAGCAAACAAGCGTTTAAGCCAGAGTAACTCACTTGTAGCTGCCGCCATTGATCTTTATTCGACTTCGGTAGAAGAGCAAGAGACGGTTAGTTGTTTCTTGGATTTCCATGATAGAGGGGAGGAACCCAAAGTAGTAAGGTAACCAATTGTTGACCATCTTGTTGATGGGCAACCTGCCTAATCTGAATCACAGTATCCTCGTATGAGGAGATCATATTTAGAAGAAGAAAACACCCCATGCTCAGGTGAAGACTTGAGATACCTTAGAACATGCATAGCAACATCCAGGTGTTGTTGCTGTGGATCGTTCATTAATTGACTGAGGATATGTACTGCATAGGTGATTTCTGGTCTATACTGATCTAGGTGTGGTATGGGAGGACCGGAATTTGGGCCAAGATGGTGTTGTTGCTCCATAGGAAAAGGACTTGGACAATGTCTAAGCATTCCCATTTCTTTGAGAATGTTAAGCGTGTATTTTCGTTGGTTTAGGAAGATGCCAAAAGGAGATCAAGGGATTTCAATGCCCAGAAAATATCGGAGTGAATCCAAGTCTTTGATGGGAAAGCAATGGGTGAGTTATTTTTTGAGTGAGTCAATGCTGATAGGATCATCCCCGACTATGTTAAACCATCCACATAAGCTAGAACAATCAAAGTCTCTCTAGTTTTGTGAAGCATTAATAGTGTAATCTGTAGAAGATTGAGAGAACCCTCTTTGCTTAAGTGCATGGGTTAGAGTTTCAAACTAATTTCTGGATGCTTACTGTTTGACCATAAGCTATTTGGCCTATGCACATATCTACATCCATTTGATGTAAACGCCAATCCCATGTGGCTGCTAAAGCTATTAGATAACAAACAATGACAAGTTTAGCAACTGGTGCATAGGTTTCTATGTAGTCCACACCTTCAGTTTGGGTGTAGCCCTTGACTACAAGGCACACTTTGTAGCGCTCTATACCACCATCAGGATTGGTCTTAATTTTGTAGACCCATTTACAACCAATGGGAATTTTTCTAGGAGGAAGATTTGTTAGAGACCAAGTTTTGGTAGTTTCAAGAGCTTTAAGTTTAGCTGCCATGGCATTACGCCAACACGTGTGTTGGTTGGCTTGTTGATAGATGGTGGGTTTAGGGGGCAGCCTAGATGGAGTGGAGCTCGAATCAAGGTTAGTAAGAAAGTTGCAAATTGGGTGACTTGTGCTACATGCTGAATTGGTAGCTTGTGGTCCATGTTTGATAGTGGGGCAAATGAAATCCTTTAGTTTGGTGAGTGCTTGACGCATTTTGATGGGCCTAGAGCTAGATTGGACATTCTCATTGGTGTGAGTAGGATCGATGAACCCATCATGTGGTTATGGTTGTGATGGTTCTGCAACCTCAATTTGATTTGTGGAATCTGCACACAGTTCTTGTGATGGTATCAGGCTCATATCATCATCTTGGTGAAGTGGGCTTTGAAATGAATCCATATTGACATCATCAGTTGTTGCGCAGGTGCCATCATCATTGATTGTTTCCAATGGGGAGATGACATCATTTGTGATTGGAACAAGGACCACTACAGTAGTGGAAGTATCAACATTGTTGTGATAGGCAGTCTTGAACAGAAATTGATCTTCACAGAATATCACATTCCGAAAGACTAATATTTGCTTCGTTTCAAGATTAAAAACACTGTAACCTTTCTGGCCATGAGGGTACCCGATGAATATGCATTGCTGTGAACGCGGGCTGAATTTATCCCTACCATGTTTATGTGTTGTGGCATAGCAAAGACACCCAAATGTGCAAAGATGATCATAGGCAGGTGACCTTTGAAACAACATTTCATATGGGGTTTTACCAAATAGGTTAGGAGTGGGTAAATAGTTGATTAGATATGTAGCTATAAAAACACACTCCCCCAAAACTAAATTGGCAAACCTATTTGGAGTTGTAGGGTTCTAGCCACCTCAAGAATGTGACGGTGTTTTTGTTCCACCACTCCATTTTGTTGCGGAGTTTCAACACACGAATGTTGATGGAGTATGCCATTCTCAATGAAGTATGTCTGCATAGGACCAGACAGAAATTCCAACCCATTATTGGATCAGACACATTTTACCTGTGGGCTAAATTGAGTTTGAACCATAGCAAATAACATAAATAAGTAACAGTAAGCAGCAAATTTGCATTGCATCAGAAAAACCCATGTAGCTCGTGAATAATCATCCATAATAGTAAGGAAATATCTATCCACTGTAAGTGAAGGTGTATAGTATCCACCCTAGATATCTATATGTATCAAATCAAAGCATTTCTTAGCACAGATCTTACTAATGGGAAAACAATGTCAAGCTTGCTTTGCCTTCATAAAAATGTCACAACAAGTATTATTAGGTACAATGATATGTAAATAAAAAATCAAAGCAATATTTTGATAAGAAGCATGTCCAAGTCTTGAATGCCACAGTCTTGAGTCAGCATCATGAACAGTGTGAAGATCCATGGATGGCAGACTAGGTAAAGATAATACAGACCATCATGCATCAAACCGAGTCCAATAACCTTTTTAGAGCTTAGGTCCTGTATCACATAGAAATTTGGAAAAAAATAAGACGACACAATTAAGTTGTGAGGTCAATTTGCTAATGCTTGTCTAAACCAAAATCAATTTAGATAGATTGGACGGGCCAACAAGACATATTGAATTGGATCAGTCCAGACTTAATGGTTCAAAGTATACATTGGATTGGATTGTACTTGGTCCATCTATAATAAATTTTTATTGGATTGGGTTAGTTGGTGGGCCAATATCTGGTCCATTGATAGAAGATAATAATATAGATATCAATGGACCAGGTTTGCATTAGAATTAATCTAAATTAAAACAATTTTGAAGAGATTGGATGATCTAGACATTGAATTGGACTAGTCCAATATTCAATGGATTAGATTGGACCTGGTTCATTTGTAATGGACTCACACTGGACTAGATTGGATTGGACCAAATACAGTTCAATTGACACCCCTACCAATAAGGTTGTGTTTGGTTTGAAAGAAAAGGTAGGGAAAGATTATTTGATCCTTTTTGGAATCAAGAAAATCCAGCTTTGTTTCTTAGGCCAACCAAGTGATAGAAAATTTCAAAAATTTTGCTCATTCTCTCTGACTTCTTTGGACAACTAAAGTAGCCCAGAAAGACAGACCTAATTATTCAAAATAGTGAAACAATTTTGCTTGAACTTTTGTCACCCAAATTCCAAATATGCATCAGGATTTGCTTCTTCTCTTTTCTTCTCTTCACTGCAATTGCCATTAGTGATCTTGTCATGAACAATATTCTTTTAGGGTCTACAACTACTGAATGTAGCATTTTGCCAATACTTCCATGTAATATATAGTGACCTCAAGCTAAAGATCAATTTTGTGCTTTGATTAGTGTAACTCTATGAAACGTATTTGTTCTTTAAAGGAGTGTATGTATTTATCCCTCTTCCTGTGTTTGTAACTGATGAATTATTTTTTCTCAATATGTTGTTTCAAAATTACAAGTTAATTAGCCAATCTACTAAGAAGAATGTACAGAGTTTGTTTTATTGATTCTAAGCTTGTTTTTGACATGTAGCTTTGATGATTGGAACACTGAAAAGTTGCGCAAAGCAGCCCTGATGAATTGTTCCGATGCAACAATGTTTTGCTTCTTGAACACTGAAAAGTTGTGCAAAGCAGCCTTGATGAATTATTCCGATGTAACAATGTTTTGCTTCAATCCAAAGAGCATCAATTGGAACAACTACTTTGTGAAGATTCACCTCCTTGGCCTTGTAAAATATGTTTTCAAGTGATTTTTGGGGCATTGAAGATTTCATGGAGCCTTACGCACGGATTTTAAATGCCTTGTACTTTTTTATATGCCAATTGGATTTTGTATTTAAGCATTGTTTTGGATATTATAATAATTAATAATTTAATTAAAAGTTTATGTTTTTTATTTGCATTTTTATTTAAATTGATTTTTATGTATTATCCATCATGAGATTTGTATTAAACATGTACCAAAAAAAATGTTGAAATCAAATTGATATAAATAGTAAAAAATAAAAATTAAAACAAAGGCATAAAAAGACTTAAGGAGGCGGTCAAGCTAGGAGTGGTTTAGGGGGTAGACGCATAACCGCTGCCTTAGCTCTGAGGTGGCGGTGTAAAGGGCTAAGCCGACAGTTATACAACTGTCGCCTTTGACCCTTTTTCTTGTAGTGATACTAGTGGGGACCCGTGTGATTGGCTATATTTGGTTAATTTGTTTTCTATACAAAAAAAATGTTAGGGGTATTTTTGAAATAAAAAATCATGGGCCTAATGGCAAAACAAACACTCCTTAATGAAATGTTGATTAAGTAAAATATATGAGATGTTTTAATAAAATGAAAACTATAAGGTAGATTTAAGTAAATATATAAAACTATAAGGTGTGTTCTAGTAAATGACCATAATAGAATCACATAAGAGTATACAATTGTTTTATATTTTCAACTTTTTAAATAGTTAATATTTATTCATATTTTACATACTACTTTTAATAATTTTTTATAATACAAAAATAACAATAATTAATTTCAGTTAGGTTTATTCATCAAATTGATGAAATCGACCAACTCGATCAGCTCGACCCGAGTTGGTCGGTTTTCTAGTATTTTAGGTCAGCTTTGATTCAAAATTTTCCTAATTCGATCAAGTTGGATCAATTTTACTTTGGCCATTTGTAAGCCAACCAAAATTGAATGACTTAACCATGGATATATATTAATATTTTATATTTTAAATAAAATTTTTAATATGGAAATGTGGGAATTTTCCCATATTTCTTAGTCTAAATTTTTTATATCATAAATCTAAATTTTAAATTTATTTTTTAATAATTAAATTATAATTTTTAAAATTAAATTTAATTTTCAAGTTTAAATCTTTTATACCGACTAACCCAAAAAAAAACATAAAATCGATCCAAATCGATACAACTTGAATAGCTCGGTTTTTACAAAAGATAAGTCGGTTTCAAATGACCAACTCCCCAACCTGACCAAATCAATTTGGTTGGCCTAATAGCCTATGACTGAACCGAACCAACTCATGAACACTCGTAATTTCCACTAAATTAATAGTCTCATCTCTAATAAATAATAATAGTTTAATGTCCAATAATTATTAAAAATTTATAGCAAAAATACATAATTATTGAAAATATATTGATAATGAAAAAATACAATTATTATAAAAATACAATAAGTACTAAAGCTATATTAGCTTAGTCAATAAATAGTATAACCTCAAATAATAGTTTAATGTTTAATAAATATTAATCAATAAGTTATTACAAAAATACAATAAATGCAATAAATTAAATTTTAATTTTTCACTAATAGTAGTTTAATCTCCAATAATTATTTAAAGTTTTCTATTAAATGAAAAAGTAAAATAAATTTATACTTAATCATTGAAAATACATTTATGACAAAAACAATAAATAATTATTGAAATACAATAATATTAATTTTAGTATATATAATTATATAATAAATACAGATTAAGAGTTTAAATTATTATTAATTTCAATATTATGTTATAATTATTTTTCTACTTTTTAAATTTTAGAACATTAGTTATTTATGGAATTTAATTAACAATAAAATCATTATTTATACTATTATTATATAATTTCATTACTAATTTTGTAATATATTAAATTATTATTAATTTCAATATTATGTTATAATTAATTTTATGCTTTAAAGAATTTTTTTAAATTTATTACATAATTTCGTTATTTTAATTATTTAAAATCTAGTTATGAGAAATATCTAGTTATTTAAATATTTAAATAATCTATAAAATATTTAAAAATTTTTGTTATTTGAATTTTATTTCTTTATAGCTATTACATATTATTAAAATTTTGAAAAACATTTAATTGATGATCCAAAAAATCATAATTTAAATTGTTAGTACATAGTTTCATGATATATTTTGTAAAATATAAAATATTTATTAGATAATTTCGTTATTTTAACTACTTAAAATATAGTTATGATAAATGTTTAGTTATTTAAATATTTAAATAATTTATAAAATATTTATATTTTTTTATTTGAATTTTATTTATTTAAAGCTATTACATATTATTAAATATTTGAAAAGCATTAAAATTGGTAATCCGGAAAGCATAATTTAAATTGTTGGTACATAACTTCATGATATATTTTGTAAAAATATAAAATTAATTTTTGTGTTTTTAATAAATATTTAAAAGTTATTATATAATTTTGTTAGAATATTTAAATAGTTCTTAAATTTTTTAATCCAAACTTTCTTTAGATAGATATAGATAAAAATTAGGGGTGAGGATAAATAGGAATTAGAGATAAATTTGGAGAGAAACTCTCTACTAAATTAGAGATAATTGTGGAGATAAATAGGAATTAGAGATAATTTAGAAGATAAACAGGAATTAGAGATAATTCTAAAGAGATGGGGAAGGTAGTTTAGGAGAAATCCAGCTTTGTTTCTTAGGCCAACCAAGTGATTGTTTTAGAACTTCCTTGAGAAATTTTCAAAAATTTTGCTCATTCTCTTTGACTTCTTTGGACAACTAAAGTAGCCCAGAAAGACAGACCCAATTATTCAAAATAGTGAAACAATTTTGCTTGAACTTTTGTCACCCAAATTCCAAATATGCATCAGGATTTGCTTCTTCTCTTTTCTTCTCTTTACTACAATTGCCATTACTGATCTTATCATGAACAATATTCTTTTAGGGTCTACAACTACTGAATGCAACATTTTGCCAATACTTCCATGTAATATATAGTGACCTCAAGCTAAAGATCAATTTTGTGCTTTGATTAGTGTAACTCTATGAACCGTATTTGTTCTTTAAAGGAGTGTTGGCTGAGGTGCCTGAGGTACCTGAGGTGACCTGGCTTGCTGATGTGGAGGAAAGTGTTGTGTCAATGTCCAGTCAACAGGATGCTTCCACGTGTCCGTATATGAGTAGGTCAGGCCAAATCACCCCTCATCACCACATAAAGACAAACCTCCTTATGTAATTGATTTACAATTGCCTCTATGGTATTTGAAAATTACAAAATTACCACATATAAGATAGATCTTCTAATTTGTAATTGACTTTATGGTATTTGAAAATTAAGACTTGACACATATAAGACAAATTTTCCAATTTAATTGAACCTAAGGCATTCAAAAATTACAGGAATGTCATATATAATTATTTATGATTTTGCCATTCTATAAAATAAAATGCTATCCCTCTTCTCTCTCACCCAATTCTCTCTCTCTCTCTCCTCCTATTCTTTATCTCAATTTTTATTTATTTATTTATTTTTTATTATTATCTAAGCATTTATTTATTTTATTATTATTTACAATTTTGCCATCCTACAAAATAAAATTGATTTATTTAACAACAAAATTGATTTATTTATATTAAATTAACTTCAAAACTGAAAATTTTATTTATTTATTTATTTTATTATATTAAATATATTATTATCCATATATTTCTACTTATTTTAAGTAAATGTTTTTTCCTAAAAACTTTTAATTAAAAAATTACCTTTTGCAAATTCATTTTTTTCCTATAGTCCTTTTTTATTAAAATTATATTATAAAAAGTGAAGTACTAAAATGTCATTATTAGATATCAAGTATATTTAGAGATGTCAATTTAACCCTCCTCCATCGGGCCTCTAACTCACCCCACCCACGATTGAGACGGGTTTTGGGTAAAATCATGGTGACCAGGGATAGAGGTAGGGATGATATTTATCCACCCCCGTCCTAATCCCGACCCTGAACCCATCTCAATTAAAAATGTGTATGTATAAAATATAACTTTTAATATATTATTATATTATATTATATAGTTTTAAATAAGTTTTAAGAAAAGGTTAATAAAAAGAATTTACAAGTAGAAATGACCGAGAAGGGCAGGGTAAATTTGGAGATCCCTGTTGCATATGGGAATAGGAATAGGGTTAGGATTTATAGTCCCACTGGGGTACAAGGTGGGGTATTTCAGTTCGGGGTTGGTATGGAAAACCATGCCCCACCCCACCCTCTTTCCTATATTTGGGCCTAATCAAGTCAAACCCCATTATCCAAATTAATAATTGATTTGATTTGGGATCTATCTTATAAAACCAATTACGGATCTGTTTGAGACTGATCCATCCTATCAATAACTAGACCCGACCCATTGACATCTCTACGGAAATCCAGTTTTGCAAAAGTAATAGTAGGGGGTTTGGTTAGGAGAAATTGAACCAGCAAATAAGTGGTGATTTGGTCATTCTCCCCAGTCTTCTTCTTGGTTGGGACTGTAAATCTGTTGGATTTTTTTTCTTGGTGCTTCATGGGGCTACACAACATGGGTTTTCCATCATCCATCACGTTAACCCCTCCAACCCTGGTGGCAGTAGAATTTGATACCAGGTCTTTTCTACAATGAGTCACTACCAACCAACTTGGGATGTTTTATCCATAGTGCAATTTGTCCCCTAGTTTTATGAAACAACTTGGGGATGTTTTATGAGGTGAACGTTTTTGTTTTCATTTGTTTCTTAAAAATATGTTTTTGAATTGTATATTTGTTTTGAGAAGCAAAACCAAACAAAAAAACAAGTGTAAGAGAACAGAGATTGTGAGATTCATGAAAGATGATGAAATATATTGCATGTTTTGAAACAAAAATATGTTTTTCAAACCAGAATCGCATTTACAACCAAAAACATGTTTTTCATGTTTTATATTTATTTTCAAACGTAACATGATTTCAATTTGTTTTTGAAATTCAAAAAAAATAAAATAAAAAGAAAAAAATCATATCCAAGAACACTCCCTTGGCCAACTACAAGTTTAATTTCAATGGCTTTGAATTTACGTCTACACATCACTAGCAAATAGGTGCTGTTCAACTCCAAAATTACCTAACTCATGAACCCAACCTGACCCTACCATATACCAACTACACTTACCACTTAGAACATTTTCGACATCCGATACAATCAAGGAATTACCAAAAGAATATTAATTAAGTGGCCAAATGAAGTACCCAAACAAGGAAACCAATAAGAAACTTGTCAACTGTTCCTTCAATAAAGGTGGTCCCTAGGATTTCAGCCTTACGTATTCCAATCGAATTGACCTTAATTACCACATCATCAATCGGTCAGACGCCAATATCCATTATCTTTCATCCTGCTTCAATTTTAGATTTCTCATTCCTAGTTGTTCTTTTTATTTATTTTAATTTTTTTTGTATTTCTTTTTGCTGCATCATTCCTAGCTGGTTGATAAAGAAAGAATAAGGATTTCCGGTTTCTATTTTCCTGAATAAACTGCTAAAGTAATGTGCTCTGAAATATGCTCCAACCCCATATATGTATATATATATATATATATATATATATAAAGAAAGAAAAGTCTTTACTTCAACAACTCTTCTTTGTATCTTCTCTCTTACTTCCCTCTCACGCTTCCCTCTGTGTCACGAAACTGCCTTTAAGTACTGCTCTCACCATTACAATAAGGAGCCCAAACCCAACAAAGTAGCAGCCATGGCTTCAGAAGTCACAAACACAAAGCCGTTCCCCATTAAAACCGTGGTGGTTTTGGTTCAAGAAAACCGCTCCTTCGATCATATGTTGGGATGGATGAAGACCCTCAATCCCGAGATCGATGGTGTTTCATCCGGAGACGAATACTACAACCTTTTATCCACAACCGACCCAAACTCGAAACGTATTTACTTCGGGAACCGATCGGAGTATGTAGACCCTGATCCGGGTCATTCATTTCAGGCCATTTACGAGCAGGTGTTTGGCGTACCATGGGGACAGTCATCTCTGGGGGTGAAGATGAACGGGTTTGCTCAGAATGCAGAGAACACACAGGAAGGAATGTCAGATACTGTAATGAATGGGTTTAGGCCGGAAGCCGTGCCTGTTTATAAGGAGTTGGTTTCGGAATTTGCAGTATGCGACCACTGGTTCGCATCAATCCCTACTTCAACACAGCCAAACCGGATGTATGTGCACTCTGCGACTTCGCATGGTTTAATCAGCAACGACACGAAGAAGTTGATTGAAGGGTTGCCACAGAAGACGATCTTTGAGTCACTGGAGGAGGCTGGGTTCTCTTTCGGAATATACTATCAGGATCCTCCATCCACACTTTTCTACAGGTACGTTGATCGAGAAAGCCTATCGGTGACTGTGAGTGAGCTTACCTTGTTAATTAATTTCCCTTCACTGTGGATTTTTGATTAATTGACTCGACGTCGACGGGGGTCAACCCCACATCGGCGTTGTCATGTCTTGTGGGTAATGACTTATGAGCGGCCGGCCCCTCTCGGAAAGCAGCTAGCTCCTTATTGAATTTATGGCTTTTGCGTGCAAGAATTAATGGAGTCTAGTATTGAATTCCATCCCCACCTTAGCTTACAGTACTGAGATGAATTCCATCTACTTCAGTCCAACCATTGAAATCTAGCTATATATATATAGGGTCCCCAAATCAGAGTTGGGCAAACTCTGGAGTTTTCTTTAAGAATTAAACAAAGTTGGTAGCCGAAAAGAGATGAAGCGACGGTGCCGACAACTGAGGCAGGCAATGCAACATTTTCCTTTCCTAACCAAAGACGAATAGACTAGAGGAGAGAGCAACTTTCTCAACTTCTTACAAGCTAAGAGATACTGATGAAACGATAAATTAATTGCACCTGTGAATTGCCGATTTAATCACATTGATTTTGGTTCAAGCACTTTGATTAGGCTCAACCAATTCTAATTGAAGTATTTCCATCATATATATCAATTTGACAAGGCAAATTGGACTTTGAGCTGGTTGCCCATTTGAGCAGTCCAATCGTTTAAAAGAGTGAAGATCTCTCTCTACACAGTTCAACTACCCTGATAGATGTGTTGAACAGGACAATACTAAATAGCGTTTTAAACTGTCATCAGAATAGTGCTAGTGGGCATCGATCCTCTGCCCATATAACGCAACATTCATTGGCAAAGGTCAATGAATGAACAAAAGTATATGCATTCTCAATTCTACTAGGTGGGAATATATCCTTTTTTTGTTTTATAATCTCTATCGTACGTTCTTAATTTGCTTTAATTTCCTCTAGTTAATGGAATATGGAAATTAATTAGTTGGCTTCTTGGACTATTTTGGGTATTTAATTAGTTGGTGTATTGTTTTGTAATGTAAAATTTTAGATTTTTGGTTGTTTGACAGGAATCTTAGAAAATTAAAATACATAAACAAATTTCATCAGTTCGACCTAGACTTCAAGAGACACTGCAAGGAGGGGAAGCTGCCGAACTATGTGGTGATTGAACAACGATTCTTTGATTCAAAATTGCGGCCAGCGAATGACGATCACCCCTCTCACGATGTCTCAGAGGGTCAGAAATTTGTGAAACAAGTGTACGAGACACTGAGAGCGAGCCCACAGTGGAATGAAATGATATTCATAATCATATATGATGAGCATGGTGGGTTCTATGATCATGTCCCAACTCCTACTGGAGTTCCCAGTCCAGATGGCATTGCAAGCTCTGAGCCATTTTACTTTGAGTTTGATCGTCTTGGCGTTCGGGTGCCTGCCATCTTCATTTCTCCATGGATTGAACGGGGAACAGGTGAGACGACAAAGCTACACTAAAATTAATTTGCTGGCTTAAACAATCTAAAGCTCTTGCCCCTTGCAATTGCAGTGCTGCATAGGCCTTCAGGACCGTATTCTACATCGGAATTTGAACATTCCTCCATTCCGGCAACCGTGAAGAAGATTTTCAATCTGAAGGAGTTCCTTACAAAGCGAGATGCTTGGGCTGGCACTTTTGAGACCGTCTTGAACAGGGAGAGTCCAAGAACAGACTGCCTAGGTGATATCTCTCTCTCTCTCTCTCTCTTGGGTGTACTCCAATCTCCATGGTTGTGGGTGGTGGATAGAATATTGATTGAATAAGCATATATAGCTATTTAACGAGGCACATAAGTTGTCAGTCAAGTATAATCTAACATGTAATGAGGCAATTAAATTGCAGTTACTCTGGCAGTAGAGCCGAGGAAACTGCGAGCAGCTGAAGCAAATGAAGGGGCAAAGCTGAGCGAGTTTCAAGAGGAGTTGGTACAGTTGGCAGCTACGCTGAATGGAGACCATAGAAAGGACATTTATCCACACAAGTTAGTAGAGAACATGACGGTTAAAGATGCCAGCAAGTACTGCGAAGAAGCCTTCAAGAAATTCTTGGAGGGATGTGAGAATGTCAAGAAGGGAGCAGATGAATCTGAGATTGTTGTATTACCAACTGCAGCAATGCAATCACCTCCTAAGGACTCAACTCCACCTTCTAAGTCCAAGTCCTTTACTCAGAAAATGTTTGCTTGTTTTGTTTGCAACAACTGATAAACAAATCCAATTAGCTGCTAAGCATTCCATTCTCTGTATGACTGTATGTCTGGGATTTATAGCTAGAATCAGTGTCCCAGTTACAGTTTTAACATGTAATCCTGATGAAAGTTCCATTTATGCATTACATTAATTTTGATTAAATACACAAAAAGATACAGTGAGCAATTGTCTTAATTAATAAAATCCTTCGCCTGTATATTTGTGTGTAGATTTGTTCATTTTACTTGTACATTAGATTTCGTTTTCCTTTTTGTTTTATGGATTTTCATTTTTATTTGAGTGCCATTGCCATATGTTAATGGGTAACTTTACTTGAAGTCTTAAGCTCATCTCAATATTAAGTGGGCTTGACTAGGTAGAGCGTCGAGGCTTGAACTCGGTTGGGCCTAATTTGGGCAAAGATGATTTGCTTTTGGGCTGAATGGGGCTTCAACGCAAGGATACTTTGCACCCTTTTGGCAATCTCCACAATCTTATCGTGACAAAACCGTAAAGCTGGAGAGGAAAATTACACGTAATCATCATCATCATCCATACCTTATCCTAATTATATGGATCGATTACATCAATACTGTTTTACCAATTCTTTTTATTTATAACTAAGATATATCTAAAGATATTTTCGAAAATATTTTTGTCGGTAATCAATAAAAAGGAGGTAATCCAAAAATAGGAAAGCCCTTTTGGGTTGATTTCTAGGCTGCACCTTTCAAGGGTTGCCATTTTTTAATTATTTAATGTCGAAAGTGTAAATTGAAAAAGCGGAATAAATATGTAAATAAATAAATAAAGATCGATGTTAATAGCAATAAATGCTTTTAATGTGTATTGATTTTAGGAAGTGGCGATATTTTATTTTTATTTTATAAGGCCAGTCAATCTTGACAAATTTAAGAATGGGCTGAGCTGCAAATGACATGCGTTTATCTGAATTTGAATATTGGATTTCAAACTAGATTGGGTTAAGGCGATTAATTGGATCCATCATCCATCCCTATCTAGTGATCCAATTTAAATAACATGTTATGTCACATAAAAGGAATCATTTCAATCAGAAAAAAATGCATGTAAAGAATTGATCATTGTCCTTTAAAATGGAGACATCAAATTAATTTGTCATTTGAGGTAAAGACAGTAATTTATATTGATATACCCAAAATGTTTCTAATTATGTCATGTGATAATTCATATTTCACATCAATTTATATTGATCAATCCCAAAGATATTATAACTATTACCAAACACAATGATCCTGAAATAACTTTGACCAATCAAAACCCTTCTCCACCTAAAAGGTACCAATTGGTTTAACACTTGGACAAGTCAGACCGACAAATACCAAATAGTGGCCAAAACGATTTTTATTTCAACCATATATTACTTTATATTCATTTTGATATTTAATATCTTATAAAGTAATTTAAAATCATGTACTACTTTAATTATTTTCATATTTTTATTGAACCCGTCAAACAGCCGGCTGATGGGATCTATTCATTCAACTTATTGTGTTGAGAACTTTTCCTCGACTCTCTGGTTATCTCTTATTTTCTATTAAATCAAATAGCTTTTTAATTTTTCAAAAAATTGAAAACATGAGTTCTTGGTTTTGTTTGACATATTCCAACTGTTGGGGGTTTTCATGGTTTAATTAGCCGAATACTATTTTTTGAAATCGAACCGGTATTACCAGTTTTTGTAGTTCTTAAAATCGAAATCAAATCAATGCCATCGATTAATTGATTTCGTTTCTTTGGTTAAAAAATCAAACTAATCCTTTGATTTTTTTTTTTTTAATACTGAACTGATTGATTCGGTTTTTATAAGAACCCCTACTATCAACTGTGATAATAATGGTTTGGGTTTTGATAGCCATTTTTCCAACCAAACCCAAGTAGACCTCATTCAAACCAGGTCGATTGGTCGACCACTCATTGCCAAATGTATTTGATTAATTATTTAGTCCTGCATTTCAAAATCTCTGTACGTAACAATTTAGTGCAGCTCAAAATTGATAATTACCGGACTAAATCAGACCTGAGCCAACCCACCATTTCCCATCCATAAATTTAAAATAAATAAAAAATGTATTTTATTTAAATAATACTAAAAGTAACAAGCATAAACCTTTTGCAATAAGCACATAAAAAAATTACTTCTATTTGCAATAAGCACATAAAAAATTACTTTTACGAGCATTAAAAATTACAAATAAAGAGGTGGGATTTGAAGTAAATAAAACATAATTTTAAGGCAAGGAAAATTAGATAAAAAACTTCATTCAATTAAAAATAATTTAAACATGGGTTCAAATAACCACATTAAATATATACAAATTTTCAAATAAATGACCAAATTAATAGTTTAAAGAATAGAAAAATAGAAAAAACAAAGGTTTAAAAACTTCAATTTTTTTTTTAAGAATTCTAAGGGGGTGTTCTTTTTTTGGAATTTGATAGAGGAAGTTGGTCAATCCCATGTTATGTGGGGACCAGGCAAAGTTTATTTTCCTAGGTATCACTTACTTAGGGAAATGATACCCATCTTCTAGGTGGGTAAATAACTTTTTCACCTAAGGGAAAAGTTACTAACACTTGAATAGGACAAAAATGCCCTTTTAAGTAACTTACCGAAGAAATAAAAGAATATGGGTAAACGAACTTACCCGGGTATGTGTTTGCCAGGAAAAACTTACCCAGGTAATTGTATTTACTCGGATAAGTAACTTACCGAAAAGCAAACGGGGCCTAAGTAGCACCCTTAAATTTAACTTGCGAAAGTGTAGCACTCAAGTATAGAAAACATGACATCAAAATTTTTGATTGGACTAACAATTTATAGTTGAATTTATAGGCCAATGAGTAGGACCCCAATTGATGAAGTACGATTACCATGGTTACAGAAGAATAAAGCCAAAGCAGAGACTTAGAGCTTATTTGTTTCCTCTTAACTCTTATCTCTTAAGAGGAATCTTTTAACTTTAAGACAAAAATGGTTGTTTGTTTTTTCTTATCTCTTATTTCTTAAAGTGCAACCATACAAGTTTTTGTTTTCCAATTATACCCCCAAAAAAGACAAACAAAAACTCTCATATATGAGGTCAAAATGGATATTTGATAATTATCAGAGTTTAGAACAACATTCTCTGGTTTTTTGTTCAAATGGGGGATAAGAGGAACAATCCATTACCTTAAAATAGAAAGTTAGGTTTCGTTAATTAGTACGCAGGGGCAGTTTCAAAAATTTTGGAAAAGTCAGGGGTATTTTCATAATTTTGGGACATTTCGGTTAAACCAGGGATTCTAGTTCAATGATGGGGATTTTTGGGCAAAAAAATGGAGGGTTGAGATGGGTTTGATTGTGGAGTGGGGTCATGCACGTGCAGGCCAATGAGATTGGCCGAAATGAAATCTTTTTAGATGAGTGGGTAAATTAGGGAATTTTTGGCTGAAATTTGACAAGATGGGGTTTTCAGACATTCCGAGTTGATAGGTGTGGTCAGATTGGCCCAAATGGGGTTGGATTGGGCAGATCTGGAAAAGGTCTGATTTGGTTAATTTAGGGCCTTGAAACGAAATCTTTGTGTGTTCGAGGGGCAAACATGGTCTATTTTGAATGAAATTTGATAGGGTAGGATTTTTGGGTAGCTTGAGGTGATTGGTAAGGTTAAATTGATCCAACTGAGCCCGGATCATGTAGATTTGTAATATGGTCAATCTAGGACCTTGAAATGGAACCTTGGTGCAATTAATGGGTAAACGAAGGTATTTTGGGCTGAAATTGCATAGGTGGGTATTTGGGGGTGTCTTGGATCTGATGATGAGGTCTGATCAGTCTTAGAGAGTCAAGATCATAGGAATTTGGGTCAATGGGATGTTTCAAAATAAAATCTTGATTTGATAGAAGGGCAAGCGAGAGAATTTGGGGGTAAAATTTTATGAGTAGGTGTTATGGTATGTCCAGAGTCTAAAGGTGTGGTCTGATCGTTTCAAATGGTTCAAGATCAAGGTAATTTGGGTTCTGAGTTTTTAGGCTAACAAAAGAGGTCGAAATGGAATCTTCGTATGATAAGGGGGTAAACAGGGGAATCTTGAGTTGAAATTTTACGAGTAGGTGTTTTGGGAGGTCCTAGGTTTGATGGTTGTGTCTGATATAATGGTTGAGGTGTAAGTTGGGGTCAATCGGGGCTATCAGATAGGTATCAAATAGGTTTAATGGTAGGGCTTTGGGGTTGAAAGTTGAAATTTTGGGGTTTTGGGTGTTTCGAAGAGGTTGGATGGGTTTGATAGGGTGTTTGGGGCAAATTAAAGGTTCAGGTGGTGGACCAGACAAAAATTGGGTGCTGATATATGCTGAGATATTGATTGGGATATGTTTCTTAGAACTCTTTCATCGAAGCTATTGTGAAAGCGAAGCCATCCCTACCAAGATTTGGGTACTTGGGAACGATGGCAAAGGCGAAGGAGGTAGAGAAAGAGAAAGCAATGCCGTAGATGGAGTTGTTTAAGCAGAGAGGAGACAGGTAGAAGGTGTAACCCTTCAATTGACTTGTCTTATTGGTCAAGCGAAGAATTCCATCGTTCTGGATTTGGGCATCTCCATTCAAGCTTAAGTTGGTGCCAACTTTAGCGAACCCACCACCATAGAAGAATTCCTCGAGTTGGAAGAAAATTGGGTTGCACAGGAGAAACAAAAGCGAAAGAAATCTGAGAGGGTTGGCCATTAGAATGATATTGGCGGTGATCGGTGAGTGGGGGATGTGGTGGATTTTCTACTTGGAAGAGATGGAGAGGAGTAGACAGCAACAACATGTCTTACAACAGAAAGAATCGTTTCCTTCTGTTGAAACATAAAGCAAAAGAGGAAGTACAAGCAAGAGATTAATGAAACGGTTTAATGGACCCTTAGGTTTCATAGGGTATCTGGTTTAACCAGATGGATAGAAATTAAAGGCAAACATCCGTTATGTTGAGGTTAATTCAAAAGAGTCAACGTGCATGCTTCCTATTAGATGTTTCACGCGTCCCATAAACCTAAGGGTCTACTGAAATGGGTGCTCTCTGCATGCAGGAAATGGAATCTACTCGTGCAAGTAGATCCTACGTGAGAGCAACCCAAATCCGTAGTAAGGGTAGTATTTCCCTTTAATTACTGTCACTACCGATTATAAATAATTATTGTTATTATAAATAATAGTAATTACTGATTATTATAATAATTTAATAAATATATAATTAGTGATTATAATTAATAATTACTGTTATTATATATATTGTTAATAACTAGATATTTACTTTAATTTTACTTTAAATTAAAATTATAAATACTATTATTAAAAAATACTGTTAATAAATTTAGTAACCCGGTTTTAATAATATTATTACAGTAATTTAATAAATATATAATTAGTAATTATAATTAATAATTACTGTTATTATAAATAATAAATAAATGTTTACTTTAAATTAAAAATATAAATGCTGTTAATAAATTTAGTAATTATTGTTATATTAAAAATAATTAAAAAATGTTATTAAAAGTATTGTTATTGATTATTTAATAAAATATTATAAATACTGACTATTACTGATAAATACTGTTAATTTAATTTAATTTTGGTAATTAATAATTTAATGAATAGAGTTAATAAATCCTATTCATAAATTTAATAATTACTGTTATAAAAAATAACTAAATAATATTATTAAAATCATCATAAATTTAATGATTTGACCATTTGATTCGAACGGATGGCTCGTTCTAACAACAAAAATTATAAGCAAAAAATTACAGAACTGGCCACTGGTTTTCGGGTTGATGGTTTGAATGGATGGCCTGTTCTGACAACAAAAATTATAGGCAAAAAATTGAGTGTTTGAGGTCCATTAAGTAGTATCATACGTGTTATGTCATTCGAGCGTGTGACTCTTACGACTTGAAAACAAAACCGTTCTAGCCATCAATTTTTGGGTCGATCGTTTGACCGTTTGGTTTAAACGGATGACCCGTTTCTGATAACAAAAAAATACAAGCAAAGAATTACGAAACCGTTATAGCCATCGATTTTTGGGTTGACGATTTGAACAAATGACCCATTTTGACAATAAAAATTACAAGCAAAAAATTGAGTGTGTGAGGTCTATTAAGTAGTATCATACGTGTTATGTCATTCGAGTATGTGACTCATACGACCCGAAAATGGAACTGTTTGGCCACTAGTTTTTGGGTCGATGGTTCGAACAGATGGCCTGTTTTGACAACAAAAATTAAAAAAAATAAAAGAATGGCTAAAAACCATTGGACAGGGGCTAAAATACAAGTAAGACTTAAATAAATATAAAGAGAATTTTGAAGGCATAGGGGGGGGGGGGCCATGGTTCCCTTCCGCTACCCCTTGGCTCCACCCCTGCACTCGGGTCAATGGGTCGTTGACTGATTCAATGGTTTTTTGCCAAGTACTAGGATTGGGGTAAAACAGATCTGGTTTCCTGGATGGTTCCCAATTAAAAAAAAAAAAAATAGACGACCTGTTCTGACAACAAAAATTATAGGCAAAAAATTGAGTGTGCGAAGTTTATTAAGTAGTACCATATGTGTTATGTCATTCCAACATGTGACTCATACAACTTGAAAACGGAACCATTCTGGCCACCAGTTTCCGGGTCGATGGTTCAAATGGATGGCTCGTTTTGACAACAAAAATAAAAAAAATAAAAAAACGACCAAAATCCATTGAATGGGTTGACGATTCGACCGCCTGGGTCAATGGGTCATTGATCGATTCAACAATTTTTGGCCAGGGACTGAGGTTAGGATAAAACGGAACTAGTTGCTTGGATGGTTCCTAATTAAAAAAAATAAAAAACAGCCAAGAACCATTGAATGGGTCAACAGGTCGATGGTTCGGCCATTCGGGTCAATGGGTTGTTGACCGATTCAATGGTTTTTGGCTAGGGACCAGGATTGGGGTAAAACGGAACTAGTTTCCTGGACGGTTCTTGGGCCGAAATGTCCATCCATTCGGGTTAACAATGGTTCGAAAACCATGGTTTTTTTGCTTTTGGATTTTCACTATTGAAAGGTTTCTTCTACTGTAGGCTTTATTCGAGCAGGTGCAGTACATTCATTTTTTGGTTTTGTTTTTTTTTTTTTTTTTTTTTTTTTTTTTTTTTTTGTATTTAGTCATTTTCTTCAAAATCCTCCAAAACGGTGTAGGGTTTACCACCATTTCATTTATTCATTTTTGTTTTTTCTTTGAGTTTTCTTGTGCAATTTTTTTTTCTTGCAAGATGATCTGCTTTGTCTCTTTCTTTGATTGTATGCATGTTTAGCTCCATCTAAAAGCGGAACTTTGGACTCGATTTTTTGGGTTTTTTCCTTGGTTTTTCCAATTTGGTGGATTTACCACCATTCCCATGACTACGACTACAAAGTTATTTCATCTAATTATTGACACCTAGGAAAAATGACCCAAAAACAAAACTGTTCTGGCCACCGGTTTCCAGGTTGACGGTTCGACTGTCCAGTTCGAATGGATGGCCCGTTTTGACAACAAAAATTAAAAAAAGGCCAAAAACTGTTGAATGGGTTGACGAGTTGAAGGTTAAATTGTTTGGGTCAATGAGTCGTTGGCTAAATCAACGATTTTTAGCCACGGACCAGGTTTGGGGTAAAGCAGAACCGGTTGCTTGGACGGTTCCCAGGCTGAACTGTGCTATCGTTTGGGTCAATTGGGACTTCTTGGTGTAAAACAAAGGACAACTATGAAATAGAATTCAGAACTATCACTGTATGATTGTGTTCTTTTATATAAGATGCTTTGCTGAAGCAATATTTAAAAAACAAGCACATGATGATCTCTTTTTAAGTCTTTATATGAGTTTCAAGACTTGATTACTTATAATTGCAAGTTTCTTATTAAGAAACCATTGTCTTTTTTAATATAGCAAATAGCAATGTTACAATTACATTCTAGCCCCTCCGAAGTAGGCCCCTTTGCTAGTATATATATATATATATATATATATATATATATATATATATATATATATATATATATATATTAGAAGAATTGGGGTGCTCTCTCCGTGTGGAATCTACTCGTGCGAGTAGATTCCTAAGTGAGAGCAATCCATTTCCTATTAATTATATAATAGTTATCTAATTATATAAATATATAATAGTTATTATAAATATTGTTAATAATTAGATATCGAATTGTTTAAATGGTTTTGGTCATTATTTATTTATTTATTTATTTTTGTCAGAATGGGCCTACCATTCGGTTCGAATAGTCGGACTGTTCGACCCGATAATGGGACCCCTGACTAGTTAGGTCTCTAGGTTGGTTTTAAAAACCATGATGTTATTTCATTCGAGTGTGTGACTCATACGACCTAAAAATGGAACCATTATGGCCATTGGTTTTTGGGTCGGTGGTTCGACTGTCCAATTTGAATGGACGGCCCCTTCTAACAACAACAAAAAAAAAACGGTCAAAAACCATTGAACGGGTCAACAGGTTAACGATTCGACCACTCGGGTCAATGGGTTGTTGACTGATTCAACGGTTTTTGGCCAGGGATTGGGATTGTGGTAAAATGGAACTAGTTGCCTGGATGGTTCCCAATTAAAAAAATAAAAAAATAAAAAAAAAATGGATGACCCGTTCTGACAACAAAAATTACATGCAAAAAATTGAGTGTGTGAGGTCCATTAAGTAGTACCATACATGTTATGTCATTTGAGCGTGTGACTCATACGACCTGAAAACGGAATCGTTCTGGCCACTGGTTTTTGTGTCGACAGTTCAACTATTCGGTTCGAATGGATGGCCTGTTCTGACAACAAAAATTAGAAAAATAAAAAAAGACCAAAAGCCATTGAACGGGTCAATGGTTCGATAGCCTAGGTCAATGGGTCATTGATCGATTCAACGATTTTTGGCCAAGGATTGAGATTAGGATAAAACGGAACCGATTGCCTAGATGGTTCCCAATTAAAAAGTTAAAAAACAGCCAAAAACAATTTTACGGGTCAACGGGCCAATGGTTCGATCGCTCGAGTCCTATTTCCTATTAATTATATAAATATTGTTAAATAATTAGATATATATATATATATATATAATTATCTAATTATATAAATATAATATTTATTATAAATATTGTTAATAACTAGATACCGAACCATTCGAACAATTTTGACCATTTTTTATTTTTTATTATTTTAATTTTTTTTGTTAGAATGGGTCGGCTATTCAGACTGTTCGACCCGGTAAACGAGCCCCTAATTGGTTCAGTCTTCATTTCAATTTTAAAAACCATGATGTTATGACATTTGAGAATGTGACTCATACGGCCCAAAAATGGAACCTTTCTGGCTACTAGTTTTTGGGTTGACGGTTCGATCATCCGGTTCGAACAGACGACCCGTTCTGACAACAAAAATTAAAAAATAAAAAAAGGCCAAAAACCATTGAACAAGTCAACGGGTTGACGGTTCGACCACTTAGGTCAATGGGTCGTTGATCGATTCAATGGTTTTTGGTTAGGGATCGGGATTGGGGTAAAATGGAACTGGTTGCTTGGACGATTCCCAATTAAAAAAATAAAAAAAAAGGGCAACTCGTTCTAAAAAGAAAAATTACAGGCAAAAAATTGAGTATGTGAGGTCCATTAAATAGTACCATATGTGTTATTTAATTCGAGCGTGTGACTCATACGGCTTGAAAATGAAATCATTCTGACCACCAGTTTTCGGGTCGATGGTTTGATTGTTTTATTCGAACGGATGACTCATTCTGACAATAAAAATTAAAAAAATAAAAAAACGACCAAAAATCATTAAACAGGTCAATGGTTCGACCGCCCGAATTAATGGATCATTGACAGATTCAATGATTTTTGGCCAGGAATCGAGATTAGGATAAAACAGAACCAGCTGCCTGAATAGTTTTCAATTAAAAAAACAAAAAACAGCGAACTGATCAACGGGTCGACGGTTCCATTCCAGGCGCTGCTTGTCAAAGGGCCAATGGGTCGACGGTTCATTGCAGCCCCTGCGAAGGAGGGCCCCTCCGCTAGTTATAAGTAAAAGACAAGGCAATGAGTCATTCATGATTTTTCACTGTTTGGACTGTGAAAAATCGCCACCAAATTGTAGGTTATCAGTAGTTTAAAGGACTCACCTTCCATCTCAACCTTACTTTACTTGTTCTGTGTTCCTATCTGTATCTGCGTGTGTTTTTTGTAACGAGATCGCTTGGGAGGATTGTTACTACCGTCACAACAAACCCAAATCCATGCCATCGGAGAGCAGCAATAGCAAGCCATGTCCCATAAAAACAGTGGTGGTTTTAGTGCAAGAGAACCGCTCCTTCGATCACATGTTGGGATGGATGAAGTCCCTCAATCCTGAAATAGATGGCGTTACAGGACAAGAATACAACTTGTTGTCCACAACCGATCCCAACTCAACGCGTGTTTACTTCGGTGATCGGTCGGAGTTCGTTGACCCCGACCCTGGTCACTCATTTGATGCAATATACGAGCAAGTGTTCGGCGTCCCATGGGGGCAGTCATCTTCTGGTGATGTTAAGGTTGCGACGATGAATGGGTTTGTTCAGCAGGCAGAGAGCGTACAGAAGGGGCTGTCGGAGGTAGTGATGAATGGGTTCAGACCAGAAGTGGTGCCGGTTTTCAAGGAGTTGGTGATGGAGTTTGCTGTGTGCGACCGGTGGTTTGCGTCGATTCCGACTCTAACACAGCCCAATAGGTTGTTTATTCACTCTGCAACATCGCATGGTATAGTCAACAATGAAACCAAGAAACTGATCCATGGGTTTCCACAGAAGACCATTTTCGATTCGCTTGATGAGGCCGGATTCTCTTTCGGGATATATTACCAGTATCCTCCTTCCACGCTTTTCTACAGGTGAGGGTCAGCTGCCCCTCTCTCTCTTTCTCACACACACACAGACACAAGTTTCCAATCATTTTTAGGATTTTGGTTAAACGGGAGTCTTCTTCAAGATGAAGATGAAGAAACGCGAGTATGTAATAAACTAATAATTATTATAAAGCCTTTTTTTTTTTAATTTTTTATTGATTGATGCCCAGATTAATAGGCGACCCTCCAAACATGCTTACATTAGATTTGGGATTTTAAGAACTGGAATGAGAACAAGTCGAAATCTCAGAGCAGAGACAGAGTATTCACCAGAGACAGGAGAGATAAACAGCCCGTCGGCGTCGAGGGTTATGACTTTTCATGGGGCCGGCGTTAAGAAGGGGTATTGGGTTGGAGTTGGGTGGGCCATGTTCATGTAGGCTAGAGCCAGCTGGGTTGAGATGATTTTATCCTTGTGATTTTTTTTTGTCCTTTTGATTTCAAACATTACAAAAGTCCGAAGATTTTTTTAGACTTAAGATTCCTTCACCTACCACATACTGGTAGTAAAAGTAGAAGCAAAATCCTAATCTAAATCTAAATCAGAGAATTATGAATTATTGTAACTAGTTGGAGGAGTGGAAGCACGGTTGACAGCTGTAATGCAAAGTCATTCATTGGTATTTGGGAAAGTGAATAATCAATTTTATTGAGCTGGACAATGACCAAAAACTCCACGTGTGATGGATGTGCCACCGACAAAGGATCAATATGGGTATCACATGGTCCTTGGTCCTATTAGTTGTTACCTTACCCAGTTACCCAGTTACCCAGTGGTCTTTTATTTCTATAACCGACTGGATGAAAGCTGAGTGGACCCCGGTCCGGTCATCGTCATTGGTCGTCGCTTCAAGGTTTACATTAATTAATTGATTAATTTAGCTAATAAGTAATAACATCCACAAGGACTTGTAGTGCGTTTGTTCGGATTGCCCAGGCAATCAGACCAAATGTAAATTTTTTATCCGCTTTTTATATTTTAATACTCTCTTTGTTTGCTTGTTTGAGTTTGACATGACATCTGCGCACCTTCGGGAGCAATTTATGGTGGAACAAGGCATTCTTTTGCATTTCCTTTGTCGGTAAAATTTGCATCTTAATAAATCAATGCAAAAATTGTACCCAGATAAAGTGGAGACTCCGTAATTTTACTTCCTTCCAAAATGAAATATTGAAGTAACTTTGAAGTATTTTTTCCCTTGTAAATAGAATTTACAATTTAGGCAATATATATATGGTGCAGCCTCTTTTGACCGCCGACCACCTACTGAGAGTCCGAGTCTAGAAGATTAGCCACCAAGTCTGAGATTAGTCATTTTCAACAAAGGCAGGTCTACGTAAACCCCTAATTGAATTCAAAAGGAAAATCATAAGATATGACAGCTATCCTCATTATTCCAGCTGCCCAATTAAGAACTAAAGTCCAACAATGTAAATGAAATGCAAAAGATTAATGCATTTGAATCAGTTTCAGTTGTCCGATTCTTAAAAATGTTGAGTTGGGGTCAAATTTACCTCAAATACCTATTCTAATACCTTTCGTAATTTGTTAATAGTGTTTCAATGGCTTAATTTAAAATGTAATCTCTACAATGCAACTACAACTGTTGAGTATACTTAATGGAAGGTAATTGATTAATAGAGTTGAAGGATTCTTCAATTGTTGGAGCATGCAGGAACCTGAGAAAATTGAAGTATGTGAAGAATTTCCATCAGTATGATCTAGAATTCAAGAGGCATTGCGAGGAGGGGAAGTTGCCAAATTACGTGGTGATTGAACAAAGATATTTTGGAACAAAATTGATTCCGGGCAATGACGATCACCCTTCACACGATATTGCTGAAGGACAAAAGCTTGTGAAGCAGGTATACGAGGCACTGAGAGCCAGTCCTCAGTGGAATGAGATATTGTTCTTGATTACATACGATGAGCATGGTGGTTTCTATGACCATGTCCCAACTCCTACTGGGGTCCCAAGTCCAGATGACATTGTCAGTGATGATTCCTTTAAGTTTCAATTTGACCGCCTTGGTGTTCGGGTGCCCACCATCTTGATTTCTCCATGGATTGAACCAGCAACAGGTAATTAATTAATTAATTAACTAATTAATACAAGTAAATGTGTATAATCAGAATATATTATAATTTGAATTTGCTACAATTAATTATATTGCAGTGCTGCACCGGCCGGCAGGACCATATCCAACGTCCGAGTTCGAGCATTCTTCCATTCCGGCAACAGTGAAGAAGATATTCAATCTCAAAGAGTTTCTAACAAAGCGTGATGCTTGGGCTGGCACTTTTGACGTTGTGTTGAACAGGGAGACCCCAAGAACAGACTGCCCAGGTATGATGAGGTCGTCTCTAGCTAATATTATCTCTCTCCCTCCCTAGAGATGGATTTGGTTACATTGTGTAATTAATGGTGAGTGACGACATTGCAGTTACACTGCCGGAGCCAGTAAAACTGCGAGCAGCTGGCGATGCAAATGAGGAGGCGACGCTAAGTGATTTTCAAGAGCAGTTAGTACAGATGGCAGCGACGCTGAAAGGGGACCATGGAAACGACGATATTTCTTCACACAACCTAATAGAGGGCATGAAGGTTGTAGGGGCTGTCAATTACATTGAAGATGCCTTCAAGAAATTCCTGGATGGATGTGAGGATGCCAAGAAGAAGGGCTCCGATGAGTCCGAGATTGTTGTATTGACTACCACCACTCCAACTGCAGAAGAAGAACCCCCACTTTCTAAGTCTAAGTCCTTCATTCACAAAATGTGTGCTTGTTTGGCCTGTAAATAGCTCTAAAATATAGTTCAACAATGTTTGTTTTTTGTATGAAAAAAATGTATTTCTGCAGATTGAAACTGCTTTTGTCAGTTTGTGTGGAGAGAGAGAGAAATTTATTTGTCAATTTGATAGTTTTTGTCATATAAAGTTTAATTTGAGTGCACAAAAGTTACATTTACGCATTTACTACTCGACTTGAAAAGAAATTAATAATTCCAAAATTCAACCAACATGCTTCAATCGAATCTGATAAAGCTACAGACAAAAGAAGAAAAAAAAAAAAAATCTGCTACAACGAAAACAAGATGGGCAAGGCGGGCTATGAAGCCCAATTAGAAAAGAGTGATGACATGGAGTATCCCAGACACCTGGGGGCCCAACACATCCTCATCGTTGGTGATGGAATACTCATTGAGGCCCTTACGGATTTAGTGATAGTAACCCAATATGTCGGGTATCATATATCTATTAAAGGGATAGGATGGTCACCCATTTTCCAAATGGGACCATTGGTTTTGGGTTGACAGTTTGACTGTGTGGTTTGAATGGTCATTGGTTTTTGGGTCAAATGTTTGATCATTCGATTTGAACGGATGACCTGTTTTGACAACAAAAATTACAGAGAAAAAATTGAGTATGTGAGGTCTATTAAGCAGTATCATATGTGTTATGTTATTTGAGTGCGTGACTCATGCAATCTGAAAACGAAACCGTTTTGGGCCACCGGTTTTTGGGTCGACGGTTTGACCATCTAGTTTGAATGGACAAACAACCCATTCTGACAACAAAAATTCAAAAAATAAAAAATGACCAAAAACCATTGAATGGGTTAACCACTTGGGTCAATGTGTCATTGATTGATTCAACGATTTTTGGCCAAGGATCGGGATTGGGGTAAAAAGGATCTGGTTGCTTGGACGGTTCCCAATTAAAAAAATAAAGAAATGGTGGTTCGACCATTTGGTTCGACGGATGGCCCGTTTTGACAACAAAAATTACAGGCAAAAAATTGAGTGTGTGAAGTCCATTAAGAAGTATCATACATGTTATGTCATTCGAACATGTGAGTTAGACGACCCAAAAATGGAACCGTTATGGCCACTGGTTTTCGGGTTGATGGTTTGACCATCCGCTTCGAATGGATGGCCCGTTCTGATAACAAAAAATTAAAAAATAAAAAAGCAGCTAGAAACCATTGAACGGGTCAACGGGTCAATGGTTCGATCGCTTAGGTCAATGGGTCATTGACCGATTCAACGGTTGCTTGGACAGTTCCCAATTAAGAAAATAAGAAATGGTAAAAAACCATTGAACGGGTTAACGGGTCGACAGTTCAACCGTCTAAGTGAATGGGTCATTGATCAATTCAATAGTTTTTTGCTAGGGATTGGGATTGGGGTAAAACGGAACTGGTTGCTTGGACGGTTCTTGGGCCGAAATGTTTGTCCGTCTGGATCAACAGCGGTTCGAAAACCATGATTTTTTGTGCTTTTGGATTTTTACTATTCAAAGGTTTTTTCTACTGTTGGCTTAATTCGAGCGTGTGCAGTATGTTCCTTTTTTTATCATTTTCCGCTTTTGTTTTGTTCTTTTTTTTTTGTATTTGGTCTTCTTCAAGATCCTCCAAAACAGTGTAGGGTTTGCCAACATTTTATTTCTTCCCTTTTGTTTTTTTTTTGGGTTTTCTTGTGCAATGTTTTTTTTTTGTAATTTTCTTACAAGATGATCTATTTTGTCTATTTCTTTGATTGCATGTATGTTTAGCTTTGTTTCAAAGCCGAACTTTGAACTCAAATTTCTAATTTTTTCTTTGGATTTTCTAGTTTGGTGGATTTATCGCCATTTTTTTTTTGTGTTTAAATTCACTTTGGATTTATCTTTCAAGGTTTTGGAATCCCTTGCAATGTCCACCCTTCCCATGACTATGACTACAAAGTTATTTTGTCTAATTATTGACATATAAAAAAAATGACACAGAAATGAAACCGTTTTGGCCACCGGTTTCTAGGTCGACGGTTTGACCATCCGGTTTGAACAGATGGCCTGTTCTGACAATAAAAAATAAAAAATAAAAAATGGCAAAAAACCGTTGAACGGGTCGACCGCCCAGGTTAACGGGTCATTGACTAATTCAACGATTTTTAGCCAAGGACCGAGTGTGGGGTAAAACGACACTGGTTGCCTAGACGGTTCTTAGGCTGAACAGTCCTACTATCCGGGTCAATTGGGAGTTCTCGATGTAAAACAAAAGACAACTATGAAGTAGAATTCAAAACTATCACTGTATGGTTGTATTAATTCTTTTGTTTGAGATGCTTTACTGAAACAATATTTAAAAAACGAACACATGATAATCTCTTTTAAGTCTTTATATGAGTTTCAAGATTTGGGTACTTATAACTGTAAGTTTTTTATTAAAAAACCATTGTATTTTTAATGTAGCAAATAGCAATATTACAATTCCAGCCCTTGCGAAGCAGGCCCCTCCGCTGGTTTATTTAATTAAAATAATTGGCAATTATGTTTAACATTAAGGGTGAACATGAATTGAACTCGAATTCGGTTCAATTCGATTCAATTCTGCCTAGTTCGAGCTTTGAATCGAATTTGAGCTCCATATATAGCTCGTCTGTTAATCAAGTCGAACTCGAATACTCCGTAACATGGCTCGTTAAGCTTGCCAGCCTCTATATGTATATAATATTCATATATATTATGCCTTTTGAACAAATGTTGTTGGAGGGGACAGAGTTTAATGATGGTTCCATAACATTCTATCATTTGTAATTCGAGAGATTAGAGAGTAAAGAGTCTGAAAACTAAAAAGGGAAAATAAACGAACAAATAAAAAAAAATCCTTGGTCTTCCTCTTCGTTCTTTGATCAACCTTTCCATTTTCAAAGAAACTTTCACTCTCCCAGTCTTAGAGATTCGGTCCGTCTCAAGCTCTTTCACAATTGATGCAGCAATCAACAATCAGCTCTCTGCAAGCCTGCAACTTCTTCTAATATTCTTGATTTGAAGTTCTTGTTTGACTTTTCTACAGTTATTCGTATTTGGTGATTGATTCATCAACTCCTCTATAACCAGTAACCACAACAAAAGACCATCGTCCAATATTCAAATGTAACACAACATCCAAAAAACCTTCTAAAGAAATGCAGTGAAATGCTTTGTTTGGTTTGGTGTGTTGTAATTTGTAAGTCCCAAAATGTAACAAACTTGGTTCATTATCAAATTCGAACACAAATTCTATAATCAAGCAGAACTCGAGATTCCATTTCTAATTGTAACCGAGCTCGATCAACTCAAATATTCAAATGTTCGTCTCGGCGCGGCTCCATTCAAGAATTAATTAATTATTTGTAATTTTTATTTTGAATAAATAAATTAGGAGAGTGGCCACTGGCCAGTGGTCTTTTCAAGTCTTCTTAATTGATGTACCTTAAACTCACAGAACAATCAGTATTTCCAATCCTAATTTATTGCCTATAGGCCCGATACTTGCCTGCGCTTCACGTCAAAATGCTTATGTCCAACCTGGGCTAGTAAGGGTATGTTTGGCTTGTGGGCAGGATCGAATTGGAATTGAAATACAAATCCTTTAGAATTGGAATTGGAATTGGAATCTTTTATTCTTGATTTCTATTTGGTTCAATCAAGATTTCAATTATTGTTGTTTTGTTAGTTTAGTTGGGAGTTGAAATAGAAATTAATTAAATTTTTTAAATTTTGTATTAATCTATTTATTATTTATTATTACTTTATTAATGTTTTATGAATATATAATTATTATTTTATTAGTATTTAATAATTAATATCTTAGTATTTTATCATAAATTTATGAATATTTTATTATTTTATTTAATAAATAATAATTTTTCTTTTTATTATTTTGTTGGGAAAATTCCTGATCAGTACCTTATACTTTGGCTTGAGTGACAATTTGGTCCCCAAACTTTAAAGTGCGACAACCCGGTACCTGAACTTTTGAAACACGACAATCTAGTACCTATTGTTAATAAACCATCAGTTATGTATATCAAGTGACCTCATGTGCGATTTAAGACTTTTAAAAATGTCAAAATTACCCTTGAAAATAAAATACACTGTTCATCATCTTCTTCCTCAAGAAGATGAAACAGAGCCCAAGCTCTCTGTCACAAACACCAAAACCCTTCTTGCAACTGATTAATAGTCCTCCAAACTCCGCCATTCTAGTCTCCTGAAGCAACTGATTTCTTATCCTCCTCCCGACACACCTACCTTGGTTGCCAACCCTTCTCTTTGCCAAGGCCAATCCATCTCTCATAGCTTCCTGAAAAATAACACTTGTTTTCCTATTATATGTTTTTCCTCAGTCCTGATAGCAATGCTATAATAAAATGCTCGACATAGTAAAATGCCTCATCGGTTTATTGGGCCCTAGTGTCTTTAACTCCAAGTCAACGGCCGAGTAGGTCATTAGAGCCTATTTCAATCTCCGCTCCATCACTGCTATTATCACAGTTCACAAGTGACCCCACTTCCACAGATGAGTGAACGAAACAAAAAGTGAATGAATGAGAAGACATGAGATGAAACCAACTTGATAGGACGATGAAGCAGAGATGACTTGGTTTCTGAACTCCTAAAATACCACTATCCCGCCATTAATCCTCCTCTAAACAACTCCCATCAACCCTCATCTTCACCCTTGTCCCTTAATCCAACAAGTCCACACCATCACTGTTTGAATCCCATCAAAAGAGAAGAAAACAATCACTACCGATGTTTTAAACTTTAGTTATGTGCAATGTTCAATTGGACAAAATTATGGCCTTTTGGATGTTTGTAATTGCATTTAAAAATTCAATTGGGATTGCTTCATCGGTTTTTTTGGTTAGACTAATTGAATCAATGGTTTTGGTTGATTTTTAACATATTCTGGTTTTGTAGTATGTTCAAACTGGTCAATGCCCAGGTCTTGGTTAACATATTCTCTCTCATGTTACAGCTACTTGGATCCAACATTGTAAATCTGCCGCCAACAATGATGTCAACGGAGATGGAGAGTGCAACGAGATCACTGGCGCCAATTCTGGTTCGAACATACTCCTCGAAGAGTGAAATTAGGAACTTTGCTTCGATTTCTAGTAGCTTATTGCCTACATTCAAAACTGAGACAGTATGGAGGCGGAGGTTGCAACTTCTCTTCACTTGTTTTTTAAAACCAAGGGTCGTATTCTGGCCGAGTTTCCAGAGTCTCATTTCTTTGTCATGGCTCTCGATATATCTTATATTTTCAGCTCTTTTTTCCATTTGAACCTTCGTTTCTGAGTTTGAATCCTGATGTAACCGTTTTCGGCCATGTACCAATGTTTTGTGATGTAAATTTTTTTGGAAAAGTACCTCGTTATTCGACCCGGTGGTGGCGTGCCTTAGTGACGAGCTACTTGGTGGCAAACTCCCTGGGGGAGAACTGCTTGGTGACGAACTGCTTGGTGGCGAACTGCCTTGGTGGCGAACTGCCTGGGGGGTGAACTGCCTTGGTGGCGAACCGCCTGGGGGCGAATTGCCTGGTAGCGAACTGCCTGGTGGCGAACTCCCTGGTGGCGAATTGCCTGGGGGCGAACTGCCTTGGTGGCGAACTGCATGGGGACGAACTACCTGGTGGCGAATTGCCTGGGGGCGAACTGCCTAGTGGTGAACTGCCTTGGTAGCGAACTGCTTGGGGGCGAACTGCTTGGGGGCGAACTGCCTGGTGGCGAATTCCCTGGTGGCGAACTGCCTGGCGAACTCCCTACTAGGCGGCCGATGCCTTAGAGTATGTTGGAGCTCCCTGGTGCGGCGCAATCCGACTGCCCTCATCATGAGGTGGTCTTCTTTCCTTTGTAGGCTACAGGAGATGAGGGACCTGCGAGAACTTCATCTTTTCCTCCTCTTTGTAGGTGGCGGGAACTGAGAGACCTGCGAGAACTCCATCTTTTCCTCCTCTTTGTAGGTGGCAGGAGCTAAGGGACCTCCGAGAACTCCATCTTTTCCTCCTCCTTGCAGGTGGCGGGAGCTGGGGGACCTCCGAGAACTCCATCTTTTCCTCCTTGTAGGTGGCGGGAGCTGAGGGACTTCCGAGAACTGCATCTTTTCCTCCTTTTCATAGGCAGTGGGAGCTGAAGGACCTGCGAGAACTGAACCAGAGGTCCCGGGGGTATTTTCCCGGTGGGGGCTCTCCGATGCTTAAGTTAGCACTCTTATTGTAGAGAGCTTTGAAGATAATGTGAGAGAGCTAGAGAGAAGGGTTACTTCCTTTTTTTTTTTTTTTTCTCCCTCCCCTTTTGGGGGTGAGGTCTTTGTACACCGGAGTCCTCGCGGGTTAAGTGGGTGAAAAGCCTCCAAACGGTAAGACTCGTCGCATCCTGTCAGAACCGGGGTACGGTGGTGAACTCCTCGAGGTCGTCAGGCTGGTGCTTGTGTCAGGCGGCCAGGTCGGCGCCTGGGCCGGGTTGTTAGAGGGGTGCCTGCGTCAGTCAATGAGTCAGTGTCTAGGCCAGGTCATTAGGTCGGCGCCTGTGTCAGTTGGCGGGTCAGTGTCTAGATCAGGTCGTCAAGCTGGCGCCTGTGTCAGTCGGCGGGTCAGTGTCTAGGCCAGGTTCGTCGGTGGGCGCCTTGGCCGGATCATGCGCTAGGCTGGTCCAGGTCGGCCAGGTCGCGCAGGCCGCGCAGTTCGCGTGTGCCGCGCAGTTCGCATCTGCCGCGCAGTTCGCGTGTGCCGCGCGCAGGTCGCGCAGGCCTGCGTCAGGCTGCGCACAGGTCACGCCAGGCCGGCCAGACTGGTGCCCGGGTGGGTCACCAACTTCGTAAGTTTGTTGGCTGGGTGTTTTCCTAGTTGTCACGAGGTGCCACGTGTCACAATTTCACTGGAGGGTCAAATCTGCCCTCATCAAATCCCTTAACTTGCCTTTCAATCCACTCACGTGAGTCATGTCAAGACCTGATGGTGCGCAATCCGGGCACTCCTAGCTGGCTGTTGACTGGCTCCTTGTTGGCGACGGATGACACCTGAGAAGATGGAAAAGAAGGATTCCTGGGGATGTACCCGGTGGGAATACTTCGATGCTTAAGTCAGAACGTTGGGGAAGGAAAAAAAGAAGAGTGCGAAAGCTAAGAGTGTAGGTTGCGCTTTTTCACTATGCTTGAGAGATTAGCTCGCGAGCAAATATAGATTCAGTCTTCAAGTGCGAGGGTGTGGAAATATTCAAAAGTCTTAGAGTCCCTTTTCCCTTCTACCTCAAGGGCTTTTATAGGGGCATTCTTGTTAGATCGGGCGTAACCGCCACTGGGCCACTGCCACAGCCATTACCTGCCAGGGCTGCACAGGTGGCCGTTGCAACGTACTCCTTGCTCGGATGGGTGACACATCTCCAAAGAGCAGGCACACCTCCGCCTGTTGAGAGACGTGGGTGTAGACTGTTGAAAGAACAGGGACTACGTCGTCAGTCAAGGGACGTGGCGCAGTCTGATTGGTATGGTCTGTCAGATAGAAGCTTCTTGAGAAATGCTCGCGCTGCTCACTTGTGAGCTACTTTGTAGCGAGCTTAGGAGTACTTCAGGGTTACCCTTATTAGAATTGGTCTCTGGACTGACTCATCTGCTTAGGGGCTCGAGTGAGTTGGTTCCCCTAGCTCGCGAGCTAAAGTAGCCTCGAAATATCCCCTTCGGGGTAGCTCGGGGAACCCGGAGCTCGTGTTGTAGCGAGGTCCTTCTTCACCGAGCTATGATATAGCGAGCTGTTTGCCCGTGCTGAGTTAGGTCCACGTGTCATCGTTTCGTAGGTTGGGCCAAATCATCCTCCATCCAACCCAAGTAAAAGAAAAATAAACTTGTTCTATTTTTTTCTCTTATTATTTACTTTATCTGGTTCGTAACAAACTTTAGATGGATGAATTGAAGATCAATCGGTGGATGGTTGATAAAGAAATTAGATGACACTTGAAGGGCATTTGTATCTTTTTACATGCCACTTAACGACTGATTAATGCCAGGTACTAGACTGTCACGTTTTGAAAGTTTGGGTATTGGATTGTTGCATTTATAAGTTCGGGGGCCAAAATGTCACTTGAGACAAAGTATAGGGTATTGATTGAGAATTTTCCCTATTTTATTAGCATTTAATAATTAATATCTTAGTATTTATCATTATTTTATGAATATTTTATTAATATATCATTATATTATTATTACTTTAATAACATTTTTATTATTATATTTTATTAATAAATTTCTTATTAGCTTATGAATATTCTATTATATTTTATTATTTTAAAATTTATTTATTATTATCATTTAATAAATAATATATTAGTATTTTATTATTACTTTACTTATAATATATTAATGTTTTGTTTGTACTTAATTATTATTATGATTATTATTAAATAAATAATATCTTTTCTTTTTATTATTAATTTATTAATATTTTATTTTATTGTTATAATTTTATGAATATTGTACTAATATTTTATTATTATTAACTTATTATTACTTTCATAATATTTCATTATTTTATTAATATTAGGATTTAGGGAGTTTTTTTTGTCTTAAGTTCTTCATGATAGACTTTGGAATGGGAATCCCATTCCTCCAAGAAGGGGAATTGGAATCATATTCCTATCAAACAAATGGCAGGCCATTCCAATTACGATTTAAGGCACCTATTTCTTGAAACCAAATGGGCCCTAAAATATGTGTGGTAGTTAGAGGTGTAAATCGGGCCGTGCTACCCACGGCTTGGCATGACAGCACGTCAGTCATGTTGGGCACGACATGATGGGTTGGGCCATTCTAGGCTTGAGTTTCTAGGCCCATGGGCTGATATGACACAAGGTCCCTAATGGCTAGTTTTTTTTTTTTTTTTTTTTTTTTTTTGGGCTTCTTATAGAAATACCCCCAACAACTATATAGGGGGCATTTATGTATTTTGGCTTTGGGGAGAGGATAAAATAACAATAATGCCCTCTCAATAGCTATAAAACAACTAGTTTGGGTATATTTGGGTAAATTGATAAAATGGCTTTATAATGACCAAAATACCCCTCCCAAACTAAGAAACGACTAGTTTTTCAAAGTAGTTTGAGTAATTGAATTATTTTCAATTCTTATAAATACCCCTATCTTCCACCATTCTCATCGTACCAATTTTCATATTCTCTTATACACTCATACTTTTTCTCTACTCTCCAATTCTCAACTTTATTTAAGTTTCAACAAGAGAACGCTTACTCAAGTATCTCAAGTTAGCAATTTGAGATGCTTGGAGGCTTCAACCATTGAAATCAAGTTGAGATTCTGAATTGACAATTTGGGTAAGTTGCAATTAAATTAATTTTTATTTTTAAAATTTAAAAGAATGGTCGGATCCTCCTCCTGAAACCAATTCAGCAACATGTTCAATGTCAACGATGTTTAACCACAGTATGATAGTGTCAACACCGACATGGATGCTACAAGTTCGGCTTCGGTCTGGGCAATGCTCGTTCGAATGGCCTTTACAGCCTTGCATTGGGAATATCTCCATACTTATGTGATTTATTTCATGGAGAGTTATTCACGATGTAATGATGAAAGAAGCTGTTGGGACGGTGTGAGCATGGGCTTGCCCTGATTGAAGACAATCTTAGATGCTACTGATGTTGTTGGAGTTGGAACCCATAGTACTGCTACTAGGGAAAGAAAAAGAAGGCACTAAGTTGACTAGCCCGATTTGGAAAATATTTAGCATATAAGAGGTTGAGTGGAAGGGGAAAAGAGTTATTTGCCATAAACTTATGAGTGACTTTAGTTATAGTAGTAAGGGTGGTACTAGCCACTTGGGCAGACATATGCTTTCTCATGAGAAAATGAAGAAAAAGAAGAAGGGAAATAAACATCACAAGCACAAATTGAGAGTGAGTTTTTTGGTACTTTTAAATATTTTCAAGAAAAAAATGAGGCAATAGTTTGCAAAATATATTGTACATGCTGAAAAACCTCTTTTATTAGTTGAAGGCATATGATCTCCCATGAGGAAAATGAAGAAGAAGAAGGGAAATAAACATCATAAGCACAAATTGGGTGTGGGTTTTTTAGTACTTTTAAATATTTTCAATAAAAAATAAGGCAAGAATTAGCAAAATATATTGTACATGCTGAACAACCACTTTTATTAGTTGATGACATATGCTCTCCCATGAGGAAAATGGAGAAGAAGGGAAAGAAACATCACAAGCACAAATTGGGCATGGGTTTTCTAGCACTTTTAAATATTTTCAAGAAAATATGAGGCAAGAGTTAGCAAAATATATTGTACATGCTGAACAACCATTTTTATTAGCTGAAGATACTAAACTTGAAAGATTTTTATGACATTCTATAAAGTCACAATTTAAAAAACTTTCTAAAAATACTATTAGATAAGATGTTTTTAAAAATTTTTTATTCATATAAACAAAATTTAATTTCTACTTTATATAATCTTACTTTTAGAGTTGCAATTACTTCTGATATTTGAACCTCTAAATATAATATAAGTCATATTTGTGTTACTAGTCATGTTATTGATGAAAATTAACTTTTACAAAAAAGAAATTTAAGTTTTTTCTATTAGTTTTGATAATGATTCAACAATAAAAATTTTAAAAATTCAATTAAAACAATGTTTAAATGATAAATTATTTCATATTAGTTGTGCATACCATATCTTAAATTTATGTGTACATGATGCTTTAAATATTATTTCTCACCATACTTCTAAAATTAGAAATTTTATTTTGTATATTAGAAGTTCTAGAACAAGAAAACAATAATTCAAATATTTATATCAAAATTATGGTTTAAAATATACAAATTTTGTATTAGATGTTTAACATAAATGGAATTCTACCTATTCTATGTTAGAAAGTTGTATTTATTACAAACAAATTCTTACTTATTTTTATAAGTAATTTTATTTTACAAATTTTTTATGTTATAACTAATGAATTTTCGGGTGTTTATTATCCACTAATTTTATTTTAGTTAATCATTATTTATGATTAGTGAATGTTTTGGAAAATATATAAATAATGCAAAATTTAGAAGTATTATTGAAATAATGGAAAATAAGTTTAAAAGTGTTAGGAGATATTTTTTCTCTTTATTGCTTAGCTACAATTTTAGATCCTAGGATTAGGAAAGATGGTTTAGATGTTTTACTTGAATCATATTGTAAAAATATGAATATTGAAATTGGAAATAAAAATGAAGAAATTAATAATTTATTATTTGAAATGTATAGTTTATATGAATCTCAAATGATAGGGCATAGGAAAATTTCAACTTGTATAGGAGCAACTTCCACTTCTGAAACAAGTAGTTCTACTAGTAGAAAAGAAATCTTCTGGTCTCTAATAAGTAAGAGAAAAAATCTATTGCCACTTCATCAATAAGTTCTTTTATTGAACTTAGGGTGCATTTGATAACACTTTTTAGATGTTTGATGTCTAAAAAATTTGCTTTTCAAAGATCATACACATTTGGCAGTGCATCTGAAAACATATTTGAATCTCGTTTTTAGATATAAAACTTTAATCATGCGACCCGACTCTTAATGTGCTCAGACGCGTTTTAGAGCTAGTAAAAAGTTAAAACTACCCCCTAGAATTTTTTGAATGACAAACAAATGCCCTTGATTACTCCCAAACCAAAAAAACCTAGATCATTTTTGTTTCAGATGTGAAAGAATTCTTCGCTTGTGAACATTGCAGAACGTATGGCTGTAAGAACTTTTCTATCATTTCTTCTTCTTCTTCTTCGGATGCGAAGAACTCTTCGTTTGTTTTAGACGCAAAAGAACTCCTTGTCTTCCCGCCACCTCTCTCTCTCGTCTTCCCACCACCATCGTCAGCGGTGGTTAAGTAATAATAATAATAATAATAATAATAATAATAATAATAATAATAATAATAATAATAATAATAATAATAATAATAATAATAATAATAACAACAACAATAACAATAATAATAATAATAATAATAATAATAATAATTAATTCATTATAAATTATTTTTACTAATTATTTATTATTAATTACTTAATATTTTTATTAAACATTAATTATTTTTTAGTGATTAATTGTTTCCATTATTTTTTATTGTGTTATTTATAATTATTAACTATTATCAATTATTATTATTTTTTATTATTTTTATTCATGTCATTTCAATATTATTAATAATTAAATAGTTATTAATTATTAAATTTTATTGATTATTTTAATTTTATTACATTTTAATCATTTTAATATTTTTTATTACTGAATAATTACTTTTATTAATTTTTGTATAATTTCTATATTATTTTGAATTTGATAAGTTATTTTATATGAAATAGTGCTAATTGCATTCACAATTGCAAAATAACCTATTCCAGGGGTAAAATAGTAAAACAAAACAATTTTAGATGTTGTAGAATTGAACCAACACAAACAACATTATCTATTTAGATCCTCTAAAAAGTAGAAAAGCACCTATGCCTCTTTCCAGATTTTAGACACTTTTCATATCTTTTTAACTTTTCAGACTTCAGATTGCAAATTTATCAAAAGCCACCGTAATGTTTACTTACAAACAAAATTTTCTAATTTTGGTGATTCCTTTGGCTTGGAGGAAATGAATAATTTTGATATATATTTTAGCATGGTGGAGTAAACACGAAAAAAATTATCCAGTTCTAGTCGCCATGGTACATGGTCTACAAACCCCTCTCGTGTCTACAATTCCATTAGAATCTTATTTTAGTATAAGTACTAGGGTGCTAGATGGCAAGAGAAGCTGCATGAATGATGAAAGTTTCGAGATGTGCATATGTTTGAAAGATTGGCTGGATGACGAGGATAAATTGCAAGATAAAGGAGGGCATGGCACTTCACTTGATTTTCACCTGAAGCAGATGATGATCAAGGTCAGGGAGATGAAGATGCAGGTAGAACTTGAAGAAAAATGATGAAGTCAATATTTTTTTTATACCCAATAATTGTATAGCATTTTTAAAGTTATTGTAAATTTTGTTTTCAATTTTATTTAAATTATTTGTTATTTTTTCAACAATATAATTTATTATTTTATTATATTGTTTTGGCGGGGCAAGGATGGGGACGAGGATTAATAGGAATTCCTGATCGGGGTTGGGGTCGGGATTAGGGATGGGGATTGAGGTCCCTGCCTTGCCCCAACCCCGATTATGTATATATATATACATATATGTTGTATTAATTTCATAATTGGGGTTGGGGACGAGGACTATGATCCCTGCCCCGTTGCCATTCCTACACGGCACAACTAACTCCCATAAGAGTAGAGGTGCAAATTGGGTCGTGCTGCCCATGGCCTGGCATAGATGGGTACGACTTTAGACTGGCTCGACCCGTCACAGCACGACAACCCAAGGGCCATGCCAAGCTCGGCATGATGGTCTGTGCCGTGTTGGGTCGAGGGTTCGTAGTCCATGGGCTAGCACGACACAACATGACTGTGCATGCTGTGCCACCCGCGACACAACTCATCACGGGCTGGCACGACACGGCCCATAGGGTCCGTAGTGGGTCACACTCATCCCGTCCAACAACTATATAACAACTAGTTTAGGGGGGTTTTTTGGGAAAAGTTATAAATAAGTTTACAATAACCAAAATACCCCTCCCAACAACTAAAAATAGCTAGCTTTTAGGGTATTTTGGGTAATTGAATTATTTTCAATTCCTATAAATTGCTCTATCCTAGTATTCATTCTCTCTCTCTCTCTCTCTCTCACACACACACACACACACACACATGTTCTCTACAATCTAAGTGAACTCTGATAATCTAATTGGCTGATTGTTTGATTCTCCAATTCTTAACTTTATTGAAGTTTCAACAAGAAGAAGACTTGCTCAACCAGCTTAAGTATCTCAAGTTAGCAATTTGGAAGGCTTAGACATTGAAAGGCTTTAACTGTTGAAATCGGTTGGGATTTTGAATC
This sequence comes from Nelumbo lutea, assembly GCF_056320005.1. Taxonomy (NCBI): domain Eukaryota; kingdom Viridiplantae; phylum Streptophyta; class Magnoliopsida; order Proteales; family Nelumbonaceae; genus Nelumbo; species Nelumbo lutea. The sequence continues at coordinate 212,731,237 of NC_142684.1, forward strand.
GGCATTCCAGGTAAGTCCAATTAAATTAATTTTTATTTTTTTTAGAATTAGAAAAAATGGCTAGCGCTTCCCAAAAGCAATTCCCCAACATGTTCACTGTTGACGATATTCAGTCGTGCCATGATAGTGTTAGCACTAATGCTATTGATATTGATGGAACTTTCACCCTAAGTACTGATACTAGTGGCAAGAAAAAGAGGGCCTCTAAGTTATGTAACCCGGTTTGAAAAATATTTAAAGTGGAGGATGTTGAGGGGAAGGGAAAAAGAACAGTTTGCAAAAAATGTAGAAAATACTTTAGCTATTGTAACAAGGGTGGTATTGGCCATTTGAGCAAACATTTGCTCACACATGAGAAGGTAGAAGAAGAAGAAGAAGGGAGAGAAACAAAACAAACACAAATTGGGAGGAGGGTTTTTGGTACAATTAAATATTCACAAGAAAAAATGAGACAAGAATTAACAAAATACATTGTACATGCAGAACAACCATTTTTTTTAGTTGAAGATACTAAACGTGAAAAATGGTTACATAATTCTTTAAATCCATAATATAAAAATGTTTTTAGGAATACTATTAGATGAGATGCTTTAAAATTTTTTTATTCATATAAACATAATTTAGTTGATTTGTTATCAAATATTAATTCTAAAGTTGCAATTACTTCTGATGTTTGGACTTCTAAATTTAATATAAGTTATATTTGTATTACCAGCCATTTTATTGATGAAAATTGGCTTTTAAATAAAAGAATTTTAAGTTTTACTAGGCTTGAATGGCCACATATTGGCCTAGTTATTGCTGTAAGCATTTTAAATTCTTTACATGCTTATGGAATTGAAAATAAATTATTTTCTATTAGCTTCGATAATGCTAACAATAATGATTCTACAATAAATTATTTCTATGTATGCTATGTTAGAAAGTTGTATTTCTCATAAACAAATTCTTACTGATTTTTATAATGCAAAAATGCCTAATGATATTATATTTGAGGATGATTGGGAAATGACAGTTTGTATAAGAGATTTTTTAAAACATTTTTATGATGCAACTATTGAATTATTAGGTATTTATTATCCAACTACTTGTAATTTACCTTATCAATTAATGGTGATTAGTAATTTTTTTTGCAAAATATAGAAATAAACAATTTACAATATTAGATCCTAGGATTAGGAAAGATGGTTTAGATATTTTACTTGAAACATATTGTAAAAATACGAATATTGAAATTAGAAATAAAAAAGAAGAAATTAATAATTTATTATTTGAAATGTATAATTTATATGAATCTGAAGTAGTAGGAGGAAATAATCCTACAACTTGTGTAGCATCTTCTACTTCTGTTCTTGAGCCTAGTAGTAAAAGAGAAAAACTTTTTTATTTAATAACTAGAAGGCAAAAACCCGTTGCTTCTACAATAAGGTCGTTTACTGAACTTAATTTTTATTTACAAGCAAACTTTTCTAAGTCAGGTGAGGGAACAAATAATTTTGATATTTTAGTTTGGTGGAGTGAACATTCAAAACATTATCCAGTTCTCGCAGCCATGGCACGTGATCTACTAACCCCTCTGGTGTCTATAGTTCCACCGGAGTCTTGTTTTAGTGTAGGTACCCAAGTGTTGGATTACAAGAGAAGCTGCATGGACGATGAAAGTATAGAGATGTGCATCTACTTTAAGGATTGGCTGGATGCAAAAGATAGATTACAAGACAAAGGAGGGCATGACACTACACTGGATATTTCACTTGAAGTAGATGATGCAAGTCATGATTCATGAACAATAGTTGACTAGTTGAATAGAATTTTTTATTTTTATTTTTCAAATTATTGTAAATTTTGTTTTAATTTTATTTAATTTATTTTCTATTATTTTAACAATGTAATTTTGTATTTTCAATTTATAACTATATTGTATTTTTTATATTTTATTAATTTATACCATTTTCATATTTCATTCATCCAAGTATCCAACCATTATAATATTGTATGCTTTGTAACTTATATCATTCAAATATAAATGAAATAAAATCCCTAATTTTCTTCCAATTTGTTATTCCATCATTCTTATTTGGTTAAGTATTTTTTTTATTTATGTAGATTTCTCATTTCTTAAATTTTCAAATAGTTCCCAAAGCTCAAAGGAAAGTTAAATATTTTAGATGGCCCGACCTACAACCTAGCCCAGCCTAGGCCCACGGTACGGCATGGGCCTACATGAGCCTGGGCTGTGGGCCATGTTGGGTTGACCCCCAAATTTTTCATCATGGAGAGTAGCACGGCCTGTGACGACTCGCGGGCCAGCACGGCATGACCCACACTTTGCGTTGGCCACCCTTCGGCTCGACACGGCCCATACCCACGGTACGACATGGGCCTACATGAACCTGGGCCGTGGGCCATGCCAGCTGACCCCCAAATTTTTCACCGAGAGGAGCAGCACGGTCCGTGATGACCCGCGGGCTAGCATGACACGACCCACACTTTGCGCGGGCCACCCACGAGCCCAACATGTCCCACTTTACACATCTACATAAGAGTGAAGCACAGCGAGGCTGGGCTCGATTTACATCAGTAGGTGTATTGGACTTGGAAATTTACCCATTAGTAAAAATAAGAACGGTTCAATGTTATTGTCAAAGGATCCTGATTTCATTTTTTCATTTATACCCCTGTCATTTAGATATATTTCCATTCAGAAATTTATTAATGTAATTTTATTATTAGTGTAATAATAATTATTAAGTTACATTAATTATTATAGTAATTTTTTTATTTTCAAAATACTATAATTACAATAATTTTGAAATAACTGTAATTCCAATAATAATTGTTAGTGTAGTTAAATTAATTATTTTTTCAAAATAATTATTACACTAATAATTATTATTTGAATTTTGGTGTAGTAATTAAATAGAGTAATCATTATAATAAATGTTTTACTATAGTTACAATTTCCTAAAATTAATTGTATTACTTTAACAATTAAATTGTGTTATTTTCCAGAAAATTACTAGAAATCAATGAATATACAAAATTTTCAACCAATAATTTCTTTATAAATGTCATTTAAAATTAATTAAAAATATAAAATTGGAAAATAAATTCAACAATTATAGCTCTAGGAAAGAGGTGGTGGAGTTTGCAAATTGGCAAACAAAATATCATAATTTTGGAAATTTTTGGAGAAGAAAATAAAAAAATATATTAATGTAATTTTGGAAAATTTCTTTAAAATGTAGTAAATAATTATTGAAAATTTTTGGAATAATTTGGAAATTTGGGAATTTTTATTACATTTGATAGATTTTGAAAAATTATTTAAAAATTGTGTAATTTTTATTTTAAATTATTAAAGATAAATTAGTATTGGCAAAGGGAAACGTTAATTTGAACCAATAATTACATAAATTATTTCTGTTATTAATATAAATTAATATAATATTGGAAAATTTTAGAAAAGAAAATTATTAATTAACTTATATTAAAAAGTAAAAGATAAATTAGTGTAATTTTGTAAATAATGTATTTAGAAAAGAAAATAAATTATTTAATATATTTAAAAAGTCAATAATTTAATATGTATACTTTTAAAAATTTATGAAGAACCAATATATACTTTTGATCATTTTTACCGGCAAATTAGACATTGAGTTTTCCCGTGAATCGCACGGATTCCCTATTAGTGTTTTTGAAAAATGGGGGCGCACCACACCACACCACATCATCAATGCTCCCTCTCAGATGCGCATTTGTCGCATCCAAAAACCCAATTGGTAGCATATATACGCAACACAAGAAATCAAGGCAAGACTAGGGAGGGGAAGGGGCGAAGGGGGTGCAACTTCTCAGCTCAGACACGACGCCTAGGCCCAGGCAAAACTACAATACTAAAAAGAAGACATCCATCATGTCAAAACCATTCTACTTTGTTTGTCAGAATTCACATCTTCTTACGCAACTACCCATGTCATGGACTCATGGCTGCAGACGAATAGACGATGGCTTGTCAATTCTGTTGCACCATATATACAAAACAACTATGCTCAGCTATCCTATCACAACAAGCAACTCCCACAATTCACACTTACTACATAACAAATGCAGCTTCCACCATACAAACGATCCTTCGTGTAAGATTTTTTGTGTTGTTGTCTTATTCCTTCACCAAGACGCTCTGCAGATATGTTTGAACATAATCTCTACTAGAGCAGTTTTGTCCCGATAACTATATATATGCGATCCGCTTCACCATGACGTTCTGCTCCCCCATCCTCCCTTATCTCTGCTCTATCGATCATCATCACCATGTCTCAGCTAGCTGCTTTGTGTAACGAACTACACTCAAAGATTGCTCGTCTCACCATTCAGAAACAGCAGACCAAACTCAATGCCAAAGTGACAACCATGCCTTCGGATGCCTCCTCCACTGTTAATTCATGTCCCATCAAAACAGTTGTGGTTTTAGTTCAAGAAAATCGCTCCTTCGATCACATGCTAGGGTGGATGAAGTCCGTCAACCCTGAAATAGATGGTGTCACCGGTAAAGAATACAACTTGATCTCTGCAAAGGATCCCAACTCGGAACGGGTTTACTTTGGGAACCAATCGGAATACGTCGACCCCGACCCTGCTCACTCGTTTCAGGCAATTTACGAGCAGGTTTTTGGTGTTCCATGGGGACAGCAGTCATCATCGGTTAATAAAGCAGGCGGCGTTGCGACGACAATGAACGGATTTGCGCAGCAGGCAGAGAGCGTAGAGAAGGGGTTGTCGGAGACGGTGATGAATGGGTTTAGGCCGGAAGTAATACCAGTATACAAGGAGTTGGTGTCGCAGTTTGCAGTGTGTGATAGGTGGTTCGCCTCGCTTCCCAGTTCAACGCAGCCAAACCGGTTATTCGTGCACTCTGCAACGTCGCACGGATATATCAGTCACGATACTATGAAGCTGATCCAAGGATTCCCACAGAAGACCATATTTGATTCTTTGGATGACGCCGGCTTATCTTTTGGGATATATTACGCCAACCTTCCTTCCACGCTTCTCTATAGGTAAGCAACCTTTCCACTGCGTCAAGGCCCAAGATTGACGAACTCAATAAGTTCGGATACGCTGCACTTAATTTATTTGCGCTGCACATAGCCATTAGATATATATATTGTCGTAGCAAGATTGAAGAACTCTTTAACGGTTTAACCTGAAGTTATTTCCACGGCGTAGCTGATTAATTTCTCCTCGACCACTGTGGATGTCAGGCTTAGGGGCGAGAAAATTATTTAAGTAACTTGCCATGCAGCTGGTATGGGGTATGAAATTCCAATTTCAGTAGCATTTGGTTGGACAGAAGGGGATTCTGATTCCCATTCCACACCATCTTAGGGAATGTCCATTGGGATATGGGATAAAATAATTCCAATTTTATCAAAGTTAAGGAATCGTAATTCATTTATCAAAGTTAAGTGTTTTGAATTCCAATTTCATGTATATATTGGGATTAGAGTGTGCTTAAACATATCGCTACACTTTATTTGAGTCCAGGTGACCTGCAAACAACCCTTGTGTACGTGTTTACAAGTTGGTATTAGCTAGTGCAAATAGCTGGAGACGAACAGCCCTCCCATGGGGCTGTGTCTGACCATCACCATTTGCTATTATATTTATAGACACTACAAAATATGAGGTGGGTTTATTCATGGAGAGGGAAAGGAAGAGGATTAGAGGAATGCCATACTCAATACTCAACCCCTTTCGTATACCTCAAACCATCCGGTGCTGCTGCTGCTGCTGCAGCCTCTGCATGCATTGTCATGTATATAGGCTTGCGCTGGGCGCTAGCTAGCTGCTATTGCCTTTCAAGTCATAATTAATATGGTGTTGACATTTGCAATGTATATATCACATTATCACTATCTCCCATTGGCTGTGAGTGTGACTTTGTGTTGTGCCTTCGCAGAAAGACCCTGCATTGTCCACCATTGTTTCATATGACTAGTATGGTGGCTAAGGGGCCATTTGGGCATTTGATGACAGCTGATGTGGCTCAATCTTATAAAAACTTTAATGCTTTATCTTTTACTGAATAGGTTTTTAGGTCCATTATTTGGTTTGTAGGAATGGGGGTCTGGAATTGAATTCCGATTCCAACCATTTGACTGGATGCATGTAGGGGTGTCAATGGATTGGTTTTGGGTTGGACTCCGTCCAAATCAAAATCCATATGAATGGATTGGATGGATCAATAAGACATTGAATTTGGATGGACTGGATGGACCAATATGACATATTGGATTGGACTTGGTCAGTTGGTCCGTCCATAATGAAATTGTATTGGATTGAGCCAATATCTGGTTGATTGATAGAAGATACGAACATAGGTGTCAATGGACCAGGTTTGAGTTGAAACCAATCTAAATTAATAGGAATTTGAACAGATTGGACAGTCTCTAGACCGGTCCAAAATATTCATTGGATTGGATTAGACCAGGTCCATTTGTAATGAACTCACATTGGACTGGACCGGATTGGACCAAATCCAGTCCTAATGACACCCCTAGATGCATGGAATCGGAATCCCATTCCCATTTCTGGTGAAATGACATTCCCTCAGACGATCATTCTCTCCCTTTCTCTTTTCAATGAAAATCCATTACAGGTAAATCTGATTCCAATCCCATTCCCATTTTTGTGAACCAAATAGACCCTTAATGAATCTAGTAAAAATTGTATTGCTTTGTCTTTTAGTGAATAAATTTTTAATAAGGAGATTGTGTCTCCCTTAGGCTATGTTTGGTTTGAAGAAAAATGTAGGGAAAGTAAGGGAAACTTAGTGAAACCTTTACAACCCTTGTATTGGTTTTCCTGTCTTTCCCTTCTTTTTCCTACCTTTTCCTTCAAACCAAACATAGCCTTAATAGATACAGCTGAGATATAATTGGGCTATACCATTAATATTTTATTACTAAATTATTTTATCCACTAAAATATAAAACAACAAGAGTTAATTTTTAGCAACTTCAGCCATTGTTAGACGGCCCTAAATCACTAATTAGTTTAAGTCTTTTGGTATTGGAATGAAGTTCATTTTTTGGTCTTAGCCAAACCCTTTGAGTCCGGTTGCCCGGCATTGCTCTGAAATGCAAATTTTGTCTGGGCTTATATTTGTAACAAAAGGTGGGTCAGTCTGGGTTTGGACCTGACTAAGTTCCCTCATACGTACTCAATGCTTAGCCCAACCAAACTTCGTTGCCACGGTGTCGGTGCCACCTAAAACTTCACTAGTACTTTGTAAGTGGACATATGGGGATAATGTATAGAATTTTTGTAAGAACCAGAAACCCCACATGATACACTTCAGATGAGAAACATTATTTTTTTTCTATTTTAAAACTTATGTAATAATTCCTAATGGGGGAGAGGGCATATAATTTAGTTATAATAAAACAAGACAAAGTGAAAAATAACAAAGCATATATATATATATATGTAATGTTTTCAAAGGGTAATTTTTTTGACTTAATAAACCTCCCATATGTTGTCTAATAAATACTTAAAACCATCCTTTCTGTTACAAATAAATATGCAAATGCATCCCCTTCTGTCAACTATTTTATAACACATTGATATTATAATTAAATACTTGATTGTTCACTCTTTAATTGTCTTAAGTATGGCATTTCTATTAATAGAGGAGGTTTAAGTTCAATCCCAACTCAATCCCAACTCAACCTTTAATTGTCTTAAGTAAAAAAATGAAACTCAAAATAATGCATATCACCTTTTTGGGGGTAATTTGGTAAGCATTTATTCCAGTAAAAGTTTCCTATGGATAAAAACGAGATTTTAAAAAGGGCATCCTCAACTTTCTATTTCTCTTATTTTCTATCAAATCAAAGGTAACTTCTGAAAAATTGATGGAAGGGGTGTACCTAAGGGTGTCAATGGACCGATTTTGGATTAGACACTGTCCAGTTCAAAATTAATTCAGACGGATTGGACGGACCAACAAGACATATTGGATTGGGCCAATCTGGTCCAAAATATTTATTAGATTGAATTGGACATAGTCCATCTATAATAAATTTCTATTGGATTGGGTTGGATTAAGCCAATATCTGGTCCATTGATATAAGATAAGAAAATAAGTGTCAATGGATCGGGTTTAGGTTGAAACCAATCTAAATCAAAATGAATTTGAACAGATTGGATGGTCCAAACATTGAATTGAACTAGTTCAAAATTGTCCAAAATAATTATTGGATTGGATTGGACCTGGTTCATTTATAATGGACTCACATTGGATTAGATCGGATTGGAGCAAATCCAATCCAATTGACACCCCTAGGTGTACCTGTATATTCGTTTGGGAGGTTTAAGTATTTGTTAGAAATCAAAGGGGAGACTTAAGTAATTTTCTGTTTTTTTCCAAACATCAACTTAGGGTGGGGGTGTTCTTTCAGGCTCAGTTTGGAAGGAGTACAAGTACAAATATGTAGAGTGCCAAACCTTGTATTTTGTATTATTTTGTATGTATTTGCACTGTACATATTTGTATTAGTTTATACTCTTTCCAAAGAGCCTCAATGGCCTCAATGTAAATTCTTGGTGCAGGTTCAAATAATAAAAGATCAAAACCATTTAGTTTTAGTTTAAAAACCAAAACATAGAAAACATATTTTGATTGTATATGTGTTGGTCTTTCCTTTTATTTTCCTTCTTGCTCAAATGGATATGAGGATATCACACACCTTTATTATTTATAAACCTTTTTGACATTTCAAGAGTGCAAATAACCTAGATGATTAGTTATTATGCCTTTGCACGGAGAATCAAATTTCATAGTTTTAAAATACGATTGAGAATGAAGGATATGTAATTGACTTTGTGTTGTAATAATAATGATGGTTAAATTAAATTACCCACAGGAGCCTTAGGAGATTCAAATACATAAAGAATTTCTATCCTTATGACGTAGAATTCAAGAAGCACTGTGAGCAGGGGAAGTTGCCCAACTATGTAGTGATTGAACCACGATATTTTGAAACAAAATCAATGCCAGGAAATGACGATCACCCCTCACACGATATCTCTCGAGGACAAAAATTGGTGAAGGAAGTATACGAGGCACTGAGAGCAAGTTCCCAGTGGAATGAAATCTTATTCATCATCACATATGATGAGCATGGTGGGTTCTATGATCATGTCCCAACTCCTACTGGAGTTCCAAGCCCAGATGACATTGTGAGTGATGATTCGTTCAAGTTTCAGTTTGATCGCCTTGGTGTTCGGGTCCCTACCATCTTGATTTCTCCATGGATTGAGCGAGGAATGGGTATACACATATTGTTGCTTTAATTAATTTCATGCACGGAAAGTAAGAATTTTAATTATATATAGCTAGCATTAGAGTAGAGAACAATCTAATTAATTAAGCTCTTTCATCTTCTCCATGTAAAAATTGCAGTTCTACACAGGCCTTCAGGACCATATCCTTCATCCGAGTTTGAGCACTCCTCCATTCCAGCGACAGTGAAGAAGATTTTCAACCTGAAAGAGTTTCTAACAAAGCGTGATGCATGGGCTGGAACACTTGATATTGTCCTGACGAGGGAAAGTCCAAGAACAGACTGCCCAGGTGATCTCTCTCTCTCTCTCTCTCTTTCTCTCTATTTTGACATGTAATTGATGAAGCGAATTACAGAAACTCTACCGAGCCCAGTAAAATTGCGATCTGTTAGTGGGAACGAAGATGCAAAGCTGAGTGAGTTTCAAGAGGAGTTGGTGCAGTTGGCAGCTGCACTGAATGGGGACCATACCAAAGATATCTATCCAGTGAAGCTAGTAGAGAACATGAATGCTGCAGCCGCTGTCAATTATGTTGAGGACGCCTTAAAGAAATTCTTAGAAGGATGTGGGACTGCCATGAAGAACGGGGTAAATGAATCTGATGAGATTGTGGTGATGTCTACTCCTACTGGACACGGGCCGCAACCACCCTCTAGCTCTAAGTTTAGCTCCCTTGTTAACAAAATTTCCTCTTGTTTCTTTTGTAACTACTGATAGCAGATATCCCTTTACCAAAGCATACTTTAATTTATCATCTATTAATATACATATACACTGCCCCAACTTATAGCTAGCTAGGTAGATAATAAAGAGTCCCAGCAGTAATGAAATTAATGGCGGAGAGAAGAAACTTTGTTCAGGCACATGAAAACCATTTTGATGGTTCAACTACTTGGACATACATCTAATAGTGTACAATTTTATATATATGGGCACGTTCAATGCTGTGCCATCTCCTATGTGCCGTAGATCCTTTGGTTTTTCTTCTTAACTAATCTGATGATTATGTATCACAGTATTATATATATATATATATATATATATATATATATATATATATATATAGTTTTTCTTCTTAACTAATCTGATGATTATGTATCACAGTATTATATATATTATATCGATAGATAGATAGATAGATAGATATTCTGATTATTAATATTTAAACTACAACTATATATGAGCCCTACTGTCTCATTGATGGAGGACATGCGACTATATACAAGGAGATTGGATTATTGATTAAAAAAATGTCCTTCTTAGCTTGCAGTTGCAGATTCTGTTTCACAGAAGATTGATTGCTCCGCCATTTGAACCCAGAGATCCCTTGGGTTTTGCCTACAATGAATGATATTGTCTTGCATTAATTAATATCCAAGGGATCTCCCTCGATTGCTCCACATTCTTTCAGCTAAAACTCCCAAGTTTTCTGCTAGGATAGATGTTTGGAGACTCGGCTCTTCAATGCCGAACACTCTAACCTGATGCCGGGCTCGGCCCCACGGCCTCATCAGAACCTGACTTTACTTTGCAATACTAAACACCTAATGCTCAATTTGAAAGGACAAATACAATTTTGTATAGTGCAAATACATACAAAATATGAGAATAATGGTCGAATTGATTTATTCAACTTTGATTAATGATATCTATAGAGTGCAAAGATAAGTAAGTCCTATCTTGATTAGGATACATTAGATGAAACCTAACTAGGATAGAGCTTATCTCGCTAGGATAAGTTTATCCTTTACAAAATAATCTATAGCGATGGGGATTATCTACCAAGGGAGAAGTACAATAGAAGAGGTAATTACAATGTGAGTTGGAGAGGGAGTCTACAACATGATAGAGGAGAAGAAGGAGTTCCACTTGTAGAAGTATGTGCATGTGCCATGCACATATGCACATTATCGTTTACACCACCCTCAAGCACAACCACGGGAGCCATGGTGAGCTTGTGACGATGGATCTCAAGGAGCTTAGCTACAACTTTCTCTCGAATGAAGTGAATATCCAACTCGATGTGTTTGGAGCAAGAATGAAGTGCAGGGTTGTTAGCAAGAAATTTAGCTCCCATGTTGTCACACCATATCAAATGGGTCATAGAGAGGGAGACACCTAATTCTTGGAGGAGCATGTGAATCCATAAAACTTCTACAGTAGTAGAGGCTAAGCCGCGATATTCTGATTCAGTGCTGGATCGTGCCAATGTAGGTTGCCTTTTAGAACTCCAGGAAATTAAGTTAGGACCAAGAAATACACAATATCCACTTTGAGAACGTCGATCCATAAGACAGCTTCCTCAATTAACATCAGAGTAAGCAACAAGAGAGAAGGCACGACATGGTTGAAAAAACAAGCCATAAGTGATTGTACCTTTTAGATAGTGAAGAATCTTTTTTGCAGCTGCCCAGTAAACCGTAGTAGGAGATTGCATGAACTGACATGCCTTATTTACAGCAAAGGCAATTTTTGGACGAGTAATAGTAATGTATTGAAGAGTGCAAACAATGCTACGGAAGAAAGTGGGATCAGTAAGCGGTTCACCCTTTGGCTTGGTGAGACGAGCGGAGGCAGACATAGGAGTGGAGAGAGGTTTGGCATCATGAAGTTGTGCTTGATGCAGAAGATCATCAATATACTTGTGTTGAGAGAGATGAAAACCATGTGAGGATCTATGAAGTTCAACACCAAGAAAATAATGTGCAAAGCCCAAATCACAAAGAGAAAACTGGGAGGCAAGATTCTGAATGAGGGTATTAGTGGCAAATGAAGATGAGCCTGTAATGATAATGTCATCCACATAAATAAGAATTAAAATAATGTCAGAACCAAAATGAGATAAAAATGGAGGCATCAGCCTAGGATTCAAGAAAACCGAGAGAGAGAAGAAATTTATGTAGCCTAGTAAACCTTCCTTATTTGGCCCTTGAAGAATTATCATCCTGGTGCGTCGATCCTTCACAAAAATTCCATCAGGATGAAATTCAAAGTAGACATTATTATTAGTAGCATACCAAGTCATAGATAAGAGATTGAAGGAGATATGGGGAACATGCAGAATATTATTCATAAGCAATGATCTAGAAGATAAAGTAGAAACAATAGAAGAGCCAGAATGAGCAATTTGCAAAATTGAACCGTCCCCAATAGAGACTTGATCAAATCCATCATAGTCAGAATGGATTTGTAGTTTATTAAGATCTGAAGTGAGATGTTGTGTCTCTCTAGAATCAGGAATCCAGATATATGTATTCTGCTTATTGCCGCCGGAAGCAACCATAAACGCTAGGGATTGTGGTCGTTTAGGGTTCTTTAAACTGTCAATATGTGCAAGTAATTTTCAACAGTACCTAGCAGAATGATTTCGTTCTCCACAAATCTCGCAGGGATTATTGTTATATTTCGAGGGCTTGGTGGAGCCATTACCCGATTGAGGTAGATCAACTTTATTATATTTCTTGAAATCTTTCCCTTTGGAGGAAAGATTTGCAGAAGGAGAGGTAGCCTTTGCAGTTATGGAATGAAGCAAACGGTTTTCATGAGTGTGAAGCATACCTTGTAAGCTAGCAAATGATAACTCATCTATCTAGGTAATGAGAGCTGTAGAGAAAGCATCATAGTTTGGACAGAGACCATTGAGGGCATGATGAATCAGTTGCAAATTTGTCAAAGGTTCTCCATTTGTGATGAGTTTTTCACCAAGCACCTTGAGATTTTGCAGATAGGTGGTCATGGAGAGATCATTCTTTCGCAGTGCGCTGAGTTCGTTTCTGAGGCCAACAACACTAGCTATTCCTCGAGGAGAATAGAAACTCTCAAGGGCTTTTCAAACATCCTTGCTGGTTTTGCTTCCCATGACTTGCGCCAGGGTTGTTTCCGTCATAGAGGACAACAACCAGCTAAAAATATAACAATCCTGCTTAACCCATTGTGTGTAGGGTTCTATCATCGAGCGAGATGGACTAGGGTTTGTCCCATCGACATATCTGAGGAGCTCATGGCTTAGAAGGGCATTTTCAACATGAAAATGCCATACAATATAGTTAGAACCATCCAACTGTACCAAAATCAACTAAGGAATGTGATTCCTCGATGCTCCAAAGTTGATTTGATTGATAGAACTAGAAGACATGCTGGAAGACATGACGAAAGAAACTTGAAGAAGAAAAGAAGAAGAAAAGAAAAACAGAGAATTGTTTATGGCTCTAATACCATATGAAATGGTTGAATTGATTTGTTCGACTTTGATTATTGATATTTATAGAGTACAAAGATAAGTAAGTCCTATCTTGATTAGGATAGGTTAGATGAAACCTAACTAGGATAGAGCTTATCTCACTAGGATAAGTTTATGCTTTACAAAGTAATCTACAGAGATGAGGATTATCTACAAGGGAGAAATACAGTAGAAGAGGTAATTACAATGTGAGTTGGAGAGGGACTCTACAACATGATAGAGGAGAAGAAGGAGTACCACTCGCAGACACCAGACGTGCATTCGCCATGCACGTATGTGCATTATCATTTACACAAAATAATACAAAACACAATGTTTTGCATTCTACATATTTATATTTGTACTTCTTTTAAACTGAGCCTAAGTTTTTCTCCAAAAAAAAAAAAACTTTTATGAACAACGAGGAATGGCTATTCTGACTATTAAAATCAGATGATGGAATGCATTAAATTATTAAAATACCCAATACCCATGTAAACTTTCCTTGTTTTCATTTCCTAACCCTTTAACCGTTTTCTCTTAAACCCTAATTGACCCAAATATACTTTCATCTCTTAAACCCTTTAAATTCTTCTTTCATCTCACTAACATGAGTGTATCTCTTTATCTTAAGATATAAAAATTATCCACTCCTTTTCCTAACAAATTAAGAAAAACCCAATGAAACCTTAAATTTATGTTTATGAGAAAGAAACAAGACTTTTAGCTCTGCCAACCCTTGAACTTTGTGAAAAAGCCACTTTTGACTTTAAAGATTGTAAAGAGCCAATTTTAAGTTGAAACTATGGGGAAAAGGCCACATTAAAGACAAAAGTGATGATGTTAGAGACGTCATAGACAATTCCATTAGATAAATAATAAAATAATAAGACTTATTAACATATCAATGGGCCAAAGATGCGATATGACATGCTTGATATGGGGCATAACTAGGGGTGGATTCGAGCCGAGCTGAGCCAAATAGTACCAGGCTTGAGCTCGGGTCGAGACTATTTTACAAGACTTGAGCTCGAGCTCGATTCGAGCCAGACCTTTAAGCTCGAGCTCGGCTCTAGTCAAAAGTTCATAAGCTCATGCTCGGCTCGGCTCGAGCTTGATTTTGAGAAAAAAATATTTTATAAAAATTAAAATTATATATAATTTTTTTATTTTAAATTTAAAAATTAAGAATTATAATAATTAATATATATATAATATTTTTATTATATATATTATTTTCTCTAATTTTATTATATATATATATATATATTATATTAAGTATATATATTCGAGCCAGCTCGTGAGCCTCACAAGCCAAGCTCTAATAGATTTGAGCTCGAGCTCGGTTGAAACTGAGCCGAGCCAAGCTTTTCACGAGACGAGCTCGAGCAGCTCGTGAAAAACTCGGCTCATTGCCACCCCTAGACATAACGTATCGATACTTTGAACCTTGCATCCAAAAGATTATGATGATTCTTGCTGCAATGCAATCTAAAATATTCTAGAACTTGGCAAGTCAATTGGATGGCTGAGATCAACTGATTGATCTTAGAATGCCATTTTGGTTGTTCAAATCTTATGTTGGATTTGGTATGTCAATTTACATGGCCTGAATACTTTAGATTATTTGTGCAATACTTTAATGGTTGATATTTGTTGAAAACAATGTAAATCACTTGGATGGCTAAGATTAATTCATTGCTCTTAAACAATCATTCGTTATTTGGTTTAGATTAGTCTCCGTACATCACTTGGATGAAAAAAGAGAACACCTTGATGGCCTATCCTGGCATACATACATACGTTCATGTTATGTATGTACATACCATGAGAGCACCTTGATGGCCTAGGTTGTACATCATCTGGATGGCTAAATTAGACAAAATCCTGGCATACATACATACGTCCATGTTATGTATGTACATACCATTCCCTAGTTGAATGGCAGATGGGCCGATATCAATTGAACTCTTTAACATTTGTTAGTCTTAAGAGACCAATTTGATAGCATAATTCTTGTGTTGATTTGATGTATTAATTATTTGGATGGCCAAAATTGGTTGAAACTTAGGAGACCACATACATATCCATTTGAGGATTAGAAATTTAGAATAGCAAACTAAATGGACTGTATTTTAGGTTGCGTTTGGTTGCAGTATAAATAAATTTGCACTGATACTAACTATGGTAGCCCAAATGATTTGGGTGCAAATTCCGATTTAATTTTTATTTCGAAATTTACGTTATTTTGTTTGATTGCCGTATAAATGAAATATAGAAGACCTGAATCAGAATAAATTAAAATCCAAAACAAAATTAAACAATTTATTTGCTCTCCTATGCGTTTGTACTAGTGCAAAAAAAATTGCACTGCAATCTACCTTTCCACTCCACCTCCATGTCCTGTATATGTGAAAACCTCACTTGGATTTTAAAGATAAATTAATTGACTGCTTTTGAGGCTCTATTTAGAAGTAGAAGTAGAACATCATGATTTAGAAGTATTTTTCTGGAGTTTATGTTTGGATTTGAACAGAAAATAAGAGAGAAATTAACGGAAAGTTTTCTTAACCTTCTTTTCCTATCTTACTTTCTATCGAGAGAGAGAGAGAGAGAGAAATTATAGGGGTATTGGAATTTATCCAAAAAGAAAAACCCTGGTGCCGTTCTCAAATTGGTCAAAATTTTGAATTAATCTACAACTAGAACTAGCTAGGATAATTCATAATTTCATTATACCCTAGATATGTCTCCCCTGGAAAGTTGTGAGAATTGGGCCAAGCCACCTATTTCTGAATGGGAATCAGCTGAGAAATCCCCAAATTCAGTGCAACTTCCCGTCCAATTATGACCTCTTGCAAGGTGCTCTTTTACAATCTCCGGCAATCTCAACGTAAACCTATCGTCGTCCTCTTCAATATGTATGATGGAGTGCCCTGTTGTGTGGGACCTTGAAAATTTCTCAACCTTTTCATGGCCTCCAGCTACAGCTTGTCGGGTGATGATCATGCTAGCACTTGCACTTTCATGGCTTCGTCCTCTCTCGTCCTCTTCCTCCTCCTGCTCCCTATCCCAATCCCCATCTTCTTCTCTTGTATCATCCCGTTGTGTCAATGCCGTCAAATTGGCCTCCGGTTGCTTTTCGGGTGACTTGTGGAAAGGATAAAGATTCCTGCGGCAGACGGGGCAGGTGGTGTGGTTGCCAAGCCAGAGGTCGATGCAATCTGAATGAAAAACATGGTTACATGCGGTCAAGAGTCGAAGCAAATCATCAGGTTGGAACTCTGCTAAGCAGACGGCGCATTCTAGTCCACACTTGTGGTCCTGTCGAAGTTCTTTCACGGCGGAGTATACAAATGTGGGGAACGAAGAGATAATGGAAGGGTCAAGGCCGATAGCAGTAGTGTCCGTCTGAAGGACAATGAGATTGCCGGATGGGGTACGGCGTAGAGAGGATGTTGAGTTGGATATGTATTCCATGAAGCACTTGCAGAGATATACAGTGAAGAAACCAACGAGGAAGAAGATTAGGAGGACAATGGCCAGAGTTAGTGTTAGTGAAGGCGAATTGTAAACTTCTGGTGGGCGTTGGCGGATGGAGGTGTTGGTTGACATTGCCTGAATCAGAAGCTCAGATGCTTGGCCGGATATAAACTATCCCGGCCTCTAGCTTTGCATGAACAATGAATGATACAGAAGAAGAGAAAGAGAAAGAGAATAAGTTGTCTCTCTCGCAGTCGCAGGCCAAAGCCAGAACTTGTTGTTGATGTCGTGGTTTAATTATTATCTCTTTTCCCTGTTTGGTTTTGGTTTTAGTTTAGTTTTGTGAAGGGAATTGAATACTCTCTCTCTCTCTCTCGTGCAATAAGGTGGGCGAGTGGCGAGGTCGCCAGGTTGAGGTTGGTTTTTCCTGTGCGGTGACGACCAAAGTCATAAGTCATTGAACGAGTCAGTAGAGAGAAAAAAATAGAAAGGATGATTGGTTCTTGGATTTCGATTCAGTGAGACGACCCCCACGTCACGGGGGAGAAGCTTTGTTTCACGGTCAGTCGCATCGCAATTTACCCATAAATTTACCCATAACCCACCCCCCACCCACCCTCTAAATTCTAATGAATGCCCCATTATTAGCATTAGCATGAACATGTGAGTTGATACGACACGACACATATCCAATCTTCGTACGATTAAAATCATCATCCAATCAGATTCCTATGGTGAATGCCAATCCGTGCGTGAATCTTTGATTTCCATGGTGATTGTCCCCTAGCCTAGCCCTACCTAGTAGGCACTTGGACCAACGGGATCGCCTATGGTCCATGTTCCATGGGCTAGCTATGAATGAAAACACTCATTGCATGATCGATGATCCTGACCATCCATTCCTTTTCATTTTTAGTACATCAGCATGGCTCATTCTTATTTTCCTTTTTTTTTTATTTCTTTTTGTTGCGTGAAATGAAATGCGAGTTAAGTTGGATCGACGGGGTGGGTAGATCATAGATGAAGGCCTTTGATCTTTGGATTGAGCGCATAGAGCATGATTTTATTTGTATTTGTCGATGATGATACCTTTTCTCTCTCTCTCTCTCTCTCTATATATATAGCGGAGGGGCCCCTGTTTTGCAAGGGAAGATTGGAATTATAACATTGCTATTTGTTATATTAAAAAAAATGATTTTTTAATAAAAAACTTACAATTTTAAATTCATATAAAAATTTAAAAGAGATTATCATGGTTCGTTTTTTAAATATTGCTTCAGTAAAGCATCTCATATAAAAAAATACGATCATATAGTAATAATTCTAAGCTCTACTTTATATATGTCATTTGTTTTACATCGAGAACTCCCAGTTGACCCAAACGGTAGGACCATTTGGCCCGAGAATTGTCCAAGCAATTGGTTTAATGAATCTCTAGAGAGGGTCTCTGTTGACCCAAAGGTGATGAGTTAACTTTCATTTAATAAGAGATTTTTTCACAAGTATTTAAGCTCAACATCTAGAGTTGTACAAAAACCAACATTACAGTACAAAAGAGAGACACTTCAACAGATTTCAATCCTTAGTGGAGGGTCTTGGGTGCGTTCTTGGGTCTCTAGCAGCATAATGGCCCCGATCGATTGGCCCTCCTTAGTTGCCTCCTCAAGGTTGAAAAGACAAACTCCTCCACCATGGGAGTGATCTCGGAGAATAACTGCATGACCTTCCTCTTGTAGCATGCGGAGCCGCCTTGCTAAGATTCGATAGCATAGTCATTTAATTCTAGTAGAAAAGCCTTTGAAGCCTTGTACTTGGCAACGACCTCTTTTTTTGCCCGAGCCGCTCTCACCTCAACCTCTTGTATAGCTTTCTTTGCCTTCTCCCTCACCTCCCTTAGGTCATGGACATGATTCCTCAACTTCTTAAGGTCATCCTCCTTGTCTTCCATGGCCTTTTTCACCTCGACAAGTTTCGCCTTCATCTACATGTTCTTGACCTCTCTCGCCTCGGCCAGTCAGTGAAGGCCTTGCATGTGGTCAACTAGACTGACAACTAAGCATATAGCTTGCAGAAAGTAAGATGTCAAAAAAAAAAAAAAGAAAAAGAAAACTCACGGTCATGGTCTAGTGCATGGCCAAATTCTCCAAAAACCTGGTTGTGTGGCTATCGACCTCCCTTTGGATCTTCAGAAACATAATGCCCCAAGCAAGCTATTTAGCCACACCCTTCGTTTCTAAGCTGTCATTAGGATGGACATTCCAAGTCGATGAGTAGACACCAACCTCTTCTCTCCCTTCAAACATGGCTTGCCCCTCAAGACTCCTCCGAGGAGTCGATTGCAAACGATTGCGCTATGAAGGCACCTCCTCAAAATTCACATCAACCACCTTATTCTTTGTAGCCCTTGGCCTCTTTGATTGCTGAGGAGGACCCTCTCTAGAGTGTTACTACCAACGTGCATCAACCATCACCTTTGGGTCAACCGTCTAGGCAATTGGTTTCACATCAACCATCCTAGTTGAATAATTGTTGAGTTCTACCACATGTTCGAATGACAACACGTATGATACTACTTAATGGACCTCACACACTCAATTTTTTGCCTATAATTTTTGTTGTCAAAACAAGTTGTTCGAGGTGGGCGTTAGAGGCCTCAGGTCAATGCCCAAGGCGAAGACTTCGACGCTCAAATTAGTATGAAGGGTATGAGGTGGACAAGGTCCGAGGTGTGAGCACTCAGACGAGGCCACAAGAATTCTCAACTACTATCTAGAGAGTCTCAGTTCCAATCCCATACCTTGAGGGGGGTACCTTCTATTTATACTTGAGGCAGCCAAGAGGTAGGTAAGCTCGAATGGTCTGGATGCGGTTCGTATGCAAAGAGCATGGTCATCTGAGGTCGCTAAGTGATGTCGCACCATTGGTTCCAGAATACGCACTGAGCTTTGTTCCGCCCGCGCCCTGATTTGGTCTGCTTTGGAGGCTATCGCCTAACACGTGTTGCCCTTTCATTAGGCACAACCAGATACGCCTACATTATTTTCCCCCCAGTCCCGAGGTCGTGGTGGAGGCCTAAGCTGAGGGCCTCGGCTTCGACCGAAGGGAGTGTGCCAGTTGTGCTGTGGGAGGCGCCATTGGGCCTTCTAGGTAAGGGCCTCAACCTTGTTTATTGAGGATGAGAATGACGTGGCCTGCGGTGGTGTCGGTTTGATCTTCATTCACTTCTCTAAGGGATGCTGTAGAGGCTCCTTCTGCTGGGAGGCGTTGGCCTCAGCTTCGAGGTCATTGCCATAGGTGGACAAGAGGAGACCTTGTCCCCTGTCCTGTTTCCGTGCTGGTGTGGAGGCAAGTCTGTGGAGGCCTCGGCTTTGGCCGTGGGTGCCGAGAGCGGGGCACTTGGGTGCCCGAGTTGATGACTTAATTGTTTACGGGGTGGAACTCGCCATTATTGGCCCACGAATCGTGGAGGAGGTGGGTCTCGATGCCAGATTTGGGTCGTGTGAGACACGGGTCTCCGAAATGATGAGTCAAGGCCTGCTCACGATGGGTTGTGGTGCCATGATCAAAGGGGAGAGATCCAGGTGAGTCAGGTCGTGTGTCCACTAGGTCAGCATAGTTGGGCAAACCAGCAAGTTGCGGCAAGAGGATTGGTCGGTTTGCTCGGTGTTGTTTCGTCTTCCCGAGGAGAGCGAAGCGTGTCCGTCAATGAACAACGCCGTTGGATCCACTGATTTGGGCCATCCATTTTCCTTTAAATAGGGGCCTTAGTCTTGTTTTTCCCTCGCCATTTGCTTTCGAGTGCCATTGCCATCAAGAGACTTTTGCTTCCTAGAGTCTTCAACTTACTTGCTATGCTTAGAACTTTCCAACCTTCGTCCTTGCCTAGGTAAATACTTCATCATGTCTTATTCCGATTCCAGCCTCGAATGCTATGAGCTTCCCAACCTCTTGGGAGTGGGCTCTTATCGGACCCCTTTGCCTGCCAATTCCAGCCGAGGCTCATCGGTGAGATCCCAGCTTCGAGGTGTGAAGTCAAGGTGCTGAGGGAGAGGACTGCCCCCGAAGGCGCCAAGTGTGGCTAACAAGGCGATGACTCTCCTCCTGAGAGCGCCGTTTCCGCGATGCCGTGGGAAGTTGAGGGGTCTCTCCAAGTGGTAGTGGGGGAAGAGATTCTTGAGCCCAGCCCAAGGACGATGGCTGAGTATGCTGCTCGAGGGGTGACGATAGGTCATCTGCCATGCTTGAAGTATGACAATATACTTGACTTCAACCAGGTGAAATCCCTAGCTAGGAGATATTACATTCCCCGGTCCTACAGACTTAGGGTTCCTGACACTAGTGATCAACCGTGGACGCCAGAGGAGGGGGAAATCTGTGTCTATTAGCATTTCCTAGAGTTCGGGATCAGGTTTCCCCTCCATCCTCTGGTCTCTGAGCTACTAAGGTGGTACGGGGTAACCATTATCCAGTTAGCCCCTAACGCCCTTAGGATTATTATTGCCATGCTAGTGGTGGCTCATTGTCAAGATGTGGACCTAACCCCAAAGTTATTTGGTGTTATGTTCGTGTCAAGGTCGCATGCTATTGAGGCCGACTTATATTACTTCCACTCACAGAAAGGCCAACCCATAAAGAACCCCTTCTTTGTCCACAACTGGAAGAACAATTTCTTCTTCATTTCCTATCCTGAGGGTTGGTCGTTTAGGTCAGGTTGGGGGGAGATGCACCTAATAGCCGAGAAGTCCAAGCCTTTACTTCAGGACGATGAAGTCGCCGCGGTATCCCACCTACTCATGTTGGGGACACGTTGGCTCTCACCGAGAATTCCAAGGCTCAGTTCCGCTCCCCTCAGTATGAGAAGTCCTGTTGTCGGCTTTCGCTTTACTTGGAGGTGTTGACTTCTATCCTTTTTGTAGAGATGCCATTGGACGTGAAGAGAATGATGTTGGAGAGTGTTTTATCCAAGAAGAAGGCCTCGATCGAGGGGACGTTAGAAGGGCAGACGTCGAGGAGGCTTGCCGAGGGACGCCCGTGCCAGTTGAGAGGGGGTCCACACCTATCGAGAGGACGTCTCAGCCTCAAGCCCTCGCTGATAAAGGGGTGACCGAGGGAAGAGACTGGCTGAAGGGGCTTGGTCGAAGGAGACCGACAAGAAGAGAATGGCTGAGGCGCCTCATCCCTTTGGGGAAGAGGTTAGCACACAAAGACTGCCCGACCGAGGGCAGTGAGTGAAGGAAGGAGCCCCCTGTTGCTCTGAGGGGGCCTTCAATAAGGGGGCCTACAACCGGGCCTTCGTTTGCCCCACCATCTTCATCGGAGCCAGCCGAAGAGGGGGAACTCCTCACACGAGTGTTCTGCCCTATGAGGAATTTCCAAGAGGGGCACTCTATTAATGCTGAGAGGATTAGTAGAGCTTTGATTAAGGGGATGATCCCTCAGGGGGATCGTCTCGGTATGATGAACGTGGACCACATCATTCTCTGAGATCAAGCCCTAGACTTCTTGGCTGAGGTGAGTTGTAGTTAACTTTTGCTCTTGTTTGCGTTCTTGCCTTTTTTGTTACTTTGCTGATGGAGATGCGCTTGCTACAGGTCTATCGGCATTATGTTGACCTGGGGGGGTCAAGTTGGGCTCCTCCTCAATCATCTGGATCGGGGTACGAAGAAAAATGAGCAGCTCACAATGCAGGTGGCTTCGGCTGAGAGTAGCCGAGATGAGACCCTCATGGCTTTGGGAGAGGAGAAGCAACTCTGGTAGACGCTAGAGGATGACTTGAAGGTGGAGAAGGCTTAGACCGCCAGGCTTCAGGAACAATTGAAGAAGTCTAAGCTCGAGCATGCCCGTCTTGATGGGGTCACGTTGGAGGCCTAGAAGTGGGCTGTAGAGGCTGAGGCACGATTGACAAAGGCTAAGGAGAACTTCCGAGATGTGGTCCTTGTTTGGAAGATGACAACAGAGTATCAAGAATGCCTCACCGACTACGCGGCTGAGGCTTACCTGGAAGGGATTAAAGACACAAAGAAAGAGTTGTTGAGGATGATACTGGACTTCCAGGTGGACGAGCTAAAGCTACTCCTAGACATCGACGCCCTTCCCCCCGAGGTTCCTTTTAAGTTCCCCGCCAGCACAGTTGCTACCGAGGCCAAAACTTATGCCTCCCATCCGAGGCCAAAACTTTTGTAAGAGCTGAAAGTATATAATGGAACACTTTTTTTGCATATCTTATGCCTTTATCTCTACCTCTTCTTTCTTCTTTTTTTTTTTTTTTGCTGAGGGGTCAATGCCCCCCTTCAAGAGGTCACAAGTAGCAAAAGTCATTATCTGAAGTGACCCATTACTTAGTTGCTCGCTTTAGGATGTTAAAGGGAATTGGCTGAGGTCGAGATGTGCTACCTAGGTCCTCGGGGCCTCTTCCCTCAGCGGGGAGGAGAGGGAGTTACCATCAGCTCTCCTAACTTGCTCCTTGTTCCTTTAGGCCATGTTTGGTTTGAAGGAAAAGATAAGGAAACCTTTTCCTTTCCTTTCTCTACCTTTTCCTTCAAAACCAAACATAGCATTAGGGATCAATTGGGCGAGGTCGAGGTGCTCAGGTTGTGCTACACCTAACCTTTGTCGCATTAAGTTCAGTGAAGCCAATGTGGCCTACTACAGCCAAAGACTAGGGCAAGGGGTGTGATACCTTGGCCGACTTGGCTTATCTTTTCCTACTTGGCAAGGTAATTAGACTATTTTTAGTGTGTTCGTTCATTATAGGCCGAGGAATATTGGCCAAGGTTTGCAGTCGAGGCCCCTATTACTCCTTGCCTTATCGCGAAGGCTAGGCAGATGTTTAGTTTTGTGTGTCCTGACCACAGTCTAGTCCAAGGGTAGGTCCTAGGGGGAGGCTATACGTGTCGGCCAATCGTGTGGCCGAGGGGTCCTGGCTACTTGCAAAAAATAAGAACTTGTACACAAACACAGGGCCAAGGGGGAGGAACTTTGCACTAGCATTCATTGTTCAGTCAATAGGGATTACATTCATCGGTAGTACATCCAAAGATTCTCCGATTTCCATGTCCAAGGGACTAGTCTTCCATTTAAGTGTTCGAGCCAAAATGTGTCGAGGCTGACAACTTGCTTGACTTTGTAGGGACCTTCCCAATTGGGGTCGAGCTTGCGTACGCCTAGCTTGGGCACCTTTACTTTTCTAAGGACGAGCTCTCCTTCTCGGTAGTGTCTCTCTTTCACCCTTGAATTGTAGTAGTAGGCTACTCTCTGTTGATAGGTTGCTACTCTCATCTGTGCCTGTTCTCGAACTTCTTCCAACATGTTTAAATTTGTTCTAAGTTCTTCACTATTCTCAGCTTCATTGTATGCCTCAATTCAAAGCATCGGTTGGCCGATCTCTACTGGGATGACAGCCCCGGTGCCATAAGTTAGGTTGAATGGGGTTTCTCCCATGGCCATCTGAGGTGTCATCCGGTATGCCCATAGGACGTTGTTTAGTTTGTTGGCCCATAGTCCTTTGGCTCTATAGAGTCTAGTCTTTAGCCCTTCTAAAAAAGTTCAATTTATGACCTTGTCTAGGCCGTTGGTCTGAGGATAGCCTACTGAGGTGTATTGCTACTTGATAACGAGGGAGGTGCATCATTGTCAGAACCTTGCGTCGTCGAACTGCTTCCCATTGTCAATGACTAGCATGTGGGGGAGACCGAAGCGGCATATAACATTTTTTCATAAGAAATTCAGTATCATCCTAGTTGTGATGGTGGCCAGGGGCTCGGCTTCGACCCACTTGGTGAAGTAGTCGATGGCGATGACGAGGTACCTTCTACTAAGGGCTGATAGGGTTGTGGTCAACCGATGGGAGATGTTGGAGTGTCTTTGGCACTTATCACATTTTCGCACCAGCTCAATTGCATCCTTCTGAATTGTTAGCCAGAAATACTCTCCCCTTAGTGCTTTTGGGCTAAGGCTCTACCTCCGAGGTGGTTGCCTCAGATGCCTTTGTGAATCTCTCAGAGCACGTACTCGCCCTCCTCTTGATGGAGGCATTAGAGGTAGGGAAAGGTGAATGATCTTCGGTATAGCTTCCCTTCAAGCAAAGTGTTTCGCCTGACCTTGTTTCTATTGTCTGGTAGCTGCTCGATCACGAGGAAGTTGACGACAAGATCCATCCATGATGACTCAGTCTGTACCAGAAGGACTTAGACTTCTTTAATGGAGTGCCAAGCTAACTTTTCCACGCGAACAGTGCGGCCGAGGGCTACGCCCAAGGTGCTCGCCAACATGGATAGGGCGTTGTCTCTCATGTTCTTGAACCGCAAAACTTGTCGCAGGGAGAAGTGTTGGAAGTGGCAGGCTAGTTCTTGCACCTTGGTGAGGTGCTTGGTCATGCTTTGCTCCCTGGCCTCATACTCACCGTTGACTTGGTTTACCACTAGTTGGGAATCATTGAAGACCTCAATGTGTTGTGAGCCAAGGTCCTTCGCGAGTTGTAATCTGACAAGGTAAGACTTCAACTCTTTAAAGGCATGCTGACATTCTTCCATTCATTGGAAGCTTTTCAGTTTCTTGATGGCTCAAAAGAAGGGTAGGCAGCGGTCGGCCAACTTCGACATGAAGTAGTTGAGGGCGGCCATTCGGTAGGTAAGTCTTTGAGTTTTCTTGACTAACCGAGGTGGTGCCATATCCAATATAGCTCAAATCTTCTCTAGGTTAGCCTCTATGCCTCGTTGGGTGATGAGGAAGCCTAAGAACTTGTCTGATGTGACGTCGAAGGC
Source organism: Nelumbo lutea (assembly GCF_056320005.1). Classification (NCBI taxonomy): domain Eukaryota; kingdom Viridiplantae; phylum Streptophyta; class Magnoliopsida; order Proteales; family Nelumbonaceae; genus Nelumbo; species Nelumbo lutea. Next base: position 212,757,052 of record NC_142684.1, read on the forward strand.
ACAATTGTTGGGGTTGAGCTTCATGTTGCATCTCTACAAGGTGCCAAAGGTCTCTACTAGGTCCAAGGTGTGCTTGTTGGCCTTGAGTCTTTTCACCACCATGTCATCTACGTAGGCTTCAACGTTCCTCCCCATCTAGTCCTTGAAAACTTTGTTGACAATGCTGGTAGGTAGTCCCAACGTTCTTGAGGCTGAAGGGCATGACCTTGTAAGAGTACGTGTCGTGCTCGGTGATAAACGAGGTTTTCTCCTCATCCTTGGGGTGCATCGTGATCTGATTATATCCAGAGAAGGCATCCATGAAGCTGAGTAGATCATACCCTACGGTGGCATCGGTAAGGTGGTCTATCCTCGGCGAAGGGAAATTGTCTTTGGGACAGGCTCGGTTGAGGTTTGTGAAGTCAATACAGATCCACCATTTCCCATTAGCTTTCTTTACCATAACCACGTTTCACAACTAGTTAAGGTAATGTACCTCTCGAATGAAGCCGACATCAAATAGCTTGTCAACTTCCTCTCTTATAGCCTTCCAATGCTCCGATGCAAAGTTCCTCTTTCTTTGCCAAATTAGCCTAGAACTCAGCTTGCAAGTAATGACTAAAGGGTCAATTCCGGGCATGTCAACAGCAGACCAAGCAAAGACGTCGACATTAGTTCTGAGGAAACTTACCAGTTCAGATAGGCTTTGTAGGGGAAGGTTGGACCTAGCATGGATTGTTTTCTCAGGCTCGACCTCGTCTATGGGGACCGAGACAAGGTCCTCAGCCAGTTGGCCTTGGCTAGTTGGTTCCTCCCTGAAGTCAAGGCCCTCGAGTAGTAGGGTTTCCTTGTTCTTGCCCTTTAGTGTTGCCACATAACACTAACAAGCGACTTGTTGATCCCCCTGAATGACTTTGACGTCGTGTTCAGTGGGGAATTTAAGGGCGAGGTGGTAGGAGGAGATGACTGCCTTGAGGGTTGGCCTCCTAATGATGGCATTGTAGGGGGAGCCAATCCTCATGACCAGGAACTCGTTCATCCACGTCACCTGTTGAGGCTCTATTCCTACCATGACGGTACGGTGGTTCTTGCTTTCGGCCTAACCACATTGTCGGAGAAGCTAACGAGTAGGACATTGGTGGGCTGAAGGCGCTCAGGTGTCAACTTCATCTTCTCAAATGCATCGTAGAAGAGGATGTCGACCGAGGAGTCGTTGTCTACTAGAATCCTCTTCACCATGAAGTTCGCTACGACGGTTGAGATTACGAGCGCATCGTCATGGGGGACTGTGACCCCCTTCAAGTCCTCGTCTGTGAACGTGAGGGGTTCTTCTTGGTTCGACTTCTTGGGGTTGGCCCTTGGATGCCCAGTTGGCTGACATAGGCTTTGTGGGCCGAGGCTCCGCCCATGGCTGTCCCCTCAACGATGATGTCTATGACGTTGGCGATGACCTCTTTCCCGACCTGCATGAGGATCTGCGTTAGGGTGGAGTTGAGAGGCGTATACTAGTTGTAAGCCAGGGCTAAGGCCGATGGCTTTTTGTGGTCCTTGTTGTTGTGGTTGTTGTTGTTGTTGCGGTTGTCTCCATTGCTTCTCTTCTTCTCCGAGCCTCTGGGTGGCAGTTGACCTCTCCTCCGGACGATCATCGACTAAGGCTTCCTCGGTAGCGATGTAGTTTTGTGCCTTCTTCAAAAATTTTGCCTTGTAATTCGGAAAAGTCTTGGCTACTGAGCACTTGAGGGCCAAGCCGGGCAGGAGGCCATTAATGGTGGCGTGCATGGAGACCATGGAGTCAAGGTCCCGGACCTTGAGTTTCTCTTTCTTGAAGTGGTCAATTTCGGACCGTAGACTCTCTCTGTGCTTCTATCGAATGGCCATAAAGGAAACGACACTCTTCTAACATCACTTGTTGCTGATGAAGTGGGCGAGGAAGAGGTTGGTGAATTCCTCCCATGAACCAATAGAGCAAGGGAGCCCAGAAAACCATCGGTGGGCTACCCCTTTGAAGGTCGCCAGGAAAGTCTGGCACGCCAGGGCATCAGAGTATCCATAAAGAAGCATGAGCGCTTTGAAACTCTCCAAGTGGTCGTCCGGGTCTGTGGTGCCATCGTACATCTCCAGCGTTGGTGCCTTGAAGTGTGGGGGGAGAGGCTCGGAAATGATGTCCGAGGTGAAGGCATCCATCCTCCCAAACGAATGGTTATGGCTGGCCGTGGCCTCTGCTCGGCTCTCTCTAACTTGGCAGAGCTCGTCCTTGATGGCTCTAAGCTATGCTTTGAGGTCAACGATTCATTGGTCAAGGGGGTCGGGGCCCCATCCTGGTCCTCTCGAACTCAACAAGAGTCGGCCCGAACCCCCGAATATTTTGATGCAGGCCTACGTCCATTTCTCCTAGCCTACCTATCATTCAGGAGGTTTGAGACACAAGAGGGAGAGGCGCGACATCGGCCCTCGACCCTCGAAAGGGGGCTATGATGGCCAAACCACCCATCTTCGTCCCATGATTTTTCTCTTCGACGGTGGTGATGTTGTTCTCGGCGGTTGGCTGGCACGACGACTGCTATCAAACTCTGAGGGGTCAGCCCAGTGAAAGTCAATTGGACCGAGGGCTAATTAGTCTACAGACACATGCTTACCCTAGTGGCCAAAGCTCTTGGCAGGGCGGCCACCCTGGGGGCGGCATCCTACTTGGGGGTACCCGTCGTCATTCTGCTAGGCGAGGTGGTCCATTCTCTCAAGGACCGCTTGGAGTTACTCTGTTATGACCAGGTTTTGGGCGTTCCTCGTGTTCCTTACCATGTTGACTAAAACTTAGGCTTATGAGTCGATTCTTTTAACTTTTAAGGAAGTTTGATTAAGGGAAGTCTTAGCAACGTTTCCACAGACGACGCCAATTCTTGATGCTCGGAATGGACCGAAGGCAACACTGTCAATTTGCTCCTAAACTGAGGTGTGATCGAGGTGTCCGAGGTCCAAGGTGGTTGAGGACTACTAGGTCAATCCTGCAAAGGAGTGAATGAAGTAGGGTGTTAGAAGCCTCGGGTCGGTTCCTAAGGCGAAGACTCCAACACTCAAGTTAGTATGAAGGGTATGAGGTGGACGAGGTCCAAGGTGTGAGCACTCAGATGAGGCCACAAGAACTCTCAAGTGCTAACTAGAGAGTCTCAATTCCAATCCCTTACCTTGAGGGGGTACACCTTCTATTTATACTTGAGGCTGCTAGGAAATAGGTGAGCTCGGATGGTCTGGATGCCATCCATATGCAAGGAGTGCGGTCATCCGAGGTCGCCAAGTAAAATCACGCCATTGGTTTTGGAATACACACCAAGCTCTATTCCACCCACGCCCTGATTAGGTCCGCTTTGGAGGTTGTTGCCTAACATGTGCTGCCCTGCAATTGGGCGTGGCCACATGTGCCTACATCAATATATATTAAAGGGAAATCTACTACCATTTGGCTGCACTTAGAAACAACACAAATAAGTGTGAATGCAAATATATAATGTAAAATGATTCATATAAATTGTAAAATTGGGTTAGTTTTGCACTAACAAATTTACCTTCTTACCAAACAGACTTTTAGCTGTTATAGATGCAAACATGAATTCCAGTAAAGCATATGTTTTTTTTTTTTTTTTTATCGAAAACCCACTTGAATACAAATTTACTTATTTTGTTTGATGTACTTTTACATCTTATCATCAATGCATAAATGTAATGTTGCCAAACACAGACAAAAGTGAACCAGAGTGCAAATTTACTATGAATCGAGATTTATAGTCCATTTGCATCGCTTCCAAACACAACCTCCCCGAAGGACAGGAGAGATAACATAACATGACTATGACCTATACATGTCCCTTTCCTTTTGGGCCTAAAAATTCTGACCCTGGCTGAACCATCCTTCTTCCTTCCTTTTCTTTCTACCGAAAGATTGAAATTTGGAATTACATTTGAAAGGCTTGTACTTTTGTCCATGCCAAATTAGTTCACAAGTACTACCAAGTGTAATCTATTTTCATGTATGGACCAAAATGTGCCAACCTTGAATCTATGTACTCGTTTCAGTGCAACTTTTGAACTAGATACAAATTTCATACCCAATTCAAATCCTCGTTGATCTGGACAGTTAGACGGTTCAGCCCAAGGACCATCAAGGCAACCGGTTCCATTTTACCCCAAACCTAGTCTCTAGCCAAAAACCATTAAATTGGTCAATAACCTACTGACCCATTTTACCCCAAACTCATTCAACAGTTTTTGGTTGTTTTTATTTTAATTATTTTTTACTTTTTCGTTGAAACAAGCCATCAATTTGAACTGGGCAGTCAAACCATCAACCCGAAAACCGATGGCCAGAACGGTTCCAGTTCTAGGTTGGTTTTTAAAACCTTGAATTGTTTGTAGCTATAATTTGCACTCCTATCTGATACAAAATTTGTACCTTTTTTCCCTCATATATACTCATTTGCAGTGCAAATTTTGCATCCAAAAACTCGTGCAAAATGTGCACAACCTTCCTCCTCTCCCAATGATCTCTCACATATAGTAGGAAGTGGGAATTACATCTTACTTCTTACCTAACTTCCAAACAAACTCTCCTACCTCCATTTTCTTATGTATAAAAGGGGAACTGTTTCATTTTATTTCTCAGAAACAAATGAGATAAAGTAAAATCTGAAGCAAAAGTGTAAATCAAAATTTACATTCAACCTGTTTGTAACCCCATACATTTACACCAGTGCAAATGAAATTGGCATTGCAAACATTTATCGTGTAGGTCAGTATGTCACTCCACCAATGCATCCCTGGAAACTACTTAGAAAGCCAGTGACCTCGTAGTTGAGTTGGTTACATCAAATGACATCCCTCCCAGAATGCAAGCGCGGAATTCGCACTTTGCAGGCTCTCTCCGTAGTGTGGCCAGAGCACTGGGGCTCATGGGCATTTAGACCATTTGGTTATGATTTCTTTTTTCTATTATTGTAGCTTGTCATCATCACATTAAAATTAACTTAATTGTCATCCCTCGAGTCCCCGGCATTCCTTCAGATGATAAAATTAAGAGCATGTGCAAATACCTGAACTGAATCGTAACTAGATACTAATGACTAACAAAGAACAGTTCAGTGGAATGTGTACTCTTCATCATCAATTCCCCAAACAAGAACATGTCTCCCTTCTCATCTCCAACAAACAGGCCACTTCCCCTGTAGTCAGCAGAAGGGAAAGAAAAAAAGCAAAGTTAGGGGCCAGTTTACAACTGAGAATGCTTCAGTAATAAGTTTGTGCATATATAAAGACATGTTTTATAGAACAGGAGAGGGGAGGGCGGGGGGAAGAAACATACCTTAGGATGTCTCTGTTTCAGAAAATGGTTTTCACTCAGGCAAGTGAAACTTCTTATTAGTCAAAAGAAGATTATAATTTCCTCTCAAACCATACGTGGAGATTACAAAAGTAGGATATTAAAATATAAACTTTTAGTACAGGGGTAAAGATGTTATATCTGGATGACAAAGGCTATCACCAATTCACATTCAACTCCAGAAACCCAAATCTGAAAGTGAAACTTCCAACTGAAATATAGTAGCTTGGATTTCAGCAACTGTGGCCTCTACCAGAGGAATGTATCTTAATATTAAGCAAAAAAACCCTCCTTAAGATCACTTGAAGCAGCAGCAGTCATGGTGTCCCAATGGATCAGATCTACAATTCTCCATTCCAAAACTCAAAATAGGGCACTCAGCTCTCAGCATTTAACCTAGACAATTGTTTTTTGTGTGAAGTTTCAGTCATTCAGTGATTCAGAACAATACACATCAAATTATGCACCTGGTTCTCATTCATTGTCATCAATCCAATCACCATATATCCTGCTGATCTTGTCTGGGCCTTTCCACTTCTGAAGAGGCCTCTGCCCTGGCCTCTGATTTAAAACTGAAGTCCTTTGAGGTGGAATCCCCATGTACACATCTGAATGTGGAATTGAGGTCATAGATGCAACCACAGTATCTGTTTGAGTCTTTGATGTCACCGCAACCTGCTTTGAGTCTGGAGGAGCTGAAGAAGAATCTCTACCTTCCACCTCCACAAGCCCTCCACCATATCTGTGTAATTCTGTTGCACGAGTAATTAGATGACAGAGCTATTCATAGGAATATTTAGTACATAAAGTCCATCTAAGACAAGATATCCTGGATCTATGTTTAGTACATTATGTAAGGATAAGCAAAGCATGTTAAAGGTTCTTCCTACGAACTTAGGAACCAGATAGCTCCGTCAAAATGATAAGTTTAAGGACAAACCCAGATGACATTTTTGTGCAAACACAAGGCATCATAGACCTTACCCACAACCTAATCAACCTTGACAGCTCATATGGTAAGGTATGCTCCAATGGGCCATAACTAGAAAAACCAAGCCATAGCCAATCCTAACCTCCAATTCATGTGCCAGTGCCACCCTGTTCTTCCATCATTCTAAGTTGTGGCTTAAAATTATGACCAGTACAATTTTGGGATACATCAATATTAACATCTTTTAAACATAAAAAGTAAAAAAAGAACTATACATTTGCCAAAGGTTGAATAGTAGAAACCAATAAAAAAAGTGTCGAGTAATACAAGATTTTGCATTATAATTAAGTCCAGATTCCAAGAGGTGAATTCCAGGTTAAAGCATGAAATATTCTACGGCATTACATGTTTTCATAAACCGAATTTGGGTGGACTAGAAAATGAATTCACAATGTAGGTTGGCTTTGAAGTGGAGTATGGCCCATTTGCTAGGGGAAAATATCATTTCTAAATAATCTGTGGAGTTGACTCACATAAGTAATACCTCCAAGCCAACAATTTATAGGTCAGGATCACCTTGGTCCTTGGGTGCTAACAAATGTAGGTAAAAAAACGTCATAAATCAAGTCATGCAGTTAGGCCCTAATCTCATTCTCCTGAGTTTGTGGCAGCTAGGGATATGGTTAACCTATGAAATGGAGCCAAGAGAGGTGAATATTTTCATTGAACCAAACTGGACTGACATAAACAAATGGCGAAGTAGTGATTCCTTGGACTGCATGAAGTTTTTTTTTTTTTTTTAATCAGGAAGAAGCTACTACTTATACTGTTAAGTAAAACATTTTAAGAATCTAATATAATATGATTTCTAACTAAAGTTTATAATCCAGCTTTCCAAAATATATCCTTACTAGCAGGGAAAGAAAAAAATTGCTAAATCATTCATACCTCCTAGACCATGAGCAAAATGGCATTTGCTTCCAAAAGGGCAGTAGCCTGTCATCTCCCACTTGTTGCAAATCCTTGTCTTCCAGTTTGAAGGCTTCTGGTTCGGTCCATTCCCACTATTACCATACCCACTCCCAATCGTGGGGCCCAAACTTATTGCTACACTTTCCCGGGCTTTTGACTGTTCATCATGAAGGAAAGTGCAATTATCTCCATATGGGCATCCCTCATCAGTGTAGAACTTCTTGCAGTGCCGCCCTTTATAAGACCTTTGTGTTTCCCCACCCAAACCAGAGGAGCTAAGAGATGGAATCTGGTGTTCCTCCCTTGGTTCTGAAGAGACACCTCTGTCCTCGTCTTGGGCAGCCACAATCTCTTGCCAATTGGGAGGAGGCTTGCGAAGTTCTTCAATTCCATGAGCAAAGTTGCAATTAGTAATGTAAGGACAGGTCCCAGCACGAAATTTGCAACATAATTTGGTTTTAAAGAACATCTTCCCAATGGCTTTGGATCTATTAGAAGAGGGTAAATCACGATCTCTACTGAATCCACTTCCCTGGGAATCTCCTACTTGTGAGTTCCTAGATTTCTTGTTGGGAGGTTCACTCCCAGATCGAGTTTGGGACTGTCTCCCATCATAATTCGAGTTAGACGGAGTGTCAGCAGAGGCATCTCCATTCCAAACCCCGTAATCATCCTCCGTTGCCCAAATCGCCTGGTCGTTTAAACCTGGAATCCAATTGTCGACACCACCGCTGCCAGGGATTTCTGGTATTATCTGACCAACATTTCCACCGGAGAACCCAGCTTCTCCACCATAATCCATGAGCAGAAGAAACCCACCAAGCCAATTTTTTAACAAAATGAGAAAAAAAAAAAGAAATAACCAAGAATAAAGAATCCGATAGTCAAAATCTTTATACTCTGCTTACGAACATGGATTCCCACAAACTGACATCACCTAAAAGATTGATCCAGATAAGAAATCAAAAGAACCATTAATGGAAATGAGCACAAACAAACCCTAGGAATCATGAATTATACTAAATTCCTAAATGGGACTCCACAAACCCACCCAGAACTCAAAACAAAACTCGAGCTCCATTAATAATATCAATTCTCAACTCACTTAGGCAACAACGACAAGAAATACAAGCAGAAACAAGATAGAGCCAACACCCCAACCGATTACGCAAAAGACATAATACAACACTTGACTCTGATCTACCACGACATAAATTCGGTCCAAAATGATTAAAAAAGACAAACTATTCTAAAATTAAAGAAACCCACCTACAATAACTGAAATCCCGGGATCAAATCGGAAAATAAAAACATCTTAATCCGGAGATTTAACAGAAGAAAGAAAAAGAAAAAAAAAAAAAAGAGCTTACGCGAACACTTACAAAAAGAAATCAAGAGAACTCGAAGATCTGAGCTGAAACGGCAAATTCACTTTTAAGATGAAGCAATGGAGAAGACTACAGCGCCTTTTTCATGGAGGTAAAGAATTGTAATCTAATCGATGAGAAAGGTAAAGTGTGTATGGTCTCTTACTCTCTCCCCCAAAAAGAAAGAGATAAAATCATAAAAAAGAATTTTTGCAGCGTCACAGTCTGTTTAACGGAGGAGAGAGACAGAGAGGTCCATTTTTGGCCAGTTCTCCAACGTGGAGAGAGAGAGGGTGATTCGAACTCCAAAGCTCCAAGACTCTAAAAGAAAGTCTACATAGAGCGATTATTTTTTCTTTTAACAAATAGATAAATTTTTATAAAAAAAATAAATGAATAAAATGGGAGAATGACCAATCCACAATTTTATATCCCATAATACAGAAAGAATGCATCCTGACCGTGAATTGATGTCAAATTCATGGTCAGGATGTGATTTATAGGAGAGAGGGTTAGTAATAGAGGGGGCAGAAATTCAGAATTCTGCATCCGTAAAATTTAATCCATTCAGTGAATCTTTTATTTTATTAAAGCCTAATCAATCTGGTGAACGAGCGAGTTAGTATGTATTATTACTTTAATTTTCTACAAATACATGAGCTCATTTTATATCGAATTTTCCTATTAAAAGGATTAATTAGATCAGGTTTGCCTTAAACATAAAATGATCACATAACGTTTTTCCATAATTGCTTTTTCTATCCATAAAAGTCGTTTTTGACGATTATCTCCATTTTAACTCGAAGGATTTTTCGTTTTTAAGTTCACATTACATGGCGCCATAGATTACTGGTTAGTGGTTACCGTCTCTATCTTTCTTACTCGAAACCCAATCGGACCTCTTTTCTCTCTATCGACATTGGCTCGCTAAATTGAAAAGAAAAGAAAAGAAACGAAAACTTAAAACGGATCAATTCAGGAAAATCAAGTTTATATTATTATTTCAAATTGGAAAGCCCATTTTGATGATGGAAGCAAGTGTATTCTTATTGTTTGAAAATTGTCTACCTCTATTCTTATTGTTTCTGATAATTGATTAATACTTCTCTTTACGTTAATGTTCCATCATAAATCATTCAAATGTGTCATCACATGACTGTTATAACTTTTAAAAATATCAAACTTATCCTTTTATGTTCGAAAATACCCTTTTCATTTCGGTTGAGCCAATCACCGGTATCAACTCGAGAGGGAGAAGGAGAGGGAATTGGACCGAAGTTGGTTATCTCTAGCACCGACATTGTCGTCTACATCGACCCCCTCCAGCATCGGCACATTTGTGGCAAGATCGGCAGTAGGTTGGAGATCTCAAAACTTTTGAAGAGGTGCCCAGATCTATTGAGTATCTCATAGATCTGCAAAGAACCCATTTAGTCCATTGTCCGCCGCTTCGATGTATGTACTCAGCGTCGCTGGTCAGAGCAAGGGTCTATAAACCCCTATAGAGAGAAAGGGTCGAAGCAAGGGTCTGTAAACCTCTTTATAGAGAAAGGGTTGGAACAAGGGTGGAGGCATCAATTAGAGCAAGGGTCTATAAACTCCTCCAGATAGTTTTTTGATTAACAAGAAGAATCATTGGGGTCGGGTTTAGCTCCACCAAGGAGAAACCATCCAAGGATGAGAAGTAGGAAATCAGCATGAAGGCACCGGTTTTGCGAGTTCCTATAGTGATGGTTCCCAAGAGGAGTAACTCAGTAGTGATAGGGGACCGGGAGGTGGCAGCAAAGAAAGTGCTTTCCATCAAGAGGGCAAACCAAGACGATGACGATGAGTCGACTAGGGAAGTTTTGCTCTGTTGCCTTGAGAGGATGATGACGATGAGTCTTTTAGTTTTCTTTTAGTTCTCTAAGTCTCTCTTTAGCCATGGATTTGAAGTTTTTTATCAAGAAGGGATGGCATACAGGGAGCCTTTGGAACATAGAGAATGTCTAGAAGGTGGAGCAAAAGCATGAAGCTAAGTAGTAGAAGTTGGAAGAGCTCCACAAGAAGATCCAAGAAGAGAGAGAGTGCTCTAAATATCCGTCTTTGTTTTTCCATAGCAAAAGTGCTTTGATGTGTACTCTTCTCTTGTTTACAGATTGAACATGCCGGCCTTGGACACCAGTGAAATCTCCTTGTTGCCCTCGACCTCACATTTGGCATCAACAATTGGCATCGTTTGTGGGAACGTTTTCAAGATTTCCCTTTAAAAACAACTTAATCAATCAAGTTTCTGACATGGTCGATAAGCAAGGCCACACTTATAATGCTCAGAACCTAGTCACGATGGACCAATTCAAGCTGGTCCTTGACAGGCTGGACAACCTAGTTCAGAGGTTGGATGATGTAGGGCGTCCGACAGGAGGCAATCCATAAGGTGGCCACCCTATCAAGAGCCAGGGGCAATACAATGGACGATCTACCCATGCATCACTTGGCCAATGCCTGATTGTCCAAGGGAAGACCGACCCCTCAACGTCCAACAGCAGCAGCCAACGGGCCAGAAAGACCCTGTCGAAGACCTCTTGGATCTCTAGCCAAAGAGCCAAACCAGTGGAGTCCCATGACAACCACAAGGACCACAATCTCTACCACCACCACACAAAGGGTAATCGGGATGATGGCGGGTGCTCTGGCCACTATAGTCCTCCTTTGAGGGCTGGAGGCCAATGCTATGCCTCTCCTCAATGATCGCCAAGCTCCTCAAAGATTGCCAAGCTCACAAGGCTCAGGATGTGCCAACATCTGAGCATTCCAGGAACAAGATCGACGTCTTAATGATCTTTAGGCACAAATAGGCACCATCCGAAATCAGATTCGACAAGTGAAGGAGGGCCGAGGTGATGCCTCCACTAGTCACAATCCCTCATCTACCTGAATGGAGTTCTTTGTTGACTCTATCACCTTGGAGCCGCTCCCACCTCACTTCAAGGCTCCCACTCTAAGAGCTATGATGGAAGCACAAATCCAGATGACCACTTAGAAAGCTTCAGAGCACTCATTCTCCTCTACGAGTACTGCGACACCCTGATGTGCTGAGCCTTCCAAGCCACCTTCAAGGGAGTAGCACACAAAGAGTTCTCCATACTCCCCCTCAGGCCATCAACTCCTAGGACCAGTTTGTAGATCTCTTCCTCTCCCACTTCGTCAGTAGTCAATGGTGTCAGAAGACCGTCATTTCCCTAATGTCCATCAAGTAGAAGTGCAGGGAAAGCCTTCGGGTGTACACGGACCGATTCAAACAGAAAGTGCTCAAAGTAAGGGATATTGCTTTTGTGTCTTCGCAGATGGCTTCTTATGCTGTCGGCCTCTGTGACAAGATGGAGGTGATGATACAATAGCTCTGGATGTTGCAGGAGGAGATAGAATAGCTGAAGCGCCAATTGGCTGAGAAGCGGGCCAGCCGAGAGGCTGCTATTGAGACGGCTTATAGGAACACAATTGTCGTAAGAAGCTCAAGGCCGATGTGGCAGCCAAAAGGGAGCAGCTAAGGGCTGCCAAGGGCTCACTAGATGAGGCAAAGTAGAGGCTTCAGGAGGCATCCACCTGAGCCGTGGAGGAATACAAGGCCTCCAAGGCCTACAAGGAGGAGCTGGCCAAGTTCGACACCTCTTCTTATTTGGAGGTGATTGAAGACACTCGGGCTCAAGTTCTAGTGTTCTTTCTTGATTTTGACATCAGCCAATTGGGCCCTCGTCTTTCAAGCCAAAAGGTAGCGAGGTGGCAGGACCATCTAGGGGATAAGACGGTGTTGAGCAGCCTACGCATCAAGAGTCAGCCGGTGAGCACGTTGATATTAAGGCTGAGTGAAGATACTCGCGTAGGGCCAAGGCTCCTTTTGGACAGATTTTTGCTTTCTTCTTCTTTTATTTTGGTAAACTTTTTTGTAAAGGGCTTGGTCTCCCCCATCAGAGGCCTCTTTTTGTAAAGAGAATTGAATGAGCTTATACTAAATGAAATACAAACTTTTTTATCATACTGAGTTTTTTCTTTATCAAAATTGTGTCATTCCCTTCTTTTTCTCGCCTTTTCCTTTTCTCTCATGCAAGGGGCCGATGCCTCCCACGAAGGGGCATGTTTTGCAAAGAAACTCATAACTCATAACTCCTGATTTAGCTATTCATGAAGGTATATATCCTTAAGGCTATTAAGCTAAGGCTAACCCTTGTCATCGAGGTCTCGGGACCCTCTTCCTTAGGCAAAAGGAAGGGAGGTGATTGCCTTTGCTTGCTTGGCATATTCTTCCTTAGGGACTTAGAGATTGGACTCCCACGTGGCCGAGGCCTAGCAAATGGTGCGTGACCAAGGTCATGAAGTGCCTTTTCCTTGATATAGTAGTGTCATTTATTTATTGTGTTGTTCATCATGTTTTGTGTTAATTAATGGGCAGACGTCAACTCTTTGGCCTACACAAAGACTTGCTTCTTTTGAGGGTCTCTGAGGCCAAGGCCGGTGTTGTAGGTCACTTATTAACAAGGGCCAAGGTCCTGAAAGTTATTGCCTCAACTAAAAAGGCGACTAGGCGTATGAATTTAAAAGAGTCGTGCACCTTGGGCCGATGTCTACTCTGAGCATATAACCTTAATGAAGGTTGTGTGCTATGGCTGGTCGTTCGACCAAGGGGTCCTAGTGATTGGATAAAACGAGAACGTCTACACTAAGGTGCATCAAGCTGAGGTGAGAAAAACTTGCACCCTTTATTCACACACTATAAGAAATAGAGTTCTAGTGGCAGTTTTTGACCTGACTATTTGGCGACTGCAGCTAGAAAGATGGATTTTTAGCGACAGTCGATTAAAACTATCGCTAAAGTCCAAACGACTACCGCTAAAATATTCCTCCCGCTCTCTCTCGCCCACTAAAAATATTCACACCTCTCCCGCCCTCTCTCAATCATCCCTCTCTCGCTCTATCTATCACTCAGTCGCCTCTCTCCTTTTCTCTCTCTCTCTCTCTCTCTCAGTCGTTCGTTCCTCTCTCACTCTCCCTCACTCTCAGTATGGTAGTAGGTTTAATGATACTTCTGGGATGTTAGATTTCTCCATTTACTTCAAGCCCATCAAATTTTGATTGAGACGTAAAAACATTTACACCATATACTCCAAGTAAGTCGAAATGAAAAAACACCCACTATTTAGTTTATCCTTTTTTCGAAACTAAACAAGGTTGTTTTCTTCGTCCTATATTGACCTCACTAATCCTCTATTTTCTCCTTTTGTTTGTTTGACTATCTTATAATAAATGAAAGAAGTTTCTATTTGGTTACGATGCCATTCAAAAGCTTTGTTCGGGAGGTCAAGGAGATGAGGGACAGGATTTCATGCAAATTGAGGGGAGGGGGAGAAGGAAAAGATGTGGGCAGCCATAGGAGATCACATATTAGCCCTGTTGTGTCACGGTTCCAAATGGATCCAAATGAACAGGGCTCGTGGGCTAACCTACCTTCGGAGTTATTTATGGATGTGATCCAGAGAATGGAGGATAGTGAGACATCGTGGCCTACGAGGAGAAGTGTCATTGTTTATGCATCTATTTGTATGTCATGGAGAGAGATTGTAAAAGATATTGCCAAGACTTCTGAGCAATGCGGAAAGATTACCTTTCCTATCTCATTAAAGCAGGTTTTTATGCCTCTCTCTCTCTCTCTCTTTCTCTCTCTTTAGATAATATTCTTTTGCTCTCTATTTTCTCTACTAATTTTCTTTTTTTTTTGGTTTTCATTGCTTCAACTTTGAATAGCCCGGGCCCCGTGACTTGCTCGTTCAGTGCTTTATAAGGAGGGACAGATCAACTTCTACTTATCGGCTCTATCTTGGTCTTTTCCCTAGTATATGCTTTATTTTGTAAATTTTTTCATCTCCTAAGACATTACTTTTATTGTCGTATTATATTTCTTTTGTTGGTCATTGTTTGAAACTTTGAATTGCTTATCCAACAAAAATTTCAATTTAATTAATTCAATAATGCTTGAGTGCTTATTTCTACAGCTTTAGTGCAGCCACGCCTACCTTGCTCATGTGTAAATTGGGTGTCAGGTTCCATTTTCCCCTTGTTTGTTAGACTAGAAAAAGAACATATCAAGACAATCTTTGTTTTATTTTCAGAGCCCTAATTTATATTTTTGTGGGTGAAAAAAATATGAATTCAGCATAATTTGATTCTCTTGGAGGTGAAAATTTGGGTATAAAAGAGAAAACCAATGTTCATTCATATAACATTTTTCTCTTTCTAAGAAATTAGAGAGTTCTTATCCTGAATACATGATCTTTTGTTGCTTATATGTTTTTGATGAATGGTAGCAATGATTGCCACAGTGCAACACACACTGAATAGAGCTCCCAAAGACATGCTGAGACCCATTAAAAAAAAAGTTTTCTTTTGCCCTCTGATTAGGGATGTGCCTTCATCAGGCCCTTGAAATAATTATTATTAACATCAAACCTGATTATTTTTTAAATATAAATTAGAATCTAGATCATTTAGAGATCAAAAGAACCTGATCATAAATAGCTTGTTTTGATCACCATTAAACACTACAAGAAAAACAGTCAATAACCGTTGGCTTAGGCCTTTCGACCATGGTGGTCAAGCGTACGCCCCCTTATCAGTTACCGCCCTAGATTAGGACTGCCGGCTTTGATGCAAAAGACTGTCGCCTTAGATGGCCGGCCAAAGACGGGTTAAATTGCTCTGAAGCGGCGGTCACACTGAGCCACCAACTTAGCATTAATCAGGCGGCGGTCTAGACCGCCGACTTAGATACCAAAATACCACCGCCTTAGATTTTTGTCAAACTCTCTCGTGTCCTTAGGTGGTGGTCTGAACCGCCAGCTTAGGTGTTAAAAGATTGTTGCCTTAGGTGTTGTTTGTGGCTAAATCGGTGATTGCATGACCATCGGCTTAGATTTATTTTTTTCATTTATATTTATACCAGGTTAATTCTATAATCTTTTTGGTCGCATTGATAGCTAAGCATATATACCTATTTTTCTTTTTAAATTCATATACCCGCTTAATTGCTGCATTTTTGTGGTACCTGAATTGGTCATTGATTTAGCATTTTCATACCTGTTTTATACAGTAAAACCATTTGATAAAAATTAATTTAAAATGAAAACTATTAATTCAAAGATTATATATTAAAATATATAATCTCTAAAAATCTCTAAAAAAATTTAACAATTCACACTTGTTTCTTGCAAAATTTTGCAAATCTAGCACTCTAGGAATGAAGTTTGGAGTTTTAGAGTCATTTGGGGGTGAAAGAAGGCTTATTTCGGGGAAAAGAACACTATTTTCCCCCTTTAATTTTATTTTTTAGTTTTGGGCCGTATATTTTTCGTCGATATGCTACCAATACACCCCCGATATGGATCCAATACACATGAAAAAAGACAAAATGTTCAATTTTCATGTATATCTTGTATCAGTTTTTCACTGTTCAAAAACTCTTCATTAAGAATGGAGATAACCTTATTGTGTATCTTCTTTTGTGACTTACCCAAACTCAAGGAGTTTCTTTTGGTAAATCTCTAAAGCCGATGGATGATTGTGAATGACCTGCTAATGCCCAAATACATCAACAACACTAGAACTTCTTTAATAAACTATCAGTGGCATATGTATACAACAAAATAATGTCTTGTTTCTTCAAGCAATAATATATATATATATATATATATATATATATATATGTGTGTGTGTGTGTGTGTGTGTGTGTGTGTGTGTGTGTGTTACACGAGAATGGAAGGATTCATTTGGTACATTTTAGGTTGTGTGGAAGATAGCTCATTAATCTCATTGTGGCCAAATCTCCGGTAACGCGCTATATCAACGACTACATTTGAGAGGAATATCTGGCGCCACTTAGCTGCAAGCTCACAGGCATGAACCACTACCTCCATGTCATCACCATTTACATGGAATATAGGGGCAGCTCATATAATTGCAATTAAATGGTTTGTCTCTCCAAAACCCTTCGACTTCCTATCCATAATCCCTTATATCCATCGAGCTCCTCCTTCCAAAATACAATTATTAAACCATGAAAGGTTTATATAGCATATTACCTTCTCCTCTCTTGCTCAAACAAATAAGGGTCAATGATGGCTTGGATACCTCCAAATCGAAACAAATCTTCCCCCTTCTCAACTGAACAATGACCAAAGGTCGATGGTGGTTTGGAGTCGCACACCACTTGTAACCCTAGATTTCCTTGTCATTCCTTATTCAAAAAATGATTCTCCCTCTCTGCAAGCTTCTTCATCAAAAACCTAATCTTATTTATGAAAAGTTATCTGCAAGGTTCTCTGCTTCGTATTATCGAATAAGAAGCAGACTGCCTTCGCACGGGAGAAAAATTTTTAGGCATGCTCCTCATGTGATTGTATTTTAGAACCGCCACGTCTGCTATTTTAGACCGTCGTGCCAATTTTCGAACCTAATGTAGGCGGCAGTCCATAGAAGACCACCTCTTCAAATATCACTATAGTGGCAGTCATTAAGACCATCGGGTTTAAACCGCCGACTTAGACCGTTTTATTTTTAGTGTTACTATCTTCTCTTGTGGACCAATTTGCTCATTTTCTAGGTTTGATTGCATCAAATTGTCTATGGCTCAATTTTGAGAGGAGTAAATATAAATATGTAGTGTAAAACCTTGTCTTCTATCTTATTTTAGTGACCTTGAGAATGATCCAGTTTATAAGGTTATGCTAGTCATGAGGTTTACTTATTGTTCCTGCACCCAACAAAAGTGATCTTAGTGCTTCTAATTCCACGCAACAAAGTGGTAATATAGTTTTGGCTTGGATGTAGAAAAGTTTTGTTGCATTAATTTGACGAAAGGATTGTTAGGGTAACAAATTTGATAACACGATGCCATTAGGATTGCAGTTTTATTAAGATTATGGTTGTAGGTGGACTTGTTTAATTTCCAAACAAATAAAGGATTGTTAAGAACAAGGGTAGGTTGCAAAAAACAAGGATTATCAATTTATAGTTGAGAGATCTTATGGTGAAAGTGTAGTTTATATCCTATTGTGACGGATCAGCCACCAACAGCACCATTAGCACGCCATCCAAGTGTCTTGGGTTGGGTCCTTGTACTCTTTTTGTAAAGGGGGGTATGCCAATGGCAATTATATAAATAGTAGTATGAATAATCAGTATTTTGATGTATCAATCTGTCACTCCCCCAAAAGCTTAACGTACTCTTTGAGGGGAGGTAGGCAGTCGAGTGAGCTCATAAGCGTGTAAAGGTTAAGCACGAGATTCCCTTGACACTGTACTGTGTGCTTGTGCTTACCACTGATTAATGCAATACAAGTTGCCTTTTGTCTAATTTGTGTGCATTCATGTTTCCTTTTGTGTGGTGTTGCTTGCATTTGTAGGCTTTCTCGATCCCATCAAACGCCGCACAGGGCCTCGTCGATTAGCCCCGTGACAGTTGGTATTAGAACCAGGTTGACACTAGCGGCTGTCAAGCCCAACAAGTCCCAGTTGTGCCCCGCAACAACACCAGCCTGATGAAGAAGCGTGATATGCGAGAGGAGATCTAGGAAGGGATCTCACGGGTCTATGATGAGGACGAGCCTAGAGGTAGCTCTCCCAAAGACAAAGGCGTCAACTCAAAGGCTAGCAAGCATGATAAGTCAGTTGACAAGCTTGCGACCATGGACAAACGCATCATGCACTGTGAAGCAGTGGTTGGTGAAACTCGTGACTGTGTGGACGAGCTTCAACTCAACCTTGAGACCGTAGCAGTGGTTGTGGAAAGATTGGAGGACCAGTCCGGTGATAGCTCCAATAGGCCACACAACCCATTAGAAGACCTAGTGAAGGGCCTACAGATCCAGCTCGACAACTTGAAGGGTGAGGTGACCCTTCTAAAGAGGCTAATGGCCAGTACAACCAGTGCACCTACTGCTCCAACCCCTCCAAAGATCAAAGTCCGCGAGCCTACCTCATATGCAGGGACCCACGATGCTTGGGAACTCGACAACTTCCTATGGCAAATGGAACAATATTTCACTGCCGCCGAACTCATTGAGGAGGAGGCCAAGGTGCGTATTGTTGTTATGTATTTTACTAATGTTGCTATGTTATGGTGGCGCAGGAGATGTGCCGATGCGAAGCGAGGATTATGCTCCATTGATACCTGGTCCGTGTTCAAGAGCGAGATAAAATGCCAGTTATATCCAGAGAACGTGGAGTACCAAGCCCGTTGGAAGCTCAAGAACCTAAAGCACACGGGCTCATTGCATGAGTACGTGAAGGAGTTCTCCGCACTATCGCTCGAGATCACGGACATGTCAGACAAGAACTTGCTCTTCAACTTTATGGACGGTCTACAACAATGGGCCGAGCTTTAACTCCAGAGACGAGGTGTGAAGGACCTCGCCACAGTCATGGCCGTTGCGGAGCAACTGGTAGACAACAGACGACCAATCAAAGACGGCCCCAAACCCAACTCATATCAAGGCCTAGGGAAGATAGGAGGTGATAGGAAACCTTACTACGGGCCCAAGGAAAACTCTGGGCCAAGTAGACCCAACACCTTTAAGTTCTATAGGAGACCTGAAGGGGACTCTGGATATAGGGTGGTCAATTTGTGAAGAGAGCACCTACAGCACCATGCTTCATCTGTGAGGGAAAACATTGGACCAAGGATTGTTCTAGTCGGGGGAAGCTCAATGCCTTGCTTGCAATGCTTAGTGATGATGAGCACAACGAAGAGGAGAAGGAACCAGAGGAGACCAGAATGGGGGCTCTGCGAAGACTCAATGCAATGAAGAAGAAGACGAGCCCGCATGAAGCACCGAAGTTCAAGCCGAAGGGACTGGTGTATGTAGACATTTGCTTGAATGGTAAGCCCACAAGAGCCATAGTGGATACAGGTGCTACACACAACTTTATCTCTATGGAGGAAGCATCTCGAGTAGAACTTGCACCTACCAAGGAAGTCGGATGGTTGAAGGCTGTGAACTCTAATGCCAAACCCATACAAGGTGTAGCTCGTGGGGTGGTTTTGCAACTTGGTGACTGGGAAGGGATGATAGACCTCTCAGTCGTGCCCATGGATGATTTTCAAGTTGTTCTCGGCATGGACTTCTTAACTCAAGTAAAGGCGGTGCCCATGCCCTTCCTCAACAAAGTGTGCATATTCGAAGATCAGGCTCCTTGCATGGTTCCAGTTGTGCCAAAGACCAAGTTCACCCCCAAGATGCTTTCAGCATTGCAACTCAAGGATGGAGTGCGAAAGGAGAGACCACTTACCTAGCCACATTGATGGACTCCGACCTGCCTGACCCACCAACCGGGCATATCCCACTAGCAATTACAATGGCACTAGAAGAATTCTAGGATGTCATGCCTCCCACATTGTCAAAGAAGCTTCCCCCAAGGAGAGAAGTTGATCACAGGATTGAGTTGGAGCCTGGAACCAAACCACCAGCACACCCACCATACAGAATGTCTCCCCCCGAGCTGGTCAAGCTATGAAAGTAGTTGAATGAGTTATTGGATGTTGGGTTGATTCAGCCTTCTAAAGCCCCTTTTGGAGCACCAGTCTTGTTTCAGAAGAAGCATGATGGATCCCTTCGGCTCTGTATTGACTACCAAGCTCTCAACAAGCTCACCATCAAGAACAAATATCCCATACCTTTGGTGGCCAACCTCTTTGACCAGCTCAGCAGGGCAAAGTACTTCATCAAGCGAGACCTGAGGTTGGGGTACTATCAAGTGCGTATAGCCGAAGGGGATGAACACAAAACAACTTGTGTTACCCGATATGGGTCCTTTGAGTTTCTTGTCATGCCCTTTGGGCTCACTAATGCTCCAACCACCTTTTGTACATTGATGAATAGAATATTTCATCCCTACCTGGACCAATTTGTTGTTGTGTATATTGATGATATTGTAATTTACAGTAGAACCTTGGAGGAACATATTGACCACCTCCGTACTATTTTCCAGGTCTTGCGAGACAATGACCTGTTTGTTAAGAAGGAGAAATTCTCTTTCGCCACAGAAGAGGTGGCCTTCCTTGGCCACATTATTCGAGTAGGCACAATCAGCATGGATCCAGCTAAAGTCAGGGCTATTCAAGATTAGGCACCTCCCACCAAGGTCACCGAACTTCGCTCCTTCCTTGGCCTCGTGAACTATTATCGAAGATTCATCTCTGGATTCTTAGCACGAGCCACTGCCCTCACCAACTTACTGAAGAAGACTAGCATATGGACCTGGAGTGAATGTTGCCAAATAGCTTTTGATGATTTGAAGAGAGCTGTCTCGGCAGAACCTGTCCTCGACTTGCCTGACCCAAGCAAGCTGTATGAGCTACACACAGATGCTTTTGACTTTGCCATTGGTGGGGTCTTTATGCAAGAAGGACATCCCGTCGCCTATGAGAGCAGCAAATTGAATGATATAGAGAGGTGGTACACTGTGCAAGAGAAGGAGATGACAAACATTGTCTACTGCCTCCACACATGGCAACGCTACCTGCTTGGCTCCAAGTTCGTAGTCAAGACTGACAACATAGCTACTAGTTACTTTTAGTCACAAAAGAAGCTGAGCCCTAAGCAAGATCGATGGCAAGATTTCTTAGCGGAGTTTGACATGACTCTAGATTACAAGTCAGGGCCGATGAATAGGGTTGCTGATGCACTTAGCAGGAAGGCTGAGCTTGCAGCATTATCCACAGACGAAGGTCCCTCTAAAAGCATATCAGACTGGACCTCATTGAGCGCATTCAAGAAGGACTTCAAAAGGACCCCATTGCTCAGAGCTTATTGACAGCTACTCGTGAAGGGAAGATTAGGCGATTTTGGGTTGAAGAAAGCCTTCTTTTGACAAAGGGAAGGCAGATATTTGTACCGAGAGTTGAAGACTTGAGGAAGACTCTCCTACGTGAATGTCACGACAGCTTATGGGTAGGACACCCTGGGTGGCAGTGTACCTTGGCACTTCTACAACATGCCTACTATTGGCCTCATATGGAGCAAGATGTTCGAGAATACACAAGGACATGCCTGATTTTCCAGCAAGACAAGCTTGACAATGCCACGCCTCTTGGACTCCTACAACCTCTTCCAATGCCCTCACAACCTTGGGAGAGTGTTTCCATGGACTTCATCAACGGTCTTCCTAAGGTGGGAGACTATGCATCCATTATTGTTGTTGTTGATAGATTTTCCAAGTATGCCACTTTCATCCCAACACCAAAGCACCTTTCGGCTAAAGACACGGCATGCCTTTTCTTCAAGCACGTGGTGAAATATTGAGGAATCCCACAGAACATTGTTAGTGATCGGGATCTCAGATTCACTAGTGCTTTATGGATAGAGCTATTCAAGCTTCTTGGTTCGAACTTGAACTTCTCCAACAACAACGATCCAGAGTCAGATGGGCAGACAGAGAGAATGAACTCCCTCCTTGAAGAGTACATCTGCCATTCTATATCAGCTACATAGAAGAATTGGGTTCGATTGCTGGACATTGCACAGTTCTCCGTCAACACACAGAAGAGATCATCCACCAATCAGAGTCCTTTTGAAGTCATCACCAGCCAACTACCAAGATGTCCGCACAGCATCGTCAATGACCATCAAGGGAGAAGCCCTCGAGCCTTCACTTTCACCAGGGAATGGAAATAATGTCTTAACATCACACGGGCTTCACTAGAGAAAGCCTCCAAAAGAATGAAGAAATGGGCCGATTTGGGTAGACGACCCAAGAACTTCCAAGTAGGTGACCTGGCCTTTGTAAAACTCCATACCCATTGCCTTAGGTTCTTTCGAAGAGTACACCCAGGGCTTGTGAGAAAATATGAGGGACCCTGTGAAATCCTAGCCAAAGTAGGAGCATCAGCCTATAGACTCAAACTACCTCCTTAGATAAAAGTACACCCTGTCTTTCGTGTAAGCCAACTCAAACCCTACCATGCCGACAGCCAAGATACCTCCCAAAAGCAAAGCCAACGCCCACATCCATCCTACCAACCACCCAAGAACCAATCCCTTGACTCCATCGTCAACCATAGGTTGTCCCAATCCTCCCAAACATCAGAATGGGAGTACCTGGTGAAGTGGAAGGGACCTGTAGAAGAAGCCACCTGGGAGAACGCAGAAGACCTCCTTCCATTCGCAGTGAAGCCGGACGAGTACCTGAGGAAGAATCTTTGA
Source organism: Nelumbo lutea (assembly GCF_056320005.1). Lineage (NCBI taxonomy): Eukaryota > Viridiplantae > Streptophyta > Magnoliopsida > Proteales > Nelumbonaceae > Nelumbo > Nelumbo lutea. The sequence goes on from NC_142684.1 coordinate 212,779,897, forward strand.
GGATGAAGTTGAATTGAGTGGGAGAGACTGTAATGGATCAGCCACCAACAACTTCATCAACACGCCATCAGCACACCATCTAAGTGTCTTGGGTTGGGTCCTTGTACTCTTTTTGTAAAGGGGGGGGGGGGGGTATGCCAATGGCAATTATGTAAATAATAGTATGAATATTCAGTATTTTGATGTATCAATTTGTCACTCCCCCTAAAGCTTAACGTACTCTTTGAGGGGAGGTAGGTAGTCGAGTGAGCTCATAAGCGTGTAAAGGTTAAGCACGAGATCCCCTCGACACTGTACTGTGTGCTTGTGCTTACCACTGATTAATGCAATACAAGTTGCCTTCTGTCTAATTTGTATGCATTCTTGTTTCCTTTTGTGTGTTGCTACTTGCATTTGTAGGCTTTCTCGATTCCATCGAGCGCCGCACGGGGCCCCGTCGATTAGCCCCGTGACACTATGGCAAAGGATGGTGAAAGGATATCATTGTTCACCAATATCAAGTCTAAGTGTAATATAGTAGTACGATTCAGCTCTATCTTGTTGATAACATTGTGTTTAATGTTATAGATGAAGATCTCCTTTGGAGGTGGAATTAATCATGAATTTATATCTAAAGTAATAATTATATGAGTCGAATATAAAAGAAGGAAATCTCTTAACACACCTAAACATGTTCAATGGTATATTGGATGAATAAGGAAAGTTTATAACAAGATGGAGGAAGAAGACCAAACCCTTTTGCTTCTTGTCTCATTACTTGATTCTTATGAAAATTTGGTTATGAAATTATTAGATGGGAATGGAAATGGGATGAGGCAAGAATAGGGAGCCACTTCCCATCCCCATCCATGGGGATCCCCGCTCCTTGTCATTTTTTGTGATGTCAATTTCACTTTATTTTTACTTTTACTTCATTCCAAAAAAAAATCAAAAATTAGTTTTCATTTATAATCCTATCAAAATAAATCCAAGTTTATTTAAATACATCAAAACATATTCAACCATATTTTAAAAAATATTAAAACAAATTAATTAACTAATTTATTAGGGAAAGACAAATACTCAACATAAATCCTATGTTTTGGGTCATTAAAATTTGATTTTCCTTAATTGATTTCTCTTTTCACTTTTTTTTATTTGGCCTATAATTATTGAAGTGTTTTTTATATATTTTAAATTATAAAAGTATATATTATTTTGCATTAAATCACTAAGTAAGAATATATATTATTTTGCATTAAATTTGTGTGCCTCACCTCAAGACTTAAGCCTTTTAAAATAATGATCCAAAGTGAAAGGAAAGAGCAAAGTATAGTGCAATAAATTACAGATGTAAGAGGTTTAACAAATGAAGAGAGATTATCTTGTGCATAGTGTGACAAGCAAAAGAATAGTGGCAAACATAATAGTGTAATAGTTATATTTGAGAATGATTGAGACATTCTCCTGATCTCCAAAAGTGTATTCACTAGCCTGAATGAGTGGGTTTTAAATTTTAGTTTTTCTTTATAAGTGTTTCAGGAAAAAAAATATAATATTTTGATATGTTTTAAGAGAAAATGATAGATGTTGTCATCTTAGATGATGGGTTTTACTTGTTAAGTGTTGGGATGGTAAGGACCAAATTGTTTAATAGAGTAATTTGCACTTTGAGTGGCGAGATTGGTGTGTGTTTTAAAGATGTATAAAAATTTAATATCACTTAATTGGTTAGACTCTGATAGGTATAAATATAACCCTACCAAGTGCACTAGTTATCAAGTAGTATAATAATATCGTTCCCACGGGGATTTAACAAAATAAGTATTAGAACCACAGTCCTCTCTAATTATTTAGACAATCGAAATTCAGATTTAAGCAAGAACTATTGAAACTAGAAAAAGAAAATAAAAACAATGGTGGTCACTAATCGAATATGCAAATGATGAAATCGCTTGGACTTTTGTTTCGCCTAACCAATGTAATGAATATTGATGGGTCTGATTATCCAAGGCTAATTGTCATTCCCATAAGCTGAGATTTTCCCAAATTTATTTAATATTCTCTCTCGAGATGGAAGATGGAAGTGCATTAAGTCCATCAAGTAACCCTTCGATCTCTCGAGTAGAGCTCTCAAAATGGAAGTGCATTAAGTTCAAGAAAACCGTTAAATTCAGATGAATCATGTATATATATCTCTATATATCATTCAATTCACACTATGAATTATTCTATCAATTATGTGAATTCCTCTCTCAATTCATTCACATAATTCACATCAATTAAGAGGTGGCCAAGCTCTTAATTGCATTAAGCACAATAATTCATAGACTACATGAAAATCACAATCTTGGATAAATCAAGAAGATAAAAATATATTCATTAACATGGTTAGGCTTTCCATATCCCTAGCAAAAAACAAATCAGTTCATAATAGAAGAATTAAAGAAAACAAAGGAAAAGAAAGAACTCATGAATTCGCCCATAGTGCTGAGATCTCCTCTTGTTGCTACCATCTTCTTGAGATTTCTTGAATTCTTGAACCTTTCTTGAACCCTTCTTGACTGATTGTTCGTTGCTTCTTGATTCAAATCCGAAATTGAGATTCAGTGATTGAGTGATGCCTAAAGCTGATCCGTCCCTTCCTTTATATAGATTAAAGGGGAGGGGGTGGTCTCCTACTTTCTCTTGAAGTTGATCTTTACAAGAAATAGAAAGTCCTATCCTTATTCTAATCTTATCTCTTTATCTCTTGAACTCAATCCCTTTATCAATCTAAGATTACATCAAGAATTTAGACCTAGAAGGATTCTTCTTAGTTTCTTGTTATTGGATTCGTAATAGACCTCCTCTGTGTTTTGGGCTTCAGCCGCGGATTGGGCCTTTCTACGAATTTGCCCCGGATTTGGGCCCAGATTTGACTTCGATGTAGGCCGATTCTATGAAAGCCCAAAACATGAAAGTTGTGGCTTTTTCTCTTATCTTTCCAGTGGGTCTTGAATCAGCTCATTCGGAGTTTGGAGACGCAAATTAGGCCCATATCACTTAATAATGTCGAAACTGTGAAAAATCATCCGATTTGTCTTTCTTTGCTCTTGATGCCTTCTTTCATGCCCTGAACAGAAATATGAGTCCAATTAGGTGCTAATTCAGTATAAAAGACAGAGTAATTGGGGATAAAAATATGATAAATTCTACTCTCATCAGACTCCAAAGGCTATAGGTTCTCAATAGTAGGTGAAGGGATGAAGTGTAGTGGATTGGCTCGAGTTAATATTTTATAGTGCTTTGTACTTGGGCCTTTGGGTCAAGCCAATTCAAAGTCTTGACAAAGAGAGCCCACCCAAGTTTTACCCCTTCCTACATTGATGCATAATCAATTCCCACAACGATTTGGGGAAAAGAGGGGGCTATTAGTGGTATGTGGCACTAAATACAAAAAAAGGTATATGTTTTTTGGACATTTCCATGTCTCTTGTTAAATGATTTTAACAAAGGAGATCGATTTGCAACTATGTCAGAAAGTTCAAGAGAAATTATTGCAATTACCAAACTTAAGGGGAGGTTTTAGCAATAGTGAGGAACTTTAGGGGAGGTTTCGTAAATTTCCCAAAAAAAGGAAAATTGCACCCCTACCCGCATTCAACAAGTGAAGCTACTCATGCCTCTAAGAACTTGCACTCGTTCTTCTAAGATTAGACAAATGAAGTTGTGAACAATCATCAGAGTTAATTGCTTTTCGGGAAAATTCCACTCTAGTTCCGAGAACTTTGAGGGTAGTGTCAAGTTAGTACCCAAACTTTCAAAAAGTGTCAAGTTGGTCCCTACCATTAGTATTTCATCCATTATATCCATCACGTGATGACATTTGACGATTTAAAATTTTCAATATATCAAAAATGCCCTTTAATCCAGTTTAAAGACCATTTTACCCTTTCTACACTGGGTTAAAGCTTAATGATGAAGACTAAGATCCACTGTTGCGTCTTTGTTCAAGCTACACTGATCAACCGGAGAATTGTTGAACGATTGGCGATCCATATTTCTCTCTCTCTCCTTCGACTCTGCCAAAATGCTTCCAGTCAAGTAAAGAGTGTGAGTTACCACTGGTTTCATACTTTTCACATCACCGTGATCATCGTCATGAAATTCTTCTGTCACAAGATTTAGATCAAGTGGGAACCCATGGCCACCGGATACTTGTAAGAAGGCATGTATGTTTGAATTGTCCAGGAATTCGAGAACAAGAAAGATGGTATCCAACTCTTCTCTATTACGAGAAGAGTTCCGCTTTCGTCTTCTCCGAGCTATGATGCCTGCCGACAAGCTCAAAGAAAGAAGAAACCCTAGTAACACAAGAATTGAGATGAAAATGATAACCACCTTTTTTCCATTCAGGTGTTCATATATATAGTGGTCTGAGCCATTACAACCAATTTGAGAATATTCTAGATAGTAGGGTGGAGGTTAATCTTTAATGTGATGCTCTCATGCACATCCCTCCCCCCTTATGATGGGCCTTGTTCTCAAGGCTATGGCCCGCGAACCTCTTTGGATGTTAGTCCATCTCTCCCAAGTTGCGTCCCAATCTGGAGTGCCAACCCACTGCACTAACACTTCTATAACTGGTATGTGGGTTCGTTTCACCATTCTCCTGGCGAGTATGGCTTCAGGTATTGTCTTAAGAAGCCCCCTTCGGTTAATGGGGGCAAGGATGGCCTATGTGTAAAGTGATCACCTATCTTCTTCTTCAACCAAGACACATAGAATTCTATGTGTAGCTTGCACCTGTCGGGTAGCTTCAGTTTGTAAGCAACCCCACTAATCCTCTATATTACTTGAAATGGGCCAAAGAACCGCACTGCTAATTTTTGTGACTTACGGGCTACTATGCTGCTTTGGCAATATGGTTGTAGATGAAGATACACCATGTCCCCCACCGCAAGCTCTCTCTATGCATTTCTTATCAATAATTTTCTTCACCCAGTTTTTGGCCATATTCAAGTTATCCTTCAATTGAGTCAGCACTCTTTCTCTATCTTTCATTACATCTTCTACTACTTGTACCTTAGCTGCCCCTGGAATGTAAGAGAGCAAATTTGGCGGGGGGTATCCATAGAGTAGTTGAAAGGGACTACTCCGGGTGGCTAAGTGATGTGTGGTATTGTACCACCATTCAGCTAACACCAACCATTTACTCCAATCTTTGGGCCTTGAGCTAGTGAAGCACCGAAGATAGGCTTCTAGAGTTCAATTCAGCACTTCCATTTGACCATTTGATTGTGGGTGATAAGTGGAACTCATACACAACTTAGTTCCTTGCAACTTAAATAGTTCTCTCCAGAAATGGCTAGTAAAAGTCGGGTCTCTATCACTCACAATGGTTGAGGGCATCCCATGTAACTTAAAAACTCCATCCAAGAAGATCTGGGCCACATCCTGGGCAGAATAAGGGTGGCTCGTGGAAAGGAAATGACCATACTTGGTGAGACTATCTACCACTACTAAGATCACTGAATATCTGGAAGAGGTAGGAAGTCCCTCTATGAAATCCATAGAGATGGCCCAAATGGTTTCAGGTGTGGGGAGCGGTTGTAAGAGGCCAGGTGAAGCAACACTCTCTATCTTATTTTGTTGGCAAACCTCACACTCCTTAACCCAAGTCTTTATCTCTTTCCGGTATCCTTTCCATGTGTAGATTCTCCTTAACCAGTTGTTAGCACCCGATTTTTGCTCGGTCTACCACCCGAACCTCCAATTCACCCCAAATCCCCAATCAGACCCATCCAACCTCCCTGAAACATCCAAAAACCCAAAAAACCCGAATTTCACCTGAAGAGCTCTCAGATCCACCGTTAAATCTACCGGGTACCGATTTGATGACCTGATCACCCCTCATCTACACCTCGACCACTAGAACAGACACAACCATCAGACCCAAGACCTCCCAAGACACCTGCCATGAAAATTGAACTCAATCTTCCTCTGTTCTCCTACTCATCAAACAAAGATTCAATTTTAACCCTTCCCGCACTCACAACCCATATCCACTTGATCTGAACACATCTAAACCAATCAAACCTGGCCAATCACCCCAAAATGCCATAAAACCCTACATATGAAATCTCATCCCAAAATACCTTTGTTTACCCTTCAATCACACAAATTTATTACGAGCCCCTAAATTAACCGAATCGAGCCCTTTCCATATATGCTCAATCCAGGCCCAACTGGGCCAATCTGACCCCACTAGCCAACTCAAAAAGTCTGGAAACCCCATCCTATAAAATTTCAGCCAAAGCTACCCTCATTAACCCTTCTATCCAAAAAGATTCTATTTTGGTCAATCCTGCTAGCCCATACACAAAAACCCACTCTCTGTGGTCAAAGCCATTTTAACCCTCCATTTTTTGACCCCAAACCACCCACCATCAAACAAGAACCCCGGTTCAACCCCTGGACCCGATGCGACCCATTTTCCTCTCTTATTATTATTATTTTTTCTTTCTTTCTTCTCTTTCTCCTTGGTCGCAAGCTTACGAAACTCCTCTATTTTTTTATCATGGAGAAGGTTTCACAATAGAAGAACCCATCGGTTTCCTTCTTGCATTATGTCTAGTGATTTCCCTTCATTTTTGGATTCCTATTTATTTCTCATCATCTACATCTCTCTTCTTTAGTGTTTCGGTCTCCCCAAACCCCATGAGGAATCTCTGTAGCACCTCCCAATCGAACAAGATTTGATGCACAGAGATAGCAGCAGCACCAACACCGTTATCACAATCTCCTGAGTCCCAACGGTTATTTCTTCTTTCCAACTCTCCTAGTTATAGCAATCGATCCCGATCTCAGGCCACATCTCCATCTCCATCAGGTAACACCAAGTCTTTTTGCTCTGTCAACTATTGATTTCCACTTGTTTTCTTTAGTTGTGCCAGACTATTTTCTTCATATCTCTAGTTGAGAGGAGAGAGGCCAAGTTATTTCAAACTCCAGTAAATCTCGGTATCAGCCTGGATTTATTCGATCCCCCTTTTTTAGATATGAAGATTTTGTTTGAATTAGTGGTTTTATTTTGTTTCTTGATTTTTACTTTTTTTAGTATTTTATTTTTAAATCAAATCTACTAGTTGAATCTCAATTATCCCTGTCAATAGTTATTGTTAATTCTATATCAGTAGAATGTTGAAAATAATGAATACTAGTTGATCATTCGGTTTCATCTGTTCACATGCGTTTATGCTTCTTTTTAGTCCACAATGGCTAGTTTAATACTAGATTTTGTTATGATAGTTGAGTCGAATAGTTGTATGATTTTCATTTCCAAAATAGATGAAATAAGGATTGTTTGTTGACTAATGGCAAAGTAATCAAAATGATAATAAATATATAAATAAATGGTGTTTGATTCTCTTGTGTTAGTTCATTCTTGTTTTGTCTCATTTGCTAGTGTGTTTGTAGTTAATTGTTGCGCTTGAATAGAATTCTCATGTGGGCCCCACCTATTGGACCCGGGTGAAGGGTGCCTAACCCCTTCCCTCTCCCTTCTGAATCTTACCTGGACTGGTTTGGACCGATGCCTTGGGTTTTGGAGTCACTATTAAAACAAAACATTTTAAATCATTCTCGGAGGTCACATCACCTCCATTTCCTTATTTGATTGGTGGCGATTCCATTTCTAGACCAAGTGGCAAGTGAGCCATTTTCTCAATGCTCACACTGGTGTATGGTGTTCTGGACTCCCGAATGGCCCCCACATGGTGATGAATGGGCTTCTTTGAAGAGTCTCCTCTTGTACTTGGATGTGGGGATTAATAAAATGCGGTCTTTGTACCAAACTAATCCACTTTTTAGCTCATATTTGGGCCTGATACTGGGCTCACTAGACTGGGTTTGTAACAACTGTTGAAGGAATGGGTCTTCAGCTACTTCATTCTTCAATTCTTCAATCCAGCTTGGAATGGGGGAGGATATAGCAAGTAATTCTTTTGATGGCTGCCGTGAAAGGGCATCTGCCACTGGGTTCTCTTTTCCCCTTCTGTAACAAACTTCAAAGTCAAATCCCATGAGCTTGCTAACCATTCTTTGTTGGGTGGGTGTATGGGATTTGCGTTGAATCAAATATTTTAAACTCCGGTGATCTATTACTACCTGGAGATTGTTTCCAAGGAGATACGGGCACCACTTTTGAATTGCTAGTACCACCGCTAACAATTCCTTTTCATAAGTGGACAAGTCCTTGTTCCTTCCTTGCAGCCCCTTGCTAAAAAGGCAATATGCTTCCGTCCTTGCATCAATACTGCCCCTACCCCAGTATCAGATGCATCTGTCTCAATAGGGAATGGCCTTTTAAAATCTGGCAGAGAGAGGACGGGTGCAGTTACCATACATTTCTTAAGTCTGCTGAATGCTTCCTCAGCTTGAAGGTTCCAACCCCAACTTCCCAAGAACCCATGAAGACTTTTCAGTGAATCAGGTATGGGCCACGCTAACATACATCGAATCTTATCTTGGTCCATAGCTACACCATCAGCCGATACAATGTGCCCTATGTACTCCACTCGATCTTCAGCAAAACGACATCTACTTCTCTTAACATAATGTTGATGGCTTCTTAGAATATCAAGTACAACCCGAAGGTGCATCCAATGTTCTTCACAGGAGCCACTGTATACCAATATGTCATCAATGAACACCAAGACGAACTTGCGCAAGTGACTTCTGAAGATATCGTTCATCAAAGCCTGAAATGATGAAGGAGCATTAGTAAGGCCAAACGGCATAACTAAAAACTCATAGTGGTCTTTATGGGTAGGGAAAGCAGTCTTGTACTCGTCCCCCTCTTTAATCTAGATATGATGGTATCAGGATCTTAAGTTAAGCTTGGAAAACACCCTAGCTCCGTTAAGTTCATCTATAACCGGTATTGGAAATTTGTCATTTACTGTCACCCTGTTTAAGGCCCGATAATGCACACACATTCTCCAGCCCCCGTCTTTTTTTAAACTAGTAAAACTTGGGCTGAAAATGGGTTGGAACTGGGCATAATTATTCCTTCCTTTAGCATACTCTATATCAAGGATTCTATTTCTTTTTTCTGAAAGTATGGGTTGGGCCTTGAAATCCCTTTCAACAAATGAGTACCCATCAGGTCTTGGTACTGTAAGCTCATGGCAGAAATATCCCACACCACTAGGCCCAATGACTTAAGCCAATTAATCCCCAACACATCATCATATCGAGGTAGTGGCAATAAGTAAAAATTCTGCTATTATGGTTGTTCCTTGAACCTTAATGGGGACTTGAAGACACTTCCCTGCCCCCTATATTTTCTCTCCACTTGCTACCATTACCTCGAATGAAGAGTCCACGGTTGGATAAATATTAGCTTTCTCAGCTATCTTGGGGTCCAAGAAATTGTGGGTTGACCCATTGTCAATCGGAATCAATAAGGGATGGTCTAGAAGGTTACCAGACAGGTGCATGGCTTGAGATGACTTGGTACCCAGTAAGGCTTGCAAAGAAATCTCTGGTTCAGCTTCAGCTTCAAATTGCTTTTCCTTGTCTATTTCTAGACTCCAACTGATCCGCATCCATGTTCGGCCCCACAATCCAAAAGAACTTCTGTGTCTTGCACCGATGTTGGGGGTGATAAACTTCATCGCAATTGTAGAAAAGTCCCTTGGCCCTATGTTCTCCAGCCTTTATCGGAGGTAATTTCTTGATCTCAGGCACTTTGGTTGTTTGGGGTGTTGTCAAGGTTTGGGGAACAGGTTTGGACCTGGGTGTGTCAGGTTGATTACTACTCCACCTCCTCCAAAGGGCCAGCTGAATAGCATGAGTTAGAGTGGTCGGTTCTAACTTTTCCACTCCAGCTCGTAGCCCGAGTCGTAACCCTACCACAAAACACCCTACCAGATGCTCCTCCAACCAACCCTTGACCCTGTTGGAAAGCCACTGGAAGTTCTCTAAATACTCTTCCACAAACTACTCCGACATAGGTGTCGTTTGGTAATCCTTATACCAGCATAGCCACTCGACTGCCTTCCCTTCAAACCCCAAACTAGCTACTACTATCCATTGATCATTCTGTACCTCTTGGATTTCAAAATACTGTTGGATCTGCATCAGCCACCCATCCACGTTGGAACTGTCAAATCTCGATAGTTCCATCTTCAAGCGTCACAAGGAACTTGTCGACAGACCACTTCCCTGAGCAGAGTCCTCCTGCCGTTGCTGTGAACCCCCTCCAATTCTAGTGAGGATTTCGTTCAACTGTTTCTGAATCGTCTCCTGGTTCTGCTCCATCGAGCTCATCCTCCTTTCCAGGTCCTCCATCGGTTCTCTCGGCAGATCGTCAGGCTCTGATACCAGATTGGTATCCAACTCTTCTCTATTACGAGAAGAGTTCCGCTTTCGTCTTCTCCGAGCTATGATGCCTGCCGACAAGCTCAAAGAAAGAAGAAACCCTAGTAACACAAGAATTGAGATGAAAATGATAAACCACCTTTATTCCATTCAGATGTTCATATATATAGTGGCCTAAGCCATTACAACAAGAATATTCCACGTAGTGGAGTGGCGGTTAATCTTTGATGTGACGTTCTCATGCATGCCTCCGTCACGGGAAACTCCATGGGTGATAGTTGATGGAGCTTCTAGAATCCGATCCCATCTACTTTTATTTTACTTTTAATTTGTGCTCTTTCAATTCCAGTTTCATTATTTATTTTTTACAATTTATTTTCATTCCATTAGATATTCGTTTTCTTTTTTTTGGATTTGCAATTCGGTTAAGTAAGGCGAAAGGCCTAGCTTGAGAAGTTCGAGGGTCAAAGGAGACATCCAAAGACTGCTACCTCTGATCGGATTACAAATTTTTATTTTGTTTATTTTGTTAATTTACTTATGATTTTGCACTTTTAACTTACTGTTCGAATTCTATATTTTTCTCAGTTTAATTAATTAATTTTTATATTTTTGCACTTTCCTCTTGTGTTCTCTTGTCCGGATTTGAGTGTATATTAAGTTTTCCTACTTTTCCCTGTGGATATAACCCGTTTTCACCCATTTATTGCGTTAGTATTTGTTTGAGAGTCAAAAAATTTTATAAATGTTAAAACTGGTGTCCCAAAGTGGTTAACAACACGCTTCAGATCACACCAAGTTTTTGGCACCGTTGCTAGGAAAGCACAGAGAAAATTTTTTATTTGCTTTTACTAGATCTATTTCATTATTATTTTTATTTTCGATTTATTACTTAATCCGTTATCCCAGTTTAATTCTTGTTTCTCTTTGATTTTGCAGGACGAAATAGAGAAAGGTGGGGTACCGAAGCATTGTGGCATTGTGGGAGAGGAGAAGAAAAGAGAAATTGGATTGTGTTTCAAGTGTAGTCGTCCCGTTTTGTTTTTAATTTTTTATTTTTATTTTCGAACATGTTTATTTGTTTTAGTGATTTTTGAATTTTTAATTAATTTTTTTTAGATCCGATTTATTTTTTTAGTATTATTTCTCTTCCATTTTGTTTCTAGATCTATTTTTCTTTCTTTATTTTAATTTTTGTCTTATTAGGTTTGTCTTTTTCTTTTCTTTCAAAAAAAAATTCATTTATTTTATTTTATTTTTTTATTGCCGTATAATTTTCTTTTGTTTATTTTATTTCCGGTTTAACTTTTAGAATAACAATTTTTTTGTTAGAATTTATTTTGGTAGTTGTTAATCTCTTTAGCATAATTAATTCTTTTATTTTCTATTTGTTATAATTTTTTGTTGCCTTATTTAATTCTCTTCTTTTAGTTATTTAATTGAATAATTAATTGTTAACTAGGAAATTGTCCAAATTTTGTATTTGAATCTAAATTTAATTTTTAATTTGAATCTGAATTTGAATTTGAATTTCAAAATTTGAAATTTAAATTTCAAATTTCAAATTTTAAATTAAAAAAAAATAAAAAAAATATATATAAATAAAAAAATAAAAAAAAAGTGTAATATTTTAAAATTCTTGCATTTGCATTCCAACATTTAGGGTTTCATATTCTAGAGAATTCATCATATAGGCTTATTTGATTGTTGAAATCATCTTGTTAGTTGTGAATGTGCTAGGTTTTCTTTTTATTTTAATTGCTTCTTGTGCTTAGTTTTTTTTATTCTTTTATGTCATATTGTTGAATTGCATTTTAGAAATAATTGTTCATGCATTATAGTTAGTTGCATTCATTTTGTTTGATAGTTTTTGTTTCGTTAATACATTTAAGGGCACCCAACTTAAATAAGATAAGGTGGGGATTTCATCACCCTTCCTTGGCCCAAAAATCACCACCCTTCACGTGCAGTTCACCCTAAACCTAATTTGAAATCTGGATAGCAAGATCCTTTAGGGAGCCCCACATTTGGTTCAAAGGTGTGCTGAATTTTAGGGAAGCTTGTGATTACTTCCATAATCGGCAGTTGGTGTCTAAGGAAAGAGGTTAAACGGTTATGCCTAAACAGGTTCTGTGGTTACTTAATTAGGTCCTTGCGAGAGCAAGGGGAATCTCCCACATTCCCACCTCTTACATAGACCAAAAGAACTAGTGTAATTCTAAATGAACCTAAGAGGATTCACATTGGTTGAATCACTAGTTTAGGAAACTCTAGGTCAACCCTTAAGTCAGGTGGTTGATTTGCTTGCATTTTCTAAAAACTTAAAAGTTCAAATTTGAATTTAAATTTTAGGAATTTAAATTTTAATATTTGAATTTGAATTTAAATTTCAAATTTCAAAAACAAAAACAAAAAATAATAAAATTTTAAAAATTCAAATTTGAATTTAAATTTCAAAATCTAAATTTGAATTTAAATTTCAAATTTCAAAAAAACAAAAAAAAAATTAAAAAAAAAATCATTTTTGAATTTAAATTTCAGGAATTTAAATTTCAAAATCTAAATTTGAATTTAAAATTTAAAAATTTAAATTTCAAACTTCAAATAAAAAAAATAAAAATAAAAGAAGAAAAAGATAAGAAAAATTTATAAATTCAAATTTAAGTTCAAATTGCAGAATTTAATTTTCAAAATTTAAATTTGAAAGTAAAATTGAAAATTTAAATTTCAAATTAAAAAAAAAGGGGGGGGGGGGGTTAAAACAAAATGAATTCAATGGTCGGAGTTTGTGGAATGAGAAACTACTTCCAACCTGAGCCACAGATAGATTGGAACCATGTGTCTCAACAACTGGACAGGATTAATGGGATGGCCCACAAAATTGACCAAGTCTTTGCATATCGTCAACAAAGTGGCCCATACCCAACCTTGTCAGCCTATCCATCATGTTCCATCTGTGCAAGCCCGACCCATCATGTTAGCCAGTGCCCTATAACAGGCCCATGTCAACTAGTCAATCCAAGCCAAGTACATGCGGCCAACAGATTTTTCCAACCCAATGCTAACCCACTCTTTAATCACCCTGGGTGGGAAAACTAGTCCAACTTCACTTACAGGGCCCAAGCCCAAGAAACCCCCTACCAAATGTGCACTCTCAATGGTTTGAAGGTCAAACCCACTGTGAGTACAATGATTACCCTGGGACTCAACCAGCTCAACCATGTCAAACCTACACACTGTCCAATCAATACCATTCATCTAACTCCATGGCCCAGCAATTTCAAAGGCCACAAGGGTAAACCAATTCCTGCAGATGTATCCTAAAAACTAACCGGCCCAACTGTATCAGGTTTACCCTCAACCTCCTCAGACTCGTACAGTAGATGACCAATTCATGCAACTTCAGCAACTAATCCTAAATCAGCAGCAGTCCATCAATAGATTAGAAAGCCAAATAGGATGGCTAGCCGAAGCCAAGGCGAGGAGAGAAGTAGGGCAAATACCAAGTCAACCAGTTGCGACTCCTAGAAATCATCCATCAGGTTTTCCTCCACAACAAATCCAACCACCTCCTAAGAACCCTCAGCCTGAAAATGCCAAAGTTGTTACAACCTTAAGGAGTGGGAGGATGCTAGAGGACCCGTGTGAGAAAAAGAGAGTTAATGAAGAAGAAAAGGAGCAAGAAGACCTTAAGTTGGAGGGACAAGAAGAAGGAAAGGAAACTTTAGAAGAAGAGCCTATAGTAAACCAACCCGTAGTTCACTAGTGCTAAAGAACAAAGAAACTCACAACAACGAGAGCCAAGAAGTCCATATTAACATCCCTTCCCTCAATGTGATCCAACATGTCCCGGCCTATGCCAAGTTCTTGAAAGAACTGTATACTCAAATGATGGAGCCACAATCGGCCCCACAAAAATTGATGCTCTTGGCAGATGTTAGTGCAATTCTCCTAAATCAACTCTCCCAGAATATGAAAGACCTTAGTGCTCATCTCATAAGCTGTGTCATCACTGGAATCACCTTTGGTCGGGTACTAGTGGATTTTAGGGCCAATATAACTCCGCTTCCATCCATTTATGATAGGTTTAGGATCGACGAGTTAAAATCAACCTCGATAATTCTGCTACTCGCTAATTAGTCAGTCAACACTCATCGAAGTGTTATTGATGATGTCATGGTCAGGGTAGAGGGTTGTCACTTCTCATCGGATTTTATCCTAGACATGATCCCAATCGAAGAGCTGAACCATATTTCGATAATCTTAAGATGTCCATAGCAGTGGTTGATGCAAATATCAACTGTAAATTGGGGGAAATGGACATCTCATTTGGGGAGCAGAAGGTCCAATTGAATGTTTTAAATGCCTCTAAGTATCCAAACCTAGGGGAAGATGAAGGCAGTGTGGACATAGTAGACAATCTCATGAATGACCTATCTACCCCTTGGTTATCTCAATCTAGTTCTTGTTGGTATGAAAACGAAATTGAGTATGAGAGTTTGGATGAGAGAGATGAATAGTTGCGTCTAGCTGAAGACGTTAAACTTAGCACTGGTTGAGAGGCAACCCAACGAAAATTTTTTTTTTCCAGTTAATTTTAGGATTTGAGTTTTTTTTTTCTTGATTCAGGACCAGGTGGCATACTTTGAACCCCTCAGGAAAACCCTACTCATTGTTCCCTTTTGTCCAAATCTTCTTTGCATCATTCTAGTCATGCCATTAGGGACAATGGCATTTAAGTTGGGGGGTAAGGAAAGAGAAAGAGAAAATTTTGAAAAAAAAAAATTGTGAAGCAGAGCCTTTAAAGATGGAGAATTAAAATTTCACTAAAATTTTTAAAATTATCCATTAAAAGAGATTCCCAAACAGAAAAGTTAAGGAAACTTATAAAAGAATATTGAATTCTGTAGAAATTGGTAGCAAGTGATAGGAGTCAAAATTGGTCTTGTTTGAATATTGTCGAAACCGTTTGGAAATTGAAAAATACTCCCAAGTTTGACACTATCAATATAGGAAGAGAAAGATTGAGAAATTAGACAAAATTCTTCAAATTGTTAAGAAATAGTGGATAACCCTGAATAGTGTTGCAAAAAAAAAAAAGAAAAAAAAAAAAGAAGAGGGGATAAAAGGTCAATGGATACCCTAGACTTAGTAACCGAATCTATTCACCTAAATCAAGTGTCGAGATTCGCGTCAAATGGAAAAGGGAATGCCAAAGACACTTACCTAACACTTAGTAATCGGGCCTCTTCACCTAAGGCAAGTGTCAGGATTCGCGTAAAACGGTGAAATGTAACAAAATTAATAAGTTCAGGGGTAGAAATTCGTTGTAAAAAATAATAAGAAGAATACCTATCTGATTTTAAAAGCAATGTCATTTTATCAAGACAGTCAGCAAATGGAAGGATAAATAAGATTTTAAAGCCATGTATTTGTAATATTCAAAATAGTTTACCCCTAAAGCCCAATACCAATCTATACAGAATTTGAGAATAATGGAATCAGGATGCTTAATTAATTATGTTAGGGATGATCTTGAGATGGGAAAGATCTATATACTCAGTGTAATTTTAAGGCTGCATTGATAAGGAACTAGCGATGGTTAAGTTGGGGGTGTGATAACCCTACATTTTGATGTCTTAAGGGCATCAATTAAGGAGTATTTTTTGCCTTAGAATAGTCAAATTTTGTCATTTTCCCAGTTAATTTCAATGTTGTGACCTCTAAGGGTCCCTGTGCAAATTTTGTGCAAAACTGCAAAGTTTTCATGGCTAAAATGTAGCTTTTGGGAAGCTGGTGTGAAGTAGCTGAGAGAGGGGGTGTTTATCTGAAAAACTGAGAACAGGAGGGTGCCTCCTATCTGCTAAACCCAATTTGGCACTCCTACTGTATTAGTATGTTCCCCACGCCTTAGCAAAACCTAAGGTGCCTTTTAACCCATTCTTTTCACTCTTAGCAAAACCTAGCCACCCCTAAGTGTTTAATCCCCTCCCTTCACCTCTTTTAATCTCAACCACTCATTATAAGGCACTCCTTTTACAGTTTTTAAACCCTAGGGCACCACCTAACTGCTAATCCTCACCATTCAACTCCTAGCCACTAGATATTAGCCATCCATCCCATCTTATATCTTAGCCTTCCACTCTAGGGCACCACCCATCTCTTTTAATCTTCCCCTTCAACCCTAGGCACCTAAATCTCCTCCATGCATTTTTGGGTGCCCAACTTTCAGCCCTACATAATATTGGGCGCCCTCTCCTATTCTCAGCCTTGGGATCACTCCAAAACCATCATAACCTTCCATTAGAAACCCTAGGGCGCCCATAACTTTGCTAAAACCTAGTTGCCTCCCCCTTCTTTCTCTCTAATCCCCATTTGTATCCACCCTTCTCTATAAAAATCACCCAAAGGCTCCTGAGAAAGGGTTGGATTCTACCCCCAGGTAAGACGGAAGGTTGATCTTGAGAAGTTCAAGGGTAGATGAAGAGGAGAATGCCCAAGCAAGAGGAGGGGTTCCTGCTTGCAATTCGCCAAACCTACTACTGCCACATTTAGAATCGGATCCCAACCACTTTAATTTACTTTAGTTTTAATTTCTGCTCTTTTAATTCCAGTTTCGTTATTTACTTTCTGCAATTTATTTTCATTTCGTTTGATCCTTGTTTTATTTTCTGTAGATTTGCAATTCTGCCAAGTAAGACGGAAGGCCTAGCTTAAGAAGTTCGGGGGTCAAAGGAGAGATCCGGAGACTACTACCTCTGATCAGATTACAGATTTTTATTTCGTTTCTTTTGTTAATTTATTTTTGTATTTATTTATGTTTCTGCACTTTTAACTTTCAGTACTATTCAAATTCTATAGTTTTCTCAATTTAATTAATTAGTTTTATATTTCTGCACTTCCCTCTTGTGTTCTCTTATTCGGATTTGAGTGTATATTAATTTTTCCTTCGCTTCTCTATGGATACAACTTGTTCTCACCCATTTACTGCATTAGTATTTGTTTGAGAGTCAGAAAATTTTATAAATGTTTAAACTGGTGTTCTGAAGTGGTTAACGACACACTTCGGATCACACCAGCAGGCCGGGTCCTGGATTTGTGGGTTAACTCTGGCACTCGTATCACAAGACTGAAAACAATGGAGGCAGGTATGACGTTGCAAAAGAAGCAGCATTCAATTGATCAGTAGTCAAACCTCTATGAACTAATTGGACTAGATCTATCAAACTCGCCAATTCAATCTCAGAAATTGACAGAAAAGGAAAATGTCGTCTCCTATGTTTACCTTTCCTCTCCGGTGACGACAAGTTAAGTTCGTCTTCTCAGGCGACGACAAGATTTGTTAGTATTCTCTAGTGACGGCAATAGTATAAAAACTTTTCTCCTCTATTGAAAAAGTGTGTGATGGGCTAATTTCACAAGTGAACAAGAGAACAAGTGAACAACGAACACTGCAAGTCCTTTCCGGTGATGACTAGGAACACCGACAAAGTCCTTTCTAGCAACGATTTGACAAACGAACAAGTGGCAACGAACATTGCCAACTTCGAATAGTCGATTGTATTTCATTGAACAGTGTTCAGTTTGAGAAAATAAGGGTTTACACGTAAGGGCAGATTCATCATTTTGAAAAAATTCTCTCTCTCTCTCTCTCTCTCTCTCTCTCTCTCTCTCTCTCTCTCTCTCTCTCTCTCCATACTGCAAGGGATATTTGTGTCATTACACTTGTTCTTAACATCCTTTGATGGGCAGGGCCAACTTGACACTTTTTAAAAGTTTGGGTACTGCAATGACACGTTTGAAAGTGAGGATATTAACTTGGCACTACTCTTAAAGTTTAGGGTACTAAGGTGGAATTTTCCCTTGTTTTTTCATTATTGTTCTTTTGGAGAAAAAACTGATACCAAAATTCCAAGAGAATCATGAGATTAAATCAGCCCCCCACAAGATTGCCCCCCATAACCTCCCAAAGCACATACCCGCCATGTATTGGGAACATCTCCCAATGATAATACAAAAAATGATGATGTCATCTTGTGGAGGCTGATTTGATCAAATCAAAAGTCTCTCTATTTCAAAAGGTTTATTTCATTATTTTTGTGTGGCAACAACGTAAACCCACATACCTTATTAGGTTGTTTTAATTTTTCATGGGTATTTAGATATTCTCCTTTCAAAAGTTAAATCATCGAAACCTACCTACCTCGATTATAGTGCTACAAGAAAAACTAGAGATAGCACTAGCACGGGTAAGACCAGAGCCCTTTTTCTCTCGTTTTCAATGAGTAGTGAGTGAGAAGATTTAGGATTTCTTAACGTAGTTGCAGGCTTGCAGCTCAACTTTCACAATATCGAGAATATCCAACTACTCAGTAGGAGAAAAAAGACAAGAAGCATTTCTGTTATTGTTAATAGATTTTGTTACTCTTATCTTGAAACAAACAGTATTATCAGACTGAGTGGACCACCAGTACCTCGTGAGGTTTCTGGATACCGGTTATTTGACAGTTTTTACAGGCTAAATG
Organism: Nelumbo lutea; assembly: GCF_056320005.1. Taxonomy (NCBI): domain Eukaryota; kingdom Viridiplantae; phylum Streptophyta; class Magnoliopsida; order Proteales; family Nelumbonaceae; genus Nelumbo; species Nelumbo lutea. The sequence goes on from NC_142684.1 coordinate 212,798,769, forward strand.
ATCTAATGGGTCAATTTACACATAGCTTCATTCTTCCTTATGCTATTTTATAGTTCTTTGTCAAGATTTTCTTTCATTTATATATTTTAGTAGTATATGGACAGAAATGTGTTGCTCTGCAAACAGTGTAATCAATTCAAACCACTGAAGCAGTGATTGAGTGAGCTTTCTGATCTTACACTCGATCCGGGTCTGGTAAGTGGTAACACAATTCACTATCCAACCTTTTGAAAATTCAGCAAGCTTTTGATTAAGCGATTGAATTCATATTAGATTGGATTAACTTACAATTCAAATATTATTTCTGAATTATGAGCTCTCTACCTTGTAAGTCTTTCCTATCAAGGGCCCCCAGTTCGTTTTGTAATCAACCTTGAAAGCTCATGCGCCTTACCAGGAAACTTCTGTATTTCAGAGCGGGTCCCACACAGTCTATAAGCTATGTTTGGTTAAAGACCTGGGAATTGGGAGGGCTGATATGAACATTCAGCTAACCTGGTTCAACTGCTTTGAAACGTTCCACTTCCAAAAACAATAAAACTATCCCTAAGATGATGCCCGACAATCAATTCGGGCCCTCTGCGCTTCAGGCTTCAGCCCTTACAAATGGGCATCACCGGAGTGCTTAAAAAATCAAAACCAATTTGAACGGATTGGACCATCCAAACCAAAACCAATTTAAACGGATTGGATGGACCAACAAGCAGACATTGAAATGGACCAGTCCAAACTTAATGGTCCATGGATAGAAGATAAAGAGTGTAGGTGTCAGTAAACCAGGTTTGGGTTAGAATTGAATGGTCCAGCAATTGAATTGGACTGGTCTAAAACGGCCCAAAATATTCATTGAATTGGATTGGACCTGATCCATTCATTTGTAATGGACTCACATTGGACTGGATCAGATTGAACCAAATCCAGTCCAATTGACACCCCTACTTGCAATTGCAAATGGGCCCTTCCATTATTTGCAAAAACTTGATTGGAGCTCTTTGTTTACGCTTCTGCAAAGAAAACTGCTGAAGAGAAGTTCCTTGTATGATGCATCAACATTGGCAACGGCAACGCAAGCTTCATCAGTGACATCATTGCTACACACCTTTCTAAGGAGGCGTTTCCTACTTCCCAGTATTAATGATTTTGTTTTTTTTAAATAAAATCTGCAAATCAGACTGGCAAGCACCCTAATATCATTTTCAAATGATTCGTTGTACCATACTCCCACTGATTTTCTATAAATTCTCCGAGGCATTTGATGTCTTAGAAGTCAAGCTAAGCCCAGGTCAATAAACAAGGGTTAGCTCAACCTCAACCACAAAAACACTTTTGTCACTTCACCGGAAGTATGCTCATTTGGTCTTCCAACCCACAGAGAGCACAAGTCCGTCAATCTAGGTAGCATTAAACCATTTAAATTGATTTTTACCATCTTCAGGTTTAGGATATAACTGATCATAGAGTAGGTTAACTGTACATTTTGAACCAACCAGATAGTATTAGCTACTTTTCCAACAATCTGGTTTAGACTGCATGGGGTTTGGCCACTATGACGAGAGAACATTCAAACTAGTAAAAATCAACCTAAAATTGAAATATCTTCTCTGCAGAGAAACCATCAATTGGTGATTTTTGACAATTGCATGTGTTCCATATGAAAAATAGAAGCAGACATGCGGGTGGGAACAGAAAATTCTAGGTATTGTTAAGAAGATAAATTCTAAAATAAAATAGAGCAAAACAAACGAATGCAATGAGAAAGTATAGGGAATATACAAAGTTAAAAGCTATAAACAAGGAATATCCTTGCAAAGGACCAAATTAGGATCAATATAAATGGAGGAAAAAAGATTAGAAGCTAGAAATATGATCTGATCCCACATCTAAGTGAACGGTAGAACTCTCAATATGGAAAGCAAATGATTCTGACAACTTAGCTGCATCCTGAACCCTTAGCCGTGTGCCCTGCTGCCCCACTACAACAGCTGCAACCCTAGCAGCTAATGTGCCCATACCTTTCAAATCTGATGCACCACATAGAATACCATATAAAATACCAGATGCATAAGCATCTCCAGCACCACAAGTGTCAACTGGCACACAAGGTGATGGAGGTATGTACACAGATTCGCCTTTTACTCCAATGTAAGATCCTTTAGGACCATCAGTGACGGAGACCAGTGGAACAAAATGGCTCAGATACCTTGTTGCAGATACAGGGCTTTCCTTTGAGAAAAAATCACAGAGGGCTCTTGCTTCATCACTGTTTGCAAACACAATGTCTCCATAGTTCCCTATAATCTCCCTGAGAAAAAAGATTTTGAATTGATGATGATATTCAGGATTCAGGTAAAAAGGGATTATTAATATGGGACCCGAGTTGCATCAAATGCTTGTGTCAGTGATTTCTAATCTAATTATGTATCAAGGCAATGACTCAGCTGCTTTTACACGTACTTGATGAGAAATGGCGTAAATCATATGGATATCAAATATTTGTGATAGTACACAAGAAAAAGCAATAAGATTTCCAGGGATCCCAGATTTCCAGGGATCCCAGAGTGTCAGTTTCTGATTTTAGGCTTCCAACCGCGCAGTGGATTTTGTCTAACATGAGAACTGGAGAATCCATTTTCCAAATAAAACAGGAAAGCTTCATTCTACATGTTAAAAGAACCCCTTCCAAGATTATAAGGGGCCACTGCTTCGTGCAATGGTGAAAGCATTGGCTGAAGCCTGAGAATGGAGGTTCAAGTCTTAGAGCAACCACTCCATGCAAGAAAATTCTGAAGGTTAGGTTCATATCCAGTCCACCACTCCCAACCCAAAACCCTGGATAACCAGGACAAATATTGGATAATGGCTCTTTTTGTTTAATAACCAGCAAAATTAAGTAGTTTGAATATACTGCAGCATTAAGCTGATCGTTACTCCATTTTTTAAACAGTATAACTGGTTGTTATACTGGTTAATAAAAGAATGAAAAGTGCACATAATCAAGCACCCCTACTAAGGTAGCTAATGCTACCATACTTGTATTACTCCATTTACAACAATTACAAGCTTTCCCCTTGGTTTATCTTATCATTCCTAAAAAAATTAATCTTGGTTTGCTCCTTGTCTAGCCAAACTGTTGGCCATGCCATTGCCTGATCTATATGCCCAAGTAAATTTTGATAGTGAATCCATTATTTCAATATTGTGTTTGAATTTGTAAAGATTTTGAGAAGGATAAAAGGGTATTCATAAGATGATCAAGATCTCTTTGGCTCCTTTCAAGTTCTTACCTGTTCTACTACTTTTGCATTCTGAAATTTCATGTTCAATTCAATATATCTTATGATTTAAAATGTCATTCGAGATTCATCTATCAAAACAAAATGTCATTCAAGGTTTAAAATAACTGTTCTTCAATTTGAAATACACAAAAAGAATGAATCAACTCCTATCTCTACTAGTCAAAGGTGATTATTATGGGTATTTACTGCCGAAATTTATTAGAGCAACTCCACCAGTAATTACCCGAGAGGTCCTGAACACCATTAAACTAAGAATTCTTCTGTACCAGTAAAGCACCTGGAAAATGTTACTTTAAACAATCTCATGACACTCCAATCTAATTGCAGCAAAGCATATTAGTGCATCAGACCAAGGTACACATTATCGATACACCCCAATACACTAAAGGGGTATATTGGTACCTTGTACCTAACACAAGCCTTATTTTTTAAGTTTCTTTTTTCAAAAAAAAAAAAAAAGAGGCTAGGAGGAAGGTCTTAAGCCAAAAGGCCTATATTTTGTGTTCGGACACCCACTGATAAGATATGTATCACATTGAAATTCTGAACCTTGCATCAGACTTTATACAATGTTAAATGAGAAAGGACGTCTAAGGGTATTTAGCACTTCAAAATTACACATTCTGAACATAACATCTGAATCAATAAATATACACCCTAACATAAAAGTAATCAACATACTGTCTAGAGTAGATTTTAGAATTTCCTCTAAAACAAGGAATGTACAATGCAGCACTAGAAAGGAACTCCATCATCACCATCTCACTTGTTCCCTTCATCCTCTCTGCCTCCCAGCAAGGCTCACTAGTTATCTTATTTTCCAAAATTTCATTTTATTATATTCTTAGAATGATTTTTTATATTTAATATCTTTACAAAGCCATATCTCAGTGTTGTAATTTTTCTAGTGGTTGCTGTGCTGGAAAACAGTAGACAGTTGGAGCTTAATACCCATGCTAAGTAACAAGTTGACACTTGGTTTGGCATACACCAGGAAGCATTTCGAAAGTAAGAATTTTTTTTGAAGAACAAAGAAGAAAAAATTTATTAAATAAAAAGAAGGGTACAACTTTAATAGGTGTCAAGATAACACCCGACCAACTGAAACTAGGAAAAAAGTTAGATGAACACACATGCTTCATGAAATCCACATAAAAGAAATAACAAAGTCCTGAATAAGTTGAATGGGTCCTTAAATGATAGAATTCAAAAAAAAAAATGGGTCCTTAAAATAATTTCAATCATCAAATCCTATAATAGAACATGTGAGGAAGTTCAAAAACCCTAGAATTGAAACTAAAAGGCCTAGCTATAAACAAAAAACAAACCAGATCAGTGGCTTACCAGAAATCGTCATAATGTCTCTCAATGCAGGACACATCAGATGCTGTCACAGCAACAAGGGCACCATGCCTATGGGCATCCTCACATGCTTTTGCTATTGTTCTGATTGTATGAGGAAGTTCGAACAAGTAACCTTCCACAATGAGTATCTTTGTTTTGGAGACTACACTAGCTAAACATGAGTCATAGCTAACAATTGAAGATGTGCCCTAAAAAGAAACAAAAACACAAATATATTACTGTCTTGAATTTTTTTTTATCAATAACAGATTCATTAAATTCATTGAAATATCGAACTATTTACAGCAAAGAAGACAAAAACTCTTATCTTCCGATTACAACTTAAACCCTCCAAAGAAAGAAAAAGAGAAAAAAAGAAACAATTAAGTTGCCAAAACATTGCTTCCCTTTCTATCCCTTGTTTAGCTAATCCATCAGCTAAAGAATTAGCTGATCTCTTAACCCAACTCATCCTGATTTCTATCCCCCGCACCAGCCACCTGAATTTCCTCTTCTCATTTCTGTAGTTTCACAAGCCGCAGTTGTCTTTAACCAGCCACCATATCACCACCTCCAAGTCCCCTTCAGTTATGAGTTTCCTGACATTCATCTCCTTGGCTTTCTGAACTCCTTCCATAACTGCCAAGATCTCAGCTCTAAGGGAATCCCCCACACCAATTGGGCCTGAGAACAGGGTAGAGATGATCCCGTTCTCATCCCTAAAAACACCTCCAATCCCTGATTGTCTGGGATTCCCCCTACAACTCCCATCAAAAATTTAATTTCAAGAAGCCAACAGGTGGGGGAGTCCAAGGCACCCTTATTATTGGTTTGATCTGAGTGCAGTTTGCAACCTCACCCCACTTTCTCAACATATCTTCCACTGTGTAGTCTGTAAATAGCTCTAGTGATTTCAGCCACTGTACAGCCCTTATATGGATCGCAACCCTCGATTCTTCAGCCCTTCTCTCATTTTCTGAGAAGATCCTAAAATTTCTTTCTTCCCATAATGTCCAGCATACTGCAGCCCTCAGACCTCTCCACATAATCCTTCCCCTTTTCATGTGCCACCTGAAAAAGGAAGGGGAAAATAGGCTCTACAAGTCTGATGGAGGGTTCCACCTACACCCAAAGAGAGAAAAAAACCCACTCCCAAATTGACTTTGCAAATTGGCAAAACACCATTAAGTGAAAACCAATCTCCCCATCCGCTTTGCAAAGAACACACCAATGAGGTGACAAACAGGTATTGGGTCTCTTCTTTTGGAGCAAATCTCCAATGTTGAATCTTTCCAAATAGGCTTCCCGACAAAAACTACCAACCCTAGGAGGAATCGGTCTGCACTAAAGCTCATTAACTGGGAAAGGGGAGATTGCAGGACTGGTGGACTGGCAAAGGACTTTGAAGAAGGAAGCACAAGAAAAAGAGCCCGTGGGGGTAGGGGTCCAAATTCTAGAGTCCACCTTAGAGGGGTCCAAGAAAACATTATCAAGAAGTTCAAAGTGGCTCGAAATACTATCAAGGTCTGAGTACCTCACAACCCTCCTTAAACCCAAGTTCCACCCAAACCCCAAATTGGAAGAGGAAGGGGTGATGAAAGAAGAAATTTGCTCATTTTTAAATTCAGAAAGAGCATACAAAGAAGGAAACTGATCCTTAAGAGGAACATTCCCCACCCAGATTTGTTCCTAGAATTTTATGGAATTACCCGAATTCAAATCATACCTGACATTAGGGGAGAAGACTGGAAGCAAATCATGAATGGCTTTCCAAGGTGAAGTGTTTGTGGTCTTTGCTCTGATTCCAACATCCCATCCATCTTGCTCCAGCCCATGTACGCTTGCCACTATTCTAGCCCATAGCTTCTCCTACTCCAAAGGGAACCTCCACAACCATTTCCCCAAAAGGGCCGAATTCCTTATCCCAATGTTCCCAAGCCCCAAACCCCCATAATTTTTACTTCTGGTCACCACCTTCTAACTAACCCTATGGTCCCTCTTCTCCTCTCCCGGCTCCCAAAGGAAATCTCTCATCAACCACTCCAGCCTACTACAAACCTTCCCTACAATCTTAAACACTAAAAGAAAATAAATGGGTAAGTTTGCTAACGTGGCCTTGATCAGTGCAATCCTACCTCTTTTTCCAAGAGACAAGTCTTTTTTCAAATCTTTCCACCATTGGGTTCCAAAAGCTCTCTTAGGATTATCACCTAGGGGCAACCCTAGGTAATTCAAAGGCCACCCTAAGCCTTCACACCCCAGTACTTCTGCACTCTCCCTAATCTCCCTCTCCTCCAGATTCACCCCCACTATCTTGAAAATTTTCCTGAAAAAACAAGCAGACAGATGCAGCCAAATGGACACATACAAATTTATTTACATAAAAAAGGCATCATTTGAAGAGATCATTTCTTAGTGCAATGGTAAAAGTTAGGTCCTTATCCAGTCCATTCCTCCCAAGACCCCAAACTTGCAAAAAGGACTTCCATCCTTCCAGTTGCTCCCTTGATTTGAGCCTTCTTGATTACCATCGCGGCTACAACCTTGGCTCATCTTTTCGAACTGCATCACCATCGCTGACCAAGTCTACTTCACTTTTCTCAAGTCCAAAGCCACCTTGTGACAGTTCAGTTCCAATTGCTCCAACCTATCATCCATTGTGGCCGATCTAGTAAGAGGCATTAGTGAATCTTCACTTCTTGCTCTGATACCAGATGTCAGGAACCTACCTAACATAGGAACTCTCTTCAAGGGGAGCTCTGCCTGCTTACAAAAAAAAAAAGAGAATAAGGGAAAATTTGGGGGGATTAATCTCTACCCTTTATCCTTTGGAGACCATATATATAGCTTCTTACAATTAGAATATCAGGTAGTTATGATAGGGTATCAGGCATTCTGTGCCACTAGCTGATGTGGCCTCCTAAGTAAACAAACTAGTATCCCTGATGCCGGTGTCCACATTGGGTTAGGGTCTTCATGGGTTCAATACTTGGCAGCAACAGCCCATCCTTACTTAGGGGTCCAACATCAATGTTGCATGCTTGACCAATACACCAAAAGCCTTAAGACTGATGGAGCGCGACAAGCCAAGCACTTTCACATATCACCATGCTTCCACAATCAACAATTTGGCAGCTCTCACAATAGCAATAGTTTCCTCTAGCGACTTTCACTTTGCTCTAACTATTCCTTTCCATGGTAGCTTTAACTTTGTTCTAGGTAGCCCTCTCTGTTATTCAAACTTGAGACGTAGTGGTTGGCTCTGATACCAAGCATTGTGTGCTTGATCAATATGCCAAAAGCCTCAAGACTGATGGAACGCATCAAACCAAGCACTTTAACATTTAGGACTGTAACATTCTACCATCTCAAATATTAATGGTAGAATTGTGGCATTTGAACATCATCTTTCATAATCATAAAGAGCCATATCTTGCATGTGCATTACACATATGGTGCCTAATTAGTAATATTAAATTAGTTTATATATTTTGAATTCTAACATGTTTATAGAAAAAATGTCTTTATTCAAAGTAAGTTTCTACAGGAACAATGATATTCATCATGTATATTAGTTGTTCATTTATTCAAAAAAAAAAGGTAATGAGTCAAAAGGAACATGTTACATAGAAGTTTGCCTCAAAATCTATTGAATGTTGGAATCCAATAAATGTCTAACATAGATGCTTCATCCATTTAGGAGAGTCCATGCAAAACTACCTGCAACATCAGATAAATATTGCAACAGCAAATAGAGTCTACAGCCTAGATCTTTGGTTGAATGCTGAACATTTCATTCAAATGGATTCCAAGTGAGCTAAATCTATGTTTGGTAGTGTTGCAGAAGTGGTGTTAGGAGGAGTAGTTTATAATGGGTTGACTCTTTCAGGTACTTGACAATTGCACCATCTGAGTCCTTTCTTTACTTCTTCAATAAAATTTTACTGTTAATAAATCAAAAAAAAGAGGAAATTTTTAATACAATTCATATGAGTATGCCTGTATTTCTTTTCTTTTTTGTTAATATATTCATATAGCTAATTGTTGAAAATATAGAGAATAGCATTTAATTACAAGTTTACCAGTAATTGAAAATTTAAAAATTTCAATGAATAAAGGTGTCCAGAATTTAATATTAGTGCAAATTGTCAATCATTCATATTATCAAAAAGGACCTGACCTGATATGCAAGCATAGTTCGCTGAGCATCTGGAGTTGTAAGAACTATAACTGTACCCGTTGTCCCATCCTTGACAGGTGCAGAGAGAAAACTGACATTTGCCCGATGCAGTTTTGCCCTGGAGAACAATTAAGAAGAAAATACTTACACTCAGCAGAGATAATGGCAGCTATACCAGAAAATTGATATAATTTCTTTTCTTCGCAGTTTGATCATCGTACAAAGCATTGTTTACTTGCAATCTTGAAATGGTACAAACTACAAGAAACCTGTTTCTATTTTCTGGTGCTATAGGGACCCTTCCAAACAGATTTAGGATCCATATCTGGCAAGTGGCAGACTGTCCACTCAAAAATAAAGATCCTTACCTAATATATGCCAGAGTCTCAAGCTTTTGAGCAATATTTCTGATTTCCTTTTTCAACTAGGACTAACACATATAAATTGGTTTGCTAATCAAATGAATATTTATGCAAGTCATAGATGAATAGTTTGTTTGTATACACCTTCACCCACATTATATGACATTTGTATGATTTTTGTTTATGTTAGTTACATTTACTCCAATGTTTTAAAAGCACAAGGCAAAAAAATAAAAAGCACAAGGGGCATCCAAAAAATGCAAAAAAAGAATAGAAAATTAAAAATAGTAAACATAATATTAATTAAAAATATAAACTTAAATTTTAAAATACATGTTTTAAAAAACATATTATCTCAAATTAAAATACATAAACACAACATGTAAAACATATCAAAAATGAAAATTTAAAAATAAAATCAAAATAGCACACAAAACATATTCAAGCATGTAGAATTCTCAATCTTTTATTTTTTATTTTTTTTTGGAAAAAGGTAAAGTAATTTTCTTCAACTCAAAAACTTACAAGTTGGGATCAGGCCTAGAAGGGCAGTGATAACTCTGTATTTTGATACCTTAAGGGCATCATTTCAGAGGTATTTTCAGCCTTAGAATAGTCAAAATATGCCCTTTTCCCAGTTAAATTCATTGTTGTGACCTTTGAGGGTCTCTGTGCAAATTTTGGGGAAAACTGGGAAGTTTTCATGGCTGAAATGCAGATTTTGGGAAGCTGGTATGAAGTCCAACTGAGAGAGGGGGTGCTTTTGTAAAAAACTGAAAGCAGGAGGGCGCCTCCTAGCTGCTAAACCCAATTTGGCGCCCCTCCTACTGTATTAGCATGCTCCCCACGCCTTAACAAACCCTAGGGCACCTTTTAACCCAATCTTTTCACTCTTAACAAACCCTAGCCGCCCCTAACTGTTAAATACTCACCTTCCATCACTTCTAATCTCCACCATCCATTCTAGGGCACTCTCTTTTTAGCATTCTAACCCTAGGAGCCACCTAACTTCTAATCTTCATCATTCAACCTTTAGCCATTAAATCTCAGCCTTATATAATATTGGGTGCCTTCTCCTTTTGAACCATCCTAACCCTTCATTCTAAACCCTAAGGCACCCATATTTTTTCTAAAACACAGTTGCCGCCCCCCTCTTTCTCTCTATTCCCAGTTGTGTCCACCCTTCACTATAAAAAGAACCCTAGGGGCCCTGTAGGAGGGGTTGGTCAATTCACCCAAGTAAGAAGGAAGGTTGATTTTGAGAAGTTCAAGGGTAGAGGAAGAGGAGGACGCCCAGGCAAGAGGAGGGGTTCCTACTTTCACGCCAACACCACTATTGCCACCTCTGGATTTGAATCCCAACCAGTCTCTTTAGTTTTAGTTTTAATTTTTGTTCTTGCATTTCCAGTTTCGTTATTTACTTTCTACAATTTATTTTCATTCCGTTTGATCTTCGTTTTATTTTCTGCAGATCTGCAATTCGGCTAGGTAAGACGGAAGGCCTAGCTCAAGAAGTTCGAGGGTCAAAGGAGGGATCCGGAAACTGCTACCTCTGATTGGATTACAGATTTCTATTTCGTTTCTTTTGTTAATTTATTTTTGTTTCTGCACTTTTAACTTTCAGTACTGTTCGAATTATATATTTTTCTCATTTTAATTAATTAATTTTTATATTTCTGCTCTTCCCTCTTGTGTTCACTTGTCCGGATTTGAGTGTATATTAATTTTCCCTCACTTCCCTGTGGATACGACCCGTTCTCACCCATTTACTGTGTTAGTATTTGTTTGACAGTAAAAAAAAATTATAAATGTTTAAACTGGTGTTCTGAAGTGTTTAACGACACGCTTCCAGACACACCAGGCAGCCTGAAGACCATAGCAATTACACTTTCCACCAGAAATCAGAACAATAAAAAGAAGACAAATTCAGATTTTTAAATTCCTCAAATACAGATATCCAAGAAACCAGTTTGCCCACAGCTCTTTGAATGGTATGTTCAGGACTTTTGCCTTTCTTACTGAAGATTCTACTGCTCCTCTCAGCCCAAATGGACCATAAGACAGCAGCAGGAATAGTCCTCCACACCAGGCTCCCTTTCTTACTAAGGCCTCTCACCTTCCAACAACCGAGGAGATCCTTAACCGATCTAGGCATTACCCAACTGAACTCCAAGACTCTGAGAAAGTATCCCCAAATCTGAGAGGAAAATGGGCAATGAATACATAAATGATCTGTCAATCCAGCATGTTGCCCACAAAGACTACATGAAGGATCCATAATCTGAATGCCCCTTCTCACCAGATTAACCCTGGAGAGACATTTATCAAGTGCCATCGTCCAAACCAGAAAGTTGACTTTTGAAGGACTTATAGTATTCCAGATCTAAGAAGCAGGAAAATCAGTAGGATCCAAACTACCCATTTTAGAGGCAAGGGACTTAACAGAAAATTCACCATTTGAATTCCATTTCCAACTCCATTTGTCTTTCAATTGCTGATCAATCTTCTGATTTTGAAGAAGTGCCATCAGGTCCCCAATCTCTTCTAATTCCCAGTCAAACAGATCCCTCCTAAAAATGGGAGTCCAAGTTAGAGACCCACCTGTCACACAGCAGTACTCAGCCACAGAAGCTTCTTGATTAAGAGAGCACACTGAAAAAAATGAGGAAAGGATTCAGCTAGAGTCCCATCCAAACACCAAGGGTCCTTCCAGAACTTTGTTCTTTCCCCATTACCAATCTTGACAGAAATCCCTTCCATGAACAGAGAGAAGTTTTTCATGATAGATTTCCAAGGGGAACTACCCCAACTTAGGGGAGGATCCCTGGATCTCCAGTTACCCCACTCCACCCCATATTTATCTACAATGAGAGATCTCCACCAAGCCTCCCTTTCAGCTGAGAACCTCCAAATCCACTTACTTAGTAGGGCAGTATTGAAATTCTTCACTTTCCTAATGCCTAACCCACCCTCAGCCTTAGGAAGACAAACTTGATCCCAGCTTACATGCACTTTTCTCTCCTCCCCCCAACCCCTCCAAAGAAAGTTCCTCTGGATCTGCTCCAATCTTTTGGCAACTTTGATAGGGATGGGGAAGAGAGAAAGAAAGTAAGTAGGAAAATTGGAAAGAGTGCTTTTTATCAGAATAAGCCTACCCCCAAATGAGAGATATCTAGCCTTCCATGCAGCTAACTTCCGTTCCAATCATTCAATAACTAGGTCCCAAATCGATGAAGCAAGACAATTTGCACCCAACGGCAGTCCCAAATATTTAACCAGGAGGAATTCAGTCTGACAAGCCAGAACCTCCGCACAATCAGCTAAATTAGATACATGACCCACTGGAATGATTTGACTTTTATTCCTGCTCACTTTTAGTCCGGCGATTACCTCAAACCAAGATAGGATTCCAAGGACAAGATCTAACTGGGGTGGAGAAGCATCCACAAAGAATAAAGTATCATCTGCAAATTGGAGGATATTGATCTTTTCTCCTTTAGGAGAGAATGCAAAGCCTTCCCACTCACCAGATTCTGCAGCCTTTCTACAAAACAAAGTGAGAATCTCCATGACACAAATAAAGAGCAAGGGGAACAAGGGATCACCTTGTCTTAATCCCCTATAGCTATCAAAAAACCCTGTTGACTGACCATTAACCAACACTGAGAATTTTGAAGTGAAAACACAAACTTTTATCCAGTTTCTCCATTTCTGCCCAAACTTCATATGTTGTAACACCAAATCAATACACCTCCAGTTGACATGATCATAAGCTTTTTTGATATCCAGTTTGCAAATCAAACCAAGGGAGCCTTCTCTTTTTCTTGAGTGAATCAGCTCATTTGCAATAAAAACAAAATCAAGCATCTGCCTACCCAGTACAAAAGCACTTTGATTATATGAGATAACATTACCTAACACCCCTCTCAGCAAGTACTTCAGCTAGGATCTTGTAGAAACTATGCAAGAGACTGATTGGCCTGAAGTCTTTGATGTTAACCGCCCCTTCAATTTTTGGGATGAGGGTGATAAAGGTAGTATTTAAGCTTCTTTGAAGGGAAGCATTATCATAAAATGCCTGAAAAACATTCAAAATATCTTCCTTCACAAAATCCCAGCATTTGACAAAAAAAGGTTGGTAAGCCCATCCGGCCCAGGTGACTTATCCGCTGCCAACATAGTTATGGCTGCTTTAATTTCTTCCTCCGAAAAGGGTCTCTCAATGAGATAGGACTGCTCTGCATTCAGCTGTTTAAAAGGAAGGCCTCTTGGAAAGGGTCTGATCGGCCAATTCTCTTTATAGAGGTTTTTATAGAAATTAGTATCCATTACCTTTATATGCATCAGATTCCCCCAATCTGCCCTCCCACTCCAGCTTACTAATTGAAAAAACTTTTGCTCTGGCATTTACCATTTTATGAAATAAATGAGTGTTTTTATCCCCCTCTTTCAACCAGGCCACTTTAGCCCTTTGTCTCCACTTGATTTCTTCTTTTACTGCCAACTTATCATACTTGATTTTTGCTTGAGACCTCTTCATTTTGCTTTCCTCAATTAAAGGACCTACTTCTTCAGCAACATCAATTTCCTTAATAAGACTCAACAAAGCTTTCTTTTCAGTTTCAGAATTCAAATTAGTCTTCGCTTTCCAGATTTTCAGCCTCTTCTTAACTACACCAAGTTTGTTTGCCAAAATGAAAGAGCTAGTACCCTCCACCTGCAGTTCATTCCATACAATCTTCAACAAGGGAACAAACTTCTCATCTTCAAACCAGGCATTCTCAAACTTGAAGGGTGCACTGATTTTTCCTTTAAATCCACAGACCAGCTGAATTGGACAATGATCCAAAACAGGCCTAGGGAGAACAATTTGCCTAAAATCAGGAAAAAGTTCTTCCCAATTTGAGGACACCAAAAACCTATCCAATCCTACCAGGGTGGGAGTGTCTTGATTGTTAGTCCAAGTAAACCAGCTACCCTGAAGAGGGAAATCAATCAGCTCAAATCTGTTGATGAAATCAGAAAATTGAAGCATCCCTCTTGACCTCCTACCACTGGTGTTTTTTTTCAGCAGCAGCTAGAATGACATTGAAGTCTCCACCAATGACCCATGGAAAAGATAGACAACCCCTCGCTTCAACCAATTCTTTTCAAAAATCCTCCCGAAGAATTCCATCTATCGGACCATAGACATTTGTGACTTGACAAATATTACCATCAGGAAGTTTCAAAATTAATGAGATTGAGAATCTCCCAATGTGAGCAGAAATTAAACTACAAATAGAAGGATCCCAGAGACTCAACAACCCCCCTGCACTTCCCACAGCCAGTTTAGCTTTCCATCTGACCTCTCCCTCCCCCCAAATACTTCTTACTATTGCAGCATCTAAATAATCCAATTTAGTTTCTTGCAGCATGATAATCTTCGAACCTGACCTCTTCAGAGATGCACACACCACAACTCTCCTCCTTCCCAACCCCAGCCCTCTTACATTCCAAGACAGAAATTTTAAATCCATGATGAGAACAAGAAAAACAACCCCCCACACACACTGATACCTCACTACTACCAGCCTTATCATTTAATAGTCAATCTTTTTTTTTTCACAATTGCATTACTTTAAATAGTTAATAGTTAATATGATGTTAAATATTCTGCATTCTTGATTCTATGAGCTGCCTTTGTACAAAGTCCCTCGAGGGAAGCCCAAACAAGTCCATGTTAGGGTCTTAAATTGCTAATCCATACAAAAAAAAAAAAGAGATTTTAAAATTTTAATAAACAATTTTCTAAAATCTCTTTTTTTGTTGGGATTCAGAATTTAAGGCACAACCATGGACTTTGTTTGGGCTTTCCTAAAGGGACTTGGTTGGGGGCCAGGGGCCCTAGTCACTAGGCTTAAAACAGAGCAAAATTTGCAAAGTTGAAAAGGTGCACGCCTAAGGCACACTAGGTGCTTGCCTTTCCATACTGGCTGATTGGTTACTAGCTTTTCCAGTAACATAGGTGAATCCTAAAATCAACCTATGAGGTAAAGGGTACAATATCCTCTTTCTTCCGTTCTCATTTAATAATCTTTTAGCTATTTTTAGGCTAATTGATTCACTTTTTTGTCAATATGGAAGATTTTACCTTCTTTTCATTGGACTGATAAATAAGGTCCCCCTCCCCCATCCAGTACAAATTTTGAGGGAGCAAGGATTAGCTGAATGTGATGGCTGTTCAGTGGGCTGTGGAGCCAATGATAAGGTTCCACACCAGTAATAAAATACATGGGCCCATGAATTTATTACTGGCATGGAACCTTATCATTGGTTGCACAGCCTGCTGAACAGCCATTGTGTTCAATCTGAATTGATTCACTTTTTTGTCAATATGGAAGATTTTACCTTCTTTTCATTGGACTGATAAATAAGGTCCCCCTCCCCCATCCAGTACAATTTTTTAGGGAGCAAGGATTAGCTGAATGTGATGGCTGTTCAGTGGGCTGTGGAGCCAATGATAAGGTTCCACACCAGTAATAAAATACATGGGCCCATGAATTTATTACTGGCATGAAACCTTATCATTGGTTGCACAGCCTGCTGAACAGCCATTGTGTTCAATCTGAATTCTTTTTAAGGGCAGTGATATGCTATTATCTTAACAATTTAAAATTATAGGAATAACTTACTTAATACTTTCATCTTTCAATCACATACATGAAAGTACTCTTTAATATTCAAATCGGTTGACTAGAACTGTCCATTGTAGAGCAAAAGTGAGAAAAACAAACTAGACAGTGGAAGTTATTTGTTTGACATTATAGAGGTGAATCAACAGAAAGGATAATTTCAACTGTGTTTCTGTTGTTTTGCATGTTTTAACTTCATACCACTACAACCATCCACATATCGGTCTACCGACTGGATCACCTAGATAAGTTATTGGTCGATCTTGAATGCACTATAAAGTGACCAAGATAATATCACGTCGGCTTTGACTTGTGAATTTTCAAGAATGCCTTTTCCTGTCAGGTTTCCATCAAAGCATGCCTTTTCATGAGAAAATTGTTTAGATGCATTTAAATTAAGCACCAGTGTGTCACTTAGACTATCAGAAGACATCCCATAAAATAACAACATTAATCAGCAATTAAGAAGACCAAAATATTAAAGAAGGAAACTATGAAGTGAAGGAACACAATCTGCTTTTGCAGAAATTCCATCCATTTCTATGAATTACTTAATTACTTCTTCAGAAGCAGTAACTAATTCTAGCAATGCAATAATCTATCAAAAAAAATCTGGTCATGCAATGATCCAGACATAAAACGATAGCATGTACACTATAAGATACCACGAGAATTTTTATTTTTCAATTTTTAATGAAGCAAAAGTGGATTCATCCCATAAATTAGGAAATTTTAACTTTTTGGAAAGCTAAGGCTCAGTTTAGAAGCAGTACAAATACAAATATGTACAGTACAAATACATAAAAAAAATAATACAAAATACAAGATTTTGCACTCTACATATTTGTATTTGTACTCCTTCCAAATGGAGCCTAAGAAGGAAAACAAATGAAAAAGAAATGTGACCTGACCTGTAAAACCCACCCAAGGGATCGCTTCCTACACTGCCCACCATGGCTATGTTCAACATAGGGCCTCCATTGGGCCGACCGCCTAGCCTAGCCAAGGCTACCAGTGTGTTAGAAAGAGACCCTCCAGCAGCGGCCTTGTAGCTGCAACCATCCATTGCTCGCAGAACTCTACCCCTCTCCTCATGGTTCACGAGCTTCCTTGTTCCCTTTTCCATTCCCAATCTCTCCAAAAATTCGTCATCCACCATTCCCGAAAAATCTACCTATATGTATGAAAAAAAAAGTGTAAAAATAAAAGAACAAAAAATGAAAGAAAAAGAAACGAAAGTTGATTTGTCCTTTTAAGTATTTAAAATAACAGAAAATCCTTCCCTAGGCAAGGATGGGAGAGAGAATTTCAACGACATTCTTTTTCTCTTTTGCTAGCATGATTGAAATAATAAAATGTAGACGATTAACATTTCTGAAAGTATATCATAAAAACATATATGAAAAAGAAAATTAAAACCACATAGTTTTTTTCTTCTTCCACAATAATGGGGTAGGGGAGCAGAAGAGTGTTAAAGAAGAAAACTCTAAATCCTTCGCCTCAAATTAATACTACAGATGGAAGTGAACATAGTAAACAAAAGATGATCAGAACTTTGAGGAGCAACAAAATGAACAAAGGAAAAGGACAAGTAAAAGCAAGTTGAATTCAAACAAGCAATACAATTCAGAGATACAGAGAAGAAAGAATGAATGGTACCATAGCCTGCCCAAGACCCAAAACGTCCCATCTCTCTGGTGTCTCCTCCTCGACCTCTTCATCATCATCGTCTTCATTTTTTCCTTCTTCATCACTATCACTTCCGCTCTCCAATTCCTTTCCAACTGCATCCCATCTACGTGAGGTTTCAGAAACCCCAGAAATTCTCCAACCCCTCATTGCTCTCTCCTTGTCTCTGTAAGAGCAACAAAATCGACTAAAACCAGCGATGGCGCCATCAGTTGTTTGGCGGCTGTTCTTTAAAAGACAAGACCTCCAAGTAGGCGGCAAAAGTGGGCTAGAGAGGAGAGGAAGAGAGAGGGTGGTAGCACCGGCACCACAGAAGAGAGAAGAGAAGACAGAGAGAGACATCTTATTTCGCCGATGTTTCAGGATGGAGGTCGACGATGAGCCTCCATCATCCAACTCGGTGAATGCTTGTGAACCTTGGATTTGGTATTTATTTTATCTGAATCCGACTGGTTTTTTCATGGATCGCCTGTTTGGCTGTTCCCTCTCTTTTTTTTCTCTTTTTCTTCCAGAAATGCCCTTAGACTTTGGATACAAAGACTGATCTCTGCTGGATTTAGGAGAGCGAGGGTTCGATACCATGTCTTTCCCACAACATAGATTTTCCGGGAGAGCACAGCCAATTCCTATGTTAATGATTGGTTCACTGGTGGCCTGATCTGACGTGGTCAAATTATTCACCACATGTCAGATAATGAAACCAATTATTCGAATGGACCTCCTCTAATCATATGTCGGCAGATCATCCGACACCCCGCAAATCTCTGTTATGAACAAAAATTGTTGATAGACACGTGGCTGAAAGAGAAGTTGTTAGCAAGGAACATTTGGGACCTCATATTTCATGGTAAGAGTATTTCTCTGCCACGTATTCATCCATTTGGACGCGTTGGTGGACCACGAGTGAGTCACCAAAACTGATGCAATCATTTTCTAATTTCTGGGTAAAGTTGTGCAGATAGCTCCTGGGTTCAAAATGTGATTAGAAATTTAGAATTAACTATAAGGCCCAAAGATGGCCCACACCGTTGTGGGCTGACTTTCTTTGCAAAGTACATTAACGTGAACTTTAAAACTGCGAATATAAGAGTAACCAATGACTTAAAAATTTACAAAAATAAATGGAATAGTTATGTTAAATTATATCTATATCTATATTACTATTATAACTGTGAATGAGAATAAAATTTCTATTTATTATATTTTTCTCCTTCAATTCCTTTTTATTAAATTTAATATTTAATATATTAACTTTCATTGTTTCACTCTCAAAACATGTACATGCTTACTGGTACCAAGATAAAAGGTTGCAATGTAAAGCCAATCTCATAAACAATGGATGAGATTAATTTGTCAAATTCAATGGGGTTTGTGTGTGATTATATATGAACATATGAGGTTAGCTTTTCATTTGTCAACTTTATAATGTGATTGGCACATTATTACATATATTTTGTACTTTTTCACTTTAAATGATATTTATTTTAGAAGTTTCCAATTTTTGTTTATTTGGTTGGGTTTCACTTTAAATATTTTATATTCTCTACATCAAGTTAATACCTATTAAAATGTGTCACATTAGCATTTGGTTTCAAGAAACACTGCGGCGTTAGAGGAAACAAGAATTTGATGTTTACCCATATGTTTCATGTATAAAAAACAAAGTGTTTCAGTTTCCTACCATTTATTTGATAAAACAGTGAAACTGAACAGTTGTTTCATTTTATTTTATATACAATAAATGTCAACACCTACGTGGTTTTAATGTGGTGATGTTTTTTCAATAAATGCCCACAAAAACAAGAGTTCAAATCTGTGCCTCACAAAGGGGCCCCCCACAACGTCCCACAACACATCCCTGCCTTGTATTAGGAACATTTCCCAATAATGACATCATCATTTCAATAAAGTATTAGTTTGCTAGTGTTTTTCCAACCGACCCAACCTGGTCAGGTTACTTGAGATGGAAACCGAAACTGACCTAGTGTTAAGCAAAACCGACTTGGTTGGTTTGAGTCGGGTTGGGTCGATTTGGGTCGGTTTTGTCTCTAAGTTCATCCATGCCCCCCCATGGCCACCTAGTTTTCTGGAAATATATTTAAAACTGAAATATGTATTTTAAATATATATATATATAAACAAAAATATACATACAAATATATTGGAATATATGTTTTCTAGAAATATATATCTAACATATTTCATAATATATATTTTTTAGATATAGATATTGGAATATATATTTTCAAATATTTCAGTATTTTAGTTAATGAAAACCGAAATCGACCCGAACTATCGGTTTATGAATTTGTACAACCCGAAACCGACCGGTGCTGATGAAAACCCGATCAACTCAGGTTGGGTCGGTCCGGGTTGGTCAGTTTGGTCGGGTTGGGCCTTCTTATGAACAGCCCTAGGCACCTTAGAGCTATCATTGTGTTGCATCCGCCTTGTAATGCGAGAGCTTCAGTTTCTAAAAAGTGAGGACTTAGCTTTATGGAAGAAAAAGGACTTAGCTTTTTGTAGGATGAGAACTTAGCTTTTTATAGCGTACTCCCATAGATGGCGCCAAATGATTTAACCATTTCTGATCACGTATCATTTTTTTCGATAAGTACATCATCATCTTGTTTGCTCCCAAGTGGCCGATGACTTAGGGGCTAAAGTGCAGCTCCCTAGTGTAGTGCTGAAGGGATAGGATCATTCTTGAACCATAAACTGAACCAGGTCTGAACCAAAAGGAGTAGGGAGGGATAATACTTGATACAAAGAAGCAGTATCTCCCAATGGAGGTGTTCACACCCAAAGAAGGATCCAAAATCTGCTCTCACTGAAGATGGCGCAGTTCAAGGTAGAGCAGAATCAGTAGTGTTCTTCCAAGAGAACTTGACCCTTCGCAAGAATCAACTGGACGACTTGTGAATACAACTCCCACTAATCTTTTCTCCAAAAGATTGGTATCAAGATCAAATCTTGATTTCTCCCAAGAACTGGAGATCAAACTGCTGTATGCGGCGGCTGCAGGAAGGAGGCAGCAAGAGACTATTTGCAGGGTGTAGAATTCTCTCTTCTTGTAATCTCAGCTCTGAAGACAAGAGTGTTGATTGCATTGTATGTCTAAAGGCTGCCGCCCCCTCTTCCTTTTATAGACTTAAAGGGATCAGCTCCTAATCCCATTAGGAGTTGGAAGTCCAAATCATATTTGGATTAGAAGTCCCTTTAATTGATAAGGGATAACCCATATCTTATCTGCATATTAGATTAGCCATCTCCTAATCTAATTAGGAGGCTTCCAGATCTAAATCTTATTTAGATCTTGGACTCTCTAAGTGGATAGGGTCTGGGCCCAATCCTATCAGTTGATCCATCTCAGAATTTGCCCCTTAAGTGACTAATCAAATTAGCCCAATTCGAAATGGGCTTAAGGCCCATTTAAGGTTATGTATTCATTTAACCTTCAAACTGCTGCCCAGTTGGACTTCCTCGTATGGTGTGGGACCCAAACATTGATCTACACATCAACCACATGGATTCGGCCTAGCCTTTGCTACAAGGCCTGGCTGAATACACTATTATGGATAATGCACCCCCTGAAACCCATCAGATGGGCTCTATGGGCCCAACACTTACCCTAAGTGGTCCCTAGGCCAAGCCACCTTGTAACACCCAGGGACTGTGGGCAGATACAAGATTAGCCCATCCGGTATTATCCTCAATGGTCTTACACTTAACCTCTCAGCCCATAATGATCATACATTGCCCGACAAGAGAGGACCTCTCCCTCGGTTGCAAGGAACAGTGTTGCACTCTCTCTTGTATGGATCCCGAGAATTAAAACCATTTGCAAATCATTTCGAAATCATAATATATATACTTTTTTGTCTCATATAAAATATATTTTCCAAAACAAATCTCAATGATTGAAATCGGCTGCCAGTAGTCTTGGTTTCCATCAGTGAGAGTGCATCCCCAATCATTACCTTTGTCCGACAAAGGGGCTGAGCCTGTCACTATGATCACCCACTTAGATGAATTCTCAGACTGTCCCAACATACCCAGGTTTTGACCCCCGCTAAGGATCTCGCTGAATGGTACATCAAAGATAGTCCAATCCAACACCTAGTGCAGTATCATAATCGAGTCTAGGGGTCAGGTGTAACTTTCCAGTTTTGCCCACCAATCTCCAAGGTCCAGGGCAATACTGGAAATCTGGTCCAGTTCAAAGATTCAATTAATCCTACACTGTATATGCCTAGGGTCTCACCCTGGTAGCTGAGACAGGCCACCCCAACCGACTTGGTGGCACCACACTGTCAGCCTTGTTAGGATAGGTCTCCCTAGACCGACCCACTGGCTGTGAACATTCTAAAGTAACACGAGTCTCATTAAGTGTCCAGTTTAAGGGTATTACAGAGAAACATACCAAGGGAATATAAATCAAATATGCACTTTTATTCATTTACAATAAACTCATAAAGTACATCATTTTGATTGAAGTTAAGGGCATACAAAACTATCTAACAGCTCCCACTTGCACTTAGGTCCAATCAGGTACTAATCAGAGCCCCATGCTTTCCACGTGTTTCTCAAACACTTTCTGTGATAGTGGATTTGTCAATGGGTTTGCTACATTTTCCGCTGACGTTGCCTTTTGAATCAATACGTCCCCTCTACCAACAATCTCCCTTAGTACATGGTACTTCCTCTCAATGTGCTTCGACTTTGAGTGGGCTCGTGGCTCCTTAGCCTGAGCAATAGCTCCATTGTTGCCACACAACAATGGGATGGGTGATGTGCTGGATCTTTTGACTATTTTGCCAATGTAGGCAGATTGGGATTTCCATGCTGTATCTTTTGACTATTTTGTCAATGTAGGCAGATTGGGATAATCCTATTATCCGCTTTGATCAATCTGTATAGAGTCGAAGACCCAGTATATAGGAGACTTCTCCAAGATCTTTCATGGAGAATTGCTGTGAAAGCCATACTTTCACCGTAGTCAACATTCCTACATCATTCCCAATGAGTAGAATGTCATCTACATACAGAACTAAGAAGGTAACCTTATCTCCACTGTACTTCCTGTAAACACAGGGTTCATCCAGATTCTGCAAATGATTTGACAACAGAGTCAAAATGGATGTTCCAACTTCTAGAAGCTTGCTTAAGTCCATAAATGGATCTATTGAGTTTACATATCATGTTTTCCTAACCTACAGCAATGAAGCCTTGTGGCTGCTACATATAGATATCTTCAATAAGATATCCATTCAGGAATGCAGTTTTGACATCCATCTGCCAAATCTCATAATTATGGTATGCTGCTACATCTAACAGGATCCTAATGGATTTAAGCATGGCCACAAGCGAAAAAGTTTCCTCATAATCGATGCCCTCTTTCTGAGTGTACCCTTTCGCCACCAGACGAGCTTTGAAGGTCTCAACCCTACCATCGGGGCCCTTCTTTCTCTTGTAAATCCATTTGCAACCGATTGCTTTTACCCCGGAGGGTGGATCTACTAGAGTCCAGACTCCATTGGTCTCCATTGAGTCCATCTCTACTCTTATGGCCTCCACCCATTTCTAGGAATCTATGTTCAACATAGCTTCCACGTAACTCACGGGATCCTCCTCACTAGTCAAGGTTTTCACCAGGTAACTATCCTGGTCATAACCATAACGGACTGGTGGCTTGGATACACGAGTGGATCTTCTAGGTTGCTCACTACCTGGAACTTGTGGGACATCTCCCACTGCTCCTGAGCTCTCCTCATCAATAACAATTTCCTGATGATGGGTGTCTAGGATGTAATCGGTCTCCAAGAATTAGGCATTTTGACAGCAGAACACTTTTTGCTCACTTGGTCATAGAAAATGTAACATACAAAACCTTTTGGGTAGCCTACAGATAGGCAACGACTGGTCTTGGATTCCAACTTGTCTGCACTTGTTCTTTTAACGTGTGCTGGACAACCCCAAATCTTCAAGTGTCTAACACTTGGTTTCTTTTCGGTCCAAAGTTCATATGGAGTGTTCAGAACCGATTTGATTAGAACCCGATTCAACATGTAAATCGCAGTTTCTAATGCATAACTCCAAAAGGATGTGGGTAACTCTGAGGGTATGAGAAGTGACCAGACCATATCCAATAAGGTCCTATTCCTCCTCTCTGAAACACCGTTAAGTTGTGGTGTAGCAGGAGGAGCTAATTGTGATACTATCTCATTGTCCTTTAAGTAGTCATTGAATTTGTCAGAGAGATACTTGCCACCTCGATCTGATCAAAGGGCCTTAACTTCTCTCCCTAACTGTTTCTCGACCTTTTGTCTAAACTCTTTGAAGTTTTCAAAGGATTCAGACTTGTGTCTCATTAGGTACACGTAACAATATCGTGAGAAATCATCTATGAAAGTGATGAAATACACGTGTTGATTTTGTGTCATAACACTCAGGGGACCACATACATCCATATGTATTATGTCAATTGTGCCTGTACATCTTTCAGGCTTACCGTTAAATGGCCGTTTCATCATCTTGTCTTGTAGGCAAGGCTCATAGGTGGGAAGATCTTCTACAGTTAGAAAATCCAAAGGACCATCCTTTACCAACCTTGTGATTCGGTCAACATCGATGTTGCCAAGTCGGTAATGCCACAGACACGTGGGATTAACTGTATCACGGGCTTTCTTCTTGGGGATTTCAGCCGATGTAGTTTCGGTTATGTTAATTTCTAGAGAAGGATATAGAACATAGAGACTGTTATCCAGTTCCCCATATGCGATGAATCTGTTATTTCTTTTAATAGCAATCGTATTACCAAAGAAGACAGAATAACCATCTGCACACAATTTTGAAACAGAAATCAAATTTCTCCTTAAATTTTGTACATAAAGACAATCTTTGAGTACAATTATTCTTTCTCTAAAAGTTAACTCCACGGTTCCTATGGCCGCGGCGGCAACAGTTGTAGTAATCCCCAAGTAGAGTGTGACTTCTCCTTCGCTTAGCCTTCTGCTTACCTTGAACCCCTGCAGTGAGTTACACGCATGAGTTGAAGCCCTAGAGTCAATACACCAAGATGCAGAAACTACCAATAAATTGGTTTCTATAACACAAGTTTCAAAATTACCTTTCTTGGATTCCAAGTAGGCAGGACAATTCCTTTTCCAGTGGCCGGTCTTCTTGCAGAAGTGACATGCATCCAATGCTTTGTCTTTCGTATGCTTCTTGACCTTAGTGGCTTTCTTCTGAGGCTTCTTTGCTTTCCTCTTTCTCTTGCCCGTCTTGCTAGCTTCAACAAGCATAGCTATAGGCTCATCCTTTCTAATCAGTTCTTCGGCTCTTTGCAACATATTACTGAGCTCTTGCAAGCTGACATTCAGCTTGTTAATGTTATAGTTCATGATGAACGGATTAAAGGAAGGAGGCAAAGAATTAAGGATAGCATCTATCTGGGTCGCAAGGTCCAGCCCGGATCCAAGAGCCTCTAGTTCGTTGATGTATCCCATCATCCGAAGACAATGGTCGTGAACTTGTTGGCCCTTGGACATTTGTGCGGTCATGAACTGTTTCAAGACCTTTTGTCGAGTAGAACGATTATGCTCTTCATACATCGTCCTGAGACTGTCCAATATGTCCTTGGCAAGTTCGATCTAATCGAACTGC
This sequence comes from Nelumbo lutea, assembly GCF_056320005.1. Lineage (NCBI taxonomy): Eukaryota > Viridiplantae > Streptophyta > Magnoliopsida > Proteales > Nelumbonaceae > Nelumbo > Nelumbo lutea. Next base: position 212,823,979 of record NC_142684.1, read on the forward strand.
CTCTGTATTGGGTTGTCCAATGAGGCAATGATGTAACACCAGGCAAGGGAGTTTTTCTCCTCCTATTCCTGATAATATCTCCTTCGGGCCTCAGAAGCCCTGTCACCCAGACGCTTCGGGGCAGGATTCTTTGCCACTTTGTCCAGTTTTTTAGAAGCTAGGACCAGCATAAGGTTCCTGTACCAGTCAGCATAGTTTAGGCCCTTAAGCTTGTTGTCGTCAAGAAGCTTTGCAAATGATCCGTTTGCCATTTTCTGATAAAAGAGCAAACATCAGTCCATAACCTAATTTGATTCATGTTCATTTCACAGATATGGATTTTAATCTACGATCCATTTCCATTTATTCATCTCTGAGATTTCCCTCCTTTCTCAGTGACGGAGACTACGGGTTGTCTCTAGAAATGTGGGAAATCACATAGGGTGCATGGAGCCAGCTGTTTCAGCTACATAACCCCACCACCTTTTTGTGAAGGATCATATCTACTCATCATATGAGTTTTCCCTTTGGCCTCTGTCAAACAAGGTTCAGAGTCGTTTTTAGGTAAACCTTTCTGTCCAGTGAGTGTTTACCCATCATATTCGTGAATGCCAAGGTACCATGAGAGAGTTCCCATTTTCTGGTCAAGCCCCTCCCACATCGGTCTATGACACCCCTATCATCTTATGAAACACTTAGATAAGCCCAACAGCAAATGGATAGCCCATTTTCTGGTGTGTTTCCTCATTACTGAAGGACCCATCCTTATGCTAACGATGGAAGGCTTATAGAGAGTTCATCATATGTATCTCCCTATCACTTGCACTCCTATTAGCTGGAGGGAACAATTAATACGCTCTAGCTTGATTTAAGTCCAACCAAAGTGGCTCCCATTGACTTTCATGAAGCCAGATTTTGGTGGGCCTTAAATCGGCTAGGGTTCCGCACGTAACCTCTTGATGAGGTGTGAGGCCCACCACTAAGGGAGGTCATCCAATGACCAAAAGGGACAACATGGCAATGATGTGCATTCAGCCATGGTGTACGTAAGAGCCACAGTTGAATGATCATGGGCCAAGCACTTACGACCCATATACGCAACACATCACACATTCATACATCTCATGCAGGGATAAATTGATCCAATCAATTAATTATTTGTAAGGCCCATTGGAAGCCCGTTTTAAATCCATAATATTAACCATTAATATTATCTAGGTATATGGGCTGAATTAGGGTTACTCATTTCGGCCCATACAACTTTATCCTTTGAAGTGGGCTTTTAGCAGTTTTAACTATTTAAAATTGGGCCTTTACAGGTTGGGCCGAATTAACCATTTAATTAAATATCAATCCTCAGGCCCATTAGTGGGAAAATTAGGGCTGACTTTCAGCCTTGATTAAACCCTAGATTTGGTCCAAACAGTTTGAACCAATCTTGGTTCGAATGGGTCTAGGGTTTGATCTTTAATTAAATCTTTAATTCAAGAAAATAATCTAAAATTAAATAACTGATAAAAGAAAATCAAGAATCAGTTAAACAGGTTTGTTCGCACAATCCATCCTGCAAAACAGAGGTTAGATCACAATTTTGCAGTTTCATAAACTACAAATCACAGACAGCGAATGTCCCATCTGCGAAATCTCCCTTTTTGCACTACCATCTTCGATCAAAAAATAAAAATAAATAGAAATCCTATTTCTATTAATAATTACATCAAATCGAATGCCTATACATTGAGTCTTAAAAAAAATTATTTACAGACCAAATGTAATAAATAAATTCAAGAAACTGCAAATCTTGTAGTTCTCCCTGCGCAAATTAAGAATTCAATCTCATCTTGTAAGAATAGCTCATAAATCAAGAAAATCATAAAGAACTATTTTAAACAATAATCAGATTTATATAAAATTAATTTCAGATTATTTGCCCATCAATTTTGGGAACAAATTTCCCAAAACCCATATCTGCGCAAATTGGGTAGAACGCCTTCTCCCTATTTGCGCAGGTTCAGATCTGAAATACAATGGTCCAAGATTTGAACCATGGCTCTGATACCACTGAAGGGATAGGAAATCCATCACATGGACGCCCAAAGATTGTGGAATAAGGAGGCGAATTTCAAAAATTTTTCTCTCCCTTCAACTAGGAATCGAATTCCCTATTTAGAAAATCATATTTTCAAGGATCATTCTTGAATAATAAACTGAACCAGATTTGAACCAAAAGGAGTAGGGAGGGATAATACCTGATATAGAGAATCAGTATCTCCCAATGGAGGTGTTCATACCCAAGGAAGGATCCAAAATCTGCTCCCACTGAAGATGGCGCAATGCAGGGTGGAGCAGAATCAGTAGTGTTCTTCCAAAAGAACTTGACCCTTCGCAAGAATCAATTGGACGGCTTGTGAATATAACTCCCACCAATCTTTTCTCCAAAAGATTGGTATCAAGATCAAATCTTGATTCCTCCCAAGAATTGGATATCAAACTGTTGTAGGCGGTGGCTGCAGGAAGGAGGCGGCAAGAGACTATTTGCAGGGTGCTGAATTCTCTCTTCTTGTAATCTCAACTCTGAATACAAGAGTGTTGATTGTATTGCATGTCTAAAGGCTGCCGCCCCCTCTTCCTTTTATAGACTTAAAGGGATCAGCTCCTAATCCCATTAGGAGTTGGAGAGCCAAATCATATTTGGATTAGAAGTCCCTTTAACTGATAAGGGATAACCCTTATCTTATCTGCAGATTAGATCAGCCATCTCCTAATCTAATTAGGAGGCTTCTAGATCTAAATCTAATTTAGATCTTGGACTTTCTAAGTGGATAGGGTATGGGTCCAATCCTATTAGCTGATCCATCTTAGAATTTGCCCCTTAAGTGACTAATCAAATTAGCCCAGTTCGAAATGGGCTTAAGGCCCATTTAAGGTTATGTATTCATTTGGCCTTCCAAACTGCTGCCCAATTGGACTTCCTTGTATGGCGTGGAACCCAAACATTGATCTACACGTCAGCCACATGGGTTCTGCCCAGCCTTTGCTACAAGGCCTGGCCGAATACACTGTTATGGACAGTGCACCCCCTGAAACCCATCAGATGGGCTCTATGGGCCCAACACTTACCCTAAGTGGTCCTTGGGCCAAGCCACCTTGTAACAACCAAGGACTGTGGGCAGATGCAAGATTAGCCCATCCGGTATTATCCTCAATGGTCTTACACTTAACCTCTCAGCCCATAATGATCATATACTGCCCGACAAGAGATGACCTCTCCCTCGGCTACAAGGAATAGTGTTGCACTCTCTCTTATATGGATCCCAGGAATTAAAACTTTTTGCAAATCATTTTGAAACCATAATATATATACTTTTATGTCTCATATAAAATATATTTTGCAAAAAAAAATCTCAACAATTGAAATCGGTTGCCGACAGTCTTGGTTTCTATCAGTGAGAGTGCATCCCCGATCATTACCTTTGTCCGACAAAGGGGCTGAGCCTGCCACTATGATCACCCATTTAGATGAATTCTCAGACTGTCCCAACATACCCAGGTTTTGACCCCCGCTAAGGATCTCAGTGAATGGTATATCAAAGATAGCCCAATCCGACACCTAGTGCAGTATCATAATCGAGTATAGGGGTCAGGTGTAACTTTCCAGTTTTGCCCACCAATCTCCAAGGTCCAGGGCAATACTGAAAATCTGGTCCAGTTCAAAGATTTGATTAATCCTACACTGTTTGTGCCTAGGGTTTCACCCTGGCAACTGAGACAGGCCACCCCAATCGACTTGGTGGCACCACAGTGTCAGCCTTGTTAGGATAGGTCTCCCTAGACTGACCCACTGGCTGTGAACATTCTAAAGTAACACGAGTCTCATTATTAAGTGTCCAGTTTAAGGGTATTACACAGAAACATAGCAAGGGAACATGAATCAAATATGCACTTTTATTCATTTACAATAAACTCATGAAGTACATCATTTTGATTGAAGCTAAGGGCATACAAAACTGTCTAACAAGTGCAACTCGGCTGCTCCCTGTAGGAGATGATTTGCTTGTCTTTGTAGACGGCGAGAACTGGTTGCCTGCAAGAACCGAATCAGAGAACCCGAGGTGGCTTACCTGGTGGAGACACTCCGATGACTAAGTTAGCACACAATAGTGAGCTGAAAATGATGTTAGAGAATGAGAGAGCTAGAGAGCTAGAGAGCACGCTTTTCTTTTTCCTCCTCTCCTCATTTTTTCTCATACCTCTTCCTCTAGGGGGTGAGGTCTTTATATATTGGAGTTTTTGCGGGTTTGGTGGAGTAGTTCTCGGATTCCTACTGTGATGGGACATGTTTTCGTGTTAGGTGGGGATAAAGCAACCAACCGGTAAGGTGGCCTATTTCCGCCTAAATTGGGGATGTGTGAGTTAATATAGCCGTTACAAGTCACAATCCCATAGAATGCGGGATACGATGGTGAGCTCTTTGGAATTATCATGCGGTGGTCGAGCTGCCTGTGAGGAGCCAAGCTGCTTGGTGGCGAACTGTCTGTAAAGTGCCAGGCTGCATGGTAGTGAGCTGTCTGGAAGTGGCGAGTTGCCTGTAAGTGGCGAGCTGCCTGTAAGCGGAAAGTTGCCTGGGAAGAGCCACCTGGTGTAGTTAGCACTTATTTGTCATGTGGTGCCAGGTGTCACAATGCCATTGGAGGACCAAATCCGCCTTCATAAAAAATAAATAGACTTTAATATATATTATATATAATTATAATATTATATATGATAGTATTAATATAAAATATATATTGGAATTGGATTTTTATTGAATTAGATGGATAATTCGAATCCGATCCAAAGTTATATAGGTCATCTGAGTCCAAAATAATCAAATTAGATGTTACATCTCGGGCATCATTGATAAGGTTGTGCTGAAATTTGGCTTTTTTTTTTTTTTCGAAACTAAAGAGAGGCTTATAATTTGTAAATACTATATGGTTCAGATATTTGGAACAACAGTATACCTGGGACTGCTTTCACTAGGTTAATATCAGTCATATAGAATTTTTCCATCCTTCACCAAAATATAAACCTTATTATAAATGGAGCTTATCGACCACTACAGCTACAAACCCCGCCTGGCCTGACCTGAGCCATGAAAATCGAGGTCCAGGCTTATATTTCAAGCCCAGAATCTGAACCGGGTTATAGCCCTATTGATTGGTGATAAGCCCGAAGCCTGGCCCGGCCTAATGCATGATCACCCGATTCATCCGCACTGAAATTGGGCAACCAACTATCATCAAACTGCCCCTAACTCGATTACTCGAACACAAAAAAAAAAATGAATTTGATGAGTTGATGTCATTATTCCTAGAAGATATCAGAGTATCATTATTGCTCGTGATACCTATATTTGTCCAATGTTTAATGCATCAGATATCACACACCTGATACGTCCATGCATATTCGGCACTTTCGATGACCGATACATTATTTATTTTTTTAGTTTTTTAGTCTCATACTTTTACAAGGGTTTAGAATAGAATACTTATATTTAACAATTAAAAACAAAAAATTTCAAAAACCTAAAAATAGGCATTTCGGTGACCCAATATTTTGAACCTTGGGGCTCAGTTTGGAAACAGTACGAATGTAAATATGTACAGTATAAAATCATAAATTTTGTATTATTTTATATGTATTTACATTATACATTTGCAAATTGATCCTTGAAGCCAATTTAAAAATCAAAATGTTGCCACGTATCATCATATATGAACTTAGGGTTTGACCTACTTCAGAGGTAGAAAGGCTGGTCCTATACCATCCTCTCAACAGGATTGAAAAAAAAAAAAAAAAACACACTATAAAACATTTACCAATACAGATCGATGGGGGCATATCGGTCTGTATCTACATTTAGAACCTTGCACCAACTATAGTATGATAGATCATTTAGGACCACACAAGTCATAAGTTCTTCTCATGGGTTGAGGTTGGACCAGTCAAAGTGCTGGATTAGCGACATATAGCTCAATCTGATTTACTGAATTCCAATGGGTTTTTAGTAGGGCAAGGTTATTGCCTCACTTTCTACTCAGTCAGCCGGGTAGATTGAGTAAACTCAATGAAATGAGATTGAGATATATGTCGCAAATCCAGCACTTATTGGTCCAACAAACTGGCTTCTTAACCCATGGGAAGAACTTATTATGACCGCATTATAAATGATTATTTATTTATAATTTATGAATATTTGTTTATAATAATCTAATGAATTATGTGAATTATAAGTTGCTGCAGAGTCATACAAGCCTCAATCTGTTCCTTGCATCACTGTGTTCTGTGTATTGTGGGCTAGCATAACCAATCACAAGTAAACATATAAGCCTACTAAGGCAGTAAGGCCGCAATTTGGGCCCAGGATTTTAGGCCTGACCCATTCAATTCTTAACGAAGTGGCAATAGTCACCACCATTTAAATTGATCAAATGGCAATAGTTCCCCTTCACTAAAATTGCATTATCACTTTGTTTTCTTTGTAGCTATACCATTATTGACTTCTTTTTTCATGGTTTTTAAAACCGGGAACCAGTCGGGTGGTCGATTCTGGTTTTCTTCAAAACTGGATTTTTCATAAAAACCATTGATTTTGGTCAGCAAATCACTGACATGGGTGGTTAATCGTTCGAACTGTTTGAACAGTTTTGACTGTTTCATTTTTTTTTTAATTTTTTTAATATTTTTATTTTTTGTCAAAATAGGCCAACTGTTCGACCCAATAATCGGACCCCTGACCAGTTCAATCTCCGGGTCGATTTTAACAACCACATCTTTCTTGGTTAACTACTAATATTGACATCATCCACTATTTCAATTTCTCCCTATCCGTTGACAAAAATATTTATATTATGATTACAATATTTCTTTTTTTTGCAGCTTGAAATAATGTATATGTAGAGTTACTTGTGTGAGAAACAGTTTTTTTTTCTTCTTTCAATCGCTAATTCACTAAATTCATTATTTTTTACTTCTATTAATACTAAGTTTTGCGTTATATATATGGAAACAAATATGAAAATCTTGCTCACAAACTATGAAAAACTTACTTCTCGATTTTCTTATTCTACGAGATAATTGAATTACGTTCAGTTATAAAACCAACTAACCCAACCACTTGATCAATTTAAATTCATTAATTTTAAATTAATTGTAATGGTGCGGGATCTAATTTTCCCTGTTGGAGGATAGTTCAGATGTCGAGGTGATGAGGCCGATTGGCTGAGCTGCAAGAAAATAGAAATTATAGTACCTGAGATGCTTTACCCAGAATGGACACTCCGATGCTTAAATTAGCGAAGAGCTTTGTAAATGCAATAGCATAAGATGGCTAGAGGATTCAGAGATCTATATCATGTGTACCTTCTTTAATCAATGAGACGCTTTTATATAGGCGCAAGTTGTCATGGCCTTCATGTTGCATGTCCGAGATCTCCAAGAGGACATGGCTTGTCGGTCCACCTTGTTCAGAGATGGTTTCATTCTCAGAGATGACTTCCACATAAAGCAATTGAGCTTATCTATTTGCCTATGAAGCAGGTGGGGCAGGAGTCATCACTACTGGCTGTTTTGCGACTGTCGCTAGAAATATTGATCTTTAGCGGCAATTAATTAAAACTTCCAATTGTGATGCTAAGGATAGGGATATACAAAACTGAGGATAGGGATACAGGGTCCAGGTCAACATTACCAACACCATAAATAGAGGATGTGGAACCATTAGCAAGGGTAACAAATTGTGATGTTGAACAATGAGAAAGAGAAAAAAACACACCTGGAGTTCCAGTCATGTGATCGGAGGCTCCAGAGTCAATAATCCAAGGATTGGGTGTGGATGCCAAACAAGCCATGCCTGAGTGTGCGAAGGTAGCCATGTTCTGCTGAGATATGGATTGGACAAACCTCTCATACTCATCACATAGAACACTCATCATCTCCTTCCCGGAACCATCTATGGATGTAAGAGGCATTTGATCAGCTAAACGATTCTCTTGTCTGGAACTAGAACTGGTGTCATTAGTCATGGCATGATTGGCCCAGGTGGAGGGTGGACCATGCAATTCATAGCAATAATTAATGGTATGTCCATCCATACCACAATGAGTACATCTCCTCGGACTTGAACCACGACCTCTACCACGGGCTCCCCCTGAATCTCTACCTCTAGTACTACCACCTCCACGGTTATATGTAGGTCCACCACCACCACTCCGGCCATATACTAGACCACTGCTACCACCACGGCCAGACTGAGCTCCTCGAGCTCCACCTCTAACACCATGGCCCCTTGACACTACAAAGGTTGATCTATCTGAGACAGTAGAGTTCTCAGTAGATCCAATAGAAGTCCTCCGAAGTTGAGCAAACACCTCTTCTAAAGAAGGGAGAGCTGACCCTTCTAGTATCTGAGCCCATACTGGTTCATACTCAGATTTCAGCCCCACCAAAAATCAAGTCATGTCAAATTGTTTTCTCTGTTGTTGTTGAATTTTGACATCAGAAGTGAGGGGGTGATAAACATTCAACTCATTACGGATGTTTCTCATACTAGCATAGTACTCCTCAAGACTCTGATTGCCCTATTGCAAATTAAAGTATTCCTGATACAACTGATATACTCTGGCTGTATTGTCTTGACCAAAGTACAACTTCTTAGTATGGTCCCACACATCTTTGGCAGTGTCAAGAAACATGAAATTTACACTAATCTTGGGTTCCATACTATTCTATAACCATGTGATAATCTGTGCATCCTCTTGTTCCCAATCTTCATACTCATGAGAATCAGTGGAGGGTTTCTCCTCCCTTATGTGTTTCACCTCTTCTTTGCCTTCAGAAAGACTTCTACATATTTAGCCCAAGGTATATAATTCTCTCCATTCAGTTTAATGGAGGTTATTTGAACATTCAGGTAGTCAGTAGGTATCATCACATTAGATTTGTTATCACTGTTATCTCCCATTGCTGAATTCTGTTATCACTGACTTCGGCACACTGCACACTGTTTGATCACACTGATCACACTGGTTTCAACACTTGTTATTGTTGGAGACTACAATCTTTACACCACAAACCCTACCCTACGACTGCCTGAAATTCCATATGAGCACCACTCCTTCGAATCACACAAAAACAGCATAAACCCTGGCACACTACAGTCTGAAATTCCATCATACGATCTGAAACATAATTCCTATTTGATTCATAACAGAAAATATGGACAAAAAATTTCTTACCTCATCACTTGAAAGACAAATCACACGAGAAGAAAATCAATCCACACAAGACACCTATTGTACCACACGAATCAGCCCTCTTCTCTTCATTGATTAGGGGAGGGCTTCTTAGAAACCACAACAACCGACCACACAAGACACAACTGGAGGCATAGAAACCTCCAAGGGAAGAGGGCGACCACTCCTTTTCAGCCCTTTCCCTTATCTCCAATCGATGGTAGAGAAATCAAGGGAAAACCCTAGATTGAGTGTGCAGAGAACAAAAATCTGGGCAGATCCGAGTTACTTAGTTGAGCTCTGATACCATGTTATAATTTGGCTTGCCTTTGAGTCCTGTTAGTCTGATAACAGTCAAGAAGAAAGAGGGAAGAAAGAGAGAGAGAAAGGAAGAGAAAAAGAGAGAAGAAAAGTCTGGTTCGAATTAGGGTAAAAGGTCACTCCCCCATTCGGCCAGACATGTTTTTATATTATTAATAGAATGAAAAAGACACATGTGCCCTTATTTAAGTGAGGGGCACTAGTTCTAATATAATATTACAGATCAACAACCTCAAAAATAAGTATAAAGACAGAAATACCCCTACACTAACAAAAACAATGAAAATTTCATTGATTAATAAAAGAATGTTGAGAACCCATTTGTAGACTGTTGTACCGCCTAATCCTCATGAATTACTTTGACCTTTTCATTCAGCTTGTAATGATTCATGGAGAGTGGGAGAGAAAGAGAGAGAGAGAGAGAGAAAGAGAAGAAAAAAGGGAGATACGATTGAGAGGTAAAAGATACTACTGGCAGCCACCAGTTTTCTATTTATATTAACTTAATAAAAAGAATAAAAATTACAAGTATGCCCCTAGTGGCACACCCTAGAACCAAACTAATATGAAAAATAAAGACAAGTAACTAATTGACAATATCTTAAGAAGTCAACCTACTAACAACAACTATAAAGTAACAATTAAATAAGCCTTACAACACTCCCCCTCAAGTTGGGTTGAATATGTCTATCATGTCCAACTTGTCACATAACTCATTGTGCCGCGAGTATGGAAGCCCCTTTATGAGTACATCAGCAAGTTGTTCATTGGAGTTGACATAAGGGATGCAAATTTCCCTTTTTTTCCAATTTTTCCCTTATGAAGTGTTTGTCCACCTCAATGTGATTGGTCCTCTCATGTTGGACAAGGTTGCTGGTGATGTTTATTGCAGCCTTGTTGTCACTGTAAAGGGACATAGGACTATGAACAACAACTCTAAGCTCCCATAGAAGATTCTTTAGCCAAAGGACTTCAGCCACCCCATGTGCCATAACTCTATATTCAGCTTCAGCATTGACCTTGCTACCACACTTTGTTCCTTGCTTTTCCAGGTCACTAGATTTTCTCCCACAAATGTGCAATACCCACTTGTTGACTTTTTGTCATCCACAGCTCCTACCCAATCAGCATCTATAAAGACTTCCACCTTTAGGTAGTAGGCCTGTTTCGGGATATTTCTTCAAGTATCTAAGAACTCTCTTTGTTTCCTCCATGTGTGGTTTCATAGGAGAATGCATGAACTGGCTTAGGACCCCAACGGAATAGGCAATGTCTGGACGGGTCATTGACAAATAAATCAGGTTTCCCACTAACCTTTGGAACTGTTTCATATCTTTCAGAGGTTCACCAACACAGTCACCTAACTTGTGGTCAACATCCATGGGAGTATCTGCCGGCCTTGCACCTAATTTGCTTGTATCTTGTAATAGATCAAGGGTATATTTCCTTTGAGAGATACATATACCATTTTCTGAGCGGGCAACTTCAATCCCAAGGAAATACTTCAGGGGACCTAGATCTTTCACTTCAAATATAGATGCAAGGAATTGTTTCAATTTCTGTATCCCTGAGCTCCAACTTCCTGTAATGATGATATCATTCACATACACTATCAATACAACTCCGGACATCTCTTCACAAAAAGTGTATGATCGGACTGACATTGTTTGAATCCCATTTGTTGAACTGCCATGTGAAATTTACTGAACCAGGCTCTGGGAGATTGTTTTAAGCCATAAAGTGACTTTCGCAGCTTACACACCTTATTTTCACTTCCCTTGACATAGAATCTAGGGGGTTGAACCATGTATACTTCCTCCTCCAAATCATCATTCAGAAAAAACATTCTTTATGTCCAGTTGATGCAATTCCCAGTCAAGATTAGCAGTTAAGGACAGGAGAACCCTAATTAATTTTATCTTAGCTACTGGAGCAAAAGTCTCATCATAGTCAACCTTATATACTTGTGTGTACCCTTTGGCTACTAATCTTGCTTTGTACCTTTCAACTGTTTCTCTGCCTTGTGCTTGACCTTGAACACCCATTTACACCCCACGGGGTCTTTCCCCTTTGGAAGATCCACCAATTCCCAAGTTTGATTTTTGTGAATAGCATTAATCTCCTCCTTCATGGCATCTGTCCATTCAGGGCATTTTAAGGCTTCTGTAACATTTCTGGGAACAGGGATGCAATCAACTGCCAATAGGAATTCTCGATATGAGGGGGAAATGCGATTATAGGAGACAAAATGGGTAATGGGGTGTTTGGTAGTGCATGACTTGACTTTCTTTCATTGGACAACAGGAATGTCAAGGTCATCCACAGTAGGAGTAGGGTTAGGGAGTGGACTTACCTCCTAGGAGTCTAATGGTGTTGGTTGCTAAGTGTTTGGCTGCTCCATATCTCTATCACACTGCTGATCTCTACGATGTGTACATTGGAAAACACGGAAGGGAGCAAGGTCCGGAATAGAAGGAAGAGATACCTAGACCTTCTTCTCCTCTTCCACACTACTACTCTCCCCCTGAGGAGAAGCAGGGAAGAATGGATCATACTCAAAGAATGACACATCCATAGATACAAAGAACTTACGACTAACAGGATCAAAGCACTGATACCCTTTTTGAGAGGAGGGATACCCCAAAAAGACACAAGGAATGGACTAAGGGTCTAACTTACCTCGAGATGGAGACAAATCATGAACAAAGGCACGACAACCAAATATTCTCACGGGAATGGAAAATAAAGAAGACTGAGGGTACAATAACCGATGAGGGGCCATGTAGTTCAGCACTTTGGAGGACATGTGTTTGATGACATAAGCAGTTGCAAGTATAGCGTCCACCTAAAACTTTTTTGGAACATTCATGTGTAACATCATACCGCGAGTTACCTTAAGGAGGTGTCTATTTTTTCTTTTTGCAACACCATTTTGTTGTGGTGTTCTGGCACATGAGCTCCTATGAATAGATCCGTGGGAGACAAAGAACTCATTGAGCTCCCCATAGAAGTATTATTTTGCATTGTCGGATTGGAAGATCTGTATTTCAACATGGAATTGCATAAATACCATCCTCTAGAAGTCTTTCATAATCTTTAGAACTTCGTCTCTACTACGCATAGGAATTACCCATGTATAGCGAGAGTAATCATCGAACAATGTGATAAAGTACTTATATCCGCCCTTAGAGATTACATTGGTAGGCCTCCATACATCAGAATACACAACATGAAAATGAACATTTGATCTTTTATTACTTGAATGAAAACTTGTTCTACATTGTTTGCTCAACTAACACATTTGACATTGGAACTTTGACATTGAACATGACTTAAATAAAATCGAAAACAAAGACTTTATTATTTCAAAAGAAGCATGACCTAAACGACTATGCCACAAAAAAAATTAACTCTTATTTGACTGACTATGTGACTCTGAGGATGTCACCGAGAGACCAGCTTTGTTGTCGAGAATGTAGAGACCATCCACTAGGCTCACTCTACCAATCATCTTCTCAGAAGTTAGGTCCCGAAAAACACATGAGTCAGCCAAAAAGGCTACACTACAGTTTAAAGAGCTTGTAATGCTACTAATTGAAAGCAAATTTATAGGAAGTTGAAGGACATGCAATACACAATTCAGGTTAAGGCCATGGGGAAGAGATATTGATCCTTGGCCTGTAAAGGAGGAAAAAGTACCATCTACAAGTCTCACTCCATCCCTTCCTAACAAAAGGCTATAAAACTGAAACAAGTTTGGCTAATCGGTCATTTGGTTGGAGGCCCCTGATTCAATGATCCAAGGGGAATCCGTGGGAGTGACATGGAATGCAGAAGCCGTATTACTTGAAGTATATGCAAATGAAGTAAAGGGAGTACTAGTGACTGAGCTGTCCATTTGTCGCAAAGCCCTACTATAAGATTCCAGGTGCTCTCTGAAGGAATTCATTATACCTTCCTTGGGGTTAGACCTATTAGGGTGGTCCCGGGTACTACCGACAACCTGAGTATCTTGGGTTGCCACATGTGCTGCATTCTGAGCTGTGTTCATTTTCTTCTGACCTTGACCTTTACCCTGTTCTTGAATCTTCACTGCCCACTTGGGTTTCCCGTGGATGTCCCAACAAGTGTCATGTGTATGCCGTGAATGCTGACAGTGGGTACAGAACAACTTATCTTTATCATCAGTCTTCTGTCACTTTTCTTCTCGTGGAGTTATTATTCATTGCAACCAAAGCAACTTGTTGCTCCTCCTCAGCTGTAACCATTACATTCCGCCTGCTTTCTTCCGATTGAACAAGGGAGTATACCTCGTGAACCATCGGCAACTCTTTGCTTCCTAGGATTTGAACCCTCAACGGTTCATATGCAGGGTTCAGTCCCAACAAGAAGGCAAACACACATTGCTGAGAGACCAACTTCCTGTAGGCCTTAGCATCATCATCATGTTTCCACTCTATAATCTGATAATGATCCAATTCTTTCCATATGAAGGTAAGGGCTGAATAATATGAAGACAAGCTACAGTTTTCCTGTTTACAGGTTGAAGATTCAGCTTGTAACTGGTAAACCTTGGCATAATGCCTTTGCTCAGAATAGGTAGTTTCGCTCACTAGCAGTGTTTGCCCACATAAAGTTCTTCTTCACATCAGGTTCCATGGCTACGAGGAGCCAAGATATCACCATACTGTTCTCTTGGTCCCACCTTTCATGTTCAGCTATCTCACCCTTGGGTTCTTTCACCTTTCCATTAATGTAACCAGCTTTGCCCATTGCCGTTACATAGAGTTTTACGCTCTTAGCCCACTTCAGGTAGTTTAGACCATTTAAAGGGGTAATTGGCATGGGAAAAATCATGTTTTCACCTTCCATACCCGCTGTGCTGCGGGTTGGTGTAGCCCCCGATGAAGTTGATTCATAGTTTGCCATCAGATACTTCTGAAAAACAGTCAAAACAACACACAACTACACAACAACCACAAACAAAATACCAACTCTCAAGGAATTTACTTCTAGGATGTGAGGAAGAGAACAAGACACTGTTGGAATCAACTCTGAGAAGGTTCAGTCATTAAACCAACCCAGTAATCAGTTCAACACAACCAAGTCAGACATTACTATCAGTCCAACTGCAGTTCATACAGTCTAACAATCCAACGTCCAAACCAATATATACATATATATAAACCAAGGAATAAGCCCTACACATCATCGGCCAAAGAAGATAGACACAAAGAACGCACCTGTTCAGCACTTGTACGAAGGTGCTAACCTGAAATCGACTTCATAGCATCAAATAGAGAAGGAAGGGAGTCTGTATCAGCATCGCTCTTCTCCGACTAGGGTTTCCTTGGTATTACGACTAAGGAAAAAACATAGGAAGTGCCGCCAGAAATCTGCTAGGGTTTCTACTAGTAACCTACTAGGGTTTCCCTGTCTTCCATGTCCAAGATTTTTTAAGAAGGAAACCTTGCTCAAAACAGGAGGGATCGTAGGTCTTTTACAGCCTAGAAAAACTGCTCTGATACCATGTAATGATTCATGGAGAGTGGGAGAGAAAGAGAGAGAGAAAGAGAAGAAAAAAGGGAGATACGATTGAGAGGAAAAAGATACTACTGGCAGCCACCAGTTTTCTATTTATATTAACTTAATAAAAAGAATAAAAATTACAAGTATGCCCCTGGCAGCACACCCTAGAACCAAACTAATACGAAAAAAAAAAGACAAATAACTAACTGACAATATCTTAAGAATTCAACCTACTAACAACAAATATAAAGTAACAATTAAATAAGCCTTACAACACAGCTTACATTGATAATTTCCCAAAACATATGTATCCTATTAACTCCTTGTCGAGCTAGTAAACCAGCGAAACAATTGGCTGACCTCAGAGTCCAATTAACTGCCACAATGATGTCCCAGGCCAATTGCTTGATTTCCCTTAAGTGATACAAGAAATTAATCAGTGCTTTTTTTTTTTTTTTGAAATTTGAGGTCAGTTGATGGCATTGTTTAGTGAACCCTAACCTCATAGTAAATGTCCTGCTAAGACAAGTCTTTGCATTTGATAATATTCTTTACAGTGAGAAACAACTAGATTTTCAATTTTAAGAAATGATGTAAATAAAGTATTTAAGGTTAACCCATGACCCTCATTGTCAGGAAAACTTTGGCTGTTGGGAACATCTTGGGCATGACACGTTACCATGAATAATGTTGGGTAAAAAGTAATTGTCCTCAATGTTCTTTTGACCAACAAGACAAGCAGGGGACTGAATGGGTTGACGTGTCATTCCCAAGAACATTCACAACAGCCCTGGCTGTTGATCCCCAACAGCCAAAGATTTCAGCTCATTGTCCAATGCAATTTATAGTTATCTACAAAGGCTCATTGTGTTCCCCACAACAGTGGTGTGAGGAAGAGATGAGGAAAGAAAGAAAAAAAGAGAAGAGAGAGAGAAGAACGGGGATTTTTCATTAAAAATTCTGGCTTATTTTTTAAATGCTTGTTTTCAAAATAAGCATTTATTCTGGGTTTTTTTTTTTTTTTTCAAACATGAATAAGTGCTTATTTTCAAACTATTATGTGGTCCTACCATTTAAAATAAATATATATTCGAATAAGCACTTATTTTAAGTGTTCCCAAAAGGGGCTCAGATAGATTACATTTAGCTTCCTAACAATGTTCTTATATCATATGTCAATGTTCTCAAAATGCCTAGGTGAATCCATCTTTTGTAGTTGACTGTGGCTGGTCATCTTGGCACTAAGGATGACTTTGAACTTTGGGAATTTTTCATTAGATGTTAGCTGTATTACTAACAGAAATAATTTGAATATTGATAATTTGGGTCTGCTGTGTTTCCATTATTTTGTCAACAGCATTGAGTATTTTATCAGTTGGGTTGACCTCACAAGCTTCTAGATTGCATGTCTGGTACATCAGATATTCCCAGAAGCTTTGTGCTCTGGAACATCAGATAGTACGTACCCAACTTCAATTGTATGCCTAGCACCCCTCTGTTTCATTTAAATGGTTTTTCCTTCAATTTATTCCAACTGTCCTTAATACTCTTATTTCCACTTCATATCAGCAAAACATGCTATGTGCTTTTCATTTTGCTCCTAGGCACCGATTCCTTTCTCTTGTTAAAATTTCTATAAATTAGTGATGCGGAGAATATCATATAATAAACATTCCCCTCATCTACCTCTCTAAATGGAAATCTAATTTTTTTGTCAATTGCTTTTCCTGCAACACTACTATAAGAGCATTTTTCCTAGGGATTTTTTACTGCAGTCCAGTGAATGTTCGGCATTGGTTAAACAGAGAAGCCTAGCATGTCTAAGAAACATAGCCTAAACATTTTGAAGGACTGGTCAACAGTGGTACCTCAAACAGAAAGTAACCCTGGTGCCTCACACAGACCTGGAACTGCTATCTGTGCATATTTTCTTGGGAAATGGTGTGTATGTAAAAGCTCATTTTGCCCTTTGAAATGAAAATTGATATTCAATTAAATGCATATCATGTTGACTTAAAATTCTCCTCTATGTTGGTTGCAGCCCTACTAGAATTGGTGTTTCCCTGGGCTCTGGCCATGCAAACAAAGCAGCTTCTGTGTATTTTCGGCCAATGATGCTGTCTATGAGATGGCAGGTTCATGGTCCTACTTTTATTTCCCTACAATTAAAATTCCTGTTTGTTTCTTCAGTCAGTCTTGAAAGTAAACTTTCCTTGAAAACCCTTTCTTTTATTCAAGGCTGTTTCCTCAATCTTTGCAGTCAAGTTTCCTCAGCCATATTCTGTTCTTTCAGGATGGGTATTGGGTACCAAATTACATTGAGACAAGTGATTCTTATCCTTTGCCAAGGCCCGAGCAGGTATTAATGTTTTTGGCAGGACAAAAAAAAAAAGCTTCAAGGTTCACATTTCTACTGGTTATTGGCATTTTGTTTATCATTAAATATCTGCCCACTGAGCCATTTTGAGCAGCAAATTCCTCAGATAAATGCAGACATGTATCATGATAAAGAATGTTTTGGGAGCACTGAGTCCTATTGGTTGATACATACCCCATTCAGTAATTAATTTTTCAGCAGACTGTGTGTGTCTATCTTTAATATATACCAGTTAGAACTAATGTAGACTTGCTTCTATCTTTATCAGGAATCTGATAGCAGATTGCATAATACAAAGAGTGGAGCTCAGTATGGGTCTTCTCTACTGTAGAGGTGAATTTTTTGTTTAATCGTATAAACTACTCTTCATTATTGGATTGTTTACTGACACTTTTATGCTTTTACTATGTGCCACTTGCTCTGACATCCATTTTCTAGGGTGTTAAAATAACTAATAAATATAAAGATTGAAAGGGCATGGTGCTGCTGTTATTTTTGAAAAAAATGAACTTATCCATATCAAATATTCTAAATTAGATTTAGACGTTGAATGGTTATTAATTTTATAGAGGTTTTGGTGAGAATTGCTTGGGAGGCTAAATAGTAGAATTTGGGATGTTAAATGGTCAGAATATTCTTAATTTTATAGAGGTTTTAGTGATCAGTGATCAGTAGTGAGCAGTCATCACTCAGTAGTGATAAATATAAGAATTCCCCATTACTGTTAGATAAATATAAGAATATATATACTGGCCTTGCCAAGACGCTTCACCGATAGGCACAGAAGTAATCTATTTGCAACACATGTTATCACTCAGTAGTGAGCAGTCAGCACATGTTATCACTTTGTACCATTGGCTATGAAACCCTAGACATAACAGAAGAACCAAACCCCCAGACCCCTTCAAAATAGAAACCAAAGTCACAGTAAATGCAACACTTCTTACAGCCCAAGTGAAAACCCTGCAAAACAAATTTGAATAGGTAAAGAGAACAGGAAAAACAAATTATATATAAAATAGAGGAAAACGAAACACTTGAGCAAACACTGAGAAAAACAAAGTCACAGTCAGCACATGTTCATGTTCTTCAGTCTCTCTTCCTTCTTACTCCTATCAAAAGCTTCAAAAGCTCTTCTAGCAAACTTCTCTATGCCTCAGAAAACAGACCTAAGCTTTTGCCAACCCAGACATTACATAACCTCTGTCAGAGATCCCACCAATTCCAAGGTTTCCAGGAACTATTTGATTCCTTTCATTCTCTGATAATATTGTTAGAGAATCACTGTCCATTATAATATCAAAGAAATATTTATTATTGCAATATCAAACACCTTTGATATTCTTGGAGAGTGGGACCTACTCAAATTATGGTAGGAGTCATCTTCCTAGGGATGACAGTAATGCAAACGGGTATGGCAAAGATGACATTTTCGGCAGACCACACTACGGAGGCATTGATCCATACAACAGATCTGGCCTGGAAAGCAGGAGTTCCATTCCCATAGGCAGTACTGACAGATATCAGAGCTATTATGAGGTTGATCCCTATGGTAGATCCAACTTTGGAAGGGGGAGTCTCTACAGCCCTCCAATTGGACGTTCCTCATTCAGCAATAGTGGTAGGCACCTTGGGGACCCTTTATCTCCTCAACCTGCTCTTTAAGCTCCAAGGGGATCCCAATTTCTGCACAGTCCATTGACAACCTCTTATTGTAAGTATTTGAACATATTCTTTTGTTGATCACAGTTTCTGATTTATATCAAACCAGTAATTGTTATTGTTTATCCCATTCTCATAGAAAATTGCAAAAGCAGTTGCTACTTGGCTATATTAGTAAATTTTTATGTGCTGTTATTCAAGCTTTTTCTTTGTATCCTCTAAAAGGTTGGTTTAGTTTATTTTATCTCATTGTGCAGTTCTTCAATTATGCTATTCCATGGATTCTATAAACCTTTGTTTTGACATGGAAAACTGCAAAGGCTTGTTTTGTTTGGCAAAAGCATGGTTGTATCATATGGTTCAATCCTGAAGTGAACCTGGTGCTTGGCATAGATTGTTTCTCCATTTAAAGAGTACTGTTAGCCTAGAATCAAAGCATGATTATGACGTGCATGTTGGTATTTGTCAGAATCCAACATGGTATGACATGCAGAAGTTGGTCTTCTTTTTTTTTTTTTTGATGTATGACTTGGCAGGTATACTTTAGAAGTGATGATTTTATGAACATGTTCTCATAAAATCATGAGCATCCTACTGGCTAAAAAATCCATTTAGCAATATACGGCTGAACTTTTTCTATTTTCAAATCTTTGAATGGCAAATACTATTAGGTACTCATGGCTTAATCAATGAGAGCAAACTCATCTGATCATCAGTCATACTTTATTATTATTGTTTTTTGGATAGATATCACTTATACTTTAATTTCTTACTCTTAGTATTTTGATATCATAAAACATTCTTATATTAATGATGCAGTACATTATGAAATATACAAGTATTAGACACTGCAAACATAACTAACAACTTAACTCAATGAAACCTTGTCCCAATAGTTTGGGATCACATGAATCTGGTTTCGCTGTTCCACTGTCTTCAGTGCCAAATCCATTGTTAAAGTATTGATCATCAAATCATTTGACACAACTTCAACCTATATCCTTTTTGGCCTGCCCCAATTTCTTCTGGACCCTTGTTCTTATCAATGAAAATCCATATATTGCCTGTCAAAAAAAAAAATGAAAATCCATATATCTATCCTGTTTATACTTTATATACTGTTAAAAGAGTCCAATTACCCATCATATCTGGAATCACTTCCTAAAGTTTTTCATAGGAAGTGGTAATTCCCCAGTCAGTGACTGGGCTCCTGGAGAGATGGCTGTTTCCTCTGCTAAGGGAAGAATTCTGTGGGATCTGATGCCCTTCCCCACGGGGCAGCAGGATTTTCCTCAGGAAAAACTCTACTGCGGAGGAACTGTCATGCAAAATTGAGTGGTCTTTAGTCCGATGAGCCAGAGTGTTGCCATCAATTTTCTGGAGTTTCATTTGTCAGCTTTTAAAGAGGATTGGATTTCAATTATCTTTTGAATTCTTTTTTGTAAAATCATCGTACATGCTTTAATGATACTTGTACAGCTTTGCTTTGTAGGCATCTTGCTCTCTTTATAGTAACACAATTCTCTTTATCCACTTATCAAAAAAAAAAAAAAATGTAACGTACCCTCAGTAATTCTAGCAGCACAATGTCAAAGTACAAGAATTCAAGTTTTTTTTTTTTTTTTTTTTTTTTTTTTTTTTTTTTTTTTTTTTTTTTAAGTAATAGACTAGAGAGGCTGTGGTAAGATATTATGAAGCATGGGACTGGTCAATTAGAATGGCTTTGTTTTGTTCTTTTTTGTGTTCAATCTGTACAGCCTTCCATGTACTTCCCATGCTACTTTCCAGGACACAAGTAGGTCCAGTTTGAATCTATGATATTGTGGCTGGCCACGGCATTCCTTAGTTATGATTGAACCTACATTCCATTAGCTCTTTTTTTTTTTCCCTTATGCTTCTGCCTGCTCACGTTTTATTAATAGTTATTATTCTTGTTGGTAGTGTCAAGGAGTCTCACCATGGCTTTACATTGGATAGTAACAATGACATGCCCCTTGCAGTGTCCAGCAGGTAAATGCATATATGACCATCTCAAGATGTTCCCTGGTTTGCTGGCTCCACCTGCACGTTCAGTCTGAAGGACCAATGGAAGAGTCATAATGACAATGCCAAGTATGATTTCAGTGGAATTCCATACCTCGCTAGGTCACATTGTTCTGTAATGTTTTGTTTCAATTCAATGAAGACAAATGCAAGGCAGGAAAGGATGACATGATGCAGCAACCACCCGCCAAGAAAGTCGCAACAGATGGACCAATGGGCATTGTACCTCCTATCTCCTTGCCGGCAAACATGCAAGGGACCGTTGATGGATTTCCTGCTGCTTCAGGGCAGTCCAATTTGGGGCCATCATCATCTGGACAAGACAAAAACGATAGCATTTCAGGCAGCAGCGGTAAGAAGGAGGACGTGGGCCAGGCAGCCAAGATGTCAACTGGCCTCAGGCAGGCTTGGGAGGAGGATGTGGATGCTGGACATCTGCTGGCTTCTCTTTTTGAGCTATTTGGCGAGAACATGTTCTCTCCTTCACTCCTAGACCTGAGATGTCTTTCTTCTTGTGATCAAATAAATATGGGTTGGATTTTTGTAAATGATCAGTTAAATATGCTAAATTTCAAGCACTCTTCTGTATTTTGTTGACGTTATTACTTGTAATTCACAAATACGTGAGAAATTGGATGAAGAGCGCTTGGTTCAGACCCTACTGAATTCTTGTAAATTATCAAATTGAAATTAAGATGTGTTTGTGATTCAAATAATTTTAATGGAGAATGGTTTTTAAAATTGTATTGTAATTGATGTTTTTTCATATTTTGTATTTTATTTCGGTTTAAATGAATATATAAAAAAATAGGTAATTTGAAGAAAATTAGAAATAAAATAGGTTATTTGGGAAAAAAAGTGTACTTTTAGCAGCAGTCGCTAAAGAAATCCAAGGTTGCTGCTAAAAAACATGCAGCAAATTTATAGCGGCAACCGAACTTGGTTTTTAGCGGCAGTCGCAACTGTCACTAAAACAACCTTTAGGCAGTCGCGATTGTCACTAAAACAACCTTTAGTGGCAGCTAGATGAGCTTAAAAGTATCTTTTAGCGGCAGTTTAGGATTTATACCGGCAGTCGCGGAAACTGCCGCTAGAACGTCTAGTGACAATTCTTTTAGTGGCAGTTTGCCGACTGCCGGTAAAGACTCTAGCAGCGGTTTTGATAACCTTTAGCGGCAGTAAAAGTCATTTTTTTTTGTAGTGCATCTCCATCAATGAGGCAACGTGATCCCAGAGGACTTAGAGATAATAGACCACATATAGTAAATGTCAGTCACCGTGTCATGCAGGTCACTAACCGGCCCCCCAGTCCTGAACTTTCCGACCGCATCCTACCAAGGTGGTGCGGGGAAACTCAAGGTATACGAGATGTGCCCAAGGTAGACTCCACGTCATTGCCTACGTGGTGCTGAGGTGTTATGCAATGGTTCTGGAATGCCACATGGAATATTGTTATTGGTGGGCTAAATCACCCCTCATCAATTGCTCCCCACTCACAAGTTCAACATGACGAGCTCGACAAGGGAGTAGTTCTGATCTAAGGAGATTTTGGCCCAAGTTCTGACTTTGATGATGGTCTAGGTTGCGGTTTGGGATCGAATTGGTTCACTTGGTCCAGCCTGGTCGGTGGATCACGTTCTAGGTATGCGTAGACACCACGTGGACATTAGGCCCTGCGGATATAAGAAACAAACTAAGTTGATTTCACCTTGATATACGAACTACCGCGCCCTTCAGGACCGTTAGATCCAAATGATTCCAACCGTCTACAGCCTAACTTACCCATCTATAAATAGGATCCTTGGGGACCCATTTCACTCATCTCTAATACTAAAGAAGTTGGTGCTTTTGAGATCGCAGAGCTCGGTGTGGTTCAGATAGTTGATGTAGTTGGCGAGGCCGGTCTTTTCGCTTTCGATGAGTCATTCTCCCCCGTCTTGTTTTTTTTTTTTTTTTCGTTCTTTTAGATTATGTCTAGTATTGAGTCTAGGGGTGCCACTGAACTCGTGCTGATAGTTGACCTGGTAGAGAAGATCGACCAAAAAGAGCTGCATTAGGATCCAATGTCGTTTGGACTCTCGAGGAGAACCAACCACCTCCTGAGGCCGAGGTGACCGCTACATCGGGTGTCAAGGCTTGGATCGAGGAAAGGCATTCCATCATGGACTTTTAGACAGCTTTGGAGAAGAGCTAGTAGGCCATCTTTCTTGAAGAGGTCACAAAGCTTCATGAGTCATGCCCTGGTTAGCTCGTTGAGAGAGCCATGCACTGCCTTATGGTAAGGGTCCAATCGTCTCCTTTACACTTAAGCATGCTCATCATTTCTTACTGACTACAATTTTTTCTTCTTTCTCAGGCGAACACCCTGACACATGCCTTGTTGGGGCAGGCCGAGGCGAGCAGGGTGAAGGCTGACACCTTAAAGTAAGAGGTGATCGAGTATAGGACTCATCTTGAGCGAGCTGCCAAACCCGTTGCCAACCTAAAGGCCAAATTGATACAAGAATGGGGCAAGAGCAACGACTTGGCAATGAGGGTCAAAAATCTATTTGATGATTTGGAGCACAAACGCCATGATCTGGAGGAAAAAGGAAGTCGAGCTCGTAGAGCGATGACCAAAGTTCATTGAAGACATTCGTGTTGTCGAGGCCCACGTAGTCCAAGAGTGTCAATCTTCCTTGGGATTTTTAAAGCATAGGGAGGAGTTCGAAAATGGCGCCTTTTGTCAAGTGTTTAAGCTATGCCAAATACCCATACCCTCATTATGTCTGGACTTTGACCTAGGGAAGTTGAAGAGCTCAGCATGCACTAATGAGATGATGACCCAGGTCAATTAGAAGCCAGATTCTGAGGAGGACAAGGTCAAGGGTGGTGTAGAAGATGGTGTTGGTGCTAGTGTAGAGGATGCGGACTCTAGGGGCAATGAGGAGCTCCAAAGCATTTGATCTTATTGTCTATTTTCTTGGACCCCCCATACATACATCATGTAACTCGAGCCTCCAAACATGGCTCTCAAAGTTTTTTTTTTTTTTTTTTTTTGCGATGCTAATGTAAAACCACCTTTTTTTGAACATTAATGAAATTTACTTTTCTTCCATGTGCCATGACCCCTTTATGTTTTTTTTTTCTTTTTCCCATCTTGGAAAAATTGGCTAAGTAAAAACGTTAGCTGAGGTACCAGGGTATACATAGGCTGAGGTGCTATAAGTGAATTGGCTTGATATAAATGTCTAAGTTAAAACATTGTCGAGGCGTTGACTTGTGCAGGTTGGTGAACGAGGTCACCTTGAGGTGCCTTGGTGCTAATAGCGTGGGTCGGCTTGACCAGATTGCCAAAGCGGCAAGTCTAGTTCATGAGTTAGTAGCTTGTTGGCTGAAGTGGAAATTCATACTTGGAACTTTTCTGTAGACTTGAACGTATGCAGGTCGGGATTACGAAAAACTCTTATACATAATACTTGCACAAGTTGTTGATATTCCACTCACGGAGGACCTGCCTCCCATCGAGAGTTTCAAGCTTATACATTCCAAGCCCAATAACTTTTCTTATCCTATAAGGCCCCTTCTAATTAGGACCCAACTTTTCCGAACCAGGCTTAGGCATCATAACCTTCCTGAGCACTAAATCCCTAGCTCAGAATTGGTGTCTCTTAACTTGGGTGTTATAGTACCAAGCTACTCTCTGATGATATGTCGCGGTCCGAATGTACACTATCATGAACTCCCTCCACTAGGTCCAAGTCTGTTTGTAGCTCATTGTCATTTTCCTCCTCTTCGTATACTTAAGAACGCAAGGTCGATACCTCGATCTTAGTGGGGATGACAGCGCTAGTACCAAATGTCAAGTGGATGGGGTTTTGCCTATTGTTGTCCTAATCATCGTTTGGTATGCCCATAGGACAGTGGAAAGCTCATCCATCCACAAACCCTTAGCTCGGGAGAGTTGAACTTATGAGTCCTCATAGGATAGCACAGTTGGTAACTTCAGTTTGCTCGTTTGCTTGATGATGAGCCGCAACGATGAAGTTATGTCAGATCCCCATTTTGGCACTCTAATTCTGGAACTTAATGTCTTCAAACTACTTCCCATTCTCAGAGATCAACACACGAGAGAGGCCAAAGTGACAGATTATATTTCTCCAGAAAAATCCCTGTACATTTTGAATTGTGATGGATATTAGCAGTTCGGCCTCAACCCACTTAGCAAAGTAGTCCACTACGATGACCAACATCCTTGTCTACCCAGTTAGGGCTATCAAGGGGTCAGTTTTGGGTTGGAACCAAGTAGAATTGGTCCAGGAACCGATAAGAGAACTCATGGATCCGTAATCGACTCATACCCTATAGGGTCAATAATTTTGGACCCAGAACCATACCGACCGGTTCTTGGGACAATCGGGTTCAACCTGATGGACTCGATTATGATATGCATGCTAATAATACCCATACTAAAAATGCAACAAAAACCCTGTAAAAACCTAAAATGCAACGAAAACCCTACTAAAACATAATAAAAAAAACCTACTAAAAAGACAATAGATAAAACTTGTAAAAAAGAAGTTATAATAAAGCAATTAAAACATGTTAGAAATGCAATAAAACTAGCTAAAAGTTCTCAAACCATTAACGATCAAATCTAGATATGAGTTCAAAGTTCTCAACATCTTCCAAGCTAAAGTCAAATTTTAAATGTCTTAAACCATTTAAAAAGTTTCAAAACCATTCATAAAATCCCAATAAGTTTACAAATTACAACTCATTCAACCATAAATCCAATAACAAGTCTAAGTCTAGTTTTGAATTCTCCAATTCTTCATTAGTACAAGAACCATCACAAGTGACAAGCAATTTTCAAATGCAATCTCCTAAGTCAATCTTCTTGTTCATCCAATCCTACAAAAAAAATCAAGAATATATTTACTTACTTAAATTCAAAGAAAAATAAATGATTTAATTTATTGAGC
This sequence comes from Nelumbo lutea, assembly GCF_056320005.1. Lineage (NCBI taxonomy): Eukaryota > Viridiplantae > Streptophyta > Magnoliopsida > Proteales > Nelumbonaceae > Nelumbo > Nelumbo lutea. Next base: position 212,850,129 of record NC_142684.1, read on the forward strand.
TATTGTCAAATCTTACCATTTTCTAATGGCCAACCAAACTCTACTACATCTTGTTTTCAATGGTGAAAGCATTTTTTGGTACATACATTGTAAGAAAATAGCATCTTAATTAAAAAATAAAGTAAGAAATAACATTCTTTTACTTACTCATATCTAAATCTGGCAACCAACCTTGTCCACATATTAGAGCTTCAACAATATCTACAAGAAGACAACTATCTCTTGAATCAATTACTCTACCACTTGTAGAGAATGTTGACTTTGATGTAACTATGGAAATTGGAATTGTTAATATATCGTGTGCCATCTTAGAAAATATTGGAAACTTTGGATTATTCACTTTCCACCAATTTAAGATATATATTGAAATATTAATTTCTAGGAAAAAGTGAATCATCCAAATAATGATCCAAATTTGATTTTTTGCATTGCTTGTCATCATCAAGACATTCATTTTCACACCAACTATAAAAAAATCTGAATATTTGATCTTTTTTCACACTTCCATTTCCATCTCCAGATGAATTAATATAGGAACTATTCTCTCTAACATTTGAAGGACTATTACAACCCACAAGTGAGTTTAGGTTATCAGCTTCATATTTAGAAAAAATGATCAACCAACACATGCTAAACCTTATCAATGTAATAAGAACCACTATCACCATAAATTTGAGAGTAAAAAAGCTTTACCAATCTCATTTGGAACCAGGGGTCAAGAATCATGGCAATAGTTAATATAGAGTTGCACTTATGTTGGTATTTATCAAATTTTGCCTTCATTTCATTTGCCATCATCCTTATTTCAACATGATCACTCTTGACCCACTCAAGCAACCTCAATTGAATTTCATAGATATCTTAAAATAAAGGTTTGTTGTTGGATATTTAGAACTTGAGAATTTATTAGTGGCATCATAAAAAATATTCAAGCATTTTTTAAAATTTGTTGCCATTTTCTACTCTTCATCAAATGGATTTATTTTAAAATCATAATCCAATTGCTACAAATGAAAAAAAAAAAGCTTTCCTGAGTGCCAAAGAAGACTCCAACATAAGATATATGTAGTTTCACCTATTTCCCACATCAAGGGATACACTTTTTAAACCTTGCAATTTTACTTGATTAATTATACTATGAAACTTTTGATCCCTTGAAGGAGATGAGTTCATATACTTGACAAAATCTCTGATTTTTTGGAGCACATGTCCAATAACTTTAAGACCATCTTGAACAATGAATTTTAAAATATAAATTGAATATCGGACATAAAAAAAATCCCCAGACAATAGAAGCAAATGCTAATTAGTAAGATGACTCTTAATCTGCCTAATCATTGCATCATTTGTAGATGCATTGTCATCTTACCCATTAATACCCTACTTAGAGTTTCTGCATCATGAGGAATTGGAACTTGAACAAAAGAAATAATCTTCTCATGCAATATCCATGCATCATCAATGAAATGAGTAGTAATACAACAATAACCAATGTTTTGGTTCTCTGTTGTCCACATATTGATACTGAGAACAATTCTAGAAGAAAGGGCATCAAAAATATTATAAAGCTTTTCTTTCTCTTTTTGGTACACTACCATAATGTTGGCCCTAATTGTATAATGAGAAACCAATCTAAACAGTGGTTGAAAATTGTTGCAAAACCTATGAAAATATACATGTTCAACCATATTAAAAGGGTATTCATGCTTCATGATCATTTCTGCAAGATCTCTACGACTTCTTTCTTGACCAATTTTAAAACCTTGCAATCTTGTTTTTTCAATTGTACCCTTAGTCGCTGTTAAAGTTTGTTGACTTGAATCTTTACATTTCTCCAATCATAATAATTCAAATGTTTTCTCAAGTGACTAGTACCATTGCTACTAGAACCATTAAGTTTTGTTGTTGTTGTTTGTTTTTTTTTTTTACAATTTTTACAAGTAGCATCTACTCCACCAGATGCATTCTTGGTAATTGAAAAGTCATTTCACACAACTGATGATCTCTTTCTATTACATGTACTTATGGTTTCATTGTCATTTGATTGAGTGAGTTGTACTAATGGAGAGCCTTCAATAAAAGGTTCATTTGATCCAAATTCAGCCATCCTAATGCAACTTGCAATTAAATAAATAGACCTATATATGCCAAGCAATGAAACCAAATATTATATTTCTAATTATCTAATATTAATTATTGTAAAAATAAAACAAATAAAAAAGAACAAGAACTAGTACATAGTCCCTTCTCTCATAGCTAATTTGAGTACAATAAGTAGCAAACCAGATATTATATTTCTAACTAACCAATTTTTTGTTTTGTTTTATCATTATTTTGTTTCTTTTATTTTATTTCTATCTCTCTCTCTCTCATAGATAGTGGATAGCCTTGCAGTTTTTAAAGGAACTAGTTAATTGGTTAAAAAGGGCTTTAGGGTAATCTATCAAGCCCTCTTAATTATGTTGGGGTTAATTAGACTATTGAGAATGAGAAGGATGGAAGTGTTGGAAAGGTTTAGAATCCATCTTAAGGATGACCGAACCATGCTAGATGGTTGAGCGAAATTTTAAAAATTTTTATAATCCTTTTAGGAACCAATTTCCTAGTTTTGAAAAATTGATTTTTTCTGGATCAATCTTGCATTGTATCAGACCAGATTTGAAATCAAAATGAAAGGAGATTATACCTGATACGGAGACCATAAATCACATCTCCCAAGGTGGAAGTTTACACCCAATAACAGTCCCAAGATCGGCTTCCAATTGAAGATGGTGCAGTATACAGGAAAAATCAATTCAATAACACTTGTTTCAACAATTCTGGTATTCAACTTGCTTGGATTGAGTGGGATGTGTGAGACTGATATTCTTCAATGTTTTTCTTATAAAAACCCAAAAGAAAACTAATCAAAGTTAGTTCTTTAAAGCGTAGGTCGAATTAGGGTTTCTTGGGAGACAAGATAGAAGAAGAGAGAGCAAAAGAAGGGAGAGTGCAAGTCTGGTCTTGTTTTCTCTTTATCTCTTTATGAAGCAAGTCTCCTAATCTAATTAGTAGATTATCTAAAATTTGATTTGGATCAGAGCCCTTTCTTTTAATAAACATTATCCTCTTAAAAGGATAATTGCTCCATACCCAGTTGTTGTCATGTGACCACTTAACTAATCATATTAGTAATGGGCCTTAGGCCCATTTATCTTAAAGGCTCACATCTCCAAGTGTTTGCATGGCCACTTTGGGCCCGATATTGTATGGCATGGGACCCCACAAAGTTCTCACATAAGTCCATAAGGGTTCGGCCCTACCCCTGATAGAGATTAGGTTGATTTCACTGCTTTGGGCAGTGAACCCCTAAGCTAATCAGTATGGGTTCAGTCTAGGCCCAACATTTACGTCTAAATGATCCTTAGATTCAACCACCCTATGAAGACCCAAGGATAATGGACTTATGTTAGATAATGCCCATCAAGTAATCAGCCCTGTAATGGTCTCTTACACTTAACCTCTCGGCCCATAATGATCATAACACTACCCGATAGGAAATGACCTCTCCCCTGGCAGCAAGGTGTAGTGTCACACTCTTTGCTCAGATAGATCCCAGGATTAAAACCTTTTGCAAACCATTTTCATAAAATAATATAAATATATTTTGCAAAAACTAGATTTCAAACACAGATGAAATCCACTACTGATAGCTTAGGCTTCCATTAGAGAGAGTATAAACCTTGATATTCACTTTGTTCGACAAAGGGGCTGATTTTATCACTATGATCACCCACTCAAGAGATTTCCCAAACTGCCCCAACATGCCTAGGTATTTGACCCCTGGTGGATCTCAATGGTTGGCATATCAAAGACAACTCAGTCCAACACCTAGTGCAGTACCATAATCAAGTCTGGGTTATGTGTAACTTTTCAATTTTTCCCATCTATCTTCAAGGTCCAAGGCATAATTAGAAATTGGTCTAGGTTTAGTGCTTTTTGGAAACACCCACAGGCTGTGCTTGAGGTTTAACCTTAGCAACTGAGACAAGCTACTCCAACTGTTTGGTAGCACACCAATGTCAACCTTGTCAGGATAAACTCCCCAAGTCTATCAATTGGCTGGGAACATTCTAAACTAACACGAGTCTCATAAGTGTTCAATTTAAAGGGTAATACATAGAAAACACACCAATATGACCATGAAGCAACAACGTACTTTATTCATTTACAAACAAATGTTTATGTACATCAATCTGATTGGATCTAAGGGCATACATTGTCTAATAGGAAGGTCAAATATGTCATAAGTCTTGTTGAAACCACATTTTCCTTCATTCTTTCTTGTATATAGTAGGGCAAAATATGTACACAAAATTTATTTAAGTTTTGCTTTAATTAGTGGTTTGGTGAATATTGAATAATGTAGGGTAAGTCATGTAGGGTCAATGGCAATGGATGAACACATTTTGATGATTTTTTGGAAAGATGGGACAATAGTGGGTTACAAAAATCCAATCCAACGATGGGAATATGATTTGTCTTATATCTCTTATATTAACTTTATAGAAGTTTGAAGTTATGATGAAGCAGCTGTCAAGGACCAATTGTTATCAGCCAATGAAGGAGAATGGATTAATTAATTTTTGAAGCTTCAGCTTAACAAAATATTGTTCAAATGTCATGCTTCGCTTCGATAAGGTAGTAGCATCTTTGAGAAAATTTGGTGGTTAAAGGCCCATTTGGGAGGGCTAAGCCACTGAAATGAAGATTTAGGTAAGTTGATTTAGTTGCTTTGGAGCACTCACAATAAGTTGTTCAATGGGGGTGAAGCAGATAGACCAAAGAAAGGAGTTTCTCCTAAACATATTTATGGGTTTACAACTTCCACTCTAACAAAACAAGATAATCTTAAATCCTACCAATCTTTCTATCAAACATTGAGCATTCATTGATCATTGGGTAAAAAATCTTAAATCCTACCTATCAGTCGGAGTTAACTATTAACACCTTGATGAATGGATGGACGAACGGTTGCCAAACAGACAAATGGTGGATGGACAGACAAACGACGGATGGACAGACAAATTGTTCTAGTGTTGTGCAATGTGCCTCCAACCTCCACTCTCCAGATGGACTTGACTAGTGTCACTAGAAAACTTTCTTTCAAATGAGAAGAGAAAGACTTCAGACTTTAGTCTTAAGAAATGAAAAAGGTTAAGGGCAGCATTTCGATAAGGTGTTGAAAGAAACCCCATCGAAAGGGTCGGGTCCAAATTGATTCAGGACAAGGTGGACCTGGTGTGTCTAGAAGCGTGTCATTAAACACTTCAGAACACCAGTTTAAACATTTATAATTTTTTCCGATTCTCAAACAATTATAAATGTAGTAAAATGATGAGAATGAGTCATATCCACAGGGAAGCAAGTGAAAAATTAATATATACTTAGGTCCGAACAAGAGAATGCAATCGGAAATGGCAGAAAATATGAAAATAAAATCTATTATTGCTGAAATTAAATGTTTCGAATTTAAACAAGACAATAAATAAAAATCAAAATATAATATAAGTATGGGAATCAACAAGGAAATAAAAGAAATAAATAAAAAAAATGATTCAGAATCCGGATATGGTGGTGGTAGCTGCAGATCGGCCAGACAGCTTGCAGAAACCCCTCCTGACAAGAATCAGGCATTTGTCCTTTCTACAACCCTCAAACCCCTCGAGACACCTTAGCCTTGAACCGAATGAATTCAGATCTGAAAAATAGAGAAATGAACAAGAATTAAATCTAAAAGGTTGTAGAAATAAAAATAACCGAAGAGAAAATACAGAAAAGAAAAGAATGGTTGATCAGATCCAGTGGTGATAGTTGTAGAATGGTTGAACAGCTTGCAGGAACCCCTCCTAACAAGATCTGGGCATCCTCCCCTTCTACAACCCTTGAACTCCACAAGAAACCTTAGCCTTGTTAATTGGGTGAATTGACCAACCCCTTCTATAGGGCCCCTGGAACCCTTTTTATAGAGAATGGTGGTCACAACTGAAAATAGGGAGAAAGATGGGGGGCGACAACTGGGATTTAGCAAAGTTAGGGATGCCCTAAGGTTTCTAATGGATGGCTAAGATGGTTTTGGGGTGATCCTATGGTTGAAAATAAAAGGAGAGGATGCCCAATATTATGTAGGGCTGAGATTTGGGTGCCCAGAAATGGAGAGTGTAGATTAGAACATCTAGGGTTGAAGGGTTAAGATTAAAAGAATAGGTGGTGCCCTAGATTGAATGGTTGGGATATAAGATGGAGGGAGTGGCTGAGATTTTGAGGTGAGGGGCTGAATGGTGGGGATTAGCAGAATAGGTGGCACCCTAGGATTTAAAAGCTATAAAGGAGAGCCCTAAAATGAGTGGTTTAGATTAAAAGAGGTGGAGGGTGGGGATTAAACACCTAGGGGCAGCTAGGGTTTGCTAAGAGTGAAAAGATTAGGTTAAAGGCTCCCTAGGGATTGCTAAGGAGAGGGGAGCATGGTAATGCAATATGATGGGCGCCAACTGGGTTTAGCAGATAGGAGGAGCCCTCCTATCCTTAGTTCTTTACAAAAACACCCCTTATCTCAACTGGTCTTCACACTAGCTTCCTAAAAACGACACATTAACTTAGAAAACTGGAAAGTTTTTTACATAATTTGCACAGAGACCCTCAGAGGTCACATAATTGATTTTAACTGGGAAAATGATACACTTTGACTATTCTAAGGCTAAAAATACACCTAAATTGATGCCCTTAAGGCATCAAAATGCAGGGTTATCGCACCTCCCAACTTAAACATTGCTAGTTCCTTAGCAATGTCATGTGTGTGAAAATTACACATAAATTATGATTTTATGCATGATTTTCATGTTGATTTGTGTAAATTCTTATCTCAATTTATCTTGATTTCAGGAAATTATCAAGGGAGACCAGGTTAGAGGAAAGATAACATAAAACCATGAAAAAGAGGCCAAGTGGAGGCAATTCAGCCGAGTTGGGAGAAAGGCCCAACCGAGAAGCCTAAGGAGGGTTGTTCGACCCATGAAGCCTAGGCAGCACTCCATGGGGGAGCCCAAAGAGAGTGCCTAGCTGAAGCTCTTCAAGGGAGCCCATTCGGCCCAGCAAGAGGGAGCTCATGTACAGCTCAAGAGCATCCCAAAGTGCAGCCCAAGGAGCCTAAAGGCAACAAACTTTCTAGAAGAGAAAGAGAGAGGGGCTGAAGAGAAAGAGGGAAAAAGGGGTTCAAACTCCTTTGGTTCAAAATCCTTTTGGAGAGAATTGAGAGAGAGGCATGCAAGAGAGAAGAAAGGGGGATATTCAAGAAGCTTCAAGAAAAGAAGAGGTGCTGAATCCGAATTTGGAGAAGAAGCCATTGGAGAAGATCAATCTTTGTTATCTTCTTCCTTGAATTCTGTGCAAGTGGTAAATGATCTCAGCTAGGGTTTCATGATATTTTCTCACATGATTCTTCTTTCTTGCTGTAATTGAATCATGTTTCATGTAATTTCAGATCTGTAATTAATTTTCTAGGGTTATTCGAATGGATTAGATTCAATCTTGACGTTTCTTGATTAGAATTTTTAATTGTTATAATAGCTAGCCGAATTGAATTTGTATGCTGGACTGTCTGAATTGCTTGATAAAGAATTTAGACAATCTGATTTCTTTTTGTTCAAATTATTCTTAATTCTTGGAGTTTCTAGATTGCTTGAGAAAGAGTTTAGAAATTTTGATCTTCTAATCAAGAACCGAATTGAATACAAGGTTAGAGATAACTTGTATAATTCAGTTGGTCTTCATTCAATTATGCAATGATGCCCTAGAACTCTTGATCTTAATGCATGCATGAGGATTAACTTCTTGATAGAGATATAAGAATCATCACTCATGCATAGATTGAGCATGTGCTCGAGAGAGGCTGTTCATAACATTGGGGTTTAACCAAACCAAGGCTGAATCCCAATCCAATCGAATGACCTATAGAATTAATTGCTGAACCAAATCTGTTCACATGTAGCTTATCTTCTCAACTGCATGAAAGGTGTTTGATCCAATTTGCTAGATATAGTTTGTTAGTTAGGAATTCAGTTTTGATTAGGTTAGCATTTCAGTTAATCAGATAATAGATGGCTGATATATTGCTAGTAGTTGTTGTATAAGTCCTCGTGGGAACGATACTCTATTCATCACTTTATTACTTGAGCGGCTAGTGCACTTGCTAGTGTAGCAATTACGCATCACAATGCAGCCTTAAAATTACATTGAGTATATAGATCGGTATTGGGCTTTAGGGGTAAAACTATCTTATTTTGAATATTAATGAAACGTGGCTTAAAAATCTTATTTACCCTTCCATTTGCAATCTGTCCTGATAAGATGAGATTGATTTTAAAATCAAACATGTATTGTTCTTATTATTTCTAACAACAGATTTCTACCCCTGAACTTATTTTTATAGTTACCTTTCACCGTTTTACGTGAATCTCGACACTTAACTTAGGTGAAGAGTCCCGGTTACTAAGTGTTAGGTAAGTGTCTTTGGCATTCCCTTTTTTGTTTGATGCGAATCTCGACACTTAGGAGGTGAAGAGACTCAATTACTAAGTCTAGGGTGTCCATCGACCTTTTATTCTCTCTCTCTCTTTTTCTTTTTTTTTTTTTTTGCAATACTGTTCAGGGTAGTCCACTGTCTCTTAACAATTTGAAGAATTTTGTCCAATTTCTCAATCTTTCTCTTCCTATCTTGACAAGGGCAAACTTGGGAGTATTTTCTAATTTCTAAACGGTTTCGACAATATTCAAACAAGACCAATTTTTTACTCCTATCACTTGCTACCAATTTTTTTCAAATTTTCTCTCTTTCCTTCCCCCAACTTAAATGCCATTGTCCCTAATGGCATGACTAGAATGATGCAAGGAAGATTTGGGCCAAAGGGAACAATGGATATGGTTTTCCTGAGGGGTTCAAGGTTTGACCTGGTCCTGAATCAAGAAAAGAAACAACAATTCTAACACTATAGAAAAAAATCAACTGAAAACTACGTTGGGTTGCCTCCCAACTAGCACTAAGTTTAATGTCTCCAGTTGGACACATTCAAGCACTTTTTCCATTTACACTCTCTAACTCACTTTTATCTTCTGACAAACAGGGCTCAAACTGGGCTAACCAAGGGGTAAATAGGTCATTTAAAAGATCATCCACTAATTCCACCTTGCACTTATTCCCCTAGGTTTGGATACTTAGGGGCATTACAAACGTTTAGCTAGACTTTCTACTTCCCTAATGAAGTGTTCATTTCTCCCGATTTACGATTGGTGTTTGTATTGGCCGTTGATAGAAACGAACATGTTAAGATTATTGAGATATGGTTCAACTCCTTGATTGGGGTCATGTCTAGGATAAAATCCAATGGGAAGTGATAACCCTTTATCCTGACCATGACATTCTCAATAACAATTTGAGGAGTGTTGACTGACCAATCAGCGAGTTGTAGTATTATCGGGGTTGATTTTAACTCGCCGATCCTGAACCTATCATAAATGGATGGAAGCGGAGTTATACTAGCCCTAAAATCCATTAGTGTCCGATCAAAGGTGATTCCGGTAATGCCACAGCTTATGAGAGGAGCACTAAGGTCTTTCACATTCCAGGGGAGTTGATTTAGGAGTGCTACACTAACATCTGCCAAGAACATCATTTTTTGTGGAGCCGATTGTGTCTCCATCATTTGAGTACACAGCTCTTTCAAAAACTTGAAATAGGCCAGGACATGTTGGATCGCATTGTGGTGAGGGATGCTAATATGGACTTCCCGGCTCTCTTCATTGAGATTTTCTTTGTTCTTTAGCACTGGCCCGACTGTGAGTGCAATTGGAAAGGAAACTACAGGTTTGTTCACTATAGGCTCTTCTTCTAAAGTTTCATTTCCTTCTTCTTCTCCCCCAACTTAGGGTCTTCATGCTCCTTTTCTTCTTCACTAACTCCTGGGTCCTCTAAAATCTGCCCACTCCTTAAGGTTATAATAGTCTTATTATTTTCAAACTGAAGGTTCTTAAGAGGTGGTTGAATATGCTGTAGAGAAAAACCTGGTGGCTGGTTTCTAGGGTTTGCAACCGGTTGACTCGATAGTCGCCCTACTCCTCTTCTTGCCTTGGCTTTGACTAGCTATCCTATTTGGCTTTCTAATCTATCAAGGGACTGATGCTGATTTAGGATTAGCTACTGAGGTTGCATGAATTGGTCATCTACTATACGTGCTTGAGGTGGTTGTGTGTAAGTCTGATAAGGTTGGGCCAGTTGATTCCTAGGATGCATCTATTGGAATTGGTTTTGCCCTTGTGGCCTTCGAAATTGCTGGGCCATAAAGTTAGATGAATGATGATATTGTTGAGACTGTGTGTAGGTTTGACATGATTGAGCAGGTTGAGTCCCATGGTACTCATTGTATTCCGAGTGAGTTTGGGCTCCAGACCATTAAGAGTGCATATTTGGTAGGGGGTTTTCTTGGACTTGGGCCCTATTTGGCTTTCTAATCTATCAAGGGACTGATGCTGATTTAGGATTAGCTGCTGAGGTTGCATGAATTGGTCATCTACTATACGTGCTTGAGGTGGTTGTGGGTAAGTCTGATAAGGTTGGGCAGGTTGATTCCTAGGATGCATCTGCTGGAATTGGTTTTGCCCTTGTGGCCTCCGAAATTGCTGGGCCATAAAGTTAGATGAATGATGATATTGTTGGGACTATGTGTAGGTTTGACATGATTGAGCCTGTTGAGTCCCATGGTACTCATTATATTCCGAGTGAGTTTGGGCTCCAGACCATTAAGAGTGCATATTTGGCAGGGGGTTTTCTTGGACTTGGGCCCTATAATTGAAGTTGGGCTGATTTTCCCACCTAAGGTTAAATGGACTAGAGAATGGGTTAGCATTGGGATGGAAAAATCTATGGGCCACATGTACTTGGTTGACATGATGGGTCGGGCTTGCATAGATGGAACATGATGGATAGGATGACAAGGTTGGGTATGGGCCACTTTGTTGACAACGTGCAAGGACTTCATCAAGGCTTTGGGCCATACCATTAATCTTGTCCAGTTGTTGAGACACATGGTTCCAATCTATTTGTGGCTCAGGTTGGAAGTAATTTCTCAGTCCACAAACTCCAATCTATTCTTCTTTTTTTTTGAAATTTGAAATTTAAATTTTGAATTTTAATTTCAAATTTAAATCTTGAAATTTAAACTCAAATTTGATTTTTATTTTTTTAATTTAAAATTAAAATTCATAAAATTTAAATTCAATTTTAAAATTTTGAAATTTTTTTATTTTTTCTCTTTTATTTTATTATTATTATTATTATTATTTTAAAGGCAAAAAAATCAACCACACGACCTAGGGACTGACTTAGGATTTCCTAAACTAGTGATTCAACCAATGTGAATCCTTTTAGGTTCACTTGGAATTACACCATTTCCTTTGGTTAGCCAGGTAAGAGGTGGGGATGTGGAAGGCTCCCCTTGCTCTCGCCAGGAACTAATTAAGTAACCACATAACCCGCTTTGGCATAGCCTTTTAACCTCTTTTCTTAGACACCAACCGCCGGTTATGGAAAATAATTTCAAGATTTCCTAAAATTCAACACACCTTTGAACCAAATCTGAGGCTTCCCTAAAGGATCTTGCTATCCAAATTTTAAATTAGGGTTAAGGTGAACCACACGTGAAGGGTGGTGATTTTTGGGCCAAGGAAGGGTGATGAACTCCCAACCTTATCTTATTTAGGTTGGATGCCCTTAAATGGATTAACGGAAAAACAAAGTAAACAAAGCAAATGCAACTAACTACAATGCATGAACAATTATCTCTAAAACGCAATTTAGCAATATAACATAAAAGAATAAAATAAACTAAGCAAGAAAAACAATTAAAATAATAAAAAGATTGAAAACCTAACACATTCACAACTAGCTATGATTATCAATTAAATAAACCTATATGATGCATGCTCTAAAATATGAAACCCTAAATGTTGGAATGCAAAAATTATATTATTATTATTTTTTATTTATTTTTAATCTTTTTTATTTTTATTTCTTTTTGAAATTTGAAATTGAAATTTCGAAATTTGAAATTTAAATTTCAAATATAAATTCAGATTTGAACTTAAATTTGAAATTTAAATACAAAATTTGAAAATTTGGACAATTTCCTCTTTAGCTATTAATTATTAAATTAAACAACTAAAAGAAAAGAAATTAAATAAAGCAACAAATAATAATTGCAAATAGAAAATAAAACACCAATTAATTGTGCTAAACAGAATTAACAACTACCAAAAATAAATTCTAAAAAACAAATTGCTAATCTAAAAATTAAATTAAAAATAATATGATAAAAAAGAAAATTCTGCAAGAAATAGATAAAATAAAATAAAATAATACAAATTAAAAAAAATTAAACTGAAAATAAAATAAACAAAAGAAAAAGATATGCTGAATTTTTTTATTTATATATTTTTTTTGTTTTTCATAAAATAAAAATACAAATATAAAAATTAATACAGAAATAAAATTAACACAAAAAATACGCTGCAAATATAAATAAAATAAAATAAACGAATTTTTTATTTCCTTTTTTGTTTTTTATTGTTTTTATCTGAAATAAAAGAAAAAAATGAATCTAAATTTAAACCAAAAATAAAATAAAACAAAATAAACAAAAGAAAATTATGCTGCAAAAATAAATAAAATAAAATAAACGATTTTTTTTTGTTTTTGTTTTTTTTTAATCTGAAATAAAAGAAAAACACAAACTTAATAAAGAAAAAAAATCGAACAAGAAATTGAAATATAGAAGAGTAAATCTAGAAACAAAATGGAAGCAAAATAATTCTAAAAAAAATCGGATCTAGAAAAAATTAATTCAAAATTCAAAATTAACTATTCTATAAAAAAGAGTTTGATAATAAAAATAAGAAAATTAAAAATAAAATGGAACGACTACACCTGAAACACAATCCAATTTCTCTTCTCTTCTCTTCCGTCCCGTAGTCCTGCAATGCTCTAGTACCCCACCTTTTGCTATTCCGTCCTACAGAATCAAAGAGAAACAAGAATTGAATGAGATAACAAATCAAGTTATAAAACAAAAAAAAAATAAATAATGAAACAAATCCAGAAAAAGTAAATAAAAATTTTTCCCCGTGCTTCCTCGACAACGGCGCCAAAAACTTGGTGTGTCTGGAAGCGTGCCGTTATACACTTTGAAACACCAGTTTAAACATTTATAATTTTTTTTTTGGTTCACAAACATTTATAAATGTAGTAAAATGATGAAAATGGGTCGTATCCATAGGGAAGTAAGTGAAAAATTAATATATACTTAGGACCAGACAAGAGAATGCAATCGGGAATGGCAGAAAATACGAAAATAAAATATATTCCAACAAATCTCATTAATTAGAGCCTACCATCCATCATCCCAACTTCACATGGCCAATCAAGCCTTATAACTTTGTTCAAAACCTCAAAAAAACCTAGCACAACAAATTTTACGACCAAACACCTCCATTTGGCTGTTAAAAAAGTGAGATTCCATTTCAAGCCTTCTCGTTAGTTGATAAATAATTAGCTAAAACCTAGACCCAAGATAAATCAGTCAATCTACACCTCTGGTCAAAGATCCCTCACTTCCATTAGATTCAGGACGGTCAAAAATGCCAACCCACAAAATTTTATCCCAAAATTCCCTCATTTGACTTAACACCAAGCTTTGATCTTGTTTTAGCGGATCTTATTGATTAAAAGCTCACATTCCACAAATCTCCATCATCCAAACCTTATTTGACCAATCAGACCTGACCACCATCTTTAGAGACCCAAAGAACCTAGCACAACAAATTTCATGACCAAACACTTCCATTTGACCATTGAAAAAGTAAGATTCCATTTCGGACCCTCTTATTGATTGGAAAACCAAAATACTATGATCTGAACTGAACCAGTAAATCAACACCTCTGATCAAAGATTCATCACTTCCATCAGATTTAGGATATTCAAAAATTCCTACCCACCAAATTTCATCCCAAAATTCCCCCGTTTGACCCTTTATCAAATAAAGATTTTGTTTCAATAAATTTCGTTGATTTGAAATTGTCAGCCATAGATCTCAATCATCCCAACCCCATTTTTTCCAATCAGACCTCACCACTGTGTTCAAAGACCCAAAAAACCCCAGGACACCAAATTTTACATCCTAATTCACCCATTTGATCGTTAAACTAGAAAGATGTCATTTCGACGCGCCAGATTAAATGGTCACGTCATCTGGCTAACTTGAAGCCTTAAAAGGGTGATGGCTGATGTTAGACCCATTCTTGACCCATTAAAAAGCTCAAAATTCCAAACAGACTCCCACTTAATGCTTAGAAAAGACAAAACTACATTTAAAAGTTAATCAAATTTGCATTTTCTGCCACTGACAACCCCAAATACGAGACTGCAACGTCTGGCATGCCCACAACGTCCATTGGCGGCACAAAACCCATGAAAACCACCCCTAATCGAAGAAATATTTTCACTAAATAGGAAAATTTTATTGGGCCTCATTTTCTTTGAAGAATCTTTGCCTATTTGCTTGTAAAACCTTTATTAATTTCCAGACACTGTAGCTGAACGAATTCAGACTTGACCCCACTCCCTTTCTCTATAAATATTGATCTAATCCGAGCTTAAAGGGTGGGGGGACTGAAGAGAGGGAGGAAAGGAAATCTAAGAGAGGCCCTAGAAAAGAGAATGAGAGGAAGATAGCAGTTTTCCAAATTCTATAATCCACCTGTTCTACTTGAAATCCCAAAGTCCCTGAACCAAAGCTGAAGCCTCATCTCCTGTCTTCCAAACTTAACACCAAAAAGCTCAACTCAATTCTATTCCTTACTCAGGTTTTGTTTGAAGTCATTTTAGTTGATGGAAATCTTTCGACAAGGTACATACAAAAAGGTGAGTCTCTTTTTTAGTTTTTCTGGGTTGCTTGAGGTTCTGAAATATTGGAAAAACTTGGCTTGCAATTCCTTCTTGACTGAGAGTAGAGGCAAAGAGGTGAGGGTCTTAGGGAAATCAGTACCTAAGACCCGATAACATCATCTTAAAATCAGTCCCAGGAGAAGTCGAAAGCATGTTCCTTCAGATTTAAGAAATTCTCGCAACCATTTCTATTTTTTCCCCGAAAGAAGCTAAGTTTGAATAACTTCTATATTGGGTTACTACAATAGCTTGGAGAGAGGGGTGCCTAATACCTTCCCTCTTCCAATCCTTAGAACCCAAAATCTCTTGGTTGCGTGCCTTTCCCATGGAAAATGAGGGCCCATTTCCTCTAAAAAGTGGGTGGTGACTCCAAATCTTTTGAACCGGACATGAACTTCCTGGACCTCACACCTGGTCAACAGGATTGATGTGTGCGTAGGCTACACATAATTTCTATTGTTTTATACAAGGTTTTGATAATAATTTTCATGATTCCTTACCCTAATTAAGAATGATTTCAGGAGATCAAGAGTGTAGAACAACTTAAGGGGAAGATAGCATAAAGACATGCTGAGAGGGCGAATAGGGAAACAATTCGGCCCATCTAGAAGAAAGGCCCACCTGAGAAACACCAAGGAGAGCACTTTTGGCCCATAAAGAAGCACAACCCAATGCTACACTCTATGGGGGACTCCAAGGAGAGAGCCCAGCTGAAACTCTCCAAGGGAAACCTTTCGGCCCACCAAAGTGGGCGGGCCAAGTGTAGCAGAAGTTGCAGCCCAAGGGGAAGCTCCTAAAGGCGGCTACCTTTTAGAAGCGAGAGGACTGAAGAGAAGAGTATAAAAGGAGAAGAAAAAGGGGAGAAAAGGGTTTGAACCACCAAAAGGAGAATTGGAGAAGAGAGGCGCAATAGAAGAAAGAAGAGAAGAACTAGAGGACGAAGGAGGTTGCTGAATGTGAATTGGAGGAGAAGCACATCAAGGATATCAAAAATTGAAGCAAGAACTCTAGGTTGTCTTGTTGTCTTCTTCTTTGGTTTTGCGCAATTGGTAACCGAATTCAGCTAGGGTTTCATGGAATTTTGTCAATTAATCTTTCTTTCTTGCTAGTATTCGAACCATGTTTGGTGATGATTCAAATCTGTAATTAATTCTCTTAGGTTATTCGATTGATTGGATTCGTTCTTGGTGTTTCTTGATTACGGTTTTAATTGCTAGAATAATCTTGGCCAAATTGGTCTTAGTTTTTGGATTGCTTGAATTGCTTGAGAAAGAATTTAGGTAATCAGATATACTAATCAAGAAACCGAATCTAGTGCATCTTAGAGATAATTTGTATGGTTAGGTTGGTGATTATTCAGATCTGAATTGATGCCCTTCAACTTTCTTGTTCTTAGGCGTCCATGGGGATTAAATTCTTTATAGATATATAAGAATTGTCACCCATAGATAGGGTGAGTTGTGCTCGAGAGAGGCTGCTCATGCCATTAGGGTTTCACCAAACCATGCCTAAATTCCAATTCGATTGAATAACTTAGTGGTTTAATTGTTGGACCGAATCTGCTAGTGTTCACATACAAATCTTCTTCTCATTGTATGAAGGTGGTTTGATCCGAACTGATTAGGATAGCTTGCTAGTTAGGAATTAAGATTTTGATTTGTTTAATAATTCAATTTATTAGATAACAAATGGCTGATTCATTACTAGTAGTTGTTGGATAAATCCTCGTGGGAACGATACTCTATTCATCATTGTATTACTTGATCGGCTAGTGCACTTGCTAGTGTAAACAATACACATCAAGTTTTTGGCACCGTTGCTGGGGATTTATCACAACAATATTAGGAACCATTTGTCATTGTTAATCTAATTTTAACTTTGTACATTATGTTTATGATATGTTTGTATTAGTACTTCTATGACTATGACTTGTACAGTTTATGACATGCAGAAGTGAAAAGGAGAGCATCACCTATGATCCCGAGATTGAAAGAACTCTCCATTGCCGCATTAGAGCTTCTAAGCAAGG
Source organism: Nelumbo lutea (assembly GCF_056320005.1). NCBI lineage: Eukaryota > Viridiplantae > Streptophyta > Magnoliopsida > Proteales > Nelumbonaceae > Nelumbo > Nelumbo lutea. The sequence goes on from NC_142684.1 coordinate 212,867,187, forward strand.
GAGAGCTGAAAGTGCAGAGATGGCCAAACAAAGGACCATGATGGATTATGCCAAACCAACCCTTACCGGGGTAGCCTCGAGCATTGTTAGACCAACAATAGCTACCAACAATTTTGAAATCAAACCAGCTATTATTCAAATGATACAAAACACAGTTCAGTTCTGCGGCTTGGCTCATGAAGATCCGAACACTCACATCGCCAACTTCTTGGAAATATGTGACACATTCAAGCACAATGGGGTTAGGGATGATGCGGTGAGGCTCATATTGTTTCAGTTTTCATTGAAGGACAAGGCTAAGACATGGCTGAACTCTCTCCTAACTGGATCGATCTCTACTTGGGATGAAATGACCAGTTGTTTCCTATCCAAGTATTTCCCTCCATCTAAGACAACAAAGATGAGGAATGATATCACCACATTCTTTCAGTAGGACAGAGAGTCATTTTATGAGTAATGGGAGCGTTACAAAGAATTACTAAGGTCCCTCATCATGGACTTCCTGTATGGCTGCAAGTTCAAACATTTTCTAATGGATTGATCAAAGCCAATAAAACTATTATGGATGCTGTAGTTGGGAGTTCCATTAATAACAAAACCCTTGAAGTGGTCCATGCACTCATAGAGGAGATGGCTTCTAACAACTACCAATGGCATTTCAAGAGAGCCCAAGTTAGGAGATAGTCTGGACTTCACAATGTAGACACCTATGCAGCCTTATCTACACAAATCGGTGCACTCAACAAGAAGATAGATGAGATGCAGATAGCAGCCTTGCATGTTCAGACTGCGACTTGTGAATGGTGTGGGGAAGGTCATATCAGCACTGAATGTCAAGTTGGAAATCATATCAGCCCTCGTGCCTTTAACCCCGGATAGAGGAATCACCCGAATCAATCTTGGCAAAATCAAACTGTGGTGAAACCCTTCTCCCAAAATTTCAATCATCCGGAGAAGAAAACTAACCTAGAGGAGCTGATGACCAAGTTCATAGAAAGTGCAAAAACGAGATTTCAGAACCAAGAAGCATCAATCAAGAACTTGGAGAATCAAGTGGGGCAATTGGCACAAATGATATCAGCTAGAGTACCAGGCACTCTGCCCAGCAATACCAAAGTAAATCCAAGAGAGCAGGTGTAGGCCATTACTTTGAGAAGTGGTAGGGAGCTACAAGAGGTGGAGAAGAAAGCAAGGGCAGAAGACAAGGTAGATGCAACCCTAAAAATTGAAAAGAAGGAGGAAGAGCAAACTGATTCAAAGAAGGAGAAAATCCAATAGCCGCAAGTACCATTTCCGAATAAGTTAAAGCAACACAAATTGGAAAAGGAATTCGGTAAGTTTCTTGAAATTTTTAAGAGTTTACATATTAACATTCCTTTTGTTGATGCTTTAGCCTAGATGCCACATTATGCAAAGTTCTTGAAGGAAATATTGGCAAACAAAAGGAAACTGGGAGATGTGGCTACAATTGCACTAAATGAAGAATGCTCGGCAATCCTCCTCAACAAGATGCCCAAAAAACTAAAAGATCCAGGGAGATTCACTATTCCTTGCACTATAGGCAGTTTAAAAATTAATAAGGCATTGTGTGATTTAGGAGCTAGTATAAACCTGATGCCATATTCGGTTTTTAAGAAATTAGGGTTGGGAGAACCCCAACCCACTAGAGTTGCATTGCAGTTAGCTAATAGATCCATAAAGCTTCCTAGGGAAATCATAAAAGATGTACTTGTTAAAGTAGACAAATTCATTTTTTCAGTTGATTTCATTGTGTTAGACATGTAAGAGGACGTTGATGTCCCTCTTATCCTAGGGTGACCTTTCCTAGTTACGGGGAAGGCAATGATTGATGTCCAACAAGGGCAACTCAGCCTTAGGATTCAAGATGAGGAAATCATTTTTAAAATGTCTGGTGCTATGAAACATGCACCTTCTAGTGACGACTCTTGTTACATGATTGATGTTATTGATTATGCGGTTGATGGTTGCTTTCAGGTTAGCAGGTTAGCCGATCCCCTTGAGCTATGCATACAAGAAGGAGAAGCTACAAGGGGAGAAAATGAAGAGATTCAAAGCATGGCAGAATAGCTGAATGCCAATCCAAAGTTTCAAGGGAAAGGGTTCCCCAAGTTGGAGAGATTGGACAGACTGCCAATGCCAGAAAGCAAGCCTTCAATCAAAGAGCCACCCACTCTTGAGCTAAAGCAACTCCCATCGCATTTGGAGTATGATTTTTTAGAGGCATTGTCAGCCCTACCGGTGATCATATCAGCAGCCTTGACCCAATTGCAAAAAAAAAAAACTGTTGCGGGTGTTACGAGAACACAAGACATCTTTGGCTTGGAAGGTAGCCGACATCAAGGGCATCAAGCCATCTATATGTATGCACAAAATTTTGATGGAAGATGGAAGCAAGCCCTCGGTTCAGCCCCAAAGATGCCTAAACCCAAATATGAAAGAGGTGGTGAAGGAAGAAATCATCAAGTTGCTAGATGCTGGTATCATCACGCCAACTTCCTTTTTAATGGACCCAATTTATGCGATATCCAAATTCCAACTCCAAAATTAAATCCAATGTATCCATCACCTCAATATCACTAGGATATAATTAACTAGCGAATCCCACTATGAATATTCAATAATCGACCGCAAAAACATCAAGATCCCATTCGGATGGCCTAGAATGATTATCAAGATCGACCTTATATTTCGTAGATTAGAACAATCCACTTGACTCTTCACCCTAATCCATGCCTATCTACCAAATTATAGCTCAAAATTCCCTCATTTAACCCCCCATCAAGCCTATATCATATTCCAACAAATCTCATTAATTAGAACCTACCATCCATCATCCCAACTTCACATGACAAATCAGACCACATCACTGTGTTTGGAGACCCAAAAAACCCTATCATGTTAAATCTCACAGCCAAACACCTCTGTTTGACCGTTGAAAAAGTAAGACTCCATTTCGAACCCTCTCGTTGATTGAAAAACCATAAGCTAAGACCATGATCTAAACTAAATCAATCGATCCACACCTTTGATCAAAGATCCATCACTTCCATTAGATTCAGGATGATCAAAAGTGCTAACCCACTAAATTTCATCCTAAAATTCCCCTATTTGATCCTTCATCAAATAAAAATTCTATTATAGTAAATCTCGTTGATCCAAACTTGTCAGCCATAGATCTCAATGATCCCAACCCCATTTGTCCAATTATACCTCACAATTGTGTTCAGAGACCCAAAAAACCCCAAGATGCCAAATTTCATGACTAAACTCATTCATTTGACCGTTATACTAGAAAAATATCATTTTGACGCACCAGATTAAATTGCCATGCCATTTGGCCCAACCTAAAGCCTTAAAAGGGTGATGGCTGATGTCAAACTCATTCTTGACCCATTAGAACACCTGGACCAATCAAACAAAGCCTAATAGACCCAAAAAGCTCAAAATACCAAACAAACCCCTACTTAAGACCAAGAAAAGATAAAATAGCTTTAAAAACCTAATCAAAGTTACATTTTTTGCCACCGTCAGCCCCAAATACGGGGCTGCAATATCTGGCACGCCCCAAACTCCCATTAGAACACCTGGACCAATCAAACAAAGTCTAATAGACCCAAAAAGCTCAAAATACCAAACAAACCCCTACTTAAGACCAAGAAAAAACAAAATAGCATTAAAAAGTTTATCAAATTTACATTTTCTACCACTGTCAACCCCAAATACGGGGCTGCAACGTCTAGCACACCTCAAGCTCCCATTGGATGCACAAAACTCGTGAAAACCACCCCCAAATCGAAGAAAATGTTTTGCCAAACAAGAAAGTTTGATTGAATACCCATTTCTTTGAAGAATCTTAGCCAATTTGAGTGAAATAGGACATGGTTCAGAATTGAAAGATAGGAGGCTCAAATATTCTTTTGACATAGGTTTCAGATGCTTGAATTGACAAATGGGGCCTTTAGCACTTTCTTTTTTGGTTATTCTTCTTTTCCTCTTTTTTTTTCTCTATTTTTTTTATTCCCTTTAGATGTGAAATGCTTTTCATGTCTTTCAATGTAATGAGCCATACATATTTCTTGATCCAAGAAGACTTTTTGTTGGGGCGAAGAATGAGGTGGGGTTAGGATGAAGCCGGAAATAGATGTTTAGCTTAGCTGCCCCAATTTTTCTTTTCTTTTTTTTTTTTTTCAAAATTGCACTTTCCTGACTTAGTTTTTTCTTTTGACTTTATTCCCCCTTTTTTTTACTTGTAGTAAGGGCATTCAAACATTTGACATCTGCCTCTTAAAACATGGGGTTTAATCAAAGAAGAGGTTCAGAGGATTGGTTAGTGGATCAAAGACATGGTGAAATGATTGATAGATGGCCTCCCTTCGTCTCTTAATTGATGTATGACTTATGAAAAGAAATACATGTTAAGCATGTCCCCAATTGATCATTCAAGGGAGAAGTATTACTCATTGACAATGTTGGGGTCCTTTAGTGAACTTGCCCCTGGTCCTTTTTGCCCCTTTTTATTTTCATGCTCTTTTCATATTTTTTCTTTCCTTTTCTTTTTCTTTTTTTCTTTTTTTCTTTTTTTCTTTTTTTTTGCCTTTTAATTTTTTCTTTTGATTTAAGCATCTTTGGAAAGTTGTGGGTTTTGTCAAAGAAAGATTTAGATGAAATGCTCAAATGGGCTGACTATCGTCTGAATTTATGATGAGGGACCGAGGGAAATGATCGACCAAAAATGGCCTCCAGTCATTTCTTTGATTGATTAACAATTGGTAGTGGTTTTCATGACTTGATGCTGACTTAGGATTAGCTGTTGTGGATTTGATTTAATGCCTTATTTCCTCCAGTGCCTATACTACCTAGGGTTGTCCCCTTCGCCAAACATTTCCTTTTTTGAATTTCCATTCAACGACTAATTTTTCTCAAGTACATATCAATGCAACTTGTTGCGAGGTTTCAATCATCACATTTGGATACATTGGAAGGATAAGTTTGGCCTAGTTGAATTTGTTGCTTTGTCGAAAGTAAGCATTAGGACATAAACCCAGATTGATAGAAAGCACAAAACAAGATTTCATTATGTAAAAATCGAGTACACTAAGCTTTTAAGGAAAAACAAAGTTTAATGCAAATGTTCTTTAGGTGGCAGAACGTCCATAAGCTTAAGGCCCAGGGTTGTATTGGCTATCATCAATGAGGTGTTGGATAGCATACTTCAATTGCCAACATTCATTGGTTTCATGTCTTGGTCATTGATGGTAGGCATAGTAATCATTTTGGTTGAAATTCTTTGGATCCGCAGGAGGCTTCCAAGGCAATAAATAAATGTATCATTTCTTGGCTAGGATGGGCAAAATTTGGGAAGGTTGGAAGGTAAAGGGCTGAACTTCTTCACTTCTTTCTTGGATGGTTGAGGCGGTGGCGTATGATTTGAAACAAAAACTGTTGGTGTTTCTCCTATGCAGGAGATTAGCCAATCAACTTTGAGGGTTAACAAGTTCACTGCTTTTCGAGGTTCTTCGATCTCTTATTGGATTTTGACTTGATCTTTGGTAGGTGTACCTATATTTCCTATTGGGAGCATTAGACTTTAGATGGAGTACATACATGTGTAGAATGAATGCAAAGATGATGCAAACAATGCCTAAACTATTTGGGTTGGTACCTAGAGGGTGTCTGGGTGGATAACCTAAGGTTTTAGGTGTAGGTGCTAAAATGTGTTTATTTGAGAGTCTTAAAATTTTACTATTTTTATTTGGTTATCTTAGTTTCACCCAAGCGCTAATGCCCAGGCTACCTACGTACCCCTTGTGAGGGATTAGATTAGTCGTAGTTCTTGAATATGTTACAAATCTAATTTCATATTTTAGTTATGTTTTAAGGGATATTATCCGACGTTGATTAGATCTTGGATGTTGACCTTGAGAACTGTGCAATTGTTCATTGAGTGCATCAGTCCTTGAAGCTCTTCCGTAGGGGATTGGGAATTGGCTTAGGTAATAAAGGTGTTGGATGTCCGCTCTTAATCATTCAAAGAAGCAATTGATACTATAGAGGGAGGGGATTGAATCGTCTCTTGATTCTTTTAGTTAAAGTTCGATGAAGGGGGAAGGTTGATGTGTGGTGGCAACTACAATAGGTTCTTTGATCTCAACTAGTGGATTTGTGGATGCTAGATGGATTTCCTCATCCTTAACGCCCCATTCGATGCTGTTGGATAGTTTTGTATGCCCTTAGCTTCAATCAGAATGATGTACTTTATGAGTTTATTGTAAATGAATAAAAGTGCATATTTGATTCATGTTCCCTTGGTATGTTTTTGTGTAATACCCTTAAACCGGACACTTAATGAAACTTGTGTTAGTTTAGAATGTTCATAACCAGTGGGTTGGTCAAGGGAGACCTATCCTGATAAGGCTGACACTGTTGTGCCACCAAGTCGGTTGGGGTGGCCTGTCTCAGCTGCCAGGGTGAGATCCTAGGCACATACAATGTAGGATTAATTGAATCTTTGAACTGGACTAGATTTCCAGTATTGCCCTGGACCTTGGAGATTGATGGGCGAAACTAGAAACTTACACCCGACCCCTAGATTCGATTATGATACTGCACTAGGTGTCGGATTGGATTGTCTTTGATGTACTAATCAATGAGATCCTTAGCGGGGGTCAAAACCTAGGTATGTTGGAACAGTCTGAGAATTCATCTGAGTGGGTGATCATAGTGACAGAATTAGCCTCTTTGTCGGACAAAGGTAATGATCGGCGATGCACTCTCACTGATGGAAACCAAGACTGCTGGCAGACGATTTCAATCATTGAGATTTGTTATAAGTAGAGAGTGCAACACTGTTCCTTGTAGCTGAGAGAGAGGTCCTCTCTTGTCGAGCAGTGTATGATCATTATGGGCTGAGAGGTTAAGTGTAAGAATATTGAAGATAATACCTAATGGGCTAATCTTGCATCTGCCCATAGTCCCTGGGTGTTACAAGGTGGCTTGGCCCAGGGACCACTTAGGGTAAGTGTTGGGCTCATAGGTCCCATTTGATGGGTTTCAGGGGGTGCACTATCCATAACAGTGTATTCGGCCATGCCTTGTTACAAAGGCTGGCCAAACTCATGTGGCTGATGTGTAGATCAATGCTTGGGTCCCACACCATAAGCCTAATTGGGCAGCAGTTAGGAAGGTTTAGTGAGCACATAAGCTTAATGGGCCTAAAGCCAATTTCCAACTGGACTAATTTAATAAGTTAAATATGGGTGAATTCTGAGATGGATCAGCAGATAGGATAGAGTCTTAACCCTATCCACTCAGAGAGTATAGATCTGAATATGATTCAGATCTAGAAACCCCCTAATGAGATTAAGAGAAGGCTGATCTAATCTGCAGATAAGATAAGGGTTTATCCTTATCACCTAAAGAGAGGTATGATCCAAATATGATTTGGATCAACAGCTCCTAATTGGATTAGGAGCTGATCTTTTAGGGTTACAAAAGAAGGAGGGGGTGGCAGCCTTTAAAAGAATCACATAATCAGATCCTCTTCAAAGCTGAAATCAGAGAAGAAAGATTTTTGCAATCCTTGCAAATATCTTTCTTGCCGCCTCCTTCCTGCAGTCGCCAGACATCCAGTTCGATCTCCAATTGTGGGAGAAGACAAGATTCGATCTTGACATCAGTTCTTTGAGAAAGAATTGATAGGAAGCTGTGCTCACGTGCCATTCTGTTGTTTCTTGCGAATGACAGAATTCTTGGAGAAGAATACTGTTGATTCTGCCCCATCCTGCACTGCGTCATCTTCAGTGGGAGCAGTCTTTGGATCCTTCTGAAGGGTTGAGAGATCCATTAGATGGACGCCCAAAGATTGCGGAATAAGGGGCGAATTTCAAAAATTTTTCTCTCCCTTCAACTGGGAATCACATTCCCTATCTAGAAAATCATATTTTCAAGGATAAATCTTGAACCTTAAACTGAACCAGATCTGAACCAAAAGGAATGGGAGAGAATGATACCTGATATAGAGAAGCAATATCTCCCAACGAAGGTGTTCACGCCTAAGGAAGGATCCAAAGACTGCTCCCACTGAAGATGGCATAGAGCAGGATGGAGCAGAATCAGCAGTGTTCTTCCCCAAGAACTCTGTCCTTCGCAAGAAACAACAGGATGGAACGTGAGCACAGCTCCCTTTTCAATCCTTTATCAAATAATTGATGTCAATATCCAATCTTGACTTCTCCCACAGCTGGAGATCGAACTGGCAAACAGGGTGGCAAGAGCAGGGAGGCGGCAAGAGAGTATTCGCAGGGTGCAGAATTATCTCTTCTTGATTTCAGCGCTAAAGAGGATCTGATGTGTTTCTTGGTCTCTCTCAAGGCTGCCGCCCCCTCCTTCTTTTTGTTAACTTGAAAAGATCAGCTCCTAATCCCATTAGGAGGTGCTTATCCAAATCATATTTGGATCAGCATTCTCTTCTAATGATAAGGATAAACCCTTATCTTATCTACAGATTAGATTAGCTTTATCCTAATCTTATTAGGAGGTTTCTAGATCTGAATCACATTCAGATCTAGACTCTCTGAGTGGATAGGATCAAGACCCTATCCTAACTGCTAATCCATCTCAGAATTCGCCCCTTTAATTAACTAAATTAATAGCCCAGTTTGAAATGGGCTTTAGGCCCATTAAGCTTATGTGCTCACTTAACCTTCCAAACTGCTGCCCAGTTGGGCTTTCTTGTATGGCATGGGACCCAAGCATTGATCTACACATCAGCCACATGGGTTCGGCCCAGCCTTTGTTACAAGGCCTGGTCGAATACACTGTTAAAGACAATGCACCCCCTGAAACCCATCAAATGGGCTCTATTGGCCCAACACTTACCCTAAGTGGTCCCTAAGCCAAGCCACCTTGTAAAACCCAGGGACTGTGGGCAGATGTAAGATTAGCCCATCAGTTATTATCCTCAATGGTCTTACACTTAACCTCTCAGCCCATAATGATCTTACACTGCCCGACAAGAGAGGACCTCTCCCTCGGCTGCAAGGAACAGTGTTGCACTCTCCACTTATATGGATCCCGGGAATTAAAACCCTTTTGCAAACATTTTAGAAACCATAATATATATACTTTTATATCTCATATAAAATATATTTTGCAAAACAAATTTCAACGGTTGAAATCGGTTGCCGGCAGTCTTGGTTTCCAACAGTGAGAGTGCATCCCCGATCATTACCTTTGTCTGACAAAGGGGCTGATCCTGTCACTATGATCACCCACTCAGATGAATTCTTGGATTGTCCCAACATACCCAGGTTTTGATCCCCGCTAAGTATCTCACTGATTGGTACATCAAAGACAGTCCGATCCGACACCTAGTGCAGTATCATAATCGAGTCTAGGGGTCGGGTGTAACTTTTCAGTTTTGCCCATCAATCTCCAAGGTCCAAGGCAATACTGGAAATCTGGTCCAGTTCAAAGATTTAATTAATCCCACACTATATGTGCCTAGGGTCTCACCCCGGTAGCTGAGACAAGCCACCCCAACCGACTTGGTGGCACCACAGTGTCAGCCTTGTCAGGATAGGTCTCCCCAGACCGACCCACTGGCTGTGAAGATTCAAAACTAACACGAGTCTCAATAAGTGTCCAGTTTAAGGGTAATACACAGAAACATACTAAGGGAACATGAATCAAATATGTACTTTTATTCATTTACAATAAACTCATAAAGTACATCAATTTTGATTGAAGCTAAGGGCATACAAAACTGTCTAACAGCTCCCACTTGCACTTAGGTCCAATCAGGTACTAGCCGGAGTCCCATGCTTTCCACGTATTTCTCAAACACTTTCTGTGATAGTGGCTTTGTCAATGGGTCTGCTACATTATCCGCTGACGCTACCTTCTGAATCAGGACGTCCCCTCTACCAACAATCTCCCACAGTACGTGGTACTTCCTCTCGATGTGCTTCGACTTCGAGTGGGCTTGTGGCTCCTTAGCCTGAGCAATGGCTCCATTGTAGTCACACAACAATGGGATGGGTGATGTGTCAGACGGAACTACTCCCAACTCATGAATGAACTTCTTCATCCATACAGCTTTTTTGGCAGCCTCACTTGCGGCAATGTACTCGGCCTCGGTCGTGGAGTCTGCAGTGGACCCCTGTTTGCTGCTTTTCCAGCAAACAGCACACGATCCTATCGTGAAAACATATCCAGATGTAGACTTTCTATCATCTGGGTCTGACTGGAAATCGGCATCTGTATACCCTTGGATCTGTAGTGAGCTACCGTCGAATACTAGACAAAACTCTTTTGTCCTTCGAAGGTACTTAAGTATGTTTTTCATAGTAGTCCAATGCTCCTGCCCTGGGTTGGCCTGAAATCTACTTACTACACTCACTACCTGAGCTATGTCAGGACGAGTGCACAGCATGGCATACATGATGCTCCCTACGGCAGAGGCATAGAGAACGTCTTTCATGCCATCAATCTCCTCAAAAGTCTTGGGAGACATCTTCTTGGAGAGAGTGACTCCGTGCCTGAAAGGAACATTTCCTTTCTTGGAGTTTTCCATGCTGTATCTTTTGACTATTTTGTCAATGTAGGCAGATTGGGATAATCCTATTATCCGCTTCGATCTATCTCTATAGAGTCGAAGACCCAGTATATAGGAGACTTCTCCAAGATCTTTCATGGAGAATTGCTGTGATAACCATACTTTCATCGTAGTTAACATACCTACAACATTCCCAATGAGTAGAATGTCATGTACATACAGAACCAAGAAGGTAACCTTATCTCCACTGTACTTCCTGTAGACAAAGGGTTCATTCGGATTCTGCTCGAAGTCAAACGATTTGACGACAGAGTCAAAATGGATGTTCCAACTTCTAGAAGCTTGCTTAAGTCCATAAATGGATCTATTAAGTTTACATACCATGTTTTCCTGACCTGCAGCAATGAAGCCTTGCGGCTGCTGCATATAGATATCTTCAGTAAGATCTCCATTCAAGAATGTAGTTTTGAAATCCATTTGCCAAATCTCATAATCATGGTATGTTGCTACAGCTAGCAGGATCCTAATGGATTTAAGCATTGCCACAGGCGAAAAGGTTTCCTCATAATCGATGCCCTCTTTCTGAGTGTACCCTTTTGCCACCAGACGAACCTTGAAGGTCTCAACCTTACCATCGGGGCCCTTCTTCCTCTTGTAAATCCATTTGCAACCGATTGCTTTGACCCCAGAGGGCGGATCTACTAAAGTCCAGACTCCATTGGTCTCCATTGAGTCCATCTCTGCTCTCATGGCCTCCACCCACTTCTGGGAATCTATGTCCAACATAGCTTCCGTGTAAGTCACGGGATCCTCCTCACTAGTCAAAGTTTCCACTAGGTAACTATTCTGGTCATAACCATAACGGACTAGTGGCCTGGATACCCGAGTGGATCTTCTAGGTTGGTCACTACGTGGAACTTGTGGGACATCTCCCACTGCTCCAGAGCTCTCCTCATCAAGAACAACTTCCTGACGATGGGTGTCCAGGATATAGTCGGTTTTCAAGAATTGCGCATTACGACTGCAGAACACTTTCTGCTCACTTGGGTCATAGAATAGGTAACCTACAGAGCCTTTTGGGTAGCCTACAAATAGGCAACGGCTGGTCTTGGATTCCAACTTGTCTGCACTCGTTCTCTTAACGTGTGCTGGACAACCCCAAATCTTCAAGTGTCTGACACTTGGTTTCTTTCCGGTCCAAAGTTCATATGGAGTATTCGGAACCGATTTGGTTGGAACCCGATTCAGCATATAAATCGCAGTCTCTAATGCGTAACCCCAAAAGGATGTGGGTAACTCTGAGTGTATGAGAAGCGACCGGACCATATCCAATAAGGTCCTATTCCTCCTCTCCGAAACACCGTTAAGTTGTGGTGTAGCAAGAGGAGCTAATTGTGATACTATCCCATTGTCCTTTAAGTAGTCCCTGAATTCGTCAGAGAGATACTCGCCACCTCGATCTGATCAAAGGGCCTTAATTTCTCTCCCTAACTGTTTCTCGACCTCTTGTCTAAACTCTTGGAATTTTTCAAAGGATTCAGACTTGTGTCTAATTAGGTACACGTAACCGTATCGTGAAAAATCATCTGTGAAGGTGATGAAATACACGTGTTGATTTCGTGTCCTAACACTCAGGGGACCACATACATCAGTATGTATTAGGTCAAGTGTGCCCGTACATCTTTCAGGCTTACCGTTAAATGGCCGTTTCGTCATCTTGCCTTATAGGTAAGGCTCACAAGTGGGAAGATCTTCTACAGTTAGAAAATCCAAAGGACCATCCTTTACCAACCTTGTGATTCGGTCAACACCGATGTGGTCAAGTCGATAATTCCACAGACACGTGGGATTAACTGTATCACGAGCTCTCTTCTTAGGGATTTCAGCCGACGTAGTTTCGGTTATGTTAGTTTCTAGAGAAGGATGTAGAACATAGAGACCGTTCTCCAGTTCCCCGTATGCGATGAATCTGTTATTTCTTTTAACAATAATTGTATTACTAAAGAAGACAGAATAACCATCTGCACACAGTTTTGAGACAGAAATCAAATTTCTCCTTAAATTTTGTACATAAAGACAGTCTTTCAGTACAATTATTCCTTCTCTAAAAATTAATTCCACGGTTCCTATGGCTGCGGCTGCAACAGTTGCAGTAGTCCCCAAGAAGAGTGTGACTTCTCCTTCACTCAGCCTTCTGCTTACATTGAACCCCTGCAGTGAGTTACAAGCATGAGTCGAAGCCCCAGAGTCAATACACCAGGAAGCAGAAACTACCAACAAATTGGTTTCTATAACACAAGTTTCGAAGTTACCTTTCTTGGATTCCAGGTAGGTAGGACAATTCCTTTTCCAGTGGCCGGTCTTCTTGCAGAAGTGACAGGCATCCGATGCTTTGTCTTTCTTCTACTTCTTGGTCTTAGTGGCTTTCTTCTGAGGCTTTTTTGCCTTCCTCTTTCTCTTGCCTGTCTTGCCAGCTTCAACAAGCATGGCTACAGGTTCATCCTTTCTAATCACTTCCTCAGCTCTTTGCAACATATTGCTGATCTCTTGTAAGATGACATTCAGCTTGTTCATGTTATAGCTCATGATGAACGGATTAAAGGAAGGAGGAAATGAGTTAAGGATAGCATCTATCTGGGTAGCAAGGTCCAGCCCGGATCCAAGAGCCTATAGTTCGTTGATGTATCCCATCATCCGAAGACAATGGTCGTGAACTTGTTGACCCTTGGACATTTGTGCGGTCATGGACTGTTTCAAGACCTTTTGTCGAGTAGAACGATTCTGCTCTTCATACATTGTCCTGAGACTATCCAATATGTCTTTAGCAAGTTCGATCTGATCGAACTGCCTCTGTATCGGGTTGTCTAAGGAGGCAATGATGTAACACCAGGCAAGGGAGTTTTTCTCCTCCCATTCTTGATAGTCTCTCCTTCGGGCCTCAGAAGCCCTATCACCCGGACGCTCCGGGGCAGGATTCTTTGCCACTTTGTCCAGCTTTTCAGAAGCTAGGACCAGCATAAGGTTCCTGCACCAATCAGCATAGTTTGGGCCCTTCAACTTGTTGTCATCAAGTAGTTTTGCAAAAGATCTGTTTGCCATTTTCTAATAAAAGAGCAAACATCAGTCCACAACCTAATTTGATTCATGTTCATTTCATAGATATGGATTTTAATTTATGATCCATTTCCATTTATTCGTCTCTGAGATTTCCCTCCTCTCTCAGTGACGGAGACTACGGGTTGTCTCTGGAAATGTGGGAAATCACATAGGGTGCATGGAGCCAACTGTTTCAGCTGCATAACCCCACCACCTTTCTGTGAAGGATCACATCCACTCATCATATGAGTTTTCCCTTTGGCCTTTGTTAGACAAGGTTCAGAGCCATTTTCAGGTAAACCTTTCTGTCCAGTGAGTGCTTACCCATCATATTCGTGAACGCCAAGGTACCGTGAGAGAGTTCCCATTTTCTGGTGCAGCCCCTCCCACATCGGTCTATGACGCCCCTATCATCTTATGAAACACTCAGACAAGCCCAACAGCAAATGGATAGCCCATTTTCTGGTGTGTTTCCTCATTACTGAAGGACCCATCCTCATGCTAATGATGAAAGGCCTTTAGAGAGTTCATCATATGAATCTCCCTATCACACGCACTCATATTAGCTGGAGGGAACAAAATTATGCCCTAGTTTGATTTAGGTCAAACCAAAGTGGCTCCCACTGACTTTCATAAAGCCAGATTTCGGTGGGCCTTAAATCGGCTAGGGTTCTGCACGCAACCTCTGGATGAGATGTGGGGCCCACCACTGAGGAAAGTCATCCAATGACCAAAAGGGACACCATGGCAATGATGTGCATTCAGCCATGGTGTGCGTAAGAGCCACTATTGAATGAGCATGGGCCAAGTACTTATGGCCCATGTACGCAGCACATCACACATCCATACATCACATGCAGGGATAAATTGATCCAATCAATTAATTATCTATAAGGCCTGTTGGAAGCCAGTTAAAATTCCATAATATTAACCATTAATATTATCTAGGTATATGGGCTGAATTAGGGTTACCCAGTTCGGCCCATATAGCTTTATCCTTTGAAATGGGCTTTTGCAGTTTTAACTATTTAAAACTGGGCCTTTACAGGCTGGGCCAAATTAACCATTTAATTAAATATCAATCCTCAGGCCCATTAGTGGGAAATTAGGATTGACATTCAGCCTTGATTAAACCCTAGAATTGGTCCAAACCGTTTTGAACCAATCTTGGTTCGAATGGGTCTAGTGTTTGATTTTTAATTAAATCCTTAATTCAAGAAAATAATCTGAAATTAAATACTGATAAAAGGAAAAACAAGAATCAGTCAAACAGGGCTGCTCGCACAATCCTTCCTGCAAAACAGAGGTTAGATCATAGAATGCAGTTTCACAAACTGCAAATCGCAGATAGCATTTTACTTATCTGCGAAATCTCCTTCTCTGCGCCGCCATCTTCGATCCAAAATAAAATAAATAGAAATCCTATTTCTATTAAAAATTACATCAGATCGAATACCTATACATTGAGTCTAGAAAATAAAAAAAAAATTATTTACAGACCCAAAATAAGTCAAGAACTGCAAAAACGCAGATTCCCTGCGCAAACCAAGAATTCGATCTCCTCTTGCACGAACAGCCCATAAATCAAGAAAATTATAAAGAACAATTCCAAATAATAATCAGATTTATATAAAATTAATTTCAGATTATTTGCCCATCTGTTTTGGGAACAAATTTCCCAAAACCAAATCTGCGCAAATTGGGTAGAACGCCTTCTCCCTAATTGCGCAGGTTCAGATCTGAAACAGAATGGATCAAGATTTGAACCTGGCTCTGATACCACTGAAGGGTTGAGAGATCCATCAGATGGATGCCCAAAGATTGCGGAATAAGGGGCGAATTTCAAAAATTTTTCTCTCCCTTCAACTGGGAATCACATTCCCTATTTAGAAAATCATATTTTCAAGGATAAATCTTGAACCTTAAACTGAACCAGATCTGAACTAAAAGGAATGGGAGAGAATGATACCTGATACGGAGAAGCAATATCTCCCAACGAAGGTGTTCACGCCCAAGGAAGGATCCAAAGACTGCTCCCACTGAAAATGGCGTAATGCAGGATGGAGCAGAATCAGTAGTGTTCTTCCCCAAGAACTCTGTCCTTCGTAAGAAACAGCAGGATGGAACGTGAGCACAGCTCCCTTTTCATTCCTTTCTCAAATAATTGATGTCAATATCCAATCTTGACTTCTCCCACAGCTGGAGATCGAACTGGCAAACAGGGTGGCAAGAGCAGGGAGGCGGCAAGAGAGTATTCGCAGGGTGCAGAATTCTCTCTTCTTGATTTCAGCACTAAAGAGGATCTGATGTGTTTCTTGGTCTCTCTCAAGGCTGCCGCCCCCTCCTTCTTTTTGTTAACTTGAAAAGATCAGCTCCTAATCCCATTAGGAGGTGCTTATCCAAATCATATTTGGATCAGCATTCTCTTCTAATGATAAGGATAAACCCTTATCTTATCTGCAGATTAGATTAGCTTTATCCTAATCTTATTAGGAGGTTTCTATATCTGAATCACATTCAGATCTGGACTCTCTGAGTGGATAGGATCAAGACCCTATCCTAACTGCTAATCCATCTCAGAATTCGCCCCTTTAATTAACTAAATTAATAGCCCAGTTTTAAATGGGCTTTAGGCCCATTAAGCTTATGTGCTCACTTAACCTTCCTAACTGCTGCCCAGTTGGGCTTTCTTGTATGGCGTGGGACCCAAGCATTGATCTACACATCAGCCACATTCAGCCCAGCCTTTGTTACAAGGCCTGGTCGAATACACTGTTAAAGACAGTGCACCCCCTGAAACCCATCAAATGGGTTCTATGGGCCCAACACTTAGCCTAAGTGGTCCCTGGGCCAAGCCACCTTGTAACACCCAGGGACTGTGGGCAGATGCAAGATTAGCCCATCAGGTATTATTCTCAATGGTCTTATACTTAACCTCTCAGCCCATAATGATCTTACACTGCCCGACAAGAGAGGACCTCTCCCTCGGCTGCAAGGAATAGTGTTCCACTCTCCACTTATATGGATCCCAGGAATTAAAACCCTTTTGCAAACATTTTAGAAACCATAATATATATACTTTTATATCTCATATAAAATATATTTTGCAAAACAAATTTCAACGGTTGAAATCGGCTGTCGGCAATCTTGGTTTCCAACAGTGAGAGTGCATCCCCGATCATTACCTTTGTCCGACAAAGGGGCTGATGCTGTCACTATCACCCACTCAGATGAATTCTTGGATTGTCCCAACATACCCAGGTTTTGACCCCCGCTAAGGATCTCACTGATTGGTACATCAAAGACAGTCCGATCCGACACCTAGTGCAGTATCATAATCGAGTCTAGGGGTCGGGTGTAACTTTCCAGTTTTGCCAATCAATCTCCAAGGTACAGGGCAATACTGAAAATCTGGTCTACTTCAAAGATTTAATTAATCCCACACTGTATGTGCCTAGGGTCTCACCCTGGTAGCTGAGACAAGCCACCCCAACCGACTTGGTGGCACCATAGTGTCAGCCTTGTCAGGATAGGTCTCCCTAGACCGACCCACTGGCTGTGAACATTCAAAACTAACACGAGTCTCAATAAGTGTCCAGTTTAAGGGTAATACACAGAAACATACCAAGGGAACATGAATCAAATATGTACTTTTATTCATTTACAATAAACTCATAAAGTACATCAATTTTGATTGAAGCTAAGGGCATACAAAACTGTCTAACACCTTCCTTGGGCGTGAACACATTTGTTTGGAGATACTTTTTCTCCATATCAGGTGTAATCCTCTCTTAACCCTTTTGGTTCAGATCTAGTTCAATTTATGGTTCAAGATTGATCATTGAAAATATGATTTTCTAAATAGGGAATGTGATTCCCAGTTGAAAGGGAGAGAAAAAATTTTGAAATTCGCCCCTTTATTCTGCAAGATTTCGGCGTCCATACGATGGGTCTCTCATCCCTTCAGATGCATGCACTAGCCTTTTGCAATTGATGAAAATCTTGGAAAACTTGTCCTATGTCTTCCAAAGGTGTTCTACATCAAAAAAACTCTTGATAAATTGTTCCTCTAATTTGCCCCGTGTCCTTTGAGTGTCTAGGTTGAACTGGGTATACCAATCCAAAGCGGCTCCTTTTAAGCTTTTAGACCCAAGCTCAGATGCCTCTGTAAAATAAAGGAGGATGTGAGCTCTAGATCCATGTCAAGATTGGGGTAAGGGGATAAAGCATTGGACTCAATTATTTCTTCTGGTTGACATGCTCATATGTTCTTCATGTTTTACTTCATCCTGGCCAATTCTTCTTGGTAGAGCACAATCAACAAATCTTGCTTGGTAGGAAGTGTTAGACAGTGTATGCCCTTAGCTCCAATTAGATTGATGTACGTGATGACATTTATTGTAAATGAATAAAAGTACATAATTGATTCATGTGTTTTGGTATATTTCTGCGTAATACCCTTAAACTAGACACTTATGAGACTCGTGTTAGATCTAGGGAGATTTATCCTACTAAGGCTGACACTGATGTGCCGCCAAGTTGGTTGGGGTGGCTTGCCTCAACTACCAGGGTAAGACCTAAGGTGCATGTAGTGTGGGTTTTCTTGAAACCTGAACCGGACTGAAATTTCAGTATTGCCATGGACGTTAGAGACAGATAAGAAAAATTGGAATGTTACCCTGACCGCTAGACTCGATTGTGGTACTGCACTAGGTGTCAGATTGGGTTGTCTTTGATATGCTAAACAGTGAGATCTTTAGAGGGGGTCAAAACCTGGGTATGTTGGGACAATCCGAGAGTTCATCTGAGTGGGTGATCATAGTGACAGGATCAGCCCCTTTGTCGAATAAAATGAATGATCGGGGATGCACTCTCTCTGATGGAAACCTAAACTACCAGCAATTGATTTCAAACGTTGAAATTTGTTTTTGCAATATATATATATATATATATATATATATATATATATATATATATATATTATGGTTTCAAAATGTTTGTAAAAGGTTTTAATTCCCAGGATCCTTGTGAGTAGAAAGTGCAACATTGTTCCTTGCAGCCGAGGGAGAGGTTCTCTCTTGTCAGGTAGTGTTTGATCATTATGGGCTGAGAGGTTAAGTGTAAGACCATTGAGGGTAATACCTGATGGGATAGTCTTGCATCTACCCACAGTCCTTGGGTTTTCATAAGGTGGATGGACACAATGACCATTTAGTGTAAATGTTGGGCCCATTAAGAGCCTTGTAACACGAGTCTCAATAAGTCTCCTACAATGAATTCGGCTAGGCCTTGTAACAAAGGCTGGGTTGAACCCATGTAGCTGATGTGTAGATTGATGTAAGGGTCCCACGCCATACAAAGACAAACAACTGTGCAGCAGGTTAAAGGTGTTAGTGAGCACATAGGCTTAATGAGCCTAAGGCCCAATTCGAACTGGGCTTAAGTCAGTTAATTAAAAGGGGCTAGATCTAATTTATAATCTGATTCGGATTAGCTTAAGGATAAGATAAGTTTTATCCATTTAAGAGTCCAAATCCAAATATTTGATTTGGATCAATAAACTCTCTCCTAATTAGATTAGGAGGCTGATCCAAAGAAGACTATAAATAGGGGGCAAATTCCTCAGTTTTACATACAACAACCTATAAAATTCTCCCACTGTTCTTGCTATCCCTACCTAGTTTGATCTCCACTTGTGGAACTGATCAAGAAGAGTTCTTGATATTGTTTATTGGCTGAAGAAACAATCTAAAGTCGTGCTCACTAGCCCTTTACTCAATTCTTGTTGAAGAGTTTGGTTCTTGCTGAAGAGTCGTCCTGCTAGTCCTGCTTCACTATGCACTGTGTCATCTTTAGTGGAAGCGGGTTTTGGTTTTCTCCTTGGGTATGAATACCTTCATTGAGAGTTACTACTGCTTTATATCAGGCATATCCCTTTCCTCCCTTTGGTTTCAGATCAAGTCCAATTTTGTTTCCAGAATGATCATTGAAAATGTAGTTTTCTAAAATAGGGAATGTGATTCCCAGATGGGAGAGAGAAATTTTTGAAATTTCGCCCAACCTTCCTGTAGGATTTGGCCATCTATATGATGGATCTCTCATCCCTTCAGGAATTTGATGAGAGATTTACTCCATGGCAATCCTAAAAGGGTTCTTTATGGTGTAAGAGGGGTTTGAACTTTTGTTTGATTTGTGATGTATCTTTTTGTTTTACACTATTGGAGTTAGGCTAGGTAGATGTTTTAAAGTTGGTTGTCTCAAGGGTCTATATTGTTGGTTCTACAAAGGTATCAATCTAGGTTATAGGCATCTAACAAGTAGGAATAAACTGGTGTGGGCTAAGGATAGTTTTAGGGATGCAACATGCGATGACATGTGATATGCTCATGCAAATGATGAAGTGCAGGCAAAAACAACGAAAAACCACAACAAAACCGACCTGCCCCTAGTATGCATCTAGAGCTATTGAGGCTGTCATGACTTGCCTAAGTAGATATTAGATCCTAAGCAAGATGTGTCAAGGTTAAACTTGACTTGCGAGGGTGTAGGGTGCTAGGGGTGAGGTCGAGGTAATCGACTTGGTGTGAAGTGCTAGGGTTGTCTGTTCTACAGTAGGTGTGACTACTGTCTAGAAGAGTCCTAAGAAGGTTAGGTGTGTAGGTGATTAGATAGGATAGCTTCCTTGGAGTGGGTCAAGGGAACCTAGCAGGGATGTGCCAAAATCTATGATCAACTAGACTAGGTCATGCAAGGGGGATGTCTTAAATTAGTGAACCTCTGTCGGAAATTAAAAAGCATTTAGAAAGTAAAAAACTAAGATGAGCTTGAAGTTGGAAAACAGATACAATGTTTAAAGAAGCTTTGAAAACTCTTTTGGGGTTTAAGGAATTTGATTAAGCTTTGAAAGAGCATTCATGAACTTTGGTATTTGTTGAAGTTTGTGGAATGCTGATTTTTGCAATTGACTTGAGATTATGTGAGTTAGGATTTGATAAAGAGACTTCATTTGATAATTCTTACAATAAAATCTCATGGTTTGATAAATTTATTTCACCTTAATTTATGGGCATTTCTTTTATTATGTTTTTGTTGACTTGATAGTTAGATATTGGGATTCGATGTTGTTTGGCACATTTGTTCTTTTCCCTCATTTTATTATTATTATTTTTGGGACCTGACTAGTTAGTGGTGTAATTAAAAATACTCTTGGGTTTTAGATAAGGTTAGGATTTGAAGGAAATGCCAAGAGTAATTAGTTTCAATACCATGTTTGTGAAGAACAATCTTTTTGATGTTGTTCCCTAAGAGCAAAATCATAGGGTCAAACATTTACTTAGTTTGGAGAAGAGCAAGAAAGATATTTGAATGATTATGAGAATCTCTTTTCGATACTGGCTAAGGGAATATCAATCCCTACACCATATTGTACCTACTTGACATCCCAGAGTTTTGAAGGAATGAAGGTCGAAGTGGCATTTTGATGTTATTTTTCAAGAGCTACTCATAAAGCAAAATATCTACTTGGCCTAATGTTCAATTAAGAAATGGAGCATCATTTGATACTAGCCAAGGGAGGGTTAGACCCTTTCCATATATATCCACTTAAAACTCCTGGAGTGTGGGTTAGGGTAATGTTTTGATGTATTTTCCAAGATTTGAACTCATAGAGTCATGCATCTACTTAGCCTTGAGAACAACAACTTTGAGTGGCAATATAGGTTTCTCTAAGTATTTCAAATGAGAACTTTAGATTTGGAGCACTTAATGGATTTTGATCTTGATTTCAGATTTCATTGAGTTTTTAGACTTTGATCTTGGGCGTAACATTGATAGTTTAAAGGGTACTTTGATGTTTTTCTAAATTATTTTTTTTTCTTTAAGGGATTCAATGTTTATTTTGATCTTACTTCTAAGGATGGCAACCACATAGTGCAACACTCTTAGTTTCCTAGTCATAATTATGCTATGGTCCTTTTATCCTATTTCCATTTAAGGCTCCTATGTATGGGTACTGATGAGAGTAGAATTTATAACATTTTTATCCCCAAATATTTTGTCTTTCATACCTAATTAGTACTTAATTGGACTCATATCTCTTGTATTTCAGTTCAGGGCATGAAAGAAGGCATCAGGAGCAAAGAAAGGCAAATCAGATTATTTTTCACAGTTTTGGCAGCATTCAATAATCTGAGCCTAACTCGCGTATCCGAACTCTGATTGGGCTGATTCAAGACCCACTGGAAAGATAAGATAAGAAGCCACAACTTTCATGTTTTAGGATTTCACAGATTCAACATAAATCGAAGACAAATCCAAGCCCAAAGTCGGGGCAAATTCGTAGGAAGGCCCAATCCGCAACTGAAGCCCAACTTGCAAACTTCAAGAAGAAGGTGGCGGCAAGAAGAGGAGATCTCAGCACCATGGGCAAATCCAAGAGTTCTTTCTTTCCCTTTGTTTGCTTTAATTCTTCTATCATGAACTGATTTGTTTCTTGCTAGGGCTGAGGAAAGCCTAATCATGTTAATGAATATATTTTTATCTTTATGATTTATCCAAGATTGTGATTTTCATATAGTCTATGAATTATTGTGCTTAATGCAATTAAGAGCTTGGCTACCTCTTAATTGATTTGAGTTATGTGAATGAATCGAGAGAGGAATTCACATAATCAACTGAATAATTCATAGTGTGAATTGAATGGTATATAGAGATATATATACATGATTCATTTGAATTTAATGGTTTTCTTGGATTTAATGCACTCCCATCTTGAGAGCTCTACTTGAGAGATCGAATGACTACCTGATGGGCGTAGGTTTAGTATATCTCGAGAGAGAATATTAAATAACTTTGGAAAGACCTCAGCTTATGGGAATGACAAATAATCTTGGTTAATCGAGTCCATTAATATTCATTACATTGATTAGGTGGACCAAAAGTTCTAGCGATTTCATCCATTGCCTATTCGGTTAGTGATCACATTTGTTTCTATTATCTTTCTCTAGTTTTTATTTTCAGTAGATCTTGCTCAAATCTGAAATTCGATTGTCTAGATAATTAGGGAAGACGATGGTTCTAATACTTTTTTTGTTAAATCCTCATGGGAATGATATTTTTATACTACTTGATAACTAGTGCACTTGCTAAGGTTATATATTTATAGCTATCAGGTACTTTAAGTGAAATGCATGAAGTTGTTGGGGGAGTTCTAGATTCTAAGGTTCCAACATGGTTGCTAGCCTTCAAACCTCCACCCATGGACAAATGGGCTTCTTTGGTTGGTGGCTAGTTTGAAGGTTTTGGTGGATCCTTTAAGGACCAAAATCCAGGGGCACACACCTACTACCCTTCCTCTAATAGGTGAAATGGGATTCTAATTTTAATTACATGAAAGTGTGTACTTGTGAGTGTTCATGCATGCAAGAAAATTGAATAGCAAAGCAACAAAGCAAAAGAAAAAGGGGAGCATGCAGCCACATGCTTAAGTTTTCAAGCAATCTTACAAAATTTTCAAGTGGCCACATTTAGGGATCTAGTAGAAGGTTGGTTCTCTCAGTGCTTTTTAACAAAAATAAAAAGAACGAAAGAAACAAGGAACAAATGCGATTTATTGCTACCTAGAACTAATCTAATCACATTTAGTTATATAGAAAGTAAAAACAACAAATTTTGAAAGATTACCAAAGGAAAATAAGGGGAGGGGAAAGAAACCCAAAAGAAAACAAAGAAAAAAAGGAACAAAACCTAAAAAAAAAGGAAAAAGAAGGGCCTGGCAAACGGGAACTATACGATTTTTCTTCTATACTGAAGGCTAGTCGTGGTAGACATTTAGTGCACTACAACAGGGGTTGCGATGCGATAACCGGGTGCGGGGAGGGTAGACGAGTGTGATTAGGTGCAATAAGACTGAAGTACAGTGTGATGGTAGGTTCCAAGGTGCGATGAGCAAGAAGAAGGTGCGATAAGTAGCTTTTGAGTTGCGATGAGATTGAGCTGAGTTGTGATAAGGTTAAACTGAGTTACGATTTTGGGCTTCTGCGTTGCGATGAGGTTGATCTAAGTTGTGATGAGGTTAGACTGAGTTGCAATTTTGGGCTTCTAGGTTGCGATGAGGTTGATTTGAGTTGTAATAAGATTAGATTGAGTTGCGATTTTGGGCTTCTAGGTTGCGATGAAGTTGATCTGAGTTGCGATCATATTGGACTGAGTTGCGATTTTGGGCTTCTGAGATGCAATGAGGTTGATCTGAGTTGCGATGAGGTTAGAATGAGTTGCAATTTTGGGTTTCTAGTCTGCGATGAGGTTGATCTGAGTTGGGATTAGGTTAGACTAAGTTGCAATTTTGGGCTTTTGGCATGCGATGAGGTTGGATTGAGTTGCGATTTCGGGTTTCTGGGTCGCGATGAGGTTGATCTGAGTTGCGATAAGGTTAGACTGAGTTGCGATGATGTTGAAAGGAAGGTGTGATTTTGATGTTCTGGGTTGTGATGAAGTTGCAAGAGGCTACGATTTTTATTTTTGGGTTGTAATGAAGTTGCAAGAGGCTACGATTTTGATTTTTGGGTTGTAATGAAGCTGCAAGAGGCTGGGATTTTGAAGTTCTATGTTGTAATGGATTTGCGAGAGGTTGCGATCTTGACAGAGGAAATGTTTTGGGTTAAGCTTCAGGTGTGATTATGGAATGGGAATGGCTTTGGATGATTATGCTGGGAAGGTATATCATGCCCAACCTTCCAAAGGTTCGATTTTGAATTGCAAACCAAAAAGTCTTGAACTTACAATCACAAAACAAAAAGAAAGAAACCAAATCTAAACAACACCCAGTAAAGGTTCCAGTTGTCCCTAGTGGAGTCGCCAGTTATGAGCTTCGAAAAGCTCATGGCCGGCTAAAAAGAGTTGGAGTCGCCACCCATTTTTTAGAGGAAATGGGCCCTCATTTTTGGATTTGAACAGATGCGATTTAGGCCTTTGATAGTGACTTCATCCTCCAGGGAAAAGGCATACAACCGAGAGATTTCGAATCCAAGGATTGGGAGAGGGAAGGTGTTAGGCACCCCTCTCTCCAAGCTGCTGTTGCAGCCCAAGTACTTATGGCCTATGGTCGCAGCACATCAAACATCCAAACATCACATGTAAAGGAGGAATTGATCCAATCAATTAACTGCTGTAAAGCCCATCGAATAGCCCATTGAAATCCAAGTCATTAACAATTAATGTCTACTAGGTGTATGGGCTGAATCGCAGATAGCAGTTCGGCCCATACAGCTTATCTCACAGTAATGGGCCTTTTGCAGTTTTAACCCTTTAAAACTGGGCTTTACAGGTGGGCTGAATTAATCCCTGCAATTGAACATCAGATTTGGAACAGCAAGTGTGAGAAATAGAGACTGAAAAACAGTCCCTAACCCCAGATTTGGTCCAAACAGTTTTGGTCCAATCTAGTCCAAGAGGATCCAAAACTGATTTTCAATTCAATAATTAATTCATGAAAGATCTGAAATTAATAATTTTGATTTCAAACAATCACAAATCAAACTATGGACTGTTCGCACCACCTGCACCACCACAAGGGTTGCAGTTTCACAAACTGCAAATCGCAGAAAGCGATTTCTCCAACTACAAATCTCCAGCGCCGCCTTCTTCTTCCTTCTTCTTTAATCAAGAAAAATAACAGAAATCCTATTTCTATTAATTACATTCTTGATCAAATCCTATACATTCAGTCTAAAAATAAAAAAAATTTACAAACTGAATTAAATAAATAGAAAGAAAAAGGGTGCGCAGACTATCTGCGCCAAATCTGCACTGCGATCTTCAGGTTCGAACAGTCCATTAAATCAAAATAAATAAAGAACAATTCTAAATACATTTTGGATTTAATAAAAATTAATTTCAGATCAATCACCCTTAACAAGAAACAGTTTCTTGAAATAAAGAAAACAATCTGCGCAAATCTTGAAAGAACACCTTTTATCCATCTGCGCAGGGTCAGATTTGATTTTCTTTTGGTTCAAGATTCGAACCTGTGGCTCTGATACCACTGAAAGAAGGGTAGGATCCATCTAATGGACGCCATAAAGGTTGTGGAATGGGTGGGCGAATTTCAAAAATTTCCTACCTTCTCCCAACTGGGAATCATATTCCCTAAATTTAGAATACAATATTCAAGGACCCTACTTGAACCATAATCAAACCAGATTTGTACCAAAAGATAAATTGGAGGAATATACCTGATCCGGAGAAGCAGTATCTCCCAAAGTTGGTGTTCACGCCCAAAGAATGCTCCAAGATCCATTCCTACTGAAGATGACACAGCTGTGGATGGAACAGAACCAGCAGGGTGCGTCCTACACACTGGATCCTTCACAAGAATCCTCTGGAAACACTAAACACTGAATCCTTTTAGTCTTTGTTGCAAGACTAATGTCAAGAACAGATTTCTTGAATTTCTTTTTCTGCAAAGATCTAATCTTGCAAAAAAAAAGATGGCGGTGGCAGGAGGAGAACTCTAAAGGCGAAAAGGCTGAACTGCCTTTTTCTTTTTCTGGAGTATGAATGAGATCCCTATTTCAATTCGCAGGAGATATCCTATATCTCTTC
This sequence comes from Nelumbo lutea, assembly GCF_056320005.1. Classification (NCBI taxonomy): domain Eukaryota; kingdom Viridiplantae; phylum Streptophyta; class Magnoliopsida; order Proteales; family Nelumbonaceae; genus Nelumbo; species Nelumbo lutea. The sequence continues at coordinate 212,893,459 of NC_142684.1, forward strand.
AAGGTGGTTCGAAATCTGATATTTCTCTTTCTTGGTTAGGGTTTCTCCTCCTTTCTTCTTGATTAAGAATCCTCCTAATTAGGAGTTATCCCAATCCAAATCAGTATTTGGATAGGGGATAATCTTAATCCTATCTGCAGATAAAGTTAGCTTACTCCTGATCTTATTAGGAGGTTACCAGATTCAAATCTAATTTGAATTTGGTCTCCAAGAGTGGATAAGGCTAAAGGCCCAATCCTTTTACTAACATTAATCTCAGATTCGCCCCAAGGATGGGTGATCATATCAGCCCACCTCGAAATGGGCTTCTGGCCCATTAAGTGTTTAGTGTCTAATTACTTTCCAATCTGCTGTCCAGTTGGGCTTCTTTATATGGCGTGGGACCCAAGCATTGATCTACACACCAGCCACATGGGTTCGGCCCAGCCTTTAATACAAGGCCCAGCCGAATTCACTGAAAAACTCAATGAACCCCTTGAGTCCATCATATGGACCCTATGGACCCAACACTTACATTAAGGGGTCCCTGGGCCAAGCCAATCTTATAAAAACCCAGGGACTGTGGGCAGGTGCAAGATTAGCCCATCAGGTATTATCTTCAATGGTCTTACACTTAACCTCTCAGCCCTTAATGATCAAGCACTGCCCGACAAGAGAGGACCTCTCTCTCGGCTGCAAGGAACAGTGCCGCACTCTCCTCTCACATGGATCCCGGGAATTAAAAACATTTGCAAACAATTTGAAACCGTACATATATATATATAAATATATTAATTTTGCAAAACAAAATTCCAACGATTGAAATCAACTGCCGGCAGTTTGGTTTCCATCAGAGAGAGTGCATTCCCGATCATTACCCTTTGTCCGACAAAGTGGCTGATTCTGTCACTATGATCACCCACTCAGATGAATTCTCAAACTGCCCCAACATACCCAGGTTTTGATCCCCGCTAAGGATCTCACTGATTGGCATATCAAAGGCAACCTGATCCAACACCTAGTGAAGTGTCATAATCGAGTCTAGGGGTCAGGTGTAACTTTCCAGTTTTGCCCATCTATCTCCAAGGTCCAGGGTAAGACTAGAAATCTGGTCCGGTTCAAGGATTCAAGTAATCCCATACTGCATGTGCCTCGGGTCTTACCCTGATGGCTGAGACAGGCCATCCCAACACTTGGTGGCACACCAACATCAGCCTTGGCAGGATAAATCTCCCCAGACTTATCCAACGGCTGTGAACATTTAAAACTAACATGAATCTCTATAAATGTCCAGTTTTAGGGTTTTACACAGAATTAAACCAAACAACATGAATCAAACTTGCACTTTATTTATTTCCACTAAATAACAAAAGTACATCAAATCAGATTGAAGCTAAGGGCATACAAAAACTGTCTAACACTCGCATCATATGCATTACCCTTTTCTCCAACCCAAATGTTTCAAAATGGCCCATCATCATAGGAAAAGAAGAAAAAGGTCTTCACATGTTTACCTTGCTTTTTAAAATCATCAAGCTTCTAGATGGGTATATCATTTCCTGCACCATGGCATACAAATCAGTGATTGATCATCAAATCTGTTTCAAAGTCCTTTGTGGCATTAAAGTCCCTCATGACACCAAAGTCCCTCATGGCATCAAAGTCTTTCGTGGCACCAAAGTCCCTCGTGGAACCAAAGTCTCTCGTGGCATCAAAGTCCCTCATGGCACCAAAGTCCCTCGTGGCACTAAAATCCCTCATAGCACCAAAGTTCCTTGTGGCATCAAAGTCCCTTGTGGCACAAAAAAAAAGGCTTTGCATCATCACATTACATCCTATTTTTTCTTGCATTTAAAGCATCTAAAATTTTGTTTTCAAATCATCCAAAAGTTTTCCAGAAAATCCAAAATCTTTCATCCCAATCATCCAAAAATCTTTCAACAAATCCAAAATTTTGGCATCCACCTAATCTAAAGTCCTTTGTATCATTTATCCGAATCCAAAGCCACCTAAAAGTCTTTTTCCATAATCCTTCTATGCAATTTGCTTTCATCTAAGTTGTCCAAATCCAAAAGTCATTAATCATCCAACTGTCTTCATCGAAATTGAATACCCATAAAAAATCATTGAAATCTCTCGCTTTGTACGATCTGCCTTTGGGCATAATCAAATACCCAACAAATATAATCGAAATTTCTTGTTTCGTACGATCCGCCTTTGGGCATAATCGAAAACCCATCAAATATCATCGAAATGTCTCGCTTTGTGCGGTCCGCCTTCGGGCATAATCGAATACCCATCAAAAATCACCAAAATTTCTCATTTTGTGTGATTCGCCCTCGGGCATAATTGAATACCCCTAAAATATCATCAAAATTTCTCATTTTGTGTGGTCTGCCTTCGGGCATAATCGAATACACATCAAATATCATCTAAATTTCTCTTTTTGTGCGTTCCAACTTTGGGCATAATCGAATACCCATAAAAAATCATCAAAATTTCTCACTTTGTGAATTTCACCTTTAGGCATAATCAAATACCCATCCAAATTCATCAAAATCTCTCTGGCATAATCTCTTACCATCAAAATTTATCACCTTGTGTGGCTTGCCTTCGTGTAAAATCTTAGAGTCAATCAAAATCAGTTACTTGGCCTAATACAAAAAAAGGAAAAATCCCATGTGAGATACATTCGAGCAAATCACTCAAAGAAGATCAATTATAGAATTCAATGATCTTTTTCCCCCGATGTATGGTAGTATGTCCAAAAGCACAAAAAGCTTGATAAGTTATAACCAAATCACCTTATCCTTAAACCACATTTTTATGTAATCTAGATAACTGCTAGGGGGCATTGGACTTACTTTAACATCGTACACTTTGCACCACATAGTTTTTGTTGCCTGAATTATCAAAGTTTTAATGCGCAAGTAACTCCTATCTGAAGGGATCCTTTTACCTTTCAGAATGACAACACACGCTATAGCAATCACAGGACCTTTGTTAAGTTTACAAAATGATTTCCTAAAATGATTTCAACATCAAATAAAAAAAATCAAAATCCATATTAAAATTTCATAAAATATTTTCAAAAATTAAAACCTGTAAAAACTCAAAATCAAATAACCAATTTTTAAAATCGAAACTTGTAAAAAACTGGAAACAAAAATCGAAATCCATCAAATACGTTCAAAATCAAAACATGTAAAATTCCAAAACAAAAATGAAAATCCATCCCAAAACAAGAAACAAACAAAAATTAAAATCTTTCAAAAATCAAAACCCGTAAAAACCCAAAACAAAATCCATATTAAACTTCCATCACATGTTTTCAAAAATCAAAACAAACCCCTTAAGCCTTTTACCAATCTAGATAGAGTTTGAGAATTCTAGAATCAAGGTGCTTGACTAACTCTGTTAGGGATGATCTTGAGATGGGAAGGATCTTTATGATCAGTGTAATTTTAAGGTTGCATTGCTAAGGGAGTAGCAATGGTTAAGTTGGGGGATGTGATAAGTCCGCATTTTGATGCCTTATGGGCATCATTTTAGGAGTATTTTCAGCCTTAAAATAGTCAAAGTATGCCCTTTTCCTAGTTAAATTCATTGTTTTGACCTCTGAGAGTCTCTGTGCAAATTCTAAGGAAAACTGGGAAATTTCATGGCTGAAATGCAGATTTTGGGAAGCTGGTGTGAAGTCCAATTGAGAGAGGGGGTGTTTTTGTGAAAAAGTGAAAGCAGGAGGGCGCCTCCTACCTGCTAAACCCAATTTAGCGCCACTCTTATTGTATTAGCATGCTCCCCACGCCTTTGCAAATTCTAGGGCACCTTTTAACCCATTCTTTTCACTCTTAACAAACCCTAACGCCCCTAACTGCTAAATCCTCTCTTCCATCCCTTCTAATTTCCACCATCCATTCTGGGGCACTCTCTTTTTAGCATTTTAACTCAAGGAGCCACCTAACTTCTAATTTTCACCATTTAGCCTTTAGCCACTAAATTTCAACCTAACATAATATTGGGTGCTTTCTTCTTTTCTTCTAAGACTTAGGATCACCCTACAACCATCATAACCTTTCATTCTAAACCCTAGGGCACCCATATTTTTGTTAAAACCTAACTGTCGCCCCCCACTTTCTCTCTATTCCCAGTTGTGTCCACCCTTCTCTATTAAAAGGACTCAAAGGGCCCTGGAGATGGAGTTGGTCAATTCACCCAATTAACAAGGCTAAGGTTTCTTGAGGAATTCAAGGGTTATAGAAAGGGAGGATGCCTAGTTCTTGTCAGGAGGGGTTTCTGCAAGCTGTTTAACCATTTTACAACTACCACCACTGTATCTGATCAACCATTCTTTTCTTTTCTGTTATTTTCTGCAATCTTTTAGACATAATTTTTGTTTGTTTCTCTATTTTGCATATCTGCATTTGTTCGGTTCAAGGCTAAGGTGTCTCGAGGGGTTCAGTTCAAGCTGTTTTGCATATCTGCATTTGTTATAATTAGTTGTTGTATTATTTAATTCCCTTTTTTAGTTATTTAATTGAACAATTAATCGTTAAATAGGAAATTGTTTAAATTTTCAAATTTGAATTTAAATTTAGATTTTAATTTGAATCTGAATTTGAATTTCAAGTTTCAAATTTAAATTTAAAATTTGAAATTATAAATAAATAAATAAATCAAAAAAATATTTTTTTTTTGCATTCCATCATTTAGGGTTTGATATTCTAGAGCATGCATCATATAGGTTTATTTAATTGCTGAAATGGTTTTGTTAGTTGTGAATGTGCTAGGTTTCTTTTTATTTTAATTGCTTCTTGTGCTTAGTTTATTTTATTCTTTTATATTATATTGTTGAATTGCATTTTAGAAATAATTGTTCATGCATTGTAGTTAGTTGCATTCATTTTGTGTTTATTTTGTCTTTCCATTAAACCATTTTAAAGGCATCCAACTTAAATAAGATAAGGTGGGGATTTCATCATCATTCCTTGGCCCAAAAATCACCACCCTTCACGTGTAGTTTACCCTAACCCTAATTTAAAATTTGGATAGCAAGATCCTTTAGGGAAACCTCACATTTGGTTCAAACGTGTGCTGAATTTTAGGAAAGCTTGTGATTACTTTACATAACCGACGGTTGGTGTCTAAGGAAAGTGGTTAAAAAACTACGCCAAAGCAGGTTTTGTGGTTACTTAATTAGGTCCTTACGAGAGCAAGGGGAGCCTCCCACATCCCCATCTCTTACTTGGCTAACCAAAGGAAGTGGTGCAATTCCAAGTGAACCTAAGAGGATTCACATTGGTGAACCACTACTTTAGGAAACCCTAGGTCAGCCCTAGGTTGTGAGGTTGATTTGTTTGCATTTTTTCTCTGAAAGTTTAAAAATTCAAATTTGAATTTAAATTTCAAAAATTTATATTTCAAATCTCAAAAAAAGAGAAAATTAAAAAATTAAAAAAAATTAAAAATTTAAATTTCAGGAATTTAAGTTTCAAAATCTAAATTTGAATTTGAATTTCAAATTTCAAATAAAAAATAATAACAAAAAAAAGAGAAAGTAAAAAAATTAAAAAATTCAAATTTGATATTAAATTGCAGAATTTAAATTTCAAAATCTAAATTTGAAATTAAAATTCAAAATTTAAATTTCAAATTAAAAAAAAAAAAAGAAAAAAGGGGGTAAAACAAAATAAGAGAAAATGAATTCAATGGACGGAGTGTGTGGAATGAGAAACTACTTCCAACCTGAGCCACAAATAGATTGGAACCATGCATCTAGACAACTAGACAAAATTAATGGGATGGCCCATAGAATTGGCAAAGTCCTTGCATATCATCAACAAAATGTCCCATACCCAACCTTGTCAACCTATCCATCATGTTCCATCTGTGCAAGCTCTACCCATCATGTTAGCCAGTGCCCTATGGTAGGCCCATTTCAATCAGTCATTCCAAACCAAGTACATGCGGCCAATAGATCTTTCCAACCCAATGCTAACCCATTCTTTAGCCCATACAACCCTGGGTGGGAAAATCAGCCCAACTTCACTTATAGGCCCCAAGCCCAAGAAACCCATTGCCAAAAAGCCACTCTCAATGGTCTGAAGCCCAAACCCACTAAGAGTACAAAGATTACCCTGGGACTCAACTGGTTCAGCCATGTTAAACCTACACGTAGTCCCAACAACAATACCATCCATCTAACTCCATGGCCCAACAATTTTAGAGGCCACAAGTACAGAGTTCATTCCAACAGGTGTACCCTAGGAACCAACCAGTCCAACTGTATCAGGCTTACCCTTCACCTCCTCAGACCCGTACAGTAGATGATCAATTCATGCAACTTTAGCAACTGATCATAAATCAACAATAGTCCATCGATAGATTAGGGAGCCGAATAGGACAACTAGCCAAAGCCAAGAAGGGGAGAGAAGTAGGGCACCTACCAAGTCAACCAGTTGTGAATCCTAGAAATCAGCCACCGGGCTTTCCTCCACAACAAATTCAACCACCTCCTAAGAACCCTCAGCCTAAAAATACCAAGGCTATTACAACCATAGGGAGTGGGAGGATTTTAGAGGGCCCGTGTGAGAAGAAGAAAAGGAGCAGGAAGACCCTGAGTTGGGGGGAGAAGAAATAAGAAAGGAAAACTTAGAAGAAGAGCACATAATGAACTAACCCATAGTTCCCTTTCCAACTGCACTCACAGTCGGGTCGGTGTGAAAGAAGAAAGAGACTCGCAACAAGGAGAGCAGGGAAGTCCATATTAACTTCCCTCTCCTCGACGCGATCCAACATATCGAGGCCTATGCCAAGTTTTTGAAAGAGCTATGTATTCAAATGATGAAGCCACAATCGGCCCCACAAAAAATGATGCTCTTGGCAGATGTTAGTGCAGCTCTCCTAAACCAGCTTCCCCGAAAAATGAAAGACCTTAGTGCTCCTCTCATAAGCTGTGCCATCTTTGGTATCACCTTCGATCGGGCCTTATTGGATCTAGGGGTCAGTATAAATATGCTTCCGTCCATTCATGACAGGTTCGGGATCGATGAGTTAGAACCTACCCAGTAATTCTACAACTCGCTGATTAGGCAGTCAAGACTCCTTTAAGTGTTATTGAGGACGTCATTGTCAAGGTAGAGGGTTGTCACTTCCCAATGGATTTTATCATCCTAAACACAACCCCAACTGAGGAACTGAACCACATCTCGTTAATCATAAGATGCCAATTTCATTTAGGGAGCAGAAAGTCCGGTTAAACATTTTTAATGCCTCTAAGTATCCAAACCTAGGGAAAGATGAGTGCAAGGCGGATATAGTGGATGATCTTTTATATGCCTTGCCTACCCCTTGGTTAGCCCAATCTGAACCATGTATGTTGGAAGATGAAAGTGAGTTGGATATTTTAGATGAAGAAAGTGCGTGAATGTGTCCGGCTGAAGACATTAAACTTAGCGTTGGTTAGGAGGCAGCCCAACATAATTTTCAGTTACATTAAGGATTAGAGTTTTTTTTCTCGATTCGAGACTAGGTGGCAGACCTTGAACCCCTTAGAAAAATCCTATTCATTGTTTCATTTGGCCCAAATCCTTTTTGCATCATTCTAGTCATGTCATTAGGGACAATGGCATTTAAGTTGGGGGTAAGGAAAGAGAAAATTAAAAAAATGAGAAGCTAAGCCTTTAAACATGTAAAATTAAAATTTCACTAAAATTTTTAATTTTTTTTACATTAAAAGATATTCCCAAAAATAAAAAAGTTGAGGAAAGTAATAAAAGAATATTGAATTTTGTAGAAATTGTTAGCAAGTGATAGGAGTCAAAATTGGTCTTATTTGAATATTGTCAAAACCATTTAGAAATTGGAAAGTACTCCCAAGTACACCCTTACCAAGATAAGAAGAGAAAGATGGAGAAATTAGACAAAAATTCTTCAAATTGTTAGAAACAATGGACTACCCTAAACACAGTATTGCAAAAGAGAAAAAAAGAAAAAGAGAATAAAAGGTCAATGGACACCCTAGACTTGGTAATCGGGTCTCTTCACCTAAGTCAAGTGTTGAGATTCGTGTCAAACGAAAAAGGGAATGCCAAAGACAATCACCTAACACTTAGTAACTGGGTCTCTTCACCAAAGGTAAGTGTCGAGATTCACATAAAACAGTGGAAAGTAACAAAAAATAAGTATGCGTATCAAGTTAAGGGGTAGAAATCCGCTGTCATAAATTATAAGAAGAATACATGTCTGATTTTAAAAATCAATCTCAACTTATCAAAATAGTCTACAAATGGAAGGGTAAATAAGATTTTTAAGCCAAGTTTTTGTAATATTCAAAGTAAGATAGTTTTACCTCTTAAGCCCAATACCGATCTATATAGAGTTTGAGAATTCTGGAATCAAGGTGCTTAACTAATTCTATTAGGGATGATCTTGAGATGGGAAGGATCTCTATGATCAGTGTAATTTTAAGGCTGCATTGATAAGGAAGTAATAATGATTAAGTTGGGTGTGTAATAACACTGTATTTTGATGCCTTAAGGGCATCATTTCAGGGGTATTTTCTGCCATAGAATAGTCAAAGTAGGCCCTTTTCCCAATTAAATTCATTGTTGTGACCTCTGAGGGTCTCTGTGCAAGTTCTAGGGAAAACTAGGAAGTTTTCATGGCTGAAATGCAGATTTTGGGAAGCTGGTGTGAAATCCAGCTAAGAGAGGGAGTGTTTTTGTGAAAAACTAAAAGCAAGAGGGCGCCTCCTAACTGCTAAACCCAGTTTGGCACCGCTCCTACTATATTAGCATGATCGCCACACCTTAGCAAACCCTAGGGCACCTTTTAACCCATTCTTTTCACTCTTAACAAACCCTAGCCACCCCTAACTATTAAATCCTATCCTTCCATCCCTTCTGATCTCCACCATCAATTCTTGGGCACTCTCTTTTTAGCATTCTTACCCTAGGAGCCACCTAACTTCTAATCTTCACCATTCAGCCTTTGGTCATTAAATCTCAGCCTTACATAATATTGGGTGCTTTATCCTTTTTTTCTAAGCCTTAGGATCACCCTAGAACCATCCTAACCCTTCATTTTAAACCCTAGGGCACCCAGCTTCCGCTCCCTCTTTCTTTCTATTCCTAGTTGTGTCCACCCTTCTCTATAAAAGGGACCCCAAGGGCCCTGGAGAAGGGGTTGGTCAATTCACCCAATTAACAAGGCTAAGGTTTCTTGAGGAGTTCAAGGGTTATAGAAATGGAGGACACCCAGTTCTTGTCAGGAGGGGTTTCTGCAATCTGTTCAACCATTCTACAACTTCCACCACTGGATCTGATCAACCATTATTTTCTTTTCTGTTATTTTTATTTCTACAATCTTTTAGATTTAATTCTTGTTCGTTTCTCTATTTTGCAGATCTAAATTCATTCGGTTCAAGGTTAAGGTGTCTCGAGGGGTTCGGGGGTTGTAGAAAGAATGGACGCCCGATTCTTGTCAGGAGGGGTTTCTACAAGCTGTCTGGCCGATCTGCAGCTACCGCCACCGGATCCAAATTCTGGATCGTATTTTTATTTATTTGTTTTATTTCCTTTGTTGATTCCCATACTTTATTATTCAAAACATTTAATTTCAGCAATAATAGATTTTATTTTCGTATTTTCTGCCATTTCCGATTGCATTCTCTTGTACGGATCTAAGTATATATTAATTTTTCACTTGCTTCCTTGTGGATACGACCCTTTCTCACCTATTTACTACGTTAGTTGTTTGAGAAATAGTAAAAGTTATAAATATTTAAGCTAGTGTTTCGGGATGTTTAACGGCATGCTTCCGGAGACACCACATGCCTACCTACCAATTTGCAACTCAAAATTCCCTTGTTTAACCCCCATCATGCATAGATCATATTCTAACAAATCTCATTAATTAGAACCTTCCATCTATCATCCCAACTTCATATGACAAATCAGACCTTACCATTAAGTTCGGAGACCCAAAAAAACCCTAGCATGTCAAATTTCATAACCAAACACCTCCGTTTGACCATTGAAAGAAATAAGATTCCATTTCGAACCCTCTCGTTAATTGGAAAACCATAAGCTAAGATCATGATCTGAACTAAATCAATCAATCTACTCCTCTGATCAAAGATCCATCACTTCCATTAAATTCGGGATGATCAAAAGTGTCAACCCATCAAATTTCATCCCAAAATTCCCTTATTTGACCCTTCATCAAACAAAGATTTTGTTTTCGTAAATTTCATTTTTCCAAAATTATCAGCCATAAATATCAATCATCCCGGCCCCATTTGTCCAATCAGACCTCACCATTGTGTTCAGAGACCCAAAAACCCCAGGATGCCAAATTTCATGATCAGACATTCATTTGACCGTTAAACTAGAAAAATACCATTTTGACGCACCAAATTAAATTACCACATCATCTGGCCCAACCTAAATCTTTAAAAGGGTGATGGCTAAAGGCTAGACCAATCAAACAAAGCCTAATAGACCTAAAAAGCTCAAAATACAAAATAGACCCCTACTTAAGACCAAGAAAAGACAAAATAGCTTTAAAAAGTTCATCAAATTTATATTTTCTACCACTTGTTAGCCCCAACTATAGGGTTGTAATGTCTGGCACACCCCAAGCTCCCACTGGACACACAAAACCCGTGTAAACCACCTCTAAATCGAAGAAGATGTTTCACCAAACAAGAAAGCTTGACTGGACACCTATTTCTTTGAAGGATCTTTACCTATTTCAGTGAGAGAACTCTGCTTAGTCACAGACACTACATCTGAGCGAATTTCAGACCCATCTCCTTCCATTTCCTCTATAAATAAAGGCCCAACTCGAGCTTGGGGGGAGTCCTGAGAGACAACCTGAGGAAGGGATAGAAGAGAGAAAACATGAAGGGGTTCCCTAGAGACTAGGGATGGCAACGGGGTGGGGCACGCACTCCCATTCCCTGCCCCATAAATAAAATCTCCGCATCCATCCCCGATATCGGGGTGAAGATTCAACCCCATTCCCAACCCTGTTGGGGATGGGGAATCCCCGACATGGCCCCACCTTGCAACTAGTTTTATTGCACTTTTACTGTATTCATCACTCTCACTCTCTCTCTCTCTCTCTCTCTCTCTCTCTCTCTACCTTTGTGAAGTCTAAAGACCCTAAACTGCACTTCTCTCTGTCTTCTCTGTTTGTCTGTCGACTCCATCCTTCCTCAGCCTTTGATGAGATTAGGGGTGTAAACGAATCAAATTCAAACTAGATCAGGCAATATTCGAATTCAAATCTAATTAAAAAAATCGATATCCGAATTCGATTCAATATCCGACAGATATTGAAAATTAATATTCGAATTTCAACTAATTAATTATTTTAAATAATTAATAAATATATAAAATAAATATTATATATATAAAGTATATAAATATATAAATTATAGAAAACATATAAAAATTTTATATATTATATATAAAAATTAAATAATCAATCGAATTCGGATATTTATCGAATCAAATCAGGTCATATTCGAATTTGAATCCGATTATCTATTCGGTATGAATAGGATATCCAAATTCGACCGATTAACTATTCAAATTATCCAAATTCAATTTGATTATGTCGAATATCGAATTCGAAATTGGATTTCCAAATACCGTTGACACCCCTAGATGAGATTACTGAATGGTCGAATAGATGGATAGATTCAACACAAGCACAGACTTCCATTCTCTCCCCTAAGAGAAGAGAAAGACCACAAAAGACAAACATAAAAAGAGAAAAAAAAAAACCTAATTGAACCCTCAGTATATAAACACTTGTTTCCGAAACAATGATCAAGCAAGCAACTACTCCATCCCTGCAAAGAGGAGTTCTACACTTCTTAATAGTTTCACATTTAAAGGGAAACTTTTCAACAAAAGAAGCAACACAAGTCATGAAGGAAAACTACCTGTGAGAGCTGTTTTCAAAATAAAAACTAGTTTGTTCTGTGCTAGGGTGGTTGGTGGCTGGCGGTCAGCAATTCTACAGTGGCAGCAGGGCCCGACGATCGACAAATGAACGAGACTTCTCAGTTTCTTAGTCTACAATCGAAGACTGAAGTCACTGAACTGAAAATGATGGTCGCTTGCAGATTGAACCGCAACTCTATGCTATGGCGATCAGTGGTTCTACGGTGGCAGCGACACCTAGCAGTCAGCGGTTGTGCGACTGCGAACTACGGTTCTGCGGCTTCTACCTTCTACGAGTGAAGAAGTTGTACAGTGAAACACAAACACTGAAACTGAACGTGCCCTAATAGTTTAATACACTATATATATATATATATATATATATATATATATATAAGGGTATAGTTGTAAATTACAACTAGGGTCAGGGTGGGTTCGGGGATTTATAGGCAGACCCCATCCCTGCCCCGTCCCTAGTATGGGGCAAAAAAAATTCCCCGAACCCAACCCGCATGCATTTGTGACCGGGGAAAATCCACCCCGTTCAAGGCGGGTCGGATTGGGGACCTGGTTTAGTGGGTAAAATTGCCACCCTTACTAGAGAGAGAAAGAAAGAAAGAAGGGAGCTTTCTCCCAACCCATACTGCCTCTTGTTTACCTGAAACTGGAAGTAATCTAAACCATAGATTCAAAAATTTCCTCATCCATTTTCAAGCGGAAGTTGCTGCAACCAAAAGCACTCCTAGTGCAAGAACCCATTCAAATTTTGTTCTACCTCATTTCGAGCTGCTGGAAAACTCTCATCAAGGCACATATGGAAAGCAAGTATTTTTTTAGTTTTTTTGGGTTGCTTGAGGTTCTGAAATGTTGGAGAACCATTGCTTGCAATTTCTTCTTGACTGAGAGTAGAGGCAGAGAGGCGAGGGTCTTAGGGAAATCAGTACCTAAGACCCGATAACATTACCTCAAAATCAGTCTTAGGAGGAGTTGAAAACATGTTCCTCCAGATTTAAGAAATTCTTGCAACCATTTCTGTTATCTTTGAAAAAAAACTGAGCTTGGACAACTCCCGTATTGGGCTGCAATAGCAGCTTGGAGAGAGGGGTGCCTAACACCTTCCCTCTCCCAATCCTTTGGACCTGAAATCTCTTGGTTGTGTGCCTTTTCCATGAGGATGGAGTCACTACCAAAGGCCTAAATCGTATCTGTTCAAACCTAAAAATGAGGGCCCATTTCCTCTAAAAAATGGGTGGCGACTCCAACTCTTTTGAGCCAACCTTGAGCTTACCAAAGCTCACAGTGGAGTCACAGGCTTTCGAGGTGCGAGTCCCCTCCTAGTTGTTGTTCTCGACCTGATTCTGGTTTTAGTCGTTCTGATGGTGGGGAAATCGGCACTTGGTTCTAGTTCCCGTTTAGGTCATCACGTTGTTGGTTCAAATTCACTGCTGGTGTGGGGATCTAGCCGACGACCTACTACTGCGGCTTCTGAAATACCTGTGGTATTTGCATTCCAAGAACAAACTATAGCTACATCCCAAGCATCGCTGCGAAACAACCTTCCTATGTTTGCATCTACAGGTCTATGCTATAGATGTATTGCATCAAATCATAAAACTAGCAATCGTCAATCCCAATGGGAGGGCTCAACCGATGGAAGAGGCACAGCTAGAGAGGGCCGTGGAGGGAGTTTCAGTCATGGGACCGTCGGGATGCTTGGTAGCATCAAGGGAATAGTGATCTGCCCAATTGTGACAATTGAGAACTCTACATTCTGTGTGGGCTAATTCTACCTCCGGTCGAGGTGCCATCAATCTGGATGTTGTCAACGTTGTTGTTGTTGCTTGATGATGCCATTTCTCAAATCATGGTATCTTTATACTTAGTTTTTGTGTTGCATTTCCCACAAACAATGCCAATTGATGGTGCAAGATCTGATGTTCCCTGCTAGAGGATAGCTCAGACGCTGAGGTGGTGAGGTTGGTTGGCCGAGCAGTATGAAAGTAGAACTTTGTGATTACTTGGGATGCTTTACCCAGGGTGGGCACTCCGATGCATAAGTTAGCGAAGAACTTTGTGAATGCAAAAATGCAAGATAGCTAGAGGATTCAGAGAGCTAAATTGCACATACCTTCTCTGATTAATGGGACACCTTTATATAGGCACAAGTTGTCATAGCATTTATGTTGCATGTTTAAGATCTTTGGGAGGATGTGGATTATCAGTCCATCTCTCTCGGAGGTGGTTTCATGCTCGGAAACAGATTTCACATAAAGAAGTAGAGCTTATCCAATTGCCTCCAAAGTGGGCAAAGCGGGAATTAACTCTGTTGATGAGGCAATATAATCCTAGAGGACTCAGAGACAATAGACCACACATAATAGAGGTCGATCACCATGTCATGAAGGTCACCAACCAGCCCCCAGTCCTGAGCTTGCTGATCGGATCCTGCTGAGGTGGTACCGGGATACTCAAGGTGTAAGAGATGTGCCCGAGGTATATCCGAGGTAGATTCCATATGGTTGCCTACATGGTATCGATGTATCATGCAACGATTCTGGAATGCCATGTGACATTTTGTCATGGTGGGCCAAATCACCTTCATCATCAAATTCGTTTGAACAAATTTATGATATCTTCGTCTAAATATTTAAATATTTAGAAAAACCTCTACATCGGTTTTTCCTCTTTCTTTAAACAGTATTCAATCCCTTGTTTTCCTGTAAGGCTCCATTAATCTATCATTTCTAAGTCTACTTATTTCCTCTTACATATCTATTACTATATCCTATAATGCAGCTGTTGCCCATGTCGCTCTACTCTCTCTTGCTTCCATAACCCCCTCCTAATATATATATATATTACGACGGATTCAATTTCTTTCTTATTAGGAAACCTGTAATCACTCCATGTAAAACATGATTCTCTTTTAACATCAGCGTGCATTGAAAGGGGCTCTTCTATAAACCTCTAGGTTGAATTGAAATTTGCCGATTCAATTATCCTTTTTGTGGAAATTTAGTTTACCTCTATCTAGCATACACGTTCATGCAATTCTATTTATTGAGCTAATAACTATTACGTTTTCCATGTTCTAATACTTCAATGCACAAGAATGTTAACCTTAACAAGGATAATTTTTTTTCTTGGACTAGAAATAAGTAAAAACCGTTGGCAATGTTTTGGACAGAAGAAATGGAATTAACTCTGGTTTTTGTTTTAGTTCTTTATTTCCCCTAAAATTCAATATTTGAATTCCATTTCCATTTTCTGGATAAATGCATACATGCAATTAAATTTCATAGTAAATCCAACTTTAGCACAGCTCGATTTGGTTAATTGGTATGTTACTTAATAACTCAATACATTTAAAGAATTGAGAGAGAGGAATTAAAAATGACATCCAGTCATTTATAAATCCAGGTTATAAAGGAACTAGTCATTTCAAGTATTTTGGTTAATTCACTTACGTTTGGGCCCTCACGCATGGGTTATTTAATTGGGCCAAAGCCGAGGAAAGGGAGTTTGGGATAAGGTGTAGGAACGGCAATTTTACTTATCCTTAATGGGGATTTGACTTCCCTACCCAATGATGGAAATTGTTTTGGCAAGGTGGAAATGAAGATGAGGATTAATAGGAATCTCCAGTTGAGGTTGGAAATGGGGATTGAGGTCTCCACTCTGCCCAATCCTGATTATTTATTTCCGATGAAATAAAAAATAAAAATAAAAATAATTTCAAAATCAAAATTGGAAACAAAAAATATGATACCTGCCCTAAATCCACCCCATTGCCTTTCCTCAGCTCCATTTTATCAAATTTCATTTGATAATGATAACGTGCCGCATTATCCATTTCCTCAGCTCCATGAACCTAAATGGAGTGTCAGAGCTAGGGCTATTCATAAGAATGCCCAACCCGACCAAACCGACCAACCCAGACCGACCCAACCCGAGTCGGCCGGGTTTTCATCAGTATCAAACCGAACTAGTCTTCTACTAGTTCGGTAGTTCTTAGTTTGAGTAGTTTCATACTTAACTATAACCAGTCTTCTACTAGAACTAGAAGGCCCATTAAGCAATTACACTTAGAATAGACAATCTATCATAATTTCTAATTTTCTATAATCTTTTGCACCAAATAGGCAACCCATTAGGCAATTACAATTAGAATTCAATTAGGTGTCATTTTCTACAGGAGCAAAACCGAAATTGACCCAAACCGACCCAAACCGACTCAAACCAACCAGATCGATTTGGCCTATCAGTGGATCGGTTTCGATTTCCACTTCAGGTAACCTGACCAGATTGGATCGACTGAGAAAACCCCAATAAACCAATCCAACCCGACCCATGAACACCCCAATCATAACAATGTGAGGATGTAGCGTCCCCCACTAAAGTGGGATAAGGTGCGGGTACCGCCTTGAGCTGGCAACGTACTCATGCATGCCTGTATTGGAACTTCGGAGATGGGAGATAGGAGGGGTCCATGCTAAAGATTTGCTACACCAGAAATCAGTATGATTGGGTGGACCCACATATGTTGTAGTGGATCGGCATACATTAAAGCTGATAAATTTAACTACTAAGGCGGTGTGTATTTTTAATTTAAAATCAGACTCATATAGGAGAGATTCTTAATTCACCGGATGACCTGCAATTGACGGATGTATTGAGTGTTGTTTTAACTTTTAACATAATAACGCCCCACATCAACCATCAAGTTATTGGTTAAAAAACACTCGAGATTTTTTACTTATTTTTTCTATCCATTCTTTACCCGCTGTGAATTGGAATCATAAATCTGTATTATGAATTCAGAGATGTATGACTGTAATTTAGGGCAGGTAGAGAATGGGTAGAAAAAGTAAATAAAAATTCTAGGCTCTTTTTAATTTCATTTGTCTCTTCTTAATGTTAATGGAGTCCAATTCAATTTATGGGCCCATTTGGTTCGTGAGAATAAAAGTTTTGAAATCAGAATCAGAGTAGGCCATTTCAATTCCAATTGTTTGGCTGATAGAATTAAAATCCCATTATCTAATGGTATTCTTCTATTTGACGAAATGACCATTCTCCCCTTTTTTGTCTTAGATTTGAAACCCTATTCAAACTGATTTCAATTGTTATTCCAATTTTTATATGAAACAAACAGACTACAAGAATAAACTATATTAGTTTGGATTGGATTGAAGAGATTGTATTCCCAACCACACGTCCACTCATTACATTCCGATTAAATGGGCTATAAGTGGGCTGGTGGATTATTATTTTAAGATCAATCATCACTGAACACCACCCCAGCCAAATCCACCCAATTGGCACTTGGCAGCTCTGTACAGTCAAATATATATTGAAGGGTTGTAGTAGAACCATCAAGTGGCCAAATTGTGAATGATGGAGTCTTATCCACAATTTGCTGCAAAGAAAAAGACTTGGCAATTGGCATTTCGCATTTGCGCGTGTCTCCCAAGGCTCTGCAGGTACTAACAAGGTCGATCTCATCATTCAATTCTCCTCCTCCTCCTCATCTTCCCCCATATAAGCCTGCTCCAGTCACTGCCTTGATCTCCATATTCCATGTTCACCAACCTAAACAAATAAGAAATATATACTTTCCAATCAAATATCAAAAACTAACTTTTATACCAAAAATCTAAATCAAAAGTAAGCTCGGCCCACTCGTAAAAAGTGAGCTTGAATCCTCCACACTTCTACCCGTAATGTGTATCATAGATTGACCCAGTCTGTTTTTTCCAAACAGCCAACCTTTTTTCCACCTAAAAGTGTTCCACCAACAACCTTGCTGTGTTACACGTGAACCAGCTCAATACTGAACCAGTGGGCAGTGGGACATTAACTAAAATTAACTCAGTCCTCCAACTAGTAGCCAAAAGAAAAAAAAAAAATTTAAACCCTTCACCTACTTTATCAATAATGTCTGAAACTTTTCCTGTAATATCTCCAAGAATCCGTCAAGATTTTCTATTTAATTGATTGTCTATATCTCTTCTTTTTTGCATTCAGCATCTCGCAATTATTTAGACAAAAATGGCCTTTCTCACTGGATCATGGATAGGGCTGCAATTTGGGCAGAATTAGCCTGAACCCAACCTTACTTCGGGTTGGGTTCATGATCGTGTTGACTTTTAATTTGCTAATTTGGCTTCTAGTTGGGTTAGGGTCGATCCCTCGGACAACCCAACCCAACCCAAACCCGACTCTACAATTGCTATACATATGTATTATAGTCCTAGTGCATACTATCATATCTATTTGTATTAATTCTTAAGCCCCACTCCAAATGACAAGTTATTATTAGTGATTTTCATTCTTTACTATTATGCTTGGTTGCTTTTATGATTCCAGGGTCTGTTTGGTTTGTAGTCAAAATCAAAATTGAAATATACTGGAATCAGAATTGGAATGGTCTATTCCTTCCATTTGTTTTGTTCAGACCGGAATTAGAGTTGGCACTGGCATCAGAAAGAATGGATCTCATTCCCAAGGAAGGGGGAGGGAATGGCCATTCCTTCCAATGGGGGAATATCTTTCCACTAGGAATCAGAATGGAATTCCAATTCCACCCAACCAAATGGTTGGACCATTCCAACATATTCTGATTCTAAATCCCTATTCGTGAGAACCAAACGAACCCTTAGATTTTCAATATATTGTATCATAGTCATAATATACTTTAATCATTTGAACATTTAGTTTTTTTTGGACTCTTGTGCTAAAGGAACCAATAAAAACATCAAACAAGCAAATACCAATAAAAAAATATAATCATATATATTAGAAGCCTAGTTGTCAGGTGATGCCTAGGTGACAATAAGGCGCCCATTGAGGCTTGCCTCACCTAATCGCCAAGCAGTTTTGTACTATTTTGTGTAAAATATTTTTTTATTCTTTATTTTTTGATATTATAATTATAAAATAGGCAATATTAAACTAAAATATTCATTTTGTTTGTTTATATATTAATTTCTTTTTATTATTTTCTTATTTATTAGGATTTAATCAATACAAACATTGTTAAATGCTGTATTAAACCTTAAAAGACTTTAAAACCTAAACCAATAAGTAAGGAAGAACTTCAAATTTTATCTAATCTACACATTTTCTATTACTTTAACATGAACACTATACTTTTCTTATGAAAATTATGAATAAGGAAATATGACTATGGTACCTAGAGAACTATCCTAGAATCTATGTTTTCTATATAAAAAAATCTATTATCTAAGTGACTAGACGATAAGGCGCCCCACTTACACCCAGCCTCGCCTTGGCACCTTGAAAACTATGATTAAAAGTTGAGTTTAGGCCTCTGAGTCAACGATTAAGAGAATTTGAGAGATTTTAACTAGAGGATGGGAAAGGGTTGGGTTGTGCCAACCCAAGTCAACTTAGGGTTGGAGAAGGTTGGGTTACAAGTTTGGTTAGGGATCAAAACCTTGGGTTGGGCTAGGTTTGACCTCAACTTGACCTAACCCGAAGCACCCCTAATCATGATGAACTCTAATTTCTATGAAACAATGATTAGATTGCTCAGCATATAAAAACCATAAAGACCAAGAAAGCCCATCGGGTCAATGAGTCACTGGTTCAACCATCCAATCTGATTCGAATCTAAGAACACTGGATTCAATAATCCATTCTCTTGCCAAAATTTGATGTGGAAAATTCAATAAGGTGGCTCATCCGAGCAGTTAGTTTGAGAGTAGTAGAGGAGACCGGATCTGTTGGTAAGAAAAAAAAAACCAAGTCCATAAAAGATCTAATGATGTGTGTAAGGGTTTTTACTTGTAACTCCTTATTTTTCTAGCATTCTCTTAAATTTATCAGATGTTTGCTGTTAAAAGACAAACAATCTATGTAAAGATTACCATAATACCCCTCTACTCATCTATGTACGATCTTCAAACTAAAATACTGATAATTTCACATTTTCCGATTGCCATTTGATGAAACCGCATCTCTAAATGGATATCGGCTTCAGTCAGTGCAAATTCCTCCCTTGCATTGCAAACATTTCCCTACTTATTCTTAATGTAAGACTATAAAAACTGTTCGAATAGGACTTGCACCGACTGAATCCGATTTCCTCTAATCGGACGAGATAACTTTGGAGGTAAAACATTAATAATGAAAAACTGTCCAAGGAAATTCCGGACAATATCAATGAATGAATTAATAAATGAAGGGTTTAGATATAAATGAATTAATTTCTCTTTCTAATATGGGCACGCTACCGCCAATCAATGTATATGCATGTACATATATGGTTTAATTCAAGAAATCTAAACACCAAAACAAGCCATCTGTGTTTTGACAGTAATGATGTCCGTTTTGGATTACATTCATATAAACTATGCACTTTATAAGCAATAAATGCATGAATTGTGGTTTAAATGCACTTAATTGAATGGCCACTTGCCTATTTTTTTACCAAAACAAAGAATAAAAAAAAAAGAAAAAAGCCCATGAAACCTCTCCACTAGCCACTAAGAAGTACAAAGCCCCTTCTCTCTTACAACTTGCATGTGTCTGCTGGTAGCTAGCTCTTGCCTCCTTCGCCCTTAAATGCTCTTGCTCAGTCTTCACCCTTTATATTGCTTGTTGCCCTGCTGGTTTCACAATCACACATCCTCATCATCTTCTTTCTCTTCTTCTCAGAGGTGATTTCCTAGCTTCGGAAAGCTCAACCTTAGTTTGATTTAGCAAAGATGATGAGGTTTGCTGGAAGTGGGCTTCTGCTGAAAGTCATAAGCAATATTTTTTTGGCAGCACTCACCGGCATCTTTGCTTTAGGTACTGTATACCTTCTGGTAGGATATACTTGAACTACAATCACTATCAGACTCACAACTACAGACTGGTCAATCGATCTCGGTCTTTTATTATTGTTTGCTTAATTTGTTGCAGGAGGAGCTGTTGTAGGAACGATTACGGGAGCAATTAAGGGCCAAACCACAGAAACTGGGTTCATTCGTGGTGCAGCAATCGGTGCACTCTCAGCCGCAACAGTGGCTATTGAGTTGCTTGAATCTTCTTTCATCGACGACAGTGCCGACTTACTATCCAAGGTTTGTTGATAGCTCAACATATATTCTCATGCACTGTAGTCTGTAGCTAGGATCTTATTATAATATAAATCCAGCTCAGGTTATTTATTTATTCATTTACTATTCCAATCTCCTGTAACCATACTATTTATTTAGTATTTACACAGTAAAAAACCATAAAACAGAGAGAATGCATGTATTATTTCCTACTTTATAATTAAGAGGTTTGGAATAGAGAAAAGCTTCACAAAATAAGACATTTTAAGTAGCAGATGATGTGGGGCTAGGGCTATATATATTTATATCTGAAATTCTGAACCTGAACTCTGCAACTGCAACTATTAAATTAATTTTAGACATTCAATATTGACCACGTGCATGGAAATCTTGCCACGTTGGCGCTGTGGTTCGTGGGCCCATGGCCCGACCTGTCTGAAGGAGAAGGACCCCCCTCACCTTTCTTGGCTTGAATTCCATTCCACCTTCCACTGAAACAACCCTCCCATAAAATTGTCAGATACCCAGATGGACGTAGTCTCTTTCTCTCTCTCGATATTTATATTTATATATAGAAGTGCTATAATGCGCAGATTGCACTCTTTGGAAGGTTGGTAGAAGGAAAAGCTTTCCGCGAATGGGTGAGCCCTGCACTGCTAAAGGCTTACCAATGGCAAGTATGAGCAAAGAAATTAAAGACATTTACAAGTAGTAATTAATGGGCTAACATTTTGGGTTTGTTGTAATATGATAATTAATTTATATACCCTTGTTTTATTTACAGATGGAAGTTCAGGTTATTAGCACGGCCGTCGAGGAAAATTACATTGAAATCTCGGACATTTACGACATTGATGGCACCAGAGGGATGCCATCCAACCTAGTAGACAACCTGCCTAAATTCACTTTTTCTGGTGCCAAAATGACGCATCCCTGGGATGAAATGTGTTGCACCATTTGCTTACAGGTACCTTTCTTATTATTCTTATTCTTTTCCTCTTCTGTGGCCAAACGCCCCATAGTCAGGTGTTTAGTGCCCGTTTGCCTTTGGGAGCACCTGCTGGGATCGGGATCAAACATAACTTATTATTTGGCATGTTCACACATATGTAGCCTTTTAATTAATTTACACACAGACACAGCACTAATTGGCGAGTAAGTAGGAACAGATTCGGCTCATTTTGAACTAAGGGTCTGAACATTCGGGATTTCCTACTCACTTTTTCCATCATGAATTGGATAAGATGTATGATTCCAATTCACTGCAGGTAGAGAGTGGATAGGAAAAGTGAGTAGGAAATCGGAATTCAAATTCGAAAACAATTTAATCTATACATGCTTGGATCAGGTGGAATATGGATTTACTCTAATCCTATCCTATCCGATTAGATGATAATATATAAATGACACATTTACATTTAATATATGATTATAGATTAATTCATCAATTGTACTTATCTTAATATCTTAATATGGTGGATATATAAGATTCGGATTCAAGTGCTAACACACATAAAATTTGGATCTCGGAATCTCAATCCGTTTGATGATTTGCTCCTCTTAGAAGCTAGAAATAAGGCTTTAAATTTTGTGTTTTTTTGTTTTTCTTTCTTTCTTTGTTTTGGTTAGGATTTCAAGGAGGGTGACAGTGCAAGGAGACTCCCCAATTGCAGACACTTCTTTCATTTGCTCTGCATCGATCAATGGCTAGTTCGACAAGGATCTTGCCCTATATGCAGACAAGATGTTTGATCTAAAAAAAGAGAAAGTGAAAAAGAAAAGCCAACTATTTGATTCAGACACCAAACAAAGTAAAAAGTAGAAATAAAACAAGAAAGTTGTCAACATGCATTACTGGTAGTTTCCTCTATGGATCGCCTTCGACACAAGTTTTTGTATCTTCATTTTTCCTCGGCAAGAAAAGAACATTCAATTTTGCAAGTATTTGTGCGAGAACATTGATGCCTATTGCTTTGAACAGTGAGCCCAGGACTTCTGTGGTTAGGATATGGTCGGTTCTATATATCTCCAAAGGCATTTGAGGATGCAGTATGCAGCTATCCTGTTTAAACTTTAAACCCAACTCCAAGCCAAAATGTTTGTACCTATGATTTAAATTATAAGTAGCTTAGTGGGTAGTTTGGCCATTTTTCCTATGGCCCGGTTTGTTTGCATTTGTTCTCTCTGGTGCAAAGTGTTGGAATGTAAATGATTATTTAAGTGCAAATTCTGAGTTATTTATTTTTTTTAGCTTTTGCCTTTGTTTTGTTATTGGGCTCAGTTTGGAAAGAGTGCAAATACAAATATGTACAGTACAAGTACCTACAAAATACAAGGTTTTGCACTCTACAATGTGTATTTGTAGACGAAATAAAATAAAACATGAAACAAGACAAATTAAAACCCAAAACACAAATTAATTTATACTGATACAAATTAAATTGCACAGCAAACAAATGTCACCAATATTGAAAAACAAATCTATATCTATAAATTAGATACATCTCAATACATTTAATAATATAAGACCCATGTTTTTTAAACCAAAACAAAACTATTCTCCCGTCCAAGTGGCATTTGAGCAATTCAAATATTTAGGTCAAATGAGTCAACCCATATTGCCATAGTTAAATAATTAATAAATTTTAAAATAAAAATAAACATAATAAATTATAAAAAATTAAAATTGAAGAAAATTTTGACACATCTCTAATATTTTATGTTAATTATATTAAACAAAAATAAGTGTGATAAATAAGAATTACTTTTTTATGATATAAATAAAATATAAAAATGAAAATAGTTTCCCATTTGGTGGAAAGTCAACAATTCCACCTGTTGGGTCAAATATATCAACCCTCGATGTCATAATTAAAAAATAAAAATTAAAAAAAAAAAAGATAAAAACACAAAAATTATGAAAAATACAGAAATTTTGTAAGAAACATTGGATATGTCTCTAACGTTATAAATTCATCATATATATATTAAACAAAAATAAGTGTGATGGAATAGATTTTTTATACACAGAACTATAAAAAAGTTTAGATAAATTTAAACACATATCACCACCATCATCTAAGTATATGTTTGGCATCGATGCAGATGCAGCACTGCTGATGTGTGGGTTGGAAGCACCATTTTCTCAGAAAACATTGTCTTTTTCTTGTTTGGAATCGTTGCTGTCAGACAATTTTGTATGCCCTTAGCTTCAATCAAGATGATGTACTTTCTGAGTTTATTGTAAATGAATAAAAGTGCATATTAGATTCATGTTCCCTTGGTATGTTTCTGTGTAATACCCTTAAATTGGACACTTAATGAGACTCGTGTTAGTTTAGAATGTTCACAGCCAGTGGGTCGGTCTAGGGAGACCTATCTTGACAAAGCTGACACTGTGGTGCCACCAAGTCGGTTGGAGTGGCTTGTCTCAGTTGCTGGGGTGAGACCCTAGGCACTTATAGTGTAGGATTAATTAAATCTTTGAACTGGACCAGATTTTCAATATTGCCCTGGACCTTGGAGATTGATGGGCAAAACTGGAAAGTTACACCCAACCCCAAGACTCGATTATGATATTGCACTAGGTGTCAGATTGGGCTATCTTTGATATACCATTTAGTGAGATCCTCAGCGGGGTCAAAACCTGAGTATGTTGGGACAGTTTGAGAATTCATCTGAGTGGGTGATCATAGTGACAGGATCAGCCCCTTTGTCGGACAAAGGTAATGATCGGGGATGCACTCTCACTAATGGAAACCAAGACTGTCGGTAGCCGATTTCAATCGTTGAGATTTGTTTTGCAAAATATATTTTATATGAGATATAAAAGTATATATATTATGGTTTCGGAAAAGGTTTGCAAAAGGATTTAATTCCCGAGATCCATACAAGAGAGAATGCAACACTGTTCCTTGCAGCCGAGGGAGAGGTCCTCTCTTGTTGGGCAGTGTATGATCATTATGGGCTGAGAGGTTAAGTGTAAAACCATTAAGGATAATACCTGATGGGCTAATCTTGCATCTGCCCACAGTCCCTAGGTGTTACAAGGTGGCTTGGCCCAGGGACCACTTAGGGTAAGTGTTGGGCCCATAGAGCCCATCTGATGGATTTCAGGGGGTGCACTGTCCATAATAGTGTATTCGGCCAGGCCTTGTAACAAAGGCTGGGCTTAACCCATGTGGTTGATGTGTAGATCAATATTTGAGTCCCACGCCATACAAGGAAACCCAACTGGGCAACAGTTTGGAAGGCTAAATGAATACATAAACTTAAATGGGCCTTAAACCCATTTCGAACTGGGATAATTTGATTAATCACTTAAGGGGCGAAATCTGAGATGGATCAGCTGAT
Organism: Nelumbo lutea; assembly: GCF_056320005.1. Classification (NCBI taxonomy): domain Eukaryota; kingdom Viridiplantae; phylum Streptophyta; class Magnoliopsida; order Proteales; family Nelumbonaceae; genus Nelumbo; species Nelumbo lutea. Next base: position 212,918,816 of record NC_142684.1, read on the forward strand.
AGGATTGGGCCCAAACCCTATCCACTTAGAGAGTCCAAGATCTAAATGAGATTTAGATCTGGAAACCTCCTAATTAGATTAGGAGATGGTTGATCTAATCTGTAGATAAGATAAGGGTTATCCCTTATCACTTAAAGGGATTTCTAATCAAAATATGATTTGGGTTAGCAACTCCTAATGGGATTAGGAGCTGATCCCTTTAAGTCTATAAAAGGAAGAGGGGGCGGCAGCTTTTAGACATGCAATGCAATCCAGAGATCCTTATCTTCAAAGCTGAGATTACTAGAAGAGAGAATTCTAGACCCTGCAAATACTCTCTTGCCGCCTCCTTCCTGCAGTCGTCGTCTACAGCAGTTCGATCTCCAGTTCTTGGGAGAAATCAAGATTTGATCTTGATACCAATCTTTTGGAGAAAAGATTGGTGGGATTTGTATTCACAAACCGTCCAGTTGATTCTTGCGAAGGGTCAAGTTCTTTTGGAATAACACTGTTGATTCTGCTCCACCCTGCACTGTGTCATCTTCAGTGGGAGCAGATTTTGGATCCTTCCTTAGGCGTGAACACCTCCATTGGGAGATACTGCTTCTCTGTATCAGGTATTATCCCCCCCTACTCCTTTTGGTTCAGATCTGGTTCAGTTTATGGTTCAAGATGATCCTTGAAAATATGATTTTCTAAATGGGGAATTCGATTCCTAATTGAAGGGAGAGAAAAATTTTTGAAATTTGCCCCCTTATTCTATAATCTTTGGGCATCCATGTGATGGATTTCCTATCCCTTCAGTGGTATCAGTGCCTTGGTTCAAATCTTGAACCATTCTGTTTCAGATCTGAACCTGCGCAAATAGGGAGAAGGCGTTCTACCCAATTTGTGCAAATATGGGTTTTGGGAAATTTGTTCCCAAAATAGATGGGCAAATAATCTGAAATTAATTTTACATAAACATGATTATTGTTTAGAATAGTTCTTTATGATATTCTTGATTTATGGGTTATTCGTACAAGAGGAGATCAAATTCTTGGTTTGCGTAGGGAGAACTGCAAGATTTGCAGTTTTCTTGATTTATTTATTACATTTGGTATGTAAATAACTTTTTTTTCTAAACTCAATGTATAGGCATTCGATCTGATTTAATTATTAATAGAAATAGGATTTCTATTTATTTCTGGATCGAAGATGGTGACGCAGAAAGGGAGATTTCGTAGAGAAGGAGATTTCGCATTCGCTATCTGCGATTTGCAGTTTGTAAAACTGTAATCTGTGATCTAACCTCTATTTTACAAGATGGAGTGTGCGAACAGCCCTGTTTAACTGATTCTTGATTTTCTTTTATCAGTTATTTAATTTAAGATTATTTTCTTGAATTAAAGATTTAATTAAAGATCAAACCCTAGACCCATTCGAACCAAGATTGGTTCAAACTATTTGGACCAAATCTAGGGTTTAATCAAGGCTAAAATTCAGCCCTAATTTTCCCACTAATGGGCCTGATGATTGATATTTAATTAAATGGTTAATTCGGCACAACTTGTAAATGCCCAATTTTAAATTGTTAAAACTACTAAAAGCCCACTTCAAAGGATAAAGTTATATGGGCCAAACTGGGTAACCCTAATTTAGCCCATATACCTAGATAATATTAATGGTTAATATTATGGATTTTTAACGGGCTTCCAATGGGCTTTACAGATAATTAATCGATTGGATCAATTTATCCCTGCATGAGATTTTGGACGTGTGATGTGCTGCGTGCATGGGCCATAAGTGCTTGGCCCATGCTCATTCAACAGTGGCTCTTGCGCACACCATGGCTGAATTCACATCATTGCCATGGTGTCCCTTTTGGTCATTGGATGACCTCATCAAGAGGTTACGTGCGGAACCCTAGCCAATTTAAGGCCCACCGAAATCTGACTTTATGAAAGTCAGTGGGAGCCACTTTGGTTTGACCTAAATCAAACTAGGGCGTAATTAACTGTTCCCTCCAGCTAATATGAGTGAACATGATAGGGAGATTCATATGATGAACTCTCTAAAGGCCTTCCATCATTAGCATGAGGATGGGTCCTTCAGTAATGAGGAAACGCACCAGAAAATGGACTATCCATTTGTTGTTAGGCTTGTCTAAGTGTTTTATAAGATGATAGGGGCGTCATAGACCGATGTGGGAGGGGCTTCACCAAAAAATGGGAACTCTCTCACGGTACCTTGGCGTTCACGAACATGATGGGTGAGCACTCACTAGACAGAAAGGTTTACCTGAAAACGGCTCTGAACCTTGTCTGACAGAGGCCAAAGGGAAAACTCCTCTGATGAGTGGATATGATCCTTCACAGAAAGGTGGTGGGGTTATGTAGCTGAAACAGTTGGCTCCATTCACCCTATGTGATTTCCCACATTTTCAGAGACAACCCGTAGTTTTCGTCACTTAGAAAGGAGGGAAATCTCATAGATGAATAAATGGAAATGGATCATAGATTAAAATTCATATCTATGAAATGAACATGAATCAAATTAGGTTGTGGACTGATCTTTGCTCTTTTATCAGAAAATGACAAACGGATCATTTGCAAAGCTTCTTGATGACAACAAGCTTAAGGGCCCAAACTATGCCGACTAGTACAGGAACCTTATGCTGGTCCTAGCTTCTGAAAAGTTGGACAAAGTGGCAAAGAATCCTGCCCCAGAGCGTCCGGGTGACAGGGCTTCTGAGGCCCGAAGGAGACTATCAGGAATGGAAGGAGAAAAACTCCCTTGCCCGGTGTTACATCATCGCCTCCTTGGACAACCCAACACAGAGGCAGTTCAATCAGATCGAACTCGCCAAAGACATATTGGACAGTCTTAGGACGATGTATGAAGAGCAGAATTGTTCTACTCGCAAAAGGTCTTCAAGCAGTTCATGACTGCACAAATGTCCAAGGGCCAACAAGTTCACGACCATTGTCTTCGAATGATGGGATACATCAATGAACTGGAGGCTCTTGGATTCGGGCTGGACCTTGCAACTCAAATAGATGCTATCCTTAATTCTTTGCCTCCTTCCTTTAATCTGTTCATCATGAACTATAACATGAACAAGCTGAATGTCAGCTTGCAAGAGCTCAACAATATGTTGCAAAGAGCCGAATAACTGATTAGAAATGATGAGTCTGTAGCTATGCTTGTTGAAGCTAGCAAGACGGGCAAGAGAAAGAGGAAGGCAAAGAAGCCTCAGAAGAAAGCCACTAAGGGTAAGAAGCAAAAGAAAGACAAAGCATCGGATGCCTGTCACTTCAGCAAGAAGACCGGCCATTGGAAAAGAAACTATTCTGCCTACCTGGAACCCAAGAAAGGTAATTTTGAATCTTGTGTTATAGAAACTAATTTATTGGTAGCTTCTGCGTCCTAGTGTATTGACTTCGGGGCTTCAACTCATGCGTGTAACTCACTGCAGGGGTTCAAGGTAAGCAGAAGGCTGAGTGAAGGAGAAGTTACACTCTACTTGGGGACTATTGCAACTGATGCAGCCACGGCAATAGGAACCGTGGAGTTAATTTTTAGAGAAGGATTAATTGTATTGAAAGATTGTCTTTATGTACAAAATTTAAGGAGAAATTAGATTTCTGTTTCAAAACTGTGTGCAGATGGTGATTCTATCTTCTTTAGTAATACAGTTACTATTAAAAGAAATAACAGATTCATCGCATACAGAGAACTGGAGAATGGTCTTTATGTTCTACATCCTTCTCTAGAAACTAACATAACCGAAACTACGTCAGCTGAAATCCCCAAAAAGAGAGCCCGTTATACAGTTAATCCCACAGGGAGCATCATTTATGCCATGATGTGCACTCATCCTGACATTGCTCAGGCAGTGAGTGTAGTAAGCAGATTTCAGGTCAACCTAGGGCAGGAGCATTGGACTGCTGTGAAAAACATACTTAAGTACCTTCGAAAGACAAAAGAGTTTTGTCTAGTATTCGATGGTAACTCACTACAGATCCAAGGGTATACAGATGCCGATTTCCAGTCGGATCCAGATGATAGAAAGTCTACATCTGGATTTGTTTTCACAATAAGATCGTGTGTTGTTTCCTAAATGTCAGCAAACAGGGGTCCTGAGTAGCAAATTAATAGTCCAAAACCCAAGCCGAGCGCATTGTCGTAAGTGAGGCTGCCTTATGAATGAAGGTGTTCATTCCTGAATTTGGAATTCAGCACATCACCCATTCCACTATTGTATGACAATACTGGACCTACGGGAGGATAATTTTAAGAGGTAGCATCAGCGAAGAATGTGGTTGACCCATTGACGAAGCCACTATCACAGAAAGTGTTTGGTAAACACGTGGAAAGCATGGGGCTCCGGCTAGTACCTGATTGGACCTAAGTGCAAGTGGGAGCTGTTAGACAGTTTTGTATGCCCCTTAGCTTCAATCAAGATTATGTACTTTATGAGTTTATTGTAAATGAATAAAATTGCATATTTGATTCATGTTCCCTTGGTATGTTTCTATGTAATACCCTTAAATTGGACATTTAATGATAATCGTGTTAGTTTAGAATGTTCACAGCCAGTGGGTCGGTCTAGGGAGACCTATCTTGACAAGGCTGACACTGTGGTGCCACCAAGTCGATTTGGGTGGTTTGTCTCTGCTGCCGGGGTGAGACCCTAGGCACTTATAGTGTAGGATTAATTAAATATTTGAACTGGACCAGATTTCCAGTATTACCCTGGACCTTGGAGATTGATGGGCAAAACTGGAAAATTACACCCGACCCCTAGAGTCGATTATGATACTGCACTAGGTGTCGGATTGGGCTATCTTTGATATACCATTCAGTGAGATCCTTAGCGGGGGTCAAAACCTAAGTATGTTGGGATAATCTGAGAATTCATCTAAGTGGGTGATCATAGTGACAAGATCAGCCCCTTTGTCGGACAAGGGTAATGATCGGGGATGCATTATCATTGATGGAAACCAAAACTGCCGGCAGCTGATTTCAATCGTTGAGATTTGTTTTGCAAAATATATTTATATGAGATATAAAAGTATATATATTATGGTTTCGGAAAAGGTTTGCAAAATGTTTTAATTCCCGGGATCCATACAAGAGAGAGTGCAACACTGTTCCTTGCAGCCGAGGGATAGGTCCTCTCTTGTCGGACTGTGTATGATCATTATGGGTTGAGAGGTTAAGTATAAGACCATTAAGGATAATACCTGATAGGCTAATCTTGCATCTGCCCACAGTCCCTAGGTGTTACAAGGTGGCTTGGCCCAGGGACCACTTAGGGTAATTGTTGGGCCCATAGAGCCCGTCTGATGGGTTTTAGGGGGTGCACTGTCCATAATAGTGCATTCGGCCAGGCCTTGTAACAAAGGCTAGGCTTAACCCATGTGGCTGATGTGTAGATCAATGTTTGGGTCCCACGCCATACAAGGAAGCCCAACTGGGAAACAGTTTGGAAGGCTAAATGAATACATAACCTTAAATGGGCCTTAAGCCCATTTCGAATTGTGCTAATTTGATTAGTCACTTAAGGGGAGAATTCTGAGATGGATCAGTTGATAGGATTGGGCCCAAACCCTATCCACTTAGAGAGTCCAAGATCTAAATGAGATTTAGATCTGGAAACCTCCTAATTAGATTAGGAGATGGTTTATCTAATCTGCAGATAAGATAAGGGTTATCCCTTATCACTTAAAGGGATTTCTAATCCAAATATGATTTGGGTTAGCAACTCCTAATGGGATTAGGAGCTGATCCCTTTAAGTCTATTAGAGGAAGAGGGGGCGGCAGCCTTTAAACATGCAATGCAATCCAGAGATCCTTGTCTTCAGAGCTGAGATTATTAGAAGAGAGAACTCTGCACCCTACAAATATTCTCTTGCTGCCTCCTTCCTACAGTCGTCGTCTACAACAGTTCGATCTCCAGTTATTGGGAGAAATCAAGATTTGATCTTGATACCAATCTTTTGGAGAAAAGATTGGTGGGTGTTGTATTCACAAGCCATCCAGTTGATTCTTGCAAAGGGTCAAGTTCTTTTGGAAGAACACTGTTGATTCTGCTCCACCCTGCACTGCGCCATCTTCAGTGGGAGCAGATTTTGGATCCTTCCTTGGGCGTGAACACCTCCATTGGGAGATACTGCTTCTCTATATCAGGTATTATCCCTCCCTACTCCTTTTGGTTCAGATCTAGTTCAGTTTATGTCTGAAGAATGATCCTTGAAAATATTATTTTTAAATGGGGAATTCGATTCCCAATTGAATGGAGAGAAAATTTTTTGAAATTTGCCCCCTTATTCGGCAACCTTTGGGTGTCCATGTGATGGATTTCCAATCCCTTCAGTTGCTGCCAGGTAGGACGTTTCCTGGAGCAACAACAACTTTTTCTGTTTGGTACTAATGCTCCTGAAAACGTTTTCAGCACTGGTACCCATTATCCAGTGCCACATCATTGCCCTGTTGGCAGCAATGAGCTACAGATCTAGGAAACTCCAAATTTGGCATTGCTTCGAGCCATACCTTCTCGATTTCCGAGGCATGGCTTAGAGCACCATTTTTTATGGAAAAATGGTTCCAAACAAATGCCCGTTTCCCATAGCATCATTTTTCCAACGTGACACTAGTGTGGCGCCGTTTTCTGGACCAATGGCAACGATGTCAAATATATGCTAAATTTGTTGCGTACAAAATATGTACACATTTACTAGTAGAAATAAAGTTCTAATTAAGAAGAAGCATTGCATCAAATTGACAATATAGTTTCATAAAGTAATTTCTTTCACCATTAAGAATTAAGTTTATTTATCTCCTTGAAGCTATCTTCTTAATTGTGACATTTGCCTTTAGGCTATATTTGGTGAAGCTCACCACTAATAATCCCCTCTCCCCAAAGTAGTTGTTTGCGGGATTTGAATATATTCATAGCAATGCAGGAGTGAACCAGTTAACATACCAACTGAGTCACCCCCTTATGGGAATTGAATCCACTTGGTCAAATAGGGTTTGATACCATGTCAAACAACCATTCAACATAAAATCTTAAGGTATTAGGTAAGGTCTCTAAATAGGTTTTTATTCTCTAATATTAGTACTCTTTTTAACTAATCTTTATCAATTAAGAATAAGACAAGTCAAGAATGTTTCTTTATACTCTTTATCCATATTCTTTTGTTGGAACGTAGCTTTCTAAAATGATATTATGGATAAATGATAATTAGTTAAATTAATATAGAAGAAACAAAGAAATGTTCTTTCTTTTTAAATAAAAATATGAAAACAAAGGGAAATTAAGAAACATTCACCTTAATTTGATGAGCTCTGATCAACAATCATAGAAAGCATAAAACAGGCTACCGAAGATATAATGATGATCCAGTCGATACAAGTTCCTATTATTGTAGTTTGTAGAAAAAAATTACACAATTATTTGATGTAATGATAAAATGTCCAGTTGACAAGCATGGAACCATAAACCATAAAGCTAAAAGTGACAACTTTGTAGAAAAATGCTAAAGGTTATTATATTCCTATCTCATCCACCCAAGGCTCTCTCGGTGGGAGGGTTTCTCTCTACGTAAGTGTCTCTCTCTCGGCAGGAGGGATTCTCTCTCTACAGGAGGGTTTCTCTCTATGTGAGGGTCTCTCTCTCGGTAGGAGGGTTTCTCTCTCTGCGGGAGGGTTTCACTCTCACATCTATGGATGTGAGTTTTTTTTAGGTTTTGATACAAGCCTATGGAGCAGACCTGATATCTTTGGTTCTATTCATTCTAATCTTTGTTTTTTCTCTGCTCTTTTTCTTATTTCTATTGGGCCTTGGTCAAATTTGTGTGTGGTGTATCCATTTGTGTTGTAACGATGTTATTGTTCTTGGCAAGCCTTTTTCCGGTGATCTTCGAGCTCTCTCTGGTGACGTTCATGCTTCAACTGTTTTGGTTTCTATAACGACATGGATGGGTGCCATGGTACCTGTTTTCTCCATACCCCTTGAGGGTTTTGCATAGTTGATCTGGACTCATTTGGTAGGGAGACACACTTGCTGTCTTCATCTCTGTTGGAGGCATTTAGCTGAACTTTTTGGCATTTCTTAAATTTCTCAAGTCGTTTTTCCCCCCGGTGCTTGTGGTTACCTATTTTTGTCTCAACATGCTTAACATGCTTTTTTGGTTTACTTTTCATTGCTATTAATTTTTCTACTATGTAACTTGAGCATTTATTAATGAACTCCGTTTAGGCGTAAAAAAAAATATCCACCCAAGGACGGAGCCAAGTATACTAGTGGGTGGTCTTGCCCCCACACCCCCTCCAACTTTTTGTTAAAACCATAATTTATAGTTAATAAGTGGATGCAGGATTAAAAACATATAAAAGCGAGCTTTGAATTTCATTCATTTGTATTTGTATTTGTATTGTACATATTTGTAGTGAGTCTTGATTTCCATTAATTTAGAAATAGTGCATACAACAAATAAAATACGTTGTATTTTGGTTTTACGTAAATACAAATCTTGTATTTGCAATTATGCACTCTTTCCAAACTGAGCCTTAATTACACACACATAATGGCCAAATAAAAAGAAGGGGAAAATTCATGATAGGTACCCTATACTTTAGGTCAAGTGCCAATTTAGTACATGAATTTTAAAACGTGACAATCTAGTACCCGGACTTTCGAAATGTGACAATCTAGTACCTACCGTTAATGGACCGTCAGTTATGTATATCACGTGACCTCATGTGCAATTTAAAACTTTGGAAAATATCAAAATTACCCTTGGAAATTGATGCAGCGCAATCCGGGCACTCCTATCTGGCGGAAACCTGGCTCCTAGCTGGTGACGGACGGTACCTAAGACGAAGAGGAAGGTGAAGAATTCCCGGGGAGCTCACCCAATGGGAACACTCCGATGCTTTAGTTAGAATTCGCAGAGAATTGAAGAGAATACAAAGAGAGAGCTAAGAGTGCAAATGGCGTAGGTTCAGTACCTTGGCTCCTTGGGGGTTAGGGTCTTTTATATTGGAGATCTCTCAGATCAGGCGTAACCGCCTCTACCACAACCATTACTGCCAGAGCCGAGGTGGCAGATGCAGGCAGCCGTTGCAGGGTATGGACCTATCAGGCGTGCCACATCTAGACATGTTCAAGGGCAGGTGGCCCGACGGGCCAGCCCTGCCCGGCCCGGTCCCCGGATAGGCTTGAACAAGCCTATATAGGCCCATGGGCTTAACCTCGGGCCAAAAAGCCCAGCTCGCAATAAATTCAAGCCAGGCTTGGGATTTGCCAAAATAGCCCGGCTCGAGCCCAGCCCGACCCGACATATAAATAAACCTAAAAACCCTAGTTAAATACCCCTCTTTTTTCACCTTTTTCCCTTCTTTTTCCAACCAAATTCTTCTTCTCCACATCCTCTTTCCCTTCGTTATATATTTTTTTAATATAAATAAATTTTGAATTATATATTTTTTTAATGTAAATAAATTCTGATTTGTATTGATTATTGAATAGGGAAAATTTCTAATTTTTTTTATTAGGTCGGGCTTCGGGCTTTTTATTAGGAACGGGCTCGGGACCAAGTTGTAAGCCCGTTGGTCGGGCCGGGCTCGAGCTCGTGCCTAACATATTTCTATTAATGAAGAGCAAAAGCCCGACCTGAGCCCGACCCAGCCCGGCCCATGAGTAGGTCTAGCCACATCTGGCAAAAGTGGCAGGCACGACGCTGCCTGACAAGAGACGTGGGCACAACCTCCAGATTCGGCAGGTACTGTTCACGGGCAGATCTTTCCTGCAGGTTGCCGAGCTACTTTGCACCAAGTTGCCTTGGTCCGAGCTACCTTACGCCGGGGTGCTGGAGGTACGTCGAGGTGCTTATGCTTGAGGCGAGCCTTAGGCAAGTATTGGCAAGAGTGTTAATAGGGATGTTCCGAAGTGTTTCCACTTCGGGATACTTATCCATAGGTCAGGGTGTTCCCTTAAGACTTTGAGGCCCACTAGGAGGAGCTCGGGAGTCCTCGCTTGGAGGGAGCTCAGGGCGCTCCTCCCTTAGGGAGAATTCGAGGTAAGCTGGAGTTCACTTCTCGGAGAGTTGCCACATCCACCAAGTTGTCTTGCCGAGCTCCGACGAGTTCATTACGCCGAGTTATGGCAAGCTTGTTGGACAATTTTGTATGCCCTTAGCTTCAAACAGAATGATGTACATTATGAGTTTATTGTAAATGAATAAAAGTACGTATTTGATTCATGTTCCCTTGATATGTTTCTATGCAATATCCTTAAACTGGACACTTAATGAGACTTGTGTTAGTTTAGAATGTTCATAGCCAGTGGGTCGGTCTAGGGAGACCTATCCTGAAAAGGCTGACACCGGTGTGCCACCAAGTCGGTTGAGGTGGCCTGTCTCAGCTGCTAGGGTGAGACCCTAGGCACATGTAGTGTAGGATCAATTGAATCTTTGAATCGGACCAGATTTCCAATATTTCCCTGGACCTTGGAGATTAATGGGAAAAAACTGGAAAGTTACACCCGGCCCCTAGACTTGATTATGATACTGCACTAGGCTATATATATGGTTTCTAAAATGCTTGCAAGAAGGTTTTAATTCCCGGGATCCATTTAAGTAGAGAGTGCAACACTGTTCCTTGTAACCGAGAGAGAGGTCCTCTCTTGTCAGGCAGTGTTTGATCATTATGGGCTGAGAGGTTGAGTGTAAGACCATTGAGGATAATACCTGATGGGCTAATCTTGCATCTGCCCACAGTCCCTAGGTGTTACAAGGTGGCTTGGCCCAAGGACCACTTAAGGTAAGTGTTGGGCCCATAGAGCCCATTTGGTGGGTTTCAGGGTGTGCACTGTCCATAACAGTGTATTCGGCCAGGCCTTGTAACAAAGGTTGGGCTGAACCCCTGTGGCTGATGTGTAGATCAATGCTTGGGTCCCACACCATACAAGGAAGCCCAACTGGGTAGCAGATAGGAAGGCTAAGTGAGCACTTGACCTAAATGGGCCTAAAGCCCATTTCGAACTGGGTTGTTTAATTAGTTAAATATGGGGCGAATTCTGGGATGGATTAGCAAATAGGATTGGGTCTTAACCCTATCCACTCAGAGAGTCCAGATCTGAATATGAGTCAAATCTGAAAACCTCCTAATAAGATTAGGAGAATGTTGATCTAATCTGCAGATAAGATAAGGGTTTATCCTTATCACCTAAAGGGATGTCTGATCAAAATGAGATTTGGATCAGCAACTCCTAATTAGATTAGGAGCTAATTCTTTAGGGTAACAAAAAGAAGGAAGGGGCGGCAGCCTTTAGATCAATCACAAGATCATCATATACTGCAAGTCTTTAGAGCTGAAATCACAGAAGAGAGGTTTTAGCATACCTGCGAAAATACTCTCTTGCCGCCTCCTTCCTACCGCCGCCTCACCTGCTAGTTTGACCTCCTCTTCAGTGGGAGAAATCAAGATTCGATCTTGATATCAGTTCCTTGTGAAGGGACTGATTGGAAGCTGTGTTCACGTGCCATCCTGCAATTTCTTGTGAAGGACTAGGTTCTTGGAGAAGAACTCCGTTGATTCTACTCCATCTTGCACTGTGCCATCTTCAGTGGGAACAGCCTTTGGATCCTTCCTTCGGCGTGAACACCTCCATTGGGAAATATTACTTCTCCGTATCAGGTATAATTCTCTCCTACTATTTTTGTTCAGATCTGGTTCAATTTATGGTTCAAGATTGATCCTTGAAAATATGATTTTCTAAATAGGGAATTCGATTCCCAGTTGAAAGGGAGAAAAATTTTTGAAATTCACCCACCTCATTCCGCAAGATTAGGGCGTCCATACGATGGATCTCTCATCCCTTTAAGGCCGTCATGCTGAGTTGTTACTTATGCTAGGTTGCACCCACGTGTCCTCGTGCTATGAGGTCGGGCCAAATCACCCAACATCAATTGTCCCCCACTCCCCGTGCTAGGGGTTCTAACCTAGCACAGGGAGTCCGCGGTGTGTCGGGTGGATTTGGCTCGGAGCTCAAGCCTTCTTGTTAAGCGGCTTATTGGTCAGACCAGTTCACTGTTCGGCTCAATCAAGGGCAACCCGGGTCACGTACAATCTACGCGTGGATGTCAAAAAACGTGCTAAACCGATTTCGCCTCGTGGGTCACATAGCTGGTTTTCTTGAGAGCCGTCAAATCGTCTTGATCTTGACCATTGATGCCCGAGTATAGTGGCTATAAATAGCGGGGATCCTGGTCATTTTTCCCTTGCCATAAGTTCTCAGTATTCATCTTGAGCTCGCGCCTAAGGTCTCCAGCTCGGGTCAATTCTCCCCAGTTCGGTTGTTTTTCCTTGGTGAATCCCCTTAGCTTTTCTTTGAGTTTCCTTATTCCTTCCAATTCGTTTTCATTTTTTCTCCGCTATGTCTAGTTTCGATAGTCAACTGAATGAGCCTGAGGTGGGTATCTTGGCTAAGGGTGACCCCACCGAAGTCTAGTCTCACGAGTCGCGGGAGGCCTCAGGTAATCTGGCATCCACCTCTCACCAAGGTCGGATGCTGGATAGGTTCGGTCCTTCCACTATGACCTTGGAAAGGCTTCGACACCTCATCCGGCAATACAATCTACCTAGGGAGTATACCTACAGTCTACCTGCGGGTAACTTCCCATGGGAGCACAGTCTTAACGAGATCGTGATCTTTCGAGAGCAACTCATAGCCGGGCTCCATCTTCCTTTCCACCCTCTTATCATAGAGGTTCTAAACCACTTCAACGTCACAATAGACCAGCTTCACCCGAACTCCATTCATAATATTGTTGGGACCATTTCCCTTTGCTTCGAGTACGTCCTCCCTTTAAACTTAGACATTTTTTTCTCTGTCCTCTCAATAAAGAAGAGTGCTTCAAGTGTTCTCCTCGAGCATAGGTGGGCCTACTACCTGTCCCCTCGCCCTGGTTTCAAGTTACTGCACAAGCTTCCTAGCAAAGTCCCGGCCTAAAAGCGGGACTACTTTGTAGTCCAGAACACCATGGGGTGGCCCTTCCCCACTCATTAGAGGGCGGCTGTTCAAGACCCCAACGTTATCCTGGACAAGAAAACAAGGGAGACGCTCCAGCCAAGGGATGAGCTCAGGTTTAATTACAAGGATTATATCGCCGAGAGCAATCTCATACAGGCTGGCTTGAGCCCGGGTAGGTCGTCTTACCTAGAGTTAAAACATTTTACCTTTGTGGTTTGTACCTTTGAGTTGTTGATGCCGAGCTTTATTGCAGGACCCATGGAAGAAGAAAAGCTCAAGGGAGAGAGGCTCTTCAGCCATATGAAGGGGAGGAAGAAGCAAGCTGCAAAGAGAGCTCCCGTCGAGTCCCCACAGGCCCCTACCTCCGAGCCCGAGCTTACGTAGACTCCTACCTCTGAGCCTGAGCTCCCTGATGTACCTATGATATCGATTTGGAGGAGATCTTACCACCTTGGAAGCCCGAGACATCGGCAGAGCCTGTTCCAAAGGCAATTGTGGAGCCCGATGTCATCACCGAGGCCGTTGATGCAACGGCTGAAGCTTTCACCGAGCCCATTCGCATAGCCGAGACGGCGATTTCCAGCTCGAGGAGTCAAGAGGGAGCCTAGAGCATCATGATCCCTCAGTGCATCCGATCTAAGGGCAGCTCGCGACCAAATCTATCGACTGGAGAGCGATGCTTTAGCTCAGAAGAACGTCATTGAAGCACTAATGGCGGAAAAAGAGGAGTTGGCACCCGAGAGGGATGGGATAAGGAGCGAGGTGAACGCCCTCAAGGTAGGCAAGGGGGCCTTAGAGCTCGAGGTGAAAGGCCTCAAGGAGGACAAGGAAGCCCTGGAGCATGAGGTGGAGTTCCTCAAGGCTGATATCGAGGAGAAAACCGAGATCTTCACCCAGGCCATAGAGGAGACCAAGGTTAAAGACGTCATGGACTATGTCAAGTTGGAGAGGTTCAATACCATGTTGGGGGAGGACTATCATAAGGGCTTCAAACTCAGTAGGTGGTTGATAAGGCACACGTACCCCGAGCTCAACACAAGTGCCATCACCACTTCATGGATCACAAGTGACATAGCCCATCAAGCTGTAGAGGATCCGGATTCCGAAGAAGAGGGTGGCGACGATGAGGTAGATGTCACCGACCTGCCCGAAGCTCTTGAGGAGGTCCCGAGCAGAAACAATGAGCCAAAATAGTTATCCTTGTACTATGAGCCTGCAAGCTTAGTTTTAGTTTCTTCTTTCTCTTCTTCTCTTCTTTTTTATCGAGCTCATTGTATAGAACTCTCCATTAATGAAGTTTGTTTTTTGCCAAGTGTTGTTACTTGCCGAAGTGATTGTTTTATCTGAGCTATCATAGTTAAGTGCACGAAGTAGAGTCTCTCAACTGTCACCACCCCGAACTGTTTCCCAATACCTTATAGGGGTGGTTTTTATAACATACACCAAGGTGAGTGGCATAGTAAGGCATATGCCCGAACTGTCTCCTAGTACTTGATTTGTTGGTTGTCCCTAGCGGGTCCACCTATTATATGTTGAGGTGGGCTATGCACCGTAGGGTCCATACGCGAGCTGCTTGCGCCCTTCGCATACTATGCACTATAGTGCCGAGGCCCCTAGTTAGCTCGTTGTTTTAGCCCTTTGGCTAGGGGAGTGACTTAGTCACACCCTCCTAGAGTCTACCCATGCCGAAGAGGCGATTGGGTCTTATAGTGCCGAGGTCATCGTTAGCTCAGCGCCTTGGCCCTTGGGCTCTAGGAGCAACTATGGTCCACCCCCTCTTGAAGTTTGCCCATGCCGAAGAGGTGATTGGGTCTTATAGTGCCGAGGTCATCGTTAGCTTGGCATTTTGGCCCTTGGGCTTAGAGAGTGACTTGTAATTCGCTCAGCTCGGCGATCATGGGTAATATTGCCTTAAATTGACAATGTTCCATGCCCGAGGTACTTGTTACCCTTCTAGGGTTTCAAGCTCGTATGTACCTTCCCCGAGTACCCGCTTTACTCGGTAGGGTCCTTACCAATTAGGCCCGAACTTACCAATGTTGGGCTCAGGCACCATAACTTTATGAAGAACCAGGTCTCCGACACAGAAATTTTGCTTTTTGACCTTGGCGTTATAGTACCAAGCTCCTCTTTGCTGGTAGGCCGCGGTCTTGATATATGCGAGGTCTCGTACCTCGTCAAGTAGGTCGAGGTTGGTGCGTAGCTCATCTTCATTTGCCTTGTCATCATATGCTTCTAGTCGTAGCGTGGGGACCTCGACCTCGGCTGGGATGACTGCTTCAGTGTCGTAAGTGAGGTTGAAGGGAGTCTCGCCTGTTGCGGTTTTTATTGTGGTCCGATAAGCCCATAATACACTAGGCAGCTCGTCTGCCCATAATCCCTTAGCTCAGTCTAGGTGTGCCTTTAGTCTGCGGAAGATAGCTCTATTCGTGACTTCCACTTGACCGTTTGCTTGAGGGTGTGCCACTGAGGTGAAGTTCTATTGAATTCCCATGTCTTGGCACCAGTTATAGAATTTAATGTCCTTGAACTGCTTACTGTTGTCAAAGATCAATACCTGAGGTAGTCCGAAATGGCACACTATGCTCTTTCAGAAGAAGTTCTGCACATTCCGAGCTATGATTGTTGTGAGGGGTTCAGCCTCAACCCATTTAGTGAACAAATCAACTACCACCACTAGGAACCTTCTTTGCCTTGTTGCTGGTGGGAATGGCCCGAGTATGGTGATCCCCCACTGTGCGAATGGCCACGGGCTAGTAAGGTATTTTAGATTGGCGGCAGGCTGGTGGTGGATGTTGGCGTGCTTCTGACAATTGTCGCATTTTTTTTACGAGCTCGGTCGCGTTTTCCTTCATCGTTGGCCAGTAGTACCCCTGTCCCAATACTTTCTGGGCCCTGCCCCCCAAGTGTCCGCTGCACAGGCCCTCATGAGTATCGCAGAGGACGAGCTCGGCCTCAAAGGGTTGCAAGCAGTGCAGTTAGGGGAGCGTGAAGGATCTTCGGTATAACCGTTCATCTATCATGGTGTATTTGGCTGCCTGACGCTCTACCCTTCCGGTGGCATTACAATCTGCAGGGAGGGTTCCGTGTAGTAGGAAGCTCACGAGCGGATCAATCCAGCTTGGTTCTGCTTGAACGACGGGAGTGATCTCCTCTGCTCCCTTGATAATGCTAGGCCGAGGTAAGTTCTCTATATACACGGTTCTCATGGTGTTATCACTAGTGCTGGCTAATCAGGATAGGGCATCGGCCTCAGCGTTCTCTGATCTCGAGATCCGTTGGATGAAGTGTGACTAGAAGTTGAGCAGAGCCCCTCTTACATTGGCTAAGTAAGGTATCATGGTTGGCTCGCAAGCTTCGTACTCACCCGTAACCTGGTTGACCACCAACTGAGAATCGCTGCAGATGACAATGTGCTTGGCTTTCAACTCATTTGCTAGATTCAGCCTGGCTAGTAATGCCTCGTACTCTGCTTTGTTGTTGGATGCCGCAAACTCGAAGCATAGTGCATACTCCAGTTTCACACCGCTTGGCCCATACAAAACGATCCCAGCTCCGCTGCCCTACTGGTTTAACGAGCCATCTACGTGAAGGATCTAGGACTCCTCATCCCAGTTCGCGCTTAGTCTAACTAGGAGAGATGTCGCACTGGTTGCTACCTCACGGTGCTCGAGCTCAACCGGCCTGGGAACCTCGGGCTCGCCCGAGCTAGGGCCTCGTGTTCGACTGACCTGGGGACTTCAGAGCTAAAGGTGCATTCTACGACAAAATCTGCTAAGGCTTGGGCCTTGATAGCAGTTTGCAGCTTGTACTGGAGCTCGTACTCGCTGAGCTCGATGGCCCACTTTGTCAACTTTTCGGAGAATTTGGGCTTGAGTAGGACTTGCCTCAAAGGTTTGTTGGTAAGGACAATGATGGTGTAAGCTTGGAAGTACGGACGGAGCTTCCGGGCTGCAATGACTAGTGCATAGGCTAGTTTTTCTATCTCTGGATACTTTGTTTCTGCTCCCTGTAACACTTTACTAACATAGTAGATGGATCGTTGGACCCAATCTACTTCTCTTATTAGTACCGAGCTTACCACTTCATCACTTGCCGAGAGGTACAACTCTAAAACATCACCCTCTTCGGGATGGGTTAAGACTAGGATGCTAGCGATGTACTTTTCGAGCTCGTTGAACGCGAGCTGGCACTCTTCGATCAATTCAAAGCCTTTGTTTTTTATTGCCTTGAAGAAAGGCAGGCAGCGATCTGCTGACTTGGACATGAAATGGCTCAGAGCGGCTAAACGACCGTTCAACTTCTAAAACTTCTTCAATTTTCGGGGTGGTCTCATTTCTAGGACAACCTTAATTTTGCCCAGGTTAGCCTCAATGCCGCACCGGTTAACGATGCACCCCAGGAATTTACTCGATGTGACACTAAAGACACACTTATTCGGGTTCGACTTCATGTTAAACTTAAGCAGAACTTCAAAAACTGAATGAAAATCTTTTAATAAATCATGTGAGAATTGGGTTTTGACGACCATGACGTCTACCTAACATTCTATTTTCCTGCCAATCAATGGCTCAAATAATTTGTTTACAAGTCTCTGAAAGGTTACCCCAGCATTTTTCAACCCAAAGGGCATAACCTTGTAACAGTATAGGACAAGCTTGGTTATGAAGGCAGTTTTTTCTTCGTCAGCTGGGTTCATCCTGATCTGGTTGTAGCCCGAATAGGCATCTAAGAAACTTAGCAACTCATGCCCTGAGGTCGCGTCCACCAGACAGTCGATCCTGGGTAGTGGGAAGCAGTCCTTCGGACAAGCTCAATTCAAGTCGATATAATCGATGCACATGCGCCACTTACCATTAGCCTTTTTTACCAAACAGGGTTGGTCACCCAACTCGGGTAATGGACTTCCTTGATGAAGTCGACTGCGAGGAGCTTCCCGACTTCCTCGTCAACTGCTCTCCAGCGCTCTAGGCTAAGTTGCGTTTCTTCTGTCTAACGGGCCTAACTACAGGATTAGTATTCAGCTTGTGAGTTATGATGCTAGGGTCTATGCTGGGCATCTCTACCGCGGACCATGCAAAAACATCTAAATTTTTAAGTAAGAAACTTACCAGTTGGAATAGCAGAGGCTCCTCAATAGAAGCGTCGATTTGAAGTGCCAGAGTTGGGTCCTCTATCAATGCCGGGATGGAGACAGTCTCTTTGGTGGGTGCGGCTTCCTCCTTGCACTGCTCCACAGTCACTCCAGCTCGAGGTCGTCTACCACCTTGGCTTTTCCTTTGAGGATGGTGATGTAGCACTTGCGGGACTCAAGTTGATCGCCTCACGCCACCCCGACTCTGAAGTCCGTAGGGAACTTCATTGCCAAATAGTTGATAGAGACCACTGCATGCAAGGCGTGGGTGATGGGTCGACCTACTATTGCATTATACAGGGAGGGAGTCGCGACCACTAAGAAAGCATGGTTGAGCCTTACCATGCTAGGCCAGGTGCCGACCTCCACAGGAACAGTGACTCTTCCCAAGGGCCTAACCTCCTCTCTACTAAACCCTACCAATGGAGTGCTTGCAGGCATGAGGTCGCTCTCCCGGAGCTGAAGTTTGTCGAATGCTGCTTTGAAAAGGATATATGCCAAGCTGCCTGAGTAGACGAGGACACGCCTGACTTCAAAGTCATTGATCTTTATCTTTATGACGAGCGCGTCATCATGAGGGTAGTGGACCCCGCGTGCATCATCCTCTATGAAGAAGGTCGGGTCTTCCACCCTTGGTTGCTTCAGGGGATTCTGCTCTTCTCGAGCAGCCTCATGAGCTGATGTCCGAGCTGCAGTCGAGGTGCAGCCCGCAACGATTGAACCTCGGACAATTACGTGAATAGTTCCCCGAACTGGCCTTTCTTCAGAGGGCTGCCTCTACGGCTGCTCTGCCTGCCTGCTGGATTCGGGAGCATCTCTACTCTACTCCCCCTGCCGATCTGCTTTATTATTATTATTGTTCTGTACAAAATTTCTTAAGTATCCACAACGGATGAGCTCCTCTATCTCATCGTGGAGGATTTTACAATTTTCGGTACTATGACCGTTGTATTTATGGAAATTACAATACAATTTTTTATTTCTTACATTAGGATCTGCCTTCAACCAAGGTGGCCACTTCACATATGGGGCATCCTTGATGGCCATAAGGATCTCGGCCCGCTTCACGTTCAGGGGCGTGTAGTCCGTCCTTTCTGCTGCTAGAACTCGGAAAGGCTATCCTGGCCTTGCCCTCCGAGTTTGGTCATTCTTCTTCTTACTATCGCCCTGAGTTGAGGGCTCTGTCTCCCTTTTTCTTTTCTCAAGGGCCTATTCACCTTTCTGGTTGATCTTCTCGACCGTCCCTATAAACTGATCTGCGAGCTTAAGGATCTCGGTCACAGTCTTGGGCTGATTAACAACCACATGCCACTTGAATTATTCATGGGTGATGCCTCGCTTGGCCACAGTGAGCCGAACTGCGGGGTCCAGGTCGGGTATTTGCAAACAAGCGTCATTGAACCACTTGATATAGCTTCGGATGGACTCCCCTTCCTTCTAGACTATGCCAAGGAGGCTCTCTTGAGTTCTTGGGCATCTCTTGCTGGTGACAAAATGGGAAACAAAGACTTGCATGAACTGCGCCCAGCTTCTTATCGATTCAGACGCATGGTTTCAGTACCATGTGTAGGCTACCCCTTTGAAGGTGGGGGAGAAAGCCATGCACATACAGGATTCACTAGCCCTTGCCAGGTGCATCTGGGACTGGAAGGCATCAACATGGTCGTTCAGGTTGAAGGATCTGTCATACTTATCCAATGGAGGAAGCTTGAAGTCCTTTGGCATGGGAACAACAAGAAGTTCTGGCAACAGAGGGGAAGGAACTAAAAGAAGTGGAGTAGCTTTTACTTCACCCGAGCTTAACTCTTCCTTACCCTTGAGCTCGAGCAGATCGTGAGTGGCAGCTTGGCGAGCTCGGCGCGCCTGCGCTGCTTCTTTGCTGACTGGGCATTAGTGCTACTGGCCTCGGTATTACCGAGCTCGATGGGCCCAGGGAGGGGCTCGGACTGTTGTTGGTAGTTGTGAACTGAGGGGCCTTGTCTCAAATCTATGGCCAATACCTTGAACTGGTTTTCGGCAAGTGGGAGCTCGAACTATGAATGTTGAGGTGACGTGGGCCTAACTTACTGGGAGGCCCTCGACCTGACTATAAGCTACGAGGCAGGGGTAGCTGGTCTCACTTTCCTGCCATGAGACGATTCCAAGGTCTCTCCCCGGGGAGAATGAAGTTCATTCCGGCGGCGGGGCTTGGCTTGCTACGTGGCCGGATGCCGAGGAGGGAGTGGTTGTTGGGCATGAGGCAGTGGAGGAAACTGCTGTTGATACTGATACTGGGAAACTTGGTTCAACACTTGCTGTTGATAAAGTTGAAACTGCTAGAACTGTTGCATTTGAGTTTGCATAGCTCGCATGCATTGCATCAGGTCCTCAAGCTGGCTTTGGCTGGCCACCAATGGGATGATGGAGTGTTCAGTGGAGGTTGTTCCGGTCGTAGAAGGAAGTGGAACGTTCACAGGTGCCACTATCTGAGGCACATTCAGACTGGGAACTCCGTCCGTAGAGAGGGGGATGGTGAACCAATGCAGACAGTGGGAAGCTAGCGTTGCTCCTTAGAGGCACTTCAATTTGCACCTAATCCGGTATTGCTGGAGGAAGCCATGGATGCTAAGTTCTGAGAGTTGCAGAGATTGGAGGAACGCTTTTTGAAGTGTTCCTATAGACGGTGACAAATGAAGCAGCACAATCCGGGCACTCCTAGCTAGCAGAAACCTGGCTCCTAGCTGGTGATGGATGGTACCTGAGATGAAGAGGAAGGTAAAGAATTCCCGGGGAGCTTGCCTGGCATGAACACACCGATGCTTAAGTTACAATTCTGAGAGAACTGAAGAGAATACAAAGAGAGAGCTAAGAGTGCAGATGGCGCAGGTTCATTACGCTGAGTTATGGCCATTTAGAAAATCATATTTTCAATGATCATTCTTAAACGATAAACTGAACAAGATCTTAACCAAAAGGAGTAGGGAGAGATAGTACCTGATACGGAGAAGTAGAATCTCCCAATGGAGGTGTTCACGCCCAAGGAAGGATCCAAAATCTGCTCCCACTGAAGATGGCGCAGTGTAGGGTGGAGCAAAATCAGCAGTGTTCTTCCAAAAGAACTTGACCCTTTGCAAGAATCAACTGGATGGCTTGTGAATACAACTCCCATCATTTTGATTGAAGCTAAGGGCATACAAAACTGTCTAACAGCTCCCACTTGCACTTAAGTCCAATCAGGTACTAACCGGAGTCTCATACTTTCCATGTGTTTCTCAAACACTTTCTATGAAAGTGGCTTAGTCAATGGGTCTACCACATTGTCCACTGATGCTACCTCTTAATATCATCATCCTGTAAGTCTAGTGTTGTCATACAACAGTGCAATGGGTGATGTGCTGAATTCCAAATTCAGGAATGAACACCTTCATTCATAAGGCAGCCTCACTTACGGCAATGCATCCAACTTGGGTTGTGGATTATTAATTTGCTACTTAGGACCCCTGTTTGCTGACATTCAGGAAACAACACACGATCCTATCGCGAAAACATATCTAGATGTAGATTTTCTATCATCTGTATCCGACTGAAAATCGGCATCTATATACCCTTGGATCTGTAGTGAGCTACCATCGAATACTATACCAAACTCTTTTGTCCTTCAAAGGTACTTAAGTATGTTTTTTCACAACAGTCCAGTGCTCCTGTCCTGGGTTGGCCTGAAATCTGCTTACTACACTCACTGCCTGAGCAATTTCAGGACGAGTGCACAGCATGGCATACATGATGCTCCCTACAGTAGAGACATAGGGAACATCTTTCATGCCATCAATCACCTCAGATGTCTTGGGAGACATCTTCTTGGAGAGAGTGACTCCGTGCCTGAAAGGAACATTTCCTTTCTTGGAGTTTTCTATGTTGTATCTTTTGACAATTTTGTCAATGTAGGCAGATTGGGATAATCCTTATCCGCTTCGATCTATCTCTATAGAGTCGAAGACCTAGTATATAGGAGGCTTCTCTAAGATCTTTCATGGAGAATTGCTGTGAAAGCCGTACTTTCACCGTAGTCAACATTCCTATATCATTCCCAATGAGTAGAATGTCATCTACATACAGAACCAAGAAGGTAACCTTATCTCCACTGTACTTCTTGTAAACACAGGGTTCATCCGGATTCTCGAAGTCAAATGATTTGACGGCAGAGTCAAAACGGATGTTCCAACTTCTAGAAGCTTGCTTAAGTCCATAAATGGATCAATTGAGTTTACATACCATGTTTTCTTGACCCACAGCTATGAAGCCTTGCGGCTACTGCATATAGATATCTTTAGTAAAATCTCCATTCAAGAATGCGGTTTTGACATCCATTTGCCAAATCTCATAATCATGGTATGCTGCTATAACTAGCAGGATCCTAATGGATTTAAGCATGGCCACAAGTGAAAATGTTACCTCATAATCGATGCACTCTGTCTAAGTGTACGCTTTTGCCACTAGACGAGCTTTGAAGGTCTCAACCCTACCATCGGGGCCCTTCTTCCTCTTGTAAATCCATTTGCAACCGATTGCTTTTACCGCGGAGGGCGGATCTACTAGAGTCCAGACACCATTGGTCTCCATTGAGTCCATCTCTACTCTCATGGCCTCCACCCACTTCTGGGAATCTATGTCCAACATAGCTTCCGAGTAAGTCATGGGATCCTCCTCACTAGTAAAGGTTTCCACCAGGTAACTATCCTGGTCATAACCATAATAGACTGGTGGCCTAGATACCCGAGTGGATCTTCTAGGTTGGTCACTACCTGGAATTTGTTGGACATCTTCCACTACTCCTGAGCTCTCTTCATCAAGAACAATTTCCTGACGATGGGTGTCCAGGATGTAATCGATCTCCAAGAATTGGGCATTTCGACTGCAGAACACTTTCTGCTCATTTGGGTCATAGAATAGGTAACTTACAGAGCCTTTTGGGTAGCCTACAAATAGGCAATGGATGGTCTTGGATTCCAACCTTGTCTACACTCATTCTTTTAACGTGTGTTGGACAACCCCAAATCTTCAAGTGTCTAACACTTGGTTTCTTTCCGGTCCAAAGTTCATATGGAGTGTTCGGAACCGATTTGGTGGGAACCCGATTCAGCATGTAAATCGCAGTCTCTAATGCGTAACCCCAAAAGGATGTGGGTAACTCTGAGTGTATGAGAAGTGACCGGACCATATCCAATAAGATCCTATTCCTCCTCTCTGAAACACCATTAAGTTGTGGTGTAGCAGGAGGAGCTCATTGTGATACTATCCCATTGTCCTTTAAGTAGTCCCTGAATTCGTCAAAGAGATACTCGCCACCTCGATCAGATCGAAAGGCTTTAATTTCTCTTCCCAACTGTTTCTCGACCTCTTGTCTAAACTCTTTGAATTTTAGAAAAAATTCAGACTTGTGTCTCATTAGGTACACGTAACCATATCGTGGGAAATCATCTATGAATGTGATGAAATACACGTGTTGATTTCATGTCCTAACACTCAGGGGACCACATACATCAGTATGTATTAGGTTAAGTGTGCATGTACATCTTTCAGGCTTACAATTAAATGGTTGTTTCGTCATCTTGCCTTGTAGGCAAGGCTCACAGATGGGAAGATCTTCTATAGTTAGAAAATCCAACGGACCATCCTTTACCAACCTTGTGATTCGGTCAACACCGATGTGGCTAAATCGGTAATGTCACAGACACGTGGGATTAATTGTATTACGGGCTCTGTTCTTGGGGATTTCAGCCGATGTAGTTTCGGTTATGTTAGTTTCTAGAGAAGGATGTAGAGCATAGAGACCATTCTCCAGTACCCTATATGCGATGAATCTATTATTTC
Organism: Nelumbo lutea; assembly: GCF_056320005.1. NCBI lineage: Eukaryota > Viridiplantae > Streptophyta > Magnoliopsida > Proteales > Nelumbonaceae > Nelumbo > Nelumbo lutea. The sequence continues at coordinate 212,942,803 of NC_142684.1, forward strand.
TTTTAATAGTAATCGTATTACTAAAGAAAGCAGAATAACCATCTGCACACAGTTTTGAAATAGAAATCAAATTTCTCCTTAAATTTTATACATAAAGACAATCTTTGAGTACAATTATTCTTTCTCTAAAAATTAACTCCACGGTTCCTATTGCCACAGCTGCAACAATTGCAGTAGTCCCCAAGTAGAGTGTAACTTCTCCTTCACTCAGCCTTCTGCTTACCTTGAACCCCTGCAGTGAGTTACACACATGAGTTGAAGCCCGGAGTCAATACACCAGGATGCAGAAGCTACCAATAAATTGGTTTCTATAACACAAGATTCGAAATTACCTTTCTTGGATTCCAGGTAGGTAGGACAGTTCCTTTTCCAGTGGCCGGTCTTCTTGCAGAAGTGACAGGCATCTGATGCTTTGTCTTTCTTCTGCTTCTTACCCTTAGTGGCTTTCTTCTGAGGCATCTTTCTCTTCCTTTTTCGATTGTCCGTCTTGCTTGCTTCAACAAGAATAGCTATAGGCTCAACCTTTCTAATCAGTTTTTCGGCTCTTTGCAACATATTACTGAGCTCTTGCAAGCTGACATTCAGCTTGTTCATGTTATAGTTCATGATGAACGGATTAAAGGAAGGAGGCAAAGAATTAAGGATAGCATCTATCTGGGTTGCAAGGTCCAGCCCGGATCCAAGAGCCTCCAGTTCGTTGATGTATCCCATCATCCGAAGACAATGGTCGTGAACTTGTTGGCCCTTGGACATTTGTGCGGTCATGAACTTCAAGACCTTTTGTCGAGTAGAACGATTATGCTCTTCATACATCGTCCTATGATTATCCAATATGTCTTTGGCAAGTTCGATCTGATCCAACTGCCTCTGTATTGGGTTGTCCAAGGAGGCAATGATGTAACGCCGGGCAAGGGAGTTTTCTCCTCCCATTCCTGATAGACTCTCCTTCGGGCCTCAAAATCTCTGACACCCGGACGCTCCGGGGCAGGATTCTTCGCCACTTTGTCCAACTTTTCAGAAGCTAGGACCAGCATAAGGTTCCTGTACCAGTCGGCATAGTTTGGGCCCTTAAGCTTGTTGTCGTCAAGAAGCTTTTCAAATGATTCGTTTGCCATTTTCTGATAAAAGAGCAAACATCAGTCCACAACCTAATTTGATTCATGTTCATTACATAGATATGGATTTTAATCTACGATCCATTTTCATTTATTCATCTCTGAGATTTCCCTCCTTTCAAAGTGATGGAGACTACGGGTTGTCTCTAGAAATGTGGGAAATCACATAGGGTGCATGGAGCCAACTGTTTTAGCTGCATAACCCCACCACCTTTCTGTGAAGGATCATATCCACTCATCATATGAGTTTTCCCTTTGGCCTCTGTCAAACAAGGTTCAGAGCCGTTTTCAAGTAAATCTTTCTGTCCAATGAGTGCTCACCCATCATGTTTGTGAACGCCAAGATACCATGAGAGAGTTCCCATTTTCTGGTGAAGCCCCTTCCACATCGGTCTATGACACCCTATCATCTTATGAAACACTTAGACAAGCCCAACAGCAAATGGATAACCCATTTTCTGGTGCGTTTCCTCATTACTGAAGGACCCATCCTCATGCTAATGATAGAAGGCTTTTAGAGAGTTCATCATATGAATCTCCCTATCACTTGCACTCATAATAGCTGGAGGGAACAGTTAATTACGCCATAGTTTGATTTAGGTCAAACCAAAGTGGCTCCCATTGACTTTCATAAAGTCAAATTTCAGTGGGCCTTAAATCGGCTAGGGTTCCGCACGTAACCTCTTGATGAGGTGTGGGGCCCACCAATGAGGGAGGTCATCCAATGATCAAAAGGGACACCATGGCAATGATGTGCATTCAGCCAAGGTGTGCGCAAGAGCCACTATCGAATGAGCATGGGCCAAGTACTTATGACCCATGTACGCAGCACATCACAAATCCATACATCTCATGCAGGAATAAATTGATCCAATCAATTAATTATCTGTAAGGCCCATTGGAAGCCCGTTAAAATTCCATAATATTAACCATTAATATTATCTAGGTATAAGGGCTGAATTAGGGTTACCCAGTTCGGCCCATATAGCTTTATCCTTTAAAATGGGTTTTTGTAGTTTTAACTATTTAAAACTGGGCCTTTATAGGTTGGGCTGAATTAACCATTTAATTAAATATCAATCCTCAGGCTCATTAGTGGAAAAATTAGGGCTGACTTTCAGCCTTGATTAAACCATAGATTTGGTTCAAACAGTTTTGAACCAATTTTGGTTCAAATGGGTCTAGGGTTTGATCTTTAATTAAATCCTTAATTCAAATCTGAAATTAAAGAGCTGATAAAAGAAAATCAAGAATCAGTTAAACAGGGTTGTTCGCACACTCCATCCTGCAAAACAGAGGTTAGATCACAGATTGCAATTTCACAAACTACAAATCACAGATAGCGAATGTCCTATCTGCGAAATCTCCTTCTCTCTGAAATCTCCTTTCTGCGCCGCCATCTTCGATCCAAAATAAAATTAAATAGAAATCCTATTTCTATTAATAATTACATCATATCAAATGCCTATACATTGAGTCTAAAAATAAAAGTTATTTACAGACCAAATGTAATAAATAAATTCAAGAAACTGCAAATCTTGTAGTTCTACCTGTGCAAATCAAGAATTTGATCTCCTCTTGTACGAATAGCCCATAAATCAAGAAAATCATATAGAACTATTCTAAATAATAATCAGATTTATATAAAATTAATTTTAGATTATTTTCTCATCAATTTTGGGAATAAATTTCCCAAAACCCATATCTGCGCAAATTGGGTAGAACGCCTTCTCCCTATTTGCGCAGGTTCAGATCTGAAACATAATGGTTCAAGATTTGAACCTGGCTCTGATACCATTGAAGGGACAGGAAATCCATCACATGGACGCCCAAAGATTGCGGAATAAGAGGGCGAATTTCAAAAATTTTTCTCTCCCTTCAATTGGGAATCGAATTCCTTATTTAGAAAATCATTTTTCAAAATCATTCTTGAACCATAAACTGAACCAGATCTGAACCAAAAGGAGTAGGGAGAGATAATACCTGATACGGAGAAACAGTATCTCCCAATGGAGGTGTTCACGCCCAAGGAAGGATCCAAAATCTGCTCCCACTGAAGATGGCGCAGTGCAGGGTGGAGCAGAATCAGTAATGTTCTTCCAAAAGAACTTGACCTTTCACAAGAATCAACTGGATGGCTTGAGAATACAACTCCCACCAATCTTTTCTCCAAAAGATTGGAATCAAGATTCAATCTTGATTTCTCTCAAGAACTAGAGATCGAACTACTGTAGGTGGCGACTACAGGAAGGAGGTGGCAAGAGAGTATTCGCAGGGTGCAGAATTCTCTCTTCTTGTAATCTCAGCTCTGAAGACGAGAATCTCTGTATTGCTTGCATGTCTAAAGGCTGCCGCCCCCTCTTCCTTTTATAGACTTAAAAAGAATCAGCTCCTAATCCCATTAGGAGTTGCTAACCCAAATCATATTTGGATTAGAAGTCCCTTTAAGTGATAAAGGATAACCCTTATCTTATCTGCAGATTAGACCAACCATCTCTTAATCTAATTAGGAAGTTTCCATATCTAAATCTTATTTAGATCTTGAGCTCTCTAAGTGGATAGGGTCTGGGCCCAATCCTATTAACTGATCCATCTCAGAATTCACCCCTTAAGTGACTAATCAAATTAGCCTAGTTCGAAATGGGCTTAAGGCCCATTTAAGGTTGTGTATTCATTTAGCCTTTCAAACTGCTGCCCAGTTGGGCTTCCTTGTATGGCGTGGGACCCAAACATTGATCTACACATCAGCCACATGGGTTAAGCCCAGCCTTTGTTACAAGGCTTGGCCGAATACACTATTATGGACAGTGCACCCCCTGAAACCTATCTCATGAGCTCTATGGGCCCAACACTTACCCTAAGTGGTCCCTGGGCCAAGCCACCTTGTAACACCTAGGGACTGTGGGTAGATGCAAAATTAGCCCATCAAGTATCATCTTCAATGGTTTTACACTTAACCTCTTAGCCCCTAATGATCATGCACTGCCCAACAAGAGAGGACCTCTCCCTCGGCTGTAAGGAATAGTGTTGCACTCTCTGCTTATATGGATCCCGGGAATTAAAACCTTTTGCAAATCATTTCAAAACCATAATGTATAAGCTTTTATATCTCATATAAAATATATTTTGCAAGACTAATCTCAACGATTGAAATCGACTACCGGCAGTCTTGGTTTCCATTAGTGAGAGTGCATCCCCGATCAGTACCTTTGTCCAACAAAGGGGCTGATCCTGTCACTATGATCACCCACTCAAATGAAATCTCAGACTGTCTCAACATACCCAGGTTTTGAACCTCACTAAGGATCTCACTGATTGGTACATCAAAGACAGCCCATTCCGACACCTAGTGCAGTATCATAATCGAGTCTAGGGGTCGGGTCTAACTTTCCAGTTTTGCCCATCAATCTCTAAGGTCCAGGGCAATACTGGAAATCTGGTCCAGTTCAAAGATTCAACTAATCCTACACTGTAAGTGCCTAGGGTTTCGCCCCGGTGGCTGAGACAACCCACCCCAATAGACTTGGTAGCACCACAATGTCAGCCTTGTCAGGATAGGTCTCCCCAGACCGACCCACTAGCTGTAAACATTTAAAACTAACACGAGTCTCATTAAGTGTCCAGTTTAACGGTATTACACAGAAACATACCAAGGGAACATGAATCAAATATGCACTTTTATTCATTTACAATAAACTCATAAAGTACATCATTTTGATTGAAGCTAAGGGCATACAAAACTGTCTAACAGTTCATCATCTTCTTTGTCAAGAAAATGAAACAGAGCTCAAACTCTCAACAGTTCAAACCATCATTTCATGACGAAAACCCAAGAGCCCAAAATAAAGGATGCGACAAACCCATGATTTTAAATCCCAAACTTCTGTTGCAGTCCGGATTTGCTATATCCATCAGAAGAAAAAAACTATCTATGTTGCAATCTTAGAAAGAAACAAGTGGGAAAAACATAGATGAGACTGTTTTTCCAAACAAAAATATTTCTTGAACTGAGTAATAGATGTACTTAAAACCATAGAATTCAATTACACGTATTTGAAGCACCTCTAGAATTTGGGCCCCCTTCCTCCTCGCCCTTGTGTTGCACTCTCCCTGTAGCTCTAGCACCACTGCTCGACCAACCTCCTCCGGTGGAGCCACCTCCTCCAAAAATCACTGCTAGAACACTTATCCCATGATCTTTCCCTCTTTCCACAATCTTTGTTACCATCTCTACCAGCATTAGAATGGCCAAGGCGTGGACCCTCATCTCTGCAGCTCCCTTTGGGACCTTACATAGCAATTCCAACGCAGCTAGCACCCATTTTGCCGCCGATCCTTATAGCTACGCCACTACCTCCACCACCTCTACAACTAATCCCGCCTCCACGGCCATGTGGCGATTGCATTCTGCCAGGCACAATGCCAACAGAACTTTTGTTGCAGGCTTGAAATTTGTCAGGTCTTTAAGAAATCTTACCACCCCACTCATTACCGACGGTGGGCAGGTGGGGTCGTGGCTTCCACTGTTAGACAGTTTTGTATGCCCTTAGCTTCAATCAAAATTGATGTACTTTATGAGTTTATTGTAAATGAATAAAAGTGCATATTTGATTCATGTTCCCTTGGTATATTTCTATGTAATACCCTTAAACTGGAAACTTAATGAGACTCGTGTTAGTTTAGAATGTTCACAGCCAGTGGGTCGGTTTAGGGAGACCTATTCTGACAAGGCTGACACTGTGGTGCCACCAAGTCGGTTGGGGTGGCTTGTCTTAGCTATCGGGGTGAGACCCTAGGCACATACAGTGTGGAACTAATTGAATCTTTGAACTGGACCAGATTTCCAGTATTGCCCTGGACCTTGGAGATTGATGGGCAAAACTGGAAAGTTACACCCGACACCTAGACACGATTATGATACTACACTAGGTGTCGGATTGGGCTATCTTTGATGTACCAATCAGTGAGATCCTTAGCGGGGGTCAAAACCTGGGTATGTTGGGACAATCCGAGAATTCATCTGAGTGGGTGATCATAGTGACAGGATCAGCCCCTTTGTCGGACAAAGGTAATGATAGGGGATGCACTCTCACTGTTGGAAACCAAGACTGCCGGCAGCCGATTTCAACCGTTAAGATTTGTTTTGCAAAGTATATTTTATATGAGATATAAAAGTATATATATTATGCTTTCTAAAATGTTTGCAAAAAGGCTTTAATTACCGAGATCCATATAAGTAGAGAGTGCAACACTGTTCCTTGCAGCTGAGGGAGAGGTCCTCTCTTGTCGGGCAGTGTATGATCATTAAGGGCTGAGAGGTTAAGTGTAAGACCATTGAGGATAATACCTGATGGGCTAATCTTGCATCTGCCCACAGTCCCTGGGTGTTACAAAGTGGCTTGCCCCAGGGACCACTTAGGGTAAGTGTTGGGCCCATAGAGCCCATTCGATGGGTTTCAGGGGGTGCACTGTCTTTTAACAGTGTATTCGACCAGGCCTTGTAACAAAGCCTGGGCCAAACCCATGTGGCTGATGTGTAGATCAATGCAAGGGTCCCACGCCATACAAGGAAGCCCAACTGGGCATCAGTTAGGAAGGTTAAGTGAGCACATAAGCTTAATGGGTTTAAAGGGGTGAATTATGAGATGGATTAGCAGATAGGATAGGGTCTTAATCCTATCCACTCAGAGAGTCCAGATCTGAATGTGATTCAGATCTAGAAACCTCCTAATGGGATTAGGAGAAAGCTAATCTAATCTGCAGATAAGATAAGGGTTTATCCTTATCACTAGAAGAGAAGGTTGATCCAAATATGATTTGGATAAGCAGCTCCTAATGGGATTAGGAGCTGATCTTTTAAGTTAACAAAAAGAAGGAGGGGGCGGCAGCCATTAGGAGATACACATCAGATCCTCTTTAGTGCTGAAAATCAAGAAGAGAGAATTCTACACCCTGCGAATACTCTCTTGCCGCCTCCCTGTTCTTGCCGCCCTGTTTTCCAGTTCGATCTCCTGTTGTGGGAGAAGTCAAGATTGGATCTTGGCATCAGTTCTTTGAAAAAGGATTGAAAGGAAGCTGTGCTCACGTACCATTCTACTGATTCTTGCGAAGGACAGAGTTCTTGGGGAAGAACACTACTGATTCTGCTCCATCCTGCACTGCGCCATCTTCAATGGGAGCAGTCTTTGGATCCTTCCTTGGGCGTGAACACTTTCGCTGGGAGATATTGCTTCTCCATATCAGGTATAATTCTCTCCTTTTCCTTTTGGTTCAGATCTGGTTCAGTTTAAGGTTCAAGAATGATCCTTGAAAATATGATTTTCTAAATAGGGAATGTGATTCCCAGTTGAAGGGAGAGAAAAATTTTTGAAATTCGCCCCTTATTCCGCAATCTTTGGGCGTCCATGGGATGGATCTCTCATCCCTTCAGTGGTATCATATCCATGGTTCAAATCTTAAACCATTCTGTTTCAGATCTGAACCTGCGCAATTAGGGAGAAGGCGTTCTACCTAATTTGTGTAGATATGGTTTTTGGGAAATTTATTTTCGAAACAGATGGGCAAATAATCTGAAATTAATTTTAAATAAATCTGATTATTATTTAGAGTTGTTCTTTATAATTTTCTTGATTTATGGGTTGTTCATACAAGAAGAGATTGAATTATTGGTTTGCGCAGGGAACTTGCGATTTGCAGTTTTGAATTATTTTGGGTCTGTAAATAATTTTTTTTATTTTCTAGACTCAATGTATAGGTATTCGAGTTGATGTAATTATTAATAGAAATAGGATTTCTATTTATTTTTATTTTGGATCGAAGATGGCGGCGCAGAAAAGGAGATTTCGCAAAGAAGGATATTTCGCAGATGGGAGAAACGCTATCTGTGATTTGCAGTTTGTGAAACTGCATTCTGTGATCTAACCTCTGTTTTGCAGGATGGATTCTGCGAACAGCCCTGATTGACTGATTCTTGTTTTTCCTTTTATCAGTATTTAATTTCAGATTATTTTCTTGAATTAAGGATTTAATTAAAAATCAAACCCTAGACCAATTCGAACCGAGATTGGTTCAAACTGTTTGGACCAATTCTAGGGTTTAATCAAGGCTGAAAGTCAGCCCTAATTTCCCACTAATGGGCCTAAGGATTGATATTTAATTAAATGGTTAATTTGGCCAGCCTGTAAAGGCCCAGTTTTAAATAGTTAAAACTGCAAAAACCCATTTTAAAGGATAAAGCTATATGGGCCGAACTGGGTAACCCTAATTCAGCCCTTATACATAGATAATATTAATGGTTAATATTATGGAATTTTAACGGGCTCCCAATGGAACTTACAGATAATTAATTGATTGGATCAATTTATTCCTGCATGAGATGTATGGATTTGTGATGTCCTGCGTACATGGGCCATAAGTACTTGGCCCATGCTCATTCGATAGTGGCTCTTGCGCACACCTTGGCTGAATGCACATCATTGCCATGGTGTCCCTTTTGGTCATTGGATGACTTTCCTCAGTGGTGGGCCCCACACCTCATCAAGAGGTTACGTGCGGAACTCTAGCCGATTCAAGGCCCACTGAAATCTGGCTTTATGAAAGTCAGTGGGAGCCACTTTGGTTTGACCTAAATCAAACTAGGGCGTAATTTTGTTTCCTCCAGCTAATATGAGTGCATGTGATAGGGAGATTCATATGATGAACTCTCTAAAGGCCTTCCATCATTAGCATGAGGATGGGTTCTTCAGTAATGAGGAAACGCACCAGAAAATGGGCTATCCATTTGCTGTTGGGCTTGTCTGAGTGTTTCATAAGATGATAGGGGCGTCATAGACCGATGTGGGAGGGGCTTCACTAGAAAATGGGAACTCTCTCACGGTACCTTGGCGTTCACGAATATGATGGGTAAGCACTCACTGGACGGAAAGGTTTACCTGAAAACGGCTCTGAACCTTGTCTGACAGAGGCCAAAGGGAAAACTCATATGATGAGTGGATATGATCCTTCACAAAAAGGTGGTGGGGTTATGCAGCTGAAACAGTTGGCTCCATGCACCCTATGTGATTTCCCACATTTCCAGAGACAACCCGTAATCTCCGTCACTGAGAAAGGAGGGAAATCTTAGAGACGAATAAATGGAAATGGATCGTAGATTAAAATTCATATCTATGAAATGAACATGAATCAAATTAGGTTGTGGACTGATTTTTGCTCTTTTATCAGAAAATGGCAAACGGATCTTTTGCAAAACTGCTTGATGACAACATGTTGAAGGGCCCAAACTATGTTGACTGGTACAGCAACCTTATGCTGGTCCTAGCTTCTGAAAAGCTGGACAAAGTGGCAAAGAATCCTGCCCCGGAGCGTCCCGGTGATAGGGCTTCTGAGGCCCGAAGGAGAGACTATCAAGAATGGGAGGAGAAGAACTCCCTTGCCCGGTGTTACATCATTGCCTCCTTGGACAACCCGATACAGAGGCAGTTCGATCAGATCAAACTTGCCAAAGACATATTGGACAGTCTCAGGACAATGTATGAAGAGCAGAATCGTTCTACTCGACAAAAGGTCTTGAAACAGTTCATGACCGCACAAATGTCCAAGGGTCAACAAGTTCACGACCATTGTTTTCGGATGATGGGATACATCAACGAACTGGAGGCTCTTGGATCCGGGCTGGACCTTGCAACCCAGATAGATGCTATCCTTAACTCTTTGCCTCCTTCCTTTAATCTGTTCATCATGAACTATAACATGAACAAGCTGAATGTCAGCTTACAAGAGCTCAACAATATGTTGCAAAGAGCTAAAGAACTGATTAGAAAGGATGAGCCTGTAGCCATGCTTGTTGAAGCTGGCAAGACAGGCAAGAGAAAGAGGAAGGCAAAGAAGCCTCAGAAGAAAGCCACTAAGAGCAAGAAGCAGAAGAAAGACAAAGCATCGGATGCCTGTCACTTTTGCAAAAAGACCGGCCACTGGAAAAGGAACTGTCCTGCCTACCTGGAATCCAAGAAAGGTAACTTCAAAACTTGTGTTATAAAAACCAATTTGTTGGTAGCTTCTGCGTCCTGGTGTATTGACTCCGGGGCTTCAACTCATGAATGTAACTCACTGCAGGGGTTCAAGGTAAGCAGAAGGCTGACTGAAGGAGAAGTCACACTCTACTTGGGGATTACTGCAACTGTTGCTGATGAACTTACAATTTATCTATAATTTTTGAGGACTTTAGCATGGATTTTTATGCCGGTTTTATTAATTTTTGCCTTAATTTAGCTTAATGCTAAGAATAAGTTCAGGGATAATTAATCCAAGAAAAGGAAAGAAAAAGGCAAGAAAAGAAGGTTCAAAAAGACCAATTTCAGTCCAGCCCGGTCGTGGAAGCAAGAGAGAGCACTTCGGCCCAAGAAGAGCAAATGAATTTCTTGAGAAAACCCAAGAAAAGAAAGCCTAGCTATGAGTAGAATTCAGCCCAGCAAGGAAGGCCCATTCTCAGCCCAAAAGAGCAGCTCAATGTATAGCTATCATGTGCTAAGAGAGAGCCTAAGTGCAGCCCAAATAGCAGCCCTTAGGAGGCTTTCAAGAGAGCTCTAGAAAGTTCAAGAAAGAGGTGTAATACACCCCATTCTAGAGGCTTCAAAAAGGAGCAAGAGCCCCTTTGAAAAACTATATAAGGAGGCCTCTAGGAGGGGGGAGAGGTGTTCAATTGCTTGAGAGGAAGGCTCTCCCACTCCTAGAGATTCGGCCACCTTGAGAGAAGAGAAGAAAAGAAGGCTAGGCGCAAGGAAGAAGAAGAAGGGCTGAAGGAAGTTCAAGACAAGCAAGCTAGAAGAGAAGGTGAGTTCGAATTGAGGGTTTGTGATTCAAAGATCTTTTGTAATAAATCAATTGTAGTTTCATTCTCTTTTGATTCGAATTCAGTTTCTTTGTTATATTTTCTTTCTTCTTTCTCCTTTTTTTTCCATTCTTCTTTGATGTATTTCTGCTTGTAAAATTCCAGTTCAGCAATCTAATTCTTTTTTATTCATTCAAATGGTCATGAATTGTACTTGAAGTTTCTTGAATAAGGGTGTTATTGTAGATTAATTCGGCCAACTAACCTTCAAAACTCAGATCTGAATTCTCAGATCTGAGATTGCAAGATCTGAATTGCTTGAAAGAGAATTCAGATATGCAATTTTCAGATTGGCCGAATTAATCTACAGCTTGGAATTCCTAGAGTGCTTGAGAGAGGCTCTAGGAATTCAGATCTACTATTCAAGAACTGAATTGAGTGCAAGGTTAGAGATAACTTGCACAATTCAGTTGGTGATCAATTCAGATTTGAATTGATGCCTTAGAAGTGTTTGAAGAAATGCATGCATGGGGATTAGATTCTTGCTAGAGATAGAAGAACCGTCACTCATGCATAGGATGAACATGCACTTGAGAGAGGCTGTTCATGACCTTGGGGTTTCACCAAACCAAGGCTCAATCATGATTTATTCGAATGATCCAAATTGATAGATTGCTGAATTCTGAGATTGACATTTACTGCTTACTCTTCTAACCTGATTTGAAGGCAATTGGGCCAATGATTTAGATAGATTTTAATTTAGGATTTTTTTAGCTTTCATTAAAGTTTTGATTTATTTGTTGATCAAATAAGAAGTGCTCAATTTAGTATTGGTAATTGTTTCCTAAATCCTCATGGGAACGATACTTCACTCACTACTTTATTACTTGAACGGCTAGTGCACTTGCTAGTGTCACAATGAGCCACACATCAGTTGCATCCGCGGCCATAGGAACCGTGGAGTTAATTTTTAGAGAAGGAACTGAAGGGTTGAAAGATCCATCACATGGATGCCCAAAGATTGCAGAATGAGGGGCGAATTTCAAAAATTTTTCTCTCCCTTCAACTGGGAATCACATTCCCTATTTAGAAAATCACATTTTCAAGGATAAATCTTGAACCTTAAACTGAACCAGATCTGAACCAAAAGGAATGTGAGAGAATGATACCTGATACGGAGAAGCAATATCTCCCAACGAAGGTGTTCACGCCCAAGGAAGGATCCAAAGACTGCTCCCACTGAAGATGGCGCAGTGCAGGATGGAGCAGAATCAGCAGTGTTCTTCCCCAAGAACTCTGTCCTTCGCAAGAAACAACAGGATGGAACGTGAGCACAGCTTCCTTTTCAATCCTTTCTCAAAGAATTGATATCAAGATCCAATCTTGACTTCTCCCACAGTTGGAGATCGTACTGGCAAACAGGGCGGCAAGAGCAGGGAGGCGGCAAGAGAGTATTCGCAGGGTGCAGAATTCTCTCTTCTTGATTTCAACACTAAAGAGGATCTCATGTGTTTCTTGGTCTCTCTCTCTAGGCTGCCGCCCCCTCATTCCTTTTGTTAACTTGAAAAGATCAGCTCCTAATCACATTAGGAGGTGCTTATCCAAATCATATTTGGATCAGCCTTCTATTCTAATGATAAGGATAAACCCTTATCTTATCTGCAGATTAGATTAACTTTCTCCTAATCTTATTAGGAGGTTGCTAGATCTGAATCACATTCAGATCTGGACTCTCTGAGTGGATAGGATTAAGACCCTATCCTAACTGCTAATCCATCTCAGAATTTGCCACTTTAATTAACTAAATTAATAGCCTAGTTCGAAATGGGCTTTAGGCCCATTAAGCTTATGTGCTCACTTAACCTTCCTAACTGCTGCCCAGTTGGGCTTCCTTGTATGGCGTGGGACCCAAGCATTGATCTACACATCAGCCACATGGGTTTGGCCCAGCCTTTGTTACAAGGCCTGGTCGAATACACTGTTAAAGACAGTGCACCCCCTGAAACCCATCAAATGGGCTCTATGGGCCCAACACTTACCCTAAGTGGTCCCTGGGCCAAGCCACCTAGTAACACCCAGGGACTGTGGGCAGATGCAAGATTAGCCCATCAGGTATTATCCTCAATGGTCTTACACTTAACCTCCCAACCCATAATGATCATACACTGCCCGACAACAGAAGACCTCTCCCTCGGCTGCAAGGAACAGTGTTGCATTCTCCACTTATATGGATCCCGCGAATTAAAACCTTTTGCAAACATTTTAGAAACCATCATATATATACTTTTATATCTCATATAAAATATATTTTGCAAAACAAATTTCAACGGTTGAAATTGGCTACCGGCAGTCTTGGTTTCCAACAGTGAGAGTGCATCCCCGATCATTACCTTTGTCTGACAAAGGGGCTGATCCTGTCACTATGATCACCCACTCAGATGAATTCTTGCATTTTCCCAACATACCCAGGTTTTGACCCCTGCTAAGGATCTCACTGATTGGTACATCAAAGACAGCCCGATCCGATACCTAGTGCAGTATCATAATCGAGTCTAGGGGTCGGGTGTAACTTTCCAGTTTTGCCCATCAATCTCCAAGGTCCAGGGCAATACTGGAAATCTGGTCCAATTCAAATATTCAATTAATCACACACTGTATGTGCCTAGGGTCTCACCCCGGTAGCTGAGACAAGCCACCCCAATCGACTTGGTGGCACCACAGTGTCAGCCTTGTCAGGATAAGTCTCCCAGACCGACCCACTGGCTGTGAACATTCAAAACTAACACGAGTCTCAATAAGTGTCCAGTTTAAGGGTAATACACAGAAACATACCAAGGGAACATGAATCAAATATGTACTTTTATTCATTTACAATAAACTCATAAAGTACATCAATTTTGATTGAAGCTAAGGGCATACAAAATTGTCTAACAGGAACAATTGTACTGAAAGACTGTCTTTATGTGCAAAATTTAAGGAGAACTTTGATTTCTGTCTCAGAACTGTGTGTAGAGGGTTATTCTGTCTTCTTTTGTAATACAATTACTATTAAAAGAAACAACAGATTCATCGCATACGGGGAACTGGAGAACAGTCTCTATGTTCTACATCCTTCTCTAGAAACTAACATAACCGAAACTACGTCGGTGAAATCCCCAAGAAGAGAGCCCGTGATACAGTTAATCCCACGTGTCTGTGGCATTACCGACTTGGCCACATCGATGTTGACCAAATCACAAAGTTGGTAAAGGATGGTCCTTTGGATTTTCTAACTGTAGAAGATCTTCCCACTTGTGAGCCTTGCCTACAAGGCAAGATGACGAAATGACCATTTAACGGTAAGCCTGAAAGATGTATGTGGTCCCCTGATAGTTAGGACACGAAATTAACACGTGTATTTCATCACCTTCACAGATGATTTTTCACGATATGGTTACGTGTACCTAATGAGACACGTCTGAATCCTTTGAAAAGTTCAAAGAGTTTAGACAAGAGGTCGAGAAATAGTTGGGGAGAGAAATTAAATCTCATCGATCTGATCGAGGTGGCGAGTATCTCTCTGACGAGTTCAGGGACTACTTAAAGGACAATGGGATAATATCACAATTATCTCCTCCTGCTACACCACAACTTAACGGTGTTTCGGAGAGGAAGAATAGGACCTTATTGGATATGGTCCGGTTGCTTCTCATACACTCAGAGTTACTCACATCCTTTTGGAGTTACACATTAGAGACTGTGATTTATGTGTTGAATCGAGTTCCAACCAAATCGGTTCCGAATACTCCATATGAACTTTGGATCGGAAAAAAACCAAGTGTCAGACACTTGAATATTTGGGGTTGTCCACCACACGTTAAAAGAACGAGTGCATACAAGTTGGAATCCAAGACCAGCCATTGCCTATTTGTAGGCTACCCAAAAGACTCTATAGGTTACCTATTCTATGACCCAAGTGAGCAGAAAGTGTTCCATAGTCGTAATGCGCAATGCTTGGAAACCGACTATATCCTGGACACCCATTGTCAGGAAGTTGTTCTTGATGAGGAAAGCTCAGGAGAAGTGGGAGATGTCCCACAAGTTCTAGGTAGTGACCAACCTAGAAGATCCACTCGGGTATCCAGGCCACCAGTCCGTTATGGTTATGACTAGGATAGTTACCTAGTGGAAACCTTGAATAGTGAGGAGGATCTCGTGACTTACACGGAAGCTATATTGGACATAGATTCCCAGAAGTGGGTGAAGGACATGAGAGTAGAGATGGACTCAATGGAGACCAATGGAGTCTGGACTCTAGTAGATCCGCCCTCCGGGGTAAAAGCAATCAGTTGCAAATGGATTTACAAGAGGAAGAAGGGTCCCGATGGTAAGGTTGAGTCCTTCAAGGCTCATCTGGTGGCGAAAGGGTACACTCAGAAAGAGGGCATCGATTATGAGGAAACCTTTTCGCCTGTGGCCATGCTTAAATCCATTAGGATCCTGCTAGCTGTAGCAGCATACCATGATTATGAGATTTGGCAAATGGATGTCAAAATTGCATTCCTGAATGGAGATTTTATTGAAGATATCTATATGCAGCAGCCGCAAGTCTTCATTGCTGCAGGTCAGGAAAACATGGTATGTAAGCTTAACAGATCCATTTATGGACTTAAGCAAGCTTCTAGAAGTTGGAACATCCGTTTTAACTTTGCTGTCAAATCGTTTGACTTCGAGCAGAATCCGGATGAACCCTGTGTCTACAGGAAGTACAGTGGAGATAAGGTTACCTTCTTGGTTTTGTATGTAGATGACATTCTACTCATTGGGAATGATGTAGGTATGTTAACTATGGTGAAAGTATGGCTATCACAGCAATTCTCCATGAAAGATCTTGGAGAAGCTCTATATACTGGGTCTTCGACTCTATAGAGATAGATCGAAGCGGATAATAGGTCTATCCCAATTTGCTTACGTTGACAAAATAGTCAAAAGATACTGCATGGAGAACTCCAAGAAAAGAAATGTTCTTTTCAAGCACGGAGTCACTCTCTCCAAGAAGATGTATTCCAAGACTTCTGAGGAGATTGATGGCATGAAAGATGTTCCCTATGCCTCTACCGTAGGGAGCATCATATATGCCATGCTGTGCACTCATCCTGACATAGCTCAGGCAGTGAGTGTAGTAAGTAGATTTCAGGCCAACCCAGGGCAGGAGCATTGGACTGCTGTGAAAAACATACTTAAGTACCTTCGAAGGACAAAAGAGTTTTGTCTAATATTCGACGGTAGCTCACTACAGATCCAAGGGTATATAGATGTCGATTTCCAGTTAGACCCAGATGATAGAAAGTCTACATCTGGATATGTTTTCACGATAGGATCGTGTGTTGTTTTCTGAGTGTCAGCAAACAGGGGTCCTAAGTTGCAAATTAATAGTCCACAACCCAAGCCGTGCGCATTGCCGTAAGTGAGGCTGCCTTATGAATGAAGGTGTTCATTCATGAATTTGGAATTCAGCACATCAGCGGAGAATGTGGTAGAACCATTGACTAAGCCACTGACACAGAAAGTGTTTGAGAAACACGTGGAAAGTATGGGACTCTGGCTAGTATCTGATTGGACCTAAGTGCAAGTGGGAGCTGTTAGACAGTTTTGTATGCCCTTAGCTTCAATCAAAATTGATGTACTTTATGAGTTTATTGTAAATGAATAAAAGTGCATATTTGATTCATGTTCCCTTGGTATGTTTCTGTGTAATACCCTTAAACTGGACACTTAATGAGACTCGTGTTTGTTTAGAATGTTCACAGCCAGTGGGTCGGTCTAGGGAGACCTATCCTGATAAGGCTGACACTATGGTGCCACTAAATCGGTTGGGGTGGCTTGTCTCAGCTACCGAGGTGAAACCCTAGGCACATACAGTGTGGGACTAATTGAATCTTTGAACTAGACCAGATTTCCAGTATTGCCCTGGACCTTGGAGATTGATTAGCAAAACTGGAAAGTTACACCCGACCCCTAGACTCAATTATGATACTGCACTAGGTGTCGGATTGGGCTATCTTTGATGTACCAATTAGTGAGATCCTTAGCGGGGGTCAAAACCTGGGTATGTTGGGACAATCCGAGAATTCATCTGAGTGGGTGATCATAGTGACAGGATCAGCCCCTTTGTCGGACAAAGGTAATGATCGGGGATGCACTCTCACTGTTGGAAACCAAGACTTCCGGGAGCCGATTTCAATCGTTAAGATTTGTTTTGCAAAGTATATTTTATATGAGATATAAAAGTATATATATTATGCTTTCTAAAATGTTTGCAAAAAGGTTTTAATTCCTGGGATCCATATAAGTAGAGAGTGCAACACTGTTCCTTGCAGCCGAGGGAGAGGTCTTCTCTTGTCGGGCAGTGTATGATCATTAAGGGCTGGGAGGTTAAGTGTAAGACCATTGAGGATAATACCTGATGGGCTAATCTTGCGTCTGCCCACAGTCCTTGGATGTTACAAGGTGGTTTGGCCCAGGGACCACTTAGGGTAAGTGTTGGGCCCATAGAGCCCATTCGATGGGTTTCAGGGGGTGCACTGTCTTTAACAGTGTATTCGACCAGGCCTTGTAACAAAGGCTGGGCCGAACCCATGTGGCTGTTGTGTAGATCAATGCTTGGGTCACATGCCATACAAGGAAGCCCAATTGGGCAACAGTTAGGAAGGTTAAGTGAGCACATAAGCTTAATGGGCCTAAAGCCCATTTCGAACAGGGCTATTTATTTAGTTAATTAAAGGGGCGAATTCTGAGATGGATTAGCAGATAGGATAGGGTCTTAATCCTATCCACTCAGAGAGTCTAGATCTGAATGTGATTCAGATCTAGAAACCTCATAATAGGATTAGGAGAAAGTTAATCTAATTTGCAGATAAGATAAGGGTTTATCCTTATCACTAGAAGAGAAGGTTGATCCAAATATGATTTGGATAAGTAGCTCCTAATGGGATTAGGAGCTGATCTTTTAAGTTAACAAAAAGAAGGAGGGGGCGGCAGCCTTTAGGAGATACACATCAGATCCTCTTTAGTGATGAAAATCAAGAAGTGAGAATTCTGCACCCTGCGAATACTCTCTTGCCACCTTCCTGTTCTTGCCGCCCTGTTTCCAATTCGATCTCCAATTGTGGGAGAAGTCAAGATTGGATCTTGACATCAGTTCTTTGATAAAGGATTGAAAGGAAGCTGTGCTCACGTACCATTCTACTGATTCTTGTGAAGGACAGAGTTCTTGGGAAAGAACACTGCTGATTCTACTCCATCCTGCATTGCGCCATCTTCAGTGGAAGCAGTCTTTGGATCCTTCCTTGGGCGTGAACACCTTTGTTGGGAGATATTGCTTCTCCGTATCAGGTATAATTCTCTCCTATTCCTTTTGGTTCAGATCTGGTTTAGTTTAAGGTTCAAGAATGATCATTGAAAATATGATTTTCTAAATAGGGAATGTGATTCCCAGTTGAAGGATGAGAAAATTTTTTGAAATTCGTCCCTTATTCCGCAATCTTTGGGCGTCCATGGGATGGATCTCTCATCCCTTCATCCATCTGCTGGGACTCTCATTGTCTTGAAGATTTGGTTCTTGTATTAACATGAGAATTTTAGTGCCAGTGGCTCAACGACGATCTGTGTGCCTACAGGAGCAAGCACAGTTGCTGTGTACTCTGCACTTCTGCAGTGTCATTGGTTGGTGACTGTCCTCCAATACACAGCCTCTGATGGGTTCTTCTGGTCACAAACATGAAATACAATGTTAGAGCAGTTGAGGTTGTCCAAACCACTTGGTGGAGCGTACAAACTGTTGTTTATATGTGAAAAAGCACCATCGCATCAGCATAGAACTTATTAACAGAAGATTGATAAAGAAAATTAGGTGACAGCATTAATGTCTTTCTCTATGACACTTAAAATTATTAGCATCAGGTATTAGATTGTCGCATTTCAAAATTTTAAATATTAGATTGTCGCATTTTAAAATTCGAATATAAAATTGACAGTCGGCCTAAAATACAGAATACCTATCGTGAATTTTCCCTAAAAAGAATATATAAGCCAAAGGGGGAGATAAATGAATGGCTAGAAACAGATAACTGAAATATCATCAATTTCAGTTATTTAAAAAAAAAAAAAGAAATCCAAACAGCTTTCCAAATAATGTAGTCATAATCTGAGTACGAAATATTATCAATTTCAGTGTCTCCTCGTGAGATAAACTTCACCCGGTTCAATGAAAGGTGCCTTGCCGCCTTAGTTTATTCAATGAACACGGCCAAATTGAATTGAATGCAAAATCTATGAAGGTATTTATCCAAGTAGTCCACGAGATGTTCAGTACTCCAATGTCGTCATTTATGCATGTCGCCATAATTAAATTAAACAGCTCATTTGCTGGTGGTGCCGTCAATTGCCATAAACGTCTCCCTGGTTCTGATTTCTGATGCACTTTTGAGTTTTGACAAGCGCAAGGCCTATGCGCGGTCTGAATTTCCGTTGATGAAAGGAGAAAAAACCAAGACGTTTGCATCCTCTACAGTAATACCCCACCTATATTATTATTAAAACATATTCCCATCTTCTGCAATTTATAGTAGAAATGATTAGACAATTATTCATGACCCAAATTAGTAGAAGTCTGTAGGACCCATGAAAGAAAAAAAGAGTGTTCATGGTGAATTAGCCCATACTTAGAATTTAAGATGTAATGGGCATGGGTACCTTCTCATAGATTAACTCTATCCCAATTCATGGCGAATTGGCCCATACTTAGAGTGTTCATGGTGAATTAGCCCATACTTAGAATCAATGCAATATTAAGTATTAACTATATCCCAATTCGAGAACCATAAGAAATTGATCCCTAGTTACTTCAGTAAATTGCATTGTTTCAGAATTTCATTTCTCCCTTCTTACTCCGGGAAGGCAAATTACAGATATTACGATTTTAGGTGGGGAGGTTGTCCATTTTTTGAACAAATTCCAGACTGGTGGTGAGAATATTTTATTTTAAGAATCGACATTTCCAAAGCCTATGATCATGTTGAATGCAACTTTTTTGCTACAGTGCATGAAACTATATTAGGCTTTTCTGAAAATTTCTGCTTTCTTATTGGGGGCTGTGTAGCATCCCAATCCACGAGAATCCTTACTAATGAACTCCAAGTAAGCCTTTTTGTCCCTTAGATGTCACCATTGAACTCCTCTCTAGGATGTTAATGGACGCCCTCTCTAATGGCACACTCAAGGCCAAGGGGTTCAAAATGGACAATCCAGCGGTCACTCTCTCAATCATCTGCTCTTCGCCGACGATTTGCTTATCTTTGGAAAGGCCGACATCAATGAAGTACTTAATCTCAAGGCAATTCTGGATAACTTCTCTAGTTGGTCAGGTCAAATGCTCATCATCTCCTGAAGAATCTTGGTCCCATACATCTCGTTCTAGTAATAGGGCTGCCCAGTATGCCATGAACGTTAACATAATTGCTCCAAAACTTGGTCCTCTATCTGTTGAATGGAATGTGCCTCTTCGCTTAAAAAAAGAAAAAAAAAATACTTCAGCTTCATTCTCATCTCATCCTCTGAAGGAAAAGCATTGCTGGATGAAACCGTGGCATTTCTGAGAACCCAACTTCGTTTAATTTGGTCAACTAGAATGAACACAATCTGAAATTATTTTTTCTCTCAATGAAAAACGTCATTAATTTTATGTAATTTATATGTGCACGACTTAAATGAATTGTATGTTTAAACAAATAGAGAGGATTGCATCTAAAATCTAAAACTGTATTTGGTTGTAATGCAAATAAATTTATACTGATGTAAAATTATGACTGCAAATAATTTGAGTGCAAATTCCGATCTTTTTTTTTCAAATTTTAGTTTATTTTGTTTTATTGCAATACAAATGAAATAAATTAAGATATAAAGAATAATAAAGTAAAATCCAGAATAAAATTAAATAAGAATTTACATTTTTTACATTTGCACTCCCATTCATTTGTATTAGTGCAAATAAATTTGCATTGCAATCAAAGACAGCCTATCCGGCCCCTCCTTGGCCACTATTAAAGTCTTCATTCTCACTACTTTCCATAAAGGAGGGAATGTTCCTTTCAACAGTGGATATTACAACCACGTCACCCATGTTTAGGCTACATGTCTTTGTTATCTGCCTCTAAAGAGGGATTTTATCTATGGAAAATTTTTCCACTAAAAAATTGGGCAAATTTTAACTCCAAATCCCTTCCGGTGCCCAGAATAGGCTAGCTTTTCTTGTAAACAGATTTGGGCAACTCTTCAACTCCGTTGAAGTCTTGAAGATATCCACTTTGCCCTGTATAAAATAGCTCATCAAACACTTCTGACTGGAAGATTAATTCATGAATATATATACCTTCATAGGCTTCCTGCTTTGTGAACACTAACTCATTAAATAAAATTACTGTTTATCTCCTTAATGGAGGAATGATCATCGACAGTGAAATCAGAAATTAAATGTGCTAGCTGGGTCACATGAATCTGCAATATTTAGTTATTAAATGTATATAATCAGAGAAATTCCCTTCAACTTTTCAATTCTTGGAAGGCCACTTGCCCGGCCCCTTCCTGATCAGTTTCTTTAGTGGATAAACTGACCCACAGAACCAGAAACCTCTTCATATTTCCAGCCAATTGAACCAGAAACCGCCATACATGTCGCCTGCAGCACCTGGTTTTGGGGGTTTTTGTTTCTTCTTTATGGAACATCACGCATCTAAGCAAAGTCATAGTGGGCGGTTGCCCAAGCTAGGTCCCATTTCTATTACCGCATTCGTCATGGTGCATGTCTCTCACTGTGTTCAGTAGCTTTCATCTCCTTTCATTCATTTTGATGACCTTTGCATTCCTGAAGTTTTAAATGCGTCTTCTATGCTCTTCAATCTTCACACATCTCTAGACGCGCGGTTAGCTTTTTTCTGTATGTCTTCCGCTTCATATCTGTAAATTGTAATCAAGTGAAGCTCGTCATCCTCTATATTGTGCTGCTGGTTTAATTCCTGTTGTTGTCCGATCGAGTGCTACCGATTCTGTAGAGATGGTGGGTTTTGGTGGGATTTTGTTAAGACTGCCCTGCAAGGCCTTCTGTGCTTTACTTACCTGCATTTCCGTAGTAGGTACATCCTGAATTCAGAAGTAATTAAATTGCACTAACTTTTTTAGTTTTTGCTATGTTCTTGAATCCTGGAATTTCTCTCCATTAATTCATTATTATAAATCTCCTGTTGTCCCATAATGTTAACAATATCATCCGATGACAACTCTGTCTCTTGGCATTTCATCTCTCATTTCTGCAGGAGGGACCGCTGTAGGAACAGTTAGAGATGCAGTTAAGAGCCAAAGCCCAGAGCCTGCAGGTATCCATCGTTTGCCAGGAACCGCTGCCATTGCAGGCGCAGTTGCTGCTATCGAATTGCTCCAATCCTCTTTGATCGACGGTGCAATTACCACGGTTAGTATATTATATACAGAGAGATTGACATTTTTAGTTTTACTACTTCATCGGTGTTCATAGCACAGCAGATAATATCTTTAGTTCGTTACGTATAGATTCTGTCAAGTGCCAATCGGATCATTTAGTATACTGTTAAGTGTCAATTCTCCGGGGGGTCAACTAGACTGACTCCAAGTCCCAACCCAACCGACCCATTACATTAATTTATGCAAGGTCTGTGTAAATTTCATATTAGATCTTTAGGCTGTGTTTGGTTGCAGTGCAAATTTATTTGTACTAACACAAATGCATGGAAGTGCAAATGTAAAAAATGCAAATTTTATTTTAGATTTTACTTTATTCTGTTTTATGTCTTAATTTATTTCATTTTATATTGTAACCAAACAAAATATACTAAAATTTAAAACAAAAATATGTCAGAATTTACACTCAAATCATTTGCACTGTTATAATTTTGCATTGCAACCAAACACAGCCTTAAGTCATCATTTTCTTTTGGGGATATTTATAAAAATACATTGAGAAACTGCCAAGCTAAAAACTATTAGCTTGTCAAATATAATCCAGTGTTATAGGGTCAGGTCCAATAAACCAAACAAAATCTAGCTAGTCTTAGCTTATGGGGTCATGACCAATAAGCCTGATCACTAATGGGTCATCAGTATTGGATCAAATATTATATATATTAGAGACCCTATTCAATAAAAGGGTTGTGCGTGTGTGTTATCTTTAGAAGCCTAATGAAATTTATTAATGCGTAGATGCTTTGGTGCACAGGTTGATCTCTTTAGAAGCCTAATGCAAGGAAAGATTTTTCAGGAATGGATGAGCCATTTAATTGATAAGGCATATCAGTGCCACTGGCAAGTAAGTATGAGCCATGAAGAAGCTAGCTGCAGCTTCCAACTCTACATGGTCTCACTATAACTAAAGATAGATGAAATATCTGATCGTTGGATGACGAAATTTCAGCATAGCACTCGAGAGAGAAATGACATTTATGACAACGTCTGCTCTCAAGGGATGCCGCTGAGCTTGGTAACGAAGCTCCCCCAATTCTACTTCGCTTATGACAACAAGACCACGGACACTTGCGATGTGATTCACTGCACAATCTGCTTAGAGGTTTAACAAACGCTACTGCTTCAATTCTCCTTTCCTTCCACCTTCAATAGCTATCTAATCAAGTTGGTTAGTTTGTGATTAATTTTATAATTTGGTGAAGATGGATTTTGAACCCAAGTGTCTATAGCAGCTTAAGCTATGACACATGACATGACAGTAGTACTACTTCATGACCCAGAAAGGTGATCATTCAGTAATCAGTCAAGTTTCTGTTATTCTACTGGCTTTCCATCATCAACTATGGCTTTTAATTAGGATATCCAGGGATGTATGTATAAACAGTCCCATTTCCCCAATTTCAGGAGAGAGATGTATGCTAAAGACAACATAGACTGCAACTGCAATTATTGAGGCAAAATGGGCCTGCGTAAAACGGACAGCCCTGGGCCCAGAGCAATATATGATTGACAATTTGACATGATACATCACTGTAGCGGTGTACCCAAGATATGGGCCACCGCCTTCAAGAAAGGCAAGATATGGGCCACCAAAAATGCCCATAAGATTGCAGGTTGCAGCGTATCAAGGATCCAGAAAAGTTTGGATAGTAGGTGATTTGAAGATCACACCCCTACTTCTGATTCTGTTTTTTGTTTTTTACCCATCCTAGTCCTAGAATAGTCCCATTTATGCATGTAAGGTGTGCTTAATGGCAAATTCAGATAACCTACTTTCCAAGTTTCTTCCTTGTTTAAAAAGGGTATTGGTTTGTTTTCTTATGTTGAATTTACCATTGTTTAAAGCTGCTCAACAGTTCAAACTGATTTTCTGTCTTTCTTTGTTTCTAATTTAGGATTTTAAGGAGGGAGAAAGTGCAAGAAGACTCCCCAATTGCAATCACTTCTTTCATTTGATTTGCATAGATGGATGGCTGGTTCGAAATGGGTCTTGCCCCAATTGTAGAAAAGATGCTTGGTGCAACATTTTGTAATTAATTTAACATCAATCTTCTTTTTTTTTGCTAAAAAATAGGAAAACATTTTTCTGGTTGTCAATTACAAGTTAACAAAAACTTAATAGAGCCAGATCTGTTATATGTTGAACCTATAGAAGATCAAAAATGGTAAAATGAAACCACAAGGAGCCTAATGCCGTTTGATTCCATTTAAGGACACCTGCAGATATATAACAAGGTGACATGCTGGGAACTATGTAATGTGGAAAATAGATCCATATAGAATCCTTGAGCAATGTACCATTTGTTGAGGAATCCACTCTTGGCTTGTTATTGAATGATCCATGGTGCCTCCGTTATTACTACTACTACATGATCTGAGCAACCAAAAAAGTGGGAATATTGAAGAAAATTCAGAATGAACAATAATTTTGATGAGATAAAAAGTAGGAGGAATAAGGGAGATTTCTGAGAAAAAAACTGAATGAAGGGGAAATTTACAGAAAAGAAAAACAAAATCAGGACAACAAAGAAAGTATGCACAATCTCAAATATGAATCACAAATTAATAGGGAGAGCCATGTCACCCTCTCCCTAACATATAAAATACAGTTCCTAGCTCAGCAGCCCCTCCCCACTCTCCTAGACTCTTCTAAATTTTCTGGGTTTTTTGAATTTTTAAAAATGACGTAAAATTAACCAAAAGACATTAGTAACTCAATTGCCATTCATTAAAATGCCTACTAATTATCTTTTCATTTAATTTCATATTAGGCCTCGTTCGCTTTTCGGTAAGTTATTTACCTGGGTAAATGAAGTTATTTGGGTAAGTTTTTCATGGGAAATACTTACCCGGGTAAGTGCATTTACCCATGTTCTTTTATTTCTCATGTAAATAAGGCAATGGCCATTTTATCCATAAAAATCCATTATTAATAAAGACATTTTTGTCCCATTCAAGTGTTGGCAACTTTCCCCCTAGGTGGGAAAGTTATTTACCCACCTAGAAAATGGGTATCACTTACTCGGGTAAGTGATACCTAGGAAAATCCCTAATCCCCACATAAATTTGAAAAAAGAACATAAGATTCTTGGTCAATGGGAATCAAAATCCCATTGACCAACTTCCCCCCTCTCAAAATCCGAAAAAACAATGCCCCCTTAATTCAATGCCCCATTATTATATAAGAAATTTTATTTAATATAAACAACTAAATACACATATTAATATAAGATTAGATGTATAATAATATTAAAGATAAATAAATCAATTAATTTGGCTAGCTAATTAAAAACTAAAATATTCTATATTATTATTAGTTCTCTTAACTCTAATTTTATTTATTATTTTTTAAAACCCAAAATTTTGCTTTTATATGTTAACCATTGTCAAAAGGAAAGAGAATAGGTATAGGAGAGGTAGCCCACCTTGTCTCATACCTATTTAGAGCGAAACACTCCCTCAAAAATTCCAGCTATTAAAATAACACTCACAAGGGCTTTCCAAATTTATTTCTATATCAATCTAATATTCTAGGAAAGGATTTGTAAATATGTAAATATGTCTATAAAAAGTATAAATTATTGAAGTGGTCCATATTTTTCAACTTCTAATATTACATACACTAAATAAGTAATCCAAATAATGGTCATTAATTAGCATATATAGTATTAATCTATATTGCATATAAAGAAGGATTGGGTCATGTTAATCATTCAACCATCTTGGCCCATGCATGATAGGTCAACAATTCAACAATCCGGGTGTTTAATAAATCATATAATAAAAATATAAACATATAGAAACATGCAAAAATACAAAGACAAAAAAAATCATAGAAAAATAAGACATGATCACTAGGTCATTGCTGAATTCATTTTTAAGTTATATATGATAGAGAAAAGGCATGAATATCTAATCCTAATTAATTTTGTGTTTTGAATCCTTCTTTTAGTTATTAATAAAATCTTCTTTTCTTTAAAAATTAATTTTTTGTTTTGAAAAAAAATGCTATAAATTATTTATTAGGAACTCCTCTGAAAATAAATTACTAATTTATAATATTTTCTATCTGAATTTTAAAAGCTTTGGAACATCGTCATAGAGCTCCTTTAGGCTGTATTTCCCTACATCTCACTTCCTTTCCCTACTTTTCTTTCAAATCAAACACAGCCTTAATTAATAATAAAGTTTAATTTATGCATCACACCGTTGCCTATTTGCGATAAAACCATGGGATAGGACTTAGGAGAGTAATTAATGTATATGAAACTGTTACATACCCAATAACTCATTTATTGATCCAGGTTTAAGGTTTTCACCACTTGTTCAGAATTGTAGGTTAATTGGCTTATGGGGTCTCACTGTATTGTTATTGTATGTGCAAGGGTTGAAAACTTGCCATTTGCTTGAATCCTTTGAAAGCTTAATAGATAGAGATCGGATTCGGTTCTCATTCATATATCTCCCATGAAAACATATACCAAGGACTAAATCATCCGAATTATGCTAGATATTACTCCATTAGTCTATACCATCCACCCAAGTTATCCAACCCGACCCGCATGTAAAATCGCATGCCCAACACGTAATGGTTGAGCTGGTTGAGCTCATTGGATTACAAAACTATCATCTTAAAGTCAGCTCTCACGTCAATCTCAACATACATCATGCATCCTATTCTGATTGACCCGCATGCTTTTACCATGTGACTTAGTAATGCACCTCTTTAAAATGGCCGGATCACACGGTGATTATTTTTGCGGGTAAGGGATCTTCTTAGGTTGGTAGCATTATACTTGGGTGTTGTACTGTTGGGTCTCGGCGCGCA
Source organism: Nelumbo lutea (assembly GCF_056320005.1). NCBI lineage: Eukaryota > Viridiplantae > Streptophyta > Magnoliopsida > Proteales > Nelumbonaceae > Nelumbo > Nelumbo lutea. The sequence continues at coordinate 212,970,101 of NC_142684.1, forward strand.
TTCCTGATGCCCGGCCGTTGATATTGATGTGAGAGCTGACTTTAGATTTTAGAACCGACCTATTTAATTTGCTGATCCAATGGGCTCAACCCAGCCCAACGTGTTGAGTTACGTTGGGACTTTAGGCGGCCGGGGCAGTTGGGTTGTATTTACGTTATTGTTGGTCCTTTGGCTTCTTTGAGCAGGTGTTTTTCACAAGTTACAACCGATCGAGGGGCCAAGAGGTATAACGATCCTTTCCATATCTATATATATATATATAAACAGACATACAAGACTTAGAGAGACGATGCAAAGGAAAGAAGAGATAAAAGATGGAGGAGAACAATAGGATTAGGAAAGGAAAGGAGAAGGAAGAAGGAGAAGAGAAAGGAAAGGTGGTGGAAAAGTTATGCAGGCGTTGTAAACAGACATTCGATCCTTCCACCAATCACACTTCTTCTTGCAGGTTTCATCCTTCCTTCTTCGTTTCTCGAAGGGACGATGATCAGAGGTCTTCTCTTTCCCTTTTTAATTAATTATTTGCTGTACAAGATTTCGTTTTTTGTAATATTTAGCTTTGAGATATTGTTACTGCTAGTAATAAAGAAAAAGGGTCATTTACATAGACACTCCCCTACATTTTCATGTATTTATTTATTAAAACTTGCCTTATAATATGTGCATAATTAATTTGTAATCGCTTTAATTTATTTAGCACTATTTTTCTTAGGAGTAGGAAATAAAGTTTCATGAAAACAATATTTTATTTATAAAAGTTAAGGATCTATTTGGCTCGCAGTCGGAATAGAAATTTAAATGGTTTATTCCCATAGTCTATTTGGTTCAAGCAATAATGGAAATAAAAACTGGAATCAATAAGAATGGGATTTCATTCCAAAGAGAGGGGCAGGGAATGGCCATTCCCTCAAATGGAGAAATGCCATTCCAGATTCCAGGAGAAATGGGAATGGAATTCCGATTCTGCCCAACCAAATAGTGGGAATCGGAATAGTCCATTCAGGCCCCTATTCCCACAAACCACACAGGGCATAAGTTTATTAGGGGTATTTTTGGAATAAAACCCTGTGCCTATGCCTTTTCATAATTTTTTTATTCAAGTTTTAAGAGATCACTTGATTATTCCCAAACAAAAATACAAATAATTCTAATTCATGATGGAAGGTCAATTTAAGTAAAACACGCAGCTTTCAAATTGTAGGGGTTGTTTTAGTAACATGCAGGCTATATGGTGGGTTTTAATAAATATGCGAAACTATATATAAGGGGTGTATGTGTGGACCCCAAATAAAGGTTATACTCTAACTTCAATCTAAATGGTTGATTGTTAATCTTTGAATAACTTCTTCAACGTTTTATTATTTTCAAATGACGGGTATTAATAGGAGTGGACGTTCCTTCCCCATAATTTCTAGTTATTTCTTAGCAATTTGTTTCATAGCTTTAATCCACAAAGTAAACAAGCCTACCATATCTCTATTTGTTTAATTTATTTTCTTTAGGCTCAATTTGGAAGGAGTACAAATATAAATATGTAGAGTGCAAAACTTTGTATTTTGTATTATTTTGTATGTATTTGCATTGCATTTGTACTCCTTTCAAATTGAGCTTTAGGAAAATGTTTAAATTTTGTCTATAATGTGTTTGGTTGCAATGCAAATAAATTTGTTCTGATACAAGACTATGGCAGTGCAAATGATTTAAGTGTAAATTCTGATATATTTTTCTTTCAAATTTTGGTTTATTTGGTTTGGTTACAGTACAATTAAAGTAAATTAAGACATGAAACAAAATAAAGTAATACACAAAACAAAGTTAAACAAGAACTTGCATTTTTTTCATTTACACTCTTATGCAATTGTAATTGTGCAAATAAAATTGCACTGCAATCAAACACAGCTTAAGGCTCAGTTTGGAAGCAGTACAAATGCAAATATGTACAGCGCGTAAATAGATACAAAATATAAGGTTTTGCACTCTACATATTTGCATTTATACTCCTTCCAAACTCAGCCTAGTTTTTCAGGTATGCCTTCTTAACATCATAGCCGGACCCTTGTTAGTCATTCTTTCCAATTTTTCCTAAAAAGTAGAGTATTAGTTTCATTCTTTTTCTTGCTTTTAATTATTAATACAAAAAGTGATGCTGTTTAGACCAATAAAAGCTTTTGCTACATGTAGACTACTTGATCCAGAGAATATACAGTATTTTGTTTCTTTAATTTGCTTCATTCTTGGTATGATGTGGAAGGAGTACAAATAAAAATATGTAGATTGTAAAATCTTGTATTTTGTATGTATTTATACTGTATATATTTGTATTTATATTCTTTCCAGACTGAGCCTTTATCATTTTAATTGTAGAGGTACCCATTTTCTTACTCCTTTATACATTTTGCTGCTAAAGGTACTATGAATTGGGACCTGATGAACCTCCTTACGCTGCTAACTTCTATGAGTGCTGTGGCGCTGAAGACCCTGATGCTTTAGGCTGCAAAACTGATTCCCATATAACTTATGATGAATCTGAAGATCAGGAAGTTACTTAGCGTAGCCCACTCTTTGACGAGTTCTATTGGATTGGGGTGTTTTTACATCCAAAGTGAAAATTTATATGTATTAATGTATATATACATACATACATACATGCATAGTGGTTTTATTTTGTTATTGATTTAAAATTGATATTGGCTTCTCTTGACTAGCAATTTCTCGGTATTCCTCTTCTTATTTTCTAATAAAGTTTATATTGATCTGTGTTGTGCTTTACATCCTTCGAAAATAGAAATGAATAATTTCATGTGGCAGCATAACAAGCTATAAGTCATTTATGCATATTATTTAATATCAAAGTCATATTTAGGTAGATTACCAAAAAAGAATAAAAAGGTTGGATTTGGGTTATTTGAATATGTTTCATTGTACTCTTAAGGCTGGGTTGGATAAAATTGCAAAATGCTTATGTACCAACGTGAAGGCAAACTTTGAGTGCAATCTGGGTTCAGAGTTGAAGCAAACTTTGCTTCCATTTTGGATGTGAAAAAGCAATAAAAAAAAACAAATTTACTTTCTTTTCAGTACAAAGAATACTCTTTATAGTTTTATCAACCCCATGAAAAATCAAACTAGAGTACAAATTCATCTTGATTCTGCATTTGCACTAGACATCCTGTTCATGGCCTGGTTGGGCTTTGCTTTTGATAAAATTTAAATGGGCCTAGCCCGAAGCCCGAAGCCCCGAACCTAAAACATTGTAAAGTTGAGATTGAACCTGAAACAACCGTTGATAACGGCCGTGGTTCCGCGCGATTTGTCCGGTTATAACTTATAAGGGACTGGAGCCCAAAATGTCCAAACGAGTGGTCTGGCTTCGCGCTGAAGCAATCGTTTTTTGGTGACTCGCTGAAGCAATCGAACATTTAAGCTGTGTCGGTCCACTGGGAAAGGTTGGGGTAGGATCGAAAGAAAAGTAGAATAGAAAACGGAAAAGAGGACGCCGGTAGAGGGTAGACGTCACACCAAGTAGACCATCCTCTCTCTCTCTCTCTCTCTCTCTCTCTCTCTACTACTACAAATACTGCTACTCTTTCCTTGATTTTTACCTTTTAGCTCCAGAATTCCGGTCCTTCAAACTCAAACCAATAAATAAAGGCCTTGATTCTGAATCTACGGCAGCCATCCAGCATTTCCCTGCAAATCCTGGTTTCTCCTGCATCGATTTGACGGTAACATGTGGTTCGAGATCTTGTGGGGATTGGTTGTTTTCCGCCTGCTCCGACGATTTTTCTACGATGATGACATTTTAGAAATCGAAACCACCGATTCCGATTCCAAGTTCCTGGTTGCAAGCAGGTGGGTTGTTCTGTCTCTGTCTCTTGGAAACCCTAATTGCATCTTACATAGAGAAACCGTAAAATTGGAGAAATTTTACCGGGCAAATCTTTGATGTTCTGGGTATGCATTCTATAGGATAGAGAAGCTTTATGGTGGCAAAGTGTATCTCGGACTTCGAATTCCGGACGCCGACACGGGTTCTCGACAAAACATCCACATGGTTCTCGTGACCAAAGGGTTAGGCTTTTTGCTTTTCTGGATTGAATTCCGTGTGTGAACTTACCTATATTTTTAGTTTCTTAGGTATAGTTTCGGCTTTTCAGAGAAGCAGTGGTGATTGCAGTCAAGAATTTTTCGGGTTTTGTGGGAATTGATGCTGATGGAAGCTGGGTTTGCACAAGCAAGAGTAAATACAAGACAGAGAGGCATCCTGATCCTGTCAGTCTCAATCGTTGGATTCTTCCCAGTTTTCCTGATAGATTCAATATTCTTTTTTTAAGTACATTCTAGTTATTTTGCTACTTGGAACCAAAGACCAGAGTCTGGCACCCCTCGTATAATAGACAAGCCACTATTGCCTAGTGAAAATGCTATTATTTATTTATTTGAAAATTCTTTTGTGTTGCTAATTCTGCTTTTCGTTTCATCTTGTTGAGCTTTTGGCCTATAAATTGAACTAATTATTTAAGTGGATTAAATGCAATTGATCTCTTAAAAGAATATTTTAAATCCTAAATTAGTACCGGGATGATCTTTATCATCCATTCAATTGGTGTATAAATATGTTAGGCAACTTATTTGATATTTTGTTAATTTGTTTAAGTGGTTGACTGAAAACAGTAGTTCAGAATGATATATATGTAATTTTGCTGCAATTTTTACACATCCTACCACTTCAAAACATTGATTTGATCTTATTCTTTTAGTAATATATCCACACACGTTTTGCATTTCTGAATTAGACATCAACTAAACTGATTCTGTATTTGAATTCTAAAATAGAAAATCAGCCAGAAAAAACAAAAAGTTACAATACTGTAGAACTTATAGGAGAACATCAACCTTAGTCTTCATTAGACACTTAACTTATTCCAAATTGTCATTAGCAGAAAAGTATGGTTCAATTGTGCTGTGTTTGTTTTTTTTTTTTGGCATCATATGCAGGACTTTCTGTGCAAAACAAAGTAAAATATGGACTTGTCCACAATTTTAACTTAACCATCATTTATTTATTCAGGTTGTTGAAACTAAAAGGTAAGTTGCAGTTCTTGAATCATACCTGGAACAAAGGGGAGTAACATTGCCAGAAGGATACTTGTCTGGAAAGGTTGTACTCCCAAATCCAAATTGCAGGTGTGCATTAGAATCTTTCTTTACTGTTTTTTTGGGAAAAGATGTGTTATTTCCTACATAAACAAATTCTTATCCAGCTCATCAACAAGGTTCTAACTTATCGGTGAAGGCCTTAGAGGAGTCTTAATGGATAGTGGACTGAAGGTATTAATGAGAAAGAGGACTAGTAAAGTTTCTCACCTTTACTTCTAGTGAGGTAAGGAAGTACAGGCTGTGGATTGGATTGAATGTTGACTGTTGGCTGTCCAATCATTTGGCAGTGCCTGTGTACATATATTTATAATTTCTGTGATTGTTAAGTTGTTAACATATATTTATGATTCATAACTTTCATAAGTGTAAATAATCTGGTTTCCAAATGACCCACAAATGTGTTTCTTCATTTACTGAAACTTTAGCTTTATTTTTCTGTTTCATTTTCTAGGACCATTCACTCAATAAGTTTCCCATCAGAGGTCATTTCTTTTGATGAATGGATACAACTTAAGCCAGAGCCCAAAAGTATGTTTTCTGGTTGGTTTAAGGATGCATTTCGGGGAGAAAAGAAGATGTATGATGCAGTACATCAGAAGCTTCATTTTGTTCTCAGTACAGCTCCAGTGTGGGATAGGTTTGCTCCAATCCCAACTTAGCAATATATTATTATATATTTTTTACATCATCAGATGTCAATATGATTTGGAGAGAAACTAATTCATTGGTTGTCATAAAAATTTAAATATGCTGCCTTGGAGATTTTTTATGCTGTAACTCTATCTAATGCAATAGTTGTATCCTATAGAACTCCAACATCCATTCTTTTCTACCGGAAAAAAAATTCCCATTTTATGCAGTCTGCCTTATTTTCTAGAGGTAACCTGCATCCTCAATGGCTTATCTCACTGGTTTTAATTTGAGTTCATATCGCATTTTTATTTACTCAATTGCAAGAAACAGAAACACGAAGTATGAAGTTTTGCTATGGGGTCGTCTCCGTCGAAGATGGAGTCATCTCTTTAAAACTTCAAGTTCAACTGTCTCTGTAGCTGGAGCCGACGCAAGTAGCCATTAACCGCAAGTTCCTAGGAGCACGTTGGATTGCCAACGCAAATGTATAGCTATTGGTTCCAAAACTTTTGAACTGGTTACAAATTGGCATCCCGGGGATGGTGAGTTGGTGATCACAGAGCGAGGAAGAGGGGCTTGGACTAGAATTTCTCTGAAAAAGGAAGAGGCTCTCTGGACAATGGGTGGGCTGGAAAAAATCCTAGAAAATCGCTTCAAAACCTTTGAACCATTAATGCGAGTGGACAGGGGAAGGATAATTACTATCCTAGTTGCAGAAAATATATGGGGAAGATTCATCAGACTGAGCCATTGGGAGGGAGCAAGTAGAATGCGAAGTATCTGCATTCCTGAAGAAACTAACTCGTTTGGATGAGAAACAATGATAAGTGTTTTAAAATCTGTTCTCACCAATAAGGGCAAGACAAACTTGGGCATCTCGTCATCAGAGGAGTTTCCGAATTTAGAGAAAGGCAGGAGTAGAGTGGTGAAGGTCGGAGGTCGTGCCTTCATCTCCATGGTCCACCGATCTGGTCCGTTTGGAACTTGGAAGACTGCCTTCATCTGCACCAAACTAGAGGAGTTACCTTGGAGAGAGGTTGAGTTAGGTCTCTCAGCAAATCTGCACTCCCCAAAGTTGTTAACTGTGAAACCCTTCAAGTCAAACAACGGTCGGGTTTGCCCCTGTTAGAGTACAAAAAACAGGGGTATTTTGGTCATTTGGGTTTATCTATTTGAGAGTGAAAGGTCTGTTTTGTTTAAGTTTAAGTTATGTGTCCCATCACTTGTGAGGGACAATATGGTCTTTCTTGTAACTATGTTATTGGAGAAAAATACAAGTGGGTCGACTAGAGAGAGGACTGATTTCCTCTACTGGCCGAACCCTTCTTCTTCTCCTCTTCTTCTTCTTCTCTTCCTTCTCTACTGTAACCTAGGACTAAATAAGGTTTTCACATGGTATGAAAGAGCATGTAACAAGTTCAGATCTGCTCGTCTTGCTCTTTTATTCTGGTTCACCCAGTTTTTTTTTTTATTGTCCTCTTCTCTAGGGTTTTGCAGATTTCTCAAGAACCACTGGGAGATTAAGGGGAAGGTTGAAAAGGAGTGGTCGTTTTTCTCTGTAGGAGGCCTTCATGCCTCTGGTTTGTGGTGCAATGGCTGTTTGTGGTGATTGGTAGGAAGATCTCTATCCGATGGTATGAAGAGAGCAGGTTTGGGTGAATAGTGTTAAGCTGAGTACAAGTTGGTTCTGTAGAGTGCAGTGTAAGTGTTTGGTTTAATGGCTGAGTGATTTCAGCCCTTGTATTTGGTGTGTGAATGGTTCTGCAGTGTGCAGTATAGGTGTTTGATTTAATGATTGAGTGATTTCAGCTCTTGTATTTGGTGTGTGAGTGGTTCTGCAGTGTGCAGTACAAGTATTTGATTTAATGACTGTGTGATTTCAGCTTTTATATTTGATGTGTAATGTGTATTTGAAGAAGTTGGTGGTGCTGAAAGTGAGATAAGTTTTGTGGAAGTGCATAAGGTTGTGCTGAATATTTGAAGGTGAATACTCTACATATAGCAGTGATTTCTTTGTGAGGTAAGGTGAATTAGTTAAGATGGCATCGATTGGAGATGGGAATGACAATAAAACAGGCATTATGATTTCTCCAGATTACCTAAATGTTCAAATGACATCTATTAAGTTGAATGGTGAGAATTATGTGCCGTGGGAAAAATCTGTGGAGGTGTTTTTAAAAGCAAGAAAAAAAAGTAAAACATGTGAGAGAGGAGAAACCCTCCTCTAATTCTCTAGGGTTTAGTGACTGGGAATAGGAAGATGCACAAATAATGACATGGCTGTGGAATAGGATGGAACCAAAAATTAGCGTGAACTTTATGTTTCTAGATACAACTAAAGAAATGTGGGATCATGCTAAGAAGCCGTATTCCGGGCAAGACAATACAACTAGGGTGTATCAATTGTACCAAGAGTACTTTAATCTTAAGCAAGGCAGTCAAAGCTTGGAGGAATACTATGCAAGTCTGAGGAATATCCGAAATGAGCTCAATGTGTATCATCCTCGAACACAAGATGTTCATATTCAGCAACAATAGTGTGAGCAACTTGATGTGACAAGGTTTCTGGTGGGTTTGAAGGCTGAATATGAACCTGTCTGAGCACAAATACTAGGGGGTTTGCTCTTCCCTCGCTTGAAGAAGTTTTTGCCTATCTTAGGAGGACATCTATTGAGTCTATAGAGCATTCTTCTCTCTTAGACAGACCTGGTTTTGTGGTGATTGGAGGGGGGGGGGGCGTGGAAATAGAGGAGGTGGTGGTGGTCGTGGACTTTGAGGTAACCGTGCTGGTCCCATGTTTAACCGTGCTGGTGGCCAGAGTGGAGGTCGGGACTTAAGGGGAGGTCGTGGTAAAGGAAGAAGTAATGCCCCTAGGAAGTGTACATATTGTGGATTAGAGGGGCACATGGTTAATTTCTGCTATGATTTACATGGTCCACCCAACACTTGGGCTAACCATGCTATGACTAAGGGTAGTGGTACAGCTACTGAAAGTCAACAAACTGACCCAATCCCCTCCACATCTACTGGTGTTTCTGGGAAGGATATGGTGAGTGTACCTCATGCAGTATATGAGCAGTTCTTTCAGACATCTTCGCAGTAAAATACAACTACCCTTGCCCATTTAGGTATGGCTTGCTTGGCTTCCAAGCTTTCACACTAGATCATTGACTTCGGAACCTTGGACCATATGTCTTGGACTCCTAATGTATTTCCTTCTCTTTCTCAGTCCTCCACATCTCAAACAGTTACTCTTGCTAATATTCTACATCTCTTATCTGTGGTGTTGGTGATGTTGATCTCTCATTGTCTTTATCATCTGCTATATATGTCCCCAAGTTCCCTTTTAACCTTATGTCTGTTAGTAGATTAACCAAGTCACTTAATTGTTCCATAACCTTTTATCCCTCTTCTTGTGTGTTTTAGGATCTCAAGACAAGGATGAAGATTGGTGGAGGGCATGAGGCAAGTGGATTGTATTACCTTGATGGTGGTGGGCCCTCCAATAGCTTTTCAGTTGTCTCTTACTCCTCTTCAATGGCACTGTAGACTTGGTCATCCTTCTCTCAAGGCTCTGAAGTTGTTGGTTCCTTCCTTGAATCATCTTTCATCTTTGGATTGTGAGTCATGTCAGGTTGGGAAACATCATAGAGTCTCTTTTAGTCCAAGAGTTGATAGTCGTGTCTTGAGTTCATTTCTTTAGTTCATTCTGAAGTCTGGGGTCTGATCAAAGTGATGTCATACAATGGCTATAAGTATTTTGTAATTTTTGTTGATGACTTTTCAAGGATGACATGGATTTATCTTATGAAAGGTCGCGGTGAATTGTTCTCTATTTTTCAAAAATTTTATGCTGAAATACGTACCCAATTTGGTGTTCATATTAAAAAGTCTTCGCTCCAATAATGCCAAAGAGTACACCTCAATACCATTTCAACAATACTTAGAGCACCATGGGATAATTCATCAAGCTTCTTGTGCCTACACCCCACAACAGAACGGTGTAGCTGAATGGAAAAATTGACATCTCCTTGAAACTGCTCGGTCTTTGATGCTTAATATGAATGTCCCAAAGCATTTTTGGAGTGATGCTATCCTCACATCCTGTTTTCTCATCAATCGGATGCCCATGTCCATCCTTAGAAGTCAATCCCCCTTCTCGGTGTTGTTTCCCACATTGTCTCCATTTCCTCTTACCCCAAGAGTCTTTGGATGTGATTGTTTTGTTCAAAACTTGGGGCCTAGTTTAGACAAGTTAGATGCACGAGCTACTAAGTGTATCTTCCTTGGCTACTCAAGGACTCAGAAAGGGTATAAGTGCTATAACCCTAACTTCCATAAGTCATTTGTGTGCCCCGATGTCACATTCTTTGAATCGGTTCATTTTTTCTCGGATACTATGGTTTCTTCTCCTTCCCCTGTAGTTCCTCTTCCCATCCCTGTTGCAAATCCCCTTCCCGTGGTTCCCATTCCAGTTGCAGATTCACCTCCTGTGCCAGTTACTACTGAGAGGCCACCAATCAGACAAGTGTATACTCACAGAAGAGCATCGGCCCCTCCTCCAATTCAGCCCTCGTCGACAGATCCTGTCATTGCTTCTTCTCCCTTGGACCTTGATCTTCCTATTGCCCTGTGGAAAGGTAAACGCACTTGTACTTCTCATCCTATTTCACACTATGTTTCAACTACTCACCTTTCTGCTTCTCATCGCGATTTTATATCATTTGCTATCATCTGTTTCCATTCCCAAGACTGTCCAGGAAGCCCTTACCTCCCTAGGGTGGTGGCAAGCCATGGAAGAGGAACTCTCTGCTCTACAACACAATTACACGTGGGAAGTCACTGCTCTTCCTCTTGGTAAGCATGTTGTTGGGTGTAAGTGGGTTTACACAGTGAAGTATCTTCCAGATGGCAGTGTGGAGCGATTGAAGGCCAGGTTAGTGGCCAAGGGCTATTCTCAGCTGTATGGTGTGGACTAGATGGAGGCATTTTCTCCTGTGGCTAAAATTGGTTCAGTTCGGGTGTTGATTTCATTAGCTGTTATGTATGATTGGCTTCTTGTGCAACTTGACATAAAAAATGCTTTCCTACATGGTGATCTCATTGAGGAAGTGTATATGGAGTAACCGCCAGGGTTTGTTGCTCAGATGGAGGATGGTAAGGTTTGTAGACTCAAGAAGGCAATTTATGGATTGAAACAATCTCCACGCGCATGGTTTGGTAGGTTCAGTGAAGTAGTGAAAGACTTTGGGATGAAACAGTGTCAGGTAGATCATTTTGTATTCATCCATGACTCAAAAGATGGGAAAATCTTGCTAGTGGTGTATGTGGATGATATTGTCATAACTGGGAGTGACAGTAATAGGATTGATAGGTTGAAGAAGTTCCTACAGGACCATTTGGGTAAAATGAAGTACTTCTTGGGAATAGAAGTTGCAAGGTCAAGGCATGGAATTAACTTATGTCAAAGAAAATTTGTTCTTGACTTACTTGAAGAAACAAGACTGTTAGGTGCTAAACCAGCAAAGGCTCATACCACATGTGAACTAGTATGGTTGAAGAACTCGCTACAAGAGATGGGGTTCTCGGTTGACAAACCCATGAGACTATACTGTGATAACCAAGCTGTTGTTCACATGTCTTCCAACCCAGTCTTCCATGAGAGAACCAAGCATATTGAGGTCGATTGTCACTTTGTGAGAGAGAAAGTGATAAGTGGAGTGATAACCACATCTCATGTGAGCTCAAGAAATCAGTGGGCAGATCTCTTTACAAAGGGATTGTCTCGGGGCAGAGTAGATTATATTTGTGACAAGCTGGGACTATATGACATATACTCTCCAGCTTGAGGGGGAGTGTTAGAGTACACAAAACAAGGGTATTTTGGTCATTTGGGTTTATCTATTTGAGAGTGAAAGGTTTGTTTTGTTTAAATTTAAGTTGTGTCCCATCACTTATGAGGGACACTATGGTCTTTCTTGTAACTATGTTATTGGAGATAAATACAAGTGGGTCAACTAGAGAGAGGACTGATTTTCCTCTACTGGCCGAATCCTTCTTCTTCTTCTTCTCCTTCTCTACTGTAACCTAGGACTAGTTAAGGTTTTCACAGTCCCATTGGAGGATTTAGTGAGCAAGTGGGCAAGACTGGGTTCGGTTTTTTGTTTATGAGAAGAAGGTGCTGATGGGGCGGTGGTGGCCGAAAGTGAATGCAATCCCTGCTTCTCTAAGTTTTAATGGTTGGTTAACGATACACGGTCTGCCCTTTCATCTTTGGACAATAGAGGTTTTCAGTCTCTTAGGAAGCCTTTGCGTTGGCCTAGAAATGATTGATGAAAAAACAAGTGGCTTCTAGGAACTTCATTTTGCCAGGATTAGGGTGAGAGGTAGAGGAGTCTATGAAGTGCCTCATGTAGTTCCTATCCTCGACAGAGATGTTTGGCTCTATTGCTCACTTGAGGTGGAGAAGACGAATGAGTCAGTACAGAGGTTAGTCGAGTCAACTCACCAGATTGGTGTCAGTACACGTGGCGTGGAAAGGGAGGTTGACGTGCCATCTGCCTCTAAGATGAAGTTGTTAGACAGTCTTGTATGCCCTTAGCTTCAATCGGATTTGATGTACTTTTGTTATTTAGTGGAAATAACTTAAAGTGCATGTTTGATTCATGTTGTTTGGTATAATTCTGTGTAAGACCCTAAAACTGGACACTTATAGAAACTTGTGTTAGTTTTAAATGTTCACAGCCATTGGATAAGTCTGGGGAGATTTATCCTGTCAAGGCTGATACTGGTGTGCCACCAAGTGTTGGGATGGCTTGAACCCTTGAACCAGACCAGATTTCTAGTATTGCCCTAGACCTTGGAGACAGATGGGCAAAATTGGAAAGTTACACCTGACCCCTAGATTCGATTATGACACATCACTAGGTGTCGGATCGGGCTGTCTTTGATGTGTCAATCAATGAGATCCTTAGTGGGGGTCAAAACCTGGACATGTTGGGGCAGTCTGAGAATTCATCTGAGTGAGTGGTCATAGTGACAGGATCAGCCCCTTTGTCGGACAATGGTAATGATTGGTAATGCACTCTCTCTTATGGAAACCAAACTGCCGGCAGTTGATTTCAATCGTTGGAATTTTGTTTTGCAAAATAAGATATATATAAACGTATATGTACGGTTTCAAAAGATTTGCAAAAGGTTTTAATTCCCGGGATCCATGTGAGTAGAGAGTGCGGCACTGTTCCTTGTAGCCGAAAGAGAGGTCTTCTCTTGTCGGGCAGTGCTTGATCATTAATGGCTGAGAGGTTAAGTGTAAGACCATTTAGGATAATACCTGATGGGCTAATCTTGCACCTGCCCACAGTCCCTGGGTTTTTATAAGATGGCTTGGCCTAGGGACCACTTAATGTAAGTGTTGGGCCCATAGGGTCCATGTGATGGGCTCAAGGGGGTCATTGAGTCTTTCAGTGAATTCGGCTGGGCCTTGTAATAAAGGCTGGGCTGAACCCATGTGGCTGTTGTGTAGATCAATGCTTGGGTCCCACGCCATACAAAGAAGCCCAACTGGGCAGCAGGTTGGAAACTAGTTAAACACTGAACACTTAATGGGCCAAAAGCCCATTTCGAACTGGGCTGATATGATCACCAGTTCATAGGGCGAATCTGAGATTAGTATTAGTAAAAGGATTGGGTCTTTGACCTTATCCACTCTAAGAGACCAAATTCAAATTAGATTTGAATCTGGTAACCTCCTGATAAGATCAGGAGTTAACTAACTTAATCTGCAGATAGGATTAAGATTAACCTCTATCTAAATACTGATTTGGATTGGGATAACTCCCAAAATATTGAGAGTTTGTTAATCAAGAAGAAAGAGGAGAAAACCCTAGCAGAAATATCAGATTTCGAACTAGGGGGTTTGAGTAAGCAAGAAACACATCATGCAATCTGAGATTTGATCTCTCACAGACTCCAGAGAGAAGAGACAATTCTGCCTTCTTCGTCCCTGGACTTCTCCTCCTTCAGCCGCCGCCACTACCTATTGGAAGATTGGATCTTTGCAGCAACAGGAAGTCAAGAAAGTAGTTCTTGACAATAGTTTTGCAAGAAAGACACTAGGATTCGGTGTTCAAGGTTTCCAGAGGGTTCTTGTGAAGAATCCAGTGTGTAGGACGCACTCTGCTGGTTCCGTTCCATCCACAGTTGTGTCATCTTCAGCAGGAGCGGATCTTGGTTACTTCATTGGGCGTGAACACCAACTTTGGGAGATATTATTTCTCCGGATTAGGTATAATCCTTCCTGTTTCCTTTTGGTTCAGATCTGGTTTGTTTATGGTTCAAGTAGGATCCTTGAATAATGTATTCTAAATTTAGGGAATATGATTCCCAGTTGGAAGAATGTAGGAAATTTTTTTGAAATTCGCCCCCCATTCCGCACCTTTCTTGGTGTCCATTAGATGGATCCTACCATTCTTTCAGAAGTTGTGTGTGACTCCAGACAAACAAGAAGAGATTTTTTTCATACAAAAGAAAAGAAAAAAGAAGAAACCATAAAGGAAATCTGGTGGGAATGGGGAGGGAGCTCGAACAAGAAAATAAACTTTTAATCAAGTTTCAAAATTCAAGCAGAAAGCTTTGCAAGGGGAGAAGGACAGTAGATGTCGGGTGGGCGGCCCTTCCAAAGCCCGACCCGACCGAGCAATCCAAACCCCTTCCGTAACTCATGACTGGCCTGAGCTAGTGGGCCGAATAAAGACAAGCCCATACTGAATGTTTTCACGAGGAAAACAACTATGTTAGCCCTGTTGTTACTTTTATGTATCTAGGCGAAGACCTTCTAAATACCCCTCTATCAGTAGGAGGGAAAGCAAGAGATGCTAATCGCCGTCTAACACCTTTGCTTTCAGGGAGTTTGAGTTCAGATAGAGAAGACATGGAAGAGGAGTCTGTTTCTGAGTTGAGTTCGTATGAATCTGAGGAAGACGTTGATGGCTGGGAGATGGCTCTAAAAAGAGCTCAATCATTATTTGAGAACAGGGAACACTGGGGCAGTGTGGAAATTCTAGAGCCGATGTAGCTTGTGAATCCAGATTATGGCTGCTTTGGTCCTAAACACCTTGAGAAAGGAGGAAAGACTGAATTTGCAGCAAATTCCAAACCAGGCCTTTCGTCTAACCTCTTTACTTGCTCTCCCTGTATTAATTATTCTCCCTCCTCCTCTGTACTTGAGCCTCACTGTGTATCTTTTGTGTCTCTTGATTTATTTAGGTGATGGTGGACTTCTATCCCAACCCTTGGCATGTCCCTCTAAACAAGCTTTAACTTTGAAGACTTGCTTGAATATTGCCGATCAAGAGAACAATAGGGAAGACACTAAGCAGCAGATAGGAACAAAAGGAAGCAGCAAGGGGAAGAAGTTGGTACTTGGGGTAAAGAAAGGGACAATTAGAGAGCTTAAGAGACTCCATTGGAGCTTTATCGACCAAGGAACTGGGCCTGTAAACAGCACCGGTAGAAGGATAGTTAAGGAAAAGAAAGGTGTCGGCAAATCATGAAGATCTTAAGTTGGAATGAAGGGGGCTTGGAGGGAATTTGAAGAGAAATTTGGTGAAAGACACTCTAAGGAGAGAAGACCCAGACATAGTGTTCTTACAAGAAACAAAGAAAGAAGTAATGAAAAAAAATTTGATTAAAGCAATTTGGGGAATCAGAGGAAGGAAATGGGCAAACCTTCCTGCAAGGGGAACTGTGGGAGGAATCCTAATTATGTAGAAAGAAGAAGTGGTTACTGGAATAGAAGTGGTCAAAGGAGAGTTTACTGTTTCAGTCCTTTTCACAAATACTTCTGATGGATTCAACTGGATTATGACTGGAGTGTATGGGCCAAATTTTCCTTCTCAGAGAGGGAGGCTATGGGAGGAATTGGATTCCCTGCATGAGTTTGATAACTTTGCCTGGTGTGTTAGTGGTGATTTCAATGTCACAAGATTCTGTAGTGAGAGCTCAAACAGTAGGAGAGTAGCGAGAAGTATGAAGGACTTCTCTGAGTTCATTGCTAGACACAACCTTAGAGATCCCCCTCCCCCCCACCCTCAACAATGGCTACTTTACCTGGTCAAACATGAGGGAATGTGTGATAAGTAGCAGATTGGATAGATTCCTCATGACCAATGATTGGGAGGAACACTTTCCCAATTGTGTGCAATTAATTAAGCCTCACTGGATCTCTGGTCATTGGCCGGTGGTGCTCCAGAATGAAATCTTTAGGAAGGGAAGGGCTCCTTTTAGGTTGGAGAAGGGTTGGACTGTGCATAAGGACTTTTAGCAATGAGTAGCTTCTGGTGGGAGGAGTGCAGAGTGGAGGGCTGGGCCGGGTTCCGATTTCAGTAGAGGCTAAAACACCTGGAAAGGAAACTAAAAGCTTGGGGTAAAGAGGAGTTCAAGATTTTTGTGGAAGAGAAGAATAAGCTAATTCAAGAGATTGATGATCTGGACCAAGAGAGCAAACAGGGAATTTGAATGCAGAGGGTAGAAGCTGAAGAGAAGTTATTAGAAGGGAGTGGGAGAAAATTATATCAAGGGAGGAAATCTATTGGAGACAAAGGTCTCGAGTGAGATGGCTGAAGGAGGGAGATAATAATTCAAAGTTCTTTCATAGCTATGCTTCAGGGAGAAGAAAAAAGAACTACATCTCAAAACTGAGGGTGGGGCAGAGAGAAGTAGAAGACAAGGAAGAATTTCAGAAGTCATCATGCAGTTTTTCAAAGGGCTCTACTCAAAGAATGGTACTAGCAGAATTCCTCTAAACAGATGGGAAGGCCCAAGATTGTCTGAAGACAAAAGGGTGTGGCTAGAAAGACCTTTTGAAGAACAAGAGATTAAAGAAGCAGTTTTTAAGATGAACGGTGATAGAGCTCTTGGACCAGATGGGTTACCTATTCTTTTCTACCAACTTTGTTGGGACACAATCAAGTCTGATCTAGTGGAGGTATTTGCAGACTTCTACCTATCAGCCATTGTGAACAAGGGAAACAACTCAACATTCATCACCCTAGTGCCAAAGAAAGAGGGATCCTTAGAAGTTAAGGATTTTAGACTTATCAGTTTGGTGGGAAGCTTATACAAAATAATAGCGAAAGTGTTGGTTACCAGACTAAAGGAGGTGCTGAATGATCTAATTTCAAACAACCAATTTGCTTTTTGTGCAAGGAAGACAGATTACTGATAGCATTCCAGTGGCCAATGAATGTATAGAAGAAAGAAGACAAAGTGGCAAGCCAGGGGTAATAATCAAGTTGGACCTTGAAAAGGCCTATGACAAAGTGGATTGGGATTGCTTGTTAGAGATACTAAGTCTAAGAAGTTTCGGTAGAAGGTGGATGGGATGGATAAAAGGGTGCATTAGCTCTGCTTGGTTTTCAGTCCTGATTAATGGGGAACCTACTGGTTACTTTAATGCAAACAGGGTTTTGAGACAAGGGTGCCCTCTCTCCCCACTTCTCTTCACTTTGGTGGCGAATGTACTTAGTTACTTGATACAAGAAGCGAGGGAGTTAAATTTGCTGAAAGGCTTTAAGATAGGTAGGGAGGCAGTTCCGGTTTCTCAGTTGATGTTTGCAGATGACATTATTCTTTTTTTGGAAGCGGATTGGGGGAACATTTCCATCTTAAAGAGAGTGTTAAATAGTTTTGAGATGGTGACTGGACTTAGATATAATTACTCTTTAAAGCAGCATTGTGGGGCTGAATGTTGGTGACCCTCAAAGCAGGGGATTGAACTGTTTAAATGGGATGAAAGAAGAACCTTAGATATGTCTGCATAAAGTGATTAGGAGGTTAGTTTAGTGCTGAAATTCCTGCAATATGCAGAAATTTCTAGAAAGATTACAAAAAATCAATATCTCTAGATTGGAATGGAGTTTCTTTGAACTGTTTCAGAGGAAAGGTTAGGTAAGTCAACCAAAGCAAGGGATGTTTAAATGTGATGAATTAGATTTGGTTTTCATCAACGTATGGTAGGGAAATTCTAGAGAGGCAAGCTTTTCCCTCTAGAAAGGTTTGTGGATGTTGAGACTCAAAGGAGCGGAGAGGAGACTTACCTGGGATCAAACTCATCCCTTTAATCAATGTTGAAAGATGATTTTCTATTACCTATTCCATGGTATTTGATTACTGTGAGTGGTTGATCTCCTTGAATGTTTTGCAACCTTGCACACATATATACTGTCTAGAGTTAGCCAAACTACTTTCTGAATTAGAAAAACTCAAAATTTCAATTCTGCCATTCATAAACTGACTCAAAGAAAACTAAATAACTCGTGAGCCTACTCTTGTTGTGTAGCCCCATGAAAAAAAAAAAAAGCCCTCTCAAGCTGAACTAGACAACTCAAACTAATAGGTTGGATCCCATAGACATGTTAAAATGATCAATATTGGCCAAAAATACAAAAAATACATAAAAATTCCAAAAAAATCCAATTTGACTATTTAGCTCCTGCATGTGGTATATTTATCTTTTTCTTTTTCTTTTGAGTACAGTAAAGTAAATTTTGTTAACACAAAGAAAAAGATGAACATAATACAAAAAGGGTCAGGCAAAAACTCTTTAATATAGTGAGAGACTGTATGCCCATAACTTTTTTCTGTGGCAGCAGTAAGATTATGATTAATTATATAAAGGAAACTGCATATATTAGTCATATTCAAATCTAACAAACGCTCATGAATGAATTCAATGTGGGAATCCAATCAAACAGGAATAAGTTAACCAACTTCTTAACTATGTTGACCATACCATATTTATTTTGGAAAATCAAAGTATTTTTCCTGACACTCCAACATGATAGGAATGGAAGAAAAGCCTTGAAGATTGAAACTAAGGAGCTGCTATTTGAGGAGCTGAGATTAAATGGTCAGCTGAGCTTGAAGATCAGGAAAGCAAAGAGAGGGATGGTGCTGTTAGAAGGGTTGAGGGTAATAGAAGGGTTCAAGGAGTTTGTAGAAGGTGCAAGTAACAAAGGCAAACAAAATTGTTGGAAAGAGTTTCTCTCAGAAACTGGAAGAAGGTTTGTTGTAGAATGTAAGAAAAACCTTAAAGGTTATTTTATCTCTTTGACAGAATTTTTTGGCAAGGGAAGAAAGCAGATGGTCTGCCTACCAGAAGGAAGGAAGAGTCAGGGCTGGAAGGCAGTTCATGGGGTCTTATGTGAACTGCTGCAACGCTTGGGTGCTAAAAGAGAAGTAACAGTAAAAAGGAAGATAAGCACTTCTACTAGTCCGGTGAGAAATAATAAGCAAGAGACTCTATTAGTGACAGCTGGGGCAGGCAAATACAGAATGGGAGTAAACATACAGAGAGGAGATTGGGAAAGTAAGCTGATAGTTAAAGCTTCAGCTCATATACTAGACTGAAGTCCTAGGAAAGCTCATTGAGAGGGCAGACTCTAGAAACTTGGTGAAAGGTTGGAGGGTAGGGAGGAACAGGGTTTCAGTAACACATCTACAGTCTGCTGATGACAAAATTCTTTTCTGTGGTGGGGATGAGGTAAGTCGGGTGAGTAATCTAAAGCAAGTGATCAATGTCTTCGAACATGTGACTAATCTTAAAGTGAATCTAGGCAAGAGTTGTGTGATTGACATTAATTTGAGTGAAAGTGAGGTGGAGGATAGAACCCAAAGTTTGGGTTGTGCTCATTGGACAGACATATATGGGGCTGCCACTAGGGGATAACCCAAGTAAAAAGAGTTTCTGGAACCCGGTGATTGAGAGATTCACTAAGGGGTTAACATCTTGGAAGAAAACTTACCTATCCATGAGAAGTAGAATAACTCTGATTAAGTCCACATTGACAAATCTGCCTGTATACTTGTTTTCAGTGTTTAAAATGCCCAAAGGAATATGTGGAATTTTGGAAAAGTTGATGAGAGACTTCTTATGGGAACCAGGAAAGGAGAAAAAGGATCATAGGGTCAGGTGGGATATAGTTATCAAAACCAAAAGTGATGGTGGGCTTGCTTTAGGCAATTTGCAAAAAAAGAATGAAGCTCTGCTAGGGAAATGGCTTTGGAGATTGACTTTGGAAAGGGATAAATTATGGGCTCAAGTTGTCGTATGTATTCATGGGCAAGCGGCAGATGGTGCATCCTTTGTAAGAAGAACGGTGAGACTTGCTATCACTTATTGGTTTCTTGCCCATTTGTTTCAGAAATCTGGTGTTGGTTTTTCTCCCTTTTTGGTTGCAGGTAGACCCCTCCCCCAAATGTACAAAGCCTATTTCATTCTACTACTGTTAGGGGGCTGAAGAAGTGAGGAAAAATTCTGTGAAGGTGCGTAAGAGCAGCTGTATGTTGGACAGTCTGGGAGGAAAGAAATCAACAGATTTTTCATGGGAAAGAAAGAAATAAGGGTGTAATCATTGAACTGATTTCTATAAGGGTGACCCATTGGGTTAAAACTTTGCAAAGTTTTGAAAATTATTCAGGAGACATCATCAGGAAGTGGAAAGAAGTGGCTTGGTCAGCTCCAAGAAAGAATGTATCCCACCCAATTTGGTCCCCTCTAGTTTCAGGTTTCACTAAACTAAACTTTGATGGTAGTAGTGAAGGAAATCCAGGTCTGGCGGGTATAGGGGGAGCCTTCAGGGATGATGAAGGTCGAATTATTGCATTGTATTCTGGTTCTATTGGATGGGGGGACTCTCTTAGAGCTGAAATATTGGCTGTCTTGGAAGGGTTAAAAAGAGCACAAGAGTTAAATATCAAAAAATTGATAGTGGAAGGTGACTCTAAGTTGGCTATAAATTTGTTGATGAAAGATACTTCTAGTCTGTGGAAGTTTCTGAATGAAAAAAAGAAAGTTAGACATCTCACCCAAAATATGGAAGTCAAGTTTCAATGGATAAAGAGGTGCGCCAACTCCTTGGCAGATTCATTGGCCAAACAAGGGGTGGGAAGAGTTAATTTCTTCTGGGCAACATTGTAATCTGAATTGCTTTCTTGGGAGGGTTAGGAATTTTTACCCCTTCTTTTGTACCTTTTCTATTATTATCTTTTAATAAAAGTCTCTGTTATTTTTGGTCCTGTATTTTGTCCATTTCAAGGTCCAAACTATCTGGAAAGTTCTATATTGTGCAGTTAGGTTTTCTCTGTTCTTTTTTTTTTTTTTTATGAATGTAGGTTTTCTCTGCCCCCCTCCCCCCCATTGTCTTCACCTTTGTGTCAGTTCTTTCCTTTTAACTTGTTAGTGAGGCTCATTTTCTGCCTAATATTAAATAGTAGGCACTTGATGACTATGTCCAATCCCTATCAATGATTCTATTTGGATCAATAGGGGGGAGACATGATGACTGAAGCCAATAATCCTATAATAGTGACTGCAGTGGAATGGAGGTTCCCCCCTCCAAACTATCTGGAAAGTCCTATAGTAGGCACTTGATGACTGTATGTCCAATTCCCTATATTCTATTTGGATCATTAGGGGGAGACATGATGACTGAAGCCAATTATCCAATAATAGTGACTGCAGTGGAATGGAGGTCCCCCCTCTGTTCCCCCCTCCCCATGTCTTCACCTTTGTGTCAGTTCTTTCCTTGTAATTTGTTAGTGAGGCTCATTTTCTGCTTAATATTAAAATAGTAGGCACTTGATCACTTGATGACTGTATGTCCAATCCCTATATTCTATTTGGATCAATAGGGGGGAGACATGATGACTGAAGCCAATAATCCAATTAAAATGACTGCAGTGGAATGGAGGTCCTCCCCCCCGCAATACAAGTCTATACGAGGTTACCACACAGGGGTCATCTGAACCTGATGATATCACTTACCATAAGCAATGACTTTTTTTCCTTACTAAAAGTTATTGGTAATAAGAACTAACAAGTTTGGGTTTATCTATTTGAAAACATCCTTTTATGGGACTGCAAAGGAAAATGTCCATTTAATATATGTTGTTTTTTGTTACAATTTCATGTACGGACTAGGCTTCCTTTGTTATTAGTTCTATTGTATGATGAGAAAGTTGAACTTGTTTTTTCCAATTTCTATGCAGGTTAGAGCTTAAAAACAATAAAAACCTTCTTGGAGAGTTTATGGAATTTAAAGGAAAGCAAGAAGATATCCAGGCTTTGAGAAATATTAAGAGATCGAAAGTTAGCTGGTTGATCATCCAGAAGTCAGCTATGTTTGGTTTAGGTAACTTACAGTGCATTCATTGACTTCACTGTTATATAAAAAGTATAATGGATGACATGTAAATATACTAGGTATTATGCTGACTGGAATTAAGAAATAAGAGGAGAAGAGAAGGGAGAAGAGAGGAGAAGATCAATTGAAAGTAAAAAAAAGGTATGAAGGTGCCAACCAGCTGGTTGGTAAGGTGCCTGCACTTGGGTTGGGGGGGTTATGGGTTGGGGGATGGGCTACCCCCCATTGAGAGTCAAAAAGGTAGGCTGGCAGCGCCAGCTATTCCATTTATAATAGGACAGTACAATAAAATAGGTAAAAAGGCAATAGTGCCCCTGTGTCACCTAAAGTAGATAAAAAAACTAAAAACAGAAATACAACACTAGAGAATAAACCCAATATATAGCATGGAAAGGGATTAGAATGTTGCATCCTTCTCATATTATGTACAAATTCAAAAGGATATTGAAACATTTAAGGTTGCCAATGGTGTTTTGGGAAATCAACATTAAGTTGACGGAGAGAACTGAAAGAACATGGTCAATTGAGTAAAACAGTAAAAACTCCAAGCTTCCCCCAACCAAATTCTTCTATCTGGCTTAGAGAAGTGTGGCCTGATGGAACTTCTTGCATCATCTCCATCCATTGAGCTATTTCCCAGTCATTGAGATTTCATCTGAAAGTGGGACACCAATTGCCTGCAGTCCTGTCATGAGAGGAAACCTCTGCCACCAAGCAATCTTTATTTTGAGCTATCTCAAACAGTGCTGGAAATCTCTCCTTCAGAAGTCACTTTTGACACAAGTTCCTCCAGAATTTCACCTTTGAGTTGTCTCCAATTTCAAACTTAATTCCCTTTTTAAAATATGGAGCTGATTTCTGAATGTTTTTCCTCACTGAACACCCATAGGAGATGTTGGATTCACCTGGATCTCAGCTGAAATTGCTAGAACCATACTTTTGCCAAAATAACTCTTCTCCACAAGCTGTTAGTTTGCTCATCCCACTTCCAGAACCACTTGCCAAAACAAGCCATGTCATGGTTTAAAGTATCAATATGCCCAATACGCATGAACAGGTGTATCGGGTGTTTCGATACATCATAACTTTTTTTTTTTATTTTTTTTTTCAAATTTGTTTCAGGGGGTCGGTTTTAGGCTTGCCTACCCCCTGAATTGGGGTTTCAGGGAGCTACCGATACGGGGCATATCGTATTGAAATTTTGAACCTTGAGCCATATTAAACTTTCTTAGCTTTGTCACTCCTAGACCACCAGATTTCCTTGGACTGCAAACCTCACTCCACTTGATTGGTGGATTTTGGACTCACCCATCCATCCCTTCCACAAGAATTCTCTCATCCTCTTTTCAAGTGTTCTCGCTACTGCATCTGGAATTGGGAATGGAGAAAGCAAGTATGTTGGTAGAATGACAGCAAACTTTTAATTGGAGTCAACTTCCCTCCTTTTGAGAGGTATCTTGTTTTCCACAAAGCCAGCTTCCTCAATTGGATTCATATTTGAAAGAAGGGATGGCTCCTAGAATTAATACAAGTAGTATGTTTTTTGTATGTTGGGTTCCATTCTCCCTCTTCCCTACTTCTTTTCTCTTCTTCCTTTTGTAAAGCTTTTTTTTTTTCATTGTGCTTCCAATAAAAAAAGGAGGCCACCAATGTGCGAGGTGCCTTGGAACCATGGAAATTTGGGCATATTAGCTTTATTGTGACCGTTTGCAGTATACAACAGGTGCTCATCATCCATCTAGAAGCAGTGTTAAATGATGTAATATCTTATCAACAATGAAGATTTATCAAACAAAGAGAAGTCATGGATGGAGTATACTTGTTAATGAATGTATAGAAGGGAAGTCCAGGGAAACTTGGTTTTTGCATGCAAGTTCAGCTTGTGGAATGTATATGATTTGGTGAAATTCTAACATCTTCAATTTATTTAGAAATGATGGAGTTTGCAGGATTGGATCAAAGGTATATTGCAACAGCATTTTTCATTCTTACCAAACATACTCTGTTGAGGGCCCGGGAATAGGATCTCGTCACGGGTCGGTCCACGGGAAAACCTCCTGTTTTCCCTTGTTCCTTCCTACTCGTGATGAACCTATCTTGGCGCCTTCGGTGATTTGTCCAAGAGATCACCAACTCTCCTAACTCACTCTTGACTGAATAATTTGATATCTCATTCAATAATGGGGTCTCCTTAAATAGGAGATTACAAGAGTCCTAATCAAAGGGAGTCTCCTTGCTGAATAGGGAGACTTCCAGTTCTATCTTGCTAAGGATAAGATAAGCTAATCCTAATCTGATAAGCTACTAACAAGATAAGATAAGCTAAGCTAATCCTAATATGATAAGCTACCAACAAGATGAGATAAGAGATAAGAACAATAAGATAAGAACAAGCAAAATGAGCTAATCTAATCTAGATAAGGCTGCTGTTGCTGAACTGGGTAGGATGAGCATCATTGAATCCTTGTTGCTGCTGGCGGTGGGCCCGGGGCCTGTTGCTGCCGGCGGCGATGGTACGTCTTCCCGAGGAAGGCGTCCATAACATTACTCCCCTCCTGGACTACGAGCTTGTCCTCAAGCTCGAAAGTTGGATATGTGTCTTGGAACTCTGCAAATGGGATCCATGTGGCTTCTGTTGGTGGTAGATCACACCATTCCACCAAGACTTCAAGGATTCCACGATTGAAACGAGAGCGGGTGACAGTTTTAGGCTAGGGGACCAGTTTGCCATCTTTCAAGGGTGGCAGGGAGGGAACTTGGTCCGGGGGAACACCTGTAAATGGTTTCAGCAAGGAGATGTGGAAGACATCATGAATTCGGCTAGTCTCTGGCAATTCCAGCTGGTAGGCCACACTGGCAATCTATCGCAGAACCTTGTAGGGCCCATAGAACTTAGGGGCCAGCTTCGGGGCAGCCTTGTGGCACAAGGAGCGTTGCTGGTAAGGCTGGAGCTTCAACCAAACGAATTGTCTTGGATCGAACGACAGTTCCCGGTGGTGCTTATCATAGTGGAGCTTCATGCGAAGCTAGGCCAGTTGTAAGCGAATGCAGACGTCGGCAAGGAGGGCGTCGCGGTCCTGTAAGGAGTGATCGATTGCGTCCAAGCGAGTAGATCCGGGCTCGTAGGACAACAAGCGGGGAGGATCCCTGCCGTAAACGACGCGAAAGGGAGTCATGCCGAGGGAGGAATGGTAGGCTGTGTTGTAGCAGTACTCGGCCCAAGGAAGCCATTCCAACCACCGTCGAGGTTGATCGCCTACAAAACAGCGGAGATACATCTCGATAGTGCGGTTAACCACTTCCGTCTGACCGTCGGTTTGTGGCCGGTAAGCTGATGAGTAGGCCAGGGTGGTGCCGTGTAGTCGAAATAACTCTTTGCAGAAGGCACTAGTGAAGACTGGGTCTCTATCGCTGACGATGGATTCCGGCAACCCATGTAAGCGAAAGATATGTGTAAAGAAGGCGAGGGCAACCGAAGTGGCACTGTACGGGTGTGATAGAGGAATGAAGTGCGCGTATTTAGAGAAGCGATCGACTACCACAAAGAGAACTGATTTGCCCCCTACCTTGGGAAGTCCCTCAATGAAGTCCATGGAGATGTCGGCCCAAATCTGCGATGGGATGGAAAGGGGCTGAAGGAGGCCTGTCGGGTGTAGGTTTTCCCATTTGTGCTGTTGGCATGTGGAGCAATTCTGGACAAAATCTCGAATAGAAGTCTTCATACCTCGCCAATGGAAATCAGTCCGGACGCGGTGTAGTGTTTTTTGAATGCCCTCATGGGCGGAGTTATGGATGCTGTTGATGATGGTGGGAATCAATGGACAGTCTGCTGGAAGATGGACACGTCCCTTATACAGTACCAACCCGTCGTGAAGTGACCAATCGAGGTCGGCCGTGCCGGTCTGGATCTTCTGCAGTAAGAGGGACCATTCCGGGGACTGTGGTGCTGCCTTCTTAATGTCGTCAAACAGAGAGATCCGAGGTTGGGAGATGCTACATAGAACCATCGCGTCTTCTTCTCGCCTAGACAAGGCATCAGCTGCGCGATTAGAGGATCCCGCCTTATATTCCACCCGGAAGTCAAACCCGAGCAGTTTGCTAAACCAATGTTGCTGAGGGGAAGTGGTGAGACGCTGCTCTAACAGGTATTTGAGGCTGTAATGATCAGTTTTGACGATGAATGACCGCCCCCACAAATACGGCCTCCAGTGCTGGATGGCTCGGGCAAGGCCGATTAGTTCGCGCTCATAGGCTGGAAGCTTCAAATGCCGGTCGGCCAATCTGCGGCTGAAAAAAGCGATTAGGTGCCCTTTCTGCTGTAGTACGGCCCCGATACCCACTCCGGAAGCATCGCACTCGACTGTAAATTTGAGGGCGAAATTAGGTAATTGCAGGACAGGGGTTGAAGACAGTGCATTTCGCAGTGACAGAAAAGCTTCATCAGTTGCGTCGTCCCACCAGAAGGAGTTTCTCTTCAACAGGTTGGTTAACGGGGCTACCAACACTCCATTAGTTCTGTACAAATTTGCGGTAGTAACCCGTTAAACTGAGGAACCCGCATAAGGCCTTGGCGGATTGAGGTTTGGGCCATTCTGTTATAGCCTGAATTTTGGAACTAATTTTTTTTTTTTTATCAATAACACTTTCATTAATTCATCAGTAGAAAATTTACAAGTGGAAGACAAACACACTTATCTTCCAAGAGTCACAAAGAACTTCAAGAAAGGAAAGAAGAAAATACAAAGATACAAGGACACTAACATTACAACTTAGCCCAAAACAAGGAATCCCTTTCTGCCCCTTGTTTTGCTAAACCGTCAGCTAGGGAATTAGCTGATCTCTTAATCCAACATGTCTTAACTTCCATCTCCCGCACCAGCCATTTGAGTTTCCTCTTCTCATTGTTATACTTCAAAAGATCATTTTGTTCTTTGGTCAACCACCCTATCATCACCTTTGAATCCCCTTCAATTATAAGTTTCTTGATGTTCAACTCCTTAGCTTTCCGGGCTCCTTCCATAATTGCACATATCTCAGCTCTAAGGGAGTCACCCACTCCAATTGGGCCTGAGAACATAGCAGAGGTGACCCCATTTTCATCTCTAAAACACCGCCGATCCCTGATTGTCCCGGGTTTCCCCTACTACATCCATCAAAGTTTAATTTCAAGAATCCACTAGGTGGGGGGGTCCAAGCCACACTCATTACTGACTTGGTCTGCGTGCAACTTGCAATTTCACCCCACTTCCTCAACATGTCATCCACAGTGTAATCTGTGAATATTTCCAGAGATTTCAGCCACTGTACCGCCCTAAGCTGTATGATAGTCCTCAAATCTGCTGTCCTCTCTGAGTTTCTGAGAATATCCTGGAGTTCCTTTCTTCCCACGGTGTCCAACATACTACAGCCCTTGGTCCTCTCCACATTGTCCTTCCCCTTTTTAACCCCCACCTAAAGAAGGAGGGGGCGAAAAGGCCCTGCATGTCTGATGGGGGATTCCAGCTGCATCCAAACAAGGAGAAAGCCCAATCCCACAATGACCTCGCGAAGTGGCACGACACCATTAGGTGAAAACCAGTCTCCCCATCTGCTTTGCAAAATTTTTTGGAACTATCAACTGTTACACCCTGCCCATGGATGATGTGGCCGAGGTAAAGAACCTGTCGTTCCCCGAAGGAGCACTTGGACCGTTTCAGGAATAAGTTGTGTTGGCGTAGGAGTACGAAAACAGTCCTTAGATGGTGGACATGCTCTACCCATGATTTACTGTAAACAAGGATATCATCAAAGAAAACTAAAACAAATTTGCGTAGATGGGGCTGGAATACCTCGTTCATTGGTGCCTGAAATGTAGATGGTGCATTGGAGAGTCCGAATGGCATGACTAAAAATTCGAAGTGACCATGGTGGGTGCGAAAAGTAGTCTTCTTCACGTCACCAGGAGCCATGCGAACTTGGAAATATCCAGACCTAAGGTCCAACTTAGAGAAATACTGGGCACCATGCAACTCATCCAGCAGTTCGTCCACAACGGAAATAGGGAACTTATCTTTGATCGTCTGGTCATTGAGTTCTCTATAGTCAACACAGAACCTCCACGTTCCATCCTGCTTCGCCACCAACAGAACCGGCGAAGAGAAGGGGGAGTGACTTTTGCGTATGATCCCTTGGTTCAACATCGTTGTACATTGTTTTTCTATCTCATCCTTCTGTAAGTGAGGGTAGCGATAAGGCCCGACAACGACTGGTGTTGAACCCTCCACCAAAGGAATACGATGGTCGCAAGCTCGGGAAGGGGGAAGGCCCTTTGGTTCCTGGAACAGATATGAAAACTCGGCGAGAAGTTTTTCCATGGCTGCCAGTTCTGTCTGGAGTGCATGAACCTGCGGTGTCTTTTCTTTAACCCTGCAACCGAGCCATGAAACTTGCTTGCCATTCAGGTGGAAGGTCATGGTGAGTGCGCTGAAGTCCCACAAAATCGGGCCTAGGGTAATTAACCATTTGACCCCGAAAACAATATCGAACCCATCCAATGAGAGTGCAAATAAATCAACAAGAATTAGTTCAGAATTGATCTGTACTGGGACGTCCTTACAAATCCTTGGACTGTGAACTTTTTCACCATTTGCAATGGCTACCTGTAGTCGTGGCCGAAGTTCCATTGGTAGTTTTAACTGTAGGGCTGCATGTTCACTTATGAAGTTGTGTGTGCTCCTTGAATCGACGAGAATGCGCACCGATTGATCTGTGATTTGTGCCTGTAACTGCATGGTCTGAGACGTTTTAATACTGGTGATCGCATGGAGAGAGATCTCTGGTTCGAATGTGACGGGTTCCCCTTCCTCCTCTTGCTCATCTATGATAAGGCAAAAAAGCCTCTTGCATCTATGTCCTGCTGAGTAGATGTCATCACAGTTGAAACATTGACCTCTCGCTCGGCGCTCTGCCATTTCTGCCCTGGTCAAGTGCTTGATGGGAGGAGTGACCATGTTACTGCCTGTACTTATCACTGCTCTAGAGGTGGTGATCGTGGGAGGCTTCACTTCCCGACTGGTAGCAGAAGAGGGGGTCGTTGCTGCTGGTCTTGGGGGCACCCAAGAGTTCGGTGGACGAGCCACATTAAAAATTCTGCGGCTGAACTGCAGCTTGCGCTCAAATGCGCGGGCTAAGTTCATGGCTGTGACCAAATTTGGGGGATTCTGCATCTCGACATCCACTCGCAGGGGTTCTGCTAACCCTACTGTGAACATATCCACTTGCTGGTCTGGTCGCACGGAGGATGCCCTCGCGAGGAGGGTTTGGAACTGTCGCTGGTATTCAGCAACTGTTCCGGTCTGTTTAAGGTTAATTAGCTCGCCCAGTGGGTTGCTGGTCAATGGGGGTCCGAACCGAAGAAGGCAATAGGATTTAAACTGGGGCCAACTGAGCCCGGGTTCTTCTTGCTCTAACTGATAAAACCAAAGTTGTGCTTCTTCTGTTAAATGAAAGGCGGCGAGGCTTACCTTGTCCTGGTCATTTGTCCGTTGATTCCGAAAGAACTGCTAACAGCACAACCAGCCTAGGGGGTCTCCGTTGCCATTGTACAATAGGAACTCCAGCCTGCTGTACTTGGGGATGATGCCTGCTCCATGGCCGACGGACTGCTGTTTGCTGGAAGACTCCAGCAGATCTGGCCGGCGGTCGTTAGTTGTTGTCCCTCTGTCAGAGTTCCTTTCCCTGCTGGAAAGAAACATCTCCATTAGTCGTCGCAATTCTCGCACTTCACCTTTGATCTCACGAACTTTGGAGCTGGTCTCGACGAGTTGGTGCTCGAGGTCGTGGACCCTGGAAGGTAGTTGCTCCAGATCTCCCATGACGCCTTGCTCTGATACCAAGTTGTCGAGGGCCCGGGAATAGGATCTCGTCACGGGTCGGTCCACAGGAAAACCTCCTGTTTTCCCTTGTTCCTTCCTGCTCGTGATGAACCTATCTTGGCGCCTTAGGTGATTTGTCCAAGAGATCACCAACTCTCCTAACTCACTCTTGACTGAATAATTTGATATCTCATTCAATAATGGGGTCTCCTTAAATAGGAGATTACAAGAGTCCTAATCAAAGGGAGTCTCCTTGTTGAATAGGGAGACTTCCAGTTCTATCTTGCTAAGGATAAGATAAGCTAATCCTAATCTGATAAGCTACTAACAAGATAAGATAAGAGATAAGAATAATAAGATAAGAACAAGCAAAATGAGCTAATCTAATCTAGATAAGGCTGCTGTTGCCGAACTGGGTAGGATGAGCATCACTGAATCCTTGTTGCTGCTGGCGGTGGGCCCGGTGCCTATTTCTGCCGGCGGCGATGGTACGTCTTCCCGAGGAAGGCGTCCATAACATACTCAAAAGGATTCTTTAGGTATTTTAAGGGATTTTCTCAGTAAGACACTTCCTTTTCTTTTCCTTTTTACTGTACATGGTGACATCTTAACAGTTTATGAAAAGCAGCAGACATCCATAATGTTTTTTGGAGGATTCAAAATTAGTGATTAGGAAGTTATTGTATCACCACTTCTAAGCTGTATTTGGTTTGAAGGAAAAGGTAGGGAAAGGAAGGGAA
The DNA here is from genome assembly GCF_056320005.1 of Nelumbo lutea. NCBI lineage: Eukaryota > Viridiplantae > Streptophyta > Magnoliopsida > Proteales > Nelumbonaceae > Nelumbo > Nelumbo lutea. The sequence goes on from NC_142684.1 coordinate 213,000,692, forward strand.
AAGTAGGGAAACCTATTCAAGGTTTGCAGAATATGGAAAAATTAACAATTGTTCTGAATTTATGTTAGGCTAAAAGTAAACCTTTTTTTTCATGATCTATAACAAGGTCAAAGAGATTATATTAATGACTTAGCACCAACACCATAATAAGTAGAAAGTCAAACAGTCCCATTAGTGGGATGAAATAAACAAACAAGTATTCAAACCTCCACAAATCAGTGATTCCATGTTATACTGTGTCACTCAACCACAGATGCTTAATTCACTTTGTGCAGTTAGACTTGATGAATTGTTGGCATTTCTGATTAATTTCTACCTAATGCAGGCCGTTCAAAACTCCAAGTCCTATACTCTCCTCGTGATTATCGAAATGAGGGTGCTTCAGTGTCTGAATGGAAGGAAGTAACAGTGAGACATAGTACTGAGGTTCTGTTTCAGCCCCAGAATTCTAATAAAGTTCAGAAATTCAAGCTTTCATCAATCATCTCTCTGTCACTTAGTGCCTGAAGTAAAGGAATGGAAAAAGGTAAAGAAACCTCTGCAGCACAGTTAAAAAATTACTACATGGCATTAATAGATATAAAAGGAGCCACCACCACTTCAAAAATACCAAAATGAGCAAAAAAGAAAAGAAAAAAAGAAATCTGTGTTTGAATACAGTTTTATAATTTGGCAGCACCATTGTATATATTATTATGACAGATGAATTTGAGGTGAATTTTTTATTGTAACTAATGGACTCAGTGGATTAGTTGATTTTGTCAATATCTAAGACTCCATAGGAAATGATAGTAATTTTTCACAAGCTTGTTTTCCTGTCTTCTATTCTTGTTCTATCTTATAACTGGTGGATGTTGAAATCAGAACTTCACCTGTGACAGTGTAGTTGAATATGGGAGTACCACAGCTTCGATGGGAGCTGTGGATGGTGGTGGATCGTAGATGAAAGTCACTCAGTCACAGGTATCTCTGTTGATTTGAAGAAAGACCCAAGAGTTTTTTGTTGTTGCAGCACTAAGATTTGTACGGGGTTATTTATGGATGTGTGAATCATTTGCCCTTTTCAAAATGAGCCTTTTGGATGATCCCATATTTTGAATCCTTCATGATGATTCTAAACAAAGTTGGGAATTTATAACAGTACTGAGAGTGTTGGATACACCTATCGTGATCTTTTACCTTGGAACAATCCCAATATTAATGCTATTTAGTGGACAGTTGGGATATTTTTGAGCCGTGTCTAAATTATCTTCTCTGACCAACTCACATGGGGCATTATAGAATCTGAGACGATTGAATTGATGATGACTTGCTAGTCATTCAGGACCCAGGAGCTGCATTTGAGGTGTCTTTGCCATCAAGTTAGACTTGATTAAAGTCTTAAAACCCCAGTACTGCAGGCAAGCAGACAGTGTGCTTCTCAACGGTTCATAAAATGAATTTATCGAGTACAGGAGAACTGGAGGGAAAAAGACAGTCTTATGTTGAGTCAATCCATCTTTCGGTTGTATTCCTTAGGATGCCAGAAAGTGAGGATCGATGATTAAAACTTGAAAGGCAATGTTTTAAAAATTTTCTGCATTTCTGTTGTATATAACAAAAGAACAGAGTAGTATTATTATTACCATTAACTGCCTTATTAAGAACCGAGGTGCTTGCTTGATCATCAGCGTTGACGTATTACCTAAAAGACTGAATGCAGAGGCGAGACAGTTGGGTTTGGGTCCTTTGGGTCTTGGAGAGGCAAGGCGTAAGGCAGTGATGTACATATCTATTTTAAACCGATTCAACCGGTTCTCTCGGCATTTACATTATCCATTATGCATAACATATAACGTGTGTTCAAACACCAGATCATCTAATTCAGTTCGAGACTTGTGGTTCTAGAACATAGTTTTTTTTTTTTTTTTTTTTTTTTGAATTCTTAGAACTAAAGCAGATTAAATCAATTCTTTCAACCTGTTGTTGACCCAGCTGGTCGGACCATGTTCAGGTCACAATTCCAGTTTGGGTCAACCTTTAACCCACTATACAGTCTATGCTAAAAAAAACATCGATTCGATCAATGGCCTATTAACCTAGACAGCTGAATCATTGACCCACCCATTTACCGGATCATCAGTTTTCTTGTATGAAATATTTTTGTTTTTGTTTTTGAAAATTTCTGTAACAATGGCATCAAGGGTTTACTCATTGACCCAGAAGGTTGAACAGCTGATCCATTGACCTCGAAAGGAAAAGTGGTTCAACATCCAGGCCGGTTTTAAAGAACTGGCTTAAATGGGCGAAGTTAGGTATCACTGTGCATTGAGAGTGATTGTTAACCATACAGGATAATTGATACTTAAATGCAAGAGAGAACAAGTGAGAATCCCCGGATGAGTCTCTGCATCATCTATACCTCCGTATTGAAAATCTATCAACTTGTTCTGAACCCAAAAACTGGCTGAATAGAAATATCTTCAGAACTTGCCTGGATCCTACTAATAAAAGTACCCTCGTACCTATGTATACTTATCTTCAATACCAAACCTCATTAATACATTCATGAACCATAATATGGTCAATGTGATGATGCATTTGCTATTTATTTGAAAACGCCTCTAGATACCTTAGTTGTTCTCCTAAATAAATAGCTATTGACCAAGTTCACTTAAACTGATGGCGAAGCCTTTAGACTAATAATCTGGTCAATTGGAGGTACACTTGCTCGAAGCCAGAAAGGGTGGTGGGGTGGATCCGTCTTTCTTCTTTAATGATTGACGATGGAGGTCTATTAGTTGGAAGGTTTTGTCGAATGGCAAAAAGCACTTAATTAATCTCTGTTTTGCTGTTTTAACTTCTAACCATAAATCAGTGGTATACATGGTTTTCAAAACTGGACCAGAAAATCCGGTAACTGGTCAAGTAACCAATTCCATTTCACCCTAAAACTGTTTTTTCACTAAAAACTATTGATTTGATCAGCGATTCAATGACCTAGGTGGTCAAACCGTCAACCCAGACAACAATTGTTAATCGCTTTCATTGTTTTATTTTTTTAAATCAGAACGGACCATTCATTCGAACCAAATAATTAAACCATTCAACACAAAAATCAGTCATGGTTCCATGTCCAGTCGGGTTTTAAAAACCTTGGTGGTATTTGAACCTGTTTGAAGGACAAGTTAATAATTTTCAGTGTAAGTACGGTTCCGTGTATATGCCTACAGTGCCCATAAGGCCATAACTTGCCATCTGTCCTTTTATCACAGGATCATGATGTGTTGCTGGGTCGATCTCTCATGCGGGTCAAATGAGACAATAGCTAGCTTAGCAAATTTGTCCACTTACATGTATTCCTCTTTTCACCACTTGGATTAGTGGAGTTTGGTCCATCTCCATCAACCTCATCACCTCTACTCTCTATCATATTAATTCTTTAACTACTCTCTTTCTCTCCCCAAATACCTTTTTCTTCTTTTTCATACTTTTTCCTTCAAACCAAACATAGCTTAAACTTCTATCACATATTCACATTTCTATCTCCGCTACTAAATTCTAGGAAAATTTCTTTTATAAAGGTTTTCTTATCTTTCCCTACTTTTTCCTTCAAACCAAACATAGCCCAAGCTTCTATCACATCTCCATCTCCCTTACTAAATTCTGGGGAAAATTATTGATAAGGATACATTTAACAATTAGGTGCAGTAAACTCTATTAACTATTATTACACAATATTGTGCAGTAAGCTCATGTCTGTCACCATATTACCTATATATTACACGATACTGTCATGGACTATTAACTCTTAAAAATTGTTTTGGGGACAACCATGTCCGGTTGTTGAAGCTGGTCAAGGACAAAAATTAATGCAGTCTCAATTAACAATGGCATTGCCTCTCTCCCATCTATTTTTGACATCTTTGCCATATGTGGCTTATGAATTTAAGTTGGGTTTTCTTTATCAATCCTTTTACTGTTTCTAATTAAGAATCAATTTTAGTAGAATTTGTAAAATACCTAGTTTCAGAAACATCCTCCCTCCTGAATTTTGATCCCAACGTTTGGCATCTTTTGCATAAAGCGACTACTTTTCGATTCAAATCCATGTTTTTCCATGCTTGTAAGCCAGAGGTTTTACCATTACACACAGAGTAAAATTGAGATGATCACTTATTCCTTTCCCCAGTTAAAACTGAGTATGCCACAGTTATCTCCAGTATTTAGGATTCCAAAGGCTTTGGAGGAGGCTCTACACTCAAGCATGCTGCATGCATGCATGTTTAAAGAGATATCTTAAGGGGAAGAAAGTAGTTTTTGAATCTTAATTTTCAGAATTGCAGCCTTGAAATCAGATTTCAATTCTGAACCACAAGTCTTTGAATCTTAGGGCCCGTTTCGTTCGTGGGAATAGGGGTCTGGAATCAGATTTCAATTCTAACTGTTTGGTTGGACAGAACGGAACTCATATACATTCCTGGTGGAATGGTTTTTCCTCATTTGAGTGAATGGCCATTCCCTCCCTCTCCATTGAGAATGAAATCCAGTCTTCTCATTATTCTTCACCAAAAAAAAAAAAAAAAGAAAAAGAAAAAGAAAAAGTTTCTCGTAATTGATCAGGTGGCTAATCCCTGACCCATGTGCATAGATTAACCTCTGTTTATTTACTAGGTATTTGGCATCAGTCTCAAAAAAACAGTGTTGGGCATGTGTGAGAAAACGATGCTTATTTTTTGTTTGGAAGCGGTGCTGCCACATAGGCTGTTTTCTAGGAAAATAGCATTGGTTTTGTTTGGTACTAGTGTTGTATAACCACTTTCAGCATTGGTCATATTATCCAACATCCAAGATGATACTACATCATTGCACCATTAGTAGCAACAAGCTGTTTTTTGAGAAAACATCGAATTTGGCGTTGATTTAGATCACATTTTCTCAATTTCCAAGGTGTGGTCTGAAACAATGTTTTTTTTTTTTTTTTCTAAAAAACAATACCAAATAAGAGGCCATTTTCTAAAGCACCGCTTTTTCTGATGTGGTGCCTACGTGGCATCGTTTTATTAAAAAACGACATCGATGCCAAACTCCCACTTAGCGTATGTTTGGTTCTGTGGGTGTTTTGGTAAACGGTGCTATGCCATCACCACGCTAGCATTTATCCCATTATACCAATTCATATGCATTGGCATTGATAAAAGTTGGTTTTGATTTATGTGCATACTAACCATTGGGAGAAACTTTATTTTAATGCTTCCCTCAACGGTAAAGCGTTTATTTACTGTTCCACAGATGTGGCACCTAATGATGCCTAGTTCTTAATAAATGGTTTATCAACCACTTTTCTCAGTTTTGATGCCAAATCAAGTACAAACATTTATTTAATAAATGGTCACACAACCAAACACATACTTAGATAACAGAATTATTTAGTTAAAATTGGCTAAAACTATCCACCTTCTTTGTCCAAACTAGGAGAGTTGTGTATAATCAGACAGTTTTTTGTCATTTTTATTTTCTCTCTTATGCAAACTTCAAAAGTTCATAGTCCTTGTTTTTTTTTCCCGTTCGGTAGGCACGACGTTGTAAGTAGTTAAATGAGTATTTAAAAAATTTGTTTGACACTTGTTATCATGATTTTTAAAACCGATCCGGAGATCAAATCGGTTAGGAGTCCGGTTATTAGGTCGAACGGTCCAACCATTCGAATTGAGCAATCAGGCCATTCTAACAAAAAAATTAAAAATATTAAAAAATGAAAACTGATCAAAACCGTTCAAATAGTTCGAACGATTAACCACCTAAACCAGCAGTTTACTAACCAAGATCAACTATTTTTACCAAAAATCCAATTTTGGGGAAAACCAGAATCGGTCACCCTCCAATTTTGAGAACCATCCAGTCCGGTCCAATTTTAAAAACAATACTTGTCCCTTAAAATACCCCGCATATCGTTGAAAAAGATTAATACTCGCTTTTTGAGAGTTGTCAAAATATTTATCAAATTTTCATTTAATATGCTTAATTACTCTGTTGTGATTACTAGATCCGGTCCTTTTTTTTGTTCTAGTGGTGAATTCTTCCCTTGAATCATGCCACGTGTTGAAATATTATCGATGCCACATGTATACATATTAATAGAAGAGGGCTTTTGCCAATACATTACACTTTGCTCGTCATAAACATGTTACATACATGGTAATGTTCACGATCGATTTATTTACTGAAAATATAAAAAATATTAATAATAGGATGTTACAAAGCTTGTTTCTGTTGGGAACTACTTGGTGACGTATACGCTTCCAAGCCGTTGATTTGATTTCGGACTTGCCGCGCTATCATCATATTCACCTCTTTGACATTCATTCCACTTGGATTCCACTCTCGAAGTCCACCATCAGCTTGCTCAACTTCTTGTTGCTGATCCTTTGCTCCAATATTCTCGTATCCTCCCAGCTGTACACGTGCCAGCCACGCCACACCACACCAACGTTGATTGTAACATCAACAACATCAATCAATTAATCAGACGGGTCCCACAAATACACACTAGTGCTTGAACTTGATTAATCGTATTAATGCAAGACGGATCCAACTAACTTTGATTATGGGGGGTTTCATCTTTTTCTTTATGTTAAAAGACATAATTACCCCTCAATAAAAAAACCCACTGTACCTTGGAGGTAGGGCGGAGGCCGTGGAGGGCGTCAGCATCTGGGCCAGCTTTAAGGCGTCTTCTGGGCGGTTGATAACATGGTTGAAGCACAGATAACGCCCGTAGGTGGAGATGTCCTCATAGGCGCAGATGTGGGCGTCCACCAAGAACCTCAGATCAACGGTCACGAATACTCCATCTTCATACATCTCAGCCGCTCCTTTCAAGTAGGGATTGGTGATCGATAGTTCTGGGCCCATCAATAGCCCCGCGTTTATGGTCACCATGTTCAGTCCTCTGTCCATCGCCAGGGCCCATGCTGTCTTCTCCGCTATCGTCTTCGACAGTGCATGCCATAACTGCATGTCATGCAACCAACCAAACGGAACTCGTCAATTCGATTTAATTACTAAAATACCCTTTACCATTGGACTTGGAACGAGTATGGTCAGTCCGACGATGTGTACCTTGAACTTCCGGCAGAAATTGACGTCGCTCCAGTTCCGTTCATCGAAATCTGAAGATGACTTGCGATCTTCTCTCCAGATAACGGCCGTCACAGACGACGTGAATACAACCTTGTCTATCGTATCCGTCTGTGCGCACGCTTCCAACACGTTGTGCGCCGCTCTCACTTCCACCTCCGCCATAAATTCCTGCAACAAACCCCAAGAAACAACGACGCGTTAATTAAGGCCACTGGAGGTTAACTATTAGAACATGATAGGCTGGCTGGACTATGCCAGCTGGCAATTAACGTATATGGCAGACTCATACATAGCGTCTCCCTCCCGACACCGGATCTGCTCCTCACACAACAGGATTCCCAATTCCTCACAAATTTACATTTAACACAACAGGATTCCCAATTCCTCACAAATTTTCATTTAACACAACAGGATTCCCAATTCCATAGTCCATAGTCCATGCTAGTTGTAATGAACTTTGTAATGCCAAATAAATCCTCTCCTTGAATCTCTCCGTGAATCATAAATTCATAATTGACGAAGCAGGAGTCACTGTGTCAACAGTGAATGGATAAATGAAGAATGAGTACTGAGTAGTGTTGTAAATGAATAGGAACAGGGGTTAATGCGAGACGTACATCGAAGGTGGATTGGTCCTGGGAAGGCTCGAAGGTGTAGAACAAGCCTGAACAGCCCTTCAAGGCGTCCATGATGCTCTGGTAGTCGAATGGATCCGCGTGGAACACCTTCAGATTCTTGTCATTATCAGAAGAAATTCCTTTGAACGCCTGCAAATCACCTAAAATAAAACAATACAAAAAAACAAACAAACAAACAAGATGAGAAAAAGAAAGAAAGAAAGAAGGAAAGAAGGAAGATGGGGATGAAGACTAACCATGGTTCTGGACGGCAGCGTGAACGGTATAGCCCCCTTGCAAGAGACGATCCACAAGGCTGGAACCCAGACGGCCTGAAGCGTCCATGACACACACGGTCTTGAAAGTATCATAATCAGGGAATGAAGCTACTGGTGCCATGTGTGTGTGTCTCTGTCTCTTCTCTGTGTTTCAGAGAGAGCAAGAGCCGAGAGATGTCTGTCAGTGTTCTAGAGGTAAAAGGGTAGATGTGTGCGTGTGTATTTAAAGGGGGAAAAGAGGAAGAGAGCTAGCTAGCATTCAAAGAGTGTGGTGAGTAGATGGTTGGGAGGTGGTTGTTAGGAAAATGGACGAGAGAGAGAGAGAGAGAGATGGGAAAAGGACAGAAGGGGCGGGTTAGCTAGGGGACCCTTGGCCTTGGCCTTGGGTCGGCAAGACGGCAACCACCGATCATTAGTTCTAATCTACCCACCCTGAGCCATGAACCGGTTTGACTCTTTCACGGATTTTGTAGAGTTAATAATAGCCACTGAACAAGTCGTGATGCAGTCAACTACATATGGACAGCCTGGTTTTTAACTTTCTTGTCTATGAATGGTTGCAGTTGCCAGCCCTGATCGAACACAGAGCGTTGGATTGCAGAATGTCCTTGTACACACTATCACTTCATTCACTTGTGTGGACTTTCTCATTCCTGCGAATTAACGAGGGTCCACAAATGGAGTTGACTGAGTGAGATAGACCTCCAGACTTGAGCAGCAAATGCTTTTAATATCCCAATTGACCATGAAGCTGTGCCGCAACATGACGATAAATAATATTCATCTGCCTCTGCAAGATTTGTCAAATACTAAAATCCCAGAATTTAAAACAATTCCAAATCAAGTTCGTTTGCCTGTTATGTTATTGCTTCAAAAAGAAAAAAAAAAAATTAAGCAAATTCTTGTTTGTAGTTACGATTGTTGGGCTTCTGCCTTCTTCTACCCAGATCTGGTCTCATGTTCCTGGCTCACTCGTCAAATTTTTTATTTGTTAAACGGAGTTGGGAACAGAGAGAGAACATGGCTCCGGTTCTTTAAATATTTTATTTATATAAATATAAAGGGTACATTTGCTAAGTTTTTTTGAGAAGATATTTTCATAATTATAATAGTCAATAGATGTATTAAGCTTTTGACATAATACATGGTATTGAGTTTCTCCGCACAAAGACAGAAAATTTCATTTAGAATTTCTCAAAATCAGTCCACAATGGACTTTCCACATCTTTTGACGATAAAATCTTCTGTATGTTAAATGGGAATAGACCTATTTTTGGTCTTCTCAATCTATAAATAGCCAAAACACCACGCTAAAAGACACGCCAAACGAGGCCGAAATGATTCTTGTAAGTGAAGCAATCAAATGTTTCTTTTCGCAGCTGGGGACGTTGGGATTGGACGCCTGGATGTTTTGTGTTGTAGGCATCACAGCTTTGGCTTAGTGCGAGCTCACCCTCTGTCCATCTGTCATTTGAAATTTATTGGCTGATAAACTCATTTCAGCTGTTAATTAATTAAGTAGATGGAGATCAACTCATTTCGCCCATCGGAATCCTGAAAATGACGACATTCCTAATATTTTATGGACAACTGATTACATTTTCGATAGTAAATCTCATTTCCAATTCATAATATATAAAAGAAAAGAAACCAGAATGCATGGTGTCATGTGATTTCATATGGCACCAAGCAGACTATAACTGGTAGATTGAATCGATTCAGCCGTGTTTCAGGTAGTATTAGAATTGTAGAAAAGGTACTAATTCGATCAATGTTGGCTACAAAGCCTGCAGAGTAGATGGAATAGGAGACATTTACAAGATCTAACCATCCATTTGATCCCTTTCACATTAATAATAAAAGTTTACTGCATATTTCTTTGTAAGTTGTCTTGCTTATTCATGAAGATTAGTTTTATTACAAGCTTAGTTATAAATTCAAGTTTTACTCTAAGAGATACAGAGGTAGAAGACAATGCCACCGAAAGTCTGGCAACATCGCAAAATTTCAAAACCTATTAATGTTAATGGGTTGGATTATACAGTAAACCGGCCTTGACCTGGCCTTAGTATTAAATTGGCTTCAGGACAGCCTTGATCACTTGTCAGGTTAGGCGAGCTTGACTCGCCAAGTTTACGGCAAGCCATAGGCGTCACTGAGTCGAAGTTTTCTTTCATTTTCCATATTAATTAATTGTTGTAGCTATTGTGATTGATAGACTTGGTGTTTATATACATTGATGGTAATGTGTTACGTACATTTCTCTTTTCTCTTTTCTCTTTCTAAGAAGAAGTCATTTTTGGTAGTACAACTATAGGAAGTGGGAATAGCTCTTAATGGTTTTTTGGATTTTTTACCAAAATACCCATTGCTCTCTTTCTCTCTCTCAAGAAGGCAGATATTGTAATTTGAATGAGTGAATCCATTCTATTCTATTTCATTAAGTCTCATAATCAAGGTATTAAGTCCCATTCTCTCTTATTAAATTATATATTTAAGGTATCTTTAATTTGTTTCTTAATTAAATTCATGATGATCAATAATTTAGAAACATATAAAAAATAATATTATGAATATATAATCCAATAAATTCATAGGATATGGATTTAATTAGTAATTTTTTTCATTGAAAATTAGTAGAATTCAATAGTAAGAAACAAAAAATTGAATTCAATGAAAGAGGTTGAGAGTTAATACCTTAAATATAGGTCTCAATGAGAGGAAATAAGATAAATAAAAAATTAAGTAACAATAAAAATTAATTTTCCTGCCTTGATAATAGAAAGAGGCCAAATTCAAAAATAGGGTATTTTAGTCAAGAGAAAGCCTAAAATTTCACAATTCAGACTTTTAGTAGTAGAATAGATGCATCTAAAAGTGATGATGATTTAACATCATTATATCAATTGATGATGCACATGATTTTTTTAGTTGAATAATTTGATCATCGTTATATGATGTTTCGTCTTTGATGCATTATTAAAGTGGAAGTAACTCCCCATGGCTTTTGGACTTTTTATTAACTAAAATACCTCTCATTTTGAAATTGGTTTCTTTCTATTGAGAAGGCATAATTTGAATGCTACTATTCAGTCCATTCTATCCCCCCCCCCCACCACCCACTTTTTTTGCTCCAAGAAATGGTAAGACTTTTATTAACTAAAAAGGAAGATAAACAATCAAGGGGAACCCTAGCTAATTTTGTGTGCAATACAAGTTAGGGAAATTTTCTTAAACTACCCTTATGGTTTAGCTAATTGACTCAATTCTACCCTTATTATTTATATATTGTCTTAAAAAGCCTTAAGTTTTTCTAACAATTGTGTAAAACCTCCCTTACCATTAACATTCCGTTACACTCCTTCACATGTGACGTCACATGATTGATATATTTTTTGAAAATTCCTAAAATACCCTATCTTAACATCTTCTCAGAAGAATATTTTTATCCCAATTTCTCATAACATTATGATCACCATGCCGCCTACTTCAGCGATTTGTAGAAACAGGCCACAAAGGATGCTAATATGATTATTGGGCTCGCATTCTGTGCACCCGTGGGTGCACAGGACGAGTGCACCTGCGAATGGCTGATTGACATGTCGACCAGGCCAGCGTTAACGTGGTCTGGTCCGGTTCACGCAGAAACGAACTGGTTCCACCAAACCCTACCCATACAGCAGAGTAACCCTTGTCCATCAGCGACGACAGAGCTTCGGCAACGAATCAATGACAATAGAACTCCGACGGCAGCAACATTTCCTTCTCTTCTTCTTCTTCAACTCTTTATTCTTCTTCTTCTTCTTCTTCTTCTTCTTCTTCTCCGGTGGTAGGTCCGATCTGAAGGACGAACAGGTAGGACACGTCGACCAGAAACATCTCACATCCCACATCCCACCGTTGTTTCTCGGTTTTGAATGAAAAACAATGACTGACGAAATAGGGGTTAGGGCTTGGGGTGTTTAATCTACTAAAGCAGGGGTTAGGGCTTGGGGAGATTAGCTTTGTTCTGATGACTAATGACTGCCGGTGTGAGGAGTAATGGTTCTCGGAAGAAGAAGAAGAAAGAAGAAGATGGGAAGAAGAGGAAGAAGAAGAAATAAGAGTCATTGGGAGACTGGAGAGAACTTTTCAATATTTACCGTCGAAATTCTTGCCGCCACCGGTGTATGTGAGTGGCTGATGGGATGATTTTATGGGTTAGGACTGCGACTAGGAGAAGCGGAGAAGTGGAGGAAATGGGAAGGACTGATGGAGTTCGAATTAAATCTCTTTATGGCCGATTCAACTGGAGAAGAGTCAATAGTAGCCGGTTTAACCAGCCAAATTATTAATAATAGAGAAAACTTCCGTTAATTCATGGTTAACACATGTTCGCCTCTCATTCACAGATGCACTCGTCTAGTGCATAGAATGCAATTCCGATTATTGGGTTTAACATAACCCACTACATTTACAAAGGATGCTGTCCGTCGAGCGCAACATAGGAACAAATTCATGATGGAGTGAAAAATAACAAATTTAAATGTAGGAATTGTAGAGAATCTATTTCTAAAATACAACTTAAAACCCCAAGACTAAATTTTTTCTTAAACGAGTATTTATTGCAAAGAGAGAGAGAGTAAAGAATAACTTTATGGATCGAAATTCAAAGGAATGACTATTCTGTCTTGTCTTTCAATGGAGGCAATCGCCCCATATATATACAATTACATCATGATCAAATTAGCAACTCTAGAAATTAGCTACTTCCTAAAACTATACCTTCCTAAAACTCTATCCACAATATTAGCAACTTCCTAAATACAATATTAGCAACTTCCTAAATACAATATTAACAACATACTAAATAATATCTTTCTAAATATTTACAGTATCTACAATATCTCCATTACTCCCCCTCAAGTTGGAGCATGTAGGTCACGTATGCCCAACTTGCGAAGAAGAAAATTGAACTGTCGCCGCCCAAGTGCCTTGGTCAAAAAATTTGCCAACTGATTATAAGTCCGTACATGAGCAGTCTCAATAGTGCGGGCATGCAAGGCATTACGAACAAAGTGACAATCAACCTCTATATGTTTGGTGCGCTCATGAAACATTGGATTAGTCACAATATACATAGCGACATGACTATTACAATGCAATTTCATAGGTTTGGTATGTTCCACCCCAAGATCACGAAGGACACTCTTCAACCATTTCAATTCACACGTCGCAGTAGACAGAGACCTGTACTCTGCTTCTGCAGATGACCGTGAGACGGTATGTTGCTTCTTGGTTTTCTAGGAAACAAGAGACCGTCCAAGCATTACAAAATACGTAGTCAAAGAGCGTTGTGTCAAAGGACAACTGGCCCAGTCAGAGTCACAATAAGCATATAATTTGAGATCACTGTTGACACTCAACATGATTCCCTGTCTTGGATTTCCTTTTAAGTGTCGGACCACCCGTAGAGTTGCATCCCAATGTTCTTGTCGTGGTTGTTGCATAAATTGAGCCAATATATGCACAGAATAACAAATCTCAGGCCGTGTTATAGTAAGATAAATTAATCTCCTACTAGACGTCTATATTTTTCTAGGTCATCTAGGAACTTCCCGTTGGCCAGTGCGAATCGATGATTTTGTTCCATGGGCAGATGGGCCGGTTTAGCCCTCAACAGTCATGTTTTAGAAATAATATCTAATGCATATTTTCATTGGCAGAGATAGATACCCTCATCTCCTCTGGCGACTTTGATGCCCAGAAAATACTTTAGTGTTCCAAGATCCTTCATGTGAAAACACCGACTCAGATATTGTTTGAATTGATGTATCATCTCCCCATTGTTTCCTCCCATGACAAGATCGTCCACATACACCAAAACACATAGTGTAGCTCCGTTTTTATGGTAAGGGAATAAAGAATAGTCTGAATGTGATTGAGTAAAACCATATGTCTTTAACGCCGTACCTAATTTGGCAAACCAGTTTCTAGGTGTCTGTCGTAATCCGTACAGAGATTTGTGCAGATGACATACTTTCCCTGAATGTGTAGATGAAAAACCGGGCGGCAATCACATATACACCTCTTCCGCCAGGTCACCATGCAAAAAGGCATTATGCACATCCATCTGATGAAGCTCCCACTTTCGTGCTGCTACTACTGCCAAGAACAACCGAACAGTCACCATCTTTGCCACTGGTGCGAAAGTCTCATTATAGTCTATCCTGGCCTTTTGGTTGTTCCCTAAAATCACCAATCTTGCCTTGTGTCTTTCAATCGTTCAATCTGAATTATACTTGGTCTTGTATACCCATTTGCACCCGATGGCTCGCTTCCTAGGGGGCAACGGTTCAAGGGTCTAGGTCTCATTGCGCTCGAGAGCTTCAATTTCTTCCTTCATGGCTTGTCTCCAATGTGACTCACGGATTGCTTCTGAAAAATATGTGGGATCTTTCCCTACAGTTATAACTGCCAAAAACTATCTATGTCTCAAAGAAAAGTTAGTACAAGTCACGTAACGTGTAATAGGATAGGACGCACCTGAGGAGTGGTATGATGTGGCATGATTCACGAGGGGGTCGTTAATGTGCTGTGCTGTGTGGCATATATAGTCTTTTAGCTTCTCAGGAGGACGCCTTTCCCTACATCCTCGGCCAAGGTTTTCTCCTTCACTATTGCTTTCCAAGTTCATGTTGCCCTCTCTCTGTTCATTAAGATCTTCACCACTCCCCCTTGCTTCCGGAGTCACATCTTCTTTAGGAGTTGATTCATCATTTGAATTTTCTACACTATTCACCTCATGCTCATCAAAGAATTGTGCATCATTATTACAGACAGATGGTTGCTCAGTCACACCAGGGTTAAGGGATTCAGAAACAACAGCTTTATAAGAAAATGTATGTTCAGAAAATACAACATCACGAGATACAAAAAACTCATTTGTATCTAAGTCATAGAGTCTCCATCCTTTCTTACCGAAAGGGTACCCAACAAATATGCACCTTTGACTTCGAGAACCAAACTTGTCTTTGTCACGCCCCTGATAATGAGCATGACATAAACACCCAAAAACATGAATATGTTTGTAAGTTGGTTCCTTCCAAACAACAATTCACATGGACTCTTTCCTTCGAGTAAAGAACTTGGAGTACGATTAATTAGGTACTCGGCAGTCAACACACATTCACCCCAAAAACTCACCAGTAAATTTGCCTAAAAACGCAAAACATGTGCAACATTCAAAATGTGTTGATGCTTGCATTCCATCCTGCCGTTTTGCTGAGGTGTCCCTACACAAGATGTTTGTTGAATGATGCCATGAATATTATAGTAATTACTTAAGGCTACAAATTCCGAATTGGGTCATTACCATGGCACAAAATTTCACAATATTAGCACCAACTTCACTCTTTTCTGCCATTAAATAAATCCACACTGCCTGTGAGTAATCATCAACGATGGTCAAGAAATATATAGCACCACATGAAGCAGGAGTACGATATGGTCCCCAAACATCACAGTGAATTAAGGCAAAAGGTGCAGAAGCTTTATTAGAACTTAGAGGAAATACATCACGAGTTTGTTTAGCTCTTAAACAGATATCACACAACTCACTGGATGTTTCTTGACTAGCAAGTTTATTTTTAATAGTAGGAAGTAAACTAACAACTTGTTTTGAGGGATGTCCCATTCGCTTGTGCCACAACTCATATGAGTCCACCTTTGCCAACCTGCATGCACTTGTCCTTGCCACATAGCGCCAAAGATAGACCCCATCATGCTTCTCATCCACACCAATCACTGTCCTCGAAGTGGGGTCCTGCATTACACATAAATTGTCAGAAAATGTGACTATACATTTTAATTCATCAATAAATTGAGACACAGATATCAAATTGCAATTCAAGTTGGGAACATATAAAACATGTTTTAAGTTCAATCATTTCCCAAGCTGCACTTCTCCTTCTTGCAACATCATCATATTCTTTCCATCAGAGAGTCCAATGGCGCAAGGAGAGATTTCATGCACATTCTTCAATAGCTCCAAATTCTCAATCATATTATGAGAACACCCTGAATCAATCAACCACATTTTCTTACCCGTCAATTTTTCTGAAGTGGATTCCTTGTGTGAATTGATCATTGCCATTAATGTTGCCCATTGTTCATCATTAAGTCTGGGAAAACCAGCTTTATCGTTGGTCTGTACAGCCGCAACAATGGTGTTGATGCCGCAGTTTCCTAGTGTCTGGACAGCATTGGCCATTGCTGAACCAGATCCTCCTTGACCTCTTCCGGTTCCCGTGCCTCGACCTCCTCATCCTCCACGACCACCAAAGCGGCCTCCTTTGCTTGCAAACCACCAATCTAGGTAGCCTACAAGCTGGAAGCATTCGAGTACCTCATGTCCAGTTTTCCCATAGTGAGAGCACGTCTTCTCATCCTTGTTCTGAGATTTGGTTCTATTTCCAGTTTGCACAGCAAATACTACAACCTCTGCTCGTTCTTCACGTGCCCAAGCCACCATTTTGTGTCATTCTTCTTGCACAATTATTGCATATATTAGGTTCAAAGAAGGTAAAGGTTCTATACTCAAAATGTTCGATCTAACAGTACCATAAACTGCACTGTCAAGACCCATGAGGAATTGATGAATTTTCTCCTTTTCTTGCTCTAACGTCAACTCGGTCGCCGCTCCACACTTGCATCCACCACACGTGCATTGTGGGTTCTTCACATACCCAGCCAACTCCTCCCACATGGTCTTCATCTTTCCATAATATGCGGATACAATCATACCTTCTTGTTTGCAATTGGCCAAGTCGCTCTTCAATTGGTGAATCCATAGATCATTCCCGATGGCAAACCGTTCCCGAAGATCTTCCCACAATTCCTTTGCTATCTCCATATAGGAGATTGTAGACCGGAGCCCTGGTTCTATTGTATTGAATATCCACGCTACCAACATGGAATTCACACTATACCAATCTTCCAATTCGCCAGCATCATCACCAGGTTTCGTCACATTTCCTTCAAGGAAAGCTAATTTCTTCATTGCTCAAAATGCATTTTTCACAGCTTTGGCCCATTCGTCATAGTTATCCCCTTTCAAGACGATAGGGGTCACGACCAAGCCGGGGTTGCCTTGCGAACCAAGGTAATAAGGAGATTTAGAATCAGCCATAGTGTAAGTATGGCTCTAATACCATAAAGAATATCTGTATGGATCAAAATTCAAAGGAATGGCTATTTTGTCTTATCTTTCAATGGAGGCAATCGCCTCATATATATACAATTACATCATGATCAAATTAGAAACTTCCTAAAACCATACATTCCTAAAACTCTATCAACAATATTAGCAACTTCCTAAATAATATCTTTCTAAATATATACAGTATCTACAATATCTCCATTAGAGAGGGAGGCACAACCGGCACAACCTTTTCCAAACTCCTCTAAACCTCCTCTACATTGAAATGCTACCACTTTTCCCCGCCACTGCATTCAACGCTTCAATGCCGATACACTACAGACCCAAAACCGACACCAACCCCAACCCCAACCGTCCATTACTACTGTCACCACCAATTCTGTTCTCGAACAGAATTTGTGGCCCAACAGTAACTGCATTTTCTTCCAGAACAGGAAATTCATCATTGTTCTCCATCCCAACAAAACATCCCCTAAAACAACCTCACTCTTTACTGGATCATCATGTTTTGTGACAGTGATAGAAGAGAATGAAAGCAGGGTCCCAAAAGCACAACTAAAAAACTTTAAAAAAGACTGCCACTGCATCCATCATGGAAGAGAATGAGAGGAAGAGGGGGGAGTTCAACGATGTCATTGGATGGTAAAATTGGAAAGCAAATTGAGGAGGGAGACAAAAAATGGGCGTACTTTTGAAATTTTAAAAAACAATGGAGGGTAAAATAGTCTTCTTATATCTCCATTAATGGATGGAAGAAATGAAAATTGACTGAGCATTCTCAGGATATCTTGGGCATCTTGTATTAAATCATGGCAGCTCCAAGTATAAGAGGATTGAAAAACTCATCCATTTTGGGAATGAAAGAATAAGGACTTAATAACTGATCATGATGAAGTTGGATTTCCTGCACTCGTTTGGGTGTGAGATGGGATGCACTTTCATTCAGATTCAACCATATCACACACCCCATGGCACCTTATCTCATTTGTGTGGAAAAAACAAAATGGTAAGTTTAGGACATTATCACATTATGTCTTTAAGAATTCATTTTTTTTAATTTGAAAAAAAATAAATAAATAAAAAGAAGAAGACTATTCAGCTTGACAAATGCAAGAGATTAAACAAAACCAACAGGAAAACTCAATTTAAGGGCTTGCTTGCCAAACCCTAGATGGGTGGACACCATTAATGATCATTGTAGAACTCTCTTCTTCAAACTTCAGCTATGATGGAAGTCATGAGATCTTGTTTAAGAAAATGCCCCCTTCAGACTGTGAAGTCACATTTCAGGGCAAAACATTTTGAATATTGAATCTGATGGAAGTTGAATTTTGAACTTTGACAAGAGAAGTTGTGACTTGTAAATTTTCAACTTGATGAGGGAAGCCATAACAAATAGCTCTGCTCCATGAACCTCAGCAAGAAGCTGTAACTTGTAAATCTTAGACTTGGAGAAATTCAAAAAAGAAGGCAAAGCATGTTTGGATCTGTTATTTTCCTCTTAGACATGGGGATTGTGGGAATGGAGTGAAGTTTCCCATATTAATTATATATTCCCATTGCCATGGCGTGCTAACAATGCAAAATCAAGTGAAATCACAACAAGAAAGCCATTCTCTACTCTCTAATTGTTATTGATGAATCAATTTTTTAGGTTAAGTACCTTGTCATTTGGTCTGCTTCCAAGTGGCCGATGACTTAGAGGCCGAAGTGGAGAACTTTTGTTGGATGAAGACATGGATGTCGAGCTGGGGGCAGATTAGGTGCCAAACTGACTAAGTCGAGCTAGGCGGGTTAGGTGCCGAAGTGACTGGGCCGAGCTGGGTAGGTTAGGTGCCGAACTGACTGGGCCGAGTTGGGTAGGTTAGGTGCCGAACTGACTGGGCCGAGTTGGGCAGGTTAGGTGCCGAGTTGACCAGAGTGCCGAGCTAACTGGTGGCGAGCTGGATTGATTGTTGAGCTTCGTAGTTCTTTAGAGACCTACAAGGAATCAATGTTAGAGGTCCCGGGGTGGCTAACCCGGCGAGGTCGCTTCGATGATTAAGCCAATACTCTCATAGTAGACTGTGAGCTAAAAATCACAAAAGTATGAGAGCTAGAATACGCTTACTTGTCCCCCTCATGTCATTGGGGTTGGTGCCTTTATATAGGCATTGTTTGGCGTGGGCTTCACACACCATATCCGAAATTTCTGAGAGGTTGCCTAAGTGGTCCGAGATTCCTGGAGGCAACCTTCATGCACGTTGACCACCCTCCAGATTGTTCGGTACGTGGGCCAACTTCCAAGGATCGTGGGAGTGCTGGGATATGCATGCTGAATTTATCGGCGAGCATGTCTCGTAGGTCGCTAGGTCGCCAGGTCGGTGCCTGTGCTAGGTCGCTAGTTCGGCACCTGTGCCAGGTCGCCAAGTCGACGCCTGTGCCAAATCATCAATTGGGACACCATCATCTTGGCTAAGTCAAATTGTTGCCTAAGTGGTTCTGGATGTCACATAATTGTTCTGAGATGCCACGTGTCACAATGTCATTGGAGGGCCAAATCCACCCTCATCAGCTATCTTGGAAAATTGTAATAAATAAATAAAGAAAACTATTTCTACAAGTATGGATCCCAAATTTAACACATTCCTTTCCACCAAAGGAGGAGGAAAGAGGAAGAGAGTCCTAATCGCTTTGGTGCATGCCTAGACTCACATTTGATACTTTATCTTTTAAAATTGCAAGATTGAGAACTGAGAAGAGAGTCTGGATTCATGTTGTAGAGAGCATATACTAGGTTTCAAATTAGAAGCAGATTTCAAAGAAACTCGCTCCTACAAATGGTTTCAAGTGTAAATCTCTCGTTGTAGACAAAGAAAGGCTGAGGGTCTCCAACGTGTAAATGATTTCGGGTGTAAAGAAAGGGCTAGGGTTTTTTCTCTCCAGCCATTTTCCTCTTTTCTCTTGTCTCTCATTTTCTTACTTTTCTTTTTATTCTTTGTAATTTGAAAAAGGAAATTAAAAAATAAAGACATAACAAGGTCAACATTGTCATCTAATAACTTCACATAAGTAAGATTGGGTAACTGTGCAAAAATTACGTGTAATAACATGAGTGGAAGAACACCCAAGAATACACCACGATAACTGCAGGAGATCTAGGCTCGATCGTGACATGTTCTTATGGACTATAACATGCATACCTCTTCTACACAAACCTATAGACACAAGGCACACATCTTTCGTACAACATATGCGATCTATCAAAGCTTCCTACAAGAAGCAACATGTGGAGAGATCATGAGAAGGTGAAAATTATCACCCACACAAGCCAGTAGTTGGTCCCCACTTTGCGATCTGATGCACATTGCATCTGAATCAGCCTAGGAATGTAAATCTTAACTGCCTTGGGAATGTTCTAGGTTCTCTCATTGCATGGTTCCCTTGTTTATAAACAAGGAACTCTTCCCTTGAGAAGGGTACTACTAACACCCCTTTCCGTTTCCTCCTGACTTCCCTCACCACTGCCTTACACCAGGGAATTTTCATTGAATTATTGTTGACCATCTTAATGAGAGCAAGGCAATCCCCTTTTATCATTGTCACTAGCTCAGCCCATTTTGCTACATATCCAAGAGTCCTAGCTTCTACTAATTCTGGGTCATTCATGGTGCCAACATAGATGGAGATAAATATAAAACAGTCGTCTACTTCTTGGATATATAATATTATGTCTGGAGTTGTAGCTATATGTGCATTGAATCTTCAAGTACCATTGTACTGCTCAATTCTTCTATGCAACTCATTTTTTAAAAATAACTTCTTTCCAATTTAACCATAGCTTCCAAAATGTGGTAGCTAACATAATGAGTTGCATCAAGTCATTTTGTTTTTTCGTGTTGGTGCCCCCAATCACTTATATTATCTAATTTGCCGACACATCCATCTGGCTTCTACTTATCCCAAACCATATCACCCTCAAGAAATTACACTCCCATAAGAAGGCCCTGAGTTACAAATAAGACATTGGCCCTCCTTTGTCTCCCCAAACAATCTAAACCCCGTGTTAACTTGAGAACAAAATGAATGAACTATCATCCATAAAATTAACTTAACCTGGGGATGCACCTTCAGCTTATAGAACTTATTCCACCATATTTTGTCAATTGAGCTTTCTATCTCTCTCTTAATAAGTTGAGCATAGATTGACTTATTGTGAATTCCCCACATATTTATTTTGCTTGTAGATCTGGTTAGTGCATCATTCTGTCCTTCCACCTTGGCTCGTCCAAATTGGTAGGATTATCTGCTGCGTATCTACCTCACTTACAGCTCGAATCAAACAACATCATATGCTATAACATTTTTTTATTTTATTAACCAACATTGCATGACCATCTAAGGATCACAGTATCGATATCAAGTATTGTATTGGACAATTCAAATTTGGATACGAATATAGATATGCTTTAGAAGTACATGGATACAAATGAAAGATATGAAAACACTTGGATATGCTAGGGAAATGCATACAAATAACATATATATATAATAACACTAAATTTAAAGTTAAATTATCTATGAATATGGTATAAACACATCAAAACTGCACATTTTAATAGGTTATATGAAGAGAAACATTACCAAGACTCTAGAACATGTACACATCATTCAATAAGAACTCTTTTCAAATAATAAATATGTTTTCATTTCTAACATATAATTGTTTCATTATATATATAATTGTAAGATAAAACATATAAATCATTTAAGTAAAATAAAATTATATAATTAACTTCTTTAGTTTTATTAAAATTTTAGGAAAAATTAAATCTTAAATTATTTATTTCAATTTTTATAATTATGATTTTCAAGTTTTATTAAAGTTCAAAAACAATGTAAAAGTGGTTACTATATAGTTTTGTCAAACTAGGCATTGATACACTTCCGCATCAGACTATATCCATTGGTACAATACAATATAAACCAATATAAAGGTGTGTCTTAGCAATGCACATGACTTGTAAGATGCATACCCAATCGTAGCATATCCCATATCTATGACCATAGATATGGATACAATACGCCCACATGAAGAGTATCATATCGATACTTTAAACCTTGTGCCCAACCATGGATAAAACCTTAGTTTTCCATCACCAAATACTTTGTAGCACATTAGAGAATGTTGGTTTCTTGTTTACGATGAAATATTCAAAAAGTATTGTAAACCAAAACCAAAGACCTACTTACTACATAAGACTTAATCATAAGAATTGAATATCACCTTTAATCTAAAATGTTATACTAGAAACGAGGAGATTATAGGATTGAATTAGGTTCAATAAACCCATACCGAAACCAGCCCATAGGCAAGTCAAAAGGTTTGGGTTCCTTAGCTCTTGAGCTAAGCTATTTGAATAGCAAAGTTGGTGAATTTAGGGGTGGGGCAATACTTGGTTGGAAACTCTTACCACGTTGGAGGACATATGTCCTATCACATCTTGATTTTTAGATCTAAACCCTAAATCCTACACCCTAACCCTAAATATTAAATCTTAGGGATTATAACTGATAAGGGCAACTTTTGGGCCCTAATATCAATAAAAGTATTACTTTTAATAAAAATTCAAAAATAGGTCAACTTTTTAAAAATAATATCAAATATGGGTAAAAATACTATTCATCTTCTCCCTCTTGCAAATCATTTATCAGTGCCACCGCCTCCGACAAAGCCTCTGCCTACCTCCGCCCACCTCCAACAATGCCTCCACCTTAACCTCCACCTCCACCGTGTACTTCTCACACACTCATTGCTTGTGATTTTTTATGGATCTGCGATGCCCAACATCATCCTTTATGAGAAGTACACCTCTAAAAATAACATATTTTTGTTAGATCAAATAATGAATAAAGTGGAAAGATAAGGAGTTTCCGGTGGAGTTCATGCGACGATACACGGAAAACGAGTTCATCATCAATGATTGTTGCAATGGCTTGCTCTGCATCTGTTCATCTTGCTCATTGGAGACAACCTACACTTACAACCCAATTATGAAAGAATGTGTGTCATTACCTGAATCAGATTTAGATTCAAATTTAGATCTCGAGGATATAGTTCCTCCCAAAATTGATTTTGGTGTCGATTCCACCCGAAAGAAGTATAAGGTTCTTCGAGTGCAATGTTTAGGGGTAGACATGATTCTAGACATGTATCAGTTCAAGAGTGAGATCATTACTCTTGGTGAAAACTCATGGAGAGAATTGAAAACCCCTTATGATATTGGCCATAGTTGTTGGCTGGAAGGGATGTTCTTGGATGGATCCCTTCATTGGATCAGCAACATCAGACCCTCCAGTAGCAAATTTTCTATCACTATGTTTGATATTGGCCAAGAAAAGTATCAGACTATAAAGTTCGCTCCCTCTGTACCATTACGAAGTTTTCATCAAGAACTGAGTCTAATGGAGATATGCAGTTCTATGGCACTAGTTGAATGTGGAAGGACTTGGATTCACATATGACACATTGTTCGTGATGGAGGTATGTATAATTTGAAGTGCCAATACAATTACAACACCCTGGCAATATGTTCTGATAGACATGACCATAAATACTTATTGATGGGTTTTCTATGAAATTGCCAGAAATGGTAAGGATTATTGGAAGGATAGCATTCTAGTGTACTCTCCAGCAGAGGCGGAGGTGGGTGGTGCTGGTGGATGGTAGACCAGCGGAGGCAGAGGTAGGAGGTAGGCGAAGGCGTTGCTAGAGGCAACGGTAGGTAGCAACACTAATGAATGGTTTGCAAGAAGAAAAAGATGGACAATATTTTTGCCCTTATATGATATTATTTTTAAAAAGTTAATCTATTTTTGAAATTTTATTAAAAGTATTACTTTTATTAATATTAAGGCCCAAAAATTGCCCTTATCAAATAAGTGTCTAAAATAACTGTGATAGGAGGCATGTGGTCGGAGCCAAGTATTTTCCTTATAAATGTAGAGTTTTGGCAATTCGTAGATTTTCTTTGCCATACAGTTGTCTTCATTGTGGAATGAAATTAAGGGGCAATGATGTTGTTATTGCAACGAAATCGACCTCATGACTAACGGCCTCTCACGACCACTGATGAGGTAGAAGATTAGGTAGTGGGCGTGCATGCATTGTCTACCTTAATACTACTGAGGTGAGGTTGTGATCACTTGTGACCCGACCTCCCTCAGTTGCTACCACTTATAAATTAATTGAATTTAGATCTGCGCCGCACAGCATCTCACAGCACATTCCCGCCGTTTATTAGGAACATCTTCCGATGAATACACGGCTGGAATATTCTGTGAGACGTTGTGGGGCGTAGAACTGAACTCTAATTAATTCAGCACTCAGCAGTGGAAGTGGGTTTGGTAGGAGCTTTTACGTTTTCCCTTGCCCACATTTCACACCACAACAGAGACACTCAGACAGCGCCAACGCCAAGTAGAAGCTTTTACGTGGATCATTCCCGAACCACCAATTTTCCTTGTTGAACATAGTGGGCCTGACCCGGTTGAACTCGCTATTTTGGGCCATGTAGGACGGTAGGAGTAGAGCCCTTTGTAACATCGGACCCACCCTTTTTTGGATTTTTCAATTTTTTTTTAATGGATTGACTATGCATGTAGCTATTCCGTGGCGAATCACTTGTTTAACCCCAGATCGTTGAAGGGCTGTTGGGATATTCTGTTTCTTTGCACGTGAAGATGAGGTGGTGGATGTAACAAATCCTTGCTCACTTAAGTAGATGGACATAGTGGGCCTGACCCGGTTGGACTCGTTATTCTGGGCCATGTAGGACAGTAGGAGTAAAGAACTTTGTAACATCGGACCCACCCTTTTTTGGATTTTTCATCTTTTTTTTTAATGGATTGACTATGCATGTAGCTATTCCGTGGCGAGTCACTTGTTTAAACCCCAGATCGTTGAAGGGCTGTTGGGATATTCTGTTTCTTTGCACGTGAAGATGAGGTGGTGGATGTAACAAATCCTTGCTCACTTGAGTAGATGGAGATTGAAGACAGAGGAAAACGAGAAGTCGAGAATTGGACCTTATAATTTTAGGGAAGAAAATAAATAAACTAATTATATCTTTCTACTAAAGGAAATTTCATATTGGCTTATAAATCTCCAACCCTTCTAACTTGATTTCTGTGCTTATTAAAATATGATCCCACTGGTAGATAATCAGCAGATCTAAAGCTCTGATCCTACCCTAATCACTTTTTTGATAAAATAAAGAGACCCATCCTGTATTGCATCTCCAAACCTAATCACTTTGGGAGTAGTGACGCATATGTTCCTGAAATTTCATTTGCAACAAAGTTTTAAATTCCAACATTCTGCTCCTCTGGATGGCCCGAATTAACAATTTAGACTGTTTCGGGTTCGGGCTTTGGGTTGGGCCTGCAAAAGATGCACCTTTAATGGTTAGCATTCAGCCGGTTTTGAACTTTTATGATAGTAGTTTGCTCTTTCCTTTATTGCATCTCCAAAACTTAAGGCTCAGTTTGAAAAGAGAATAAATGCAAATATGTACAATACATATATATACAAAATAATATAAAATATAAGGTCTTGCACTCTACTACTCCTTCCAAACTGAGCCTAAGTATCACTACCCAAAAATACAGGATAGTTCTTTGTATTTTACCCCTTTCTTTTGGTACATGTGATTTAGCTTTAACCTCCATGAGAGCAAGGTGTTATAAGTTAGTTGTGACAGGGTGCACAAGAAGTTTCCCATCTTGGTATTATCCACTTTGGCATGAATCCAAATTCTAAGATTTTCCTAAGGCTTAGTTTGGAAGGAGTACAAATGCAAATATGTAGAGTGCAAAACCTTATATTTTGTATGTATTTGCAGTGTACAAATTTGCATGTTCTTGTCTCATATTTAATTTACAATAGACTAATTACTTGCTTGCATCCTTCTTTTGAAAGGTTTTGTTTAATTCATAGGGAAAATAGATTATTATTTATAATTTGTCTTCTTGAAACAAATACACCTTGATATGCAAATATCCATTTCCTTAGTAGAGGCTTAACCTTAATAGATTTCCCTTCCTTTTCTTACCTTTCCTTTCTAACCAAACACGGCCTTATTAACTAGCTAGTAATCTAATAACGCTTTTGAATGCCATATTATACAAATTATTTGGTCTCAAATGGTAGAGACTCCGGTTTTCTTTTTTTTTTTTTTTTTCTACAACGGGTAACAAATGTCTTGATAAGATCCTTGTGCTCATCTTTGAGCTTGCAGAGCCTTTTCCTTGTTTATGAATATATTATCTATTTTCAATATCTATGCAAGTTCCCCTTTGGGCCAATTCTAGCACTTGAGAAATCTCAAATTGGGCCCAGGTCATTTGATGAAATTGGGCTGGGCTTGGGGCAAGGCGGGCCAAATCCTCCCTGTACTGTATTGTTGAGTAATTTAAGTTAGTTCTAAAATTTTTAGGTGACCGCCCCTTCACCTGGAATAAATTTTGGTGTCAGAAGAAAGAAAAAAAAAAAGTATTGATCTATCTCAAATTTTATTCACTAGATGGTTTCTTCTTCTCATAAGCTGGTAGCATCTCAAGCCTTTAGGTTGGATATATCAAATATTTCTTTACCATTTCATCAAATTTAGGTTCTAAAAGCCACACAACTTCAAACCTAAATGGCTCTGAGCATGATTTAGTTGGATTGCTCTTCCACCAATTATAGACAAAGCTCCACAGTGTTTTTAGTACTTTTATTAGGTGGTGCATACAAAAAATGTAGTAAAGCTTTGGACATTGCTGGTTTTACAAATAAGTCGGTCATTAGTAGCAGAGATACTTCCATCTCAGAATTACATTACATGCTTTCAACATGACCCATAATCCACTGAGAATCCAATAAGATTGACAACAAATGTTTATCAAAGCAAAAACGTCTATGGATTTTCTCCCTCCAAGTTGGAATTACCATAGTTTCTATGAAAAATCTAAAAATCTGGTATATGCCGTACTAGTCATGGCTCTACCTGCCAAACTAACTCAGTCCACCCACCTCCACCATCTTGTCTCCATGACAATACATTTTATCTATTGGATATGTGGAGGTTACCTTGAATTAGGGGTGTAAATTGGGAATCCAACTTAAAAGAATTACACACCATTGGGTTCAGGCCCATTCAAATTTTAGCAAATGCTTAACACAAGCCCCCGCCAAAGTTGCAGCCCTACCTTCAATCTCATTCAGATTTCCCCAAATCCCCCTCGTGTTTCACCTTCATCTTCAAAATCTTCTTCAAACTTATTTCTCAATAATTAAACTTTACACTATTAACTAGATTATCAGATATAGATAATAATAATAATAATAATAATAATAAATAAATAAATAAATAAATAAATGTATGAAATAATATTATTGCTGAACATTCAGCAATAGGAATGGCAACAGGGCAAGTTCGGGGAGGGGGTCATATTCCCCGTCCCCAACCCCGATTATGAAATTAACCCCTATCCTTGTCCTCGATCTCCGTCGGGGATAAAATTTGTCCTCCATCCCCGATCCCCGGTGGGAATAGCTTCCCCGCGGGGATCCAAATTCTCAAATTTTTTTTAAATAACAGTATTTATTTGAAAAAAAATACTTAAAATAAATAAAATTTTTAAATTATAAATATATTTTTAAATATATTTTGATATATATATATATATACATAATCAGGGTCAGGGCAGGGCGGGGACCTCAATCCCCATCTCCGACTCCAACCCTGATCGGGGATTCCTATTAATCCCCATCCCCATCTCCGACCCCATCGGGTCGGAGAAATCGGGTCCCTGTCAGGGATGAGGAAAATTTCCATCCCTCTTCGGCAAAGGTCATTCAGTTGCTTTGAGGCGCTTTGAATAAGCTATGTAAAAAGGGTGAAGGGAACAATTCAAAAAAATGACCCACTGACAATCAATTTATTGTGCTCTCTTGATTTTTCACCAAAACATAACTCAAAGGCTGTCAATAGAACCCACCTTGGAAAGCCAAAGTGTTGTGCTTTAGCCTTACCAAATCGACACTAAATGATTGTCTGAGAGCTGAATGGTGGATCACATCTTGCATAGTTGCATATCCCCTTTTGACCCAACTCATTTCCATTTCTGCCACAGTCCAAACACAGCCTATAAGATTTGCCATGACCATTTTGAATGGGCTACCCGAAAGCTCAAGTCAATTAACCTTGAACCGACCGAATACCAAAAAGTAAAACTTTATATGTCGGAAAGAAATGATATTAGAAAGGCTTTAACCAAAATGGTCCTATGAATTTTGATGAAATTATATGCCATATTTACATTTAAACATGTTCACGGGACAAGTTTGGAGTTTAGCTCATGAACATTTTACAATGCTTTAGACTGGGGCCACTCAATTTTTTGCAAAAGCTAATTCCGAACTTGACCATTAAACAAATAAACAGGTTTATTTAGGTTAAAACAGAAATGGGAAAATCTATGGTGCGAGAAAGATATGGTATGAAAAGAGTTCTGACCAATTAAAACCCATTCATGAATTTTGATAAATAATATCTAATTACTATTATATTTATGATTCTAATTTATTAATAAGATGTTTTTCAGATATTATCTTAATGACATCACCAGGCTCGGTCTGAATTGGGCTCATTTTCCTATGATTGAAGGCTTTTGACCCAAACCCAGATGACCAGATCTCTTTTTTCGAAAAAATAGTAGGTGTTTTCTGAAGAAGGTTTAACCCATCTAATATCAGAAGAAGCAATAAGATCTCCCCTCAAGGTATGCAATCAAATGATCAAGAATAATTCAATAACGATGCCGTGACACTTAAGGGTTTTTTTTAGGATCAGAAATATACACTTGAATCTAACTCCCTTAAATCAATGTTAATAGTGTACATGAGAGTGCAAATGTAAAAAATGCAAATTCTTGTTTAATTTTGTTTTGGATTTTATTTTATTCTATTTCATGTCTTAATTTATTTCATTTATACTGCAATTAAACAAAATAAGCTAAAATTTAAAACAAAAATAGGTCAGAATTTACACTCAAATCATTTGAAGAGCCGGTTCAATTTGGAAGGAGTACAAATGCAAATATGCACAACGTAATATATACAAAATATAAGGTTTTACACTCTACATATTTGCATTTATACCCATTCCAAACTGACTTGCCATAATTTTGCATCAATGCAAATTTATTTTCATTGCAACCAAGCACAGAGAACAAATGAAAACTGAGCAATACTTACATGTTGGTTTTTGTACCAGTACAAATGCATTGCCCACCATTTGTTGCCACTATTACAAGATACCTATCTATAATTTACCCCATTTTAAATATACATATTTATATTAGATCCCATATAATTGAAAAAGGTTTAGATGATTATCGTGATGATGATGATAATGTTTATATCCACATAAAATCAGTTTTATATATCGATGGTGTTGATTTCAATGTTGAAGAAGCTATTTTTCAAATCATTTATTTCATTAAATATAATACCAATGTTATATTTCAATTTTATTTTATTAGTAGTATTATGATTTTTAGTTTAATTTATCAACGATATTCAATATTCAATCCAATATGCTTGCAGTCTTAACCACTGGATTGAAAATAGATGGATGTAATTGGTGGGCCAATCCTATGATGAAGTCGAGCAACCCAATCAGGCGGATCCATGTGTATATATGTTATGGTGCCACCCTTCTAACAGTTTGGAATTGACGACACGTAATTGATGGATAGTGGAAGAGACATAGTTGTTAGACAGTTTTGTATGCCCTTAACTTCAATCTGATTTGATGTACTTTTGTTATTTAGTGGAAATAAATAAATTGCATGTTTGATTCATATTGTTTGGTTTAATTTTGTGTAAAACCCTAAAACTGGACATTTATAGAGACTCGTGTTAGTTTTAAATGTTCACAGCCGTTGGATAAGTCTGGGGAGATTTATCCTGCCAAGGCTGATGCTGATGTGCCACCAAGTGTTGGGATGGCCTGTCTCAGCCATCAGGGTAAGACCCGAGGCACATGCAGTATGGGATTATTTGAATCCTTGAACCGGATCAGATTTCCAGTATTGTCCTGGACCTTGGAGATAGATGGGAAAACTGGAAAGTTACACCTGACCCCTAGACTCGATTATGACATTTCACTAGGTGTTGGATCAGGCTGCCTTTGATATGCCAATCAGTGAGATCCTTAGCGGGGATCAAAACCTGGATATGTTGGGGCAGTTTGAGAATTCATCTGAGTGGGTGATCATAGTGACAGAATCAGCCACTTTGTCGGACAAAGGGTAATGATCGGAAATGCACTCTCTCTGATGGAAACCAAACTGCCGGCATTTGATTTCAATCATTGGAATTTTGTTTTGCAAAATTAATATATTTATATATATATGTACGGTTTCGAATAGTTTGCAAATGGTTTTAATTCCCAGGATCCATGAAAAGAGGAGAGTGCGGCACTGTTCCTTGCAGCCGAGGGAGAGGTCCTCTCTTGTCGGGCAGTGCTTGATCATTAAGGGCTGAGAGGTTAAGTGTAAGACCATTTAGGATAATACCTGATGGGCTAATCTTGCACCTGCCCACAGTCCCTGGGTTTTTATAAGATGGCTTGGCCCAGGGACCACTTAATGTAAGTGTTGGGCCCATAGGGTCCATATGATGGACTCAAGGGGTTCATTGAGTTTTTCAGTGAATTCGGCTGGGCCTTGTATTAAAGGCTGGGCCGAACTCGTGTGGCTGGTGTGTAGATCAATGCTTGGGTCCCACGCCATACAAAGAAGCCCAACTAGGCAGCAGATTGGAAAGTAATTAGACACTGAACACTTAATGGGCCAGAAGCCCATTTCGAGGTGGGCTGATATGATCACCCATCCTTGGGGCGAATCTGAGATTAATGTTAGTAAAAGGATTGGGCTTTTAGCCTTATCCACTCTTGGAGACCAAATTCAAATTAGATTTGAATCTGGTAACCTCCTGATAAGATCAGGGTAAGCTAACTTTATCTGCAGATAGGATTAAGATTATCTCCTATCCAAATATTGATTTGGATTGGGATAACTCCTAATTAGGAGGATTCTTAATCAAGAAGAAAGGAGGAGAAACCCTAACCAAGAAGGAAAAATATCAGATTTCAAACCACCTTGAAGAGATATAGGATATCTCCTACGAATTGAGATAGAATCTCATTCATACTCCAGAAAAGAGAAAGGCAGTTCAGCCTTTTCGCCTTTAGAGTTCTCCTCCTGCCGCCACCATCTGTTTTTTGCAAGATTAGATCTTTGCAGAAAAAGAAAGTCAAGAAATCTGTTCTTGACATTAGTCTTGCAACAAAGACTAAAAGGATTCAGTGTTTAGTGTTTCTAGAGGATTCTTGTGAAGGATCTAGTGTGTAGGATGCACCCTGCTGGTTCTGTTCCATCCACAGCTGTGTCATCTTCAGCAGGAACGGATCTTGGAGCATTCTTTGGGCGTGAACACCAACTTTGGGAGATACTGCTTCTCCGGATCAGGTATATTCCTCCCATTTACCTTTTGGTACAGATCTGGTTTGATTATGGTTCAAGTGGGATCCTTGAATATTGTATTCTAAACTTAGGGAATATGATTCCCAGTTGGGAGAAGGTAGAAAATTTTTGAAATTTGTCCACCCATTCCGCAACCTTTATGGCGTCCATTAGATGGATCCTACCATTCTTTCAGTGGTATCAGAGCCACAGGTTCGAATCTTGAACCAAAAGAAAATCAGATCTGACCCTGCGCAGATGGATAGAAGGTGTTCTTTCAAGATTTGCGCAGATTGTTTTCTTTATTTCAAGAAACTATTTCTTGTTAAGGGCGATTGATCTGAAATTAATTTTTATTAAATCCAAAATTTATTTAGAATTGTTCTTTATTTATTTTGATTTAATGGACTGTTCGAAACTGGAGATCACAGTGCAGATTTGGCGCAGATAGTCTGCGCACCCTTTTTCTTTCTATTTATTTATATTCGGTTTGTAAATATTTTTTTTTTATTTTAGACTGAATGTATAGGATTTTATCAAGAATGTAATTAATAGAAATAGGTTTTCTGTTGTTTTTCCTTGATTAAAGAAGAAGGAAGAAGAAGGCGGCGCTGGAGATTTGCAGTTGGAGAAATCGCTTTCTGCGATTTGCAGTTTGTGAAACTGCAACCCTTGTGATTAACCTCTGTTTTGCAGGTGGTGCGAACAGTCCATAGTTTGATTTGTGATTGTTTGAAATCAAAATTATTAATTTCAGATCTTTCATGAATTAATTCTTGAATTGAAAATCAGTTTTGGATCCTCTCGGACTAGATTGGACCAAAACTGTTTGGGCCGAATCTGGGGTTCGATAGGGACTGTTTTTCAGTTTGTATTTCTCACACTTGCTGTTCCAAATCTGATGTTCAATTACAAGGATTAATTCGGCCCACCTGTAAAGCCCAGTTTTAAAGGGTTAAAACTGCAAAAGGCCCATTACTGTGAGATAAGCTGTATGGGCCGAACTGCTATCTGCGATTCAGCCCATACACCTAGTAGTCATTAATTGTTAATGACTTAGATTTTAAATGGGCTGTTCAATGAGCCTTACAGCAGTTAAATGATTGGATCAATTCCTCCTTTACATGTGATGTTTGGATGTTTGATGTGCTGCGACCATGGGCCATAAGTACTTGGCCCATGAAGACTCGTTAGTGGCTCTTGCGCACACTATGGCTAAATGCACATCATTGCCATAGTGTCTTTCAAGGTCATTGGATGACCCCTCTTTGCTTGGTGGGCCCCACAACCCTGAAAAGGGATGCGTACGGAACCCCTAACCGATTAAGGGCCACCAGAAATCTGACTTTATGAAAGTCAGTGGGAGCCACTCTAGTTTGACCTAAATTAAAACTAGGGCGTTTTTGTTCCCTCTAGCAAATATGATTGCATGTGATAGGGAGACCCATATGATGGACTCTCTAAAGGCCTTCCGTCATTAGCACAATGATGGGTCCTTCAGTAATGAGGAAACGCACCATAAAATTGGGCTATCCATTTGCTGTTGGATCTATTAGAGTGTTTCATAAGATGATAGGGGCGTCATAGACCGATGTGGGAGGGGATTCACCAGAAAATGGGAACTCTCTCACGGTACCTTGGCGTAACCTGAATATGATGGGTAAGCACTCACTGGATAGAAAGGTTTACCTGAAAACGGTTCTGAACCTTGTCTGACAGAGGCCAAAGGGAAACTCATTTGATGAGTGGATATGATCCGTCACAGAAAGGTGGTGGGGTTATGCAGCTGAAACAGTTGGCTTCACGCACCCCATGTGATTTCCCACATTTCCAGAGACATTTCGTCATCTCCGTCACTGAGAAAGGAGGAAAATCTCAGAGATGAACAAATGGAAATGGAACATAGATTAAAAGCCATATCTATGTAGGTAACATGAATCAAACTAAGGTTGTGGACTAATGACTTTGCTATTTTATCAGAAAATGGCAAACGGTCAATTTGCAAAGCTTTTAGACGATAACAAGCTAAAGGGCCCAAATTATGCCGACTGGTACAGAAATCTTATGCTAGTCCTAACTACCGAAAAGTTAGACAAGGTAGTGAAAAATCCTGCCCCAGAACGTCCGGGTGATAGGGCTTCTGAGGCCCGTAGAAGGGACTACCAAGAGTGGGAGGATAAGAACTCCCTAGCCCGCTGCTTTGTCGTTGCCTCATTAGACAACTCAATACAGAGGCAGTTCGATCAGATCGAACTAGCCAAGGACATATTGGACAGTCTAAGAACAATGTATGAAGAGCAGAACCGTTCTACTCGACAGAAGGTCCTGAAATTGTTCATGACCGCGCAGATGACCAAAGGGCAGAAAGTTCATGACCATTGTCTTCGGATGATGGGTTACATTAACGAACTTGAAGCTCTTGGATCCGGGCTAGATCTTGGCACGCAAGTGGATGCCATCCTCAATTCTTTGCCCTCTTCCTTCAATGCGTTCACAATGAACTACAATATGAATAAGCTGAATGTCAGCATCCAGGAACTCAGCAATATGTTGCAGAGAGCCGAGGATCTACTCAAGAAGGATGAGCCTGTAGTTATGCTTGCTGAAGCTAACAAATCGGGCAAGAAAAAGAGAAAGGAAAAGAAGCCTCAGAAGAAGGCTACCAATCCTAAGAAGCAGAAGAAGAACAAGGCATCTGATGTCTGTCACTTCTGCAAGCAGACCGGCCACTGGAAGAGGAATTGTCCTGCCTACCTGGAATCTAAGAAAGGTAACATCGAAACTTGTGTCATAGAAACTAACATGTTAGTTACTTCTGTGTCCTGGTGTGTTGACTCCGGGGCTTCAACTCATG
The DNA here is from genome assembly GCF_056320005.1 of Nelumbo lutea. Classification (NCBI taxonomy): domain Eukaryota; kingdom Viridiplantae; phylum Streptophyta; class Magnoliopsida; order Proteales; family Nelumbonaceae; genus Nelumbo; species Nelumbo lutea. Next base: position 213,035,315 of record NC_142684.1, read on the forward strand.
CATGTAACTCACTGCAGGGGTTCAAAGTTAGCAGAAGGTTGAGTGAAGGTAAAGTGACACTATTCTTGGGAACAACTGCAAGTGTTGCAGCGGTGGCAATAGGAACCGTAGAATTAGTTTTTAAAGAAGGAATAATTGTACTTAAAGATTGTCTTTATGTACAGAACTTGAGAAGAAATTTAATTTCTGTTTCAAAACTGTGTGCTGATGGATATACTGTTTATTTTAGTAATGTGATTACTGTTAAATGGAATAATAAATTCATCGCATGCGGGGAACTAGAGAATGGTCTCTATGTTCTACATCCTTCTCTGGAAACTAACTTAACCGAAACTACGTCGGTCAAAAATCCCAAGAAAAGGATTCGTGATACAGTAAGTCCCACGTGCCTCTGGCATTACCGACTTGGCCATATCGGTATTGACCGAATCACAAGGCTGGTAAAGGATGGTCCTTTGGGTTTTCTAACCGTAGAAAATCTTCCCAATTGTGAACCTTGCCTTCAAGGTAAGATGTCTAAGCGGCCATTTGACGGTAAGCCTGAAAGATCTGAAGGCACACTTGACCTGATACATACTGATGTATGTGGTCCCCTGAGTGTTAGGACACGGAACCAACACGTGTACTTCATCACCTTTTCAGATGATTTTTCACGATATGGTTACGTGTACCTAATGAGACATAAGTCTGAATCATTTGAAAAGTTCAAAGAATTCAGACAGGAAGTCGAGAAACAGTTAGGGAGAGAAATTAAGGCCCTTCGATCAGATCGAGGTGGCGAGTATTTCTCTGACGAATTCAGGGACTACTTAAAGGCCAATGGGATAGTGTCACAATTAGCTCCTCCTGCTACACCTCAACTCAACGGTGTTTCAGAGAGGAGGAATAGGACCTTGTTAGACATGGTCCGGTCACTTGTCGTACGCTCACAATTACCCACATCCTTTTGGGGATACGCATTAGAGACTGCTATCTACGTGCTGAATCGGGTTCCAACCAAATCAGTTCCGAAAACTCCATATGAACTTTGGACCGGAAGGAAGCCAAGTGTAAGACACTTGAAGATTTGGGGTTGTCCTGCACACGTTTAAAGAACAAGTGCGGACAAGTTGGAATCTAAAACCAGTCGTTGCCTGTTTATAGGCTACCCAAAGGATTCGGTGGGTTATCTATTCTATGACCCGAGTGAGCAGAAAGTGTTCTGTAGTCGAAACGCCCAGTTCTTAGAATCCGATTACATCCTGGACACATCATCGTCAGGAAATAGTTCTTGATGAGGAGAGCTCAAGAGCAGTGGGAGATGTCCCACAAATTCCAGGTAATTACCAACCTAGAAGAACCACCCGGGTATTCAGACCACCAGTCCGATATGGTTATGACCAGGATAGTTACCTGGTGGAAACCTTGACTAGTGAAGAGGATCCCGTGACTTACGCGGAAGCTATATTAGACATAGACTCCCAGAAGTGGGTGGAGGCCATGAGAGCTGAAATGGACTCAATGGAGACCAATGGAGTCTGGACTCTAGTGGATCCGCCCCCCGGGGTAAAAGCAATTGGTTGCAAATGGATATACAAGAGGAAGAAGGGTCCCGATGGCAGGATTGAGACCTTTAAAGCTCGCTTGGTGGTGAAAGGGTATACTCAGAAAGAAAGCATCGACTATGAGGAAACCTTTTCGCCCGTGGCTATGCTTAAATCCATTAGGATCCTGCTAGTTGTAGCAGCGTACCATGACTATGAGATTTGGCAAATGGATGTCAAAACTGCGTTCCTGAATGGAGATCTTAGTGAAGATATCTACAAGCAGCAGCCGCAAGGCTTCATTGCTGCTGGTCAGGAACACATGGTATGTAAACTTAATAGATCCATATATGGACTTAAGCAGACTTCTAGGAGTTGGAACATCCGTTTTGATTCTGTAGTCAAAACGTTTGACTTTGAGCAGAATCCGGATGAGCCCTGTGTTTACAGGAAGTCCAGTGGGGATAAGATCACCTTTTTGGTGTTGTACGTGGACGATATCCTACTCATTGGGAATGATGTAGGAATGTTGACTTCAGTCAAGGTATGGCTATCACAGCAGTTCTCCATGAAAGATCTTGGAGAAGCTTCATACATACTGGGTCTTCGACTCTATAAAGATAGATCGAAGCGGATAATTGGATTATCCCAGGCTGCTTATATTGACAAAATTGTCAAGAGGTACAGCATGGAGAACTCCAAGAAAGGAAACGTTCCTTTCAGGCACGGAGTCACTCTCTCCAAGAAGATGTCTCCCAAGACTTCTGAGGAGATTGAGAGCATGAGAGACGTTCCCTATGCCTCAGCCGTAGGGAGCATCATGTATGCCATGCTGTGCACTCGCTCGGACATTGCTCAGGTGGTGAGTGTGGTAAGCAGATTCCAGGCAAACCCAGGGCAGGAGCATTGGACTGCTGTAAAGAACATACTCAAATACCTTCGAAGGACAAAAGAGTTTTGTCTGGTATTCGATGGTAGTTCACTGCAAGTTCTAGGGTATACCGATGCCGATTTCTAGTCGGATCCAGATGATAGAAAGTCTACATCTGGGTATGTTTTCATGATAGGATCGTGTGCTGTTTGCTAGAAAAGCAGCAAACAGGGGTCCACTACAGACTCCACAACCGAGGCCGAGTACATTGCCGCAAGTGAAGCTGCCAAGGAAGCTGTGTGGATGAAGAAGTTGATACACGAATTGGGAGCGATTCCATCCAGCACATCTCCCATCCCGTTGTTGTGTGACAACAATGGAGCGATCGCCCAGGCTAAAGAGCCTCAGGCTCACTCGAAGTCGAAGCACATCGAGAGAAAGTACCATGTACTGCGGGAGATCGTTGGTAGAGGGGACGTCCTGATTCAGAAGGTAGCATCAGCGGATAATGTGGCAGACCCATTGACTAAGCCACTGACACAGAAGGTGTTTGAGAAACACGTGAAAAGTATGGGACTCCGGCTTGTACCAGATTGGACCTAAGTGCAAGTGGGAGCTGTTAGATAGTTTTGTATGCCCTTAGCTTCAATCTGATTTGATGTACTTTTGTTATTTAGTGGAAATAAATAAAGTGCATGTTTGATTCATATTGTTTGGTTTAATTCTGTGTAAAACCCTAAAACTGGACATTTATAGAGACTCGTGTTAGTTTTAAATGTTCACAGCCGTTGGATAAGTCTGGGGAGATTTATCCTGCCAAGGTTGATGCTGATGTGCCACTAAGTGTTGGGATGGCCTGTCTCAGCCATCAGGGTAAGACCTGAGGCACATGCAGTATGGGATTATTTGAATCCTTGAACCGGACCAGATTTCCAGTATTGCCCTGGACCTTGGAGATAGATGGGCAAAACTGGAAAGTTACACCTGACCCCTAGACTCGATTATGACATTTCACTAGGTGTTGGATCAGGCTGCCTTTGATATGCCAATCAGTGAGATCCTTAGCGGGGATCAAAACCTGGGTATGTTGGGGCAGTTTGAGAATTCATCTGAGTGGGTGATCATAATGACAGAATCAGCCACTTTGTCGGACAAAGGGTAATGATCGGAAATGCACTCTCTCTGATGGAAACCAAACTGCCGGCAGTTGATTTCAATCGTTGGAATTTTGTTTTACAAAATTAATATATTTATATATATATATATATATATATATATATATGTACGGTTTTGAATTGTTTGCAAATGTTTTTAATTCCCGGGATCCATGAAAAGAGGAGAGTGCGGCACTGTTCCTTGCAGCCGAGGGAGAGGTCCTCTCTTGTCGGGCAGTGCTTGATCATTAAGGGCTGAGAGGTTAAGTGTAAGACCATTTAGGATAATACCTGATGGGCTAATCTTGCACCTGCCCACAGTCCCTGGGTTTTTATAAGATGGCTTGGCCCATGGACCACTTAATGTAAGTGTTGGGCCCATAGGGTCCATATGATGGACTCAAGGGGTTCATTGAGTTTTTCAGTGAATTCGGCTGGGCCTTGTATTAAAGGCTGGGCCGAACTCGTGTGGCTGGTGTGTAGATCAATGCTTGGGTCCCACGCCATACAAAGAAGCCCAACTGGGCAGCAGATTGGAAAGTAATTAGACACTGAACACTTAATGGGCCAGAAGCCCATTTCGAGGTGGGCTGATATGATCACCCATCCTTGGGGCGAATCTGAGATTAATGTTAGTAAAAGGATTGGGCTTTTAGCCTTATCCACTCTTGGAGACCAAATTCAAATTAGATTTGAATCTGGTAACCTCCTGATAAGATCAGGAGTAAGCTAACTTTATCTGCAGATAGGATTAAGATTATCCCCTATCCAAATATTGATTTGGATTGGGATAACTCCTAATTAGGAGGATTCTTAATCAAGAAGAAAGGAGGAGAAACCCTAACCAAGAAGGAAAAATATCAGATTTCGAACCACCTTGAAGAGATATAGGATATCTCCTACGAATTGAGATAGGATCTCATTCATACTCCAGAAAAGAGAAAGGCAGTTCAGCCTTTTTGCCTTTAGACTTCTCCTCCTGCCGCCGCCATCTGTTTTTTGCAAGATTAGATCTTTGCAGAAAAAGAAAGTCAAGAAATATGTTCTTGACATTAGTCTTGCACAAAGACTAAAAGGATTCAGTGTTTAGTGTTTCCAGAGGATTCTTGTGAAGGATCCAGTGTGTAGGACGCACCCTGCTAGTTCTGTTCCATCCACAGCTACGTCATCTTCAGCAGGAACGGATCTTGGAGCATTCTTTGGGTGTGAACACCAACTTTGGGAGATACTGCTTCTCCGGATCAGGTATATTCCTCCCATTTACCTTTTGGTACAGATCTGGTTTGATTATGGTTCAAGTGGGATCCTTGAATATTGTATTCTAAACTTAGGGAATATGATTCCCAGTTGGGAGAAGGTAGGAAATTTTTGAAATTCGTCCACCCATTCCGCAACCTTTATGGCGTCCATTAGATGGATCCTACCATTCTTTCAATAGTTGTGTCTTGTGTTTGGTGAATGCCCACGTGTGACTCCAATCTGATGTTGAAGCAACATGTACAAGGCAAAAGTATTAAAAAGCTTTCTATTGAGCACGTGAGATGAGAATTTGGATTTGCGCTTAGACCGACCTCACAATATGTCTTGGCTGTATATTGAAAACATTTCTTGTGTTTTTAATACGAGTGAATAAAATAGGATCTAACTCTCCACAAAATTAATTTAACATCATACATCTTACTATAAAACTGAGGCCTACAATAAAAGTGGGACTTGTTATGTATGAGATATGCGATGTAAAATTATATTGGTAGAAGGTTGAAACATGTTTTATTGACAAATGATTTAAATTCCTTTAATACACAATGGATCATGTAGTTGTGAGATTTTCAATTTTTGATAGAAACTAAATAGAGGTTATATAAAACGGGGTAATACATTCCCACCTTGGTTCAAAGTATAGATACGCCTCTATGTATCAGTAGAGGCGTACTGATACTTTGAAACATGCAAAAATATGTTTTTGTATTTTTTACAAAATTTGATTTTTAGATAATTTAATACCCATATTTTTTATTAAAAAATAACGAGGTCCCGAAACAACAAGCGTATTAGGACACAAAAGACACAATACGCCCGTTACAAGACAAAAATACAAATAAAAGCTAAATTCTCACTTAGATTGAGGTGGAGTGTACCCTCTTAAGAACAAAAGACTTGATTATCAAGTCAGTCCACAACTTAATTATACGTGGCTGGAGATTGGTATGTGGACGATACACCTGAAATTCTCACTCTACTCCATGCTTATCCCTATATTATTAAAAAAGAAAAAAAACAAAAAAAAACCCTTCATGCTTATCCAGTGTAAGTTAATTTGCAGTGAATTGTGTGAATCTCTAACTTGCCACATGTGTTATATGCATAGTGGATTAACACGTCTTGAAATTATTATTTGTATCCACTGCCCAAAATCCAAATGTACAATATTAGGAAAAACAGAGGATTGGGATTAGAAAAACAGAGGGCTAAGATTATATAATCAATATGATTGCTGTTAGGACCACTTAGACTTTAGACTCAGTAGTTTATCCTACTTAATAATGCTTTAACACACCAGAGAGGGGTGGGTTTAGCCTATTATTATATTTGTATTTCTATATAGAACATATTAAAGTGAATTTTTATACACTATTATTATATTTTTTTACTGTATTCTTTGTTATATATAGTCCACATTAATCCTAATCATTAATTTTTTTGACAGATCACATCAATCCTAGTTAGGCATGTAATATTAACTATTGTCGGCTTGCCAGCCCGGTTCAAAGTTAAAAAGTTTAAGAAATATAACCCCTGTGGACTCCCAACGTGGCCATGTCCCTAAGAATGTAGGTTCATTAATATCCATCAAAAGAAAAATGTTTTATCAAAAAAGAAATAAACACGAAAAAGTTAAATGGTTCATATTCAATGGTGTAGTGGATATTCTATTTTGCGATCAATAGGGCTGCAAACAGATGAAATAAGATTGGTTATAGACATTCAAATTTAATTCATTTATATTCGAATTTGGAATTAAATGTTATCCATCAGATCGATTTCATATTTAAATTTAATTAATATTCTTCCCACTAAGGATTGTTTTCTTTAGATCTAATATGTCATAATATTTGTGATGACATGAATGAAACACTTATGCATTATATATATATATATATATATATATATATATATTAATTCAGATATAGGATTTCACTCCAAGGTTACACAAATGGAGTTCACATCTCCGCCCCACAACACCCCACAGCACATCTCTGTCATGTATTGGGAACATCTCTCGCTGATAGTACCAGTTTTGATGATGTTATCATCGGGAGATGTTCCCAATACACAGCGGGGATGTACTGTGAGGTGTTGTGGGGTAGCTCCTTGTGGGGCAGAGATGTGATCTCATACAAACGGGTGTAGTCCATAACTCCCCCACCTCCAACCACGAGGTATAGGCAGGATTTGATTCCAATCCATCGCTACAACCAGAAGGAGACCTCATAGGATATTGAATAGTATATATAAATTAATCCAAAATTATCAAAGTATTATATAGTATTAATAGAATAACTTATAATGACCATGATATTATCATGAACTTATTTTATGTTCATCCAATTATATTAGATCAGATAGGGGTGGATTCATACTCCATCAATAGATCAAATTTGAACAATCGAATACCATTTTCCCCAACTCAAAATGAAGAAAATCCCAACCGTTGATTCATGTTCATGAATAAAACATGGTAATTACATTGGTGGAATGTATGTCTCCACAACTTGAGTACTCACCTTTATTAACACACATTTCTTTTTAGTTGTGGAATGCAAGATGGAGTGGGTCGTATAAAATGGGCAATCGCAATCATGTGATATATCTATTATTTTCTACTATCTTGTCATCAAGTTGTTACCCCTTCCAATACATACTAAGGGGTGTTATATAACATGGATGAGATATTAGTAGTTACGGACTGGGCTGCATCAAACCAATGTCTACGACTATTTTAAATTATAAACAAAATGTGTTGATTGAAACGGTCCACACCCAAAGAGGCGTTTTACGGGGTGTTTTGTAACATGGATGATAAATTGGTGGGTGTATACTGATCCACACCACACCATTGTTGCAAAGACCAATCCACACTAGGGATGACAATTTTCCTCATCTCCGACAAGGACCTAACTTCCCCAACCTGATGGGGTCAAGAATGGAGATTGCTTTGGTGGGGTGGGGATGGGGACAAGGATTAATAGGAATCCCCAATCGGGGTCAGTGTTGGGGATGGGAATTGAGATCCCCACCCGCCCCGACCCCGATTATATATATTAAATATACTATTATATATATAATATTATTTATATTATTTATATTTATCAAAACATATTTAAAACACTATTTATGTTTTAAATTTTTTATTTATTTTGAGTAAATGTATTTTTCAAAAAATATTGTTATCTAAAAAAAACATACTTTTATTATTTTTTAATTATTTTATCTCTTATTTTTTGTTAAAATAAATTTTTATTAGTTAATATGAATTTATAAATGATATTTCCAAATTAGTTTGGGTTATTAGGTATAATATTTATTTCTAATCGATTATGTAGCTATTTCACAAACTGTAAAATGTACGGAATCAAAAAGTGTGTCCACACCATACCTACAAAACACAACTGTGGATGTGGACTGATTTAGTCCACACAATTTATCCACAGTTTAGAATAGTTTAGTGAAAATTGAGATTCAAAAAGATTTTGTTATTGAATTTGTGTACTTTAATAATCTATACTATACATATAAAACAAGGAATGCCATGCCACCCACCCTCTCCTTTCTCCCTTAGTCCCTTCCCCCTTCCTTGCTTTCTCCTTAACTCTCTCTCTCTCTCTCTCTCTCTCTCTCTCTCCTTCTTCCTTTTCCCGTTCCCAACCCTCTCCTAATGCTAAGCTAGCACCCCTCTTTCCTCCCTCATCTCTACCCACTTTGCATACCTGCAATGCTTCATGACTCCAAGGATGCATACAAAAGTGTTTTGTTGGAAGACATATCTCATGGGCATCTTCTATTCGAAGACATTAGTCTCTTGTTCCACCCTATTTTCTTGAAGGTTCAGTTTGGAAAGAGTGCAAATATAAATATATATAGTGCAAAACCTTGATATTGTATTTGTAAGCCTTGTTTTCAACTGTGCATGTTTGTCTTTGAACTCTTCCCAAACTGAGCCTAAAAAATTGCTTAAAAATACATTCATTCTCCCTACTCCAAAATACATTCATTTATACAAAATTTCATCAGAAATCGGATTTTGGGGACAAGAAGATGATACTTATGGTTGGGTTTGACCTACAACCCGAACACCTATTAAACCTATTTAACTTAAAAGCATCAGTTTACTCCAATATTCTCGTGTCACACAGGTCCAACTAAGGCTACGTTTGGTGAATAAGTGGTTTGAGAAATAAGTAATTGTTTGAATAAGTACTTATTGTTGTTTGGTGGATCATTTCCCTAACCACTTATGATTATTTTAAGCACTTATCAGTGTTACACTGTTTGGTGAGCCACTTGACCAAAAAGTACTTGTTTTTGTGAAAAAAAATAGCCCCTACTTCACAAATGCATATAAAATGTTGTTTTTGGAATATAATATTAAACTATTCCCATATAGATGATCAATAAACAAAATACTACTACTACTACTACTACTAATAATAATAATAATAACAATAGCAACAACAACAACAACAATAACACTAACAAATTTCACAAATTACTTTAAGAAAACACTTTGCAAAATTACTTTTAGGAAGTACTTTTAGAAAATTACTATTAAAAAGTACTTCATGGAATTAGTTTGATAAAAAAGGCAATATTCCAAAGGTACTTCCATTTCACAAAAGTACTTCTAAAGAGTAATTTCACAAAAGTATTTTCAAAGCTTTACCTTTAATAACAACAATAATAATAATAAATATTGTTAACAAAGTTATAATATCATTGATGATACTGATAAAAATAAATATTTTGATTATCTATATTAATGTTAAAAAGAGTATTTTGTATAAATTAAAATTAATAATAATAATTCTGTTAAAAGTATGTAAAATCAACATCATAAGCAAAATTAGTGAAAATATCCCACAATTTATGTAGAAAAAATTGGGTAATGGCATATTATTCACAATAATATGCAAAAAAAAAGTAAAAAAAAGGCATAAAAATAAGAAGAAATGACATGAGAACAATGAAGGAATAAGGAAAAACATGAAAAAACACTACACTTGAGAGAAATCACAAAAAAAGAGCCACCAGTCACCCCTCTAGTATGTTCTCTGTCACCTGCACAAATGAAGACGATAGGGTTTTCTCCATTCCAGTCACCCCTCTAGTATTGATATTTTGAAAAATTTTTAGGGACATTCTTGTCCCATAAAAATTGAATAAGTACTTATTTTTTTTAAGTTCTTAAAATAAGCAACCTTAGAGATAATGCTTATTTTTAAGCATTATTTTCGAAATAAGTACTTATTCTTGTTTTTTTGCCAAACTTATTTTAACAAATACTTAATTTAAGTGATATAAAAAAGGAGCTAAATTAATTTATAAATTGTTCATGTAAATGTATGTTAAATGAAATGGGAAAGGAGGTCCATTGAGGTTTGAAAACTCTTTCTTTTACATAAAAAAAAAAGAAAAAAAAACAAGATTCAATAAACCCTAAACCGGCATACAAAAAAAATAAAAATAAAAAACCTTAAACCGGATTTTGATGTAGTTAATCGAAATTACAAGGGTATTAATGGCGATGCATGATGAATCGGGCATATGGGTTCATAGGGGTTGTTTTGTTTTTTGTTTCTTTCATATTTATGTGTTTCGTTGTTTTGTGAGAGGGATTGCAGTTTAAAAATCCGAAAAAGAAAAAAAGAAAAGTCTAATACATAATTTGATAATTGAATTGATTTGGATGGGGAGGGGGAGGGGGGAATGCATCGGAACGTGAAGATGAGGGGACTGAGGGCCCAATTTTACTTTCGAAAGCGACGCACTGCAACCCTACGGTCCTGAACTTCGGAGACCCAATTTTTTTATGATTTATCCGTGGATTGATATTAAACTTACGGGTAGATGTGGTTTACACGGGGGCTATTAATAGATTAGAAGGGGCGGCAAAAAAAATTTTCTGAGGAAGTTGCAGTTCAAAAATCCCATTTTTTTATTCAATTTAAAATTTTCGTCGCATGGGTCCCACTTCCATACTATCTACTCTACTCTGGTGTAAACAAACGGAGAAACAAAACCACTGGCGGCCGGGTTGACCATACTCCAAGCCCAAGTCCTACCCCGGCTTTGGGTTTTGAGTTTTGTTTTTGTAGGACGTGGGTTGGTTATAAGTTATACCTTCTATGCGACCATGCGGGCGGGACCAAGGTTTTTGCCAGCGTTCCTTTATTTCCAATTGCCATCTGCTTTCCATTGTTATTACCAGAATGACACCTAGTAAACAACACTACAGAGTACAGACCCTCTGTGAGCTCCGACTTCACCTGCTCTAGCCTCTATGCTTGCTAGCTCTCTAACCTGCGATCATTGAATAAGCATATATCTGAATCCGAGAAAAATAAATACAGATTCAATTCGATTCAAATCTAAATCTTATCAGAATGAAGCGGTGGTCGCAAATGCAAGCTTTTGAAATTTGGATGTATGTAAAAGAAATATCTAGGGTGGTGTTTGGCCTCGATGCTTTTTTTTTTTTGAGAAAATGGCACTATATAGACACTACATCAGGAAAAAGAAAAGGGGTGCTTCAGAAAAGGTCTCTTGTTTGGTACTGTTTTGTAGAAAAAAACGTTGCTTTAGACAATTACACATATTTTAGAAATCGGGAACTGTAGTCTGACCGTATTTAGAAACACCAAATTCAATATGTTTTATCAGAAAATAACCTATTACTACTACTAATAGTGTAATGATATGGCATTAATGTGGCATCATCTTAAATATTAAATAATATATATTATTGTTGAAAACAGTTCACAGCACTAATGCTGAAACTGGTACTGTTTTTTCAGAAAACATCCTATATGATAGTTAGACTTGTTCATGGGTCAGACTGAGTTTGGACTAGGCTTTTACTCTTCATAAATATGATTTTGTTAGGCCCGAGCCCGAGCCCAAGCCCGAGCCTAGTCCGACCAACGGGCCTACAACTTAGACCCGAGCCTGTCCCTGATAAAAAGCCTAAAGCTTGACCTAATAGAGGACGCACTGTTGGTGACTGTGTTCGCTGATGAGTTGAGATTTTGATAATGAAAAGTGAAGTCAGTTCGCGTCTAAGAGAGAGAGAGAGAGAGGACTCACTGCCGCCCGCCGGTGCCTGTGTTCACCACCTCGCCAGTGTCTGAGATTTGAGAGAGAAGAAGTGAGAAGAGGAGAGAGAGAGAGAGAGAGAGAGAGAGAGAGAGAGAGAGACTCACTGCCGGTCTACCAAAGTTTATTGGTTGCTCTGGTGAGTGTTCGCCAGTTTTGTGGAAGCCTAAGAGTGTGAGGATGTGATGTGAATCACTGTGAAGAGAAGAGACTAGAGGTCCGATAGTTCGGTTAACTCGAAAGACATGAATGAGGAAGAGGGGCTACTTGGGATATTAGGGTTTTTAAGTTTAACCTATAGGTCGAGCCGGGCCAAGCTATTTTGGCAAATCTCAAGTCCAACTCGATTTTATTACAGGTCGGGCTTTTTGGCCTGAGGCAAAGCCCGTGGGCTCAAATGTATGTTCAAGCCTGTCGGACCACCCAGCCCATGAACAGGTCTAATGATAGTAACTTTTCTAAACAAAAAATAAAAACAGTACTGTATTCCCAACACCGATGCCAAACACCTACAAACACAAACTCTTTGACTCGCTTTCTGAGCGTGAGTGTGACCCATCCAAAAACGCCAACTCCACCATTTTCAGCTTTTTTTGGTTGATGGAAAGTGCAAAGCAGACTCAAATGAAAAGGGAGAGCCGTGACTGGGTTCCAATCACTTCCATTGGCGGGGTCCTATTCTAGGTTGGTTTCCTTGGAGCCAATGAGCTTTAAAGCTTTTTAGCAGAAGCATCCCTATCAGGAATATCATCAAACAACATGTAACAGCATTACACTTGGCAAAAAGTTAACCTAACCCGCACTCGACCCAAATCAATCCGAAAATATAGGGTTATGGTCTCGTATTTAGCTATCTAAATGTGAGAATGACCCGACCTAATCTAGAAAATGGATTGAGTTGGGTCATGGACTAACCCAGAGACCGGATTGTCAAGTATAATTAGAACTATTTATGCATTCTTAGAAGTTTCCACTCTTTAATATTTTTTATTCAGTCTTTATTCTTTATTGTTTATTCTTTAAATTGTAAAATGTTCAAATTTTTTTATTTTATATTTAGAATTTTAAGATCAATTTTTTTTAATTTTGATATTTTTCATGTAGTTTTTCTTTATTTTTTTAAATTTTAGTTATTTTTTTAAATGACCCGAATTAACTTATGGGTCAATCCTAACCCAAAAATTTAAGATTAAGGTCTAACATTAACAACCCAACCTGAAATCAACTCGAAGGATCTTGGCCTAACCCGAACCCGACCCACCAACACAATTGCCAGGTCTAAACAGCATCGGGTCGGTGACTGACCAAGTGACCATGATGATGAGGATGATATTTTGGTCATTTACTCGCAACTATAAACAAATATTCCGTACATCAGAATCAAGGGCAATTTAGGTAATTTGAAGAAGACACGTATCAATTATCAAAGGGATCCGTACACATATCATGGAACCACCCACGCAGGGTCAGAGGGTTAGGGAGTTAACTTGTCGGGACGTGCATCTACGTGGCATGATGGCATCATCAATTCACGGCTCTTGCATGACGCGTGGGAAATCAAAAGCGAGACTACGGTCCAAAGTGGACCCGCATGTGAGGCAATTGGACAAAACCGACGCCTACGGTCACGTGCAATTTGCCACGTTTCAACACCTTACTCCTCCACTTTTAACACCGTCTCTTTTCCTAACGTCAACCAGACGGCTATATAAACTCACCAGTCACCACTCGCCGATTTCGCCAACCGTTTCTCTCTCTCTGGAGCTGAAAACCAGAAACATTTTACGAAGAAAATGTTCAACTTCTAGAGCATTCTCTTTTTTTCCTGATCCGCAACCGCAATGAAAACTGTACTTTTTAGAACCAGTTCGGCTCCGGTTCAGGCATCTGCCGTTCTTAGTTCAACGAAGACATCTCTCTGCGATCTAGATTCAACCACTGGAATCTTGTTCTCCGATAAAAAAGGGAAAACCGGGGTTTCTTTGAGGTCGTCGCTACATTTCGACATCAAAGACAAGAAGGGTGATGCTTCGAGGAGGATTCGACGAGCATTATCCGAAACCGACATGATCTGGTCGATTAACAACGAATCAGGCCGGTTGTCCCAGTTGAATGGGGCCGGATCTCGGTTTTCCCCTGGAAGGATATCGGATGTGGAAGGGCTTCATGAATATGCCACAGAATCGCGAGTTTCGAGGCGAAAGACGGTTGATCGTGCTAGTTCTGCAAGAATTTGGCGGAAGAATGGTGTTGTGACGGAAGAGTTGGAGTTTTCCGGTGGTGGAGAGGGAAGGGGAAAGAAGATTGGTGGAGGCGGCGGAGGAGGAGGCAGTAGTGGTGGTGGTGGTTCCTCAATAGGCGGTAACGCTGATCAGAGCAAGATCCACGCTTATTATCAACAGATGCAGAAATCGAACCCAGCAAATCCACTTCTCTTGAGGAATTACGGCCAATTCTTGCATGAGGTACTTGGCAGCTCGATTTATCGACGTTGATGGCCACTTATATTTCTAGTCCATCATGTCATAATGGTGTTTTTATTTTTTGAATCTGATTTGCACAGGTAGAGAAAGATGTGGCTAAAGCGGAAGAATACTATGGAAGAGCTATATTGGCGAGTCCTGGAGACGGAGAAGTGTTGTCTCTGTACGGAAAACTCATATGGGAGACGCATAGAGATCAAGATAGAGCTCAATCTTATTTCGATCAGGCAGTCCAGGCATCTCCCGGTGACTGGTATATACTTTAAATTCTATTATTTTTTTACGCGTAAAATCCTGATGAACAAAAAGCAGTAGAAAAGACAGGGGAAAGTTCGTTCATCACCGTTGTATATTTAGTTTGAACATTTTCGGTCAAATTCGATTTTTCCCCTGTTTTTCTTCATTTTCTTTTTATTCTTATGATGATGAACCATCTTCCATTGGAGTTGATATAGTGTTGATATAGTGTGTCTGGTGGGTGGACAGAATTTATCCGTAGTATTCTTAGAATTGATAGTTAGTTTCTGTAATTGATCTCAGATGTGGCTTATTTAATTTGTTGTTAAGCTGGGTTAGCATATAGAGAAGGGTTAATGCTTTGCGCAATTCTACTTGTTGTGTTCTTTTATTAAGAAAGGAAAAAACAAAATAAAACAATTTAATTTACTGAAATGGGTAGTGCAGCTTCGTTTTGGGATCATACGCACACTTCCTGTGGGATGCGGAAGAAGATGAACCAGAAGGGCAAGAAGCAGAAGAAACCAAACTGCCAGCTCCAGTTGAGGCTTTTTAAGCGAGAATATACCGACGCTAGCTCTTTGATTTGCTCTGACGCAAACACGCGCTTCAACTGCGACACGCACTGCTCGGAACTTCTTCTTTCTCGTACACGGAGCCCTCCTACTCTGTAATGAATTAACAATGACTAACAAGAATAAACATAAATCCATAATAATAATAAGTATAATAACAGAGCGGTGGTATTTACTCTAGTGATGGTAGTAGGAGCGGTGAAGCAGTGGATATATATATATGTTAATTAAAGAGACAAAAATGAAGACTTTGTGATGTACAGTATAAACTATGAATTTATGATAACCCTTCTCTCCAGTTTTGCCATATTACCTGTCTTCTTCACAGTATCAGTAGACACTAAACTCTGAAGACTAAAGGAAACTTAAAAAATATTGGAGCCTCTGATCGTTCAGACGGCGAATATACAAGGACGAACATGCCAACACGCTCGTCCATCGCCATAATGTGAATGTTATGGTAGGTGGGTCAGCAATAATTAATCAAAACCAAATCAATCTAATGAGATTAGACAAATTACCTACTTAAAAGTGGAGTGGACAGAATCAATTCTTTCTTTCTTTCTTTCTTTCAGAGTTTCAGCTCTAAATATGTCATCATTGCTTTGAAAATAGAAGGGGTTCTAGCCTGAAACATTTCAGACGATAAAACAGAATTAGAGAGGACCAAAACAAGAAGAAGATGAAGAAAAGGCCTGAATCAGGAGATTATTATTATAGTAAATAATCTAATTACTCGAAAAAAATCTTCTTAAAATCTCTCTTTCTATCTCTCACACGTTCCAACGATCTAAATAATCTAATATCCTAAAATTTCTTTTAAATAATTTAATAATATTTATATAATTTATATACTTTTATAAAATTTGTCATAAAATTATATATAAATAATATAAATTATGTTTTTTTGGATTGTTCAATCTAAATATTATTCAAATAATAAAAATCTAACATTAAAAATGAAATATTATTTAAATATTTTAATGAATAAATATCTTTAAAAATAAAATATTAAAATTAATATTTTAAATCAATTAATAATATATTTTAAATATTTACTGAATAACTTTCAATTATAATACATATATTAAGATTTTAAATATTTAGTTAAATTCAACAAGTAATTAATATTTTAAAATGATATTATTTCAAAAAGTAAATAATATTGTAAAAAACGAATTTCATTTATACCAATTAATAATTTTCAAAAGTTAATGTTTATTAATAATAAGTTTAAAAACTTAATCTACATTTATTATATGTTTATATATAAAAAAAATAATATTTATTGTATTTCAGTAATTATTTATTATTTTCTGTGATAAATCCATTTTTGTTTTGTTATTTAATAGAAAATTTTCAATAATTATTAAATCAATTAGTAATATATTTTAAATAGTTATGAATAACTTTAATTTATAATACATAGATTAAGATTTTAAATATTTAGTTAAATGACTAAATATTTAACATAACTAGATTTTAAATAGTTAAAATAACAAAATAATGTATTGATGGTACTATAATTTTATGGATTATTAAATTCAACAAGTAATTAAGTGTTAAAATTTAAATAATGATATTATTTCAATAAATAAATAATATTATAAAAAAAATTATTTCATTTATACCAATTAATAATTCTAGAAAATAACTTTCAAAAAAATTAATGTTTATTAATAATAAATTAAAACTTAATTTATATTTATTATATATTTATATTTACTAAAGTTAATATTTATTGTATTTCAATAATCATTTATTGTTTTCTGTGATAAATATATTTTCAATAATTATGTATAAACCTATTTTTGTTTTGTTATTTAATAAAAAGTTTTCAATAATTATTGGAGTTTAAACTATTGTTATTTAGCTCTTTTAAATTTAATTTGTTGTGCATCTTCACTATAAATTTTTAATAATTATTAAAGATTAAACTATTGTTCACAAGTTGGTTCAGTTTAGTTGTAAGTTGTTTGGCTAACTGGTCAGGATGCGGAGTTGGTTACTCAGGTTATATCAGTTTGGGTTAATTTTCGGTTTGGTCGGTCAGTTCAAAAGATTTAAACATAAAAAGAATCAAATATAAAATGACATTATTAAAAAATAAATTTTAAAACTAAATTTATGATATAAAATATTTTAGCTTATGAAATATTGGAATTTTCCCACTTTCCTGTATTAAAAAAATATATTTGAAATATAAAATATTAATATATATTTATGGTTAGGTCATTCAATTTTATTTATTTTACAAATGACCAAAGCTAAACTAATCCAACCCATTCAGGTTAGGAAATTGTTGAACCAAAAGCCGATTGCAAATATTAGAAATTGGGTTGGTCAGTTTCATTAATTTGATTACGAATGGCAACGGGGTGGGGTGGGGACAAGGAGCCTCTCCCCATCCCCATCTCCACGAGGATCCTAACTCCCTGTGATTCTTTATAATGTCAACCACTATGTTTTTGTTTTTTACTTTATTTAAAAAAATAAAAATAAAATAATTTAAATTTACGATCATATTAGAAAAGATCTAGACATATTCAACCATATTTTTAAAATTATTAACATATAGACGTATGTATACATATATACATATAAATGTATGTGTATATATACATATATTAGCGGGAATCCCAAGTGACAGGGATCTAGGTCCCCGTAGTCCTCGCCAATGGGGATGAAAATTTCCCCATCTCTGTCCCAACAGGGGAAAATTATCCCCATCCCCGCCCCATTCGGGGCAGATACCCATGGGGATTGGGGAAATGGGGAAAACATTGCCCCCATCTTAGGTTCAGGCTCAATGATGGCCCGAGATTCAAGATTTGTGCAATGAGCATAGTTAGATTGTGATGTAGTCCAATTGGTTGGGTCCTCCTAAAAAGTTTGGATCTACCAGCATCTCTATTTCAAACAACAGTTTTGGAACCATGACAAGGTCCCTGGTGATCAACTTTCTTTTTATAAACTCAATGCATTCAAGCTGCTAGTGCTCCAAATCTAAATATTAGAATTTGAAATTGAAGGATGTATTAACTATTTTGTTCAGGACATAGTAGCACCACTTCTGGTACAGATGCAAGAGCAACTCGTGGATATATACTCCAGGGAAACGAAGAAAGAATATAGATATGGGGAGATTTGGGGTTTTAAAAAAATTAATCACCGCATAATGTGATGTGCAAACATATGTGGATGGAGTGTTAACAGAGGGAAGGTAATTGCCCAGTGACGTCAATCAATGAGAGGTCTTAGTTCAATTTAAAAAAGATAAGGGATGTTTTAATATTTAAGAAAAATCTAAAGAGAGGTTTAAGTCTTTTTACCCTAAAAAATAAGAATTAATAATCAAAATGATAATATTTTAAATTAGACAAATATTATCACTGTCAGGACAGAGGGAGAGTATAGTTGTCATTTGGATTTAAAAAGGGGAAAAAAACATGTAACCACATTCACTAGTTGTGGAATAATAATATAAAGATGCTTATTTGAAAGAGGTTTCGTTCAATGGTGACACCAAACCAGAGAATGGTGGATGGTGCATGGTGCATGGTGCATGGTGGTTCACGGGGAAAATGGCCTCTGCACACTGCAATACAGTTCACAAGAATTCCCAGCTTATAAATCAAAGTGGGCGGCTTGGATCTGGGCCCCATAATTTGACCAGGTATATCATCAACCACCACTTCAACCAATTCCCAGCTTATAAAACAAAGGCGACATTGTTTTCGGTAATACATATTACACATTACATGGCGTACGTGAAATCCATCGAATTGCAACTACGTCGCCATGCCACCATATTTACGGGTACAAATCGGGTGGATTGGGCCGGGTTTAAGTTCAATCTGGGCCCGACCCTAAAATTTGTATTTAAGGCTTGAGCCCGAGGTTAAGTTCGATCTTTCCAATTTGCAGGTTGGGCTCGACTCCGGGTCAGGCTTAAGTTGGCCAATGAAGCCACTCTAAGGGGGCCCGTGCGGTGCACGGGGTTTGTTAAGTTAAAGATAAACAATAGAAACATGTAAGAGTATGCAATTGTTTTATATAATAATTAATAATCATTTATAATTTATATACTACTTCAAATAATTTTTTACAATACAAAAAAATAACAATAATTAAGTTTAGATAAGATTGATTATCAAACTTAGGGATGGCAATTTTTCCCATTTTCTTGATCCTTGTGGGGATTTGCCCCAAATGGGGCGAGGATGGAGATGATTTTCCCCCTATGGGGACGGAGATGGGGAAATTTCCATCCCTGTTGGTGGGAATGGTGCGGGGACAAAGAGAACACCTTGCCCCACATGGACCCCGACCCCCGCCCCATGGGATCCCCGCTAATATATATGTATATATGTACACATACATCTATATGTTAAGATTTTTAAAATATGGTTGAATATGTTTGAATCTTTCCTAATAAGATTGTAAATTTTAATTATTTTATTTTTATTTTTTAAACAAAATAAAAAATTATATAATGGTTGACATTATAAAGAATCACGGGGAGTGGGGATCCCCATGGAGACGGGGATGGGGACGAGGACGTGGATGGGGAGAGGTTCCTTGTCCCTACCCTGACCCATTGCCATTCTGAATCAAAGTAATGAAACTAACCAACCTGATCTCTAGTATTTCCATTCAACTTTATTCAACAATTTCCCAACCCAACGAGGTTGGATTATTTTCGCTTTTAGCATTTGTAAACTGACTAAAATCGAACAACCCAACCATATATATATATATATATATTACATTATAAATATATTTTTTAATATAGGAAAGTGGGAAAATTCCAATATTTCTTAGGCTAAAATAGTTTATATCATAAATTTAATTTTTAAATTTATTTTTTAATAATGTCGTTATAATTTTTTAAAATTTAAACTTAATTTTTAAATTTATTTTTCTTTAAATTTAAATCTTTTGAATCAACCAACCAAACCAAAAATTGACCCAAACTGGTATAACCTGAGTGACCAACCCCCAACCTAACCTGTTCAATTTGGTTGGCCAAACAACCTACAACTGAACTGAACCAATCTGTGAATAATAGTTTAATCTCCAATAACTATTAAAAATTTATAGCAAAAATACACAATAAATTAAATTTAAAAAGCTAAATAACAATAGTTTAAACTTCAATAATTATTGAAAATTTTCTATTAAATAACAAAGCAAAAATAGATTTATACATAATTATTGAAAATATATTTATCACAAAAATAACAAATAATTAATGAAATACAATAAATATTAATTTTACTACAGATAAATATAATAAATAAAGATTAAGTTTTTAAAATTATTATTAACAAAAAATATTTTTTTTGAAAGTTATTTTCTAGAATTATTAATTGGTATAAATGAAATTAGTTATTTACAATATTATTTATTTATTGAAATAATATAATTATTTAAATTTTAATATTAATTATTTATTTATCTTAACTATTTAAAATCTAGTTATGCTAAATATTTTAATTTATTTAACTAAATATTTAAAATCTAACAAGACTCATGCGATGCATGAGATTTGTTAAGTTAAAGATAAATTATAGAAACATGTAACAATATACAATTGTTTTATATAATAATTAATTATCATTTATATTATATATACTACTTTTAATAATTTTTTATAATACAAAAATAACAATAATTAATTTAGATAGGGTTGTTTATCAAACTTAAGGATAGCAATTTCCCTCATTTCCCTAATCCCCGTGGGGATCTTCCACTAATGGGACAAGGATGGGGTTGATTTTCCCCCGTAGGTACGGACATGGGGAAATTTTTATCCCCGTTGGTGGGGATGGGGAGAGTACTCCTTGCCCCGCGGGGACCCTAATCCCCGTCCCATGGGATTCCCACTAATATTTGTATATATACACATTAAATTATATATGTATATATGTATACATACGTTTATATGTTAATATTTTAAAAAATATAGTTTAATACATTTGAATCTTTCCTAATAGGATTATAAATTTTGTTTTTAATAAAATAAATGGTAAATCTCTTAAACTACCTTGTTCACAAAATTGACAAACTATACCCTTATTGTTTAGATATTTGTCTTACGGTACAATTGTCTAACAGCTCCTTTGCCGTTAATTTTTTCCGTCAGCGTGAGTATTAATTATTTTAAATTCCTAAAATACCCTTGTTCACTTCTACTGTTGTAACACCGTCACCGATGGCAATTGCAGTGAACAAAAACACTACAGCCACCTCCCAAATGACGGAATACCACGACCACCTTGATGTTTCTAATTCTTCTCTGGTTCAGTTGTTCACCGCCACTGTCAGAACTTGCAGAGGTGACTGTGATTTTAGTATCATTGTCGCAAGCGACGGCGGCCACTGCAAAAGTTTGGTGATGATATGGACAGAGGATCGAATACAGAGGTACCTTCGTCATCTCCCGCGTATATTCAAGAGTAACAGGCCTGGCCATTAAGTCTGGACAGAGGATCGAATACGGAGAACGATTTGATTCACAGAAGTAGAATATCTGAATCCAAGGTGGTTTCGAGGTTTGGTTCACGGATTCAATCTGCAAGTGTCACTTCATGACGGGGATACCACGTCTTACCCTTCCGTTAAGTCTCACACAATGAAGCGGAGAAGGGGGAGGAGGAAGAAATCACCGCGGCTCCACTTCAGCGGTAATCGACTGACTGTCCTTGTTTACATTTTCGTCATAACTTCATGGATTAGGGAAATGGATTTGACGAGGATATACATTTTTTTCAACGTTGTAGGTGCAGCTTACTTTTGAAGAGCTGAAACCGGTGTTACCATTGTTAAGCTAACCCAGATGGACGTACCAGAGGAGGATAGGTTGTGTTGCTGTGGTTCTTTCTGATCTGTTATTTATATTCTTCTGGTTTGGGGCATTTTTAATTGTTTTTCTTTTCTGATTATTACTGTTTGCATACTGTTTGCAAGTTGCGATGCAGATATGGCAATTCAACAGTTGTTGAAAACACCGAGAGAGGCTGGCGGGAGCTCATCTCCTACAAGATACGAGCAGTTTTTTGTTAAAACTTCATCACATAAATGGTTGTTTCAGTAGAAAATTTCACAACCATTCATCTTGTTTCAAGCCTTTAAATTAAGGCTGTTGGGTAGTGGAGTCATTGATTTGGTGGTTCATGTTCGTTGAAAGTTCAATGCCCCTTTAATCTGAACAAAAAGAAAAAATAGTAGAGAGATAGATGGGAGAGCAGAACAGGGCCGACTGAAAATTTTGAAGACATGTAATCTCTTTCCCTGTCAAGTAGATCTGCCCAGATCCCGGGCTAGTCAGCGCCACCACTTGGTTCGCCGTCATATCTCTCTTCCAAGAGACATATACTTTCTAAACTGGTTGGCAGTAGAGCTCTCTCTCTCTACCAAACATACCTACATTTGAATGTGGTTTAATCTCACCAGGAACAACGAAGCCATCATCTCCACCCTGAGATCAAGCCTTGAATAGATTATGTTGCAAAACAAAACAGAGCAACATAATTCAGAGACGCAAAAAGTGTTGTTGTTCTTTTGTATTACCGTGAATTGGCGGAGGATTCAGAGACGCAAACCGTGCCATTTCGGTTTCAAGGTCATGGCATCCGACAACCATGACTTCAGTGCTGAGTGAAGAAAGGTCTCTCATTAAAAACAGAAGACAAATCTTGGAAAGGCATCTTCCTGTACGACCTTCGTCTTGCAAGCGCATTCTTGCTTTGTTTCCTGCCCTCACTCCTTGCTAGCTATGACCGACTTTCGAACACAATGGACAAGAGTCCTTCAATCCGTCCATATAAACGAAAATCAAAGGAGGAAAAAAACACAGGCACGAAAGTCCGAAGATTCCAGTTTTCTAGAGGCGTTGGAAATTCCATTCTGGCGTTCAGATCTGTTGCGGCAGTATAGCCCAATGATGAAAACCGGCATCCTCTCCGACGAAGAACAATGAACCGGTTTACGCGGAGTCAATTGGGTTTTATTTTGAAATTTTGATGAATAGTAAAAGGCAAATTTGATATTTTATTTTTTTTTGTTAACGCGTGTCAATTGTCAGAAAACTTAAGTATACGGCAACACAATATTAAATAGTAAGGGTACAGTTGTCAATTTCGTGAATATAATGGTTGACATTATAAAGAATCACGGGGAGTGGGGATCCCTGTAGAGACGGGGATGGGGAGAGGCTCCTCATCCCCACCCCGCCTCGTTGCCATTCATAATCAAACTAATGAAATTGACCAACCAGATTTCTAATATTTTCAGTCGGCTTTGTTTCAACAATTTCCTAACCCAAATGGGTTGGATTAGTTTCGCTTTGGCCATTTGTAAACTGACTAAAATCGAATGACCCGATCATAAATATATATTAATATTTTATATTTTAAATATATTTTTTAAATACATGAAAGTGAGAAAATTCCAATATTTCATAGGCTAAAATATTTTATATCATAAATTTAATTTTTTAAATTTATTTTTTTAATAATGCCATTGTAATTTTTTAAAACGTAAACTTAATTTTTTTTATGTTTAAATCTTTTGAACCGACCGATCAAACCAAAAATTAACCCAAACTGATATGACCTAAGTGACCAACTCCCCAACCTAACAAGCTCGGTTGGCCAAACAACTTACAACTAAACCGAACCAACTTGTGAACAATAGTTTAATCTCCAATAGTAATTAAAAAATTATAATGAAAACACACAATAAATTAAATTTGAAAAGCAAAATAATAGTAGTTTAAACTCCAATAATTATTGAAATTTTCTATTAAATAAAAAATAGAAATAGATTTATACATAATTATTGAAAATATATTTTTCACAAAAAACAATAAATAATTAATAAAATACAATATTTATATATTTATTTTATATAAATATATAATAGATATAGATTTTTTTAAATCTATTATTAATAAACATTACTTTTTTGAAAGTTATTTTCTAGAATTATTAATTGGTATAAATGAAATTAGTTATTTATAATATTATTTATTTATTGAAATAATATCGTTATTTAAATTTTAAAATATTAATTACTTGTTGAATTTAATAATTCATAAAATTATAGTACTATTAATACATAATTTTGTTATTTTAACTATTTAAAATCTAGTTATGTTAAATATTTTGTTATTTAAAATATTTAGTTATTTAACTAAATATTTAAAATCTTAATCAATGTATTATAATTGAAAGTTATTCGATAACTATTTAAAATATATTATTAATTGATTTAATAATTATTGGAAATTTTCTATTAAATAACAAAACAAAAATAGATTTATACATAATTATTGAAATTAGATTTATCACAGAAAATAATAAATAATTACTAAAATACAATAAATATTAATTTCATTATATATAAACATATAATAAATATAGATTAAGTTTTTAAAATTATTATTAATAAACATTAAGTTTTTTGAAAGTTACTTTCTAGAATATTAGATTGTTTAGGTTATTGGAACGAGAGAGAGAGAGAGAGCGAGAGAGAGAGAGAGAGAGAGAGAGAGATTTTAGGAAGATTTTTTTTTTGGGGGAAAGTAGAGTTTCTAATTCGTAGTTTAAAAAATGGCATGGATTAAAAAAATGTGAAAATTTCTAGACTTCCTTAGAAAGACTGTTGGAAAAATCAGAGCCGGGAAAAAATCTTGTTCATTTTAGTGACTCTTTCAAGAGAAACCAGATCTACTATGGACAAGAATCCTACCCAGCTTTAGAGGGATAATCATTCTCACAAGAAATCTACTTCTCCAGCTTTTGGGAAAAAATCCTGTTCATTTTTGTGACACTTTCAAGAGAATCTAGATCTCCTATGGACAAGAATCCTACCCAGCTTTAGAGGGATAATCATTCTCACAAGAAAATCTACTTCTCCAGATTTTAGGAAAAAATCCTGTTCATTTTTGTGACACTTTCAAGAGAATCCAGATCTGCTATGGACAAGAATCCTACCCAGTTTTAGAAGGATAATCATTCTCACAAAAAATCTACTTCTCCAGCTTTTGGGAAAAAATCATGTTCATTTTTGTGACACTTTCAAGAGAATCCAGATCTGCTATGGACAAGAATCCTACCCAGCTTTAGAGGGATAATCATTGTCACAAGAAATCTACTTCTCCAGATTTTGGAAAAAAATCATGTTCATTTTTGTGACACTTTCAAGAGAATTCAGATCTCCTATGGACAAGAATCCTATACAACTTTAGAGGGATGGTCATTCTCACAATAAATCTACTTCTCCAGATTTTGGGAAAAAATCTTGTTCATTTTTGTGACACTTTCAAGAGAAACCAGATCTGCTATGGACAAGAATCTTACCCAACTTTAGAGGGATAATCATTCTCACAAAAAATCTACTTCTCCAGCTTTTGGGAAAAAATCATGTTCATTTTTGTGACACTTTCAAGAGAATCCAGATCTGCTATGGACAAGAATCCTACCCAGCTTTAGAGGGATAATCATTGTCACAAAAATCTACTTCTCCAGCTTTTGGGAAAAAATCCTGTTTATTTTTGAGACACTTTCAAGAGAATCCAGATCTCCTATGGACAAGAATCCTACCCAGCTTTAAAGGGATAATCATTCTCACAAGAAATCTACTTCTCCAGATTTTGGGAAAAAATCCTATTCATTTTTGTGACACTTTCAAGAGAATCCAGATCTCCTATGGACAAGAATCCTACCCAGCTTTAGAGGGATAATCATTCTCACAAGAAATCTACTTCTCCAGATTTTGGGAAAAAATCATGTTCATTTTTGTGACACTTTCAAGAGAATCCAGATCTCCTATGGACAAGAATCCTATACAACTTTAGAGGGATGGTCATTCTCACAAGAAATCTACTTCTCCAGATTTTGGGAAAAAATCCTGTTCATTTTTGTGACACTTTCAAGAGAAACCAGATCTGCTATGAACAAGAATCCTACCCAGGTTTAGAGGGATAATCATTCTCACAAAAAATCTACTTCTCCAGCTTTTGGGAAAAAATTCTGTTCATTTTTGTGACACTTTCAAGAGAATCCAGATCTGCTATGGACAAGAATCCTACCCAGCTTTAGAGGGATAATCATTGTCACAAGAAATCTACTTCTCTAGCTTTTGGGAAAAAATCCTATTTATTTTTGTGACACTTTCAAGAGAATCCAGATCTCCTATGAACAAGAATCCTACCCAGCTTTAGAGGGATAATCATTCTCACAAGAAATCTACTTCTCCAGCTTTTGGGAAAAAATCCTATTCATTTTTGTGACACTTTCAAGAGAATCCAAATCTCCTATGGACAAGAATCCTACCCAGATTTAGAGGGATAATCATTCTCACAAGAAATCTACTTCTCCAGATTTTGGGAAAAAATCCTATTCATTTTTGTGACACTTTCAAGAGAATCCAGATCTCCTATGGACAGGAATCCTACCCAGCTTTAGAGGGATAATCATTCTCACAAGAAATCTATTTCTCCAGCGAAAAAATCCTGTTCATTTTTGTGACACTTTCAAAGGAATCCAGATCTCCTATGGACAAGAATCCTATCCAGCTTTAAAGGGATAATCATTGTCACAAGAAATCTACTTCTCTAGCTTTTGAGTTATGACCACAAAAAGAAAACCGTTTTTGGAGTAGAGACTAGAGGTTAGTTTTTGATAAATACCCCTTTTGCTAGAGTTTCATTAATTAACTTCGAAAATATTCTCATTCAACTGTTTAAAATTTTTTATATCCCCAAACTATCCTTTTCTTACTTATCTGAGTGGTTTATAATTGAAATAGTTTTTTTTTTTAAATATAATAATGAAGTCCTCTCAATTGCTCTCATAGATCATTGCAGATTTATGAATGGGTTCGATGTTCAGATGAAATGGTAGAGGTTTCTTTTTGATAGATATAAATTCAATGTTTCATTTGCTTTTTCTTGGTTTATTGGATAAAAGGGTGGATAACCTTTATATTTTAAAATGAAGAGACATTCATGCCTATGAAATGAAATAAGAAATTAAAGAAACTTGTTTTTCTATAAATGATTGTTGTTATTTTAGTTGATTTCCTTTGGAGAAAATGGATGTATTTTGGACCAATTAGGCTTTAATAGAAAAGGATGAGGAAAAGAACACAAGTAAACTTCAAGTGGATATTTTGATAATTTAATGCATTCCATGACATCATCTGACTTAATGACCAAGGGAGATATTTGTCGCAAAAATGAAAGTTCAGGGGAGGTAATTGTCATTGACCCCATAGCACGGGGTGTTTGCAATAATAATTTATTAGGTAAACTTTTTGTTGGTAAAATTTAGCCTAGATTAGTTTTCTTTTTTTTTTTATTTTTTTTTGTGTTTTCTATAAGCAAGCCTGGATTAGTTAACAATACTAATTATTACCTAACACAATAATTAGTATGGGTGTCTAAAAAACTGCTAAATACGTTATGACAAAAAGGTGTAAACTTGAGCTGCTTGGTGTAATATTTTTTTGGGCTTAAAACTGAATTGATGTTTGCATTAGTATTATGAGTCCAATACAGTGTTTTAACGAATATTTGCAATATATTAAATCAAGATTTTAACCGATCACATTAAAAATTTCACATGGTCTATTCATTTTTCACCGGTTCACATTTTACAAAATATATTTACCATTAATACTTCAACAATGTTAAAAATATCTGTGTAGTGGTGTCACAAGAAGTTTTGCCTAGAAAATATTATGATAATAGTTGGGATAGGCTTGGCTGTTTGGAAAAAAAACTGTCGGAGCTATTTTGAACACATGGTTCTTTATGTCTTTTTATATAAATGAATGCTTACAAACAGCTAAGTGTTCTAAAGACTGCTAATTATACAGCCTAAATCTTGGTGTGAGAGAATTCTGATCTTCTCCAAGTTTTAAAATCACTGAAAATTGTCAACTGGGCGTAACTAGCAATTTTATATATGCAAATAGAGGATTATTATTTTGAAATAATAAGTTGAATTTTTCTTATGCGTGTAAACCCCTAAGGTGATAAAATGACAGAAACTAAATTGAAATGATTTATTCGCATCTATAAACATATTCGAAAAAGTGATCCGTTACAAGTTGAAGAGGCTGGATGAGATAAGAGCAAACCAAAAAGGATTTGGGTGGAATTAATAAGAAATTATTTGAACACCTATAATTTAACAATTGATATAACATTGGACAGAATGGAATGACAAAACAAGATTAGATGATGACAATAATGATGATTCTTGTTTGCGAACAAGGAAGAGGGAGAGTCTACACCTAGTCCATCTCCATATATTAATACAATAATACAGTATATCTTGACATTAAGGCTCTGTTTGGAAAGAGTATAAATACAAATATGTAGAATGCAGAATTTTATATTTTGTATGTATTTGTATTATACATATTTGTATTTGTATTCTTTCCAAACTGAAACTAAACAAATTTAGGGAAACAACCAGTTAGATCCCTACCTTTGATTCTCTGATCCCAGTTCTTGGCCTCCGGTTCCCACCGATTATCTTTTCATCGACTTTGCTGGCACCAACGGATGCTACTCCACCATCACCCTCAGGATCACATCGTGAGCAACACTTGAAATTAAGGCTACATTTCGCATGCTTTCACAGATTAAATGAATTTTATGATTCTAAGAATCAAATTTTAAAATTTACAACTATATAAAACTGTTTTTTGGCTAAAAATTTAGCTTGAAAATGAATCATTTTTTGCTCAAAAAGTAATTACCAAACATAGCCTAAGTTTGCATAATTAGATCAGGCTTAGAGAGCAAAGCCAAACCTCGCTCCATGTAACCCTCTAGACAGCACAAACAAATACATAATGTGCATAGAAAGCACTTCGGAGCTAGGACACAGACAACATGGAAGGCGCAGCGAAAGAAAAAAAGACATGATAGAATATAGATAATGTATCACCTTAATTGTGTAAATTCGGATCCAAGATTAGATGATCTTCATTTGATGGTGGGCTACTAGTCATAGCATCCCTTCTGGCTACCACAAGTCCGTAACTGCCAACCGACAATTTGTTTAAATGATCTAGAAAACAACCTCTAACATCCAAAGACAATACCAGCTATAATTTCATGATTATATTCATTTTCATGGACCGATTGCCGATAAACCCAAAACCTAATAAAACCCGCTCCGAGAATCTTATTTGTCCGGCTAAATCTATGTTAGATACTTAGATATGGATGAAGTCCAACTTTTGGTCAATTATTCCCCTAAACTTTCTGAAATACAAGGTAGGGTTACAAGTATCCCAACAAATCATTTCATTTTATTTCTCCGAAGTCCTAACAACTCAGTTATATCAAAACCACTTCTATGAATTTCTAAGATCTGAAGCCTTCATGAATCATTAACCAAACACTAATCAACCAATAATGTATGCATGCATCCTTGAATTCCTCAAATTATTTTTTACAACTCAAAGAACCTTTGCTTATAGTTTTGATGATAAAACAAAAACGAAAAAGAAAATGAAATTTGAAAATATATCCAAAAACTTTGTAGTCCAATAAGTAGCAGCTCGGAAATCATGCCCATATTTCCAAGCCTATACCATCGTCGTCTTTACAGATAGACCTTTGAGGCACATCCTACTTAAGACCAAGGTGTTAGGAAGATTGACGAAGTGGTCCATCGAGTTTAGTGAATACGACATCCGGTTCAAGCAATGGCCAATAATCAAAGCCCAAGTCTTAGCGGACTTCGTAGCAAAATGCACGTTCAACACATCGGCCCTTCAACTAACTGAGCCCATTAACGCGTTGGAGACGTCAACCAGTGTGGCACCGGTCCCGATCAGAGTAGTACCGACCTAGGACGAGGAGCCTTGGATCCTCCATGTAGATGGCTCGTCCAACCAACGAGGTAGCGGTGTGGGACTAATACTGTACGGCCCAAGCGAGGTGAAGCTAGAGTATGCTCTCCAATTCGGATTTGAGGCATCAAACAACGAGGTGGAGTATGAAGCACTAATTTACAGGCTAAACATAGCGAAAGGAATGAAAACAAAACATCTAATCATGTGCAACGATTCTCAATTGGTGGTCAACCAAGTCAATGACGACTACGAAGCATGCAACTCGACTATGGATGCCTACTTAACCAAAATCAGGGAGATCCTACCAGGCTTTAGCTCTTATTTCATCAGGAAAATTCTGAGGTCTAAGAACGCTGATGTTGATGCCTTATCACGACTAGCAAGTACTAGTGACAACACCATGCAAATTGTGTACATAGAGGACCTGCCACGGCCCAGCATTCTCAGGGGGTAGAAGAGGTCGCTTCTGTGTTACAAGCGGAACCGAGCTAGATTAACCTGCTCGTTGATTATCTACTCCACAGGACCCTACCTACAGAATGCAACGCAGCTCGAAGGGTAGAGCGTCAATCAACCCGGTGCATCCTTATAGACAGACGGTTGTATAGGAGACCCTTCATGCTTCCCTATCTACATTGCCTGCGACCCTCAGAAGCTGAGCTCGTAGTTCGCAATACCCACGAAGGATTATGGGAGGACACTTGGGGGCCAAAGCCCTTGTCCAAAAGGCATTAAGGCAGGGCTACTATTGGCCCACAATGAAGGCAAACACATTTGATCTTGTCAAGAGATGTGATAGATGTTAGAGGCACGCCAACATCCCCCATCAACCTATTGCCGATTTAAAGTATCTTACTAGCCCATAGTTCTTCGCACAGTGGGGAATCGACATCATTGATCTTTTTCCGCCGGTAACCAAGCAGAGGAAGTTCTTAGTCGTGGTAGTGGACTACTTTACAAAGTGGGTGGAAGCCAAACCGTTGGAAAGCATTACAGCCCGGAATGTGCAAAATTTCTTCTAGAAAAGCATTGTGCCATTTCGGAATGTGCAAAATCTTGATTTCAGATAACAGAAAGCAATTCGAGGATATCCAAATCTAGAACTGGTGTGCCGAGATGGGGATTCAACAAAACTTAACTTTAGTAGCACATCCACAAGCAAACGGACAAGCCGAAGTGGCGAACAGGGCTATCCTCCGTGGACTAAAAGCTCACCTTGCGCAAGCTAAAGGGTTATGGGTGGACGAGGTACCCAGTGTCCTTTGGGCCTACCGGACTACCATCAAGACCGTGATCGAAAAAATGCCCTTCAACCTTACATACGGGATGGAAGTCATGATCCCGACAGAAATTGAAGTACCAATGTTGCGGCACGAGGCTTACAATGAAGAGACAAACGATGACGAACTCAGAACTAACTTGGACCTCATCAAGAAGGTATGCGATCTGACCCACATTTGAACTGTAGCTTATCAGCAGCGAGTAGCTCGGTATTATAACGCTCGAGTCAAGAAGCAACTATTTCAAGTCGGCGACCTGGTCCTCTATAAGGTAATGGTGCCTAATCTTGACGTGGGTAAGCTTGGTCTGAATTGGGAAGGTCCTTACTGGGTGTGACAGGTGTTCAGAGAAAGAACCTATGAGCTCGAGACCATGGAAGGGAAACAGGTACCTCGATCTTGGAACATTGACAACCTAAGGAGATACTACCTGTAAATCTCAACACAACAAAAACGACTAAGTCCATAGGATCAATGAGCTAATCCTATGGACGACGAACTGGAGAGAGGACCTTCAGTCACTCCCGAAAGCCTAAGGACTATGGTACCAACCTAATAAGAGACCTTGACACAATATAAGACTCAATCGCCTCTCAGGCATGGGCAGAGAAGTCCTAGTCGCCTCTTCAGCACGGGCTCGTTAAAACCAGTCGCTTTGGCATGGGCGAGGTGAAGTAGCCCGGGCACAGACTGCTTGGGCATGTATCCTACACTGTCTATTCGCCCCGGCATACAATAATGATTAAATTATTCCTTTTTCAAGTCAAGCTCGCCAGTTTGGGAGTAATCTCTACTTAGAAAATTTTTGCTCCTATTTGGTTTAGCTCGCCAACTTGGGAGTAATCTATACTTAGAAAAATTTCTCTCCTATTTGGTTTATCTCGCTCGGGAGTAATCTTCACTTAGAAAAATTTTGCACATAAAGAGTTTTGCAAAATACTTGTATTCCATTGATAAAGCACTTCGGGTACATAGTAACAAAAAAAAAAAGATTACAACTATTTAGCGAAGCTCGGAGGCTCGGGACATCAAGTATTTACAAAGGGGGCTCCAAGAAAAGAGGCATCAACTAGTTCAGGGCTCCTCATCCCCAGTAGAGGCGTCGACGGGCGGATCTATCTCTAGGGCTGTTCACGGGTTGGGTTGGGTCGGTTTACTGAGATTTTTTCAGCCAACCTTACCTGGTCGGGTTACCTGAAATTGAAACCGAAACTGACCCTATGTTAAACAAAACTGACCTGGTCAGTTTGAGTCAGGTTGGGTCGGTTTGGGTCGACTTCGGCTCTAAGTTCAACCATGGTAATAAATTGGTAGATTGGAGAAAGAAGGCTGAAATTTGATGTAAAAAAGGACATGTAATTCTATTAGAGAAAGAAGACTGAAAACTAAAAATTAGGATCCTTTTTGTGTAAAAGACCATAAAAACTAGGATCCTTTGATTCTTTTCTTTAAACTTTTCCAAAAAAATTCATTGTCTAGTTGTCTAACAATACTTGCCATTAATGCCATTTCTAACTAAAAGACTAAAAATTAAGTTAGGTTGTAACTAGGATAGAGACAACTTAGTTAAGTAGGAACTAAGTAGGCTGTAACTAGGATAGAGACAACTTAGTTAAGTAGGAACTAAGTAGGTTGTAAATGCTAACTATGAACTAACTACTAACTACTAAGTCGGGTCGGTTTGGGTCGGTTTCGACTTTCATATGTGAAAAACGAAACTGACCCGAACCATTGGTTTATGATTTTTTACAACCCGAAACCAATCGGTGCTGAAGAAACCCGGCCGGTTTGGGTTGGGTCGGTCTGGGTTAGTCGGTTTGGGTCTTCTTATGAACAGCCCTATCTATCTCCATGTAGTCCTTGGCGGCATTAGCTCCCTCTCCCTTTCTTGTTGTCTCATCGTCAAGAAGGTCATCATCGCTCTCCTCCTCGGAATCCGGGTCCTTTGCGGCTTCGATGACCATCTCCTTAGTGATCTTAAACGTTGTGATGGCACTGAGGTCGAGGTGGGGAAATTCACGCCAGGTCAACCACTTGCTGAGCTTAAATCCCTTGCGGTAGCCTATTGTCCTAACCTCAACCATCTTCTTGTGATATTCCGTCGAAGACTTATATTCCTCGACAGCCATGGCCTTGGCATCCTCCATCACCTAGAGTAGAATCTCAGTCCACTCCTTCACCAGCGCCTCGAGGATCTCGTTCTCTCTCCTCAAAGCCACCTCACGCTACTCTAGATGCTTCTTCTCCTCTTCGAATTTCTTCTTCTTTGCCATCAACAAAGTCAATAGCTCCTTCTTGGCTTGTGCATTATTCTTCAGCTGGTTGATTTCATTGCGAGCTAAGTTGAGCTCGGAGTGGGCACTTCGGGAGGACTCCTCGGCTTCGAGAGCTCACTTTAAGTTCACCTCGGGCTAATAGGCCAAGGCATGGATCAAGGAGTTCACCTACCAAAGAAGAAAACAAGTATAAGTATGAAGAACATCCAAGTATAAAGCAGCATGAAGGTTAAGTACGTACCACCATGCAGTATGTGGCTGCTTTGGCCTAGATCTAAGCGACTAGTAAGTCAGCCCAATGAGCTACCTCCTCGGAAGTAGCCTTGCCACGGTCCTCCTCAACCAAGTCAATCACGGGAGGCTGTTCGACGACAGGTGCATGCTCGGGGACGAAGGCGCCGATGTCAGAGGTGGTGGTCTCGGAGTGGAGGCGAGTCATCTTGGAGGCCCTCTTCTTCTTCTTCTTCCCCTTTTGCATTCTCCCGAAGTGCTTGTCGGCGGGGATGTTATCCATGGAAACTGAAACAAGTGACAAACCAAGTTAGATGCAACATCAAAGTAAAACAAACAAAGAAAAAAAGTACAGCAGTTGGCGACCTACCAGGAGGACTTAGACCGGCTTGTGTGAGCTTCTCCTCAGTCACGAAGTTTTCGAACTTCAGGGTGAGCTTCACCCAAAATCAGACCTCCCCCCGTATCTTTGACTCCAGTATGATGTCGGAATCTTGGATGGCTGCCCTCTAGTGAGTTGGGAAAGGCCACCCCTCGGTGCTACAAACTACGAAGTAGCATCTCTTCCAGGTCGGGACTTTGTTTGGTAGCTCGTGCAACAGCATGTACCCGGGGCAAGGAGACATATAATAACTTCGCCTATGCTCAGGTAGAACACAGGCTGAGTTTTTCTTGATGGAAAGGATCGAAGAGAAGATGTAGAGGTCTAAAGGTTGGTTATAATCGTGGAAAAGGGAAATGGTACCTACGATGTTACGGATGGAGTTCGGATGTAGCTATGGCAATGTCAAAGAATTTAACGACATCAACTATGAAAGGGTGGAGTGGAAGACGCAGCCTGGCTACGAGATGCTCCTTGAAGACCACGATCTCGTCATGACCATGATCCCAAGGAAATTTGCCTAAGGGAATACTATATACTAAGTCATTAGAGAGTCTATATCGAGCTATTAAAGATAGAGCATGTCCGCTGTCATTGTAGATGGACCGAAGCTGCCCAGCAAGCAACCTCGGTGTGAGGTGGAGGCCGACTTGCTAGAGGCTTCTCGCTCTCACCAAGCTGAGTCCACCTCTGATGGATTGGAGTCCACATCCTATGTCGAAGTGCCCACTTTGGAAGGATGAAGCTCCACGATCTATGCCAAGGTGTCCACGTCGGCCCCAGTGGACTCATTGCTTCCACCTAAAAGGCTATCTAAACTAAGACTAGACATACTAATGTAAAGGACAACGGAATTGAAAGCAAAGGAAGATGAACTAATCAAAAGAAAACCGAAGAAAGCAATATGACTTCGGACCAAGGAATAGCTGACACCAAGCTGGGATACTTGAATTAGACCTTAAAGATTTCGAATACACGATTTGTGGTGAAGAAAATGGACCATTTGGGCCCTATTTATAGCTAGTATATCCGGAGATCAACGACTGAGATCTATGAGATCCAACGACTCCTAGGAAAACCGGCTGCATGATACTCAAGGTTGAAACTAGTTGAGCATGCATTTTGACATCCATAGAATTTATAATCGGCTTAACGTCCGCATGTGCCTGATACGCGATCTGGGTCACTTCCTGGTTGAGCCAAACAGTCAAATAGGTCTAACCATAGCTTCACCCTCCGTACCACCTAGACTTCATGCCAAATCCACCTAGGCTCGTCATGAACTCCCCGAGCCACGTTAGGGCCCCTGGCATGAGGAGTGGAGGGCAATTGATGAGGGGTCATTTGACACGACCTAGTAAGTTAAGGTCACATGGACGTGATCTGCCAATAGGATGACAACTCAGCAAGAGGAGCCTAGTCAATAGTTTACAGAGCTCGGGTGTTTGGTCACCTCGGTACAAAGCCACCTTGGTACAAGGCCACCTCGGCATAGAGTCACCTCAGTAAGGAGGCACCTCGACATCTAAGCCAGTTTAGGTCCCAGGAATCGTAGTGACACGTAATCGACTCCAGAAGCTTCTCAACGGACTCCGAACCTCCTAAGATCAGGCTGCTTAACGCCAGGCCTTATCCTCTCCCCGCCCGGATCAGGCGGTAATGATAGACTTTATTGACTGATACGTTACTCCCCTCCTAAGGCAAAAATGGATCTCATCTACTCAGGCTGAAGATCCCGGAACCGTTTTGTGAGACCAATAGTAGCTCAACTATATAAAGGCATCAACCCCTCCAAGGTCCAGGTACGCGCAATTATTTACATTCAAGCTCTCTATCACTCAAGCTTTTTGCTTGCAACCACAGTTAGATTACTAACTTAATCATCGAAGCGACCTCACTAGTTCATCCACCTCAGTCTCTCTGATCCCTTTCTTACAGCTTGATCCAGCTCGCCACGTGAGCAACATCCAGGCAACATTCCATCTAGGAGCTTCCAGATCACACATCATCAAGAAAGAATACCGCAGTCAGGCTAGGCAAGATGATAAACAAACACATCAGGTACCATGGCAGCCAAAATACCTCTACAATGGCAAGACGATACCCTGCTAAGGCAATGGGAGGCTCACACACATGTGATGAGCACGAAGCACCGTCTAAGACCTGTAATGAGCATGAAATGCCATCCAGGACCTGTGATGAGCACAATGTGCCATCCAAAACATGTGATGAGAATGAAATGCCATCTAGGACCTGCGATGAGCATGAAGTGCAATCCGATTACTGTGATGAGCATAACAAGATAACGTAGACCTATAACAGAGACATAGCATAAATCACACTTGTGTCTCTGGAAGCGCGTCATTAAACACCCTGGAACACCAGTTTAAAATTTTATAATTTTTACCGTTTCTCAAACAACTAGTAATATAGTAAATGGGTGAGAATGGGTCATATCCACAGGGAAGCAAGTGAAAAATTAATATATACTTAGATCTGGACAAGAGAATACAATCGAGAATTGCAGAAAATAAGAAAATAAAATCTATTGTTGCTGAAATTAAATGTTTTGAATTTAAACAAAACAATAAATAAAAATCAGAATTTAATTAAGTATTGGAATCAACAAAGGAAATAAAATAAATAAATAAAAAACGATCCAGAATCCGGATCCAATGGCACTAGATGCAGATTGGCTAGACAGCTTGCAGAAACCCCTCCTGACAAGAACCAGGCGTTTGTCCTTTCTACAACCCTCAAGACACCTTATCCTTGAACCGAATGAATTCGGATCTACAAAACAGAGAAACGACCAAGAATTAAATCTAATAAATTACATAAATAAAATTAACAGAAAAGAAAAGAATGGTTGATCAGATCCAGTGGCAGTAGTTGCAGGAACCCCTCTTGACAAGATCTGGGCGTCCTCCCCTTCTACAACCCTTGAACTCCTCAAGAAACCTTAGCTTTGTTAACTGGGTGAATTGACCAACCCCTTCTACAGGGCCCCTGGGACTCTTTTTATAGAGAATGATGGACACAACTGGAAATAGGGAGAAATATGGGAGGTGGCAGCTGGGATTTAGCAAAGTTAGGGATGCCCTAGGGTTTCTAATGGATGGCTAAGATGGTTTCAGGTGATCCTACGGCTAAAAATAAAAGGAGAGGGCGCTCAATATTATGTAGGGCTGAGATTGGGAGCCCAGAAATGGAGGGTGTAGATTAGAACATCTAGGGTTGAGGGATAAAAATTAAAAGAATAGGTGGTGCCCTAGAATGAATGGTAGGAATATATGATGGAGTGGCTAAGATTTAGTGGTGGGGAGATGAATGGTGAAGAGACCCAGTTACTAAGAATAGGGTGTCCATTGACCTTTTATTCTCCTTTTTTTTTTCTTGCAACACTGTTCAGGGTAGTCCACTGTCTCTTAACAATTTGAAAAATTTTGTCTAATTTCTCAATCTTTCTCTTCCTATCTTGATAGGAGAAAACTTGGGAGTATTTTCTAATTTCTAAACGGTTTCGACAATATTCAAACAAGACCAATTTCTTACTCCTATCACTTGCTACCAGTTTCTACAAAGTTCAATATTCTTTTATCAGTTTCCTCAACTTTTTCTGTTTGGGAATCTCTTTTAATGGAAAAAATTAAATTTTTTTGTGAAATTTTAATTATGCATATTTAAAGGCTTAGCTTCTCATTTTTTGTAATTTTTTCTCTCTCTCTTTCCTCATCCCCAACTTAAATGCCATTTTCCCTAATGACATGACTAGAATGATGCAAAGAATATTTGGGCTAAAGGGAACAACGAGTAGGGTTCTCCTGAGTGGTTCAAGGTATGCCACCTGTTCTTGAATCAAAAAAATAAAAAAACCTCTAATCCTAAAATTAACTAAAAAAATTACGTTGGGTTGCCTCCCAACCAACGCTAAGTTTAATGTCTTTAGGCAAACACAACTAATCATCTCTCTCATCCAAACTTTCATACTCACTTTCATTTTCATATCAACTAGGACCAGATCGGGCTGACCAAGGGGTAGGTAGGTCATTCACGAGATTGTCCACTATGTCCACACCGCCTTCATCTTTCCCTAGGTTTGAATGCTTAGAGGCATTAAAAACATTAAATTGGACATTCTGCTCCCCAAATGAGATGTCCATTTCCCCTGATTTACAATTGATACTTACATTAGCTGTTGCAAAAAATGGTCGTCCTAAGATTATCGAGTTGTGGTTCAGTTCTTCGGTTGGGGTCATGTCTAGGACAAAAAAATCTACAAGAAAATAACAGTTTTCTATCCTGACAATGACATCCTTGATAACACCTCAATGAGTCTTGACCGACCAATCAGCGAGTTGCAGAATTACTAGGGTAGGTTTCAACTCGCTGACCCTGAACCTTTCATAAATAATGGATGGAAGCAGGTTCACACTAGCCCCTAAATCCAATAGGGCCCTATCAAAAGTGATTCCATAAATTATACAACTAATAAGAGGAGCACTAAGGTCTTTCATTTTTCGAGGAAAGTGGTTTAGGAGAATTGCACTAACATCTACCAAGAGCATTATTCTTTGTGGGGCTGATTGTGGCTCTACCATTTGAGTACATAGCTCTTTTAAAAACTTCACATAGGCCGGTATATGTTGGATCGCGTCGAGGAGAGGGATGTTAATGTGAACTTGTTTGAATAGCTCTCTGATCTCCTTGTTGCGAATCTCTTTCTTTATTCGCAACGGCCCGGCTGTGAATGCAGTTGGAAAGGGGACCATAGGTTGGTTCACTAAAGGTTCTTCTTCTAAAGTTTCCTTTCTTTCCTCTTCTACCTCCAACTTAGGGTCTTCCTATTCCTTTTCTTCTTCATTAACTCTTTTTTTCTCACACGGGTCCTCTAACATCCTCCCACTCCTTAAGATTGTAAGAGCTTTGGCATTTTCAGGCTGAGGGTTCTTAGGAGGTGGTTGAATTTATTGTGGAGGAAAACCCGGTGGCTGATTTCTAAGAGTTGCAACTGGTTGATTCAGTATTTTCCCTACTTCTCTCCTCGCCTCGGCTTCGACTAGTTGTCCTATTTGGCTCTCTAATCTATCAAGGGACTGCTATTCATTTAGGATCAGTTGCTAAAGTTGCATGAATTGATCATCTACTCTACATGCTTGAGGAGGTTGTGGGTAAGTCTGATAAGGTTGGGCCGGTTAGTTCCTATGATGCATTTGCTGGAATCGTCCCTTATGGCCTCTGAAATTGTTGGGCCATAGAGTTAGATGAATGATGATATTGTTGGGACTGTGTGTAGGTTTGACATGATTGAGCCGGTTGAGTCCCGTGGTAATCATTGTACTCCTAGTGAGTTTGGGCTCCAAACCACTAAGAGTGCATATTTGGCAGGGGTTTTCTTGGACTTGGGCCCTATAATTAAAGTTGGGTTGATTTTCCCACCCAGAGTTATATGGACTAGAGAATGGGTTTGCATTGGGTTGGAAAAATCTATTGGCCACATGTACTTGGTTTGGAATAACTGGTTGTCATGGGCCCGCTGCAGGGCATTGGCTGATATGATGGGTTAGGTTTGCATAGATGGAACATAATGCATAGGATGGCAAGGTTGGGTATGGGCCACTTTGGGCCATACCATTAATCTTGTCCAGTTGTTGAGACACATGGTCCCAATCAATTTGTGGCTCAAGTTGGAAGTAATTTCTCATTCCACAAACTCTGTCCATTGAGTTCATTTTCTCTTATTTTGACTTCCCATTTTTAATTTGAATTTTAAATTTTGAAATTCAAGTTCAAATTCAGATTTTGAAATTTAAATTCCTCAAGTTAAAATTCAAATTTGAATTTTTAAATTTTTTTATTATTTTTATTTTTTTAAAGGCAAGCAAATCAACCACACAACCTAGGGACTGACCTAGGGTTTACTAAACTAGTAGTTCAACCAATGTGAATCCTTTTAGGTTCACATGGAATTACACTACTTCCTTTGGTTAGGCAGGTAAAAGGTGGGGATGTGGGAGGCTCCCCTTGCTCTCACAATGACCTAATTAAGTAACCACAAAACCCACTCAGGCTTAGCTGTTTAACCTCTTTCCTTAGACACCAACTGCCAGTTATGGAAAGTAATTACAAACCTTCCTAAAATTCAATACACCTTTGAACCAAGTGTGAGACTTCCCTAAAGAATATTGCTATCCAAATTTTAAATTGGGGTTAGGGTGAACCGCACATGAAGGGTGGTGATTTTTGGGCCAATGAAGGGTGATGAAATCCCCACCTTATCTTATTTCAGTTGGATGCCCTTAAATGGATTAACGGAACAAAAACAATCAAACAAAATGAATGCAACTAATTACAATGCATGAACAACTATTTCTAAAATGCAATTCAACAATATAACATAAAATAATAAATCATGCTAATTAAGCAAAAGGAACAATTAAAATAATAAAAAGAAAACCTAACACATTCACAAATAGCAATGCTAATTTAGCAATTAAATAAACCTATATGATGCATGCTCAAGAATATCAAACCCTAAATAATGGAGAGAAAATTAAAGAGAAATATTCAAAATTTTTTTGATTTTTTATATATTTTTTTAATTCAAAATTTAAACTTTTGGGAGTTTAAATTCAAATTCAGATTTTGAGATTTAAATTACTAAAATTAAAAATTGATTTTTTTTATTTTTATTTTTTTTTTTGTTTTCTTTTGTTTTCATTTTTTCTCAAATTCGAAAATTTAAAATTTAAATGTTGAAATTTGAAATTTGAAATTCAAATTCAAATTCAAATTCAAATTCGGATTTGAATTAAAATTTAAATTTAAATTCAGATTTGAATTAAACTCAAATTCAAAAATTTCAACAATTTCCTATTTAGAAATTAATTATTCAATTAAACAACTAAAAGAAAAGAAATTAAATAAGACAACAAATAATAATTGCAAACAGAAAATAAAACAATAATTAATTATGCTAAACAGAATTAACAACTACCAAAAATAAATTCTAACAAGCTAATTGCTAATCTAAAATTTAAACTGAAAATAAAATGACCAAAAAGAAAATTATGCAAGAAATAGATAAAATAAAAGAAAAAATACAAAATCTAAAAAATGTAAACCGAAAATAAAATAAACAAAAGAAAAAGATACACTGAATTTTTTTATTTGTATTTTTTCGTTTTTTTAATAAATGAAAAACACAAATCTAAAAATTAATACGAAAAGAAAAATATGCTACAACCATCAAGTAAAACAAAATAAACGAAAATTTTCTATTTTCTTTTTTTTGTTTTTTATTATTTTTTTATCTGAAATAAAAGAATAAAATGAATTTAAATTTTAAACCAAAAATAAAATAAAATTATGCTGCAAGAAATAAAATAAAATAATTTTTTGTTTTTTTATTTTTTTAAATCTGAAATAAAATAAAAACACAAGTATAATAAAGTAAAAAAAATTGAACAAGAAATTAAAATAAAGAAAGAATAATAGATCTACAAACAAAATGGATGCAAAATAATACTAAAAAAATCAGATCTAGAAAAAATTTAATTAAAAATTCAAAAATAACTATTCTATAAAAAAAGAGTTTGAAAATAAAAATTAAAATTAAAAATAAAATGGAATGACTATATTTGAAACGCAATCCAATTTCTCTTCTCTTCTCTTCTCTTCTGTCCCGCAACGCTTTAGTACCCCACCTTTCGCTATTCCATCCTATAGAATCAAAGAGAAACAAGAAATAAACTGAGATAATGGATCAAGTAATAAAATGAAAAAGAAAAAATAATGAAATAGATCCGGAAAAAGTAAATAAAATTTTTTCTCCGTGCTTCCCCGGCAACGGCGCCTAAAACATGGTGTCTCCGGAAGCGGGTCATTAAACACCCCAAAACACTAGTTTATACATTTATAATTTTTACCATTTCTCAAACAACTACTAATGTAGTAAATGGGTGAGAACGGGTCATATCCACAGGGAAGCAAGTGAAAAACTAATATATACTTAGATCCGGACAAGAAATGCAATCAAGAATTGTAGAAAATAAGAAAATAGAATCTATTATTGCTGAAATTAAATGTTTCAAATTTAAACAAGACAATAAATAAAGTTCAAAATTTAATAAAGTATGAGAATCAACAAAGAAAATAAAAGAAAGGTTCCTGCGAATTGAGATCAGATCTCATACTCTCCAAAAAAAGAGAAAAAGCAGTTCAGCCTTTTTCATTTTGGAGATCTCCTCCTGCCGCCGCCATCTGCCATTGCAAGATTAGATCTTTGCAGAAAAGAAAGTCAAGAAATCTGTTCTTGACATTAGTCTTGCAACAAAGACTAAAAGGATTCAGTGTTTAGTGTTTCCAGAGGATTCTTGTGAAGGATCCAGTGTGTAGGACGCACCCTGCTGGTTCTGTTCCATCCACAGCTGTGTCATCTTCAGTAGGAACGGATCTTGGAGCATTCTTTGGGCGTGAACACCAACTTTGGGAGATACTGCTTCTCCGGATCAGGTATATTCCTCCCATTTATCTTTTGGTACAGATCTGGTTTGATTATGGTTCAAGTAGGATCCTTGAATATTGTTTTCTAAATTTAGGGAATATGATTCCCAGTTGGGAGAAGGTAGGAAATTTTTGAAATTCGCCCCCCATTCCGCAACCTTTTTGGCGTCCATTAGATGGATCCTACCATTCTTTCAGTGGTATCAGAGCCACAGGTTCGAATCTTGAACCAAAAGAAAATCATATCTGACTCTGCGCAGATGGATAGAAGGTGTTCTTTCAAGATTTGGGCAGATTGTTTTCTTTATTTCAAGAAACTGTTTCTTATTAAGGGCGATTGATCTGAAATTAATTTTTATTAAATCCAAAATTTATTTAGAATTGTTCTTTATTTATTTTGATTTAATGGACTGTTCGAACCTAGAGATCACAGTGTAGATTTGGCGCAGATAGTCTGCGCACCCTTTTTCTTTCTATTTATTTATTTCATTTAATTCGGTTTGTAAATAATTTTTTTTTATTTTTAGACTGAATGTATAGGATTTGATCAAGAATGTAATTAATAGAAATAGGATTTCTGTTATTTTTTCTTGATTAAAGAAGAAGGAAGAAGAAGGCGGCGCTGGAGATTTGCAGTTGGAGAAATCGTTTTCTGCGATTTGCAGTTTGTGAAACTACAACCCTTGTGATTAACCTCTGTTTTGCAGGTGGTGCAAACAGTCCATAGTTTGATTTGTGATTGTTTGAAATCAAAATTATTAATTTCAGATATTTCATGAATTAATTCTTAAATTGAAAATCAGTTTTGGATCCTCTCGGACTAGATTGAACCAAAACTGTTTGGACCGAATCTGGGGTTCGATAGGGACTGTTTTTCAGTCTGTATTTCTCACACTTGCTGTTCCAAATCTGATGTTCAATTACAGGGATTAATTCAGCCCACCTGTAAAGCCCAGTTTTAAAGGGTTAAAACTGTAAAAGGCCCATTACTGTGAGATAAGTTGTATGGGCCGAACTGCTATCTGCGATTCAGCCCATACACCTAATAGTCATTAATTGTTAATGACTTAGATTTTAAATGGGCTGTTCAATGGGCTTTACAGCAGTTAATTGATTGGATCAATTCCTCGTTTACATGTGATGTTTGGATGTTTGATGTGCTGCGACCATGGGCCATAAGTACTTGGCCCATGAAGACTCGTTAGTGGCTCTT
Organism: Nelumbo lutea; assembly: GCF_056320005.1. Classification (NCBI taxonomy): domain Eukaryota; kingdom Viridiplantae; phylum Streptophyta; class Magnoliopsida; order Proteales; family Nelumbonaceae; genus Nelumbo; species Nelumbo lutea. The sequence continues at coordinate 213,079,301 of NC_142684.1, forward strand.
GCGCACACCATGGCTAAAAGCACATCATTGCCATAGTGTCCTTCAAGGTCATTGGATGACCCCTCTTTGCTTGGTGGGCCCCACAACCCTGAAAAGGGATGCGTACGGAACCCCTAGCCGACTAAGGCCCACCAAAAATCTGACTTTATGAAAGTCAGTGGGAGCCACTTTGGTTTGACCTAAATTAAAACTAGGGCATTTTTGTTCCCTCCAGCAAATATGAATGCATGTGATAGGGAGACCCATATGATGGACTCTCTAAAGGCCTTCCGTCATTAGCACAATGATGGGTCCTTCAGTAATGAGGAAACGCACCATAAAATTGTGCTATCCATTTGCTGTTGGATCTATTAGAGTGTTTCATAAGATGATAGGGGCGTCATAGACCGATGTGGGAGGGTTTTCACCAGAAAATGGGAACTCTCTCACGGTACCTTGACGTTATGATGGGTAAGCACTCACTGGACAGAAAGGTTTACTTGAAAATGGCTCTGAACCTTGTCTGACAGAGGCCAAAGGGAAACTCATTTGATGAGTGGATATGATCCGTCACAGAAAGGTGGTGAGGTTATGCAGCTGAAACAGTTGGCTTCACGCACCCCATGTGATTTCCCACATTTCCAGAGACATTTCGTCGTCTCCGTCACTGAGAAAGGAGGGAAATCTCAGAGATGAACAAATGGGAATGGAACATAGATTAAAAGCCATATCTATGTAGGTAACATGAATCAAACTAAGGTTGTGGACTAATGATTTTGCTATTTTATCAGAAAATGGCAAACGGTCAATTTCCAAAGCTTCTAGACGATAACAAGCTAAAGGGCCCAAACTATGCCGACTGGTACAGAAATCTTATGCTGGTCCTAACTTCCAAAAAGTTAGACAATGTAGTGAAAAATCCTACCCCGGAACGTCCGGGTGATAGGGCTTCTGAGGCCCGTAGAAGGGACTACCAAGAGTGGGAGGATAAAAACTCCCTAGCCCGATGTTTTGTCGTTGCCTCATTAGACAACTCAATACAGAGGCAGTTCAATCAGATCGAACTAGCCAAGGACATATTGGACAGTCTAAGAACAATGTATGAAGAGCAGAACCGTTCTACTCGACAAAAGGTCCTGAAATTGTTCATGACCGCGCAGATGACCAAAGGGCAGAAAGTTCATGACCATTGTCTTCGGATGATGGGTTACATTAGCGAACTTGAAGCTCTTGGATCCGGGCTAGATCTTGGCACGCAAGTGGATGCCATCCTCAATTCTTTGCCCTCTTCCTTCAATGCATTCACAATGAACTACAATATGAATAAACTGAATGTCAGCGTCCAGGAACTCAGCAATATGTTGTAGAGAGCCGAGGATCTACTCAAGAAGGATGAGCCTGTAGTTATGCTTGCTGAAGCTAACAAATCGGGCAAGAAAAAGAGAAAGGCAAAGAAGCCTCAGAAGAAGGCTGCCAATCCTAAGAAGCAGAAGAAGAACAAGGCATCTGATGTCTGTCACTTCTGCAAGCAGACCGGCCACTGGAAGAGGAATTGTCCTGCCTACCTAGAATCTAAGAAAGGTAACATCGAAACTTGTGTCATAGAAACTAACATGTTAGTTACTTTTGTGTCCTGGTGTGTTGACTCCGGGGCTTCAACTCATGCATGTAACTCACTGCAGGGGTTCAAAGTTAGCAGAAGGTTGAGTGAAGGTGAAGTGACACTATTCTTGGGAACAACTGCAAGTGTTGCAGCAGCGGCAATAGGAACCGTAGAATTAGTTTTTAAAGAAGGAATACTTGTACTTAAAGATTGTCTTTATGTACAGAACTTGAGAAGAAATTTAATTTATGTTTCAAAACTGTGTGCTGATAGATATACTGTTTATTTTAGTAATATGATTACTGTTAAACGGAATAATAAATTCATCGCATGCGGGGAACTAGAGAACGGTCTCTATGTTCTACATCCTTCTCTGGAAACTAACTTAACCGAAACTACGTCGGTCAAAAATCCGAAGAAAAGGAATCGTGATACAGTAAGTCCCACATGCCTCTGGCATTACCGACTTGTCCATATCGGTATTGACCGAATCACAAGGCTAGTAAAGGATGGTCCTTTGGGTTTTCTAACCGTAGAAAATCTTCCCAATTGTGAACCTTGCCTTCAAGGTAAGATGTCTAAGCGGCCATTTGATGGTAAGCCTGAAAGATCTGAAGGCACACTTGACCTAATACATACTGATGTATGTGGTCCCCTGAGTGTTAGGACACGGAATCAACACATGTACTTCATCACCTTTACAGATTATTTTTCACGATATGGTTACGTGTACCTAATGAGACATAAGTCTGAATCATTTAAAAAGTTCAAAGAGTTCAGACAGGAAGTCGAGAAACAGTTAGGGAGAGAAATTAAGGCCCTTCGATCAGATCGAGGTGGCGAGTATCTCTCTGACGAATTCAGGGACTACTTAAAGGCCAATGGGATAGTGTCACAATTAGCTCCTCCTGCTACACCTCAACTCAACGGTGTTTCAGAGAGGAGGAATAGGACCTTGTTAGACATGGTCCGGTCACTTCTCGTACGCTCACAATTACCCACATCCTTTTGGGGATACGCATTAGAGACTGCTATCTACGTGCTAAATCGGGTTCCAACCAAATCAGTTCCTAAAACTCCATATGAACTTTGGACCGAAAGGAAGCCAAGTGTAAGACACTTGAAGATTTGGGGTTGTCCTGCACACGTTAAAAGAACAAGTGCGGACAAGTTGGAATCTAAAACCAGTCGTTTCCTGTTTATAGGCTACCCAAAGGATTCGGTGGGTTATCTATTCTATGACCCGAGTGAGCAGAAAGTGTTCTGCAGTCGAAACGCCCAGTTCTTAGAATCCGATTACATCCTGGACACCCATTGTCAGGAAATAGTTCTTGATGGGGTAAAAGCAATTGGTTGCAAATGGATCTACAAGAGGAAGAAGGGCCCCGATGGCAGGATTGAGACCTTTAAAGCTCGCTTGGTGGCAAAAGGGTATACTCAGAAAGAAGGCATCGACTATGAGGAAACCTTTTCGCCCGTGGCCATGCTTAAATCCATTAGGATCCTGCTAGTTGTAGCAGCGTACCATGACTATGAGATTTGGCAAATGGATGTCAAAACCACGTTCCTGAATGGAGATCTTAGTGAAGATATCTACATGCAGCAGCCGCAAGGCTTCATTGCTGCTGGTCAGGAACACATGGTATGTAAACTTAATAGATCCATATATGGACTTAAGCAGGCTTCTAGGAGTTGGAACATCCGTTTTGATTCTGCAGTCAAAACGTTTGACTTTGAGCAGAATCTGGATGAGCCCTGTGTTTACAGGAAGTCCAGTGGGGATAAGATCACCTTTTTGGTGTTGTACGTGGACGATATCCTACTCATTGGGAATGATGTAGGAATGTTGACTTCGGTCAAGGTATGGCTATCATAGCAGTTCTCCATTAAAGATCTTGGAGAAGCTTCATACATACTGGGTCTTCGACTCTATAAAGATAGATCGAAGCGGATAATTGGATTATCCCAGGCTGATTATATTGACAAAATTGTCAAGAGGTACAGCATGGAGAACTCCAAGAAAGGAAACGTTCCTTTCAGGCACGGAGTCACTCTCTCCAAGAAGATGTCTTCCAAGACTTCTGAGGAGATTGAGAGCATGAGAGACGTTCCCTATGCCTCAGCCGTAGGGAGCATCATGTATGCCATGCTGTGCACTCGCCCTGACATTGCTCAGGCGGTGAGTGTGGTAAGCAGATTCCAGGCAAACCCAGGGCAGGAGCATTGGACTGCTGTAAAGAACATACTCAAATACCTTCGAAGGACAAAAGAGTTTTGTCTGGTATTCGATGGTAGTTCACTGCAAGTTCTAGGGTATACCGATGCCGATTTCCAATCGGATCCAGATGATAGAAAGTCTACATCTAGGTATGTTTTCACGATAGGATCGTGTGCTGTTTGCTGGAAAAGCAGCAAACAGGGTTCCACTGCAGACTCCACAACTGAGGCCGAGTACATTGCCGCAAGTGAAGCTTCCAAGGAAGCCGTGTGGATGAAGAAGTTCATACACGAATTGGGAGCGATTCCATCCAGCACATCTCCCATCCCGTTGTTGTGTGACAACAATGGAGCGATCGCCCAGGCTAAAGAGCCTCGGGCTCACTCGAAGTCGAAGCACATCGAGAGAAAGTACCATGTACTGCGGGAGATCGTTGGTAGAGGGGACGTCCTGATTCAGAAGGTAGCATCAGCGGATAATGTGGTAGACCCATTGACTAAGCCACTGGCACAGAAGGTGTTTGAGAAACACGTGGAAAGTATGGGACTCCCGCTTGTACCAGATTGGACCTAAGTGCAAGTGGGAGCTGTTAGACAGTTTTGTATGCCCTTAGCTTCAATCTGATTTGATGTACTTTTGTTATTTAGTGGAAATAAATAAAGTGCATGTTTGATTCATGTTGTTTGGTTTAATTCTGTGTAAAACCCTAAAACTGGACATTTATAGAGACTCATGTTAGTTTTAAATGTTCACAGCCGTTGGATAAGACTGGGGAGATTTATCCTGCCAAGGCTGATGCTGATGTGCCACCAAGTGTTGGGATGGCCTGTCTCAGCCACCAGGGTAAGACCCGAGGCACATGCAGTATGGGATTACTTGAATCCTTGAATCGGACCAGATTTCCAGTATTGCCCTGGACCTTGGAGATAGATGGGCAAAACTGGAAAGTTACACCTGACCCCTAGACTCGATTATGACATTTCACTAGGTGTTGGATCAGGCTGCCTTTGATATGCCAATCAGTGAGATCCTTAGCGGGGATCAAAACCTGGGTATGTTGGGGCAGTTTGAGAATTCATCTGAGTGGGTGATCATAGTGACAGAATCAGCCACTTTGTCGGACAAAGGGTAATGATCGGGAATGCACTCTCTCTGATGGAAACCAAACTGCCGGCAGTTGATTTCAATCGTTGGAATTTTGTTTTGCAAAATTAATATATATATATATATATATATATATATATATATATATATATATATATATATATATATATGTGTGCAGTTTCAAATTGTTTGCAAATGGTTTTAATTCCCGGGATCCATGTGAGAGGAGAGTACGGCACTGTTCCTTGCAGCCGAGGGAGAGGTCCTCTCTTGTCGGGCAGTGCTTGATGATTAAGGGCTGAGAGGTTAAGTGTAAGACCATTTAGGATAATACCTGATGGGCTAATCTTGCACCTGCCCACAGTCCCTGGGTTTTTATAAGATGGCTTGGCCCAGGGACCACTTAATGTAAGTGTTGGGCCCATAGGGTCCATATGATGGACTCAAGGGGTTCATTGAGTTTTTCAGTGAATTCGGCTGGGCCTTGTTTTAGAGGCTGGGTCGAACCCATGTGGCTGGTGTGTAGATCAATGCTTGGGTCCCATGCCATACAAAGAAGCCCAACTGGGCAGCAGATTGGAAAGTAATTAGACACTGAACACTTAATGGGCCAAACGCCCATTTCGAGGTGGGCTGATATGATCACCCATCCCTGGGGCGAATTTGAGATTAAAGTTAGTAAGAGGATTGGGCCTTTAGCCTTATCCACTCTTAGAGACCAAATTCAAATTAGATTTGAATCTGGTAACCTCCTGATAAGATCAGGAGTAAGCTAACTCTATCTGCAGAAAGGATTAAGATTATCCCCTATCCAAATACTGATTTGGATTGGGATAACTCCTAATAAGGAGGTTTCTTAATCAAGAAGAAAGGAGGAGAAAAACGAACCAAGATAGAGAGAATTTCAGCAGATTTCGAACCAAGAAAAATCGAAAAGAAAGGTTCCTGCGAATTGAGATCAGATCTCATACTCTCCAGAAAAAGAGAAAAAGCAGTTCAACCTTTTTCGTTTTGGAGATCTCCTCCTGCCGCCGCCATCTGCCATTGCAAGATTAGATCTTTGCAGAAAAGAAAGTCAAGAAATCTGTTCTTGACATTAGTCTTGCAACAAAGACTAAAAGGATTCAGTGTTTAGTGTTTCCAGAGGATTCTTGTGAAGGATCCAGTGTGTAGGACGCACCCTGCTGGTTCTGTTCCATCCACAGTTGTGTCATCTTCAGCAGCAGATTTCGAACCAAGAAAAATCGAAAAGAAAGGTTCCTACGAATTGAGATCAGATCTCATACTCTCGAGAAAAAGAGAAAAAGCAGTTCAACCTTTTTCGTTTTGGAGATCTCCTCCTGCCGCCGCCATCTGCCATTGCAATATTAGATCTTTGCAGAAAAGAAAGTCAAGAAATCTGTTCTTGACATTAGTCTTGCAACAAAGACTAAAAGGATTCAGTGTTTAGTGTTTCCAGCGGATTCTTGTGAAGGATCCAGTGTGTAGGACGCACCCTGCTGGTTCTGTTCCATCCACAGTTGTGTCATCTTCAGCAGGAACGGATCTTGGAGCATTCTTTGGGCGTGAACACCAACTTTGGGAGATACTGCTTCTCCGGATCAGGTATATTCCTCCCATTTATCTTTTGGTACAGATCTGGTTTGATTATGGTTCAAGTAGGATCCTTGAATATTGTATTCTAAATTTAGGGAATATGATTCCCAGTTGGGAGAAGGTAGGAAATTTTTCAAATTCGCCCACCCATTCCGCAACCTTTATGGCGTCCATTAGATGGATCCTACCATTCTTTCACTATGTTTGAAAATGAGTGCATTTTTTTTCATTTTTACTTGTCTTTTTTATATTCGAAAAATGAAAAAAAAAAAGACGCAATGAGGGGGAAACCATGCCATTAAATGACTTTGCACATGTAAAGATTTGAGTTTGTGTGTGGCTAATATATAAAAACTTTGAATGGAAGTGCACCTCGACACACACCAAGGTGACTATAGGAGATAATGGACCTTCACTCTAGTTAAGGTTTGCAATCTTGACACCAACCCATTTGACCCGCCCAACCCATTCATACCCACCCATTTATTGGTGGGTCGATATGGGTCGAGTAATGCATTAGGGTCAGTGGAAAAGGGTCAGGGTGGATTGGGTTGATGGTACCCATTAGGGCCAAGATGGATTGGGTCAAAGTCAACTCTATCTATACTTGCCAAATCTCAAAAAAAAAAAAAAAATCAGTTAAAAATGAAATAGAATAGATTTTATCTTTCATATTCACATGCAATTTTATACAAAAGCAATTTTATAAAGATTTTATGAAAAGGAGTTTTACGAAAGCACTTTCACAAAAGTACTTTTACATGAAAGCACTTTTATATAAAAACACTTTATAAAAGTACGTTTATACAAAAGAACTTTTATAAAAGTATGTTTACACAAAAGCACTTCACTTTTACACGAAAGCACTTTTATGAAAGCACAAAAGCACTTTTATAAAAGTACTTTTGTGAAAGCACTTTTACACAAAAGCACTTTTATTAAAGTACTTTTACAAAAACACTTTTATGAAAGCATAAAAGTGCTTTCACAAAAGTACTTTTACACAAAGCACTTTTATGAAAGCACAAAAGCACTTTTATAAAATTTCTTTTATGAAAGTACTTTTATGAAAGCACAAAAGCACTTTTATAAAAGTACTTTTGTGAAAGCATTTTTACAAAATTACTTTTACACAAAAGCACTTTTATTAAAGTACTTTTACAAAAACACTTCTATGAAAGCATAAAAGAACTTTTACAAAAGTACTTTTACACAACACTTTTATGAAAGCACAAAAGCACTTTTATAAAATTTCTTTTATGAAAGTTCTTTTATGAAACCACTTTTATAGAAGTACTTCCATAAAAGTACTTTTGTGAAAGCACTTTTATAAAAATTATGCATTTTTTTTGCATTTTCTGTAATTTCTGTTATTTTATGCATTTTCTACATTTTTTGTGCTTTTCTTTATATTTTTGCATTTTTTTGTGTTTTTCATGCATTTCCTACAATTTTATGGTATTTTTGCATATCTTTTTATTTTTTCTGCAAAAGTCCTGAATTTTCTATAATTTTTTAGTTTTTTTGCATTTTTCATAATTTTTTGGTATTTTATTTTGTATTTTCTACAATTTTTTGGTTTTTCTTTTTTGCATTTTTTGGTATAGGGGTTGACTTGACTCTTTTTTGTCACACGGCAGTCTTGAGAGAGATTATCCTCTCAAAATTTTATTATTTTGGGTATACGGGCCATCCCGACCCATTTTTGTATTTATAAGTAATGGTAGGTGGGTTAGTATGGGTGAGGGTGATTAAGGGGGTCAATATTGGTGCATCGGGTGGGTTATGACCCTTTAATAAGGACTTATGATGGGTCATGGTGGGTTGGTGGGTCAATATGGGTGGGTTGGTATTCAACCATTACCCAACCCAACCATTTTCCACCTTAACTCCAATCTGCCCTAATATTACCCAATACGTAGCATAAATATTTGGATTGGTTTTGGCCTATATGCTAGTATGTCTCTTCACCTACTTTATAAAAATTATATTTTAGGTGCTCTATGTGCAAGTAAAGGTAAAAGTATAAATTTGACATTATAAATTCAATTTATTATGCTCAATTTAGAAAGAGTATAAATACAAATACATACAAAATACAAGATTTTGCACCTTACATACTCCTTCCAAATTGAGCCTTGAAGGAGTACAAATACAAATTTGTATAGTGCAAATACATACAAAATAATACAAAATAGAAGGTTTTGCACTCTACATATTTATATTTGTACTTCTTCCAAACTGAGTCTTACAAATAGATACAAAATAACACAAAATACAAGGTTTTGTACTCTACATATTTGTATTTGTGCTCCGTCCTTAGGTGCATCAAAACAAAGCAAGTATTCACTTTATAACATTAAAGATATATTTATGCCATAGGCCCGGAACCTTAGAACCTAGCCTAGCATAGACCCATGCTTATATTTCAGGCCTAGGATCCAGCCTAGACAAGCCCAAGCCAGAACTGCTTTGAGTTAAACTTGACATAATCCAACACTCCCACCCATGATCACCCCTACTCAGCCTCAGTTTCCCAGCTCTATTTTGAATGAAAGTTGATATTGGGTTTATAATGATAATTGAAAATTGAAATTGAAAAATGGAATTTGAAGACAAATGGAAATGAATTGATGAATTCAACTTAAGAATTCACTAGAATTATATGACTGAGCACTTTATAATAATTTAAACTAGTGAATGACCCCGTACTAAGTACGGGGAATCAGTAATATTAAATTTACATTATGAAATTAATAATGTTAAATTTATATTTATTAATATTTTAAATAATTATTAAAATTTCAGGAAATATTTTTTTCAAAAAATAGTTTTTCAATAATTATAAGAATATGGATAGTTTTCTATTGTTATGATAAATAGAGGGTTAATGATTAATTGAGATTGATAAAATGTAGGCAAAAGTGGTTGTGGATAATCATTTTTGCATTTTCTGCATTTTTTTAAGGAATGGATTGAAATTGGTGGTAATGGGTTGTGGACTTTAGCATCAACTTCTCAGAAAATGCCAAGTGTCTAGCTTTCCAAAAAAATGATAAGGCTGTGTATCTGAATGGGTGGGTGGCTGTAACCTGGTAGTGGGCTATGGAATTTAGCAGGAATTTTTCAAAAATGGCCACTTGTCTAACTTTTTAGAAAATGAAAAGGCCACTTGTCTGATGATAGTAGTAAGCTGTGGGCTTTAACAACAAGTTCTCAAAAAAATGCCGTGTCTAAATTTGAAAAAATCAATGATGGGGTTATAACCTAAAAACCTTCCTTTATATATATATTAGATGACAAATTCCTTTTAGCAGTTTTCAAGAATTACTTGAATGACGGGAATTGGTTAATATCTTGGTCAATTGTACATACAAATACCAAAATACCAAATGGGTAATTTCATAATTGTTCATTCACTATTGACACTGCCAAGGGGAAACCGCCCAAAAAGAAAAGAAAGTAAAACAGGCAATCAAGTGCTCGATCCCCCAAACTAACAAATAGCCTATTGCACATTTTTCATGTAGACACTAATAACTGGACAGTCCACTAGCCTCCCCATTGATTAGATCAAGTGATGGTAGACACTAAAACAGGCAATCAAGTGATGGTAGGATTTGATCACATACATTGACTTAACATGAGGCAGACTGAGCCTGTGTCTCCTAGCCTCCCCATGGATTAGATAGTTAATTTTGAAAATAATTTTACCATTGCCCTTTTTTTCTACTACAAGTAGTCTTGGTAGTAAGCAAGGCTTCTAACGCAACCCTATGCACCACATCTGCTTTAGTCCTGATCAGCATATGGAACAATGGAAGTGACTGAGGGATCAGGAATGCTGATGCCATAAAAAAGTTGCTTATCCTCGAAACAATTTCATGTCAATTGTCAACTATCAACCCATGTCAAGAACACAACACGTTTTAAAGAGAATAATCCTCCAGAATTTCTCATACCAAAGAAAACGATCCCCTTGCCTAGCTGACAAATAGCAGCCAGGATTCAGATATTGAAGAATTGAAAATTAAAGCTTTTAAGAACACCGGGCACTAAAAAAAGGAACAATAACTATACATCTGTATAAATGTGTTATCCTGTATAAAACAATACGCGGACAACAAATTTTAATTCAAAAGATGACACCAAGTCACCAACACCCCATAGACCCGCCTGAGGCCAGTAGACATTCCCATAACCATCGGAGGGAACACCCCCTTCCAGACCTCTCGAGGAAGATTCTGCAGTTCTTGGCTTGTTGCAGATTCTGTGGGATGTGGGAACACTTTGAAAGTAGGGAACCAGGCTGAAAATTCCAACTTATTACATATGTACAGACATGATCTGATGCTTCTAGGTTCCCACAAATACGGATGGAGGATGAATTTCTGCCGGAGGACGACACCCTACGCCTTGCTCTTGTTCATTAGAGTAGGAGTGACTGTGACAACCCCAATAAGGAACATGGTAGCAATAGCCTGGAAGTCGTAGAGGTCACCAAGTGATTGCAAATCTCCAAGAGCTATTCCAGCCTGCACAGAAGCAAAGTTGCCAAACTCTTTAGAATCAACTTTGTTAGAATGAATAATGTACATATTGGCTATGACAAAACCAGTCAATGTTTCAACCCATGCATCAATGCCAGGAGGTTCGATCATTGAACTATCTTTGGCTGCACATGTCTACAAAAAGATGCCCAGTTCTAAAATATAAACCAAAATCAAACTGGAATTGCAAGCATACGTGTAGCCAAAAGAAGAACCTCCGTTGACAAAACCCCACCAGGAGAAGTACTACAATTGAACATTAAGGCCTGATGCAGCGATCAACTGATCATCTATATATTGTGAGGTGGCACCACGATGAAGTGCTTAGCACAACCACCATATCATCACTTTTTACTAATCAATTAGAAAATCCAAATGCCAAATGATATAAAGGATAGAAAATTCTCAAAGTTAAATACCCTGACAGTGACGTAAGCAGCTGGAATGAGTCCAATGAAGGTTGCGAGGAAGAATATATGGTATGGAACATCAACTATTGGTGAAGCTACGTTGATGAATGTGTTAGGCAAAGTAGGTGTCACTCTTAGAAAAAGCATATAGTTAAGTAGCCTCTCTCTTCTTTTAGCTACCTGAGAGATTAAACAGGAAAGAGCATAACCCTTGTTATTTTGTAACACTCGTGAAGCACTGACAGCAGAAAGGTTTGATAAATTTTCACCTGAGCTTGGAAGAAACTCAATTTGTCTGGCCACAGAGAGAAGACAAGGGGCCTCCCTATCAATTTTGATAGGAAATAGCATGAAGAAGCGCCAGCAGTGGCAGTGAAGACAACCAAAGTCACACCTTTGAAGACTCCAAAAAGGGCTCCAGCAAGCAAAGACATGAAAATAGTTCCTGGAATCATAAACGTCTGCATGAAGATGTAGACCATGCAATAGCCCACTAGAACCTGTATGGTATAGTCACTTGTGTAATTCTCAAGGTGATCCCTACAAGTGTCAAAATGCAAAGTAGATTTATCAAGTCATGTTTGCACCCAATCATCAAGAGTTAGATATTTCAGACTATCCAAAGAACCCCAAGGTGAAGCAAAGCAGATAATTTGTTGGCCAAACAAAAAACTAAAGAGATATAACAAAGGAAGATAGAATGGTATCATAATTTCTTACAGTATTACTAATATAATTTCAAGCATCCTAATACCAGCATGGTATCATAGATCCCCCAAAAATAATAAAAACCATTTGGGAGAATTACCCCAACCTGTTTGACAGAAGCAACCATGGTTCAGGTATTGTCTTACTTTTGGCTAAAAGGATTAGGAGATCACTACAACCAATCACACTTTTCCATGCCAGACTCTCTTACCATGTTCGATCAAAGATAATAATAATAAAAATAAAAATAAAATAAAATAAAATAAAAAAACTAGAATAACAGTAGATCTCATATAATGTAGCAATTGTTTGGTCTAATGGATTTTCACCCTGATAAAATGACTTGATCAATGTCCATTTGGAGAAACATGAGATAGAGGTAATACAAAAATAACCAAGTTCAAATTAAACTCCTGTCTTGAATGGTAAACCAAACTATAATTGAAATTCTCAATAGAATCTAAAGGCAGAGAAGGGAAGTAGATCTTTAATCACGATCTTAGTCTTCTTAGACACTGCATTTATGATTGTGCTTAACCAAAAAGGGAAAGAAATGTTGGCGCTCCTGTAGATAGAAGTCATAGAACCATGAAATTCCAGAATAAATCAAAATGGGAAACTATAAACCTTATTTTGCTATCAAATTCCACTAATTCGGTCTCTAATACTGTCGGGAAAAGAAAGAGGAAAAATACATCCGATAGCGATAACAAGTCAAATCGTTAAATAGAATATCTTAATATGAAATTCAAAAAATCCAAAAAAAGAAAATAGAAATTCATGAAATCGGAAAAACACGGAAAAAAGCCCTAATTTTTGCCCAGAAGTATAGAAATCCCAAACTACCCAATAACCAAACATCTCACAAAAAGGCAATAAAATTACCTGAGAATCTGAATATCTTCCAGAGTCCTTGGCAACTTAAGGAAGCTGTAGTCAGAAGCCGGTAACGTCAGATAAACACCGAGAAGCCCTAAAAGAAAGCTAAGAACGACCCCAGACACAACCGCTATCTCCCAAAAGCTCAAAGAGAACCTCGATTTTCTGCTACAAATGGCGATTTCCGCTCTCTTCTCCATTCTCCTCGTTCTGATCTGAAACACGCTAACAATTTTTGCTTACCTTCTCTTCCTTCTAATTATTTACGCATTTCAGCTCAGCTGCATGAGGGGAAAGAGAGACGGAAAATCGAAACCCTAATTTTCTAGGATTGTTTCTTATCTTCTTCTGCTTTACCTTATCTATCTCCTCCTTAACAAAAAAGAATATTCGCTGGCGAGTTATAATTCCAACCAGCGTTAATGGAGGGAGGCCGAGGGAGAGAAAGAGACGTTTTTGTCGTTAAAAAACAACCGATATTAATTGATAAAATAAAATAAAAATAAAAAATATAGGGGAGAGAAAAGAATATTATTTGACACGTAAGCAGAGATTGCCACGTTGGCTCAAATCATCGCGAACAATCGTTGCCGTATGCAAACAGCAGCATGTGCTTTCCGCCGTGTATTCCGCCCTTCCACGCAATTCGGCGCTTATGGAAGGACATGATAATGAAATGGCGAGAATGCCCTCGTTTTGATTGTCTTAGGGTAAATTACAAAGACCCGTGTATTATGTACTATGTGGTAAATTACAAACACCCCTGTTATGGGGTAAATTATAAACACCCCTGTAATTTGTTTTGCGACAAAGACCTCTTTACTATGACCGTGAAACAAAAACCCTCTTTCGTTAGCCTATTGAAATCCGCCATTGCATTATTTTTTAATCCTCATACCTCATCTTCTCCTTGTAATGCAACTCGTGAGCTGCCTCTTCTCTTCTGAAGTCCTCCCTCGTTACTGGGCCCATGAGACTATTGTCATTCAGGAACACCATCCTCAATGAAGTAAGGTTGCTAATGGCAGGTGATATCGTCCCTAATAATTGATGTTTTCCTAGGCTGATCACAATAACATTCTTCGGTGAATCGCAAGTAAAAAAAAGGCCCAACCATGACATATGTTATTACCAACCCAATTTTCCGCCAAGTTCATGGGGTAGCCAAAGTCGTCGGTCATAGCGAGCAATACCGTCACCTAAGGATCACAAGGATAGGGCATTTTACTACAAAAACGATTGCCTGAGTCAAGATTAACCTTCACATTATTGGACTTGAACTGGGGCAATGGACTTTGAAACATATTGCTCGATAAAGACATATGAAGCAAGCTGGGCATCGACATCAATGTTGATATGAAGGGTGATTTGGCCCAACCTTGTAGCATGGGGACACGTGGACATGACCTGTTATAAGTGATAATGACAGCCTGGTCACTACTCAGCGCAGCAAGCTCACCGAGGCCCGGCCAAACGACTTGGCAGGTGGGACAGCTCATCGATAAGCAAGGCCCAAGTCGCCCCGAAACTGAGGGTGGGGCACCCCAAGCTCCCCCATGCAAAGGCACCCGAGCTCATCCTAAGGGACTCCGAGCTCTCCCTTCCTAAGAAGGAAGCACCCCAACTTTTGGCTAAGTGTCCTGAGGGAGAAAACACCACGGGACAGCACCATTGCGACTCATGTTCGTACTTGCTTAAGGCTCGCCTCCAATGCGGGCACCTCGGTGTACCTCGACACCGCGGTGCAAGGAAAACCTGCCCTAGGTGGTTTGGTGCACAATAGCTCGGTAGACTGTAGGGAGATCTGCCTGACATCCGTACCTGCCGAAATCCGGTGGCAGTGCTTGGATCCCTTGCCAGGCGGCGTTTTTCCTGCCGTCTCTGAAAGGCATGGCATGCCTGACAAGTCCGTACCCTGCAGTAGCAGCCTGTAGTAGTAGCCTGCACCTGCCATCCCTGCCCTGGCGATAACGACTAGGGCAGTGGCAGTTACGCCTAATGTGACCGAGCTCCGGTGTAAAAGGACCCCGACCCTCACAAAGCAAAGGTATTGAAACTAGCACTTTTAGCACTCCTACTCTCGGCTTTTTCCTTTGAGATTTCTCTAGAGTTCTAACTTAGCCACCGGAGTGTTCCCACCAGGAGAGCTCCCCAGGAACCCCTCATCTTCTTCTTCCTCTCAGGTGTCATTCACCACTGCTAGGAGCCAAGTCCCAGCCAACTAGGAGTGTCCACATCGTGCAGCATCATTTGGCACCATCTATGGGAAACGCTTCAAAAGGCCTTCCTCTAACTTTTGTGCAACTTCCTCCCAAAAAACTCATCATCATTACAAGCACCTATGGCTTCCTCCTGCAACTCCGGGTGCTGGAACACCCCCGAGGAACAATCCCATTTGCCCACTGTCCACATCGGGCAGTTCACCATCCCCCTCACTGTGGACGGGGTACCTAGTCTAAATGTGCCCCTGACAGTGGCACCCATGACTGCTCCATTGCCCCTTGCCATTGAAACAACCTTTACTGAACCCACCATCCTCCCTCCGATGGCCAGCCAAGGTTAGCTCAAAGACCTGATGCAGTTCATGCGAGCCATGCAGACCCAAATGCAATAGTTCCAACAACTTCAGTTCCACCAGTAGCAAGTGTTGCACCAAGTGTCCCAATACTAGTATCAACAACAATTTCCTTCACTCCCTCCCCTACACCCGGCTACACAGCCAACCAAGCCTCACCGTCGTAATGAATTCCCTTCCCGCCGAGGAGAGACCTCAGTGTCGTCCCATGGAAGGAAGGAAAGACTCCCTACCCCCGCCTCGCGGCCTGTAGTCAGGTCGGGGGCTTCCCAGCCAGTCAAGCCAGCATCACCTCAGCATTCGCAGTTCGAACCTCTGCTTGTAGAAAACCGGATCGAAGTACTAGCCGGCGACCTGGAACAAGGTCCCTCTATTCGCAGTTACTGACAGCCGTCCATGCCTCTCCCTGGGCCCATCGAGCTCAGTAACACCGACGCCAACAGCACCAACGTCGGGCCGACCAAGAAGCAGCGAAGCCGTCGCCGAGCTCGAAGGCAAGGTAGAAGTAAGTTCGGGAGAGGTAAAAGCTACACCACTTCTCTCAGTTCCCTCCCCCTTGTCACCGGAGCTCCTTGTTGTCCCCATGCCAAGGGACTTCAAGCTCCCCCCACTGGATAAGTACGATGGGTCCTTCAACCCCAACGACCACGTTGATGCTTTCTAGTCCCAAATGCATATGGCTAGGGCGAGTGAGTCTTGCATGTGTGTGGCCTTCTCCACCACTTTCAAGGGAGTAGCCCGCACTTGGTACCGAAACCTCACGCCAGGTTCAATAAGGAGCTAGGCGTAGTTTGTGCAGGTCTTCACCTCCCACTTCATCACCAGTAAAAGGTGTTCGAGGACCCAAGAAAGCCTCCTCAGCATAGTCCAGAGGGAAGGAGAGCATCCGGAACTACATCAACCAGTTTAATGACACTTGCCTGCAGATACCCGACCTTGACCCTACATTTCGGCTCACTGCGACCAAGCGAGGCATCACCCACAAGGAGTTCAAATGGCACGTGGTTGTCAACCAACCCAAGACCGTGACCGAGTTCCTCAAACTGGCAGATCGGTTCATAGGAACAGAGGAGGAGATCAACCAGAAGGGCGAACATGCCCTCGAAAAAAGAAAGAGAGAACCGGAGCCCCCAACTCTAAGTGACAACAAGAAGAAGAAGGACCAAGCTCGGGGGGCAAAGCCAATTCAGCCTTTTCGAGCTTCGGTAGCAGAAAGGAACTATACACCCCTCAACGCAAGGCGGGCTGAGATCCTCATGGCGATCAAGGACGCCCCATATGTGAAGTGACCACCTCGGCTCAAGGCCGATCCCAGTGTTAGGAATAAAAACTTGTATTGTAGTTTTCATAGAGATCACAGTCATGGTACCGAAAATTGTAAGAACCTCCACGACTAGATAGAAGAACTTGTTCGTCGTGGATATTTGAGAAATTTTGTACAACATAATAATAATAATAAAGCAGGTCGGCACGGAGAGCAAAGCAAAGACGCTCTCAAGTCTAGTAGACAAGCCGAACAACCGCAGAGGCAACCTCCCGACGAGAGACCAGTTCAGGGTACCATCCATGTGATTTTCAGAGGACCAATTATCGTGGGCTGCACTTCAGCTGCAGCTCGGTCATCAGCCCGCGAGGCCGCCAGGGAAGAGCTTAACCCCCCGAAGCGGCCAAAGACAGAGGAACCGATCTTTTTCACTGAAGACGATGCACAAGGGGTCCATTATCCCCATGATGACGTGCTAGTCATAACGATTAAGATTAACAACTTCGAACCCGGCGATGAAGTTCCCTACTGACTTTGGAGTCGGAGTGACACGAGGCAATCAGCTCGAGTCCTGCAAGTGCTATGTAGCCACCCTCAAAGGAAAGGCCAATGTAGCAGACGACCTCGAGCCGGAACGGCCTGCGGAGCAGTTCACGGAGCGAGCCACACCTACCGAGGATACCATCCCTATCCCGGCTTAAAAATTTAGATATTTTTGCATGGTCAACGGTAGAAATGCTTGGCATAGACCCCAACATTATAACTCATAGACTCAATACTGATCCTGTAGTTAGGCCCGTTAGACAGAAGAAACACAACCTAGCCCCGGAGCGATGGAGGGCAATCGATGAGGAGGTCGAAAAACTCCTTGTAGCCAGCTTCATCAGGGAAGTCTATTACCCGAGCTGGGTGGCCAACCCCGTTCTGGTAAAAAAGCCTAGCAGTAAGTGGCGCATGTGCGTCGACTACACCGACTTAAATCGAGCTTGCCCAAAGGACTACTTCCCACTTCCCAAGATTGATCGTCTAGTGGACGCGACCTTGGGGCACGAGTTGCTAAGATTCCTGGACGCCTATTCGAGCTACAATCAGATCAGGATGGACCCAACTAATGAAGAGAAAACTACCTTCATAACCGAGTTTGGCCTGTACTGTTGCAAGGTCATGCCCTTCGGGTTGAAAAATGTTGGGGCCACTTTTCAGAGACTTGTAAATAAACTGTTTGATCCACTAATCGACAAAAAAGAAGAGTGTTATGTAGACGACATGGTCGTCAAAACCCAATTTTCACATGAGTTAATACAAGATTTACATTCGTTTTTGAAATTTCGCGTAAATTTAATAAGAAGTTAAATCCAAACAAGTGTGTCTTCGGTGTCACCTCGGGTAAATTCCTAGGGTACATCGTCAACCGACAAGGCGTTGAGGCCAACTTGGACAAAATCAAAGCCATCATAAAAATGAGACCACCCCAGAAATTAAAGGAGGTTCAGAAGTTGAACGGTCGGCTAGCCGCCCTGAGCTGCTTCATGTCCAAGTCAACAGATCGCTGCCTACCCTTCTTTAAGGCCATAAAGAGCAAAGGTTTTGAATGGACCAAAGAGAGCCAGCTTGCATTCGATGAGCTCAAAAGGCACCTAGCCAGCATCCCAGTCTTAACCCGACCCGAAGAGGGTGACGTTTTAGAGCTATACCTCTTGGCGAGTGACGAGGTGATCAACTCGGTACTAATAAGAAAAGTAGACCGGGTCCAACAACCTGTCTATTATGTTAGTAAAGTATTATAGGGAGTAGAGACGAGATACCCAGAGATTGAAAAATTAGCTTATGCGCTGGTTGTAGTAGCCCGAAAGCTCCGCCGTACTTCCAAGCTTACCCCATCGTTGTCCTTACCAACAAATCCCTAAGGCAAGTCTTGCTCAAGCCCAAGGTCTCAGGAAGGTTGACGAAGTGGGCCATTGAGCTCAGCAAATACGAACTCCAGTATAATCCGTGGACAGCTATCAAGGCCCAAACCATAGCAGATTTCATCGTAGAATGTACCTTTAGTTCCGAAGTCCCCAGGCCGGTGGAACACGAGGCCCCCAGTACGGCTGAGCTCGAGGTTCCCGGGCTGGTAGAACTCGAGCCCTGTGAAGTAGCAACTAGTGCGGCATCTCTCCTAGTTAGGCCAAGCCCAAACTGGGATGAAGAACTCTGGATCCTTCACGTAGATGGCTCATCAAACCGGCAAGGCAGCAGAGCTGGGATCGTTCTATACGAACCAAACAGTGTGAAATTGAAGTGCGCACTACGCTTTGAGTTCACGGCATCCAACAACAAAGCGGAATACGAGGCACTACTAGTCGAGCTAGATCTGGAAAAGGAAGTGAAGGCCAAGCACATCATCATTTGCAACGATTCCCAGCTCGTGGTCAATCAAGTTATGGGTGAGTATGAAGCTCACGAGCCAACCATGGTAGCATATTTAGCAAAGTAAGAGAGGCTCTTCTCAACTTCCGGTCACACCTCATTTAGTAGATCTCAAGATCAGAGAATGTCGAGGCCGATGCCCTATCCTGCTTGGCTGGCACTGGTGATAACACCAAGAGGACTGTGTACATAGAGAACTTGTCTCGATCTAGCATTCTCAGGGGGGCAGAGGAGGTCAATCCCGTCGTTCAAGCAAAGACGAGCTGGATTGATCCGCTCACGAGCTTCCTACTACACGGGACCCTCCCTGTAGATCGTAATGCCACCAGGAGGGTAGAGTGTCAAGCAGTCAAATACGTTATAATAGACGAACGGTTGTACCGAAGATCTTACATGCTCCTCCACCTACGCTACCTGCGACCCTCCGAAACTGAGCTCATCCTCCGCGATACTCATGAGGGCCTATGCGGTGGACACTTGGGGGACAAAGCTCTCGCTTAGAAAGCACTACAACAAGGATACTACTGGCCAACAATGAAGGCAGATGCGACCGAGCTCGTCAAAAAATGCGACAAGTGTCAGAAGCACGCCAACATCCACCATCGGCCTACTGCCGACCTAAAATACCTCACTAGCCCATGGCCATTTGCACGATAGGGGATTGACCTACTCAGGCCATTCCCACCAGCAACAGGACAAAGGAGGTTCCTAGTGGTGGCAGTTGACTATTTCGCAAAGTGAGTCGAAGCTGAACCTCTCGCAACAATCACAGCCCAGAATGTGCAGAACTTCTTTTGGAAGAACATAGTGTGTCATTTCGGATTACCTCGGATACTGATCTCTGACAATGGTAAGTAGTTCAAAGACATCAAATTCCAAAACTGGTGCCGAGACATGGGAATTCAGTAGAACTTCACCTCAGTAGCGCACCCTCAAGAAAATGGTCAAATGGAAGTCACGAACAGGGCTATTCTCCGAGGACTAAAGGCGCGCATGGACCGAGCTAAGGTTCTGTGGGCGGATGAGCTACCTAGTATCTTATGGGCCTATCGTACCATGAAAAATACCGCCACAGGAGAAACCCCCTTCAACCTCACCTACGGCACTGAAGCAGTCATTCCTGCCAAGATCGAAGTTCCCTCACTGAGATTAGAAGCGTATGATGACAGGGCAAACGAAAACGAGCTACGTACCAACCTCAACTTGCTTGACAAAGTGTGGGACCTCGCATACATCAGGACCATGGCCTACCAGCAGAGGATAGTTCGGTACTATAACGCCACAGGTTATGGTGCCTGAGCCCAATGTTGGCAAGCTCGGCCCGAACTAGGAAGAACCCTACCGAGTGAAGCGAGTACTCGGGGAAGGAATGTACGAGCTCGAAACCCTAGAAGGGGAACAAGTACCTCGGGCATGGAATATTGTCAACCTAAGACAGTATTACCTATAAGTGACGAAGTAGACCACGAGTCACTCTTAGGGCTCAAGGGCCAAAAAGCCGAACTAACAGACTCTGGCATCACAATACATAATGTATCGGGGGGCGCAAGCAGACCAGTAAATCCTGCGATGCTAGGATCACCTCGACATGCAACCAGGAGACAGATCGGGCACATGCCTTACCATGTCTATTACCTCGGTGTACACCAGAGGAAAGTTCGAGCGTATGCCCTACTATGCCTTACTGTATCAATCACCTTGGTGTACACCAGAAGACAGTTCGGGCATACGCCCTAATATGCATTACTGTGTCAATCACCTCGGTGTACATCACAAGATAGTTCGGGTATATGCCTTACTATGCTCTACTACGATTCACTCCGCACACTCAACCATGATAAGCTCGGGTAAAACAATACTTGGAAAAATATCACTTAGGAAAAAATATCAACTTCATTAACAGAAAGTTTTGTACAACGGGCTAGACAAAAAAAAAATAAAAAAAAAAAGTGGACTGAGCTCACAGGCTCGGAATACAAAGGCAATCACTTTGGGGGCTCTTCACCCCCACGAGAGACCTCCTTAGGAGCTTCGGGCAGGTCGGGGGTGCCCGCTTCTTCATCACCATCCTCCTCCTCTGAGTCTGGGTCCTCCGTGGCTTGACAAGCTATCTCATCTGTGATTCGCGAGGTGGTGATGACACTTGTGTCAAGCTCGGGGTACGTGTGCCTTATCAGCCACCTACTAAGCTTGAACCCCTTGCAGTAGGCCTCCCCCAGAACGACATCAAATTTGTCGAATTGGATGTACTTCGTGATGGCCTTGATCTTCGTCTCCTCTATCGCTCGAGTGAAGATCTCGGTCTTCTCTTCGATGTCCGCCTTGAGGTACTCCACCTCGTGCAGAAGGGCCTTCTTATTTTCCTTAAGGCCTTCCGCCTCTGCTCTAAGGGCATCCAGCTCGCCCCTCAGCACGCCCTTCTCGCGTGTCAGCTTCGCTTTGAGGGTCTCCATCTCGCCCCTCAGGACGTTATTCTCGCATGCCAGCTCGTCCTTCTCCGTCATCAGCATTTTGATAACGCCCCTCTGGGCCATGTCACCGCTCTCCAACCGGTGGATCTAGTCACGAGTTATCCTCAGTTCGGCATGAGCAACGCGAGAAGACTCCTCGACGATCAAAGCCTGCTTCAGATTCCTCTAGGACTAAAGAGCGAGGGCGTGTACGGCGGAGTTTGCCTAACAAAGGAAGTTAGTTAGTACCGAAGAAGCATAAATATAAAAGGAAAGGAAAAGAAAGAGAAGAAAACTTACCACCATAGTGTGGGTGGTAGCCCGGGCTCCGAGCTGAGCAGGGCTGAGCATATCAGCCCAAACCGAAATCTCCTCAGAATAAACGACCCCTCGCTCTTCCGAAGACCGCACTAGGGGACCAATATACTTTGGCCCCCATCCGGATTCCCCAAGTTGGAAACAGTCATCTCGACTGTATGGATGGTCTCTGCAGAGACCTCGACTGCAACGTTAGCAGCTCTGGTGGCAACCTCGACATCGGCTACCGCCCTTACGGTGGGCTCGGTCGAGGTCCCGGGCTCCCTAAGTGGTATGGACTCCTCCAAGTTGATGATCAGAGGATCCCTAGGGAGCTCGGGCTCAGAAGTTGGAGCCGGTGGAAGCTGGGGCTCAGGAGTGGGGGCAGGCGGTGACTCAATACGGGCTCTCTTGGTAGCCTGCTTCTTCCTCCCCTTCATGTGCTTGAAAAGACGATCTCCCTTAAGTTTGTTTGCCTCCATGGGACCTGCAAAAGAGCTCGACATTAGTACTCAAGTGAAAGAAGAAAAAGAAGAGCAGGCTGAACAACTAAGGCACTACCTACCTACCCGGGCTCAAGCCGGCCTGGACGAGCATACTCTCGGTGATATAATCTTTGAAATCACAACCGATCTCAGCCCATGACTAGAATGCCTCCTTGGTCTTCTTGTTGAGTATGACGCCAGGGTCTTGGATAGCTGCCCTCCAATGAGTAGGGAAGGGCCACCCCGCAGGGTTCCAGACTACGAAGTAGTCCTGCTTCCATGCCGGGATCTTGCTAGGTAGCTTGTGCATTAACTTAAAGCTCGGGTGAGGGGACAAGTAGTAGGCCCTCCTGTGCTTGGGGAGAACACATGAAACGCTCTTCTTAATGGTAAAGAGAGAACAAAATATGTCCAAGTTGAGGGGGAGGACATACTCGTAACAGAGGAAGATGGTCCCGACCACGTTACTGACCAAGTTCGAGTAAAGCTGGTCTATCGTAACATTGAAGTGTTTCAGAACCTCCACTATGAGTGGATGGAAGGGAAGGCGCAGCCCGACTATGAGCTGCTCTCGGAAGATCACGACCTCATCAAGTCCATGCTCCCATGGGAAGTTCCCCGCATGTAAACTATAGGTGTACTCCCTGGGCAGGTTGTACTATTGAATGAGTTGACAGATCCTCTCTAGGGTCATAGTGGAAGGCCCAAACCTGTCCGGCATCCGACATCAGTGAGAGGTGAACGCCAAGTTACCTAAGGCCACCCGCGCCTCGAGGGACTAGACTCCGGTAGGGTTACCCTGAGCCGAGGTACCCACCTCGGGCACCTCAGGCTCATCTAACTGGCTACAAAGGAAGACATAATGAAACCGAAGAAGAGCTAGGGTGACTCACTAAAAAGAGATGGACTAGACTGGGAAGAACTAACCCGAGCTGGAGGCTTTAGACGCAAGCTCAAAACTACAGCTGAAGATTTGTGGCAAAGGAAAATGGCCAGGACCCCGCTATTTATAGCCACTATACGCGGGCATCAACGATTGAGATTGAAACGATCTAATAGTGCTCATTAAACCGGCTACACGACCTTCGAGGCAAAATCAATTTAGCGCATTTTTTGACGTTCGTGGAGCCTATAACTAGTGTGACGTCCGCGCATAGACCATACGTGACCCGAGCTGCACTTGGTAGAACCGAGCAAAAAATCAGTCCAACCCATGAGCTGGCAGACAAGAAAGTTTGAACTCCGAGCCAAATCCACCCAACAGACTACGAACTCCCCACTCTAGGTCAACACCCCTAGCACGGGGAGTGGGGGGCAATTGATGAAGGGTGATTTGGCCCAACCTCGTAGCACGAGGACATGTGGGCAAGACCCGGCATAAGTGACAATTCAACGTGACAGTCTAGTCACTACTCGGCACAGCGAGCTCACCGAGGCCTAGCCAAACGACTTGGCGGGTGGGACAGCTCGTCGAGAAGCAAGGCCCAGCTCGCCCTGAACCTGAGGGTGGAGCACCCCGAGCTCTCCCATGCAAAGGGACCCGAGCTCTCCCTTCCTAAGAAGGAAGCCCCCCAACTTTTGGCTAAGTGTCCCGAGGGAGAAAACACCTCGGGACAGCACCATCGCGACTCCTGTTCGTACTTGCTTAAGGATCGCCTCCAGTGCAAGCACCTTGGTGCAAGGCAAACCTGCCCTAGGTGGTTCGGTGCACAGTAGCTCGGTAGACTGCGGGGAGATTTGCCTGGCATCCATGCTTGCCTGACATCCGTACATGCCGAAATCTAGTGGTAGTGCTCGGATCCCTTGCCAGGCGGCGTTCTGCCTGCCGTCTCTGAAAGGCATGGCACGCCTGACAAGTTCGTACCGTGCAGTAGAAGCCTGCACCTGCCACCCCTGCCCTGGTGGTAACGGCTAGGGCAGTGGCGGTTATGCCTGATGTGACCAATCTCCGGTATAAAATGACCCCGACCCTCATGAAGCAACGGTATTGAAGCTAGCACTTTCAGCACTCCTACTCTCAGCCTTTTCCTTTGAGATTTCTCCAGAGTTCTAACTTAGCCATCGGAGTGTTCCCACCGGGAGAGCTCTCCGGGAACCCCTCATCTTCTTCTTCCTCTTAGGTGTCGTTCGCCACTGCTAGGAGCCAAGTCCCAACCATCTAGGAATGCCCAGATCGTGCAACATTAAATGTCTTGGGCATGACTCCGATGAATCGATTGTCACGGAGCTAAAGATCGAAGAGCGTCGTTCACTTAGAAAGATCTGGGATCAGACTCGTGAACTTGTTTGATTGGAGCCACACTTGGGAGATCTGTGTCATTGTTCCGAGAACCTCAATAATCCCAACTAAAATAGATTATGGATATCCTGAGAAACAGCAAATTCGAAAACGAGCCAAAAATGTCCAGTATCATACCCATTATATTGGCCCTGCTTGCGTAAAACATGGCCAAGGTTGTGGGTTGTGGCAGATCAACAGTTATAGACCATGGCACGATATCAATGTTGTTAATAATGCTCAGCAACTACAAACTCGTGAGTCCTTGAAAGGAGGTGAATTTATTAGAATTAAGATTAATTTCTATCATATTTGTGAGGTTGGCTAGACAAGGCAAGTCATCCGAGATTGCGTTGTTTTGGAGATAGAAGAGTCCGAGTTGGGTGAGTTGATTAAGATCTGGAGGGAGAGAACCACCGAGAGATTTCTTGGGAAGGTTGATGCCGGTGACTCGGCATTGTCATAAGTGATGCCGGACCATATGCAGGGTTCGTTGTCTGACCAATTTGAAGGGCACCCAGAAAGCGAGGTGACGAGCTTTCCCATGGTCGCAGCATCGTCAGCAACAGCTATAGAGACGAGATTGAAGACAGAGAAGAAAAGAAAGGAAAGATGAGAAATGGGTTTAGAAAGAATGAGAGAGGACGGTCAGGGAGGGGAAAAGAAAGTGGTGGTTGGGTGTCTTGGCTCGATTTGGTTTTGGTGTCCGCCACCGCTATTATTCATGTATCGTGAGGGAGGGGATGATGAACAATATTTTTCTCCAAGTAGTTATTACAAGGGTAGTATGGGGATTAAAAAATATTACAATGACGGATTTCAACGAAGACTAACAAAAAAGGATCTTTGTCTCGTGGTCATAATACGGGGTCTTTGTTGCAAAACAAAGTACAGGGGGTTTTTGTCATAGACCCCATAATACGGGGGGCCTTTGTAATTTACCATTTGTCTTAATGTAAAATTTTCAAATGAGTCAAATGACCCCGAAATTAGCTAAATTTACACAGGACACAGGACCCGGTTTGCGGAATCGGGTATTTGAAAAAATATCATAAAAGCATTCCGACCTGCCGGATTCGAACCAGCGACATAAGGATGCCAATTCTTATAAAACAGTTTGAATGCACAATTTTCCAACCCAAGAACCGATTTCCCTACAGCTTATATTTACTGTATAGATCGAAAAAGCTAAATCTAAATTATATATATATATATATATATATGACTTCCTTATACTTTAACTTTGGGCAGAATTTGAAATTATTAGTCTCGACAAAAGCACTATGTAGGCGTTTTAATTTGATCGTAACAAAATTCTTCTTTGATTGGATAATATGTTTCTTCCGATCAAGGTTTTAAAAAGTGACTTGAAATTTAAATCGTTTTGATCATTGGTTTTTGAATTGACGGTTTAAATGAACGGTCTATTTTAATTAAAATTTAAAATTAATTAAAATAAAAATGGTCAGAATCAATAATTTGATTGTTGAATAAATGGGTGATTGATCAATTTAACGGTTTTTTGTCAATGATTGATTTTAGAATAAAGCAGAATTAATTATCTAAACAATTCCTGGGCCAAACGGTCTGATTGTACGGATCAATGGCAGTTAGAAAACATTACTTCCAACAAAGGGGCGTTTTATGCTTCAATTGTGTTACGTACCAAATCACTGCCACAATATATATTAATATATAAAGGATGTGGATTAAATAAAAAACCAAACATGTTGTAAAACACCCGCTTAGTTGGATTTGTCAAACCATAATATTGGATGAACGACTTAAACAACAACCGCCCCAAAGAGTCCTTTGCAAGTAAATATTGAACAGAATTTGATGCAACAGCTTTCAATTTGACATATGAACTAACAAATCAGCTACCAGATTTGCCTTCCTAGAGAGGATTAAGATGTGTTTGACAATGTTTCAAGGAAAAACTTGTGACCCCCAAGAGAAATACAGGTAGGTGGGCGATGGAAATTTTTTCATAACTTCACATCTAACTGTTTTTTAATTTCCATTACTGGTATATCCATGTTTCATTAAGGCCCCGTTTGTTTTTCGATAAATTATTTATTCGAATAAATGCAGTTGTCCGGGTAATTTTTTCTTGTGTTGGCAATTTTCCCCCTAGGTGGGAAAGTAATTTACCCACCTAGTAGATAGGTATCACTTACCCGGAAAATAAATTTTCCCTGATCCCCATATAAATCTGAAAAAAGAATACAGGATTATTGGTCAATGAACGCCCCCTAAAATTTGTGGGGAATGAGGATTTTCAATGTTCTCTCCCATCCCTTTCTAATTATCATTATTTCCAAGGTTGGTTCTATATCTCCGTAGTAAACTCGTTAAAATTTCTTCAAAGTTTGTTAGCCAGAAATTAGTGGAATAGTATTGATGTAAACCAATTACGAGCCCATGTAGTTACACTATGGTTTTGTTGGGTCGTGATGAGTTGAATTCGTTAGCCAGAAATTTGTCAAGGTCGGATATGTTGAAAAGCAATCATAATTCATAAATTCTACTCCCAATTCCCAAGTGAATAGGGAGAGAATTTGATACAACTATCTTCCTATTTCCTAATTAGAGAGATGGCTTTATGAGCTACGGAATAAGAAATCTAATTCTTTCTATACATCATCCACATCTTACATAAATCTGAATAAGATTCAAAAGAGGCGTAAGGCAGTGTTTCAAAATATTTTTCACATTATGAAGGATCCTGTTGTTGCACTCATCCCATTTGAAGGAGCAATGCAGTATTAATTAACTAAAATTCGGGAAGCAAGAAATGATATAAAGATTTATAATAAAGATGATTCTTGATAGTGTGCAATTTGAGTTTTCTTTTCCCTTTTTTTTGGGGGGGGGGATGGGGGAAGGGGTAAAGCTATTTATTACACCCACCACTAACATGCTAGTTTTAGCTAGCAATTGTATAAGTTTCAAGGTTTGTGTTTTTAAAGCTCAAAGCACAAAGCCGACTTTGTGCTTTTGGGGCTTAAAAGTGTTTTGACTTAATTTAGATTATGTTTTTAAAAGAAACACTTACTAAGTGCTTACGACATTGTTTGGCACATCTTTGTTTACCACAGCCCAAACGACATAAGCTTTATGATTAAAAGTGCTCATTTTAAACTTTTTTTGCCGTTTCTTGCATATTATATGGAGCAAAGAAAAAGTTTTGGTTCTGAGTCAATGGGTTGGGTTGCATCAGAGTCAGGGGATTATAAATTTATAATTGACAAGTATACTTTAATTTGACTATTTATTTGTTATAAGTTGAAACATTTTGCCATCCTAATATGATAATTTTCAAGTATGATCACGAGAAAATTAATTATGTTCATATATAATGGAAAGAATTGGTGCTATAAACTGAGAATATCTTTGTTTGTAATATGTATAGTAAATTTGGTTCTTCATCAGCTGAAAATAATCAAAACCAATTTGAAAAAAGGGGCATATAATGCAGATCCAGATCCTATATGGTTGGTTCTTCATCAGTTTAATCAGACTATAATGAAAAAGTTATGATATCCAAAAAAACTGAAATTATAAACATAATAATCAATTATGTGTTATTTATTAAAATTCATGGATGGGTTTTGATTGGTCAAAACTATTTTGATACTATGTCTTTCCAGCATCATAGATTTTCCCATAAAATATTTGAGATACTATATTTAGTGTCGATGAAAACCCTAGGGAGGAGGTATGAGTTATTTTAACCTAATTTTTTTTTTAAGGTTTATACATTATCCCTATGATTAAACAATACTACTCTTCCCGATTTGAATTATTTTCTCAGCATAGGGTTCGGGCCCCCGGGTTGGGGTGGTCCTTGCAACTTTAACAAGTCCTCAACCCGAGCGCTGCTGGTGCTGGACAAGGCGAGGAGAGCTTCTCTTATGCCGAAGTATTTGACTGGCATGAGAATTGAGAAGAATAATACAAGAATACATGGCACATGGGTCGACATTTGAAAAGGCAGAGGTGGAGGGCCCCATCAAAACTCATTCTAGTGTCTGTGGGGCACCCACAGTAAACCCTGTCAATTTGTCAATGGGCCTGGCCTGGACATATCGTTAAATGGGAACTTTCGTCATATAAATGATACAACGACCTTTTTTGCTGGTAATGATGTATTCGTGTATAAAAATCTGGTCATTCTCCAAAGTCCAAAGATTAGATTTTAGAGGGGCAACTATGTTTTGGTTCGGCTTCTGTCAGGGCACCGGCAATGCATCCGTTCCGTGACCGTGCGAATGGGAAAGCGAGGCCTCACCCGATTGCTCTCCTAAGGATTCAAAACCGAGACCTCAGTTCTTCGTAGAAATTTCCCACACCAATACTACAGTCCACAGTCCACAGAGGGAATAATAATATCGCATCTGAAAGAAATTAATGGTAATAGATTAGAGGCTCCACTCCACCCACCTCAAAATACAAATACAGAGACAAAAAAGCACGGAAGAACAGAAGGGCTGATGAGTGAGATGACACAGAAAATTTTCTCTACACATTGCCAAATCAACGAATAAGCTAGTTACAGGTGTCGTTGAATTTATATGATCATATAAATAAACGATGAATATGAATCGAATTCTTTGTGGAGTGTGGACCATACCATACATACGATGAAAACTGACGAGTTGAAAAATGCTAGCCATAAATCAACTGACGAGCTATAACCGCTATAGATAGGTATAGAAATTTAAGAAGAGGAAAAGATAAATTTTTAACGTCCCATTCCCCCGCTTCCCAGAAGGTCTGCATCGTTTAAATGAATGCTCACAACCACGATTAAAGACTAAAGAGAAAGATTAGATTAGATGGTCATGAATCATGATGGGCAACTCAGGGCTCAGGCAGTATTTAATTGGTCCTCACTCCCCAGTCTCCAGCCCAACAGCCCCGGCCCACCATCACGTGAAATGCGCTGCTAAATGGTAAATGCGTTTCACGTGGACTGGGTTGTTGGGCTGTTTCCTCAGTCGTCGGTCGCCGCTCATTCGCTCGTTAGCTAGCGATAGTATTCCCCAACTTTTGTGGACATATCCACGCTACACCGAATAGCAACAGAAGCCATTAAACACCCATCACCGACCACAAGAAACAGAGGGAGGACCATGTCCATGTGTGCTCATCCATGGTATTACATTCCTGGTGACCAGTGAGTGGGCAACCTATAACCTGTAGGCTGTAAATGGTTATGAATGGCTTCCACAACTCCTTATAGAAGCTTTCACTTTTACCCGAAATCGGTTGACCAAAAAGATACGAGACCTTGACAATCCAGCAAAAGAGATGACGAGAACTTGACGATCAATGAATCAAAGCCATCATACAATCACTTTCTTTCTTTTGTTTGATGGACATTAGCCCCAAGTGTTGAAATTGTCAAAACTCAAAATTTCAATTCTGTTGAAAGATACATCAACTTTTGAAACAAGGAAATGTACAGAGTGAAGGACATTTCCTTTCTAATATTACATTGTCTCTGATGCGATTTGATTTGTATAAAAAAAAATCAATGAGAAAGATCAAGAATTACAACGAATTTTGTGTTCTAAGCAATAAGCCTTAAATCTTACAACCAAAACCAGTCTCCTCTGCGTCTAGCAACTAGAGGACGGCAACATTTAACTTCTGATGGATGAAAGATTGAGGGAAATAATGTTGAAAGTGACAAGTATTATGCCTGTAATGAAATAGCCGATGCTCCTGTGTACGCTACACTCTTGGCCTTCTTTCCTTTACCTCCTCTGGATTTGCGTGACTTTCGTTTCTTTGCAGAGACCTCATTCTTCTCTTCAAAAACTTCTTTTTCATCCTTGTTTTCATTGTTTCCCAACAATATATTATTTGTTTCTTTCTCATCCAAGCAAACTACAGATTCGCCTTTCAATTTTCTAGAATCAGTTTCCGGTTCAATAACAGACATTGCATTTAAAGTATAGTCCAGCAAATACGTGCTTCTTATTAGCCTGTCGAGCCTGTTGAAATGCCTCTGTGAATAAGGTATTACTCCCTCAAGAAGCTCACCAACACCTTTAATCTGAAATGCAACCACATGGAACATGTAATTAATTTTGAAAACTAATTGTTTGGTTCATTATTTCTTTCTTCTACCTTTAATACCGCCCTTCTTATAAAAAACCAAATGACTTCTCAGCATTTATATATATAATTAGATTCATGCATCATCACCTATGAACCAAAGAAAGAGGTACTCAGATATTCCATGGGTAAGGTCATTTTTGGTTCTTCGTGAACATGTTGGGTCTCATACTACTACCACACCAAAGAATTGTGGTTGTGGACAGGTTATGGCAACTGATACAAATAGTGAAGGGACCCCAAATTCTAACATGTTGGATCCCAAATTGTAATATTCCCGGGTGGAAATCACAAATTGTTTTAAGAAACCACAGTCCTTTTGTTGTTTTGGACAGCCTTTTTGTACACTCTAGTAAAATGATACAGTTACTGGGTATACTTGCATAGCTCTATATCCCCTACGTAGAATCTCATTGCACAGGGATTCTTTTGAATCTTTTGGCTTTTCCAAATTCCAATGAATTTTTTTATCAGCTTTTCCAATGAAATTCATTGATCATTGCTTTACAGTTTCACGAAAAAAAAACGTTACATTTAAGGTCATCCATCTAGGCCAGTTTTCCATACTAGTCATAGGGAATTCTGATGGGCTCCCCACAGAGTGTGCCCACATGCACCCCACAGAACATCCCAACTGTTCATTGACCCATGACAAGTATGGGAGATGTTCCCAATGCATGCTGAGATGTGCACGTGGGGCGTGTGCACTCCGGGGGGGGGGGTAATCTGAACTCAGTCATAGGGTGGCATGATCAAATCCATCGAATTGAAATCGCCATTTGTTTTAAAAATGAAGAACGAGGTAAAGGTAAAGAATACATAAGAGATGATTACCTCAACTATTTCTGTTGGAGGAAATATATTAAATACCCGAAACAGCACATAATGAGCAACATGACAAATTTTAGGTTTTGTATTCCATTCTCGAATATACTCGAAAAGCAGATGTAGTTCTTCTTTCCCAAGTACAGAAAGAGCTTTGTTGACCTGCTCTTCAGCATGTCTCTCCCTGTAGAGAAAGAGATCAAATAAATACACTGATATGTTAAGGAGAAAATAAACACATTATTCCATACCTGCAAAGTTCTGCAAATAGATTAAGAAGTCTATGAGGTCTGCGAAGTTCAAATGCAACTTGTATTGCTTTAGCATAATCAGCATCCAATATAGCATTTTCCAGTTCTTGACCTCTCAGAACCCCTTCTTCCTGTGAAAGCAGCGTAACCAAAATATAAGAGAACCGAAACTAATCAGAGCTCAATTTTAGATGACATATTGCATAAAAATTATATGAGCAGGTCAAATCTTGTCTAGGAATCTTCTGAAAGATTGGTAATCATTTCCTGCACGTGCACCATCTGGACAAGAAATTATTGATGGCTGATCCACCACAGTTAAGGTCTACAAGCTACTGGACCATATTTCACTTAATCCAAGACTGTAAATCCCGTGTATGTCCAATGTTGAATGTGTTCTTTCGGACAGGTGAAGTACTACAGACATAAGGCCAGATAATACCATTTAACCAGAATCTAGCTTATGGTGTTGTGCAACATTCTGATATAGTTGGACAAGGCATAGATGATGATGGCTTTCCTAGATAACATCAATCCTAGATTCCCCCCTTCCTATGGAAAGGCAATCATAGACTAGGATTTCAACTGTTCATCACATCGGTTCAGTCCTTGGTTCTCTCCTGGCTGTCTATAAACAACAACAAGAATGAGATATTAGAAGGGAGAACCATTTTTCGCATCCATGAGAAGACTAGAAAAAGCTCTGGGAGTACTGCAATCACCAACCATTCTTTTGCTTTCTTCTCTCTTTCCTTGTAAATGTTTACAGATTTCCATATTCCCCATTTTCACTTGTATAATTGTCATACATCTCTCTTATTCCTTTCACTTTCACAGTTTCCCTTTCTTTTAATCAGAGGTTTTCTCCTCTATAATGGAGACAATTATCAGGGAGTGGAATGACACCCTAAATCAAAACTGAAACTTGTATCTTGTGGTGCAATTCTTTTTCATCTTTCAAGTTTTGTTTTTCACATTCATACTTGAAATTTGTATGAAGACTAAATAGAGTGTAAAAAAGGCCAAAATCTTAAAAAAATGGTCTCCTGGGGACTAAGTCATCAGCACTAGCCATATTTCATAAGAGGGTTTGGCAAAAGTTTTAGTACCAGCTGCCAACCTGTCACAACCCTCTTTTATCCAGGCTAGAGACGCAGTGTAAGACAAGCTCACACTGGTGGAGTCATCATCAGTACTAGCCACATTCTATAATTAAATAATCATCACTAATATAGTGCAGGAATAAAGCCATAGGAATTATAATCTCAGCATGGTAATGAGTCCAGCTCAGCAAGTTGAAACTTGAAAATATTGATTCAGGGAGGCATGTGGAAAAAGAAAGAAATATCTACTATATGGATATCTTATCATTTTCAACTTGCATTTGTTGAGGAGAGCATAAGATAAAATGTCAGCTCTGTCATGCAAGAACTCTGTATAGGAAAACATGAATTCACAATGTCTGCTAGATTTTCATTTATATACAGCATGTAAAAAAGAAAGATATGCAGCAGTTCCCTCAAAAATGGAGTATCAAAGTCCATTTGTCCAACATAGATGCATTATCTATATATAGAGTTCTTTTTTTATTTTTTTTTGACTGGAAACAGCAACTTCCATTACTGAAATAGATAAATAGATGCAAATGTCAACCACTAACTACAAGAGTGTGACCCCATAGGCCAAAAAAATTATCTCAAGGATTACAGCACAGCTCAAAACAGATTTTCCCTAGAAATCCCTTGCTTTGTCAAAATATCAGCTAAACCATTAGCTGATTTCCTGATCCACTTGAAGAGTACCCCCAACTTCCTTTGCATAGCTGAATATTTCCCTCATTTGTCTATAAATCTAAACCCCCAAACTTTCTTTCTGCAACCATCCTGATTCCTAGTGAACAGTTTGATTTTTTGGACCAGTGCACTAATGTCTAAATAACAATCAAATAGCATCATAATAATTTCTCTTAAATACAAAGATAATTTACCATATACAGGAACTAAACACTTTCTTGCATAAGCAACTAAATGGTTGTATTAGCTAGGCAAAAAAAAACCTATGGTTCATGAGCAAAGGGGAAAATTAAATAAAATTTCAAAATAACATAGCTCCAGAATGGTAGTTATAGCCATTGCAATGGTTAAGCACAGTCTCTATTTATGGTAGTTATCCCCATTATTTATTATTGAAGGTGGTAATGGTTATAATAGAGATAAATGAAATAAACAGAATTTATGTGAAGTATTAAGAGAACAAATACAAACAAGACAAGCTGAAACACCAGCATTTTTCCAATAAAAAAAGAGAAAAAACAAATACTTTATCTCTAAACTTATGGAAATCCACCATTTAACATTGCTTGTTGGGGTCATAGTATATCATCAAATAACAGGTAAGAGCAATATCTTACTTCTCTACGGAATTCCTCCTCTTTGTCAGCAGCAGTACAATCATACCACAGATTTACAACTGCATCACTTCCACCAGTTGCAAGCATTTCAGTCTTCTTCCCAACAGCCAGTGCCCACACCTGCAAGGTAAAACACATTAAGGAAAGCAGGAATCTAGGAAAAAAAAACTATTGGCTCAGTAAACAAGTTCAACTGGACCACAAACTGCATTATAACCAGGAGCTTACATAACCAGGTCCAACTTAGTGACCAAAAAAAAGAACTGAGTTTTGAGAAAAAAAATAAAAAAGAAATACGGCTGTAAGTCTACTGCATCCAACAGGGGAGATCAGTTCAGAAATAAACAGGTTAAATACTTAGATTGGGTATATATATACAACAGGTGACCTCAAAAGCTACAAAATTCAAAGGGAAAACACACAAATAATATTCCAAGACTGTTAGGTAAAAGGTAATTATGTAATACATCATATATGACAACCTAGGGTTGTAAAAGGCATTCCATTTAGTAACAGTATTGGAAAAAATTGGTAGAATATAAAGTAGCCTTTGGTTCATTGTCTAAAGAAGGAAAAAAGGACAAAGATGTATCTTTTTTAATCAGAAACAGATAAGCATAATTCTATTAAGGAAAAAAGAGAAAGTACAAATGGTAAAAGTGAGGCAGTCACGAGCATGCTAATAATCAAATTTAAAACCAAATCACCTTGTTAGTGCATGCATAGGTGATTTGGTTTCATAGTCCACATGGTCAGAACACTTTGTAACTATCCAATAAGACATGAACATTTGATCAAATCAAGTGAAAGATAAAATCACTCAATGTGTGCATGTTTTTTTTTTTTGCTACCCCAAGTGATACATGAATTACCTACTATCATATGATAGAATGGAGACTACCTCT
This sequence comes from Nelumbo lutea, assembly GCF_056320005.1. NCBI lineage: Eukaryota > Viridiplantae > Streptophyta > Magnoliopsida > Proteales > Nelumbonaceae > Nelumbo > Nelumbo lutea. The sequence goes on from NC_142684.1 coordinate 213,114,629, forward strand.
AGGATCCACTACCTTACTAGGAATATCAAATAATATCACGATGGCCTAACATGTGGAGCAATGAGTTCACATAATCATAAGTTCATAACACTTTTATGTGGCCTAAAAAAAATAAAAATAATAACAAAAATAAACACCTGCTAATTTGGTTTTCATTAGTTCAGAGAGTCGCAACAATTTCTTGCGACCATCCAATAAAACACAAACATGTTACTATCGACCAAATGAAAAACCAAATAACCTAGTGAAGGCATGTCTGGTATTGCTACACCAAATGATACAAGAACAACCCAACATCTAAAATAGAGACTACCTCTAGGATATACTACCTAACTATGACAAACAGGTAATGCTAAGGTAGCTTAACATGTAGAGTGACATCTGGGCAATAAAGCACTCATGGAGAGTTGCCTCACTTAGTCACTTAATCGCCAAGATATTTTTTACACGGTGCTCTTGGATACTTTTATATTCTTAACTTTCTGAGATTATATTAATAAAACAAACATTATTAAAATAAATTACTCAGTTTGAGTTAAAATACTAGTTTCTTTTTATTATTTTTCTTATTTGTTGGGATTCAAGATGTAAACTGTCCTGAGGCCTTTAAGACTTCATAACCTAAACTAATAATAAGCATGGAAGAAATCAAAATTTTGTTTGATCAACACATAATGATTTTCTTCTATTATTAATTCTTTTTCTCTTCTTCAAAAACCTGGATCTTTTTTATGTTTTAATGGTAAAATCCTTAAAAAAGTATAAGTGACATATAATATATTATAGGATGTATAAAACATATAGTAATACCCAAAGCAATAATATTATAAGCCTTGTGATATTTGTCTCTACACATTAGAAAAGTTATATTCAAATTTTCATCTCATCACAATGATTCAGGTTACATGACTGCAAGCAACTATACAGTATTATTCAATGTAAACAAGCAATAAGTTCTGAAGTCCTGAATCTAGACCTGTCCATGGGCCAATCACAGGCTTGGCTTCTGCCAAAATTCTAATGAGCCAGCATGAAGCCCAAGACCAAAGCACATCCCATGAACAGGTCCAGTTCTGAATCTGAACCAAGGAGTTCATAAAATAAAGAAAGAACAAAGAAAGAATTCATGTATACAACTACATATAAAACAAGGGAGAAGATCAAAGTAATCAGCACCTTGTCTTCATGTTGGTCATAGGTACCAATACATTCATTAGTTTTGACCGTCCATAATTTTAACAAGCCGTCAGAACCTGAAAATGAAGATTCTACTTTTGTTAGAGGGTACTATCTACCATGATACAAACGGTGCAAGTTCTGGTGAGGTTTGGGTTTCTTACCACAAGAAACAAACTGGGCCCCACGACTAAGGAATGAAACTCGTAATACACTAGATGTATGGCCTTCAAATGTTTTTAAGCATGAACCATCAGATATAGCCCATATCTTTATTGTTCTATCACCAGATGCTGTTATAACACATTGATCAACAGGTGAGAATTCTACAGACCAAATCCCCCTTTTGTGACCCTTGAGTACCACAACAGACACTAGATCTGGAAGCCTCCACACACAAGCTGTTCGGTCCTGGAAAATAGAAAGCCAAGGAAATGATATCAGAAATATATATGTAACGGTCATTCATTTTTCTCCTAATAAAAGCATTGTTATATTAGAAGGTTTGCAGCTCAAGAAAGTGCCTTGATACAATTCACAAACCTGGGAACCACTACAAACAAGACTATCATTTGGTGCAACAGCTAGAGAATTTATATCCTTATCATGCGCTGCAACAACTGCTTTGGTTTTCAGATTAATGAACTGCTCGGCATTCTCCAACAAACCATCAAAACTCCACACTTTAAGTGTGCGATCACTGGATAGGGTACAAAATAAGAATTAATTTTTTATAAGCACTAGAAGTAAATAAATCCATGAAAGTACTGACAAACAGTTGGAAGGCTATGAATTTTCGTATAACTCCCACAAATATCTTATTCATTTAACCATTCAGTGTTGAATGTGTGAAGTTCAAGTTCCTCTTACAAAATAGGAATAAAAAGGTAAGAGAAAGTTGTGAAGGAGACCAGTCAAACCACACATACTTTAATGAGCTAAATTAGGACCTGAAATATAAATGCAACTCGTGTCTACATGAAAATTTAAAAATACCAGTTATCTTAGATGCAGAGAAGGCTAAAACATTAGATAATACATGAAAGCAAAAGAAAGAAAGAAAGAAAGAAAGAAAAGATTTAGAATGCAGAGTGACATATTCTACAGCTCAATTTGGATCATGAATAACTAATTACTCCTCTATGTAAATGCTCACCTACTGCCACTGACAAAGAAGTTCTTCCTTCTCTTTGAAAATGCAACAGCCCCAACAGCCCCCATATGGCCTGTACCAACTCCAATGCAACACCTGCTTTCATGGTCCCATAATCTAACCTGTAACTCAGAAGATAGCATAAACATGGAAAATAAATCAGATACAAATGTATGGCAGAATATTGAGGTCAGTGCTAAGAAACATGAGAGAAGGGGCTCAATGTCATATTGTTAAATTATAGAACTCAAAATTCAGACATTAATGATTTCTTTAGGCAGTAGCATAAACATGGATGTACATTATTGAAGGGATAATGGTCATGTTTGGGAGAAATTTGTTTTATTCCAGGTAAATGTTCCATTTGCTATCTGCTGGTCTATAAGAAAGAACATGATGTACATAGATTTGATAGTAAAGTTGCAACATTGGAAGACATGGGAAGAAGAGTCAGGAAGGCAGATCATGTAATTGACATCTATTCTTGACAGAACTTAGGAACATAAGACATAAAGGTGAACCTTGGGATTGGAATTTTATTGTTTTTATAAGTGGAAGTGAAAAAAAAATAACTACAAGGATGTACGGAAAAGAAAAGGGTTAACAATCCTTCATCAGAAGCTTTATAGAATGCCACCTTCCGCACTGAAAGCAATATCCAATTAAATACACAACCCCTCCAAATGAAGTGTGTGACTGCCAAAATCTTTAAGATCCAAAGCCAAATCCATAGGAAAGTTGCTTGCATCCACATAGAGACAAACAAAAGTCATTTATTCCCCTTTGTTGAAAAGAAAAAGGTGTTTATTCCTTTAAAGAATCTGCAGTTTCATTACTTCCAAATGCTTCAGCAAAGTACCATAAAAATAGTCAAGAGCCCTAGTGTCACCAAAATTGAAGAACAATAACCAATATTGTCGCTATCCAGTATCCAAGGTGAGAGATGACTAAGAAGAGCCATTTTTTTGGAGGAAAGTAGAGCCAGAAAGATGGCAAAAAAAATCCAAAAGAGGTTAAGTCATTAAGATAAAATAAATAAATAACTAACAATAAGTGAAACACTGAATTCTCCACATTCATATACAACATATATAAGGGAGATGCCCCTTTTATCAATAGCACGGATCTAAATACCCTGTGATTGAAGTGGTCAACCAATAGCACCTTATCAAGGAAAATTAGACAGAAGCCACATGAATGTCTCAATTTAAGACAACTTCTCTACGCCAAATATCACTGTTGTCAGAAGAATCAATCACCATAGAAGCCAACTTTTTGGTGATCTTGTGTAATTTTATAGGCCAAACTGTTTTCTGGTGGTATATACAAACTATAATAAAAACGCATCACTTGTAAAAAATGTTTAGATGCAAAGCCTCAAAAAAACGCCTTAACAGTGAAACTTACACTATTGTCTTTGCTTCCAGTCACAAGAAGTGTTCTACCAGAACTTGAAATGCAGGTGTCAATGCTAAGAACAATATCAGTGTGTCCTGCCAATACATATGCACAAGACATGGATGCAAGATCATATACTCGCACCTGCACAAGAGTTCAAGTTATAAATGCAAATAACAAAAAAGAAATGTGAAAGTTCATAGTACAGACAGAAACAAATGGGTTTGCCAGTCAGGTCATTTGGTGAGCTTCCTAAAATTACAGAGAAATCTTCCATGTGACAACTAGCAGGTTACTTTGGAAAAAGTTTTAACCCAAAATACCTTTTTTTGGTAAGAGATGTAGCAGCAGTTCAGATTTTTTTTGGTATTCGGTGCCATGCACCATTAATAACTTCCCCTTTCCCCAAAGTGCTGGTTGTGGGATTCGACTCCACGTCAATGCTGGAACAAACCAGCTAACACACAACGAGCCAGCCCTCAGTTGGTTTTAACCCAAAATACCTTGCTACTTGTTCAAAATAGATTCTCTTTAAGCAAGTTTTGGATTGAAAAATTATAAAATCAGATAGCTACTATCAATTGGATGAAACCTTGACAGTAGGTAGGATATAGAGAAGATGTTAACTGCATAGTTGAAGACAAGGTGTATCCAGCAGGTCCTCTATCTCATAGAAAGCCTGATCAACCACAGAATCCTTCTATGGAAGAAATTAAGTAGGACTATGTAAAGAAGCTCCCCATTGGACGAATCAGTAATAGGTATGCAAGTCTCATACATAACTAACAATTCAGTATTGCAAAAACACCAGAGAAATTAGGATTCATTAATGGCAACACCAATCCAAAAAACAACAAATTAGATCAGAAAAATATACCTGTTCAAGATTTGTAGCTACAGCAAGGAATTGTTCCTCCTCACCTAAAAACTTCATATCCACAATCTCTTCATTGTAACCTACAAGTCTTTTGCTCAGCTTTAAATGGAACCTTTCTTCAAGAGATTGGAATGGAGAATAGAAGAGGAACTGCTGATCAGCTGTCACACAGAGCAATCCTTGATCTAGTGGCAGTATAACAGCTGTTGTATAGCCTCTTTTCTCATCATCCTTATCAGAGGTGATGGTAGCATCTGAAGACTGCTGCTCGAATAAGCAAATTGCACTGTTAAAGAAAAGTTAAATAAGGTCATCCAATCAATTTTACTTTAAATGCAAATAAACTTTACACTGCACAGAGGATGCTTTAGAAATTGCATCAAATGAAATATTTCATTGAAGGAACTGAAAAGGCATTCTGATGACACTCTACCCTTCAGAGTTCCATATCCGTACAATCCCACGTTCACCAACAGTGAGAAAATAAATCGGTGTTGACATATTTTTGTTTTTCTTCCCGTTAAAATCTTTGTATGATCCTAGACAAGAAGCTAAATAAGTTCCAGGATTAATAACATGAACACTTTCAAGCACTTCATATGTTGGTACAGTCATCTTGAAGCTATAGTTGCGCAGATCCCATAAGTTGACAACCTGCAACAATTCAACATGTCAGTTTTGTTATCAGTTAATCCAGCATATCATTTACAGACTAGCATCTTGAAGATGATTACAAGATGAGGGTCTGTAAAATGATAGCCTAAAGAAACAAAAATAAAATAAAATAAAATAAATACATAACCAGTGTTTTAAAAGTGCAAGGCACAAAAAAAAAAGCGCAAGGGCCAATTTGCGCCTGAGGCGCGCAAGGCACAAGGCAAGGTGCGTGCATTTTTAAGAAAGGCGCAAAATTACAAAAAAAAGGCTAAAAAAAGTCAGAAATTCAAAAAAAAACCAAATTTAAAAAAAAATCAAAATATATTAAACATAAGGTTAGTAAAAAATAAGAATTTCAGACCCTAACATAGACTTGTTCGGGCTTGCCTCGAGGGGCGTGGTCAGGGGTCCAGGGATGGAGCCCCCAGCCCAGTTGTTGGACTAAAAAAAAAAGCAAAAAGCCCAAAATTTGAAAGGGGTGCATCTAGGACCTGGGCGAGGCGCATACCCCAAAATGTGCCTCGCATATGCGCCGCCTTTTAAATCACTGTACATAACCTAACAAATATGTAAAATGACCAAAACTACAAGAATGTGAAAAGACTTGAGTGTCTAAACACTCTTATGATGTTGACACCATTTTGTTTTTGGATAAGCAGTGTTGATGCTACATATGTTTCTATTAGAGGGTAAATATATAAATATATATATAGATAGATAGATAGATAGAGAGAGAGAGAGAGATACAGATATAGATATGTTTTTCAAAAGAGGGGAGATAAACATGCCTTGTCTCTTCCAGCACTGAGCAAGATCCATCCATCTTCAGATACTGCCAAGGAAGTTACTGCTGAGAAATGCTTTTCTAGTGTTGCAACACACTTTTTACTTACAAGATCCCAGACCCGAACAGTTGCATCATCACTCCCAGAGAACAACTATAATGCCAAAGTCATAAGTCAGAAAAATAATATATTCATATATAATATCAAAAGAAAAGAAAAATGAAAACCAAAGTATTAAAAAAAAATCTTCTTCATAGCCTTGAAGTACAGAATCCAAGGGTGTGGTACTACATTATGTTTGAGGTGAGGAGCAAGATGGCCTTTGATAGTTGCTGTCTTGCTGAAATAGGAGCTGATGGCAGAATGGTGAAAACGTTTCAATTTTTAAAATTTTGCTATTCAGCATTGGGGTTATTATTTTACCCCTAAAAATTCTATCATATACCATAATACTCTTTCTTTTGTCAGCATATACCACAACACCCTTGGTTGCTTTTTATGTTTTGAATTTTTTCCACATTTCACTTTCAACACTTATCTCAGCAATTATCAAATGCCCCCTAAGCTTCTTTTGGTCATGAGCTTTCAATCAATCAATATATTTTTCTAAAGTACCATTAAAGCTTTCAATTACAAAAAGTTTCTCTAGCATTTGCTTATAGCTAGAACTATGGATATTTCATGTATTGCAATTTTTCCTCAGCATTGAAGAGACCATATCAATGCCTGTAGGGACAAGTGTAAGAGAAAAGTATTCCCTTCACAAGATGGTCATCCGTGGTAAAGTGGATAGGTTTCTCTTTCAATTAATCAATATATTTTTTCTGAAGTACCATTTAAGCTTTCAATTAACAAAAAGTTTTTCTAGCATTTTCTTATAGCTAGAACTATGGATTTTTCATGTATTGCAATTTTCCTCAGCACTGAGGAGACTATATCAATGCCTGTAGGGATAAGTGTAAGAAAAAAGTATTTCCTTCAAGAGATGGTCATTCGTGGTAAACTGGATAGGTTTCTCTTTTCTTCAGACTGGGAGGACGGTTGGAGGGGGTGATAGCTAGAGCCTTACCAAGACCTACTTTGGATCATTGTCCAATCAGACTATTCCAGGAAAGGGTGGGAAGAGGTCCATGCCTGTTTAGATTTGAGAATATGTGGATACTTCACCCTGACTTTACCAAAAGTGAAAGAAATGGTGGGAGGAGGATCAAGTGAAGTTTAGGTGGAAGGGTATCAGTTTTTTAATAAGAAATTACAAAGCTTGAAAGCTAGGATTAAGGTTTGGAATAAAGAGGTTTTTGGGAGACTAAATGATAGGAATTGATCAGCACTCTTGAAGACTTATTCTAGGAAGAAGAATGCCTTACAACAGGCCCCGATATAGCATAGTGATTGTACTTGGGATTTGGACTGAATTGAACACCAAGGGTATTTTTGTCATTGTGCAATTTTCTGTGGGGTCAAATGATAGGGTTTAATTTGTCTAGTTATAGTTTGTTTATGTTTAAAATTTCAGAGTCATTGCATAAGTAAGATTAGAGTTATCGAGTCTTCTTTGAATTGAAATAGGATAAGACAGCTTAGTTTGAATTCTACTAGGATTATTGAGTCTAACAGTTTAACTCCTAAGACTATTTTTATTATGAGTTTAAAGTCTATAAATATGTATGGACGTTTTAAACAAGGAGCAATGAAGTTTATTGAGTTTTCTTCAGCTTATGCTAACTATGGTGAGTGATTCCCATGCCCTAGAGTGATATAGGCACCTTGTGAGTGATTCCAGGTATTTTCTCTCTTCTTTCTATCCCTATTTTCTCTCTTATTCCTCCAAGAAGCCATTACAGCCATCAACAGCCATAAAATTCTGATCAAAGAAGACCATTCAACCAGTGATTTAAAAGGTGCGCCTAGGCGCATTTTAGGGTATTTGCCTCACCTAGGTCCTAGGCACAGCCCTTCCAAAAGGCGCACGCCTGGTGCACCTGATGCGCCTTGCGCCTCAGCCCAGGCGTGCGACTTTTTAAAATTTGATGCTTTTTTTATTTTTTTGAACATAGCATCTAGGCAGCCCCCGGACCCCCGCGCCATGCCCCCCCCCCAATTTGGTAATGTTGTTCATTCATTCATTCTAATAAAATATCTTGTTAAAAAGCAGTTAAAACTATAAAATCATCATTTTTTGTGTGAGAACTAAGAATTTAAGACCTAACGTGGACTTGTTTGGGCTTGCCTCGAGGGACATGGCACAAAGGCAACTCGTAGAATCAGGAATGTAATATGTTTTACATTACATTAGCTATTTGAAGTAATGCAATTGAGTGAAAAAGGAGATTAGAGGTTTTACATGCTTGAAAATGTTTTATATGTTTGATTTTATTTTTAAATTCTCATTTGGATATGCTTTACATCTTATGTTTATGTATTTTAATTTTAGATAATAGGTCTTTTAAAACGATTATTTTAAAATTTAAGTTTATATTTTTTATTAATATTATGTTTAATATTTTTTTATTTTTTCGACTTTTTTTTATTTTTTAGCAATTTTTTGTATTTGTGCGCCTTGCGCCTCAGGCATAAATTGACCATGCGCCTTTTTTGCACCTTGCGCTTTTAAAACACTACATCCAACATTCTCTAAGGACTAGAACCGAGCTGGTCCTACATCACTAAAGGAAAGAAAGGATTGAATTACACACAGACGCAGGATAGAGGAGATTGGTGGGTTTGAAGGGAAAAGAACACTATTAGGGAAAGAAAGAGAAGAAAGATGGAGGCTAAAACAGGAATTAGAAGAGATTTTTGACAAAAGAGGTAGAGCTGTAAAGTAGGTTGTGCCAAGCTTGGGTTTTGAGGCCTGTGGGCCGTCACGACACGGCCTATTGTATATTCAATTTTATTATACTATTTTATTCCAATTGTATTGTTTTCTTAATTCCATTTTATTATTTCATATATAAACAAATGTATACATTAAAATTCATATAGAATAAAATTTTAAGATTTTTTTTCAACTTCTTGTCTATTTTGTCAATTTATTTTAACTTTTTTGCTATCCTTTTCAATTACAAAAATTAGGCATCTCACGGCCCGGCCCCACCTAGGATCGTGTCACAAGTTGTGTTGGGTCTGACCTTTGAAGAGTTCTAGGTTAGGTAGACATGGCCCACCCAGGCCCACATGCTGGCATGGCATGACCTGCTAAAGCACAGGTGGCCTACAAAATCATGCCATGTCAACACGGTATGATCCACTTTACACCTCAAGATGGAGAAGATTAGTTGGAGCAAAAATCCAGGTACAGGTGGCAAAGGAAAGGTGATGGGAATACAAGCTTTTTCCATATGGTTGCAAATGATATAAAAAGGAAAAACCTTGTTTCCCAGTTGGAGTGGAACAGACAAGTTTTAACAAGGGAGGAGAAAATAGCACAAGCATTTGTAGACCACTTCAAAGCCATATGTGCTAGCCTAGGTAGACAAAGAGAAAGATTAGCAAACTTTGATTGGAGGGTGGGCCCTAGGGAGTTGTTGGATGTCTTGGAAAAGAACTTTGGGACCCAAGAGGTAAGGCATGACATGTAATTTTTTTCCATGGAGAAATCCAAAGCATAGAGTCCAAATAGATTCACGATGGCTTTTTACCAAGACTACTAGGAGATTATTGGAGATGATCTAATGGAGGTTTTTTGCTGAAATCTTTGAGAGGAGTAAATTTAAGTTGGGAGCAAATGTGACTTTTATTGCTTTGATACCTAAGAAGACAGTTGCAAACCACCCAAAGGATTTTAGACCTATAAGCCTAGTGGAAAGCTTGTATGAAATCATTTCTAAGGTGTTGGATGAGAGGATTAAAAAAGCCGTCTTCCTTGATCTCTCCAAGCCAAGGTACATTTGTTTTTGGGAGACAAATAATAAATCAAATTCTTATTGCTAATGAATGTGTGGATTACAAACTAAATTTGGAAAAAGCTTATAACATGGTGGATTGGGATAGTTTCAAGATTTAGGGGTTTTGAAGTGAGATGGTGTAATTGGATAAAGGGGTGTATTTATTCCCATCACTATTCAATATTGGTAAATGAGGTAGCTAGGGACCTCGTTCCAATTAGAATGGACCTCCAACAAGGAGATCCTCTATCCTTTTTCCTCTTCACTTTAGTAGCTAATATTTTTAGGGGGTATGATTTCAAGGGTTGATGCTAATAATATAAAAAGGGGCTAGAGAGTTGGGAGAGTAGATGTGGTGGTTGCTCATTTACAGTTTGTGGATGACCTCATTATTTTTTGAGAAGGGGAGAGGGAGGAGACAATTAATCTAAAGAGGATGGTCACCCACTACGAAAGGATCTCTAATCTCAAAGTGAACTGGGGCAAGAGTTGTGTAGCAGAAGTAAATAAAGAAGAAGAGGTGGGAAGCTTTACCAAGCTATTGGGTTCTGAGAATAGGTTTAAGGGAGCCTAAATTTGGTTTGGTCGATTATCTTATCTCCCTCCTAAACACTATGTTTTTGGATTGCTCTTGTTTGGATAGCAGAATTTCGATGTCATTCCCTTAGTTCCTTTACTTGTTCCCCCCTTTTTCACTGTCCTCCTTCAGTCTTCTAACCTAGCAGGAACCTTTCCAACGAAGGAAGTTTGGTGTGATCCTATAGCCCCAAAGGTTTGGCAGGTGGTGCTTCAAAAAATCAACACCTTGGACAAGCTTCAAAGAATAAGGCCAAATTGCTTCCCATCACCTCATGTTTGTGGCATGTGTCTTGCTTGTGGCAAGAGTCTAAGACAATTACACATGTATTATTATCTTGTCCTTTTGCTTCTTTTGTTTGGAATTGGTTTTCATCTCTCTTCGGTTGCAGGTGGATTCTTCCTTCGAACGTGGTAGGCCTCTTTGACCCAACTTTCTTTAGACTTCCAAGAAAAGGGGAAGAATAGTGTGGAGAGCCACAAGAGCAGCTATCCTTTGATCAATTTGGGAGGGAGAGGAATAATAGATTGTTTCAAGGGACTGAAAGTTTGTTAGGAACCTGCCTAACTCAGGGCTCCTTGAGGGGCCAACCTCCTGAATTCTTGGAAGGAGAGAGAGAGAGAGAGAGAGAAAGAGAGAGAGAGAGAGTTTATTGCTGAAAGAGTCCTCCTCTATTCCTTTTCTGCTCTACTACTTATAGTGTTACAATCTTGACTGTTACAGCTGTTACAAGTGGATGGCAGTTGTTACAAGTGGCTGTTAGTTGAGCTGATGTGGCCTCCTCTTGTAAAACTGACTAACTGCCTTCTGTTGGTCTGTTCCAACAGTCTTGACAATCCAATTGGATGGCAGTTGTTACAAGTGGATGGCAGTTATTACAAGTGGCTGGTTAGTTGAGCTGATGTGGCCTCCTCTTGTAAAACTGACTAACTGCCTTCTGTTGGTCTGTTCCAACAGTCTTGACAATCCCCCCTTCCTTTAGAGTGACCTTGCGCTCAAGGTCTAATGTAGGAAATTTTGATTGCAGATCTAAGTAGGATTCCCAGGTTGCATCCTCTTCCGGAAGGTTAAACCAAACAACTAATGCTTCTGGTATCACTCTGCCACCCCGGGCACCCATCTGAAATCAATGATGCGGGCTGGCTCAGTCTGCACTTGTCCTTCTTCTGAAAATATGAGAAGGGTCGTACTTGTAATGACTCCTGACTTTGACCCTTTCTTTAGTAAGGAGATATGGAATACAGGGTGCAGTTTGGATGTTGCCGGAAGGTCCAGTTTGTAGGCCACTGATCCTACTCTCTCCAATATTTTAAATGGGCCAAAAGAGCGCGGGCTGAGTTTGTTCCACTGTCGGCTTGCAACTGAAATCTGCCTGAAAGGTTGTAATTTGAGAAATACCCAATCACCTACTTCATATTGGACATTCTTGTGGTGATTATCATAGGTGTGCTTCATCCATTGCTGTGCCTGTAAGAGATGATGTCTCAGTTCCCTTAGCACCTCATCCCGTTGCGTTAGCTGTTCTTCAACGGCCGCTACTGTGGTGGTTCCTTTTTCATAAGAAAGTAGAGGGGGTGGGTCCCGACCATATAAAGCTCTGAAGGGTGTCATCCCCATGGCGCTATGGAAAGTGGTGATGTACCACCATTCGGCCCAGTGGATCCACTTCACCCACTGTTTTGGTCAATCTCCTGCGAAGCATCTCAGATATGTTTCGAGACTCTTGTCAACCGCCTCTGTCTGTCCATCAGATTGGGGGTGGTAAGTAGTTGATTTGAACAGTTTAACCCCAAGTAGGCGGAAGAGCTCAACCCAGAAACGGCTCATAAAGATAGGGTCCCTGTCTGATACAATTGAGCTAGGGAGCCCACGTATGCACACAATTTCCCAGAGGAATAATTCAGCAACTATGGCTGCTGTAAATGGGTGTGATAGAGGTAGGAAATGACTGCATTTTGTCAGTCTATCTACTACCACAAGGATGACTTTTTTGCCGGTAGAAATGAGCAATCCCGTGATGAAATCCATTGATATATCATCCCAGACCTGGGTTGGCATTGGGAGTGGTTGCAAGAGGCCTGCTGGTGTTGTAGTGGCTGACTTGTTTTGTTGGCATACTGCACACCCGGCTATGAAGTTCTGGATAGATGTACGCATGCCCTTCCAATGAAATTGTGTGGCGATATGCTTTTGTGTTTGTAGGATGCCGGAGTGGCCACCTGTGGGTGAGGCATGGAATAATTCCAGGAGCTTCCTGAGATGAGCAGAGGCTGCCGAGATTTCCAAGCGTCCCTTGAAGAAGAATAGATCATTCTTAATTGTGTACCCGGGGTACAGTGAGGGATTAGCCAATACTTGGGCCTTCAACTACTGTAACTCCTTATGGGATTGGGCTTCTTTTCGTAGTAGATCCAGGAGTGGAGAAGTTGAGGAAGATACTAGTAATTGAAATGACTGTGGGTGTCGTGAGAGGGTGTCCACCACTCGGTTAGCAGCCCCTGCTTTGTATTCAATTCTGTAGTCGTACCCTAGTAGCTTGGATATCCAGCGTTGCTGTTCCGGGGATAGAACTGATTGATCCAATAAGAACTTCAAACTTTGATGGTCGGTCCGAATTGTGAACCGTCTACTGATCAAGTAGGATTTCCAATGTTGGACTGCTAAGACTATTGCTATTAATTCTCGCTCATAAACTGATTTGGCCCACTTTTGTGATGTTAAGGCCTTGCTGAAAAAGGCAAGTGGTCGCCCTTCTTGCATGAGAACAGCCCCAACGCCTTGACCGGAGGCATCACACTCAATGATGAATTCTTTTGTGAAATCGGGCAGTGCTAATGTTGAAGGGCTCGCAACTGCCTGTTTCAATTGCTCAAACGCTTGTTGGGTCTGGGTTGACCAGTTAAAAGCGTCTTGTTTCAGCAATTGGGTCAATGGGGTAGCTATTAGGCCGTAGTCTTTGATGAAGCAGCGATAGTACCCGAACAGGCCCAAGAAGGCCCTCAATTCTTTCACACATTTGAGTTGCAGCCAGCCCAGTATACTAGAGATTTTATCTGGGTCAGCCGCTACAGTTTCTACAACATGTCCTAAGTAGTGAACTTGGTTTTGTCCAAAGGAGCACTTAGACTCTTTAGCAAACAGCTGGTGGGCCTCAAGTGTTGCAAGGGTGACCCGTAGATGGTTCAGATGTTCCTCCCAAATGGGGCTATAGACCAATATGTCATCAAAGAAAACAAGGATAAACTTACGTAAATATGGCCGGAATATGTCATTCATCAATGCTTGAAATGTGGCTGGAGCATTGGTCAGCCCAAATGGCATGACCCGGAACTCATAGTGGCCATCATGTGTCCTGAAAGCTGTTTTGTGAACATCCCCCTTGTGTACCCTTATTTGATGATACCCAGCTCGTAAATCCAGTTTTGAGAATATGGTGGTTTGACTGAGTTCATTAAGCAGCTCATCAATGACTGGTATCGGAAATCGGTCTTTAATGGTGATGTTGTTAAGGGCTCTGCAATCAATACAGAACCGCCACGTCCCATCTTTTTTCTTGACTAATAGTACCGGGGAAGAGAATGGGCTGTGACTGGGCTGTATTATCCCTTGCTTAAGCATATCTTGAACTTGCTTCTCGATTTCAGATTTTTGAAAGTAAGGGTATCGGTAGGGTCTTACATTGGCGGGGCTGATCCCAGCATGAGGGGGATGCGGTGGTCATCCTTGGGGTTCTTTAAACACGTTGCCATAGTGCTAAAGGAGTTGTTGTAGGCAGCTTTGGAAGTCTCTAGGCCCATCTGGGCTATTGTTAGCTAAGGATGGCTTGGTCCAATTTGAGTCTATGTGCATCAATATGGACTGATCTGGGTCTCATCTTTGCTTTGTCAGTGTTGCAAGACTGATAGGCCTTGAGCCCTTGCATGCCTGCCCTTGTAGATGGACTGTAGAGTTTCCTGATGTGAAGTCCATGGTGAGACGGGCCCAGTCACAGACCACGGGTCCTATCTGCCTTAACCATTGAATGCCTAGCACCACGTCTGCTCCATTGAGATGGAGAGGATATAGGTCCACCGGAAACTGATGACCCTGAATCTTTAGTGGTAGGCCCATGCAAATGCTATTGCAAGATAGGTTGTTACCGTTGGCCACATGACCCGTAAAGATCGTTGTTGGTTGCACCGGAAGTCCCATTTTATCCACCAAGACTTGAGTTATGAAGTTAAGGGAGCTGCCACTATCTATGAGAATTGACACTTGGCGTCCTAGAATCAGCCCTGCAACTCTCATTGTTTGAGGGGGCGCAAGTCCCGTAAGGGCTTGTAAGGATATTTCAGGTGTGCCATTGGATTGTATTTCCCACCATGGGTTAGATTCTCCACACCCAAGGATGTCCTCTTCCTCTTCGGCATCTGTTTGGAGGAGAAACGCTTGTTGTTTATTGCAGCGATGGCCCGGCCCAAATTTCTCTTCGCAGTTGTAACAGAGACCTTTGTCTCTACGGGCTTGCATTTCTGCCCAAGTCAACCGTTTGAAAGGAACCAGTGGGCCTGGGCCCAGTACTCCTTCCTCCTTATTTGGTGCTATCGTCTTTTCTTGCTCCCTTCTTGCTCCTGGACCCCATGGTCGCTGCACCTTTCTTGCTCGACTGAACTTGTCCTCATACAACCTTGCTAGTGTTGCCGCATTGATGACCGAAGTGGGCTGAATCGCCTTCACTTCCAATCGCAGTTCTTTTAGGCTGCCGACGAAGCTTCCCACCAACGCCTTCTCCGTCCACCCTTGGACTCTCACGGCCAGCCTTTCAAACTCCATTTGGTATTCCTTTACTGATCCTACCTGCCGCAGCCTTGCCAAATTCTCATCAAGATCTTCGAACCCAGATGACCCAAAACGGACAGTCATGGCGTCGGTGAAGTCTGGTGCCCCCTTCGGTACCACTGAAACCAGAGGATGGCTTCCCCTTCAAGATGCGCAGAAGCCAGAGCTACCCTATCTTGCCCCAATGTTCATGGTAATCGAAATACCTTTCTGCTTTGAGAATCGAGGGAGTTGGGTTGCCGCCTGAGAAGATGGGGAAGTCGATTTTGGCTATTTTTGTTGTCGCCCCTATTCTACGGTTGTTTTCATTGATGCGCTCTTCTTGGCCTCCTCTGTCAATGTCCGTTGCCCCCTGCTCCAGTCGAAGGAGGAGAGCAGTGAAACTTTCCTTCATTTCTTTGAGATCTGAAGACATTCGATGGATCTCGACTTCCATCTGATCCACTCAGGTGTCTACTGATGTGTTTCTTGTGTTGGTCATGCTGGCTCTAATACCAAATTGTTAGGAACCTGCCTAACTCAGGGCTCTTCGAGGGGGCAACCTCCTGAATTCTTGGGAGGGAGAGAGATAGAGAGAGAGAGTTTAATGCTGAAAGAGTCCTCCTCTATCCTTTTCTGCTCTACTACTTATAGTGTTACAATCTTGACTGTTACAGCTGTTACAAGTGGATGGCAGTTGTTACAAGTAGCTAGTTAGTTGAGTTGATGTGGCCTCCTCTTGTAAAACAGACTAACTGCCTTTTGTTGGTATGTTCCAACAGTCTTGACAATCCAATTGGATGGCAGTTGTTACAAGTGGATGGCAGTTATTACAAGTGGCTAGTTAGTTGAGTTGATGTGGCCTCCTCTTGTAAAACTGACTAACTGCCTTCTGTTGGTCTGCTCCAACAGTCTTGACAAAGTTCCAAGGAACAAATCAACGAGTCATTGACTCCATAACTATTAAGATCATAATATCATATATTGGCTGAAATCGATTGAGTTATTCAAAGACTACTCAATCAATTACATTTTTAGAGGCTGGTCAGTAGTGGTGAACTCATCATCTTTTAAGAATGCGGTTCAGGATCAATGGATCCCCCCCAGCACAACAATGGGTAAAGTTGAATTTTGATTGAAGTTCCTTGGGTAATCCAGGCCCCTCTGGAGTTGGAGTTGGGGGAGTACTCAGAGATATGGAGAGTAGACTGGTAGCATTGTATTCAGGACCAATAGGGGTGTGAGATTCACTAAGAGCTGAGGGTTTTGGCCTTACTTCAAGGCTTGAGGCTGGCTAAGCAATGGGGCTTTCGTAATCTGAAGGTGGAAGGGGACTCAAAGTTATTATTAGGATTATTATTATGATGATTGTAGAAAGAAAGGTTGAGGGTTTGAAGTTATAGACAGCAAATGAGGGAAATATTCAGCCATGCAAGGGAGGTCGGGGTACTCCTCAAGTAGATCAGGAGATCGGTTACTGGTTTAGCTGATACTTTGGCAAAGCAAGGGACTACTAAGGAAAATCTGTTTTCGCTGTGCTGTAATACTTGAGCTAACTTTTGAGCCTATGGAGTCAACACTCCTGTTGAGTGGTTGGCATTTGTACTCTTTTATCTATTTCAGTAATGGAAGTTACCTTTTCCAATAAAAAAAAATGTAAGGAACAACTAGCACTCCAAAA
The DNA here is from genome assembly GCF_056320005.1 of Nelumbo lutea. NCBI lineage: Eukaryota > Viridiplantae > Streptophyta > Magnoliopsida > Proteales > Nelumbonaceae > Nelumbo > Nelumbo lutea. Next base: position 213,131,617 of record NC_142684.1, read on the forward strand.
TTAACCATCTCAAATGTGAAGTGAGTATCTTATTAGATCCATGGCTTCTCTGTGACTTTTTCTTGGCATATAAATTCACAAACGTGGAGTGGGAAACTCGCTGTGTCAATGCGTTAGAAAAGCAAGGGGAATTGAGTATTAAATATACTGGGATCAAGTACCTCAAAGGGAGCTATAATTATAAATTGAGAGGGGGTTAGCTGATGCTAGTCACCTCCAAGGGAAGTACACTATGTAAGTAACAACTTCACCTACTGTTCAAAACATAATCGACTTTACAACAAGTAAAAATAATAAATCTTAGTTGATGCATTTCCTGCATCTCAACTTATCTTTCAAAGAAATGCTTGTCGTTTTTAAGTGATGGCTGAAGATTTAATATGTTATTCTTATGCAAATATATTGTTTCTTCTTGCTCACTTAATTTCCCGTCTTTACTAATCCATGTGCCATCTCATATATTTGCTATTTTTATATGATATGATGAATATTAACATGATTTCTTATTGATATTTCACATAATTTATTAAATATGTGGAGTTTCTCCATTTCCACATTTTCTTCACAAGTTTATGATATTGAGTTGAGCAAAGTGGTTGTGATTCTTCAGAAATTTGTGATATTCAGTAGAACTTCGACTTACAAGTAGGTGATTGGGATCAGGGTGGAACATGATACTGATCACAACCCCCTTATGGCCCTTGAAGTAATGAGTACAGAATCCCCCATCAACATCCCATACAAGTACTTTCCTATCTGCTCCGGCTGTAGCGAGCAATCCACCAGACGCATCACAAGCCATACGCATCACGGGACCTTCATGCCCCTACTCAAACAAAAATATTTCCTTTACTAAACTTTTCAAAGAAAAAAAAAAAATTGAGAGCAAAAAAACAAGCATTTCAAATACTTAATTTCTCATAGCAACAAATATTTCAAATATTTAACATTAACCAGTTTACCTTCCAAGAACGCAAGCATTTGGAAGTGGAGAGATCCCAAACCCTAATTTGTCTGCTATGACTGGTAGAGAAAAGGAGCTTATCGTCGGGACACAGAGTCAGGGCTGTAACCAACTCCGTATCTCCTTCAATTATCGACTTAATTGAAGCATTGGACGAGTCAACGATCTTTATCTTATCGTCGCAGGCGCAGACAAGAAAAGACCCATCCGAGGAGACGGCGAAAGGTCCTCCCGTGTAGAACTGCTGTAAAGAAGGAACGCAGCGATAGTTCTTCTTCAAGCTCACAGACGCCATGAAAGTCGACAAAAAAATTGCGAGAGTGAAAAAAATAGACAAAAGACGTATTAGGGCGGAGCGAACTCGGCAGTGAGAAGAAAACCGAGGAGGAGCGGGTAACGCTGACAGCAGAGCTTTGTGCTTTACTTTTAGAAAACCGCCAGTGCAGTTTCGGGGTTTAGGGTTTTAGCCACCCGCCAGCCGCAGTGAGTCTGTGAAAGCGGACGAATTACGATTTACGAATACTCCACTCCCAATTGTCCATCAAGTCTGCCCCAGATATCCGGATTCTGGATCTTAATTTCTGGTTCGCCCGTTCGGGTTGGATTCGGATATGCTTCATATGAGCCAACATTGGCTATGTTTTTTGATGGCGTTTATTGAGCGTATATACTGTTTGGTCGTCTTGTGATAGGCATTTATTAAAAGATGATCATATTATTCAAATCAGTATTTTTCTATCATGTTCATCGGTATATATTGATATTCATAAAAGTGGGTTTTGATTTATGTATGCATGAACTGTTGGGGGTAGTTTAATTTTAATGCATCCCCTGATGGTTGAACATTTATTCACTATTCCAATGATGTAATGCCTAATGATGCCTAGTTATTAATAAATGGTTTATCAAGTACTTTTCTCGGAAAACAAATCAAGTACAAACGTTTATTTAATAAACAGAAGCTATACCAATATATATCATGTGCAAATTAGTAAATTTTTAAGTATTAAAATAGTTATTTTATTATTAATATTTTAAAATCTATTGTTTATAAAATATTAATTTTAAATATTACTCCTTTTAATTTGTAATTGGAGTTGTTGAAGATACATGTATGTTGGTTGTTGAGATTTTATATGAATATTAAGTGATAAAAGTTAATTTATTCTAGTTATTAACATGAAAGTAAAGGGATGGGATATCCATCACATGGGCGCCCAAGTCTTGCGAAATGGACTGGGTGAATTTCAAAAAGTTCTCCCATCTTTGCAGGGAATTTAATTCTTTATTTTAGAAAAACATATTTTTCAATGATTAATCTTAAACCATGAATCAAATCAGATCTGAACTAGAAGTAGGGAGGATGTATTTGATACAGAGAATTAGTATATCCCAATGGAAGTGTTTACGCCCAAGGAAGGATCCAAAGACTGCTCCCACTGAAGATGGCACAGTGCAGGATGGAGCAGAATCAACAATGTTCTTCAAAAGAACTTGACCCTTCGCAAGAATCAACTGAATGGCTTGTGAGTACAGCTACAATCAATCTTTTCCCAAAAGATTAATATCAAGATCAAATCTTGATTTCTCCCAAGAATTGGAGATCGAATTGAAAGTAACAACAGCGGCAGGAAAGAGGCGGCAAGAGAGATTTTGCAAAGGTTGTAGAAATCTCTCTTCTGTGATTTCAGCTCTAAAGACAAGAGTCTTAGGTTGCATATCTAAATGCTGCCGCCCCCTCCTCCTTTTATAGATTTAAAGGGATCAACTCCTAATCCTATTAGGAGTTGTTGATCCAAATTATATTTGGATTAGAAGTCCCTTTAAGTGATAAGGGAGAACCATTATCTTATCTGCAGATCAGATCAGCCATCACCTAATCTAATTAGGAGGCTTCCATATCTAAATCATATTTAGATCTTTGACTCTCTAAGTGGATAGGGTCTAGGCCCAATCCTATCAGCTGATCCATCTTAGAATTCGCCCCCTTTAATTGACTAATCAAATTGGCCCAGTTCGAAATGGGTTTAAGGCCCATATAAGGTTATGTACTCACTTAGTCTTCCAAACTGCTGCCCAGTTGGGCTTTCTTGTATGGCGTGGGACCCAAATATTGATCTACACATCAGCCACATGGGTTCAACCCAACCTATGTTACAAGGCCTGGTTGAATACACTGTTATGGACAGTGCACCCCCTGAAACCCATCTTATGGGCTTTATGGGCCCAACACTTACCCTAAGTGGTCCTTGGGCCAAACCACCTTGTAACACCCAAGGACTGTGGGCAGATGCAAGATTACCCCATCAGGTATTATCCTCAATGGTCTTACACTTAACCTCTCAGCCCATAATGATCAAACACTACCTGACAAAGGAGGACCTCTCCCTCGACTGCAAGGAATAGTGTTGCACCCTCTACTTACATGAATCCCGAGAATTAAAACCTTTTTGCAAATCATTTCGAAACCATGACATATATATATATTTATATAAACATATTTTGCAAAAGCAAAATCTCAACAATTGAAATCGGTTGTCGACAGTCTTAGTTTCCATCAGAGAGAGTGCATCCCCAATCATTACCTTTGTCCAACAAAGGGGTTGATCCTATCACTAGATCACCCACTTAGATGAATTCTCGGACTGTCCTAACATACTTAGGTTTTGAACCCTGCTAAGGATTTCACTGATTGGTACATCAAAGACAACCCAATCCGACACTTAGTGTAGTATCATAATCGAGTCTAGGGGTCAAGTGTAACTTTCCAATTTTGCCCATTTATCTCCAAGGTCCAGGGCATTGTGCTTCGGGTCTCCCCCTGGTAGCTGAGACAAGCCACCCCAACAATTGGTAGCACACCAGTGTCAGCCTTGGTAGGATAAATCTCCCCAGACTTACCCAATGGTTGTGAACATTCTAAACTAACACAAGTCTCATTAAGTATCTAGTTTAAAGGTATTACACAGAAACACACCATAGAAACATAAATCAAATGTGTACTTTATTCATTTACAATAAGTTCATAATGTACATATTTCTAATTGAAGCTAAGGGCATACAACTATCTAACAGAAAGAAATGTTGTTTTAGTGGCTAAGGATGGTTTGTTAATTGGCGTTAGGCGAGATTAGTCTTGGGTTCGAGTCCTGCCAACTGCAATTTTTTTTTATATATTGAAGTTGTCAAAAGGAGGTTGATATGCTTCCGTATCGATGTGTATCGGCTAATACTGCACGATTAGAATGATACATTTCCGGTCGTAGCATATTCCATGTTGAAATGACCCAATACCAATACAATAGGCCCCATATTGGGTGTACCGTATCGATATTTTAATCATTGCATGAAACCACTATTTGGTTTTAGTCTTTATCAAATATATATTAAAAAGTAGAAACATTTAGATTCATATATTTAAGGAGTTGGGAGAAGCTTTAAATTCTGATTTCTTCTAAGGCCCCAACATTTATTGAAATGAAATGCTTACCTAAAGCATTGTAAGTTGAGATGGAAGATAGCTTTTATGAGGGTGTTGCTTGAAATTACCATGAACACCCAATCAAACAAAAGTAATAAACATTAATTGAGGTGGAAGATAGCTTTGAAATGCCCATGAAACATCAAATCAAACAACAAAAACAATAAGACGTTTAAAAATAACATTTTTCAATTAAATGTTTGTGAGGAACACCTCAACTATAAATGCCCGCAGAACCAAACACATACATTATATTTGTTTCATGTTAACCACACATAATTGTAATTTGCATTTGCTCTCCGTATCAGAAACTTAATATACAATCCGGATGTGCCACGGGGCACGATTGGGATGCAGACTTCACAACCCTTGCAACCATGCGTATACTTGGGATATAGCCCATGAATAAAAATGTACAAGTTTGAATGAAGTCAGGATTTGTTTCTCATAACACGCTCCTCACAAGTCACACCAACGCACATAGTATGTTGCACCTACACATTGGGAACATCTATTTTGTTTTTGGCATGTTTCCCACCAACAATAGCAGTGGAACTAACAAAGGAAGTGTTTGGGAGGAAGGGAGGACATCGGGGGAAGGCGAAAAGTTGGGGACCCAAATTGAGGGGGAGTTGGTTGGACTCCAAACTAATAGCGAAGTCCTAAAAAGCAATGGACAGAAAATTCATCATGACTACAACTTAACCCAGGGCAGCAGTATGGATATTGATGAGGGGCGATTTGGCCCTCTAGTGACGTGATGACAAGTGGCATCTCATAACAACCAAATGACATCTCAACACCATGTAAGCAAACCTCAGAAGTGCTTCAAACACCTTACACCCACCTTGACGATCTTAGTAGGTCGAGTTACGAACGGCACAGCAAGATACTAGGTCAGTGTAAGAGGCAACTTGCTTCCATTTACCTAATCCTGAATTCAATTAGCGACCCGTTCGGCGTGCCGAGCGACCTCCTCTTAAAGTGGGTTATCATCTCCGACTCCTTAGGATCACAACGCCACGACAACGGAGAAGATCCCTACCCCTGCCCGCTTCAGACGCGATTGGATAAGCGTTACCAACTTACATGGAGTCCGCCTTGGGGCATGAAACCACCTCTAAATCAGATAGGCCAGTGATCTCGCACACGCTTCATGATCCTCACAACACCTTGCCTATATAAAGGCATCTCCTTTCACAGAAGAGGTACACGTGATTTAGCTCCCAAGCATACTAACTCTATTGTTTTCTTGTTATCAAATACCAGTTTGCTAACTTAAGCATCAGAGTGCCCACCCTGAGTAAAACAATGCAAACACTTTGATTGCCTCTCTCTTATAACTCAACTAGGCGACCTACTCATTTTGGCGTCTGAGTTGTTTGCTAACAGGGAGCATCAGATCACATTACATCAATTGGCATCATTTGGGGGAACACATTACACAAAAGCCAATTTCTCATCCATCTTCTAAAATTCCAAACTTAATGGCATCTTCAAGCAACAACCCCGTGAATAATGACAACAACAATGCTCGTGTTGATGGTGCGGTCACAGGGGGTAGGACCAACCCACAGTGCACATTGAGGTCCCCTCTATTACTATTGGGTAGTTCATCGTTCCCCTGACCTTGCTAGGCGTCCTCGTTACGTAGAATCTAAACCTTCCTTTACCCATCGTAAACACACCTCTTCTAGTTGTTGAGCCCTCCATGGCAACATTTTCAAACCATAGTTGACCCGGACGGTCAAACCAGAAACCGATCACTCGAATGGTTTTGGGTTTACCTCGGACCGTCATCTTGTGGAAAAACAATGGAAAAGTAAAAAAAAATGTCGACCTGGTCAGTCAAACCATCGATCCATTCGACCTGGCCAACGGTTAGCGGTTCAATATTTTATAAATTTTGTTTTTTATTTTAAAATAAAAATAAAACAAAAAATAAAATACCTAACATATCCTTCAAAACTCGAAAGTCTTAGGGAGTTAGGGTTTTGACATTTTGTTTTGCCAAACGCCCAAACCCAAAACCAAACTTTGAACTCTGAAGACTGAAGTTGTAGCAGCGATAGGCGTTCACCTAAGACGGCAGTGGCATTACACTAGCGCCACCCTTCCTAGAATCCGAGCAATCACTCGTTGGTGACCAAAGTTGCAATGACATCTAGCGACTAAAGCTTCACTGCACTTTCAACGAACACTATGAAACCAAAAGGTTTCACTCTTAGGAACGACTCTGGCAGCTATCTTCATTGCGGCTTCCAGTGAACATTGTGGACTCCAACCTCCAGTGACTATCACTGCGGTTGTCAGCGAACATTGTGATTTTTCAGGTAACTAAGTGAGTTGGTTCTTGTTTAGATTTTAGTTTTTAACTTTTTTAATTTTTTATATCTCATTTAACCATTTCAAATCTTCAGTGATTTTTAATTAACTCTTTTTTTTTGCAATACTATGATTTTTCAAGAACCGAACCACCATTTGCACCGGTTACCACTCCATTGGAGCCAAGAGCAACTACAGAATCTGAGATTGAGGCATCCCCTGTTTTTCACTTTTGATTTGAAGCTTAAGTTGGTATATTTCTTTCTTATTTGAATTTGGCATTTTTGCTAAGATAATTGGAGTCTAGAAAACTAAAAAGTCAACAATTGTTGAAAGAAAAATGTGAGTTTTTTAGATATATAATTTGAATTTCTTTCTTATTCAAGTCAAGTATGCTACTAATTTGAATTTGGATTCATTGACTCTGCTTTTTAGATATATCAAAGAAAATTAGAAAAATGCAGATGCTTTGGGTTGTTTCTGACATTTAGGGAATTCATATTATTAAAATGGTGGATTAATTCTAGTCAGTTCAAGCTTATATAGTTTTAGAAGATATGGGTTTGGCACCCTATACCTAATGGGAGGTGATACTTAACCCCTCAAATTTGATGAATATTTGAATTGAAATCTGGTTAGTTCAAGCTTATATTTGATATTTTGAACTTTTGAATGGGAGGTGATACTTGCTAGTAATAATTCTAAAATAGCATAGAGAAACAAGAGTTTTTCTATCACATTTAGTTAGTATAGTCTATAAAATACTCGGGTCTCTCAGTTGTAAATATGCAAGGAGGCTCTTTAGCAAGTCTTTTGAAATCTGAATGCTCAAGAAGACAATGTACTTTAGCGATGTAGCTTGATTTCATTTGATTTGTTTGATAGTATATATTTCAGCTTATGAGTTTAATTTTTGGTTGTTTAACTATTTTTCAATTTTTTTTGTTATTTAGTTGAATTGCATGATCATATATTCACATGTTTCACTTAATTGGTTGTTTGGTTTAATTTTTGGTTGATGGGTGTTTGTGATTCTTTTATTGAATAGAGATGGAATCAAGCACAAATAATGACTAGTCTCATCCACAACCAACATCAGAGTCTACTTCCTCAAATGTTAGGGCCAAAACTGATCCTACATGGGAATATGTCACCCTTAAAGTAAATCCTATTAGTGGAGCAAAGTCAATGACATGCATGTATTGTCAAAAAACTTTTAAAGAAGGAGGCATTAATAGGATGAAGCAACATCTTGCTCAAAGAAAAGGAGAAATTGTTGTTTGTCGTAAAGTACCATATGATGTCAGATTTAAAATGGAGCAGTTGTTGAATGGAATTATTGAAAAGAAAAAAGCTTCTATCTCTAAATTTGAATTGGATAGTACCGAAACAAGTGATGATGTTGATGTTAGGGAAGTGCATCCATCTAGTCCAAATGAAGAGAATTTGATGAGCAACCAAGGGAAAAAGTCAAATAAACCCTTAGGAAAGGGGAAATCACTTGCAAAGCTACTAACTAGCCATTTTGCTCCATGAACTATTCCAAGAGCACATCCATCCATTAAGAGTACATTAGCATCTAAGGTAACAGTTAAACTGGAATAGTTCATGGAGCAAAATGGCTAGTTATTAGATTTGCAAGTGATTTCCCCTAGTTAAACTTGTAGATCATGTTGTTATGAGATGGATGTGCGATGCTTGCATTCCTTTGAATGTCATTAACTCAAAATATTTTTAACCCATGTTGGATGCAATTACTAGTATTGGTCCAGGTTATACAACTCATTCATATTATAGTTTTAGGACTAATTTGCTAAGAGATTTGGTCAATGAGGTTCAATTGTCCACTGATAAACTTCGTAGGGAGTGGGGATCTTTTGGTTGTCATAATGGCTGATGGATGGACAGATACACATAATTGGACTTTGATAAACTTTTTGGCATACTGCCCTGGAGGAATTACATTTATTAAGTCTGCGGATGCCTCTAACATGGTTAAGAGTGCAGATAACTTGTTTTGCTTGTTCAAGGAAGTTTTAGATTGGGTTAATATTAAAAATATTGTTCAAGTTGTCACAGATAATGCAACAAATTATGTAGCTGCTGGAAAATTATTGGAGGAAGAATATCCATGGATTTTTTTGTCACCTTGTGCAACACATTGCTTAAACTTGATGTTAAAGGAAATTATAGAGATTGATTATATTGAAGATGTGATTAAACTGTTAGACAGTTTTTGTATGCCCTTAGCTTCAATCTGATTTGATGTGCTTTTATTATTTAGTGGAAATAAATAAAGTGCATGTTTGATTCATGTTGTTTGGTTTAATTCTGTGTAAAACCCTAAAACTGGACATTTAAAGAGACTCGTGTTAGTTTTAAATGTTCACAGCCGTTGGATAAGTCTGGGGAGAATTATCCTGCCAAGGCTGATATTGGTGTGCCACCAAGTGTTGGGATGTCCTGTCTCAGCCACCAGGGTAAGACCCGAGGCACATGCAGTATGGGATTACTTGAATCCTTGAACCGGACCAGATTTCCAGTATTGCCCTGGACCTTGGAGATAGATGGGCAAAACTGGAAAGTTACACCTGACCCCTAGACTTGATTATGACACTTCACTAGGTGTTGGATCAGGCTGCCTTTGATATGCCAATCAGTGAGATCCTTAGCGGGGATCAAAACCTGGGTATGTTGGGGCAGTTTGAGAATTCATCTGAGTGGGTGATCATAGTGACAGAATCAGCCACTTTGTCGGACAAAGGGTAATGATCGGGAATGCACTCTCTCTGATGGAAACCAAACTGCCGGTAGTTGATTTCAATCGTTGGAATTTTGTTTTGCAAAATTAATATATTTATATATATATATGTACGGTTTCAAATTGTTTGCAAATGGTTTTAATTCCCGGGATCCATGTGAGAGGAGAGTGCGACACTGTTCCTTGCAGCCGAGGGAGAGGTCCTCTCTTGTCGGGCAGTGCTTGATGATTAAGGGCTGAGAGGTTAAGTGTAAGACCATTGAGGATAATACCTGATGGGCTAATCTTGCACCTGCCCACAGTCCCTGGGTTTTTATAAGATGGCTTGGCCCAGGGACCACTTAATGTAAGTGTTGGGCCCATAGGGTCCATATGATGGACTCAAGGGGTTCATTGAGTTTTTCAGTGAATTCGGTTGGGCCTTGTATTAAAGGCTGGGCCGAACCCATGTGGCTGGTGTGTAGATCAATGCTTGGGTCCCATGCCATACAAAGAAGCCCAACTGGGCAGCAGATTGGAAAGTAATTAGACACTGAACACTTAATAGGCCAGAAGCCCATTTCGAGGTGGGCTGATATGATCACCCATCCTTGGGGAGAATCTGAGATTAATGTTAGTAAAAGAATTGGGCATTTAGCCTTATCCACTATTGGAGACCAAATTCAAATTAGATTTGAATCTGGTAACCTCCTGATAAGATTAGGAGTAAGCTAACTTTATCTGCAGATAGGATTAAGATTATCCCCTATCCAAATACTGATTTGGATTGGGATAACTCCTAATTAGGAGGATTCTTAATCAAGAAGAAAGGAGGAGAAACCCTAACCAAAAAGGAGAGAAATACAACAGATTTCGAACCAATAGAAATCGCAAGAAAGGTTCCTGCGAATTGAGATCAGATCTCATACTCCAGAAAAAAGAAAGAAGAAGCAGTTCAGCTTTTTCGCTTTTGGAGTTCTCCTCCTGCCGCCGCCATCTATTTTTGTAAGATTAGATCTTTGTAGAAAAGAAAGTCAAGAAATCTGTTCTTGACATCAGTCTTGCAAGAAAGACTGAAAAAGATTCAGTGTTTAGTACTTCCAGAGGATTCTTGTGAAGGATCCAGTGTGTAGGACACACTCTGCTGGTTCTGTTCCATCCACAGCTGTGTCATCTTCAGTAGGAACGGATCTTGGAGCATTCTTTGGGCGTGAACACCAACTTTGGGAGATAGTGCTTCTCCGGATCAGGTATATTCCTCCCATTTGTCTTTTGGTACAGATCTGGTTTGATTATGGTTCAAGTAGGATCCTTGAATATTGTATTCTAAATTTAGGGAATATGATTCCCAGTTGGGAGAAGGTAGGAAATTTTTGAAATTCGCCCACCAATTCCGCAACCTTTATGGCGTCCATTAAATGGATCCTACCATTCTTTCATAAACGTGCTTCTAAAATAACAAAGTTTGTATACAATAACACTTTTGTATTATCGATGTTATGGAAGAGACCTGGTTGGACAGAGATGGTGCGCCCTAGAGCCACCCGCTTTACAACTAGTTTCCTTGCATTAGAGAATATTTTGAAGCACATGCATGATCTACAATATTTGGTGACTGATAGGAATTTCAGTGAATCTAGATATGCAAGAGATGCAAAGGGGAAAGAAGTGGTAAAGATTGTATTGGATCCTATTTTTTGGAAATTATGCAAAACAATTGTGGGTTTCACGTCACCACTTGTTAGTGCATTGAGAAATGTTGATTTAAACAGGAGGCCTACAATGGGGCATATGTACCATATCATGTTGAAGGCAAAGGATGTAATGAAAAAATAAATCCATAATAGGGGATCTGAATATGGCCCATTTTGCAAATTGTTGAAAAGAATATGGGACAGGCAAATGGGTCAAAAGCTTCATCTTGTAGGTTATTATCTTAATCCAGCATTTCAATATGATATAAATTCAAAAGTTAAAACCCCAATCGTTATGTCAGCTGTTCTTGATGTCATTGAGAGGCTCATAGGAAATGAAAATGTGCAAATACAGATCAACAAAGAGCTCTCTCTTTTTGAATCTTGGTGATTTTGGGAAGGATATAGCTTTGAGAGCGGTTAAGAGAATGTTTCCAGGTAATAGTTTTCTTTCTTATGATATGTTTGTTATTTCATTTTTATTATATAATCTCTTATTTCATTTTATTTATTTGGTTCTATCATCTATCTAATTTATAGGTGAATGGGGGATGAGGTTTGGTTGTGATACCCCAATTCTTGCAAGAATTGTTATACGGATTCTTAGCCAGACTTGTAGTTCATCTGGTTATGAACGAAACTGAAGTGTTTTTGAATGCATTCACACAAAGAGAAGGAATAGGTTGGAGCATCAAAGGCTCAATAATCTTGTATACGTTCACCGTAACCTGCATTTGATGGATGGATATGCATTTATGTTTCATAATGCATATTATTTATTATTTTTTAGTGTCTAATATATTTCTAATTTCTTATGTCACTCCAATTTACTTTATCATTTGTGATAATAACTTATAGGAGACAAATTCAAAAGTTTGACCCAATTGAAGATGGATATATTGATATTCTATAAGATTGGGTGATAGATGAGGATAAGAATCTTCCATTACTTGATAATACTTAAAATGATGATATGTTTTATGGTGATGGTACAACAAATCCAATATTGGAACCTCAAGCAAACAAGCGATTTATGGATGGAAGTAACTTAGTTAATATCATCTCATATTCTTTGTTTAATACTTTAGTCTTGCATCTTGAGCCTTATGATTAATTTGTGTAGAATTCTAATTTTGTTTATTTATTTTTTTAGATGACTATAATTTTTTCAATGAGATGTTCGAGGAAAATCCAGAACATGATCATCTAGATGCAGATGAAGATGAAACACAACCTAGAGATGATGATGATGCACCTCCTGGTTTTAGTTCGCTCTGTCGATGAAGAGCTTATGGATTTGAAATTTGAACTTGTTATGTGTTAATTCAACGACTAGTCTTTGAGACTTTGTAGATTTTAATTTGTGGATCTTATGTTTTTATATTTATTATTTAGTTGCAACTCATGGGTTATAGAGACTTGGAAGTTGGAAAGGTTATTTAATTTCATGTTATTGCATCTTGTTTTATGGTAGTTTAATTTGGCACTCTTGCACTCTTACACTTTTATGATATTGTACTACCTATTTGGTCATCTCTAACAAGTCAATTGTAGGTTTGGGACTACATTGGCTTAGGTTATACAAGGTACAATGCAAGAGATGTTGGCAAAGAAATACTAGGGTAAGCACCATTAACTCACAGGAATGCAAACTTTGTTGTTATCATGAAACTATTAATCAAACACCACTTGGTTTGGGTTTTTGATTCAAGTGCATGGTAGAGAATAAGGTTCTTCATGGTTCTTTACTGTCATGTTTACAGGTACTTATCCCTTTCTACGTTCTTTACTATCATGCTGATTGAGATTGATTTGGCTAATTGGTTACCTATGCCTATTCATTTTGTTGTTGGAAGACTTAAGTCTTTAATCCTCACTGCAAGTAACAAAGAAAACAATTATATTTATATTTATTGATTGGAGAAAAAGGAAAAATAGACTATAATATCACATTTCCTAGTTGTGTTCTCAGTTCTCACATGCGACATCAGTTCAATGATTATTTGTTTTTACTACTGCAATCTTAAGTCATTATGGGATTTCTTATTATTTATTTTTGGCTCAACATATATGGTTCTTATTTTAGGCATTCCCATCGTTACGCACAGACAGTAGCCTCATACAATTCAACCACCAGTGAAAAGATGTGGATACAACTTGGTTGAATGGAGGAAAACTGTAAAGCATCATGCTAGCCTAGAACGCAGGAGAGGATGTGAGTTATTGGCTCTTTCTTTCAGGCAGAACTTGCGGCTATAGCTGTTTCGTGCTACTTAGCAGGATTATAATGAAGTAGCCAAGTGGGTAATCAAACTTATGGCAAAATCTGGGACGAAGAAGGATGGTGGATTGACAAAAGCTCAGGGTCTATTTGTGAACAATAATTTAAATTAATACCAATCAAAAGAATTTTTGAGAGGATTATTGTTCACTTTTATGTTTTATTTTCATCCAGGAAATGGGACCAAAGAATAAGGCAACTAGGTAAGTGCTCAACTGAATGCTCTTGCATCTACGCTTAGATTCTAGAGGAAGATTATAAGAACACTAAATGAGAGCACTGATAAGCTCAACCGACATAGAAACAACCTATGGTGGAGCAGGTGGATCCCTAGAGAGGAATAAAGAAGATATACTTACTATAAATTTTGTGTAAGCATTCTAATTGCCCAATTTAGTTGAGTGAGGTGGCTATGTTAAGTGTTAATTAAGCAACCATTGTATATAGATGGAATAAACTCTTTAGTCAAGAAGGTATACCTACACTTTTTTTCTCCATTTATTTTTGGTAGGAATTAGGAAAGTGATTAATTAATATGTCACATCTTATTTTCTGCTATATAGTTGTCCAAGCAACCTAAAAATTTTAAAAATTGCTTAATGGACTTCCAATGCTTTGAAAACTAAGTTTTTGATTAGTTAAATTAATTAATATGTCATTGTGAAGCATCAAGAGGTAAATTCTAGAGCCTCAGTCATAAATGGAGTTGTTGGCAGCTTGAAGAGGTATAACCGTTAGCAGGCCTTAATGAACTATCTCTTGGAAGTCCATATTTCATTAATTGAGTCTCCTTGTGTGCATAAAGTACTTGCATCTTAATGTGTGGGTTGGGATCTTTTTTACAGGTTGGCATTATGGTAATTGATGCAGCTACATGCTTTAGGATACTTGTTTTTCATTTCCTAATGTGTGGGTTGGGATCTTTTTTATATGTTGGAGCTGATTGGGCCAAGAAAACCTGTGGTGCAACTGAATACAACTGAGAAGTAGAGGAGAATATCCTTCTAGTGGAAATGATAAGCTATGATAGCATCGGCCTTAGGCCTTGTTTGTTTTTCAAGAGGTCACCTTCTAGGTAACAACCCTCATTCTCTCTTTCAAAAGGTCACCTATATGGGTAATAGCACTTATCCAAACTTATCCAAGAAAGTTCACTTAGTTTCCCATACACTTTTATTTTTTCCTATTATGTTTTTGTAAGCTTGAGGAGATGAGGGTTGTTAATCCCTAGAACTTGAATTATTGTTAATCCCACTTCCTAAATGAGATCCAAGAGATATCAGCAAATAATTTTGCTCTTATAAATGGATTTTGAGGGCTGTTAATCCCTTGGCCAACTCTCTAGCTAAATTGGAGGTGAAAGCACTTTTGTTTATCTATTATTAGTGTTATTTTTCTGTCATTGGCTATCTGTGTCGGGTTTTTTTTTCTTTCATATTGGTGGTAGGGGTATTCTTGTCATTATAAATTCTTTTATTTGTTTTATATAAAAGAAATCACAAGGCTTTGTAATTTTTTGTTTTTTTTGGAATTTTTCTGTATTTTATTTAAATTTCTATGGTATTTTTCATTATATAAATATTTTTTGTTTTTTATTTATTTATGATGCCGCAAGTCGAACAGTTTGACCCAAACGATTGAACCATCAAGCTAGAAAATGGTGCCTAAAACGGTTCCATTTTCGGGTCGGTTTTTAAAACCTTGCTCCATGATTCCCCTTAGGATTGATGGTCATCAGTTTCACGAGTTGGTGCAGTTTGTCTGTGGGATAGACCTCCAAATAAGAACATGGGAGGATCACTTCGATGCAATGGCTGGGATGCAACAACAGCAACATCAGCAATAGCAACAATAGCACTAGCAACACCAGGTCATCGGTCAGAATGTGAACTAGAATCAGCAGCTTGGCGACTAAAACCAAAATAGGTCCCGAAACTACTTCATTGTCAAGACAATCGAAGCCAAGTTCTCGCCATGGAATCGACTCGAGCTGTGACACTTGAGGCTACTAACTCCACTAAAGGGTCCAGGAGAAGGAAGAAAAAAGGAGGCAAGCCAGATCGCCACCTTGTTGGCACAATCGGTGACTCGCACCTCACCACTAACCACTGAGATCCTCATGGTCCCACGACCTAAGGATTTTAGGGCCCCAAGCCTGGAGTCCTGCGGTGGAACAACCGACCCGGTTAATCACCTCAATAGTTTCCAAGCCTTGATGCAACTACACGAGGTCAATGTCATGAGCTTGAGCATGGCCTTCCTGACCACTTTTTGGGGTACAACTCGGATATGGTATTTTGGATTGACCATCGACTCGATCAAGAGTTGGAGTCAATTCATTGACCTCTTTACCACGCACTTCGTGATGAGCAAACGGTGTTCCAAGTCAACAACCCAACTCCTCAACGTCATCCAACAACTTGATAAGAAGCTCTAGGAAAACATCAAACAATTTAACCTGGAGCGGTTTTAGATCCCTAACCTTGACCTAGCCATCGCAACAGTCAATGACACTCGGACATGCGCTGGGAGGTCGAGTTGAACCCTTCATCCTCTATGAAGGAGTTCCTCAACCAGACCGCTAAGTTCACCAAGGCCAAAGAAACGCTAAGGTCTCGACTAGAGTTGAATAGAAAGTGAAAAAGATTAGAGAACAAGCTAGGGAGCAACAAGCAAAGGAAGAGCAGGTTGCCATGGCATAGCAGTCCCCCCCCCCCCTTCGTGCAACCAGTGAAGCAGGTCGCCTCACAGAAGAAGTAGGTCCCCATATAGAAGCAACAAATCTTCAAGTCAACACTCTCGCATCGCTCCCATTTAGAATTGGAACTACATCGCGCTGAACATGAATAGAGGGTAGATCCTCATGCAGATTAAGTCGGTTGAGTATGTCAGATGGCCACCTCGGATAAGGGGAGACCCTACCAACTAGAATCCCAACAAATATTGTCACTTCCACTAGGATATCAGACATGGCACTGAGAACTGCTGCAACCTCAAGGATGAAATCTAGGAGCTAAAGACCAAGACCGACTTGTTGACCAACCAAGAAAGAAGTGCTACAGTCGAGTAGGGAGAAGAGCATGGAACAACCCCTAGGAGACCCACCACAAAAAAGTGGCCCTTCGTGGTGTAATGAACATGATCACGGGTGGGTCCATCATAGTAGGCTACAACACGTTATCTGAGAAGAATTCAATTTGGGAGGTTGTGTATGAGGAAAAGAACCTATCGAACTGCCATTGAGCAGAGAAAGTGATCTACTTCATCGAGGACGACGCTTGTGGGATCTAGTATTTGCACGACGATGCCCTCATGGTCAAGTTAGTGATAAATGACTTTGAGGTGAAGCAGATTCTGGTTAACTCTGACTACTCAGCGGACATCATCTTCCTAGATGTGTTCGAGGGGATGGAGCTGGAAAGGTAGGGGTTATGCACTCGTCTCCGGGTCTAATAGGTGGGGCCCACATGGGTTCCAAACAAGCATAATCACAAAATAAATAATAATAATAAATAACATAAACAAGTAAGCACCAAGCAAGCACAAATGCCAAGCAAATACTCTTCTCTCTTTGTTCATTATTTTGGTATGTATGATTTTTTTATCATTATTCTATTTAGTTTTTTTCTATTTTATGGTATTAGTATTTTTTTTGCTTTGCTTCATTTTTCTTCCTATTTATATCTCTATTGTTATATATTATTTTATTTCCACTTTCCTATTTTGATTTATTCATACCTATTTATTTATTTGTTATTATACATTATTATGGAATTTTAAATCTTCAAATATGTTCCATCCTCCATAATTGGCATCCTCCTTTCCAAGACAACTTTATCTTCTTTGTTTCTTTCTGATAGCCATTCCTTCCTCTCCCTCTTTTCTTTTTCGTTTCTTTTTTATTATTTTCACTATGCTAACTTTTATTTACTTACAAGACCTATTGATGTGGGACGAGCTTCAAAAACGAGCTTCAAAAACCAGTTTCATCTTAATAATCCTCTTGGCACCAATCCAAAAGCAAAGGCAAATCTTAGACCCAAAGGATTAAACATCCTACTCAAAGGGTTACTAGACTTCAAGCAATACTCAAGAACAAGAAAAGAGAGATGGGAAGAAAATAAGCATAAGCAATGGGTACCGGTATGATTTCTGCTCGGCCAATGTAGAGAACTAAGAATAGGGTGTTCGTTGATTGCTTATGGAAAATCTTAAATAATGGAGAGGAGAAGAGAGATAATGAGGTCGAGCTACAGTTGAGGTATAGGCCGGAGCTAAGTGAGGAAGCTGGGAGAGTACTGCTGATGAAGCGCGATCCAGCCGGTCTTAGCTGTTCACGACCTTGCTTCTGAACGGGGTAGCAGGGAACCTGAAACGGAGGAGATGAGGAAGCTCCGGGGGGAACCCGATGTAGCGGCTCCAAAGCTCAAGTTAGAATCCTTCAAAAGCAAGATAATACTAGATAGCGCAAAGTTTGCATACCTTCTTTGTTGGGGGGCGGGGGCTCTTATAATCACTTCGCGCACTCGCTTCGAGGCCCTTGTCAGGTCGGGTATGATTACCCTTGCGCTTGTCAATTCAGCCGTCGTCCTTTCTATTGGGACAGAACCATCACTGCCTAACTATCTCTCTAACTGGAGATGGCGGTGTCAGTGGCGGTGGCAGGTGGCCGTTTAGAGTGCGGCCGCCAAGCGTCAGATCCCAAGTCAGTCAGGTGCGGCGCCCTCGGGCACGGACTTCCTCAGTGTCAGGCATGGTGCGACTTGTTTGGTTTTGGTGCCCAGAAGGTGATGCAAAATGGTGAGCGAGGCGAAGTCTTGAGTTCGGAGGTATCTATAGGGCAGGTTAGTTCGGTGAGGTGTATCCCAACCTGTCACAAGGATGGCCAGTTCGGCGAGGTATATCCCGAGTTGTTACAAGGTTGGCTAGTTTGGCGAGGTATATCCCGAGCTGTTACAAGGTTGGCCAGTTCGGATTACTCTGGTTTTGGGCCAAGGGTGAGTTCGGGCCCCCCGTAGGGAGTTCGGTCTGCTGGTGTCCCCTTCACGCCTTAGGCTTGGCCCTTTTGCCGAGCTGTTGTTTCTGCCACGTGTCGCATAACTGTGAGGTCGGGCCAAATCTTCCTTCATCAATAACCCCCCACTCCTCGCGCCAAGGGTCTTGCCCTGGTGCGAGGAGTAGGTGGATTTGCCCCATCTTTCGGATCTTGACTGCACGAGTTGCTATTGCCAGGGTTCTTCGGTTTCCATGAAGGCTGGAAACGTGCCTACTCATAAATGCTGATGGTTGCGACATCGCGCATTTTAAATTTCAAAAATTTGCATCGCTGGGACGTGACAGCAGGTCATTCAAAAAGGCGCGCCACTGCTGTACGTGCGCGGGCGGCTGTCAGGGAGACGTGCGGTGCGGTCAGTTTCGGAAAGATGCGTGTCCGCGCGACGTCGGTTTCAAGAAGGCATGCGCTGATGTTTCGCTCTTTTCGGAAAGACGTGCGCCAATCACGTCTCGACCTTATGGGATGTGCGGTCAGCGAAAATGTGGGCCGTTGGATCGCCTTTGATCTGCACGGTCGATTCTTGGTTACTGTAGCTATAAATAGTGGGGGACCCCAGTCGATTTGTCACTTCTGCAGTTTGTCTACTGAGCTTGCATCCAACTTTTCAGCTCGCGTCCAAGTTTTTTCCAGCTCGCGTCAAGGCTGGTTACATAGCCTTCAAGGTTCTTTGGCTTTTTCCCATTTCCGGAGCCTTCAAAACTTTCTTCCGGTGAGTACCTTCCTGAGTCCACCTTTTCTGCAATGTCTAGCTTTGATAGCTCAGACGACTCTTCAAGTAGGGCCGACGTAGGTTCTACCATCTGAGTCGTGTCCCCCGACTGCCTCAGTGATCCTGAGGTGGAACTCGAGGACTTTGAACCAGTAGGCCGAGCCGCTTCGGGCAGTTTGGTGTCTACCTCTCGCCGAGGTCGAATGCTAGACAGGTTTGGTCCCTCGACCATGACGCCTGAGGGGCTTCAATCCATACTTATGTCTTAAAACCTTCCTGGCGGTATACATATTTTATTCCTTCGGGTAGCTTTCCTTGGGAACACGGTCCTGATGAGATCATGATTTTTCGAGAGCAGCTCGCTGCAGGGTTGCGACTTCCTTTCCACCCCCTTCTCGTCGAAGTCATAAACCACTTTGGTGTCACCATTGGCCAACTTCATCCGAACTCTATTCGGAACCTGGTGGGGACAGTTTCCCTTTTTTGTGAGTAGAATTTCCCCTTGGACTTAGAGATATTCTCCTCCATCTTGATGATCAAGAGACAGGCGAGTTCTCTTCCTGGGGGAAGACGGGCGTATTACCTTTCTCCTCGCCAGGGTTTTAAGCTTCTGCACGATCCTCCTAATAAGGTCTCAGCGTGGAAGCCGGACTACTTCGGTGTGCGAAGTGCACAAGGATGGCCCTTTCAGACCGGGTGGGGTGAGGCCGCTCCTGATTCAGGTGTTACTCTCGATAAAGAGACGGTGAAGGGCCTCCGACAATGGGCACGACAAGGTTTAAAGTGCCATCACTACTTAACGGGGGCCAAGCTTATTGCGGCCGACCTGAGTTCGGGTAGGTTTCTAGCTATGCAGTTTCTTGCTTGCTTTGTTCTTTCATTTTTTCTGATGTCAATCTCGTTTCTGCAGGTGTGATGCACGCGGAGAGAACTCGTGGGGGGCGTCTGTTCCAAGGTATGAAGAGGAGGAAGCGGGTCGCCAAGCGAACTCATACCGAGCTGCCCCTGGATAAGGAGCCCCAAGTTCCAGACCACGCGCCGGAGGATCTGCCCAGGGAGCCCGAGGTGACTCCACCGATGCATGAAACTGCTGGGGCGCCTTATGCTGAGACCACTCATACGGGCGCTCCTACGTACTCAAGTGCTCCTGCTCACTCTGGGTCTGCTCATACACGGGTTGGACCCTCGGGTTTGGGAGCTCAAGGGGAGTTCAGGAGCGTGTCGACGCCGAACTACGCTCTTCAGAAGAGTAGGGAGGCTACTTTTCCTGAGGAGATCGCGGCGTGGACCGATCTTCCCTTGAATCAGGTCGCCTGCCGCGCCATAACACATGCTATGGTGGTAAGTTAGATTCCGTATGCCTTTTTCATTTCCTGTCGCTTTTATTGCTCACTTGTTTCTTTTGGTAGGTGAATTCTTCAATTCATGCCTTAGCGACCCAAGTGGAGAGGAGCTCGCGACAGGTGCGAGCTGCTGAGGCTGCCCCTCATGCTACTGAAGAAGCTTTTCATGCTGCAGAGGCGAATACCCGGGCTGCTGAGGCAGCCGTTTATGCTACCGAAGAGGCTGCTCGCGTCGTGATGGCCAGACAGGCAAGGTCTCAGCGTGACGCCGAGGCCGTGGGGGTAGTTGTCAAGCATATGACAGATTTGAAGTTGGATTTGTAGCATCAAGTCGAATATCTTCAGGAGGACATCAGTGAGTGAACACAGATTTTTTCCCAAGGCATTGAAGACGCCAAGAAGAAGAACGTTGAAGACTACATTGCCTCTCTGCGTTTTGACGATCTGATGGTGGATTCTTACAGGAGGGGGTTCAAGCTGAGCAGGTGGATGATCCGGAATACGTACCCCGACCTCGACATTAGTGCCATATCCACTTCACGTATAACTCAGGAGATGGCCAATGCTGCCGATGGCGAGCCGGACTCTGAAGGAGAGGCAGGGCCTTCGGGTGTTGTTGAAGTGCCTTCTGATGGCGAAGAAGTAGCTCCGGGCATGTAACAATTATTTTTTATTTTTTATTTTTTTAAGCGCCTTCTGATGGCCAATGTACTCCTGTTTCTTGTTAGATAGTTTTGTATGCCCTTAGCTTCAATCAAAATTGATGTACTTTATGAGTTTATTGTAAATGAATAAAAGTGCAAATTTGATTCATGTTCCCTTGGTATGTTTCAGTGTAATACCCTTAAACTGGACACTTATTGAGACTCGTGTTAGTTTAGAATGTTCACAGCTAGTGGGTAGGTCTGGGGAGACCTATCCTGACAAGGCTGACACTGTGGTGCCGCCAAGTCGGTTGGGGTGGCTTGTCTCAGCTACCGGGGTGAGACCCTAAGCACATACAGTGTGGGATTAATTGAATCTTTGAACTGGACCAGATTTCCAGTATTGCCCTAGACCTTGGAGATTGATGGGCAAAACTGAAAAATTACACCCGACCCCTAAACTCGATTATGATACTGCACTACGTGTTGGATCGGTCTGTCTTTCATGTACCAATCAGTGAGATCCTTAGCGGGGGTCAAAACCAGGGTATGTTGGGACAATCTGAGAATTCATCTGAGTGGGTGATCATAGTGACAGGATCAGCCCCTTTGTCGGACAAAGGTAATGATCGGGGATGCACTCTCACTGGTGGAAACCAAGACTGCCGGCAGTCGATTTCAACTGTTGAGATTTGTTTTGCAAATCTATTTTATATGAGATATAAAAGTATATATATTATGGTTTCTAAAATGTTTGCAAAAGGTTTTAATTCCCGGGATCCATATAAGTGGAGAGTGCTACACTATTCCTTGCAGCCGAGGGAGAGGTCCTCTCTTGTCGGGCAGTGTATGATCATTAAGGGCTGAGAGGTTAAGTGTAAGACCATTGAGGATAATACCTGATGGGCTAATCTTGCATCTGCCCACAGTCCCTGGGTGTTACAAGGTGGTTTGGCCTAGGGACCACTTAGGGTAAGTGTTGGGCCTATAGATCCCATTTGATGGGTTTCAGGGGGTGCACTGTCTTAATAGTGTATTCGACCAGGCCTTGTAACAAAGGCTGGGCCGAACCCATGTGGCTGATGTGTAGATCAATGCTTGGGTCCCATGCCATACAGGCAAGCCCTACTGGGCAGCAGTTAGGAAGGTTAAGTGAGCACATAAGCTTGATGGGCCTGAAGCCCATTTCGAACTGGGCTATTTATTTAGTTAATTAAATGGGCGAATTCTGAGATAGATTAGTAGATAGGATAGGGTCTTTACCCTATCCACTCAGAGAGTCCAGATCTGAATGTGATTCAGATCTAGAAACCTCCTAATGGGATTAGGATAAAGCTAATATAATCTGCAGATAAGATAAGGGTTTATCCTTATCACTAGAAGAGAAGGTTGATCCAAATATGGTTTGGATAAGCACCTCCTAGTGGGATTAGGAGCTGATCTTTTCAAGTTAACAAAAAGAAGGAGGGGGCAGTAGCCTTGAGAGAGAATAAGAAACACATCAGATCCTCTTTAGTGCTGAAATCAAGAAGAGAGAATTCTGCACCCTGCGAATACTCTCTTGCCGCCTCCCTGCTATTGCCGCCCTGCTTGCCAGTTCGATCTCCAGCAGTGGGAGAAGTCAAGATTGGATCTTGACATCAGTTTTTTGAGAAAGGATTGAAAAGGAAGCTGTGCTCACGTTCCATCCTACTGTTTCTCGCGAAGGACAGAGTTCTTGGGGAAGAACACTGTTGATTTTGCTCCATCCTGCACTGCTCCATATTCAGTGGGAGCAGTCTTTGGATCCATCCTTGGGCGTGAACACCTTCGTTGGGAGATATTACTTCTCCGTATCAGGTATTATTCTCTCCCATTCCTTTTGCTTCAGATCTGGATCAGATTAAGGTTCAAAATTGATCATTGAAAATATGATTTTCTAAATAGGGAATGTGATTCCCAGTTGAAGGGAGAGAAAAATTTTTGAAATTCGCCCCTTATTCCGCAACCTTTGGGCGTCCATGGGATGGATCTCTCATCCTTTCATTTCTTGCAACGGAATAGATAATCTTTTTGCCCAAGTGTTCATTTTCCCCGAACTGATTCTTTGTCGAACTGAATATGCCACTTTCTTGCCCGGGCTATTATACTTCCGCGACCTGTTTTGCCACGAAGGCTTTTTGCAGCGAACTGATTTTTTGCCAAGCTGATAATATGCTCAACTTTTTTGCTTGTTTACGCCGAGGTTCTTCTTGGCTTTGCATCGTGGCACATAGGACTTGATTTCGTCCACTTCGTTTGGCGGTTTATAGGTAGTATCGCCTTAAGTTCACAATGTTCCACGCTCGAGGTATTTGTTTGCCTTCCAAGGTTTCGAGTTCGTATGCCCCCCCCCCCCCCCGAGTGCTCTTTTTACTTTATAGGGCCCTTCCTAGTTTGGTCCAAGTTTGCCTACGCCGGGTTCGGGCACCATAATCTTACGAAGGACCAGATCGCCGACTCGGAAGCTTCGTTGCTTTACTCTGGTATTGTAGTAGCGAGCTACCTGCTGCTGGTATGCCGCTGTTCGGATGTGCGCGAGGTCCCTTACCTCATCCAATAGGTCAAGGTTGGTACGTAACTCGTCTCCGTTTGTCTGATCGTCGTATGTTTCTAGTCGCAATGTTGGTACTTCGATTTCCGCCGGGATCACTGCTTCAGTGCCGTAGGTGAGGTTGAAGGGGGTTTCTCCCGTGGTGGTTTTTTCTGTAGTTCGGTGAGCCCATAAGACACTTGGTAGCTCTTCGGCCCACAATCCCTTAGCTTGATCCAGACGTGCTTTCAGTTCGCGCAGGATGGCTCTGTTCATTACTTCCGTCTGACCGTTTGCCTGCGGGTGCGCGACTAATGTGAAGTTTTGCCGAATCCCCATGTTCAGGCATCATTCTTGGAACTTGATATCCTCGAACTGCTTGCCGTTGTCGGAGATTAGTACCCGAGGTAACCCGAAGCGACATACTATGTTCTTCCAAAAGAAGTTCTGTATGTTTCGGGCCGTAACAATTGCCAGAGGTTCAACTTCTATCCACTTCGTAAAGTAATCTACTGCAACAACTAGGAATTTTCTTCCACTTGTTGCTGGTGGGAATGGCCCCAGGAGGTCGATGCCCCATTGTGCAAAGTGCCACGGGCTGGCGAGGTATTTGAGTTCGGAGGTAGGTTGATGGTAGATATTGGCGTGCTTCTGACACTTGTCGCATTTTCTGACGAGCTCGACAGCTTATGCCTTCATCGTTGGCCAGTAGTATCCTTGTCGAATTGCTTTTTGGGCGAGTGCTCTGCCCCCCAAGTGTCCGCCGCACAGGCCTTCATGAGTGTCGCGGAGTACGAACTTGGCTTCGGCAAGTCGCAGGCAACGCAAGTAGGGGAGCGTGTACGACCGTCGGTATTGCGTTCTGCTTCCAAGATGGGAGTGACCTCCTCTGTCCCCCCGAGAATACTAGGCCGAGGTAAGTCCTCTATGTAAATAGTTCTCATGTCGTTATGACTTGTGCTGGCTAACCGGGACAGAGCGTCGGCCTCAGTGTTCTATGACCTCGGGATTTGCCTGATGAAATGTGACTGAAAGTTGAGCAGGGCTTCTTTTACTTTGGCCAAATATGCGATCATGGAGAGCTCGCGTGCTTCATACTCGCCTATATCTTGTTTGACCATGAGCTGGGAATCGCTGCAGATGACCAAGTGTTTTGCCTTTACCTTTCGCGCTAGGTCTAGCCCAACTATCAGTGCTTCGTACTCTGCCTCGTTGTTGGATGCCGCGAATTCAAAGCATAGTGCATATTCTAATTTTGTGCCGCCCGGTCCGCACAAGACTATTCCAGCTCCGCTGCCTTGCCGGTTCGAGGAACAATCCACGTGAAGGATCCAGGGCTCCTCATCTCGATTCGCATTTCGCCTGACCAGGAGAGATGCCACACTAGCTGCTACTTCACGGGGTTCGGACTCTATTGGGTCGGGAGCTCCGGGTTCGCCTGAACTAGGGACCTCGGGCTCGACCTATGGGGTTTCATGGCTGAAAGTGCACTCGGCGATAAAATCTGCCAAAGCTTGGGCCTTAATAGCGGTTCTTGGTTTGTACTGGAGGTCGTACTCGCTGAGTTCGATGGCCCATTTCGTCAGTCGACCGAAAACCTCGGGTTTGAGTAAAACTTGTCTCAGAGGTTTGTCAGTCAGGACGATGATGGTGTGAGCCTGGAAGTATGGGCGGAGTTTCCGAGCTGCTGTCACTAGGGCGTATACTAGCTTTTCTATCTGCGGGTACCTTGTCTCTGCTCCCTGCAAAATTTTACTAACATAAAAGATGGGTCGCTGGACCCGGTCTGTTTCTTTTATTAGTACCGAATTGACCACCTCGTCGCTTGCTGAGAGGTACAGTTCTAAGACCTCGCCCTCCTCGAGCCGGGCTAAGGTTGGCACACTAGCGAGGTAACCTTTTAGCTTGTCAAACGCGAGCTGACAGTCCTGGGTCTACTCGAACCCTTTGCCTTTGATTGCTTTTAAGAAAGGTAGGCAGCGGTCTGCCGATTTGGACATGAAGTGGCTTAGAGCAGGTATGCGACCGTTTAGCCTCTGAACCTCTTTTAGTTTCTGAGGTGGTCTGATACCTAGAATGGCTTTTATCTTGTCCGGGTTGGCCTCAATACCGCGCCGATTGACAATGTACCCTAGAAATTTGCCCGAGGTGACGCCGAAGACACATTTGTTGGGGTTCAATTTCATGCTAAACTGACGCAGGATTTGTAAGACAGAATCTAAGTCTTGTATTAATTCTTGTGAAAACTGAGTCTTGACGACCATGTCGACTACATAGCACTCTATCTTCTTGCCAATCAGGGGCCGAAACAGCCTATTTACAAGTCTTTGGAAAGTCGACTCGACATTTTTTAGTCCGAAGGGCATGACCTTGTAGCAATATAGGCCGAACTTGGTTATGAAGCTAGTTTTTTCCTCATCGGATGGGTCCATCCGGATTTGGTTGTAGCCCGAGTAGGCGTCCAGGAAGCTTAGCAACTCATTTCCCGAGGTCGCGTCCACTAGGCGGTCAATTCTGGGGAGGGGGAAGCAATCTTTCGGGCAAGCTCGGTTCAGGTCGGTGTTGTCAACGCACATGCGCCACTTGACGTTTGCCTTTTTTACCAACACCGGGTTGGCCACCCAGCTCGGGTAATGGATTTCCCTTATGAAGTTTGCTGCGAGGAGCTTCTCGACCTCCTCGTCGACCGCCCTCCAGCGCTCTGGAGCTAAGTTGCATTTCTTCTGTCTAACGGGTCTGACTACAGGGTCAGTATTAATTTTGTGAGTTATCAGGCCGGGGCTAATGCCGGGCATGTCAGCCATGGACCAGACGAAAATATCTAAATTTTGAAGTAAAAAACTCACCAGTTCGGTTCGTAGGGGTTCCTCGATGGAAGCTCCGATCTGAAGTGTGCGAGCTGGGTCCATAGCCGAAGTCGGGATTGTGACCGTTTCCTCCGTGGGTGAAGCTCATTCCTCACCTTGCTCCGCAGGCCGATCCAGTTCGAGGGCGTCGGCCGCCTTGGTTTTTCCCTTCAGGGCGGCAACATAACACTTGCGGGACTCGAGCTGGTCGCCCCGCGCTACCCCCACACCGAAGTCCGTAGGGAACTTCATGGCCAAATAGTAGGTGGAGACCACTGCCCATAGGATATGCGTGATCGGCCGCCCTATTATGGCATTGTAAGGGGAGGGGGTCGCGACCACCAGGAAATCATGGTTGAGTCTGACCGCACAAGGCCATGTGCCGACTTCCATAGGTACTGTTATTTTTCCGAGGGGCCTGACTTCCTCTCCGCTGAAACCCACCAGGGAAGTGTTCACGGGCTTCAGCTCGCTCCTCTATAACTGTAGCTGATCAAATGCTGATTTAAAGAGGATGTCCACTGAGCTGCCCGAATCTACGAGTACGCGTCTGACCTCGAAGTCGCTGATCCTTAGTTTAATGACAAGTGCGTCATCATGGGGGTTCCATTCTTCGAGGGCCGCTTCGCGAACTGAAGTCCGGGCCACTGCCGAGGTACACCCCGCTACCACCGAACCTCCCACAATTACATGGATGGTTCCCCGAACTGGCCTCTCATCCGGAGGTTGTCGCTGCAATGGTTCGGCAGGTCTGCTGCTAGACTCGGGGGCATCCTTTTCGTGCTCCCCTTGCCGACCTGCCTTATTGTTATTATTGTTGTGCTGTACAAAGTTTCTCAAGTATCCGCGAGGGATGAGCCCCTCTATCTCGTCTCGGAGGTTATTACACTGCTCGGTACTGTGACCATGGTCTCTATGGAAACTACAATACAAATTCTTATTTCTCTCGTTCGGATTTCCCTTTAGGCGAGGTGGCCACTTCACGTACGGGGCATCTTTGATCGTCATTAAGATCTCGGTCCGCCTTGTGTTTAACGGCGTGTAATCCGTCCGAACTGCTAGGGGAGCTCGGAACGACTGGTTCGGCTTCGGCTCCCGGGCCGGGTTTTTTCTGTCGACCGGGTTGGAGAGCTCGCCTTTCCTCTTTCTTTTCTCGTTCCCGCCTTCGGTTCATTGGTTGATTTCTTCCTCTGTCCTCATGAACTTATCCGCGAGCTTGAGGAATTCGGCCACGGTTGCGGGCTAGTTAGCCACCATGTGCCATTTGAATTCTTTGTGCGTCACCCCTCTTTTTGCCGCCGCGAGCTGCATTGCGGGGTCCAAATGCGGTATCTGCAAGCATGCTTCGTTGAATCACTTGATGTAGCCATGGATGGATTCTCCTTCCCTTTGGACTACTTCGAAGATGCTTTCATCTGTTCTGGGGCACCGTTGGCTGGTGACAAAGTGTGTGGTGAAGACCTGTACGAACTGGGCCCAGCACTTTATCGACCCGGGGGCCAGGTTCCTGTACCAAGTGCGGGCTACCCCCCTGAGGGTGGTGGTAAAGGCCACGCACATGCATGATTCGTTGGCCCTGGCGAGGTGCATTTGGGACTGAAAGGCGTCAACATGGTCGTTGGGGTCGAAGGACCTGTCGTACTTGTCTAGAGGTGGGAGCTTGAAATTTCTGGGTAAGGCGACCACCAGGAGTTCTGATGCGAGGGGGGAAGGAACTGAGAGAATCGGGGCAGCTCCTACCTCGTCTGAGCTCGTCTCTTTGCCTCTGAGTTCTGACAAGACACGGGTGGTGGTTTAGTGACTTCGCTGGCGCCTTCGTTGTTGAGTGGGCCTTGTACTGGCGCTGCTGGCCTCCGTGTTACCGAGCTCGATGGGCCAAAATGCTGGTAGTCTGCCGCTAGGGCACCGAATCGGTTTTCTGTGAGCGGGAACTCGGGCTTGGAGCGCCTGGGTGCCGACCTCGCGGGCGAGGTTCCCGACCTGCCTGCGAGTTGTGAGGCGGGGATGATATTTTTCTCTCTTTGGCCTGGGGACGAGGCCTGGATGTTAGGGGGGTTCTGGGGCCGGGAGGCCTTCGCCTAGTGGGGGCGTCCATCCTGCGGGGAGGCCTTGACCGGTCTCGGAGTGGGGTGGCGAGGTGGAAGTAGTGGTTGGTTCAGTGGCAGTTGGGGGAACTGCTGTTGATAGTGATACTGGGAGATGTTGTGCAGTACTTGGTGCTGGTGAAGCTGGTGCTACTAGAACTGTTGCATTTGGGCTTGCACTGCATCAGGTCATCCAACCGGTTTTGGTTGGCTGCCAGGGGGACGACAGTCAGTATAGTAAAGGTTGTCTCAATAGGGGGAGGAAAGGGGATGCTTGTGGTAGGAAGGTTTACGGGCACCACTACTTGTGGCGCGTTCAAGCTGGGGATCCCATCCACCGAAAGGGGGATGGTGAACTATCCAACGCACACCACGGGGACTTGAAGTTGTTCCCCGGTGGTGTTTGTCTCCGTACCACGTCCGGCGTTGCTGGAGGAGGCCATGAGTGTAAGGCTTTTTGAAGAAAAGGGGTTATGGAAGTTTAGAGGGAGGCTTTTTGAAGCGTTCCCACAGACGATGCCAATTGATGAAGCGTGATTCGGCCGATCTTAGCTGTCCACGACCTTGCTTCTGAACGGGGTAGCAAGGAACCTGAAACGGAGGAGATGAGGAAGCTCCGGGGGGGAACCCAGTGTAGCGGCTCCGAAGCTCAAGTTAGAATCCTTCAAAAGCAAGATAATACCAGATAGCACAAATTTTGCATACCTTCTTTGTTGGGGGGCAGGGGGCTCTTATAGTCACTTCGCGCACTCGCTCCGAGGCCCTTGTCAGGTCGGGTATGATTACCCTTGCGCTTGTCAATTCCACCATCGTCCTTTCTGCTGGGACAGAACCGTCACTGCCTAACCGTCTCTCTAACTGGAGATGGCGGTGTCAGTGGTAGTGGCAGGTGGCCGTTTAGAGTGCGGCCGCCAAGCATAAGATCCCTTGTCAATCAGGTGCGGTGCCCTCGGGCACGGACTTCCTCAGTGTCAGGCATGGTACGACTTGTTTGGTTTTGGTGCCCAGAAGGTGATGCGGAGTGGTGAGCGAGGCGAAGTCTTGAGTTCGGAGGTATCTATAGGGCAGGTCAGTTCGGCGAGGTGTATCCAAACTGTCACAAGGTTGGCCAGTTCGGCGAGGTATATCCCGAGCTATTACAAGGTTGGCCAGTTTGGATTACTCTAGTTTTGGGCCAAGGGTGAGTTCAGGCCCCCTGTAGGGAGTTTGTTCCACTGGTGTCCCCTTCACGCCTTAGGCTTGGCCCTTTTGCCGAGTTGTTGTTTCTGCCACGTGTCGCATAACTGTGAGGTCGGACCAAATATTCCTTCATCAACTGCCATTGGAGGTTTTGTGTTCTCGTATAGAGGGCGATGAACAAGGCTAGTCGAAGGTTAGAAAAGAAGGGAAAGAAGAAAAGTAAAGAAAATGAAAATGGAGGAAAAGTTGAGAAATAGAGGGAGATAGGGGAGCTTGAAGGAGGGTTACCATTGGCTCTATTCTTCGGAGGGAGAAGATGAATAGTTCCCCCCCTTGCGAATTAGGTTAAGTTTTTATTTTATAATGGGAGTAAGGGCAGTTTTATAATTTTTGGGATTTTTTGAAAGATTGGGCTAAATCGGGTCTAGGGGGTCAAACCAGGGCTCTAGTTCAATGATGAAGTCTGGGTTAAAACGTAGAGGGTTGAAATGGGTTTGATCGCTGAAAAGGGTTTCGTATGTCTAGGCTAACGAGATTAACCAAAATGGAATCTTTTTAGAGTGAAGGGTAAATGAGGGTATTTTTGGCTGAAACTTCATAGGGTAGGGTTTTTGAATAATCTAATGTGATCATAATGGTTTGATTGACCCAACTGGGTCTGGATCGAACAGAGTGTAAAAGGGAGTAATTCAATCAATTTAGAGCTTTAAAACAGAATCTTCATACGATTGAGGATAAATGAAGGTGTTTTGGGATGAAATTTTATATGTAGGGGTTTTCTAGCATTCTAGGGTGATTGACAATGTTTGAATGATTTAGATGTGTTTGGATCAAGTGGATATGGGTTATAGGTATGAGCGGGGTCGAAATGGAACCTTTGTTTAATGAGAGGGTAAATAGGGAAACTTTGGATTATAATTTTTATGGACAGGTGCTTTGGTGTGTCCGGAGTCTAAAGATAGTGTCTGATCGATTCAGGAGGTTAAGATCATAAAAATTTGGGTAAATGGGATGTTATAGAATGAAATCTTGGTTTGATTGAAGAACAAATAGGGGAATCTGGGGTTGAGACTTTATGGGCAGGCGTTTTGATTTATCTGGAGTTTAATGGTATGGTTTGATCAGTTCGGATGTGTTTGAATCAAGGGAATCTGGGTTGTGGATGCTTTAGGATAACGATAGCATCGTTTCATCATGTTCAGGCCATTTTATTATTGGCAAAGTAACATCTCCTAAGTATCAAGAACCTTTAGAATTAGGATACATTTGTCGTAAAGGAAGGCATTAAAAACTAAGCAAAACATAAAATCGAAAATGATTCAAGAACGAAATACTTAAGCTTATTGTAATGCACAATCATAACACAAATATAGATATTCTCTAGAAAGTAATTTAAAATATTTGGTGAAAAATTTTGAAAACTTGACAGAGGTCTTGTGGTTGATATAGTGTAACTACTCTTTTAATAGGTGAGAGACATCCTTCCATGCAGGGGTAGTTTGTGCTCAAAAACTTCAACAAAACACTTGATAAATCCAACAGTAGTGCAAAGTGTTATGCATTCAAGTGCGTGACTGTATCCATCAAGATAATAATGCATAATTAATATGATGTCTTGAGTTGTTATTTTCCTTTGTACTTCTTAGCGGATGATGGGAAGTTTTAACACAATAGGGAGATCATCAAAGGTTGTGAGATTTTTAGATATACTGCTACACACTTAAAAGGTGGTGAATGACCTGTTATCAAATTCTCATTATCATATTTTTTTATTTTTTCATTTCCATTTTCATGTTATCATCATTCATTTTTAATTTTTTCTTGAGTTATGACATGTGCCGCAATTAGAAATAAAAACACCGATGACAATAAAATGTACGTTATGTTGCGATATATTCAATAATCTACTGTATTCCAAAAAATTAAAAAGAAGTATGTTACAATATTAATTTATTCGCCATGAGGAATTTTGTTGCCACAAGGGACTTTGACTCCACGATGAACTATATTGTCACAAGGGATTTTTGTGCCAGAACGGACTTTGAAGCAAACATAATTCAAATCAACAGTTAATGATTTTTAATTGAATAAGATAATTTCTATGTTGAAATGTGAGGAATTGATATTGATTTTTCTGCCAAGAAAGACTTTAATGCTTTAAAGGACTTTGTTGAGATGAAAGACTTTTATGTTGTAATGAACATTGTTGCCACGAGGGACTTTGATGTCGTAATAGACTTTGAAAAAAAGATACAATTTAATGAAAAATTGGTGATTTATAATTGAAATGCTGATATTTTTATGCTTGAAGACGAGAAATTGGTTTTGATTTTTCTCTTGAAAGCGACTTTAATGCCTTAAAGGATTTTACATAAAGGATGTTAATGTCATAGAAGACTTTGATGCCATGAAGGACTTTGACACTGACATAATTCAAATGAGAAGTTAATGATTAAAACAAATGATTTCCATATCTAATATGCGTTATGTCATTATGTAATTATCCACACAACATGATATTTTGCCATATAGGGACTTTGGTTCCATAAAAGACTTTAATGTTGTAACGGATTTTAATGCCACAAGGAATTTTGATGTTGCGAATGAGTTTAAAACATATTCGACTTAAATGAATGATCTTTAAGTGAAACAATGATGATTTCTATATCTAAGATGTGTTATACCGTGATGCAAATTCACAAAACATTGATATATCTAGTGCAATGAACTTTGGTGTTATGGAGGATCTTAATGCCCTCATGGACTTTAATACCACAAGGGACTTTAAAATATATTTCTCTCAGGTGAATGATTTTGGAATAAAACTTAATGACATAATGATCTTTAGTTGAAGTAAGTATTGATTTTTGTATGTAAGATGTGTTATGCCGCAATGAAAATCAACAAAAGTTATGTTATAATGTGATGCAATCATCCACAAAACATTGATATTCTGTCATGAGGGACTTTGGTGCCATGAAGGACTTTACTGCTACAAGGGACTTTATTGCCATAACGGACTTTGAAACAAATATGATTATTGTGATTAAACAATGATTTCTATGCCATAGGGCAGGAAAATGATGACTATCTTGAAGCTGGGTGATTGTTTTTTTTTAAAGCATGATTTGATTATATGAAAAACACAATTCTTCATATGATGAATGACTTTCAAATGAAAATTTTAATTAATCAATCAATTAAGAAAACATTGCATTTTTTCTTATAAACAAATGAGGTAAGATTAAAAACAAAATATAATAGAGATGAAATGCAAGATGCCACATTCAGATGAATCAAAACAATGTATACTGAGTTCCATTGAAGGGGTTTTTGCCAGACTTGAATAAAAGATAAAAGTAACCAACTCCTCCTTAAAAGTAATGATCGACATATTTCAAACCTTAAAAGCATAAACATTGGGTATGCAATAATTTTTTATCAAAGATTCACATCGAGAAACTGAAGGGATGAGAGATCCATCATATAGATGGCCGAACTTTGTAGGTAGGTTGGGCAAAATTTAAAAAATTTCTCTCTTTCCCATGTGGGAATCAAATTCCCTATTTTAGAAGGCTACATTTTCAATAATCAATCTTGAACCTAAACCAGACCTTATTTGAAACAAAAAAGGGAGTGGAGGGTTATACCTGATACAAATTAATAATAACCGCCAATGAAGGTTTTCACGCCCAAGGATGAATCCAAAGACTACTTCCACCGAAAATGACACGGTGTAGGATGAAGCAGAATCAGCAGCCTCTTCAACAAGAACCTGATGGAGGGCGAGTGAGCACTGATGGAAGGCGAGTAAGATGACTTCAGATCACCTTTTCTGCCAAAAGGTGATATCAAGAACCCTTTCTTGATTACTCATAGTGGAGATCGAACAGGTATGGCAGTAATAGCAGGAGAGAGCAAGAGCAGAAGATAGAAGTAGTCAAACTGTATGTTGTCTTCTCTCTTGAATCAGTAGTTAGATGGATGAACTGGAGGTTCGCCCTGCTCCTCTATTTATAGCCTTTAAAGAGAGCATCTCCTAATCCCATTAGGAGTTTCGTAATCCAAATATTGTATTTGGATCTAGATTCTCTTCAAAGAGATAAAGATAATCATTTATCTTATCTGCAGATAAAGATAAGCCCTCCTAATCTAATTAGGAGTTTCTTGATCCAAATCTCTATTTGGATCTAGACTCTCTAAGTGGATAGGGATAATCCCTTATCCTATCTGTTGATCTAAATCCCAGAACCACCCCTCTTTAATTAATCTCATTAAGCCTATTCGAATTGGGCTTTAGGCCCATTAAATATATGTGCTCACTTACCATCCAAACTGCTGCCCAGTTGGTCATCTTTGTATGGCGTGGGACTCAAGCATTGATTTACACATCAGCCACATAGGTTCAGCCCAACCTCTGTTACAAGGTTTGGCTGAATTCATTGTATGAGATAGTGAACCCCTGAGTCCATCACCATGGGCTCTTAATGGGCCCAACATTTACACTAAATGGTCATTGGGTCAAGCTACCTTATAAAAACCCAAGGACTGTGGACAGATGCCAGATTAGCCCATCTGGTATTACCCTCAATGGTCTTACACTTAACCTCTCAGCCTATAATGATCAAACACTACCCGACAAGAGAGGACCTCTCCCTCGGTTGCAAGGTACAATGCTGCACTCTCTACTCACATGGATCTTGGGAATTAAAACCTTTTGATTTCAATGGTTGAAATCAACTGTCGGCAGTTTTGGTTTCCATCAGAGAGTGCATCCCCAATCATTCACTTTGTCCGACAAAGGGGCTGATCCTGTCACTATGATCACCCACTCAGATGAATTCTCAGGTTTTCCCAACATACCCAGGTTTTGACCCCCTCTAAGGATCTCACTGATTGGCAAGTCAAAGACGGCCCAATCCGACACATAGTGTAGTATCATAATCGAGTTTAGGGATCAGGTGTAACATTCCAGTTTTGCCCATCTATGTCCAAGGTTCAGGGCAATATTGGAATTCTAGTCTGATTCAGGGTTTCAAGAAAACCCACACTACATGTACCTCAGGTTTCACCCTGGCAGCTGAGACAAACCACCCCAATTTGGCGATACATCAATGTCAGCCTTGACAGGATAAATCTCCCCAGATCTGTCCAATGACTGTGAAGATTCTAAACTAACACGAGTCTCATATGTGTCAAGTTTAAGGGTATTACACAGAAATACACCATAATAACATGAATCAAATATGTACTTTATTCATTTACATTAAATGTCATAATGTACATCATTCTAATTAGAGCTAAGGGCATACACTATCTAACAACTCCCACATGCACTTAGGTCCAATCTGGTATAAGCTGGAGTCCGATGCTTTCCACGTGTTTCTCAAACACTTTCTGTGTTAGTGCTTAGTCAATGGGTCTGCTACATTTTCTGTTGATGCTACATTCTGAATTAGAACGTCCCCTCTTTCAACTATTTTTCGCAGTATACGGTACATCCTCTCTATGTGCTTTGATTTTGAGTGGGCTCATGGCTCCTTAGCCTAAGCGATAGCTCCAGTGTTGTCACATAACAATGGAATGGGTGATGTGCTGGATGGAACTACTCCCCAAACTCTTTTGTCCTTCGAAAGTACTTTAGTATATTTTTCACAGCAATCCAATGCTCCTGTCCTGGGTTTGACTGGAATCTACTTACCATACTCACTGTTTGAGAGATGTCAGGGCGAGTGCACAACATGACATACATGATGCTTCCTACGCTGAGGCATAGGGAACGTCCTTCATGCCCTCAATATCCTTGGGAGTCTTGGGAGACATACCCTTGGAGAGAGTGACTCCATGCCTGAAAGGAACATTTCCTTTTTAGAGTTTTCCATCTGTATCTCTTGACTATCTTGTCAATGTAAGCAGACTGGGATAATCCTATTATCCTCTTCGATCTATCTCTGTAGAGCCGAAGACCCAGTATGTAGGAGGCTTCTCCAAGATCTTTCATGGAGAATTGCTGTGAAAGTCATACTTTCACCGTAGTCAATATTCCTACATCATTCCCAATGAGTAGAATATCATCTACATACAAAACCAGGAATGTAACCTTATCCCCACTGGATTTCCTATAAACACAGGGCTCATCCGGATTTTGCTCAAAGTCAAACCTTTTGACAGTAGAGTCAAACTAGATGTTCTAACTCCTAGAAGCTTGCCTAAGTCCATATATGGATCGATTTAACATACATACCATGTGTTTCTGACCCACAACTATAAAACCTTGCAGTTGTTGCATATAAATATCTTCAGTAAGATCTCCATTCAGGAACACAGTTTTGACATCCATTTGCCAAATCTCATAATCATGGTACACTGCTACAGTTAGCAGAATCTTAATGGATTTAGGCATGGTCACCGGCGAAAAGGTTTCCTCATAATCGATTCATTCTTTCTGAGTTTTCCATTTCGCCACAAGACGAGCCTTGTAGGTCTCAACCTTACCATCAGGGCCCTTTTTTCCTCTTATAGATCCATTTGCAACCAATTGCTTTTACCCCAGGGGATGGATCTACCAGATTTCAAACTCCATTGGTTTCCACTAGTCCATCTCAACTCTCATGGCATCTACCCACTTCAAGGAATCTATGTCCAACATAGCTTCTGTATAAGTCACGGGTTCCTCCTTACTGGTTGTAGTTTCCACCAAGTAGCTATCCTAATCATAGCCGAAACAAATTGGAGGCCTGGAAACCTAGGTAGATCTTCCAGGTTGGTCATTTACTAGAGTTTGTGGGACATTTCCTACTACCCCTGAGCTCTCTTATCAAGAACAACTTCTTGATGATGATTGTTCAGGATGTAATCATCTTCCAAGAAATGGGCACATAACACACCTTCTGTTCTCCTGGGTCATAGAATAAGTAACCCATAGAGCCTATGAATAGGCAACGACTGGTCTTGGATTCCAATTTGTCAGCACTCATTTTTTTAACATGTGTTAGACAACATCAAATCTTCAAGTGCCTCACACTTGGTTTCTTACTGGTCTAAAGCTCATAGGGAGTATTCGGAGTTGATTTGGTTGGAACCCGGTTCAACACATATATTACAGTCTCCAATGCGTAACCCCAAAAGGATGTAGGTAACTCTGAGTGTATGAGAAATGATCAAACCATATCCAATAAGTCTGGTTCCTCCTCTTTGATACACCATTTAGCTATGGTGTAACAGGAGGAGCTAGCTGTGATACTATCCCATTGACCTTTAAGTAGTCTCTGAATTCGTTAGAGAGATACTCGCCAATAAATTGCTTTCTATGACAAAGGATTCGAAATTACCTTGTTTCTTAGACTCCAGGTATTGAGGACAGTTCCTCTTCTAGTGACCGGCCTATTTGTAGAAGTGACAAGCATATGATGCGTTGTCCTTCCTTTGCCTTTTGGACTTGGTAGCTTTCTTCTGAGGCATTTTCTTTGCTTTCATCTTCTTCTTGCCCGGTTTACCAGATTCAACAAGCATGGCAATGGGCTCATCCTTATTGATTAGTTCCTCGGCTCTCTGCAA
This sequence comes from Nelumbo lutea, assembly GCF_056320005.1. Taxonomy (NCBI): domain Eukaryota; kingdom Viridiplantae; phylum Streptophyta; class Magnoliopsida; order Proteales; family Nelumbonaceae; genus Nelumbo; species Nelumbo lutea. The sequence goes on from NC_142684.1 coordinate 213,169,071, forward strand.
CATATTGCTGAGTTCCTAGATGCTATCATTTAGTTTATTCATATTATAGTTCTTGATGAACTGATTGAAGGAAGGATGCAAAGAATTTAGGATGGCGTCCACCTTAGTGACATGGTCAAGCCCGGATCCAAGAGCCTCAAGTTTATTGATGTATCCCATCATCTTAAGACAATGGTCACGAACTTGTTAGTTCTTGGACATTTGCATGGTCATGAACTGTTTCAAGACCTTCTATCGAGTAGAATGATTATGCTCTTCATACATCATTCTCAAACTATCCAAGATATTCTTGGACAATTCGATCTGATTGAACTATGGTTGCATCGGGTTGTTTAAGAATGCTATAATGTAGCAGCGAGCAAGGTTAGGCCCTTTCCAAACATGTGAAATTTCAGACCAAAATACCTCCATTTATCCCCCAATCATAAGAAGATTCCATTTCGAAGCTTCAAATTGACTGAATTAGTCCCTTTCCAAATTTGCCCGATCTAGACCTATTTGGGCCAATCAAACCTTGTCAATCATCTCAAAGTATTGAAAAAACCTACCCTATGTAGTTTTATCCAAAAATACTCTCATTTACCCTTTTATCTAAAAAGGTTCTATTTTGGTCAATCTTGTTAAACCACACATGCAAAACCCTTTCAACCCTCCACGTTTTAACCCAAACCCCATCATTAAACCAGAGCCCTGGTTTCACCCCTTAAACCCAGTTTGGCCCAATCTTTCAAAAATTGCCAAAACTACTAATCAAATTCCTAAAATTACAAAACTACCCTTAATCCCATTAATCAAAACTTAACCTAATTCAAAAGGGGGCACTATTCAACTTCTACCTCCGAAGAACATGGGCAGCGACAACACTCCTCCGAGCTCCTTTCTTTCCCTCTATTTCTCTCTTTTTTCCTCATTTTTTTTCTTTATATCCTTATTCTTCTTCTTCCTAGGGATAAGCATTATTCGGTTAAAACCACTGAACCGAAAATTTCAGTTTTGGTTTTTTTTTTTTCGGTTTTTGGGTAATTCGATTTTTAGGAATTTCGGTTTTTAGTTTCAGTTTTCAGAGTTCAAAATTTGGTTAACCGAAAAAACCAAATTAAGTAAATTTTATTATATAGTATGTAATATATAATATTCAATATATAACATTTGATATATAATATGCCATATATTTATATATTATATAATGTATTATAATAAATTTTGATTTCATAATATATATTAAAGGTTATAATATTATATATATATATTAAACTTATTTTTTTAACCAAAATTTTTTGTTTCAGTTATTTTGGTTTTCATTTTTTTATTTTGGCTTATTTGGTTTGGATTTTAACTGAATAAACCAAATGTTCACCCTTAGTTGTGGGTGTTTTAGGACAGCGAAATGGCTTATAAGGGAATCTTGGCTTGATGAAAGGGTAAACATAGGAATTTTGTGTTCAAGTTTCATGGGTAGATGTTTTGGGAGGTCTTAGGTCTAATGGTTGTGTTTGATCTAATGGTTGGGGTGTTGGGCAGGTTTCATGGGTTGATCGGGGCCATCAGATTGGTATTGGGCAGGTTTAATGGTGGATTTGAGGGAATTTGGGCTGAAAATCAAGGTCTTTAAGTGTTTTTTTTACACGAGGATGCTTGGTATCTTGATCATAAATGAACCACCATTTAACTGAAAAAACAAAAAAAATATATTTTTAATATAAATATAAAATATATAATAAAAATAAAATTAATTAGTTAACAACTTAATAATTTAACATTAAAGAATAGAAAAACCAAGAATATATTAAAATTTTAATTTACCTAGATTAGTTCTTATTCTTGCTTTGACGAACATAGGATCTGCAAAGTCACTTAATGTCTCATAGATTATTTTTGCCTTAATTGAAAAAACAGATATTAGTATCATATTATCAAAATATATTATATATCAAACTTACACAATTACACTTTTACCTCTTGTAAGGCAATGAAAGCTCTAGTTTCATTTGACTCCGGCCTTGTAATGATTTTTTATTTTTCAAAGATGACAATAAATCTTCATTCACTCCAAGATCGTAATCATATTTGAAGGTTGAATTTAAATAATATGTTAAAATTTAAGAGAAAAATAATATTGCTAATTAGAATCTTAAATACTCATTTAGCAATTAGCATAAAAATATAAAATATTAGAAATTAATGATATAATTACATAAAGTAAAAGAAAACCTGTTTTATGCAAATCATAAACAAGATGTGCATTCCATCTCTTGTTTATAGTGTCCATGATGTGCTAATTTGGATTTGAAAATTTCTCTTCAATCATCTTCTTCACTCTACATATTACCTTGTATACAATTCCTATTGTTGCTCTTTTACAAGGGGCTTAGTCATCAAAGCATACTATTGAATTAATTTCCAAAAGTTGTTGTCATTGATAATTTTCTTAACTTTTTCTTCCTTTTTAGTTCTTACTTGTGGTAGTGATTTCCATTAATCTGAATCAACCATGTGTCTCAATGTTGTCTTTTGAGAATTTAGACTTTTAAGAGCAATATAATGAGTGGCAAAGTGAGTTGGCCCTGGACGTATTAATTCTCTGTTATTTGTGAAACTCGTTATCAAGTTGAGAACAATTGAGTGATTATAAATAAAATTGGTAATCGTTTTTCCCTTTTTAATGACTCTGGACACCATAAAAACTTTAGCAATGCCCTCTAACATTAATCAAGGCAATGGGTTGCACACGATATCCAATACAAGTGCTTTCTTTTTTGTTTTAACATTTTAGCAAATGTTTTATAAGAACTTCCATTATCAGTTATAATTTGAACAACATTTTCTGCACCAACTTTATCAATCACTATATTCATCAACTTAAACAAATATAGTGCATTCTATCGATCACTATATGCATTAATGGATTTATAAAACATTGTTTCCCATTACAATACACTATAAAATTGATGATCGACAATCTAATTGGTCTTGTCCAACCATCACACATAATAGTGAGCTCATATATTTCAGCTTTTTGGAAGAATATCTTGAAATGACTTCTTAACTCTTCAACTTCCTCATCTAAGAACCTCCCCATAATTTCATAAGTTGTAGACCCCTGTACACATTTTCTTGCTTTTGCAATTTCATCTATCATGATTTTATAATATGAAGATGTTGCTGCATTGTATAGAAAAACTTTGAAATAGCTCTTCTAGCATCATTTCCAGATACATGGTCATAACACTCCTTAATTTTTTCTGTCTAGCATCTTTGTCTCTATACAAAAATCTGTCAATTTCTTCTATACTAGGAGTGTCACTTTTTGATTTTTTTTTGGACTTAGAGGGCTTAAATATGTTAAATACTTCTGTCCAACTCTTTTCTCGAAAGATGCCACTCTTAATTTTAGATAAATGTGGTTATGCTGAACCTCCCTTGACGTTGTGATTCTCTAAATTGGGGTATAGTGCTATGGAATCCTTGCAACTGTTATTGTTCCCATTGAGAAGCTCGTGATGTATGTCCACTCATATTGAATAATCTTTGTGCTGCATCATCATCATCATCATCATCATCAATGTTCCTTTCTTCTTCTTCTTTTTCTTCTTCTTCTTCTTCTTCTTCTTCCTCATCATCGCTTTTGGGCTTCAATGTTCTTCCTTACATTTTTTTCCTCTCTTTGTTTTTGTTTCTTCAACATCTCCTATTCTTTGAGATGTTCTTTCATTGCCTGGGAAATTTCCATTGAGCACTTTGCACAATCAGAAGTGTTAGGATACCCTCTAGCCAAGTGATGTTTGAGACGAGCTACACCACCACCTTTTATAATCTGCCCACAAAAGTTACATTTGGTATGAAGTCTATTATTATTTACTCTAATAACATATCTCCATCCAATATCTGGGCCTTCTTCCCTTTTAGGTGCCATATTAACGACTCGATAGATGAAATTTCAATTTTAAATATTTAGGAGATGAAAAGCCAAGAGACCAATGCTTCTAAGTGATACAATTAATTTATCTATCATAATTCACGTAAACCATAAAATAAATTAGAAAGCACTTCATAAACATATTCATATTTATTCAATATAAGTGTCAAATTTATTCATGACCCACATTTCAAAATCATTATTCAAATTTGAATAAAAAATGCCAAATGATCTATGGATATGATAGATCAACCTTATATTAAGAATATATTCAGTCCTTAGGGCTATATCATAACAAAATGTAATTAATTATTATTTTTTATTAATTCAGGAAATTACAAAAATTAAAAAAAAATCATATTTGAATAATAAATGTCAAATGATCTATGGATATGATAGATCAGGCATATATTAAGAATATATTCAGTCCTTAGGGCTATATCATAACAAAATTTATTTAATTAATATTTATTCTTAATTCTGAAAATTACAAAAAGAATTCAAAAAATCATATTTGAATAATAAATGTCAAATAATCTAACGATATGATAGACCAACAATATATTAATAATATATTCAGTGTTTATGGAAAAATCATAATAAAAAAAAGAAATAATATTTATTTTTAATTTTGAAAAATACAAAAATTAACAAAAAATCACATATTTAAAGAATAAATGCCAAAATGTCAAATGATCTATGGATATGATAGATAAGCCATAGATCTACAATACATTTATTCATTATGGACAAATCATAATAAATAATAAATCATTAATGTTTATTTTTTAATTCCAAAAATTTCAAAATTAAAAAAATAAAAAAAGAAATATAACATAGAAAATTTCAAATCTTACATGGATATGGTAGATCATCCATAGGTTTCTAACATATTAAATCCTTACATTCAAATAAGAAAAACAAACATTTTTAAAATTTTTTTCTTTATTTTTTATTTTTCTAAATTTATTCATAAAAATCCATAGATCTATACATATAATACAAAAAAAATGTGATTTTTGACATAGGAAATGTAGATCATCTAAGTTTAAAACACTTTCTAGCATTCAAACAAGATAGAAACAACAAATCAAAGAGATTAAATGAAAAAAAAAATTGAAAAACTCACCTATTTTTGTAATATTTTCCAAACCTTCAAAAATCTTTCAAAATCTTCATGTTTGATGTGTTATTGTTGTTGTTGTTGTGATTTTTTTTTGTGATATTTTCCAAACCTTCAAAAATCTTTCAAAAAAATGTGATTTTTTTTTTTTTGTAAATCTAGCAATCTGGGCAAGTATATCAAAGATTTGGAGTGGTTTGGAAGGGAGAGAAGGCTTTTTCAGGAGAAAGAAGCCTTCTTTCACCCGTTTGTGGTTTTTAATCTCTGCCCATATCGTTTGGTGGCATATCGGTGGATATGCCCCCGTGTCGGTAGTGTATCGACTGATACAACACCGAAATGATTGATGCTCTAACATATTGTATCGATACAGTACCAATACGAAGGAAAAGATACAAGATACCCGATTTCCTTGTGTTCCCTGTTTCGACCTTTCAATGATACGATACGATACACCCCGTATCGGGTATATTGTAGCAAAATTTTAAACCTTGGATGGAATACACGATAAAACACCTAATATGGCATGAGAAATAGATTGTTACAGTTTTGACTCAGGATTGAGAGTTTGTCAGAGCTAGCTCGAAAAAACTCCTCGACAGTTTCACCAACTCTCCTTCCTTCCTTCAAGCTCCTATTAGGATAAACTACCAAAAAATAAAAAAATTAGACCCAAAAGGAAAAACTAAGAAAGCTAGGACTAATGTGTACTTGTGCATGTTTGGACCTGCAATTGTTCAATGAACATGGGAGTATCAGATGTTGTGGTAGGGAGTCTGAATATTTGAAGCTCATTGTTTCAGGAGCGACTGATACTAGTGACCGAGATTACAACACGAAGCAACCACCACCTGGGTGGGGTTTGGTTTGAGACTGGGAAGAAAACAATTGCAAGCAATGGGTATTGGCGTGATTTCTGCTCGGCCAATGCAGAGAACTGAGAATATGGTGTTCGTTGATTACTTATGAAAAATCTTAAATATTGGAGAGGATAAGAGAGATGGTGGGAGAACTGCCATTGGAAGTTCTGTGTTCTCGTAGAGGGGGTGATGAACAGGGTTGGCCAAAGGTGGGAGAAGAAGGGGAAGAAGTCAGGGTGAGCATTCTGTTTATTCGGTTAAAAACCGACCCAAATAAATTGAAAATTTAAAAACTAAAATAAAAATGAAACCCGAACCGAAACCGAATTACAAGAAAACATAAATAACCAAAACTGAAAATTTTTGTTTGGTTTCTAGTTATTTTGGTTAAAAACCAAATTTAATTAATATATATAAAATATTATATACTATAACCTATAATATATATTATAAAATTGAATTTCATTATAATACACTATATAATATATTAGTACATAAATATATAGCACATTATATATTAAATGTTATATACTGTATATTATATATTACATATTATATAATGAGTTTTTGTTAATTTAGATTTTTTTGTTAACCGAATTTCTAACTCTGAAAAGTGAAATAAAAAACCGAATCTTAAAAATCAAATTAATCGAACTGAATTACCAAAAAACTGAAAAAACCGAATAATGCTCACCCTACCCACAACCTGGATCCCCTTGATTCAAACACATCTGAACCGATCAAACCACACCATTAAACTTTGGAATTCGAATACCTCAAAATGCTTGCCCATAAAGTCTCAACCCCAAATTTCCTCATTTGTTCTTCCATAAAACCAAGATTCCATTCCAGATTATCCCATTGACCCAAATTTTTACGATCTTGACCCCATGATTTGACCAGACACCATCATTAGACTCCGGACACACCAAAAACACCTGCCCATAAAAATTTCAACTCAAAGTTCCCCTATTTACCCTCTCATCAAACAAAGATTTCATTTCAATCCCTCATGCACTTGCAACCCATATCCACTTGATCCGAACACATATAAACAAATTAAGCCTTGTCAATCACCCTAGAATGGTAGAAAACCCAAACATGTGAAATTTCAAACCAAAATACCTCCATTTACCCCCAATCATAAGAAGATTCCATTTCAAAGCTTCAAATTGACTGAATTAGGCCCTTTTCAAATTTGCCCGATCCGGGCCTAGTTGGGCTAGTCAAACCCTATCGATCATCTCAAACTATTGAAAAAACCTATATGCAGTTTTAGCCAAAAATACTCTCATTTACCCTTTTATCTAAAAAGATTCCATTTTGGTCAATCTCGCTAAACCACACATACAAAACTCTTATCAGTGATCAAACCCATTTCAACCCTCCACGTTTTAATCTAAATTGTCTACCAGTAGGGAGCACTAGATTGCGCTACATCAGATATTGATTCTACACTATTGGATGACGTGGATAAAGTTGTTGAGTCTAGAGGAAAGGATAACAATAGGAAGAGGAAAACTCCTATGGGCCCAAATGGGCTTGGATTGGTTACTACTACAAGTGAGGGTGAAACCCCATAGGCAACTGTTCATAGCAACTTAATAAAAGAGCAAGCTTACAGAATTCATTAGGCAACTTTCACTCTACCACAAGCAAATATGAAAAGGCTATGGAGGTGAGTCCTAACCTGCTCCCCCCCTCCCCCCCCCCCTGCGGAACTGTGAAGGTGGTCCCACACCTCGACAGTTCGACATCTTCACAAGCTCCTGACTGATAATAACGACTTTGGAATCCGAAGCTTATGCCTTGTTGGAAGGTGTTTAATTTTGCCTGGAGATTGGGCTTTCCTCATTTTATTTTGAGGGGATGCTAAGGCTGTGATTTAGGTGGCGTTTGATTGCACTTTTCAAACGTCTGAATTTGAAAATGTTGCTTTTTAGACGCCACATTTGTTTAGTGTTGCATCTGAAATACGATCTAAAAAGTTTTTTTTCTGATTTAAAAATTTAAGACTTAGGCCTGTCAATTTAACGCGTTCAGACATGGTCTAAAAGTAAAAAATACCCCTCCCCATTCGACCTCTCTCTCTCTCTCTCTCTCTCTCCTTGTCTTCCTACAATGCCACCGTAGTTGTAGCAATGACGGTTCGATGTGTATTAATTATTTTAATATTTTTATTAAACATTAATTATTTTTTGTTAATTTTACTTGTTTTATTTATTATTTATTAATTATTTTTATTAACTAGTATTTTTTAATTATTTCATTAATTTTTATTTATGTAAATTAATAATTAATAATTATTTTAATATTTTTATGGTCATTAATTTTTTTAAATTTTAATAATTTTATTTATTATTAGTAATTAGTAATTATTAATTTATTATTTTTTGTTTGTATTGTTTCAATATTATTTTGAGGTTGAAAATTATTTTTTATGAAATAATGCAAATTAAACTCAACATCACCAAATAGTATATTGTAGTAGTAAAATTGTAAAATCAGTAAATTTCTGATGGTAAAGGGTTGATCCAAAACAAACAAATTTATGGATTCAGAGCCTCTAAAAAATAAAAAAAAAACACAATTATACTTCTTTTCAGATTTTAGACACAAAAAAATATCTTTTTAACTTTTCAAATCTGAAATTTCAGATTTATCAAACACCACATTAGGCTCTGCTGAGTACGATGTCTCCTCACTTATTGCAGAGCTCTTGTTCATAATTTCTCTCGAATTTGTGAGTTTTGTTCCTGGGAGCAGTAATCGGGTAAGTCATATCTTGGTTAAATTTGGTTTTAAATGTTCAAAGGATTAACACTTGGTCGATGTGTCCTTGTTTTCTCTTTGCTTGTATTGATGCCTATTCTGAGCTCCATTTTGTGAAATAGCCTTATCAGGCTCAAAAAGAAAAATCTGGATCAGTCCTAGAGAAATAATGTGGGCTGTGTCAAACCAGCACAGCCGAGTTTTACGGGCTGCACGAAATCCAGCTTTAATTAAAATTTGACACATATGGTTAGGCTCGGACCCAGGCCAGGTTTAGATTGAACAGTCGGTCTTGAACAAATTAGCCCAACTCATTAAATAAGGGTTTTGTATATCATTGCATGTCCATCAATGAAATGCTTGGAAGGACCTCAGGTCTTCTCGATCCAGTCTGAACCCACTCCAGTCAAGGCCGACGGTCCCAATGTCAGTGTTCTTTTATTTTTTTTTGTTTTTTCGTTGGTAGCTGCAGTCTGCAGATTTCCAACCTTGTTCATGCCTATGATATATTACAGATGGAGGGTAATGCTAATAAATATTGCAAATGTCCGAAACACAGCTCATTCATGTTTTTTTATCCTTTTTAGACTCAACAATCTTATGCTACTGAGTACTGATCGAACTGAAGACCCAATCAATAGAGGTGCAATTTTGTACATGCATGGATTTGGATTTTGTTAAAATTTAAATGGGCCTAGCCCAGAAGCCTGGGTTGCAATGTAAAATCCTAGGCTTAGTTTGGAAGGAGTACAACTACAAATATGTAAAGTGCAAAACCTTGTATTTTGTATTATTTTATATGTATTTGTACTTTACATATTTGTATTTCCAAACAGAGCCTTAAAATCCCTATGGCTACATTATTCTTTTTTCTTCCCTTATTTAGGCTATAAATTCCTCTATGTAACTGTATTTAGGTCAATGTTGCTAAAACGAAATTTAGCTTTATAACTCTATATATATGTTCTTTTCTTTTTCTTTTTATTTTTGTGCGCTTTTTAAGTTGTTGGCTTTTTTATGTGGTGGGACAGGTTCAGGACAAGGCACCCTACTCTTCATTGGGGATGGGGAATTCCCCAAAATTTCTTGCCTTTAATTCGTAAACAAAAATATTTTCCCCATCCCTGTTTAAAATCAAGAAAAACTCGCTCTCATTCAAGACATGATGAGGTGGGTCCCCAGTTTTACATGAAAAATTATCATCCCTACAATAAATCTGGCTTGTTTAAGCAATTACCCTTCTCATTTGCACATTTGAACAAACTATTTATAGGGTACAAATAGAGTTTCAAAAGAAGACACCAACAAGAAAAAGAAAATTCGCTGATATGGTTGTTTCAACTTTCAATCTATGGGAGACCAATTAGAATAAGAAGTGATCTTGTCATCATCAAACACAAAACTGATCATATTGAACATGACAACATCACAACCTTTTGGTCAGACACAAATAGGTTTGGTTTGGAATTGAAGTTTGTTCATATTCTTTATTTTACATGTAGTAATGTTTGTCCACGTCATTCTTTTCATTGGACAAATTGGGCTGATTGGCGTGTTATGCCTTACACACGTCTCCTCCCAGTTATTTAAAAGATAACAAAGTATAATACAATGGGCTATGTTTATCGGGGAAAGGCGGATGAAGGATGATCCAGTGGGATACAGGACTGATCTAAATGGTTTTCTATATACTCTTCTATCATTTGATTTTGCCATGTCAGCCCCTCATGTGTCTGAATCAGCAATTTTGCTTCTAAGTTCTAAACAAACAAATAGGACAAACTCAAATTCAAAACAAATTAAAGCAAATCAGAATTTGCATGCAGCATTCTTATGTACACTCCATGCATTTTTACACCAATGCAGTGACATTGCACTACTGCAAGCAAACTGAACCTGAAGTATAAATTCATATATGCTTCTTCTTCTTCTTCTTAAGCTCTTGATGGAAATATTATATGCTTGGGAATAATGTTTGTTGGACTATTCCGGCATCACACCCCTTTAATTATTCGTCCAAAAAATGTTAGAAGAATAATAAAAGATTAGTACATATCTTTGAAAGTTGAAGCCTTAAAATAGAAGAGAAGAATGTCCTATTTTGAAATCATTCCATGGAAGCCTGTGTTCCAAGACAGCCCCCCATCACTATATTAATCAAAGAATATTGGGAGATTGTGTCCATTTACTATTTTTTATTAGAATCTTGTTTATGCTTGACAAAACCTTGACTTTGTTGTTGCAACTGCTGTAATCAATATTATCATTCCTAGTTGTCCTTTATTTATTTATTTTTTCCTTTTGCTTTATATCATTATATGTAATGTAAGGAGATTTATACAGCCTGCTTGCCCATTTGCAAATAGAAACAGAGACTACTTGGGAATCTTTTATTTAATAGTTCTTTACTAATTACTAATTAGTTTGGGCGAAAAAGAGATTTGCCAAAGTGATTATATTCTATTCTTTCCTTTTTTATTTTTAACATGGAATGATTAGGGTTTGATGATTAACAAGTAAATGTGAAAATTATAAAATCTCATATTAACAAATGTTAGAACGTGATTTCAAGTTTGAGAGTAACCACTTTGTGCAAAAACCAAAGATGCATGATAAAGGTTAGGTATGTACCCAGTTCACATCTCCAAGACCCTAGATGGTTGGGACCACATTGGGTTGATGGGCTTGTTTGGTTGGACCACAGAATGATACTTAAAGTGCATAACAGAGCATCTTGATTTTATATCTCAGTGTTTAGTTGCATGTGAGAAATTCGATCCTATCTACATACATGTGTTATGCCTTTTCTTTATGCGCTTGGAATTGTTGACAAGGAATATTAAGCATGTGTAAGATATGGCAATTTGGTGTTTGCAGTAAACGCAAAGGAGATCGGCTTCCCTCGGGGAAAGCCCGTGACCACACCGTTTCAATCATCATTTGCAACTTTGTATTGGGAATATTTACTCATGAAATAAAACACGTAAGTATGGAAATATTCTCAATGCAAGGATATAAAGGCTGCTCTAATAGACTTTGCCCTGATGGAAGCCAAGCTCAACGCCGAAGGTGCAACTTAAATTTCTAAGGTTTTGTGTTTATCTGAAATGTTCTGAGTTAATCAATACAATAAATAAGTGTTGATCCAAGTGCATGTAGAATCGAACGGCTGAGATCTCTGTCTGTCTTACCTGCATGCAAAGAGAATAATAGCAGCTTCACAGTGTAGGATCTGAGACACCAACCTCTCAAACAATGTGTAAGAGAGAATAGCTTAATCTGATTAGAGATAAAGTTGAGAGGATAATTTTCCTTTCTCAGTAAATAGCCTATCCCATTCTGTTGTAGAAGCACTTGGGAGAGATCCCTTATATGATTGCTTCTCCAACGTTAAGTTCCTTGACATTAGGAACAAATTGTTAGAGTATAACCAATTGAGATAAGTGTTCCTTAACATTAGAATCCATGCTCCATCAGATTTGAGACAAGTGTCTCATATTGACCAAGGATATAATCACTTGGTTATCCAGTCTACACTGGGTCAAGTGGATATCCATTGATCCAATAAGAGCTGGAATATGAATCCAAATAATCCAACAATATTGGTATCTCTATGCATAAAACATTTTCAAGTAAACAATCAAATATATTTCTTTTTATAGAAAATAAATAAATAGATAATAATTTGAAAAAAAACAAGTGAATGATTGTGTGTGAAAGTATTGCATAAAGATAACCATAAAATAATCATCTTCCATCAACATGTGACTTGTCACATGGCCATTGGATGTTCCAACATGTTGATGATCAAAACGAGGGCCTATGGCCACTCTACCAACATCTCCCACTTGGCCAGTTAGGCCTGAGATGAATAAGTGCCAATCAATCCCATTGCTTTGATATGCCTTGCATGATTTGTAATTGCAATGGGTTTAGTCAATGGGTCGGCAATCATTTATTTTGTAGGCACGTATTCTACCAAGATCTATTCCATTGGTAAAAATCATTTAAGTACCGGTACCGGACATCAATATGTTTCACTTCAAGGCATGCCATGGTGGCATAACTGAGTATCTTCATAGTTCTCATCAGTACATCAAGAATTTTCACTGCTTTTGAACCTACATATCTGCAAGTAATGAACTCAGTATAAATGACAAATTTAGGTACATAGCTTTGCTTTCTTGCTTATCGATGAGACAATTAATCCTCCTAAGAGGAATCAGCACCTAGTGGTGAATTTGCTATCATTTGGGTCACCTGCAAAAAAAATAGCATGACACTAATCCAACACTTCCAAGTAATATGAGTTTGAAGTGTTTTACCAACTTTAAAAATCCAAGCACTCTTTTAATAGCTTTCCAATGGGCTTCATAAGTATCTACTTACAAGACCAACAACACATTATATATTGGGTTTTATATAATATATTGCATAAATCAAGCCACCTATAGATTTAAGCACAAGATCTACTTTTCATCTTCAGTATTTCTTCATTTATGGAAGCCATATCTTAATATTATCTAACAGATTTGAGTGCCATTCCCATTGCAGTCTTTGATATAAACTATCTTAGAATCTTTTCTAAATAATGCTCTTAAAAGATCTAAAGTTCCGACCCCCCCTATCTCTTTGAGAAGCATCTTTCATTTTTCAAATTGGATTTCAAACAAATATTATATTGATTATGGACACATCATTAATAATAATTGGGATGTGCTCTACACATAAGGGAAGAACAATAAACATACTCCCACTATTCAAAGAGCAAGCCCAAGAAAGGAATTATGAATAAACCTCCTCATAATCAATGCTTCTATTTGACTATATCTTCTTGATATACAAAACTTGCTTTATAATTTTCTATGGATCCCTCAATATTTATTTACACACTATAGGTTTTTGTTTTGATAAGAACAATCAATTCCCAAATTTGATTTTATTTGTGGTTTCACACCATATCATGTGTTTTCCATAACATCTACAAAGACGGTAGGATCATAAAAAAATAATAAAAACAACATAAGGGATTGCTTATTTAAATGTAGTAATCCATTAATCTCAATGAAGGGAACCCTTTTCTTTGAAGAGGTAAAGTAATTAGGGTCAAAAGTGTAAGGTTAAGTATTATGAGAATTTGTACAGAAAAATCTCATAACTAGGACTTTCAAAAAATGGTCCACCCACCCTGAATTTTGCTTTCCAGGGATACATCTTTTACTCTCTATTAAAACAATAGTTCCATCAGATTTATAACTAATAAATATGTAAACTTTGCCATTTTTACTATATGAATAGTATATAAAGGTACACTCAATGCTCATTGTTATCCAATTTGCTTCTTTGTTGATTTGATATAGAAGTCATTAAACAAGTTGGAGATACACTCTCCCCTATTTCTCTTAACCAAGTACACATGTCCAAGTCTAGAATCCATAGCGCATTCCCTTTCCCTATGTGTTTTCACATTCAAATGGCCACATTTATCTGAAAGGATAATAACTAATGATTCTTTGATATCTCTCCTTTCCAAAAAAAATGAGGAGTTTAATTAATTTTCGCTAAGACATGGTTCACAAAAATTAATAATGCATCCCCATTTTGGGCATTCAATTATTAGACCTCATTCTTTCTAAATTTATCTTTATATGCAAGAGTCCCAATAGGTATTCTCATCTATATCACAAAAACAATGAGCATCTACTTTATTAATAGACAAAAAAAAAAGGTTTACTCCCACTATCCTTGTCCATCCTAAACTAATATGGATAGTAGTTTCCCTTTTAGTTTTGTTGTGTTTTAAGCTTTTAGGAGCTTTACTTTTACTCCTGATTTTGCAATTCTAGGGAGCAAAAAAAATTTCCATATGATGTAGAAAGGTAAAGAGTGTTTTCAGGAAGAAAAGAAAGACTAAACAGTAATATGTTTGAACAATTCAGGGACTGTATTGCAGTTTAGCATAATTGAATATCACTAAACAAATGTTCATAAAGTCATGTAGTAATAAAAAAAGGTTCACAAAGACACATGACTATTTATTAATTTAATGATGCAAAAATCATCACATAATTCTCAAAAAATCTAAGAATGTGGGCCATACACATTATCATAGAGCAGCAATCAAACAAGAAAAGTTTGATTTCAAACAACAATGAAAGAGATAAAAAATAAAGTCATTGGGCCTCTTTTATATGTCACTCCTAAAAAAGTTTACAGATTAAATAAAAGTTCCAAGAATCAAATTTATAAATAGGTGTAACACTAAAAGAAACTTTTCAAAAAAATAGTTTATTTAAACTATTTTGATCACAAAAAAATAAGAATACAATGAGGAACTTGTGGAGATAAGAAAGAACATTTAAATGTTGTGGATAAAACAGGCATTCAATCTAAGTCCAATTATTCACTAAAAGTGATGCAAAAAAAAATTGTGTTCCAACAAATATACATCCAACAATTTTTTTTTTAATTAAATAATACTAAGTCCACTTGACAGTGGTTATAGAAAAACTTAAGAACTTAGGTAAGTTTGCTACAGGATGACTTATTAAATTGCACAATGCCTAAACACAGTCCCAACTGAAACACATAAATTTAGGACTATCAAATAAAAGGAAAGGTAGGCTGCTATCTTCAAATGCTATGGAACAAGTAAATCATCTTTTGGTTCATTAAATTACAGCTTGAAGATACAGGGAAGCAAATCCTAGTATATTGTATTAAAAACAACTTCAAAACCTTAAGCATTTAAAGAACTAGCTTCAGGCTTAAAAATCTCGTTAATCTCAATCATACCGAGTATCTTAACAAACATTTAATGAATCACGGTTAATGAATAATCATCAATAAGCTTAACAGGAACAGTTTTATCTAAAACATTAATCAACATTTTCTCATCAAGTATTTTCCTAATCCTACGTTTTCAGAGAGCATAATTTGTCCCATTCAATTTCTCAGTTTTACTGAGTTCTTGGGATAAGGAAGTAGCAGACATGATTAAAAAAAATGCAACAGTATTTCAGAAATAAATAAAGCAAGTGCAATATCAGTTGGCTATATTTTACGAGACTGTCATTCAAGTTCGGAGAAAAATAAATGAACGAAGATAAAGCACTTAGCTGTATATGCAAAAATTGCCAATCCGCAGCTGAAGTGGTTAGTTATCAGATTTTCTGTCCAGCTCTCACCACTCCTATTAATTCAGGAATAGATCATACATTCGGCAAAGATCCTTCTATGTGGCTTGGAGTTCGAAAATGTTCTAAAAAACGACAATAAGAATCAATGAATACAAAATAAAATAAAAAAAGAAATAAATAAATGAAATTCTAATACCCAGTTTGAAATACTTGATTTTTGACTCACTGGTCGAAAACAACTCTAAATTTGTATGGGTTTCTTGCCTCAAACTTCAGATATGGGCACTTAATCGGCGGAATAAGTCCATGCTTAAATATAGAGTGATTAAATTTCTATTTATTCAAATTTGATGCATTAGTGTGACCCCACCCATTTTTTTGGTAAATGGCCCTACCTTGAATTAGATTAAGTATTAAAAGTGGATACTATTTTCTCAAAGGGGAGGTAGCCAAATTTCTTATGAAGAGACCCTTTAATCTGTATGGGACATTGATCAAAATCATCGTTAGATTGCCATTGGAGGGTTTGTGGCAGTTATAGTAAATGCCATCGATTTTCTTATATGATGTCGGGATTTCTTTCAAATTATGTGTGTTCTAAATAATAACTTTGCGCATTGAAGATTTGAGGCCATGCTTGGTTTGCAGGACTAGGAATTTGGAATCCAACTATTTGGTTGGGTGGAATTGGAATTCCATTCATATTCTTGTTGAAATGACATTCCCCCATTTGAGTGAATTGCCATTCCCTCCCCTCTCTTGAGAATAAAATCCCATTCCATCTTATTCCAATTTTGGTTATGATTTCTATTTGAACCAAACAGACCATGAGAATAGATTATTCTAATTCTGATTCCAATTCAAATTGCAAAGGGACCTTGAAATTGTTGAGCACACATGAGGGAATAAGGGCATGCCCAAGGTTCAAAAATTGGGGTCCTGATACACCTTTTTACAGGTGTTTCGGGAACCCTGTTGTTTTTAATAAAAATATTTTTAAAAACAAGTCTGAAAACCAAAATTTGAAAAAAAAACTAAAAAAAACACACAAAGGCGTGTAGCTTTAAGTACAATATGCATCTATTGATACACGGGGGCATATCAATACTTTGAACCTTGAGCATGCAAATGCCATGAAAGACATAAGTAGAGAGAGTATATGGAAGAAGATTTTCTACAGCTAGCATGCGGGGGAGAGAGATCTAAAGAGAGACCTTAGTTTTGAAATTGTTATTTTAATTTTTTTTATTATTGTTAACTAATGAAAAGGGAATAGAGATGTCCATCCATCTCCATATGCTTCACTAGGGAGAAAATGGATCATTTATGGTGGTACAAGTGTCACCTCCGGAATGGGGGTACACCAAAGGGTGTACATACAATATAGTGGGAGTACATATGATCCCGACCCAATACAGTGGGAGTACATCAAGATAATCTCTCATAATCTAAATATCTATCTTTTTGCCCATATATATATATATTTGTTGAAACTTTTCGTGAAGTTTGGTAATTACAATCACCTCCTTTTAACTTTTTGACATAATTGTAAGTAGATACTCTTTGGTAGAATTCTCTAAAAAAGGGAATGAAAATGTCCAAAATACCCATGCAATTATTTTTAACAAAAATATTTGTTTTTCAAATTTTCTCTTCATATGAATCACTACCCCAAATCCTTCCAATCTCTTTTCCAAAATTTATTTATTTTTCAAATTTTCCCTTCATATAAATCACTCAAAGGTAAAGTTGTAATTTTAAATTCTCTTTGTTTTTGTTGTTCATAAATTTTGTATTGTTTTTTCCATAAAAACCAGCCTCAATAGTAACTTCATGAGTACTTTGGACATTTCATGCCTCTTTTAGAAGATTCTACTAGAGGGGGTCTACTTGCAACTGTATTAAAAATTTCAGTGGAGGTGATTGCAATAACTAAACTTTAGGGGGAGGTTTCAGCAACAGTTAGAAACTTCAGGGTAGGTTTGAACAATTTACCCGCTTTATTAAATATGTTTCATTTACAAGACAAATTAATAAAAAGTTCTTTCAAGGCCTTGTTCTTCCATTTATGCTTTTAGCTCAAATTCCTTGCTTTTAAAATAAATAGAACCACTATCTGAACACCATCTAATAGGAATTTTTTTTTAATCTAAAAGAATCAAACCCAATTCTTTTACCCATTTGTTATAGAAAAAAATAAAAGCAATAGAAATGCATTCAAATAATGCATAAGAAGTATATATTGGAGCAATAAAAGTAAAGGACTTGGATATGAGGTCAAATAGGAAGTAGATAATCTTGGTGCTAATTGGTGATATAAGGTTTGCTTGCATTGTCTACTTGTAAGACTTACCAGCTAGTATTCAAATGTATAAACAGCTGACATGATGCCATACACATTGGTTTCATTCATCATCAGCATATTTTATGAATGGAAAAGCCGCCTCATCTATTACATTACATTTGGATTATGGTAGATTTCAAGTTGGAGGTGGAATTGGAAAATTCAATTATTCATTGAATCACAGGACTCAATTATTTGGGTGCACTTGTTTTAACATTACAAATTTTGGTATAAATTTAACTTTCACCTGTTGAAATTACAAGAAAGGGAAATGTAAATCAAATTCTGTGCCCATAACCCAAATACAATCTAAATGATATGTTTCTTCTCAGAATCCCCTTAAACTTTAGACAAATTAAGAGGGCGTTTTCCACGTGAATTGTTTTTCTTATTGTGACTTTCGAAACAAATCAAAACCATCATGTTTGAAAACAAATTGTCTCTTAAAACAATGACATGAAAAACATGTTATTGGTTGTATATGTGCTTTTGGTTTCCAGAATTAAAATCAGAAATGTATTTTTGAATTTCTGGTTTAAAAACATGTTTTCATCTGATGATTTAAAAATGTATTCTATAAATCATGTAATCTAAAAACTGTTTAGAAATTGAGGGGACTTTACCAGTTTTAATGGCTTGTTTTATAAAAAAAAAGGCTAATGTGATGGTTATTTTTTATTTTAGAAAAAAAAACTATTCATATTGGTAGACACCCCTTGATGGGTTGAAGTAGATGAATTGTTTTTTGAAATAAAACAACTTGGTTATGTGCAACAAAAACATGGTTTAATAATATATTATTTATTTTTCTACTGATGTGACAATATTTTCAAAAACAAATGAAATAAAAACATTGTCATGGTTATATATGATATAGTATTGAGTCGTGATGAAGGAAGATTTGGCCCGACCTCATAGTTACGCAACACGTGGCAAAGGCAACAGCTTGGCACAAAAGCACGCCTAAGGCGCGAGCACCAAGGGGGAGGAATCAGCAGACCGAACTCCCCTACCAGTAGTCCGAACTCCCTACTAGGAGCCCGAACTCCCCCTTAGGCCCCAAGCCACTCAAAGGACAATAACCCGAACTGGCATGCCTTATAGCAGTTCGGGACACACATCACCGAACTGGCCTGCCTTATAGCAGTTCGGGACTCACCTCACCAAACTAGCCTGCACTATGGCAATACAGGACATACCTCTGAACTCAAGACTTCACCTCGCTCACCACTCCAGCACTTCGCCTCAAGGACGACCAAACTGAACAAACTGTACCATGCCTGACATTGAGGAAGTTCGTACCCAGGGGCGGCGAACCTGACTGGCTTGGGATCTGACGCTTGACGGCCGCACTTCAAACGGCCACCTGCCACCTGACACCGCCATCTCCAGTTACAGAGGCGGCTCCGACAAGGAGCAGTGGCGGTTCTGTCCCAGCAGAAAGAACGACACCCGAACTGGCAGAAACAGAGGTAATCATACTCGACCCGACAGAGGCCTCGGAGTGAGTACGCAAGTGGTTATAAAAGGCCCCCTACCCTCAACAACAAGGAATGTGAACTTTGCGCCATCTGGTCTTTACTTTGCCTTTGAGAGAATACTAACTTGAACTTCGGAGTTGTCTCACTGGGTCCCCCCCCCTCGAAGTTCCCTCATCTTCTCCGTTTCAGGTTCCCTGTCGCTCCAATCAGAGGCGAAATCGTTGACAGCTAAGACCGGCTAGATTGCACTCCATTAATTGGCGCCGTCTGTGGGAAAGCTTCTAAAAGCCTCTCTCTAAATCTCTCTTACCTCTCTTACCTACCATTCTTCCAAAAACTCCAACACCCATAGCTTCCTCCAACAATGTCGGACGTGGCACAGAAACGACCACCACCGGAGAGCAACTCCAAGTTCCCGTGGTGTGCATTGGGCAGTTCACCATCCCTCTTTCAGTGGATGGGATCCCTAGTTTGAATGTACCACAAGTAGCGGCGCCCCTGGACCTTCCTTCATCAAGTCCTAAATATTTATTCTTTGTCTAAAACCATATGGAGCTGCTTCTCTCCTTTTTTATTCTTGGACCATTTTCTTCCAAGATTTTATTATTGACTAACCAAAATAACCCTTCTATTTTAGTTATTTTATTAGGCTTTTAAAATACATCATAATATTGTTGTTTTATTGGTTGAGGGTGTTTGACAATGTCTATGATTTTGTTTTCATAATTAATGTCAAATCAGAAAAAGAATTGGTTTTGTTTGAGAAGTGACAACATGATGGTTTTGTTTCTAAAAACAAGCTAATAATGTTTTTTGAAACCATCAACTATGTTTTCTAAAACATGGTTTTGGTTTCAATTTTGAAAACAAAAAACACATATACAACCAAGAACATTGTTTTTTTTTTTGTTTTTATTTTGAGAATTAATTTGTTTATCATTTTTTGTTTCTGAGATTGCCAACAAGAAAAACAACATTTCATATTGGAGAATGCCCCCTTAAGACTTTTCACAAATTATTTATTAAAAGTTTGGAAATAGAAAGAATCAAATTGACTTTTTTTTAGGGGGGGATGTTCCACCTTCTCGCTGTTTTGTTTGCCTGTCATAATTTGATGTAAGATGTTTAAAATTGTAAACTAAGAAATAACATTGATTGAAGCAATGAAAAATGATTAAGAGCCCATAATTCCACAAGGAATGTAGCATTTGAAGAAATGGGATTGAACAGTTGTTCAATCATCTACTATATATGCTATTTTCATCATCATTGTTGTCATTATCATCATCTTTTTTTCATCCTCATCCTCATCCATGAGAAATGCCAAAAGTAGAATGCTAATTAATTATTAATTTAATCAGGAATTATACTCTTTAAGATATACACTTGGGAGATCAAACAACATCATCATCATCATCATCATGCACTTGAACCATGCTTTTCAACTAAACGAATGTCTTTAAGATTCTCTAAAATTGTGGATTAGTGTAGGTGCACGTGTTAACTTATAAGGGTTGCACGTGTAATCTCCACCAGGCAATCAGGCGTGGTTTGTGTGACAAGTATCATCCATCCACGTGTCAATCCAATTGAGGTCCATATGTCCGATCACCAAATGCTCTCCCAAGTCTAAGGTGGGAGCTGGTGAGACCGGATCTGCTCCTTACAACTGGCGCCATGCATTGAGAACATCTCCCGTAATTATCAGGCGCCCATTTGTGAGGAGCAGATCCCGTCTCGGAGCTGGTGTGAAGCCAATAACATATGTAATGATGCATACGCAGAGGAGAGGCAACTGGCATTGATTAACGGCTTTTTCCACGATGAAAATAACCACACAACACAAGTAGGTTTACTGGAGTCAATTTCCACTGGGCCATTGATTAACGGCTTTTTTTTCAAATAGAAATTAATCTCTACCGTTCATTGAGCGCGTACAGTTCTTACCGTCCATTCACTGCCTCAGTAGTGCGGCCGGAATCCGCATAAGATCTCGAGAATATGCCACGTGGACATCGGAGACTTTCACTTACGTACGGTCTCTAACCCTACTTAATAATCTAACCATGGTTAGTTTCCATTTTCGAATCCTCGGGTTCGAGCCCTACTCGAAGTTATATAATACCTTCTCTTCTCTTCGTTTCTCTCGAATTTGTGTTTTTCATTTCAACAAGAAAAAAAAGCCCTAATTTCTCTCTCGTCCGAGCTAGCCCCGAGCCCCGAGGTTTCTCTTCTCCAGATTTTGAATCTGGTTTCTATTTCTCGATTTCTGGTATGAATGTTCATGCATTTATTCCATCTAGGCCATTACAGATCGAAGGTTTTGAGGAAGAAGGATGTCGGATTCATCGAGAAGATATCGAATAGGATACGCGTTAGCGCCGAAGAAACAACAGAGCTTCATCCAGGATTCTTTGGTGAATCTTGCAAAAGAGAGAAGTGTCGATCTCATACGAATCGATACTGATAAGCCCTTGGTGGATCAGGGCCCATTCGATTGCATCCTTCACAAATTGTCGGGCGAAGAATGGAAGAAACAGCTCGAGGATTTCTCCTCGAAGAACCCTAATGTCTGTATAATTGATCCGCTGGATGCGATTGAGAGGCTTCATAATAGGATTTCCATGCTCCAGGTGGTGTCCGAATTGAAAATCCCCCAGGAGAATGAGACTTTTGGAATACCTAAACAGATTTTGATCTATAATTCGGAAACGTTACTGGATGCAGATGCGCTGGAAGGGTTGAGGTTTCCGGTGATTGCCAAGCCGTTGGTGGCTGATGGAAGTGAGAAGTCACACAAGATGTCGCTTGTGTTCAATCGTGATGGTTTCAGCAAGCTGAAACCACCTATTGTCCTGCAAGAGTTTGTTAATCATGGTGGGGTGATCTTTAAGGTCTATGTTGTCGGGGACTATGTGAAATGCGTGAAGAGAAAGTCGCTTCCTGATGTATCGGAGGAGAAGCTGGGGAGTTTGGAGGATTCATTATCTTTCTCGCAGGTATCGAACTTGACCACACAATATCGAAATAACGATCACTATTATGAGAATATGCAGTTGGAAAATGCTGAGATGCCCCCACTGAGTTTCATTACAGACATTGCAAGAGGATTGCAACGGGCCATGCGATTGCATCTTTTCAACTTTGATGTCATCAGGGATGCAAGAGTGGGGAACCATTACCTCGTAATTGATATCAATTACTTCCCAGGTTATGCAAAAATGCCGTGTTATGAGGCTGTTTTGACTGATTTCTTCTGGGACATCGCTCACAAGAAAGAAGCAGTGGAATTTAACAAGGAAGAGAAATCAGAGATGGCTTCTGATTGTCGGAAGTTGCCTAGCTATGACATGGAGGAGAGAAAGATTGTAAGCAACACTTATTGTAGTGATGAAACTGATGGGGCCTAGCCACCTTCGCCTATGTCCTTGGAACTGGAAGAAAAGCAGAACAGGTTTCAAGTCTGAAAACGATGACAGGACATGCAAGTGGCTTGTTGGCTTATCGGCTTGAAGAGGGGACTAATAGGTTTTGCTTGAGCATCTTCAATGTCCTTATCCACTATGCCTGCCAATTTCAAGGTGGATTGGAGCTAGCGGCCTACAACTATTGAACTGCAGTTGGCTTGGTGAATCAATAAATAGGTTGTATGCTTCGTATTTCTGCCTCTCGACCAGTTTCCTTGATATTTCATTTCGATCTTGTATATTCAGCCATTGTGCTGGAAATAGGTATTCCTCAAATACTGAATTTCTAGGAAGGTTGAAGGTGTATTTCGAGGCTTATGAATTCCCATGCTTACAAGCTGTTTTAGTAAGTGCAAATATTGGCACCTTTAATGCATGGATTTCTTTTTTCTCATTTTGTCCATGATGTTCTCTATTTTTTTTAAACTTTTTTTTTTTCAAAAATGAATTTGTTTATTTTTGCAACTGGTATATTTTCTCAGTTGCTGATATTTAATTGATTTTGGCACCTTTATATATCAATTATGCCAGATCATGACGAATTAAATTTCCATATTTCTATCTGGGCAAACATTCCATTTCCAACTGTATAATGTTGTATGCATGGAATTTGTGACAGTTATTAACGGGGAAATTAAATTCTATATTATAATATAGTTTGATGGAAATTTTTGTCTTACACGTTTACCTTAATTGTTATGATGAATTTGGACATGCTAGGCTAGACATCTGATAACATGGTTTTTGTCTTAGTACTCAGAAATATGGAACCATTGCAGTTGTCTCATTTGATCTGATCCATTTCCTTATGCAAGAAACAAATCTATGTTTTAACTTCTAGTAGCGCATTCCTGATTCTTGTTTGAAATGGAATGCTCATGAAATTGTTGACTCAACTAATGACCTAGCGATTTATCTGATTGAACCATTTGACTTGGTTAATAGGTCACAGCTTAGATATTAAATCCCTTTTTTTGGTAATTTTAAGCCATTTACAAGATTCCATCTGTAGGGGACATTAGTTTGTGGAACTATGATAGTTTGAGGAACAATAGGTCTAAGAGGGTAGGAGGTGACTAGGTGAGGAAGGCGTGAAAAAGTCCCTTGTTGAGGGTCCAAGGATTTTTTATATATTATTGATAAAAAAGAATTGTTTATATAGAGTTTCCTCTTGTGTGCAGGATCTAGATTGGAGAGAATCTTCCAGAATCTCGTCTTTTGTTAGGTAGTTATACTTACTTTATTTTGTTAGAAGGCAGAGGGCGGACTGCTAGGGAGTGTGGTGCTTAAAGCTTGATACATGATGTTTTCTTTGTTATGAGTCGTGTGCGTTGCACTTTTATGCAGTTGTCCCTTAATTATCCCTATGGTTTGGCGTTTTGCACTTGACTTGTTTCATGGAGTGCCCTCTTCTCATGACTTATTTCATGGAGTGCCCTCTTCTCAACAACACACTACGATCTATTTCCTCCTGTTGCATACTATGATTTGTGTTGTCCTTTTCTTCCTTTGCAGCCTCTCCTATATCTTGCACTCACAGTTGTAGTACAGCATTCATGATTGTTGGTTTATTTGGTATGGACTTTAAATGGTCCTAGTGTTTAATATTAAGCCGTATGAGCCCCCCCATTTTTGGAAGATGCATGTGGTTCTTGATGCCAGTCAACCTGCATCGATTTTAAAAATGTTATCCACAGTGTCTGATGGGCTGCAGCTCTCTCTCTCTCTCTCTACTATTGTCAAATTGCTATTTTATTTCTTTGAATCTCAATTCCATAAGAGAACAGGTCTGAGAAAGGCCCTGAATCTCAGCAGTTTGGATGGTCACTTTTGTGTGTGGGAGTTTCAAGTCCCTCTACTTCATGTTTCAAAGAGGGCTGTGGGCATGTAGGAGATCTGTTAACTAGTTGGTTTTCTGGCCTGTGACATTTCTGTGGTGTTCATTCCATTAGAACTTGGTATAGTGCATAAGATGGCTTCTTCTAGTGGAGAATCCAAGCCCAGATTGCTAGTTATACTAGATCTCCTTACCATTCAGATGACCTCAATCAAAATGAATGGTGATAATTAAGCCCCATGGGTTGAGTCAGTTGAGGTTTTCCTAACAATTAAGAGAAAAGACATATTTCTCTTAAAATACTTGAATATTTCCTTGATCCTAGACCATTACCTGGCTCTAGTGTATATTCTGAGTCGGTTCACGAAAGTGCCCAGATTATGACATGGCTATGGAATAGTGTGGACCCTAAAAACAGCATAAATCTTTTGGACAGATAATGTTAATAAAGTTTATAAGCCTGAACGGAATGGAATGGCGAGACAGGATTTATGTAGCAAATTTCATATAGTTGGGACCTGATGATGATGAATGCCAGGAGAGTTTATCAACCTCCTACTATTGGTCTGAAGTTGCAGCAACAACAATTGGAACATGCAGATGTTTCACTCCCTTCCATGGAGAGTCCTTATTGTTGTGAATCAATCTGCTCTAGCTATTGTTAGAAGAGAAGGATGAGGACCATGTGGGGGTTGACATGGTAATAAAGGTCATATTCCTCTCACTGTTGATATTGGTTGTAGTGGTGGTAATATGGAGCCAGGAGAAGTTTGTAGTGGTCCTAGGAAGTAAGTGATCATGCTGTGCATGCTGAGCCCTCCCTTGGGTTGATCATGCTGTACATACTGAGGAAGCAACCTCCAGTGGTTCTTCATCTGATGCTGCTGTACCTAAACATAGCATTGCTGCAGGAAAAGAGATGGCATCCATATCCCGTGAAGAGTATGAAAGGTTGCCAATATGTTCCTTCCTCCAATAACACAGCCTCACAAGCCTATTAATTTCATTTACTCTGATGCACATTTGTTGGATGTTTTTAGCATATGGTGGTGTTTTACATCTTCCACAAGAGAACTTCTCCATGGTTTGCAGATCAAGTTTAGGGAAGTTCTGTTTCTGAATTCTGAATTTTCTCATGGATAGCACAGATCATTTACATATGAATATCTTCAGCCTTGATGCATAGCCACCATGGGATGATGTATTTTAATTATTTTTTGAATGAAATACATCATGCTTCTGAATCGAAAAAGGTCACCAACTAACGTGGAAGATTACTGAGTTGTCCAGGTAGGCTTCTTCTCCAGCATCTTTACAGTCCAGACTGTCCAGATGGGAGATGCTACGTACCTTTTCTTGTGATATTAGTCGCTGAAAGGTTTATTTTGTGTTTCTTTTCTAGCTCTAAAATATATTAGGAAATAAAACGTTTAGTTTGGTCATGTAGCAGGGGCGTCTGTGCTGAAGCTTGATCCATGATTTGGGAGTGGATAAGGGGCACACATATTCATATTCGGCCCACTGATATGCTGGCACATCTAAAATTTCTTGGTATTGTAGATCTTTATGATTAATGTAGGTAGAGTTTTAGAATAGGCATTGGAGTTCAAATAGGCTGTGTAAATTTTGGTTTACTTTTTCTTCAGATTTTAACTTGTCTTGTTTGTTTGTGAAAAGTAAAATGGTCTGGTTTCCACCTTATAGGCTGTGCTGAAGCTTGATCCATGATTTGGGCGTGGATAAGGGGTACACATTCATAAATTTCTTGGTATTTTAGATCTTTATGATTAATGTAGGTAAAGGAGTTTTAGAATAGGCATGGGAGTGCAAATAGGCTGTGTAAATTTTGGTTTACTTTTGCTTCAGATTTGAACTTGTCTTGTTTGTTTGTGAAAAGTAAAATGGTCATGTTTGTTGTATTGTCCAAGTGCACCTTAAGGACTTAAAAAAGGACTAGTTATTTTTTTGAAAGGGTAAGGTAAATTATTCAAAGGAAAATAAGAAAACAGGAAAAATATACAAAAGATGTGGCTCAGATACAAACTGCCACAACTCAAGAGAGCCAAAACAAGAGACGATAAACAGGCTGACAAGATCTAGGCCCACAAGAACCCACAAGGGCCACAACCAAACAAAAGGGACAAATCCCCTACCCAAACCAAAAACAGAAGCACCCATAAAACCCAAAGAGCAGATATAAACCCCAAAAAGGCCTGGGCTGGCCACCACCAAAACCCAGTCCAGCTTGCCAAAAGAAAACAGCCATCGCACAGGGCCTTAACCCAATACGTTTCTGCATATTGTATGCCAAAAATTTCAAGTTTAAAGGCATTTTTATTTTTCTAAACATGTAACTATGTTCCTTTACACATAATACTGTTAGTGTTGAATTTACATGAACCCTTAAGAGTCTAGGAACATTTGGCAAAAGTAGAGAAGTTGGGACCATGGTTTTGAAAACTGGACCAGACCAGTTGACCCGGGAACCGTTTAGGCAACTGGTTCTGTTTCACCCTAAAACTGTTCGGGCAGTCGAACCATCAGCCTGTTGACCCAGAGAATAGTTTTCGGCCATTTTTTATTTTAATTAATTATTTTTTAAAATCAGAATGGGTTGTCTGTTTGAACCGGACTGTCAGACCGTTTGACCCAGGAACTGGTGGCCAAAATGGTTCTGTGTTCGGTCCAGTTTTTAAAACCTTTGTTGGGGCAACCCAAGACAAATCTGAACCCAAACCGAGCCCAGCCTGAACACTACCCAAAGTTTTAGGGTTGGGGGGGGGGGGTTCAACAACTCGGTTTGGGTTAGGGTTGACCTTAAGTCAACCTAACCTGGCCTGACTTGCACCCCTAATGGAAATCTACCAAAAATTTTCCCCTTCTTGCATCTTGGGAGGTAGTCTGTTGTAAACCAGTCTGACTTAGTACTATACTCGGTTGTTAGATCTTCCACCTCTCCCATTTGATCCTTCTTCAGCTGAGTCTGATCTCCTTGATCCTTCACCACCTTGAGCATCTCATGCACCACCTAACTTCATCTCCTGGGATACACAGAAACTTCCCAAAATTCATCAAAGAATCCACGCTTTCCTCTAATGGGCAGAGCCTAGAATAGTTGTCTTCAACCGAATTTTAATAATATATATTTTATTATATATTATAACATATAATCTATATTATATTATAAAATATATATTATGAAATTAAATTAAATTATATTATATATTAATATATATATATATATAATATTATATATTATATCTTACATATTATATATTACATATAATAATAGAATGCTCGGTTAATTCAGTTAACCGAATTTCTAATTCTAAAAACCAAAACCAAAAACTGAATGAATCAAAAACCAAAATTTTGGGTTTGGTTCAGTTTTAACCAAATAGTGCTCACCGCTAGGCTTAAAGAGTTTTTCAAACTCATGCCGACGATGGGTATATTGGGCTGTCCCTCATTGTCCATTCCAAACATCCAAACAAAGTCATTATGCCAAATTGAAGAAAAAAAAAAAAGAAAAATGGCTTAATATTCTTTTGTAGTACAAATTAAACAAAAAGAATGCTTCATCTGTAATTTCATTCCTGACGCAAGTGATTGAGATTAGTTGATAGTACCTTTCCATGCATTTGTTTTAGTGATTATAAGATGGGAAAGAAGACTCACATTGGAAACTCTGCATTAATGATCTTCTCGCTTGGGTTTGAGAAATTTAAAGGGAAAATACATAAAATATAAAATATATTTTAAATTCATACTGTTTTAGGCATCAAGCCAACACGAACATGGGATTCCCATTGATGGTGTGCGATTTAGTGCTCCCTGCTAGAGGACAGTTCAGTCATCATGTTGAGTAGGTTGGCTAGCCAAGTTGCAAAAAAAATGTCAAAGTACCTGGGGTGGGCACTCCAATGCTCAAGTCAGTGAAGAGCTTTAAGAGAGCTAGAGAATTGTGAGAGTTAAATCGCACGTACCTTCTTATATCAATGGATTACCTTTGTATAGTTGCAGGTTGTTGTGGACTTCACGTACTACATCTGAGATTTTTGGGGGAATGCAATTTATCGGCCCGTGATCATTGAAGGAAGTTCTAGCGGATAACGATGAGGCTTTACCCCAGAAGTGGGCGGTAGTGCGGTATGAAAGTCAATCCTTTCAGGAGATGTGATCATAGAGGAGTCAGAGAGGATAGGTCGCATGCAATGGAGGTCAGTTGCTATGTCATGCAGGTTGCTACCTAGACCTCAATTAGGTCAATGAGACCTCGGTGGGAGGTCACCCCTTATGCTAAGGTCCCTAGCCTAGTTCTGGCGAGGTGCACTAGGACAGCCCTAGACGAGGTGGTGGCGAGCGCTCTTCGAAGTGCGTGAGGTGCACCCAAGGTGAACCCAACCTTCTTGGCAAGGGCACGTGAATGTCTACGTGGCGCCGAGGTGTTATATAATGATTTGGAAGTGCCATGCATCGTAATATCATTGGAGGGCCAAATCACCCTTCATCAATTGCCCCCACTCCTGAGCCGAGGTCGGTTCGGTGAAGGGAGTAGTTTGTTGTAGGTCTCTGGCACAAAGTGACTTAGTTCAGCTGGTTTATTGGCATAGTCT
This sequence comes from Nelumbo lutea, assembly GCF_056320005.1. Lineage (NCBI taxonomy): Eukaryota > Viridiplantae > Streptophyta > Magnoliopsida > Proteales > Nelumbonaceae > Nelumbo > Nelumbo lutea. The sequence goes on from NC_142684.1 coordinate 213,198,626, forward strand.
CAGTTTATTCGCTCGAGCTGGAAGAATCTAAGGGCTGAATGCGACATTATGCAGGACATCTCCATCTTGACCATTGGGACGCATTAGTGAACTCATCAGCACGAGGAGAGGCGGAGCAGGCACTCCGAAGATATCCATGGAGCTAGGGATGTAGCCATTGAGGAGTTCCGTCATTTGCCTGAGTACCTCAAGAGTGGAGTTCGTCATGCCCGCCCTCAAGAAGGGCTTCAAATTGTGCTATTGTTTCCTCGGGTTGCTCCACTCACACAGATTTTGAGCGGTGTCCCTTAAGTTGGTCCTCGAGGGGGTGGCCGACGAGGTCGACCCTGAGCCCAAAACTGAGGTGGGGGATAGCGGAAAGGGTGACGAGAATGATGTCGACTAGGGTGCTGACGATGAGGACGATGGTGAGTAGTGTTTTCTAACTGTTGACCCTCTCTCTCTCTCTCTCTCTTTTATGTATCTCGAGCCTACATGCTAAGAGGATTGAGTTACCTTTTCTCTTGCTGAGGTGTTGCATGTTGAGGTGCGCTAAGCGTGGGTCGTTCAACTATTGCAGATGTGTTTCAAATAGGTTAGTTTGTGGGCGTTTTAATGCTAAAAGGTGGTCTAGCTTCCAATCCATGGATTTTCACTGAAGTGTGTGTATCGTGGGTCGGCTCTACTAGTTTGCCAATGCGGGTGGTCATCCGTGGATTTTTAGCCAAGGTGTGTGTGTCTCAGGTCAGCTAGACCAGTTCGTAGAAGCGGGTGGTCGTTAGGTGGGAGCTCAGTTGGTGGAGCTCTTGTTCCACATAGGTCAAAGCTGCAATGAGCCTTAGACGTAGTATCTACGCAAGTTGTCAATGTTCCATGCACGGGGGACTTGCCTCCCTTTGAGGGTTTCAAGCTCGTAGGTCCTAGGTCTTGTCACTTTGGTGATCCTTTAGGGGCCTTCCCAATTGGGTCCCTATTTCCTTGAGCCTAGCTCAGGCACCCTAACCTTCCTCAGCACCAGGTTGCCAGCTCAGAACTAGCATCTCTTAACTCGGGCATTATAGTACCGAGCTATCCTCTGTTGTTATGTGGTAGTCTGGATGTGTGCTAAATCTTGATCCTCTTTCACCAAGTTAAGGTTCATCCACAACTTGTCATCATTAGTCTCCTTGTCGTATGCTTTGGATCATAAGGTTGGTACCTCGCTTGGTAGGAATGACGATTTCTGTACCTATGTCAGGTTGAATGGTGTTTCATCGGTCTCCATCTTGATCGTTGTGCAATATGCCCATAAGACACTAGGCAACTCGTCCACCCACAAACCTTAGCTTGGGAGAGCCGAGCTTTGTTGGTCATCTTGGCTTGCCCATTTATTTGTTTGTTGGTGAGCTACCTGAAGGGATGAGAGATCCATCCCATGGACGCCCAAAGATTGTGGAATAAGAGGCGAATTTCAAAAAAAATTTCTCTCCCTTCAACTGGGAATCACATTCCCTATTTAGAAAATCATATTTTCAAGGATCATTCTTGAACCTTAAATTGAACCAGATCTGAACCAAAAGGAATAGGAGAGAATTATACTTGATACGGAGAAGTAATATCTCCCAACGAAGGTGTTCACGCCCAAGGAATGATCCAAAGACTGCTCCCACTGAAGATGACGCAATGCAGGATGGAGCAGAATCAGCAGTGTTCTTCCCCAAGAACTCTGTCCTTCGCAAGAATCAGTAGAATGGTACGTGAGCACAACTTCCTTTCAATCATTTCTCAAAGAACTGATGTCAAGATTCAATATTGACTTCTCCCACAACTGGAGATCGAACTGGCAAACAGGGCAGCAAGAACAGGGAGGCAGCAAGAGAGTATTCGCAAGGTGCAGAATTATCTCTTCTTGATTTCAGCACTAAAGAGGATCTGATGTATGTTTCCTAAAGGCTGCCGCCCCCTCCTTCTTTTTGTTAACTAAAAACATCAGCTCCTAATCCCATTAGGAGCTGCTTATCCAAATCATATTTGGATCAGCCTTCTCTTCTAGTGATAAGGATAAACCCTTATCTTATCTGCAGATTGGATTAGCTTTCTCCTAATCCCATTAGGAGATTTCTAGATCTGAATGTGTTCAGATCTGGACTCTCTGAGTGGATAGGATTAAGACCTTATCCTATTTGCTAATCCATCTCAGAATTTGCCTCTTTAATTAACTAAATAAATAGCCCAGTTCGAAATGGGATTTAGGCCCATTAAGCTTATGTGCTCACTTAACATTCTTAACTGCTGCCCAGTTGGGCTTCCTTGTATGGCGTGGGACCCAAGCATTGATCTACACATCAGCCACATGGGTTCGGCCCAGCTTTTGTTACAAGGCCTGGTTGAATACACTGTTAAAGACAATGCACCCCTTGAAACCCATTGAATGGGCTCTATGAGCCCAACACTTACCCTAAGTGGTCCCTGGGCCAAGCCACTTTGTAACACCCAGGGACTGTGGGCAGATGCAAGATTAGCCCATCAGGTATTATCCTCAATGGTCTTACACTTAACCTCTAAGCCCTTAATGATCATACACTGCCCGACAAGAGAGGACCTCTCCCTCGACTGCCAGGAACAGTGTTGCACTCTCCACTTATATGGATCCCGGGAATTAAAACCTTTTGCAAACATTTTATAAACCATAATATATATACTTTTATATTTCATATAAAATATACTTTGCAAAACAAATCTCAACGGTTGAAATCGGCTGCCGGCAGTCTTGGTTTCCAACAGTGAGAGTGCATCCCCGATCATTACCTTTGTCCGACAAAGGGGCTGATCCTGTCACTATGATCACCCACTCAGATGAATTCTCGGATTGTCCCAACATACCCAGGTTTTGACCCCCGCTAAGGATCTCACTGGTTGGTACATCCAAGACAGCCCGATCCGACACCTAGTGCAGTATCATAATCGAGTCTAGGGGTCGGGTGTAACTTTCCAGTTTTGCCCATCAATCTCCAAGGTCCAGGGCAATACTAGAAATCTGGTCTAGTTCAAAGATTCAATTAATCCTACACTGTATGTGCCTAGGGTCTCACCCTGGCAACTAAGACAGGCCACCCCAACCGACTTGGTGGCACCACAGTGTTAGCCTTGTAAGGATAGGTCTCCCCAGACCGACCCACTAGCTGAGAACATTCTAAACTAACACAAGTCTCATTAAGTGTCCAGTTTAAGGGCATTACACAGAAACATACCAAGGGAACATGAATCAAATATGCACTTTTATTCATTTACAATAAACTCATAAAGTACATCATTCTGATTGAAGCTAAGGGCATACAAAACTGTCTAACAGCTCCCACTTGCACTTAGGTCCAATCAGGTAGTATCCGGAGTCCCATGCTTTCCACGTGTTTCTCAAACACTTTCTGTGATAGTGGCTTTGTCAATGGGTCTGCTACATTTTCCGCTGACGCTACCTTCTGAATCAGGACGTCCCCTCTACCAACAATCTCCCGCAGTACGTGGTACTTCCTCTCGATGTGCTTCGACTTCGAGTGGGCTCGTGGCTCCTTAGCCTGAGCAATGGCTCCATTGTTGTCACACAACAATGGGATGGGTGATGTGTTGGACGGAACTACTCCCAACTCATGAATGAACTTCTTCATCCACACGGCTTCTTTGGCAGCCTCACTTGCGGCAATGTACTCGGCCTCAGTTTGCAGTGGACCCCTATTTGCTGCTTTTCCAACAAACAGCACACGATCGTATCGTGAAAACATATCCAGATGTAGACTTTCTATCATCTGGGTCTGACTGGAAATCGACATCTGTATACCCTTGGATCTGTAGTGAGCTACCGTCGAATACTAGACAAAACTCTTTTGTCCTTCGAAGGTGCTTAAGTATGTTTTTCACAGCAGTCCAATGCTCCTGCCCTGGGTTGGCTTGAAATCTGCTTACTACACTCACTGCCTGAGCTATGTCAGGATGAGTGCACAGCATGACATACATGATGCTCCCTACGGCTGAGGCATAAGGAACATCTTTCATGCCATCAATCTCCTCAGAAGTCTTGGGAGACATCTTCTTGGAGAGAGTGACTCCGTGCCTAAAAGGAACATTTCCTTTCTTGGAGTTTTTCATGCTGTATCTCTTGACTATTTTGTCAATATAAGCAGATTGGGATAATCCTATTATCCGCTTCGATCTATCTCTATAGAGTCAAAGACCCAGTATATAGGAGGCTTCTCCAAGATCTTTCATGGAGAATTGCTGTGATAGCCATACTTTCACCGTAGTTAACATACCTACATCATTCCCAATGAGTAGAATGTCATCTACATACAGAACCAAGAAGGTAATCTTATCTTCACTGTACTTCCTGTAAACACAGGGTTCATCCGGATTCTGCTCGAAGTCAAACGATTTGACAACAGAGTCAAAACGGGTGTTCCAACTTCTAGAAGCTTGCTTAAGCCCATAAATGGATCTATTAAGTTTACATACCATGTTTTCCTGACCTGCAGCAATGAAGCCTTGCGACTGCTGCATATAGATATCTTCAGTAAGATCTCCATTCAGGAATGCAGTTTTGACATCCATTTGCCAAATCTCATAATCATGGTATGCTGCTACAGCTAGCAGGATTCTAATAGATTTAAGCATGGCCACAGGCGAAAATGTTTCCTCATAATCGATGCCCTCTTTCTGAGTGTACCCTTTGGCCACCAGACGAGCCTTGAAGGTCTCAACCTTACCATCGGGGCCCTTCATCCTCTTGTAAATCCATTTGCAACCGATTGCTTTTACCCTGGAGGGCGGATCTATTAGAGTCCAGACTCCATTGGTCTCCACTGAGTCCATCTCCGCTCTCATGGCCTCCACCCACTTCTGGGAATCTATGTCCAACATAGCTTCCGTGTAAGTCACGGGATCCTCCTCACTAGTCAAAGTTTCCACTAGGCAACTATCCTGGTCATAACCATAACGGACTGGTGGCCTGGATACCCGAGTGGATCTTCTAGGTTGGTCACTAGTTGGAACTTGTGAGACATCTCCCACTGCTCCTGAGCTCTCCTCATCAAGAACAACTTCCTGACGATGGGTGTCTAGGATATAGTCGGTTTCCAAGAATTGCCCATTACGACTTCATAACACTTTCTACTCACTTGGGTCATAGAATAGGTAACCTACAGAGCCTTTTGGGTAGCCTACAAATAGGCAACGACTGGTCTTGAATTCCAACTTGTCTGCACTCATTCTTTTAACGTGTGCTGGACAACCCCAAATCTTCAAGTGTCTGACACTTGGTTTCTTTTCGGTCCAAAGTTCATATGGAGTATTCGGAACCGATTTGGCTGGAACCCGATTCAGCACATAAATCGCAGTTTCTAATGCGTAACCCCAAAATGATGTGGGTAACTCTGAGTGTATGAGAAGCGACCGGACCATATCCAATAAGGTCCTATTCCTCCTCTCCGAAACACCGTTAAGTTGTGGTGTAGCAGGAGGAGCTAATTGTGATACTATTCCATTGTCCTTTAAGTAGTCCCTGAATTCGTCAGAGAGATATTCGCCACCTCGATCTGATCGAATGGCTTTAATTTCTCTCCCTAACTGTTTCTCGACCTCTTGTCTAAATTCTTTGAACTTTTCAAAGGATTCAGACTTGTGTCTCATTAGGTATACGTAACCATATCGTGAAAAATCATCTGTGAAGGTGATGAAATACACGTGTTGATTTCGTGTCCTAACACTCAGGGGACCATATACATCAGTATGTATTAGGTCAAGTGTGCCTGTACATCTTTTAGGCTTACCGTTAAATGGCCGTTTCGTCATCTTGCTTTGTAGGCAAGGCTCACAAGTGGGAAGATCTTCTATAGTTAGAAAATCCAAAGGACCATCATTTACCAACCTTGTGATTCGGTCAACACCGATGTGGCCAAGTCGGTAATACCACAGACACGTGGGATTAACTGTATCACGGGCTCTCTTCTTCGGGATTTCAGCCGACGTAGTTTCGGTTATGTTAGTTTCTAGAGAAGGATGTAGAACATAGAGACCGTTCTCCAGTTCCCCGTATGCGATGAATCTGTTGTTTCTTTTAATAGTAATCGTATTATTAAAGAAGACGGAATAACCATCTGCACACAGTTTTGAGACAGAAATCAAATTTCTCCTTAAATTTTGCACATAAAGACAGTCTTTCAGTACAATTGTTCATTCTCTAAAAATTAACTCCACGGTTCCTATGGCTGCGACTGCAACAGTTGCAGTAGTCCCCAAGTAGAGTGTGACTTCTCCTTCACTCAACCTTCTGCTTACCTTGAACCCCTGCAGTGAGTTACACGCATGAGTTGAAGCCCCAGAGTCAATACACTAGGACGTAAAAGCTACCAACAAATTGGTTTCTATAACACAAGTTTTGAAGTTACCTTTCTTGGATTCCAGGTAGGCAGGACAATTTCTTTTCTAGTGGCCGGTCTTCTTGCAGAAGTGACAGGCATCCGATGCTTTGTCTTTCTTCTGCTTTTTGCTCTTAGTGGCTTTCTTCTGAGGCTTCTTTACCTTCCTCTTTCTCTTGCCTGTCTTAACAGCTTCAACAAGCATGGCTACAGGCTTATCATTTCTAATCAGTTCTTCAGCTCTTTGCAACATATTGCTGAGCTCTTGCAAGCTGACATTCAGCTTGTTCATGTTATAGTTCATGATGAATGGATTAAAGGAAGGAGGCAAAGAGTTAAGGATAGCATCTATCTGGGTTGCAATGTCCAGCCCGGATCCAAGAGCCTCCAGTTCGTTGATGTATCCCATCATCCGAAGACAATGGTCGTGAATTTGTTGACCCTTGGAATTTGTGCGGTCATGAACTGTTTCAAGACCTTTTGTCGAGTAGAACGATTCTGCTCTTCATACATTGCCTGTGACTGTCCAATATGTCTTTGGCAAGTTCGATCTGATCGAACTGCCTCTGTATCCGGGGCAGGATTCTTTGCCACTTTGTCCAACTTTTCACAAGCTAGGACCAGCATAAGGTTCCTGTACCAGTCAGCATAGTTTGGGCCCTTCAACTTGTTGTCATCAAGCAGTTTTGCAAAAGATCCGTTTGCCATTTTCTGATAAAAGAGCAAACATCAGTCCACAACCTAATTTGATTCATGTTCATTTCATAGATATGGATTTTAATCTACGATCCATTTCCATTTATTCGTCTCTGAGATTTCCCTCCTTTCTCAGTGACGGAGACTACGGGTTGTCTCTGGAAATATGGGAAATCACATAGGGTGCATGGAGCCAACTGTTTCAGCTGCATAACCCCACCACCTTTCTGTGAAGGATCATATCCACTCATCATATGAGTTTTCCCTTTGGCCCCTATCAGACAAGGTTCAGAGCCGTTTTCTGGTAAACCTTTCTGTCCAGTGAGTGCTTACCCATCATATTCGTGAACGCCAAGGTACCGTGAGAGAGTTCCCATTTTCTGGTGAAGCCCCTCCCACATCGGTCTATGACGCCCCTATCATCTTATGAAACATTCAGACAAGCCCAACAGCAAATTGATAGCCCATTTTCTGGTGCCTTTAGAGAGTTCATCATATGAATCTCCCTATCACATGCACTCATATTAGCTGGAGGGAACAAAATTACGCCCTAGTTTGATTTAGGTCAAACCAAAGTGGCTCCCACTGACTTTCATAAAGCCAGATTTCAGTGGGCCTTAAATCGGCTAGGGTTCCGCACGTGACCTTTTGATGAGGTGTGGGGCCCACCACTGAGGGAAGTCATCCAATGACAAAAAGGGACACCATGGCAATGATGTGCATTCAGCCATGGTGTGCGCAAGAGCCACTGTCGAATGAGCATGGGCCAAGTACTTATGGCCCATGTACGCAGCACATCACACATCCATACATCTCATGCAGGGATAAATTGATCCAATCAATTAATTATCTGTAAGGCCCGTTGGAAGCCCGTTAAAATTTCATAATATTAACCATTAATATTATCTAGGTATATGGGTTGAATTAGGGTTACCCAGTTCGGCCCATATAGCTTTATCCTTTAAAATGGGCTTTTGTAGTTTTAACTACTTAAAACTGGGCCTTTACAGGCTGGGCCGAATTAACCATTTAATTAAATATCAATCCTTAGGCCCATTAGTGGGAAATTAGGGCTGACTTTTTGCCTTGATTAAACCCTAGAATTGGTCCAAACAGTTCCAATCTTGGTTCGAATGGGTCTAAGGTTTGATTTTTAATTAAATCCTTAATTCAAGAAAATAATATGAAATTAAATACTGATAAAAGAAAAACAAGAATCAGTCAATCAGGGCTGTTCGCACAATCCATCCTGCAAAACAGAGGTTAGATCACAGAATGCAGTTTCACAAATTGCAAATCGCAGATAGCGTTTCTCCCATCTACGAAATCTCCTCTGCGAAATCTCCTTTTCTGCACCTCCATCTTCGATCCAAAATAAAAATAAATAGAAATCCTATTTCTATTAATAATTACATCAGATCGAATACCTATACATTGAGTCTAGAAAAAAAAAAATTATTTACAGACCAAAATTAATTCAAGAACTGCAAAATCGCAGGTTCCCTGCGCAAACCAAGAATTCGATCTCCTCTTGTACGAACGTCCCATAAATCAAGAAAATCATAAAGAACAATTCTAAATAATAATCAGATTTATTTAAAAATAATTTCAGATTATTTGCCCATCTGTTTTGGGAACAAATTTCCCAAAACCCATATCTGCGCAAATGGGGTAGAACACTTTCTGCCCATTTGCGCAGGTTCAGATCTGAAACAAGATGGTTCAAGATTTGAACCATGGCTCTGATACCACTGACGGGATGAGAGATCCATCCCATGGACGCCCAAAGATTGCGGAATAAGAGGCGAATTTCAAAAAAAATTTCTCTCCCTTCAACTGGTAATCACATTCCCTATTTAGAAAATCATATTTTCAATGATCATTCTTGAACCTTAAACTGAACCAGATCTAAACCAAAAGGAATATGAGAGAATTATACCTGATACGGAGAAGTAATATCTCCCAACGAAAGTGTTCACGCCCAAGGAAGGATCCAAAGACTGCTCCCACTGAAGATGGCGCAGTGCAAGATGGAGCAGAATCAGTAGTGTTCTTCCCCAAGAACTCTGTCCTTCGCAAGAATCAGTAGAATGGTACGTGAGCACAACTTCCTTTCAATCATTTCTCAAAGAACTGATGTCAAAATCCAATATTGATTTCTACCACAACTTTAGATCGAACTGGCAAACAGGGTGGCAAGAACAGGGAGGTGGCAAGAGAGTATTCGCAGGGTGCAGAATTCTCTCTTCTTGATTTCAGCACTAAAGAGGATCTGATGTATGTCTCCTAAAGGCTGCCGCCCCCTCCTTCTTTTTGTTAACTAAAAAGATAAGCTCATAATCTGCAGATTGGATTAGCTTTCTCCTAATGCCATTAGGAGGTTTCTAGATCTGAATCACATTCAGATATGGACTCTCTGAGTGGATAGGATTAAGACCTTATCCTATTTGCTAATCCATCTCAGAATTCGCCCATTTAATTAACTAAATAAATAGCCCAGTTCGAAATGGGCTTTAGGCCCATTAAGCTTATGTGCTCACTTAACCTTCCTAACTGCTGCCCAGTTGGGCTTCCTTGTATGGCATGGGACCCAAGCATTGATCTACACATCAGCCACATGGGTTCGGCCCAGCCTTTGTTACAAGGCCTGGTCGAATACACTGTTAAAGACAGTGCACCCCTTGAAACCCATCGAATGGGCTCTATGGGCCCAACACTTACCCTAAGTGGTCCTTGGGCCAAGTCACCTTGTAACACCCAGGGACTGTGGGCAAATGCAAGATTAGCCCATTAGGTATTATCCTCAATGGTCTTACACTTAACCTCTCAGCCCTTAATGATCATACACTGCCTGACAAGAGAGGACCTCTCCCTCGACTGCTAGAAGCAGTGTTGCACTCTCCACTTATATGGATCCCGGGAATTAAAACCTTTTGCAAACATTTTAGAAACCATAATATATATACTTTTATATCTCATATAAAATATACTTTGCAAAACAAATCTCAACGGTTGAAATCGGCTGCCGACAGTCTTGGTTTCCAACAGTGCCTTTTGGACTAGCACTCTACCCCGCCCCCCCCCCCCCCAAGTCTCTACTGCAAAGATCTTTATGTATCTCTTGTAGCACTTGGTTTTCCTCGATAGGCCGTAAGTAGCGTAGGTAGGGGAGCATGAATGGCCTTCTATATAGTTGCTTGTCAATTAGTACATGGCGAGTTGACTGCCGCTCAACACTGTATCGCGTTATGGTTTGGTAGTAGGGTCCCATGCTGCAGATAATTAATGAGCGGATCCATCTATCTCGACTTTGCTACTAGGATAGGAACAACTCTTTTGCTACATTCTCTATGCTTGGGTGCAACATGTCTTCTATATATACGGTCCTTTGAGTTGTGCCCGTCGCACCATCCAGCGTAGAAAGCACATCGACCTCGGTGTTCTTGGATCTCGGAATTTGCTGGATATACCAGGAATGGAAGTTCGGAAGGAGCTCTCTAAGGTTGGCCCAATAAGTCAACATGGTGGGCTCCTGAGCCTCATATTGCCTGTTCATTCGGTTAACTACTAAATGGGAGTCGTTGTTAGACAGTTTTGAATGCCCTTAGCTTCAATCAGAATGATGTACTTTATGAGTTTATTGTAAATGAATAAAAGTGCATATTTGATTCATGTTCCCTTGGTATGTTTCTGTGTAATACCCCTAAACAGGACACTTAATGAGACTCGTGTTAGTTTAGAATGTTCACAGCTAGTGGGTCGGTCTGGGGAGACCTTTCCTGACAAGGCTGACACTGTGGTGCCACCAAGTCGGTTGGGGTGGCCTGTCTCAGCTGCCAGGGTGAGACCTTAGGCACATACAGTGTAGGATTAATTGAATCTATGAACTGGACCAGATTTTCAGTATTGCCCTGGACTTTGGAGATTGATGGGCAAAACTGAAAAGTTACACCCAACCCCTAGACTCAATTATGATACTGCACTAGGTGTCGGATTGGGTTGTTTTTGATATATCAATCAGTGAGATCCTTAGCAGGGGTCAAAACCTGGGTATATTGGGACAGTCTGAGAATTCATCTGAGTGAGTGATCATAGTGATAGGATCAGCCCCTTTGTCGGACAAAGGTAATGAACGAGGATGCACTCTCTGTGATGGAAACCAAGACTGCCGGTAGCCGATTTCAATTGTTGAGATTTTGTTTTGCATTATATATATATATGCTATGTTTCGAAATGATTTGCAAAAGGTTTTAATTCTCAAGATCCATGTAATCAGAGAGTGCAACATTGTTCATTGCAGCTGAGGGAGAGGTCCTCTATTGTCGGGCAGTGAATGACCATTATGGGCTGATAGGTTAAGTGTAAGACCATTGAGGATAATACCTGGTGGGCTAATCTTGCATCTGCCCACAGTCCCTGCGTGTTACAAGGTGGCTTGTCCCAGGGACCACTTAGGGTAAGTGTTGGGCCCATAGAGCCCATAAGATGGGTTTCAGGGGGTGCACTGTCCATAACAGTGTATTCGGCCAGGCCTTGTAACAAAGGCTAGGCTCAACCCATGTGGCTGATGTGTAGATCAATGTTTGGGTCCACGCCATACAAGGAAGCCCAACTGGGCAACAGTTTGGAAGACTAAGTGAGTACATAACCTTAATTGGGCCTTAAGCCCATTTCGAACTGGGCTGATTTGATCAGTCAATTAAAATGGGCGAATTCTAAGGTGGATCAGTTCATAGGATTGGGCATAGACCCTGTCCACTTAGAGAGTCCAAGATCTAAATAAGATTTAGATCTGAAAGCCTCCTAATTAGATTAGGAGATGACTGATCTGATCTGTAGATAAGATAAGGGTTTTTCCTTATCACTTAAAGGGACTTCTAATCCAAATATAATTTGGATCAGCAACTCCTAATAGGATTAAGAGCTGATTCCTTTAAATTTATAAACGGAGGAGGGGGGCGGCAGCCTTTAGATATGCAACCCAAAATCTCTTGTCTTCACAGCTGGAATCACAAGAAGAGAGAATTCTGCACCATACGAAATCTCTCTTGCTGCCTCCTTCCTACCGCCGCCATTATCTCCAGTTCTTGGGAGAAATCAAGATCTGGTATTGATATCAATCTTTTGGGAAAAGATTGATTGGAGTTGTACTCACAAGCCATCCAGTTGATTCTTGCAAAAGGTCAAGTTCTTTTGAAGAACATCGCTGATTCTGCTCCATCCTGCATTGCGCCATCTTTAGTGGGAGCAGAGCAGTCTTTGGATCCTTCCTTGGGCGTGAACACCTCCATTGGGAGATATTATTTCTCCGTATCAGGTACGTCCTCCCTCATACTCCTTTTGGTTCATATCTGGTTTGGTTAATGGTTCAAGATTGATCATTGAAAAATATGTTTTTCTAAAATAGGGAATTCGATTCCCTACAAAGATGGGAGGAATTTTTGAAATTCGCCCAGTCCATTTCGCAAGATTTAGGCGTCCATGTGATGAATATCCTATCCCTTCAGTGGTATCAGAGTCAGGTTCAAATCTTGAACCAATTTGCTTCAGATCTGAACCTGCGCAAATGGGCAGAAGGCGTTCTACCCGATTTGCGCAGATATGGGTTTTGGGAAATTTGTTCCCAAAATTAATGGGCGGACAATCTGAAATTAATTTTATATAAATCTGATTATTATTTAGAACCGTTCTTTATGATTTTCTTGATTTATGGGTTGTTCGTACAGGAGGAGATCGAAATCTTGATTTGCGTAGGGAACCTGTGATTTTGTAGTTTTTGGATTGCTTTATTACATTTGGTCTGTAAAATATATATATTTTTATTTTTTCGACTAAATGTATAGGTATTTGATTTGATGTAATTATTAATAGAAATAGGATTTCTATTTATTTTATTCTTGGATCGGAGATGGTGGCGCAGAAAAGGAGATTTCGCAGAGGAGTTTTCGCAGATGGGAGAATTACAATATGGGATTTGCAGTTTATGAAACTGCAAACTGTTATCTAACCTCTGTTTTGCAGGATGGATTGTGCGAACAACCGTGTTTGACTGATTCTTGATTTTCTTTTATCAGTATTTAATTTCATATTATTTTCTTGAATTAAATATTTAATTAAAGATCAAACCCTAGACCCATTCGAACCAAGATTGGTTCAAACTGTTTGGATCGAATTTAGGGTTTAGTCAAGGCTGAAAGTCAGCCCTAATTTTCCTACTAATGGGCATGAGGATTGATATTTAATTAAATGGTTAATTCGGCCAAACCCATAAAGGCCCAGTTTTAAATAGTTAAAACTGCTAAAAGCCCACTTAACACATAAAGCTATATGGGCTGAACCTTTTGACCCACATGAGATGTATGGATGTGTGATGTGCTACGTACATGGACCATAAGTGCTTGGCCCATGCCCAATTGACAGTGGCTCTTGCACACACCATGGCTGAATGCACATCGATGCCATGGTGTCCCTTTTGGTCATTGAATGGCCTCCCTCAGTGGTGGGCCCCACACCTCATCAAGAGGTTACGTGCGACGTCCTAACCGATTTAGGCCCACCGAAATCTGGCTTTATGAAAGTTAGTGGGAGCCACCTTGGTTTGACCTAGATCAAACTAGGGCGTAATTAACTGTTCCCTCCAGCTAATATGAGTGCATGTGATAGGGAGTTTCATATGATGAACTTTCTAAAGGCCTTCCATCATTAACATGAGGATGGGTCATTCAGTAATGAGGAAACACACTAGAAAATGGCTATCCATTTGCTGTTGGGCTTGTCTGAGTGTTTAATAAGATGATAGGGGTGTCATAGACCGATGTGGGAGGGGTTTCACCAGAAAATAGGAACTCTCTCACGGTACCTTGGCGTTCACGAATATGATGGGTAAGCACTCACTGGACAGAAAGTTTACCTGAAAACGACTCTAAACCTTGTCTGACAGAGGCCAAAGGGAAAACTCATATGATGAGTGGATATGATCCTTCACAGAAAGGTGGTGGGGTTATGCAGCTGAAACAGTTGGCTCCATGCACCATATGTGATTTCCCACATTTCTAGAGACAACCCGTAGTCTCTGTCACTGAGAAAGGAAGGAAATCTCAGAGATGAATAAATGAAAATGGAGCGTAGATTAAAATCCATATCTATGTAATGAACATGAATCAAATTAGGTTGTGGACTAATATTTGCTCTTTTATCAGAAAATGGCAAACGGATCATTTGCAAAGCTTCTTGATGACAACAAGCTTAAGGGCCCAAACTATGCCGACTGGTACAGGAACCTTATACTGGTCCTAGCTTCTGAAAAGATAGACAAAGCGACAAAGAATCCTGCCCTGGAGCGTCTGACCGATGGGGCTTCTGAGGCCCGAAGGAGAGACTATCAGGAATGTGAGGAGAAAAACTCCCTTGCCTGGTGTTACATCATTGCCTCCTTGGACAACCCAATACAGAGGCAGTTCATGACCATTGTCTTCGGATGATGGAATACATTAACGAACTGGAGGCTCTTGGATACGGGCTGGACCTTGCGACCCAGATAGATGCTATCCTTAATTTTTTGCCCTCTTCCTTTAATCTATTCATTATGAACTATAACATGAACAAGCTGAATGTTAGCTTGCAAGAGCTCGGCAATATGTTGCAAAGAGCTGAAGAACTGATTAGAAATGATGAGCCTGTAGCCATGCTTGTTGAAGCTGGTAAGACAGGCAAGAGAAAGAGGAAGGCAAAGAAGCCTCAGAAGAAAGCCACTAAGAGCAAGAAGCAGAAGAAAGACAAAGCATCGGATGCCTGTCACTTCTGCAAGAAGATCGGCCATTGGAAAAGGAATTGTCCTGCCTACCTGGAATCCAAGAAAGGTAACTTCGAAACTTGTGTTATAGAAACCAATCTGTTGGTAGCTTCTGCGTCCTGGTGTATTGATTCCGGGGCTTCAACTCATGCGTGTAATTCACTATAGGGGTTCAAGGTAAGCAGAAGGCTGAGTGAAGGAGAAGCCACACTCTACTTGGGGACTACTGCAACTGTTGCAGCTGCGGCCATAGGAACCGTGGAGTTATCCTTTAGAGAAGGAACTATTGTACTAAGAGATTGTCTTTATGTACAAAATTTAAGGAGAAATTTGATTTTTGTCTCAAAACTGTGTGCAGATGGTTATTCTGTCTTCTTTAGTAATATGATTACTATTAAAAGAAATAACAGATTCATCGCATATGGGGAATTGGAAAATGGTCTCTATGTTCTACATCCTTCTCTAGAAACGTACATAACCGAAACTACGTCGGCTGGAATCCCCAAGAAGAGAGCCCGTGATACAGTTAATCTCACGTGTCTGTGGCATTACCGACTTGGTCACATCGGTGTTGACCGAATCACAAGGTTGGTAAATGATGGTCATTTGGATTTTCTAACTGTAGAAGATCTTCCCACTTGTGAGTCTTGCCTATAAGGCAAGATGATGAAACGACCATTTAACGGTAAGCATGAAAGATGTACAGACACACTTGACCTAATACATACTGATGTATGTGGTCCTCTGAGTGTTAGAACATGAAATCAACACGTGTATTTCACCACCTTCATAGATGATTTTCACGATATGGTTATGTGTACCTAATGAGACACAAGTCTGAATCCTTTGAAAAGTTCAAAGAATTTAGACAAGAGGTCGAGAAACAGTTAGGGAGAGAAATTAAAGCCCTTCGATTAGATTGAGGTGACGAGTATCTCTCTAACGAATTCAAGGATTACTTAAAGGACAATTGAATATGGTCCGGTCGCTTCTCATACACCCAGAGTTACTCACATCCTTTTGGGGTTACGCATTAGAAATTGCGATTTACATGCTGAATCGGGTTCCAACCAAATCGGTTCCGAATACTCCATATGAACTTTGGACCGGAAAGAAACCAAGTGTTAGACACTTGAAGATTTGGGTTGTCCAGTACACGTTAAAAGAACGAGTGCAGACAAGTTAGAATCGAAGACCAGCCGTTGCCTATTTGTAGGCTACTCAAAAGGCTCTATAGGTTATCTATTCTATGACCCAAGTGAGCAGAAAGTGTTCTGCAATTAAAATGCATAATTCTTGGAAATCGATTACATCCTGGACACCCATCGTCAGGAAGTTGTTCTTGATGAGGAGAGCTCAGGAACAGTGGGAGATGTCCCACAAGTTCTAGGTAGTGACAAACCTAGAAGATCCACTCGGGTATCTAGGCCACCAGTCCGTTATGGTTATGACCAAGATAATTACCTAGTGGAAACCTTGACTAGTGATGAGGATCTCGTGACTTACACGGAAACTATGTTGGACATAGATTCCTTGAAGTGGGTGGAGGCCATGAGAGCAGGGATGGATTCAATGGAGTCTAGACTCTAGTAGATCCACCCTCCAGGGTAAAAGCAATCGGTTGCAAATGGATTTACAAGAGGAAGAAGGGCCCCGATGGTAGGCTTGAGACCTTCAAAGCTCATCTGGTGGCGAAAAGGTACACTCAGAAAGAGGGCATCGATTATGAGGAAACCTTTTCGCCTGTGGCCATGCTTAAATCCATTAGGATCCTGCTAGTTGTAGCAGCAGACCATGATTATGAGATTTGGCAAATGGATGTGAAAACTACATTGCTGAATGAAGATCTTACTGAAGATATCTATATGCAGCAGCCACAATGCTTCATTGCTGCAGGTCAGGAAAACATGGTATGTAAACTTAATAGATCCATTTATAGACTTAAGCAAGCTTTTAGAAGTTGGAACATCCGTTTTGACTTTGCTGTCAAATCATTTGATTTCGAGTAGAATCTGGATGAACCCTATGTCTACAGGAAGTATAGTGGAGATAAGGTTACCTTCTTGGTTCTGTATGTAGATGACATTCTACTCATTGGGAATGATGTAGGAATGTTAACAACGGTATAAGTATGGCTTTCATAGCAATTCTCCATGAAAGATCTTGGAGAAGCTCTATATACTGGGTCTTCGACTCTATAGAGATAGATCGAAGCGGATAATAAGACTATCCCAATTTGCTTACGTTGACAAAATAGTCAAAAGATACTGCATGGAGAATTCCAAGAAAAGAAATGTTCTTTTCAAGCACGGAGTCACTCTCTCCAAGAAGATGTATTCCAAGAAGATGTATTCCAAGACTTCTGAGGAGATTGATGGCATGAAAGATGTTCTCTATGCCTCTGCCGTAGGAAGCATCATGTATGCCATGCTGTGCACTCGTCCTGACATTGCTCAAGCGGTGTGTGTAGTAAGCAGATTTCAGGCCAACCCAAGGCATGAGCACTGGATTGCTGTGAAAAACATACTTAAGTACTTTCGAAGGACAAAAGAATTTTGTCTAGTATTCAATGGTAGCTCACTACAGATCCAAGGGTATACAGATGCCGATTTCCAGTCAGATCCAAATGATAGAAAGTCTACATCTGGATATGTTTTCACGATAGGATCGTGTGCTATTTGCTGGAAAAGTAGAAAATAAGGGTCCACTACAGACTCCATGACCGAGGCCGAGTACATTGCTGCAAGTGGGGCTACCAAAGAAGTCGTGTGGATGAAGAAGTTCATTCTCGAGTTGGGAGTAGTTTTGTCCAGCACATCACCCATCCCATTGTTGTTTGAAAACAATGGAGCCATTGCTCAGGCTAAGGAGCCACGAGCCCACTCGAAGTCGAAGCACATCGAGAGGAAGTACCACGTACTATGGGAGATTGTTGGTAGAGGGGACGTCCTGATTCAGGAGGTAGTGTCAGCGGAAAATGTAGTAGACCCATTGACGAAGTCAATATCACAGAAAGTGTTTGAGAAACACGTTGAAAGCATGGGACTCCGGTTTGTACCTGATTGGACCTAAGTGCAAGTGGGAGCTGTTAGACAGTTTTGTATGCCCTTAGCTTCAATCAGAATGATGTACTTTATGAGTTTATTATAAATGAATAAAAGTGCATATTTGATTCATGTTCCCTTGATATGTTTCTATGTAATACCCTTAAATTAGACACTTAATGAGACTCGTGTTAGTTTAGAATGTTCACAGCCAGGGGGTCGGTCTGGGGAGACCTATCCTGACAAGGATGACACTGTGGTGCCACCAAGTCGGTTGGGGTGGCCTGTCTCAGTTGCTAGGGTGAGACCCTACGCACATACAGTGTAGGATTAATTGAATCTATGAACTGGACCTGATTTCCAGTATTGCCCTAGACATTGGAGAATGATGGGCAAAACTGAAAAGTTACACTCAACCCATCGACTCGATTATGATACTGCACTAGGTGTCAGATTGGATTGTCTTTGATATACCAATCAGTGAGATCCTTAGATGGGGTCAAAACCTGTGTATTTTAGGACAGTCTGAGAATTCATCTGAGTGGGTGATCATAGTGATAGGATCAGCCCCTTTGTCGGACAAAGGTAATGATCGGGGATGCACTCTCTCTGATGGAAACCAAGACTGCCGGTAGCCGATTTCAATTGTTGAGAATGCAACATTGTTCCTTGCAGCCGAGGGAGAGGTCCTCTCTTGTCGGGCAGTGTATGATCATTATGGGATGAGAGGTTAAGTGTAAGACCATTGAGGATAATACCTGATGGGCTAATTTTGCATCTGCCCATAATCCC
Organism: Nelumbo lutea; assembly: GCF_056320005.1. Lineage (NCBI taxonomy): Eukaryota > Viridiplantae > Streptophyta > Magnoliopsida > Proteales > Nelumbonaceae > Nelumbo > Nelumbo lutea. Next base: position 213,217,315 of record NC_142684.1, read on the forward strand.
TGGGTGTTACAAGGTGGCTTGGCTCAGGGACCACTTAGGGTAAGTGTTGGGCCCATAGAGCCCATAAGATGGGTTTCAAGGGGCCCACTGTCCATAACAGTGTATTCGGCCAAGCCTTGTAACAAAGACTGGGTTCAACCATGTGGCTGATGTGTAGATCATTGTTTGGGTCCACGCCATACAAGGAAGCCCAACTGGGCAGCAGTTTGGAAGAGTAAGTGAGTACATAACCTTAATTGGGCCTTAAGCCCATTTCGAACTGGGCTGATTTGATCAGTCAATTAAAAGGGGCGAATTCTGAGGTGGATCAGATCATAGGATTGGGATTAGACCCTATCCACTTAGAGAGTCCAAGATCTAAATAAGGTTTAGATTTGGAAACCTCCTAATTAGATTAGGAGATGGCTGATCTGATCTGCAGATAAGATAAGAGTTTTTCCTTATCACTTTAGGGGACTTATAATCCAAATATAGTTTGGATCAGCAACTCCTAATAGGATTGGGAGCTGATTCCTTTAAACCTATAAAAGGAGGAGGGGGTGGCAACCTTTAGATATGCATCCCAAAAACTTTTGTTTTCAGAGTTGAAATCACAAGAAGAGAGAATTCTGCACCCTACGAAATCTCTCTTGCTGCCTCCTTCCTGCCGCCGCCAATATCTCCAGTTCGATCTTTAGTTTCTTGGGATAAATTAAGATCTGATCTCGATATCAATCTTTTGGGAAAAGATTGATTGGAGTTGTAATCACAAGCCATCCAGTTGATTTTTGCGAAGGGTCAAGTTCTTTTGAAGAACATCGCTGATTCTGCTCCATCCTGCACTGCGCCATCTTCAGTGGGAGTAGTCTTTGGATCATTCCTTGGGCATGAACACCTCCATTGGGAGATATTATTTCTCTGTATCAGGTACATCCTCTTTCCTACTCATTTTGGTTCAGATCTGGTTTGGTTAGTGGTTCAAGATTGATCGTTGAAAAATATGTTTTTATTAAATAGGGAATTTGATTCCCTAGAAAGATGGGTGAAATTTTTGAAATTTGCCCAGTCCATTTCGCAAGATTTGGGCATCCATGTGATGGATATCCTATCCCTTCAGTCATTGCAAATGATGACGTGTTTCACACCGACCTTGGCCAAAATAGGCCCACAATGGATGCCTCGTATTCTACCTCGTTATTTGATGCTCAAAATGTGAATTAGAGAGCATATTCCAACTTGACCTCGCTTGGTTCGATGATGATCAGTTCGGCCCTGCTTCGTCTCTAATTGAGGATCCAAGGCTCTTCAACCTAGGTTGAAATAAGAGCTTTACTGGTCGAAGCCTCTGAGGTGGTCATAGGTTCTCCCACTTCATGGGTTGGCGTGTCGAACATGCACTCAGTGACAAAGTCAGCCAGGACCTAAGCCTTTATCGTTGGACAAGACTCAAACCGGATGTCGTATTCATTGAGCTCGACCGCCCACTTCGTTAGCCTACCCAACACCTTGGGCTTCTATAATACTTGCCTTAGAGGCTTGTTGATGAGGATGACAATTGTATGGGATTGGAAATACAGGCGCAATTTGCAAGGTACAATCACAAGCGAGAAGACCAACATTTCTATGTTTGGGTATTTGGTCTCAGCAGCGTGTAGTATTTTTCTTATGTAATAAACATGTCACTACACTATATCCACCTCTTGGATCAATACCGAGCTGACCACCTTGTCGCTTGTAGAGAGGTAGAGCTTCACCTTGTTGTCGGGTTCTAGCCTAGTTAATAGGGCGGGGAGCTAAGGTTCTTCTTAAGCTCGTTAAACGCGAGTTGACACTCTTTGGTCCACTCAAAGTATTGGGCCTTTTTAATGGCCTTAAAGAATGGAAGGCATCTCCCAACTGACTTAGACATGAATCAGTTCAGGGCAGCTATCTGACCTATTAGCCTTTGGTCATCTTTTATGGACTTAGGAGGTTGCATATCTAAAACGTCTTGAATTTTCTCGAGGTTGGCCTTGATGCCACATTGGTTCACTATGTAATCGAGGAATTTGCTCAATGTGTCATCGAAGACACATTTGTTCGGGTTGAGCTTCACATTAAAATTTCTAAGTATGACAAACACATCAGTTAGGTTGGCAATTAAAGTTTTAGAAGACTTGCTTTATACAACCATATTGTTGATATAAACTTCTACCTTGCTTCCAATTAAAGGGGAGGAATTTTTATTTATAAGTCGCTAGTAAGTCACCCCAACGTTCTTTAAGCCAAAGGGCATGACCTTATAACAGTAGATACCTATTTTGGTTACAAAAGTTGTTTTTCCTAATCAGCATGATCCATCCGGATCTGGTTATAGCCGGAGTAGGTGTCCATAAAACTCAATAGCTCGAACCCTAAGGTCGCATTTACCAGTCGATCTATCATAGGGAGTGGGAAATTATCATTTATGGTATTCGACTTCCTTAACAAAGCCTACAGTGAGGAGCTTTTCGACCTCCTCGTCAATTATTTTCTATCTCTCTTGGGTGAAATTCCTTTTCCTCTGTTTGACTGGTCTAAGCAGAGGGTTTACATTCAGTCTATGGGTTATTACAAAGGGGTCTATGTTGGGCATGTCGGCAATTGACCAGGAAAAAACATCAATATTCAATTTAAAAAAAAAACTCACCAATTTGTAGTGTAGGGGCTCTTTGAGTTACGGGCCAATCTGGACCATCTTCTCAGGGTTGGTATTGGAGACCGACACTAGGATGGTGTCCTCTACTAGGTGAGCTCTCTGGTCATTACTTTTTGGGAGCGGCTCTAGGTCTACCTTCACTAGCTTTGCTTTGCCCTTCAATTCCGCCACATAGCATTTTTGCGACTCGACCTGGTCATTGCGCACTACTACTCCGTGGTCCGTGGGGAACTTCATTGTGAGGTGGTATGTGGAGACCACCACTCTAAGGGCATATGGAATTGGGCGACTCAAGATTGCATTGTAAGGCGACCTGTTGCCACCACTAGGATGTCGTGTTGAAACATTGTCTTGTTGAGTGTGTTCCCCATTATTATAGACAGGTTTATCTGCCTGAGATCTCGGACCACCTCTCCACCAAAACCGACCAGTGGCACGTTGGCTCGGACTAGGTCTTTCTTCTACAGTCCCATTTTCTCGAAGGCTCTTAGGAACAATATATCTATCGAGCTACCAGAGTCAACTAGGATCCTTCTCACCTTGTAGTCATGGATGATGAGCTTAACTACGAGGGCATCATCGTGGGGGTAGCGGAACTCGTGTATGTCATCTTCGTTGAAGTAGATCACCTCTTCCACTCTTGGTTGCTTTGGTGGTTTCTCTTCATGGTTTACGTTGCGAACTGGGGTTCAACCAGCTGAAGTATTGAAGACTGCTTCTATGGACCCGCTAGTGGTCATGTTGACCACTCCACGAACTAGTGGGTTGTCATGTTGCTGTGGGGACACTTAAAGCTGCATCCATGCCATCATGATGAGTCGCCCTCCCAATTCTGCACTCGTAGGTCGATGCCGCGGATGTAGTGCGCTAGCTCTAGGAATTGCTGGTTGTCAACTCCTAGGGAGCCATGGAGGGCTCGACTTGTGGGGGTGGCTCCACAACCTGTTTGTAGTCAACTCCTATAGGAGCCATGGAGGGATTGGCCAGCAGGGGCGGCCCCATAGTTATGGTTAGGAGATTTTGTCTAGGCAAGATTGTTGGATCTTGTCCGACCTGGTCATTTTGATTCTGCCCCCTGTGGGGGTTCCTTCGATCCAAGCGTTGCTATTGTTGTTGTTGCTGGTTCATGCCATTGAGTACTTAGCAGAAAGAGTGAGAAGGCTTTTTGTAGCGTATCTCATAGACGATGCCAATTGATGGCGTACGATTTGGTGCTCCCTACTGGAGGGTAGCTCGAACGTCGGGTTGAGTAAGTTAGCTAGCCGACCTGCAAGAAAACTGTCAGAGTACCTGGGGTGGGCACTCTGGTTGTGGACTTCATGTAGCGTGCCCGAGATCTTTGGGGTAATGTGGCTTACCGGCCTGCGATCCTCGGAGGCGGTTCTAGCGGATAACAATGAGGCTTTCCCCCAAAAGCAGGTGGTACGAAAGTCAATCCTTTCAGGCAACATGATCCTATAGGAGTCAGAGAGGATAGGTTGCATGCATTGGAGGTTGGTCGCTATGTCACACAGGTCGCTACCTGGACCTTAGTCAGGTCGATGAGATCTCAGTGGGGGGTCACCCCTTATTCCAAGGTCCTTGGCCTGGTTTTGACGAGGTGCACAAGGTCAGCTCTAGATGAGGTGGTGCCGAGTGCTCTATGAAGTGTGTGAGGTACACACTCACTCCAGTAGAAATGAGAGAAGAGATGTGAATGGAAGTTATGTCTCATATGCATAGAAGGTCAAAATAGGATTTTAAAAATTTTAAATGAGTTCATATGTTAAGCTGCAATGATGGAAGGTATTTTCAAGTTTAATGGGCTAACTCATAAAGTATATTTAAATTTATTTGAAAAACGTAGATACATATGTTTAAATTAATTTATGAAAACTCAGGGTATGTTTAATTCTTTTACCCATAAAACTTTTACGGTTGTTGGAAAGTTTGGGTAGCAGATTTATGCATGACAACTTGTAGAAAACAATTTATGAAAATTCAGGTATGTTTAATTCTTTTACCCATAAACCTTTTACGATCACATTGCAATGTCTTGGTGGAAAGTTTGGGTAGCAGATTTATGCATGACAACATGTAGAAAACAAAAGCCAAGAAATTCAGCTTTAGCCCATGAGATTCAAAACTCTTGTATGATCCGATCTGTTAGCATCATAACATATGGACGAACTCGATCGGCCTGCTGTATGTTTGCTTGAGTGGTCTCGGGCCTCCTGGCCTTTGCTGCATGAACAGAGTCATGATAAAAAGAATGGAGCTATCAAGAAAACAGCGATACATAAATAGGACTATGCATGGCTTACTAGTTCAGTGTGTGTGAAAAGTGGTCATGTTCATCATCTTGATTTTTCCATGAGGGGATCTATTTCTTCTCGTATTTCGTGAGTCTGAGAATCCCCAACTGTTCCTCCATTTGTTGTTAGAGAATTGGATTCAGTGTTGTTGACTGTTGATACCATTCCTGGGCCTAAACCCGTATTCAGTCCAAACAACTTGCCCCTTGCAAATGGTCATCTTTAATTTACGATTTACATCAAATAAATGATTTAATGATTCCTCCTCCAACCAAAGAGAACATGTAGTCTCCACTCTCCAGAGTCCAGACCCTGTTTGTTGCTCCATGTATTCTACCAAGTCTTTGTTGGTACCTACTCTGTAACTGAAGTCCCAACTATGGATTCTGCTGCAGATTCACCAAACTGCCATAGAAAGCATTCCTGGGTTGTTTGATCATAACAAATTGCAAATAGAACTTCAATACATGAGAGATGGGAGCTGGTATTATGGGCAACGTACAGGACAAGAAATCTTAAGAATTTCTACATTACTAACACAGGGGGCCTAAAAGAATTGAACGTTTTTTGAATAATTTGTCATGAGCTAGAACCAAGTCTTAGGGATCTATTCGAACTCTTGGGATATGTTTGGTTTGAAGGAAAAAGTAGGGAAGGAAAGGAAATGCAGGGAAGCTTATACAAGATTTGTAAAGGTTTCTCTGCATTTCCCTTTCTTTCCCTACTTTTTAAATAGGGACTGTGGCTGCTGGTGCCTGGGAATATCCTATCCTAGCTCCAACTCGTATACGCAATTGAATCAGTTTCATCAACCAAGGATAAGTGAATAACAGTTTCTCCCTTCTACAAGATTTAATATTAGCTGGTTCTGTTGCTAAACCTTAACATACTAAAGGCCATCATTCATCATTGTGAATTCTATTTGAATATATGGTGCTGGCTAGGCTGCTAAAACCTTTCACGCGTGATGTGAAGCCTTGGCTTTCACAATTATCCAGTACCCACCACTGAACATAGAAATTTTGATCACAAGTGAACCAAACCGATTGTTTCACGAGACATTTCAACAAGTTGCGGAGTTGGGAGACAAAAAAAAAAAAAAAAAAAAAAAAAAACTGGAAAAATTAAACAGAGGGCGAGAGACAAAGATTCTGCTTGGCAAGTCTTTCTAACTAGATCTTTCAATAGACCACTAAACTTTTTGGAGCTGATCTTAAAGACTAAGATTCTTTAGTATATTCGACTGTTAAAAATGGATTAGAAGGATATTTTAAGCAAGGAAAGACCCAAAGCTTTATTTAAAGCTTATTTTGATTTTTGGCCATACAATATTTTTCATGTGTTCTATAGGTGGACATTCTGCTAATTAGATAGTTCCATTTAATCTAATATGGGGTTAAACCCATATATATCCACATGATTGAAACAAATCTGAAGCTGTAAGATGCAAGGATTAAGGTGCGAAATATACATAGTCTGGCTCAAGGATTAAGGTATTGATACAATACGATACCCCGTATTCATGATCATGGACACAGGATATGACAGGACTGTATATGAATCTCACGAATCGTGCATATCAGCATGATACTCTTCTGTATCAGGCCGTATCGCAACGTATCGATAGATATGGTCAAAAGTTCAAAATGTAATTTTATGATATTTATATGTTAAATTGTAATTATTGTTAATTACAGCTTAAAAATCATTTAGTTACAATTTAAAAATAATTAGTGTTAATTAATTTTAATTAAAATATAATTACTGTTAATTAATAAATACATAATTTCTAAAAAAATAATATTTACTAAGACTGCTTTTCAGTGAATACTGTAATTATTAAAATACTGAATTGTTAATAATACTGTAATTATTAAATTAATGTATTTATTGAAAAAATAAAATTAATGTTAAATACAGTTAAAAAATAATTACTGTTAAATGTAATTTATTACAGTTTAAAAAATAATTACTGTTAATTAATAAATACAATATTTTTAATGTATTTATAGAAATTTATTAATATACTGTAATTATAAAAATAATTAATGTAATTATCAAAATATTGTTAATTATTAAAATAATTTAGTTATATTTTTCAAATACTGTTAATGAATAATAACATACTGTTTTTAATAAATATAGTATTTTAATAAGTTTTGTTAATTAATAAAAATATTGTAATTATAGAATATACAGTATTTATTAAAAATATTGTAATTACTGAAAACACTGCAATTATTAAAAATACGGTTAACTACTAAATACTGTTAATTAATACTTGTATTTAGTAAATACTATATTTAACAAATACTGTTAATTATTGTTAATTACTGTTAAGGAATTAATAGTAATAAATTATGTTGTATTAACAATAATTAATTCATTAAAAGTAATTAACAGTAATTAATTATTGCTAATGTTAATCAACATTAAATTTGTTGACGTTAACTATTATTAATGTTAATCAACATTAATTATTGTAATTAACCGTGTAATGCACGGTTGGTGCGAACCGTCCTTAACACGGTTCGGGTTCGGACGTACCCGATATTCTATCAAAAACGGGTCATGAAAAACCCGTTTTTGTTGTCTTCTTCCTCGATCGTTGGAACGGGTTCTGCGATGACCCTGTTATTTTTTTTTTTCATTTTTATTGTTTTTTTTTTCTGTTTTCTATACTTTTTAATGAGTCAGTTTTATTTTTGATACTCAGCATCGAAAAACACTTAATAATGCAAAAAAAAAAAAAACTAATCAAATCTGTTTTTCGCAAAAAAAAAAAAAAAGCCTAATGTGTACGTGGTCTGAGCAAGCAAATTAGAGAATGCAAAATAATGCTGATATGCTTCTTCCAAGTTAAATCACGTTTGCTTGACTGAATTCAAATCTGAGACCTGAGTAAAGTCGGATTGAAAAAAATAAAAAAGAAAACATGCATGGGACTCCAAGGGTTTTTGTAGAAAAAGCTTGGAAGTCCAAAGTTCCTAGGCTTCCTATAAGATAAGATTTAATGGCAAATTGATCAGGTGGGTGGGATGGGCCCTGGAAGTCCAAGCTTCTTAGGCTTCTATAAGATTGGTTGTGAGATAACTAAGTGGATTAAAAAATAAAAAAATAAAAAATACAGAAAAATAGAATGGAAGGTTTCCTGCAACGAGAGGGCTGCTGATATGGCAGGACCAATTTTAATATATATATATATATATATATATATATATATATATATATATATATATATATATATATATATATATATAAAGAGAGAGAGAGAAGAGAGACATGATGCCATCATATACGCTTTAGGTTGAAATCTCAATATACATTTCAGCAATGGTAGGTAAAGTTAGTTGTTTTTTGTGGGTCAATAGGATACCTACTAAATTTCATGGAGTCTCTTCTTGGGTAAGGGTGGCTTTGTGAGGTGGCATTGTTGTTTATTTGCATACCCGGCCATTCCTTATTAAAAACCAACTTTTACTAATTTCGTAACCCCGTCTCTTTGCTTAAATAGAATATCAGTCGCCAGACTGAAAGATAAATTCAGAGAAAGAGAGAGATGGCTTTTACAACAGTCAATGGCTTAGCTTGTATACAAAGGAACTTATCTGATGGTGGTTAACGATGACTTCGCTGATATGAAATGAAGCGCACACTTGTGTTTATTGGTTTATAAATTAATATGTTCTTCTAGAGTGTGAGACCTTCTCAAAGAGAACCCCGAATTCGACAATGGAAAAGGGTCAGATATCTTCTGGTTTTATGACGTTTCACGTTGGAGACGTTTGACGTGTTTTGTAGCTTTGCAAAGGTCAAGATCCCCATTTAATTCACTAATGAGCTCTTCTAATTCGAGAAGGTGGTCGTTTTCATATTTCTATTTCGTGCCCAAGCTCTCTACATCTAACTCATTTTAAATTAATATACTGTTGATCCTGTTTTAGCTAACTGGGCTTATAATATGTATAGGAACAACATTTATATATTTTACTCAATTACACCAGCGCTCTCTCTCTCTCTAATTAAGTGCACATTTAACATTAATTAGAAGACGGTAACCACCACTTAATCTGGATCCAACTTAGCATAACGCTACACATGCAAATCCATACCAAGGTGTTTAATCTTAGCATTTTTGTAGATCTTCCATCATATATAGTAAGTTTTGAATACCCGTATGAGAATTTAATTGATCCGATGGATAGAATCATATTATATAGCATATGAGGAATATCAAAGTAGACAAAAGATAGAGAAAGAAGAAATGATTCATGCATCAATATTGAATCAAGTATAATCTTTTTGCACAATATCATAAAATGAAAGAAACCATGAATGAACCTATTATCTTTTGGAAGTGACAATTAACGGTTTACTATTTTATCTACAATTATTCCTTCAACTCCCAATGTAATCCCTAAGAAAGCACGTGATAGGTCGATGAAACGATTCCAGATCTCTTGCCCACAAGAATTCTGTCCACGGCTACCCACATAACATCGCAGTCATACGTAAAAAAACATCCCATTCTCATCCTCTTACATAGTATTAAGCCCGGAAAATGGTAGTGTGTTGTGGGTAGACGTGGATAGAGTTGTTGTGGACAGGAGATCAGGAGTCGGTCCCGATGAAACTGGCCAAGCCGGTGAACCTCATTAGCTGCAATTCTGCAAAATGAAATTGACCTGTTAGTCCATCCGCAGAAACAAACGTATATGGTACTAAAGACCAAAAAAAAAGCATAGGACTGGCGTGGCGGATTTACGTATCAATGTATAAGAACATAACTCGACTCTAGTAATTAATCACTGGCTTCATGATGATCATCCTGCAGATTAATTTCTCCCCAGGTGTCAATCAGGATGGATGAGTTGATGGGCATGTTCTTTTTTTCCATTTCAGGGGAGGCCGAAACCAATGGAGGAATGGTGTCCAAGGCAGCTGGATCAATATATGAGTTGATCAAGTTGTTATCACCCATGTTATGTTCACTGTTGATCAATGGTGAGCTTAACCCTCCAAAGTAAACTGAGTTATCAAGGATCTGGCTATGGTTGGATGGTTGTTGGATCCCCAAATTTGCCAAGTTGGAAGGCAAGTAAAGGCCAGGACAAGGAAGGTTGTTAGGAACAACTTGTGGGTTACTCGGTAATTCTTGTGGATGAATACTCTGATGATATCCTTGTGGGTGATTCTGAAATCCTTCTGGTGGGTTATTTATAAGTCCTTCCAAATGATTGTTGTTTGGTTGGAGGTATTCAGCGTGGTTGAATCCCAGAATGGGAGCATTTTCCGAGAGACTATCTGCAGCCAGATTTTGAGGCACGCTGCTCTTAGTGGCCTGAAGTAGTTGCTGCAACAATTGGTTTCTGGCTAGCTGTGCCACCTCTTCCTGTAGCCTGAGAGCATTGTCCAATGGTTTCATCATCATATTGTTGAGGTTTGTGACAGCAAACAGCTGAGATAGATTTGCAAAGAGGTCGGGATGATGATCAGTTCTTGGTCTGTGGGTTACTGGGTCAATACCCGAGTTGAGGAGTTTCTTCTTCAGATGGGTGTTCCAAAAATTCTTGATCTCATTGTCCGTTCTTCCTGGTAGATGGCTTGCGATCGCAGACCATCTGCGAGAGCCCAGAATAATGACAAGAGTGGATTACACTGATTAACCAAAGCTCGCTAATTTAGTTGAGAAGTTTCTTCCCATATATAACCGTTTTTTAAGAGTAGAGACATGTGTATAAATAAAATTAAACAAGGAAAGATTACTTATTTCCAAGAGCCGAATGAAGGTTGATGATGACTTTCTCTTCCTCTTGGGAGAACTTTCCTCTCTTGATATCAGGCTTCAAATAATTAGTCCACCTCAGTCTGCAACTCTTTCCACATCTGTTCAATCCTGCAAGCTTGGGGAGGGCTCTCCAGCTTCCATGCCCATTCTGCTTGATGTATGCTATCAGCTTCTCATCTTCCTCTGGCATCCATGGCCCTTTCTTTAAACCGCTTTCATCGTAACAAGAAGACCTCCCCATAATACCTGCAAATTAAAGAAGATCAATTTTCGAGATGATGCAAAATGTTAATTCTAAATGGATATAACTGGATGCTGAATTGCTGATACATATATTAATTGCAGTAGTTGAGATCGATACCATGGGAACAGCCAAACAAACAAGCTAGCAAATAAGGAAGTTAAATATTGAACCTGAGAGATTAATCTGAGCTTAGGCTATCAGGCTATGGCTAGAAGAGCATTAAGGGGAGGTGTGATTAATTTGTAGGAAAACCCTGGAGAGCTGGCTGCTTTTATAATGTGGATATGTATGTGAAAATAAGAGGGTTGTTTCTGGAAGGTGCACCATGATTAATTATTAACTTAATTACAGATGTCCTCCTCACCTATGATGTTTATCCCAATTTTAACCTTTGGCAGGCTGAGATATATAGAAGGTCCCTATGATTTGCTAGCTGTATATTAAATTGCAACTTTTTTCTTTATTTTTTTTTATTGTACCCTAATTACAGATGTCCTCCTCACCTATGGTGACATGGTAAATGATAATTGGACACGTGGGCTGTCATCTCAGCGGCCACGTGTTTAATAGAACTCAATTTATTGTACTCTAATGATCCAACTCTAAGTAGAATACCTTCCTGTTCAAGATCATGAAGGGTGTTTTGATGATAAAGTGATCTGTCATTATTATTATTTAATTTGTAAAAGGATAAAATTGATTTTTGTCTATGTACACACTCTTCTCTTCTTGGACAGGGCAATTAATAAGAATTACTTTTTGTTGTCGCTACTTCCAAGGCAGCAAATTAAAGGGTGTAGGAGGAGACAGAGGACACGTCAGCAATTATATACGGATAGGCCCACTTGGCAGGCCATAAGAGGGTCAAATGGGCCGGGTTCAATTTCTTAAGAGAGACACGAAGGAGAAGAAGCCACCTACTTTGGTTTCTGTTACTGTCATCGTCTACAGTGAAGCATTCCAAGACACGCAACAATTACAAATCTGGTTTTCTTTCTTGGATTGGATTGAATGGGGTCCATCAAGCCCTAACCACACCCTTACTCCACCTAGCCAGTTCCTAACGATTTTCTAATTATTAGAAAATTGCATGAGTCATTTACGGGTGTGGATCGATGCATTTATTAGTCAATTTTCTTTATTATATTTATCAAGTGGGGGAATTTCTGTTTTATTTTAATTGACTCTGAAAATGATTGAATGCTGCCATTAAAATTAAAAATTAAGACCAAGAGAGGTAGGATTAGTTAAAGAGAAGAAAAAGGAGAGAATCAACAAGCAAAAGCATCCATTTTCCTTTATATGTAGACTAACTATGTGTGTAATCTCAAACCCAAGAAGTAATTTGAGCTAGCTGCATGCATCTTCTTATAATCAAGGTTTTTAAAACTGGGCCGGACAGGGAATCATTTTGGAGACGGGCTCTTGGGTCAAACACTCTAACCATCTGATTTGATGGATGAACCATTCTAACTTAAAAAGAAAATAAAAAATGACCAAAAATTATTGTTTGGATTCATAGTTTGATGGTTCAACTACTCAAATTACTGATCAAATTAATGATTTTTAATCAAAATATTTAGGGTGAAATAAAACTAATTATCTAATCGATTTTCAGGTTTTCTGATCTGATTCTATTTTGAAAACCATGCTTTTAATTAACATCGGTACCTAGTCTTCAATTGGTATTTATCATTGTTAACCAACATATAAGAAGAAGAAGAAAGGGAAAAGAAAAATGGCATCATTGTTAACCAACATTTGAAGTTTAATGGAAGCAGCCTAAGGGCTTAAAAAAAAAAAGTCTTGACTTGAAAGTTGAAATCGATCGTACAGATATTTATGCAAATAGACATCACGTAAATATTAAAAAATAATATTAGGGAAATTTATATAGATAAAAGATGGATAAACATGATAAAATACTGTAGATGGAAGTTCGAGTTAGCATTGAGAAGAGAGGAGGTGGGGCCATGTTGGATGGAAGCCGTCAAAGAGAATCTCAGAGGCTGTCATCGTATCAATTAATCTGTCTTATATTTTCGCAGGCAATAATTGTGTTTATATCTCTAAAGACTGAAGTTATTATATACCACTTTTTTATTCAGAGTACGTAAAGATGCCTTCTTATCTCATGAAATATGTACTTCCATTCCTTCCTCAATGAATTTAAACAGTGTCATGTGATATAGGTCATATGTAAGGGTGTCAATGTACCGGATTTGGATTGGACCCCGTCCAGTCTAAAATTAATTTGGACGAATTGGATGGACCAATGGGATATATTGAATTGGATCAATCCAGTTTAAAATATTTATTATATGGGATTGGACTTGGTCCATCCATAATAAATTTATATTGGATTAGGTTAGATTAAGCCAATATCTAGTCCATTGATATTAGATAAGAATATATGTATTATGAATCAGATTTAGGTTGAAACCAATCTAAATCAAAATGAATTTGAACAAATTGAATAGTCCAGACATTGAATTGGACCAATCCAAATTGACCCAGAACATTCATTGGATTGGAATAGACCTGATCCATTTATAATGAACTCACATTGGACTGGAACGGATTGGACTAAATCCAGTCCAATCGACACCCATAGTCATATGGCATTGACTTTATGTCTAAAAAAAAAGAAAAAACGGGGTACAATACATTTGAGCAGTCGGGTTGTCATCTCTGATTTACTTAATTTCATATAGATTAAGGTCTCTGAATTGAATACAGTGAAATCATTTCTTAGGTAGTCATTTGGGAGATTTCAAAAGTAAATTAATTACAAAACCCTTTTTGATAGACAGTTTAATTTTAAAACCTACTAGAAACATATTGCTACGTAACATATACAGTTATTATCTTACGATGCACAATTTAGGCAAAGAATCTCTTGATGAGCTGTGTCAATGATATTTAATTATGCATAAAAAGATAAAACGAAATTTAAATTTGTCAGTCATCAATTTGTAAATCCGAGGATGACCAATGAAAAGGGTGATCTGGATCTAGATGCCGAAATTGACACTTTTCTGCTATTGCAATAACCAACTATCATTATGTGTTATCAGAAGCTTTTATAGAAGATGAAGTTAGTACTAATTTTTTTTTTTCAAAACCTACTAATATACGCATCTATGAATGGTTCATCAAAAGTTCAACTCCCTTCGATAATATATTCCTGGTTCATATATAGGGATAATCAAATAAACCCCGGTCCAATGCTTGGCTCATCTGGCCTGAAATTTTTATGTATAGCTAGAGAGAGAGTTTTCATCTAGGCCCACCTTGGCCTGTATCTTCATTAACAATTGATGAGGCTATTATACTTATGGTGAAATCGGATTTGATCCGTATTTATATCGTTTTTACAGTGGTTTGCAGTCTTGCATTGGAAAAGTCTCCCCATAAGAAAAATGTACAAATATAGAAATATTCTCAATGCATAACTGTAAAACGCTGTGATGTAAACACTGAATTGAAGACGATCTCATTTATGGTGGAGGTGGAAGGAGACAGCTCTATTTTTATGGTATGTATAGGAGGAAATTCTGGTATCAATATTCATCAAACTTCATAAAGATAATTTTAACCAATCCAAGGGTTATCTTCATTAATTATAAGCAGTGGTGAATGGTGATCACAACTTTTTTAACTTTACAACTTATAACACATGGAAATAAAGGCTGCTCTGTTACTTTAAGTTCTTTAGTTTTATTACGAATATTCTATTTCTCAAACCGAAGACAGAATGCTAATTAATAGCCACTGCTCTGTTACTTTAAGCAGTGGTGAATGCTAATTAATACTAATTAATAGCTACTAGTTGACCTGACAACAAGTTGACCCAATCCGCAAATCTGACCCAAACTTATTTAGAAAAAACAGGGTTAGAGTTTCATAATTAGTTACCTGAATGACATGAACCAATCCAACCTAAAAAAACTGGGTTGGGTTGGGTTATGGATCAACCCACTGATCTGATTGTCAGGTTTAATTGAGACTATTTATGTATTAGAAATTTCCACTCTTTAATCTTTAGTCTTTATTGTTTAATCTTTAAATTTTTGAATGTTCATTTTTTTTTTATTTTATGTTTAGGATTTTAAGGTTAATTCTTTATTTTTTGACATTTTTCATATTTTCTTTATTTTTTAAAATTCTAGTTATTTTTAGGGATAACCCGAATTGACTCACCGGTCAATCCTAAACCGAACATTTAGAGTTAGGGTCTAGCATTTGCCAACTCAACCTAAAATTCAATCTGACCCAAAATCAACTCAAAGCATCTTAACCCAACCCAATTGCCAGCTGGTCTAACTACTAGCTAGCTTTACATGTTTGAAGATATTGGGGTTTTAACCTAACACGTAAGACCCACAATTTTGTCAAGGTGGTTACGTCTGCTTAAGTAAATAGATATGCATGTTTTTTTGCTACTAATAGTGAATAAATACGTTGGTTTCATATTAACCGTCTCTCGTTTTTTCCCTAAAATGTTATTCTTATTGGCTACTTTGTCTACTAACAGATGAGAAAAGATAGAATCAAGTTGATCCGATAAGGGTGTCTTTTACCAATTAGACGGTTCAGAAAAAATAAATGACATTTACCAGCTAGGATATGATTAATTGAAAATTAAATGACATTTACCAGTTGGGACCAAATCCAGTTCTCAACTGCAATGGAAGACTGGACCAAATCGGTGCCACAATGAACTTAGTTCTATAATTAAGCTAGTTATTCATTAACTTTGATTTAAACATAAAAGTTTTTGAAATTATAGCCATTCAGGTTGCACTATGGATATCGTAGACTGCCTTCTGGTTGCAGGAAGTAGAAGAAGCTAGCGGGTTTCTCTAGTAATGTGGTGGTGAAAGCTCATAGTTGTGGGACTTATAGCATTAAGGAGTGCATGCAACTCGGGTTGGGTTGAGTTAACAGTTTATACTGTTTTCGGCTCAGGCTTTGGGTTGGGTCCATTGAAATTTTGATAAAATCCTAAACTTAACCTGTTAAAATTGTAAAGCTAAACTATAGCACTTATAGCAGTGAGAGAGGTAGAATCGTGAATCGTAGCGGTCTGATTTTCAAGTTGGTGTAGCCTTATAATGTCTAGGGTTTTCCAGCGCAATTGGGTGATACTTTTAGCTCTATGGTCTTGGTATTTTTGCTGGTTCTTGTTAAGTTGTTGTGTAGCCCCATGTGAATGTGGTTGGATAGACTTTGTTATAATAGTATCTTTTTTTTTTTTTTTTTACTTTAATGAATATCAATAACTTAGCCTTTTAAAAAAAATATTACTAATATCAACTTTGTTGTATTATTTTA
The DNA here is from genome assembly GCF_056320005.1 of Nelumbo lutea. NCBI lineage: Eukaryota > Viridiplantae > Streptophyta > Magnoliopsida > Proteales > Nelumbonaceae > Nelumbo > Nelumbo lutea. The sequence goes on from NC_142684.1 coordinate 213,233,634, forward strand.
TTATTTATTATCTATAATTCTCCTAGTATTTTAGTAATTTTTTTATAAATTTTAGTTAGGGCAAATTTCTTAAATTACCCTTATAGTTTAACGAATTAACTAATTCTACCCATACTATTTACAAATTGTGTTAGAGTATCCCTACATTGTCTAACAATTGACTAAATCCTTTTTGTTATTAACGCCCGTTAACAGGAAGATGAAAAAGACCATTTTACCCATCATTTTCCTTTCAAATTTTGAAAATGGAACCAATTGATTCAAACCTCAAAAGTGATGACAAGGGTGATATGCTTCTTTGCAAAAGGACCCTCACCTTTACTCACCCTCCATAGAGACCTAAAGAGTTACACTAGTGGAATCATGGAATGGTGTTAAAAAAATACAAAAAAGAATAGAAGAGCTTCTGTATTGATGCCATTGGTGATTTATTTCTTGAGTTCGTATATTAGTCGGATACATTGTAGGCCCGCTACTATATTGGAACTTCACTGAAGGCAACATCACCAGCTGTCAGGTTTAGGCGGAATAAATCCCAAAATTTTAGGCATTTTCTATAGGGAAATTAAAACAAGGATGGGAAGGTGGTAGGTGAATGTAACGGTGGAAGGAAATCCCGGACCGGTCCGGACCAAGAGCGGCAGTTGTTACAGTGAAGAGTTTGTTTCTTGAAGCGAGAATTCTACCTTGTCAGTGTTGCCTGTGATCCCATTACAACCTTTCCTCCTGCTCCTGTCTTTCATTGTCCAAAAGATGGTAGGTAAAATCCACAGAAGATGGCGCAATCTTTGGAAAATTTTGGGTTGTAAGCAACGTGGATAAACTAGAGCCTATGCCCACCTTCCCATCATTCTTGCTCTCTAGTGTCTATATGAAAGAGAGAAGAAGAGGGGTTTCTGTTTTCAATTAAGGAAACAAACGAGTGTTATTTACGTCTGGATTATCATGAAAAGACCATGTCGGAGATGAAAGGGGAGATGTTGTTTTGAAGGCATCTACACATGTATGTGGTCAACAAAGTAGAACATTGATTTTTCGGCCAACGATCTTCTTCTTCATTCAAGACTAATCCCAAAGCTGTGGTCCAAAGGATTGTTTACGATGAGCAACACTAGAGAATTTTGATAGTCTTTGACGGATTTGATTGCTGAGGAGTCTGAGTTCTGAGTTCGCTAGTGAGGCAATGCCCTGGGTTGCGGGGATCTAAATTTGGAGCTTTTTACCTGAGGGATTTCTCCCTAATTCAGTTCGTGATGTTGGTAGTCCTGGGTCTAGAAGGGCTCACTTAACTAAAAATGCCTCCACCGAAACCCTCTTATTCTCTCTTTCTTCCTCTTCTTCCTTCCTTTCTCATCAATCTGGTGATCTCTTGCTCTGATTGTTAAATGAAAATTGGGACTCTTGTTATTCCAGTCTAGGATCCGCAAAACACTACATTTCGTTCCAGTGGTTGCAATGGATGTTTTGGGAGGAAACATGGCCTTTTGGTGGGAAGGCCTATTAGAACTCATTCAACCAAGAGTTCATAGTGGCTTCAGATGAATCAGACATTGGCGACTCAGTAGTGTTTGGAGCTAATTGCTGAAATGGCAAGTTGTTTCTAGAAGCCCACCTAAGGCTCTCACAGAGAGGAGTGCGTGGTTCCAGATTTAATGGTTTGCAAAAACAGAGGTTGATGGAGCCTTTGGTTTTTGCAGTTCCTTAACCATGAAGGAAAGTCCCTCTCTAGGCGATTTGGGCTCTATAAATAGAATCCCATACACACATACACTAGCCATCCATCGGTTGAGAGCAACCGTGACTAGAGAGAAGAGTATCATTTTGTGCTCTACTTTCTGGTTTTGCAGTTTAGCAAGGAGAGAAGTGTTCTCCGGTTTGGTTTCTTGTAGAGAAAAGAAGAAGAGAAGGTGACGAAGCCAAATAGGTACTTCTGAAGGTCTCTAATGCCGGAATAGATCCATGGATGCCACCTTTGCCTCAATAGCTCAAGGTCGGTGGTTTTTTATTTCAGTTCATTTCTAGAGCTTAGAATGCTCCTATGATTGAAAAATTGTTGTTTTCTTCTTTGTTTTCAAAAAAAAAAAAAAAAAACGATCTAAGGATCGCTAGATTCTGGCCATTTCTGGCGAGTTTCATGCAGTTGTGTTTGCTCAATTGAGTGAACACTATAGCACCCAGATTCGGATGAAGAATGTAAAGCTTGAGGGTCGGGTGACTTGGATACCAGATCGACCCGACCCGGTTAACTCATCTCAGTTTGATCTGGTCTGACCTGGTTACCTCATCCCAATCGGTCTAGATCTGGTCTGGTTTGGTTCAACCCAACAGACTATGACAATGTCACATTTGTGTGGCTGGTCCAATGGGTTTTTGAACTCCGATTTGGCTGAAATTTTGTGGGCCCCTACTAGACCCTATGACCCTCTTGTGTATAAAATTAAAGATGAAAACTCCCTTTGGATGAAGAGATATTGGGGGGTTCAGTGACTAATCCATTAGTTCACTATCATATTGACAACTTCTGGGGTCTGGTTCAAGTGGTTTCCAAGCTTGGATTGGACTGAAATTTGGAGGGATCATAAAGGACCTTATTTTCTATCCTTGTTCAAAGTTTCATTCAAAAGTAATCTATGGATATGGATATTTTATTACAGTTTAGTGATTATTCTACTAGTTTTTGTAGTTTTACATAATTATTTATCAATATTTGAAATGCCTGCTAATTGCTCTCTTGAAAAGGCATGTGATAATGATTATTATAAGACTTACATTGTCTTTATTTTGGGTATGACTATGAGGCTCTCCTCCATAAATAAGTCATGTATTTGCACCTAACTATGATGGGTAGCGGATCAGCCCAATGGAAGGATGCTATTTTGACTAGTTAGAGTGGGATGGAAAGACTAAATAAGGGGTTTTGCTTAGGGAAATTCATAACCCAACAGTGATGGGCTTACCCAACTGACAAGATCACTTAATTAATCTCGACCACTGAGCTCATTTGTTCAGCTCAGAGTTAGATTCCATCAGAATTATTGTTCAACTCAACGAAGGAATGATATCTTAGATAGATCTTGGGTCAAGACCTAATCGGGATTATGCATTGGTCTTGATGGAATGTAGCTTATAATTATCCCATTTTGACTTAGATTATTGTTATGTGTGTGTGTTTTATGTGGCATGACATTTTTGTGTGTTTATTATGAAACTTGTTGTTAATCTAGCAATGGTTACTAGTTACTTATCTAGCATTGAAATGTTAACTGGTACGAAATGTTAACTAGTACGAAATCTAGCAATGGACCAAATTATGATTGTTCTAGGGTCCATGGATCTGGACCTTGCAATTAGGGCTAAAAAACCACTGAAATCACTAGTGCTAGTACTAGTGAGCAAAATACACTTTATGAAAAATGGGAATGCTCTAATCGCATGAGTCTTATGATCATAAGGAGTACCATTTCTACTGCAATCGCATGAGTCTCTTATTGTAATGCATATGTACCAACTTTTCAAGAGTCTCATAGGATAGACGGTTCCTCTGTTTCATATGGATGAGGCCAAAGGTACTCCAATTGCATTCACAGCCACTAGATGAAGTAGTTTATGATAATACTTTTATTGCAATCTTTCGAAGATGTGGGGCATTTTAACCATACGTCAACTACCATTCAAATGAAAAATATAAAATAATAATATTTTAGTATCATATATCATTAAAATAAAAAATTACTTAACAAAATATTAATAATTCTAAAATGCATTAGAAATTTAAAACTCTATCATATCTGGGTCAGTTTTATCTCTTGCTCTCTATGCCAAATTATCTCTAAATTCTCTTAGTGCATCGCAAAATAATTTGATCTTATTGTTATTTGAAATAATAAGTATTAATATTATATGATTAAATCATCATCAAAACATATTATATAATTTATAAATTTGTAAAAACTAATGAACAATAAATAAACAAATAATAACTAATAATTATATAAAAATTTGCACTTACCTCTTGCATTGCAATGGCAACATTATCTTCATCAGGCTCCAACTTTGCAACCACCTTTTTCAAAGAACTTAACAAATCTTCATCACCACTGAAATCCGTAGAATATTGAAATGTTGGATTCAAATAATATGTTGAAATTAAAAAAATATAATAATATTAATGATTATTTTAAATATTTAGTCAATATAAATGATTGAATATAAATAATATAAATTTAAGAAAGAACATACTACTTTGTGAATTCCATCTCTTCTCTATGATGCTTTTGATATTCTTATGGGAATTTGGGCCAACTTCTTTAATTGCTAAAACAACTTTTCGTATTGCTTCATATATAATTCTCATTATTGCCCATTTTCCACCATCAACTATTCGAAGCACTTTAACGATGGGCTCAATCATATTACAATATAGAGAAGTCACTCTCAAAAAATTGAGGTTACCGATTATTTTTTCAACTTCTTGCCCAATTGATGTTTTACTTTGTTGCAACGATCTTCAGTCATCTGAATCAATCGTGGCTCTCAATGCTGCTTTTTGAGAAACAAGACTTTGCAGTGCAATGTAATGAGTGGCAAATCTGGTGGGCCCTGGATGTATTAGTTTTCTGTCTTTTGTAAATTTTCTCATCAAGTTGAAAACTATGGCATGATTATAGATGAATGTTGTAATTTTTTGCCCTTTTGTAATAAGACTAGACACCTTATGTAATTTTGAGATATCTTCTAACATTAAGTCAATACAATGGGTTGTACATGGTGTCCAATATATGTGCTTTTTATTTCTTTTTAACATTTTCTTAACTGCTTTATAAGCACTTCCATTGTCAATTATGATTTGGACAACATTTTCAGGACCAATTTCGTCAATCATTGAATTCATCAATTTATACAAATATTGTGCATTATGGTGCTCACTTGATGCATCAATAGATTTGTTAAATACTGTTTGTCCATTAATACATCATAAAATTTATGATGGACAATCTGGTTGGCCCTATCCAACCATAACACATGATGGTAAGCCCATAAATGTTAGCCTTCTGATAGAATGCCTTGAAATGGTCTTGTAACTCAGCCACTTCTTCATCTAAAAACTTTTCCATTACTTCATAAGCTGTAGGCCCCTTCAAACCTTTTCTTGCATTAACTGTTTCATCTATCATAACTTAATAATATGGGAAGATTGTTACATTTGCAGGAATGTGATTGTACAATAAAAACTTTGCAATTACTCTTTTCATATGTCTAAAGCTTTTTTCATAATACTCCTTAAGTTTTTTGTGTAACATCCCTGTCTCTATATAAATATCTATCAATCTCTTCAATATTAAGAGTGTCCCTACTTGATGAAGATTTTTTAAAGGGATTTAACTTTGAAAATGCTCCTTTCATACTCGATGTACGGAAAAGTTTACTTTTACCCATTGACAAGGATGCTTGTGATGAGCCACTACCCCCTTGATACTCTGAATTTGCAAATACAGACATACTTTTCTTAAATCGTTGCACTTGCTCCTCTTTCCACTGTGCAACTCGTGATGCATGTCTTTCCATGTTATATGTTCTTTGCTTTGCATCATCATTATCATCCTCATCATCATCTATGTTAAAACATTAAGGCATTGATTCTCTGTCCTCCCCTCTTTCATCATCATCATCTCTAGGCCCCAATGTTCTTTTAATCATTTTTTTATCATTTTCTTGTTGCTTTTTCAACATCTCTTGTTCTTTGAGATGTTTCTGCATCGCCTTAGAAATTTCTTGTGGGCATTTAGGGAAATTAACAACAATAGGATATCCTCTTGCTAAGTGATGTTTCAAACGGGTTACACCACCACCTTTCATAATTTGCCCACAAAAGTTGCATTTTGTATGAAGTCGATTCCCATAAACTCTAGTGCCATATTTCCAACCAATATCTTATTCTTCCTTTTTTTTTGGGTGCCATGTTGAAGGGTTAAATGCTCAAATTCTAAATCCCAACTCCCAATTATCAGTGTGCCACAGATTCGCAGTGTTACACTATCATAATGCATATGCACAAAAATTAATTAGAATTTAGAAACAATAGTTGGTAATAAATCTAAGTATGTAGCAAGTAATTAAATAAATTATATAATTTAAAAATAACAATTAATAATTATGAAATAACCAATTATCCATCATATATATGTATTTAATAAAAAATATCCACCATGAATCACATAAAAACTCAATTATTATATAAATTATCTAGTTTTAAGTATTAATGTATTTGTAAATAAATGTTATCTAATCTAATTAAACAATTAACAATTATTGAATCAAATAATTATGTAAAATTTGTAATTATTTAATCAAACACTTTTTCTATATCTTATTATCTTTTAAATAATTATTTATCTTTGTTCAAATAATTATTTTGCATGTTTTATTCTAATTTATAAAATTTAAACAAATATTTTTTCTAAATGGATTCATGGACATCTATTATTTTTATTCAAAAATTAATAATTATTTTGCATGTTTCATTCTAAAAAAACAAAATAATTATTTATTTTTATTCAAATAATTATTTTGCACATTTTATTTTAAAAGTTAAATTAAATTTTGAAAAATAAAATATATAACGGAAAAGTTGAATGGATTTATGGATATAATACATAAAATAATTATTTTTCATGTTTCATTCTAAAAAATAAATAATTATATTTTTTAAATAATTATTTTGCATTTTTATTCTAAAAATTAAATTAAAATATGAAAAATTTTATATGTAACAGAAAAAATGAATGGATTTATGGACATAATACATCAAATAATTATTTTGCATGTTTCATTCTAAAAACTAAATAATTATTTATTTTTTCAAATAATTAATTTTCATTTTTTATTCTATAAATTAAATTAAAATATGAAAAAATTTATATGTAACAGAAAAATTGAATGGATTTATGGACATGATACATCAAATAATTATTTTGCATGTTTCATTCTAAAACCTAATTAATTAATTATTTTTATTCAAATAATTATTTTGCACATTTTATTCTAAAAGTTAAATATATAACAGAATAATTGAATAGATTTATGGACATACTACATCAAATAATTATTTTGCATGTTTCATTCTAAAAATTACATAATTATTTTTTTATTCAAATAATTATTTTTCACATTTTATTCTAAAAATTAAATTAAAATTTGAAAATTTGAATGGATTTATGGACATAATCACATAATAGATCATCCATATATTTACTGTAATATGTAAATATTTATTATTAGAATTTAGATCATAGCAAAAAGTTAGACTATATTAGATCAATCTTTTGGAATTATGGACTATATTAGATCAATTTTAGATCTACAACATACTCAAGTCTCAACATATAGGGTTAGATACTTAGATCACATAAAATTGAAGATATATATATATATATATATATATTATGTATGTAAGTATTATTCCAAAAATAAAAATTAAAAATAATAAATTATTTAGTAAAAATTCAATTGATCTATGGACATGGTAGATCATCCATAGATCTATAACATAATCAATTTCTAGAGGTAGATCACAAGAAAAAACTAAAATATTTATTTATTTTTGGATTTTTTATTATTTTGGAATTTCTTCAAATATTGACAAAGATCTACATATAGCATTAAAATAAATGGGATTTTTTGCACAAAAATAGTAGATCAACACACATAAATATATTTTCAAGCATCCAAGCTAAAAATTTCACAAAAAGATTGGCTGAAACTGCAAAAAAAAAAAAAAGAGTAAACATACCTATTTTTGCTCTTTTTCTAACAACCTTGAAAAAGTTACGTTGTTGAATCTTGCAAACTTATATACATTTTGGTGGATTTTCACTATATCTGAGTCTCTAGTAATGGTATGAACGTTTTGGGAGAGTTTGGGGAAGAAAGAGGGCCGATATGCTACTGTATCGGTAGCGTATCGGCCACAATGGCGGATTTTCACTAGATCTATTTCCGCCACAATAAATTTGTACTATATTGGTTGATATGCTACTGTATCGGTAGCGTATCGGCTGATATGGTGCTGAAGCACTTCGATACTTCATGATATGGCTTCAATACGACAAGAAAATACAACACACTCGATTTGGTACCATGTACCGTGCTGAAAATGGGCTAGAACGATACGTATCGATTGATACGGGCCGATACGAGGAAAATTTTTGAACCTTGGGTGAACAAGCTAAAAGGAATGGATATGGAAATATCCAAAGGTTTCCATGTGCACTTCATTATGACTTCTCTTCCTGCATAAATTGGTCCATTTAAGATCAACTATAATACATAGAAACATAGAAAGAGAAATGGAGGATGAGTAAGCTGATCGCCATGTATGTTCAAGAGAAGGTTTAAAAGTGAAATGCCTGAAAGTAATCACCTAACCACTAAACCACATAAGAGACATTTTAGGAGGAAAGGTCAAAGGAAGGGCAAAGAGAAGGCTGTAGCTACAGAAGGCAGGAATCATAAAGCATGTTGTTTCTTCTGTAAAAGGAAGGGACATATAAAGAAAGAATGCCCTAATTATGCAGCATGGCTCGACAAGAAAGGTAAGAATTTTGCCGTTGTGTTTTTTGAATCTTATTTTGTTAGCGCACCATCTAATACATGGTGGGTGGATACAGGCACTACAACTCATGTCACAGTTTCTCTACAGGGTTTTTTGACAAACTGACTACTGCATAAGGGAGAACATACCATAGCCATTGGCAATGGAATAAAAATAGATATTGAATCCATAGGGACATATCATCTCATTTTGGATACTGACTTTCATCTAGACTTAGCAGACTCTATAGGGCTTTTTGACAAATTGACTACTGTATAAGGGAGAACATACCATAGCCATTGGCAATGGAATAAAAATAGATGTTGAAGCCGTAAGGACATATCGTCTCATTTTGGATACTGACTTTCATATAGACTTAGCAGATGCACTATATGTACCTACTTTTAAGAGAAACCTTATTTCAATTCCTAAACTTAATTCATCTAGCTTTGAATTTAAGTTTAAGAACAAAAATTTCACTCTATTCCATGATTCCATTAAAGTTGGGTGTGGTGTGTTATGTGAAAATTTTTATAAGATTAATTTGCACTCTATTTTTGTTTATGGCCCATATAACTTGCATGAGAACTATATGGCAAGAAATAAAAGAAATTGAGTGAATGAAAATTCATCCATTCTGTGGCATAAAAGATTAAGCCACATTTCTAGAAAAAGAATGAAATATTTCACAAAAGATGGAATCTTCAGTTCACTAGATTATTCTGACTTTGCCATTTGTATGGATTACATAAAGGGAAAATTCACCAAAACCACTAAAAGGGGAGCCACAAGATGTTTAGAGTTATCGAAAACAATACAAATAGATATTTGTGGACCATTCCCTACTCATACTATGGGAGGACACAGATACTTCATTACCTTTATAGATGATTTCTCTAAATACAATTATGTGTATTTGATTCATGAGAAATCATAGGCACTTGATGTTTTTAAGATCTTCAAGGCAGAAGTTGAAAATTAACTCAATAAAAAGATCAAAATTATACAGTTTGATAGAGGAGGTGAATATTATGGTAGATACATTGAAACAGGCCAAAATCCAAGCGCTTTTGCCTTATTTCTACGAGAACATGGGATTGTTGCAAACTACACAATGTCAGGTACACTTGAGCATAATGGAGTGGCAAAGCGACGAAATCGTACTCTGATGAACATGGTAAGAAGTATGCTGTATAATTCGAGTTGATTTGAGAATTTGTGGGGAGAAGCCTTAAAGACAATTGTACATATTCTTAATAGGGTTCCCACTAAAGTAGTCCCTAATACCCCATATGAATTATGGATTGACAGGAAACCCAAATTGGGGTATTTGTGTGTTTGGGGTTGTCCAGCTGAGGTAAAAGTTCATAGCCTGCAATCAGGTAAACTAGATCTCAAAACAGTTAGTGGTTATTTTGTTGGTTACCCTAAAAGATCTACGGGTTATAGATTCTTTAAACCCTACTTTGAATACTAGAATCATGGAATCGAGGCAAACCGAATTTCTAGAATTTGGGAATTGTGGCTTCATGACCCAGAGGAAGGGACAGATTTGGTTATGAAATATTGAGTCGCCACCTAAATTTTTGGAATTGGGAATTTAGGAAAACCTGGGATTTTTCAAGAAAAAACATTTTGTTTTCTTAGTGACTCGTTACCCAATAGGGATGAGACTCTTTAGGTCCGGGGACCAAGGTATGGTGCGGGAAGGTGTTAGGCACCCCACACACGCCTGGTTGAACTGGCATCTAGTTCACCAATTTCCAAGGAACATTTAATAATTTTGAGACTTCAAAACTAAAAAAAAGAAAAATAAATAACTTCAAACACTAAATGAAAGAATGAATAGAAATGAAACCAGTATCTAGGAGACAAACAATGTTTCTTGCATTAAGAAAAGAAAAACTAGAATTGAAAGCAAGGAAATTAGGAAAGTCGAATAAAAAAAGATTTATCAAATTCATCATGCATGAGTTATCTAATAGGACATGGTGGTGCAGAAAAATGAATGCCAAAAAATGATTCCCACTGCAGTGCAATAAAAAAAAAGATGGATGCAAAATATATATATATATATATATATATATATATATATATATATATATATATATATATTGATAAAGTATCGATCCGAGAATACTGAAAATGACATAACTATGTAATTAATGAAACTTATTAAACGAATGAGGACTAAATGACCTATGGCTCTAATTTAAAATGATGGGAAGAGTGATTAGGGATGCCAAATGCCATGACGAAAGGGATTAGGAATGATGTTCAATGATGATAAAAATGAACAGAAATTGGTTACTGAATATGAGAGCATACGATACGATCGAGTGTTTTATGTGAGATAATAACTATGCTTGCGATCAAACAAATGTGGAATTGATGGATTCGTTTGCTATACATTTTTGTTTTTAGTGGAGAAACTAATCTAAAATAAAAAAAAAAAAGAAAAGAAAAGAAAACTACACATGGCTGATCTGATGATGATGCAATCAAATGATTATTAACCTAAGCAAACCCCGAAGGTCGGAAAAGAAAACTACAAGTTATGGCTGAATTATTCTAACACTCTAGTGCTCATCTTTGGATGGCCGGATCACCAATCCTACTCGACTACTAAAGATAACAAACTAACATTATCTACACTACTAGATAAAAAGCATGACAGAACACCGTAAAGTGCTAACTTAATATCCATTCTTGCATCTATTTAACATTAACGACAATGGTTAGAGCGCCTAGAAAACTAAATCAAGTGGATTCAAGTGAAAGATTGTACTTGATATATAGTTTAGGAGCAAAAGGTGAATGCAGCCACTATTGTATATTCTGTAACTCAGGATCTTTCAAGCACCGAGGTTCGTTTACGATTGTGATCATGTGGCCCAATGAATGGGAAAGCACTGCTGATTGACTAACCTTTCAGCAACACTAGTTCTGCTTCAAGCATGATTCAACTACTTTCATATGAATCTAGGCTTAGTCGTAGAGGTGCTGCTGGGTTCTCATAGTTTGTTGAAGAAGTGGTAAGTTCATTAGAATCATGGGAAGAAGATTCTTGGCACATAGCACATATGGGACATGTTATGAAAACATCTAAATGCTCCTGAATATGCAGAAAATTACAGTAGTGTCGTGCATGGCTTGGGAGAGGATTCGTACACGAAGTTGGTGATTTCTCGAGCTAGGGGATGAAGAAGAGCAAGGAGGGGTTGTCTTGGACGTGGAGGGGTATTCTCTACACTAGTGAGTATAGAGTAATTGCTTTAGGTTTTCTTGTGTCTTTTAGATGTGAGAAAGGGGTAGTATTTATAGATTTTTTGAGAGAGGAATGGAGGGCTGAGACAGGTGGTAAGGGAGATCAATGGCTGATGTTTAAATAGTTTTTGGAGGGAGATTGATCAGAATCAGTTTCGGCTTTGGGTCTAAAGATGAAGAGGTAAACAGTATCGGATTTGGGTGATATTGTTGTCATTGGGTTGATTTTTTGGTCTCTACGTACCTATGGTTTTGGACCCTTGAGGTCCCAACTTCTATAAAATTCCAAAAATACCCCCATGTGGACCGTGAGGTTAGCTAAAGCATGCTTGAAGCTCAAAGTGCTGTAGAAAGATTGAAGAGCACAAAAATAGGGTGTCTACAGATTGCCCCTCTTTATTGGAGGATGATAATTCGAACAACAAAGGTTGAGGAGACAACCCATTTTTGCGCAAAAATGCGATGAAATGACTGTTTTATTCATAAGAATGCTGCTTAAAAAAAATTTTTCACAACAAAAGTGTTGTGATTGAGAAAAGATGATTGTTTTTGATTGAAAATGATGCCCCTAGAATCTCGTCCTATGGTCTGCTCCCATAGCTGTCTAGCACTTGCTTAGTTGTTGACAGAAGGATTGTCGTACGCAGGCCAATCCCTAGATCTTTCTGAAAGGGTTTTTGAAATGAAATCTCTCACCCACAACATTTGTGTGGTTGTTTAGGACTACGGTCGCCCCCTACGATAGAGGAATTGCGAAATCTCTCACTGGCCAATTCCTTGAGATTTTTTGGGATGCATGGTCTAATAAATAGATGATGAAAAAGGAAAGATGACATTCGTCAATGAGAAAATCTTTTTTGTAGAAAATTGTTGAGGGTAGGAAAGTCATTCCAACGTATTTCCTTGTTAAGCATAAATGAAAGACATCCAGCAGGTTCTCACACCTGAGCCATGCACGTTTGACATGGGCAAGTCAATATACATGGCTCTTCGGGCATTTGGCTTTGGAGTCCAAAATATGCTTTGATGTTGGAAGTTGGGTTAGTCACCTAATATGAAGATTAGGGGCGTATGGGACTCAAGGCTCCCATTATTTGCATTGCATTTGTACCCTTTCCAAACTGAGCCTTAGGCTGTGTTTGGTTGTAGTGCAAATTTATTTGCACTAGTACAAATGCATGGCAGTGCAAATGTTAAAAATGCAAATTTTTGTTTAATTTTGTTTTGGATTTTACTTTGTTCTGCCTCATGTATTAATTTACTTCATTTTTACTGAAACCAAACAAAATAAACTAAAATTTAAAATGAAAATAGGTCAGAATTTATACTCAAATCATTTACACTGCCATGGTTTTGCATCAGTGCAAATTTATTTACATTGCAACCAAACACAGCCTAAGGGACAAAAATATACAAGCAAATAGGTATTGTCTAATGATAACATGGCATACTAAAAGATATTGATTAGATAACATTTAAGCATGGTTAATACACACACACAAAATGTCAAGTTAGGGTTAGGTTGAAAAGCATAAACCCGACTTAACTTCGGTTGGGTAAGGATTTAGCCTTAGACCACTTTGAATTTAAATGCAGAGATTTCTAGTGTATATATATATATTTTTTTCTCTCTAGTGTGATATAAATATAATACTCTCTCATGTACCATAACGTTGTCCATTTTTATATATTAATGGTAAAGCTCGTTAAGATTTTTTTTTTCCTCAAGCCAAGCCCAACTGAGCCCAATCCAATTCCAACCCAATTGTCTGCGTTAGGGTTACCTCGACTGACCTAACCCATCTGCTATTATTACAGAAATTGCAACATGGGCGGGCCTGCGTTGTGTAATTGTTAATTTAAAAGGGTTCAAGCACTTAGAGACCTACTGGGTACACCGTAGACCATAACATAGTTTATAATAGGGCTTAATTTGACAAGGTTTTATAAATATGATGATGAAGTCCTGTCTAGTTACTAAAATATTCTGGGGCCATCATGTCTCTAAATTTATTGCGTCTTAGCATATAAATACCAAAAGCTATATGTAGCAATAGGACCTCTTTCATAAATTTGAGTTATTTTGTGAGCATGACTAGTTAAGGTTTTATTTAATAAAGTTGACTTGTTGGAAATTGAACTTATAAATTGAATGTGTTCATTTTTTTCAGAGCTCAAATTTGTCCATTATTTATTTATTTGGAGCAATAAATGGTAGCTGGTTACATTCAAGGCTTCAAAATTTTGGAATACTTGTCCATTTCGCCCCAAGTCTGTGGTGTTATTTTATGGATTTTGAAAATTTCTGTTTTTAATGGATTTTAATTTATTATTTTTTAAACATTTTCTATATTTATATTATTTATTTTTATAAGTTTCATACAAAGATAAAATTCTTATACAAAATCCTAAAATTTTAAGAACTATTCCAAGATTTGATAAAACAATAAATCCACTCAAAGTTTTTTTTTAATAGCTTTGAGGGATAGGCAGACCAAATAAAGAAAAAAATATGATTAACTTTACAGCTGACAAAAATGCTAAAAGTGTTAATATATATAAAAATGCAAACTTCTCATGATGGAGACAAAATAGTGAAGCTTCACCTTTTCATTCTTTTATTTTTATTTTTGACAATTCAATTAAGAGTTTGAGAGGAAATTATGCTTCTATACAATTAGAATTAATAAAATTTAAAGGGAGAGAAAATAATGGAGAAAGAAGTGACAAACTGCAAAAAGGAAAAACAAAATAAGAACAAAATTAAATAAAGAGAATAAAATGGAGTAATTTTAAGATGAAATTGGGAATATTCAGGAATGTATCTTTTAAGAGAGTTCATATATTTGTTATTCCTAAAAGATAATTATTTTAAGGGTAAATTACTTCTCATGGGGTTTCTGTCAAATACTTAAACCTTCCTTTTTACCGGATTGGAGGGTTTTGGTTAATGGAATTATGGAAGAGACATAATTAAGATGGAATTAGGCATTTTATTATAATGCCATTAACGACATAGTTTTTGCATGGATTGGGCTTTGAGCTGGGCCTAAGCTAGAAAGCTCTAGTCTAACCTGAACTCAGGTTGGGCTTGGGTTGAGGCCTCAAAAACTGTCCAAACATCCAAACTTATCCCCCTCCCTGTTAGCTATCCTCCTTATATTGTGTGGTCATTCACAGCCAAACCAGACTAGAAAGCTCTAGTCTAACCCCTGCTGCATGGTGCTTAAGTTAGGACTGCAAATGGCATCTGATTGTCTGAATTTAATTTTGAATTCAATCTGTTTATAATTGAATCAAATATTAATCTACCCTTATTTTAGTCAATATATTCCGGTTGATTCATTTACATATATTTGTTCATATCTCATTAAAATTTATACTGTATAATTAGTTTGAATCAATGTTGTGCTCTTACCAAATTGTCAAAGGTTGAAGTTTGGTAGAAGTAATTTTCAGTTTATTTTAGTTTAATTTATTTCTATTATTGAACATTTGATTACGATCTGAATTTGATTTATAAATCTGATAAATAAGATCCGATTCAAATTGGAATATAAACAAATGGTAACCATGTGGCATCCTGCAGCTGCATTATAAAAAGAATCATAGATATAAGGAATATGTATAATTTGGTGTTTCAGTGTGTACGAAGAAGGGTGGACTTATATACTGATGGTGATGGAAGTAATTAAGTTGAATGTTGGGACGAGAGATTGTTATCGTGTTTGTAAGGGTGATAACTGAGAACCCGAATCCCCCCAACAATAATTCCTACAATTGTTGATGAAGATCACCATTAGGGAAAAGTTGTAAACCCTTGAATTCACTGATTAGGTACATGTCTTACTCCAATTCAACCCCAACTTTAATTATCCTCCTGTGGATGGAGTCTCGTGGGATGATGCCAGTAATAGTGCTGCAGCCAGGGCTGGGCTGCCGTTAACAAAAGTCTCTCCACTCTTGCGTGTTGCCACCGGCAAGTGCATGCTTTTTATTAATGAAATTGCCCCTGCAATTATTTATGTTCCTGGGTGGCCCCCCTCTCGTAGTAAAGAAAACTCGTTGCCTAGCTAGTTGAAAATAGAGGCTTTACTAGTACAAACACTATATATTTCACATCGTGCTCTATGCTGCTTATAAAAGGTCTTTCATGGCATCAAGCCAAAAACTTCCTAATGCCTTCAAAATTCCAATCTCACCAAAGTCTCTTGTGGGGCGCTATCGCTTTTAATTCCCATCAATTATATTCCACCAATCCCAACTAAAACCATGAAATCACGGCCTTTGATGTAGTGGCCCCGACTTACACCATTTCATCCAATCCAAAGGTGTGGGGTCACATTAATTTACGGTTTTTGCCCAGGACTGCTCCAACAGGAGTAACTGGTTTTTGAGTCCTTCCAGTTCCAGGCACTTCTGATCTAGATCCGCTGGATTGCATTACCATGAAGGGACCAAAACCCAAAAGAATGATATATATATTCGTCCAACTAGTATTAGTTGGTATCCCCAAATAATTATTCAATCTGAGATTACGATTGAATTTGTAGCTGCAAGAATATATAATTGAGTTTAATGGTTTGCATTCAGCTGGTCGGTCCTATTGCTGAACCCGAACATAAATAAACACTATCATTTTCAATATTACTGTTCGTATGTCCCTGTCTACCTTGTTTAGATCCTTGGTTTCCCTAATTATCCAGATAGCCAACATACCCACTTCCCATTTGTGTGGTTTGAAACCAACTTGTGGGTGTGATCAATATTTATTATGTTCATTTTAGTCAGATTTTATGGGTTCTTGAATTTGTGGAGTGAAAATTATCATAATCCTTTTCTTTTAATTTGAAGTTTTTAACACACACACATAATAAGGGAATTTTACTTAAATCTCTTTTTAATCATCTCACAATTACTAAAACCTCCCCTGCTTTTCAAGTACCTACTAGATCCTTGTTAGCTGAGGTAGCATTACTATGTCCTTCTCTTCCATAATTCATTCATCAAGTCCCATTGCTTAATTTTAAGGAATGGTCTTGTTTTCTTTTTCTTCCTTCTCCAATCTCCATGAGCTAGCCAGCTGGTATAATTGTTAATAAGATATAATATTTTCTCTTAGGGTTCATTTGATTCATGGGAATAGGGGTTTGGAATTGAAATCGGAATATCCCATTCTGATTCCAATCATTTAGTTGGATGGAATCGAAATTCAATTGTCATTTATGGTGGAATGGCATTCTCCCATTTGAATGAATAGTGACTCCCTCCCCCTCCTTTAGGAATGAGATTTCCACAAATTTAAATTCTCATATGAACCAAATAGGCTATAAAAATAGACCATCCAGATTTTGATTCCGATTCCGGAAATGAACCAGGGAGGTGCCAAGGGTTGGGAGTATTGAATGCTTCCGGGGTGCAGATTGGAACTTTACTTCCTGGGTGCAATAGTAATAGTAAAAGAGATGCAAGCAGTTAATTGGAACATTTTGGTCATTTAAAAATAATAATCATCTATGATTATTCAAGTGATACAGTGGTATCATAGTTTGATAAGTAAAAGTAGTGCCATATCAGCTAATAGGGAATGTTTCAGTAAATATTTGATAAGCAAGAAAAGTTTTAATAATTGTTAAGGCTCAGTTTGGAAGGAATACAAATACAGATTATCTTGTATTTTGTATTATTTTATATATATTTGCATTTTAAATATTTGTATTTATACACTATTCAAACTGAGCCTAAATATGTAGACATAAAACTTATGGTGCCTTAGAGGTTGAAATTTTTAATTATATTAATTTCATATAGTTGAGACTTGAGAGTACTTCTATTGCATTTCAGGCACTATTAAGTCCATTACGAGAACATATATCCGCCCCACAAAGGGCTGCAGTACATCCCCTTGGGTGTTTCTAGAGTCATAGTTTGGTTCAACTATGCACACATATATCTATATATAGACACATATTTATATCCATATATGCGTATAAGTACTTTTTTTGCTATACAGAGATTTAATTTAAAGTGATTAACCAACTTGAGCCTAACCCTAATACATCAAATATCAGTGCAGGTGGGACTTGAATTGGACAGCCCAGGCTCTATCCTTAGGCACAAGTTTTAGAGTTGAACCTGAGTTTAGCTTAAATCCGGCGCAGTCTTTGTGTGGATTGCATGTGATATATATGCACAAGCTACGTATGTAGCTAGTAACAAAAGAGAGAGTGGTCACTTTTATTTCTTGGGCACCATGGTTTTTACTGTCAATTTTACTTCGCATTATATACATAACTACCCTTGCAAATTGCAATGTAGATATAAATTACTAAAAATACCAGACGATATTACAAGGGCTTTGCGAAGGAAATCGTGTCTCTTGGGCACTATGGTTGTATTTGAAATGAAAGTTCATCAAATTGATTGGCTTCTGTTGTGTTTGTGCATATTCCTTTTCCAATTTTTATTTGGGAAAATTCCCGATTAGTACTCTGTACTTTGGTTTCTGAACTTTAAAATGCAATAATTTAATATCCAGACTTTTAAAATATAACAATCCAGTACCTGTTGTTAATTAGCTATTAATCGGCCGTTAAGTGACATTTGGAAAAGACACAAATACCCTGCAAGTGTTATCTAATTTTCTTTATCAATCATCGAAACATTGACAAAAAATTAACAGTCTCAAATCATTGTCTCTTCTATTCAAGAAAGTTGAAATCACCAGAATGATCATTCAAACCTGACCCCAATTTTCTTGAATGGAAAATGTAAAGATTTTTTTTATAAATGTTTAGATGGTTGATAAAAAAAATTAAATAATACTTAAAGAGCATTTGTGCTTTTATCAAATGTCACTTAACGGCTGATTAACAGCTAGTTAATGATAGGTACTGAATTGTCACATTTTAAAATTTTGGATACTAAATTATCGCATTTTAAAATTTGAAAAATAGAGTGACACTAAGCCTAAAGTACAATCACTAATTGGAAATTTTCCCTTTTTATTTTGACTATAGCTTTAGGAATCATTGATTCATGATGAAATTAACTGTTTGAGGGAGTGTTTGATAACATGAATCATTTTTGGGCGGGGGGTGGACTTCCAACTCCCAACCCAAAAAGATGCAGGCCCTACAGAGTTAAACTGGTTTTAGTGATTCTCCAACAATGGGAACAGATATCACTACTACATTCCTGAATGAATTAATTCTAATTTTCTAACGTTTGGGTCCAACGTATTAACAGTACAAAAGGTCAATAGAAAGGAGGTAATAGTGGGACCCATATATTATATATAGAAAGTGCAAGCCATTTTCATTTTGATTTTTTTCCCTTTTTTAAATTCAAAACCTTCTTCACAATGTAGGTTTCTAAATTTGGGAAGGATTCCGATTTTGAAATTTGTGGGCCCAATATTTTGAAATCAGAAGCATTTATTGAATGGTTGTGATATAAGGAATTAATCATTTAATTTGGAATCATTCATGTTGACAAAAACGCCATGGTGGTTTTTCATCAGTCAACTTCTCTATGTTTCTACGCTTCAATTTTGTTTGGATTCATGTTTTTCAGTTCCCGAATTTTCTGGCTGCTCAGTGTTCTAATTTTGGTGGAAGGAGGGGTTGGTGACGAGCTTGTAGAAACTTAGGGTTTTGGAGGTTCTGGGTTGGTGAGAAATGGATTGGGAAGAGTAGCTGTACGTGATATGCACAGTGTGAATATGTATGACGACGATAGTGAGTGATGACGACGTCGGAGATTCCATTTAATGAAACTTATGATTCGATTACAGCACATCGCATTGGAAGCAGGTGAACTTTTGGTGGCTCGAACGGAAAGTTTGTTTTTGTTATTGGATTGAGAATTGAATTTGCTTAACAAGTTTTTCTTTCTCTTTAATTCCCACTTTTTTTGGAATTTCATTCTGACTTTCTGGTTTTGGAATTTCTCATGAACATGGGTGATTCCATAATGATATCGTGGATCTTTTTCCCTGATATGTAGTTTTGAGATTGGTGATTCACTGATTCATGGGTCATGTTGACAACAAACTAGGGTCAAGCTTTGTCTATTGTACCTTTATTATTGAATAGCTCCAAGCTTTTTTTTCTTATTTATTCCCTTCTCTTCTCTCTTTCTTTTTTTAATTAATTTTCTATCTAATGTATTTAATCTGATACAAGCTAATCCTTATTTTTTATCAATTATGTTATTTTCTCAACATTCATATTGGCAATAGAATGTCAAAACTGTTGCAGTTCAAATTTCGACAATAAACAATGGAAAGAAGTAAGGAGTTAAAATTTGGACGAGTTGAGGAAGCTGTGCAAGCCGAATTTCTTCAGAAGGCACTTGTAAGAGAGATAGTCCCTTGAGGAGAATTCTCTGATGCTTAAGTTAATAAGTAAGCAAGGGGTCATCAGATTGAGCCGGAAAAACTAATTGGTGAGGGAAGCAAGAGGATGAGATGAATGCAAGAAGAGGGTTATAATGCATGTACCTTGTTGGGAGATGACTGCCGGGCCTGGCTTGAGCTTCTTGGTGACTTATCCTTATTTGGGCATGTCAACGTCATCCAGATGAGGCCGGTTGGTCGATTGATGGCTTGACCAGTCCAGGTCATCAATGAACTCCTTGATCCGCTTGGCGGGTTGGGATTCGGTCATGTAGATGGGTCTCATCACAAACTAATATAATCAAATTAGAATGGGAAATTGTCTAAAATTCACCATGAGTTTTCAGCATTTTTCTTAAATTTAACTTTTCAAAATGTCTAAAACTCACCATGTCAATAAGTTTTTATTTTCCAAAACTCACCTTCCGTTAGTGCACTGTTAATGTTTCTTAATAGAGGTGTCAATGTCAGCAAAAATAACAATTTTTATGATCAAATCATCATTGAATGGCGAGTTAGAGGAAAAGGGTCTTATTCATTTTTCAATTTTTTTTTTTACATTTTAGTGTTTTGTTATAGTTTCTAATGTTTTTTATAATTTATATTTTTTACATTTTTATATTTTCTACAATCTATAAAATTTCCTGTACTTTTTTTATTTATTTGAAATTTCTGTGTTTTTCTATAATTTTTGGTGTTTTCTACAAATTTTATTTTCTGATTTTGTTTTTCAATTTCTATAGTTTCTATAATTTGAAAATAATTTTTTATTTTGTGTGAAATTTTTGTGTTTTTATGTATTTTATATTTGAAAACATTTTTTGAACTTTTTCCTTTTTTTTTGATATCTAAATATTAATATGTATATATATATATATATATATATATTTTATATTTTTCTATGAAGGTTAAAATAGTAATATATTAACAGCCATTAGTCTCTTTAACGTCAAGTTAGTGACATGGTGAGTTTTAGACATTTTGAAAAGTTGTGATGAGTTTAACAGAAATGCTGAAAACTCAAGATGTGTTTTTGACAATTTCCAAATTAGAAAAGGATCTAGATATTTTGCTTACTTAAAAGTGATTTTTCATTCTCATTCAAATATTATATAATGGATGACATTGTTGTTTTAATAATATTTATAATTTTACTCGCATGAAGGAAAAATCTGCTTTTGTAGCTATGTAAACCCGTGCTTGGTTGTTCATCTGACTTGGTTAAATCCATTAATTCAATTTATCACTTATATCTAACAGGCTGTGTTTGGTTTGAAAGAAAAGGTAGGAAATATCTATACAATTCCCTATCTTTTCTATCAAACCAAATACAGCATTAAATAATGCACAAAATGTCAAGATCATCCGATACATAAAAGGGTCTTTCTCTAAGCACTATATAATAAGCTTCTCAGTTTGGTTCTTTTTAATGCTGATAAAAGAAATCTTTAGTCTCAGTTTGGGAATAGTAAAATAGCAAATAAGTTTTTTTTTTTTTTTGAAGCTGTAAAATAACAATCAAGTACTGTACAAGCCAATGAACCTAAGGTTCTTAACTATCTATCTATCTATCTATCTATATATATATATATATATATATATATATTATTTAAAAAATGAAAATTATTGGTATAATTTAATATGTTCAAATGAGCTTTTATGTGCCAATATATTACCCAAATACTGTAGTTCCTCCAACCTCGATCCGTGCTGTTGCTTTTATTAGTTATGAACTAGTGATCAAATGGTGGAAAAATTTCAAAACCTTGCCATAGATGTTTTGTATAATCCATTCCTGTTATTGTTGTTATTACCATATAATTTTAAAGTTTTGTTGGTTTCCACAATTCAGCAAAATTATACTATTTTTAGTGAAGCTGACATACATAAGCATTTGCTTTCAATGCCAAGAGTTTTGGCTAAAAGTCTACTATCCCATTATAACTGGTAAATAACTATTTTATATATATATATTTTTCTATCAGCAGTCAACTTCCATTTCAAGCAACCAATTTTAATTTGCTATGTGACAGTGCTACAAACAGGTTTCTATCTATGACAATGATATAAGGTGCTCAATGTGGGTGATATTTGAAAATCAAATGCAAAGTTGCTTTACAATGCATTTTATAAATGTAAATGATCAGTTTACATAGAAAAATACGTTTTTCTTTCGGTGTTGATACATTGATATGTACCTTGAATTGTGTAAAAATTGCAATAAGAGGCTTATAGTTTT
The DNA here is from genome assembly GCF_056320005.1 of Nelumbo lutea. Lineage (NCBI taxonomy): Eukaryota > Viridiplantae > Streptophyta > Magnoliopsida > Proteales > Nelumbonaceae > Nelumbo > Nelumbo lutea. Next base: position 213,256,128 of record NC_142684.1, read on the forward strand.
ACAAACAATATGAATATAATGTTAATAAATAATTTATGCACTCAAGATGGGAGTTCAAAACTCCTCTTGCCAAGGTTATAGGCTTAGCTTAGGGCTTGGTCTTAGGTGGGAGCAAGGTTTAAAATTTTGATACGATACACCCGATACGAGGCGTACTGTATCGTATCTTTAAAAAACAGATATGGGATATGCATGGAAATTAAACGTTTTGTTTTTTTCATGTATATCGGACCTGTAATTGGGGTGCACTGGGATGTATAGTAGGTATATCGGGGGTGTATCGGGGCATATTGTGGGCATATCAAGAAAAAAGATATGACAAAAAACTAAAAAAAAAATTAAAGGGGAAAAGAAAGCATATCTTCCCTGAAATAAGCTTCCTTTCACCCCCAAATGACTCAAAAACTCCAAACCTTATTCCTATAGTGCTAGATTTGCAAAAGTTTGCAAGAAGCAAGTATGAATTCTTTTTTCTTAAATTTTCAAAATTAAAAAAAATATGGAAAAATAAGTAATTTTTTCAAATTTTTATAATATCTTGTGATTTATTTTTTTTCCTTGAGTCTTTAAATTTATGTCGATCTACATTTCTTACATTCAAAATCACATTTTTATTTTGTGTTATCAGTAGATTTATGAAAATTTCATGAAGATATTTGGGGAAAATATAAATTAACAAAAAAGTTGAAAATGTAATTTTTTCTCTAAAAACTAAATATTTTTTAGATCTATGGATTTATATATCATATCCATAGAGAAATTGAAATTTCTTCTTTATTTTTTTTTATTTTTATATTTTTAGAATTAAAAAATAAATAATAATTACTTATATTTTATCATTTGATCACAATAATTAAATATATTATAATTCTATGGATGATCTATTATATCCATATACCAATTGAAATTTCTTCTTTAATAATTATTTTATTATTTTTATATTTTAGAATTAAAAATTAAATAATTAATTAATTATATTTTATCATTTGATCACAATGATTGTATATATTATAATTCTATGGATGATCTATCATATCCACCAAGAAATTGCAATTTCTTCTTTAATAACTATTTTTTTAATATATTATATAATGTTTATTTATTTTTTATAATTTTTGGTAAATTTAAATAATAAATAATTATTAATTATATTTTCACATAGAAACTGTGCCAATGCATGTTTTATGGTTGGATAGGAGAATTGGGTTTTTCCCATCCCATAAAACATTAAAAACTTAAGAATTATAATTTATAAATTATTGTTAAGCATAAGATTTTTAATGAAATTATAAATAACTACAATATATTTCTTCATAAAACCATTAATATATATATATATATTAAAGTATTTATAGTGTTTCCAAACGTATCTATGTGTGTCTTAGTTTTTCTCCGATATGCATGCGTATCCAAGATGTATTCTGATACATCTGTTAAAATTGCCTTTTCAATACACTTAATGTTTTGAATACTTTGAACTTGGATGGGAAGTATGGATGCTCTTTGGGCTAAAAGAATCAGTGGTCCTGAAATGAGTACTGAACAACATATGTGTTTTATTTTAATTTGGTCATAGTAGTACTGAATCGTTTACTTATTTCTGCAATTACAGGTAACTCTAGGTGAGTTGGTGGTTTGTGATTATTGGTTAGAGGTGGAACCTGTGTAAATCTGTAACAATGTAACTCATGGTGCAAAATTTACACTCCAGATATTTGATATTTGATGCTGCTGGTACGTACTGAAAAACATTAATTGTGCTAGAATTGCTTTGATTAAATTATATAAATAGAGAGAGAGAGTACTCTTGACGTGATTTAGCTGTTAAGAATGTTGCATAACTTATATATATATATATATATATATATATTAAAAGGATATCGGTGCTCTTTGCACTCAGGAAATGGAATCTATTCGTGCGAGCACCCATTTTCAGTAATTAATTATTAATTAATAACAATAATTATTAATTAATTACTAACTAATAATAATTATTAATTAATGATAGTAATTAATAGTGTAATAACATGCACCCATTTTCAGTAATTAATTACTAATTAATTGATAATTAATAATAATAATTACTAATTTATTACTGTAATAATAATTACTGATTATTACAGTAATTTAATAAATATATAATTAGTGATTATAATTAATAATTACTGCTATTATAAATATTATTAATAAATAGATATTTACTTAAATCTTACTTTAAACTAAAATTATAAATACTGTTAATAAATATAGTAATTATTGTTATATTCAAAATAATTAAAAATGTTATTAAAAGTATTGTTATTGATTATTTAATAAAATATTATAATTTAATTTTGGTAATTATTAGTTTAATAAATATTGTTAATAAATCCTATTCACAAATTTAATAATTATTGTTATATTAAAAATAACTAAATAATATTATTAAAACTATCATTAATGATTATTTAATTAAATATTATAATTAATTACTATTATTGATAAGTGTTGTTAATAACGTTCTGACAACTGACAGTTCGATGGTTTGGTTCAAATGGATGGCCTGCTCTGACAACAATAATTACAAGTAAAAAATTATGGAACCATTATGGCCACCGGTTTTCGGGTTGATGGTTCAATCATCCGGTTCGAACGAACAGTCCTTTCTGACAACAAAAATTATAGGCAAAAAATTGAGTTTGTGAGGTCCATTAAGTAGTATCATACGTGTTATATCATTTGAGCGTGTAACTCATACGACCCGAAAATGGAACCATTATGGCCACCGGTATTTGGATCGACGGATCAGTCATTCGATTCGAACGAATGGCCCATTCTAACAACAAAAAATTATAAGCAAAAATTTACATAACCGTTTTGGCCACCGGTTTTCAGGTCAGTGGTTCGATCGTCCGATTCGAATGGACAGTCCGTTCTGACAACAAAGATTACAAGCAAAAAATTGAGTGTGTAAAGTCCATTGAGCAGTATCACACTTGCTATGTCATTCAAGCATGTGACTCATACGACCCAAAAATGGAGCTGTTTTGGCCACCGATTTTCAGGTTGATGAATCAACCAAATGGTTCAAACGGATGACCTGTTCTGATAACAAAAATTAAAAAAATAAAAAACAACAAAAACGATTGAACGGGTTAATGGGTTGATGGTTTGACCATTCAAGTCAATGGGTCATTGACCGATTCAATGGTTTTTGGCCAGGGACTAGAATTGGGGTAAAACGGAACTGGTTGCCTGGACAATTTCCAATTAAAAAAAAAAACAGACGATCCATTTTGACAACAAAAATTCCATGCAAAATATTGAGTGTGTGAGGTCGATAAAGCATTAACATGTGTTATGTCATTGGAGTGTGTGACTTATACAAACTGAAAATGAAACCGTTCTGGCCACTGGTTTTTGGGTCAATGGTTCGATTGCTTAGTTTGAATAGATGGCCCGTTCTCATAATAAAAATTAAAAAAAACAACCAAAAGCCATTGAAGGGGTCAATGGTTCGACTACTCGAGTCAATGGGTCATTGACCGATTCAACGATTTTTTGGCTACGAACAAAGATTAGGATAAAGTGGAATCGGTTGCTTGAATGATTGATTAAAAAAATAAAAAATAGCCAAAAACCATTGAATATGTCAACATGTCAATGATTCAATTATTTAGATCAATGAATCATTGACCAATTCAACAATTTTTAGCTAAGGACCGAATCAATGGATCAACAGATCGACGGTTTCATTCCAGCCCCCGCAAAGCAGAGCCCCTCCGCTAGTATAAAAGGAATGCACTTGGAATTAAGAGATTCTATTCAAAGGGGTTTGTTGGAGTATATGTTTTAGAAGAAATTTACATATTTAGTTATTAAAGGCTTGAATTTCCACCATTTAAAAATTTTGGGTCTTTAGGCCAAAGACTACTGGTGCAGAACTCTTGTTGGAGTAATGCTTCAAAGTTTATATATCTAAGCAATCTCATACATGAGAACTCTTGGTGAAGAATTAAAGAGTGTAGGTCTCCGTACGTTTTAGGGATTAGTGGAGTATTCTTGGAAATTTGATGTGTTATGCCCATGGGTCAAAACTTTTATATGGAAAATTTGTTGATGAAAGGTATTGTATATTAACAGGATAAATTAAAAGCAAAAATCATGGTGATTGAGAAAAGTGAATTTTGTGAATCATGGTCATCATCATCAAATCCTTATCCCAATTATATTTCGTTATATATATGAATTCATCCAAGTCTTATCCCAATTATATTTGGCTATATATATGAATGTTGTTCTGTTATTTTTGCTTTGTTTGATGCTATATCTATTAAATTGGCATTTAGATATTTTTTTATTATTTTCACCTATACTCTTTTTGATCTATCCTTAACGCTCTATGTCCCTTCAATTTCCAACAAATACGAATGCTGTTGATAGTTTTCTATACATGTAACAAAACCGTCTCAGTTCAGTTATTTTCTTTTTTTGTTTATTTATATTTTTATTTTATCACCTCTTGAAGCTACTCCTAGTTTCTTACAAAAATTGCAGGAATCTTATATAGGCACAAAATGTCCAACCATGTTAAATCTTGTATACTTTCTGTTTGTACATTTTGTTTCTTTTGGTTTCTGTAGTTAAAGTACTTTTCACTGGGCTCTTCCTATTTCTGGCAAACTTTTGAAGGAAAAGAAATTAAAGACTTGTAACAATGGACCTAAAACTTTCATTTACGCTTTGTGCAATTATCACCATGGGAGGAGTGTCTGGTTTAGTATCAAACATGGTAGAAGAGTTGATAATCAAGTTGCCATGAGACAAAAAAAATCGTCTCTGTAACTTCCTCCGCCTATGTGCGTGCGTTTTCCTCCGTTTCTATAACTTCTTCCTCACAGTTACTCTGCTGTTAGTGGAAGGCAGTGGCTTTCCTGTTAGTGCACCAGTCCAAGAGGACCCTCGTTGTTGTGAAGATAAGACTTAAGTTGTAAATCTCAGATAAGATAGGACTGTATTTCTAGAAAAGCCAGAATTGGTAGCTATTCTTGTATAAATCAAACTCCTAGTAATCATGTAAAAATACAACTCTCAGTGGATATATAAATAAGACAAATATATATATTCGAATACATAACAACAATACAATCAAACTCCTAGTAATCATGTACAAATATAACTCTCAATATATAACAATAATACAATACAATCAATCAACCTTTGCTGAAGAAACATTCTCTTTCCTTCGTCTCTCTATTTGCCTTGTTTATATCTCATCGCACATTCTCTCTCTCTCTCTCTCTCTTCTGTTTATCTATATCTCATTGCACACTCTCTCTCCTCTGTTTTGTTGTTTACTTCTAATCATACATGGTATCAGAGCCAATGGCGACAAAAAGCTCCTCAACCAACATTCCATCGACAACCATCTCTCCTAATATGTTAACCAGCCTCTCATCTTCTATCAAAATTTCAAACATCGCCCACTTTCTACCCATAAAACTCACTGGGGAAAATTACGTTGCTTGGAGGGCTCAGTTTGTACCAGTTTTCAAAATCCATGAAATTGAAGGAATTATAAATGGAACACTCCCATGTCCTCTACAGACGGTATTCTTTGGAGGGCAACAAACTCCAAATCCTGAATACTTCATTTGGATCAAACTTGATCAACTTATCATGAGCTGGATTATCTCCTTACTCACTGAAAGCATCATCAATCAAATCATCGGCCTCAGAACATCAAAGGATGTCTGGAAGGCATTAGAAGAAGCCTTCGCATCCCCCTCACCAGCTCAACTTCTCCAACTATGCATGAAACTCATGAACATTAAGAAAGGATCTTCCTCCATTATTGAATATATATAGAAGATAAAGAACATAGCAAAGCAGTTGGCTGCCACGTCTGAACCTGTCCACAACCGGGATCTTCTTCTTAGCACTCTTAGTGGACTCGAGCCTGATTATGATCCACTTATTACCTCGGTAACAACTAAATCTGATTTCTTTTCTCTGACTTTATTTGATCTCCTTGGATAACTGTTAAATCATGAAGCTTGGCTCTCGCAACATAATTCTTCTCTTCTTGGTGACTCTTTTGCCAATACTACAAGTAAACAATCTGCCTCTCGACCTCCATTTAGTTTTACTCCCTCCACAGATCCCAATCAACAACAACCCTCCTTCCCTCAAAGTAATAGGGGTCGTGGAAGGGGCAACTTTCAGAACTCCAGAGCCTTTCAACATGTCACAACCAATCTGAACAACCTATAGAGAAGATTTGAATATATTGGGGCTGATAAGATTCGTATTGTTAATGGTACATGTTTGGCTATTTCTCTATCAATAATAGGCTCTTTAATCTTACCAATATTCTCCATGTCCCTAATATTACCAAAAACCTTCTATTATCAGTCAGTAAGTTTTCTAAAGACAATAACTGCTATTTTGAATTTTACCCTTCCTTTTTCTTGGTGAAGGATCAATCCTCGGGAGCCTCCTCATGCGTGGTCTCAATAAGAATGGTCTCCATGAACTTTTTTCACCATACACAACATCTCCTGTTGTTTTTCGGTTGCAACTTCTTCTATTTATCATCATTGTCTTATTTCAAAAAGTCATCGCCTACCATACGCTAGTGTTCATCATCGTTTATCATCTCCCCTAGAATTAGTTTATTCTGATATTTGGGGTCCTGCCGCGTGTAGCTTCACATAATGGTTTTAATGATTATAGTAAATATTCTTGGGTGTTTTCTATATCTCACAAATCTGATGCTATGTAAACTTGTGTGTGGGGGGGGGGGGGGGATTTCGTGCTCATGCCTAGAACTGTGCTCCGGAACGCAAACATAGACATCTTACTAAAACCACATTGGCCTTACTTTCTCGTTCATCTATGCCTTTGTCATACTGGGATGAGGCCATCCAAACGACTGCTTTTCTCATCAATCACGTAACTACACTTGTCCTCTCTTCATATCTTTATTGGATACAACCAAGCTCATAAAGGCTATCATTGTTTAAATCCACTCACGGGCCGTGTTTTCATTAGTCGGGATGTTGTTTTTCATGAAATAGTATTCCTGTTTGCTATCAGTGCACTTTCTTCATCTCCTCCTATTTTCCAAGGCACTTACATTTCTGCTCCCTCTATCTTCCACCCTGCACCCAATCCTTCTCCCCCAGTTTCTCCTTCACCAAAACCATTGCTAGACAACCTTCCTTCTCCAAACTCACCCACTCCCTCCCCTGAGCCTAGGATGACATCGATGGATTCCGTCATGAGAGATGCCCAATCGGCACCTCCACCAATTCAGCTTCATTCTATAACTATGAGATCTCAGTCCGTGCATCTACACGACGTCCGTTATCAGAGGCATTACTAGCACATTATTCTACATTGTCTATTGGATCAACCTCTTTTTCTCAAGAAAATAAACAGGTTTAGTGGTGCAGAGCTATGTGTGAGGAGTTTGATGCCCTCATGGCAAACGGTACTTTGACTTTTGTACCCTACAAGTCCCACATGAATGTTATCGGCTCCAAGTGGGTTTTTCGAATTAAGCAAAACTCTGATGGCACCGTTAAGCGAGGTTGGTCGCTTAGGGGTTCTCTCAACAACCCGACATTGATGTCGTGGATACCTTCAGCCCGGTTGTAAAATCGGCCACTATTAGAACTATTATTGGAATTGCTCTAAATAGGGGGTGGCGGATTCGGCAATTTGATGTTAGTAATGCTTTCTTACATGGTGATTTACATGAAACTGTTTATATGCACCAACCTCAAGGTTTTTAGGATTTGTAATGCCCCTTTTATGTTTGTTTACTGCAGAAGGCTCTCTATGGTTTGAAACAAGCACCCCATGCTTGGTTCTCTAAGCTAAGCTCCAAGTTGGTTAAGTTCAATTTTGTGGCCTCTAACTCCGGTTCTTCTCTCTTTATTTATAATGATGATGGTATTCTTATATGTCTGCTTGTTTATGTTGATGACTTGTTGCTCACTAGAAATGATGAATACACTCTCTCATTAGTCATAAATCACCTTGTGTCCTCTTTTGCGATCAAAGATCTTGGGACACTCCATCATTTTCTTGGCATAGAGGTTCACTCCACCTCCTCAGCATGGCAACTCTCACAGCGTAAATACTTACTCGACATTCTTCATAGGTGTCATCTTACAGATTCAAAACCAATTGCTACACCTCTTCCTGCACATTCTTCCCCTTCCAAGTATGAAGGGCAGCTTCTCGAAAATCCCTCTGAGTATCGTAGCATTGTCGGCTCTCTATAGTATGCCACCATTACTAGGCCAGATATTGCACTCAATGTGAACAAAGCATGTCAATTCCTTCAACAGCCTATTGATGTTCATTGGAGTTTTGTTAAACACATTATTCATTATTTAAAAGGATCAATTGATCATTGTCTATCCTTCACTTCCGCCGGTGACCTATCTGTTCATGGGTATTGTGATGCTGACTGGGCCAGTTGTCCAGATGACAGAAAATCAACTGGAGGAATGGTTGTTTTTCTTGGCAAAAATTTAATTAGTTGGAGGGCTCATAAACATGCCACTATCGCTCACTCCAGCACAAAGGTTGAATTCTGTGCTCCATTGATCTTATAGCTGAAGTCGGCTGGCTCTCGTCTCTACTAAAAGAATTGCACATACCTATTTCCTCCCCACCCGTGCTTTGGTGCGATAACATCTGAGCAACCTATCTTGCCACAAATCCAATTTATCATGCCCATACAAAACACGTGGAGGTGGATTATCACTTCATTAGGGAATGGGTCACCAGTGGAGCATTGATAGTTCGACATCTTTATTCTGTAGATCAGTTGGCTAACATCCTCACCAAAGGGCTCCCTCGAACTCAGTTTATGGAATTACGTAGCAAACTCAGCGTCGTTTCCTTGCCGCTAAGTTTGAGGGGGCGTGTTAGTGCACCAGTCCAAGGGGACTCTCGTTGTTGTAAAGATAAGACTTAAGTTGTAAATCCTAGATAATATAGGACTATATTTCTAGATAAGCCAGGTAGCTATTCTTGTATAAATCAAATTCCTAGTAATCATGTACAAATACAACTCTCCATGTATATATATATTGAATACATAACAGCAATATAGTTAATCAACCTTTGCTGAAGAAACATTTTCTTTCCTTCATCTCTCTCTTCTCTCTGCTTGCCATGTTTATATCTCATCGTACATTCTCTCTCTCTCTCTCTCTCCTGTTTGTTTATATCTCATTGCACATTCTCTCCTCTGTTTTGTTTTTTACTTCTAATCAGACACTTTCTCATATTCCCATCAATCGTCCGACCTGGGTGGGTCGGTCAGTCATTATTTCTTGTAGTCTTCTCGTAAGTAGCAGATGGCTTCATTAAATGTTGCCTTGACCAATGCTTCAAGTGAGAAACAACTAACAGAACTCGATGAGAGTTGGCTCATTTCGCAAAAGTCACTGGGGAACACTCCGAGATCTCCATTGAACCTAAAGAGGAAGCTCAAAAGGTTGTTGAAAGAACCTTATGACTTAGAATCTTCCCTCAAATACAAGTCAGTATTGAAAACGTTTGGGGCTTTGTCAAAAGGGAAATACTTTGCTCTAACCCAGTAGGACAACAGTGTCCGACCACATGCTAACGAGCGACCACATCGCTCTTTATTTTCCTTTGAATGTGAACAATATAGAAGGAAATGTGAAAGGTGACTCTCTAAACACGACACACTGGCTGTCTTTAAACTGCTTATCTCTCAATTGTATAATAGTGAATGGATCTTGGAACACAAATACACACAGAGCAGCAACAGGTCTCTATCTATCTTCTTACAATACAAATACTGTATTACAGTTTTAGACGCATGATCTAGCCAGGAAAGTTAGACTAACGAACTCTTTTATCTCTTTTGATAGACTCTCCCCTCATTTAAGTAGTTTAAATCCTGTAAATGTAATGTTTTTAGTGGTTCCTCCTTTTTAAAAAAGAATAAAAAAAAAAGAAGTTGCCATGAGATTCGTTCAAAGAATCAAATCCTGACTAGACTTTCAAATTCTAAACAAATCTGTGTTCGTTTGCAAACACCCATCTTGTGTGCAGTGGTTTTTCCTTGAACTGCTGAATTGATCGCTTTCAATATTTGGTGACTGTAGACGTAGTGTGTATAAATAGGCTTTAGGGCTGAAAAGGATTGAGTTTCAGAAACGTGCGTGATGCAAGGGAAAAGTCTCAAAGGTGGTTGGCTTACTGGAAAGACCAGATGTTCACTTTCCAAAGAAGAATGTTAGAGATGGAAAAACGCTTTAAATAATAGCATTAAATGTGATATTTATTTTCAGGGAATTTATTATACTACTTATTTACTTAAAGAGGAAAATAATTTTGAAGAATCAATAATTTTAATTAATACCAAAATGGGTGCATCAAATTAATTTGTCCTTGAAAAATCAGAAGATAACTTCATTAATTTCGCCTCTTGTGCTGCGCTTTTAGATGGCATGGGTGATAATGGAGGTAGGATTAGGATCTGCTGATCTTCTCTGTGGTTGGATCTCTAACGTGTCCACGTTTTGTTGGGCGATTGCTAGAGTGTGCTGAAACCATGTTCACTGTATATTTTCTTTTTTCTTTTGTAGGTAAATAAGCAACACATGGAAACTGTCAATAGGTCAGGTCGGATTTGAGACCGGATGGACCAATTCCAAAATCGATTATTAATTGGTTCTATAAAATGGACTTATGTATCGAAACAATGGTCGGACAATTTGGCCCAGTAACCGTTTACGTAATTGGTTTCGTTTCACCCTTAACCTCGTCTTTGGCCAAAAATCGGCCGTTAATTTGGCTAGCTGACCCGGATAGTCAAATTATCAATCCGTTTGATTCATTCAACAATTTTAACTGTTTTTTATTTTTTAAGTTGAAAAGGGTCACCCATTTGAACCGGATGGTCAAATCGTTGACCTGGAAACTAGTGCTCAGAAGACTCAGAACGGTTCCAGTTCCGGGTTGGTTTTGAAACCTTGTTATTAATCGAGATAATCAGATTTTGACTTAACTATACTTGAACTATGATAATAATAATTTTGAACTCCATTTTTGATAATATAACTTTAATAAAAATGACAGTAAATAGTAACTTAAACTGTATGTGCTGATAAAACAAGTTTTTTAATCAAAAGTATCTTTTATATTATCCATTTAATTTACCATTTTACACATAGAATATAACAAAAATTACAAAAAAAACCAAGAAACCTTTCCTTATGTATTACTGGCAGGGACCTGTGTGATACATGGGATTTCTTAAGTTAAAGATAAACAATAGAAACATGTAAGAGTATACAATTATTTTATATAATAATTAATAATCATTTATATTTTATATACTATTTTTAATGTTTTTTTACAATACAAAATAACAATAATTAATTTTATATTTTATATACTACTTATTCAATTAATTCCATTCCCCTCCAGCTTAAATTCATGTGATTTTATCAAGCTTTCAATTACTTCTTTCCACTCTTTATCTCAATAGGGTCTGTATCAAACAACAAGGGGACCAGGTTCTTCTGGGTGAAGAATCTGATCTCCTCAATGCTGAGACGATTGAGACAGCTTGAACTCGTGACAACCACAACACCATAAGTGGCTGAGCAAATAATTCTATCAGCAATCTCATGGCTCTGAGTATTTGATATTTAGCTGTCTGCAACAAAACAAGCTATTCCCTGGAGCTCAAGCTCTGATTTAAGCCACTTACAGAAGCGTATCAGATTGGAATTCTGGCCATGGAAGCCTATAGAAACATCACAGCTCCTGAGTTTTGCATTAGGAGAGTTAGAAACTGAGGTTTTTGCAAAGGAAATCCGAGGGACATGGAAGTTAAATGAGATTTGGGGAAGTCGGGGATTATCACCGGTCTGCCATTGTTGTTCGTGTATCGTGAAGTCGGGGAAGATGAACAGTGTTTTTCTTCTCCAAATAGTTATTACAAGGGCAGTATGGGGATTAAAAAATATTGTAACAGCCATTTTAGACGGAAGGCTAATGGAAGGGGGTCTTTGTCTCACAGTCATAGTACAGGGGGGTCTTTGTCACAAAACAAAGTACAGGGGGGTCTTTGTCATAGACCCCATAGTATAGGGGGTCTTTGTAATTTGCCCTTTTTGAAAATATGGTTGAATATGTTTGAATCTTTTCTAATAGGATTATAAATTATAATTATTTTATTTTTATCTTTTAAATAAAATAAAAAACAAAAACATAATGGTTGACATTATAAAGAACCATAGGGAGTGGGGGTCCCTATGGAATGGGGATGGGGATAACTTTGTCCCTGTTAGTGGGGATGCGACGGGGATGGGAAGAGGCTCCTCGTCCCCACCCCGTCCCATTGCCATTCTGACTCAAACTAATGAAATTGACCAACCCATTTTCTAGTATTTCTATTCGGCTTTGGTTTAATAATTTCCCAACCTGACTAGGTTGGATCAGTTTCGCTTTGGCCATTTGTAAATTGACTAAAATCGAACGACGATATTAATATTTTATATTTTAAATATATTTTTTTAATACGAGAAAGTGGAAAAATTCCAATATTCCTTAGGCTAAAATAGTTTATATCATAAATTTAATATTTTAATAATACCATTGTAATTTTTTTAAAATTTAAACTTAATTTTTAAATTTAATTTTTTAAGTTTAAATCTTTTCAACCAATCGACCAAACCAAAAGTTGACCAAAACCGATATAACCAGAGTGACCAACCCCCCAACCTGACCAAGTCGGTTTGGTTAGCCAAACAACCTAGAACAGAACCGAACCAACTTGTGAGCCATAGTTTAATCTCCAATAATTATTAAAAATTTATAGAAAAAGACACAAAAACTTAAATTTAAAAAACTAAATAATAGTAGTTTAAACTTTATACTCCAATAATTATTGGAAATTTTCTATTAAATAACAAAACAAAAATAGATCTCTACATAATTATTGAAAATATATTTATCCCAAAAAGCAATAAATAATTACTAAAATACAATAAATATTAATTTCAGTATAGATAAATATATAATAAATAAATATTAAGTCTCTAAAATTATTATTAATAAACAACAATTTTTTTGAAAGTTAATTTTATAGAATTATTAATTGGTATAAATGAAATTAGTTGTTTACAATATTATTTATTTATTGAAATAATATCATTATTTAAAATTTAAAATATTAATTACTTGTTGAATTTAATAAACCATAAAATTATAGTACTATTAATACATAATTTTGTTATTTTAACTATTTAAAATCCAGTTATGTTAAATACATTGTTACTTAAAAATATTTAGTTATTTAACTAAATGTTTAAAATCTTATTCTATTTATTATAATTAAAATTTATTCAGTAAATATTTTAATTTTAATTTTAATATTTTGTTATTTAAGATATTTAGATATTGAAATATTTAAATAATATTATTTAAAATTTAAAATATTAATTAATTGTTGAATTTAATAATCCATAAAATTGTAGTTCTATTAATACATACTTTTGTTATTTTTACTATTTAAAATCTAGTTATGTTAAATATTTGGCTATTTAAAATATTTAGTTATTTAACTAAATATGTAAAATCTTAATCTATTTATTATAACTGAAAGTTATTTAGTAACTATTTAAAATATATTATTAATTGATTTAGAATATTAATTTCAGTATTTTGTTATTTAAGATATTTAGTTGTTGAAATATTTAAATAATATTTCATAATTAATGTTAGATGTTTATCATTTGAATAACATTTAGATTGAATAATCTAGAAAATCATAATTTATATTGTATATACATAATTTTGTGATGAATTTTGTAAAAATATTTAATTATTAATAATATGAATATTATTAAATCGATTATAATTATTTTTTGTCTTTTTATCAAATATTTTAAAGTTATTATATAATTTTGTGAGAATATTTAAATAATTCTTAATTTTTTTAATTCAAACTTTCTTTAGATAGATGTAGGTAAAAAGTGGGGGAGAAGATAAGTAAGAATTAGAGATAACTTTGGAGAGAAATTATTTACTAAATTAGAGATAACTTTGGAGAAAGTTGGGGATAATGAGGGAGGTTGTTTAGGAGAAATTTTAGGATATTAGATTATTAAGGTTATTGGAACGTTTGGGAGAGAGCGAGCGAGCGAGCAAGCGAGAGAGAGAGAGAGAGAGAGAGAGAGAGAGAGAGAGAGAGAGATTTGGAAGATTTATTTTTGAGAAAGTAGAGTTTATAATTGGTAGCTTCGAAAATGACATGGATTAAAAAATTCAAAAATTCAAAGAAAATGAGAAGAATTCTAGATTTCCTTGTTTTAATATATACTAACGGGGTACAAGATGGGCACTCCTTCCTGTCCCTCGCCCTTGTAGTCAAGACGCTCTACCCCATCCACACCCCGTCCTCGGTGGTGGGTCGGGTTCGAAGCGAGGCACCTATTCCCTGCCGAGGATGGGGAATCCCCAAATTTTCCCCACCATGAGGCAACCACCTAGAAATAATCTAATTTTTGGATTTTTTACAAATAGGATTATGGGAATTTGGGGATATTTTAGGAATTGGATTATGACAATTCTGAAGTATTTTATAAATGGAATTATGGAATCTTAGGATTATAAGAATATGAGGAAAACTTAGAGATATTTTAAAAATCAATATTGAATCTACTGATATTTTACTAATTTATGATTGGGTTTGGGGAATTGCATGCAAACCCCATCCTTGATTTTGAGCAAAAATATTTTCTCTGTTCCCACTTTCTCTCTTTACCATCCATATTAAAAATTCGAGAAAAGTTACCCCGTTCGGGGTGACGTAGGGTAGGGCCCTAGTTTTATAGGGAAAATTTTCATCCTTACAAATTTAATAATTTTCTATAACTAATTAACTAATAAATTAAATAATAGTGAATTACAATATTTTATGATAATTTCCAAAATGTATTGAAATTGTTGTTGATTAGAAAAAACGTATACTAACTTAGTTATTTACAATAACAATAAATTAATGTAAATTATTTACTTTTTAAGCCTAAATTAATTACTATTAATCAATGTGATGTAATTATATTAAATTACATTAATTTTAATTAAAAGTAAATAATTTGTTGTTAATTAATGTAAAGCCAAGAGTGGTTGAAGTCAACCAAGTGGTCTAGACCACCATGGATAGATTTAATAAATTTCCTAAATTATTTCATAATTATTTATTAAAATAATAATAATGGATTGTTATTTAAATAAATATGAAACAATTTCTGAATAATAATAGATTAGTTTCCTAATTTAATTTTAGTAACTTTTTTAATAATTATTTAGTTCAATAATAATAATGGACTATTATATAATAGTTGTGGAGAATATTTTTTTGTAGATTAATTTCTTAATTTTTTAATTGTTATTTATTTTAAAAAGTGTGGATTATTAGTTAAAGAGTTTCCCTGACTAATTTGATAATTGTAACTATAATTATTGATTTTATAGAAATTAGAAAATTATGCCAATTATTAATATCTTTTCTGAATAAATAATTGTTGTAAAAATTTAATAGAAATTTATTAAATTACAATGATTAGTGTAAACTACACTAAACATTAAAAATTTGAACATTTATTAATTAACCAATGGTTAGTTTTCACTAATGGTTGGTCGGTTTCCAGTGACCAACTCCCTAACTTGATCAGATCAATTTGCCTAGACAAAAATCTCCTATCGAACTGAATTGCCTAATGAACACTCCTAATTTTAGCTAAATTAATAGTCTAATCTCTAACAAATAACGATAATTTAATTTCCAATAACTATTGAAAATTTATAGCAAAAATATACTATAGAGTCGGGTTCGGGTTGGGCCAGGTTGCCCAAGGGGTCAACCCTAACCCAACACAAAGTAAAGTCGGGTTCATAAATTTCAACCCTAACCCTAACCCGATTATCAACCCGACCCAACCCGACCCAACCCAATTGGGTTCGAGCTAACCCAGCCCAAGTTGCAGCCTTAGTTGTGTGCTTCACAAATGGGAAGTGTGGATAGTGTTGTTGATGATTTGCTCACGGACAAAATGACAGTGTAATTCAATATGTTTGGTACGTTTATGAAATACCAGATTGGTCACAATATGTAGAGCAGATTAACTGTCACAACAAAGTTCGATGGGCTGATTGAATGAAAATGTAAGCTCTTGTAAGATACGCTTTAACCATATCAACTCAGCTGTAGTGGATGTCATAGCTCAGTATTCAGCCTCAGCTAAAGAACGGGAGATTGTATGATGTTTCTTGGTTTTCCAGGATATGGCGGATGTACCAAGCATAGTAACATAACCTATGGTGGAGTGTCAAGTGATGGGAGAGCTTGCCTCGTCTAAATCACTGTATCCAGTGAGACATAGGTGATTAGTAGATGAGAAAAAAGGCCTAAGTTGGCAGTGGCCCGAAGATAATAAACAATTTTCCTGGCAGCATCCATGTGTTCTTGTCGTGGTTGATGCATGAACTGACTTAGGAAGTTCACTGAATAGCATAAATCTGGTCGTGCGACTGTAAGATACACTAGGCGGCCAACTAGGCATCGACATTGAGTTGGATCTGGAAGTAATGGGCTGTTGTCATCATGGAAATGTTTATATTGCTCTAGTGGAATATGACTAAACCGGAACTCTAGCATGCTAGTTTCTTGAAGAATGTCAAGTATGTATTTTTCTTGGCAAAGAAAAACACCCTATTGAGTAGTGATGACTTCAATACCCAGAAAGTAAGTCAACGGACCAGGATCTTTAAGAGGAAAGCATGATTGAAGATAGTTCTTAAGATCTTCAATACATGATGAAGAGTCCAATGATAATGAGGTCATCCACATACACAAGTACACCGGTGAAATGCCCATCACGATGAAGAGTGAAGAGAGAATAATCATTAAGAGATTGTTGAAAGCCATACTGCTTTGAGGCGATAGTGAACTTCTCAAACCGCATTTGGGAGGCTTGTTTGAGCCCTTATACTGACTTATATAGTTTGCAAACCTTATTAGGTTGACCTTGTTCGAACCCTTGAGGAATAGTCATATAAACATCTTCATGCAAATCACCATGCTAAAAGGCATTATTTACACCTGATTGATGCAAATACCAATGTTTTGTTGTGGCAATAGTAATAAGAGCATGTACAGTGACCAATTTAGCTATAGGAGCATAGGTGTCCTGATAGTCTAACCCTTCAATTTGGTTGTAACCCTTTGCTACAAGGCAGGCTTTATATCATTCAACAGAGCCATTTGCTTTAAATTTGACTTTGTACACCCATTTTGAGCTAATGGCATGCTTTCTTGGGGGTAAATCCACTATACTCCATGTATTGTTCCATACCAAAGCATCTATTTCATCTACCATAGCTTGTTGCCATTTAGGATCCTTGGTAGCTTGATGGTAGTTCTAGGGTTCAATGTGAGATGAGATATAGTTGTACAAGGTAGAAAGTAAGGAAGCAGGGAGAGAGCAAACATAATCTTGAAGATGAGATGGTGTGCATCAAGCACACGTTGGCCTAGGCTCAGTAGGTTGATTAATTACAGGGGCAGGATTGGAAGGGAGTGCTGGTGCTATTGAGGATTCCATATTGGAATTGGTGATTGGCTCAAATGGAGGGTGAGCAACTATAGGTAGGCCATCATCAGCACTAGGTAATGACACAATTGGAAATTGGACTTGAGTGTTCTGATTTGTGGTGGCAGTGAAAGGAAAGGTAGATTCATGGAATGTGACATCTCATGAGACAAATATTTGATGAGTGTCAAGGTCATATAAACGGTAAGCCTTTTGCGCAAAAGAATAACCAACAAAGATACATCTTTGTGCCCTTGCAGCAAACTTATCATGTAGTTTTGGAGCAGCTCTAGCAAAGCTTAAGCATCAAAAAACACGAATATGATCATATGAAGGGGTTTTGTGAAATAGTCTCATAAGGTGTGCGTCCATTCAGTGTAGATGTGGGTGTATAGTTAATGAGATAAGCAGTTGTTAGGACACACTCACCCCAAAATTGCAAGGGCAACAATGCTTGAAATCAAAGAGCCCACGCCACTTCCAGGACATGCCGATGTTTTTGCTGAACTATTCCATTTTGTTGAGGAGTGTCAACACATGAATGCTGATGAATAATTCCATTTGTCATATAAAACTCTATCATTGGTCCAGATTTGAACTCGGACCCATTATCAGAATGGATGACCTTAACTGAGGTTCCAAATTGATTTTTTACCATAGCACAAAAACCAGTCAAAAGAGAAAAAGTCTGATTTATTTTTCATAAAATACACCTAGGTGCATTGAGAATGGTCATCTACAATTGTTAAGAAAAAATGAGCACCAGTAATGGATGGGGCTCGTTACCCACCCCAAATATCACAGTGTAGTAATTCAAAAGGTGCAACAACCCTAGAAGTGTTGAGATGAAAAGGTAGCCGAGTGAATTTTGCTCTATGACAAGCTTCACAACAATGATCTTTAACAGGGGAGCAGCCAAGCAATGAAGTAATTCGGTTGGAAGATGCATGTCCTAACCGTCTATGCCACAACTGGTAATCAACAATGTTGTAGCTATTTATGGTAGGTGAAGTTAAAGAATCAGCATCAGTGGTCGGCAATGGAGGGGTTGTAGAAGACATGGATTTGGGAGTGTGCAAGTGATAGATTCCATTATGCATTCTACCTACTCCAATCACTTTGTTCGAGACTAGGTCTTGCAATATGCAAAATTCTAGAAGAAATATAGCACAACAGTGAAGTTGTGAGGTTAATTTGCTCACAGATAAAAGATTGCATTGAAATTGTGGGATGCACAACACTTTATCAATGGTGAGCGAAGGTGTAAGGGATATTGATCCGTGATGAGTGACTGGTAAGACTATACCATCCGGTAATTTTACAGGACGGGATGATTTCAACGGAATCATATGATCAGGATATGGTGTCATATGATCTGATGCACCTATATCTAGAATCCAGGATGATGCATGGGATGAAGATTCAATGATCATATTGGAAAAATTAGATGAAGTCATAGGATTTGTTGATGAGGTCTTTTCGGGTCCACAAATGTTGATCAGCATTTGATATTGTTCATATGTTAGTCCAATGACTAGAGATTTATTATCAGAAAGACATTGCTTAATTTCTTCTGTCTCAACAGACATCTGTGCTGCAATTCGAGTGTCATCGGATTTCTTGGATCGTGAATTATGTGCCCCCTTTCCCAATTAACAGGATAACCATGAAGCTCATAACAACGATCCTTTGTGTGTCCCCCTTTCTTGCAATAGTGGCATTTGAGATTTGACCTCCATGATGATTCCCCTGATTTTGTATTTGATTTTGTGACGACTTTCAAGGCCCTGCATCTGTGGCGTGAACAAATCACACACCAACAAAAGATTGATGTTGTTCCTCTTAAACGATCAAATTATAGGCTTTATTGATTCCAAGCAACGGATATGTACTGAGAATGTTAGTGCGGATGTTATTGAAGCTCTTATTTAGTCCCATGAGGAACTGATGAAGTCGCTCTCGTTCACATATTCAACAGAAATTCCTTCGCAGCACTGCATATGCACATAGGTATTAATGACAAAATTATGAGTTCGTCCCAGAGCCCCTTCAGCTTTGTGAAGTAGGTTGTAACTGATTGTTCACCTTGCTGTAACAGAGCAATGTCCCGTTTTAGTTGATATATGCACGGTGCATTGCTTTGAGAGAAGCGATCATCAAGATCCTTCCAAAATTCTTGCACAGTTTCGATGTAAACAACACTTTCATGGAGATCTCTTGCCAAAGAATTGAAGATCCAAGAGATCACCATGGAATTACACTTCACCCAAGCCTGCTCCTTCTCGGAATCCTCTAGTCTTGGCAATGAACCATCGACGAAAGCATATTTGTTCTTTGCTTGTAGGGAGTTGCGCATTGCTCATTGCCATGTCAAGTACTTCTCACCGGTGAGAGGACTTGAAATAAGCACCTCTCCTGGATTATCCGATGGATGCAGAAAATAAGGGGAAGAGGGATCAGTTTCAATCGCCATGCAAGTAATAGAGAGACGGGATCAGACATCGCTTTTGATACCATAAAGAGAAAAACAACCATTATATTTATTCAATATACAAGTGGGAATTTATACAGAATAGACAACAGACATGTAGAATTACAGATGGCTGTAGAAGTATAGCTGGCAAACTTCCAGTTGTTTAACCGACACAACTCAACTTCTAGATTTATCTATGTAAATGACATATGTGATAATAATTCTGATTCCAACTGTTTGGTTGGGTGGAATTGGAATCCCATTTTCATTCTCATTCCTGCTGGAATGGCATTCCCTCTCTTTGCCCTCTCCCTTATTTCCTGCTGGTTCTAATTCTCATTTTCATTCCTGTCTGAACTAAATAGACTATAAAAATAGAACATTCCAATTCCAATTCCAATTGTGAAGGACTTTGATTCTAATTCTGATTTTGATTGCAACCAAATAAACCCTAAATAAAAAGAGATTGAATATAATTAAAATACTGGTATATGATTTGGATACCCCTTTATTTTTATAAGCCAGGGCGGGCATATTCCCACTTTCCGAGTCAAGTTAAAAAGGAGGAATTGAAGTCAGCTACTAAACCAAATAAAAAACCTTTTAATCCCGACTGATTGTGATTGGGTTGATTACAGACTCTGCGAGCTCTCATGTTCAAGTAACCCAACTCGATTGTTACTGGGCGAATCAATCCTCTTCATCATCAAGTTGCTGAATCCAAAGTCAAAAAGCTGGCAAGTGAGAAAGCGACCAAATGAAATGCTTCATGGGTTGATTTCAGATTGTGTCTAGACTCTCGTAGATGCATGGACATATTTATTATTTATAGATGATGACAAGATAATCAATTATCTATTCTAGACTTCTAGTTAAGGTGGGACTTAATTAAGCCCATAAACTAACATTCAGCATTTAATCAGTTAGAGAGCCATGGAGTCTAATTAACCTGGTTTTTTAATGCTCCACTTGGGCCACAGCCAAACACTGTTATAATTAATGTTGTTGCCTTAAAAATCATAAACATGTCCACAGAAATTAACGTGTCTCCATCAATTAAACTATTGATGATAATTTCACTGCCTTTCTTTGTGTTTCTTCAGTAGCACGTCTTTATTGCGACATCAGATCATCTTTCTGCCTCGATTGAACATAATCTTAATTGAATTTGATCTCTTGTTAATTTCCAAGTACTATCAGCAGTCATCCAAACTTTGACAATGGTGCGGTGGGGTTAATGCAAAAGTAACCCAAGTATCAAAATCATTTGATTAGTCACTAATTTCCTTCATCATGTATAAATGTGATGCCATCCTATATGCTTAATTAGGTTAGAATCTCAACATATTCAGCAGAGGTAGGTAGGTTAGTTGTTTTTTATAGGTCAATATGATACCGACTAAATTTCATGGAGTCTTTTCTTGGAGAAGAGTGGCTTGTGATTGTGAGATTGGATTATGTTATTGCTTAATTAATTGCTCATTCTGTCCTTAATTGAAATTATTAATTTCAACTTGACCTCGTTTCCTTCAATTACTCAAAATATCAGTCGTTAGACTGAAAGATACATTCCGTTGTGACTGAAATTACTGTGTATAACAATTAAAACCTCATAACAACAAGCATTAAGTTGGGGCTAGCTATTTACCATATCTTGATGTATTGTTTCTCTTTTAATTTGGATATATATAGGAATCCCTGCATCATATGTATATATGCCTCTCAATAAAAGTCAGAGTAACTTTGGGTCAGTAAATGGCCTTTGCAACAGTCAATTTCTTGTATGCAAAGAAAGTACTAATGGTTAATAGTTTCAAACCAAATAACTAAACTAACACAGATATGGGTAAGGACAATTTGCTCAAGATCAATTTAATTTTCTTGTGGAAATGAATGGAAGCCTGTAAGATTAATTATCAGATCCTAATGGAAAGCCTGCAATGTTCTTAGCCCTTTTCTTATATATATATATATATATATATATATAGTGACTGCCCTATATATACTTTCGATTTTTGGGATGCACGAATAGTTAAGCATGCATGCAATCTCGTAAAATCTTGTTATATGTTAATCTCATGAAATCCAAGTTTTAATACTAATAATCACGGATTTCCATTTTTAATACTAATAAATAACTGACAATGATAATGATTTTCTTTAATCATCAAGGTTTTGAATCACTGTCTCTCAGGAGAAAGAGGTATTTAAGAATTAAAATTAGATAGATAGAATCAATCATTATTCAAAAAAAAAAAAAAAAAAACAAGATCAATTATGATCGATCATATAGATATGAAAGGAGTAGAGAGTTGGGAAGCACTGAAATTATTGTTTTAATTAGGGTCCTTTAATGGAAATTGAATGTATAAACTGAAAGGCTCACCAAAAGGAATCTATAAACCCAAATAAGCAAAACTAAAGAAAATGAAAACGGATTGATTTTGTGTATGGGTTCCCTCATGCCACACGTCTGCTTACTAGTGGACTGTAATGGTAGCCAACCCAAAGCATTTTTTATTTCAAAGAGCACATCGAAATATTACACTATAAAAACAGCACTGCTCTTTTTGGATTTTCCCACAGTACAGCTTCCCATATCTCCTAGCCAGCCATAATCTAACTTCAGATTCTCAGGTTTTGTTTTTGGCTTTTTGCCTGGTTTCTCAACTGCAATATCGGCCAAAGAGTCAGGTAAGAGCTTATAAACATTTAGAATTTGCGTTGTCTTGAAAGTTGATTTTCTTCCCCTTTTGCAGGTATGATGGGGAGGTCTCCTTGTTGCGATGACAATGGTTTAAAGAAAGGGCCATGGACGCCAGAGGAAGATCAGAAGCTGATAGCCTACATTCAGCAAAATGGCCATGGAAGCTGGAGAGCACTCCCCAGGCTTGCAGGATTGAACAGATGTGGGAAGAGTTGCAGACTGAGGTGGACTAATTATCTCAAGCCAGATATCAAGAGAGGAAAGTTCTCCGAGGAGGAAGAGCAAGTCATCCTCAACCTTCATTCGATTATTGGGAATAAGTAATCTTTCCTAATCATCAGCCTTTGTTAATTGTTTCTTTTTTTAATTAATTAAGGTCTGGTCTGGTCTGGTCTGGTCTGATCTGATCTGATCTAATAATATATTAATGTTTCACATGATATATATCAACTCTGCAACTAAGCGTGCTTAGGTTAGCGTAGTTCACTTTCGTTCTCTCTTCCTTGGCAGGTGGTCTGCGATCGCTAGCCATCTTCCAGGAAGGACGGACAACGAAATCAAGAATTTTTGGAACACCCATTTGAAGAAGAAGCTCATCAAAGCGGGTATTGATCCTGTAACCCATAAGCCAAGAACTGATCTCAATCTTCTCGATCTACCTCGGTTGCTGGCTGTGGCAAACATTGATTTGATGAACCCATTAGGCAATGCTCTCAGGCTACAGGCAGAGGCGGCACAACTAGCCAGAAACCAACTTCTGCAGCACCTAGTGCAAGCCATTAATACCAGCGTGCCTCAGACGAATGTAGAGGCAGTTAGTCTGTTGGCATCTGCTCCCATTCAGGGTTACGGCCACGCTGAATATCTCGCACCCAACACTCAATTGGAAGGACCTCTGAACAACCCTCAAGTAGTTTCCAATAACTCATCAGGAATTCCAAACAACCCTTCTTGCCCTGGATTTCACCACTATCCCCAAATGTCTTCTGAATTCACAGATTCGGAGGTCCAACAACCACCCAACAACAGCCGGATTCTTGATAACTCAGTCTACTTTGGAGGGGTTGGCATTAACGGTGTATACAACCCAGGTAATAACAATAACATCATCATCAGCTCATATATCAATACAAACTTAGACGGATGTATTCCTCCATTGGTCTCGACCTCCCCAGAAAATGAAAGGAAGAATGTGTCCATAAACTCAACCGCCCTTGATACTTGGGGAGACTTTAATCTGCTGGATTTTAACGCTGGAGATAACTGGGGAGATATGGTTGAGTATGTGTTTTCTACTTTTCTTTCTTGTCAAAATGCAGTCTTTAATATTTATTTTGTCTTCCTATTTTATAACGGTATGCTTTCTATACTATGTATTTTCATTTGCATCCACTTTTCTAGGTCATGGAAGGAGGGGAGGACCCTATCCCTATCAGCTGGTGATCATCAAAAACATGGCCACGTACCCATGTGATGATAATATTACTTGGCATGGGCGAAATGCATGGCTCTGTCATCCAGTACCGTTGGAGGGAGCTTTTCCCCTCATTCCATGAAGGAGCCAAAGTTGTCTTTCTGTTTTTGTTTTTGCAGATAAACTAACAAAATTAAACTGATCAACATCCTTTTTGCAGTCAATCATCATGTCCACCAGCATGGTCAGTTTCATCGTAGCACCAGCTTTCCCAGGGATTATATAGTGGCGTGGGAGCTGAAGGAAATCAATAAATATATATATATATATATATATATATATATATATATATATGTATATATTCATAGACAAAATAGCTAAGCATTACCTTACCAAAAGATGGACTTCATTCATGGTTTCTTTTATTTTATCATACTGTAGGAATAAAGATTGTACTTCATGGATTGGTTTCTTCTTCATGTACATCTTTGCTTTGATATATTCCTCGTGCTATAACACAATTCTTGCCTTCCGATCCATCAGAATTATAATGAATTTTTAAAACTTACATGATAAATGGTTCAGGAAAAGCTTCATTATGTAATGGCTGAAGATCATTTTGATCTGGCCAAACTTTTTGCAAGTGGGGGTTGGACCCATTAAGTGGTGGGTAGTATTGTCTGCATGTAACATGTGCACATAATGAGAGAGAGAGAGAGAGAGAGCTCTGGTCTAACTGGGTTAGCTAGATAGTCTCTTCTTGCAGTGGTATTAACCCAGCATGAAAAAACTGCTTAGCTTAGTCTCCTTGAGCGTTGCTTCCGATGGTAAATAAGAAAAGTCACGACGTCACCCATAATTCAGTGAACTTATGGGCGGATGGACCCAAGCTCCGTCAAGGAGGGAGCAAAGTGAAACCTAGGCAAAGCAAGTTAGCTAAAACTGGATCAACAGTATATTAATTTAAAATGGGTTGGTTGTGTAGGGCTTGGTCACGAAACAGAAATATGAAATGGACGACCTCAGAAGACCTCATTACTGTGAATGACTGAGGATTTGACCTTTACAAAGCGACAAAGATTATCAAAATCTCCAACACAACTTGTGGGCACTTGAAAACCACTAGATATCCATCTTACCCCTCTCCTACGTGTGGGATATATATTCAATTCTTCTCTTTAATTTGAGGAGGTCACACAATGGAAGCTCCTATATATAACTCATCATAAACAATAAAATGAAATTATTGCGATTATTGTTGCAAGTGTATTTAAAACCAGTTTGTGCAACTCTTGGATTATTTGCTTTTGCTCTACAGAGACACTGGGACCCATATGGAAAGAGACATTTCAAGACTAAGTAATTAGATGGGTCTTTTCATGGGTGCCACTTGTTTGTAGGCTGGAGAAAACAAATTAAGTATTGCAAAAATTGATTCTTCACTTGGTACTATCCCTCTAAAATAAAAATGCTCCTTGTTTAATATATATATATATGACTTGTAGTGATGATATATTAATTAAGACTTTCATAAAGGATTAATTAATATTAATATGCTCATCTTTCCATTCATGTAATGAAGAATTTTCTTTTTACACACGTCATTGGAGTCCCCATAAAATCATTTTTATATACTCCATGAACTGGAACTGGGGCTCACCTTTAAGGAAGGCAAGTAGTTGAAACTCCAAAAGTTAAAAATTCTAAAAGTATAGGTTTTTTTTTTTTTGTTGTACAACTTGTTTAATGGATTAATGGCTTAATATAATAAGGTGGGAATATGCATCATCATCCAACGCCTTATCCCAATTATATGGGATAATTGGTTACATGAATCCAGTTTTTTGTTTTTCTCATTCCATTATGTTTAATGCGAGTTCACATTGGTGCCCCGCAGAGTGCGCCCTACAAGCACCCCACATACCACTTGAGATTTGCTACTCATTTTTCCTGCCCATTCTCTACCGGCCATGAATTGGAGCCATACATCTCTATTACGAATTGAGAGATGTGTGGCTATAATTCACGGCAGATAGAGAGTGGGTAGGAAAAGTTATAGGAAATCTGGACTCCCGGCATACATATTTTAGGAACATCTTACATAGGCATCTATGCTATGTACTGACATGGCCTGGGGAGTGAATACTCAGCTTTCAAGAGGGACTTTGAATCTTCCAAGGGTACGTGTGGATAGTGGGCCAAGCATGATAAACTACGTTAGCCTGATTATTTGGGCCTACATCTAGCCAGAAGGTTGATCTTAGAGGATTCGAGCACGAAGGCCCTAAATGATTCCATTTATTTTTGATGGACAAGTTTTAAAGAGGGAAAGTATGTATAGAATAATGATAGAATCCATAAATCCTGTAAATTTTTTCATTAGGATGAATACTTAAACCGCTCCTGAGCCTTGAGCCTGAGGTAAGAATGTCTCCTCAGTTTTGATCCTAATCCTCAAAAATTACTTATAAATTCATTTTGGCCTGTTGGCCATTAAGCCTTAAAAGAATAGTGGGAAATATATCAATAATGTCCTTATATGGATGTTTGAATTTGATAAAAAATAAAAACTTAAATGTCCGGTACAAATAGAGATATTGAACTTTAATTACTCTTTACAACAGTAGAATACATTGTGATCAGAAAAGACAATCCTTTAAAGTTTAAACTACGTTGCTTCCAATGTTACAGTCGAGACATGCTCATCTTCCCCTGACTTGAGAGCAAAAAGCAGATTATTATCCAATGTCAAGTAGGAGCACTATAGGTCAAGTATCATCACACACAAACACAATTAATGTGATTCTTATCTTGCCACGTCAGCCAAGGTCTAAACATTAATTTCTCCCTTCACAATAGTCAATAGCTAGCTAGGCAACTTCTTTTTACACAGCCAGCCAGCAACTCAGCAAGGTACAAACGGTAGGAATATTTAAATGCATTTTAACAAACACCTAATATATTATTTATATCTGTAAATTCCGAAAAGTGCCAGTGGACCCCATATCATAGCAGAAGAAAAAGACCTAGGGAGCACGAACCCTATATCAAACACGTAACATGCAAAAAGACAGAGAGTTCTAAAAGCCTGAAATGGCTCGTGGTCCCATCTGAGACCCAAAAAATAAAATAAAATAAAATCGTAAGGAACGAACATAGCTCTGTCAACTGAAGAAAATGTGGAGAAGACAAATGGAAAAAAACGATAAACAAACAAAAAAACACACAGCATCCAACGAAGAAAGTAAACCAGTGACCCTGCTGATACAACAATGCAACCAAAGAACAGAACAAATAATCGGATGCAAACTCCGGCCAAGGAAATAGGACCAACGACAAAAATCACCGCCAAGCTGATGCTTTATTGTCGGGCTTTGATTGTATACCAACGACCAGCGTTAAACAACACCCAAGACCCACCTTCCTGCAGGCAACCGAGACTCACAAGTAAAGACATACATACGAAGACAAAAGTGACCAACAGAGATAACAGAACTCTCCTAGCTAGTAGACACCAATGGATATATAGCAACAGAACAATGAATTAGGAAAATAAGTCTCTTCATTTCATAAAGGAAGGTGGAGGAAAAGGAGGAGGAGGAGGACAACAAAACAAAAGTTTCCAAAATAACAACAAAAAAGGCTTAGGCATCTCTGCTTCGTCGTTAATTACGATTGTATATATAAATGATTAACGCTGTCAGATTTGGTACCTGTTTGCGTTTGGGACTTGGGAAGTTGGGAGGGCTCTCACTCAGTCAGGACTCAGGAGAGTGGCTTTTCTTCTGGCTTTACAAGATGGGCCCCACATCGAAAGCCTTGCTGTTTCAGCTATATTTGGTGAAAAGCCCAGCAAGCCTGCCTGGAATTTCACTTTAGTGCCCGTTTAGGATGGTTTTCACTTTTCACACAGCCACTTCTGGCTTTGGGAGGTGGGCCCCAACCGGACGGCCTGTGGACCATGTTTGGTGAAAACCCCGGGAGCCCAAAATGCCTGTTTGAAAGCCAAAAACATGGTTTCTGACCACGACTGAAGCTTCTTCAAACCAGTTCAGTGAAAGCAGCTGATGCCTGAACCAGCCCTCTCAAACAGATTCGGCTATGTTTGGTTTAAAGGAAAAGATAGGGAAAAGAAGGGAAAGACAAGAAAATTTATAAAGATTTTTTGACCTTTTCCTTCAAACCAAACGACATAGTCCTAGTTCAATTAATAAATTGAGTTTCTGCTGAAACCTTTCCAAACGACCCATTGGTCTTGGATTTTTCAAAAATGTAGCCGAAACGGTCTTTTTGGCTGCATTAAGTGTTAAGTGCATGCTGTTCGGTTCTTAGAAATAAATGTTGGATTAGTTAAACTTACTCCCTTAAAAATGTGTTAAACTGGGTTATTCCTTAATATTTATTGTTTTAAGTTTATTTTAATCTAAAATTGCTTTAAAAGTATAATAAAACAATATTTTTATTTTTTTTATTTTATTTAAATTCTGTTAAATGATTGATCCGCAATTCCGCATGGTCAAAACTGTTAAACCTGTAATTCAGTCATCAAAATGGTTTTTAGCCTGGTTTGAGTTATAAGGGGCTACATAATCAATCACGTATAAATACGCCAATCAACATGGTTTTCAAAACCTGGCCGGACTGGATGGTCGGATAAGAAAAAAACGGGAACCAGTGTTCTTTCCTCAACCAAACTACTGATCCAGACAATCGAACCATTCAAACCGTCCAATAGTTTAGTTGAACCATTCGACCCAGGAATTAGACCTCTGACTGGTTTATTGTCCAGTTTGGTTTTAAAAATCTTGTCAATCAGTGTTCTCTAAAAGATCCCAATTAAGCATGGTTTTCAAACCAGACCGGACCAGATGGTTGGACCGGAAAACTAGGAACCAGTCACTTGACCGGTACCATTTTTCCCCAAAATCATTGATTTTGGTCAACAAACCGCTAAACCGACCGATTAACCATTTGAACGGTTTTGACCTTTTTCAAATTTTTAATTTTTTAATTTTTTTGTCAGAACGGGCCAACTGTTTGGATCGAATGGTCGAACCATTTGAACCGATAACCGGACCCCTGACTAGTTCAGTCACTGGGTCGGTTTTAAAAACCATACACTTGGGCCCAAAATCCTGCCATTTTTTTGCTATTACTATTAGTGTGGAGACTTGTTAGAAAGGAGATCGAATTTGCTCCTCTCCTCACAAAGCATGCCTCACACCAATCTCACAGCAAGTTTCAGTTGAGTATTGAGAGCATTTCTCTATCTCCATGAATAAAATTTTATAATTATAGAGATGTGAGGTCGGTGTGATAGTATTGAGACTTAGAAAGAAGATCGAATTTGCTATCCGAACTAGTTAGAAAGCGAGTCCACTTTTCTGTTTTTAAATTTTCCTTTATATTATATTTAAAGGGTATTTAGTATTTTGGCTAAAAAAATGTGATACATTTGAGGTTACTAAGCCCCACTATGAAATATATGAAAATAATATATTATATATTATAAATATATATATATTTATATACATAATACATATTTATTAATTTATAATATATAAAAAATATAAAATATATATAATAATACATAAAATATATAAAAATATATGTATATCGTCTAATTTGGTTAATCGTCGGTTTTCTATATTAGTTAACTGAAGCCTAATCGATACCTTCATTTTTTAAAAATATCAAACCGAAACCAAACTAACCAATTCAGTTAACTAGATTTTCAGTTTTGTTTCGATCGATTTTTTTATTTTTCTTGGTCACCCCTACTTCCAACCCCTAAAAAAAAGATAGAAAAGTGTTGTAAAAACTTTTTATTTTACTTGACTGAGTCATAAGCCTGGGAAATTTTCTCGAAACCGGTTGTTTTGGCTTTGAAATGGGATCAATTAATTATGATGTTGTTGTATTCTCAAAATTTAGTGAACGAGTTATATGCTAAATCATTAAGTCACATCATCCTACCGTTAGTGGAAAGAGTTTTCTCTTTCCGATCACTACATTTCGCGTTGTTCATATAAGATGGGAATTTCCTGTTCTAGACACACTGCATTTTGTGGTCCTAGAACCCAAAAAAAATTGAGTTTTCATTTTCAATACCAGTAGAGACCCCCACCCCTACCCCCCAAGGCGTCCACTACAACAAATTCTATGATAATTAACCAAGTTGAATTAATTCAACTTAGCCAGATGACTGAACCAGACACAAGCCATAATGGGCTTTAGTAAGATAACTGGGGCTCAACCTTTAGGCTCGATCTTATTAATGTATATGTTGTTAGGTTGTAGATTGACTATGGTGTTCTTGGCTAGGTGGGGTTTCAGTTCAAATTAACTAACCTGCCCCATTTACATATTTCATATTTGGGTGAGTTGTGACTCAACACTTTAGTTCATATCGTTAATACACATATAGGACATCGCAGATAATACATCATCTTTCTAATTACTATTGAACTTTGGTGCTTTAGTGGCTTACAAGCTTAAGACTTAAATTTATGGTCAATATATATTTAAGGTTCCCTTCATCGTCACCATACATCATTATCGCATTATTTTGGCTCTTGTCAATTTTATGAAAAAATACAAAATGTTATCGCTTCGTTTGGTTGTGAAGAAAATAGAAGAAAAGAAAAGAAAATCTAAAAGAAAGTGACATTCAATAGTTTGATTGACAAGTGAAAGAAAAAAAGGGAAAAGTAAGTTGAGGCAAAATAGGAAAATAATCTCTCTTTGACCTCTTTTTCTTTTCTCTCTAAAAGGCCTAAATGGTAAGGACAGACAAAGGAAAAAAGTAGAGTAAAAGGGCAAAAGCGGCCCCACCCTCTCTTATAAAAAGTTTTTCTTTTATTGATTTTTCCCTTCTTTTATTTTATTTTCCTTGATACAAAATAAAATTTTTCGTCTCTCTAATATTAAAAACATTTCTCCTTTACTTTAATTTCTTTTCTTTTCTTTCTCTCTCATTTTATTCACAACCAGTGTATGATTGACTGAAACCTGCAAAAAGTAATTAGAAGTGGGAGTTAAATGTAGTTAAAAAATGAAGGTATTTTAGTCAAGAAGATGATATAGCAAATGTTAATGGGAGTTAAAAACTTAAACATAAGATTTAATGGGAGGGATTTGAATTAGGAGAAAGTGGTAGTTCAAATTACATTTTTGTCCTTACAATTAGAAAGAAATCAAATTCAAAAATTAAGATATTTAAATCAATCAAAAATGCCATATTCTCATTTACACTTTTAGTATATTATCATCTAAATCATAGCTTCTTGCTTTCCATGATGGGCTTTAGGCTCTATCTATTTACAAAGAAATGGAGATTGAAAATGACAATATGCTACTAGTCAACCTTCTTATGTGTAAATGGAACTGCCCTTGGAAATCTATATACATATTCTGAGAGGAAAGTATTGTGCAAGAAACGTGTCTCAACTTTAATCATATATTATGTGAAGGAAATCCATGTGCTGATTTCTTAGTCAATACAAGTATTGTTGACAAATAATCAATTTTGGCTTTTAAAACTTAACCAAGAAGACAACATGGGCTTACTGGTTATTAGAACAAATTAGGTTGTGTGTGGTTGACTTTGGATGTATTTTCTTTCTTTTATTTTCCTTTTTTTTTTTTTTGAGTGGATTAGGGATTGAGGGATTGCTTTGTAATCCTGAGGTTAGGGGCAAGGCGGGTTATGTCCATTTTTTTCTGAATTTCATTTAAAAATGAGTTAATAAACTTTTAAGGTGGCTGCCCCTCCACCTGGAGTAGTTTGGGGCTTTTCACTCTATATGAATTAAAAAAGACACATGGGAACAAATGGGATAATTATATAGGACTATTCAGACTTTGTAACATAAGCAAGAAACCGACTGATGAACCTACAATTTATCTATATTTTATGAGGTTTTTGCATGAAATTTTATGATTGTTTAATTAAATTTTGCCCTATTTTAGCTTGATTGCAAGAAAGATTTTAGGGGGAGCCAAATCAATAAAAAGAAGGCAAAAGCAAGAAAAGAAAACCCAAAATTCACCAATTTCAGTCCGGCCCAGTCATGAGAGCAAGAGAATTTCATTCGGCCCAAGAAGAGCAAGTGCAACTCTTTGGAAAATCCAAGGGAAGAAGCCTAGCAAGAAGGAAATTTCGGCCCAGCCCATTTTTAGCCCAAATAACAGCCTAGAGTGTAGCCCACATGAGCTCAAAAGCAAGCTAAGTTGTAGCCCAAATAGCAGCCCAAAGGGAGCTAGGGGCGGCAACTTCTAGGAGTTTCTTGAAGAGAAGGAGGGAGCACTCTAGAAGGTTCATGAGGGGTGTAATACACCCCATTCTAGAGGCTTCAAGAAGGGGCAAGAGCGCCCTTGAAAAACTATATAAGGAGGCCTCTAGGAGGGGAGAAAGTTGTTCAATTGCTTGAGAGGAAGGCTCTCCCACTCTTAGAGGTTCGGCCACCTTGAGAGAAGAGAAGAGAAGAAGGCTAGGCGCAAGGAAGAAGAAGAAGAAGGGCTGAAGGAAGTTCAAGACAAGCAAGCTAGAAGAAGGTGAGTTTGAATTGAGAGTTTGTGATTCAAAGATTTTCTGTAATAAATCATTTGTAGTTTCATTCTCTTTTGATTTGAATTCAGTTTCTTAGTTATATGTTCTTTCTTCTTTCTCCTTGTTTCCATTCTTCCTTGATGTATTTCAGCTTGTAAAATTTCAGTTCAGCAATCTAATTCTTTTTTATTCATTCAATTGGTCATGCATTGTATTTGAAGTTTCTTGAATAAGGGTGTGATTGTAGATTAATTCGGCCAACTAACCTTCAAAACTCAGATCTGAATTCTCAGATCTGAGATTGCAAGATCTGAATTGCTTGAAAGAGAATTCAGATCTGCAATTTTCAGATTGGGCGAATTAATCTACAACTTGGAATTCCTAGAGTGCTTGAGAGAGACTCTAGGAATTCAGATCTACTATTCAAGAACTGAATTGAGTGCATGGTTAGAGATAACTTGCACAATTCAGTTGGTGATCAATTCAGATTTGAATTGATGCCTTAGAAGTGTTTGAAGAAATGCATGCATGGGGATTAGATTCTTGCTAGAGATAGAAGAACCGTCACTCATGCATAGGATGAACATGCACTTGAGAGAGGCTATTCATGACCTTGGGGTTTCACCAAACCAAGGCTCAATCATGATTCATTCGAATGATCCAAATTGATAGATTGCTGAATTCTGAGATTGACATTTACTACTTACTCTTCTAACCTGAATTGAAGGCAATTGGGCCAATGATTTAGATAGATTTTAATTTAGGATTTCTTAGCTTTCATTAGAGTTTTGATTTATTTATTGATCAGATAAGAAATGTTCAATTTAGTATTGGTAATTGTTTCCTAAATCCTCGTGGGAACGATACTTCACTCACTACTTTATTACTTAAACGGCTAGTGCACTTGCTAGTGTCACAATGAGCCACACATCACCGACCTAAATGTTTAAAAATCTCTAGAATTCCTTTCCTATTGCTCTCAACAACTAATTTGGGGTGGAGGGGATACAAAATAGAGATAACTCCTATATATTGTTAGACAGTTTGTATGCCCTTAGCTTCAATCAGTTTTGATGTACTTTAGACATTTAGTGTAAATGAATGAAGTGCATGTTTGATTCATGTTGTGTGATATGTTTCTATGTAAGAACTTAAACTTGAAGGGATAGGATATCCATCACATGGACGCCCAAAGATTACGGAATAAGGGGGCGAATTTCAAAAATTTTTCTCTCCCTTCAATTGGGAATCGAATTCCCTTTTTATAAAATCATATTTTCAATGATCATTCTTGAACCATAAACTGAACCAGATCTGAACCAAAAGGAGTAGGGAGGGATAATACCTAATACAGAGAAGTAGTATCTCCCAATAGAGGTGTTCACACCCAAGGAATGATCCAAAATTTGCTACCACTAAAGATGGCACAATGCAGGGTGGAGCAGAATCAGCAGTGTTCTTCCAAAAGAACTTGACCCTTCGCAAGAATCAACTTGACGGGTTGTGAATACAACTCCCACCAATCTTTTCTCCAAAAGATTGGTATCAATATCAAATCTTGATTCCTCCCAAGAGCTGGAGATCGAACTACTGTAGGCGGTGGCTGCAAAAAGGAGGCGGCAAGAGAGTATTTGCAAGGTGCAGAATTATCTCTTCTAGTAATCTCAGCTCTGAAGACAAGGATCTGTGGATTGCATTGCATGTCTAAAGGCTACCGCCCCTCTTCCTTTTATAGACTTAAAAGGATCAGCTCCTAATCCCATTAGGAGTTGCTAACCCAAATCATATTTGGATTAGAAGTCCCTTTAAGTGATAAGGGATAACCCTTATCTTATTTGCAGATTAGATCAGCCATCTCCTAATCTAATTAGGAGGTTTCTAGATCTAAATCTCATTTAGATCTTGGACTCTCTAAGTGGAAAGGGTTTGGGCCCAATCCTATCAGCTGATCCATCTCAGAATTCGCCCCTTAAGTGACTAATCAAATTAGCCCAGTTCGAAATGGGCTTAAGGCCCATTTAAGGTTATGTATTCATTTAGCCTTCCAAACTACTGCCCAGTTGGACTTCCTTGTATGGTGTGAGACCCAAACATTGATCTACACATCAGCCACATGGGTAGATCAAGGTCTGGCCGAATACACTGTTATGGACAGTGCACCCCCTGAAAACCATCTCATGGTCTCTATGGGCCCAACACTTACCCTATGTGGTCCCTAGGCCAAGCCACCTTGTAACACCCAGGGACTGTGGGCAGATGCAAGATTAGCCCATCAGGTATTATCCTCAATGGTCTTACACTTAACCTCTCAGCCCATAATGATCATACACTGCCCGACAAGAGAGGACCTCTCCCTCGGCTGCAAGGAACAGTGTTGCACTCTCTGCTTATATGGATCCCGGGAATTAAAACATTCTGCAAATCATTTCGAAACCATAATATATATACTTTTATATCTCATATAAAATATATTTTGCAAAAACAAATCTCAACGTTTGAAATCGGCTGCCGGTAGTCTTGGTTTCCATCAGTGAGAGTGCACCCCCGATCATTACCTTTGTCCGACAAAGGGGCTGATCCTGTCACTATGATCACCCACTTAGATGAATTCTCAGACTGTCCCAACATACACAGGTTTTGACCCCCGCTAAGGATCTCACTGATTGGTACATCAAAAACAGCCCAATCCGACACCTAGTGCAGTATCATAATCGAGTTTAGGGGTCGGGTGTAACTTTCCAGTTTTGCCCATCAATCTCCAAAGTCCAGGGCAATAATGAAAATCTGTTCCAGTTCAAAGATTCAATTAATCCTACACTGTATGTGCCTAGGGTCTCACCCCGGTAGCTGAGACAAGCCACCCCAACCGACTTGGTGGCACCACAGTGTCAGTCTTGTTAGGATAGGTCTCCCCAGACCGACCCACTCGCTGTGAACATTCTAAACTAACACGAGTCTCATTAAGTGTCCAGTTTAAGGGTATTACACAGAAATATACCAAGGGAACATGAATCAAATATGCACTTTTATTAATTTACAATAAACTCATAAAGTACATCATTTTTTATTGAAGCTAAGGGCATACAAAACTGTCTAACAAAAGTGGACACTTAATGAGACTCGTATTAGTTTAAAATGTTTATAGCTAGTGAGTCGGTCTGGGGAGACATATCCTAATAAGGCTGACATTGATGTGCCACCAAGTTGGTTGGGGAGGCTTGTCTCAGCCGCTAGGGTGAGACCCGAGGTACATGCAATGAGGGTTCAACTTGAAACTTTGAACCAGATCAGATTTCCAGTATTGCCCTAAACCTTGGTGACGAGTGGGCAGAACTGGAAAGTTACACCTGACCCCTAGACTCGATTATGATACTGCACTAGGTGGCGGATTGGGTTGTCTTTGATATGCCAATCAGTGAGATCCTTAGAGGGGGTCAAGACCTGGGCATTTTAGGATGGTTCATGAACCCATCTGAGTGGGTGATCATAGTGACAAGATCAGTCCCTTTGTCGGACAAAGTTAATGATCGGGGATGCACTCTCTCTGATGAAAACCAAAACCACCGGCAGTCGATTTCAACCATTGGAATTTTGTTTTGCAAAATATATTTATAATGATATAATATATATGTACGGTTTCAACTCATTTGCAAAAAGCTTTTAATCCCCGGGGTCCATCCTGGAGGAGAGTGCAGCACTATGCCTTGCAGTTGAGGGAGAGGTCTCCTCTTATTGGGTAGTGTTTTGGATCATTATGGGCTAAGAGGTTAAGTGTAAGGCCATTAAGGGTTATACCTAATGGGCTAATCTTGCATCTACCCATAGTCCCTGGGTTTTTATGAAATGGCTTGGCCCAAGGGCTACTTAGTGTAAGTGTTGGGCCTATAGAGTCCATATGATGGGTTCAATGGGTTCACTGGGCTTTCTAATGAATTCGGCTAGGCCTTGTAATAGAGGCTAGGCCGAACCCATGTGGCTGATGTATAGATCAATGTTTGGGTCCCACGCCATACAAAGAAGCCCAACTGGACTAAGTTTGGAAGCCTATTGAGCACTTGATTCATATTGGGCCTAAAGTCCATTTCAAACTAGGCTGATTTGATTAGTCACTTAAAGGGGCGGATCTGAGGTTGGGTCAAGCCAAAAGAATTGGGTCTTAACCCTATCCACTCATGGAAATCAAATTCAAATTAGGATTTGAATCTAGTAACCTCCTGATAAGATCAGGAGTGGGCTGATCTAATCTGTAAATATGATTAAGAAGATTCCTTATCCTAATACAGATTTGGTTTAGGATAACTCGTAATGAGATTAGGAGGTTTCTTAATCACTAAGAAAAGAGGAGAAACCCTAATTTTGAATTACAAGAGTTCGAACCTTAAGGGTATTCGCATAACACATTGCATCTTGAGATAGGATTTCAGAGAAAACCCTAGAGAGAAGAAAGCTATTCACCACCTTCTGCTCTAGCTCTCTCCTCCAGCAGCCGCCACCATCTACTACTAGTTTGTTTTCTCTGTGAGGGAAAGATCAAGAAAGGTTCTTTATATCAATCTTTGCTGAAAGGTTAATCGTGTGTGGTGCTCAATGCTTCCATCGAGTTCTTCAGAAGGACCTGGTTCATGGCACGAACACTGTCGGTTCTGCTTCATTATCACTGTGTCATCTTCAGTGGGAGCGGTTCTTAGGAGTTTCTTTGGGCGTGAACACTAACATTGGGAGATACTGTTTCTCAGAATCAGGTATATCCCTTCCCTTCTCTTTTGGTTCATATCTGGTTCGGTTTTGGTTCAAGTCAGATCCTTGAATATTGTATTCTAAATTTAGGAAATATGATTCCCAGTTGGAATAAAGGTAATAAATTTTTTGAAATTCACCCACCCATTCCGCACCCTTTTGGCGTCCATATGTTGGATATTACCATTCTCTCATATATGCTATAGCTAGTTTCTCCAATCACTATGTACTCCATTATGTTAGCATTACTAAGGATAGATAGATACAGGGGGGAGAGAGAAAGAGAGAGAGTCCTCACATAAAGCTCATTCTCTTCCTTGTGCATGTGGTTTATTTATTTTTGAATTAAATGGGCATTTGCTAAAATATCCTTATAGTATTATGAATTCGTCGAAACCTATCTTATATTGTGTGGACACGCGGTGTGCCCAGGGGCAACATCATCATGCAGACCTTGGATGGCACTTTTGACACTTCCTTCCTAACTTAATGAGGGATGAAGGTGTTGATGGAGGGTGATTTGGTTGGCCAGTCATGAAGCGACATGTGGCATGCTGAATTGTCTGATGACACCTCTAATTGATTAGAGGGGCCATTAACGTCATAAATGGTGATTCCATTGTGGCCGGTTGCAGCTCATTAGTTGGCACAGCCACTGCCTAGGACCATGTCAATGAAGAGGAGAACCTATCGAAGAGGCCAAAGATCAAACCAGTGATCTCCTTCATTGATGACAACACGTGCGGAGTGCATTACCCCATGATGTCACCCTTGTTATCAAGCTTTTATTAATGATTTCAAGGTAAAGAGAATCTTGGTAGATAGTGGAAACTTGGTTGACATTTTGTTCTTAGAAGTCTTTGAGAAGATGGATATGTGGAAGGAGGATCTCGTCCCTATCGACCTGCCCCTACTTGGTTTTAGTGGGGATGTGGTCAGACCATTGGTTAGAGTCAACTTTTCGGTTTCAACAAGGATAGTGCCAAATAGGGTAAGTTTTAACCATGACTTTCTTGTTGTGAGCAACAATTCACCATATAATGCCACCCTATATTGCACACCCTCCAAGCGGTATTGTCTACATACCACCTCGCCTTGAAATTCCTGACCAATTATGGGGTTGGCGTAGTTCGGGGGACTAGTTGGAATATAGAAAGTGTTACATGGCAACCCTTAAAGGAAAGGGTGAAAGACTATGGTGGTAGACTTGGAACCACCCCCAAAACCTGAGGACCAAGCTTGTGTAGTGGAAGATGCCATCCTGGTGTTGGTCTCTAATACCAACCTTGAGAAGACAGTACAAATCAGGTCAAAACTCAAGGAACCTCTACACTCCAAACTGCCATGTTTTTTATGTTCTAATTTAGATGTTTTTGCCTAATTGACAACCGAAATTCCTGGCATAGACCCTTTAGTTATAACTCACAAATTTAATGTAAATCCTCTAGTTAGACCTATAAGGTAGAAAAAGAGGGACTTCGCCTCGGAGTGATGAAGGACCATTGACGAGGAGGTCGAGAAGCTCTTCAAAGCTGAGTTTATTAGAGAAGTAGAGTACCCAAGCTGGTTAGCAAATGTGGTGCTCGTAAAAAAGGCAAATGGGAAGTGGCGACTTTATGTCTACTACATTGACCTCAACCCAGTCTACCTAAATGATAACTTCCCACTCCCTTTGAACTTCATGGACGCTTACTCTGGTTACAACCAGATTCAAATGGATCTTGAAGACCAAGAAAAGACCTCCTTTGTAACCGAGACTGGCCTATACTGTTATAAAGTTATGCCCTTCGGCTTGAAAATGCCATGGTGACCTACCAACACCTTGTAAACAATTTTTTTTTTCTGATTTAATTGTAAATAAAATTGAAGTTTATGTTGACGATATGGTTGCAAAAAGTAGGTCATCTAATTTTCTTATTTTCAATTTAACCGAGGTTTTTCTTTGTCTTAAGAAAATACAACTTGAAGCTAAACCCGAACAAGTGTGTCTTTGGTGTCACATTAGGTAAATTTTTGAGTTATATCATCACCTGATGAGGCATCAAAGCAAACCCCAAAAGAATCCAAGCAATTTTAGACATGCAACCTCCTTGGTACATTAAGGAAGTCCAAATGTTAACAAGCCGGATAGCCACCTTTAGTAACTTTTTGTCCAAATTGGTGGCTAGCCTTCTTTAAGGCCATAAAAAGTATAAGGACTTTAAATGGACTAAGGAGTGTCAATTCGCCATCGATGAGCTCAAAGAGTACCTTGGCTCTCCACCATTATTGACAAAGCCTGAGTCAGGGGACGAACTTCAACTATACCTCTCACAAGCAATGAGGTAGTCAACTTGGTATTGGTCAAATATGTCAACAAAGTGCAGCAACCAGTCTACTACGTAAGCAAAGTCCTGCACACAACTGAGACCAGATATACAAATAGTGAAAAGCTCACCTGCGCACTAATCATTTCGGCTTGGAAGGTGCAACCCTACTTTTGAGTTCATACCTTCATCGTCCTCATCGATTAAACCCTTCGGCAGGTTTTACAGAAGCCTGAGGTATTGAGAAGATTAACAAAGTGGGCCATAGAGCTCAATAAGTATGACATAGGGTTCAAACCGTGACTGGCGATCAAAGCACAAATACTGGAAGACTTCATGGTAGAGTGTACATTTAGCTCACCGACCTTGGAACTTAACGAGCTTGAACCTAGTTTAGAGGCATCGACCAGCATAGGCCCTTCCCCAAATAGAGAATAAGAACCTTGGGTCCTCAATGTGGGTGGAAAGTCAAACCAGAGAGATAGCAGAGTTGGATTCAACCTGTTGGGGCCTGACAAGGTAATGCTAGAGTACGCCCTTTGATTCAGATTTCAAGCGTTAAGCAACGAAGTTGACTATGAGGCTTTAATAGCCAGCCTACCATTAGCTAGAGAGGTCAGTATGAGGAACATGAAAGTATGCAGCGACTCCCAACTTGTGGTGAACTAGGTGAACAGACACTATGAGGCTCGAAAGCTGATGATGGTAAAATACTTAGCGAAGGTTCAAGAGCTTATACGCTAGTTTGATTTGTCCTCCTTCCACTAGATACCAAGATCGGAGAACTCTCAGGCCAATGCACTATCAAAGTTGGCTAGCACTGTGGACATATAGTAGGACAGTCTACATAGAAGACCTGCCATGTTCTAGCATAGAGAGGATAGAAAAAGAGGAAGTCACCCCTGTGCAGACCGCAAAACTGAGTTCATCTTTGAGTATCTAAACAATTGAGTATTGCCATCAGATCGGAATGCAGCTTGGAAACTTCAGCGTAGGGCAGCTTGAATACATGCTCCATGAGATCCATGAAGGTCTCTGCAACAAACACATGGGGGGCAGTGCGCTAGCCAAGAAAGCCCTTATACAAGGCTATTATTGTCCTACCATGAAGACCAAAGCAGTCTAGTTTGAATGGCATTGTGATTAGTGCCAGAGGCTTGCAACCATACCTCAGCAGCCTATAGCCATTTGCACCATGGGGGATAGACATTCTTGGTCCTTTCCCACCAGCATCTAGGAAAAGAAGGTTCTTGGTCATGGAAGTGGAGTACCTTACCAAATGGGTGGTGGCCAAGCCCTTAGTAGCCATCACAACTTGGAATTTATAGAACTTCTTCTAGAAAAGTATTGTATGTCAATATGACTGCCTCGGGTCTTGATTTCAAATAACAGGACATTAGATTTCAATATTGGTGACCAACAAAGCAATCCTCCAAGGTCTAAAATCCTGGCTTGCCTAAGCTAAGGGTGTATGGGTAGATGAGCTCCCTAGTGTCCTTTGGGCATATCATACAATGAGTTGGACGCCTACCAGTGAAACACCCTACAACCTGACGTATGGGATGGAAGTCGTTATCCTAACCAAAATTGAGGTGTCGGCCTTGAAGTTGGAAACTGACAACGACGAAGAGAATGACGATGACTTGCACATTAATCAGGACTTGGTAGAATCTATGACCTGTGTATATCAAAATTTCCGCCTACCAGTAGAGGGTAGCTCAGCACCACAATGCCAAGGTCAAGAGACATTGTTTATGAGTTGGGGACCTCGTACTAAGAAAAGTCATGGTGCTTGAAGTAGGAGCTAATAAGCTTGGCCCGAACAGAGAAGGTCCCTATAAGGTTACCAAGGTAACCGGATTGGGGACCTATGAACTTGAAACCTTGGAGGGGAGGTAAGTCCCTCGGACGTGGAATGCTTTCAAATTAAAAAATGTATTACATCTATAGTGGTTCTGAGCACATATGACTCAAAAAAAATTTCTAGCAACAACCAAGTCAGAATTCTGAGCTGGCCCGTGTGACCACCTGCTATGAGATTTGGTCCGATTGACCCACTATGAGATCTTTAGTCCAATTAGAAGTGAAGGTCGGCCTGCTTTAAGCACTTTGACTCGTAAATTCTAAAGTCGGCCTTTTAGGGGCATGTCAGCATAAAAGCACCTTGGAAAATGCTTTTTAACTTGGGCTATTTTCCAAAAGTCTAAGGACTTGGAAAATAATTACAACAAGATATGGCACGTTAGCAAAAGAAAATTCAATTAGTTAACAAAAGGAAGACAAGTACATAGATACTTCAAAAAAAAACAACAAAAGCAAAAAGCATGGAGAATCGAGCTCGAAGTCTTGAAATACATAGTATATGCATGGAGGTCCAAAGAAAAGAGACAAAAGTTTCATCGTTCAATGGGAGGTTGGTTGTCACCGACCCTTGATGTGTCCTCACCCTCAACCAATTCATCGTTGCCATTGCTCCCTTCGGGCTTGAAGTCTAGATCCTCACCAACCTTATCAAGCATAGCGTCAGGGACATTGAAGCCCTTTGGGAAGAGGGACTTGGCCATCATGTGGAAGACTTTGAAGCCCTTTGGGAAGGCCAAGAGAGCATAGTCATCCTTGGTCTCTTGGCATGCGAGTGAGCTAATGTGCTCCTGGACGGCCTTCTCTTTCACTTAGCAGAGTTCATTAGAAAATTTGGACCTACACTCCTCAAGCACGGTCCTCACTTGCTCTAGATTGCCTATGAGGTCCTCTACCCTCCAAATTTGCTTCGCCTACTCAGCCATCACTCTAGCCACCTTGGCCCTCAGGTTCCTTATCTTAGTGGCAAACTCCTTAACTTCCTTCTCTAGAGGTTCACATCGATGGAAGCTCACCTCAGCCCGGCCCATGAGGGCATGCGTTAAAGTGTTGGCCTAAACGTAAAAAAAAGAGAAGAAAGGTCAGAATAGGGCAAATTGGGGGAAACAACTGCATTGCATGAGGAAGAGCTCGGGTACTTACTACCATGAGATGGTGTAGGATGACGCTACCGGTGATGGTAGGCGCTTCTTGTGGTGCTCAGTGACCTCCTCATGAATTACGATTGGTTTGCTCATTCCTAGTACCGTAGCCTTATTGAAGACAAAATGTCTCCCTGAAGTCCTAATCCCTAGGATAGTAGGCTCCTTCCTTGGTGGAGAAGTACAATGGTCCTTGGGTGTTTGGCCCTCTATGAGCTCCCTTTCGAACTTGATTTGTGGCTCATCCTCGATGACAACCATCGGGCTTTCTTCCTCATCCACCAATAGAGTCATTTCTAAGGCCCTTGCTTGGGGGCATCCTTCTTGGAAGTTTTTCTCTTCTTTCTCTTCATCCTAACAAAGAACTTGTTGACATTTACATCTGTTATATCTTCTCCTACAAGGAAAACACAAGGTCAGCTAGGTCAGACTTCCTGATGTCCCTAATAGCTTGCCTCCACTTTGTATTAGGAGGCCACCCACTATACTTGGTTAGGAAGAAAAAGTTCCTCTTCTAAGAAGTTACTTTAGAAGGGAAGCCACTTAGTAGCTTCTAGCTACATCAATAGGACAAATAGAAGTAGTACTGCTCGTTAGGTAGTTTCTTCATTTGACATGGGTCGAAGAAGGTTTTTAGGTTTAAAAGTAATTCAAAATGGTGGCAAAAGGAGATGGTCCTGATCCTAATGGAATTTGGAGTGAGTTGACCAAGGGTGACCCTATAATAGTCGAGAATTTTAGGGATGAATGGGTGAAGGGGAAACCTGAGCCAGGCCATCAAGGCCTCTTGGAAGACACAAAGCTTAGTTTAGTTAAGGGTGTTGTCACCTGTAACCTTGATGAGACCAAATTCCAACCCTGTCTGATGTTTCTTGTGAGAGGTCGAGACCCCTTTGTGGGAACCTCGCTACTTCTATGTTGAGGACCCTTCCTCGGCATAGGCACCCCTTGGGTCCTCTCCTTTAGATGAACAACTCAACATGATGAAATTAAAAGGAAAAGGAGA
The DNA here is from genome assembly GCF_056320005.1 of Nelumbo lutea. NCBI lineage: Eukaryota > Viridiplantae > Streptophyta > Magnoliopsida > Proteales > Nelumbonaceae > Nelumbo > Nelumbo lutea. The sequence continues at coordinate 213,299,966 of NC_142684.1, forward strand.
GACAGAAAAGTCATCGAATTGAGAAAAGGATGACTAAGATTGACCTAACTAGACGCGAACATCGAACTGCTAATGGTTGGAAGTGCTTTGACTTTACTCAAAGTTCTCAACAGATGTAAATGGATTCCCTATTTATAGGCGGAGAACTTCGTCTACGAATGGATGAGATTGAGCGATCCAATGGCTAAGAAACCAGGTGGTTTGTATTTTGAGGCCAAATTAATTGAGCAAATTTTTTATGTCTATGGGGATTAATTTTTGCATGATGTCCACATGTGCCCAGGATGTGACCTGTCAGATGGTCCAACATAATTCGGATCGGTCCGACCTTGAACTGATGGCTCGTTGAAGACCCTATGTCAAAACTCTGACCGGATTCACCCCAAATCAGACTACTCCCTTTTTGAGCTCACTAACCTTGGCCTCAGGAGTCGGGGCAATTGATAGAGGGTGATTTGGCCAACCAGACTACTCCCTTCTGAAGCTCATTGAACCATCTAATGACACTTTGGTGCCACATGGGATGTGTATCCCAACCTAGGGAGACCAACCAGACACCCTGCAATAGGGGAGCACTTTCCACCTCAGGAGTGAATGTTGACTTACACTCCTCTGACCCGAGCAACCAATGATCCAAGTAGCTAGCTAGCCTTTGGGGTACCGACCTGATGATCTACATGTTAGGCTGACCTTATTTGGAGTAGCGCGCCTATCAATTTTGAGTTAGGCGGTAGCACATCACCAACTGAGTGTGGATAACTCTGATCTCTGTATGACTCGGAGAGACTAGACGAGGATCCTTACCAATGTGGGAGAGACACTCCCTGAAGATAATGGGCCAATAAGGTCTGGCGTCTCCACATATTTTGGACACAGAAATTGGACCTTGATGCCTATAAAAGGGACTCGACCCTCCTTTACAAGGTACGTTTAATTTAGTGCATACATAGCTCTCATTTTCTTGCTCTCTTGGTCTAATAGCTTGGTTGACTTAGGTATCAGAGTGCTCACCCTAGGTCTAAAGCCTTAGACATTCTAGTTCTCTCTCACTTTTGTAGATCTATGCTCCGACCTCAGCACGCATCGTCCAAGCTGTCTTCCAGCAGGGAAGTAGGAAATTTTGTGTGCCATTAGGTGTTACAACCTTGGCCAAGCTTCTATGATGCATTAATGGTAGGGTAATGCTCAACCACATGGTCATTACCTTAATGCTCCCATTTTTAATGGTGCCTTATTTGCGGAGCCATTACCAAGAGCTCATTGCACCAATGTAGGGGATCATTTGATTATAAGCATGAACTCAAGGTCTCAAGTAACTCTATCATGTGGGGGCCTCCTTGAGTCTTTAGCTTCCTTGAATCTTCAGTTAATTTAACCATTGAAGTCCTCGCCCATGCTATTTTGGGCAACATCAACTTTAGAATTAATGATGGCGTTAGTTGGATTGGGCTTGGCTTTCTCAAAAATAACTTAGGGTCCATTTGGTTTACATTGGAATTGGAATCGGAATGGTCTGATAGTTTGTTTGATTTAGACATGAATAAGAATGAAAATTGGAATTAATAGGAATGAAATTTTATTCTTAAAACATTCCCTTAAATAGGGGAAAATGCCATTTCAAATGGAATGGGAATGGGATTCTGATTTTGCCCAACCAAACAATTAGACATACAAAGCGAGGAGTGGTCTCCCCGTTCCCACTTGTCCTTGCCAACATGTATGAAAATTTTCCCATCCCTGTCCCCGTGAGGGGAAATCATCCCCATCCGCACCCCATCTCATTTAGGGTGGGTCGCCATGAGAATCAGGAAAATAGAAAAAAAATGCTATTGATGGAGGGTGATTTGGCCCGACCTTGTAGTTCAGGTACACGTGGGCGTGACCCTACTCAAACAGTTACTTAGCATGACAGTGCAACAGACGTGAGCACAGCTCAGAGGGAAAATCCCGTCGAGTTCAGCACGGCAACTCGGTAGGCAAACCACTCGTTGAAAGTCGCCTTGCCCGCACCTCCTCCTCGGGGTTAAGGCACTTTGGGGGGTCCCGAATTCGGGGCGCCTCGACCCCTTTTCAGGCCCGAGCTCCTCCCAATGGACCTCGGGCCACACCCAAGCAAGAACACACTGATTCTTCTCCGGACGCCCTGAGGCACAAAGACCTCGGGTCTGCTAGCTCGGCATAACCGGCAACAGGCAGCCCGTCACTCAAAGGACAACCCAGTTCAGGGTAATTTGCAGGAGAACAGTTCAGTAAACCAAAGGAGGGCTTCCCGCCCGACCGCCATACCCGACAAACCTATGGACAGCAGGCATGTCCCCCTCGCCGCGCCTGCCACCCTTAGAAAGGCATCCCACACCTGATAGGCACGTACCCTGCATGATGGTCCCACGTGTGCCACCTCAGCCCTACCTGTAATGGTTGTGGCAGACTGACAGTGGTGATTATACCTACCCTGTCAGAGGTCAGAGGGCCTAAAGCAATGGAATTCAGTTATAAGGGGCTTATTCTCAAGGAACAAGGTATCTTTGAATCACCTGCGTAACCTGCACTCTTAGCCTTTGTTCTCCTTTCGTTTCTTGCACTCAATACTAACTTAAGCATCGGAGTGTTCCCACAGGGAAACCCCCCGGGAGTTCTTCCTCTTTCCTCTCGTCTCAGGTACCTCTCAGGAGCCACGCGAGTGCTAGCTAGGAGTGACCGGATTGCGCTACATCATTTGGTGCTGTCTGTGGGAAGCGCTTCAAAAGGCCTTTCTCTCTAAACCATCTCAGTTCTTATCTTCCTCGAAACAATCCAACGCTCATGGCTTCCTCTAGCAACGTCAGACGAAGCACGGAGATGGACAACTCTAGGGAACAACCCCAGCTTCCTATTGTCTTTATCGGACAGTTCATCGTCCCCCTCTCTGCGGACGGAATCCCCAGCTTGAATGTGACTCTCATAGTGTCACCTATCGTCGCCTCACTCTCTGCTACAGTTGGAGTGACGTTCACCGAAACTTCGGTCGTGCCCCCAACGGCCAGTTCAAACCAACTGGAGGACTTGACGCAGTGCATGCGGGCCATACAGGCCCAAATGCAATAGTTCCAGCAACTTCAGCTCTATCAACAACACGTATTGCACCAGGTCTCCCAGTATCAGTATCAGCAGCAGTTCCCCCAGCTACCTCAACCTCAACTTCAGCAGCCGCAGTTCCCGCCTCGGCACCCAGCCTTGCAGCAAGCTAAGTCTCGCCGCCAAGACGAGCGCCCCTCAGGCCGAGGAGAGGTCCCCCAAAACCTCCCAAAAAACCAGGCCTCCCCCCGCAGCAGACGAGAGAGACCGGCTACCCCGATCTCACCGCGAGCGGACAGGTTGGGAGGACCCCAGCTTGCCAGGTCTATGTCACCTCGATAGTCGAAGTCTGAAACCCCGCTCCTTGAGAACCGGTTCGAGGTCCTAGCAACAGATTCCAAGCAGGACCCCTCTATCCGCAGCCATCACCAGCAGACTGGGCTACTTCCTGCATAAACCATTCCGGACAGTGCAGTGGCGAGCAACACAAACGCCGAGCCCACCGAGAAGTAAAGACACCACCGCGGAGCTCGCCGATCTGTCACCCGCAATTTTCCCGAGCTCATGGGCAAAGAAGAGGTAAGCTCGGCCGAAGTCAAAGCTCCCCTCCTCTTGGTTCCATCCCCTTGTCTTCTGAACTCCTGGCAGTCCCGATGCCCAAAGACTTCAAGCTCCCCCCTCTTGACAAGTATGACGGGTCATTTGACCCAAATGATCATGTAGATGTCTTTCAGTCACAGATGCACCTGGCGCGAGCTAGTGAGTCATGCATGTGCGTGGCCTTCTCTACTACTTTTAGAGGAGCAGCCCGTACGTGGTACCGGAACTTGGCACCCGAGTCGATGAGAAGTTGGGCGCAGTTCGCACAAACCTTCACGTCCCATTACATTACCAGCAAGCGGTGTTCGCGAACTGAAGAAAGTCTCCTCAGCATAGTACAGAGAGAGGGAGAATCCATCTGAAGCTATATTAAGTGGTTCAACGATTCTTGTATGTAGATACTGTGCCTGGACTCCACTATACGCCTTGCAACAGCTAAGAAGGGCGTGACACACAAAGTTTAAATGGCACATGGTTGTCAACCAACCAGCGACCATAAATGAGTTCCTGAAACTTGCGGATAGGTTCATAGCCACCGAGAGGAGTTCAACCAAAAGGGCGAGGGTGTGCCTGAAAAAAAAGAAAGAGGGAAGGAGAGCTCTCTAGTCAAGGAGACAGCCGAAAGAAAAATAACACAACTCGGGGGGCAAGGCCAGATCAATTATTCCGACCTCCTTTAGCGGACCGAGCCGATTACACCCCACTGAACGCGAAGAGGGCTGAAATCCTAATGGCGATCAAGGATGCCCCATACGTGAAGTGGCCACCTTGTCTGAGGGGGAATCCCAATGAAAGAAATAAGAATATGTATTGCAGTTTTCACAAAGATCACAGTCACAGTACCGAGAGTTGTAAAAATCCTCTACGATGAGATAGAGCAGCTCATCCGTCGCATGTATCTAAGAAACTTTGTACAGAATAATTATAATAGTAGTAAAACAAGTCGGCAAGGAGAGCATGGTAAGGATGCTCCCGAGTCCAGCAGCAGGCCGGCCAAACAGCCACAGAGGCAATCTAGAGGAGACACCAGTTCGGGGAACCATCCACAAGATAGTGGGAGGTTCTATCGTTGCGGGTTGCACTTCAGCAGTAGCTCGGACTTTGGTTCGTGAAGCCACTTAGGAGGAGCAAAACCCCTCAAAGCGGTCGATGACAAAAGAGCCAATTTTCTTCACAGAAGATGATGCACGAGGAGTCCACTACCCCCATGACGACGCATTCGTGATAAAGCTAAGAATCAATGACTTTGAGGTCAGGCGAGTACTCGTCGACTCAAGCAGCTCTGCCGACATCCTCTTCAAAGCTGCGTTTGACCAGCTCCAGTTGTAGAGAAGTGACCTGAAGCCCATAAACACTCCTTTGATAGGCTTCAGCGGATAAGAAGTCCGGCCCCTTGGGAAAATAATAGTACTTGTGGAAGTTGGCACGTTGCCTTGTGTGGTCAGATTCAAGCACGACTTCTTGGTAGTCGCGACCCCCTCCCCCTACAATGCCATAGTAGGTCGACCGGTCACCCATGTCCTACAGGCGGTGGTATCCACCTACCATCTAGCTATGAAGTTCCCTACAGATTTCGGTGTGGGGGTAGCACGAGGCGACCAGCTCGAGTCCTGCAAGTGCTATGTCGCCGCCCTGAAGGGAAAGACCAAGGTAGCCGACGACCTCGAACTAGAGCAACCTACGGAGCAAGGCAAAGAACGAGCCACGCCCACAGAAGAAACTGTCGCCGTCCCTATCTCAGCGGTAGACCCATCTCGGATGCTTCAAATCGGCACTTTCGTCCAGGAACCTTTACGATCCAAACTGTTAGGTCCGTTAGACAGAAGAAATGCAACCTAGCCCCAGAGCGGTGGGAAGCGGTTGACGAGGAGGTCAAGAAGCTCCTCGCAACTGACTTCATAAGAGAAGTCCATTACTCGAGCTGGGTAGCCAACCCTATTCTGGTAAAGAAGGCTAACGGCAAGTGGCACATGTGCGTCGACTACTCCGACCTAAATTGAACCTACCCGAAAGACTGCTTCTCGCTCCACAGAATTGACCGTTTGGTGGATGCGACATCAGGGCATGATTTGCTGAGTTTCTTAGATGCCTATCGGGCTATAACCAAATCAAGATGGACTCGGTGGATGAAGAAAAGACTGCCTTCATGACGAAGTTCGGCCTATACTGTTACAAGGTTATGCCCTTTGGGTTGAAAAAAGCAGGGGCAACCTTTCAAATGCTTGTAAATAAGTTGTTTGCGCCATTAATTGGCAAAAAAGTAGAATGCTATGTAGACGACATGGTCGCCAAAACTTAATTCTTACATGAATTAATACAAGATTTGCATTCTTTTTTTGAAATTCTGCGTAAATTTAATATGAGACTGAACCCAAACAAGTGTGTGTTTGGTGTGACCTCAGGCAAGTTCCTAGGATACATCATTAATCGGCATGACATCGAAGCCAACTCAGATAAAATTAAGGCCATTTTAGATATGAGACCACCCCAGAAGTTGAAGGAGGTTCAGAGGTTGAATGGCTGCATACCCGCCCTGAGCCGCTTCATGTCTAAATCGGTGGGCCGCTTTCTACCATTCTTTAAGGCAATTAAGAGCAGAGGGTTCGAATGGACCCAAGACTACCAACTCGCATTCGACGAGCTCAAGAAATACCTCACTAGTGTTCCAACCTTAACCCGGCTTGATGAGGGTGATGTTTTAGAATTGTACCTCTCGGCAAGCGATGAAGTGGTCAATTCGGTACTAATAAAGGAAGTGGATCGGGTCCAACGACTCATCTATTATGTTAGCAAAGTATTGCAGGGAGCAGAAATGAGATACCCGAAGATGGAAAAGCTAGCATATGAACTGATAATCGCAACTTGGAAGCTCCGCCCGTACTTCCAAGCTCATACTATTATCGTCCTCACCGACAAACCTCTGAGGCAAGTGTTGCTTAAACCCGAGGTCTCTGGTCGGCTGACGAAGTGGGCCATTGAGCTCAGTGAGTACGACCTCCAGTACAAGCCGCGAACTGCCATTAAGGCCCAAGCTTTAGCAGATTTTATAGCCGAATGTACATTCAGCTCCAAAGTTCCCAGGCCGATTGAGCACGAGGCTCCTAGCTCGGATGAGCCCAAAGCTCCCAGGCCGATCGAGTCTGAACCCCGTGAAGTAGCAGTCAGTGTGGCATCTCTCCTAGCTTGGCCAATCGTGAGCTGGGATGAGGAGCCCTGGATACTTCACGTAGATGGCTCCTCGAACCAACAGGGCAGCGGAGCCGGAATAGTTCTACATGGCCCAAGTAGCACAAAACTGGAATACGCGCTACGCTTCGAGTTCGCGATTCTAACAATGAAGTAGAGTATGAGGCGTTGATAGTTGGACTAGCCCTAGCCAGAGAAGTAAACGTAAAGCACATTGTTATCTGCAGTGACTCCCAGCTTGTGGTTAACTAGATCACTGGCGAGTATGAAGCTCACGAGCCAACCATGATTGCCTACTTGACCAAGGTTAGAGAGGCCTTGCTCAACTTCCAGTCACACTTCATCAGACAGATCCCTAGGTCGGAGAACGCTGAGGCCGACACCCTGTCCAAGTTATCCAGCACTAGCGACATCACCATGAGAACCATGTACATAGAGGACCTGTCTCGGCCTAGCATTCTGAGGGGGGCAGAGGAGGTTGCTCCCATCGTTCAAGCAGAGCCAAGCTGGATTGAACCGCTCGCGAGCTTCTTGCTACATGGGACCCTCCCTACAGATCGCAATGCAGCCAGAAGGGTGCAGCGCCAAGCAGCCAAATACATCATGATAGACGAGCGGCTGTACAGGAGATCCTACACGCTCCCCTATCTACGTTGCTTGCGGCCTGTCGAAGTCGAACTCCTATTCCGTGACACTCATGAGGGGTTGTGCGGCGAGCACTTGGGGAGTAGAGCTCTTGCCCAGAAAGTGCTTCGACAATGGTATTATTGGCCAACAATGAAGGCAGTTGCCATTGAACTCGTTAGAAAATGTGACAAATGCCAGAGACATACCAATATTCACCACCAACCCGCTGCTGACCTCAAGTATCTCACCAGTCCATGGCCCTTTGCACAATGGGGGATCGATCTACTCGGGCCATTCCAACCAGCAACGGGTGGAAGGAAGTTCTTAATAGTGGCAGTGGACTATTTTACCAAGTGGGTAGAAGCCGAACCCCTCGTGACGATCACAGCCCGAAATGTCCAAAACTTATTTTGGAAGAACATCCTGTGCCGCTTTGGATTACCTCGGGTATTGATTTTCGACAACGGCAAACAGTTCGAAGACATCAAATTCCAAGACTGGTGCCAAGACATGGGAATCTGACAGAACTTTACTTCAGTCGCACACCCTCAGGCAAACGGTCAGGCAGAAGTAACGAACAAAGCCATCCTCCGTAGATTAAAGGCACGGTTGGACCGAGCTAAAGGATTGTGGGCAGATGAACTACCTAGTGTCCTATGGGCATACCAGACCACGGAGAAGATCGCTACGGGAGAAACACCCTTCAATCTCACCTACGACACCGAAGCAGTAATCCCTGCAGAGATCAAAGTGCCTACACTGCGACTAGAAGCATACAGTGATCAAACGAACAAAGATGAGGTGCGCACCAACCTTGATCTACTCGATGAAGTAAGGGACCTCACGTACATTAGGACCGCAGCCTACCAACAGAGAGTAGCTCAGTACTATAACACTAGGGTCAAGAGGCAAAACCTCCGCATCGGCGACTTGGTCCTTCGTAAAGTTATGGTACCTGAGCCCAACGCTAGCAAGCTCGGGTCCAACTGGAAAGGTCCCTACCGAGTGAAGCGAGTGCTCGGGGAAGGAACGTACGAGCTCGAGACCCTCGAAGGGAAACAAGTACCTCAGGCATGGAATATTGTCAACTTAAGACAATACTATCTGTAGTAACCGAGTAGGCCACAAGTCACTCCCAAAGACCATGGGCAAAAATGCCAAGCTAACATGACCTCGGCACAACAAGACCCGGTCGCCTCTATGGCATGGGTAGACTCTGAGAGTGGGTCACGATCCACTCCTCCAGCCTAAGTGCTAGAACACCGAGATAATGAAAAGACCTCAACAGCATACAATATCTAGTTCTCATCGGCATAGGCTAAATGCTTGGAAAACCTAAGGCACAGGCACATTGGCCAGGAACCCTATGACGGATAGCCCGTCCTGGCATGCAACAAGTTAAACCCATAAGAGACAATCAAATGCCAACTTAACTTGGGTGCAGACAGGTCGGGCATGTACCCTACTATGTCACTCACCTCGGTGTACACAAGGCTACCCCTACTAAGTGTTGGAATACAGTTCGAGACCATGATGGTTGAGGAACCCACACTTCGGGTAATTAGCCTAGTAGCCTAACAGTTCAGAGTAAGACAACCGCTTTGGCAAGTAAAAGAAAATTATGCAAGTATTTGGCAAAAAAAATGTTCTTCATTATATAGGCTCCATTACACTACATAAATACATTCAATACAAAAGAGAGGGAAATCAAGCTCGCAGGCCCACAATACAAGGAGTGCCTGACTACTTGGGAGGCTCATCAGCCTTACTCGTGGTTTCATCAGGGGTTTCCTCAAAAGAATCAGTCAGATTGGTGGCGTTAGCCTCCCCGTTGTTGTCGTCATCTTTAGATTCTGGGTCATCCGCGGCCTGGTGTGCCATGTCATCTATGATGTTGAAAGAAGTGAAGGCACTTATATCCAGATCAGGGTAGGTATGCCTTATCCACCATCGGCTAAGCTTGAACCCCCTATGGTAGGCCTTTGACATTACGTTGTCGAACCTCGAGGACTTGACGTAGTCGATGACAGACAGAACCTTGGTTTGTTCTAGAGCATCGTGAAAGATTTCCATCTTCTCCTCGATATCGGCCTTGAGAGATTCCACCTCATGCTTTAGGGCCTCCTTGGTTCCCTTGAGTGCCTGCATCTCGAGCTGCGAAGCCTTCTGGGCCATTTTGAGGCTTTCCACCTCAAGCTTTAGGGCTTCTTGACTAGCTCAGAGCCCGTTCACCTTTGCCTTTAGCATGTCTCATTCTCGAGCCAGCTCCTCCCTCTCTAGTGCCAAGGTGTCGTTCAGATCTTTCTGGGCGGCGGCAGCACTCTCCAATTGATGGACCTTGTCCTGTGTTGCCTTCATCTTGGCATGGGACACATGGGATGACTCCTCGGTAGCCAAAGTGCGCCTCAGGTGTTTATCAGATTGGAAAGTTAAGGCATGCATGGTAGTGTTCACCTAACAGAAGGAAACTAGTCAGCCAAAAAAAAAAAAACGAACTTACCACCATGATGTGGGTTGTCGCGCAACCTCCGAGATGACCTGGGGAGAGTTTGGCCCATCTCATGACTTTTGCATTGATGACACCCCTCTTGCTTCAGTTGAGGCTGACCTCGGGATCCAAGATGGACTCCTCCTCTTCGGTCCCCGAGCTGGACGCCGCCGCATCTGTAGTATGTTGAGCCGACCCCTCTGTAGCCTCAGTGGCCACTCTAGCTAAGCTCGGAGCCTCAGTAGTAACCCCTGCTGGCTTGTTCTCCAACCCCCTTGCAGCCTCAGGCCTTTGGGGTGGAAAGTCACCCTCCAGATCTATTACCGGAGGGGCACTATTGAGTCGGGTCTCAGGGGCAGGAGCCCGGGAATGATCGGGAGAGGGAGAGGGAGCCCTCGGTGACTTCACACGAGCCCTTTTGGTGACCTTCTTCGTGGTCCGCTTCTTCTTCCTCTTCATTTGGTTAAGGAGCTGAGTGGTCGTGATTCTCTCTTCTTCATCCACGGGGCCTACAACAAAGTTGGCGTCAGTAAATCCAAAAATGACAAGCAGATAAAAACAAAGTGCCAAAGACAGAAATAGACCTACCTGAGCTCAAATCGGCCTGAGCGAGCTTCTCTTCGGTAATGTATTCCCGATGATCGAGCTTAGCCTGAGCCCACGAGTGGAAGGCCTCCCACGTCTGCTGGTTGAGGGTGATGTTGGTCGCTTGGGTAGCCACCCTCCAGCTAGTAAGGAAGGGCCATCTCGTTTTGGCCCGGACCACAAAGTAGTCCCGCTTCCAAGCCGGGACCCTGCTCGAGAACTTATGCAGTAACTTAAAACCTAGTAGAGGAGATAAGTAGTAGACCTACCCGTGCTCAGGGGGAGCGCTAGATGCACTCTTTTTTATTAGTAGTATGGAACAGAGTATGTCCGCGTCCAAAGAGAATCGCTTTTCATGGCAAAGAGAAATGGTCCCCACTAAATTTCAAATGGAGTTGGGGTGGGGCTGATCTAGCGTGATATTGAAACACCTTAACACCTTAGGGATAAGGGGTGAAGAGGGAGACGAAGCCCGCCGACGAGCTGTTCCCTGAAAATCATGACCTCATCTGGACTGTGCTCCTAGGAGAAGTTACCGGTGGGAAGGCTATAGTTGTACTTAGATGGAAGGTTGAATTACTGGATGAGGTCTCGAAGCTTCTCTGGTGTCAGAGTAGAGGGACCAAATTGGTTTGACACCCGAGCTCGATGGGAGGTGGACGCCAACTTACCTGAAGCTGCCCTTGCTTCGCGGGCAGGTCGGGCCGGGGAAGGGTCACCATGACCGAAGTACCTACTTTGGGCTCGTCAATGAGACTGTCCACACTAGACGACATACCGAACTAAAAGAAAGAAACAAACTAGAAGGGAAAAGGAAGCTCGGGAGGACTCACCAAAGAAACGCAACCGAACTGGAAGAACAAAACAAATTGGAGGACCCGAGCTAAGAGACCCTTGGCATGAGCTCAAATGCTAACGGCGACAACTTTGTGGTGAAGAAAATGGCCAAGGGATTATCTATTTATAGTCGCGACGCGGGTTCTTCAAGGCGAAAACGATTTACCATGTTTTTGACGTCCGCGAAGTCCAAGTCTCGTGAAGTCCGCGCATAATCTGGACGTGACTCGAATCTCTTTTCGATCGAGCTGGGCGTTAGACTGGTACAGTTAGATGGAACGCGTGACAACGTAGCTTAAATACTGATGCCAAATACACTCGGCGCGTCATGACCTCCCCACGCTGGGTCACCGCCAGCGCAGGGAGTGGGGGGCAATTGATAGAGGGTGATTTGGCCCGACCTTGTAGTTCAGGTACACGTGGGCGTGACCCTACTCAAATAGTGACTCAGCATGATAGCGCAATGGACGTGAGCACAACTTGGAGGGAAAATCCTACCGAGTTCATCACGGCAACTCGGCAGGCAAACCACTCGCCGAAAGCTGCCTTGCTCGCACCTCTTCCCCGGGGTTAAGGCACTTCGGGGGGTCCCGAGTTCGGGGCGCCCTAACCCCTTTTGAGGCCCGAACTCCTCCCAATGGACCTTGGGTCACTCCCAAGCAAGAATGCACTGATTCTTCTCCGGACGCCCCAAGGCACAAAGACCTCGGGTCGGCTAGCTCGGCATAACCGGCTACAGCAGCCCATCACTCAAAGGACAACCCAGTTCAGGGTAATTCGTAGGAGAACTGTTCGATATACCATAGGAGGGCTTCCTACCTGACTGTCGTACCTGACAAACTTGTGGACAGCAGGCATGTCCCCCTCATCCTGCCTGCCACCTTTTGAAAGTCGTCTCACACCTAACAGGCACGTACCCTGCACAACGGCCCCGTGCGTGCCACCTCAGCCTTGCCTGTAACGGTTGTGGTAGACTAAAAGTGGTGGTTATACCTGCCCTGTCAGAGGTCAGAGGGCCTGAAGCAACGGAATTCAGTTATAATAGGCTTATTCTCAAGGAACAAGGTATCTTCGAATCACCTGCGTAACCTGTACTCTTAGCCTCCGTTCTCCTTTTGCTTCTTGCACTCAATACTAACTTAAGAATTGAAGCATTCCCACCAGGAAATCCCCCGAGAGTTCTTCCTCTTTCCTCTCGTCTCAGGTACCTCTCAGGAGCCATGCGAGCGCCAACTAGGAGTGACCGGATTGCGCTACATCATTTGGCGCTGTTTGTGGGAAGCGCTTCAAAAGGCCTTTCTCTCTAAACCTTCTCAGTTCTTATCTTCCTCGAAACAATCCAACGCTCATGGCTTCCTCTAGCAACATCGAACGAAGCACGAAAATGGACAACTCTAGGGAACAACCCCAGCTTCCTACTGTTTGTATCGGACAATTCACTGTCTCCCTCTCTGCGGACAGAATCCCCAGCTTGAATGTGACTCTCACAGTGGCACCTATCGTCACCCCACTCCCTACTACAGTTAAAGCGACATTCACTGAACCTTCGGTCGTGCCCCCAGCAGCCAGTTCAAACCAATTGGAGGACTTGATGCAGTGCATGCGGGCCATGCAGGCCCAAATGCAACAGTTTTAGCAACTTCAACTCTATCAACAACACGTACTGCACCAGGTCTCTCAGTATCAGTATCAGCAGCAGTTCCCCCAGTTGCCTCAACCTCAACTTCAGCAGTCGCAGTTCCCGCTTCGTCACCCAGCCTCGCAACAAGCTAAGTCTCATTGCCAAGACGAGCACCCCTCAGGCCGAGGAGAGGTCCCCCAAAACCTCCCAAAAAACCAGGCCTCCCCCCACAGCAGACAAGAGAGACCGGCTACCTCGATCTCACCGCGGACGAACAGGTTGGGAGGACGCCAGCTCGCCAGGTCTACGTCACCTCGGCAGTCGAAGTCTGAAACCCCGCTCCTTGAGAACCGGTTCGAGGTCCTAGCAACAGATTCCAAGCAGGACACCTCTGTCCACAGCCATCACCAGCAGACCGGGCTACTTCCTACACAAACCATTTCGGACAGCGTAGAGGCGAGCAACACGAATGCCGAGCCCACCAAGAAGTAGAGACACCGCTGCGAAGCTCGCCGATCTGTAACCCGCGATTTGCCCGAGCTCATGAGCAAAGAAGAGGTAAGCTCGGCCGAAGTCAAAGCTCCCCTCCTCTTGGTTCCATCCCCCCTGTCTTCCAAACTCCTGGCAGTCCCGATGCCCAAAGACTTCAAGCTCCCCCCTCTTAATAAGTATGACGGGTCATTTGACCCAAATGATCACGTAGATGCCTTTCAGTTGCAGATGCACCTAGCACAAGCTAGTGAGTTGTGTATGTGCATGGCCTTCTCCACTACTTTTAGGGGAGCAACCCGTACGTGGTACCAGAACTTGGCACCCGGGTCGATAAGAAGTTGGGCGCAGTTCGCACAAACCTTCACGTCCCACTTCGTTACCAGCAAGCGGTGTCCGCGAACTGAAGAAAGTCTCCTCAGCATAGTACAAAGAGAGGGAGAATCCATCCGAAGCTATATCAAGCGGTTCAACGGTGCCTGTATGCAGATACCGCATCTGGATCCCGTCATACGCCTTGTAGTAGCTAAGAAGGGCGTGACACACAAAGAGTTTAAATGGCACATGGTCGTCAACCAACCAGCGACCATAACCGAGTTCCTGAAGCAACACGAATGCCGAGCCCACCAAGAAGTAGAGACACCGCTGCGAAGCTCGCTGATCTGTCACCCGCGATTTGCCCGAGCTCATGAGCAAAGAAGAGGTAAGCTCGGCCGAAGTCAAAGCTCCCCTCCTCTTGGTTCCATCCCCCCTGTCTTCCAAACTCCTGGCAGTCCCGATGCCCAAAGACTTCAAGCTCCCTCCTCTTAACAAGTATGACAGGTCATTTGACCCAAATAATCACGTAGATGCCTTTCAGTCGCAGATGCACCTAGCACGAGCTAGTGAGTTGTGTATGTGCATGGCCTTCTCCACTACTTTTAGGGGAGCAACCCGTACGTGGTACCGGAACTTGGCACCCGGGTCGATAAGAAGTTGGGCGCAGTTCGCACAAACCTTCACGTCCCACTTCGTTACCAGCAAGCGGTGTCCGCGAACTGAAGAAAGTCTCCTCAGCATAGTACAAAGAGAGGGAGAATCCATCCGAAGCTATATCAAGCGGTTCAACGGTGCCTGTATGCAGATACCGTGCCTGGGCCCCGTCGTATGCCTTGTAGTAGCTAAGAAGGGCGTGACACACAAAGAGTTTAAATGGCACATGGTCGTCAACCAACTAGCTACCATAACCGAGTTCCTGAACCTTGCGAACAGGTTCATAGCCACCGAAGAGGAGATCAACCAAAAGGGCGAGGGCGCACCCGAAAAAGGAAAGAGGGAAGTAGAGCTCTCTAGTCAAGGAGACAGCCGAAAGAAAAAGGACACAACTCGGGGGGCAAGGCCGGGTCAATTATTCTGACCTCCTGTAGCGGACCGAGCCGATTACACCCCACTGAACGCGAATAGGGCTGCAAACCTGATGGCGATCAAGGACGCCCCGTACGTGAAGTGGCCGCCCTGTCTGAGGGGGAATCCCAATGAAAGAAACTTTGTACAGAATAATAATAATAGTAGTAAAACAGGTCGGCAAGGGGAGCACGGTAAGGATCCTCCCGAGTCCAGCAGCACGCCAGCCGAATAGCCGGAGAGGCAGCCTCTGGAGGAGAGGCCAGTCCGAAGAACTATCCACATGATAGTGGGAGGTTCTATCGTCGCGAATTGCACTTCAGCAGCAACCTAATGGATAGTAGTGTAGCACCATTAATTCTAAAACCAAACCATACGGCTTCAGCAAATAAACAAGAGAGTCAAGAGATGGACCGACCATTGGATGTTTGTTTTCCTTTAATCGAATATTAATTCTTCAACAGTTTAGACATGACTCCAAACTTCTCTTGAGTGTTCCCCATTTCACAGTTAGCTTGCCTTTTTCTTGGCATATTTATCTTAATGAGAAACCAAAATGATAAGGTATTTAATTATCCAAGGCAGATGCCATCTTGAGCATGAACTTTTAAATATAATAACACATGGAAAGGTTTATCCGAGTGGGATTAAGGGTTAAACTTAAACCAGTTTGAGCATGGGCTTTGGCCTGGAATGAAGCTGATATTAAAATCATTATCTAACACGTTAGAATTAGAAACAGTGATTGTCAATATGATTTGGTCTGCTTTAAATAAATGGACATTAGGGTTTCATATTAACCACCTTAGTGTTCTCAAGAGTAATTCTTCCAACTGAGTAGCTTCTCCACTAAAGTAGGAGATAGAATGAAGTCTATCAATAGGTTAAGCATATATTAAGTTTGGTATTGTGTTTGATGCATTAGTACGCAACTTATTTGATGGATTAGCAATTTTGACTGAATCACATTTCAAACTTATGCACACCAATCGGTTGCTTGCCATAGTGAAGTCCCTCGTTTGCAGAGAGTGTCAGCATTGGATATGTTTGAAAAGGAAACTTCTTAAAGCCCAAATGTAGCGGAGGACTGCGAGCTTTCAATAGGATCTTTCATTCTCCGCTTAATTCTATAATCATGTATTATTAGGACCATTGGATGGCTGTGTAAATGGTCCTATATGGTATTGTTTTGTAAGAACGGGCACAGTTTGGGCTGGGCTTTGGATGAAGTATTCGGACCATTGGATGACTTTGGGCCAAAATTACAGACAGGCCCTATTTTTCATGGGTTTGTGTTCGGCTTATCAAAATTGGCCTTAATGGGCCCTTGTGTTATTTATAACGGGTATGAAGTTTCCTAGTCTGACCCTCCCAACCATTTAATGTTCTCACTGGTTCTTAGAACGGATTAGCTGAGTTTGATAGCTGTTCTATGGGCTGTGAGACCGACCAGTCATTTGACTCCACAATAGCAAAAAATGCAACTTAATGTCTGGCATAGAGTAAAATGATTGGTCCTACAACCTGTATAACAGCCATCGAGTTCAGTTAATCCGTTCTCGTTTAAGACTTAAGAGCTGAAATTTGATTCAAGCCAAGCCGGACCTAAATCTCGTTTAAGACTTAGGGCTTGAAATGCTAGTCTGTAAAGTCATCTAGGAAGACTAGTAATGTTGAATATGGTAAATTGGTTTGGGGACCTAAATTTGCCCACTGTGGGAGTGAAGGAGACTAGGAGAGAATGGCATATGGTCTTTTCTCCTTTTTATTATTGTATTTTATTTATTATTTATTATTATTTTTTTTTGGGCGGGGGGTGAAATGAGTGTATATATATGTATATACATCTTTCTCTTTTATTTGTTAAGATTCATGTAATATGTATATATATAAAATGATTATATATATATATATATATATATATATATATATATGTATGTTAGTGTGGTTGCTATTGTTAAGAGTAAGGGTGTCAATGAACCAGTTTTGGATTGGACCCCCTTCAGCCCAAAATCAATTAAGACAGATTGGACAGACCAATAAAGCATATTGGATTGGACCAATCCGGTCCAAAATATTTATTAGATTGGATTGGACCTGGTCTGTCCGTAACAAATTTATATTGGATTAGGTTAGGTTAAGCCAATATCTCATCCATTGATATAAGATAAGAATATATGTGTCAATAGACCAGGTTTGGATTAAAACCAATCTAAATCAAAATGAATTTAAAGAGATTAGATGGTTCAGACATTGAATTGGTGGACCAGTCCAAATTGGTCAAAAACATTCATTGCATTGGATTCGACCTGATCCATTTATAATGGAGTCACATTGGACTGGATCGGATTGGACCAAATCCAGTCCAATTGACACCCCTAGTTAAGACCAGGTTGGGTTAGCGAGAAAGTGAGGTTTGAAGGTTTAACTGAACTCAAACTGACCCAACTAAATTCATTTTTCACAATAATTTGTTTGTTTAACAAATGAGGAATTATACTTTCTCGTCCTAATTTGCCTTGGGTAGGGTGGCAATTTGGGCCGACCTAACCTGAGCCCAAATCGACCCAATTCACAATTTTATATAGGCTATATTTAGGATTTGTTTGGTTTATAAAAATAAGGATCTAGAATCAGAATCAGAATGATCTATTTCGATTCTAATCATTTGATTGGACAATATCAAAAACCCATTCCCACTCTTGGTGGAATGGGATTCTTTCATTTGAAAGAATGGCCATTTCCTCTCCCTCCCTTACAAATGAAAATCCATTCCAACTGATTCTAATTTCAATTCCAATTCCCATCTCAGCCAAACAGTCAGAAGGAATCATTCAGATTGTGATTCCAATACTGACTCTGAACAAAATGGACCCGTCCTCAGGTGGGGCCCTGCCCCAAAACTTTGGATATAGTACACATATATACTTAGTACATATATACACGTATATCAAGTTTTAGTGCAGACTGATTGACCCCCCCCCCCCCCAAAACTGAGGCCAATCTGAATACATCAAACTTTAGTGCAGGCTAGTCCAACTTAATTAATCTTGGGCTCAGTATGGGATTCGGCATGAGGCCCAAGACTTAGTATTGTGTGGAGGAGATATCAGCAGTTTAGTGCTCTGGGCGCATTCGAACGAGGGGTTCAGATCTAATAGGTACATTAGATAAGCACAAGGAGTGTCCCAGTTAATGTGCTTTTTATCCAAAGTTTTTGTTCAGTTAGACAGAAATTATCCATTATTTTATTATCTTTATCAAAATAATTAACACTAAAAACAATGAAAAAGGAAAACCTAAACGTATTGGGAGTTGGGACTCATTTACATTTTCTTTTTTCATTGTTTTTTATTTTTAATTATTTTGATAAAGATAATAAAATAATGGATAATTTCTGTCTAACAGAATAAAAACGATGAAAAACACATTAACTGAGACATGTGTCACACAACTATTATGTGTTCACTCATTATACTAACCTAACGTGCCTATTACATCCTTATTAGTTTAATTTCGAATTTTGAATTGATTGAAAGGTTCAATTAAAATTTGAGAACAAGAAAAGCTTAGTGAACTGTTATTCAGATGGATACTGAACCTTCTTAAGAACACTTTGACATGTGCTGAAAATAGGTGACTGATGTAAAAGGACAGAAAAAACAAAGAAAACTAGGGCAATGATAGGGTTTAAAGCTAGGATTCAGGGCTATGAAGATGGGGTAGGTCTGAGGAATGATTTAGAATTGTTAGAGAATGTTGAGATTTAAGAAAGAGAATTCTAGAGAAAAAAAATATGCTAAAATGCTGCATCAAAGAGAAAAATAACAGATATACGCAAGTAACTAGAGTGACTCCAGTTATTGTTCTTCACCATAAATATGAAATTGTTACTGCATTCGAGTCCCACAAATTTTTTTTATTTGATTGTTGATTGATCTGAAAAATTTTATTATAAAGAAGTAATAGAAAGAATTACAATTATGTAAAAGCTATCATACTCCATAAATCTTACAAATGAACCCTTTAGCCCCCATCCCAAGTAAAGATCGCCTATTGGGTAATTGTAAGCCCCTGATATAGGTTCACTGACTCTGTCCTATGTCTAGCTAATTCATTTGCTTGTGAATTGGTTGGTCTCCTAATTCATCTGAACTAGGTATTCATTCTATCAGCCAGAAGTCTTGCTTATCTAATTGTATATCTCAACTCTGAACCTCCATGGTGCTTTTTCACCCTTTCTAGCTAACCTATGACCAGATGCGAGTCCCTTTTCACCTCCAATCTGTCCTCAGAGAATAGAAAGTTCTGCCTTGATTGTATTCCCAACACCTATCAGTCTAGATCATATTAGTAGCTTAGTCCTTTTAAAGTGAATGAATAAATTTTTCAACTTCAACTGTCCATCATACTCATTTCCTCAATATAAGTTGAGTGTCATGATATTTGCAGAAAAGGGATCAACCGTGAATTCTCTTTTTAGCTGAGGGTTCTTAACCATGAATGGTGTGAGGTAAAGTTTTAAGTTGAGTGTCATACCTTTTCTCTAAGTACTGAAGCTTATGAAAAAAAGATGATTACAGAGTCTCCCAACATGAAAAATACCTAGAGGAATGGTACCCTGAGGGAGCAAAACAAGGAGAAGAGCACTGGTAAACACTGTTAATTAGGGTCAGAGTCTGGATTGCTTCCACTCTCATGATTAACCACTCCAAAGCAGCATTGGAATGAAAGAATAGAATTGCGTTTGTATCAATGAGATTTAAGTAGTTGTGGAAGAGACTGTTTGTCATGCCAAAATTCTCATATTGTGACTACTCCTAGTGATGTTTCAGCTGCATAATTCATAACAGGTGCCTTTGTTGTTCCATTAATTCTTATTAGCTCTCTTGTAGAGGCTAGATGGTATCTCTTCATAAAAAAAATAAAAATAAAAAATAAAAAATAAAAAAAAATAAGGACCCCTAATTAAAGGCAAATAAGATACAGGCAAAAAAAGTAGAGGTGAAAAAGGAAAAAGAGTTCCACCTGAATGTACTATGTAGATTGCAGGGCGATAATTGCTACAAATAGAACTTGCCATGTGACAAAAGCCATGATACCTACAATTGATAGAACCTCAATTGCAGTTGCTGTTACAAAACAAATAGAGAAAGGTATGTCGAAATCCACGACACTCGTATCTGAAGATGCCTATAAAAATAAACATTTTCATGAGTAGTCATGAATCCTAAAAAATATTCTATGTACTGAAAATATAGGTCAATATTATTGAGGTAATGTGAGCTCTAGGATCCAAATGATAGGCATGTTGCACCTAACAACTTAAATGTTAATTATCCCAAAATATCATTTATTTTAATTATATAAAAAGGAAATTTTTCTAAGATGAGTTATTGGACAAGGAATCTGTTAGAAAACAAATATTGGGCAACTCAAAAATAATGCATCAATAAAGGACAAAACAAAATATCATCAAGTTCATGGGTACCAGCTGCAGTAAAGGATAAGATGGAAAAACGAATATAAGTAAAATATGGTAGCAAATAATAAATAAATAAATAAATACATTCCAATCTATACAAAAAGAATATACGAGGCAAATTTTGGCTTAATTAGTTGACCATTAATTTACTCTTTCAGTACTTAAACCCTTTTGCACTA
The DNA here is from genome assembly GCF_056320005.1 of Nelumbo lutea. Classification (NCBI taxonomy): domain Eukaryota; kingdom Viridiplantae; phylum Streptophyta; class Magnoliopsida; order Proteales; family Nelumbonaceae; genus Nelumbo; species Nelumbo lutea. The sequence continues at coordinate 213,320,500 of NC_142684.1, forward strand.
CTAATTTCTAACATATTATTGAATTAAGTGACCAGATTAGGATTCTATTAATTTAACTCAACCATTTTTCAACCGATGTACAAGCAGCAAAGATCTCAATTGACAAGTTTTTAGCATTGGATTGCAATCTCGGGCAGGGCTGTGATGAATAGGAGCTGAAATGAAATTTTTAGATACTTGAGAATTTAGGCAAAACTTTTGCTATGATTTCTTAATTATTTTATTAATTTCTTAAATTGTTCTGTAACCATTGATCATTTTTACTAAATTTGAATAATATACCCAAAATTTTGTGAAATTTCTTGGAATTATTGCTTAAATAATTGACATAAATCCAACATTGTTTGATCAAGACTTTAATATTAATGTTAAATCTTTTACCAAAACGATTTTTCTTTTTTTTTCTTTGTTAAAGATGGGGGAACTGTGGTAGAACAGAGTGTCAAACCAACCTCAAATTATAAATATACAACTTTGGAAAAAGGATTCATGAGACAATGATAGAGATATTATTGCTTTTAATTAGAAAACTAAAATTCAAATTCGAAATACATTGGCATGTGGATGTGACAAGTGAAAAGAAATAAAACACTAAAATAATATTAGTATGTAATAACAAGACTAAGACTGATCAAGTATAGAGTAACTGTACATCCGTCATCAAAAGCTCTATAACATTAGTATAACAATCACATTATATATATATATATATATATATATATATATATATATATATATATATATATTATTTTTATTCAATATTAATGAGTTAATAATTTGTTAATTATTAATTACATTTATTTAATTTGTAAATTCATAATCATTAATTTACTATGAATAGTAATAAATAAACAATAAGTATTTTTAATTACTATTATATGATTATTATTTTTTAATTCTCAAACGCATTACATTAAATAGCTTGCAATAAAACGGCTGTAGCCATTACCTAAAATTGATTAACTTCGTAGTTATAGCCACAGAAAATTAGAATTCCGTGGCTATAGTAATAAATAGTTTTTAACCACGGAAAAAAGAGCTCTTTAGCCATGGACGAAATGATCATAGCTATAAGTTAACATCTAACTTTGTATCTTATCACAACCGATACCTTACAACCATCACTATAAATATCTTTTAACTAAGGATAAATAATTTTTAACGACGAATTATTTGTCTGTAGCTAAACCTCAACTTTCTTGCCATGGACATAAAGCTGTCCTTGGGTATATATTTTGTTTTAACTACCACTTTTATGACTGTAGTTAAATTGCAGTTGCTAGAAATCTATTTTCTTATAGTGTATGTTTCTTCTTATAGAAAATTTTTCTAAGGTACAATAGACCCCAACTGCTCTAGCTAGTGTTTGTCTCTATCCCCTTGTTTTCTTTGACCTTTGTAATTTTTTAATAAAATTTTAGGTGACTGTTCTTTCACTTTGAATAAAGTTTAGGATTAAAAAAAAATAGATGGGAGATAATTGGTTATATATGGATAAATAGATAAAATTTAAAGGTGGTCGCCCCTCCACATGGACTAAGGTTTGGAGCTAAATAAAAATTTCCTACCATACTTGGGATAGAAGTAATCAACTAGAATCCTTTTGTCATGGATATAATTTTCTCCCTTATGATATATGAACCGTGGAATGGAAGAATACGAACTATTCTCTCACTATATTCATTCCAAGGCTGCATGAGTGCAACGCCTCATGTCACAAAGGTGATGTTTGATGCCACGTCAGATTTTCTCCCTTATGTCTACATAACTCGTCAGATTTTGTATTACGTGCAGTTAGGTGATCTATTAGTTGATCAAGAAGCCTTAATTTCTTAACAGCTCCTCACTAACTTCGATCTTTTTGTCCCCCAAAATGTGCCAAATTAGCAATCTTATCGGGTGTCTCTCCAACTTTGTACATTGATTAAAGGATTTCCTCTACTTTTGAATCTCAACATATAGAAACATGGTGTATGCCTTAAACGGTCATGGTATGCTTCACTATTAACTTGATAATGTGGGCCCTTGTCATCAGCAAGTCAAATTTCTACATCTTTCCATGAATAGTTCCTCATGGATTTCTCCAAGGCAAAATCTTAAATGAAATTCATTTATGGGGAGATGTTCTCAGTTGGATGTTGGTATATGGCCGTTGCACCTATAATTTAACTGTTAATTAAGTTGTTAAGTGAGGTTTTTGAATAAGTTTTTATTCTCTAATATACCCCTCATGTTAAAGCCCATCAAACTTAAGGTATAAATTATCATAGGCCCATCTATACCTTGTGCTGAAATTTATGTAATTATAATGAGGATGTCAAGGATTAAACACTAAACCACTTCTGATATCTAATTAAAAGCTTAAGATGTTAAATGACGTCAGTGGCCAAACAGGATTTATGTAATCGACTGACAAAGTTGGACAAGGATTAACGATAATGATGATGATGATAAATATCTTAAAATTCAAACTATCGTGTAATTGTATAAACTAACTGAAATAGTATTTAAATAGCTTTTCTTGTCGGACGAAAATAACTTGAAAACTACAGATGGAGTAGGTGTATGCATTTTTTAATTTTTTATAAATGAACATTGTGATCAATATTGAGGATTACTCTCTCCATTTTCCTTTAGTGGAGGTTTCAAATCTCATTTCTTGACAGGTGTTCTATTTGTATCATCAATAACAAACTTACCTACCGCAAGTATATAGTCCAAATAGCACAGCTCAAAACACCTTAGATTTGCAGAGGTCACGTGTGAATATCTAATTAGACTATTATTCTAATCATATATTATTGTAATGGTGACAGCCAATTCGGCCCTTTTTGTATGATCCCTTTAGACAAAAAATAAGCTGGTCAATAAATCATCTCTCTGTCTGTAATTTTTTTTTCTTCAATTTGATGCTAAAAGTAGAAAGGAATTAAATATTAAAGGCTACATTTCATTGAGGTGCAAATGTAAATCGATATAAAATTCAATCATCAGTTCGTATTTACATTTATTTGTTTCCGGTGAAAAAGAGGACCGGTGTAAAATTTTACATCTGGTCTATTTTTCCAGTCATTTGTTTCCCATATAAAAGATCAATATAATTCTATTTTTTGACTAACTGTTACATTGTTAATCGATGTAAATGATACATCGATAAGATTGAAGTACTTTTGCATCTATTCTCACTTAAAATTTTCCAACAGTCCAAGCAGTTTTAAAACAATAGACTTTTACACAATGAATTTTTCCATTTGAGTTTTACATAATTGATTTTTCCACCACATTCAAATGCAGCCAAAGTAAAAAAAAAAAAATGCAAAAACTAGTAATGATTCTCTTTTCTTTGGCCTCAAAAACAAGAAGGGATAAATCAAAAAATTAAATTAGCAATTATCAGTGAAGCCAAGTACATTGTTCTTACTTGAAAGATCCTATGCTGGCAATTTTGCCAAGTATAAATTAGTTGGCTGCTCATTACATATGATACCAATATCTAGGTATGATATTTCCCTAATAATATATACAATGTTCTTCCTTCAAAGTATGCTAGCAACCATCACATCAGAGATGATGTACTCTACCAGTACCGGTCCATTCAAGGAAGGCTTCGCAAATAGGTTTTTACATTGTGTCTCTTAGAGAAAAAAACGGTAATTTGTTTAAATAAGTTTAAAAGTGTAAATTGGGTCGTGTTGGGTTGGTATGATACAGTTCATCTATAGGCTATGCCGTGTCGGCAAGTGGGCCGAGTTGGGCGTGGTTCCTTCTGGGATAAGTTGGGGGTCAGCTTGGCGTGGCCCATGGCCCAAGCCCCTATCGTGTCGTGTCGGGCCACAGGCTTGGGCCGAGTGGGTTGCAGGCCATGCTGTAGGCCTAGACCATGCTAGGATGGGGCTATACGTCATGCCAGGCCTGGGCCGAACTAGGCCAGAAAGGCTTAGATTGCTAGACATATTGTTTTTTTTTTTTTTTCTAACTTCTGTTTGGGCTTTGCCTGCTTTGGGAACAAATTGAAAAAATAAAAAATCTAACAAAGAAATGAAAAAATACTTGCCAAAATACAAAATGGACAACAAATTAGAAAAAAATAATAATTTTATTTCATTTAAAGTATAAAAAACTGCAAATTGAAAACAAAAAGTTACATTGTTGAAAAAATAACAAATAATTTAAATAAATGTCTTTTTCTTGTTTCTCATGGAAGAGAAAATGTCTAGCCAAGTGGTCAGTACCACCCTTGCTATTAAAGCTAAAGTTAATCCTACATTTGTGGCAAATGGCTGTTTTTCCCTTCCCCTAAGCCTCCTGTATTTTAAATATTTTCCAAATTGGGCTAATGAACTTACCGTTAGGGAATTGATTTCGGGAGGAGGAGCCAACCATTTTTTTAATTATAAAAAAATAAAAATTAATTTAATTGCACTTACTCAGATGATCGGATTACCGATTCAAAATCTCAACTTGATTTCAATGGTTGAAGCCTCTCAAAGCCTCCTAAATGTCTAAATTGCTATGTGCCTAACTACATGAGTGTATGACAGTATGACAGTATGATAATTGAGATGAGAGACTGAGAGAGTACGAGAGTTGATGAATTGGTGTGATGAGAATTGTAGACTGGTGTGGAGGATAGGGTTATTTATAGGAATTGAAAATGATTTAGTTGTCCAAAATACTCTAAAAATAAGTCGATTTTTATTCTTGGGAGGGGTATTTTGGTCATTGTAAAATTATTTATTACTTTACTCAAATGCCCTTACATTCCTAAAAAATTAGTTGTTATATAGGATATAGGCATATAGTTGTTGAAAGGGCATTATTGTCTTTTTCCCATAATGACAAAATACATAAGTACCCCGCCTATATATATTTATTTATAGACTTATAGTTGTTGATTGAGGGGCTAGAGGGAGTATTTCTGTAAAAACTCTGTAGAAAATCTGAAACTAGTTGTTTGGGGGTCCCCCAAAGGGCCCAATGGCTAGTTTTTACAAACGGGCTGCACTCGGCCTGTTGTGAGCCCATGGGCCATGTTGTGCCACGTGCTGGGCTAAGCTGGAAAGTAGACCACAGGCGACACAATCGTGTCATGTCGTATCGACCACGACCTGCACGATGGTGCCGTGCCATGTCAGGCTGCGAATGGCATGGCCCAATTTACAGCTCTAAACAAATCAGACGAGTTCACACCAAGTCAACGATCCTTTGTAAGAGAGAGAGATTTAGACAACAATGGTTTTTGCATCGGTCTTATAGCTGGCTTGTATCCAAAGAAAATACTCTTACCGTCTTTCCTAATGGTAAACAAACAATCTCGACTTTTGATAAATCCTAATCTATAACAGTGATAACAGTATAACATTAATAAACTTTTTATTTGCTTTATTAATTATATCGGTTCCGATTTTTCATTCAAAGAGGTCTAGCTATATATCTCCTTCATCATTGGAGACGGTATAGCATTTGTTCGTGATCTATGACAGCCCACGTTGGAGCGCTGGAAATGAATTGTGGTTTTGCAAATGTCAAACTCCCCATGTCATTCACTAGCTACTGATGATCGAGGTCCTGTAATTCTAGAAGGTAGAAGAAGGTCCTTTTCAGATTCTATTTCGTGTTACGTTCTATGTTACTAACTCTTTTTTAAATTAATATACTGTTGACGGTGTTGTAGCTAACTTTGTTCTCATCTTTCTGTATGTGCTGCTTCAATTCTGCCGCAGGTAGAATATATATAAAATTTGAGTTATGTCAACACCTCCCAGTTGGACTTGGACCAGTTTCACAAAATGCGAGCATATGGTGGCACCCACCACTTGATGGGTCCAACCCCATTCTCATGCAAAGTTGCATGCCCAGACCAAACTATTCTTAGCCATTCCATACTCAGACCATATTTTGGATCATCAACCACACAAGATATGAATTAATGCTCATGCATCAGAGAGTGCAATGGGTTAGATGCTTACAATCTTATTATTGTTACTCAAGGAGTAGTAAAGCATCTATCAGGAGATAATAAAGAAGAAACCAATAGAACGAAAATTAAAATGTCTTTCTTTGTTTGTCCAATAGGACCTAGCTCAGAAATTAATATATAAATATATGTCCAGGAAATACTGTAAAACCCATGAACTAATTTGATCATAATGGCTCCTTGGTCCCCCAACATTATCCTAATGATGATGCGCGCTATGACGAGATTAATGACCAAGCCCCAGAAGATGATTGCTGCAAAACCATATTGACATGTTAGTTTTTTCTGTCAAACTCATTATATGTAGCAATATATTTTATAGCTAAATCTTCTGCTATATACACAAAAAAAATAAATAAAGAATAAAAATGGGCAGCACTTGATAGCAGGATGGAAATGTAGAAAACATACTCAACCATATCTCCCCAGTAATTGGTGGGTTCACAGTCCAGATTCAGTTCTCCCCAGGCGTCAAAGGTAGTTGAGGTGGAAGGGGTGCTCTTTGCTTCCATTTTAGGATCAACTGAAACCAATGGAGGAATAATGTCCAGAGCAGAAATGTCATACGAGCTGCTTATTAAGTTTTGATCACTGATACTACTCCCATTACTGTCACATAGTGTCGACCCAAATCCTCCCAAATAAACTGAGCTGTCAAGGGTCTGATTATAATCGTTAACGTTGGATGGCTCTTGGATTCCCAAATTTGTAGAGGTAGTGGAAGGCATGTGATGAGTATGGTGATCATCGGGACCCGGACCAAGAAGGTTACTCAGAAGTCCTTCCAATTGGGCGTTGGACCCGGCGTGTTCCGCGAAGTTCTGACCCTGAAAGGAAGCTGATCGCAGGAGGTTAAATGGATTAGAATTTGGAGGCGTGGGGGTATTCATGGCCGCCTGCAGCAGATTCTGAAACAATTGGCTTCTGGCTAGCTGTGCGGCCTCTGCCTGTAGCCTTAGAGAATTGTCCCAGGAGCTCATCAAATTGTTAAGATTTGCAACAGAGAGAAACTGAGGTAGATTTGCGAGGAGATTAAGATCAGTTCTTGGTCTGTGGGTTAAGGGGTCAATACCCATTTGGAGGAGTTTCTTCCTTATATGGGTGTTCCAGTAATTCTTAATCTCGTTATCCGTCCTCCCTGGGAGTTGGTTTGCAATCGCAGACCACCTGCGAATGAAGAGATTAAAGAATTGATTTACATGTTACGTACTATCGCCCAATAACCTCAAAACAATATAAAATTGAGATAACATAAAGATAAACAGAAGTTTAATTACTTGTTTCCAAGAACTGAGTGAAGGTTGATGATGATTTGCTCTTCCTCGTCTGAAAACTTTCCTCTCTTGATATTAGGCCTTAGGTAATTAGTCCACCTTAGTCTGCAACTCTTCCCACATCTGTTGAGTCCTGCGAGCCTGGGGAGTGCTCTCCAGCTTCCGTGGCCATGTTTCTGAATATATTCTATCAGCTTCTGATCTTCCTCGGGCGTCCATGGCCCTTTCTTTAAACCACTTTCATCGCAGCAAGGAGACCTCGCCATGGTATGTACCTGCAGACGGATAGAAAAAGCAATTTTCAGGGAAAATTCCTAATAAGTTTAAGTGGGGATGTGTTTTGATTACAGAACTTTGTCTCCTTGGCTAATATCGCAGTGTAGTAAGCAAATAGCCGGACAAACATAAAGGCAAACCAACCTGAGAATCTGAAATAGGTTTTGGATTGAAGACAAGGAGAGGTTTACCGTGGAAAAATCTATGAGAGCAATGTTGGTTTTATAGTGTCTCGATACGTGCAAATATAAGGATTAAAATTGTTAACACGCATGTCTGAAGGAACTCAGATATTTTAATTAGTTAATTATGAATTTGGTATTCTTGTAAAGTTGTAATTAACTAATCGCAGAGTCTTCAACGAATTCTAGGTATTGAAGGGTTGGCGTGGGGTTTTCAATTTTATTTTATTTTTTCTTTTCTTAAATCTTGATCTTAAAGTTGCGAAGCCTAAGAGCACTTGAAAACTTTCGCTCCTTCAATGGGAGGGAGGAAGGAGGGAAAAAGGCTTGAAACTTAAAATTAAGGTGACGACATTTATACTCTGCAATTGCTTTTTTTCATTGTTTTTAATAAAATAGAAAATAGTTTATAAAAGCAACCCGGCGAATCTGAGGTCTGAGCTATATATAATGTAAACAGAGCCACCCCAAACGCACATGTGATCTGACCCTTGGCTTAGGCAGCATTTGGTTGCACTGCAATTTCATTTGCACTAGTACAAATGTATAGGAATGCAAATGAAAAGAATGCAAATTTTGATTTACTTTTGTTTAGGGTTTTACGATATTCTAAGTCTTATTTTAAGTCACTTATACGAATTCAAACAAAAGAAGGTAAGGTTTGAAATAAAAATTAAATAAGAATTTATACCCAAATCATTTATACTATCATTGTTTTGCATCAGTACAAATTTACTTACCCTGCAACCAAATGCAGCCTTAAAGACAGATTCAGAACAGCCTTAGAAACCACCCATGAACAAAAAAGAGACTACGTAAAGGAAACCGACAGCAACATAAGATTCAACTCAGAAAAGGTTTCGTATGTTTATATCACCTTTTTAGAGACAAAACCCTCCCCACAATATTTTATTCAAAAGATAAAACAAGTTAGAAGTAATAGCCTAATAGGAAAACAAAAAACAAAAATAAAGTAAGATAACGAAAATAAAAGTAAATATAAAAAAAACAATAATAGAAATATATTTCTTCTCATCTATTTTATTTTTGTTTTTTATTTTCTGTTATTTCAAATTTACATTTTTATTATTTCTTTTCTTTTAATTATTTTGGTAAAACAGATATAAGGGTAAAAGATGTCATTGTATACCTCCATTTGTCGGTATTTAAAGGGGGGGGTAATTTGGTGACTTGATAAGTTGACCACAATACCCATGCTCATTTGCCATTATATTGGGTCCCACAGTAATAAAAAATAGTTGAGAATATCAGTTAGTTGGGTAAATATTTTACCTGCGTAGTGGTTGGTAACTGGTAGCATACAAAAACATTTTACCCATGCTCATTATTTCTTCTCTTACCTCTCTCTTTACATAGTTAACTGGTAGCATACAAAAACATTCGAAATTTTCTTACTCAGCAAATTTTATATGGAAAATAGTTGCATGGACAAACACACTTATCCACGTAAGCCAAACTGAACAAGGCTCAAGAGAACCCGCAATGAATAATGCAGTCACAAGGTAGAGGGGATGTCCCAGTAAGTAACACACAAACTATAGGCTAGGTCCTACAAAAATTAAGTAGACTATAGGGGGATGTATTACTAAATTACCCCTTGTTTTATTTGCTTGTATGTTCAAATAAACAAAGAAAACGACTCATATTTGCCTCGTGGCAAAAGGCTTGGCAAATAATTTACCACATGCGATTTGTTGAAAAATTAGATACATACATGTAAGGCTGTCACCTAAACTGAAAATGAAGCGTAGATGAGGGAGGACTAGAAGGAACATATTCATCAATTAACATGGATAGATCAATGGGTAGGTTGCCATGTGGCATCCAACAAGAGAGTCAAGAGGGTCATCAGTTTCTTCACAAGGCACAATGGAGAAGAAACCACCCACTTTGGTTCCTATATTTGATGTCGTGTATGGTGAACTGAAGCATCCCAAGACACGCAAAAAGTCTAGTCTTATATATTACTGGATTGGGTCCATTAAGCCCTGACGACATCCTCCTCCAAAGTCCCAACAATATTCCAATAAGAAATTTGTATCTAAAAGTAATGGCATGGATGCAATATTTTATTTATTACATAACAATTAACAAATACCAAGTGGAGATTTGAGTCTTATTAACAAATACCAAGTGGCTGCAATATTTTATTTATTACTATAACAATTAAATAAGGCATTAATTAAAGTAATGGGAAACAATAATAAGTAATTAAATAAACAAATAAAGATCTTAGTTAATTTCTGCTTAAACCCATTAATATAGATTTGTTGAAAGGAAATTTTAGGTCAAACTTCTTATATAAGTAAGACTAGGAATGTATCTCCTTTAATAAGAATCCTTATGCAAATTTTCACTAATTTCAGATATTCTAAGTTAATACATCACCAGAAAAAAAGGAGAAAACATGGCATAATATATCTAATGTAACAAGTGACTGCATGGAAGAGATGAATCATGTCTTCTGCATCATAGAATTCTATATCTATATCTATCTATATATATATATATATATATAAACAGTTGTTTGGTGAGTGACATGGGTATTTTTTTCATAATGTTGCCTTGTATATAATATTTGTTTATTTATTTCTATGCTAGGCTCATAAGAGCTAGGAAGTAGTCGGCATTTGCTTTTGGCCACCTATTGCAAATTATATGATAGTTCAAACCGAAATACAAACCAACTTAGTTTCACTTAAGCAGCCATGTACGAGCCATGGCCTATGAGTTCTTAGGATTCGACACATATGGTCTTCACTCTCCAGCCCACCCTAATTTAGACGGATGTTTTATGTTGTCTAGCATTTTAGTTTACTGTTAATTAAGCATCCCAACCTTCTTGTTAATTATTGTTAAGTCCCCATCGATGATATATATATATATATATATATATATATATATATATATATATTTATTATTCAATGTTTAGGCCATTGTTAGATTCATAATTGTCAGTCATCATTCCCGGTGAAGATGATGAAAGGGGGGTACTTCTCCACCATGAAAAGATCACAAAATCTGCCCAACATAGGATATACCAAGAAAACCTAAATCTCTGTCCTAATTGAACCCATAAAAAAAAGCAAGCTTCTCATACTAGAAGAGAAACAAAACATAAAATATTGAAGGCATCTTTATGGCTGAGAGAGTTTATATGGTAAAACTAATGTGCAATTCAAATTTGGCAAATACTCACTATATAGCGCAAGAAATTAACCAATTATAATTAACAAGTTAATAATTAAGTAAAGGTTAACTAAGAAATAACCAAACCGTCACCGTTGAGAAGGACCATTCAATTTTGATTCTCCAAATTTTGAAATCATTCGCATGTCTAACTAGGCAAGTAGTTAAGTAGAAAAATAATGTCAAAGAAATCAGTAATTAATTAAGAAAGAAAAAGAGATAGACTGGTCGATCAAGAAGGCGAGCTTCATCACTTGGTAGCTAGCATGAAGTATCAGCTATTCTTCCATCAGTTCACTCTATCAGGTGTGGTGAGTTATATATCTTAGGCTCCGTTCGCTTTTCGGTAAGTTATTTATCCAGGTAAATGCAATTATCTGAGTAAATATTTCCTAGAAATATTTATCCGGGTAAATGCATTTATCCATGTTCTTTTATTTCCTAGGTAAATATGGCAATGACCATTTTAGCCATAAGAAATCTATTATTAAAAGTGGCATTTTTGTTCCATTCAAGTGTTGGCAATCTTCCCCTTAGGTGGGATTGTGGGAAAGTTATTTACCCACCTAAGAAGGGGTAAGTGATACCCAGGTGGTCAGGATAATAAACTTTCCTTGGTCCCCATATAAATATGAAAAAAGAATATAGAATTCTTGGTCAATGAAAACCAAAATCCTATTGACCAACTTTTCCCCTCTCAAAATCCCAAAAAAGAACGCCCCCTTAGAGTATGTCTTATATAAAACATATATTTAGATTAAACATAGAACCATAGAAAACACAATAAATTTTGGACCACACAGACCGGAAGAGATGTAGGACCTGCTGTTGTCAATTCACTTCTAACAAGGTAGGGCTGTCATATCTCACTTCTAACAAAATAAATAAATAAACAGACATGAGTCAGTTGTCATATATTTAAAAAAGTAAGAGGCAGTTGACATATATCAGTAAACAATCAATTATCTTTATAATAGCAGGGCAAATGGGAGATAAAATTGTCCCTATTTAAAGGCCATATGATGTAGTTATGTCGCTAACAACATGGGGGCCACATGGTGATACAGTCAAGGGATATGATCATCTAATTATCCAGAAGAGGGGTTGGCTGTTAGGGTTGTTTGACTAGCTTTAATTAGTTTTATTGGTGGATAGTTATCTTAATTAGCTAGCTAAGAGTTTCTTGTACTAGATTAATTACAGCAGTGTTGACAACGATCAATGGTAATGGAGGATGCAAGTTAAAAGAGGATAATTAGTTTCTATCCTGGTTTTTTTTTTTCAAATCACAATAGAAGAAGCAGTAGAATTAATGATCCTGGTTTAAGTTATCTGTGTGTGTTTTCAAGACTTCAACGTGGAATTTGTATTTGGAAATAACAAATGATAATAAAAATGTAAGCTCTTGCTTTCGAAAAAAAAAAAAAAACAACAGAGGGAGAGGGATCTTAGAAATTAGAAGATCCGATATGTCTCCTCAGTCTCAATTCTCAAGTGTGTTTAATATATACTAGTCCATTAAGAGAATTGACCCTCCTACTTGCTTGTTTCTGCTTCTGCGTGTAAGACAACGTCATTTTCTTCTGAGGCTTTGATTCCAACTACCCTTTAGTATACATGAATATATTCATAATTCAACAATTACAGGTTAGTTTCCTACCGGCAGATGTTAGTCTGATTGAAACTGAAAACCCAAATTTATGCAACATGTTTGTGGAAAATGTCTCCTTGTAATATTATGAAACAGTGGTTTCGTTATCTTTCACAGTAAAGAAGATTAGTTTAGGCAAAGGATCTGGGGTTTCCATGAGATACGACTATTAAAAAAAATTGAAACAAATTAATGTGACGCATTCATGATTCATGGGCATTTTAATTTTTTAAATCCAAATTGTAACCAGTACTCGGAATTTGTTTTATGCTGTACAAGATGATCTCTCAGCAGATCTTAGCAGATCAAGGAGTAGTAATTTTTTAATGCCTCCCAATGGTCATTATACAACTAATCCCATTTTGTTTACCATTTAAACTGTCAAACTAACAATATGTTGAAGCCCTCTGTCCAGTTCTGATCATTGGTCAAAACATTTCCAGTTGTGCCTTTCCACTTATTTTGACCCATGAAGTAGATATGGCAGGACGCCAAATTATCTTCCACCAAACATATTAGGCCATTATAGTTACGTGGAATTAATCTATGTTTTGGAAAGACATGATACCCAAAAGCTTTGACCTGTCAAAACCCCTGCCAATTTTTATAAATACCACGTGTGATTGATTGGTTACAGGTTTTTTCGGTATCATATGTTTCCTTTTGGTATTATATGCTTTGACATGCAGTTCAAAGAACTTGAACTGTACCAGATATCAGATATGAAGCAAGGATCTATTTAGTAGGTGTTTGGCATGGATTGAGTTGTTTCAGAGCCGTTTTCTGAGAAAACGGCACTACTTTATTTTTTGTTTGAAATTGATACTGTTACATAGGATGTTTTTCGGGGAAACAGCACTACTTTGCTTAGTAGCAGTGCTGTATAACTGTTTTCAACATTGGTCTACATTATTCAACTCTTCAGATGACGCTACATAAGTGCCAGACCATTGTACCATTCGCAGCAATGGGCTGGAATCTCAAATAACATTGAATTTGACATTTCCTCATACCATGACTTCCCGATTTCCAAGGCATATTCTAGGACAACATTTGTTTCTGAAAAAATGGAACCAAACATGAGGCCATTTTCTGGGGCAGTGTTTTTTCTGACATGGTTATGATGTGGAGCTGTTTTATGGGGCAACGGCATCGATGCCAAACAACGCCTTTAGAGTTGGGCTAGCCAGATAACCAGGTTGGGCTTTCTAAGGCCTGCATTAGCCCCAACACTTGTAACTTGGCCCAGCACACCCAAGTTTTACCTTTGCACTCGGTCACTAGTAGTGTAAGCATAACCCACCCATGCAGAAATTCTTCATTGTGGTTCATAAGTTGGTTTGATTTGCAGTTCGAGTGATTTGTTTTAATTTTATTTTACATAGATAGTAGGGTAGTTAACTAGTTATACTATTTAGATGAGATCCCAGGCCCATTCAAATTTTAATAAATCCACAGCCCGGGCCCATTCAAACTTTTTAATCTCGTATATTCCGGCATGTATTCAGTATTCTTATTTTTCTGAGAAATTAACAATAACTGTTGTTCATAACTCATGCACGATATGGTAAAGAAGAAGATACAGTGAAAGAAACTACAATATGAAACAAAATAGGCTCATAAACAATACCTGTACATTGGGCTACAAAACCCAATCAAAAGTGAACACATGATGCAACCAGTACTTTACTCCTGATTGGGCTTCGTAGCCCCTTGTACACATCTTGTATGTTGGTTAATTTGCCACCTATCTCTGGACTCCCTTCATAATTGACGAGGATGAGGAGGGTATTTTTCTGCCATTGTAGAGCTATTGTTGTTGCTGCTGTTTCTGTAAGCTAATCAACTTATAATACGCACCATTCTTGTCCTCAACCAAAGTAGAATGAGTCCCTTGTTCTATGATCTTTCCATCTTGAATTACTGAGATTTGATCTGCATTCTGAATGGTAGACAATCGATGTGCTACCATTACTGTAGTTCGGTTCTTCATTAGCCTGTCGAGTGCTTGCTGGACAATACTCTCAGACTCTACATCGAGGGCACTAGTGGCCTCATCAAGTAGCAAAATCGCTGGATCTTTGAGAACAGCTCTGGCGATCGCCACCCGTTGCTTCTGCCCACCAGATAGTTGCACTCCTCTTTCTCCAACCTTAGTTGAGTATCCCTCAGGAAGCCCACTGATGAAAGCGTGTGCATTAGCGAGCTTGGCAGCCTGGATAACCTCTGCCTCTGATGCTTCCTCTTTTCCATACAGAATGTTCTCATAAATGGTCGTAGCAAACAGTGCCGGTTCTTGTTGGACGAGGCCGATGTGCTTCCGAAGGGACTTGAGCTTCAACTTCTTAATGTCTTTTCCTGTGAGAGAGAATTTCATGCATTTATATGGGGATTGGATTATTATCTTCATGGAATTAAGATCGATCATCATCTGGAAAGTGGAAACACTTACCGTCAATCATCACCTTCCCAGATTTTGGATCGTAGAAACGTAATATAAGCGAGATCACAGAGCTCTTGCCCGACCCACTTGCCCCTACCAACGCCATGCTCTTACCTGCACGAACCCTGAGATTGAAGTTCCTGAAGATGATAACGTCTGGCCTTGATGGGTAGCTAAATTCAATGTGCTTCAACTCAATCGAGCCTTGGACCTTGGTCACCTCCTCTCCGACGTCTCCCACAATCTCGGTCTTCCTATCCAGCACTTGGAACACTGAAGCTACCATCTGGTTCCCCTTTACGATGTCCGGCGCCAGTGCTAATGTCTCACCCATAGCCAATGCACTTACTATTAAAATCATGAATGATTTAATGACTGATTTGAAGCTGACCATCCCCTTCCCCATCAAGACAGAACCATACCTGCTTAGATTTTGATCACATATATATGTAGTATAATAAAGCAAGGGCATAGGATGAAACTGAGTTAGGTTGAATTGAAATCAAATTTGATTGAATTACATACCACAAAGCAAGGGCATAGGATGAGAAGATGAAAAATTGTGAGACACCATACAAGATGCCGGCAACCTGGCCACGGCGGAAGGCATGCTTGCTTGGCTCATTTAGCTCTCGTGCGTACAGATCAATGACCTTATCTTCTGAACAGAAGGCAGCAACAGTGCGGATGTTCCCCACTGCCTCGCCAGCAAGCATGTTGGCTTTAAGATAGGCCTTATTCAAATCACCGCCATAGCCTTTCATGAAGAGTTTCTGCAGTCATGCATGCACATGCACGCATATATGATCATAAGAATTTAAAGCTCAGTTACGTTAATTTTGTTCATTCATCTAGAGATGATCCATAGTAATAATAAGCATATATATAGCATCGAAATCGAACTAGAGAATAATGGCATAAAATGATAAACCTCACTGATGTGTCCGCTAACTATCAAGGGAAAAGTGGCCAGGACAACAAGCGTGACTCTCCAATTCAGATTGAAGGCAATGATGAATGAAGTGAAGATCATAGATATATTCATTATAAGGATAGTCGATCGATCAACAACTATAGTTCGCAACAGAGTTGCATCGGATTCTAGACGTGATGATAGCATCGAGCTAGTATTACTAGTATCATCGAACCATCCAATTTCGTTTCTCAAAATGACTGAGATAAGAGAAATTAAGAAGAGATCATCAGTCGTCTATATATCAACGTGATTTGGGCAACAGAAAGGCTGTTGTTATTTGGTCCCAAAAACTCAAACGGATCATATATTAAGCTACCTGCATTGGTTTATTTACCTGCAAACATCTTCTCCCGCACCCGAAGTGTTAGTCGCTCACCGATGATCCCAAAACTAAGATGCTCAATTGAGTGAAAAATGATAGTGGCAGCAGCACCTCCACAGAAGAGGAAGGCTATCTTCTTGATTTGGTGGCGCGTGGTGTTCCAGTCCATGTAATAGGCAACTAAAGCCTCTGTAACTCCAAGAGCGAAAAGCGGCATCTGGGCACCGGACATAATTGCACCAGTGACGCCATAGATAATATAGATCCAATCAGGAAGCACCATGGAAAACATTCTTCTCATGGAGACGGGCTTCTTCTTTTCAGGCTCACCATCTTCTGCAACGTAGCGGCCAACGGATTCCTTATCAGAGCGGAAGCTGGCGCCAAAGCTTGTGGTTGTGCGGGACAATTCTCGTGAAAGCTTCAAACTGCCAAAATTCATGAGTTGAATGTTTAAGATTGTAAATACTCAAGCATTCAAGTTGATGGGGGTGTTAAATATGAAACCCAGTTGAAGTTTGAAGAGAATGTGTTTTTAACTCCATCCATGGATGATTGGATGGGATGGGACATATATATATAAGGAGCCCAAATGAACGTTCAAGTGTTGTTCAAGGTACCTGAGTGAGCGACCCATGGAGTCTTGATGCTGCAAAGGTGCCGCCTCTTGGAGATGCACTAGAGATGCATAGGCACTGTTTGGGTTCAACATAAGCTCTTCATGGCTTCCACTCTCCACAATCCTTCCCCCTTGAACGACAGCAATTATATCGGCATTTCTAATGGTGGAGAGCCGATGAGCCACCACAATAGTTGTTCGTCCAACCATCAACCGATCAAGCGCTTCTTGCACACTCTTCTCAGATTCAGCATCAAGGGCACTTGTGGCCTCATCGAGGAGGAGGATTGAAGGATTCTTCAGTATTGCACGAGATATTGCAATTCTTTGCTTCTGTCCACCTGATAACTGTATTCCTCTCTCGCCAACCTGCAACCATGCATGAGCGACTGTTATATTAGAATGCTGTCATTTAGCAGGATGCATGATCCTGCCATCATGAACGACTCTTATATTAGAAATCATATACCTGTGTCTCATATCTATCGGGAAGGTTGTTGATGAACGAAACCGCCTCTGAAAGCTTAGCAGCTTGTGTTATTTCCTCCAAGGTGGCATCATCTTTCCCATATAGGATGTTCTCACGAATGGAAGTTGCAAAGAGAGCGGGTTCCTGATTAACCAATCCAATTTGCTGCCTAAGCCATTTGAGGTCGAGTTCCCTGATGTCGTTCCCATCTAAGAGAATCTGACCAGATAGGGGTTCATAGAAGCGCTCGATCAATGAGATCACGGTGCTCTTTCCAGACCCACTTCCTCCAACGATGGCAACAATCTTTCCCGACGGTATATCGAGAGAAAGCTTATTGAAGATCACTACATGCGGGCGAGACGGATAACTAAAGCATACATCTTTGAACTGAATGTGGCCCTCTACTTTGTTGAGGGTTCGTAGTCGTCCAGTTTGCTGGGAGCTAGCTTTGCTGACTGTGTTCCTTTCGATCATCTTAAAAATGGGGTATGCAGATGCTCTTGCTTGCATGAACGTAGAGATGTTTGGTGCAGCCATTCCAAGAGAGCTGATGAGGAAAAATTCAAGTGAGACTACAACAAATTAATTCAACACGTACACAGCCATGTTGATAAAGAAAATATTACTTGATTGAGAGGTCAGGGACTAAAACTTACAGGCCAGAAATGACAACGTTGAGCATGGTGGTGAAAGACTCTCCGCCATTAGCTATCTTCTTGTGGACGACAATGCTAGTGAACCATACCAGCAATGCCCACGACAAGAAGAGAACGCAATGCATTGTTCCAAGCCCCATACCCTTGGCTAGTCCTCCCCTCTTGCCATACTTGTACGTCTTGGCAAGTGCATCCTTGTACATTTTCACAGCCTTCTCCTCTCCCACAAAAGCTTGGACTGTTCGAACATTACCAATCACCTGCGAAAGAAAATATGACCTTAATCAACTTGTTGTGAATCGTGATCACTGATCACAGACAATATATAGCTTGACCTAGATTCAATTGAAGCAATTGAAGAAGCCAACCTCTTCTGCGATTTCTCCAGCCTTCACGTAGGATTTCCTTACTCTGGCCATAAGACCAATTGCTATATATGCATACAAACCACCAGCAATTGCAATCAGAGGAACTATAGATAAGGTTACAAGGCTGATTTGCCAAACCCGCGCAAATCCTATCGCAAATCCCGCTATGAAACGGCTTATGTAGTGCATGAAATTCCCAACCTGATTCACATTTATAATTAGATTGGTAAATTTGTTTGAATTTTATACATCAGACCATCAGAGAGAGAATTCTGGTTATATAATAATACGAAGACAAACTAGTAGAGGTTAGTAGGGATATTGAGGTAAGAACAGAAGAAGAAGCAGGTAGGACCGACTGGCCATACCAAAGAAGCAGGTTTTCACCATTTGGGTTTTCCGTTTAGGCCATAGGAATTGTATTAGACTTGGACATAAGAACGGACTAAGTTTAGATGGGTATTGGGAATGGGCCCATATAACTTCACTGACCCATGTAATAGGAGAGGGGGCAGAGGGCAACCACTGGCCTAATGGGTCCCGTCCCAAGTATAAAAAAATGTTAATTATTAGGGCATTATTTGTTCATCTTCGTTTTAAATTTTATAACAATCATTTTGTTTAATGTTTAGTTAACTGCATTGGAATCATAAGCTTTTAATTATAATCTTGCACTCTTGCGTACCAAACTGATCATGGCACACGCGGGAATGGGTCCCATTTCTCCAACGTGGATAGGTGGCAAGTTATTGGAATCCAGACCCATCCACGGTGCTATGTATCAGACCAAGATTTAACTTTTATTTTGTTCTTTTTTTTCATTGGGATTTCTTTCCTTTTCTTTTATGTACAAAATGTGAATGTCCATATTCTATACATGTTTTTTTTGTTTCTTTTTGATAAGTGTGAACATGAAAGTACTTTTGAAAAGCACAACGAGTGGTAGGTCTTGATCATTAAACATGCAAAACTGGCATATTATTGCAGCCGAAGGGCAGAGAGAGAGACGTAGCTTATGCTAAATGTCCTATATGGGCTTTTTTTGAAGGACCCAGTATGTTCGACTGGCCCAAGAGAAAACAGGAAGAGCTTACTTATGAACCGTAAAAAACTCCAATTTTTGGAGAATCATTTTCAACAACTTTCAAGTGCAAACAGACGGAAGTACTAATGCATTAAGGACGAGGCCCATTACCAAATAGCTCATAAAGTGGGTATCCATTAGACAATCTTAATTGCTCAATACGGACCAGATAAATTCTTGATTGCCCAATGAAAAACCTTCTTGTGAACAGATTTCAATTTGTCCTTTCGCCCATTAACAAAATTTTTCTTTATGTAATGGGCGAAAGGACTACTCAACTTCAACTTTTTCTCTTGTGTCCTCCGACTCCGAGTTTAGATCCAAGCCTCTTCCATCCCAAAAATCATAACTCACTAACTCAGTAGGTATTTGGTGAATATATGAACTTTTTGTTGAAGCCAGGAAAAGCCAGACTACTGCTCATTTCTCAGAACTCAAAGTTCTTTGGAAGATGTAGGGCGGGGGTGATACTGTAAACTACCTCTATAATGCATCTTGATGCACCATAGTATTACCCAAATTTAAATTGGAAGGCATTAAATTCAAGTGGGTTCTTCTACCAAAAAAATTAAGTGGGGTTCATGCAGTCATAACTCAAATTAATAATAGCACCTCCCTTTGCGATGAACCTAATTTTGCACCTCCTTCTACCATCAGCCATGGAGTAATAAATGTAACTGAAGCTATTTAATTTCCAACTCAAAAAGCAAAAGCAGAAAAAAAATAAAAGAGAATAAAAATGAAATGACCAGACAATATGGAATGGAAGCCCTCCATATCCCCCCCCCCCCCCAAAAAAAACTCCCTTCTCCAAACCGACCAATTCACCTTAAAAAAATAAATCAATTATTTAGAAATAATTCCCGCTATAATCAATTCAAATTTCCATATCTGCTCAATCCATGAGATCCATGGTCCTCTTACTGGTTTGTATGAATCAAACAGTAATTATGCATCATCCCATCTTCTAATCTAATCATGGCTTCCAACACAGATTTCCGGTTTGAATTTAACAATAAAAGGACCACAAACAACAATATTCGTACCTTCTCAGATATAGCATCTTGAACAACTATAACATCGCTTGTAATCGCAGCGATCACCTCTGCCGTCGAAGCTTCAGTGTCGAAAAGACTTATGTCCTGGTTCAGCATTGCTCTCAAGTAAGCCAGCCTCATCTTCGCCGCTTGTCTCTCTCCGGTTTGCATCCAACAACTAACCTCTGTAAATAAGCTCAAACACATCATAAGCTGCACTCTCACATAAACATAAATAACTATGAAATTGAAGAGAAGA
Organism: Nelumbo lutea; assembly: GCF_056320005.1. Classification (NCBI taxonomy): domain Eukaryota; kingdom Viridiplantae; phylum Streptophyta; class Magnoliopsida; order Proteales; family Nelumbonaceae; genus Nelumbo; species Nelumbo lutea. The sequence goes on from NC_142684.1 coordinate 213,341,306, forward strand.
ATTGGGCAACGGTACCTATCCAAGACGAGAACAACATAACGATGCTTAGGTAAACAAAATCCAAAGAATACTGCTCAAAACATTGCAAGAACAATTAATTAATTAATGGCCATTAGCTTGAAATGATGGAGAAGTAGTGAAGGCTCAAGGTAGAAGTCATGGCGATATATACCTTTCCGACCTTATGGGACACCAACTCAGGAAAGAGGTAGCCGATACCGATGATATTTATTAACTTTCCGAAAAAAATAAAGAATACGGGCACGGAAGCACCATGAACACACGCACCAACAGAACCGAGGAACATTAAGACGTAATCCCAGAAATCGGCGAAGGAGAAAAGCTTGCTGAAGGGAACTTTCTGGGGTTTCTTTTCATCTTTTTCACCTTTCTTTTCTTCTTTGACATGGGTGGGCAAAGGTGCTTGGAAGCTCATTTTGGCCAAGAAAGTGGCCGAGAAAGAAGAGAGACGGCAATGATAGTGGAGGAAGCTAGCTAAAGTGCGGCCGAAGCTATCGGGCTTTGAAGCTTGGAGAGAGACGAAGCTATTTAGTAAGACTTAACTACCAATTTAATCGATTTGGGAGCTATCTTAACTTTTATCTTGCAACTTCTGTTTATGAACATGGAGATGGAGTTCATACTAACCTTTGGAATCATGACTGTATTCGAGAAAATGTATCACGAGATATTCGACTCTCTCTCTCTCTCGCTCTCTCTAGCTTTATATAAATAAAGGGTAAATTTCACTTTAGTACCCTTAACTTTGGTGGTAGTGTCAAGTTCATAGCTGAACTTTCAAACTTGTGACACTGTAATACCTAAACTTTCAAAAAGTGTCAAATTTGTCCTTTTTATTAATCAACCGTCATTTATCTGTTGAAAATGTCAAAACTGCCCTTTAAAAGAAGATATTATTCATTGTCTTCTACCTTGAGATTGAGCATTTGAGGTGTTTGAGATTCTAGACGGGTACAAGTCATGAGATTAACCTTGAAGCACAATAGCAATACTGAAATAAAAAAAAAAAGAAAAACAATAACAACACATGTCAAAGTGGTCCCTGTTATTAATTAACCGTCAGTTAATGTCATGAGTTGGTACCCAATCTAGAATCTCAAACACCTCAACTTGTTTAGTCTCAAGGTAGAATACAATGTCTTCTTTTGAAGGGCAGTTTTGACATTTTCAATAAATAAGTGACGGTTGATTAACAACAGGGACCAACTTGACACTTTTTAAAAATTTAAGTACTGCAGTGACATGCTTGAAAGTTCGGGAACTAACTTGAAACTACCCCCAAAATTCAGGGTACTAAAATGGAATTTACCCAAAAATAAATAGTCAAAACATAAAAATTTTGGCTGAAAGCCATCCACGATGCCATAGGATGACAGTTTTTTTCGTTCTCGATGGGTACCCGGATTCCCCAACCCCGTTGTGGATGGGGATGAGAAGTGAATTTCCCAATCCAACCATAATTATATATTAAATATATATATATATATATATATATATATATATATATATATATATAATATTATTTATATTAAATATATTTAAAATAGTTTTATATTTCAAATTTTTATTTTAAGTAAAATTATTTTTAAAATTTTTGAAAATTTAATTTCCAATGTAAAACCCTATCTCCATCAGAAATCAGGGAGGGGTGGAGGGTATTTTTATCCGATTGAAGATTGGGGTCAGTAACCATAATTTATTTTAAAGTTATCAGTGGAATCATGCAATAAAATTTCACCAACATTTAGCATATAATGAATATATGAATCTCAGGAAAAAACATCCTCTGTCATGTCCATTTAAATAGTAGATTCCACATGTTCTATTTACTAGTAGTATGTTCCCTACAACATAAACACGTAGCTAGTATTATATTCCATTTTATCTAGAAGCTGCACTTCAGCTGTTGATCCTAACCTTCTTCCAAAGAAAAATAGTACATGGACATAGGCACTAGTGAAGTTGCATGAGACTGAAACGATTTTCATGTGGATTTAAAATGGATATTAACTGATTGTGAATAATTTTTGCAAACGCTATCTTTTTCAATTAATTTTCTGGTTCTCTTGATAATGGACTCATTTATCAAATCCATACAATTAAAACCAATAAGACATATTAAATTGGATCAGTCCAGAGGTTTATTGGTTCAAAGTATTTATTGGATTGGGTCAGATTGAATCAATATTTGATCCATTGGATAAGAATATAGGTGTTAATAGACCAGGTTTGGACTGGGATAAATCTAAATTAAAACCAATTTGAGCAGATTGGACGGTCCAGACATTGAATTGGACCAGTCCCAAATGGTCCAAAATATTCATTGGATTGGATTGGACCTACTCCATTTGTAACGGACTCATACCGAACTGGATTGGATTGGACCAATTCTGATACAATTGACACCCCTATCCACAATTATAATAAAACAGGTTGGTTTTGTTTGCTTGTTCCTTTGTTTTTGGAAACGCCACAGAAAGAATATATATATGAACTTTGTTTTTGTTTTCAAATAGAAAAACAAGTTGGTTTTGTTTCATAAAACGATACATTAACAAAATATTGGTTTTCAAAATAAAATAAAAAAAAAACAAATTTTTAGTATAGAAATTATATGATTTATAAAACATGATTTTGAATAATCAGATGAAAATATGTTTTTCAAATAAGATTCAAAAACTTGTTTTTTGTTTCAGTTTTAAAAACAAAAAACATAAATATATACACAACCAAAAACATGTTTTTGTATTTTTCCTTTTAGAAGGAATCAGTGTTTCAAACAACGCCCCCTAAATCAATGAGTATACCTTGTGTTCTGAAAACCAGATTGAACCAGTTGGATGAGCCAAAACTGGGAAATTGATGATTGGGCCTACCTGATACAACCAAATCAACTGAATTGATTATATTGGTTTTAATTCTTTGTTAAGACGTGATTATAACGGGTTGAATTCGATTTTTTATTTTTCCAAACAGATTAAGACCTGAACTGATTATGTAGGGGGTGTTTTACAACATGAATGTTTCTGTTTTCATTTGTTTTTTGAATCATTACATCAGCAAGAAAACAAAATCATGTTTTTGAATTCTGTTTCTTATTTTCAAAAGGAAAAACAAGTTGATTTTGTTTTAAAAAGACAATACATGTTTTTTGAACCAACAAAATATTGCTTTTTAAAACAAAACAAATTTGCTAGTATAAAAATTATACGATTAATGGAATATATTGTTGAATAATCAGATGAAAACATATTTATGAAACCAGATTTAAGAACATGATTTTGGTTTCACTTTTGAAAACAAAAAACACATGCATAACTAAGAACATGTTTCTTATGTTTTTATTTTAGGAAATAATTTATTTTCAAACAAGATAATTTTGATTTATTTTTGTAACCTGAATCAAGAAAAACAATTGACGTTGTAAAACGCCCCAATAATTAGAAGTTCTTTTGGTTTTCTGTACTTTCTGTTAAATTTTTATGTTTAACAGGGTAACTTTTACCGATAGTGGATAAGATAACTTTGACTAAAAGCACTTATATTATCAATATTTACTATCATCATTTTTTTTTCTGTTGAGGATTGGTTAGTGTTACATCCAAGTTGTTATGTCAAATATAACTGGGTTAGCAAATTGAGTCAGGTCCGATTATCATGATTAAAAATTGGTTCGGTTATGGATTTATTTTATAAAACCAATTAATTAATAATTGGCCTGGGCCTAATCCATTACCCATCTTATTCCGAACCGGTCGCTACCCATTTACTGCACTAAGTTTTGAATGGGGCAAACCACCTATGTGATTCAATACGGAATTGCCGAATTAGGCTTCTCGTTAATTTGAACTCCAATAACCAACCTTCCAGTTTTGTTTGGATAGATATAATCGTACAAATAGGGATTCAGTTGGAATCCCAATTTTGAAAGAAAAGAAAAAGCAATTGTTTGGTATTGTCAGAATTAGGGGTGTTCACGGGTCGGGTTGGGTCGGTTTATTGGGGTTTTCCCAACCGATCCGACCTGGTCGGGTTACCTGAGGTGGAAACCAAAACCGACCTACTGATAGGCTAAACTGACCTAATCGGTTTGAGTTGGGTTGGGTCGGTTTCAGTTTACTCATGTATAAAAGGACACCTAATTGAATTCTAATTGTAATAGCCTAATGGGTTGCCTATTTGGTGTAAAAGATTATAAAAAATTAGAAACTATGATAGACTGTCTATTCTAATTGTAATTGCCTAATGGGCCTTCTAGTTATAGTTAAATAGGAAACTACTCAAAGTAGGAACTATCAAACTAGTAGAAGACTAATTCGGTTCAGGTCGGATTGGTTTCGGCTTTCATACAAGAAAACTGAAACCAACCCAATATAACGGTTTATATATTTGCCAAACCTGAAACCGACCAATACTGATGAAAACTCGACCGATTCGAGTTGGGTCAATTCGGATTGATCGGTTTGATCGGATTTGGAAAAGATGATGATAGGTGGGACTCCAATTTTGCTCTTCCTCAAAGAAGAAGAAAGTAGAATATCATATGAAAAATACATATATAAATTTGGTACAAGTTCATATTAAAGAAATTATGTACGTTGGACATTTTGGTAAACAGAGCTACAAAAAAAATCGATCATAGAAACCCAATGATAGACTAAGCAAAGGATGGTTTTTGTGTTGCCACGTCAGTCAAAAGAAAGGGGAGGTTATAGTTCTTTCTGACAGGTAAGATACATAAGAGATGTAGAATTTGTACAAAACAAAAAAATGGCATTTGCCGACTCTTTCATTCTGTCCTTAAAAAAAAAAAAAACACAGCAGTATGCATGCGGCATATTCCATCTTAATTAATTATCATTCAAATGTTGTAAATCCTTTTGGAAGACAGAAAGACAGAAGATAGGTGCTAATTGTTCTCCAATGACAAATGACTAATTTGGGTTTCATCAGTTTTTCAAAATATCGGGGGGATGATATCTTTAAACTCTGGCGAGATGAGAAAATGAGAATTAATTAATAAACTGGTGAGAGACGGTTGAGAAGACGAAAGTTGGACACTAGAACGACGGTAGAGTGAATGCGGACAGCACAGCTGATGACGGCATTAATTAAAGGCAAAGCAGCTTGGTTGGTACTTGGTAGGCATCGTTTGGCTCCCCAAGTCCCCACCCCACCCGTGACTGACTGACTGTGCCGTCCATCCCGCCGGCTGGGGTCTGATCGGTTTAATGAACGGCTACGCCACGTCACCTAGCTAGACGATTACAACTCCATCAACAACCAAACAGCTGGTGAGCTTACTGATACGATGGTATGCCAGGTGTTAATTGAATACGTGAAATTGATAGTAGCCTTATTGAATGCTGTATCCATTAATTAAGAGAACGATATATATTTGATCTTTCATATTGATCATTTTCAAAAATTTAAAATTAAAATAATTAAAACTAAAAATTAATTATTTATAAATAGAGGCAATGCTTTTTATTTTTTTACTCAAAAGACCAAAAGGAATTATTGGAACATATATTAAGGTTCCAAATGTGATCGGAATGGTATGAACTATGAAAGTATGAAGTATGCACATTGACTTGGAAAGTTTCATACCTTTGAAACATTTACTTAATAACAATAACTACTAAAACAGTTTGTAGTTTTTTTCCAATTCATATTGGTTTGGTTGATAACGCTGACCATTAATGCTTGACGAATTCTGTATAAAAGTGCAGCGATCCGCCCTTCACTCTAGGGAGGCGTTGGATCGATAGCACAAAGTACACGCTGTACTTCAAACTTCAAAGCGTGTTATATAAGATTATTTTTCGGTGGAATGTTATATAACATATATACTATTGGAGTTGCCTGCTAGGCTGCTACCACCATCTAGTTAAATGAGGAAGAAGGTTCTTATAATGGGTTTGGGTTAGGAAGCTTCCCACCTAGTTCACAGTATTTCTTGTGGTCAACTCAGATAATCTCCCAAGTATGGCACCATCTGACATGTCCATACATCCACCCTTGCACTTCATATCAGCTTTATGTCAATAGAACTATCTGAATTTTCTTGGAAATTTCTTTTTTTTCTTTTTTTTTTTTTTTTTTTTTTTTTTTTTTTGCATTTTGGTTGAAGGAAATTCGAGTACTGTCTTGTGGACAAGTGGTCATTTTTAACCCCAAATCAAATGAAATTACTGGAGTCCTTTTTAGCCCCAAATCAAATTAAAGCAGATATATAGTCGATTTGTACAAGGTCATTTTGTCATTTATTTCCCAGAAAATAAATGGACTACACTCCCTATCCATAACCCGTACAGTCTGAGGAAGCAGCGAGATTTGATCCCAAGTGTCTACTACAACTAGTTAGGGAGAAAACTCATACACCAAGCCACCATCAATTGATATCTGTCATTTACTAAATCTTGCTAAATCACCAATTAACATCTCATAGTATGCATTATCAAAAAATAACACCTCATAGTATATAATTTCCTATAAAATGTTTCCTAACTAGTAGGGAGAAAATTTCTCTTTTTGAGAGAATGTTATTTCCATGGTTCATAACAGAGTCATTTCATCCATATTTTTTAAGAATCTTAAACTTTTAGATGATAGCATGAGATATGGATTTAATATCCACCCGTATAGAGCAATTTTTGACGTGTTGTGGTATTCCAAACAAACACTCTTTGCATTGGCCAACTTGTTCATTAACCCTGTAATTCACCTGATTGCATTTTAGTGACTCTGATAGGATGACAACGTAATATGTATTTACAGATCAATGGTGGATGGATCCATTGATTAGGAATAGGCAATTAGTAGGTTTTGACAATTAGATGGAAAAAAATTTGGACTAGACTAAAAGGATTAAAATCTTCTTTTTATATACTGGCCACCTACTATAAATTTTGAACATGCAAAATTTGTACTAGGGGTGCAAGAGAGAGAGAGATTCTTTATTTGGGTATCAAGGATTGACAAAGCAGGGTGCATGTGAGGCCCACTCGCCATTCTGGGGTGCAATCGAGTTGAGCTGAGCCTTGGCTGACCAGAATGCTGTTAAGTTCAAGTTTGGCTTGAAAGCTTGAAAATGACTTTACTTTGATACTTTATAAAATATAGTATATAATATATATATATATATATATATATATTTAGGGTTGCAAGTTTTCGAACTGTAATTTTTATTAGTTGAGCTCGAGTTCAAATAACTAATTGAGCTTACTTCTAGTGAACTTGAGCCCAAACTATTCGATTAGAGCTCGATTCAATTGCATCCCTAGCTAAGCCATACCATGAAGAGCCTACAGTTCTGCAAGTTTGATCATATGCCTCTCTTTAGAGGGGTGCCTTGACGATCAAAGATGGATTTGATAATTAAGCATGATGAAGAATAAAAAAAAAATAAGGACATGATTGAAAAAAATAAAAAAGGAAAAAGTGTGATAAGTAGAAACCATAAGTTCGAGATTCTTGGAAATGGTGACATGAAACTCTTTTCTTATAAGGAAATAAATGATACAAAGGCCACGCTCGCTTTTCAATAAGTTACTTACCTGGGTAAATGCAGTTACCTGGGTAGGTTTTTCCTGCGAAACACTTACCCGGGTAAGTGCATTTACCCATGTTCTTTTATTTCTCATATAAATAAGGCTATGACCATTTTAGCCATAAAAATCCATTATTAAAAAGGACATTTTTCCCCATTCAAGTGTTGGCAACTTTCCCCCTAGATGGGAAAGTTATTTACCCACCTAAATAAATTTCCCTGGTCTCCACATAAATCTGAAAAAAAAAAAACATGGGATTCTTGGTCAATGGGAACCAAAATCCCATTGACCAACTTTCCCCCCTCTTAAAATCTGAAAAAGAACATGCCCAAAGGGTAAACATAATTCAAGGCACATAGTGTATATAGTGTATGATGTAGATAGTGCCTTCCTCTTTTTCGTTTATAGATATGAAAGACATTTTTTAACCCCAAATTTTACTCTAGGTGGAAGAGCAGTCATCTTAAATTTTAGAATTCAACAATACAGGGGAGGACTTAGCTTGCCTTTCCCCAAGCCCATAAATACAAATCCACACCCTTAATTTCCTCCTAAACCCAACCTAGAATATTTCAATCGAATCTAAGGTATGCCCAACTTAACTTCCCTTAAGAGCCTACAACTAACATTTGTCTGGCATCATCCTTAACAATCCAATTAAGGTGAGAAGATTGTCGACAATCATTGATTAAAACAAAGCTTTGAATATATAACTCCAAATTTGTGTTGGCACTGATCTAGATTCTTTTAAGATTCCTTTTGTTTTTGTAATTTGCTTAGAATTGGAATATCCTTCTCAATGTTGGTATTTTATAGGGCCTTGAGATATTCTTCTCAATTAGAATATTCCTCTCATTGGTGTTTTGTGTCTAAATACTCTAAGATGACAAAATGCCTTGAGAAAAGTTGGTATCCTATAGGGCAGTGAATAAGTTGGATCATATCCAATTCGAATCTAAATTCAATCCAGTAAGAGTTGGATTTGGATATCTCCTGTGATCCCAACAAATCAGATCAGATCAAAAAGGATGATTTGTTTAGCTAACGAATCAAATTTGGATATACCTCGATCCCATCTACCACAATCCAACCCGATCAGTTGGTCATGAAATATTATGTCCTTTCTATATACATTATATATTATTTATATAATTATATGTTATATTTATTAGTGTCGACTATGTAGGGGTATTTCTATCTTTTTGCTTTTGTTTAGGTGCTGATGTGTAAGTTTATGTTAGATTTAATGTCCCTAACTTAAGTAGGGACATATGTGACTTTTCCACATTATTTTAGTAATATAAAATACACCTGGCCAAACGGGAGAGTGTGCTTTTTCTCTCATTCGAATCATAATCTTTTCTCCTTGTTTCTCTTTTGCTCTTCTCCTTTCTCTTCCTTGACCGTTATCAATCTAATAGGCAGACCGACTACAAACATGGTATCAGAGCCAAATTGAGCAAATCGGATCTGCCAAGAATTCTGTTATCTGCACACCCAGCCTAGGGTTTTCTCTTGTTTTCTTCGCCATCAGCTAGAGATAAGGGAAATGGCTGAAAAGGAGCGATCGCCCTCTTCCCTTGGATGTTTCTATGCCTCTAGCTGTGGTGTTTGTGGTCGGTTGTTGCAGTTTCTAAGAAGCCCTCCCCTAATCGATGAAGAGAAGAGAGTTGATTCGTGTGGTGCAGTGGGTGTCTTGTGTGGTCTGATTTTCGCGTGATCAGATAAGAGGTTTTATGCATTTTTTCTTGGTGTGAATCAAATGAGAAGTCTATTTCAAACTATATGGTGGGATTTTAGATTGTAGTGTGCTAGGGTTTATTTACCCTTCAGTGTGATTCAAAGGGGGGGTGTTTACCTGAATGTTCAAATGACCTCCATTAAGTTGAATGGAGAAAATTATGTACCTTGGGCCAAATATATAGAAGTCTTTCTTAAGGCAAAGAAGAAGGTGAAGCACATGAGGGATGAAAAACCTTCCACCGATTCTCATGAGTATGATGATTGGGAGTAGGCAGATGCACAGATCATCACATGGTTATGGAATAGTATGGAACCCAAGATTAATGTAAATTTCATGTTCCTTGATACTGTTAAAGAAGTGTGGGACCATGCTAGAAAGCTGTAATCGGGTCAAGATAACACAACCAGAGTATATCAATTGTACCAGGAATACTTTAATCTACAACAGGGTAACCAGAGTCTTGAGGAGTATGATGCTAGTATGAGAAACATTCATAATGAATTGAATGTTTATCACCCCCTCACTTCTAATGTCAAAATTCAACAACAACAGAGAGAACAACTTGATATGACTCAGTTTTTGGTGGGGCTGAAATCTGAGTATGAACCAGTGCAGGCTCAAATACTAGGAGGGTCAGCTCTCCCTTCCTCAGAAGAGGTGTTTGCTCGAATCAAGAGGATTTCCATTGGATCTACCAAGAACCCTAATATTTTCGATAGATCAGCCCTAGCAGTATCCAGAGGCCATGGTGTTAGAGGTAGAGCTCGGGGAGCTCAGTTTGGCCGTAGTGGTAGTAGTGGACTGGCATATGTCCGGAGTGGTGGTAGTGGACCTACATATAACCATGGTGGTGATCGTATTAGAAGTCGAGATTCAGTGGGAGCCCGTGGCAGAGGACGTAGTTCGGGTCCAAGGAGGCATACACACTGTGGTATGGATGGACATACCATTAATTATTGCTATGACTTGCATGGTCCACCTTCAACCTGGGCCAATCGTGCCATGACTAGTGATAGTAACTTCAAACAAGAGAGCCATTCAGCCGATCAAATACCTCATACATCCATAGATGTTACTAGGAAGGAGATGATGAGTATTCCTCGTGATGAGTATGAGAGTTTAGTACAGGCTACATCTCAGTAGAACACAACCACTCTCACACACTCAGGTATGGCTTGTCTAGCACCCACACCCCATCCCTGGATTATTGATTATGGAGTCTCTGATCACATGACTGGAACTCCATGTGTGTTTTCTTCTCTCTCTCATTGCCCAACATCACAACCTGTTACCCTTGCTAATGGTTCCACATCCTCCATTTGTGGTGTTGGTAATGTTGATCTGGACCTTGTATCCCTATCCTCAATTTTGTATGCCCCTAAATTTCTTTTTAATATTATGTCTGTTAGTAAGTTGACTAAGTCTCTTAATCGCTCCATTACCTTTTACCCTTCTTCCTGTATTTTTCAGGATATCAAGACGGGGATGAAGATTGGTGGAGAGCATGGAGCTGGTGGATTGTATTATCTTGATGGTGGTGGAAGTATGCCAATAGTTCTCTAATCATCCCCCTCTCCTCTCCAGTGGCACTGTCGATTTGGTCATCTTTCACTAAAAGTTTTGAAGTCTTTGGTTCCTTCATTGAATCATCTTTCTGTTTTGAATTGTGAGTTGTGTCAGTTGAGGAAACATCACCGTGTTCCCTTTAGTCCTAAAGTTGATAATCGTGTATCGAGTCCTTTCTCTTTGGTTCATTCAGATGTTTGGGGTCCTTATAAAGTGATGTCATACAATGAATATAAATATTTTGTCATTTTTGTTGATGATTATTCAAGGATGACGTAGCTCTATTTAATGAAAGAAAGAAATGAATTGTTTACCATTTTCCAAAAGTTCAATGCTAAGATTCGCAACAAATTTGGTGTTTACATGAAAATTTTTCGTTCTAATAATGACCATGAATATCTCTCTTCATCATTTCAAGACTACCTAGACCAACATGGCATTATCCAATAGACTTCATGTACCTACACTCCACAACAAAACGGGGTGACTGAGAGAAAGAATCGTCACCTCTTGGAAACATCTCGGTCCCTCATGCATCACATGAATGTTCCCAAATCCTTTTGGAGTGATGTAGTGCTTATTTCCTACTTCTTGGTTAACTGGATGCCCACGTCTATCATTGATGGTCATTCCCCATTCACTATATTGTTTCATACCTTGTCTCCATTTCCTTTCTCTCCTCGAATTTTTGGATGAATTTGTTTTGTTAATAATCTGGGGCCATGAATGGACAAGTTAGATGCACAATCTATTAAGTCCATCTTCCTTGGCTATTCCCAGACTCAGAAAGAGTATAAGTGTTATCACCCTAGTTTTTGACGTTCCTTTGTATGTGCTGATGTTACTTTCTTTGAGTCTACTCCATTCTTCTTGGGGTTCGATGATGTTTCTTCATCCTCATAACCTCCTCCCTTTCCTCTTTCAGTTGTGGACTCTGTTCCCCTTGTTCCCACAGTGACCAAGTCTTTGCTTCTGGTGCCACCACTTGTTAAATGATCACCAATCCATTACGTGTATACACATCGCCCATGTGTACTGGCACCTCCTCCAGCTTCATCATCGTCAACAGATCTGACAGTATTTGATCTTGATCTTCCCATTGCCTTGCGGAAAGGTAAGCATAGTTGTACCCTTCATTCTATTTCTAATTATGTTTCACTGACTCACCTTTCCACTTCCCATCGCCAGCTTATCTTTTTGTTATCCTCTATTGTTATACCTAAGGATGTTCAGGAAGCCCTTGCCTCTCCAGGATGGTGTTGTGTAATGGAAGAACTCTCAGCTCTGGCTTATAATCATACATGGGGACTCACCACTCTTCCTCCTGGTAAGTAGACTATTGGCTGTAAGTGGGTTTATAAGGTTAAGTACCTACCTGATATTGATTGGTTGCTAACTTGGTTGCCAAAGAGTATTCTCAAACCTATGGTATTGATTACATAGAGACTTTCTCCCTAGTTGCTAAGATTGGTTCAATCCATGTTGTGATTTCTCTTGCTGCGATGTATGATTGGCCCCTTTATCAACTTGATATCAAGAATGCCTTCTTGCATGGTGATCTGTTCAAGGAGGTTTATATGGAGCAGCCACTGGGGTTTGTTGCTCAGGGGAAGGATGGTAAGGTGTGCCAACTACTAAAATCCATTTATGGGCTTAAACAGTTACCTCAAACATGGTTTGGCAGATTTATTGAGGTAGTATAGAAGTTTGGTATGAAATAGTGCCAAGTTGACCATTCCATCTTCAGTCATGACTCTCAAGCAGGGAAGATCCTATTAGTGGTGTATGTAGATGATATTCTCTTTGTTGGGAATGATAAAATGGGCATTGATAGGTTGAAGATCTTTCTACAGGAACATTTTTAGACAAATGACCTTGGTAAATTGAAGTATTTCTTGAGGATAGAAGTAGCAAGGTCCAAGCATGGTATTAACTTGTGTCATAGGAAATATGTTCTTGATTTGCTTGAAGAAACAGGTTTGTTAGGTGCTAAACTAGTTGAAAATCCTATGGAAACAAACACTAAGCTGAGTAGTGATATGGGTGAAGTGTTTGAAAACCCTGGAAAATATCGACGGCTGGTAGGTAAACTAAACTACCTAACTATCACTCGGCCAGACATTTCATTCTCAGTTAGTGTGGTAAATCAGTTCATGCAGAAACCTCTGATTCCACATTGGGATACAGTTATAAGGATTATGAGGTACTTAAAGGGGGCTCCTAGTCATGGTTTGATATCCAGAAGTGGTGGAAAACTTGAAATAGAAGGATATACTGGTGTTGATTGGGCCGGTTCTGTATCTGATAGGAGATCTATCACAGGCTATTGCACTTTTCTTGGGGGTAATCTAGTGACATGGAAAAGCAAGAAGCAGACAGTTGTGGCAAGAAGCAGTGCATAGGCAGAATATAGAGTTATGACACATACTACTTGTGAATTAGTGTGGCTAAGGAACCTTCTACAAGAGATGTGATACATTGTTGGTACTCTAGTGAAGCTCTACTATGACAATCAGGCTGCATTTCACATTTCCTCTAATCCGGTGTTTCATGAGAGAAACAAACACATAGAGGTTGACTGTCACTTTGTTAGAGAGAATGTGGTGAGTGGAGTGATAGACACTACATATGTCAACACAGGGAACCAATGAGCAGATTTGTTTACTAAAGGGTTGAGTCGGGGGAGAGTGGACTACATATGTAACAAGTTGGCATTATATGATATATATTCTCCAGCTTGAGGGGGAGTGTTAGTGTCGAGTATGTAGGGGTATTTCTATCTTTGTGGTTGTATTTAAGTGTTGATGTATAATTTTTGTTAGATTTAATGTCCCCAACTTAAGTAGGGGCATATGTGACTTTTTTAGATTATTTTAATAATATAAAATACATCTGTCTGAATGAGAGAGTGTGCTTTTTTCTCTCATTCTAACCAGAATCTTTTCTCCTTGTTTCTCTTCTGCTCTTCTCCTTCTCTCTTCTCTCTCTCTTCCTTGACTATTATCAATCTAACAGGTAGACCAAACACTAACAATTATATATTGCATATTATATATTATATATTATTATATTATATAAATAATGTTATTTATATTATATCAACATTTTATTACAATTCTATTCAAATCAAATATCCAATAAGATATTCAAATTCAAATCATACTCTTGTAAATCCGATGGATTCTTATTAGATTTGAATCAATCGGATTTTTATCAAATATGATTGGATATACCCTTTACCAAATCCAGTCCAATTGCAGCCCTAGTATTTTATAAGGGTCAGTCTGGAAGGAGTACAAATACAAATATGTACCATACAAATGCATATAAAATAATAGAAAATACAAAGATTTGCACTCTACATATTTGTATTTGAACTCCATCCAAACTGAACCCAAATGACAAACAAAAAAAGTATGAAGTAAAAATATTCTTCTATGTAAAGTCGTAAACTTTCAATAATATGTACCATACAAATGCATATAAAATAATAGAAAATACAAGGATTTGCACTCTACATATTTGTATTTGAACTCCATCCAAACTGAACCCAAATGACAAACAAAAAAAGTATGAAGTAAAAATATTCTTCTATGTAAAGTCGTAAACTTTCAATTGGCCTTTGGTATTTAATTTGTTCTTAAGGCTGTGTTTGGTTGTAGTGCAAATTTATTTGCACTAATACAAATGCATGGGAGTGCAAATGTAAAAAATGCAAATTCTGTTTTAATTTTGTTTTGGATTTTACTTTATTTTACTTCATGTCTTAATTTAATTACTTCATTTGTACTTCAATCAAACAAAATAAGCTAAAGTTTGAAAAAAAAAAAGTCAGAATTTACACTCAAATCATTTGCACTGTCATGATTTTGCATCAGTACAAATTTATTTGCATTGCAACCAAATGCAATCTAAGGCTCAGTTTAGAAAGAGTACAAATTTGTAATTTGTAGAGCACAAAACTGATGCAGCGTGGAAGCAATGAGAAACTGAGCTAGCTATGCAAGCACCAGGCGATCGCTAGCTTCTAGCGAAGAACACCGACTTCTCTAGGAGAGAGAAAAGGTGGCAAAAATAGGAAGAAGAGAACTTGGAGAAATTCTGAAAATATGAAGTATGAATTGATGATTAATTTTGGGAAAATAGCAGTATTTATAATACATTTGGAAATTGTAAAAGAACTAGGAAATAACAACTAGGATAACTCCAAATATCTAATCTGATAGGATCAAACTCTCCTTGGTTTGATCTCCCTTGATGCATGAATCTTGGCATATCTAGAACTCATGAATTCTTGATGAGTCTTGAATTCTTGAATTCTTGATCGGTCTTGAATTCTTGAATTCTTGGTGAGTCTTGAATTCTTGATAAGTATTGGAGTCTTGGATTCTTGATAAGTCTTGGAGTCTTGGATTAAGTCTTGATTGATCTTGAATTATCCTTTCTTGACTTATCTTGGACTCTTATCCTTATCCTATGAGCTGATGCCCCTAATGGTGAGATGGGCCTTGGGATGGGCCTCCATCATTCTCCCCCACTTGGAAAGAACTCGACCTCGAGTTGTGACTAGGATAGGCAAGTGTCATCTCTGGCAGGTAGCGGTGAAGGTCAACAACATTTAAGGTCTTGGATATACCCATATGATCTGGTAAGTCCACTACATAGGCATTGTCATTGATCTTCTTCACGATCTCGTATGGGCCATACTTCCGAGGCTTCAACTTGTTGTACGTACCTACGGGAATTCTTTCCTTCCTTAGGAAGACCATAACCTCATCACCTACATCAAACACTTGAGGCCGGCAGTGCTTGTCTGCGGCCATCTTGTACTTGGCGTTGGTTTGCTCTAGTTTCTGCTTCACGGCCTCTTCGACGGATTGAATTTGTTCTGCCATCTGTTCTGCTGAGATACTAGCGCTGGGTACTCTGGGTAGCTTTGCTAAATCTAGTGCATGGTTAGGGACCTTCATGTACAAGATGGAGAATGGGGATCTGCTTGTAGAACTATGCACTGCATTGTTGTTGGCAAACTCATCCTAGGCTATGGCGAAGTCTCACTATTTTGGCCTCTCCCGACATATGCTGCGAATTAAATTCCCTAAGGTCCTG
Organism: Nelumbo lutea; assembly: GCF_056320005.1. Taxonomy (NCBI): domain Eukaryota; kingdom Viridiplantae; phylum Streptophyta; class Magnoliopsida; order Proteales; family Nelumbonaceae; genus Nelumbo; species Nelumbo lutea. Next base: position 213,357,299 of record NC_142684.1, read on the forward strand.
TTTACCACTTCTGTCTGTCCATCTATCTGCAGATGGGTTGTACTACTGAAATTAAGTGATGAATCAAACAACCTCCACAGGGTCATCCAAAAGTGACTGAGGAACCATGTGTCACGATCTGACGTGATGGCCTTGGGTACCCCATGCAAGCAGACAATCTCCCTGAAAAATAATTTCGCTGTTGCGGATGCATCTGCTATTTTCTTGCAGGGGAGGAAGTAAGCCATTTTTGAGAATCTATCAACCACAATGAAGACGAAGTCCATGTTCCTTTGGGTCTTTGGCAAGCCTAGAACAAAATCTGTGGATAGGTCTTCCCATATAGCAGTAGGAACGAGTAGGGGCATGTAGAGACCTGCGTTTTGGGTTTGTCCCTTAGCTGTCTAACAAACATAGCACCTGCTTACAATGGTAGACACGTCCCTTCTTAATTTCGGCCAGTAATATCGCTCCTTAACTGCTTCTATTGTTTTATCCCTTCCCAGGTGTCCTGTTAATCCACCCCCATGCAAATCCCTGATGATCTTTTCGCAGAGGGAGGTGCAAGGGATACACAACTGTTCCCCTTTCATGAGGAACCCATCATAAATAAAGATGTCCTCTGCTGGCTGCTTATTCACACATTTCTCCCATACCTGTTGGAAGTCTTCATCCTTGGCATATAAGTCTTTTAGGCACTCAAAACCCACAATCTCAATACTGAGGGTCTTGATGAAAGCTACATGCTTGATAAGTGTATCAACCACTTTATTTTGCTGTCCTGTCTTATACACAATTTTATATGGGAACTTGTCTAGGAAAGTAGACCATCTAGCATGTAAATCACTTCTTAATTGCTTTTGCCCATTAAGATATTTTAGGGCCTGGTGGTCAGTATAGAAAACAAATTCTTTTGCAATTAAATAGTGTTCCCATGTCTTCAGGGCTCTAACTACAGCATAGAACTCCTTGTCATAAGTAGACCACTTTCTCCTAGCTTCACATAATTTTTCACTGAAGAAAGCAATGGGTCTTTTCTCTTGGGACAATATAGCCCCTATGCCAACTCCACTAGCATCACATTCAACTTCAAATAATTTATTAAAGTCTAGCAAGGCAAGAACAGGAGCAACACATAATTTTTCTTTTATGAGAGCAAAACTTTGCTCTTGTTCTTGTCCCCATTGAAATTTACCCTTTGTCAAACATTCAGTAATGGGAGCCATGATACTACTAAAATTCTTAATAAAGCGCCTATAGAAGGTTGCCAACCCATGGAATCACCTGAAGTCTGTGATAGTGGATGGGGTCGGCCACTCCCTTATGGCTTTCACTTTTTTCTCATCTACTTTCACACCATCCTTGCTTATAATAAATCCCAAGAATAATAAATTAACATTCATAAAGATGCATTTCTTCAAATTAGCATATAATTTATTTTCCCTCAATGTTTTCAGGACCTCCCTAATACGTCCCACATGCTCAGTGATAGATTTGCTGTATATCAAAATATCATCAAAATAGACTACCACAAATTTACCAATGAAGGGGCGCAATACCTGGTTCATCAGCCTCATGAATGTGCTGGGTGCGTTGGTTAGTCCAAAGGGCATGACTAACCACTCGAACAAGCCATCCCTAGTCTTGAAGGTTGTTTTTCATTCATCTTCGGGACGGATCTTGATTTGATGATATCCACTCCTGAGATCTATTTTTGAGAAAACTATAGCTCCGCTCAGTTGGTTCAGCATGTCGTCCAGCCTAGGAATGGAAAATTTGTACCCAATAGTAATCTTGTTAATGGCCCTCTGTCGACACACATTCTCCAACTGCCATCCTTCTTAGGTGTAAGTAAGGCAAGTACTGCACAAGGACTCATGCTGGTTTGAATGTGCCCCTTTTTCAATAATTCTTCTACCTTTTCCCGTAAGATTTCATTCTCCTTATGACTCATCCCGTAATGTGGGATGTTAGGTAGACTAGCACCTAGAACAAAATCAATATGGTACTATATATCTCTCATGGGAGGGAGTTCATTTGGAAACTCCTCTGGAACTACATCATTGAATTCATCTAGTAGTCCCTGTACTTTAACTGGAATTTTATTTTTATAATTAACATCTTCTCCTTTTACTACTAACAAATGTATTTCATGAGTATCCTTACATTCTTTAACAAATTCAACATGATGATGGGTGATGGTAAGGAAATTCTTCTCATGTGCCTTTGGAGTATTTGCAATATTTTTTTCTACTATGGGTAACAAAGTGTAACGTGTACCCTCTTTTTCAAGTTGGTAGGTATTCTTCCTACCCATGTGCTTTGCATCTGTATCAAACTGCCAATGCTTCCCTAACAAAATATGGCAAACATCCATATCTACAATTGAAGGGATAGGATATCCATCACATGGACGCCCAAAGATTGCGGAATAAGGGGGTGAATTTCAAAAATTTTTCTCTCCCTTCAACTGGGAATCGAATTCCCTATTTAAAAAATCATATTTTCAAGGATCATTCTTGAACTATAAATTGAACCAGATCTGAACCAAAAGGAGTAGGGAGGGATTACACATGATATGGAGAAGCAATATCTCCCAATGAAAGTGTTCATGCCCAAGGAAGGATCCAAAATCTGCTCCCACTAAAGATGACGCAGTGCAGGGTGGAGCAGAATCAGTACTGTTCTTCCAAAAGAGCTTGACCCTTCGCAAGAATCAACTGGATGGTTTGTGAATACAACTTCAAAAGATTGGTATCAAGATCAAATCTTGATTTCTCCCAAGAACTGGAGATTGAAATGTTAAAAGCGGCGGCTGCAGGAAGGAGGCGGCAAGAGAGTATTTGCAGGGTGCAGATTCTCTCTTCTTGTCATTTCAGCTCTGAAGACAAGAATGTTTATTGCTTGCATGTCTAAAGACTGCTGCCCCTTCTTCCTTTTATAGACTTAAAGGGATAAACTCCTAATCCCATTAGGAGTTGCTGATCCAAATCAAATTTGGATTAGAAGTCCCTTTAAGTGATAAGGGATGACCATTATCTTATCTACAGATTATATCAGCCATCTCCTAATCTAATTATGAGTCTTTCAGATCTAAATCTTATTTAGATTTGGGACTCTCTAAGTGGATAGTGTCAGGGCCCAATCCTATAAGCTAATCCATCTCAGAATTCGCCCCTTTAAGTGACTAATCAAATCAACTCAGTTCGAGATGGGCTTAAGGCCCATTTAAGGTTATGTATTCATTTAGATACATGGGTTCGGCCCAGCCTTTGTTACAAGGCCTGGCCGAGTACACTGTTATGGATAGTGCTCCCCCTGAAACCCATCTCATGGGCTCTATGGGCCCAACACTTACCCTAAGTGGTCCCTGGGCCAAGCCACCTTGTAACACCTAGGGACTATGGCAGATGCAAGATTAGCCGATCAGGCATTATCCTCAATAGTCTTACACTTAACCTCTCAGCCCATAATGATCATACACTGCCCGACAAGAGATAACCTCTTCCTCGGCTGTAAAGAACAGTGTTGCACTCTCTGCTTATATGGATCCCGAGAATTAAAACCTTCTTGCAAACATTTTAGAAACTATAATATATATACTTTTATATCACATATAAAATATATTTTGCAAAACAAATCTCAACGATTGAAATTGATTGCCGGTAGTCTTGGTTTCCATCAGTGAGAGTGCATCCCCGATCATTACCTTTGTCTGACAAAGGGGCTGATCCTGTCACTATGATCACCCACTCAGATGAATTCTCAGACTGTCCAAACATACCCAGGTTTTGACCCCCACAAAGGATCTGATGAACCTACAATTTATCTATATATTTATGAGGTTTTTGCATGGATTTTTATGCCGATTTTATTAATTTTTGCCTTAATTTAGCTTAATGCTAAGAATAAGTTCAGGGATAATTAATCCAAGAAAAGGAAGGAAAAAGGCAAGAAAAGAAGGTTCAAAAAGACCAATTTCAGTCCAGCCCGGTCGTGGAAGCAAGAGAGAGCACTTCGGCCCAAGAAGAGCAAGTGAATTTCTTGAGAAAACCCAAGAAAAGAAAGCCTAGCTATGAGTAGAATTCGGCCCAGCAAGGAAGGCCCATTCTCAGCCCAAAAGAGCAGCTCAATGTATAGCTATCATGTGCTAAGAGAGAGCCTAAGTGCAGCCCAAATAGCAGCCCTTAGGAGGCTTTCAAGAGAGCTCTATAAAGTTCAAGAAAGGGGTGTAATACACCCCATTCTAGAGGCTTCAAGAAGGGGCAAGAGGCCCCTTGAAAAACTATATAAGGAGGCCTCTAGGAGGGGGGAGAGGTGTTCAATTGCTTGAGAGGAAGGCTCTCCCACTCTTAGAGGTTCGGCCACCTTGAGAGAAGAGAAGAGAAGAAGGCTAGGCGCAAGGAAGAAGAAGAAGAAGGGCTGAAGGAAGTTCAAGACAAGCAAGCTAGAAGAGAAGGTGAGTTCGAATTGAGGGTTTGTGATTCAAAGATCTTTTGTAATAAATCAATTGTAGTTTCGTTCTCTTTTGATTCGAATTCGGTTTCTTTGTTATATTTTCTTTCTTCTTTCTCTTTTTTTCCATTCTTCCTTGATGTATTTCAGTTTGTAAAATTTCAGTTCAGCAATCTAATTCTTTTTCATTCATTCAAATGGTCATGAATTGTACTTGAAGTTTCTTGAATAAGGGTGTTATTGTAGATTAATTCGGCCAACTAACCTTCAAAACTCATATCTGAATTCTCAGATCTGAGATTGCAAGATCTGAATTGCTTGAAAGAGAATTCAGATCTGCAATTTTCAGATTGGCCGAATTAATCTACAAAACCAAGAATGTAACCTTATCTCCACTGAACTTCCTGTAGACACAAGGTTCATCTGGATTCTGCTTGAAATCAAACGATTTGACAGCAAAGCCAAAATGGATGTTCCAACTTCTAGAAATTTGCTTAAGTCCATAATTGGATCTATTAAGTTTACATACCATGTTTTCTTGACCTGCAACAATGAAGCCTTGCGGCTGCCGCATATAGATATGTTCAGTAAGATCTCCATTCAGGAATGCAGTTTTGGCATCCATCTGCCAAATCTCATAATCATGGTATGCTGCTACAGCTAGCTGGATCCTAATGGATTTAAGCATGGCCACAAGCGAAAAGGTTTCCTCATAATCGATGCCCTCATTCTGAGTGTACCCTTTCGCCACGAGACGAGCTTTGAAGGTCTCAACCTTACCATCGGGGCCCTTCTTCCTCTTGTAAATCCATTTGCAACCGATTGCTTTTACCTCGGAGGGTGGATCTACTAGAGTCCAGACTCCATTGAGTCCATCTCTGCTCTCATGGCCTCCACCCACTTATAGGAATCTATGTCCAACATAGCTTCCGCGTAAGTCACGGGATCCTCCTCACTTGTCAAGGTTTCCACCAGGTAACTATGCTGGTCATAACCATAATGAACTGGTAGCCTGGATACCCGAGTGGATCATCTAGGTTGGTCACTACCTGGACTTGTGGAACATCTCCCACTGCTCCTGAGCTCTCCTCATCAAGAACAACTTCGTGACGATGGGTGTCCCGGATGAAATCGGTTTCCAAGAATTGTGCATTTCGACTGCAGAACTCTTTCTGCTCACTTGGGTCATAGAATAGGTAACCTACAGAGCCTTTTGGGTAGCCTACAAATAGGCAACGGCTGGTTTTGGATTTCAACTTGTCTGCACTCGTTTTTTTAACGTGTGTTGGACAACCCCAAATCTTCAAGTGTCTGACACTTGGTTTCTTTCTGGTCCAAAGTTCATATGGAGTATTCAGAACCGATTTGGTTGGAACCTGATTCAGCACGTAAATCGCAATCTCTAATGCATAACCCTAAAAGGATGTGGGTAACTCTGAGTGTATGAGAAGCGATTGGACCATATCCCATAAGGTCCTATTCTTCCTCTCTGAAACACCGTTAAGTTGTGGTGTAGCAGGTGGAGCTAATTGTGATACTATCCCATCGTCCTTTAAGTAGTCCCTAAATTCGTCAGAGAGATACTCACCACCTCGATCTAATCGAAGGGCCTTAATTTCTCTCCCTAACTGTTTCTCGACCTCTTGTCTAAACTCTTTGAACTTTTCAAAGGATTTAGACTTGTGTTTCATTAGGTACACGTAACCATATTGTGAGAAATCATCTGTGAAGGTGATGAAATACACATGTTGATTTCGTGTCCTAACACTCAAGGGACCACATACATCAGTATGTATTAGGTCAAGTGTGCCTGTACATCTTTCAGGCTTACCGTTAAATGGCCATTTCGTCATCTTGCCTTGTAGGCAAGGCTCACAGGTGGGAAGATCTTCTACAATTAGAAAATCAAAAGGACCATCCTTTACCAACTTTGTGATTCGGTCAACACCGATGTGGCCAAGTCGGTAATGCCACAGACACGTGGGATTAACTGTATCACGGGCTCTCTTCTTAGGGTTTTCAGCCGATGTAGTTTCGGTTATGTTAGTTTCTAGAGAAGGGTGTAGAACATAGAGACCGTTCTCCAGTTCCCCGTATGCGATGAATTTGTTATTTCTTTTAATGATAATCGTATTACTAAAGAAGATAGAATAACCATCTGCACACAATTTTGAGACAGAAATCTAATATCTCCTAAAATTTTGTACATAAAGACAACCTTTCAGTACAATAGTTCATTCTCTAAAAATTAACTCCACGATTCCTATGGCCGTGGCTGCAACAGTTGTAGTAGTCCCTAAGTAAAGTGTGACTTCTCCTTCACTCAACCTTCTGCTTACCTTGAACCCCTACAGTGAGTTACACGCATGAGTTGAAGCCCCGGAGTCAATACACCAGGACGCAGAAGCTACCAATAAATTGGTTTCTATAACACAAGTTTCGAAATTACCTTTCTTGGATTCCAGGTAGGTAGTACAATTCCTTTTCCAGTGGTCGGTCTTCTTGCAAAAGTGACAGGCATCTGATGCTTTGTCTTTCTTCTGCTTCTTGGGTTTGGCAGCCTTCTTCTGGGGCTTTCTCTTTGTCTTCCTTTTCTTGCCCGATTTGAAAGTTTCAACAAGCATGGCAATGGGCTCATCCCTTTTAATCAATTCTTCGGCCCTCTACAACATATTGCTGAGTTCCTGCAAGTTGACATTCAGCTTGTTCATGTTGTTGTTAATGATGAATGGATTAAAGGACAGAGGCAGAGAGTTGAGAATAGCATCGATCTGTGTTACCAGATCCAGCCCGGATCCAAGAGCCTCCAGTTCATTGATATAACCCACCATCCGGAGACAATGGTCGTGAACTTATTGGTTCTTGGACATCTGCGCGGTCATGAACTGTTTCAAGACCTTCTGTCAAGTAGAACGATTATGCTCTTCATACATTGTCTTGAGTCTATCCAATACGTCCTTGGCAAGTTTGATCTGATCAAACTGCCTCTGAATTGGATTGTCCAAAGAGGCAATGATATAGCAGCGGGCAAGGGAGTTTTTCTCCTCCCATTCTTGGGGTTCTCTTCTTCAGGCCTCAGAAGCCCTATCTCCCGGACGATCTGAGGCAGGATTCTTGGCTACCTCATCCAATTTTTCAGAGGTTAAGACCAACATAAGGTTCCTGTACCAGTCGACATAGTTTGGGCTCTTAAGCTTGTTGTCATAAAAAGGCTTTGCAAAAGATCTGTTTGCCATTTTCTGATAAAAGAGCAAACATCAGTCCACAACCTAATTTGATTCATGTTCATTACATAGATATGGATTTTAATCTACGTTTTATTTCCATTTATTCATCTCTGAGATTTTCCTCCTTTCTCAGTGAGGGAGACTACGAGTTGTCTCTGGAAATGTGGGAAATCACATAGGGTGTATGGAGTCAACTGTTTCAGCTGCATAACCCCACCACCTTTTTGTGAAGGATCATATCCACTTATCATATGAGTTTTCCTTTTGACCTTTGTCAGACAAGGTTCAGAGCCATTTTCAGGTAAACCTTTCTGTCCAGTGAGTGCTTACCCATCATATTCGTGAACGCCAAGGTACCGTGAGAGAGTTTCCATTTTCTAGTGAAGCCCCTCCCACATTAGACAAGCCCAATAGCAAATGGATAGCTCATTTTTTGGTGCATTTCCTCATTACTGAAGGACTCATCCTCATGCTAATGATGGAAGGCCTTTAGAGAGTTCATCATATGAATCTCCCTATCACATGCACTCATATTAGCTGGAGGGAATAGTCAATTATGCCCTAGTTCGATTTAGGTCAAACCAAAGTGGCTCCCACTGACTTTCATAAAGTCAGCTTTTGGTGGGCCTTAATTGGCTAGGGTTCCGCACGTAACCTCTTGACGAGGCATGGGACCCACCATAGAGGGAGGTCATCCAATGACCAAAAGGTACACCATGGCAATGATGTGCATTTAGTCATGGTTTGTGCAAGAGCCACTGTCGAATGAGCATGGGCCAAGCACTTATGGCCCATGTACGTAGCACATTACACATCCATACATCTCATGCAGGGATATCAATTAATCATCTGTAAGGACCATTGGAAGCCCGTTTTAAATCCATAATATTAACCATTAATATTATCTAGGTATATGGGCTATATTAGGGTTACCCAGTTCGACCCATATAGCTTTATCTTTTGAAGTGGGCTTTTAGTAGTTTTAACTATTTAAAACTGGGCCTTTACAGGTTGGGCCGAATTAACCATTTAATTAAATATCAATCCTCAGGCCCATTAGTGGGAAAATTAGGGCTGACTTTCAACCTTGAGTAAACCCTAGATTTGGTCCAAACAGTTTAAACCAATCTTGGTTCGAATGGGTCTAGTGTTTGGTCTTTAATTAAATCTTTAATTCAAGAAAATAATCTGAAATTAAATAACTGATAAAAGAAAATCAAGAATTAGTTAAACAGGGTTGTTCGCACAATCCATCATGCAAAATAGAGGTTAGATCACAGTTTGCAGTTTCATAAACTACAAATCGCAGATAGCAAATGTCCCATCTGCGAAATCTCCCTTTTTGCACCACCATCTTTGATCCAAAAATAAATAGAAATCCTATTTCTATTAATAATTATATCAGATCGAATGCATATACATTGAGTAAAAAAAAAAAAAATTATTTACAGACGAAATGTAATAAATAAATCAAGAAACTGCAAATCTTGCAGTTCTCCCTACGCAAATCAAGAATTCGATCTCCTCTTGTACGAGCAACCCATAAATCAAGAAAATCATAAAGAACTATTCTAAACAATAATCAAATTTATATAAAATTAATTGAAGATTATTTGCCCATCAATTTTGGGAACAAATTTCGCAAAATCCATATCTACGCAAATTGGGTAAAACACCTTCTGCCCATTTGCGTAGGTTCAGATCTGAAACAGAATGGTTCAAGATTTGAACCCGGCTCTGATACCACTGAAAGGATAGGATATCCATCACATGGATGCCCAAAGATTGCGGAATAAGGGGCGACTTTCAAAAATTTTTCTCTCCTTTCAATTGGGAATCGAATTCCTTATTTAAAAAATCATATTTTCAAGGATCATTCTTGAATCATAAACTGAACTGGATCTGAACCAAAAGGAGTAGGGAGGGATTATACCTGATACGGAGAAACAATATCTCCCAATGAAAGTGTTCACACCCAAGGCAGGATCCAAAATCTACTCCCACTAAAGATGGCGCAATGCACGGTGGAGCAGAATCAATAGTGTTTTTCCAAAAGAACATGACCCTTCACAAGAATCAACTGGATGGCTTGTGAATACAACTCCAACTAATTGGTATCAAGATCAAATTTTGATTTCTCCTAAGAACTGGAGATCGAATTGTTAAAAGCGGCGGCTGCAGGAAGGAGGCGGCAAGAGAGTATTTGCAGGGTGAAGATTCTCTCTTCTTGTCATTTCAGCTCTGAAGACAAGAATGTTTATTGCTTGCATGTCTAAAGGCTGCTGCCCCTTCCTCCTTTTATAGACTTAAAGGGATCAGCTCCTAATCCCATTAGGAGTTGCTGATTCAAATTAAATTTGGATTAGAAGTCCCTTTAAGTGATAAGGGACGACCCCTATCTTATCTACAGATTAGATCAACCACCTCCTAATCTAATTAGGAGGCTTCTAGATCTAAATCTTATTTAGATCTTAGACTCTCTAAGTGGATAGGGTTAGAGCCCAATCCTATCAGTTGATCCATCTCAGAATTTGCCCCTTTAAGTGACTAATCAAATCAACTCAGTTCTAGATGGGCTTAAGGCCCATTTAAGGTTATGTATTCATTTAGCCTTCCAAACTGCTGCCCAGTTGGGCTTCCTTGTATGGCGTGGGACCCTAACATCGATCTACACATCAGCCACATGGGTTCGGCCCAGCCTTTGTTACAAGGCCTGGTCGAGTACACTATTATGGACAGTGCTCCCCGTGAAACCCATCTCATGGGCTCTATGGGCCCAACACTTACCCTAAGTGGTCCCTGGGCCAAACCACCTTGTAACACCTAGGGACCGTGGGCAAATGCAAGATTAGCCCATCAGGCATTATCCTCAATGGTCTTACACTTAACCTCTCAACCCATAATGATCATACACTACCTGACAAGAGAGGACCTCTCCCTTGGCTGCAAGGAACAATGTTGCACTCTTTGCTTATATGGATCCCGGGAATTAAAACCTTCTTGCAAACATTGTAGAAACCATAATATATATACTTTTATATCATATATAAAATATATTTTGCAAAACAAATCTCAACGATTGAAATTGGCTGCCGGCAGTCTTGGTTTCCATCAGTGAGAGTGCATCCCCGATCATTACCTTTCTACGACAAAGGGGCTGATCCTATCACTATGATCACCCACTTAGATGAATTCTCAGACTGTCCCAACATACCTAGGTTTTGACCCCCGCAAATGATCTCACTGATTGGTACATCAAAGACAGCCTAATCCGACACCTAGTGCAGTATCATAATCGAGTCTAGGGGTCGGGTGTAACTTTCCAGTTTTGCCCATCAAGCTCCATGGTCCAGGGCAATACTGGAAATGTGGTCCAGTTCAAAGATTCAATTAATCCCACACTGTATGTGCCTAGGGTCTCACCCTGGCAGTTGAGACAGGCCACCCCAATTTACTTGGGGGCACCACAGTGTTAGTTTCGTCAGGATAAGTCTCCCCAGACCGATCCACTGGCTATGAACATTCTAAACTAACACGAGTCTCATTAAGTGTCTAGTTTAAGGGTATTACACAGAAACATACCAAGGGAACATGAATCAAATATGCACTTTTATTCATTTACAATAAACTCATAAAGTACATCATTTTGATTGAAGCTAAGGGAATACAAAACTGTCTAACAGAATATCATAATATACTTCATCATGGTACTTACCAATAGAAAAAGGTATTTTGCAGCATTCTTCCACTCGTACGCCACTTTCTTCCTTGATCCACCCAATTGTGTATGGGTTGGGATGTTTTTCAAGGATCGGTTGTAATTGTTGGATGACATCCCTACAAATAATATTTTCTTGACTACTACTATCAATAATTAAATTAAATAATTTTCCCTTGATAGTAAATCTGGTATGAAATAATCTATGCCTTTGAGAAGTATCCTTATTTTTTCTAGGACAACATTAATTTTCTTACCACACAAGTATACTCCTCGTTTTAATATGGACCCTCTTCATCCTCCCCATCATGTCCACAGTATACTTCCTCTTCAATATCTTCTTCCTCCTCCTTTTCTACAATGTTAACTGCCTTCCTCCTGGGACAGTCACTGGATCTATGTCCCACCTTATTACATTTAAAAAATTTAATAAGAACAAGCCTTGCATAAGGGTTACTAGGTTTAGGAGGGTTGGAAGGATTACCTCGAGTATGTCCTCCTGTAGTAGCCTTACCAGCGTTACTTGTGCTTGCCGGGTGAGAAGGTTGTACTATCAGGACTGATTTGTTCCTGCTGACAGTTGCCGGTCTGTTGTCGCTCCCGTTGTACCGACGGTAATTATCACTGCGTGCCTTGTCTTGGAACATTAATTCCACTTTCAAGGCTAGGTTCCTTGCTTCCTACACACTGAGAACCATCTGTACACCAATTTTGTCCCTGATGGACGGTCTCAACCCGCTCAAATAATGGGCTGCCTACTGGTTATCACTTTCAGACAACTGGTTTCTTTCTGCTAATCTTAAAAATTCTGATGTGTACTCATTAACACTACCTGAACCTTGCACACACCGCTGTAAGATTCAAACATATATTGTTCACAGTCAGGAGGTAAAAATCTACATCTGATTAATTGTTTCATGCGCCTCCAGGTTCGAACAAGACCCCTTCCTTCTCTCATCCGTTCCCACCAAACAGATGTGCCTCCCTTTAATCGGAAAGCTACCAGTTTTACCCTTCGTTCCTCTAGCATCTCCATGTAATCAAAGAACCTATCGACTTCTATGATCCAATCAAGAAGTCCCTCTATGTCAAAATCTCCATTAAAAGTAGGAATATCTACCTTGAGTTTAAATTCATCATTATTCCTATGGGGATTGAAATTACCTTAATTGTGCCAATTTCTACCTTTCTGTCGTTGTCAGGAAGAACTGGAGCACCACCAAATTCTAGATCATCATCACTGTTGTCATCCAGAACTGGTCGTCGTAGCGCAATATGGACGGGTGGTTTGTTGTGATCGTCTCCCTTGATTTGCTGTGGATGTTCCCGATTCTGTGGAGTAACCTCCCGTAACAAGGTTCGCAGTTGTTCAGCCATCTCTGCCAACTGCTGCTCGATGTTACGTGTGGTTGTACGCTGCACTTCGATTGCTCTCCAAACAGCTGGAAACCCCTGATCTCTGTCACGGGGTGGGTTGCGACTGTTACCGTCTGGGTTGGACATGACTGGGCGAATTCCCTGCTCTGATACCACCTGACGCAGCATGGAAGCAATGAGAAACCGGGCTGGCTATGCAAGCACCGGGCGATTGCTAGCTTCTAGCAAAGAACACCGAATCTCTAGGAGAGAGAAAATGTGGCGAAAATAGGAAGAAGAGAACTTGGAGAAATTCTGAAAATATGAAATATGAATTGCTGATTAGTTTTGGGAAAATAACAGTATTTATAATATATTTGGAAATTGTAAAAAAATTAGGAAATAACAACTAGGATAGATCCAAATATCTAATCTGATAGGATCGAACTCTCCTTGGTTTGATCTCCCTTGATGCATGAATCTTGGTATATCTTGAATTCTTGAATTCTTGATGGGTCTTGAATTCTTGAATTCTTGATGAGTCTTTAATTCTTGATTAGTCTTGGAATCTTGGATTAAGTCTTGATGGATATTTGACTTATCTTGGACTCTTATCCTTATCCTATGAGCTGCCGCCCCTAATGGTGAGATGGGCCTTGGGATGGGACTCCATCAAAAACCTTATATTTTGTATTATTTTATATATATTTGCACTGTACATAATTGTATTTGTACGGGCTTATGGTTCAGTTCGGAAAGAATTAATGCAAATAAGATTTTATACCCTACATATTTGTATTTATAAGGCAATTATAATGAATAGTATGCTTACTTGTAGTTGAAGGACAAGAAAACACGAAATGTATAATCATGTAAGGGGGAGCTTCTGGGAAAAGAGTCGCCCTCCTCCCACCACATTCAGAAGCTTTTTCTCCGTAGAACTCCCCCTACGCTCAACACGACAACACCCATTATGTGTTGCATTGGGGTGGGTCTGGAGGTGGTAGAGCCTTAGCCCAAACAATATGTGAAATTTGTCCATACACCATTGGGTACGTATGAGGATCTTAATTTGGAAAATATAATTTATTCTCAGTTATGTTTGTTGTACGTACTTATTAAGTGAATTTGGAATATCAAGAAAAGAAATCCTAGCTAGCTAGCTAATTCATCTATAAAAGATGGTTGTGGTGGTGGTGGAGAAGAGGAGAAGGAGGAGAAGAAGAAGAAGAAATTAAAAGATGGGTCGGGGGAAGATCGAGATTAAGAGAATAGAGAATTCGACGAACCGACAAGTCACCTATTCAAAGCGACGAGGAGGTATCATGAAGAAAGCTCGAGAGCTCACCATTCTTTGTGATGCCCAGGTTTCTCGCATCATGTTCTCCAGTACTGGAAAGTTTTCTGAGTACATAAGCCATACCACAACGACGAAGAAGATATTTGATCGATATCAGCAGATATCAGGGATAAATTTATGGAAGCCGCATTATGAGACAATGCAGGAGCATTTAAGCAAGCAAAAGGAGATTAATAATAATCTCCGAAGAGAGATTAGGCAGAGGATGGCGGGTGAACATCTGGACGATATGAGCTTCGAAGAATTGAGAAGCCTTGAGAAAAATTTGGAGAACTCGTTGAAGGTTGTTCGTGAGCGAAAGTACCGTGTTATCTCAACCCAGACTGAGACTTACAAGAAAAAGATAAGGAACTTGCAAGCAGAACATGCAAATCTACTATGTCAAACTGAAGAGCGAGATGAGAATCCAAACTGTGGGCTAGTTGATCACAATGGCGCAGGCTATAAATCTGCTCTTGGTTTGGAAAATGTGGGCTCCCACTTATTTGCTTTCCATCTGCAATCTAACCATCCTAATAATCTTCTTCAGGATGGAGGATTATATGGCTCTCACAGTCTGCACCACCTTTCTTGATGAATAGCATCAGCAATTAATAAAGGTGATATCTAATGCGTGATGAATTATTATCATCTAAGATCGGGTTATGGATTCAGAGTTTGCTTATTAATTTATAGTGTTTGCTAAGTTTTTTCTTTCTAAGCCACTTAATTGTTTGGTGAGGTTTGAAACAACAGTACAGCAGCTGAATTGAATATAGTCATGAATCTTATGCATTCTGCTGTGTATATGTATTTGCACTCTTTTGCTTTATATATACAGAATAATGTTGGTATATATCTAATTCAAACTTCTTTATTTCCTCTCTACAAGTGAAAATTAATTAGTTTCATAAACTACAACGCATATTAATTACTTAAAAACAAAGTTAATCAGCTAATTATCAGTAGGGAACAGGGAGACTTAATTAATTTAGGCTGCTTCTTGGTTACTCACCCACATAGACATAGTACCGAGTTACCCACCCACAAACTATTATTACAATTATACTACCGCGTAGTACGTACGTTGATGATGATCATAATTAATAAATAGAAAGGCTCCACAATGTGATGTAGAATAGACGTGGAAACATGAGAATCATATTTCATCTGTTCACGTAGACGAAATAGGATGATACGGTGATTAGACCTGTTCATGGGCCGGGTGGCCCGACTCCCGAACGGGCTTGAACAGGTATATAGGCCCGCGGGCTTAATCTTGGGGCAAAAATCCCGGCTTGCAATAAATTCAAATTGGGTTCGGGATTTACTAAAATTGCCCGGCCCAACCCGACCTATAACTAAACCTAAAAATCCTAGTTGAATACCCCTCTTTTTTCACCTCCTTCCCTTCTTTTTTCAACCGAATTCTTCTTCTCCACATCCTCTTTCCCTTCTTTATATATATATATTTATATATATATATATATATATATATATATATATATATATATATATATATTTTAATATAAATAAATTTTGAATTTATATATATTTTTAATGTAAATAAATTTATATTGATTATTGAATAGGGAAAATTTATAATTTTTTTATTAGGTCGGACTTCGGGCTCGAGCTTTGGGCTTTTTATTAGGGCCGGGCTCGGGCCCAAGTTGTAGGCCCGTTGGTCGGGCCGGGCTCGGGCTCAGGTCTAACATATTTCTGTTAATGCAGAGTAAAAGCTTGGCCCAAACCCGGCCCGGCCCGGCCCATGAACAGGTCTAATGGTGATTAGTGAACCAATTGGACTATTTTAATGATAATGTATAATAATAATAATAATAATAATAATAATAATAATAATTAATGCAGCATTACTAGATAGGTGGGAAAATCAAAATATATCCAATATCGTGACAGCTGCGAAGTAGTTAATTAAAAACCAATTTTCATATGTACTGAGAGTGAGAGTGGGTGAAATGGCAAGGAGCATTTATTTCCAACCACTGCCTGAGCCTGTGGTGGTGTTAACAAATGTGGTCGTTTTCAGAGGTGATTTTCTCGAGAAAATAGGTCTCCAGTAATTAGTGGGTTCTTTTTTCTATTTTCACATTATGAAAACCATGAATACTTGTTTTCCAATCTTATGATATAGTTTAATTAACTTCAAAGAATGAGTAGGAACGGCAATTTCTATTCTACCGATCTGTGTACATTGTTGGAAGGATATATAATTGATAATTGAAAATTTTAATGTCTGTTCATGATATTTTGTTTGCCTATTACTTGTATATAACAAAAAATAATAAAAAATTAGATGTGATTTTAAATTCGATTCATCAATCCAACTCATCTCACCTTTAAATACGAAAGAGATATGGCCGGGGAGGGTTTTGCATTTTCATGTGGGAAAGGTTTAGATTATGAAAATCCAACTCATTACAGGTTTTAGGAAGGATATGAGTTGTGAGGTCTAGATAGGCAAATAGAGACTAGAATTTACTAAACCCTCCCCAAATCTAGGGTTGTTCACGGGTCGGGTTGGGTTGGTTTATTGAGTTTTTTCCAACCGACCCGACCTGGTCGGGTTACCTGAGATGGAAATCGAAACCGACCCAGTGTTAAGCAAAACCGACTTAGTCGGTTTGAGTCGGGTTGGGTCGGTTTGGATTGGTTTCAGCTTTAAGTTCATCCATGCCCCCTATGGCCACCTAGTTTTCTGGAAATATATTTAAAACTGAAATATGTATTTTAGAAATATATATATATATATATATATAAACAAAAATATACGTACAAATATATTGGAATATATATTTTTTGGAAATATATATCTGACATATTTCATAATATATATTTTTTAGATATAGATATTGGAATATATATTTTCAGATATTTCAGTTTTTAGTTAAGTAGGAATTAAGTCGGTTCGGGTCGGGTCGGTTTTCGTTTTCACACAAAAAACTGAAACTGATCCGAACCATCGATTTATGAATTTGTACAACCCAAAACCGACTGGTGTTGATGAAAACCCGACCGGCTCGGATTGAATCGGTCCGAGTTGGTCAGTTTGATCGGATTGGGCCTTCTTATGAACAGCCCTACCCAAACCCACCCTATGTTCATACCATCTCCCATGCTTTTAATGGTAACTTGTTATCTGTTTTTTATTTTATTTTGAAATCAAGGAATATTCTCTATCCAGTTTTCACAATGTGAAATCAAGTAGGAATGTGTTTATACATTTTGTGGTGCAAATTCGTTGTGAGTAAAGACCCATGATAAAAATCATATTAAATAAATTAAAGAATAAAATACAAAAACCTCCCCTAAAGTTTCTGATAAACATAAAAACCTACCCTATAGTTTCATTTTAACAAATATTTCCCCTGAATTTTTGAGAAACTCAACAAAAACATCCCTTTCGTTACTGTCCCAAACGGAAAATGTTAGATTGCACCAGTTTTTTCAAAATATCCATTCTACCCTTTTATAAATTATTTTACATACAAAATTACTGGAATATGTTTTTCTTGTTGAGTTAAAATGGGATAATTCCAGTAATTTTTTATGTAAAATAATTTATAAAAGGGTATAATGGGTATTTGGAAAACTGGTGCATCAATCTAACGTTTTCCATCTGGAACAGTGACGGAAGGGAAGCTTTTATTGAGTTTATCAAAAGTTTAAGGGAGGTATTTGTTAAAATAAAACTATAGGAGAGATTTTTATAATTATTAAAAACTTAAGAGAAGGCTTTTATATTTTACCCTAAATTAAATTATCAGATTCTAAACACTCCCCAAAGTTGACAACACTTTGGCACTGCCAAACACACAACTAATAAGGGTTGAGACCAATCCTGCTGTAGGATTGAATTGAATGCGAAGCAAAACTTTTTGGTATAAATTAATGAAAGCTATATGAAGTTTGTTAAGAGTAAGAAATTAGGCACAGGTAGCTTTCGAAAGCTACACAAGTCTACAGAAGTAACAAGGGGTTAGGGAAACCTAATTAATTAAAATGTTAGGTTGATAATGAACTGAGATAATGATGGAAGTAATTGTAGGATTTTTCAAAACTATAAAAGAGGTTTTTGTTAAATTGAAACTTCAGCGGAGGTTTTTATAATTGTCAAAAATCTCAAGGAGGTTTTTATATTTTATTCTTCTTTTTAATTGTAGGATTTTTCAAAACTATAAAAGAGGTTTTTATATTTTATTCTTCTTTTTAATTCCAAAATTTATTCCTAACTTCAGATTTTATTAACAATTATCAAAACCATTAATTAATACACATGATCAACTGGTCTTTTCCTGCTAGAATTTAGGGCCAATGGTTCACCAATATTGGAGGGGGTTTCAAGAAATGAACTCATTTCCGTGGGTTCACCATTATTTGAGGGGGAGGGCGGTTTCCTTCTTGTTCTTAATCACTTCTTTTTTTTTTTTTTTTCCAGTTTTGGTTCCTATTGATGGTTGAGCACCAATTGGAAATGTAAGTCAGGTACTCCATTTGAAGAATTGGTATTGTTGGGCCCAGATCGTCAGACTGAAACATTTCAAATTTTAACAAATTCTCAACCCTATATACCCTGCCCAAGCTACACCAAACACCAAACATGCGGATAGGTGCTGCACCCCAGCCTAACCCCACCAGTTCGCACCAACTTGGATGACTGGTTGGACTCAAACCTGCTTAACTCTCTGACTCATATATAATCTGCATATTTAGTGTGATGAATGACTCATTGAGAAACCCTACCAAATGGGTGGGAGGATAACTTTATCGATGCATGCAGTTCTTTGCATGTGGTTTATGCAAGTGTTTCCAAAGTATGATCTGCTTTTTCCTCAAACCCTTAATAGTACCCACAAAAGCCTATGCCAGAATGGCGAGGGTAGGAAGAAGCTAATGCAATTACTTTGCTGACATCGTCTCCCTTTCCTCTTTCTCTTTGTTTAAATGCTTCATTCTTTCTATTGAGAAAAAATTAAAATAAGGTGGTATGAAATTAGTTTTTCATGCTTTTGTGGTGAGATTGGACCCGTTTGGTGTAGGACATTCGAATTCTAACTATTTGGTTGAGTAGAATTGGATTTGCATTCACATTCCTGGTGAAATGGCATTCTCTCATTTGAGAGAACTGTCATTCCCCTCTTCTTTCTTAAGAATAAAATCCCATTCCAAATTATTCCAACTCTCATTCCGTTTTCTGTCTGAACCAAACAAACAATGGGAATAAACTATTCCTATTTTGATTCTGAAAGATTCCGGTTCCAATTCCTGTGACCACAAAGCAAATGGAAATTAAACTCTAGTTTCTTAGAATTGATGACTAAATGCTTAAATTTAATGCTAAGCTTACCGGAAAGTCGGAAAATAAAGATGTAAAAAATGTTTGTTCAATTATCTACGAGGAAATAATAGTGGAATTAAAAATCTTTGTTTCTTTTCAATTTTTGCATAAACCCGCCGTCCTATCTGTCTTAGACTTTTCAGGTCTCAATTTTGGACAAGAATTTCCTGGGCAGAACTTGTTTGACAGGTTGTGGGCCTATTTTAGGTCAAACTATGAATGGCACTAAGGCTCAGTTTGGAAAGAGTATAAATGTAAATATATACAGCATAAATATATATAAAATATTACAAAATATAAGGTTTTATACTCTACATATGTGCATTCGTATTCCTTCCATACTCAGCCTAAGAGAAATCATATTCTTCGGTTGATCTTTCAATAAAAACAAAAGAAAGAAAAAAAAAATCTTGGGTTGATGGATTGGACCCAACGTTCAAACTTAAAAGTATCATAGCGTATCACGATACATATAGGCTTTCGGGGCCATCAATTCTATGAAAAGCAAACATGGGGTGATTTTCATTATTTTAAATGTTAATTGACATAACTCCTGTCAAAGTATTTGGTTTTAAAAGAAAGGAGTTTCGTTTCATATAAACTGTTGATACACGAATTTTGTGTATCAAGAGTATTTCATACTTTGAACCTTAAATGGACCATCTGGATCGACCCGAATTTTATGATGGTTATCCTACGCAGCTCTGCCTTGGTAAGTTGGTTTGCCAACTTTTACCAAAGAACTTATAATTTGAACCTTGAATGGACCATCTGGTTCAACAGAATACTTTGAACCTTGATTAGACCATCTGATTCGATTCAAATTTTGCAATTATCCTATTGGATGGATCAGGCTCTTCCTTGGTAAGTTGGTTTACCAATTCGGCCTGGGGTTGCAATTTAACTTGGTTGGACCAGTCTGAGCCTTACGTTGTTGGTTGGGGTTGGATCTAAAAATTTTAAAACTAGAGAAGCTTCAAGTAAGGCCTCGCGCGGTAAACCTTACCCAAGCTGATGCTGACAATTGTACTATTGTATATTATTGATTTCAAACCGAACCTGAGCTGGCCCATGCATGCAAATTGAATTCAACAGGACTTGTCTTGGGCTGAAAATTACATGCTCAGTTTTGGGTTTTGAAGTTGGGTTGATTAGTCTTGGATATACACTGATAAGCCCAACCCAACGTGTTCAATATTGTTTCACACAATAACAGCATTCCGTATTACAACATGTTCAATTCTGTTATCATTGTAGCAAAATTCTTTGAAGCACACGCTAGCTGGGTTCTTATAACCATTTATTGTTGTGCGTTTTTTAGAGTTGAGCTGCAACGTATATCATTGGTCGAGATTCGAGTAAGGCTGCAGTTTGAGTCGGGTTGGGTCAGCCAGATACAAAGTGGTCCAACCCCAGAGGTTCATGGGACTAGGCCAAGGTCCCTAAATTGTTTCTTCCAAAAAATTTGTTGTTTGGCCCTTGTTTAGCCAATTACAAAAAAAAAAAAAAAAAAAAGATCAAAGCCGGCGGTTTATAGATTTAGGACCGCCGCTGTAGTGAAAACTAAGCTGACCATCCCCATGAAACCACCGCTTACAACAAAAGTACAACTCGAGCGGCGGTTTTTGGGAACAGAAATGGCAATTTTTATTCTTGAACCGGACTTAAACCTGTCTAACAGTAATTAATCGATAAAGAGAGGGGGGGGGGCATAAGTGCAAAATTTTTCAAAAAGCCGAAAAAACCCCGCGTTCGCATTCTGCTCTTGCTTGTGTTCGTCAAGTCAAGAGGAAGCCAAAAGATTTTGGTAGAGGAAGTTTTTACAAAGAACTCCATTGATAATCAGTGAAATTGACGGCAAGAAGGAGGGAGAACACAAGAAGAGATCGATTATTCCACTGTTCCACCCGTACCAGCGTTGTTTGACTGAGAGCACAAGAATCACTTGACCGAGAAATTGATGGCATATCAACATTGTACGACTTAGGAAAGCTTCGTACTACCATTACACGTTTGGGAGTTCTCCATGGAGATGTAAGTTAATCGATTGAGAGAAGGGAAAACTTGTTTCCACCGATTGGGGAAGCTCTGTACCAACATCGGTAGTTATATTACTTCAACAAGGTAATGCTCTAACCCTTTTGGTAATTTTTCATTATCTAACACTTGCATTTTAGGTTGATGTGTTCTTAGATTCTGTTTCGATTTTCTTCATTCTTTGTTGTTGTTTCCAATTCATTCTTTATCATCAGTCTCCCCGATGGATCCAATGCATCTCTAGATTTTCGTCTCTCAGCCCCAAACTCTGCTTTTTTTGGTTTTCATCCAGAAGCTGATGATACATGATAGCAAGGTTTAGATTGGGGACAACTTAGGATGTTTCTCATGCAAATCTGACTACAAAGCTCTCACAGACCAACCATCTCAGCCCGCTCCATGGGCCTGGTTTTGACAGGTCCCCCACCAAGGTTATTTTCTTCCTTTCGTCAACAGCCTTGGATAAAATCCTAACCATCGACAACCTAGTGGTCAGGGTCATCTACTCATTCGTTGTGCTTTCTCTTAACAGGTTTGGCTTCACTTTTTGACCCTGTTTGGGAGATGATGGGTGGCACCCCCTAATGTGCCATCTCTGTTGGCCTCTTGGAAGCAGCCCAGTTTTTCGACTAAAGGAAAAATTATCTGAATGCCCTCCCCTCTTGCATTTTGCTGGGCTATCTGGAAGTACAGGAACGATAAGATATTTGAAGCAAAGTCCTCTCCTGTCAAAGTGGTGATCAACAAAATAGAGTGTTCGCTTCTTTAGTGGATGGGATCCCAAAGGATTTTTTATGATGTCCCCATTCACACTTTCCTGAATCAATGGAGAAATACCATTTACTAATTAGTAAGCTTTTTACATGTTTCTAATATAGTAATGCAAATTTCACACCATTTATTAAAAAAGTATTTAAAACGTTTCATAATTTCTGGCCATTCTTTTAACTTGTTGCATTATTAGTTCACTTGAATTTTTGTTTTCACTGATTGTCCTTTTTCAAATTAATGCCATGTTTAAGTGAATGGATTCTTAATTCTTGGACAAGTCATCAAAATGGCCAAAGCACTGCAAAGGTTTGGAATGAGAAGAGCATTAGTTGTTCACTCGGAGGGTCTAGATGGAATGAGTCCCCATGGTATCATAGCAAACTACACTGGTTTAATGCACTCCCAAGCTTGGTGTTTGATATTTATATGTTTATTGTGATGTTGTTAGATAGTTTTGTATGCCTTTAGCTTCAATCAAAATGATATACTTTATGAATTTATTGTAAATGAATAAAAGTGCATATTTGATTCATGTTCCCTTGGTATGTTTCTGTGTAATACCCTTAAACTGGACATTTAATGAGACTTGTGTTAGTTTAGAATGTTTACAGCCAGTGAGTCGGTCTGGGGAGACCTATCCTGACAAGGCTGACACTGTGGTGCCACCAAGTCGGTTGGGGTGGCTTGTCTCAGCTACCGGGGTGAGACCCTAGGCACATACAGTGTGAGATTAATTGAATCTTTGAACCGGATTAGATTTCCAATATTGCCATGGACCTTAGAGATTGATGTGCAAAACTGGAAAGTTACACCCGACCCCTAGACTCGATTATGATACTGCACTATGTGTCAGATTGTATTGTCTTTGATGTACCAATCAGTGAGATCCTTAGCGGGGGTCAAAACCTGGGTATGTTGGGACAGTCTGAGAATTCATCTGAGTGGGTGATCATAGTGACAGGATCAACCCCTTTGTCGGACAAAGGTAATGATCGGGGATGCGCTCTCACTGATGGAAACCAAGACTGCCGACAACCGATTTCAATCGTTGAGATTTGTTTTGCAAAATATATTTTATATAAGATATAAAAGTATATAAATTATGGTTTCAAAATGATTTGCAAAAGGTTTTAATTCCCGGGATCCATATTTGAGAGAGTGCAACACTGTTCCTTGCAGCCGAAGGAGAGGTCCTCCTTTGTCGGGTAGTGTATGATCATTATGGGCTGAGAGGTTAAGTGTAAGGCCATTGAGGATAATACCTGATGGGCTAATCTTGCATCTGCCCACAGTCCCTGGGTGTTACAAGGTGGCTTGGCTCAGGGACCACTTAGGGTAAGTGTTGGGCCCATAGAGCCCATCTGATGGGTTTCAGGGGGTGCACTGTTCATAACAGTGTATTTGGCCAGGCCTTGTAACAAAGGCTAGGCTGAACCCATGTGACTGATGTGTAAATCAATGTTTGGGTACCACGCCATACAAGGAAGCCCAATTGGGCAGCAGTTTGGAAGGCTTGATGAATACGTAATCCTAAATGTGCCTTAAGTCCATTTCGAACTGGGCTAATTTGATTAGTCTTTAAGGGGCGAATTTTGAGATAAGATCAGCTGATAGGATTGGGTCCACACCCTATCCACTCAGAGAGTCCAAGATTTAAATGAGATTTAGATTTGGAAACTTCCTAATTAGATTAGGAACTGACTGATCTAATCTATAGATAAGATAAGGATTATCCCTTATCTTAAAGGGACTTCTAATCTATATATGATTTGGGTTAGCAACTCCTAATGGGATTAGGAGTTGATTCCTTTAAGTCTATAAAAGGAAGAGGGGATGACATCCTTTAGAACAAAAACAACATCCAACAGACTCAAGTCTTGTCTTCAGAGCTGAGATCACTGAGGAGAGAATTCTACACCCTGCAAATTCTTTCTAGCCGCCTCCTTGCTGCAGCCGCCGCATATAGCAGTTCGATCTCCATTCACTGGGAGAAATCAAGATTGGATATTGATTCCAATCTTTTGGAGAAAAGATTGGTATGAGTTGTATCCACAAACTGTCCAAGTGATTCTTAGGAAGAATCAAGTTCTTAGGAAGGACACTACTGATTCTGCTCCACCTTGCACTACGCCATTTTCAGTGGGAGCAGATTTTGGTTTCTACATTGGGCATGAACACCTCCATTGAGAGATATTGTTTCTCTGTATCAGGTATTATCTCTCTCTCATCCTTTTGGTTCAGATCTAATTCAGTTTATGGTTCAAGAATGATCATTGAAAATATGATTTTTTAAATAGGGAATTCGATTCCCAATTGAAGGAAAAAAAAAAATTTTTAAATTCGCCCCCTTTATTCCGCAATCTTGGGCATCCATGTGATAGATTTCCTATCCCTTCAATGTGTATGATCAACTCTCTGTTAAACTGAACCTTGGCAATATCTATGAGAGAGAGGGAGAGAGTGGGAAGGAAGGAGGGAGGGAGGTCCACTATGATGGATGAAGTGGAAACTGTAGGCATAGGGCAATTGTGTGTGGAGATCTCTCCATTTACAAGACAACTTAGTGATTTGAGTAGGGAATTCTGATTTAGTAATGCTCATTTGGAAGTCAAACTTAAAAATGAACAAGTTTATATGCTGGAGCAAGGTCCTTGTTTCCTCTTTGTATTTGACCTAGTGATCCATTGAAAAGGTTTGGGATATTTAAGTGTACAACATGCTGGTTGGACGGAACGTTGCTGAAATTTTATGGATATTGTTGCTAAGGTTTTTGTTAGATCTGCTTCCTCGTTTATTGGAGACTTTTATTTGGAGAGAATCGTATTCCGTAGCATTGTGATGTTAAATCACATATCCTGCATTGCCACTTTTTTTGGCAGCAATAAAATTAGATGTCAATCTTAAAGTAGACAATTTTTCCCGGGATCTACTGGGCCTAAGCTCTAAAAATATAGATAAAATTGGGTTCCTAATAAGTCCTAGAAAATCACTAGGAGCTTTATTTTCTGTGTTCCATGAAGTTTTGTCATAGTCCATTATGGACATGATAAAAGAGAAGTTTATTAACAGCATGCCTTTGTAATCGGTGTTTGGCAATCTAGTGTGCAAGATTTTGATCCAAACATCTAGTAAATGTTTGAGCGGTCTATCCTGGAGCTGTTTTCTGGCTTCATGGACAATGTTTAATGGAAACATGGAAGTCGACCCTAGCTTCCTGGATGCCTGCTTTTCGTCATTGATGATAAGTATCCTACACAATCTTCTGTATATTGAGCAGATGCTGAACCACTTCCATATGCTGCCTAAGTCAAGTTCTCCCAAATGGACCCCTGTCTATGCATGTTCTTTCTTTACTCTTCAGATTTTCTTTTTTAATGATTGTCCAGGTGCCTCCATTGTACTGTTTTGGCTATTTTTAAGTGTGGTAGTGTTAGTGTTGTATCTAAAAATGAGCAGTTCATGGTACAAAATAAAGGCGGGCTGGGAACCGCAGTTTCTTACCTTGCAAGGGACTGAGCTGTCTTTCTGTGTGCTAGTATTAGATATTGCTTCCTTGTAGGTGATTCACTGCTAGGTGGCAAAATCAACTAGGATTCTGGTAAATTACAAAATATCATGGTTTACTATTTTCTCTTTTTGCTATTTTATTTTATTTGTTTATTCATTCGTTTTGATTCTATTGCCATTTTCCACCAATATTACTTTTGTTGTCTTTGATTGTAAAACATGACATTGTTTGCAGACTCCAGCTGAAAGAGTTAAGGCCAAGATGAAACTTCAACTCTCACAAACTGGTATACTTTTCTTCCATGATTGTAAAACTTCAACTCTCACAAGTAGAGTTGCAGCAGCAGTGACCTCCCCAAACTCTTTCTCTTTCTCTCATTCTCTTCCCTCTCTCTCTTCTTTCACTTCTCTTCTCTCCCTCTATCTCTCTCTACATCATCCTCAACATCTACCGCTGTCAATCTAGATCCAGTAGGCACTACTATTTTCATAGCTACACCTGTTTCATCTAGTACTCTTGCCTGAAATCAACTATCCGATGGTTTTCCTTTCATCTTTACGATAGTGACCCACTTCACGTAGCAGGGTCCATGGCAAATGGGGAGAAATCATCTCTTTTTGGACTGGTGGGGGGCAAGCGCTGGCTGCTTCTATCCGGAATCAAGCGAAGATTCAGACCGTTCAAAAACCATCTGGGTGAGAGTGTATGGTCTTCCTTTGATATTCTGGTGCCCGAGTGTGATTAAGAACATAGGGAATGCTTGCGGTGGTTTCGTGGAAACCGATGACTCCCCTGAGGAGCTTTCAACCTGTGAGTGTGTTCGAATGAAGGTGAAAAGGTCTGGGAAGATTCCTAAAAAAGTGGAGGTTGTTTTGGGGGAGTCAGTATTTGAAATCTGTATTTGGCCTGAGTCACTACCGACGGTCCGAAGTTGGACACAGGAGATTCATGAGAACAGTCAGTTTCGATTGCAGGGAAGGAGCTCGGAAATCTCTAACACAGTGGTCCTAGAAGACGAGGGAGAAAGCTCACTGTCGCAAGAGTTCCATAAAAGGTCATTGAGTTTCAAACCGCCACTGAGTAGCTCGCCGAAGGTCGACGGAGGGGAAGAAGATGGTCATGGGATCAATATGATCCGTCCACAAGCATTTCCACTAGACAGCCAGGATCGTCCTCACGCTGAGTGCTTTGAATCTTGCATGCCAGAATTAATGAAGGGAAGAGGTGGGGATTTTTCGAGGGTGGAGGATTTAAAAACTCTCATAAAGCAATGCATTAAAGAACTACATGCGAAATAAGACGTGGAGGTCTTGAGGTTTAAGGGGAGGGAGGCTCGACAAGTGGCCGGATCATATTCCAGGGAAGATGAGGAGATTCAGATTTGGACTCAGGTTCCGGATCTGGATCAAGCTAGATTTAAGTCCCTGTCTACCCGCTCTACTCAATTGGCGAAGAAACTTGGAGGTAAAAAGTTTTTTAGTGAGCCTCGGTGGCCCACTTGTAGACAAACAGATTATAGTCCGGTTTGGTTGGAACCGACCTGGGTTAGTCTGCCATCCAAACAGTTGTTGAATCCAAGTGTTGGTTCTCCTCTAGCCCACATTCCTAGCCCTGATAATATGGTGATGGGTGATCTAAGTAGGTTGCTACTTCATCTCAAGAAGTTCGGTCTTCTTCAAAAAGTGCGTGGAAGATGAACAACAAGCGGCAACAAAGTCAAGAGCTACCTTTGGTGCCAGTGGAAGAGATAGTGGAAGAGACTCCGCTGGTGGCGACCCCTATTGCGGTGGTGGGTAATGAGGTTCATAGTGGGAATCTGGGAAATTGTCTTAATCAATCCAAAGAGTTGGGAAAAAGCCCCAAGCAAATGAGGAGAAGCAACGGAGAAGTCTTGCTAGGAAACAAGGGGAAAGTGAATTCATTAGCCGCGGAGGTAGGCAAGGACAGTAAGTCTAAAACTAATCAATCTTCTTGGGTGACATCGAAACTTCTGGGGCTGGGGACATTTTTGGGAATTTTGATGGAGAGGATGGAAGCTGATACTATTAAGTTCTTGGAAGGAATTGAACAAAGAGTGCTTATGGAGAGGGGGAAATTGGCGACAAAAAAGGGGGATTAAAAACAAAGAGAAGTAGAGAAATGATGAGATTAACTTGGGGTCTGAATGATAAGGCAGGGAGCAGTGAAGGGGCTGCAAGGGGGTCTAAGAAGATGTGAAGTGTGGGCCCTTTTCTTTAGTTTTTTCTTATGGAAGTGAAAATTCTTTCCTGGAATGTTAGAGGATTGTGGTAGGGAAGGAGGAGGATGGTATGTGATTTTTTTTAAGCAATCGAAGTCTAAGATTGTCTTTCTCCAAGAAACTAAGCTAGAGTGGGTTGATGTTGCTACAATTCGAAGTGTTTGGGGGAAGGTCAGGTCAGAGGGAAGGCCTTGGCTGCCTTGGTGAGTGCTGGTGGAATTGTGAGCCTTTGGTACCCTGCTTTCTGTTCTTTGGTTTCTTGCAGAATTGGTAATTTCTCAATCACTTTGAGACTGAAACTACAAGATGGTAAACTTATTCAAGTCACAAATGTTTATGGTCCTGTTGATGCTAACTTTTGGGTGGCTTTTTGGGTGTTATTATCAGATTTGAGAGACCTTCAGAACTGTCCTTGGGTAATTGGGGGTGATTTTAATGCAACTATTTCGGTGGATGTGAAGAATACAAGGGGTAGAAGAACTGGTTCGATGAACATGTTTGCTAACTTCATAAACAGTATGGAATTAATGGACGTCCCAATTCAGGGTAATAGATTCACTTGGACCAATAACCAATCTGTCCCGACCCTGGTTAGGCTGGACAAATTCTTGGTTTCTTCAAACTGGGATGAATTCTTTCTTGATTTCAGACAGCTTATCCTTCCTAGACCGATCTCCGACCATACCTATTCAGCTTGTTTGTGGTCTCCATGAGACAATCAAATCTGTTTAAGTTTGAAAATGCTTGGTTTGAGGAAGAAAATCTTATCCCCTTAATTAGCTCTATGTGGAATGAGTTGCAAGTGGAGGGCTCTAGTTCTTTCGTTATAGCATCAAAATTAAAGGCTGTCAAGATTTGGAGTAAGGAGAAGAATATGAAGTGGAGACAAAGAGCTAAATCCATTTGGCTTAAAGAGGGGGATAAAAATACAGAGTTCTTTCACAAAATGGCAAATGCTCGTGCTAGGTTCTCTTCAATCAGCAAGCTGGTGTGGGAGGACAAGTGTGGTTGAGTCTAGTTCTGAAGTCAAATCTGTAGCTACTTCTTTCTATAAGAACCTTTATAACAAGAAGTGGATTCAAAGACCTTTTCCCTCCGAGCTCCAATTTAATAAGTTAAATGAAGAGCAGAAAATCTGGTCAGAGAAACCATTCTCAGAAGAGGAAATTAAGGGTGCAGTAAAGAAGCTAGAAAATGATAAATCATCGGGTCCTGATGGGTTCTCTAATCTATTCTATTTAAAATGTTGGGATATTGTGATGAGTGATCTGATGCAAGTGTTTTAGGCATTTCACATTAATGCCTCCTTTCAGAGAAGTCTGAATGCAACTTTCATCACTCTTATTCCAAAAATTGAGGGGGCTGTCAATATAAAGGACTTCAGGCCCATTAGTCTCTTGCACAATTTCTACAAAATCTTGGCTAAGGTTTTGGCTGAAAGAATGAAGTGTGTGTTAGGCAGTGTTATCTCTTGTAACCAAGGGATTCCAGGTGTTCTGTGTAAATTGGATATTGAAAAAGCTTATGATCATGTTAACTGGAAGTTAACGATGAAGTTTTTTGGAAGCTCAAGAGGTTTGAGGCAAGGTGACCCTCTCTCTTCCCTACTCTTCATTTGTGTCATAGAAATTTTATCTCTCTTTAGCAAGAAGGCTGCTGAGAATGGGCTTTGGGAGGGCTTTGCAATTGCCCCGGGGAAAGAAAAGGTCAATATTCTTCAATTTGTTGATGACACCTTATGCTTTGTTGATGCTTCTCCTAATTAATTGGAGGTGGTGCTTGGAATTTTGAGTTGGTTTGAGGTGGTGTCTGGCCTTAAAGTTAATTTGAATAAATCTCAAACTATCATTGTAGGTTTTGTTACAAATCTAGAAGTTTGTGCAAAAGTTATGGTTTGTCAGATTGCCCATCTTCCAATCAAGTACTTGGGGCTCCCTTTGGGAGCTAAATATACTTCCTCTCAGATTTGGAATCCAATGGTTGAAAGAATGGAGAAGAAATTGGCTTCCTGGAAAGCTAAATACCTTTCTTTTGGGGGTAGAGTGATTTTGATTAAGAGTACTCTTTATAATTTACCTACTTACTACCTCTCCCTATTTCCTATTTCTTCCAAAGTGGCTAATAAAGTGGAGCAACTACAAAAAAACTTTCTCTGGAGAGGTTGGGAGAAGGAGAAGAAGGTTCATGTTGTAAACTAGGATCAAGTGTGTCTTCCTAAGGAAGTTGGAGGGTTGGGAATAAGAAAATTGAAGAAATTCAATTCTGCCCTCTTGTGTAAATGGCTTTGGAGATTTGCAAATGAAAGAAATGCTTGGTGGAGAAAGCTGATTGTGGACAAATATGGAGTGGACTAGGGTGATTGGAGATCCAATTCTCCTATTTCAAGAGGGATAAGTTCTATTTGGATAGGTATAATGAAGAACGCTAGTTTATTTGAGGAAGACTCTTGGTATTCTGAAGTGTGTCTGAAAGATGCCTTTCCTCTCTTGTATCAAATTTCTGTAAATTAGGACTCCTCGGTGACTAAGAATTTCAATGTGGATGGTAACTCTTTTAGTTGGAACCTAACTTGTAGGAGCGCCTCTTTGATTGGGAAATTGAGGAGTATGCAATTCTGTTGGTCCTGCTCCAGAACCATAGGATTGATCCAAACATGGAGGATGCTTGGAGATGGAAATGGGAAGCTGATGGCATATTTTCTGTTAAGTCTATGTTCAGTAAGTTGATAAGTTCAGGTCAGGAAAACTTTTTGGTTAGGCAGATTTGGAGTTCATTCAGTCCTTCTAAAGTGAAGTTTTTGCTCTAGACAATGGCTTTACATAAATGTCTACCCAAAGTTAATCTAGTGAAGTGTGGCATTCAGATTTTGGATATGTCATGTGGCTTATGTGGTGGGGTAGTAGAAACTACTAAACATCTGGCCTTACATTGCCCAGTCTCGAATTATATTTGGAGGCATTTTCTCCAAGCTTTGGAAACCAGCTGGGTAATGCCAATTTCTGTGAAGGATCTGCTGTTGTGTTGGCAAATTGAGGGTCTCAGCAAGAAAGGTATCTTGGTTTGGAAGAATATCCTGGCTGTTGTGCTTTGGACTATCTAGATTGAAAGAAATAACATAATTTTTCAAGGCAAAGCTAAATCTTCTGAGGAAGTGGTGCAGATAGTTGTGGGTAAACTTCTATCCTGGGTGTCAGCATCGGAGTTGTTTAAAAATCAGAATTTGATTATGTTGTTTAGATCTCAAAACCGGTTGTATCTGTAATTTATGGTGGCTCTAGGCAACCTCTAATGCCCTAGGCTCCTTTGTACTGGTTCTTATTTCAATAAATTACCTTATCTTTTCAAAAAAAAAAAGATCTTTTCTTTTATCTATTATTATATAATGCTAATACTTTCCTTGGCTTGGCATCTAGGTCATAAAAGTTATATCAGAATATTTTAAAGGGTGTAGTTGTCAAAATATTTTAACCTTTAAAACTAATCATTAAGTTAAGACCTTTAAATCTAATCCATATTTATTTACAAGTAATTAAGTTCTTTATAGTGCCAAGGATAATTAAAAATTAAATGATTCCATTCAATAAAAAATGAAAGCTTAAATACAAAATTAAGTTTATGGACAAAAAATATCTTAGAAATAACAGGTTTTAAAATAAGTATGACTAAAACAGAATATATGTTATATTAATTTAATAATAGAAGTGCAAATCATGGTACAAATCAGGGTGCATTTACAAAGTATCATGGTATAATGGATACAAGGCTATCCAAACCATCACCTTAGTCTAAAATTGCAAAGATGGATGCAAGCTTCAACCGGAGAAGCTGAAAGACTTAAAGTTTCTGTCGAGACACTAAAGACTTGGAATTTCTGTAGAGACGCTGAAAGACTTGGAGATTCTGTAGAGACAGTGAAAGGGAGAGAGCTTGTTCAATTTAAAAATGAACATGCATTCGGAGATGCACTACATTATTTGTGAATTTGATTTTTTTTTTAATTTTTGTATTTCAACAATTGCATATTGTATTTAAACAAATTTTAGATATTATAATAATTAATCTTCTAATTAATAGATATCGTTTCAAATTGCATTTTTATATAAATTTAAGTTTTGATGGATGGGATTTGCATTAAGCAGGACTCATAAAGCAATACAAAATACAGTACAAAAGGTATAAACAAAAATATGGTAAACAACCATTAAAAATAAAATAAAACTAAGCCGGCGGTCTTATTGACCACCAGCATAGCCATAAATAGGAACTAAGGTGACGGTTTGGACCGCCATCTAAAAGAAGGTTGTAGCAATGTTTGCGGAACCTAAGGCAGCGGTCTGAAACATCTAACCGGCGGTCAAAACCACCACCAGCTTAGGTTAGAGCAACTTGAACCGCTTTTGACCAGTGATCAAAGGCGGCAGTCATTTTAACCTAAGCCGGTGGTCTTAATCCTTGGCAGCTTCTTAGGGAGCGGACACATGACTGCTGCCTTAGACCTAAGCCAGCAGTCATAGGACCGCCGGCTTTAACCTTTTTTCTTGTAGTGCAATGTGTTTGTCATCCCATTTGCTGTTCTTCTAACCCATCTAAATGCGTAGTAGCTTGCGTATCATGTTTTTATGAAAAAGCAAAGCAATACGCAAGTCCAATAAGAGCAAGTGGCTAGTAATGTAAAGAAGGAAGACAAGATCTGGTAGGAAATCAGAAGAAAGTTATCTAAGCCGCTTTGATGCCGACTTGCTCTCTCCGATCTATAACATCCTTCGAGCACCTGAAAATAAGAAAAGGTTGCCTCTGAAATGTAAGTACTGAATTTTACACCTAATAGAACCCAAAACCTTGTATGCGATAATTGAAAAGAACAAACATAACAAAATGGAAATGCAAAGTGGCCCAAATATAACATCTTCAAGTTTTCTTTTTGAACCAAGGTACTCAATTAAAAGAGAGAATTATAACACAATTATACACCCAATGAAGAAGAATAAGTTGTATAACATCAAAATTCCTTAGTACTAATTATGCCATGATCAAGCCATGTTAATATTCATCTCAGCAAAATTTGTCTTAGAAGGAGCCTTGTCCAAGGTTTTAAAAACTGACCTAGAAACGAAACCGGTTCATCCAGCAGTTCAACCATCCGGGTCGAATGGTTCGAACGGTTTGCATATTAGGGCAAATGTTTATAGGAGATTTGCCCTAATGTGCAAACCTCATGTAAGAAAGAAGTTAAGAAGATGTCGACTGAGAAAGAAAAAAAGAAAGAAGGAAAGAGATGAGGGAAGGAGAGGAGGGAAGAAGGAAGAGGATTCGAATCTCAGATCTCAGATCTGAGTTCTCTAAAGTCTGAACACCTGTAGTTCTTCTTCTTCTTCTTCTTCTTCTCCTCGGATCGCAGATCTGAGTTCGTGTGGATCTCAGATCTGAGTTCTAAAACATTATATAGCGAACCACTGGCCAGGTCAAACGAGTCGACGGTTCGACCACCTGGGTCAGCAGTTTTCTGACGAAGTCAACGGTTTTTGACCCAAGAATGGGTTAGGGGTGAAACAGAACCGGTTGCTTGGATGGTTTCCAGGCCGAACGGCCTGACCGTCCAGGTCAACGACGGTTCAAAAACATTGGCCTTGTCTATAACATTTGTCGGTAAATTAGGAAAGTTAGGATTTGATTGTTAGAGATTTGAATAAATTTAGGAAAGTCATATCCTAGGGTTAGCCTTTCCTATCTTTTCTTATTTAAGTTGTATGCTCAATGTGTTTTGAAATTTAACAAAGAAAATATTTTCTCCTTTCTCTCCCTCTCTATTTTGCTACATGGTATCAGAGCCTTAGGGTTCGATCATGAATTTTAAGGCCGCCATGGTTGGCTCCGGTTCAGCCTCTTCGGATGCTACCAGCAGTGTGACATCTTCGGAGGGAGGTGTTCAGCCAACAGCTGTTTCTCTTTCTAAGAATTCTCTTCAAATTAGCATTCACAAATTGAATGGCAAAAATCATCTCGAGTGGTCTCAGTTCGTGCAGTTGGTGATCGACGACAAATTATAGTGGTGTTCCAAAAATTTGATGGTTACCGCCTGGTTGATCAACTCTATGGATCCGGTGGTTGAAAAACTATTCATGTTCCTACCGACGGCTCGCGATGTGTGGGAAGCAGTTAGGGAAACCTATTCGTATTTGAACAATCATTCACAATTGTTCGAATTGAATACCCGAATGTGGAAGATGCAACAAGGTGAACGTGAAGTAACAACTTATTATAATGAGATGATGGCTGTTTGGCAGGAGTTGGATTTATTTGAAGAAGAAGAATGGGAAAGTTCGAGTGACAATGTTCGGTACAAAAAAAAGATAGAAAGAGGCCGGGTATTTGTTTTCTTGGTTGGTTTGAATAAAGAACTCGATGAGGTTCGGGGACATATCTTAGGGCGAAATCCCTTGCTGACTATGAGAGAAGTTTTTTCGTAAGTGCATAGAGAAGAAGCATGGCGGCAAGTGATGTTGAAGAATGTTAGTGAAACAAAAACAGAGAATGAGGGGTCTGCTCTTGTGGCCTGAGGTGCAGACTTAGAAGGAGATAGATGAGGGAAAAAGCAGAGGCCTTGGTGTGATCATTGTAGAAAGCCGTGACATACTCGGGAAACCTGCTGGAAGCTGCATGGGAAACTGGCGGGTTGGAAGAAAAAAACAGGCAGTGACAACAAGTCAAGGGGAGATGCCCACGCGTTTCAAGTGAGCAATTCGGATCCAGGGCAGCAATCATCCTCAGAATCTCTTCCTTTCACAAAGGAACAAATAGAGCACTTATATAAAATGTTTCAATCTCAATCTTTAGGAAATTCTAACCCATCCTATTCTCTAGCTCAATCAGGTAATTTTTTCACTGTAGCCATTGATTGTACCAAGTCTAATAGCTCCTAGATATTAGATTCAGGTGCCACTAATCATATGACTGGCACTTCGCAATTCTTTTCTTCATATACACCTTGTGCAGGGAATCAAAAGGTTAAAATTGCAGATGGTTCCTTTACTACTATTGCTGGGAAAGGAACAATGCCTATTTCTCATTCTTTAAACCTTAAAGATGTTCTGCATGTTCCTAACCTATTATACAATCTCTTGTTTGTCGGTAAACTAACCCTTGATCATAATTGTCGAGTTAATTTTTGGTCTTCTCGTTGTGAATTTCAGGATTTAACCTCGTGGGGAGATGATTGGAGATGCTAAACAGGATGGTGGACTCTACCTCTTTAATAAACGATCAACCTTTGGAAGGCAAGACCGACAGACTTGTTTCAATTCTATTTCTATTTCTGGTGACAGTGAAATTTTGTTATGGCATTATTGATTAGGATATCCTAGCTTTCAATATTTAAAGCATTTATTTCCCAAGTTATTCATGAATAAAAATCATTCAGTTTTCCTATGTGAATCTTGTGAATTAGCAAAACATCATCATGCTATTTTTCCGTCTCAACCATATAAAAAATCAAAACCATTTACCATGATTCACAGTTATGTTTGGGGTCCTTCTAGAGTGACAACTCTTTTTGGAAAACGTTGGTTCATTACTTTTATTGATGATCATACTAGAGTCACTTGAGTTTTCCTTTTGAAAGAGAAATCTGATGCTGAAACTATGTTCAAAAATTTCTACAACATGGTTCAAACACAATTTCAGACTCGGATTAAAATTTTTCAAAGTGATAATGGAAATGAATTTTTTAATAATGTATTAGGGAATTTTTTTGCTGAGAAAGGAATTGTACACCAAAGTTCGTGTAATAATACACCTCAACAAAACGGGGTGGCTGAATGGGAAAACAAACATCTCCTTGAAGTTGTTAGAGATCTAGGTTTTAAAACTAAGGTTCCTAAGTATCTTTGGGAGGAAGTAGTTTTAGCAGCCACTTATTTGATTAACAAACTGCCTACACGAATTTTGGATTTTAAAACAGGTTTTCACTGACTGTTTTTCAAACTCTTGGCTAGTGACAAACATTCCCTTAAAAATTTTTGGAAGTGTGGCCTTTGTTTATAACCAGGATCCTAAACGTTCAAAACTTGATCCAAAAGCACATAAATGTATTTTTGTAAGCTATCCCACTAATCAGAAATGTTACAAATGCTTTGATCTAGTTTTAAAAAAGATGCTTGTGTCTATGGATGTCACCTTCTTTGGTGAACCTCATACTACAACAATTCCCATCTTCAGGGGGAGTGCAACACTAGTGAAGATGGCTTTTTAGATGGTTCTGATTTAATGCTTGAATTTGTCCATAATGATATTCTTCACAACTGGTCACCAAAAGAAAGTGAAGCAGAAAATACAAAATTAGTGGAAACAAATGAATTAAATATTGAAAATGTTGAGTCTACCAATGAACAACCTTTGGTAATGCCATATCAAAATGAAAAAGCTGAAACAACAGAGATGCGTGCGAAACAATATAAAGGTCTTGTATATTCAAAGGAATATATAGCATAGAAAAGGAGAGGCACTATTCCGCAACATCAACAAGAATCTGATAAGAGGTTGGATCATGAAATTCATGATAATTCTTCAAAAGTTCCTGAAAATATTCCTCCGGGTTATTCTGAGTCAAATTCTTCTAGTCAACTTGATCTTCCCATTGCTCTTAGGAAAGGTGTTAGGTCTTGTACAAAACATCCTCTGTCAAATTTTGTATCCTACAAAAATATTTCACCTTCATATTGTGCCTTTATTTCACAAGTGTCTAGTGTATCCATTCGTAACAGTATCCAGGAGGCTCTAAATGTTCCTGAGTGGAAAGAAGCTATTTTTATAGGAGATGAGAGCTTTGGAAAAGAATGCTACTTAGGAGAAAGTGGATCTGCCGGATGGGAAGACAGTTGTTGGTTGTAAATGGGTATTTACTCTGAAGTACAACTCAGATGGATCCTTAGAGAGATAAAGGGTCGCCTAGTAGCTAAAGGTTTTACTCAGGCATATGGAGTGGACTAATCTGAGACCTTTTCTCCAGTGGCGAAGCTAAATACAGTTCAAGTACTCTTATCTGTTGCAACTAATCTTGATTAGCCACTTAATCAATTGGATGTGAAGAATGCATTTTTGAATGGAGGCTTGGAGGAAGAAGTATATATGGAGCCTCCACCTGGTTTCACTGAGAAGTTTAGAACTAAGGTATGCAAGCTAAAAAAGCCTCTATATGGACTTAAACAGTCTCCCAGAGCCTGGTTTGAAAGATTCATAAGGTTTGTTAAAAGTAAAAGATATAGTCAAGGACAATCTGATCATACTCTTTTCATAAGGAGATCCACTAAAGACAAGGTCTCGGTTTTGATTGTCTACGTAGATGACATAATCTTGATTGGAGATAATATAGAAGAGATGAACAGACTGAAGTAGAGCTTAGCCAAGCAATTCGAGATTAAAGGCTTAGGCCAGCTAAGGTACTTTCTTGGAATGGAAGTGGCAAGACCAAAGAAGGGCATTGTGGTTTCGCAACAAAAGTATATTCTAGATCTCTTGAAAGAAACTGGAATGAGTGGTTGTAAACCTTCAGACACTCCAATAGAAGTTAATGCTAAGCTTGGAGAAATTAAACATGGGGTTCCAGTTGATTTACTTGTCACATACACGTCCTGATATTGCCTTCGTTGTGAGCATGGTGAGTCAATTTATGCACTCCTCATACGAAGAACATCTTGAAACTGTGTTTCAAATTCTTAAGTATCTAAAAGGCACACCAGGAAAATGACTCTTTTTCAAGAAAAATGAGAAGAGAGGGGTTGAGGTGTATACAAATGCGGATTAGGCAGGTTCGATTACTGATAGAAGGTCAACTTCGGGGTACTACATGTTTCTTTGGGGCAATTTAGTTACTTGGAGGAGCAAGAAGCGAAGTGTAATTGCTAAAAGTAGTGCTGAGGCTGAATTCAGATCAATGGCTCAAGGAGTGTGTGAGGTTCTTTGGCTAAAGAGGGTTCTAGCAGATCTTAAGAGAACAATGCGTTTTCCTATGAAATTGTATTGTGATAACAAGACATCTATCAGCATTGCTCATAATCCGGTTCTACAATGTTGAGATTGACACACTTTATAAAGGAGAAGCTTGAAGAGGGAATAATTTGCACTCCGTTTTTACCAACCAAGCAACAAGTTGCAGATGTTTTGACTAAGGGCTTGTTGAGACAGCCATTTGAGATTCAAGTTAGCAAGTTGGGCATGATAGATATCTTTGCACCAACTTGAGGGAGAGTGTCGGTAAATTAGGAAAGTTAGGATTTGATTGTTAGAGATTTAAATAAATTTAGGAAAGTCATATCCTAGGATTAAGGGAAAAAATTAGTCAATCCCTGATCATGAGAGATTCTAGGGTTAGCCTTTACTATCTTTTTTTGTTTAAGTTGTATGCTCAATGTGTTTTGAAATTTAACAAAGAAAATATTTTCTCCTTTCTCCCCCTCTCTATTTCGCTACAACATTCATCTCACCATGAAAGGAGAGTATCTTGTCTAACTAGAGGAGAGTCATTGTGGAAAGCATATTACCTAATTAGTTGAGTTGTGGATATATGGAACCACCATGGGCTATCCAAAAAATAATAATAGATGATGCAAAATATAAAATAATAATGAAGTACAAACAGTCCAATTATAGCCTTTTTTAAGCTCTGCAACATTTTCCTTGAAAACCTACTAAACCATGACTTAGTCACCATGTTGCTACCTCCCCTATTAAATCCTTACTAACCCCTCCCTCTCCGCCCTTCCTCCCATCCCCACCCTCTCCCTGCCTCTCCCCTCTCCCTGTCCCTTCCAGTCTCACCACTCACTCTCTCTCCCCCCTCTAAATTGTTTGTAAATTGTGGCATCTCCCATCCCTCATTAAATGCATACTGCCCCCCTCTACCTCCTCCTCCCCCCAATTCCCACAAAGGCAATGAGACAATTGGTATTTTAACAGTGAAGACCTTAAAAGATGGGAAAATTTTGTTTTTTTATTCAAAAAAGATATATTAAAAGACTACCAAGTGTTCATCATACTAAAATGATGCCACTGGGATATCCCCAATACATCAGCCCACAACAAAGAGATAAGCTCTAGCAGAGGATACATATATTATTTAGCCCCACTACACTAACCTATGGCCATGTTAGCCATTTTATCTACACATTTGTTAGCTTCCCTATAGCAGTGGACCAAAATAAAGTTTTGAAAATCTTGCAACAGTTCTAGAATATTATTATCAGGAATAACACTTCAACCTTTCAATTTGGACGCTTTCTGTTCTTGAGTCGTAACCATTGATAACAAATCCGATTCAATGATAATATTTTGGAATCCTGTTCTTCTTGCTTGTTAAAGACCTTCATGGGTACCCCATAATTCAGCCACATCATTCATTGATATTCCAACGTTGATAATAAAACCACTTTGCCAACGCCCCATATGATCTCTAAACA
This sequence comes from Nelumbo lutea, assembly GCF_056320005.1. Lineage (NCBI taxonomy): Eukaryota > Viridiplantae > Streptophyta > Magnoliopsida > Proteales > Nelumbonaceae > Nelumbo > Nelumbo lutea. The sequence goes on from NC_142684.1 coordinate 213,396,737, forward strand.
GCACTGCTATCGTTGCCAATCCTAGATTTCCTTTTGCTATGCCATCTGTGTTAAAAGCTTAGTCCACCCATTTGGAGGTTCCCATCGAATTTTTCTCCATCACCTGCCATCATTACTTGGTGAAGGATGAGCAACTAAATACATCTTGCAATAGTAATTGGTCTTGTGCCTAATATAATTCAAATTAAACGGTTTACCTTGAAATATATGTTCATTCCTAACTTTCCACACAGCCCATAGGGTATAACATATATAGTCTAGAAGGATCCAATTTACTCATGTTGGATACCATATGGAAGAACCAACCATTAAAGCCATCAATTTGTGGTAAATGCAGCAAAAAAGGATACCATAAATCCTGTAGCATAGGACACGTGAAAAATCTATGGGTATCTTCTATTCCCTAAGCACACACTTTATAGGTTGGGTGTTGAATTATGTGTTTTTCATATAACAAATTGGTCATAGGGAGTCTTCCTAGTACAGTCATGTCATGAATTATGTTCTGTCTTTTCTTTGTTCTTTTTTAATTTAAATTGGGTTAATCTAAATCATGTTTGTGATCTTATTTCCCAATGGAGCCATAATTTAAATTGGGTTAATCTGAATCATGGAGACTTAGGAAAGAGAGGAAAATTATATTGGAATTTTGTTCCTTGAGCTATCATGTGGATCATTTGGGAGGACTAATTTGCACATTTAAAAACTAGTCAACCAGATCAAACATGAAGCAATAAATGGGACCAAAGTAATAAAGTTTCTAAATTTACAATCAGTCGATCAAAGAGGTCATAAAGTGGAACTGTGGGAAGCCTTACAATAATCTACTAGTACCTTAGAAAGCTTTTGATCTTTGTTTATGGGAGAATGTCTTGCACATTTGGGCCTGGAGGTTTGACAACCTGCCATGTCTTTAGTTAATTGAGTCAATGCCCACACTGAATGAGTCATCCCTACCAAACTGCCTACCCCAAAAACCAACACCACCAATTGAACTTTAACCACATGGTCCATATCATTACATCATCTTTGGGCTGCTTTTATCACTACCAATCCTTTTCCTTCACTTATCAGAAAAAATAGTGTAAACAATGCAAGTTAGGTTCATTTGCACAAGCTGATTCCTTCCCTAATCAATTTCTTACATGGGCCTAGACTCTAGACCCAAGATAAAACTGGTTTTTATGGTGATCAACACCCACTAAACAGGCCACCAAATGGATCTTGTTGAAATTGAACAAAGAATGTCTCTTAGCCTGGTGAATCCCAATCTAACAATAAAGCTATTGACTCCCTCTTGATTTCATAAATGACTGTTATCTCCTTTCATAGTACACAAGCCATTAATATGACCTAATAAAGCTTCATTAAACCCTTTAAAGGCAGCAAATTTGCAGAAGAGAAGGTTGTCTCTAATTTATTTAAAGGACTGCCATATTAAGCTACTATGCACTACTTGTGGTGTTCAAATTTCCACTCCATTGTTTAATTATGGCTCCATGTACGTTCAAGTAAATGGAGTCTTTTTGCATTTTGGTTAACTTCTCATCTCTTAGGAAAGTGGAACACCTTATATCACACCTTTGCATTTTAAAACATTGGCTGGTACATGCCAAAAGCAAGTTCTCTACTTCTCAAATTTCAGCTACATATCTCCCTTCTACATTTTTTTTTTTAAAAAAAGGGACATCTAATGAATATGTTTAATCAGCAATTGTTTCTTAATTTACTGACTTGGAAGGTGAAAATGTTAACTAACTGAATGGACATTAATCAACCAAAAGGAATTCAACCATAAGATAAACAGGAGACTTTGAGCTAAGAGATTGCATTTACAGATCATCTTCATTCCAAGTCATTCAAGATGAATTAGAATCTAACATATCATGAAGATCCCTTTAAACTATAGCAAATGATAAATGAAATTATATACAAAACCAGTTTTAAATTTCAGCTCAATCACAACTTGTTATTTACAGCATAAAGTAATGGAAAAATCAAGTAGGCATAGCTGGAACCGTGCATCAAACTTAAATATCACACACTCGAGCATTGTACTATGGTGCTATGTACTTATATTAACATCAATGATCATTCTCAATGCACTCAGATCAATCATCTGATTATTATAACCTTTTGTGCAAAAAAATACCTGATTAATACCAAAATGTAGATAAATGAAACAGAAACTTGCTCATCACTTGTTTGACCTGAGAGAATGAAAGTGGGTTGTTGTGCTACTTATTTTCTTCACATGATATAACCAATTATTTTGAATATGATACACTCTAGAATTCCAGGATACTATAGACTCTATTGCCATGAGAGCATCAAGACAAAGGGCAAATTCTAGATTGGGCTTGATAAGGCATCAAGTCAAAGGGAAAATTCTAAAGAGCACTTTGGATCTTCAGAGTTAAAAACTTTAAAGATGCCCTTTTGTTTAAGTATTTTAAATTTTATGTTGGGAATCAATAGCACAATCGGAATGAAGAGAAAGGTCTTGTAAACACAACATTGAGGAGGCTAAGGCAAGAGCAGAGTCCAGTGATACATACATAGGGGGATAGAAGTACAGGATTAAGGATTTTGGTTCTAACTTCAGAGATGACCAGGTAGATTTCTATGGTGTAAGAGGATAATTGTTGTTATGGACGCATTCGTAGGGAAGAAGTATCGCCACCGGCAGCAGCAATAACGTGGGACCCTCATCAGATTATCTAGCTAGCCATAGTTCATCTTACCTTATCCTTATCTTATCCGCTTTCTTACTCTTATCTTATCTGTTCCAATAAGGATTAGTATAGAGTCTGATTTATCTTAGGGAGTTTTTATCCTTCTTGAGTAGGGAGTCTTATCTAGGAGTCTTATCTATCTTATCTATAAGCAGTTTAGTTATCAAGGAGTCTTCCTACAAGGAGGACTCTTACCTTTTGTAATCTCCTATTTAAGGAGCTAAAATTATTGAATAAAGATATCAAATTTCCAGTCAAGAAAGTGAGTAAAAGGAGAGTTCAGTGATCTCTTGGACAAATCACCCTCTAGGACGCCAAGATAGGTTCAACTAGGAAGGGGAGGAACAAGGGAAAATATGAGCTTTTCCCCGTGGACCGACCCGTGACGAGATCCTATTCCCAGGCCCATAACAAGTTGGTATCAGAGCCAACCGTAATGGGAGATCTGGAGCAAGTATCATCCAGGGTCCATGAACTGGAGCATAGGCTCGTGGAAACTAGCGTTGAGGTTCGTGAGGTCAAAGACGATGTCCGGGAGCTGCAACGCTTGTTGGAATCATATTTTCTAACAAGGAGAGGAATTCGGAAGGGGCTGTAATCACAAACAGCCGCCGACCAGACTTGACAAAGTCGTCCGACGAACAGCAGGTCGTCGCCCCAGTAGCCGCAGTTGTTCCCATGTACAGCAGGCTGGAGTTCCCTTCATACAATGGCGCTGGAGATCCTTTGGGATGGCTGTACAGATGCGAGCAGTTCTTCCCCAACCAACGGACATGGGACAACGACAAGGTAAGCTTGGCCGCATTCCACATGACGGAGGAGGCGCAACTTTGGTTTTACAAATTGGAGCAGGAGGAACCTAGGCTCAGTTGGACCCAATTCAAATCCTACTACCTCCTCAGGTTTGGGTCCCCATTGACGAGCAACCCATTAGGTGAACTGATCAGCCTCAAACAGACAAGAATGGTGGCTGAATACTAGCGCCAATTCCAGACCCTCCTTGTCAGAGCAGCTTTGGTACGACCGGACCAACAGGTAGACATGTTCACCGCAGGGTTAGCAGAACCCTTGAGGGTGGATGTGGAGATGCAACATCCCCAACCTGGTTACAGCCATGAATCTAGCTCGCGCCTACGAACGAAAGATGCAGCTCAACCACGGAACCTTTAGTATGGGGCGGCCTCCATCCACATGGGCATCCTCGGAACCACTTGGAATGGCTCCATCTTCAGCAGCCAGCCAAGAATGGAAACCATAGATGAACAACAATTCCAGATCAGCATCCAGTGAGGGGAGCAGCGTTGTTGCATCCCCTATTAAGCACTTGTCCAGGTTGAGATGGCAAAACGTAGGGTGAGGGGACAGTGTTTTAATTGTGATGAACTCTACTCAACAGGGCACAAGTGCAAGAGACTTTTCTGCCTCCTGGTGGAACAAGAGGATGATGAGGATGAACCCCCTTCATTAGAACCTGATCCAGGAGGGCTAAATCATTCCACCTATCCTGGATTCCCTTGATTGAACTCCAAGACATATATTAAGATTTCGAGCTTGAGGACAAGCTCGTAGTCTAGGAGGGGAGTAATGTTATGGATGCATTCATGGGGAAGAAATACCATCGCCGGTAGCAGCAGTAACGTGGGACTCTCATCAAATTATCTAGCTAGCCACAGTTCATCTTACCTTATCCTTCTCTTATCTGCTTTCTTACTCTTATCTTATCTATTCCAATAAGGATTAGTATAGAGTTTGATTTATCTTAGGGAGTTTTTATCCTTCTTGAGTAGGGAGTCTTATCTAGGAGTCTTATCTATCTTATCTATAAGCAGTTTAGTTAGTCTTATCTAGGAGTCTTATCTATCTTATCTATAAGCAGTTTAGTTAGTCTTATCTAGGAGTCTTATCTATCTTATCTGTAAGTAGTTTAGTTATCAAGGAGTCTTCCTACAAGGAGGACTCTTACCTCTTGTAATCTCCTATTTAAGGAGCTGAAATTATTGAATAAAGATATCAAATTTCCAGTCAAGAAAGAGAGTAAAAGGAGAGTTCGGTGATCTCTTGGACAAATCACCCTCTAGGACGCCAAGACAGGTTCAACTAGGAAGGGGATGAACAAGGGAAAACATGAGCTTTTCCCCGTGGACCGACCCGTGACGAGATCCTATTCCTGGGCCCATAACAATTGTTAACAGTAGAGATTCCTCTATTTGTTGCTAATCAAATAGAGAACTATCAAGATGTTATCATGGAAAACAACCATGGATGAACTTAGGTAGAAATTCCCTTTTGCAGGCAACATAAGGATGTGTGCATGTTCAGACTTCAGTGTTTTTGTATCCAAATATCCCTCCTAGCAAATTACATTAGAGTTCAAGATAGTCAATTGCATAAAATTGCTTTGGACTTTTGACTTTTTAACTTCCAAGAAACTTATTTTATGGTATTCATGTATCTCAATGCGCAAGAACATGAATGTCATTTATAAGTTTATAAAAGTTGCACATCATCAAAACAAGCAAACACAGTTCATCAAAAAGATATTGTCATCCTCTTAATCCCTATAAACCATTTGCTCCTTTCTTTATGCAATAAGTTTCATAATGAATAATGAAATAGGATTTAATCAGGAAAAAATACAAGATAGGGCAATTCATGATTGGTTCAATTCTCTTCCCAAGCATATATCTAAGAAGGACAAATATTACTTTCTTTCTAAATTTTAAGAAATTAGAAGCTTTTTCATAGAACTCAATCAAGTCCAACCCAAGTAATCTCATGTGTTCAAGATATTCTAAACTCCATGTATGCCAAACACACACTACAAAACAGAGAACTCTTCAGCACAATTCAACCTCTCAGAATTCAGAATTTGCAAATCATCTGTATATACATGGCTCATGCAACTGTGATACAAGCAATGCAGGGACTGTTTATGTCATCAAGAAACTAAGTAACAATCTCATCATCTCATCAAGAGGTGTAGTATGCAAAACATATGGGAGCCATGATTTGGAAATCAGAGCTCTAACCAGAGGCCGAAGCAGCAAAAGATCATACATAGACTCAGAAATCAGTTAGGTCAGTTCAACTCCATTGGGTAGACTTAACCCATTGACATCTAGCCTTGATTGGAGAGGATTCATGTTTTGTGCTCCATTAGTTACTTCTTACTTTTGGAAATAACCCTGAACTCTCCATTAACTTCTTCTCTGAGTTGTTCTAAATGTTATCTAGTCAACTTGTAATTCACTACTTCCCATAGCCTGAATATTGGTGTGAAGACTATGGTTAGCAGGTTCAAGGTTTTCTACGCTCCAGCAACTAATTACATATATTTTGCAATTTGTCCAGCTATTTTAATTTGCTCCCTATGTTGTGACTTTGTTTTTCTTATAACCAAATTTATTAATCTAAGAAATTGTTAAAGGAGTCAACATTTTGCTAAGTACTTGGGGAAGAAGCTAACTGTGAATTTAATTTGCTAAGCCCATGAGTGGAAATTAAGATCTGTACCTAACATGTATGAAATACATCACAAATCTGCTTCCACCTTCCAAGAATCACTAAAAAATTATGTTGAGTCAGGGTATATTCCTCAACATCTTTAAATCCAATCATACCTAGCGTAGTTTTATTTTTCTTTTTTTGGTTTTCTTTCTATAAAATTAACTTGGAAACTATTAAGGACATGATTAAGGATCCTCCAGAACTTTGGAAGCTCTAACTACAGAATTGACTTTTTTTCATGTTTACAGGAAGTTATGATTTATCTTTTCTTTGGAAGTATTCTTTTATTAATTGATAGCTTTATGGTGAATCATCATCTCATTATAAAAAATGTTTTAATTGTAGTTCTCATTTTCTAGAAGGTTTGTACGTTGATGGGAATCCTATGTTTAGACAATTGAGTTTTCATTATTTACTTTTAGCATTTCTATTGCTTTGCTCCAAGTGATAAGCATAATACTTTACAGTGCTGTCCAACTAATTGTATATGAAATTTATAAGGTAGTCTTTTGGATCCTTTCCAAAATCTTTATATGTTATGTAATGGTTTGGGAATAGTTCTTCTCATGGAATGTGATCAACTTTCTATATTTGGTGTTCTAGAAAATTTTCAGAGAGAACCAAGAGCTCTTTGTTGTAGCAAGACTTGCAGCAAGGGCTTGTGCTGCCATGACTTCTACTCATTAAGTGACACAGCGTGGAAGCAATGAGAAACCGGGCTGGCTATGCAAGCACCGGGCGATCGCTAGCTTCTAGCAAAGAACACCAACTTCTCTAGGAGAGAGAAAAGGTGGCGAAAATAGGAAGAAGAGAATTTGGAGAAATTCTGAAAATATGAAGTATGAATTGATGATTAATTTTGGGAAGATAGCAATATTTATAATACATTTGGAAATTGTAAAAGAACTAGGAAATAACAACTAGAATAGATCCAAATATCTAATCTAATAGGATCAAACTCTCCTTGGTTTGATATCCCTTGATGCATGAATCTTGGCTTATCTTGAACTCTTGAATTCTTGAATTCTTGATGAGTCTTGAATTCTTGATAAGTCTTGGAGTCTTGGATTTTTGATAAGTCTTGGAGTCTTGGATTAAGTCTTGATGGATCTTGAATTATCCTTTCTTGACTTATCTTGGACTCTTATCCTTATCCTATGAGCTTCCACCCCTAATGGTGAGATGGGCCTTGGGATGGGCCTCCATCATTAAGTACATAGAACTAGCTTTACTAAATTCTAATTGATTCTCTTATTTTACATTGGTCTTCTTGAAATATTGTATGTCTAGAGTCATGATTTTACTAATTAAACCTGGGATATTCTGTAGTGGAACCAGTTAACTTGTATGATTTTTATGGAGAAATTCCAACAGTGTTGGGTAATCTTTCTAATCTAGTCTACATGAATATGAATGGCAGTAATCTTCACGGCATAATTCCTGCCACACTACAGGGTTGCCAGCCTCGAAATGGTAGACTTGACTTTCAATAATCTCACTGGAAGCATTCCTAATGAACTAGGTCAACTAAAGAACTTGACATATATGGTGCTCTCTATCAACAACCTCACAGGTATCATACCTGAATCTTTATCGAGCTTAAAATAATTGATAGACTTAGAATTAGTTGTTAACTACTTTAGTGGAATGACCCCACCAACACATGGAGCACCAGATTCCAGAACCTACAACAGCTGTATTTTCTAGAGAATCAGCTTTCAGGAGAGGTCCCAGTAAGCTTTTCTAATCCTTCTCAACTGACATTGCATAACCTTAGCCTAAACAAGCTAGAGGGGGAGGTTCCTCTGGAGATAGGGAAATTAGGAAAGCTTCAAATCCTTTACCTCCATAGCAATACCTTGTTAGTGGCTTTGATAATTATTCCCTTTCGTTTCTTACAGTTCTTACCAATTGCTCACTCCTTCAGAAACTTCACTTAGGTTCCTACTTGTTCATAGGGAACCTGCCAGACTCTGTTGGTTTTCTTTCCAAAGATCTATGTTACTTCAACCTCCTCAATGACAAAATAACTAGAGAAATATATACCAACCAGAATTGGAAATCTATGTGGCCTTGTGCACCTAACCCTATGGTATAAATACTTGAAGGGAAGAATTCCTACAACAATAGGAAGGCATGGGCAGTTGTAGAGATTGTATATAGGGTAAAACAAGTTACAAGGACAAATCCTAGATAGTATGGGGCAGATGACCAATCTTAGCCTACTAGACCTTAGCAATAATTCAATTATAGGGCCAATCCCATCTTCACTAAGTAACCTCTCTTAGTTGAAGTATCTTTACTTGTCTCATAACAACCTATTAGGAAACATTCCTGTGGAACTTACACATTGTAGTTTTCTGATGCTGCTTGATTTTCTTTCAACAAACTACAAGGGCCCCTTCCTATAGAAATAGGTCACTCACCCAACTTGGCCTTTATGTCTAATCTTTCGAATAATCATCTTGAAGGAGAAATACCTGCAAGCATTGGAAATCTGGAAACTGTCTAGGCAATTAACATGTCAGCAAATCAATTTTCTGGTCCAATACCTAGTTCAATTGGGAGTTGCATTTCTTTGGAGTATCTAAATCTCTCTAACAGCATGCATGTAGGTTCAATCCAGAGTCCTTAGAACAATTTAGGAATTTAGATATTATGGACCTGTCTTTTAATAGGTTATCTGGTAAATTTCCAACCTGGATTAGCGAAAACCAGATGCTCAAGAATCGTGATTTATCATAAATCAGATTAACAGGAGATGTTCCAAATAATGGGAGTTTCAAAAATATGGGAAGTTCACTCATGGGGAATTCTAGTATTGACCTGGGGCAGGAACTGCAAACAAGATCCCAACACTGGTAAAGTTGCTATCTAAATCAAGTGATCAAGTAAAATATAAACTGACAGAGTACATTCTTTGATATGAATTATTAAATAATAGACCAAATTCTCAAAAAAATATGAAAAAAAGTCGGGACATGTATTCTATGTTTCTTATCTCTTAATAAAACATTTAACTAGAAAACCTTCATGTTATTATTTTTGCAATTAAGAATCTCTTCCATAGAGAGCACTAGATTTTCAATGGTTACAACGCCCATTTTGGTTAAATAAAGTCATACAACTACATAATCTGCAATACTTTTCATCATCCAACTAGTATAGAAGATATCTTGGATTCATTGGTTGGACAATTGGTCAAAATGACATGAAATCAACAAGTGGTACAAAGCTACATTTTGGGAACATCATTCATTTAGTGCATATTAGAAAAAGGTCGATGGGAACTAAACCGCCATAATGGAATTGAATATAAAAAAATATACTTTATCTAGATGTACAGAATGACTCCTATGGTTACTTTAAAGTTTTTCTCAAACTTAGTGACAATTCAAACTTGAGCTATTATGGCTGTGCTTATCCAAATTAAAGCCATTGATGGGGTCTGAATGAACAGCTTGCACCTGTACTATGGGAAATGCTTACCATTAGCATACATATTTCCAAGAAAACCAAACTTAGAGGACAAATTGTGCTAGCTATGTTGGCATAGCATTTAGTTTTACCAGTGTCTAGAAATTTGGATATCAGAAGTCCAATGTCAATATTGGATGATCAAGGACAAACAAGAATAAAACTGACTTTGTTGGACCTAATGGATTTGAATGTAAGGAATTAAATTTGTGAAGGATATAACCATATTCATATCAATGAAAATTGGAAGGAAAATAATTAGATAAAAATGGAAAATAAGAAGTTAAATGAGATGGATTAGGGGGATGGTATCTAGTAAAAGTAAAACAAGGATAAATAAATACAAAGGAATCTGGATAAAAAAATGGCCGCTGCTTCCTTGTTTCTTATTTTCTATTGGCACATGTGTCGGGCATTTATGCTAAGATGCATATATTGAGCATAAACATGATATGCAGAATAATATGAGATGGATTGAGTATGTACAATAATATGTGATATCATTCATCCTCTGGCTTCTATTTATTAGGGTATGAAGAAACATCCAGGAACACAACTAATTTAGCAGAGTTGATACCCCAAGTTAAAAACTAGATATCACTGATTTGTCTTGACAATAACTAATCCAGTATATCTTGTATCATGTAGGTGTAGGACTTGTCAGTTTGAAGTCTGGAGTGTATTAGATGAGTTGGATTATCAAAAGTTCAAATTCTTTGCTAATTTGCTTTCAAATTAAAAAAACTAGTTCCCTAGTAGTGGAGATGATCAAAGAGAAGGGGCTGAACAAGATGATCTTCTGCACAGGTGGATTTTGGTTACCAGATAAAAAGGTAATGTAAAGATCAGTTGACTTGAAACCAAGGAGATACCTTCATTCTGGTAAATGAGCACTTCATCTCCCAGAATATATATTGGGAAAAAAGGTTGATGAAGAGGATATGCTGCAAAAGCTCGAAGCTTGAAACCACCTAGTTTTCAGCCTCGATTTTAGAAGGAAATGGTGTTGTGATCTTTGATTACCGATGCTTGAAACCACGTACAAAGAGATATGATGAAAATATATAAAACTTGCAAGCATGTTTTATTATCGATGAAAAATAACGTTGTCCAACAAAGATATATGTATTATTAGTTACATATTACTGAAACAAATGTTAGTTAATTTCTATTATGCATCCAAAAATCAAAAAAAAAAAAAAAACCTAGGAATGAATCCATCACACAAATAATAACAAAACTACAAAACATATAATCAGACCCTAATCAGCTAAATTAACTTGCCAGGTGACACTGGTATTGCAAAAATTTGCAGAGAAAATGGATTAATGGAAAGCATAGGGACGTCCACCAAATTTGTTTTATCAATACTTACCGATAGAAGAATCCACAAGCTGAAGATCGTGAAGGATAGGAAATTCATCACATGGACACCCAAGATTGCGAAATAAAAGGGGCGAATTTCAAAAATTTTTTCTTTCCCTTCAACTGGGAATCGACTTTCCTATTTAAAAATCATATTTTCAAGGATCATTCTTGAACCATAAACTGAACCAGATCTGAACCAAAAGGAGGAGAGAGAGATAATACCTGATACAGAGAAATAGTATCTCTCAATGGAGGTGCTCACACCCAAGGTAGAAACCAAAAACTGCTCCCACTGAAGATGGCGCAGTGCAAGGTGGAGAAGAATCAGTAGTGTCCTTCCGAAGAACTTTATTCTTCCCAAGAATCACTTGGACGGATTGTGAATACAACTCTTACTAATCTTTTCTGCAAAAGATTGGAATCAAGATCCAATTTGATTTCTCTCAAGCAATGGAGATCGAACTGCTATAGGCGGCGGCTGCAGGAAGGAGGCGGCTAGAGAGAATTTGCAAGGTGTAGAATTCTCTGCTCTATGATCTCAACTCTGAAGACTAGATTTGTGTCTGTTGGATATTTTGTCTAAAGGCTGCCGCCCCCTCTTCCTTTTATAGACTTAAAGGGATCAGCTCCTAATCCTATTAGGAGTTGCTAACCCAAATCATATATAGATTAGAAGTCCTTTTAAGATAAGGGATAATCCTTATCTTATCTGCAGATTATATCAGTCAGTTCCAAATCTAATTAGGAAGTTTCCAAATCTAAATCTCATTTAGATCTTGGACTCTCTGAGTGGATAGGGTGTGGGCCCAATCCTATCAATTGATCTTATCTCAGAATTCACCCCTTAAAGACTAATCAAATGCCTAGTTCGAAATGGGCTTAAGTCCCATTTAGAGTTATGTATTCATTAAGCCTTCCAAACTGTTGTCTAGTTGGGCTTCCTTGTATGGCGTGGGACCCAAACATTGATCTACACATCAACCACATGGGTTCAGCACAACATTTGTTACAAGGCCTGGCCGAATACACTGTTATGGACAGTGCACCCCTTAAAACCCATCAGATGGGCTCTATGGGCCCAACACTTACCCTAAGTGGTCCCTGGGACAAGTCACCTTGTAACACCCAAGGACTATGGGCAGATGCAAGATTAGCCCATCAGGTATTATCCTCAATGGTCTTACACTTAACCTCTCAGCCCATAATGATCATACGCTGCCCGACAAGAGAGGACCTATCCCTCGGCTGCAAGGAACAGTGTTGCATTCTCTCAAGTATGGATCCCGGGAATTAAAACCTTTTGCAAATCATTTCGAAACCATAATATATATACTTTTATATCTCATATAAAATATATTTTGCAAAACAAATTTCAACGATTGAAATCGGCTACCGGCAGTCTTGGTTTCCATCAGTGAGAGTGCATCCCCGATCATTACCTTTGTCCGACAAAGGGGCTGATCCTGTCACTATGATCACCCAATTAGATGAATTCTCAGACTGTCCCAACATACCCAGGTTTTGACCCCCGCTAAGGATCTCATTGATTGGTACATCAAAGACAGCCCAATCCGACACCTAGTGCAGTATCATAATCGAGTCTAGTGGTCGGGTGTAACTTTTCAGTTTTGCCCATCAATCTCCAAGGTCCAGGGCAATATTGGAAATCTGGTCCAGTTCAAAGATTCAATTAATCCCACACTGAATGTGCCTAGGGCTCACCCCAGTAGCTGAGACAAGCCACCCCAACCAAGTTGGTGGCACCACAGTGTCAGCCTTGTCAGGATAGGTCTCCCCAGACTGACCCACTGGCTGTGAACATTTTAAACTAACACGAGTCTCATTAAATGTCCAGTTTAAGGGTATTACACAGAAACATACTAAGGGAACATGAATTAAATATGCACTTTTATTCATTTACAATAAATTCATAAAGTACATCATTTTGATTGAAGCTAAGGGCATACAAAATTGTCTAACAAATCGACCTACTCTAATTCCACTTCTCGCAACCTAGATGACAATAGAGCCCTTTGTCCTACAAATCAAACACCGAACAACAATTATTGCAAAGCACAAACAACACACCAAAGAAGAAAAAAAGAAAGAGCCAGTGAGAAAGAAAGAGAGACAGAGAAGAGAGACGCGAGAGAAGTAAAGAACACGCAAGCAATTTCTTTATTTCTTTTTGCAAAGTTTCCAAAATTAAAAAAAAACCACACACACACAATCTAATAGCTACCATTCTTGTTTCCTCGACAAAAATAGATGTATTGCAACGGTTAATTCTATAACCGTGTTAATAAAATATATTTAAGCCACGGGGTATAAAACCGTGGCTAAGCTGCATGCGAGAAAGTAGTATATTGCCACGGATGATAAATTTTGTTGCTATATATGGTATTTTAGCCACAGATTTCTATTCGTTGCTGGAAAAACTGTGGCTAAAAACCATTTTTCTTGTAGTAAAGTTCTTGGGAATTAGTGTGGAACTAGGGATGGATTCGAGCTGAGCCGACTCAAATACTTGGCTATTTAAGATTGGCTTGCTGAAATAGTCTTAGGTTTGAGCTCAGTTCGAGCTAGAGACTTGATCTCGAGCTCGGCGCGGTTCAAAGCTCGCAAGTTCGAGGTCAGCTCGACTCGAGCTCAACTACAAGCCAAGTATTTTCTAAAAAATAAAATTATACATATAAAAATATTTTTTATTTTATATACAACAAAATAAGAATTGTAAAAATTATTTATTATACATATAGATAATTAAAAATATACATATTAAAATTGTTTTTATTTTATAGACAAAAAAATAATATTTATAATTATACATAAAAAATAAAAATATTATTATATATAATAAAAATTATTTATTTTATATATATTTAAATATTTATATGTATATGTATATGTGTGTATGCATGCATGTATGTATGTATGTATATAATAAAAAATTATTTATTTACTATACTAGGCTTGCGAGCCTCATGAGCCGAGCTTCATTAGGCTCAAACTCGGCTCAATTAGAAAACAAGCCTATGTATCAGGCTCGAACTCAGCTCGAAGCTCGGTTTAAATCAAGTCAAGCCGAGCTCGAATAGCTCGTGAGACACCTACGTGGAATAAACAAAACCCAATTCCCATCTTCTTGCATTCATCTCCTTTCTTCCCGCACTCTTAAGGAGGTGTTTGGCAAGTCTTTTTAGGAAGATCATCCAAAAGCTCAAGAACTCAAAAAACTAATGATCTTTCACAAGTAAATCTTCAAAGACTAAAGACCATTTGGTTGCAATTTTTTTAAAGATGTTTTCAAAAGCTGAAAGACTGAAAGACTGTTTGGCAATCATACTTGTTGGTCCCTCTTACATACATGTTAAATGTTATGTGCAGGATTCAATAATACATTCAAATATGCAAATATTACTTATGGGTCCCACTTATTTATCTACACAAAATAATAAAATGGGCCCCACTCATGCATTTCTCTATACAAGATTACAATGTAAACACATTGGCATATGTTGTTATCACCGATGGGCTCCACTTACACATTCACTTATACAAAAAAGTTAATGTGGGCCCCACATAGCTCATCACATAACAAGTAATATTGCAATACAAGCAATTAGTTTAATATTGATACTTTTTTCTAACAAATAGTTCAACACAAACAATCCAAGTAAAGGATACATCTATAACTCTCAAGTTGTCACCTAGAACATGGTTTCTTTTTAGTACTAAATCCATCTATCTACATTCTTAGGACACAACACTAATTCCATCTCATACTAACACCAAGCAAAGGATACATTTAAACCAGAATCTAGTTCCAAACCAGCAAATCTACCCAACAAGTCCAATACAAGTTTATGCCAGAAATGCCCTCTTCCTCGTAGGGAAGAGCGCAGCAAATGGATCGAACTGAATAAGATATATCCATGGAGAATTTGGATATTAAACTCCATAAATAAAATTAAACTAAAACTGGTCAAAGCAGCATATATTATCAATTAACTGAACAAACATATAATGTTTATAGTATAACCCAGTCCCTGGTTAAAATTGCTATTATCTTATCAATAGCATATTTTAAATCATTTTCACTGCATTTCCCGGTTTGAGTACAAAACAGTAATCCAGTAAACCTTATAGGGTTTCAAAATTTTTATGGCTTTTATTGACTGAGAGATTAAAATCACCAGTTAAGCAAGTAAACTAGCTAGTGATACACCAAGCTTTCTGATTGTACTGTTTGATCTAACAACACTAGTCTATACAAATGTAGTGATGTTTAATTTTGTCATTTTGTGATTCTAACAGCTAGTGATGGACGGACTTTGTGAACTGTGAAACTTTGTCTTGCACTGGTATTTTGAGTTTTATTTGTGGAAGATGAATGTAGTTGTTAATGACTCAAGGCCAATGGATAGCTAAATACATGGAAGCTTGAGCAATAGCAGTATTTTGATGCCAGGTGAAAATGAAATGAACAAGAGGACAATAATCCAAAAACTGTTTTTCACTTTTTTTGAATCATTTAAAGGAAAATTAAAAAGTATTCCATAGTACAAAGTATAGAGGTCAGACATTGAAAAGGTTATGTTAAAGATCTAATAAATTTAAAATTTCTTATTTTGCACGTCCAAGAAAACCCACAAACAAAAAAAAAAAAATTAAATTCCATAGATGTAACACTGCAATAGAAACAGAATTTTATGTAGACATGATACTTTTTTATTTTATCAATAAAAAATTGGACCGATCCAAAATGGTTCAAAGTATTCATCAGATTGAATTGGACCTGGTCCATTTGTAATGGACTCATATTGGAATAAATCAGATTGGACCAAATCCAGACCAATTGACACACCTACCCGAAGGAAGGCATAATAGACCCGGTTTGAAATTTGATGTGTATACCTTCCGATATCATGATACTGTGTGAAATATCATGGCACCTAATTCCATTCATTCCATTAATGATTCAACCTAGTTGGATTGAACCCATTATATATAAGCAAATTACATCAAAAGATTATGATACGTAAATGGATTCTTATGTGGCATTTTTGGTATTCTTATTAATTTGCTAAAGATGTTTATGGGGAAAAAATCAGTGTTCTATAAGAAATAAACATTATTCAACATGAACAGAACAAGAAGGAAATTGAAGGTCGACATAGAGTACATATGGCATCTACCACTAAAAACATTGCCCATTTCCAATCGAGAAAAAAACATTCAAGTAACATAGCTATATGGTACAGGATGGCTTGATAAAAGCAAGAAAACTTGTGGGTTACTGCACACCAAGTCCAAATGCAAAAGAAGAAAATCTACTTCACATAATGAACAACTATATAGTTATAGTATGAAACTTCCAATTCTATACCAACAAAGGATATGCAAATTCTAAAGCCCTTTAGTAGGAATGACTTTGCATATTAAATGTCCAAAGCCATATTTAAGGCAAAATATAATAATTAATAAAAAGGGAATCAATCTTATGTAGGGAATTCCTTGATATACTCCTCTGCATCTAAAATAATTAGCTATTAAAGAATCTGAAGTCTTTACTAAGAATAGAAATTCATTCTTATTATTACATTACACTCTTTCCAAATACTAAAATCAAATGACTTGAATTTCATAAAACTCCAAAAAATCTAAACTCCACCAAGAAACTAAATTCTGAATTGTTATTTGGGTAAGTAAACAAAGTTAAACAAGTCTTGAACACCAACTCCCAACAGGAATACATCAAGCACCTTATAGGCATCAAAACTGATCTCAAAACTCTATCTCCAAAAATATTCATAAAAGCCCGGCAACTGCTGTTTTTTACAGATCAGCAAATCAAATCCCCTGACATATTGCTGACCTAAGTATATGGGCCTAAATGTAGAGAACAAAATAAGATTACATACTCCGATGCCTACTCATAAATTTCAAGCAATAAACTTCAAATAATAATAGAAAAATCATCATCAAGTAAATAAGAACGTAGAAAGAAATAAGTATAAAGTGAAAAAGAGATAATAAGGGGAAGAGAAATCAGTTTGTGAGAAACAAAACATAGAGCCTAACTGGTGCTCCATTATCCTCGTAGTACGGGGACACGTGTATATGACCTGGCATAAGCAACAAGTCAGCGTGGCAACCTGGCCGCAACTCGGCGTAACAAGATCGTCGAGGCCCGACCAAACGACTCGGCGGGTGCGACAACCCGCCGAGAAGCAAGGCCCAGTTCGCCCCAAGCCTGAAGGCAGAGTTCCCTGAGCTCCCCCGTGCAAGGGGACCCGAGCTCCCCTTACGACCCGAGCTTCTCCTAAGGGGCCCCGAGCTCTCCCTTCTTAAGAAGGGAACACCCCGGCTTTTGTCTAAGTGTCCCAAGGGAGAAACACCTCGGGGCAGCACCGTCGAGAGTCCTATTCGAACTTGCTTAAGGCTTGCCTCCAGTGCGGGCACCTCGGTGCAAGGCAAACCTGCCCCAGGTGGTTTGGTGTATGGTAGCTCGGCAGACTACAGGAGGATTTGCTTGATATCCATGCCTGCCTGACATCCGTACTTACCGAATCAGGTGGAAGTACTCGAATCCCTTGCCAGGCGGCGTTCTGCCTGCCGTCTCTAAAAAGCATGGCATGCCTGTTGGGTCCATACCTTGCAATAGCAGCCTGTAGCAACAGCCTGCACCTGCCACCCCTACCCTAGCAGTA
The DNA here is from genome assembly GCF_056320005.1 of Nelumbo lutea. Taxonomy (NCBI): domain Eukaryota; kingdom Viridiplantae; phylum Streptophyta; class Magnoliopsida; order Proteales; family Nelumbonaceae; genus Nelumbo; species Nelumbo lutea. The sequence goes on from NC_142684.1 coordinate 213,414,537, forward strand.
ATAGCTAGGGCAGTGGCGGTTATGCCTGATGTGACCGAGCTCCGGTATAAAAGAACCCCGACCCTCACAAAGCAAAGGTATTGAAGCTAGCACTTTCAACACTCTTAACTCTCTTTGTCTTCTTTGAGTTTCCTCAGAGTTCTAACTTAGCCTTCGGAGTGTTCCCGCCGGGAGAGCTCACCGAGAACCCTTCACTCCCTTCTTCCTCTCAGGTGTCATCTGTCATAGCTAGGAGCCAAGTCTCAACCAGATAGGAATGCCTAGATTGTGCAACATCATTTGGCGCCGTCTGTGGGAAACACTTCAAAAGGCCTTCTTGTAACTTCTGTGCAACTCTCTTCAAAGAACTCATCAGTATCATCAACACCTATGGCTTCCTCCAGCAACACCGGGCACCGGAACACCACTGAGGAACAACTCTAGTTACCCACCGTCTGCATCGGCCAGTTCACCATCCCTCTCTCTGTGGACGGGGTTCCTAGTTTGATTGTGCCCCAGACGGTGGCACCCGTGACTATTCCACTGCCCTCTACAGTCGGAACAATGTTTGCTGAACCCACCATCCTCCCTATGGTGGCCAGCCAATGTCAGCTTGAGGATATGATGCAGTGCATGCGAGCCATGCAGGCTCAGATGCAACAATTCCAGCAACTCTAGTCCCACCAGCAGCAAGTGTTGCCCCAAATGTCCCAATACCAGTATCAACAACAGTTTCCTTCACTCCCTCATCGGCATCCAGCAGAAGGGATAGGAAATTCATCACATGGACGCCCAAGATTGCGGAATAAAGGGGGCGAATTTCAAAAATTTTTCTTTCCCTTCAACTGGGAATCGAATTCCCTATTTAGAAAATCATATTTTCAAGGATCATTCTTGAACCATAAACTGAACCAGATCTGAACCAAAAAGAGGAGAGAGAGATAATACCTGATACAGAGAAACAATATCTCTCAATGAAGGTGTTCATGTCCAAGGTAGAAACCAAAATTTGCTCCCACTGAAGATGGTGCAGGGTGGAGCAGAATCAACAGTGCCCTTCCTAAGAACTTGATTCTTCCTAAGAATCACCTGGACGGCTTCTGAATACAACTCCTACCAATCTTTTCTCCAAAAGATTGGAATCAAGATCCAATCTTGATTTCTCCCAAGGAATGGAGATCGAACTGCTATAGGCGGCGGCTGCAGCAAGGAGGTGGCTAGAAAGAATTTGCAGGGTGCAGAATTCCCTCCTCTATGATCTCAGCTCTGAAGACAAGACTTGAGTCTGTTGGATGTTGTGTCTAAAGGCTGCCGCCCCCTCTTCCTTTTATAGACTTAAAGGGATTAGCTCCTAATCCCATTAGGAGTTGCTAAACCAAATCATATTTGGATTAGAAGTCCCTTTAAGATAAGGGATAATCCTTATCTTATCTGTAGATTAGATCAGCCAGTTCCTAATCTAATTAGGGAGTTACCAAATCCAAATCTCATTTAGATCTTGGACTCTCTGAAGGGTTGAGAGATCCATCACATGGACGCCCAAAGATTGCGGAATAAGGGGCGAATTTCAAAAATTTTTCTCTCCCTTCAACTGGGAATCACATTCCCTATTTAGAAAATCATATTCTCAAGGATAAATCTTGAACCTTTAAACTGAACCAGATCTGAACCAAAAGGAATGGGAGAGAAAGATACCTGATACGGAGAAGCAATATCTCCCAACGAAGGTGTTCACGCCCAAGGAAGGATCCAAAGACTACTCCCACTGAAGATGGCACAGTGCAGGATGGAGCAGAATCAGCAGTGTTCTTCCCCAAGAACTCTGTCCTTCGCAAGAAACAGCAGGATGGAATGTGAGCACAGCTCCCTTTTCAATCCTTTCTCAAAGAATTAATGTCAAGATCCAACCTTGACTTCTCCCACAGCTGGAGATCGAACTGGCAAACAGGGCGGCAAGAGCAGAGAGGCGGCAAGAGAGTATTCGCAGGGTGCAGAATTCTCTCTTCTTGATTTCAGCACTAAAGAGGATCTGATGTGTTTTTTTTGGTCACTCTCAAGGCTGCCGCCCCCTCCTTCCTTTTGTTAACTTGAAAAGATCAGCTCCTAATCCCATTAGGAGGTGCTTATCCAAATCATATTTGGATCAGCCTTCTCTTCTAATGATAAGGATAAACCCTTATCTTATCTGCAGATTAGATTAGCTTTATCCTAATTTTATTAGGAGGTTTCTAGATCTGAATCACATTCAGATCTGGACTCTCTGAGTGGATAGGATTAAGACCCTATCCTAACTGCAAATCAATCTCATAATTCACCCCTTTAATTAACTAAATTAATAGCCCAGTTCGAAATGGGCTTTAGGCCCATTAAGCTTATGTGCTCACATAACCTTCATAACTGCTGCCCAGTTGGGCTTCCTTGTATGGCGTGGGACCCAAGCATTGATCTACACATCAGCCACATGGGTTCGGCCCAGCCTTTGTTACAAGGCCTGGTCGAATACACTATTAAAGACAGTGCACCCCCTGAAACCCATCAAATGGGCTCTATGGGCCCAACACTTACCCTAAGTGGTCCCTGGGCCAAGCCACCTTGTAACACCCAGGGACTGTGGGCAGATGCAAGATTAGCCCATCAGGTATTATCCTCAATGGTCTTACACTTAACCTCTCAGCCCATAATGATCATACACTACCCGACAAGAGAGGATCTCTCCCTCGGCTGCAAGGAACAGTGTTGCACTCTCCACTTATATGGATCCCAGGAATTAAAACCCTTTTGCAAACATTTTAGAAACCATAATATATATACTTTTATATCTCATATAAAATATATTTTGCAAAACAAATTTCAACGGTTGAAATCGGCTGCCGGCAGTCTTGGTTTCCAACAGTGAAAGTGCATCCCCGATCATTACCTTTGTCCGACAAAGGGGCTGATCCTGTCACTATGATCACCCACTCAGATGAATTCTCGGATTGTCCCAACATACCCAGGTTTTGACCCCCACTAAGGATCTCACTGAATGGTACATCAAAGACAGCCCGATCCGACACTTTGTGCAGTATCATAATCGAGTCTAGGGGTCGGGTGTACCTTTCCAGTTTTGACCATCAATCTCCAAGGTCCAGGGCAATACTGGAAAACTGGTCCAGTTCAAAGATTCAATTAATCCCACACTGTATGTCCCTAGGGTCTCACCCCGGTAGCTGAGACAAGCCACCCCAACCGACTTGGTGGCACCACAGTGTCAGCCTTGTCAGGATAAGTCTCCCCAGACCGACCCACTGGCTGTGAACATTCAAAGCTAACATGAGTCTTAATAAGTGTCCAGTTTAAGGGTAATACACAGAAACATACCAAGGGAACATGAATGAAATATGTACTTTTAATCATTTACAATAAACTCATAAAGTACATCAATTTTGATTGAAGCTAAGGGCATACAAAACTATCTAATAGCTCCCACTTGCACTTAGGTCCAATCAGGTACTATCCGGAGTCCCATTCTTTCCACGTGTTTCTCAAATACTTTCTGTGTCAATGGCTTAGTCAATGGGTCTACCACATTCTCCGCTGATGCTACCTCTTGCTATCATCCTCCCGTAGGTCCAGTGTTGTCATACAACAATGGAATGGGTGATGTGCTGAATTCCAAAATCATGAATGAACACCTTCATTCATAAGGCAACATCACTTACGGCAATGCACTCGGCTTGGGTTGTGGACTATTAATTTGCAACTTAGGACCCCTGTTTGCTGACACTCAGGAAACAACACACGATTCTATCGTGAAAATATATCCAGATGTAGACTTTCTATCATCTGGGTCTGACTGGAAATCGGCATCTGTATACCCTTGGATCTGTAGTGAGCTACCGTCGATTACTAGACAAAACTCTTTTGTCCTTCGAAGGTACTTAAGTATGTTTTTCACAGTAGTCCAATGCTCCTGCCCTGGGTTAGCCTGAAATCTGCTTACTACACTCACTACCTTAGCTATGTCAGGACGAGTGCACAGCATGGCATACATGATGCTCCCTACGGCAGAGGCATAGGGAACGTCTTTCATGCCATCAATCTCCTCAGAAGTCTTGGGAGACATCTTCTTGGAGAGAGTGACTCCGTGCCTGAAAGGAACATTTCCTTTCTTGGAGTTTTCCATGCTGTATCTTTTGACTATTTTGTCAATGTAGGCAGATTGGGATAATCCTATTATCCGCTTCGATCTATCTCTATAGAGTCGAAGACCCAGTATATAGGAGGCTTCTCCAAGATCTTTCATGGAGAATTGCTATGATAACCATACTTTCATCGTAGTTGACATACCTACATCATTCCCAATGAGTAGAATGTCATCTACATACAGAACCAAGAAGGTAACCTTATCTCCACTGTATTTCCTATAGACACAGGGTTCATCCGGATTCTGCTCGAAGTCAAATGATTTGACGGCAGAGTCAAAACGGATGTTCCAACTTCTATAAGCTTGCTTAAGTCCATGATGGATGGAAGGGGAGCACACCGAAAGCTGAAACCACGAGAGCTAAAGTAGCAAAGGAGGACGTCGAGCATAACGACGTTAAACAATTGCACTTGTGGGAGGCAACCTATTGTGTTTAGTTAATTTTGTTATTTCGTTTGGTTTTTCATTTTTGTGTTTAGCAGGAACCCAACAAGACAAACAGGGAAGTACCCCCAAATCCTTCTACTTTATGCATAATCACATACATTAGGGACAATGTATAACTTAAGTGTGGGGGGATTACGGAAATCTGATGGAAATTTGGGATACCTTATCTTCTTGAAATTTTTGCTCCCTGGAAACTTATCCTTGAACGATTTCAACTTATTAGGAATCATGTGCTTAGGCTGAATAGATAAGATAGGATGCAAGCATGACTAACTGAATCTTTCTTGGCTGCATATGGTACCTCATGATTTTAATCGATCAATAGGCAAGATGCATAAGGGTTTGATTGATTTTCACATAATTATCTGTCAAACATGGGTTGATTATTCTAGAACTTGCTGTGTTAGGCATATAGAGACCACGATCAGTGAATTCATGGATCAGGTGGTGAAACCCTGTGATTCTTGTGAAAAAAAAAAAGAGGGAGTTTGAAACTAAAATCGTGACTAATGTGAGATGGAGCATAAAATGCACTCACATTTAGAAATGAAAGTAAGTGTGAGATGGAGCATAAAATGCACTCACATCTTGAAAAGAAGGCAAGGGTGAGATGGAGCATAAAATGCACTCACCCTAGAACCCCAACCCCATTCTCACCTTCAGATCCTAGGAATTCACACTAAGTGGTGAAGATGTGATACATAGCAAGCTTATGGCAATAAGCACACCTTGTTTTGATTCAAAGGAAAGTAATTGCATCTGGCTGAATTGGTTTGTTAAAAGCAATGAGCACCCATGCAGTCCAAGGAGTTTCAGCCCTGAAAGGCTTGTCTCCTTGACTATCGATTTAACTTGGGACCATGAGGAATGGTGATTTGCGATCACTCTTGGACAAGAAAAAGGGGAGAAAGAGATGAAAAGCGAGAGGTTACCAAGTCTGAACTAAAGCATGAAATGAACCAGGCCTCATGTAGAGAAAAAGAAAGATTGAAAATCAATACTTAGTCTCTCTTGTGTTACTTGAGTTTTTGCCTTGCCCAAGGACAGGCAAAGTTTAAGTGTGAGGGGATTTGATGAGACCAAAAAGAACCCTATTTTTATCCTCTAATATTCACTCTTTTATATTTATTTATCACTTAAATGAACTCATTACTCTTGTCTTTCGATCTAGGGCAATAAAGAAGGCAATTGGAAGAAAACAGGACAAATTGGGTGATTTTGCACAGTTTCAGCGACAGTCAGTAATCTGGGCCTAACTCTCAATTCCGGACACCGAATTGGACAATTCAAGAAGCATTAGAAAGACAAAAAGAAGGCCCACAACTTTTATATTTTGGGTTTTGACATATTCGGCACGCATCGAGTAAGAAAATGAGCCCAAAGTCGGAGCAAGTTCGCAGCCAGGCCCATTTCACAACTTAAGCCCAACTCGCAGAAGTACCTTGAAGCAGCCCAACTCGAATTCAAGAGTTAAGAGTCCGAATTTCGAATGTAATCTTCAAGGGGGGAGGTTCGATTGTGTCATTGTGAGGTTCTGTAGTTAATTTATTTTCTTGCTTTTTAATTCTAGTATTCATTGATTCGTGTGCATATTTTTATTGGATGTTAATGTTAATTAGTCTGACAAACTGAATTAATGTTGATTTTCCTACTACTATCCATGATTTCGGTGATCCGTAATTGTCACGAATAATGGTACAAGTAGCAATTAGGTTGATATCTTTTTGGGTCAATTGTTCGTGACAGCCTTTGACCAATGTTTTAACATGGTTCAACCTAAAAGAATCGATGGAACAAAATTCAGTAATTGCAGCTATCTCAATTATTGTTATTTTGGTTTAACTGTTTTCACAAATCTTAATGCTATCATTGTTTAACATGGAATGCTATCGTACCCAGTTGAGTGGTGATAAGTGTTGATCGAATGTTGGGTTTGGTCAACTGAATTAGGAAAACACAAGGTTTATTATGGCTATCCTAATAAATCTAAAGTTAAATGCTTGAATTGCAAGAATGCTGAATTGTACCTAGGATCGAAGGCCAATCGATTCAACCCGAACCCTTGAACCAGAATTCGGTAAGACTGATTTTCTCTTGTTTGCTTAGTTTGTTATTCTTTTAATTTTAGTTATTTAATTTTCCCACACAATTACTTTATCCATTTGGCTAAGAAATTACTGATTTGCTCCCTGTGGGATTCGACCTAGAACCACTTTTACTGCAAATATTTTATTGTGGGACTAGTAATAATTTTGAGGGCTTCGACAAACCCGTCACCCATACTTTCCACGTGTTTCTCAAACACTTTCTATGTCAGTGGCTTAGTCAATGGGTCTACCACATTCTCCGCTGGTGCTACCTCTTACTACCATCCTCCCGTTGGTCCAGTGTTGCACTTAGGTCCAATCAGGTACTAGCCGAAGTCCCATAATTTCCACGTGTTTCTCAAACTCTTTCTGTGTCAGTGGCTTAGTCAATGGGTCTACCACATTCTTCGCTGGTGCTACCTCTTACTACCATCCTCCCATTGGTCTAGTGTTGTCATACAACAGTGGAATGGGTGATGTGCTGAATTCCAAATTCATGAATGAACACCTTCATTCAAAAGGTAGCCTCACTTACGGCAATGCGCTTGGCTTGGGTTGTGGACTATTAATTTGATACTCAGGACCCCTGTTTGCTGACACTCAGGAAACAACACATGATCCTATCGTGAAAACATATCCAGATGTAGACTTTCTATCATCTGGATCCGACTGGAAATTGGCATCTGTATACCCTTGGATCTGTAGTGAGCTACCATCGAATACTAGAAAAAACTCTTTTGTCCTTCGAAGGTACTTAAGTATGTTTTTCACAGCAGTCCAATGCTCCTGTCCTGGGTTGGCCTGAAATCTGCTTACTACACTCACTGCCTGAGCAATGTCAGGGCGAGTGCACATCATGGCATACATGATTCTCCCAACGCCAGAGGCATAGGGAACGTCCTTCATGCCATCAATCTCCTCAAAAGTCTTGGGAGACATCTTCTTGGAGAGAGTGACTCCATGTCTGAAAGGAACATTTCCTTTCTTGGAGTTTTCCATGCTGTATCTTTTGACTATTTTGTCAATGTAGGCAGATTGGGATAATCCTATTATCCGCTTCGATCTATCTCTATAGAGTCGATGACCTAGTATATAGGAGGCCTCTCCAAGATCTTTCATGGAGAATTGTTGTGAAAGCCATACTTTCACGGTAGTCAACATTCCTACACCATTCCCAATGAGTAGAATGTCATCTACATACAGAACCAAGAAGGTAACCTTATCTCCACAGTACTTCCTGCAAACACAGGGTTCATCCTGATTCTGCTCGAAGTCAAACGATTTGAAGGCAGATTCAAAATGGATGTTCCAACTTCTAGAAGCTTGCTTAAGTCCATAAATGGATCTATTAAGTTTACATACCATGTTATCCTGACCCGCAACTATGAAGCCTTGCAGTTGCTGCATATAGATATCTTCAGTAAGATCTCCATTCAGGAATGTAGTATTGACATCCATTTTTCCAAATCTCATAATCACGGTATGCTGCTACAGCTAGCAGGATCCTAATGGATTTAAGCATGGCTATAGGCGAAAAGGTTTCCTCATAATCAATGCCCTCTTTCGGAGTGTACCCTTTCGCCACCAGACGAGCTTTGAAGGTGTCAACCTTTCCATCGGGGCCCTTCTTCCTCTTGTAAATCCATTTGCAACCGATTGCTTTTACCCCGGAAGGCGGATCTACTAGAGTCCAGACTCCATTGGTCTTCATTGAGTCCATCTCTGCTCTCATGGCCTCCACCCACTTCTGGGAATCTATGTCCAACATAGCTTCCGCGTATGTCACGGGATCCTCCTCACTAGTCAAGGTTTCCACAAGGTAACTATCCTGGTCATAACCATAACGGACTGGTGGCCTGGATACCTGAGTGGATCTTCTAGGTTGGTCACTACCTGGAACTTGTGGGACATCTCCCACTGCTCCTGAGCTTTCCTCATGAAGAATAATTTCCTGACGATGGGTGTCCATGATATAATCGGTCTCCAAGAACTGGGCATTTCGACTGCAGAACACTTTCTACTCACTTGGGTCATAGAAAAGGTAACCTACAGAGCCTTTTGGGTAGCCTATAAATAGGCAATGGCTGGTCTTGGATTCCAACTTGTCTGCACTTGTTCTTTTAACGTGTGCTGGACAACCCCAAATCTTCAAGTGTCTGACACTTGGTTTCTTTCCAGTCCAAAGTTCATATGGAGTGTTCGGAACCGATTTGGTTGGAACCCGATTCAGCACGTAAATCGCAGTCTCTAATGCATAACCCCAAAAGGATGTGGGTAACTCTGAGTGTATGAGAAGTGACCGGACCATATCCAATAAGGTCATATTCCTCCTCTCTGAAACACCATTAAGTTGTGGTGTAGCAGGAGGAGCTAATTGTGATACAATCCCATTGTCCTTTAAGTAGTCCCTAAACTCGTCAGAGAGATACTCGCCATCTCGATCAGATCGAAGGGCTTTAATTTCTCTCCCCAGCTATTTCTCGACTTCTTGTCTAAACACTTTGAACTTTTCAAAGGATTCAGACTTGTGTCTCGTTAGGTACACGAAACCATATCGTGAGAAATCATCTGTGAAGGTGATGAAATACACGTGTTGATTCCGTGTCCTAACACTCAGGGGACCACATACATCAGAATGTATTAGGTCAAGTGTGCCTGTACATCTTTCAGGCTTACCGTTAAATGGCCGTTTCATCATCTTGCCTTGTAGGCAAGGCTCACAGGGGGGAAGATCTTCTATGTTTAGAAAATCCAAAGGAACATCCTTTACCAACCTTGTGATTCGGTCAACACCGATGTGGCCAACTCGGTAATGCCACAGACACGTGGGATTAACTGTATCACGGGCTCTCTTCTTGGGGATTTCAGCCAACGTAGTTTCGGTTATGTTAGTTTCTAGAGAAGGACGTAGAACATAGAGACCGTTCTCCAGTTCTCCATATGCGATGAATCTGTTATTTCTTTTAATAGTAATTGTATTACTAAAGAAGACAGAATAACCATCTGCATAAAGTTTTGAAACAGAAATCAAAATTCTTCTTCTGTTTTGTACATAAATACAATCTTTGAGTACAATCTTTCCTTCTCTAAAAATTAACTCCATGGTTCCTATTGCCACGGCTGCAACAGTTGCAGTAGTCCCCAAATAGAGAGTGACTTCTCCTTCACTCAGCCTCCTGTTTACCTTGAACCCCTGCAGTGAGTTACATGCATGAGTTGAAGCCTTGAAGTCAATACACTAGGACGTAGAAGGTACCAATAAATTGGTTTCTATTACACAAGTTTCAAAATTACCTTTCTTGGATTCCAGGTAGGCAGGACAATTCCGTTTCCAGTGGCCGGTCTTCTTGTAGAAGTTACAGGCATCTGATGCTTTGTCTTTCTTCTGCCTTTTGCCCTTGGTGGCTTTCTTCAGAGGCTTCTTTGCCTTCCTCTTTCTCTTGCCCGTTTTGCTAGCTTCAACAAGCATAGCTATAGGCTCATCATTTTTAATCAGTTCTTCAGCTCTTTGCAACATATTGCTGAGCTCTTGTAAGCTAACATTCAGCTAGTTCATGTTATAGTTCATGATGAACGGATTAAAGGAAGGAGGCAAAGAATTAAGGATAGCGTCTATCTGGGTTGTGAGGTCCAGCCCGGATGCAAGAGCCTCCAGTTCGTTGATGTAATCCACCATCCGAAGACAATGGTCATGAACTTGTTGGCCCTTGGACATCTGAGTGGTCATGAACTGCTTCAAGACCTTTTGCCGAGTAGAATGATTCTGCTCTTCATACATCATCCTCAGGCTGTCCAATATGTCCTTGGCAAGTTCAATTTGATCGAACTACCTTTGTATTGGGTTGTCCAAAGAGACGATGATGTAACACCGGGCTAGGGAGTTTTTCTCCTCCCATTCCAGATAGTCTTTCCTTCGGGCCTCAGAAGCCCTATCTCCCGAACACTCCGGGGCAGGATTCTTTGCCACTTTGTCCAGATTTTCTGAAGCTAGGACCAGCATAAGGTTCTTGTACCAGTCGGCATAGTTTGGGCCCTTAAGCTTGTTGTCATCAAGAAGCTTTGCAAAAGACCCGTTTTCCATTTTCTGATAAAAGAGCAAAGATCAGTCCACAACCTAATTTGATTCATGTTCATTTCATAGATATGGCTTTTAATCTATGATCCATTTCCATTTATTCATCTTTGAGATTTCCCTCCTTTCTTAGTGATGGAGACTATGGATTTTCTCTGGAAATGTAGGAAATCACATAGGGTGCATGGAGCGAACTATTTCAGCTGCATAACCCCACCACTTTTCTGTGAAGGATCATATCCACTCATCATATGAGTTTTCCCTTTGGCCTCTACCAGACAAGGTTCAGAGCCATCTTCAGGTAAACCTTACTGTCCAGTGAGTGCTTTCCCATCATATTCGTGAACACCAAGGTGCCGTGAGAGAGTTCCCATTTTCTGGTGAAGCCCCTCCCACATCGGTCTATGACGCCCCTATCATCTTATGAAACACTCAGACAAGCCCAACAGCAAATGGATAGCCCATTATCTGGTGCGTCTCCTCATTACTGAAGGACCCATCCTCATGCTAATGATGGAAGGCCTTTAGAGAGTTCATCATATGAATCTCCCTATCACATGCACTCATATTAGTTGGAGGGAACAAAGAATTACACCCTAGTTTGATTTAGGTCAAACCAAAGTGGCTCCCACTGACTTTCATAAAGCCAGATTTCTATGGGCCTTAAATCGGCTAGGGTTCTGCACATAACCTCTCGATGAGGTGTGGGGCCCACCACTGAGAGAGGTCATCCAATGACCAAAAGGGACACCATGGCAATGATGTGCATTCAGCCATGGTGCGCGCAAGAGCTACTGTCAAATGAGCATGGGCCAAGTATTTATGGCCCATGTACGCAACACATAACACATCCATGCATCTCATGCAGGGATAAATTGATCCAATCAATTAATTATCTATAAGGCCCGTTGGAAGCCCGCTAAAATTCCATAATATTAACCATTAATATTATCTAGGTATACGGGCTGAATTAGGGTTAACCAGTTCAGCCCATATAGCTTTATCCTTTAAAATGGGCTTTTGCAGTTTTAACTATTTAAAACTGTGCCTTTATAGGCTGGGCCGAATTAACCATTTAATTAAATATCAATCCTCAGGCCCATTAGTGGGAAAATTAGGGCTGACTTTTAGCCTTGAGTAAACCCTACAATTGGTCCAAATAGTTTGAACCAATCTTGGTTCGAATGGGTCTAGGGTTTGATTTTTAATTAAATCCTTAATTCAAGAAAATAATCTGAAATTAAATAACTGATAAAAGAAAACTAAAAAATAGTTAATCATGGCTGTTCGCACACTCCATCCTACAAAACAAAGGTTAGATCACAGATTGCCATTTCTCAAACTGCAAATCGCAGATAGCGAATCTCCCATCTGTGAAATCTCCTTCCCTGCGCCGCCATCTCTGATCCAGAATTAAAAATAAATAGAAATCCTATTTCTATTAATTATTACATTAGATCGAATGCCTATACATTGAGTCTAAAAAAAAATTATTTACAGACCAAATGTAATAAATAAATTCAATAAACTACAAATCTTGCCGTTCTCCCTGGGCCAAGCCACCTTGTAAGACCCAGGGACTGTGGGCAGATGCAAGATTAGCCCATCAGGTATTATCCTCAATGGCCTTACACTTAACCTCTCAGCCCATAATGATCATACACAGCACGACAAGAGAGGACCTCTCCCTCGGCTGCAAGGAACAGTGTTGCACTCTCTCAAATATGGATCCCGGGAATTAAAACCTATTTGAAAACATTTCAAAACCATAATATATATACTTTTATATCTCATATAAAATATATTTTGCAAAAAAAATCTCAACGATTGAAATCGATTGCGAGCAGTCTTGGTTTCCATCAGTGAGAGTGCATCCCCGATCATTACCTTTGTCCAACAAAGGGGCTGATCCTGTCACTATGATCACCCACTCATATGAATTCTCAGACTGCCCCAATATACCCAGGTTTTGACTGTTAGATAGTCTTGTATGCCCTTAGCTTCAATCACCTTTGATTTACTTTTGTTATTTAGTGGAAATAAATTAAAGTGCATGTTTGATTTATGTTGTTTGGTATAATTCTGTGTAAGACCCTAAAACTGGACACTTATAGAAACTTGTGTTAGTTTTTAAATGTTCACAGCCCTTGGATAAGTCTGGGGAGATTTATCCTGCCGAGGCTGATACTAGTGTGCCACCAAGTGTTGGGATGGCTTGTTTCGGCTATCAGGGTAAGACCCAAGGCACATGCAGTATGGGATTGCTTGAACCCTTGAACCAGACCAGATTTCCAGTACTGCCCTAGACCTTGGAAACAGATGGGTAAAACTAGAAAGTTACACCTGACCCCTAGACTCGATTATGACACATCACTAGGTGTCAGATCGGGCTATCTTTGATGTGTCAATCAGTGAGATCCTTAGTGGGGGTCAAAACCTGGACATGTTGGGGCAGTCTGAGAATTCATTTGAGTGAGTGGTCATAGTGACAGGATCAGCCCCTTTGTCAGACAATGGTAATGATCGGGAATGCACTCTCTCTGATGGAAACCAAACTGCCGACAGTTGATTTCAATCGTTGGAATTTTGTTTTGCAAAAATAAGAATATATATATATATATATATATATATATATATATGTATATGTACGGTTTCAAAATATTTGCAAAAGGTTTTAATTCTCGGGATCCATGTGAGAAGAGAGTGCGGCACTATTCTTTGCAGCCGAGAGAGAGGTCTTCTCTTGTCAGGTAGTGTTTGATCATTAAGGGCTGAGAGGTTAAGTGTAAGACCATTTAGGATAATACCTAATGGGATAATCTTGCACTTGCCCACAGTCCCTGGGTTTTTATAAGATGGCTTGGCCCAAGGACCACTTAATGTAAGTGTTGGGCCCATAGGGTGCATGTGATGGGCTCAAGGGGGTCACTGAGTCTTTCAGTGAATTCGGCTGGGCCTTGTAATAAAGGCTGGGCCGAACCCATGTGGCTGGTGTGTAGATCAATGCTTGGGTCCCATGCCATACAAAGAAGCCCAACTGGGCAGCAGGTTGGAAACTGGTTAAACACTGAACACTTAATGGGCCAAAAGCCCATTTCGAACTGGGCTGATATGATCACCAGTTTATAGGGAGAATCTGAGATTAGTGTTAGTAAAAGGATTGGGTCTTTGACCTTTTCCACTCTAAGAGACCAAATTCAAATTAGATTTGAATCTGGTAACCTCCTGATAAGATCAGGAGTTAACTAACTTAATCTGCAGATAGGATTAAGATTAACCTCTATCCAAATACTGATTTGGATTGGGATAACTCCCAAATTATTGGGAGGTTTCTTAATCAAGAAGAAAGAGGAGAGAAAATTCTGCCCTCTTCGTCCCTAGACTTCTCCTCCTTCAGCCGCCGCCACTACCTATTGGAAGATTGGATCTTTGCAGCAACAGGAAGTCAAAAAAGCAGTTCTTGACAATAGTCTTGCAAGAAAGACACTAGGATTCGGTGTTCAAGGTTTCCAGAGGGTTCTTGTGAAGAATCCAGTGTGTAGGACGCACCCTGCTAGTTCTGTTCCAACTTTGGGCGTGAACACCAACTTTGGGAGATATTATTTCTCCAGATCAGGTATAATCCTTCCTGTTTCCTTTTGGTTCAGATCTGGTTTGTTTATGGTTCAAGTAGGATCCTTGAATAATGTATTCTAAATTTAGGGAATATGATTCCTAGTTGGAAGAAGGTAGGAAATTTTTTTGAAATTCGCCCCCATTCCGCACCTTTTTTGGCATCTATTAGATGGATCCTACCATTCTTTCAATGGTATCAGAGCCACAGGTTCGAATCTTGAACCAAAAGAAAATCAGATCTGACCCTGCGTAGATGAACAGAAAATGTTATGCCAAGATCTGCATAGATTGCTTTCCTTTTTTTTTCAAGAAATGCTTTCTTCTTAAGGGCGTTTGATTTGAAATTAATTTTGTTAAATCCAAAAATTTATTTAGAATTGTTCTTTATTTATTTTTTATTTAATGGACTGTTCGAATCTGGAGATTGCACGCAGATAGTCTGTGCACCCTTTTTTCTTCCTTTTATTATTATTCGGTCTATAAATAAATTTTTTATTTTTCTAGACTGAATGTATAGGATTTGATCAAGAATGTAATTAATTAATAGATATAGGATTTCTATTTTTTATTTATTTTCTTGATTAAAGAAGAAGGAAGAAGATGGCGGTGCTGGAGATTTGCAGGTGGAGAAATCGCATACTGCGATTTACAGTTTATGAAACTGTAACTTTTGTGATTAACCTCTGTTTTGCAGGTGGTATGAACAATCCATATTTTTTATTTGTGATTGTCTAAAATCAAAAATTATTAATTTCAGATCTCTCTTGAATTAATTCTTGAATTGAAAATTAGTTTTGAACCATTTCGGACTAGATTGGACCAAAAATGTTTGGACCGAATCTGAGATTCGAAGGGGGCTGTTTTTCAGTTCATATTTCTCACACTGATTATTCCAAATCTGATGTTCAATTACAAGGATTAATTCATCCCACCTGTAAAGCCCAGTTTTAAAGGGTTAAAACTGCAAAAGCCCATTGTTGTGAGAAAAGCTGTATGGGCCGAACTGCTAACTACTATTCAGCCCATACACCTAGTAATCATTAATTGTTAATGCTTTAAGTTTTAAATGGGCCATTTGATGGGCTTTACAGTAGTTAATTGATTGGATCAATTCTTCCTTTACATGTGATGTTTGGATGTATGATGTGCTGCAACCATGGGCCATAAGCGCTTGGCCCATGTTAACTCGTTAGAGGTTCTTGCGCACACCATGGCTGAATGCACATCATTGCCATGGTGTCCCTTAAGGTCATTGGATGATCCCTCTCTACTTGGTGGGCCCCACAACCCTGAAAAGGGATGCGTACGGAACCCCTAGCCGATTGAGGCACACCAGAAATCTGGCTTTATGAAAGCTAGTGGGAGCCACTTTGGTTTGACCTAAATTAGAACTAGGGCATACTTTTGTTCCCTCCAAGCAAATATGAGTGCGTGTGATAGGGAGATCCATTTGATGGACTCTCTAAAGGCCTTCCGTCATTAGCACAATGATAGGTCCATCAGTAATGAGGAAACACACCATAAAATTGGGCTATCCATTTGCTGTTGGATCTGTTAGAGTGTTTCATTAGATGATAGGGGCGTCATAGATCGATGTGGGAGGGGCTTCACCAGAAAATGAGAACTCTCACACGGTACCTTGGCGTAACCTGAATATGATGGGTGTGCACTCACTAGACAGAAAAGTTTACCTGAAAATGGCTCTGAACCTTGTTTGACAGAGGCCAAAGGGAAACTCATCTGATGAGTGGATATGATCCATCACAGAAAGGTGGTGGGGTTATGCAGCTGAAATAGTTGGCTTCATGCACCCTATGTGATTTCCCACATTTCTAGAGACATTCTGTCATCTCCATCACTGAGAAGGGAGGGAAAATCTCAAAGATGAATAAATGGGAATGGAACATAGATTAAAAGTCATATCTATGTAGGTAACATTAATCAAACTAAGGTTGTGTACTAACATTCTTGCTGTTTTATCAGAAAATGGCAAACAATCAATTTGCAAAGCTTCTAGATGATAACAAGCTTAAGGGCCCAAACTATGCTGACTGGTACAGAAATCTTATGCTGGTCCTAACTTCTGAAAAGTTAGATAAGGTGGTGAAAAATCCTGCCCCGAAACGTCCGGGTGATAGGGCTTCTGAGGCCCGTAGGAGGGACTACCAAGATTGGGAGGATAAGAATTCCCTAGCCCGCTGCTTTGTCATTGCCTCATTAGACAACTCAATACAGAGCCAGTTCGATCAGATCGAACTATCCAAGGACATATTGGATAGTCTAAGAACAATGTATGAAGAGCAGAACCGTTCTACTCGACAAAAGGTCCTGAAATTGTTCATGACCGCGTAGATGTCCAAGGGGCAGAAAGTTCCTGACCATTGTCTTCGGATGATGGGATACATTAAAGAACTTGAAGCTCTTGGATCCGGGCTAGATCTTGGCATGCAAGTGGATGCCATCCTGAATTCTTTGCCCTCTTCCTTCAATGCATTCACTATGAACTACAATATGAATAAGCTGAATGTCAGCGTCCAGGAACTCAGCAATATGTTGCAGAGGGCCAAGGATCTTTTAAAGAAGGATGAGCCTGTGGTTATGCTTGCTGAAGCTAACAGATCAGGCAAGACAAAGAGAAAGGCAAAGAAGCCCAGAAGTAAGCTGCCAAACCCAAGAAGCAGAAGAAGAACAAGGCATCGAATGTCTGTCACTTCTGCAAACAGATCGGCCACTGGTAGAGGAACTATCCTGCCTACCTGGAATCTAAGAAAGGTAACATCAAAACTTGTGTCATAGAAACTAATATGTTAGTTACTTCTATGTCCTGGTGTGTCGACTCCGGGGCTTCAACTCATGCGTGTAACTCACTGCACGGGTTCAAAGTTAGCAGAAGATTGAGTGATGGTGAGGTGACACTATTCTTGGGAACGACTGCAAGTGTTGCAGCTGCAGCGATAGGAACCGTAGAATTAGTTTTTAGAGAAGGAGTCCTTGTACTCAAAGATTGTCTTTATGTACAGAACTTGAGAAGAAATTTAATTTCTGTTTCTAAACTGTGTGCTGATGGATATACTATTTATTTTAGTAATATGATTACTGTTAAACGGAATAACAAATTCATCGCATGCGAGGAACTGGAGAATGGTCTCTATTTTCTACATCCTTCTCTAGAAACTAACCTAACCGAAACTACGTCCGTCAAAAATCCCAAGAAAAGGAATCGTGATACATCTAATCCCACGTGCCTCTGGCATTACCGACTTGGCCATATCAGTATTGACCGAATCACAAGACTAGTAAAGGATGGTCCTTTGGATTTTCTAACCGTAGAAAATCTTCCCACTTGTGAGCCTTGCCTTCAAGGTAAGATGACTAAGCGGCCATTTGACGATAATCCTGAAAGATCTGGAGGCACACTTGACCTAATACATACTGATGTATGTGGTCCCCTGAGTGTTAGGACACGGAATCAACACGTGTACTTCATCACCTTTACAGATAATTTTTTATGATATGGTTACGTGTACCTAATGAGACACAAGTCTGAATCCTTTGAAAAGTTCAAAGAGTTTAGACAGAAAGTCGATAAACAGTTAGGGAGAGAAGTTAAGGCCCTTCAATCGGATCGAGGTGGCGAGTATCTCTCTGAAGAATTCAGGGACTACTTAAAGGACAATGGGATAGTGTCACAACTAGCTCCTCCTGCTACACCACAACTCAACGGTGTTTCAGAGAGGAGGAATAGGACCTTGTTGGACCTGGTCTGGTTACTTCTCGTACGCTCAGAATTACCCACATCCTTATGGGGATATGCATTAGAGACTGCTATCTACGTGCTGAATCGGGTTCCAACCAAATCAGTTCCGAAAACTCCATATGAACTAGGGACCGGAAGGAAGCCAAGTGTAAGACACTTGAGGATTTGGGGTTGTCCTGCACACGTTAGAAGAACAAGTGCGGACAAGTTGGAATCCAAAACTAGCCGTTGCCTATTTATAGGCTACCCAAAGGATTCAGTGGGTTATCTATTCTATGACCCAAGTGAGCAGAAAGTGTTCTACATTCGAAACGCCCAATTCTTAGAATTTGAATACATCATGGACACTCACCGTCAGGAAATAGTTCTTGATGAGGAGAGCTCAGGAGCAGTGGGAGATGTCCCACAAGTTCCAGGTAGTGCCCAACCTAGAAGGTCCACCCGGGTATCCAGACCACCAGTCCGATATGGTTATGACCAGGATACCTACCTGGTGGAAGCCTTGACTAGTGAAGAGGATCCCGTGACTTACACGAGAGCTATGTTAGACATAGATTCCCAGAAGTGGGTGGAGGCCATGAGAGCTGAGATGGACTCGATGGAGACCAATGGAGTCTGGACTCTAGTAGATCTGCCCTCCCGGGTAAAAGCAATTGGTTGCAAATGGATCTACAAGAGGAAGAAGGGCCCTGATGGCAGGATTGAGACCTACAAAGCTTGCTTGGTGGCGAAAGGGTATATTCAGAAAGAAGGCATCGATTATGAGGAAACATTTTCACCCGTGGCCATGCTTAAATCCATTAGGATCCTGCTAGCTGTAGCAGCATACCATAACTACGAGATTTGGCAAATGGATGTCAAAACCGCGTTCCTGAATGGAGATCTTAGTGAAGATATCTACAAGCAGCAGCCGCAAGGCTTTATTGTTGATGGTCAGGAACACATGGTATGTAAACTCAATAGATCCATATATGGACTTAAGCAGGTATCTAGGAGTTGGAACATCCGTTTTGATTCTGCCGTGAAAACGTTTGACTATGAGCAGAATCCGGATGAGCCCTGTGTTTACAGGAAGTCCAGTGGGGATAAGATTACTTTTTTAGTATTGTATGTGGACGATATCCTACTCATTGGGAATGATGTAGGATTGTTGACTTCAGTCAAGGTATGGATGTCATAGCCGTTCTCCATGAAAGATCTTGGAGAAGCTTCATACATACTGGGTCTTCGACTCTATAGAGATAGATCGAAGCGGATAATTGGATTATCCCAGGCTGCTTACATTGACAAAATTGTCAAAATGGTATAGCATGGAAAACTCCAAGAAAGGAAATGTTCCTTTCAGACATGGAGTAACTCTCTCCAAGAAGATGTCTCCCAAGACTTCTGAGGAGATTGAGGGCATGAGAGACGTTCCCTATGCCTCAGCCGTAGGGAGCATCCTGTATGCCATGCTATGCACTCACCCGGACATAGCTCAGGCGGTGAGTGTGGTAAGCAAATTCCAGGCTAACCCAGGGCAGGAGCATTGGACTGCTATGAGAAACATACTTAAATACCTTCGAAGGACAAAAGAGTTTTGTCTAGTATTCGATGGTAGTTCACTACAAGTTCTGGGGTATACCGATGCCGATTTCCAGTCGGATCCAGATGATAGAAAGTCTACATCTGGGTATGTTTTCACGATAGGATCGTATGCTGTTTGCTAGAAAAGCAGCAAACAGGGGTCCACTGCCCACAACCGAGGCCGAGTACATTGCCGCAAGTGAAACTACCAAGGAAGCCGTGTGGATGAAGAAATTCATACACGAATTGAGAGTGATTCTGTCTAGCACATCACCCATCCCATTGTTGTGTGAGAACAATGGAACGATCGCCCAGGCTAAAGAGCCTCGGGCCCACTCGAAGTCAAAGCACATCGAGAGGAAGTACCATGTACTGCGGGAGATCGTTGGTAGAGGGGACGTCCTAATTCAGAAGGTAGAATCAGCGGATAATGTGGTAGACCCATTGACTAAGCCACTGAAATAGAAGGTGTTTGAGAAACACGTGGAAAGTGTGGGACTCCGGCTTGTACCAGATTGGACCTAAGTGCAAGTGGGAGTTGTTAGACAGTCTTGTATGCCCTTAGCTTCAATCGGATTTGATGTACTTTTGTTATTTAGTGGAAATAAATTAAAGTGCATGTTTGATTCATGTTGTTTGGTATAATTCTATGTAAGACCCTAAAACTAGACACTTATAGAAACTTGTGCTAGTTTTAAATGTTCACGGCCATTGGATAAGTCTGGGGAGATTTATCCTGCCGAGGCTAATACTGGTGTGCCACCAAGTGTTGGGATGGCTTGTTTTGGCCATCAGGGTAAGACCCAAGGCACATGTAGTATGGGATTGCTTGAACCCTTGAACCAGACCAGATTTCCAGTATTGCCCTAGACCTTGAAGACAGATGGGCAAAACTAGAAAGTTACACCTGACCCCTAGACTCGATTATGACACATCACTAGATGTCAGATCGGGCTGTCTTTGATGTGTCAATCAGTGAGATCCTTAGTGGGGGTCAAAACCTGGACATGTTGGGGCAGTTTGAGAATTCATCTGAGTGAGTGGTCATAGTGACAGGATCAGCCCCTTTGTCGAACAATGGAAATGATCGGGAATGAACTCTCTCTTATGGAAACCAAACTGCCGGCAATTGATTTCAATCGTTGGAATTTTGTTTTGCAAAAATAAGTATATATATATCTATATATATATATATATATGTATATGTATGGTTTCAAAAGATTTGCAAAAGGTTTTAATTCCCAGGATCCATGCGAGAAGAGAGTGCGACACTGTTCTTGCCGGGCAGTGCTTGATCATTAAGGGCTGAGAGGTTAAGTGTAAGACCATTTAGGATAATACCTGATGGGCTAATCTTGCACCTGCCCACAGTCCCTGGGTTTTTATAAGATGGCTTGGTCCAAGGACCACTTAATATAAGTGTTGGGCCCATAGGGTGCATGTGATGGGCTCAAGGGGGTCACTGAGTCTTTCAATGAATTCGGCTGGGCCTTGTAATAAAGGCTGGGCCGAACCCATGTGGCTGGTGTGTAGATCATTGCTTGGGTCCCACGCCATACAAAGAAGCCCAACTGGGTAGCAGGTTGGAAACTAGTTAAACACTGAACACTTAATGGGCCAAAAGCCCATTTCAAACTGGGCTGATATGATCACCAGTTCATAGGGTGAATCTGAGATTAGTGTTAGTAAAAGGATTGGGTTTTTGACCTTATCCACTCTAAGAGACCAAATTCAAATTAGATTTGAATCTGGTAACCTCCTGATAAGATCAGGAGTTAACTAACTTAATCTGCAGATAGGATTAAGATTAACCACTATCCAAATACTGATTTTGGATTGGGATAACTCCCAAATTATTGGGAGGTTTCTTAATCAAGAAGAAAGAGGAGAAAACCCTAGCAGAACTATCAGATTTTGAACTAGGGGGTTGGAGTAAGCAAGACACACATCCTACAATCTGAGATTTGATCTCTCTTAGACTCCAGAGAGAAGAGAAAATTACGCCCTCTGTTAGACAGTTTTGTATGCCCTTAGCTTCAATCAAAATTGATGTACTTTATGAGTTTATTGTAAATGAATAAAAGTGCATATTTGATTCATGTTCCCTTGGTATGTTTCTGTGTAATACCCTTAAACTGGACACTTATTGAGACTCATGTTAGTTTAGAAAGTTCACAGCCAGTGGGTCGGTCTATGGAGACCTATCCTGACAAGGCTGACACTGTGGTGCCATCAAGTCGGTTGAGGTGGCTTGTCTCAGCTACCGGGGTGAGACCCTAGGCACATACAGTGTGGGATTAATTGAATCTTTGAACTGGACCAGATTTTCAGTATTGCCCTGGACCTTGGAGATTGATGGGCAAAACTAGAAAGTTACACCCGACCCCTAGACTCGATTATGATACTGCACTAGGTGTCGGATCGGGCTATCTTTGATGTACCAATCAGTGATATCCTTAGCGGGGGTCAAAACCTGGGTATGTTGGGACAATCCGAGAATTCATCTGAGTGGGTGATCATAGTGACAGGATCAGCCCCTTTGTCAGGCAAAGGTAATGATCGGGGATGCGCTCTGATGAACCTACAATTTATCTATATTTTATGAGGTTTTTGCATGAAATTTTATGACGGTTTAATTAAATTTTGCCCTATTTTAGCTTGATTGCAAGAAAGATTTCAGGGGGAGCCAAATCAACAAAAAGAAGGCAAAAGCAAGAAAAGAAAACCCAAAATTTACCAAGTTCAGCCCGGCCCAGCCATGAGAGCAAGAGAATTTCATTCGGCCCAAGAAGAGCAAGTGAAACTCTTTGGAAAATCCAAGGGAAGAAGCCTAGCAAGAAGAAAATTTCGGCCCAGCCCATTTTTAGCCCAAATAACAGCCTAGAGTGTAGACCACATGAGCTCAAAAGCAAGCTAAATTGTAGCCCAAATAGCAGCCCAAAGGGAGCTAGGGGCGGCAACTTCTAGGAGTTTCTTGAAGAGAAGGAGGGAGCACTCTAGAAGGTTCATGAGGGGTGTAATACACCCCATTCTAGAGGCTTCAAGAAGGGGCAAGAGCCCCCTTGAAAAACTATATATGGAGGCCTCTAGGAGGGGAGAAAGTGGTTCAATTGCTTGAGAGGAAGGCTCTCCCACTCTTAGAGGTTCGGCCACCTTAAGAGAAGAGAAGAGAAGAAGGCTAGGCGCAAGGAAGAAGAAGAAGAAGGGCTGAAGGAAGTTCAAGACAAGCAAGCTAGAAGAAGAAGGTGAGTTCGAATTGAGGGTTTGTGATTCAAAGATCTTTTGTAATAAATCATTTGTAGTTTCTTTATCTTTTGATTTGAATTCAGTTTCTTAGTTATATTTTTCTTTCTTCTTTCTCCTTGTTTCCATTCTTCCTTGATGTATTTCAGCTTGTAAAATTTCAGTTCAGCAATCTAATTCTTTTTGATTCATTCAAATGATCATGGATTGTACTTGAAGTTTCTTGAACAAAGGTGTTATTGCAGATCAATTCAGCCAACTAACCTTCAAAACTCAGATCTGAATTCTCAGATCTGAGTTTGCAAGATCTGAATTGCTTGAAAGAGAATTCAGATCTGCAATTTTCAGATTGGGCGAATTAATCTACAGCTTGGAATTCCTAGAGTGCTTGAGAGAGACTCTAGGAATTCAGATCTACTATTCAAGAACTGAATTGAGTGCAAGGTTAGAGATAACTTGCACAATTCAATTGGTGATCAATTCAGATTTGAATTGATGCCTTAGAAGTGTTTGAAGAAATGAATGCATGGGGATTAGATTCTTGCTAGAGATAGAAGAACCGTCACTCATGCATAGGATGAACATGCACTTGAGAGAGGCTGTTCATGACCTTGGGGTTTCACCAAACCAAGGCTCAATCATGATTCATTCGAATGATCCAAATTGATAGATTGCTGAATTCTGAGATTGACATTTACTGCTTACTCTTCTAACCTGATTTGAAGGCAATTGGACCAATGATTTAGATAGATTTTAATTTAGGATTTCTTAGCTTTCATTAGAGTTTTGATTTATTTGTTGATCAGATAAGAAGTGCTCAATTTAGTATTGGTAATTGTTTCCTAAATCCTCGTGGGAACGATACTTCACTCTCTACTTTATTACTTGAACGGTTAGTGCATTTGCTAGTGTCACAATGAGCCACACATCATGTTTTTGGCGCCGTTGCCGGGGAATTAGAGAAACAATATTAGGAAACATTGAGCATTCTTAATCTGATCTCATTCAGCATTGCATTCATAGTTGGGTTAATTTGCTAACTTTTTCATTTCAGCTTGGACTGCAACTGCTGTACTACTATAGTTATGTTTCTTCTTTCTTAAGTAGATTACTTTCTTTTTCTAGTTTCAGTTTCATTTTAATAAAGGCATATTTGATTTCTATTCAATCTTGGTGTTGTTCCCTTCAAAAAGAAAAAAAAAAGAAAAAAATTCACATAAACATGAGTGTTGCAGATCTGAGTTGCATTCGGCACTCAGATCAGCAGATTTCAGATCTGTAGCACTCAGCCGAAAAGAGTTGCTTGTGTTTCAGACTTTATTTTTTTTTTCTTTCATTACAAAAAGAAAAAAACAAATGAAAAAAAAAGGGGAGATCTTTTGAACAACAAGAGGAGCAATTGAGAATTCGGATCAGACCTGAACTGATGAAATTTTGAGGGGAATTGCGTGTCATCACCACCCCAATTCACCCTAGGGTACTTCTGCTATTCCCCAAAAACAATTTGGTAGCAATAACTGAAGGTAAGGCAATTGAGAATTCAGATCCAAACTCAGATTTGAGTTCAGATCTGAATTCTGCTATTACAGATCTGCTCAGTTCAGATCTGAATTCCTCTGAACTCAGATCAGAACCGATGCAAGTTTGAGGTGAATTGGGTGCCATCACTACCCCAATCCACCCTATGATACATCCAACCTACCTCAAGGGTGAATGGATAGCAAAGAATGAGAGAAATTCAAATCTGAAATGCAGTTGATATTATGTGAGGACTGAACTGATACAGAGCATACTATGAATTCTGGGTGGACTGAATTCTTGGCTTTACCCACTTGTACCCAATCTAAATTTGGTGAGGATGTGTGTTTGGATTGAATAATTGTGATGCCTCACATATTCAATAAAAGCAGCAGTGCATTCCACTAGCATTCAGAGCTGTAGCAGGGCTGCTACAGTACAGCAATTAGCATGAAACTCCACTGCTGATCTAGTTAGCTCTCTTTCCCATTGATGATCTACTTCATATTTGATTGCTGATTTAGTGTAGCTGGTAGATGTAGTTCTTCAGCATTGCATTCATAGTTGGTTTAATTTGCTTAATTTTTCATTTTTGCTTTGAATGCAACTGCTGTATTACTGTAGTTATGCTTCTTTTCTCTTTAGTAGATTACTTTATTTTCCTTGTTTCAGTTTAATTTTAATAAAAGGAGACATGTTTTGCTTTCTATCTTGAAGTTATTACCCAATAAAAGAAAAAAATCACAAAATCATGAGTGTTGTAGATCTGAGTTGCATTCGGCACTCAGATCTGCTATAGCAGAACTGCAGCACTCAACCGAAAAAAAAAAAAATTAAAATAAGTTCAGATCTGAATTGCATTCATCAATCAGACCTGCACTCATCCAAAAAGATTTTGGTTGCATTGCTGTATTTTGTTTTTAGATTTATTTAAAAAAAAAAAGAAAAAATAGATAAAGAAAAGAAAAAGAAAACAATGAAAAAAATAGCATGTGAGTTTTCAAATCTGAAACTCAGATTTGAAGTTCAGATCTGTGTTCAGCCGGTTGCAGGACTGCATTCTGCTAGGTTCAGATCTGAGTTCATCTAAACTCAGACCTGAACCCACTCTATTTTGATGTGAATTCGGGTAGTGACAGCACCCAATTCACAATTTGATGCATCAGACTTGCCTCATTGATGAAAATTTAAGCCATGAATGGTAAAATCAGTTCTGAAGTGCATGAGAATCAGAGGCAATATAAGTACATGATCTGAAATTTTTGTGAACTTGATGTTTTGTTATCTTTTAAATCACTTGCACCCAATCTGAATTGGTTGTATTGGATTAGGACTAATGTTTGTGAAGTCCAAAAAGAGCTTCATATTTTTGATGTAATGGTATTCAGATCTGAATCAAGGCTGCTTTCCTTATAAAATTGCAGATCTGATTTCCGGTCTGAGGCATACAAGACATTTAAGTTGGGACTTGAAAGAGAAGTCTTAAGCTCTTAGGATCAAACTTATTTCAGACCTAACTGCAACAGATTTTAGACCTACTTATTGATATTAGGTTTGGAGTTTTTGTAAGTGACTGTTCTCAAAAGTCAAGTTCTAACCAAAATATATATATATATATATATATATATATATATATATATATATATATATATATCAAATAACTTTGGTAGTGTGCTGATTTCAAGAACTCTTAGACTTCTAGTCTAGTTTCAATCTTGTAAATCACTTGTTTATCACTTGCATATCAGATTCCAAGAGATATTTATATTGGCTTTTGATCTTGTTTTTTTAAAAATTTATTTATTTATTTATTTATTTTGTTAGATAGAATTCAAACTTCTTGGCCTTGTAAGTTTCTGTTGTGTATTACAGACTGGTTAAATTATTTACATTGTTTGGAATTGTGTATAGTAGTCTTTTTATTATTTGGTTTAAATTATTTTTAGTTAGAACAAAGCTAAATTGAACATTTCTTATCTGATCAACAAATAAATCAAAACTCTAATGAAAGCTAAGAAATCCTAAATTAAAATCTATCTAAATCATTGGTCCAATTGCCTTCAATTCAGGTTAGAAGAGTAAGCAGTAAATGTCAATCTCAGAATTCAGCAATCTATCAATTTGGATCATTCGAATGAATCATGATTGAGCCTTGGTTTGGTGAAACCCCCAAGGTCATGAACAGCCTCTCTCAAGCGCATGTTCATCCTATGCATGAGTGACGGTTCTTCTATCTCTAGCAAGAATCTAATCCCCATGCATGCATTTCTTCAAACACTTCTAAGGCATCAATTCAAATCTGAATTGATCACCAACTGAATTGTGCAAGTTATCTCTAACCTTGCACTCAATTCAGTTCTTGAATAGTAGATCTGAATTCCTAGAGTCTCTCTCAAGCACTCTAGGAATTCCAAGCTGTAGATTAATTCGCCCAATCTGAAATTTGCAGATCTGAATTCTCTTTCAAGCAATTCAGATCTTGCAATCTCAGATCTGAGAATTCAGATCTGAGTTTTGAAGGTTAGTTGGCCGAATTGATCTGCAATCACACCCTTATTCAAGAAACTTCAAGTACAATGCATGATCATTTGAATGAATCAAAAAGAATTAGATTGCTGAACTGAAATTTTACAAGCTGAAATACATCAAGGAAGAATGGAAACAAGGAGAAAGAAGAAAGAACATATAACTAAGAAACTGAATTCAAATCAAAAGAGAATGAAACTACAAATGATTTATTACAAAAAATCTTTGAATCACAATCCCTCAATTCGAACTCACCTTCTTCTTCTAGCTTGCTTGTCT
This sequence comes from Nelumbo lutea, assembly GCF_056320005.1. NCBI lineage: Eukaryota > Viridiplantae > Streptophyta > Magnoliopsida > Proteales > Nelumbonaceae > Nelumbo > Nelumbo lutea. The sequence goes on from NC_142684.1 coordinate 213,441,812, forward strand.
TGAACTTCCTTCAGCCCTTCTTCTTCTTCTTCCTTGCGCCTAGCCTTCTTCTCTTCTCTTCTCTCAAGGTGGCTGAACCTCTAAGAGTGGGAGAGCCTTTCTCTCAAGCAATTGAACAACTTTCTCCCCTCCTAGAGGCCTCCTTATATAGTTTTTCAAGGGGCTCTTGCCCCTTCTTGAAGCCTCTAGAATGGGGTGTATTACACCCCTCATGAACCTTCTAGAGTGCTCCCTCCTTCTCTTCAAGAAACTCCTAGAAGTTGCCGCCCCTAGCTCCCTTTGGGCTGCTATTTGGGCTACAACTTAGCTTGCTTTTGAGCTCATGTGGGCTACACTCTAGGCTGTTATTTGGGCTAAAAATGGGCCTTCCTTGCTGGGCCGAATTCTCCTCATAGCTAGGCTTTATTTTCTGGGGTTTTCTCAAGGAATTCACTTGCTCTTTTTGGGCCGAAGTGCTCTCTCTTGCTTCCACGACCGGGCTGGACTGAAATTGGTCTTTTTGAACCTTCTTTTCTTGCCTTTTTCCTTCCTTCTCTTGGATTGATTATCCCTGAACCTATTCTTAGCATTAAGCTAAATTAAGGCAAAAATTAATAAAACCGGCATAAAAATCCATGCTAAAGTCCTCAAAAATTATAGATAAATTGTAAGTTCATCAAATACCCCCACACTTAAGCTTTTGCTTGTCCTCAAGCAAAGACATCAGCCATAAACTTAACATTCCCCCCTTCTGTTCTCACCATTCACCTGGTGAAGTTTTTAAGATAGAAATGCATTGGGTAGTCGGTGAACTTTTGTAAGTGCTCAACTCTTATTCTTGTAAATTACCATTTAAGATATGTATCAGATCCAAGGAAAGGAGAATATGAATTTCATCATAGTCTACCCTTCACTCCTAATTCATATATAAATCAGCTCCTTAATTGTCAAGGTTAATAATCAAATTTCACTAAGTTTCACATCTGTAACTGAATATCAATGAGAGTTCAACTTTAGAGTGCCCCTTTGAACCTCAGCTATCACCACAATTTCTTAATTCTAGGGGTGAATGCATCTTATGCTCCATCTCACCCTTTTCTTTTCTTTTTTTTTTTTTTTTTTTTTTTTTTTTTTTTCGGTGTGAGTGCATTTTATGCTCCATCTCACACACTTTTCTATCTCTTTTTTTTTTTTTTTTTTTTTTTTTTTTTTTTTTTTTGGTGTGAGTGCATCTTATGCTCCATCTCACACTGGTCACTTACTTGAGGTAGGACTCATGTTCTGAGCTGCTAGTTTTACTATTCAACTCAAAATAGCGGAGTCAATTTGGGCTTTTGTCCTTCTTTGCAATTATTGAACCTCAAGAATTAGCACTTCAGATGTGCACTAGCTCTCTTGACCATTAACAATGAAATCAAGGGCTTCCATACACATGAAGGAAGTTAGGGCTAGTCATGCTGAAAGGCATATTCAACTCCCCTTTTCTCATGCATATATCAAATTGGGTCATTCACAAGAATAAAAACTTAACAAGTACATCAGTCTCCCTCAACTCATTGAATTCCTTCTTAAAAAAAATCATCAAATAAATAGTAATGAACTTGAGGGGTTCAAGTCTTTTTTTTTTTTCTTTTGGTCATGTCATTGCCTGCATATGTGTGTTGGGGTGCATGGTTTCAGCCCCCATACCCTAGCCTCAGGCTCACTCCCCCACACTTAAGATGAACATTGTCCTCAATGTTCGTAGTGTTAGGCAGTAACAATAAAACTAGCAAGAGCATCATCAAGTAATAGGAGGTATTTAGAGGACTTCCCTGAAGATCATTCTTAAATTCTGCAATATGTTGTCGGTGGAAAACTTCTTCTGCTAGAAATCACTTGCAAACTAGAAGAGGAGATCAGTAGCTTTGTTCTAACTAAAAATAATTTAAACCAAATAATAAAAAGACTACTATACACAATTCCAAACAATGTAAATAATTTAGCCAGTTTGTAATACACAACAGAAACTTACAAGGCCAAGAAGTTTGAATTCTATCTAACAAAATAAATAAATAAATAAATAAATTTAAAAAACAAGATCAAAAGCCAATATAAATATCTCTTGGAATCTGATATGCAAGTGATAAACAAGTGATTTACAAGATTGAAACTAGCCTAAAAGTCTAAGAGTTCTTGAAATCAGCACACTACCAAAGTTATTTGATTTTTTTTTTTTTTTTTTTTTTTTTTTTTTTTTGGTTAGAACTTGACTTTTGAGAACAGTCACTTACAAAAACTCCAAACCTAATATCAATAAGTAGGTCTAAAATCTGTTGCAGTTAGGTTTGAAATAAGTTTGATCCCAAGAGCTTAAGACTTCTCTTTCAAGTCCCAACTTAAATGTCTTGTATGCCTCAGACCTGAAATCAGATCTGCAATTTTATAATGAAAGCAGCCTTGATTTAGATCTGAATACCATTACATCAAAAATATGAAGCTCTTTTTGGACTTTTCAGGCCTCACAAACATCAGTCCTAATCCAATCCAAACATCAATCCACAGCCAATTCAGATCGGGTGCAAGTGATTTAAAAGATAACAAAACATCAAGTTCACAAAAATTTCAGATCATGTACTTATACTGCCTCAAATTCTCATGCACTTCAGAACTGATTTTACCATTCATGGCTTAAATTTTCATCAATGAGGCAAGTCTGATGCATCAAATTATGAATTGGGTGCTGTCACTACCCAAATTCACATCAAAATAGAGTGGGTTCAGGTCTGAGTTCAGATGAACTCAAATCTGAACCAAGCAGAATGCAGTCCTGCAACCGGCTGAACTCAGATCTGAACTTCAAATCTGAGTTTCAGATTTGAAAACTCACATGCTATTTTTTCATTGTTTTCTTTTTATTTTCTTTATCTTTTTTTTTTTTTCTTTTTTTTTTTTTTTATAAATCTAAAACAAAATACAGCAATGCAACCAAAATCTTTTTGGATGAGTGCAGGTCTGATTGATGAATGCAATTCAGATCTGAACTCATTTTAAATTTTTTTTTTTTTTTCGGTTGAGTGCTGCAGTTCTGCTATAGTAGATCTGAGTGCCGAACTCAGATCTGCAACACTCATGATTTTGTGATTTTTTTTTATTTTTTTTAGAGGGTAATAACTTCAAGATAGAAAGCAAAACAGGTCTCCTTTTATTAAAATTAAACTGAAACAAGGAAAATAAAGTAATCTACTAAAGAGATAAGAAGCATAACTACAGTAATACAGCAGTTGCATTCAAAGCAAAAATGAAAAATTAAGCAAATTAAACCAACTATGAATGCAATGCTGAAGAACTACATCTACCAGCTACACTAAATCAACAATCAAATATGAAGTAGGTCAACAATGGGAAAGAGAGCTAACTAGATCAGCAGTGGAGTTTCATGCTAATTGTTGTACTGTAGCAGCCCTGCTACAGCTCTGAATGCTAGTGGAATGCACTGCTGCTTTTATTGAATATGTGAGGCATCACAATTATTCAATCCAAACACACATCCTCAGCAAATTTAGATTGGGTACAAGTGGGTAAAGCCAAGAATTCAGTCCACCCAGAATTCATAGAATGCTCTGTATCAGTTCAGTCCTCACATCATATCAACTGCATTTCAGATTTGAATTTCTCTCATTCTTTGCTATCCATTCACCCTTGAGGCAGGTTGGATGTATCATAGGGTGGATTGGGGTAGTGATGGCACCCAATTCACCTCAAACTTGCATCGGTTCAGATCTGAGTTCAGAGGAATTCAGATCTGAACTGAGCAGATCTGTAACAGCAGAATTCAGATCTGAACTCAAGTCTGAGTTTGGATCTGAATTCTCAATTGCCTTACCTTCAGTTATTGCTACCAAATTGTTTTTGGGGAATAGCAGAAGTGCCCTAGGGTGAATTGGGGTGGTGATGACACCCAATTCCCCTCAAAATTGCATCAGTTCAGGTCTGAGTTCAGAGGAACTCAGATCTGAACTGTTGCAGATCTGCAATAGCAGAATTCAGATCTGAACTCAGATCTGAGTTCTGATCCGAATTCTCAATTGCTCCTCTGGTTGTTCAAAATATCTCCCCCTTTTTTTTTTTTCATTTGTTTTTTTTTTTCTTTTTGTAATGAAAGAAAAGAATAATAAAATCTGAAACACAAGCAACGCTTTTCGGCTGAGTGCTGCAGATCTGAAATCTGCTGATCTGAGTGCCGAATGCAACTCAGATCTGCAACACTCATGTTTATGTGAAATTTTTTTTTTTTTTTTTTTTTTTTTTCTTTTTGAAGGGAACAACATCAAGATTGAATAGAAATCAAATATGCCTTTATTAAAATGAAACTGAAACCAGAAAAAGAGAGTAATCTACTTAAGAAAGAAGAAACATAACTACATGAGTACAGCAGTTGCAGTCAAAACTAAAATGAAAAAGTTAGCAAATTAAACCAACTATGAATGCAATGCTGAATGAGACCAGATTAAGAATGCTCAATGTTTCCTAATATTGCTTCTCTAAATCCCCGGCAACGGCGCCAAAAACTTGATGTGTGGCTCATTGTGACACTAGCAAGTGCACTAACCGTTCAAGTAATAAAGTAGTGAGTGAAGTATCGTTCCCACGAGGATTTAGGAAACAATTACCAATACTAAATTGAACATTTCTTATCTGATCAACAAATAAATCAAAACTCTAATGAAAGCTAAGAAATCCTAAATTAAAATCTATCTAAATCATTGGTCCAATTGCCTTCAATTCAGGTTAGAAGAGTAAGCAGTAAATGTCAATCTCAGAATTCAGCAATCTATCAATTTGGATCATTCGAATGAATCATGATTGAGCCTTGGTTTGGTGAAACCCCAAGGTCATGAACAGCCTCTCTCAAGCGCATGTTCATCCTATGCATGAGTGACGGTTCTTCTATCTCTAGCAAGAATCTAATCCCCATGCATGCATTTCTTCAAACACTTCTAAGGCATCAATTCAAATCTGAATTGATCACCAACTGAATTGTGCAAGTTATCTCTAACCTTGCACTCAATTCAGTTCTTGAATAGTAGATCTGAATTCCTAGAGTCTCTCTCAAGCACTCTAGGAATTCCAAGCTGTAGATTAATTCGCCCAATCTGAAATTTGCAGATCTGAATTCTCTTTCAAGCAATTCAGATCTTGCAATCTCAGATCTGAGAATTCAGATCTGAGTTTTGAAGGTTAGTTGGCCGAATTGATCTGCAATCACACCCTTATTCAAGAAACTTCAAGTACAATGCATGATCATTTGAATGAATCAAAAAGAATTAGATTGCTGAACTGAAATTTTACAAGCTGAAATACATCAAGGAAGAATGGAAACAAGGAGAAAGAAGAAAGAACATATAACTAAGAAACTGAATTCAAATCAAAAGAGAATGAAACTACAAATGATTTATTACAAAAAATCTTTGAATCACAATCCCTCAATTCGAACTCACCTTCTTCTTCTAGCTTGCTTGTCTTGAACTTCCTTCAGCCCTTCTTCTTCTTCTTCCTTGCGCCTAGCCTTCTTCTCTTCTCTTCTCTCAAGGTGGCTGAACCTCTAAGAGTGGGAGAGCCTTTCTCTCAAGCAATTGAACAACTTTCTCCCCTCCTAGAGGCCTCCTTATATAGTTTTTCAAGGGGCTCTTGCCCCTTCTTGAAGCCTCTAGAATGGGGTGTATTACACCCCTCATGAACCTTCTAGAGTGCTCCCTCCTTCTCTTCAAGAAACTCCTAGAAGTTGCCGCCCCTAGCTCCCTTTGGGCTGCTATTTGGGCTACAACTTAGCTTGCTTTTGAGCTCATGTGGGCTACACTCTAGGCTGTTATTTGGGCTAAAAATGGGCCTTCCTTGCTGGGCCGAATTCTCCTCATAGCTAGGCTTTATTTTCTGGGGTTTTCTCAAGGAATTCACTTGCTCTTTTTGGGCCGAAGTGCTCTCTCTTGCTTCCACGACCGGGCTGGACTGAAATTGGTCTTTTTGAACCTTCTTTTCTTGCCTTTTTCCTTCCTTCTCTTGGATTGATTATCCCTGAACCTATTCTTAGCATTAAGCTAAATTAAGGCAAAAATTAATAAAACCGGCATAAAAATCCATGCTAAAGTCCTCAAAAATTATAGATAAATTGTAAGTTCATCACATATCTGAAAATTAATCTTCAGGAAGTCCTCTATACACCCTTTTCTTTACTTGGAATTTCTCTTGCTAGCTTTATTGTTACTGCCTAACACTACGAACATTGAGGACAATGTTCATCTTAAGTGTGGGGGAGTGAGCCCGAGGCTAGGGTATGGGGGCTGAAACCATGCACCTCATTCACCCCAACACACATATGCAGGCAATGACATAACCAAAAAAGACTGGAACCCCTCAAGTTCATTACTATTTATTTGATGATTTTTTTAAGAAGGAATTCAATGAGTTGAGGGAGACTGATGTACTTGTTAAGTTTTTATTCTTGTGAATGACCCAATTTGATATATGCATGAGAAAAGGGGAGCTGAATATGCTTTTCAGCATGACTAGCCCTAACTATCTTCATGTGTATGGAAGCCCTTGATTTCATGGTTAATGGTCAAGAGAGCTAGTGCACATCTGAAGTGCTAATTCTTGAGGGTCAATAATTGCAAAAAAGGACAAAAGCCCAAATTGACTCGGCTATTTTGAGTTGAATAGTAAAACTAGCAGCTCAGAACATGAGTCCTACCTCAAGTAAGTGACCAGTGTGAGATGGAGCATAAGATGCACTCACACCAAAAAAAAAAAAAAAAAAAAAAAAAAAAAGAGAAAAGTTTGTGAGATGGAGCATAAAATGCACTCACACCGGAAAAAAAAAAAAAAAAAAAAAAAAAAAAAGAAGAAGAAGAAGAAAAGGGTGAGATGGAGCATAAGATGCACTCACCCTTAGAAATAAGTAATTGTGGTGACAACCGAGGTTCAAAGGGGCGCTCTAAAGTTGAACTCTCATTGAGATTTAGTTACAGATGTGAAACTTAGTGAAATTTGATTATTAACCATGACAATTAAGGAGCTGATTTATATATGAATTAGGAGTGAAGGCTAGACTATGATGAAATTCATATTCTCCTTTCCTTGGATCTGATACATATATTAAATGGTAATTTACAAGAATAAGAGTTGAGCACTTACAAAAGTTCCCCGACTACTCAATGCATTTCTATCTTAAAAAGTTCACCAGGTAAATGGTGAGAACATAAGGGGGGGAATGTTAAGTTTATGGCTGATGTCTTTGCTTGAGGACAAGCAAAAGCTTAAGTGTGGGGGTATTTGATGAACCTACAATTTATCTATATTTTATGAGGTTTTTGCATGAAATTTTATAATGGTTTAGTTAAATTTTGCCCTATTTTAACTTGATTGCAAGAAAGATTTCAGGGGGAGCCAAATCAACAAAAAGAGGCAAAAGCAAAAAAAGAAAACCCAAAATTTATCAAGTTCAGCCCAGCCCAGCCATGAGAGCAAGAGAATTTCATTCGGCCCAAGAAGAGCAAGTGAAACTCTTTGGAAAATCCAAGGGAAGAAGCCTAGCAAGAAGGAAATTTCGGCCCAGCCCATTTTTAGCCCAAATAACAGCCTAGAGTGTAGCCCACATGAGCTCAAAAGCAAGCTAAGTTGTAGCCCAAATAGCAGCCCAAAGGGAGCTAGGGGCAGCAACTTCTAGGAGTTTCTTGAAGAGAAGGAGGGAGCACTCTAGAAGGTTCATGAGGGGTGTAATACACCCCATTCTAGAAGCTTCAAGAAGGGGCAAGAGCCCCCTTGAAAAACTATATATGGAGGCCTCTAGGAGGGGAGAAAGTGGTTCAATTGCTTGAGAGGAAGGCTCTCCCACTCTTAGAGGTTCGGCCACCTTGAGAGAAGAGAAGAGAAGAAGGCTAGGCGCAAGGAAAAGAAGAAGAAGGGCTGAAGGAAGTTCAAGACAAGCAAGCTAGAAGAAGAAGGTGAGTTCGAATTGAGGGTTTGTGATTCAAAGATCTTTTGTAATAAATCATTTGTAGTTTCATTCTCTTTTGATTTGAATTCAGCTTCTTAGTTATATTTTTCTTTCTTCTTTCTCCTTGTTTTCATTCTTCCTTGATGTATTTCAGCTTGTAAAATTTCAGTTCAGCAATCTAATTCTTTTTGATTCATTCAAATGATCATGGATTGTACTTGAAGTTTCTTGAACAAAGGTGTTATTGCAGATCAATTCAGCCAACTAACCTTCAAAACTCAGATCTGAATTCTGAGATCTGAGATTGCAAGATCTGAATTGCTTGAAAGAGAATTCAGATCTGCAATTTTCAGATTGGGCGAATTAATCTACAGCTTGGAATTCCTAGAGTGCTTGAGAGAGACTCTAGGAATTCAGATCTACTATTCAAGAACTGAATTGAGTGCAAGGTTAGAGATAACTTGCACAATTTAGTTGGTGATCAATTCAGATTTGAATTGATGCCTTAGAAGTGTTTGAAGAAATGCATGCATGGGGATTAGATTCTTGCTAGAGATAGAAGAACCGTCACTCATGCATAGGATGAACATGCGCTTGAGAGAGGCTGTTCATGACCTTGGGGTTTCACCAAACCAAGGCTCAATCATGATTCATTCGAATGATCCAAATTGATAGATTGCTGAATTCTGAGATTGACATTTACTGCTTACTCTTCTAACCTGATTTGAAGGCAATTGGACCAATGATTTAGATAGATTTTAATTTAGGATTTCTTAGCTTTCATTAGAGTTTTGATTTATTTGTTGATCAGATAAGAAGTGCTCAATTTAGTATTGGTAATTGTTTCCTAAATCCTCGTGGGAACGATACTTCACTCACTACTTTATTACTTGAACGGCTAGTGCATTTGCTAGTATCACAATGAGCCACACATCACGCTCTCACTGTTGGAAACCAAGACTACCGGCAACCGATTTCAACCATTGAGATTTGTTTTGCAAAATATATTTTATATGAGATATAAAAGTATATATATTATGGTTTCTAAAATGTTTGCAAAAGGTTTTAATTCCCGGGATCCATATAAGTGGAGAGTGCAACACTATTCCTTGCAGCCGAGGGAGAGGTCCTCTCTTGTCGGGTAGTGTATGATCATTAAGGGCTGAGGGGTTAAGTGTAAGACCATTGAGGATAATACCTGATGAGATAATTTTGCATCTGCCCACTGTCCCTGGGTGTTACAAGGTGGCTTGGCCCAGGGACCACTTAGGGTAAGTGTTGGGCCCATAAAGCCCATTCGATGGGTTTCAGGGGGTTCACTGTCTTTAACAGTGTATTCGACCAGGCCTTGTAACAAATGCTAGGCCGAACCCATGTGGCTGATGTGTAGATCAATGCTTGGGTCCCACGCCATACAAGGAAGCCCAATTGGGCAGTAGATAGGAAGGTTAAGTGAGCACATAAGCTTGATGGGCCTAAAGCCCATTTGGAACTGGGCTATTTATTTAGTTAATTAAAGGAGCGAATTCTGAGATGGATTAGCAGATAGGATAGGGTCTTAATCCTATCCACTCAGAAAGTCCAGATCTGAAGAATGTGATTCAGATCTAGAAACCTCCTAATAGGATTAGGATAAAGCTAATCTAATCTGCAGATAAGATAAGGGTCTATCCTTATCACTAGAAGATAAGGCTAATCCAAATATGATTTGGATAAGCACCTCCTAATGGGATTAGGAGCTGATCTTTCAAGTTAACAAAAAGGAGGAGGGGGCGGCAGCCTTCAGAGAGACTAACAAGAAACACATCAGATCCTCTTTAGTGCTGAAATCAAGAAGAGAGAATTCTGCAGCCTGCGAATACTCCCGCCGCCTCCCTGCTCTTGTTGCCTTGTTTGCCAGTTCGATCTCCAGTTGTGGGAGAAGTCAAGGTTGGATCTTGACATCAGTTCTTTGAGAAAGGATTGAAAAGGAAGCTGTGCTCACGTACCATTCTCCTGATTCTTGCGAAGGACAGAGTTCTTGGGGAAGAACACTACTGATTCTACTCCATCCTGCACTGCGCCATCTTCAGTGGGAGCAGTCTTTGGATCCTTCCTTGGGCGTGAACACCTTCGTTGGGAGATATTACTTCTCTGTATCAGGTATTATTCTCTCCCATTCCTTTTGGTTCAGATCTGGTTCAGTTTAAGGTTCAAGATTTATCCTTGAAAATATGATTTTCAAAATAGGGAATGTGATTCCCAGTTGAAGGGAGAGGAAAAATTTTTGAAATTTGCCCCTTATTCCACAATCTTTGGACGTCCATGTGATGGATCTCTCATCCTTTCAGTGGTATCAGAGCCTAGGTTCAAATCTTAAACCATTCTGTTTCGGATCTGAATGGTGTTATAGAAACCAATTTGTTGGTAGCTTTTGCATCTTGGTGTATTGACTCCGGGGCTTCAACTCATGCTTGTAACTCACTGCAAGGGTTCAAGGTAAGCAGAAGGCTGAGTGAAGGAGAAGTCACACTCTTCTTGGGGACTACTACAACTGTTGCAGCCGTGGCCATAGGAACCGTGGAATTAATTTTTAGAGAAGGAACAATTGTACTGAAAGACTGTGTTTATGTGCAAAATTTAAGGAGAAATTTAATTTTTGTCTCAAAACTGTGTGCAGATGGTTATTCTGTCTTCTTTAGTAATACAATTACTATTAAAAGAAATAACAGATTCATTGCATACGGGTAACTGGAGAACGGTCTCTATGTTCTGTTAGATAGTTTTGTATGCCCTTAGCTTCAATCTGATTTGATGTACTTTTGTTATTTAGTGGAAATAAATAAAGTGCATGTTTGATTCATATTGTTTGGTTTAATTCTGTGTAAAACCCTAAAACTGGACATTTATAGAGACTCGTGATAGTTTTAAATGTTCACAGCTGTTGGATAAGTCTGGGAGATTTATCCTGCCAAGGCTGATGCTGGTGTGCCACCAAGTGTTGGGATGGCCTGTCTCAGTGATGAACTTACAATTTATCTATAATTTTTGAGGACTTTAGCATGGATTTTTATGTCGGTTTTATTAATTTTTGCCTTAATTTAGCTTAATGCTAAGAATAAGTTCAGGGATAATCAATCCAAGAAAAGGAAGGAAAAAGGCAAGAAAAGAATGTTCAAAAAGACCAATTTCAGTCCAGCCCGGTCGTGGAAGCAAGAGAGAGCACTTCGGCCCAAAAAAGAGCAAGTGAATTCCTTGAGAAAACCCAAGAAAATAAAGCCTAGCTATGAGTAGAATTCGGCCCAGCAAGGAAGGCCCATTTTTAGCTCAAATAACAGCCTAGAGTGTAGCCCACATGAGCTCAAAAGCAAGCTAAGATGTAGCCCAAATAGCATCCCAAAGGGAGCTAGGGGCGGCAACTCCTAGATGTTTCTTGAAGAGAAGGAGGGAGCACTCTAGAAGGTTCATGAGGGGTGTAATACACCCCATTCTAGAGGCTTCAAGAATGGGCAAGAGCCCCCTTGAAAAACTATATAAGGAGGCCTCTAGGAGGGGAGAAAGTTGTTCAATTGCTTGAGAGGAAGGCTCTCCCACTCTTAGAGGTTCGGCCACCTTGAGAGAAGAGAAGAGAAGAAGGCTAGGCGCAAGGAAGAAGAAGAAGAAGGGCTGAAGGAAGTTCAAGACAAGCAAGCTAGAAGAAGAAGGTGAGTTCGAATTGAGAGTTTGTGATTCAAAGATCTTCTGTAATAAATCATTTGTAGTTTCATTCTCTTTTGATTTGAATTCAGTTTCTTAGTTATATGTTCTTTCTTCTTTCTCCTTGTTTCCATTCTTCCTTGATGTATTTCAGCTTGTAAAATTTCAGTTCAGCAATCTAATTCTTTTTGATTCATTCAAATGGTCATGCATTGTATTTGAAGTTTCTTGAATAAGGGTGTGATTGTAGATTAATTCGGCCAACTAACCTTCAAAACTCAGATCTGAATTCTCAGATCTGAGATTGCAAGATCTGAATTGCTTGAAAGAGAATTCAGATCTGCAATTTTCAGATTGGGCGAATTAATCTACAGCTTGGAATTCCTAGAGTGCTTGAGAGAGACTTTAGGAATTCAGATCTACTATTCAAGAACTGAATTGAGTGCAAGGTTAGAGATAACTTGCACAATTCAGTTGGTGATCAATTCAGATTTGAATTGATGCCTTAGAAGTGTTTGAAGAAATGCATGCATGGGGATTAGATTCTTGCTAGAGATAGAAGAACCGTCACTCATACATAGGATGAACATGCGCTTGAGAGAGGCTGTTCATGACCTTGGGGTTTCACCAAACCAAGGCTCAATCATGATTCATTCGAATGATCCAAATTGATAGATTGCTGAATTCTGAGATTGACATTTACTGCTTACTCTTCTAACCTGAATTGAAGGCAATTGGACCAATGATTTAGATAGATTTTAATTTAGGATTTCTTAGCTTTCATTAGAGTTTTGATTTATTTGTTGATCAGATAAGAAATGTTCAATTTAGTATTGGTAATTGTTTCCTAAATCCTCGTGGGAACGATACTTCACTCACTACTTTATTACTTGAACGGCTAGTGCACTTGCTAGTGTCACAATGAGCCACACATCACTCAGCCATCAGGGTAAGACCCGAGGCACATGCAGTATGGGATTATTTGAATCCTTGAACCGGACCAGATTTCCAGTATTGCCCTGGACCTTGGAGATAGATGGGCAAAACTGGAAAGTTACACCTGACCCCTAGACTCGATTATTTCATTTCACTAGGTGTTGGATCAGGCTGCCTTTGATATGCCAATCAGTGAGATCCTTAGCGGGGATCAAAACCTGGGTATGTTGGGGCAGTTTGAGAATTCATCTGAGTGGGTGATCATAGTGACAGAATCAGCCACTTTGTCGGACAAAGGGTAATGATCGGGAATGCACTCTCTCTGATGGAAACCAAACTGCCGGCAGTTGATTTCAATCGTTGGAATTTTGTTTTGCAAAATTAATATATTTATATATATATGTACGGTTTCGAATTGTTTGCAAATGGTTTTAATTCCCGGGATCCATGTGAGAGGAGAGTGCGGCACTGTTCCTTGCAGCCGAGGGAGAGGTCCTCTCTTGTCGGGCAGTGCTTGATTATTAAGGGCTGAGAGGTTAAGTGTAAGACCATTGAGGATAATACCTGATGGGCTAATCTTGCACCTGCCCACAGTCCCTGGGTTTTTATAAGATGGCTTGGCCCAGGGACCACTTATTGTAAGTGTTGGGCCCATAGGGTCCATATGATGGACTCAAGGGGTTCATTGAGTTTTTCAGTAAATTCGACTGGGCATTGTTTTAGAGGCTGGGCCTTGTTTTAGAGGCTGGGCCGAACCCATGTGGCTGGTGTGTAGATCAATGCTTGGGTCCCACGCCATACAAAGAAGCCCAACTGGGCAGCAGATTGGAAAGTAATTAGACATTGAACACTTAATGGGCCAGAAGCCCATTTCGAGGTGGGCTGATATGATCACCCATCCTTGGGGTGAATCTGAGATTAATGTTAGTAAAAGGATTGGGCCTTTAGCCTTATCCACTCTTGGAGACCAAATTCAAATTAGATTTGAATCTGGTAACCTCCTGATAAGATCAGGAGTAAACTAACTTTATCTGCAGATAGGATTAAGATTATCCCCTATCCAAATACTGATTTGGATTGGGATAACTCCTAATTAGGAGGATTCTTAATCAAGAAGAAAGGAGAAAAAACCCCAACCAAGAAAGAGAAAATATCAGATTTCGAACCACCTTGAAGAGATATAGGATATCTCCTGCGAATTGAGATAGGATCTCATTCATACTCCAGAAAAGAAAAAGGCAGTTCAGCCTTTTTCTTTTTAGAGTTCTCCTCCTGCCGTCGCCATATTTTTTGCAAGATTAGATCTTTGCAGAAAAGAAAGTCAAGAAATCTGTTCTTGACATTAGTCTTGCAACAAAGACTAAAAGGATTCAGTGTTTAGTGTTTCCAGAGGATTCTTGTGAAGGATCCAGTGTGTAGGATGCACCCTGCTGGTTCTGTTCCATCCACAGCTGTGTCATCTTCAGCAGGAACGGATCTTGGAGCATTCTTTGGGCGTGAACATCAACTTTGGGAGATACTGCTTCTCTGGATCAGGTATATTCCTCCCATTTATCTTTTGGTACAGATCTGGTTTGATTATGGTTCAAGTAGGATCCTTGAATATTGTATTCTAAATTTAGGGAATATGATTCCCAATTGGGAGAAGGTAGGAAATTTTTGAAATTCGCCCACCCATTCCGCAACCTTTATGGCATCCATTAGATGGATCCTACCATTCTTTCATGTTCTACATCATTCTCTAGAAACTAACATAACCGAAACTACGTCGGCTGAAATCCCTAAGAAGAGAGCTCGTGATACAGTTAATCCCACGTGTCTATGGCATTATCGACTTGGCCACATCGGTGTTGACCGAATCACAAGGTTGGTAAAGGATGGTCCTTTGTATTTTCTAACTTATCCATCGCAGATATCTGAGAAATTTTGTACAGCATAATAATAATAATAAGGCAAGTTGGCATGGGGAGCAGAGTAAAGAGGCTCCCGAGCCCAGTAGATAGGCAGAGCAGCCGCAGAGGTAGCCTCCCGACAAGAGACCAATCCGGGGGACCATCCATGTAATCGTCAGAGTATCGATTGTCGCGGGCTGCACTTCGGCAACAGCTCGATCATCAGCTTCGGCAGCAGCTCGATCATCAGCCTACGAGGCCGCCAAAGAAGAGCTTAACCCCCTAAAACGGCCAAGGATGGAGGAACCAATCTTCTTCACCGAAGACGATGTGCAAGGGGTCCATTATCCCCATGATGACGCGCTCGTCATAAAGATTAAGATCAACGACATTGAGGTCAAGTGCGTCCTAGTCGACTTGGGCAGCTCGGCAGACATTCTCTTCAAGGCAGCCTTTGATCATCTTCAGCTCCCGGAAAGCGATCTGAAGCCCGCAAGCACTCTACTGGTAGGATTCAATGGTGAGAAGGTCAGGCCTTTGGGGAGAGTCACTATACCGATGGAGGTTGGTACCTGGCCCAGTGTAGTGAGGCTCAATGACGAGTTCCTGGTGGTCGCGACCCCCTCCACATACAATGCCATAGTAGGTCGGCCCATCACCCACACCCTGCGAGTAGTAGTTTTCACCTACCACCTGGCAATGAAGTTCCCTACAGACTTTGGAGTTGGAGTGATATGAGGCGATCAGCTCGAGTCCCGCAAGTGCTACGTAGCCGCCCTCAAAGGAAAGGCCAAGATAGCTGATGACCTCGAGCTAGAACGACCTGCGAAGCAGTTCGTTGAGCAAGCCGCACCTACCGAGGAGACCATCCCCATCCCGGCTTCGACAGAAAACCCAGCTCGGGTACTTCAGATCGGCAGTTCTATTAAGGTGCCCCTACGATCTCAACCAGTAAGCTTCCTACTTGAAAATTTAGATGCTTTTGCATGGTCAGCGGCAGAAATGCCCGACATAGACCCCAACATTATCACTCATTGACTCAACACTGATCCTGTAGTTAGGCCCATTAGACAGAAGAAACACAACTTAGCCCTGGAGCGATGGAGGGCAATCGACGAGGAGGTTGGGAAACTCCTTGCAGCCAATTTTATCAGGGAAGTCCATTACCCGAGTTGGGTGGCCAACCCCATTCTAGTGAAAAAGGCTAACGGTAAGTGACGCATGTGCGTTGACTACACCGACCTGAACCGAGCTTGCCCAATGGACTGCTCCCCACTTCCCAGGATCGACCGTCTAGTGGATGCGACCTCGGGGCACGAGTTATTGAGCTTCCTAGATGCCTATTCAGGCTACAATCAAATCAAGATTGACCCAGCTAATGAAGAGAAAACTGCCTTCATAACTGAGTTCAGCCTATACTGTTACAAGGTCATGCCCTTCGGACTGAAAAATGCTGGGGCCACTTTTCAAAGACTTGTAAATAAGTTGTTTGAGCCACTAGTTGGCAAAAAAGTAGAGTGTTATGTAGATGACATGGTCGTCAATACCCAAATTTCACATGAATTAGTACAAGATTTACATTTAGTTTTTGAAATTTTACGTAGATTTAATATGAAGTTAAATCCAAACAAGTGTGTCTTCGGTGTCACCTCAGAAAAATTCCTAGGGTACATCATTAACCGACAAGGCATTGAGGCCAACCCAGACAAAGTCAAAGCCATCCTAGAAATGAGACCACCCCAAAAATTAAAGGAGGTTCAGAAGTTGAACGGCCAGATAGCCGTCCTAAGCCACTTCATGTCCAAATCAGTAGATCACTGCTTTCCCTTCTTTAAGGCCATAAAAAACAAAGGTTTTGAATGGACTAAAGAGTGCCAGCTCATGTTTGACGAGCTCAAAAGGCACCTAGCTAGCATCCCAGTCTTAACCCGACCCAAAGAGGGTGATGTTTTAGAGCTGTACCTCTCGGCGAGTGATGAGGTGGTCAGCTTGGTACTGATAAGAGAAGTAGATTGGGTCCAATGACCCGTCTATTATGTCAGTAAAATATTGCAAGGAGCAGACACGAGGTACCCCAAGATAGAGAAGTTAGCTTATGCACTAGTTATAGCAGTGCTCAAGCCCACCATCGTTGTCCTTTCCAATAAACCCCTAAGGCAAGTCTTGCTCAAGCCCGAGGTCTCAGGAAGGCTAACGAAGTGGGCCATCGAGCTCAGCGAATGTGAACTCTAGTATAAGTCGTGAACTGCTATCAAGGCCCAAGCCTTAGCAGATTTCATCGCAGAGTGTACCTTCAGTTCCAAAGTCTCTAGGCTGGTGGAACACGAGGCCCCCATCGCGGGTGAGCCCAGGGTTCCTGGGCCAGTTGAACTCAAGCCTTGTGAAGTAGCAACCAGCGCGACATCTCTCCTAGTTAAGCCAAGCCTAAACTGGGATGAAGAACCCTGGATCCTTCACGTAGATGGCTCATCAAATCGGCAAGGTAGCGGAGCTAGGATCATTTTGTATGGGCCAAGCGGTGTGAAACTGGAGTACGCACTATGCTTTGAGTTTGCAGCATCCAACAATGAAGCAGAGTATGAGGAGATGCTAGCCAGACAGGATCTGGTAAAGGAAGTGAAAGCCAAGCACGTCGTCATCTGCAACGATTCCCAGCTCGTGGTAAATCAGGTTATGGGTGAATACGAAGCCCACGTGCTAACCATGGTAGCATACTTAGCCAAAGTAAGAGGGGCTCTGCTCAACTTCTAGTCATACTTCATCCAGCAAATCCTGAGATCAGAGAATGCCGAAGCTGATGTCCTATCCCGTTTAGCCAGCACAGGCGATAACACCATGAGAACCGTGTATATAGAGAACTTGCCTCGGCCTAGCATTCTCAGGGGGGCAAAGGAGGTCGCTCCCATCCTTCAAGCAGAGCCGAGCTGGATTGATCTGCTCACAAGCTTCCTGCTACATAGGACCCTCCCCACAGATTGTAATGCCGCCAGGAGTGTAGAGCATCAAGTAGCCAAATACGTCATGATAGATGGACGACTGTACCGAAGATCCTACACGCTCCCTTGCTTGCAACCCTCTAAAGCTAAGCTCGTCCTCCATGATACTCATGAGGGCTTGTGCGGTGGACACTTGGGGGGTAGGGCCCTCACTCAAAAAGCACTCTGATAGGGGTATTACTGGCCAACGATGAAGGTAGATGCGATCGAGCTCGTCAAAAAATGCGACAAGTGTCAGAAGCACGCCAACATCCACCACCGGCCTGCTGCCGACCTAAAATACCTCACTAGCCCATGGCCATTTGCCCAATGGGGGATTAACCTACTTGGGCCATTCCCACCAGCAACAAGACAAAGGAGGTTCCTAGTGGTGGCAGTTGACTATTTCACAAAGTGGGCTGAAGCTGAACCTCTCGCAACAATCACGGCCCGGAATGTGCATAAATTCTTTTGGAAGAACATAGTGTGTCATTTCAGATTACCTCGGGTACTGATCTCTAACAAAGGTAAGCAGTTCGAAGATATCAAATTCCAAAACTGGTGCCAAGACATGGGAATTCAACAGAACTTCACCTCAGTGGCGCACCCTCAAGCAAATGGTCAAACGGAAGTCATGAATAGGGTAATCCTTCGAGGACTAAAAGCACGCCTAGATCGAGCTGAGGAACTATGGACGGATGAGCTGCCCAGTGTGTTGTGGGCCTACCATACCATGGGAAAGACTGCCACAAGAGAAACCCCCTTTAACCTCACATACGACATCGAAGCAGTCATTCCAGCCGAGATTGAAGTTCCTTCACTGATATTAAAAGCATATGATGGCAGGGCAAATGAAGGTGAGCTATGTACCAACCTCGACCTGCTTGATGAAGTATGAGACCTCGCATATATTAGGACTGTGGCCTACCAGCAAAGGGTAGCTCGGTACTACAATACCAGGGTCAAAAAGCGGACTCTCCCCACTGGCAACCTAGTTCTCCGTATGGTTATGGT
This sequence comes from Nelumbo lutea, assembly GCF_056320005.1. Taxonomy (NCBI): domain Eukaryota; kingdom Viridiplantae; phylum Streptophyta; class Magnoliopsida; order Proteales; family Nelumbonaceae; genus Nelumbo; species Nelumbo lutea. The sequence goes on from NC_142684.1 coordinate 213,460,258, forward strand.
GCCTAAGCCCGGCGTTGGCAAGCTCGGTCCAAACTGGGAAGAACCCTACCGAGTAAAGCGAGTACTCCAGGAAGGAACATACGAGCTCAAAACCCTGGAAGGGAAACAAGTACCTTGGGCATGGAATATTGTCAACCTAAGGCAGTATTACCTATAAATAATTGAGTAGACTACGAGTCACTCTCAGGGATTAAGGGCCAAAATGCCGAGCTAACAAAGACCTCGGCGCAATAAAACCCAGTCACTTCCATGCCATGGGCGAACTCCAAGAGCGGACCATGAATCTCTTAGGGCTTAAGGGCCAAAATGCCGAGCTAACAAAGACCTCGGTGCAATAAAACCTTGTCGGTTCTATGCCATGGGCGAACTCCAAGAGCAGACCATGAGTCTCTCAGGGCTTAAGGGCCAAAATGCCGAGCTGACAGACTCCAGCATAGTAACCTAGCCACCTCTATGACGTGAATAAAATCTAAGGGGTTAAAACACTGAGCTGACCAAAGAGCTCGGCACCACAGTACACAATGTGTCGAGGGTACAAGCAAACCAATAGATTCCGCAATGCTTAACTCGCCTTGGCGTATGCCAGAAGACAGTTTGGGCACATGCCTTACTATGCCTTACTATCAGTCACCTCGGTGTATGCCAGTAAATAGTTCAGGCACATGCCTTACTATGCCTTACTGTCAATCACCTCAGTGTACGCCACAAGACAGTTCGGGCATGTGCCTTACTATGCCCTATTGTGTCAATCACTTCGCACACTAAACCATGATAGCTCAGATAAAACAACACTTCGGGAAAGATCAATTTCATTAACAAGTAAGTTTTGTACAACGAGCTTCACAAAAAAAAAAGAAAAAACAACTACAAAGACTGAGCTCGCAGGCTCGAAATATAAAGGCCATCACTTCGGGGGATCTTCATCTCAGCGCGAGACCTCTTCGGGAACTTTAGACTGGTCAGGGGCATCTACTTCCCCATCACTGTACTCCTCCTCTGAATCCAGATCCTCTGTGGCTTGCCGAGCTATCTCACCCGTGATTGATGACGCTTATGTCAAGCTCGAGGTACATGTGCCTTATCAGCCACCTATTGAGGTTGAACTCCTTGTGGTAGGCCTCCTCCAGAACGACATCAAATTTATTGGATTGGATGTACTCCATGATTGCCTTGACCTTCGTCTCCTCTATCGCCTGAGTAAAGATCTCGGTCTTCTCTCTGATGTCCGCCTTGAGGAACTCCACCTTGTGCAGGAGGGCCTCCTTATTCTCCTTAAGGCCATCCGCCTCCGCCCTGAGGGCGTCCAGCTCGCCCCTCAACACACCCTTCTCGTGTGCCAACTCTGCTTTGAGGCCTCCATCTTGCCCCTCAGCACACCATTCTTGCATGCTAGCTCATCCTTCTCTGTCGTCAGCACCGTAATGACGACCCTCTAGGCCATGGCACCGCTCTCCAACCGGTGGATCTGCTCGCGAGCTACTCTCAGATCGATATTAGCGACATGGGAAGACTCCTTAACGGTTAGAGCTCGCTTCAGGTTCATCTCGGACGAAAGAGTGAGGGCATGAACAGTAGAGTTTGCCTGACAAAGGAAGTTAGTTAGTACCAAAGAAACGTGTATATGAAAGAAAAGGGAAGAGAAGAGAACTTACCGCCATAGTGTGGGTGGCAGCCTGGACTCCGAGCTGAGCAGGGTTGAGCATTTTGGCCTAGACTGAAATTTCCTCGGAGTAAATGGCCCCCTTATTCTTCCAAAGACCGCACTGGGGTACCAAGATACTTCAGCCCCCATTTGGGCTCCTTGAGCTAGAGACCGCCGTCTTAGCTGTGTGGATGGGCTCGACGGAGACCTCAGCCGCTATGTCAGTAGCCCCGGTGGCAGCCTTGGGCTTAGTTGCTACCCTCGTAGCGGGCTCAGCCGTGGTCTCGAGCTCCCTTGGTTATATGGATTCTTCCAATTCAATGATCGGAGGAGCCCCAGGGAGCTCGGGCTTGGAAGTTGGAACCGGTGGAAGCTCGGGTTTGGGAGTGGGAGCTGGTGGTGACTCGGTACAGGCTCTCTTAGCAGCCCGCTTCTTCCTCCCCTTCATATGCTTGAAGAGCCGATCTCCCTTGAGCTTGTCTGCCTCCATGAGACCTGCAACAGAGCTCGGCATTAGTACTCAAGTAAAAGAAATAAGCGGGCCAAACAACTAAGGTACTAGCTACCTACCCAAGCTCAAGCCGACCTGGAAGAGCATACCCTCGGTGACATAATCTTTGAAATCACAACCGATCTCAACCCACGACTGGAATGCCTCCCTGGTCTTCTTGTCGAGTATGACGCTAGGGTCTTGGATAGCCACCCTCTAGTGAGTAGGGAAGGGCAACCCCGTAGGGTTCCGGACTACAAAGTAGTCCTACTTCTAGGCCATGATCTTGATAGGAAGCTTATGCATTAACTTAAAGCCCGAGCGAGGGGACAAGTAGTAACCCTCCTGTGCTTGGGGGACAACGCATGAAGCGCTCTTCTTAATGGTAAAGAGAGAACAAAATATGTCCAAGTTAAGGGGGAGGACATACTCATAATAGAGAGAGATGGTCCTGACCACGTTACGTACTGAGTTCGGGTGAAGCTGATCTATTGTAACGTTGAAGTGTTTCAGGACCTCCACTATGAGTGGATGGAAGGGAAGGCAAAACCCGACTATGAGCTGCTCTCAGAAGATCACAACCTCATCAGGGCCTTGCTCCCATGGGAAGTTCCCCACAGGTAAACTGTTGGTGTACTCCCTAGGCAAGTTATACTGCCGAATAAGTTGGCAGGGCCTCTCCAGGGTCATAGTGGGAGGCCCGAACCTGTCCGACATCTGAACTCGGTGAGAGGTGGACGCCAAGTTACCTGAGGCCGCCTGCGCCTCGGGCAACTAGACTTCGGTAGGGTTATCCTGAGCTGGGGTACCCACCTTGGGCACCTTGGGCTCATCTAACTAGCTATCAAAGGAAGACATAACGAAACCGAAGAAGAGCTAGGGTGACTCACCGAAAAGAGATGGACCAGATTGAGAAGAACTAGACTGGACTAAGAAGAAATGACCCGAGCTGGAGGCTTTGGACGTGAGCTCAAAACTATAGTTGAAGATTTGTGGCGAAGGAAAATGGCCAGGACCCCCCGCTATTTATAGCCACTATACGCGGTCATCAACGATTGAGATTGAAACGATCTGACAGTCCTCATGAAAACTGGTTGCGTGATCTTTGAGGCAAAATCAGTTTAGCGCATTTTTTGACATCCACTGAGTCTATAACTCACACGTGACCTGAGCTGCTCCTAGCAGAACTGAGCAGAAAATTGGTCCAACGTATGAGCTGGTAGGCAAAAAAGTTTGGACTCCAAGCCAAATCCACCCGGCAGACTGCGGACTCCCCGTGCTAAGTCAACACCCCGAGCACGGGGAGTGGGGGGCAATTGATGTAGGGTGATTTGGCCCAACCTCCTAGCACAGAGACACATGTATATGACCTGGCATAAGCAACAAGTCAGCGTGGCAGCTTGGCTACAACTTGGCGTAACAAGCTCATCGAGGCCCGACTAAACGACTCGGTGGGTGTAACAACCCGCCGAGAAGCAAGGCCCAGTTCGCCCCAAGCCTGAAGGCGGAGCTCCCAGAGCTCCCTCGTGCAAGGGGACCCAAGCTCCTCCTAAGGGGCCTCAAGCTCTCCCTTCCTAAGAAGGGAACACCCTGGCTTTTGGCTACGTGTTCCGAGGGATAAACACCTTGGGGCAGTACTGTCGAGACTCCTATTCGAACTTGCTTAAGGCTCACCTCCAGTGCAGGCACCTCGGTGTACCCCAGCACCTAATGGAATCCAAGACCAGCCATTGCCTATTAGTAGGTGATGTGTTGCTCATTGTGACACTAGCAAGTGCACTAGCCGTTCAAGTAATAAAGTAGAGAGTGAAGTATCGTTCCCACGAGGATTTAGGAAACAATTACCAATACTAAATTGAGCACTTCTTATCTGATCAACAAATAAATCAAAACTCTAATGAAAGCTAAGAAATCCTAAATTAAAATCTATCTAAATCATTGGCCCAATTGCCTTCAATTCAGGTTAGAAGAGTAAGCAGTAAATGTCAATCTCAGAATTCAGCAATCTATCAATTTGGATCATTCGAATAAATCATGATTGAGCCTTGGTTTGGTGAAACCCCAAGGTCATGAACAGCCTCTCTCAAGCACATGTTCATCCTATGCATGAGTGACGGTTCTTCTATCTCTAGCAAGAATCTAATCCCCATGCATGCATTTCTTCAAACACTTCTAAGGCATCAATTCAAATCTGAAGTGATCACCAACTGAATTGTGCAAGTTATCTCTAACCTTGCACTCAATTCAGTTCTTGAATAGTAGATCTGAATTCCTAGAGTCTCTCTCAAGCACTCTAGGAATTCCAAGCTGTAGATTAATTTGGCCAATCTGAAAATTGCAGATCTGAATTCTCTTTCAAGCAATTCAGATCTTGCAATCTCAGATCTGAGAATTCAGATCTGAGTTTTGAAGGTTAGTTGGCCGAATTACTCTACAATAACACCCTTATTCAAGAAACTTCAAGTACAATTCATGATCATTTGAATGAATCAAAAAGAATTAGATTGCTGAACTGAAATTTTACAAGCTGAAATACATCAAGGAAGAATGGAAACAAGGAGAAAGAAGAAAGAAAATATAACAAAGAAACTGAATTCAAATCAAAAGAGAATGAAACTACAAATGATTTATTACAAAAGATCTTTGAATCACAAACCCTCAATTTGAACTCACCTTCTCTTCTAGCTTGCTTGTCTTGAACTTCCTTCAGCTCTTCTTCTTCTTCTTCCTTGCGCCTAGCCTTCTTCTCTTCTCTTCTCACAAGGTGGCCGAACCTCTAAGAGTGGGAGTGCCTTCCTCTCAAGCAATTGAACAACTTTCTCCCCTCCTAGAGGCCTCCTTATATAGTTTTTCAAGGGGGCTCTTGCCCCTTCTTGAAGCCTCTAGAATGGGGTGTATTACACCCCTCATGAACCTTCTAGAGTGCTCCCTCCTTCTCTTCAAGAAACATCTAGGAGTTGCCGCCCCTAGCTCCCTTTGGGCTGCTATTTGGGCTACAACTTAGCTTGCTTTTGAGCTCATGTGGGCTACACTCTAGGCTGTTATTTGGGCTAAAAATGGGCCTTCCTTGCTGGGCCGAATTCTACTCATAGCTAGGCTTTATTTTCTTGGGTTTTCTCAAGGAATTCACTTGCTCTTTTTGGGCCGAAGTGCTCTCTCTTGCTTCCACGACCGGGCTGGACTGAAATTGGTCTTTTTGAACCTTCTTTTCTTGCATTTTTCCTTCCTTTTCTTGGATTAATTATCCCTGAACTTATTCTTAGCATTAAGCTAAATTAAGGCAAAAATTAATAAAACCGGCATAAAAATCCATGCTAAAGTCCTCAAAAATTATAGATAAATTGTAAGTTCATCAGTAGGCTACCCAAAAGGCTCTATAGGTGACCTATTCTATGACCCAAGTGAGCAGAAAGTGTTCTGCAGTTGAAATGCCCAATTCTTGGAGACCGATTACATCCTAGACACCCATCGTCAGGAAATTGTTCTTGATGAGGAGAGCTCAGGAGCAGTGGGAGATGTCCCACAAGTTTCAGGTAGTGAGCAACTTAGAAGATCCACTCGGGTATCTAGGCCACCAGTCCGTTATGGTTATGACCAGGAGAGTTACCAGGTGGAAACCTTGACTAGTGAGGAGGATCCTGTGACTTACGCGGAAGCTATGTTGGACATAGATTCCTAGAAGTGGGTGGAGGCCATGAAAGCAGAGATGGACTCAATGGAAACCAATGGAGTCTGGACTCTAATAGATCTGCCCTCCAGGGTAAAAGTAATCGGTTGCAAATGGATTTACAAGAGGAAGAAGGGCCCCGATGGTAGGGTTGAGACCTTCAAAGCTCGTCTGGTGGTGAAAGGGTACACTCAGAAAGAGGGCATTGATTATGAGGAAACCTTTTCGCCTGTGGCCATGCTTGAATCCATTAGGATCTTGCTAGCTATAGCAACATACCATGATTATGGGATTTGGCAAATGGATGTCAAAACTGCATTCCAGAATGGAGATCTTACTGAAGATATCTATATGTAGCAGCCACAAGGCTTCATAGTTGCGGGTCAGGAAACCATTGTATGTAAACTCAATAGATCCATTTATGGATTAAGCAAGCTTCTAGAAGTTGGAACATCCGTTTTGACTCTGCTGTCGAATCATTTGACTTCGAGCAGAATCCGGATGAACCCTGTGTTTACAGAAAGTACAGTGGAGATAAGGTTACCTTCTTGGTTCTATATGTAGATGACACTCTACTCATTGGGAATGATATAAGAATGTTGACTACGGTGAAAGTATGGCTTTCACAGCAATTCTCCATGAAAGATCTTGGAGAAGCCTCCTATATACTAGGTCTTCGACTCTATAGAGATAGATCGAAGCGGATAATAGGATTATCCCAATCTGCCTGCTTCGACTCCAAGAAAGGAAATATTCCTTTTAGGCACAGAGTCACTCTCTCCAAGAAGATGTCTCCCGAGACTTCGGAGGAGATTGATGGCATGAAAGACGTTCCCTATGCCTCTATCGTAGGGAGCATCATGTATGCCATGCTGTGCACTCGTTCTGGCATTGCTTAGGTAGTGAGCGTAGTAAGCAGATTTTAGGCCAACCCAGGGCAGGAGCACTGGACTGCTGTGAAAACATACTTAAGTACCTTCAAAGGGCAAAAGAGTTTTGTCTCGTATTCAATGGTAATTCACTACTGATCCAAGGGTATACTGATGCCGATTTCTAGTCGGATCCAAATGATAAAAAGTCTACATCTGGATATGTTTTCACGATAGGATCGTGTGTTGTTTGTTGGAAAAGCACCGAACAGGGGTCCACTGTAGACTCCACGACCGAGGCCGAGTACATTGCCGTAAGTGAGGCTGCCAAAGAAGCTGTGTGGATGAAGTAGTTAATTCACGAGTTGGGAGTAGTTCCATCCAGCACATCACCCATCCCATTGTTGTGTGACAACAATGGAGCTATTGCTTAGGCTAAGGAGCCTCGAGCCCACTCGAAGTCAAAGCACATCAAGAGGAAGTACCATGTACTATAGGAGATTGTTGGTAGAGGGGATGTCCTGATTCAGAATGTAGCATCAACAGAAAATGTAGCAGACTCATTGACAAAGCCACTATCACAGTAAGTGTTAGCAGACTCATTGAGAAACACGTGGAAAGCATGGGACTTCGGCTAGTACCTGATTGGACCTAAGTGCAAGTGGGAGCTATTAGACAGTTTTATATGCCTTTAGCTTCAATCAAAATGATATACTTTATGAGTTTATTGTAAATGAATAAAAGTGCATATTTGATTCAAGTTCCCTTGGTATGTTTCTGTGTAATACCCTTAAACTGGACACTTAATGAGACTTGTGTTAGTTTAGAATGTTCACAGCCAGTGGGTCGGTCTGGGGAGACCTATCCTGACAAGATTGACACTGTGGTGCCACCAAGTCGGTTGGGGTGGCTTGTCTCAGCTACCGGGGTGAACCCTAGGCACATACAGTGTAGGACTAATTGAATCTTTGAACTGGACCAGATTTCCAGTATTGCCCTGAACCTTGGAGATTGATGGGCAAAACTGGAAAGTTACACCCAACCCATAGACTCGATTATGATACTACACTAGGTATCAAATTGGGCTGTCTTTGATGTACCAATCAGTGAGATCCTTAGCAGGGGTCAAAACCTGGGTATGTTGGGACAATCTGAGAATTCATCTGAGTGGGTGATCATAGTGACAGATCAGCCCCTTTGTCAGACAAAGGTAATGATCGGGGATGCACTCTCAATAATGGAAATCAAGACTGCCGGTAGCCGATTTCAATCGTTGAGATTTGTTTTGTGATGTGTGGCTCATTGTGACACTAGCAAGTGCACTAGCCGTTCAAGTAATAAAGTAGTGAGTGAAGTATCGTTCCCACGAGGATTTAGGAAGCAATTACCAATACTAAATTGAGCACTTCTTATCTAATCAACAAATAAATCAAAACTTTAATGAAAGCTAAAAAAATCCTAAATTAAAATCTATCTAAATCATTGGCCCAATTGCCTTCAAATCAGGTTAGAAGAGTAAGCAGTAAATGTCAATCTCAGAATTCAGCAATCTATCAATTTGGATCATTCGAATAAATCATGATTGAGCCTTGGTTTGGTGAAACCCCAAGGTCATGAACAGCTTCTCTCAAGCACATGTTCATCCTATGCATGAGTGACAGTTCTTCTATCTCTACCAAGAATCTAATCCCCATGCATGCATTTCTTCAAACACTTCTAAGGCATCAATTCAAATCTGAATTGATCACCAACTGAATTGTGCAAGTTATCTCTAACCTTGCACTCAATTCAGTTCTTGAATAGTAGATCTGAATTCCTAGAATCTCTCTCAAGCACTCTAGGAATTCCAAGCTATAGATTAATTCGGCCAATCTGAAAATTGCAGATCTGAATTCTCTTTCAAGCAATTCAGATCTTGCAATCTCAGATCTGAGAATTCAGATCTGAGTTTTGAAGGTTAGTTGGCCGAATTAATCTACAATAACACCCTTACTCAAGAAACTTCAAGTATAATTCATGACCATTTGAATGAATAAAAAAGAATTAGATTGCTTAACTGAAATTTTACAAGTTGAAATACATCAAGGAAGAATGGAAAAAAGGAGAAAGAAGAAAGAAAATATAACAAAGAAACTAAATTCGAATCAAAAGAGAATGAAACTACAATTGATTTATTACAAAAGATCTTTGAATCACAAACCCTCAATTCGAACTCACCTTCTCTTCTAGCTTGCTTGTCTTGAACTTCCTTCAGCCCTTCTTCTTCTTCTTCCTTGCGCCTAGCCTTCTTCTCTTCTCTTCTCACAAGGTGGCCGAACCTCTAAGAGTGGGAGAGCCTTCCTCTCAAGCAATTGAACACCTCTCCCCCCTCCTAGAGGCCTCCTTATATAGTTTTTCAAGGGGGCTCTTGCCCCTTCTTGAAGTCTCTAGAATTGGGTGTATTACACCCCTCATGAACCTTCTAGAGTGCTCCCTCCCTCTCTTCAAGAAACTTATAGGAGTTGCCGCCCCTAGCTCCATTTGGGCTGCTATTTGGGCTACAACTTAGCTTGCTTTTGAGCTCATGTGGGCTACACTCTAGGCTGTTATTTGGGCTAAAAATGGGCTGGGCCGAAATTTCCTTCTTGCTAAGCTTCCTCCATTGGGTTTTCCAAAGAGTTAGCTTGCATTACTTGGGCCGAATGAAACTCCCTTGCTCTCATGGCTGGGCCGGGCTGAACTTGATAAATTTTGGGCTTTCTTTTCTTGCTTTTGCCTTCTTTTTGTTGATTTGGCTCCCCCTGAAATTTTTCTTGCAATTAAGCTAAAATAGGGAAAAATCTAATTAAACCAGCATAAAATTTCATGCAAAAACCTCATAAAATATAGATAAATTGTAGGTTCATCAAATACCCCCACACTTAATCTTTTGCTTGTCCTCAAGCAAGGACATCAGCCATAAACTGAACATTCCCCCCCTTCTGTTCTTACCATTTACCTGGTGAACTTTTTAAGATAGAAATTCATTCAGTAGTCGGGGGACTTTTGTAAATGCTCAACTCTTATTCTTGTAAATTACTATTTAAGATATGTATAAGATCAAAGGAAAAGAGAATATGAATTTCATCATAGTCTACCCTTCACTCCTAATTCATATATAAATCAGCTCCTTAATTGTCAAGGTTAATAATCAAATTTCACTAAGTTTCACATCTGTAACTAAATCTTAATGAGAATTCAACTTTAGAGTGCCCCTTTGAACCTCAGCTATCACCACAATTTCTTAATTCTAGGGGTGAGTGCATCTTATGCTCCATCTCACCCTTTTCTTTTCTTTTTTTTTTTTTTTCGGTGTGAGTGCATTTTATGCTCCATCTCACACACTTTTCTCTCTCTTTTTTTTTTGTGTGAGTGCATCTTATGCTCCATCTCACACTGGTCACTTGCTTGAGGTAGGTAAATAAGACTCATGTTTTAAGCTGCTAGTTTTACTATTCAGCTCAGAATAGCGGAGTCAATTTGGGCTTTTGTCCTTCTTTGCAATTATTGAACCTCAAGAATCAGCACTTCAGATATGCACTAGTTCTCTTGACCATTAACCATGAAATCAAGGGCTTCCATACACATGAAGATAGTTAGGGCTAGTCATGCTGAAAAGCATATTCAGCTCCCCTTTTCTTATGCATATATCAAATTGGGTCATTCACAAGAATAAAAACTTAACAAGTACATCAGTCTCCCTCAACTCATTGAATTCCTTCTTAAAAAAAAATCATCAAATAAATAGTAATGAACTTGAGGGGTTCCAGTCTTTTTTGGTTATGTCATTGCCTGCATATGTGTGTTGGGGTGAATGAGGTGCATGGTTTCAGCCCCCATACCCTAGCCTCGGGCTCACTCCCCCACACTTAAGATGAACATTGTCCTCAATGTTCGTAGTGTTAGGGGATCACATTTGCTAGAGCAAACAGAAGAAATGAAAATGATGAACTGAGTCCTTAAAGAATTGGAATTTTGAGAAAAAGATCTTTATTTTACTAACTAATATTCTAAAAAGATAAATGACAAAAAGATTCCTTAACCTGTTCATGAGCAAGCATAAAAGATTATTGGTTATCAAGATAAACAGTGGATGGAGGGGGTACAGTACCGCCCATTAAATATGGTTTCAGGCGCTGACCATTTACTTTAAACGTGCCCTGAACCGGGTGGGTGAGTTCTATAACCCCATGGGGAAAAATCTGTGAAATGGTAAAGGTTCCAGACCACCTGGATCTCAGCTTACCTGGAAACAAGCGGAGATGGGAATTATATAACAATACCTGTTGGCCTACATAAAAGTCCCGTCTCAGCAAGTTCTTATCATGCCAGTTTTTTATTCTTTCTTTATAAACTTTAGCATTCTCATAGGTGGTAAGTCTGAATTCATCCAATTCATTCAATTGCAACCGCCTTTTAGCCCCTGTGGCCTGAATGTCAAAATTTAAGAATTTAAGAGCCCAATAGGCCTTGTGTTCTAATTCAACTGGTAAATGGCATGCTTTACCAAAGACCAATCTGTAGGGGGACATGCCAATGGGTGTCTTAAATGCAGTTCTGTATGCCCATAATGCATCATCTAATTTGATGGACCAATCTTTTCTGGCAGATGCTACGGTCTTTTCCAGAAATCTTTTGAGTTCCCTGTTATCCAACTCCACTTGGCCACTGGTTTGAGGGTGATAAGGGGTAGCTAATTTATGTGTAATTCCATATTTCTGCATTAACCTCTCAAATTGGCTATTGCAGAAGTGAGTTCCCCTATCACTAATTATAGCTCGCGGAGTTCCAAATTGGGAGAATAGCTTCTTTAGGAAGTGTACCACCCTTCTTGAGTCATTTGTGGGTAAAGCCATGGCTTCTACCCATTTGGATACATAGTCAACTGCAACGAGGATGTACTTATTCCCAAAAGAATTCGGGAAAGGTCTCATGAAATCTATACCCCAAACATCAAAGATTTCACAGTTTGGAAAGGGGCATTTCATTCCGTCAGGAAATGTTTCCCGATCTTTGGCATTTGTCACATGTGGACACATACCTATGGGCATCTTTGAAAAGTGTGGGCCAATAAAAACCTGATTGCAAAACCTTGGCTGCAGTGCGACTAGCTCCAAAATGACCTCCTGCTTCTTTATCATTGCAAAATTGGAGTACCGACTCCATCTCCTCCTCGGGGGCACATCTCCTTATGATTTGATCTGCACACAATTTATACAAAAAGGGTTCCTCCCACAGATAATATTTTACATCAGAAAGGAATTTCTTTTTCTGTTGATATGAAAGGTTAGGAGGAAGGACTTGTGCAGCTATATAATTAGCAAAATCAGCATACCAAGGATATGAGTATTTCTGTATTGAGTACAATTGCTCATCCGGAAATTCTTCTCGAATGTTGCTGGTTATCTCCTCTTTTGAGTTTACCGTGTCCAACCGGGAGAGATGGTCAGCAGCCAGGTTTGCAGCACCCTTCATGTCTCTAATCTCAATGTCAAACTCTTGCAATAAAAGGATCCACCTGATTAGTCTTGGTTTTGAGTTTTGCTTGGTAAGCAAGTGCCTTAATGCCGAGTGATCTGTGTAGACAACAACCTTGGATAATATCAGATATGAACGAAACTTATCAAGTGCAAATATTACTGCTAGCAGCTCCTTTTCTGTGGTGGTGTAATTGAGTTGGGATCCAGTCAAGGTTCTGCTAGCATAGTAAATTGGCTGAAAATGTTTGTTCATTCTTTGTCCTAAAACAGCTCCTATAGCAAAATCACTCGCATCACACATTAATTCAAATGGGAGGGTCCAATCTGGTGCTACCATGATAGGTGCATGGATCAATTTGTCTTTCAAGATGTTGAAAGCATGAAGGCATTCAGTTGAAAATTCAAAAGGCACTTCTTTCTGAAGCAAGGTAGATAATGGCTTGGAAATTTTTGAGAAATCCTTAATAAACCTCCTATAGAATCCGACATGTCCTAAGAAACTTCTCAAAGAACAAACAGATGTTGGGGTTGGCAATTTTTCAATTGCCTCCACCTTGGCCTTGTCGACTTCTATACCTCTTTGAGAGATCTTGTGTCCAAGCACTATGCCTTCTTGCACCATAAAATGACATTTCTCCCAATTCAACACAAGATGTGTTTCTTTACATCTAGTAAGCACCTGTTCCAGATTATTCAAACATGCATCAAACGAAGAGCCAAAAATTGAAAAATCATCCATGAAGATCTCAATAAAATTTTCAACCATATCAGAAAATATAGACATCATACATCGCTGAAAGGTTGCTAGGGCATTGCATAACCCAAAGGGCATCCTTCGGTATGCAAAGGTTCCATATGGGCAACAAAAAGTGGTCTTTTCTTGATCTTCTGGTGCAATTGGTATCTGGTTATACCCTGAATATCCATCCAAGAAACAATAATACTCATGCCCGGCTAGCCTCTCCAACATTTGATCCATAAATGGGAGAGGGAAATGGTCCTTTCGGGTGGCTTCATTTAATTTTCTATAGTCAATACACACACGCCATCCGGTGACGGTTCTAGTAGGGATGAGTTCATTTTTCTCATTAGGAACAACAGTCGTACCCCCTTTCTTGGGCACAACTTGCACAGGGCTTACCCAAGAACTATCAAAAAAATGATAAATGATCCCAGCATCTAACAACTTAATTATTTCAGCCTTTACCACTTCTTTCATGTTGGGGTTCAGGCGCCTTTGAGGTTGAACGGAAGGCTTGCTGTCCTCTTCCATCAAAATTCTGTGAGTGCAGATTGATGGATTAATGCCTTTGATATCTTTTACCTTCCAAGCTATAGCATTTTTGTGTTCCCGCAGCACTCTTAATAATTTTTCTCTTTGTAAGGGATTCAGCGCTGCGGAAATTATCACGGGGAGATCTGATGGTTCCTCAAGGAAAGCATACTCTAAATGGAATGGTAATTGCTTCAGTTCAAGGGTGGGGGGTTCTTGGGGTGATGGCTTACCTGATGGTCCAAGAAATTTGCCTAAGTTCACTAATTTAAGAAACCCCTTTCCCTTGAATTGAGGCTTATCGTTCAGGTATGCTATCATGAGGTTTATTTTTTCATTTTCTCCTTCTTCAAGTTCTCCCTGCTGGAGGCAGAGTTCAAGAGGATCAGTTATTCTACTTACCTGGAAGCATTCATCAATTGTCAATTCAATGGCATCAATCATAAAACAAGAATCATCACTAGAGGGTAAATGTTTCATAGCATTAGACATTTTAAAAATTATCTCCTCATCTTGTATCCTAAGGCTGAGTTGTCCTTGTTGGACATCAATCATTGCTTTTCCGGTAGCCAGGAAAGGTCTCCCTAGGATAAGTGGGACCTCCACATCTTCTTGCATGTCTAACACAATGAAATCAACTAGAAAAATGAATTTGTCAACTTTAACTAACACATCTTCTATGATCCCCCTAGGATGTCTAATGGATCTATCAGCCAATTGTAATGCCACTCTAGTGGGTTGGGGTTCATTCAACCCCAATTTCTTGAAGATAGAATATGGCATTAAATTGATGCTAGCTCCTAGGTCACATAAAGCTTTTTCAATTTTTAAACTGCCAATGGTACAAGGAATAGTGAAACTCCCTGGATCTTTGAGTTTCTGAGGTAGCTTGTTCAGAAGGATAGCAGAACATTCCTCATTTAATGCAACTGTAGCCACATCTCCCAGTTTCCTTTTGTTTGCCAATAATTCCTTCAAAAACCTTGCATAGTGTGGCATCTGGGCTAAAGCATCAGCAAAAGGAATATTAATATGTAAACTTTTAAATATTTCAAGAAACTTACCAAATTCCTTCTCCAATTTTTGTTGCTTCAGCCTGTTTGGGAATGGAACTTGTGGTTGTTGGTGCATCCCTTGTTGTGCTTCTGGTTGTTCCGTCTTCTGTTGTCTGGTCCCAAGGCTTGTTTCTACCTTGGGTTCAGCCCAATTCTTCTTTTCTACCTCAGGCAACTCTTTTCCACTCCTTAAGGTAATAGCTTGCACCTGCTCTCGTGGATTCACTTCAGTGTTGCTTGGAAGAGTTCCCGATAGTCTGGAAGAGATTAATTGTGCCAATTGCCCCACTTGGTTTTTCAGGTTTTTGATTGAGGCTTCCTGGTTCTGGAACCTAGTTTCTGCACCTGCTATAAATTTTGTCATCAGTTCTTCCAAATTGGATTTTGGTTCAGGCTGATGATAAGTCTGGTGAAACGGCTTGGAAGTATGCTGATTTGGCCAGGACTGGTTTGAATGTCCCCTCCATCCTGGATGAAAAGTATGGTGACTCTGGTAACCCTGTTGTCTTGACGAATTGCTGACATAGTCAACTTGTTCAGTAGATGGTCTGAACTGATTGCCAACTTGGCAGTCTGTACTGATGTGGCCTCCCCCACACAATTCACAATTAAGAGGCTGCACATGAATGGAAGCTATCTGCATTTCATCTATTTTCTTACTGAGTGCTCCTATTTGTGCAGATAGTGTTGTATAAGTGTCATGGCAGGTTTGATCTCAAAGTTGTTAGCAGCAATATTGGGCCTGATAATGCTGGAGGCAGCTCCAGTGAGAGTGGGTTTGGCATAGTCCATCATAGTCATCTGCTTAGCCATTTCTTGAGCTTCTTGAGCTTCTTGTGCTTCTTGTCTGACTTGCCTAGCAGCTCTTAAATGGACACGGAGAGTCCGTTCAATCTCTGGGTCGTAAAGGATCTCTTCCAGTTCAGGTCTGCTTGTCATAAACTGTTAAGGTCAAAGCAATAAAAAGGCCAATATTCACAAAAGAAAATAAATAACTAATCCTATCACACTGAAAATGTAAAGTGAATTATTGGAATACAAAAACCTACATCCTATCATGAATAAATGAAGCCGATTATACTAAAAGCATATTTAAACCAATCATCTTATTCAAGGTTCCTTTATCTACATCCATCGATTGCAACATCTGAATTCAGACCCAATTTAGTTGAGTTCAGATCTACAAGTCTTTGGTATTGTTAGTCCAAAGAAGTTAACAAATAATAATTCAGATCTGAGCTGTATATTCATACACACTCATTGGTATACACTACAATATACATCCATTAAGGTTGGAATCAAATCTGTGATGCTTTAGGGCTGAAATCAGATCTGATCTGAAAAATATATTAAAAGGATCTGAAATAAACTAAAACCAGTCCTGAGTTAGGCTTGGTTTAAGGATTTTAAGCTCTACAATTGAAGCTCAAACCTGTATAGCTGATGCATATCAAACACTCGCTAAGACCTGAAAATTGGGTCTGCAATGTTTGGTATTGCAAGCTATTCAGTCCACACAACTTTCAGGTCTGCTAACTGTTGTACTATAGCAGCCCTGCTACAGATCTGAATGCCAATAGAAATACTTGGAAAGTGCTAATTTTTTTATTAAATAACTGAGGCATCACAATTATTCAACCCAAACATACACCTCCTTAGCTAATGTAGCTCGGTTACAAGTGGATAAAGCAAATGTTCAGTTCACCGAAAATCCAAAATGTGCTCTGTATCAGTTCAGTCCTCAACTATAGTTCAGATCTGTATCAGTTCAGATCTGAATTTTCTTTTTTATTCTTTGCTATCCAATTACCTTTGGGGTATGTCAGATTTATCATAGGGTGAATTGGGGTGATGATGGCACCCAATTCACCTTAAACTTGTATCAGTTCAGGTTTGAGTTCACCTGAACTCAGATCTGAACTGAGCAGTTCTGCAATAGCAGAATTCAGGTCTGAACTCAAGTCTGAGTTCGGATCTGAAATCTCAATTGCCTTACCTTCAGTTATTTCTACCAAATTGTTTTTGGAGAATAGCAGAAGTGCCGTAGGGTGAATTGGGGTGGTGATGACACCCAATTCCCCTCAAAATTGCATATTGCAGATCTGCAATAGGAACTCAGATCTGAGTTCTGATCCGAATTCTCAATTGCTCCTCTTGATGTTCAAAAGATCTCTTTTTTTTTCATTTTATATATATTTTTTTTCTTTTTGTAATGGAAAAAGAAATAAGTCTGAAACACAAGCAATTCTTTTCGGCTGAGTGCTGCTGATCTGAGTGCCGAATGCAACTCAGATCTGCAACACTCATGCTTTTGTGAATTTTTTTTTTCTTTTTTTTTTCTTTTTGAATGTAACAACACCAAGATTTAAAGGAAATGAATTAAAATGAAACCGAAACCAGAAAAAGAAAGTAATCTACTTAAGAAAGAAGAAACATAACTACAGTAGTACAGCAGTTGCAGTCCAAGCTGAAATGAAAAAGTTAGCAAATTAACCCAACTATGAATGCAATGCTGAATGAGATCAGATTAAGAATGCTCAATGTTTCCTAATATTGTTTCCCTAAATCCCCGGCAACGGCGCCAAAAACTTGATGTGTGGCTCATTGTGACACTAGCAAGTGCACTAGCCGTTCAAGTAATAAAGTAGTGAGTGAAGTATCGTTCCCACGAGGATTTAGGAAGCAATTACCAATACTAAATTGAGCAATTCTTATCTGATCAACAAATAAATCAAAACTTTAATGAAAGCTAAAAAAATCCTAAATTAAAATCTATCTAAATCATTAGCCCAATTGCCTTCAAATCAGGTTAGAAGAGTAAGCAGTAAATGTCAATCTCAGAATTCAGCAATCTATCAATTTGGATCATTCGAATAAATCATGATTGAGCCTTGGTTTGGTGAAACCCCAAGGTCATGAACAGCCTCTCTCAAGCACATGTTCATCCTATGCATGAGTGACGGTTCTTCTATCTCTAACAAGAATCTAATCCCCATGCATGCATTTCTTCAAACACTTCTAAGGCATCAATTCAAATCTGAATTGATCACCAACTGAATTGTGCAAGTTATCTCTAACCTTGCACTCAATTCAGTTCTTGAATAGTAGATCTGAATTCCTAGAGTCTCTCTCAAGCACTCTAGGAATTCCAAGCTGTAGATTAATTCGGCCAATCTGAAAATTGCAGATCTGAATTCTCTTTCAAGCAATTCAGATCTTGCAATCTCAGATCTGAGAATTCAGATCTGAGTTTTGAAGGTTAGTTGACCGAATTAATCTACAATAACACTCTTATTCAAGAAACTTCAAGTACAATTCATGACCATTTGAATGAATCAAAAAGAATTAGATTGCCTAACTGAAATTTTACAAGCTGAAATACATCAAGGAAGAATGGAAAAAAGGAGAAAGAAGAAAGAAAATATAACAAAGAAACTAAATTCGAATCAAAAGAGAATGAAACTACAATTGATTTATTACAAAAGATCTTTGAATCACAAACCCTCAATTCGAACTCACCTTCTCTTCTAGCTTGCTTGTCTTGAACTTCCTTCAGCCCTTCTTCTTCTTCTTCCTTGCGCCTAGCCTTCTTCTCTTCTCTTCTCTCAAGGTGGCCGAACCTCTAAGAGTGGGAGAGCCTTCCTCTCAAGCAATTGAACACCTCTTGATGTGTGGCTCATTGTGACACTAGCAAGTGCACTAGCCGTTCAAGTAATAAAGTAGTGAGTGAAGTATCGTTCCCACGAGGATTTAGGAAACAATTACCAATACTAAATTGAACATTTCTTATCTGATCAACAAATAAATCAAAACTCTAATGAAAGCTAAGAAATCCTAAATTAAAATCTATCTAAATCATTGGTCCAATTGCCTTCAATTCAGGTTAGAAGAGTAAGCAGTAAATGTCAATCTCAGAATTCAGCAATCTATCAATTTGGATCATTCGAATGAATCATGATTGAGCCTTGGTTTGGTGAAACCCCAAGGTCATGAACAGCCTCTCTCAAGCGCATGTTCATCCTATGCATGAGTGACGGTTCTTCTATCTCTAGCAAGAATCTAATCCCCATGCATGCATTTCTTCAAACACTTCTAAGGCATCAATTCAAATCTGAATTGATCACCAACTGAATTGTGCAAGTTATCTCTAACCTTGCACTCAATTCAGTTCTTGAATAGTAGATCTGAATTCCTAGAGTCTCTCTCAAGCACTCTAGGAATTCCAAGCTGTAGATTAATTCGCCCAATCTGAAATTTGCAGATCTGAATTCTCTTTCAAGCAATTCAGATCTTGCAATCTCAGATCTGAGAATTCAGATCTGAGTTTTGAAGGTTAGTTGGCCGAATTGATCTGCAATCACACCCTTATTCAAGAAACTTCAAGTACAATGCATGACCATTTGAATGAATCAAAAAGAATTAGATTGCTGAACTGAAATTTTACAAGCTGAAATACATCAAGGAAGAATGGAAACAAGGAGAAAGAAGAAAGAACATATAACTAAGAAACTGAATTCAAATCAAAAGAGAATGAAACTACAAATGATTTATTACAAAAAATCTTTGAATCACAATCCCTCAATTCGAACTCACCTTCTTCTTCTAGCTTGCTTGTCTTGAACTTCCTTCAGCCCTTCTTCTTCTTCTTCCTTGCGCCTAGCCTTCTTCTCTTCTCTTCTCTCAAGGTGGCTGAACCTCTAAGAGTGGGAGAGCCTTTCTCTCAAGCAATTGAACAACTTTCTCCCCTCCTAGAGGCCTCCTTATATAGTTTTTCAAGGGGGCTCTTGCCCCTTCTTGAAGCCTCTAGAATGGGGTGTATTACACCCCTCATGAACCTTCTAGAGTGCTCCCTCCTTCTCTTCAAGAAACTCCTAGAAGTTGCCGCCCCTAGCTCCCTTTGGGCTGCTATTTGGGCTACAACTTAGCTTGCTTTTGAGCTCATGTGGGCTACACTCTAGGCTGTTATTTGGGCTAAAAATGGGCCTTCCTTGCTGGGCCGAATTCTCCTCATAGCTAGGCTTTCTTTTCTTGGGTTTTCTCAAGGAATTCACTTGCTCTTCTTGGGCCGAAGTGCTCTCTCTTGCTTCCACGACCGGGCTGGGCTGAAATTGGTAAATTTTTGAACCTTCTTTTCTTGCCTTTTTCCTTCCTTTTCTTGGATTGATTATCCCTGAACTTATTCTTAGCATTAAGCTAAATTAAGGCAAAAATTAATAAAACCGGCATAAAAATCCATGCTAAAGTCCTCAAAAATTATAGATAAATTGTAAGTTCATCAAATACCCCCACACTTAAGCTTTTGCTTGTCCTCAAGCAAAGACATCAGCCATAAACTTAACATTCCCCCCTTCTGTTCTCACCATTTACCTGGTGAACTTTTTAAGATAGAAATGCATTGAGTAGTCGGGGAACTTTTGTAAGTGCTCAACTCTTATTCTTGTAAATTACCATTTAAGATATGTATCAGATCTGAGGAAAGGAGAATATGAATTTCATCATAGTCTAGCCTTCACTCCTAATTCATATATAAATCAGCTCCTTAATTGTCAAGGTTAATAATCAAATTTCACTAAGTTTCACATCTGTAACTAAATCTCAATGAGAGTTCAACTTTAGAGTGCCCCTTTGAACCTCGGTTGTCACCACAATTACTTATTTCTAAGGGTGAGTGCATTTTATGCTCCATCTCACCTTTTTTTTTTTTTTTTTTTTTTTTTTTTTTTTTTTTTTTTTTTTTTTTTCTTTTCGGTGTGAGTGCATTTTATGCTCCATCTCACACTTTTCTCTCTTTTTTTTTTTTTTTTTTTTTTCTTTTTTTTTTTTTTTTTTTTTTTTTTTTTCGGTGTGAGTTTTATTTCCATCTTTTTTTTTTTTTTTCGGTGTGAGTGCATCTTATGCTCCATCTCACACTGGTCACTTGTTTGAGGTAGGTAAATAAGACTCATGTTCTAAGCTGCTAGTTTTACTATTCAGCTCAGAATAGCGGAGTCAATTTGGGCTTTTGTCCTTCTTTGCAATTATTGAACCTCAAGAATCAGCACTTCAGATGTGCACTAGCTTTCTTGACCATTAACAATGAAATCAAGGGCTTCCATACACATGAAGGAAGTTAGGGCTAGTCATGCTGAAAAGCATATTCAGCTCCCCTTTTCTCATGCATATATCAAATTGGGTCATTCACAAGAATAAAAACTTAACAAGTACATCAGTCTCCCTCAACTCATTGAATTCCTTCTTAAAAAAAAATCATCAAATAAATAGTAATGAACTTGAGGGGTTCCAATCTTTTTTTTTTTTTTTTTTTTTTTTTTTTTTTTTTGTGATGTCATTGCCTGCATATGTGTGTTGGGGTGAATGAGGTGCATGGTTTCAGCCCCCATACCCTAGCCTCAGGCTCACTCCCCCACACTTAAGATGAACATTGTCCTCAATGTTCCTAGTGTTAGGGAGTCACAATAAAACCAACAAGAGAAATTCCAAGTAAAGAGAAGGGTGTATAGAGGACTTCCTGAAGATTAATTTCCAGATATGCAAGAGTTCTTTTGGTGGGAGCCTCTTCTGCTAGAATTTACTTGCAAGAGAGATCAAGAGTTTTGTTCTAACTAAAAATAATTTAAACCAAATAATAAAAAGACTACTATACACAATTCCAAACAATGTAAATAATTTAACCAGTCTATAATACACAACAGAAACTTACAAGGCCAAGAAGTTTGAATTCTATCTAACAAAATAAATAAATAAATAAATTTAAAAAAAAAACAAGATCAAAAGCCAATATAAATATCTCTTGGAATCTGATATGCAAGTGATAAACAAGTGATTTACAAGATTGAAACTAGCCTAGAAGTCTAAGAGTTCTTGAAATCAGCACACTACCAAAGTTATTTGATTTTTTTTTTTTTTTTTTTTTTTTTTTTTTTTGGTTAGAACTTGACTTTTGAGAACAGTCACTTACAAAAACTCCAAACCTAATATCAATAAGTAGGTCTAAAATCTGTTGCAGTTAGGTCTGAAATAAGTTTGATCCCAAGAGCTTAAGACTTCTCTTTCAAGTCCCAACTTAAATGTCTTGTATGCCTCAGACCTGAAATCAGATCTGCAATTTTATAATGAAAGCAGCCTTGATTTAGATCTGAATACCATTACATCAAAAATATGAAGCTCTTTTTGGACTTTTCAGGCCTCACAAACATCAGTCCTAATCCAATCCAAACATCAATCCACAGCCAATTCAGATCGGGTGCAAGTGATTTAAAAGATAACAAAACATCAAGTTCACAAAAATTTCAGATCATGTACTTATACTGCCTCAAATTCTCATGCACTTCAGAACTGATTTTACCATTCATGGCTTAAATTTTCATCAATGAGGCAAGTCTGATGCATCAAATTATGAATTGGGTGCTGTCACTACCCAAATTCACATCAAAATAGAGTGGGTTCAGGTCTGAGTTCAGATGAACTCAAATCTGAACCAAGCAGAATGCAGTCCTGCAACCGGCTGAACTCAGATCTGAACTTCAAATCTAAGTTTCAGATTTGAAAACTCACATGCTATTTTTTCATTGTTTTCTTTTTATTTTCTTTATCTTTTTTTTTTTTATAAATCTAAAACAAAATACAGCAATGCAACCAAAATCTTTTTGGATGAGTGCAGGTCTGATTGATGAATGCAATTCAGATCTGAACTCATTTTAATTTTTTTTTTTTTTCGGTTGAGTGCTGCAGTTCTGCTATAGTAGATCTGAGTGCCGAATGCAACTCAGATCTGCAACACTCATGATTTTGTGATTTTTTTTTTTTTAGAGGGTAATAACTTCAAGATAGAAAGCAAAACAGATCTCCTTTTATTAAAATTAAACTGAAACAAGGAAAATAAAGTAATCTACTAAAGAGATAAGAAGCATAACTACAGTAATACAGCAGTTGCATTCAAAGCAAAAATGAAAAATTAAGCAAATTAAACCAACTATGAATGCAATGCTGAAGAACTACATCTACCAGCTACACTAAATCAACAATCAAATATGAAGTAGGTCAACAATGGGAAAGAGAGCTAACTAGATCAGCAATGGAGTTTCATGCTAATTGCTGTACTGTAGCAGCCCTGCTACAGCTCTGAATGCTAGTGGAATGCACTGCTGCTTTTATTGAATATGTGAGGCATCACAATTATTCAATCCAAACACACATCCTCACCAAATTTAGATTGGGTACAAGTGGGTAAAGCCAAGAATTCAGTCCACCCAGAATTCATAGAATGCTCTGTATCAGTTCAGTCCTCACATTATATCAACTGCATTTCAGATTTGAATTTCTCTCATTCCTTGCTATCCATTCACCCTTGAGGCAGGTTGGATGTATCATAGGGTGGATTGGGGTAGTGATGGCACCCAATTCACCTCAAACTTGCATCGGTTCAGATCTGAGTTCAGAGGAATTCAGATCTGAACTGAGCAGATCTGTAACAGCAGAATTCAGATCTGAACTCAAGTCTGAGTTTGGATCTGAATTCTCAATTGCCTTACCTTCAGTTATTGCTACCAAATTGTTTTTGGGGAATAGCAGAAGTGCCCTAGGGTGAATTGGGGTGGTGATGACACCCAATTCCCCTCAAAATTTCATCAGTTCAGGTCTGAGTTCAGAGGAACTCAGATCTGAACTGTTGCAGATCTGCAATAGCAGAATTCAGATCTAAACTCAGATCTGAGTTCTGATCCGAATTCTCAATTGCTCCTCTGGTTGTTCAAAATATCTCCCCCTTTTTTTTTTCATTTGTTTTTTTTTTCTTTTTGAAATGAAAGAAAAGAATAATAAAATCTGAAACACAAGCAACTCTTTTCGGTTGAGTGCTGCAGATTTGAAATCTGCTGATCTGAGTGCCGAATGCAACTCAGATCTGCAACACTCATGTTTATGTAAAATTTTTTTTTTTTTTTTTCTTTTTGAAGGGAATAACATCAAGATTGAATAGAAATCAAATATGCCTTTATTAAAATGAAACTGAAACCAAAAAAAGAAAGTAATCTACTTAAGAAAGAAGAAACATAACTACATGAGTACAGCAGTTGCAGTCCAAGCTGAAATGAAAAAGTTAGCAAATTAACCCAACTATGAATGCAATGCTGAATGAGATCAGATTAAGAATGCTCAATGTTTCCTAATATTGCTTCTCTAAATCCCCGGCAACGGCGCCAAAAACTTGATGTGTGGCTCATTGTGACACTAGCAAGTGCACTAGCCGTTCAAGTAATAAAGTAGTGAGTGAAGTATCGTTCCCACGAGGATTTAGGAAACAATTACCAATACTAAATTGAACATTTCTTATCTGATCAACAAATAAATCAAAACTCTAATGAAAGCTAAGAAATCCTAAATTAAAATCTATCTAAATCATTGGTCCAATTGCCTTCAATTCAGGTTAGAAGAGTAAGCAGTAAATGTCAATCTCAGAATTCAGCAATCTATCAATTTGGATCATTCGAATGAATCATGATTGAGCCTTGGTTTGGTGAAACCCCAAGGTCATGAACAGCCTCTCTCAAGCGCATGTTCATCCTATGCATGAGTGACGGTTCTTCTATCTCTAGCAAGAATCTAATCCCCATGCATGCATTTCTTCAAACACTTCTAAGGCATCAATTCAAATCTGAATTGATCACCAACTGAATTGTGCAAGTTATCTCTAACCTTGCACTCAATTCAGTTC
This sequence comes from Nelumbo lutea, assembly GCF_056320005.1. NCBI lineage: Eukaryota > Viridiplantae > Streptophyta > Magnoliopsida > Proteales > Nelumbonaceae > Nelumbo > Nelumbo lutea. The sequence goes on from NC_142684.1 coordinate 213,484,464, forward strand.
TTGAATAGTAGATCTGAATTCCTAGAGTCTCTCTCAAGCACTCTAGGAATTCCAAGCTGTAGATTAATTCGCCCAATCTGAAATTTGCAGATCTGAATTCTCTTTCAAGCAATTCAGATCTTGCAATCTCAGATCTGAGAATTCAGATCTGAGTTTTGAAGGTTAGTTGGCCGAATTGATCTGCAATCACACCCTTATTCAAGAAACTTCAAGTACAATGCATGATCATTTGAATGAATCAAAAAGAATTAGATTGCTGAACTGAAATTTTACAAGCTGAAATACATCAAGGAAGAATGGAAACAAGGAGAAAGAAGAAAGAACATATAACTAAGAAACTGAATTCAAATCAAAAGAGAATGAAACTACAAATGATTTATTACAAAAAATCTTTGAATCACAATCCCTCAATTCGAACTCACCTTCTTCTTCTAGCTTGCTTGTCTTGAACTTCCTTCAGCCCTTCTTCTTCTTCTTCCTTGCGCCTAGCCTTCTTCTCTTCTCTTCTCTCAAGGTGGCTGAACCTCTAAGAGTGGGAGAGCCTTTCTCTCAAGCAATTGAACAACTTTCTCCCCTCCTAGAGGCCTCCTTATATAGTTTTTCAAGGGGCTCTTGCCCCTTCTTGAAGCCTCTAGAATGGGGTGTATTACACCCCTCATGAACCTTCTAGAGTGCTCCCTCCTTCTCTTCAAGAAACTCCTAGAAGTTGCCGCCCCTAGCTCCCTTTGGGCTGCTATTTGGGCTACAACTTAGCTTGCTTTTGAGCTCATGTGGGCTACACTCTAGGCTGTTATTTGGGCTAAAAATGGGCCTTCCTTGCTGGGCCGAATTCTCCTCATAGCTAGGCTTTATTTTCTGGGGTTTTCTCAAGGAATTCACTTGCTCTTTTTGGGCCGAAGTGCTCTCTCTTGCTTCCACGACCGGGCTGGATTGAAATTGGTCTTTTTGAACCTTCTTTTCTTGCCTTTTTCCTTCCTTTTCTTGGATTGATTATCCCTGAACTTATTCTTAGCATTAAGCTAAATTAAGGCAAAAATTAATAAAACCGGCATAAAAATCCATGCTAAAGTCCTCAAAAATTATAGATAAATTGTAAGTTCATCACCTCTCCCTCCTCCTAGAGGCCTCCTTATAAGGGGGTGCACTGTCCATAACGGTGTATTCCGCCAGGCCTTGTAACAAAGGCTGGGCTGAACCCATGTGGCTGATGTGTAGATCAATGTTTGGGTCCCACACCATACAAGGAAGCCCAACGGGGTAGCAGTTTGGATGGCTAAGTGAATACATAACCTTAAATGACTAAGTGCATATTTGATCCAATCTTGATTTCTCCCAAGAATTGGAGATCGAACTACTGTAGGCGGCTGCTAAGATGGATCAGCTAATAGGATTGGGCCTACACCCTATCCACTTAGAGAGTCCAAGATCTAAATAAGATTTAGATCTGGAAACTTCCTAATTAGATTAGAAGATGGCTGATCTAATCTACAGATAAGATAAGGGTTATCCCTTATCTTAAAGGGACTTCTAATCCAGATATGATTTGGGTTAGCAACTACTAATGGGATTAGGAGCTGATCCCTTTAAGTCTATAAAAGGAAGAGGGGGTGGCAACCTTTAAACATCACAAGCAAGCAATACAAAGTCTTGTCTTCAGAGATGAAATCACAGAAGAGAGAATCTACACCCTGCAAATACTCTATTGCCGCCTCCTTCTTGCAGCAGTCGCCTACAGCAGTTCGATCTCCAGTTCTTGGGAGAAATCAAGATTGGATCTTGATTCCAATCTTTTGGAGAAAAGATTGGTGGGAGTTGTATTCACAAGCCGTCCAGGTGATTCTTGAGAAGGATCAAATTATTTTGGAAGAACACTGCTGATTCTGCTCCACCCTACACTACGCCATCTTCAGTGGGAGCAAATTTTTTATCCTTCCTTGGGCATGAACACCTCCATTGGGAGATACTACTTCTCTGTATCAGGTATTATCTCTCCCTACTCCTTTTGGTTCAGATCTAGTTCAGTTTATGGTTCAAGAATGATCTTTGAAAATATGATTTTCTAAATAGGGAATTCGATTCCCAGTTGAAGGGAGAGAAAAATTTTTGAAAATTGTCCCCTTATTCTGCAATCTTTGGGCTTCCATGTGATGGATTTTCTATCCCTTCACATGGGCCATAAGTGCTAATAGGATCAGGAGCTGATCCCTTTAAGTCTATAAAAGGAGGAGGGGGCGGTAGTCTTTATGCAATCAACACTCTTGTCTTCAGAGCTGAAATTACTAGAAGAAAGAATTCTGCACCCTGCAAATACTCTTTTGCCGCCTCCTTCCTACAACCGCCGCCTACAGCAGTTCAATCTCCAGTTCTTGGGAAAAATCAAGATTTGATTTTGATACCAATCTTTTGGAGAAAAGATTGGTGGAAGTTGTATTCACAAGCCATCCAGTTGATTCTTGCGAAGGGTCAAATTCTTTTTGGAAGAACACTGCTGATTCTGCTCCACCCTGCACTGCACCATCTTCAGTGGGAGCAGATTTTGGATCCTTCCTTGGGCATGAACACCTCCATTGGGAGATACTGCTTCTCTTTATCATGTATTATCTCTCCCTACTCCTTTTTGGTTCAGATCTGGTTTAGTTTATGGTTCAAGAATGATCCTTGAAAATATGATTTTTTAAATAGGGAATACGATTCCCAGTTGAAGGGAGAGAAAATTTTTGAAGTTTGCCCCCCCTTACTCCGCAATCTTTGGGCTTCCATGTGATGGATATCCTATCCCTTCAGAATCGGTCTGTATCAAAGACGAATTCGGGCCCAAAGTCGGATCAATTCTGTAGTAAGGCCCATTTCACAAGCTGAATCCCATTTCGCATAAGAGTTTTGAAGCAAGCCAGAATTGTTAAAGAAGCCCAGTTCGAATTCAAGATCCAAGAGTCCCATTAGAATAGAAGTTGAATGTAATCTCAATAAAATATTTTTATTAGATTTAAAATCTCAAATTGTAATCCTAAAAACATAACAAATAAGAGTTAGGTAGGATAAGTTCAAATTAGACTAGGACTTTCCAGTTTGAGGATAATCTCCTTAAGGGAGTTGGAGAGCAGCCCTCTCCCCAAATCTGTATAAAGGGGGGGGGGCAGACTAGCACCGAAGGCATCAATTTTCTCCAAGAGAGCTTCAGTCTTCAGAGAGAGAAATCAGCAACCAAGGAGGAAGAAGCAAGAGTTCGCCCCCCTTTCTCATTTGGAAGTTGCGATTTCATCATGAGGTGTTTGTAAGTTTTTATTTCTAGTTGAAGGGTTAGGGAAGCTATGATTCTTTAAACATTGTGAGATCTAATTGATTTTTATTTCAGTTCATTGCTTATGGGTATTCATATGTTTTCTGCGAATTAACTGTGAGGATTATTTTTGTTGATTAAGCAAGAAGGTCCCCTTGCTCATTCAATGAAAATAATCTATGGCCGATTAAACCTCCAAATTCGTATATGATTGGTAGGTTCGATCATGGTGGCAACTAACATAAATTGATTGCAAAAAAGTTCTCGATCTATGTTAGGAATATGTATGATCTAGTTTAAACGGTCCAAGCTTGTGATATCGTTGACCAGAATTGGGTCTCTCCCTTCTTAATGCTATTAATATGTTAAATCCTAGGAGCTTGTTTAGGACTGCCAATTAATAAGGGAAGCAATCAAAGAGCTTGTTTTGGTTGTCGAATAATAAGAGTAGAGGCTAGCTGTTAGAGTTTGTTAATAGCTATAACCAATTTATTCATAAACATTTGAATCTATCTTTGCATCAAGGATCAATGCTACAAATCAAAGCTAAACTTGTCCCTTCAATCAGAAGTCATCTCCCATCGATTTAATCTTTGTTTTCTGTTATTTTCTGCTATTTTCTTATTTTCTTTTGCTTTACAACCCCCCTTAATCCATCTACTTGGAAATAAATCCACCGAATCCCTGTGGAGAATGACCTTGCTCATCACTATCTACAAATTATTAACCAAGAGCAAGACTATTTATCTTTGGTTGGGTTCGGCACCCACCAAATTTTGGTGCCATTGCCGGGGATTGGCATCCTCAGTAGATTTATTTTCTTTTTCTTGGTTTATGCCTCATTCTTCTCATGTAGGTGAGCTCCAATACGATCCCGAGATTGAAAACATGGCGGCCAACTCTCAATAGTTCGGCTATAGGCTCAACCCTCCCGCAAACCATGATAATGAGGTAAACATCTCTTCCCTAGAAAAACAAATTGCAAGTCTTACCTCTCTTGTCCATCAAATGGCTGTAGGTAACATGCAAACAGTGAAGGCTTGCGGGATTTGTTCAACTACAGGACATCCAACTGACATGTGCCCTACACTTCAAGATGAACCCTATGAACAGGCCAATGCTGTTGGAGGCTTCCCACAAAAGAGATATGATCCCTACTCAAATACCTACAATGCAGGATGGAGGGATCATCCTAACCTTAGCTACAAAGCCAAGCCCTTTGGCTTCCACCAACAATATCAGTCTAGACCAATGGCTCCACAATATTCATTGTCTAACCCAGGTATGTCTCTAGATGAAATTGTTAAAGCGCTTGCAACTAACACTCAACAATTTCAACAGGAGACAAGGACGAGCATTCGAAACTTGGAGAATTAGGTCAGCCAATTGGCAATTGCTATGAGTCGAATGGAATCTCAAGTATCAGGAATGCTATCCTCCCAGACCATGGTTGATCCTAAACAGAATGCTAGTGCAATCACTTTAAGAAGTGGAAGGAAGCTAAATAGGCCTAGAAAGGAAATACCTAAGAAAACAATTGAAGAAGATATAGAAAAGGAAGCACCTCCACCCCAAACTCAAGATGCAAGCAGTGAACAACCCCAAGCCATAGTGACAACTCCACCCTTTCCTAGCCGCTTTGCAAAATCCAAGGAGGAGCAAGAGAAGGAGGAAGCTTTTGAACTTGGTGGGAAGGAGGGATCCAGAATTTCCATTACTAAGCATCTTAAGAAAGAGGAGTCAACCTTGAGTGCTAAATTGCAGGAAACCGTTGCAGCATTGAATGGTTCTCCAGAGCTACGACAGTCAGGTAATGCTCCTTATATTATATTACTAATTTCTGATAGGAAATTTTACCCTCTGTTTTGCAGGCTCCTATTCCAGATTTGAACCCACCCATTATGGATGAAAGGGGAAGACACCAGAAGTTGCAACTACAAAAGTTAGAGGACCCGATTTATGGTAGGGAAGTTTGTTTTTTTTCTTCTTGTTTTTGCATCTATAGTTTAGTTATTTCCCCTTTTCTTTACTTTTCAACAATGCATAGATTAAGTGGGGGGGGGGGGAGTATAGGTTCTGATAAGTAGTATTTATTTCCGTCCAAAAAAAAAAAAACTTAACTCTTTTGAAATCAATTGAAACAATATTCTGGGAAAATTCTTGTGGACCTAGTAATGAGGTACAATTAAGTACACGACCTATCTGAAGCCATCTCCTTTTTAGCTAGTCCTAAATTCAGGTTTAAGTAAACGGGGCAATTACTTTACCATTGCTATACTTGGTAGGATGGAGCATAAAATGCACCTACCGGTCAAGCAATCCGATGGTAGGATGAAGCATAAAATGCACCTACCAACCATATAATCCGATGGTAGGATGGGGCATAAAATGCACCTACCAGCCAAGTCATCTAATAGTAGGATGAAGCATAAAATGCACCTACTGACCAAGTAATCCAAGAGTGAGATAGAGCATAAAATGCACTCACTTCTTCAGAAGAAAGACAAAAGAAAACAAAAAGAGAGAGAGAAGAGAAAGATGTTTTTCCTAGTTTACTACCTAGTTTGTAGTAGCAAAAGTTGGATTGACTGATGGATGAGTCGTGTATGACTTGGTTGTGCTGATTTAAATGTTCACAATAATTAACTTAGAATATTTGTGGAGAAAGATGAAGGGGAGTGGAGTTTAAAAAGTGGTAGGATAGCTAGTTTGTTCTTGTTCTATTTTTACTTGAATTTTGACTTGCTCGAGGACGGGCAAGGTTTAAGTGTGGGGGGATTTGATGAGAACAAAATTTGTCATATGTTTATCCCTCAATATTCAGTATTTTACACTTAATTGGTACATAATTGGACTCATTACACTTGTATTTTGATTCAGGGCAAGCAAGAAGGCGATTGGAAGAAAACAAGGCTAATCGGATGATTTTGCACAATTTCGGCACTGATCAGTTATATGGGCATAGCTCTCAATTCCAGACTCTGATTTGGACAATTCAAGAAGCACTGGAAAGGTAAGAAAAAGGCCCACAACTTTTATGTTTTGTGTTTTGGTAGAATCAGTCCGTATCAAAGACGAATTCGGGCCTATACTCCACCTCCTCCACTAGGTCATAGGCTTCCTCTGGAGTTGTTCTCATGATTGTGCTACCTGCGGCTGCATCAATAATGGATCGATTAGAGGGGGTAATACCATTATAAAAAGTCAGAATTTGACACCAAGTTGGTATCCCATGGTGAGGACACTTCCTAAGCATCTCCTTGAATCGTTCCCATGCTTCATACAAAGATTCCCTCTTAAATTAAGAAAAAGTAGTGATATCATTAATCAGTTTTTCTGTTTTAGAGGGTGGGAAATACTTAGCCAAAAATTTTTGGGTTAGATCATTCCAAGTGGTGATACTTCCTACAAAGAGTGAGTTAAGCCAATCTTTAGCTCTATCACGCAATGAAAACGGAAATAATCTAAGCCTAATAGCATCATCACTAACTCCATTGTGTTTAAATGTATCACATATTTCTAGGAAGTTAACAATGTGTGCATTAGGGTCATTACTTGGCAACCCACTAAACTGAATATTTGTCTGAATCATCTGGATGATTGCAGGCTTGATTTCAAAATTATTAGCATGAATTATGGGCTTGCAAATACTAGAAGTCGCCCCATCAATGGTTGGACAGGCGTAGTCCAAGAGGGTGCGATTTGCTTCTGCCATCTCTTCTTCAATCTCTATTGCTGGTTCGCCAATATCAACCTCCTCTCTTGTTCTACCTCTATTGCCCCTTTGTAATAAGCGAAGGGTCCTTTCAATTTCAGGATCGAATTCTGCTAGTCCCTCTCTTCTAGTGCGTGTCATGCACTAGTAAATCTGAACAAAGCAAGAATTCGAACAAACTAAAAAAAGTAAACAAAATAAAAAAATAATAAAAACCAAAATAAAAATCCAAATTAATCAAGGTTAACAAGTTCTAATATTATTTTAGGATTAAATCCCTGTCAACGGTGCCAAAAAACTTGATAGCTATAAATATAACCCTAGCAAGTGCACTAGTTATCAAGTAGTATAAAAATATCGTTCCCACGAGGATTTAACAAAATAATTATTAGAACTACAGCCTTCCCTAATTATTTGGACATTCGAATTTCAGATTTGAGAATAAGGACTAATGAAAAAGCAGAAAAAGGAAAACAAGAGCAGAAGTAACAATGCTGAAGTATGCAACGATTGGTTGAATTCGCTAGGGCTTTCGGTCCACCTAACCATTCCAATGAATATTAATGGATGAGATTATCCAAGATAATTTGTCATTCCCATAAGCTGAAGTCTTTCCAATTTTATTTAATATTCTCTTTCAAGATATACTAAAACTACTTCTATCAGGTAACCCCTGATCTCTCGACTAGAGTTCTCAAGATAGAAGTGCATTAAATCCAAGGAAAAACTATTATATTCAGATGAATCGTGTGTATATACCCCTATATACCATTCAATTCACACAATGAATTATATGATCAGCTATGTGAATTCCTCTCTCGACTCGTTCACATACGCCTGATCAATTAAGAGATGGTCACTCCTAATAGAATTAAGCAAGATAAATCATAGACTATATGGAAATCATGATCTTGAATAAATCAAAAAAAAAATATATTCATTGATATGGTTAGCTTTCCACAATCCTAACTACAGATAAATTAGTTCATATTAGCAGAAATAAAACAAACAAGAGGAAAGAAAGAACTCATGGTTTCGCCCTTGGAGTTGAGATCTCCTCTTTTCCTTACCACCATCTCCTTCTTGCAGATTTCTTGCTTGATAGCTGGATTACTCCTCTGCTTCTTGATGTCTCTCTAGTCTGCCCCCTACCCCTTTATATAGCTTAAGGGGAGGGGGTGGTCTCCTACTCTTTCTTGAAGTTAATCTCTCAAAAATAGAAAGTCCTAGTCTAATCCTACTCTTATCTCTTTATCTAATGAACTCAATCTCTTTATCTTTATGAGATTACATCATAAATTTAGATCTGATAAGACTCTTCTCAGTTTCTTGTTCTCGGATTTGTATTAAACCTCTGTGAATCAGGCTGCTGCTAGGCTTTTCTGCAAGTTGGGCTTCAGCTGCGGATTGGGCCTTCCTACTAATTTGCCCCAACTTCGGGCCCAGATTTGACTTCGTTGCAGGCCGAATCTGCAAAAGCCTAAAACATGAAAGTTGTGGATTTTTCTCTTATTTATCCATTGGGTCTTGAATCAGCCCAATTGGAGTTCGGGTACGTGAGTTAGGCTCAGATTACAGAACGGTGCTGAAATTGTGAAAAATCATTCGATTTGCCTTTTTTTGCTCCTGATGCCTTCTTTCATGCCCTGAACCGAAATACAAGAAATATGAGTCCAATTAAGTACTAATTAAGTATGCAAGACAGAAAGAATAGGAAGAAGAAGAAGGTGAGGGAGAAGAGAGAAGAGGAAGATGGAGGGAGAGATAGAGAGTTGGAGAATAGATCAGGAGAGGTGATTGTCGTTCCTATGCCACCCATGTTCGAAGAGAGGGAGACAATGAATAGTGGAGAAAATAGTGAAAAAGCGGTATATGGTTCCTCTGTTGTGGAGAAAACAGTGGTTCCTTGTCAGTATTTGGTTCCTTTGTTGTCCCTATTCAAAGAGAGAGAGACAATGAATAGTGGAGAAAACGGTGAAGAAAATGGTATCTGGTTCCTTTGTTGTTCCTCTGCCATGGAGAAAACAGTGGTTCCTTGCCATTATCTGGTGAAAAAAACAGTAGAGAATAGATCAGGAGGGGATATCGCCATTCCTCTACCATTCCTTGATGAGAGTAGAATTTATCACTTTTTTGTTGAAAGTAAAAATTGCAGAAAAATAAATAAGTAACAAAAATAAAAAAACTAAATAAAAAATTTACAACTCGGTCAGAGGTAGCAATCACTGAATCTATCCTTTGACCCTCAAACTCCTTAAGTTGGGCCTTCTGTCTTACTTGTCCAAATTTCAGATCTACAGAAAGGAGGACAAAAATAAAATTTGATAAAAATAAATTGTAGAAATAAAATAAAAACTAGAAATTAAAGAATGAAAAATAGAAACACGTGTAAAAAGTAAATCTAAAACTATGGGAAACTGGTTGGGATCTGGATCCAGAGGTGGCAGTAGTGGCTAGGCGAACTGCAAACAGGAACCCCTCCTCTTGCCTGGGCGTTCTCCTCTTCCTATACCCTTGAACTTCTCAAAAACAACCTTCCATCTTACCTGGGGGCAGAATCCAACCTAAAGAAAATAAAGAAAACAAAAAGGATGGCTGATCAAATCTAGTGGTGGTAGTTGTAGATTGGCTGGACTGTTTGTAGTCACCCCTCCTAACAAAATATGGGCGTCCTTCCCTTCTACAACCCTTGAACTCCTTAAGAAACCTTAGCCTTGAACCAGGTGAATTGACCAACACCTTCTCAAGGGACCCTTGGGTCCTTTCTGTAGAGAAGGATGGACATAACTGGGATTAGAGAGGAATAGATAGGCAGCTCTTGGGTTTTTGCAAAAATATGGGTGCCCTAGGGTTTAAGAATGGAGGGTTAGGATTGTTCTAAGGAGATCCTAAGGCTGAAAAGAGGAAGAGAGGGTGCCCAATATTATGTAGGGCTGAGATTTGGGCGCCCAGAATGGAGGGAGCAGATTTGGGCGCTAGAGAAATGTGATTGGTTGGTGTGATGTGGTGCCCTAAGGTGATTGGTTGAGGTTTAAGGAGTGAGGTGTAAGAATAGGATGCTGTCTAAGGAGAGATCTAAGGGTATAAGGGGCTGCTAAGGCTTGGATGGTTGAGATTATAGATTAAGAGAGAGTGGATGGTGGAGATTTGATAGCCTAGGGCAGATAGGATTTGCTAAAGGAGAGGGAAGTATGCTAAAACAGTAGGAGGGGCGACTATCTAGGTTTGGCAGATAGGAGGCACCCTCCTATGCTCAGTTTTTCACAGAAACACCCCTCTCAATTGGAATTCACACTAGCTTCCCAAAACTGCATTTCAGCCCTGAAACTTCCCCAGTTTTCCCCAGGATTTGCACAGGGACCCTCAAAGGTCACACTATTAAATTTAACTGGAAAAATGGCACATTTTGATTATTCTAAGACCTAAAATGCCCCTGAAATGATGCCCTCAAGGCATCAAAATGCAAAGTTATCACATTGTTCTCAAGTTTGATGGTAGCTCCTTGGGTAACCACAGTTCGGTTGGTGTAGGGTGAGTTTTTTGGCTAGTTAGAGGTGGGACCTTTTTTGCTTTTAGTTGGCCTATTGGGAATGCATGCTTTGTGAAGGTAGAGATTCTATCCTTGCTCACAGATGTTCGAATAGCAAAACAACTTGGGTTAAGTTCATTTATGATTGAGGGAGATTTTGCAAATACAATTAGGTGGCTAGCTTCCAAGGTCCCATGGCAATTGGATGAGCATCTACTTAACAAGGCTAGGGACCTAGTTGTAGTTATGTTGTCTTCCAAAATATGGATTCCAAGGGAATTTAACACAACATTTTTGTCTAGCAATGCTTTTTTGCCTTGAGTTTAAAGGGCTTTGTTTTTTGTTTGTTCATTCTCCCTTTTCTTCTTAATTAATATAACATCTTATTATCCTTCAAAAAAATATTAGAGATGTTTACAAACGCTTTTACAAAAACTTGTATACTTTATATTTTTGTATTTTTATCTTTTTGAAATATTTATTAATTTATTATTTAATTGACATGTAAGGTTAGCCTAAAAGGTTAGACTATTGACTCGCCATCTAGATAGGAAAATGACTTCATTTTTAGATTAATCTTTAATTTTATAATTCATTTACATTATTAATAAAAATTATTAGTGTTTATCACATTTGTCTTTGTTTAATATAACTAATATATGATATTAAAGATATGTGTATTAAAAGATCAAGACTGTCTAGTAAGTATCCTTGTCAATCATAGTCTATCAAGTTGTTAAATGAAAGATTTTAAGTGCATAAAGACCAGAAGATTCAATTTGGAGCTCCTTGATTTTCAGCCATTTTGGGCTTCCTCAAGCTTTATGGGACATGAGTCTTTTTGATTTCCCATCTTTCATTGTCAAATAGAAAAATACTCTCTTGTGGTATAGTGATCTTTGAAAAGCTTGAAAGATCTTCTAAAAGGACTTGCCAAATAGACCCTAAATCTTCACTCATAATTACTCCAAGGGAATCAAATCTATTATGATGTGGATAAAATTTTTGAACCATCATTGACCTTGACGGTTGGACCATTCGGACTGGAAACCGTTCAGGCGACCGGTTCTGTTTTACCCCAAACCCAGTCTTTGGACAAAAATCGTTGAATTAGTCAACGAATCATTGACCCGAATGGTTTGACTATTGAACTATTCAACCTGGAGAATGCTTTGTAGTTTATTACTTTGACAAGTTAGAGCAAGAATGAAAAGAGAAGAAAGTCTCTCTGATCTGAGATCTACTAGAGAGAGAGAGATCAGTTGAGGGATGTGTGAGACAGTGAAAAAGATCTGAGAGATCTCACATTTAGAGATCTGGGAGAGCAGTTTAGAGTCTAGATGACAGATCTAAGAGAGAGAGAGAGAGAGTGAAATTTGAGACTGAGAGAAATCTTAGATCTACTTTCATTGCCGCCGCTATTGCCGTTGTAGTTCGCCATCACCATCGCCATCATCATCGTTGTCACCACTACAGCCTGCAAGTGACCTCCTCCTCCTCTTCCTCCTCCTCCTCCTCCTCCTCCTTCTTCTTCTTCTTCTTCTTCTTCTTCTTCTTCTTCTCTCTCTCTCTCTCTCTCTATCTCTCTCTCTTATTTCTCTTCTAACCTCTCTCAGCCATCGAGAGCTTCTCACATCTCTCTCATTCTCAAATAGTCAAACCTTTTTTCTTGTATTTATATGCATCTTACCCTAATATTCCCATATAATGAGTAAGATGACATATCACCAGTTACAATATTTAAACCGTTCCAACCATTTGACCCAGACGATCAAATCGCTGACCTAGAAACCAATGACTAGAATGGTTCCATTTCCAGGTCAGTTTTTAAAACCTTGGATGTGGATGGAGTTTTTAGTTGTTTAGTACATTAATAAAAGAAGAAAAATGACTTAATTAGGTTTGGATCAAATTATCCTTAATTGGGTTTCAGGTCATGTTTGGATTCGACCAAACCCATGCCTACACAACCCACCAATAGTGATGATCATGAGTCAGGTTAGGTTTCTACAACTAGTTAATAGCCTTGAGGCCTACCTGGGCCTAATAAAACATGTTCGAGTTTGGTTCTCAGCCATGCATCTTGGTTGGACCATATTTGTATTTTAAGTTTATTTTATGTATATTAATATATTATACTATATATATTCGGTAAAATACTATGCCATATATTAAAGATACTATACAATTACCACAAAACATTAAGATATTATACAGATAAATAGACATTATAGATATACTATAGTATATATTATAAATATACATACAACTTCTGGAATGGATTAGGATTGTCGGACATAGGGCTTAGTTGGCCTGAGCTCGACATGTATTATGTGCAGGCTTGATACGAGTCTGATCTAGACCAAGCTTGAGAGAAATTTGACTACCTTGGCCCAAGAATTTGCAAGCCAAGAAGGTCGGGCTGATCATAAATGATTATCCCTACCTATCAACATCCTAATCCCACGTTTGTAAATTTAAGCACATCCCTAAAATTAGAGTGAACAGTGTTGGTCTATAAAAACAAATAAGAATTGAAATGGGTCATTGTAATGTATCGTAAATAGACAATGGATAACCTTTTTTTTTTGAAATCTAATAATCAAATGCTTAGCACAACTAATTAAAAAAAGGTATATTTTTTGTTTGGTAATTGCAATCACCTCCCGTGTAACTTTCTAACATAGTTGCAAGTATATCCCCTATAAGAGTCCTCTAACAAGAGGCATGAAAATGTCAAAAATACCCATGTAAGTACGTTTTGCAAAATATTTATTATTCCAATTTTCTCTTCACATCAATTGTTATCCCAAATCCTTCCAATCTCATTTTAGAAATTGATTTATTTTCCCAATTTTCCCTTCATATCAATCACTCAAAGGTAAAGCTATAACTTTTTTTGTTCATATAGTTTATATATATATATATATTTGTAAACTCCATCCTCAATAGTAACTGCATGCATTGGTATTTTGAAAATTTTTTGTGTCTGTTCTTAGATGGTTCTAATAAGGGATCTACTTACAACTATGTTATAACTTTTTTTGTTCATATAGTTTATATATATATATATATATATATATATATATATATATATATATGTAGAATCCATCCTCAATAGTAATTGCATGCATTGGTATTTTGAACATTTTTGTGTCTGTTCATAGATGGTTCTAACAGGGGATCTACTTACAACTATGTTAGAAAGTTCACAGGAAGTGATTGCATTTACCAAATTTTAGGGGAGGTTTCAACAATGATTAGAAACTTTAGGTGAGGTTTCAGCCATCTACCTTAAATAAAAATCCCATTATTCATTCAATGTGACTAGGGGTGGATTCGAGCTGTGCCAAGCCGAATAGTACTATGCTCGAGCTTGGCTCGAGACTATTCTATAACGCTTGAGCTCGAGCTTGGCTTGAGTCAAAAGTTCATAAGCGCAAGCTCAGCTCATCTCAGCTTGACTCATTTTATATTTTATAAAAATATTTTATTATATATTTTATAAATAGTTTATTATAAAAATATTTAGAAAAAAAATATTTTATAAAAATAAAAATTGTATATATAAAATTTTATATTTTATATTTAAAAATTTAAGAATTATAATATTTTTATTATAAATATTATATATATATATATATATATATTCGAGCCGGATCGCGAGCCGAGCCGAGCTTTTCATGAGCCAAGCTCAAGCAACTTATGAAAAGCTCGGCTCGTTTCCACCCCTAAATGTGACAACCAATTAACGGAGAACACTTGGGTTTTGATGAGATTTTTTTTAAGATAAATAAGAAGAAATTTTATAGAATAAAAAGGAGGGTTTGGAAAGGGTTCCAAATGAAGTTAGACATACCCTAATAACCCAAAATTAAACTCCAGGCCCATATGAACCACAACAGCCCACCCAACTCACAACACTTCTTTACCCTAACCTAGCAAGCACACACACACACACACACATACACACACACACACACAAAGACAAAATGACATTCCAAAATAAACAGACCACATTTCCAACTTAAATCAGCTTTCATATCACTTCTAAACTCTCCTTCCTCTCCTTCCCCTTTCTCTAGTGCTTCTATTTAGGACAGTTGTACACGAAATAGGAAGACACATATATACAATATCATTTACTAAATATTAAATATACTTTGGTCTTTGGACACTTTTAATTACCATTCACGTTGAGAAATTGTAGTCATTAATTTCAGTCTTTAATAGTTTTTCTTAAGCACGTTATAAAATACTTGCTTTCACCTTATTTATACTTTAGATAATGTCTAATATGAAAGTGACCAAGTAATTCAGTTACCAACTTAATATTCAATACACATGAAGCAATTATGGTCTTTAATTTCAATCTTTAAATGTTTTATTAAACATGTGAAGAGTAACTGCAGTCTTTAATTTCATTCTTTATATATGTTTTATTAAACATGTGAAATACTTGTTTTACCCTTATTTATACTTGAAAAATATTTACTAAATGAGAAATTTTTGTCCAACCAAAATTCCAGAAATATTATGTGAACATTTGTACATTTTATAGTAGTATAGATTTTCACATGAAACAAATCCAATAAAATAGACAATTTTTTATGTTGATTTTTCTTTGTATGCTTGAAGCCAAGCACCAAGGTGTCGAGTGGCACCCTACTTGCATGGACTAGGGTACTTGGGTTTGACTGCACAAGTTAGAAAAAAATGTCTATTGAGCAAGTAGCAACAAAACTACAGAACTACACAAAATACTACCAAGTAGGAGTGGCATCCTACTTCCTACTTAACCTGACTAGTGAGCCTTTTCCATACATTTACATACACAGCTATACATAATTCTACCAAATAGCAACAAAACTACAGAAAACACATCAGAACAAGTTTGCATTATTGCAGTAGATAATTTAATTCCAACAATAAAAGAACTTTATTAATGACAAAACATTTATGCTTTGATTACAAAGGCAATAACTAAGACATTTTTAACTACAAAGAGACCTAACTACTAAATCTTAAATTTTACATATTTATAACCAAACATTATTTATAGAAGGAAATGAATGGATAGTTGATAATGATCAAACATATGAAGCCAACAAGAAGGGTGGGGAAGATCAGGAACATCAACAAGAATCATAATAATGGGGTGGAATTAGACAATGACATCAACAGAACCTTTCTTAGGAGGTTGACATTTTTTTTTATAGGGATACATATTTCTTGTTTACAGCAGATAACGTTTTTGTAATTGTCATTCATGAAGGGGGAAAGGCAGCATTAATAACTTAATTTATTCATCTTAAAATTAAATGCATGAAGGTGCCAACTGGTTGAGTTGGTGATGTAACATGTTCATTGTAATAGAGACCTGGATCAAATTCCATCTTCTTTTGGGTTAATTGGTGTTTGGTAATGGGTTAAACTCCCATCCCTCAGTTGTTTAATCCATTTGAATGTTTAATCAGTAGTGCGCAAATCCAATTGATCATTGCTTTAAACAAGTTAAGAAGAAATTAATAATTTATTCCTCGTGGGAACGATTATTTATTCCTTACTATATTACTTGCACAATTCTGTACTCTCGTGGATAGGTTACACGACTCTGTACTTCTCTCTATATATATATGCATCAGATATCGAGCTTTTGCCATCCTGGCCTTAGCCATATCAAAAAGATAGACGGTCAAAACAAATAGACTGGTCTACATAATCGGCAAATGGACTGCCTGCTGTACAGAGCAGCCAGCCGGTACAGAACAGGTATTCCTATTTGGTTGGAAATTGAACAATTCATGTCATGTATTCCTATTCTCAATTCAAGTCTTCTGGCTGGCTTTCCTTTGTTGTTATCGCCGCATCCACACGCTATCATATACTTTTGTACTTTTGGGTAATTTCATTATCATTTAATCAATGAGAGCAAAGGAGTCAAACGAATCCGTCGGCTAAGACTTATCCAAAACGTGCTTGAGAGTGCGCGTGTAACTAACGAATTCGAATTTGAAGAGCTTAGCTTTTAATTTGTTTGTTTGCATCAATTTTGAATTAACAAGATGACGACTGCGCGTGTAACTAACGAGATGGAAGTAGGGGTGCCTGCAGATGATGTGTGGGCAGTTTATGGCTCGCCCGATCTGCCCAAACTCTTCGTCCAACTTATGCCCCAAGTTTACAAGAGAAATGATGTTCTTGAGGGTGATGGAACGGTCGGCACTGTCATTCTCATTGAACTCGACGACGGTAATATATATATATTCTTGCATTACCCTTTAACTTCTTCTTTTCATCATTTTATTTAATTTATTGCTATATATATTCAAAATATAGTCCAGTCTATATAATCACGAGCCAGCCAATTATTGCATTAATGAATGAAGTGAAATATTTATTATTAATCCATGATGGTTTAATTTGATACTTAAATATAATTACTGTTTCATCGATCAGCGCTTCCTGAGCCACGTATATGGAAGGAGAAGTTCATAAAGATTGATCATCAAGAACGCGAGAAGTTGGTCCGAGTGATTGAAGGAGGATTACTTGATATTGGGTTTCATTCATTCGATATTATCTTCAAAGTCATAGAGAAAGACGCCTCCTCATGCATCATTCAATCCACCACTGCCTTTGAGCTCGACGACAAGTTTGAAGACAACGCTAACCGTATTACCGCTGGTACTTTGTGGTGGGTGGCCAAAGCAATTTCAAACTATGTCATACAGAACAAATCCAAATCCAAGAGCGACAACAACTAATCTGGTTATTGGCGGAATTTTGTGATTCTTGATTCCTGTAATTTATTTCTTCGTTTCTTAGAAACAATTAATAATTCCCTGTTGAGTAGTTTTCGAGTCTGTGTCCGTCAAAAGTTTGTGCTCTCCTCTGTACGTGTTGATCGAGTAGTTCTCGGGTCTGTGTCTGTCAAATGTTTGTGTCCACATGTCGCCATTTACATAAAATGGTACTTTGATTTTGATGCCAATGCCGTTTTTTTGTGGTTGCATGTTTGAAAGCCAGCTGCATGTTCTATTATAGTTAGGAAATAAACAACAAGTAGAAAAGCCAAACAAATTGAGAATGGTTTGATGGGATAATTGAACCATTTGAACCCTGTGTATTTATAGGTGAAGAAGTACAGTTTGAGTACAACAATAGTTGGAGAGAGTTAGATAGCAATGAACTCTATCAGATAGAGTTTTTCTTAGATTTAACTATATGATTTAGATAACAATAGTTGGAAAGAGTTAGATAACATTGAACTATATGATGGGATCTATCTAGTTAGTTGGGTTCTATCTCAATCTAGACAGAGTTACATCTGTAGATGGAGATCTATCTGATGACATGGCAGCTCCTGATGATGTGGCAGTAGGGTTATCCTCAATAATTGTTCAGGTTCACACCGCTCCATCGTGAAATTAAATAAACTAATAAACTTTAATATAGGCATTATACACACAGGATGATCTAAAGTTTGGAAAACCAGGTGGCGTTTGATAAATTTCAGAGATTGAAGAACTGATCCAACCCAAACAACTAAAATTTTAAGAGCCTCTTTGAAAAGTTAAAAAACATATATATACTGCTTTTCAGATTTCAAAGGGAAATAATAGCTTTTCTTTTTATTTTCGGACTTAAATTTCAATTCGACCTTATCAAACGACACCTTAATTAATTGCATCTCAATAAGAAGATTCAGCAAAAAAAAATCAGGTTAAATAAATTAAACTGTGTAGACCCAACTTACCGTGTTTATCACTCATTGGCTAAAAAATTAAGGTACTTAAATGAATATATGCGTTGTTTAAGTGCCTTAATATTGGGGCCAATTAGTGATGAACATTGTTTTGAAAAATGGTTGAACCATCTACTCCGGAACCAGTCATGTCTCTGGGTCCTTTTTGGACTGGACCACTTTTACGAAAAATAGTAACATTGAATTGGTCAGAGAACCACTAACCTAGGTGGTTGAACCACCAAACTGTTCGACCCAATCAATGGTTTGTTGTTTAATAAGAAAATATTTTTAAAGAAGGACTAAGAGAGAGAAGAGGAGATCAATAGATGGGGGAGGGACTGAGAGTCTGATAAAAGACCTCAAATCTAAGCTCAGTGATATTTTGTGTGTGAGAGAGAGTGAGAGAGAGAGAGACAGAGTGGGAGAGAGAGAGAGTGAGAGAGAGGCAAAGAGAGAGAGAGAAGTGAGATATGAAATTAGAGAAAGAGAGACATCCAAAAGGGCTGGAGAGAGACATTCCCAATAACATTTCTATTGCCACCATCACTATTATCATGACCGGTGAACCTTGCCTCCTCCTGCTCCTCCTCCTCTTCCTTCTTCTTCTTCTTCATTCATCCTACCTTCCCTCCTTTCATTCCTTCATTCATTTATTTCTTAATTTCATTCACTTTTTATTTCTTTCCTTTCTTTCTTTCTGAGCTGACAACTACCAATCTCTTTCTTTGCTCAAACCCTTCTACCCTAATATTGCAATCCAAGGGTTAAATACATCAAACCGCTTCAACTGTTTGACCCGGGTAGTCAAACTGCTAATACAAGAAGCGGTGGCCAAAGCGGTTCCATTTTTGGGTCAGTTTTTAAATCCTCGGTGATGAACATGGTAGGGTATTCATCAGGCCTACTATGCTCCACCCCTCATTCAATTGACAGGATTATTTTTTTGAGGTTGCTGTCTGATATTAAGGCCATGTATAGTTCATCACATGAGCCATAGGTACCACTCAAGTGGGATTGGATTAGGCTCGATGAAGTTAATGCAAACCAAACCCAAGGCTTGGGTACCAATTTAAACGCAATCAATGCAATGAGTCCATCCTAACATAATCTAGCCCTACAATGTGTAACCCTAAAGCAAAAGTAGTAACCATATCTTCACCCCCTCACAAAAAAGCCCATCAGGCTCGAAGTGTGGACAAGCACAGCCCACCCATACGTTCTACTAAAATTTAATTAATCAAAATGGGGGCAGTAAGGATGAAACACTATACTATTTGGTCCAATAGGCTTGGATACTATCTTAACAAGGAACCATTCAACCTAAAAGCTTAAGTTGTTAGGTGAGGACATTGAATAGGTTTTTATTCTTTGACACACCCTTCATGCCAAACAGTGAATGAAGGGACATCATCTAACACCTTAAGCACATAAAAAAGTTAAATGAACCTATTGCATTAATACAATATTTATGTAGTTGTCGAATATCTACGTCAACAGGTTAAGATGAACAAAACATTACTATCATCATCATCTAAGCCTTGTTCCAATTATAAGTAGTTTCCAATGATCATGAGAGTTCAACAAAATTTTTAGTATTAGTTGCCAACCTGACTCAACCCTTTTCCTTTATCCAAACTTAGAATTGGTGGTGTAAGAAACTCACATTAGCAAAGTTTAAGACAAACAAAATAATCCACTAAAAATCAAAAGGAGATTACAAGAATAAAAAACAATGAAACCAAAGAACAACATTGTTCTCTACGAAAAACACCACTCTAACCTCAAGAAGTCCCTTAACAGGGTCCATCCATTTTAGGCCCAATTTGAAAGGGTAAATTATAAATAGGTACCCTATACTTTGGGGGTAGTGACAAATAGACACCCTGAACTTTAAATTGCAACACTTGAGTACCTTGAACACTCAAAATTAGATACTTGGGTCCGTCCATTAGTATTCCGTCAATTAAACATTAAATTATACCAAAAATACCCTTCCAGTGTATTTTTTGGAATCAATCTATAGTGTAAAATCATCACTACAAAATGTTGTCGTTGGAAAATTTGAATATGTTATTTTCTTTGTGAGAACATCATCATGGGGAGATGTTCAGCTATTTGAGAATGATCTTAGAAAAATATGAGAGGCTATTTTTGGCATTATATAATGTTTAACTGATGGAGTACCAGGTGAAGGAAAGTGTGTATTTTTTAAAGTTCAAGGTACTTATTTGTCACTACTCCGATGTAGAGGGTACCTATCTGTAAGTTTCCCAATTTTAAAAGAGCAATTGTCACTAAACAAGGTTCTCTCGATGTTCGATGTTGAGACCTAGGATCAAATTCTATTACCATTAGGGCTTGGAGTTATGGGTTTTAGGGACAAGCAAGCCCTCCTCCCAAGTAGCCCCATGCAAAAATAATAATAATAATAATAATAATAATTGTTGTTGTTGTTGTATGTTGTTAGGACTATTTAGATCAAATGCAATTGAACACTTATTATAATTAATTATCATAAAATTTTTAATTGTTTACTAGATATAAAACACCTATTAGTCTATTACGTATCAGCTGATTTGTTGAAGCTTAGGTCTATCTAATTTTGGGTTGATCATACAAAATTTCATTCCTTATAAGAAGTTCTAGACCATTACCAATTTTTCCTTTTTGTTTCTTTAACTCCATGGGGCTACAAAGTGAACAGGGGTAGACCACCCCACAAAACCCATAACTCCCAACCCAAATGCAAGGAGGACATAAGCACCTCGCATATGCATTATGGAATCAATCAAAAGTGATGGTGCACGATCTGGAGTTCCTACCTGGAAGACAACTCGAGCGTCGATTGCTTGGCTAGTGAGTCGAGCTGTAAGAGAAGAAAGCACAGAGACACAGGGTGGATAACCCAATGTGGTCACTCCGATGCATAAGTCAGTAGTTGATTTGTGAGGGAGCTCAAAACTTGAGAGTGAGAGCTAGAAGCAATAAATCGCACGTACCTTATGCTATGGGGTGGGAACATATATAGTTGAGCTGACATAGGTCTCATGGAACACCTCCGAGATCTATGGCACATGCTGTCAGGAGTTCGTTCTGCATCAGGAGGTGTACATCGTGCCATTAGATTAGGCTTATCGCATTTGTCCTATCTGGGTGGGATGAGGATAAGGTCTACGGTCATGCGGCGTGATCCCAAAGGCCTCAGAGAAGGTTGGCAGGCTTATAGAAATATGCTACATGTTACTTCGACAAGTTTGGTCGTCCTGAGCTGCCTAGGCTTCAATCCTAGCTAAGGTGGCGGAGATGCTCGGGGTGGCCCAGCCTACCGAGGTGGTCGAGGATGTTGAGTCACATGTCTAATCACTAGGTCCCATCCACGTGTATGTTGTTTATTAGGTCGGGCCAAATCACCCCTGATCAATTGCTCCCCACTCCCCGTGCTAGGTGTCCTGACCTGGTGCAGGGAGGCCATGACAAGGTTGGGTCAATTTTGCCCATCTTCCTTTGGGTCGGTATCTGGTTTGATGGTCAGACCTCAACGACCCACCTGGTTCAATCGAGGACCTAGATTGTGTACCTAGGACGCACGGACGTCACACGGATTCCAAGCCCTACAAACATCAAAATGCATGCTCAACTGTTTTCGCCTTGAGAGGCATGCAACCGATTTCTACAAAAACCATAGGATTGCATCGATCTGGACCATCCAAGATCGGCTATCATGGCTATGAATAGGGTCCTTGGTGTCCCATTTTTGTTGCTTTGCTTTGGAGATTTCATGATTTGGGGCTTGCACTTTAGGTTCTTGTTCGGTGGTGTCCACTCTTGTCTTTGAGGTCGCTTTCTCTTCTCTTCGGGTAAGCTTCTTTGCTCCAATTTGTTTCCTTGTTCCAGTATGAGTAGTAGTAGCTTTAGCTTCCTTAACGAAAATGAGTCTGACTAAGCTGAGGAAACCTCCTCAGCTCGTGACTATGAGTCTGGTCCAACAAAAGCAACCTCCTCGGGTCAAGAACATGAGGTCAACGCAACAGAGCTAACCACCTTGACATGCCCTATAGATTCTATCCCAACCTAAGATAGCCCTTTAGTTTGAGAGAGTAAGTCATTTGGTAGGAAGAAATCGCCCTCCGAACTGCCAAGCAAAATGACTTCGACCCCCAAACGTGCTAGAAGATCCTGCGGTCCAGATAAGTTTGGTCATTCAATTCTATCACCAAAAAAACTCCAAGCTCTGATAATCAAGTATAACCTTCCTAATAACCTTGGGTTTTTATCCACTTAGAGGGATATCCCTGGCAACACGATCTCGACGAGATCACGATCTTTGAGGAACAACTCACTACTGGGCTACGATTCCCTCTTTACCCTTTCATTGTCGAGGTCATCAAATACTTTAGCATTACTGTGGACCAACTGCACCCGAACTCGATTTAAACCATAGTAGGGATCATCTCTGTTTTTCATGACTTCAACAGTTTGGACTTACCATTGTAGGTACTACTATAGGCTCTTGATATAGTTACTTTACTATCATAGTAAATGGAAATTTGAGGCATAGGAGTAGGCCAAAGTTTTATATCCAATAATAAATTCTTAATCCATTCAACCTCTTTTCCAATAGTCACCAAGGCTATGAATTCAGATTTCATTGTCGATTGAGATATACAAGATTGTCTCTTGGATGCCCAAGAGATCACACACCCACCAAGGACGAAAATCCATGCAGAGGTGGACTTGTTATCTCCATTACCGGTAATCTAATTAGCATTAGTGTACCATTCTAGTATAGTTGGATAATCATAGTAGAATAAGCCAAGATCCAAGGTTCTTTTAAGGTACCCAAGAGCTCTCCCAATTGCCTTCCAATGCTCTACACCGGGATTATTTGTAAACTGATTAAGTTTACTTACTGCAAATGCAATATTATGTCTTGTACAAAGCGTAGCATACATCAAACTTCCAATTGCAATGGCATACTCAAGTTATGTAATTGCTCTACCAGAAGTGAACTCAAGTTTAGAAGTGGAAGATGCAGTTGCACAAGTTGTAGAATTTTTATTATGCTATGTTACTTCAGATTCATATAAACTATACATTTCAAATAATAAACTATTAATTTCTTCTTTTCTATTTCTAATTTCATATTTTCACAATATCTTTCAAGTAAAATATCTAAACCATCTTTTCTATTCCTAGGATCTAATAAAGAGAAGAAATGTTCTCTCAATATTTCTTAAATTTATTTTCCGTTATTTCAATGGTGCTTTTAATTTGTGGATTCTTTCTATATTTTGCAAAACAATCACTAATCATCATTAATTGATAAGTTAAATTACAATTAGTTGGATAATAAATACCCGATAATTCATTAGTTGCATCATAAAAATGTTTTAAAAAATCTCTTATACGAATTGACATTTCCTAATCTTCGTCAAATATAATATTAGTAGACACTTTTGCATTATAAAAATCACTAAGAGTTTGTTTGTGAGAAACACAACTTTCTAACATAGCGTAGGTAGATCTCCATCTATGTTTAACATCTAACATAAAATGTTTATATTTCAAACCCTAATTTTGACATAAAAAGTTAAATTTAAGTTGTAACATATACATCTGATATTAAATAATTTACCATTTAAACATGGTTTTAATTGAGATTTTAAAATATTTATTGTTGAATCATTATTAATAGCATTAACAAAACTAATAGAAAATAATTTATTGTCAATTCCATAAGATTGTAAAGTATTTAAAATACTTGTAGCCATAGCTGGACCAGTATGTGGCCATTCAAGCCTTTTAACACTTAAAATTCTTTTACATAAAAGCCAATTTTCATCAATAAAATATCCGGTAACATAAATATAACTTATGTTAAATTTAGAAATTCAAATATCATAAGTAATTACAACTTTAGAATTAAGATTTGATAACATGTAAAATAAATTTTATTTATATGAATAATAAATTTTTAAAGCATTTGATCTAATAGTATTCTTAGAAACTTTTTAAATTGCCAATTTATAGAATTACATAACAATTTTTCAAGTTTAGTATCTTCAGCTAACAAAAACGGTTGTTTAGCATGTACAATATATTTTTCTAATTCTTGCTCATTTTTTCTTGAGAATATTTAAATTAAAAGTACTACCCACCCGCCCAATTTGTGTTTGTATTGTTTCTCTCCTTTCTTCTTCTTCTTCTTTCTCATGGGTGAGCAAATGTCTACCCAAATGACTAGTACCACCCTTTCTACAAAAACTAAGGTCTTTCCTACATTTTTTGCAAACAACACTTTTCACTTCCCCTGAACCTCCTTTCTTTTAAATATATTTCAAACCGGCCTAATCAACTTAGTGGCCTTCTTTTTCTTTCCCCAAGTATCAGTACTATGGGTGGAAGTTCCATCAATATCAATAGCGTCCATATCAGTGCTAATACTATCATACTACGACTGAATATCGTCAACATTGAACATGTTGGGGAATCGATTTTGAGAGGAGCCAACCATTTTTTTAAATTCTAAAAAAATAAAAATTAATTTAATTGCACTTACCCAAATTATTGGTTCGAAATCTGAACTTGATTTCAATAGTTGAAGCCTTTCAACTCCAAGAGTCCAAGCCTCCCAAATTGCTAACTTGAGAGTTGAGATACTTGAGCTGTTGAGCAAGCCTTCTTCTTAAAACATAAATAAAGTTGAGAATTGGAGAATCAAAGAATGTATGGGACATTGAGAGATTGAGACTTGAGAGTGTATGAGAACAAGAGAAGAGATTAAGAGAATTATTGAATTAGTGTGATGAGAATGGTGGATTATAGAGCCATTTATAGGAATTGAAAATAATTCAATTGCCTAAAATACCCTAAAAACTAGCTACTTTTTAGTTGTTGAGAGGGGTATTTTGGTCATTATAAAGTTATTTATCACTTTACTCATAACGCCCCCAAACTAGCTATTGGGGGGCATTTGTGTCCTTTCTCCCCCAAACCAAAATACATAAATACCCCCTATATAATTGTTTATATTGGGGACTTGGGGGTATTTCAGTAAAAAACCTAAAAAAAAAAGCTGAAACTAGCCATTGGGGACCCCCCTAATGGCTAGTTTGTTAGACGGGCTGAGCACGGCCCGCTATGGGCCCGCAGGTCATGCCGCATGTTGGGCCATACCGGCCCGTGGACCTGGAACCCTAGGCCCAATACGACCTGGACCATCAAGTCGGGCCTGGCACAACTGTGTGCCAACGTGCCGGGCCGGCCCTAATTCGGGTCGGGTCATGCTGGGCCGCGAGTTGCATGGCCTGATTTATACCTCTGCTTTTGTATATCTTCATTATATTGAGTAGTCCAGTCTATATGACCACAACCAGCTAATTATTGCATTAATGAATGAATTGAAATATTTCTTATTAATCCATGATGGTTAATTAATTTGACACTTAAATTACTGTTTCATCGATCAACGCTTCCTGAGTCATGTATATGGAAGGAGATGTTCATAAAGATTGACCATCAAGAATGTGAGAAGTTGGTCCGAGTGATTGAAGGAGGACTTCTTGATATTGGGTTTCGTTCATTCGAAATTATCTTCAAAGTCATAG
This sequence comes from Nelumbo lutea, assembly GCF_056320005.1. Lineage (NCBI taxonomy): Eukaryota > Viridiplantae > Streptophyta > Magnoliopsida > Proteales > Nelumbonaceae > Nelumbo > Nelumbo lutea. Next base: position 213,510,345 of record NC_142684.1, read on the forward strand.
AGAAAGATGCCTCCTCATGCATCTTTCAATCCAACACCGCCTTTGAGCTTGATGACAAGCTTGTGGTAGGTGGCCAAAGCAATTTCAAATTGTCATACAGAACAAACCCAAATCCGAGAGTGGAAACAACTAATCTATTTATTGGCGGAATTTTATGATTCTTGATTCCTGTTATTTCTTCATTTCTTAGAAATAGTTTATAATTCCTCTCTTACATCTACTCCTCTCTGTTGAGTAGTTCTCGAGTCTGTGTCTGTCAAAGTTTGTGTTCTCCTATACTATGTGTTGATCAAGTAGTTCTCGGGTCTGTGCCTGTCAAAGTTTGTGTCCAGATGTTGCCATTTACATAAAATAGTACATTGATTTTGATGTCAATGCCATTATTTCGTGCTTGCACTTTTTAATTTGTTTTAAGTTATGTTTGGCATCTATGGTCATCAATTCCACTAACCAGATTTTTCAAAAAACAGTGATTACTGGAATCGGTGATTTCTCAAAAGTCACCAATTTTGGTTATTTGTATCATTTTCCTCTATGGCAGCTGATATTTTAAAAATCATCTTTGATAATGTTTGGTCTTGATTATCAAGAGTGATTATTTTTCTTTGAAATTATTATCTCATGTACTACACAATCATGATTTAGACACAACCTAATTGTGTGAACGGTATATCCACCTCTAATAGTCTAAATTACATTTAACAGTATTTTTAATTTTTATAAAAAGTTTTAGTGAGGGAAAGTTGTTTAGATGGACAAAATTGTCCTCTTAATAATGACTTTTTGTGATTAAAATCGTTATTGTCTTATTTAACTAAAAATTAAAAAAGCATGAATAAATATATGGGAAGATTTCCATAGGATACCCTGTGCTTTAGGCCAGTGCCAATTTAGTACCTGAACTTTAAAACACGACAATCTAGTACCCAAACTTTCATTTTGTGACAATTTAGTACCTGACGTTAATTCACCATCAGTTAGAAGACAAAAAGACTTAAATACCTTTCAGCTATTTCGAGTAATGCATTAATTCTTTATTGAAATTAAAGATATGACTAATATATAATATTAAAGATATGTGTATTAAAAGATCTAGACTATCTAGTAAGTATCCTAGTCAATCATAGTCTACCAAGTTGTTAAATGAAAGATTTTAAGTGCATAAAGACCAAAAGATTCAATTTGAAGCTCCTTGATTTTCAGCCATTTTGGGCTTCCTCAAGCTTTATGGGACGTGAGTCTTTTTGGTTTCCCATCTTTCATTGTCAAATAGAAAAAGACCCTCTTGTGGTATAGCAATCTTTGAAAAGCTTGAAAGATCTTCTAAAAGGATTTGCCAAATAGTCCCTAAATCATCATTCATAATTACCCCAAGGGAATCAAGTCTATTATGATTGGACAATGTTTTCGAACCGTCGTTAACCCAAATGGTCGGACCATTCACACCAGAAATCGTTTAGGCGACCGGTTCTGTTTTACCCCAAACCTTGTCTTTGGTAAAAAATCATTGAATTAGTCTACGAACCATTGACCCGGATGGTTTGACTATCGAACTATTCAACCTAGAGAACGGTTTGTCATTTATTACTTTGACAAGTTAGAGCAAGAATGAAAAGAGAAGAAGGTCTCTCAGATCCAAGATCTACTAGAGAGAGAGATCAGTTGAGGGATGTGTGAGACAGTGAAAAAGATCTAAGAGATCTCACATTTAGAAATCTGGGAGAGCAGTTTAGAGTCTAGATGACAGATCTGAGAGAGAGAGAGAGAGAGAGAGAGTGAAATCTAAGACTAAGAGAAATCTCAAATCTACTTTCATTGCTGTCGCTATTTATGTTGTAGTTCACCATCACCATCGCCGTCATCGTCGTTGTCGCCATTACTGCCTGCAAGTGACTTCCTCCTCCTCTTCCTTCTTCTTCTTCTTCTTCTTCTTCTCTCTCTCTCTCTCTCTCTCTCTCTCTCTCTCTCTCTCTCTCTCTCTCTTCTTTCTCTTCTAAACTCTATCAACCATCGAGAGCTTCTCACATCTCTCTCATTCTCAAACATATATAGTATAATATGTTATACTATATATATTCGGTAAAATACTATGCCATTGCAAAGTCTGCCTTGTATCCTGCTCTGTTCACAACCCCAATTCAGATCTGGGTGATTTAAGATCCGAATTTCTTCAACCAATGCTATCCACTTGTTCTTGGGGGCTAGAAGATGGGTCCTAGGGTGAATTGGGGTGATGATGACCCCCAATTACCCTTAAACTTACCTTGGTTCAGGTTTGAGTTTAGAGGAATTCAGATCTGAACTATTGTAGATCTGCTATAGCGGAACTCAGATCAAAACTCAGATCTGAGTTCTGATCTAAATCCTTACTTTCTACTCTTTTGTTTATATGGTTCTTCTTTTTTCTTCTTTTCATTTTCTATATATATTTTTTTCTTTTTGTAATGAAAGAAAATAATAAAGGGCTAAAACATAAGTAGATTTTTTTTCGGCTGAGTGCTGCAGTTCTGCTATAGCAGATTTGAGTGCCAAATGCAACTCAGATCTGCAACACTCATGCTTTTAAAATATTTTTTATTTCTTTTAGAAGACAATAACTTCCAGATAGAAAGGAAAACAGGTCTCCCTTTAATAAAATTAAACTGAAACAAGGAAGAGAACATAATCTACTAAAACATAACTAGTACAACAATTGCAATCCAAGCTAAAATTAAAAATTAAGCAAACTAAACCAACTATGAATGGGATCAGATTAAGAATGCTCAATGTTTCCTAATATTGTTTCCCTAAATCCCCGGCAACGGCGCCAAAAACTTGATGTGGCTCATTGTGACACTAGCAAGTGCACTAGTCGTTCAAATAATAAAGTAGTGAGTGAAGTATCATTCCCACGAGGATTTAGGAAATAATTACCATTACTAAACTGGACACTTCTTATCTGATCAACAATAAATCAAAACTTTATTCAAAAGCTAAAAATTCTAAACTAAAATCTATCTAAACTATTGGCCCAATTGCCTTCAATTTAGGTTAGAAGAGTAAGCAGTTTAATGCTAATCTTAAAATTCAGTAATCAATCAAGTTGAATCATTCGAAAAGATTGTGATTAAGCCTAGGTTTGGTGAAACCCCAAGGTCATGAACAGCCTCTTTCGAGTGCATGTTCATCCTATGAATTAGTGGTGATCCCCATATCTCTATCAAGGATCTAATCCCATGCATGCATTTCTTCAAACACTTCTAAAGCATCAATTCAAATTTGAATTGATCACCAACTGAATTGTGCAAGTTATCTCTAACCTTGCGTCCAATTCAGTTATTGAATAGTAGATCTGAATTCCTAGAGTCTTTCTCAAGCACTCTAAGAATTCCAAGCTTTAGATTAATTTGGCGAATTTAAAATTTGTAGATCTGAATTCTCTTTCAAACAATTCATATCTTGCAATCTCAGATCTGAGAAACATCAAGTACAATTCACAACCATTTGAATGAATCAAAAAGAATTTGATTGCTGATCTGAAATTTTACAAACTGAAATACATCAAGAAAGAATGGTAGAGGGAGAAAGAAAAATTTACAAGAAGAAAGATGAATTCAAATCAAAGGAAAATGAAACTAGAATAGAATGATTACAATAGATCTCTGAATAAAAAACCCCCAAATTCGAACTCACCTTCTCTTCTTGCTAACTTGACTTGACTCTTTCAGCCCCTTCTTCTTCTTCTTCTTTGCGCCTACCCTTCTTCTCTTCCTTCTCTTCAACGAGTTCGAACCTCTAGGGGTGGGAGAGTCTTTCTCTCAAGCAATTGAACACCTTCCCCCCTTCTAGAGGCCTCCTTATATAGATTTTAAAGGGGTCTCTTGCCCCTTCTTGAAGCCTCTAGAATAGGGTGTATTACACCCCCTTCTTGAACTTTCTAGAATTCTCTTGAAAGCCTTCTAAGAGTGCTGCTATTTGGGCTGCACTTAGGCTTCCTCTTGGCACATGATAGCTACACTCTAAGCTGCTCTTTTGGGCTAAGTGACGGGTTTGTTGAAGCCCTCAAAATTAATACTAGTCCCACAATAAAATATTTGTAGTAAAAGTTGTACTAGGTTGAATCCCACAAGGAACTAAACAATAATCTCTTAGCTGAATGGATAATATAATTGAGTGGGAAAATATAATAACTAAAATTAAAAGAATAAGAAAGCAACTAAACAAACAAGAGAAAATCAGTCTTACCGAATTCTGGTTCAAGGGTTCGGGTTGAATCGATTGACCATCAATCCTAGGTAAATTTCAGCATTCTTGCAATTCAAGCATTTAACCTTAGATTTATTAGGATAGCCATAATAAACCTTGTGTTTTCCTAATTCAGTTGACCAAACCCAGCATCCAATCAACACTTATCACCACTCAACTGGGTACGATAGCATCCATGTTAAACAATGATAGCATTAAGATTTGCGAAAACAGTTAAACCAAAATAACAATAATTGAGATAGCTACAATTACTGAATCTTGTTCCATCGATTCCTTTAGGTTGAACCAACATTGGTCAAGGGTTGTCATGAAAATTGACCCAAAAAGATATATTGCTACTTGTACCATTATTCGTGACAATTACGGATCACCGAAATCATGGATAGCAGTAGGAAAATCAACATTAATTCAGTTTGTCAAACTAATTAACATAAACATCCGATAAAAATATGCACAAGAATGAATGAATACTTGAATTAGAAAGAAAGAAAATAAATTAACTACAAAACCTTACAATGACACAATCGAACCTCCTCCCTTGAACCAGAAAAAGAAGCTTAGCTGCTCATGATCTGCGCAATCTCCATGCTTTGCTTCTCCATGGCCGAACTGCTTTCTTGAGCTTCTTGGTCTTCTTGATCTTGAATCTTGGAATGAGTGATGCTAGAGCTGGTTTGCCCCATCTCTTTATATAGCCCAAGGAGAGGGCTGTTTTCCAACTCCTTCTAGGAGATCATCTTATCTTTAGAGAGTCTTGATCTTCTTTGAACTAATCCTATCATATCTCTTATCTGATGATCTAATCTCAATCTTCTTATCTCTCTAGTATTACATTCAAGGCTTTAGATCTAATAAGACTCTCTCTTTGGAGATTACATTCGAGATTTGGACTTGACTTCGAGTTGGGCTACTTTAAAACTTAGGCTGCTTCAAGGTACTTCTACGAGTTGGTCTTAAGTTATGAAATGGGCCTGACTATGAACTTGCTCCGACTTTAGGCTCATTTTCATACTCGATGCAGGCCGAATCCATCAAAACACAAAACATAAAGGTTGTGGGCCTTCCTTTCATCTTTCTAATGCTTCTTGAAATTTCCAATTCGGAGTCCGGAATTGAGAGTCAGGCCCAGATTACTAACTGTCATTGAAACTGTGCAAAATCACCTGATTTGCCCTGTTATCTTCCAATTGCCTTCTTTACTGCCTTGAATCGAAATACAAGAGTAAATTCATTTAAGTGCTAAAGTAATGTAAAAAGATGAAAATTAGGGGACAAAAATAGGGTTCTTTTCAGTCTCATCACTGAGAATGGGCCTTCTCTACTGGGCCGAAGTGCTTTCTCTTGCTTCCACAACCGGGCTGGGCTGAAATTGGTCTTTTTGAACATTCTTTTCTTGCCATTTTTCTTTCTTTTTCTTGGATTAATTACCCCTGAAATCTTTTCTTATCATTAAACTAAATTAAGGAAAAATTAAATAAAAAGGGCATAAAAATCCATGCAAAGACCTCATAAATTATTGATAAATTGTATGTTCATCAAATACCCCCACACTTAAGCTTTTTCTTATCCTAAAGCAAAGACATCAGCTATAAACTGAACATTCCCCCCCCCCTCACCAATTATCAGATGAATTTTTAAGATAGAAATGCTTTGAGTAATCGGGGAGCTTTTGTAAGTGTTCAGTTCTTATTCTTGTAAATTACCATTTAACACATGTATAAGATCCGAGGAAAGGAGAATATGATTTTCTTCAAAGTCCAGCCTTCACTCACAATCAATATAAATCAACTCCTTAATTGTCAAAGTTAATAATCTAATTGCACTAAGTTTCACATCTGTAACTATCTTAATGAGATTTCAACTTTAGTATGTGCTTTTGAACCTCAGTTGTCGCCATAATTACTTATTTCAAGGGGTGAGTGCACTTTATGCTCCATCTCACCATTTTCTTCTTCTTTTAGTGTGAGTGCATTTTATGCTCCATCTCACACTCTTCTTTTTCTCTCTCTTCTCTTTTTTTTCGGTGTGAGTGCATTTTATGCTCCATCACACACTGGTCACATGCTTGAGGTAGATAACAAGACTCATGTTCTGAGCTGCTAGTTTTACTATTCAACTCAAAATAGTGGAGTCAATTTGGGCTCAATTATTAAACCTCATGTATTAGCAATTCAGATGAGCACTAGCTTTCTTGACCATTAACAATGATATCAAGTGCTTTCATACACATGAAGGTAGTTAAGGCTAGTTATGCTGAAAGATATATTCAACTCTCCCTTTTTCTCATGCATATACTAAGTTGGGTCATTTGCAAGAATAAAAACTTAACAATTACATTAGTCTCCCCCAACTCATTGTATTCCTTCTTAAAAAAAAAAATCACCTAATAAATATCAATGAACTTGAGGGGTTCCAGTCTACTTGGATATGTCATTGCCTTCATATGTGTGTTGGGGTGAATTAGGTGCATGGTTTCAACTCCCACACCCTAGCCTTAGGCTCACTCCCCCTCACTTAAGATGAACATTGTCCACAATGTTCATAGTGATAGGGAATGGCAATGAAATCAACAAAAGCAATAGCAAGTAAAGAGAAGGGTGAATAGAGGACTCCGTGGATAATAAAATGGGCACTTTGGTGGAAAGCCTCTTCTGCTAAAAATGAATTGAAATTTTGAAAAAGAGATCTTTATTTTACTAACTAATATCCTAAAAAAAATGAAGAAAAGATGCCTTAACCTGTTCATGAACAAGAAGATCATTGGTTGTCAAGATAAACAGTGGATGGAGGGGGTACATTACTGCCTACTAAATATGGTTTCAGGCACTGGCCATTTACTTTAAATGTGCCCTGAACCGGGTGGGTGATTTCTATAGCCCCATGGGGAAAAACCTGCTGCCCAACAGATCTCAGATTGCCTGGGAACAGGCGGAGATGGGAATTATATAACAATACCTGCTGCCCAACATAAAAGTCCTACTTAGCAAGTTCTTATCATGCCATCTTTCAATTCTTTCTTTATAGAGTTTGGCATTTTCATAGTCGGCAAGGCTGAATTCATCCATCTCATTCAATTGCAGTCTCCTTTTAGCCCCTATGTCCTCAATGTCAAAATTCAAGAATTTAAGAGCCCAATAGGCCTTATGCCTTAATTCTACTAGTAAATGGCATGCTTTACCAAAGATCAATGGGTGTCTTATATGCAGTTCTGAATGCCCGCAATACATCATCTAACTTGATGGACCAATCTTTTCTAGAAGATGCTACAATCTTTTCTAGAATTCTTCTGAGCTCCCTGTTAGCCATCTCCACTAGGCCACTAGTTTGAGGGTGATAAGGGGTAGCCAATTTATGAGTAATTCCATATTTCTGCATTAACCGCTCAAAATGACTATTGCAAAAGTGAGTTCCCCTATCACTAATTATAGCTCGTGGAGTTCCAAAATGAGAAAATAACATTTTCAGGAAATGTACTACCCTCCTTGAGTCATTTGTGGGAAAGCCACAACTTCTACCCATTTAGATACATAATCAATAGCAACGAGGATGTACTTATTGCCAAAATAATTCGGGAATGGTCCCATGAAGTCTATACCCCAAACATCAAAGATTTCGTAGATTAAAATATTGGAAAGGGGCATTTCATTCTGTTGGGAAATGTTTCCCGACCTTTGGCATTTGTCACACGTGGGCACATACCTGTGGGTATCATTGAATAATGTAGACCAATAAAAACCTGATTGCAAAACCTTGGCTACGGTGCGGCTAGCTCCAAAATGACCTCCTGCTTCTTTATCATGGAAAAATTGGAGTACCGACTCCATTTCCTCCTCAAGGACACATCTCCTTATGATCTGATCTGCACATAATTTATATAAAAAGGGTTCCTCCCACAAATAGTATTTTACATTAGAAAGGAATTTCTTCTTTTGTTGATATGATAGGTTAGGAGGAATGACTTGTGCAACTAGATAATTTGCAAAATCAGCATACCAAGGAGATGCATATTCTTGAATTGAGTACAACTGTTCATCTAGAAATTCTTCTCGGATGTTGCTGGTTATCTCCTTTTCTGAGCTTACCTTGTCTAACCGGGAGAGATGATCAATAGCCAGGTTTGCAACACCCTTCATGTCTCTAATCTCAATATCAAATTCTTGTAGTAGAAGGATCCACCTGATCAATCTTGGTTTTGAATTTTTCTTGGTAAGCAAGTGCCATAATGCCGAGTGATCTATGTATACAACAATTTTGGATAATATCAGATATGAACAAAATTTGTCAAGTGCAAATATTACTGCTACCAGTTCCTTTTCTGTGGTTGTGTAATTGAGTTGGGGTTCATTCAAGATTCTGCTAGCATAGTAAATTGGCTAAAAATGTTTGTTCACTCTTTGTCCCAAAATAGCCCCTACAATAGAATCACTCGCATCACACATTAATTCAAATGGGAGGGTCCAATCTGGTGCTACCATGATAGGTGCATGGATCAATTTGTCTTTTAAGGTGTTGAAAGCATGAAGGCATTCAATTGAAAATTCAAAAGGCACTTCTATCTGAAGCAAGGTAGATAGTGGCTTGGCAATTTTTGAGAAATCCCTTATAAACCTCCTATAGAAGCCGACATGCCCTAAGAAATTTCTCATAGAATGGACAGATGATGGGGGTGACAATTTTTCAATTGCCTCCACCATGGCATTGTTGACTTCAATACCTCTGTGAGAGATCTTTTGTTCAAGCACTATGCCCTCTTGCACCATAAAATGACATTTCTCCCAATTCAACACAAGATGTGTTTCTTTGCATCTAGTAAGCACCTGTTCCAGATTATTCAAACATGCATCAAATGAAGAGTCAAAAATTGAAAAATCATCCATAAAGATCTCAACAATTTTTTCAACCATATTAGAAAATATGGACATCATGCATCGCTGAAAGGTTGTTGGTGTTAGACAGTTTTGTATGCCCTTAGCTTCAATCAAATTGATGTACTTTATGAGTTTATTGTAAATGAATAAAAGTGCATATTTGATTCATGTTCCCTTGGTATGTTTCTGTATAATACCCTTAAACTGGACACTTAATGAGACTCGCGTTAGTTTAGAATGTTCACAGCCAGTGGGTCAGTCTGGGGAGAACTATCCTGACAAGGCTGACACTATGGTGCCACCAAGTCGGTTGGGGTGGCTTGTCTCAGCTACTGGGGTGAGACCCTAGGCACATACAGCGTGGGATTAATTGAATCTTTGAACTGGACCAGATTTCCAGTATTGCCCTGGACCTTGGAGATTGATGGGCAAAACTGGCTGGCCCAGGGACCACTTAGGGTAAGTGTTGGGCCCATAGAGCCCATCTGATGGGTTTTTTTAGGGGGTGCACCGTCCATAACAGTGTATTCGGCCAGGCCTTGTAACAAAGGCTGGGATGAACCCATGTGGCTGATGTGTACATCAATGTTTGGGTCCCACACCATACAAGGAAGCCCAACTGGGCAGTAGTTTGGAAGGCTTAATGAATACATAACCCTTAATGGGCCTTAAGCCCATTTCGAATTGGGCTAATTTGATTAGTCTTTAAGGGGCGAATTCTAAGATAAGATCAGCTGATAGGATTGGGCCCACACCCTATCCACTCAGAGAGTCCAAGATCTAAATGAGATTTAGATTTGGAAACTTCCTAATTAGATTAGGAGCTGGCTGATCTAATCTGTAGATAAGATAAGGATTATCCCTTATCTTAAAGGGACTTCTAATCCAAATATGATTTGGGTTAGCAACTCCTAATGGGATTAGGAGCTGATCCCTTTAAGTCTATAAAAGGAAGAGGGGGTGGCAGCTTTTAGATATCCAAGAGACTCACCAGCAACAATCTTGTCTTTAGAGCTGAGATCACAGAAAAGAGAATTCTGCACCCTACAAATACTCTCTAGCCACCTCCTTCCTGCAACTGCCGCCTATTGCAGTTCAATCTCCATTCCTTGGGGTAAATCAAGATTGGATCTTGATTCCAATCTTTTGGAGAAAAGATTGGTAGGATTTGTATTCACTAGCCACCCAGGTGATTCTTGGGAAGAATCAAGTTCTTAGGAAGGACACTGCTGATTCTGCTCCACCCTACACTGCGCCATCTTCAATGGGAGTAGATTTTGGTTTCTACCTTGGGCGTGAACACCTCCGTTGAGAGATATTATTTCTCTGTATCAGGTATTATCTCTCTCTCCTCCTTTTGGTTCAGATCTAATTCAGTTTATGGTTCAAGAATGATCATTGAAAATATGATTTTCAAAATAAGGAATTCGATTCCCAGTTGAAGGGAAAGAAAAATTTTTGAAATTTTCCCCCTTTTATTCTGCAATCTTGGGCGTCCATATGATAGATTTCCTATCCCTTCAGTGGTATCAGAGCCATGGTTCAAATCTTGAACCATTCTGTTTCAGATATGAACCTGCGCAAATAGGGAGAAGGCGTTCTACCCAATTTGCGCAGATATGGGTTTTGGGAAATTTGTTCCCAAAACAGATGGGCAAATAATCTAAAATTAATTTTAAATAAATCTGATTATTATTTAGAATAGTTCTTTATAATTTTCTGGATTTATGGGCTGTTCGTACAAGAGGAGATCAAAATTTTGATTTGCGCAGGGAGAACTGCAAGATTTGTAGTTTTTTGAATTGAATTTATTAAATTTGGTCTGTAAATATATTTTTTTTAATTTTAGACTCAATGTATAGGCATTTGATCTAATGTAATAATTAATAGAAATAGGATTTCTATTTATTTTTAATTTTGGATCGAAGATGGTGGCGTAGAGAAGGAGATTTCGCAGATGGGAGATTCGCTATCTGCAATTTGCAGTTTGAGAAACTGCAATCTGCGATCTAACCTCTGTTTTGTAGGTTGGAGTGTGCGAACAGCCCTGATTAACTGATTTCTATTTTTCTTTTATCAGTTATTTAATTTCAGATTATTTACTTGAATTAAGGATTTAATTAAAAATCAAACCCTAGACCCATTCGAACCAAGATTGGTTCAAACTGTTTGGACCAATTCTAGGGTTTAATCAAGGCTGAAAGTCAGCCCTAATTTTCCCACTAATGGGCCTAAGGATTGATATTTAATTAAATGGTTAATTCGGCCCAGCCTGTAAAGGCCCAGTTTTAAATAGTTAAAACTGCAAAAGCCCATTTTAAAGGATAAAGCTATATGGGCCGAACTGGGTAACCCTAATTCAGCCCATATACCTAGATAATATTAATGGGTAATATTATGGAATTTTAACGGGCTTCCAATGGGCCTTACAGATAATTAATTGATTGGATCAATTTATCCCTGCATGAGATGTATGGATGTGTGATGTGCTGCATACATGGGCCATAAGTACTTGGCCCATGCTCCTTCGACAGTGGCTCTTGCGCACATCATGGCTGAATGCACATCATTGCCATGGTGTCCCTTTTTGGTCATTGGATGACTTCCCTCAGTGGTGGACCCCACACCTCATCAAGAGGTCACGTGTAGAACCCTAGCCGATTTAAGGCCCACCAAAATCTGGCTTTATGAAAGTTAGTGGGAGCCACTTTGGTTTGACCTAAATCAAACTAGGGCGTAATTTTGTTCCCTCCAGCTAATATGAGTGCATGTGATAGGGAGATTCATATGATGAACTCTCTAAAGGCCTTCCATCATTAGCATGAGGATGGGTGCTTCAGTAATGAGGAAACGCACCAAAAAATGGGCTATCCATTTGCTGTTGGGCTTGTATGAATGTTTCATAAAATGATAGGGGCATCATAGACCGATGTGAGAGGGGCTTCACTAGAAAATGAGAACTCTCTCACGGTACCTTGGCGTTCACGAATATGATGGGTAAGCACTCACTAGACAGAAAGGTTTACCTGAAAATGGCTTTGAACCTTGTCTGACAGAGGCCAAAAGGGAAAACTCATATGATGAGTGGATATGATCATTCACAGAAAGGTGGTGGGGTTATGCAGCTGAAATAGTTGGCTCCATGCACCCTATGTGACTTCCCACATTTCCAGAGACAACCCGTAGTCTTCGTCACTGAAGAAGGAGGGAAATCTCAAAGATGAATAAATGGAAATGGATCATAGATTAAAATCCATATGTATGAAAATGAACATGAACCAAATTAGGTTGTGGACTGATCTTTGCTCTTTTATCAGAAAATGACAAACGGATCTTTTGCAAAGCTTCTTGATGACAACAAGCTTAAGGGCCCAAACTACGCCGACTGGTATAGGAACCTTATGCTGGTCCTAGCTTCAGAAAAGCTAGACAAAGTGGAAAAGAATCCTGCCCCGGAGCATTCGGGAGATAGGGCTTCTGAAGCTAGCAAAACAGGCAAGAGAAAGAAGAAGGCAAAGAAGCCTCAGAAGAAAGCCACCAAGGGAAAAAGGCAGAAGAAAGACAAAGCATCAGATGCATGTCACTTCTGCAAGAAGACCGGCCATTGGAAACAGAATTGTCCTTCCTACCTGGAATCCAAGAAAGGTAATTTCGAAACTTATGTTATAGAAACCAATTTATTGGTAGCTTCTGCGTCCGGGTGTATTGACTCCAGGGCTTCAACTCATGCGTGTAACTCACTACAGGGGTTCAAGGTAAGCAGAAGGCTGAGTGAAGGAGAAGTCACTCTCTACTTGGGGACTACTACAACTGTTGCAGCCACGGCAATAGGAACCGTGGAGTTAATTTTTAGAGAAGGAAAAGTTGTACTCAAAGATCGTCTTTATGTACAAAACTTAAGAAGAAATTTGATTTCTGTTTCAAAACTGTGTGCAGATGGTTATTCTGTCTTCTTTAGTAATACGATTACTATTAAAAGAAATAACAGATTCATCGCATACGGGGAATTGGAGAACAGTCTCTATGTTCTACATTCTTCTCTAGAAACTAACGTGACCGGAACTACGTCGACTGAAATCCCCAAGAAGATAGCCCGTGATACAGTTAATCCCACGTGTCTGTGGCACTACCGACTTGGCTACATCAGTGTTGACCGAATCACAAGGTTGGTAAAGGATGGTCCTTTGGATTTTCTAACTATAGAAGATCTTCCCACCTGTGAGCCTTGCCTACAAGGCAAGATGACAAAACGGCCATTTGACGATAAGCCTGAAAAATGTACAGGCACACTTGACCTAATACATACTGATGTATGTTGATGTGTGGCTCATTGTGACACTAGCAAGTGCACTAGCCGTTCAAGTAATAAAGTAGAGAGTGAAGTATCATTCCCACGAGGATTTAGGAAACAATTACCAATACTAAATTGAACATTTCTTATCTGATCAACAAATAAATCAAAACTCTAATGAAAGCTAAGAAATCCTAAATTAAAATCTATCTAAATCATTGGCCCAATTGCCTTCAAATCAGGTTAGAAGAGTAAGCAGTAAATGTCAATCTCAGAATTCAGCAATCTATCAATTTGGATCATTCGAATGAATCATGATTGAGCCTTGGTTTGGTGAAACCCCAAGGTCATGAACAGCCTCTCTCAAGTGCATGTTCATCCTATTCATGAGTGACAGTTCTTCTATCTCTAGCAAGAATCTAATCCCCATGCATGCATTTCTTCAAACACTTCTAAGGCATCAATTCAAATCTGAATTGATCACCAACTGAATTGTGCAAGTTATCTCTAACCTTGCACTCAATTCAGTTCTTGAATAGTAGATCTGAATTCCTAGAGTCTCTCTCAAGCACTCTAGGAATTCCAAGCTGTAGATTAATTTGCCCAATCTGAAAATTGCAGATCTGAATTCTCTTTCAAGCAATTCAGATCTTGCAATCTCAGATCTGAGAATTCAGATTTGAGTTTTGAAGGTTAGTTGGCCGAATTAATCTACAATCACACCCTTATTCAAGAAACTTCAAATACAATGCATGACCATTTGAATGAATAAAAAAGAATTAGATTGCTGAACTGAAATTTTACAAGCTGAAATACATCAAGGAAGAATGGAAACAAGGAGAAAGAAGAAAGAACATATAACTAAGAAACTGAATTCAAATCAAAAGAAAATGAAACTACAAATGATTTATTACAGAAGATCTTTGAATCACAAACTCTCAATTCGAACTCACCTTCTTAAAAAACGAACAGATATTCTGGTTATACCCTGAATATCCATCCAAGAAACAATAATACTCATGCCCGGCTAGCCTCTCCAACATTTGATCCATAAATGGGAGAGGGAAGTGGTCCTTCCGGGTGGCTTCATTTAATTTTCTATAGTCAATACACACACGCCATCCGGTAACGGTTCTAGTAGGGATGAGTTCATTTTTCTCATTTGGAACAACAGTCGTACCCCCTTTTTTGGGCACAACTTGCACAGGGCTTACCCAAGAACTATCAGAAATAGGATAAATGATCCCAGCATCTAACAACTTAATTATTTCAGCCTTTACCACTTCTTTCATGTTGGGGTTCAGGCGCCTTTGGGGCTGAACGGAAGGCTTGCTGTCCTCTTCCATCAAAATTCTGTGAGTGCAGATTGATGGATTAATGCCTTTGATATCTTCTACCTTCCAAGCTATAGCATTTTTGTGTTCCCGCAGCACTCTTAATAATTTTTCTCTTTGTAAGGGATTCAGTGCTGCGGAAATTATCACGGGGAGATCTGATGGTTCCTCAAGGAAAGCATACTCTAATTGGGATGGTAATTGCTTCAGTTCAAGGGTGGGGGGTTCTTGGGGTGATGGCTTACCTGATGGTCCGGGCAATTTGCCTAAGTTCTCTAATTTAAGAAACCCCTTTCCCTTGAATTGAGGCTTATCGTTCAGGTATGCTATCATGAGGTTTATTTTTTCATTTTCTGCTTCTTCAAGTTCTCCCTGCTGGAGGCAGAGTTCAAGAGGATCAGTTATTCTACTTACCTGGAAGCATTCATCAATTGTCAATTCAATGGCATCAATAATAAAACAAGAATCATCACTAGAGGGTGCATGTTTCATAGCATCAGACATTTTAAAAATTATCTCCTCATCTTGTATCCTAAGGCTGAGTTGTCCTTGTTGGACATCAATCATTGCTTTCCCGGTAACCAGGAAAGGTCTCCCTAGGATAAGCGGGACCTCCACATCTTCTTGCATGTCTAACACAATGAAATCAACTGGAAAAATGAATTTGTCAACTTTAACTAACACATCTTCTATGATCCCCCTAGGATGTCTAATGGATCTATCAGCCAATTGTAATGCCACTCTAGTGGGTTGGGGTTCATTCAACCCCAATTTCTTGAAGATAGAATATGGCATTAAATTGATGCTAGCTCCCAGGTCACATAAAGCTTTTTCAATTTTTAAACTGCCAATGGTACAAGGAATAGTGAAACTCCCTGGATCTTTGAGTTTCTGAGGCAGCTTGTTCAAGATGATAGCAGAACATTCCTCATTTAATGCAACTGTAGCCACATCTCCCAGTTTCCTTTTGTTTGCCAATAATTCCTTCAAAAACCTTGCATAGTGTGGCATCTGGGCTAAAGCATCAGCAAAAGGAATATTAATATGTAAACTTTTAAATATTTCAAGAAACTTACCAAATTCCTTCTCCAATTTTTGTTGCTTCAGCCTGTGAGGGAATGGAACTTGCGGTTGTTGGTGCATCCCTTGTTGTGCTTCTGGTTGTTCCGTCTTCTGTTGTCTGGTTCCAAGGCTTGTTTCTGCCTTGGGTTCAACCCAATTCTTCTTTTCTACCTCAGGCAACTCTTTTCCACTTCTTAAGGTAATAGCTTGCACCTGCTCTCGTGGATTCACTTCAGTGTTGCTTGGAAGAGTTCCCAGCAGTCTGGAAGAGATTAATTGTGCCAATTGCCCCACTTGGTTTTCTAGGTTTTTGATTGAGGCTTCCTGGTTCTGGAACCTAGTTTCTGCACCTGCTATAAATTTTGTCATCAGTTCCTCCAAATTGGATTTCGGTTCAGGCTGATGATAAGTCTGGTGGAACGGCTTGGAAATATGCTGATTTGGCCAGGACTGGTTTGAATGTCCCCTCCATCCTCGATGAAAAGTATGGTGACTCTGGTAACCCTACTGTCTTGACGAATTGCTGACATAGTCAACTTGTTCAGTAGATGGTCTGAACTGATTGCCAACTTGGCAGTCTGTACTGATGTGGCCTCCCCCACACAATTCACAATTAAGAGGCTGCACATGCATGGCAGCTATCTGCATTTCATCTATTTTTTTACTAAGTGCTCCTATTTGTGCAGCTAGTGCTGTATAAGTGTCAACATTATGCAAGCCTTGCTGCTTCCTAGTTTGAGTCCTTTCCGAATGCCATTGATAATTGTTGGCTGCCATTTCCTCAATAAGTGCATGGGCAACCTCAGGAGTTTTATTATTTATGGATCCTCCGGCTGCAGCATCTAATATGGTCTTATTTGAGTCAGTAAGACCATTATAGAAAGTCTGCACTTGCAGCCAAATGGGGAGGCAATGGTGAGGTACTCTCCTTAACAGCTCCTTGTATCGTTCCCATGATTCATATAAAGATTCCCCCTCTTGCTGGAAAAAAGTAGTGATGTCATTCCTCATTTTAGCAGTTTTAGAAGGGGGAAAATATTTAGAGAGAAAACGGCTGGCCATTTCGTCCCATGTGGCTATAGATCCTGCCGGTAATGAGTTCAACCAAGCTTTGGCTTTATCCTTCAAAGAAAATGGGAATAACCTCAGCCGGATGGCTTCATCACTTACCCCATTGTGTTTGAAGGTGTCACAGATTTCCAAGAAGTTAGCAATATGGGCATTCGTATCCTCATGGGCCATACCACAAAACTGAACCGTATTTTGTATCATTTGGATTATGGCCGGTTTAATTTCGAAGTTATTGGCAGCAATAGTTAGCCTGATAATGCTGGAGACAGTCCCGGTGAGGGTGGGCTTGGCATAATCCATCATAGTTCTTTGTTCAGCCATTTCTTGTGCTTCTTGTCTGACTTGCTTAGCAGCTCTCAAACGGACACGGAGAGTCCGTTCAATCTCCGGGTCGTAAAGGATCTCTTCCAGTTCAGGTCTGCTTGTCATAAACTGTTAAAGTCAAAGCAATAAAAATGCCACTATTCACAAAAGAAAATAAATAACTAATCCTATCACACTGTAAAGTGAAGTATTGGAATACAAAACCTACATCCTATCATGAATAAGTGAAGCCGATTATACTAAAAGCAGATTTAAACCAATCATCTTATTCAAGGTTCCTTTATCTACATCCATCGATTGCAACATCTGAATTCAGACCCAATTTAGATCTGAATTCAGAGAAATTAATAAATAATAATTCAGATCCAAGCTGGATATCTAATACACACTCATTGGTATACACTACAATATACATCCATTAAGGTTGGAATCAATTCTGTGATGCTTTAGGGCTGAAATCAGATCTGATCTAAAAAAAAAATAATTTAAAAGGATCTGAAATAAACTAAAACCAGTCCTGAGTTAGGCTTGGGTTAAAGATTTTAAACTCTACAATTGAAGCTCAAACCTGTATAGCTGATGCATATCAAACACTTGCTAAGACCTAAAAATTGGGTCTGCAATGTTTGGTATTGCAAGCTATTCGGTCCATACAACTTTTGTAGAAATCTGAAATCAAGTCTGCTAACTGTTGCACTATAGCAGCCCTGCTACAGATCTGAATGCTAATAGAAATACTTGGAAAGTGTTAATTTTTCTTAAGTATCTGAGGCATAACAATTATTCAATCCAAACATACACCTCCTTAGCTAATGTAGCTCGGTTACAAGTGGGTAAAGCCAAGAATTCAGTCCACCCAGAATTCATAGTATGCTCTGTATCAGTTCAGTCCTCACATCATATCAACTGCTTTTCAGATTTGAATTTCTCTCATTCCTTGCTATCCATTCACCCTTGAGGCAGGTTGGATGTATCATAGGGTGGATTGGGGTAGTGATGGCACCCAATTCACCTCAAACTTGCATCGGTTCAGATCTGAGTTCAGAGGAATTCAGATCTGAACTGAGCAAATCTGTAACAGCAGAATTCAGATCTGAACTCAAGTCTGAGTTTGGATCTGAATTCTCAATTGCCTTACCTTCAGTTATTGCTACCAAATTGTTTTTGGGGAATAGCAGAAGTGCCCTAGGGTGAATTGGGGTGGTGATGACACCCAATTCCCCTCAAACTTGCATCGGTTCAGGTCTGAGTTCAGAGGAACTCAGATCTGAACTGTTGCAGATCTGCAATAGCAGAATTCAGATCTGAACTCAGATCCGAGTTCTGATCCGAATTCTCAATTGCTCCTCTGGTTGTTCAAAAGATCTCCCCCTTTTTTTTTTTTTTCATTTGTTTGTTTTTTTTTTCTTTTTGTAATGAAAGAAAAGAATAATAAAATCTGAAACACAAGCAACTCTTTTCGGCTGAGTGCTGCAGATCTGAAATCTGCTGATCTGAGTGCCGAATGCAACTCAGATCTGCAACACTCATGTTTATGTGAAATTTTTTTTTTTTCTTTTTGAAGGGAACAACACCAAGATTGAATAGAAATCAAATATGTCTTTATTAAAATGAAACTGAAACCAGAAAAAGAAAGTAATCTACTTAAGAAAGAAGAAACATAACTACAGTAGTACAGCAGTTGCAGTCCAAGCTGAAATGAAAAAGTTAGCAAATTAACCCAACTATGAATGCAATGCTGAATGAGATCAGATTAAGAATGCTCAATGTTTCCTAATATTGCTTCTATAAATCCCCGGCAACGGCGCCAAAAACTTGATGTGTAGCTCATTGTGACACTAGCAAGTGCACTAGCCGTTCAAGTAATAAAGTAGTGAGTGAAGTATCGTTCCCACGAGGATTTAGGAAACAATTACCAATACTAAATTGAGCACTTCTTATCTGATCAACAAATAAATCAAAACTCTAATGAAAGCTAAGAAATCCTAAATTAAAATCTATCTAAATCATTGGTCCAATTGCCTTCAATTCAGGTTAGAAGAGTAAGCAGTAAATGTCAATCTCAGAATTCAGAAATCTATCAATTTGGATCATTCGAATAAATCATGATTGACCCTTGGTTTGGTGAAACCCCAAGGTCATGAACAGCCTCTCTCAAGCGCATGTTCATCCTATGCATGAGTGACGGTTCTTCTATCTCTAGCAAGAATCTAATCCCCATGCATGCATTTCTTCAAACACTTCTAAGGCATCAATTCAAATCTGAATTGATCACCAACTGAATTGTGCAAGTTATCTCTAACATTGCACTCAATTCAGTTCTTGAATAGTAGATCTGAATTCCTAGAGTCTCTCAAGCACTCTAGTAATTCCAAGCTGTAGATTAATTCGCCCAATCTGAAAATTGCAGATCTGAATTCTCTTTCAAGCAATTCAGATCTTGCAATCTCAGATCTGAGAATTCAGATCTGAGTTTTGAAGGTTAGTTGGCCGAATTAATCTACAATCACACCCTTATTGAAGAAACTTCAAATACAATGCATGACCATTTGAATGAATCAAAAAGAATTAGATTGCTGAACTGAAATTTTATAAGCTGAAATACATCAAGGAAGAATGGAAACAAGGAGAAAGAAGAAAGAACATATAACTAAGAAACTGAATTCAAATCAAAAGAAAATGAAACTACAAATGATTTATTACAGAAGATCTTTGAATCACAAACTCTCAATTCGAACTCACCTTCTTCTTCTAGCTTGCTTGTCTTGAACTTCCTTCAGCCCTTCTTCTTCTTCTTCCTTGCGCCTAGCCTTCTTCTCTTCTCTTCTCTTCTCTCAAGGTGGCCGAACCTCTAAGAGTGGGAGAGCCTTCCTCTCAAGCAATTGAACCACTTTCTCCCCTCCTAGAGGCCTCCTTATATAGTTTTTCAAGGGGGCTCTTGCCCCTTCTTGAAGCCTCTAGAATGGGGTGTATTACACCCCTCATGAACCTTCTAGAGTGCTCCCTCCTTCTCTTCAAGAAACTCCTAGAAGTTGCCGCCCCTAGCTCCCTTTGGGCTGCTATTTGGGCTACAACTTAGCTTGCTTTTGAGCTCATGTGGGCTACACTCTAGGCTGTTATTTGGGCTAAAAATGGGCCTTCCTTGCTGGGCCGAATTCTCCTTCTTGCTAGGCTTCTTCCCTTGGATTTTCCAAAGAGTTTCACTTGCTCTTCTTGGGCCGAATGAAATTCTCTTGCTCTCATGGCTGGGCCGGGCTGAACTTGATAAATTTTGGGTTTTCTTTTCTTGCTTTTGCCTTCTTTTTGTTGATTTGGCTCCCCCTGAAATCTTTCTTGCAATCAAGCTAAATTAAAGCAAAAATTAATAAAACCGGCATAAAAATCCATGCAAAAACCTCATAAAATATAGATAAATTGTAGGTTCATCATATGTGGTCCCCTAAGTGTTAGGACACAGAATCAACACGTGTATTTCATCACCTTTATAGATGATTTCTCACGATATGGTTACGTGTACCTAATGAGACACAAGTCTGAATCCTTTGAAAAGTTCAAAGAGTTTAGACAAGAGGTCGAGAAACAGTTAGGGAGAGAAATTAAAGCCCTTCTATCTGATCGAGGTGGCGAGTATCTCTCTGACGAGTTCAGGGACTACTTAAAGGACAATGGGATAGTATCACAATTAGCTCCTCCTGCTACACCACAACTTAACGGTGTTTCAGAGAGGAGGAATAAGACCTTATTGGATATGGTCCAGTCACTTCTCATACACTTAGAGTTACCCACATCTTTTTGGGGTTACGCATTAGAGACAGCGATCTACGTGCTGAATCAGGTTCCAACCAAATCGGTTCCGAACACTCCATATGAACTTTGGACCAGAAAGAAACCAAGTGTCAGACCCTTGGAGATTTGGGGTTGTCCAGCACACGTTAAAAGAATGAGTGCGGACAAGTTGGAATCCAAGACCAGTCGTTGCCTATTTGTAGGCTACCCAAAAGGATCTGTAGGTTACCTTTTCTATGACCCAAGTGAGCAGAAAGTGTTCTGCAGTCGAAATGCCCAGTTCTTGGAGACTGATTATATCCTGGACACCCATCGTCAGGAAATTGTTCTTGATGAGGAAAGCTCAGGAGTAGTGGGAGATGTCCCACAAGTTCCAGGTAGTGACCAACCTAGAAGATCCACTCGGGTATCTAGGCCACCAGTCCGTTATGGTTATGACCAGGATAATTACCTAGTGGAAACCTTGACTAGTGAGGAGGATCCCGTGACTTACGCGGAAGCTATGTTGGACATAGATTTCCAGAAGTGGGTGGAGGCCATGAGAGCAAATATGGACTCAATGGAGAACAATGGATTCTGGACTCTAGTAGATCCGCCCTCCGGGGTAAAAGCAATTGGTTGCAAATGGATTTACAAGAGGAAGAAGGGCCCCGATGGTAGGGTTGAGACCTTCAAAGCTCGTCTGGTGGCGAAAGGGTACACTCAGAAAGAGGGCATCGATTATGAGGAAACCATTTCGCCTGTGGCAATGCTTAAATCCATTAGGATCCTGCTAGATGTAGCAGCATACCATGATTATGAGATTTGGCAAATGGATGTCAAAACTACATTCCTGAATGGAGATCTTACTGAAGATATCCATATGCAGCATCCGCAAGGCTTCATAGTTGCGGGTCAGGAAAACATGGTATGTAAACTTAATAGATCCATTTATGGACTTAAGCAAGCTTCTAGAATTTGGAACATTCATTTTGACTCTGCTGTCAAATCATTTGACTTCGAGCAGAATCCGGATGAACCCTGTGTTTACAGGAAGTAAAGTGGAGATAAGGTTACCTTCTTGGTTCTGTATGTGGATGACATCCTACTCATTGGGAATGATGTAAGAATGTTGACTACGGTGAAAGTATGACTTTCGCAGCAACTCTCCATGAAAGATCTTGGAGAGGCCTCGTATATACTGGGTCTTCGACTCTATAGAGATAGATCGAAGTGGATAATAGGATTATCCCAATCTGCCTACATTGACAAAATAGTCAAAAGATACAACATGGAAAACTCCAAGAAAGGAAATGTTCCGTTCAGGCACGGAGTCACTCTCTCCAAGAAGATGTCTCCCAAGACTTCTGACCAGATTGATGGCATGAAGAACGTTCCCTATGCCTCTGCCGTAGGGAGCATCATGTATGCCGTGCTGTGCATTCGCCCTGACATTGCTATGGCAGTGAGTGTAGTAAGCAGATTTCAAGCCAACCCAGGGCAGGAGCATTGGACTGCTGTGAAAGACATACTTAAGTACCTTCGAAGGACAAAAAAGTTTTGTCTAGTATTCAATGGTAGCTCACTACAGATCCAAGGGTATACAGATGCCGATTTCTAGTCGGATCCAAAAGATAGAAAGTACATCTGGGTATGTTTTCGCGATAGGATCGTGTGCTGTTTGCTGGAAAAGTAGCAAACAGGGGTCCACTGCAGACTCCACGACCGAGGCCGAGTACATAGCCACAAGTGAGGCTACCAAGGAAGCCGTGTGGATGAAGAAGTTCGTTCATGAGTTGGGAGTAGTTTCATCCAGCACATCACTCATCCCATTGTTGTGTGACAACAATGGAGCTATTGCTCAAGCTAAGGAGCCACGAGCCCACTCGAAGTCGAAGCACATCGAGAGGAAGTGCCATGTACTGAGGGAGATTGTTGGTAGAGGGGACATCCTGATTCAGAAGGTAGCGTCAGCGGAAAATGTAGCAGACCCATTGACAAAGCCACTATCACAGAAAGTGTTTGAGAAACACATGGAAAGCATGGGACTCCGGCTAGTACCTGATTGGACCTAAGTGCAAGTGGGAGCTGTTAGACAGTTTTGTATGCCCTTAGCTTCAATCAAATTGATGTACTTTATGAGTTTATTGTAAATGAATAAAAGTGCATATTTGATTCATGTTCCCTTGGTATGTTTCTGTATAATACCCTTAAACTGGACACTTAATGAGACTCGTGTTAGTTTAGAATGTTTACAGCCAGTGGGTCAGTCTGGGGAGACCTATCCTGACAAGGCTGACACTGTGGTGCCACCAAGTCGGTTGGGGTGGCTTATCTCAGCTACCGGGGTGAGACCCTAGGCACATACAGTGTGGGATTAATTGAATCTTTGAACTGGACCAGATTTCCAGTATTGCCCTGAACCTTGGAGATTGATGGGAAAAATTGGAAAGTTACACCTGACCCCTAGACTCGATTATGATACTGCACTAAGTGTCAGATTGGGCTGTCTTTGATATACCAATCAGTGAGATCCTTAGCAGGAGTCAAAACCTGGGTATGTTGGGACAGTCTGAGAATTCATCTGAGTGGGTGATCATAGTGACAGGATCAGCCCCTTTGTCGGACAAAGGTAATGATCGGGGATGCACTCTCCCTGACGGAAACCAAGACTGCCTGCAGCCGATTTCCCGGGATCCATGCTTGAGAGATTGCAACACTGTTCCTTGCAGCCGAGGGAGAGGTCCTCACTTGTCGGGCAGTGTATGATCATTATGGGTTGAGAGGTTGTTTGTAAGGCCATTGAGGATAATACCTGATGGGATAATCTTGCATCTGCCCACAGTCCCTAGGTGTTACAAGGTGGCTTGGCCCAGGGACCACTTAGGGTAAGTGTTGGGCCCATAGAAACCATCTGATGGGTTTTTTCAGGGGGTGCACTATCCATAACAGTGTATTTGGCCAGGCCTTGTAACAACGGCTGTGATGAACCCTTTTGGCTAATGTGTAGATCAATGTTTGGGTCCCATGCCATACAAGGAAGCCCAACTGGGTAGCAGTTTGGAAGGCTTAATGAATACATAACCCTTAATGGGCCTTAAGCCCATTTCGAACTGGACTAATTTGATTAGTCTTTAAGGGGCGAATTCTGAGATAAGATCAGCTGATAGGATTGGGCCCACACCCTATCCACTAAGAGAGTCCAAGATCTAAATGAGATTTAGATTTGGAAACTTCCTAATTAGATTAGGAGCTGGCTGATCTAATCTGCAAATAAGATAAGGATTATCCCTTATCTTAAAGGGACTTCTAATCCATATATGATTTGGGTTAGCAACTTCTAATGGGATTAGGAGCTGATCCCTTTAAGTCTATAAAAGGAAGAGGGGGCAGCAGCCTTTAGATATCCAAGAGACTCACCAGCAACAGTCTTGTCTTTAGAGCTAAGATCACAGAAGAGAGAATTCTGTACCCTGCAAATACTCTCTAGCCGCCTCCTTCCTGCAACTGCCGCCTATTGTAGTTTGATCTCCATTCCTTGGGGTAAATCAAGATTGAATCTTGATTCCAATCTTTTGGGGAAAAGATTGGTAGGAGTTGTATTCACTAGCCGCCCAAGTGATTCTTGGGAAGAATCAAGTTCTTAGGAAGGACACTACTGATTCTGCTCCACCCTGCACTACACCATCTTTAGTGGGAGCAGATTTTGGTTTCTACCTTGGGCATGAACACCTCCATTGGGAGATATTATTTCTTTGTATCAGGTATTATCTCTCTCTCCTCCTTTTGGTTCAGATCTGGTTCAGTTTATGGTTCAAGAATGATCCTTGAAAATATGATTTTCTAAATAGGGAATTCGATTCACAGTTGAAGGGAAATAAAATTTTTTGAAATTTGCCCCCTTTTATTCCGCAATCTTGGGAGTCCGTATGATGGATTTCCTATCCCTTCAGTTGGGGCATTGCATAATCCAAAGGGCATCCTTCGGTATGTAAAGGTAACATATGGGCAAGTAAAAGTGGTATTTTCTTGGTCTTCTGGTGCAAGTGGAATCTGGTTATACCCCAAATATCCATCCAAGAAACAATAATACTCATGCCTGGCTAGCCTCTCTAACATTTGGTCCATAAATGGTTGAGAGAAATGGTCCTTCCGGGTGGCTTCATTTAACTTTCTATAGTCAATACATACACATCATCCAGTGACAATTCTAGTCAGGATGAGTTCATTTTTCTCATTTGGAACAGTAGTCATACCCCCTTTCTTGGGCACGACTTGCATGGGGCTTACCCAAGAACTGTCAAAAATAGGATAAATGATCCCGACATCTAATAGCTTAACTATTTCAGGCTTTACCACTTCTTTCATGTTGGGGTTTAAGCGTCTTTGGGGCTGAACGGAAGGCTTACTGTCCTCTTCCATCAAAATTCTGTGAGTGCAGATTGATGGATTAATGCCTTTGATATCCTCTACCTTCCATGCTATAGCATTTTTGTGTTCCCATAACACTCTTAATAACTCTTCTTTTTGTAATGGATTCAGTGATGTGGAAATTATTATGAGGAGAGTTGATGGTTCCTCAAGGAAAGCATACTCTAAATGAGAAGGTAATTGCTTCAGTTCAAGGGTGGGAGGTTCTTGGGTGATGGCTCACTTGATGGTCCAGGCAATTTGCCTAAATTCTCCAATTTGAGAAACCTCTTTCCCTTGAATTGAGGCTTATCATTCAGATATGCTATCATGAGTTTTATTTCTTCATTTTCTCCTTTTTCAAATTCTCCTTGCTAGAGGCAGAGTTCAAGAGGATCAGCCATCCTACTTACCTAGAAGCATTCATCAATTGTCATATCAATGGCATCAATCATATAACAAGAATCATCACTAGAGGTTGCATGTTTCATAGCATCAGACATTTTAAAAATTATCTCCTCATCTTGTATCCTAAGGATGAGTTTGTCCTTGTTGGACATCAAACATTGCTTTTTCGGTAGTCAGGAAGGGCCTCCCTAGGATAAGTGGGACCTCCACATCTTCTTGCATGTCTAACACAATGAAATCAACTGGAAAAATGAATTTGTCAACTTTAATTAAGACATCTTCTATGATCCCCCTAGGATGTCTAATGGATCTATCAGCCAATTGTAATGCCACTCTAGTGGATTGGGGTTCCCCCAATACCAATTTGTTGAAGATAGAAAATGGCATTAAATTAATGCTAGCTCCCAGGTCAGATAAAGCTTTCTCAAATTTTAAATTGCCTATTGTAAAAGGAATAGTGAAATTCTCTGGATCTTTGAGTTTCTGAGGTAGCTTGTTGAGAAGCATGGCAGAACATTCTTCATTCAAAGCAACTATAATCACATCTCCCAGTCTCTTTTTGCTTGCCAATAATTCCTTCAAAAACTTTGCATAGTGTGGCATCTAGGCTAAAGCATCAGCAAAAGGAATATTAGTGTGTAAACTTTTAAATATTTCAAGAAACTTACCAAATTCCTTCTCCATTTTCTGTTGCTTTAGCCTGTTAGGGAATGGAACTTGTGGCTGCTGGTGCATCCCTTGTTGTACTTCAGGTCATTCCTTCTTCTGTTGTCCGGTCCCAAGGCTTGTTTTTGCCTTGGGTTCAGCCCTATTATTCTTTTCTATCTTGGGCAACTCTTTTCCACTACTTAAGGTAATAGCTTGTACCTGCTCGCGTGGATTCACTTTAGTGTTGCTTGGAAGAGTTCCCAGTAGTCTGGAAGAGATTAATTGTGCCAATTGCCCTACTTGGTTTTTCAGGTTCTTGATTGAGGCTTCCTGGTTCTGGAACCTGGTTTCCCCACTTGCTATAAATTTTGTCATCAGTTCCTCCAAATTGGATTTTGGTTCGGGCTGATGATAAGTGATGAGAATAAAATCTATCATATTTTATCCCCTAATAATCTGTCTTTTATACTGAATTAGTACTTAATTAGACTCATATTTCTTGTATTTTGGTTCAGGGCATGAAAGAAAGCATAAGGAGCAAAGAAAGACAAATCGGATGATTTTTCATAGTTTCAACATCATTCAGTAATCTAGGTCTAACTTTCGTATCCGAACTCTGATTGGACTGATTCAAGACCCACTGGAAAGATAAGAGAAAAATCCACAACTTTCATGTTTTGGGATTTCGCAGATTCAAACTGTATCAAAGTTAAATCTGGGCCCAAAGTTAGGGAAAATTCGTAGGAAGGCCCAATCCCCAGCTGAAGCCCAACTTGTAGAAAAGCCTGGCTGAAGCCCAATTCGCAGAAGAGGTTTAATACGAATCCAAGAACAAGAAACTGAGATGAGTCCTTCCAGATCTAAATTCTTGATATAATCTTAGAAAGATAAAGGGATTGAATTAATTAAATAAAGAGATAAGAGTAGGATTAGAATAGGACTTTCTATTCTTGTAAGATAAACTTCAAGAGGAAGTAGGAGACCACTCCCTCCCCTTTAAGCTATATAAAGGGGGGGGTGGACTAGCTGGAGGAATCACTCAAACTCTGAAGGGGATCATGAATTGCATTGAGAAATCAGCCAAGAGAGGAGAAAAGAAGTCAAGAAACAGAGGGAAGAAGATCAAGAATTCAAGAAATCTCAAAAAGAAGGTGGCGACAAGAAGAGGAGATCTCAACACCATGGGTGAATTCAAGAGTTATTTATTTTGCTTTGTTTGCTTTAATTCTCTTATCATGAATTGCTTTGTTTCTTGCTAGGTGATGTGTGGATCATTGTGACACTAGCAAGTGCACTAGCCGTTCAAGTAATAAAGTAGTGAGTGAAGTATCGTTCCCATGAGGATTTAGGAAACAAATATCAATACTAAATTGAGTACTTCTTATCTGATTAACAAATAAATCAAAACATTAATGAAAGCTAAAAGAATCCTAAATTAAAATTTATCTAAATCATTGGTCCAATTGCCTTCAAATCAGGTTAGAAGAGTAAGCAGTAAATGTCAATCTCAGAATTTAGCAATCTATCAATTTTGATCATTCGAATAAATCATAATTGAGCCTTGGTTTGGTGAAACCCCAAGGTCATGAACAGCCTCTCTCAAGCGCATGTTCATCCTATGCATCAGTGACAATTCTTCTATCTCTAACAAGAATCTAATCCCCATGCATGCATTTCTTCAAACACTTCTAAGGCATCAATTCAAAATTGAATTGATCACCAACTGAATTGTGCAAGTTATCTCTAATCTTGCATCCAATTTAGTTCTTGAATAGTAGATCAGAATTCCTAGAGTCTCTCTCAAGCACTCTAGGAATTCTAAGCTTTAGATCCATTCGGCCAATCTGAAAATTGCAGATCTAAATTCTCTTTCAAGCAATTCTGACCTTGCAATCTCAGATTTGAGTTTTGAAAGTTAGTTGGCCGAATTAATCTACAATAACACCCTTATTCAAGAAACTCCAAATACAATTCATGACCATTCGAATGAATAAAAAAGAATTAGATTGCTGAACTGAAATTTTGCAAGCTCAAATACATCAAGGAAGAATGAAAGAAGGAGAAAGAAGAAAGAAAATATAACAAAGAAACAGAATTCAAATTAAAGGAGAATGAAACTACAATTGAGTTATTATAAATGATCTTTAAATCACAAACCCCCAATTTCGAACTCACCTTCTCTTCTAGTTTGGTTGCCTTGAACTTCCTTCAACCCTTCTTCTTCTTCTTCCTTGCGCCTAACCTTCTTCTCTTCTCTTCTCTCAAGGTGGCCAAACCTCTAAGAGTGGGAGAGCCTTCCTCTCCAGCAATTGAACACCTCTTTCACTTCCTAGAGGCCTCCTTATATAGTTTTTCAAGGGGGCTCTTGCCCCTTCTTGAAGCCTCTAGAATGGGGTGTATTACACCCCTTTCTTGAACTTTCTAAAGCTCTCTTGAAATCCTCCTAAGGGCTACTATTTGGGCTGCACTTAGGATCTCTCTTAACACATGATAGCTATATATTGAGCTGCTCTTTTGGGCTGAGAATGGGCCTTCCTTGTTGGGCCGAATTCTATTCTTAGATAGGCTTTCTTTTCTTGGGTTTTTTCAAGGAATTCACTTGCTCTTCTTGGGCCGAAGTGCTTTCTCTTGCTTCCACAACCGGGTTGGGCCGAATTTGATCTTTTTGAACCTTCTTTTCTTGCCTTTTTCCTTCATTTTCTTGGATTAATTACCCCTGAAACTTATTCTTAGCTTTAAGCTAAATTAAGGCAAAAATTAATAAAATTGGCATAAAAATCCATGCTAAAGTCCTCAAAAAATTATAGATAAATTGTAGGTTCATTAAATACCCCCACACTTAAGCTTTTGCTTGTCCTCAAGCAAAGACATCAGCCATAAACTGAACGTTGCCCCCCTTTTGTTCTCACCATTTACCTGGTGAATATTTTAAGATAGAAATGCATTGAGTAGTCGGGGAACTTTTATAAGTGCTCAGCTCTTATTCTTGTAATTTACCATTTAACATAAGTATAAGATCCAAGGAAAGGAGAATATGAATTTCATCATAGTCTACCCTTCACTCTTAATTCATATATAAATCAGCTCCTTAGTTGTCAAGGTTAATAATCAAATTTCACTACGTTTCACATCTATAACTAAATCTCAATGAGAGTTCAACTTTAGAGTGCCCCTTTGAACCTCAGTTGTCACCACAATTACTTATTTCTAAGGGTGAGTGCATCTTATGCTCCATCTCACCCTTTTCTTCTTCTTTTTTTCGGTGTGAGTGCATTTTATGCTCCATCTCACACACTTTTCTCTCCCTTTTTTTTTTTTGGTGTGAGTGCATCTTATGCTCCATCTCACACTAGTCACTTACTTGAGGTAGGTAAATAGGACTCATGTTCTGAGCTGCTAGTTTTACTATTCATCTCAAAATAGCGGAGTCAATTTAGGCTTTTCTATGCAATTATTGAACCTCAAGAATCCGCACTTCAGATGTGCACTAGCTCTCTTGACCATTAACCATGAAATCAAGGGCTTCCATACACATGAAGATAGTTAGGGCTAGTCATGCTAAAAGGCATATTCAGCTCTCCTTTTCTCATGCATATATCAAATTGGGTCATTCACAAGAATAAAAACTTAACAAGTACATCAGTCTCCCTTAACTTATTGAATTCCTTCTTAAAAATCATCAAATAGATAGTAATGAACTTGAGGAGTTCTAGCCTTTTTTTTTTGTTGTCATTGTTTGCATATATGTGTTGGGGTGAATGAGGTGCATGGTTTCAGCCCCCATACCCTAGCCTCGGGCTCACTCCCCCACACTTAAGATGAACATTGTCCTCAATGTTCGTAGTGTTAGGGAATCACACTTGCTAGAGCAAACTGAAGAAAAGGATGAACTGAGTCCTTAAAGAATTGGAATTTGGAGAAAAAGAACTTTGTTTTACTAACTAATATTCTAAAAAGATAAATGACAAAAAGTTGCCTTAACCCGTTCATGAGCAAGCATAAAAGATTATTGGTTATCAAGATAAATAGTGGATGGAGGGGGTACAGTACCGCCCATTAAATATGGTTTCAGGCGCTGACCATTTACTTTAAACGTGCCCTGAACCGGGTGGGTGAGTTCTATAGCCCCATGGGGAAAAACCTGTGAAATGGTAAAGGGTCCAGACCACCTGGATCTCAGCTTACCTAGAAACAAGCGGAGACAGGAATTATATAACAATACATGTTGGCCTACATAAAAGTCCCGTCTCAGCAAGTTCTTATCATGCCAGTTTTTTATTCTTTTTTTATAAACTTTGGCATTCTCATAGGCGGCAAGTCTGAATTCATCCAATTCATTCAATTGCAACCACCTTTTAGCCCCTGTGGTCTGAATGTCAAAATTTAAGAATTTAAGAGCCCAATAGGCCTTGTGTTCTAATTCAACTGGTAAATGACATGCTTTACCAAAGACCAATCTGTAGGGGGACATGCCAATGGGTGTCTTAAATGCAGTTCTGTATGCCCATAATGCATCATCTAATTTGATGGACCAATCTTTTATGGCATATGCTATGGTCTTTTCCAGAATTCTTTTGAGTTCCCTAATAGCCAACTCCACTTGGCCACTAGTTTGAGGGTGATAAGGGGTAGTTAATTTATGTGTAATTCCATATTTCTGCATTAACCTCTCAAATTGGCTATTGCAGAAGTGAGTTCCCCTATCACTAATTATAGCTCGTGGAGTGCCAAATCAGGAGAATAGCTTCTTTAGGAAGTGTAACACCCTTCTTGAGTCATTTGTGGGTAAAGCTATGGCTTCTACCCATTTGGATACATAGTCAACTGCAACGAGGATGTACATATTCCCAAAAGAATTCGGAAAAGGTCCCATGAAATCTATACCCCAAACATCAAAGATTTCACATATCAAAATATTGGAAAGGGGCATTTCATTCCGTCGGGAAATGTTTCCCGATTTTTGGCATTTGTCACATGTGGACACATACCTATGGGCATCTTTGAAAAGTATGAGCCAATAAAAACCTGATTGCAAAACCTTGGCTGCAGTGCGACTAGCTCCAAAATGTCCTCCTGCTTCTTTATCATGGCAAAATTGGAGTACCGACTCCATCTCCTCCTCAGGGACACGTCTCCTTATGATCTGATCTGCACACAATTTATACAAAAAGGGTTCCTCCAACAGATAGTATTTTACATCAGAAAGGAATTTCTTTTTCTGTTGATATGAAAGGTTAGGAGGAAGGACTTGTGTAGCTAGATAATTAGCAAAATCAGCATACCAAGGATATGAGTATTTCTGTTTTGAGTACAGCTGCTCATCCGAAAATTCTTCTTGAATGTTGTTCGTTATCTCCTCTTTTGAGCTTACCTTGTCTAACCGGGAGAGATAGTCAGTAGCCAGGTTTGCAGCACCCTTCATGTCTCTAATCTCAATGTCAAACTCTTGCAATAAAAGGATCCACCTGATCAGTCTTGGTTTTGAGTTTTGCTTGGTAAGCAAGTGCCTTAATGCTGAGTGATCTGTGTAGACAACAACCTTGGATAATATCAGATATGAATGAAACTTGTCAAGTGCAAATATTACTGCTAGAAGCTCCTTTTCTGTGGTGGTGTAATTGAGTTGGGGTCCAATCAAGGTTCTGCTAGCATAGTAAATTGGCTGAAAATGTTTGTTCATTCTTTGTCCTAAAATAGCTCCTATAGCAGAATCACTCACATCACACATTAATTCAAATGGGAGGGTCCAATCTGGTGCTACCATGATAGGTGCATGGATCAATTTGTCTTTCAAGATGTTGAAAGCATGAAGTCATTCAGTTGAAAATTCAAAAGTCACTTCTTTTTGAAGCAAGGTAGATAATGGCTTGGCAATTTTTGAGAAATCCTTAATAAACCTCCTATAGAATCCGACATGTCCTAAGAAACTTCTCAATGAACGAATAGATGTTGGGGGTGGCAGTTTTTCAATTGCCTCCACCTTGGCCTTGTCGACTTCAATACCTCTGTGAGAGATCTTGTGTCCAAGCACTATGCCTTCTTGCACCATAAAATGACATTTCTCCCAATTCAACACAAGATGTGTTTCTTTGCATCTAGTAAGCACCTGTTCTAGATTATTCAAACATGCATCAAACGAAGAGCCAAAAAATGAAAAATCATCCATAAAGTTCTCAATAATTTTTTCAACCATATCAAAAAATATAGACATCATACATCGCTGAAAGTGTTAGACAGTTTATGTATGCCCTTAGCTTCAATCTGATTTGATGTACTTTTGTTATTTAGTGGAAATAAATAAAGTGCATGTTTGATTCATGTTGTTTGGTTTAATTCTGTGTAAAACCCAAAAACTGAACATTTATAGAGACTCGTGTTAGTTTTAAATGTTCACAACCGTTGGATAAGTCTGGGGAGATTTATCCTGCCAAGGCTGATACTTGTGTGCCACCAAGTGTTGGGATGGCCTGTCTCAGCCACCAGGGTAAGACCCGAGGCACATGCAGTATGGGATTACTTGAATCCTTGAACCGGACCAGATTTCTAGTCTTGCCCTGGACCTTGGAGATAGATGGGCAAAATTGGAAAGTTACACTTGACCCCTAGACTCGATTATGACACTTCACTAGGTGTTGGATCAGGCTACCTTTGATATGCAAATCAGTGAGATCCTTAGCGGGGATCAAAACCTGGGTATGTTGGGGCAGTTTGAGAATTAATCTGAGTGGGTGGTCATAGTGACAGAATCAGCCACTTTGTCGGACAAAGGGTAATGATCGGGAATGCACTCTCTCTGATGGAAACCAAACTGCCGGCAGTTGATTTCAATCGTAGGAATTTTGTTTTGCAAAATTAATATATTTATATATATATGTACGATTTCAAATTGTTTGCAAATGGTTTTAATTCCCGGGATCCATGTGAGAGGACAGTGCGACACTGTTCCTTGCAACCGAGGGAGAGGTCCTCTCTTGTTGGGCAGTGCTTGATCATTAAGGGCTGAGAGGTTAAGTGTAAGACCATTGAGGATAATACCTGATGGGCTAATCTTGCACCTGCCCACAGTCCCTGGGTTTTTATAAGATGGCTTGGCCCATGGACAACTTAGTGTAAGTGTTGGGCCCATAGGGTCCATATGATGGACTCAAGGGGTTCATTGAGTTTTTTAGTGAATTCGGTTGGGCCTTGTATTAAAGGCTGGGACGAACCCATGTGGCTGGTGTGTAGATCAATGCTTGGGTCCCATGCCATACAAAGATGCCCAACTGGGCAGCAGATTGGAAAGTAATTAGACACTGAACACTTAATGGGGCAGAAGCCCATTTCGAGGTGGGCTGATATGATCACCCATCCTTGGGGCGAATCTGAGATTAATGTTAGTAAAAGGATTGGGCCTTTAGCCTTATCCACTCTTGGAGACCAAATTCAAATTAGATTTGAATCTGGTAAGCTCCTGATAAGATCAGGAGCAAGCTAACTTTATCTGCAGATAGGATTAAGATTATCCCCTATCCAAATACTGATTTGGATTGGGATAACTCCTAATTAGGAGGTTTCTTAATCAAGAAGAAAGGAGGAGAAACCCTAACCAAGAAAGGGAGAAATACAATAGTTTTCGAACCAAGAGAAATCGCAAGAAAGGTTCCTACGAATTGAGATCAGATCTGATACTCCAGAAAAAGAAAGAAGAAGCAGTTCAGCTTTTTCGCCTTTGGAGTTCTCCTCCTGCCGCCGCCATCTATTTTTGCAAGATTAGATCTTTGCAGAAAAAAAAAGGTCAAGAAATCTGTTCTTGACATCAGTCTTGCAAAAAGACTAAAAAAGATTCAGTTTTAGTAATTCCAGAGGATTCTTGTGAAGGATCCAGTGTGTAGGACGCACCCTGCTGCTTCTGTTCCATCCACAGCTGTGTCATCTTCAGCAGGAACGGATCTTGGAGTACTCTTTGGGCGTGAACACCAACTTTGGGAGATAGTGCTTCTCCGGATCAGGTATATTCCTCCCATTTGTCTTTTGGTACAGATCTGGTTTGATTATGGTTCAAGTAGGATCCTTGAATATTGTATTCTAAATTTAGGGAATATGATTCCTAGTTGGGAGAAGGTAGGAAATTTTTGAAATTCGCCCACCCATTCCGCAACCTTTATGGCGTCCATTAGATGGATCCTACCATTCTTTCAGTGGTATCAGAGCCACAGGTTCGAATCTTGAACCAAAAGAAAATCATATCTGACCCTACGCAGATGGATAGAAGGTGTTCTTTCAAGATTTGCGCAGATTATTTTCTTTTTTCAAGAAACTGTTTTTTGTTAAGGGCGATTGATCCAAAATTAATTTTTCTTAAATCCAAAATTTATTTAGAATTGTTCTTTATTTATTTTGATTTAATGGACTGTTCGAACCTAGAGATTGCAATGCAGATTTGGCGCAGATAGTCTGCGCACCCTTTTTCTTTCTGTTTATTTATTTCATTTAATTCGGTTTGTAAATATTTTTTTATTTTTAGACTGAATGTATAGGATTTGATCAAGAATGTAATTAATAGAAATAGGATTTCTATTATTTTTCTTGATTAAAGAAGAAGGAAGAAGAAGGCGGCACTGAAGATTTGCAGTTGGAGAAATCGCTTTCTGCGATTTGCAGTTTGTGAAACTGCAACCCTTGTGATTAACCTCTGTTTTGCAGGTGGTGCGAATAGTCCATAGTTTGATTTGTGATTGTTTGAAATCAAAATTATTAATTTCAAATCTTTCATGAATTAATTCTTGAATTGAAAATCAGCTTTGGATCCTCTCGGACTAGATTGGACCAAAACTGTTTGGACCGAATCTAGGGTTCGATAGGGACTGTTTTTCAGTCTGTATTTCTCACACTTGCTGTTCCAAATCTGATGTTCAATTATAGGGATTAATTCGGCCCACCTGTAAAGCCCAGTTTTAAAGGGTTATAACTGCAAAAGGCCCATTACTTTGAGATAAGCTGTATGGGCCGAACTGCTACTGCGATTCAGCCCATAGACCTAGTAGTCATTAATTGTTAATGACTTAGATTTTAAATGGGCTATTCAATGGACTTTACAGTAGTTAATTGATTGGATCAATTTCTCCTTTACATGTGATGTTTGGATGTTTGATGTGTTGCGACCATGGGCCATAAGTACTTGGCCCATGAAGACTCGTTAGTGGCTCTTGCGCACACCATGGCTGAATGCACATCATTGCCATGGTGTCCTTCAAGGTCATTGGATGACCCCTCTTTGCTTGGTGGGCCCCACAACCCTGAAAAGGGATGCGTACGAAACTCCTAGCCGATTAAGGCCCACCAGAAATCTGACTTTATGAAAGTCAGTGGGAGCCACTCTGGTTTGACCTAAATTAAAACTAGGGCGTATTTTTGTTCCCTCCAGCAAATATGAATGCATGTGATAGGGAGACCCATATGATGGACTCTCTAAAGGCCTTCCGTCATTAGCACAATGATGGGTCCTTCAGTAATGAGGAAACGCACCATAAAATTGGGCTATCCATTTGCTATTGGATCTATTAGAGTGTTTCATAAGATGATAGGGGCGTCATAGACCGATGTGGGAGGGGCTTCACCAGAAAATGAGAACTCTCTCACGGTACCTTGGCATAATGTGAATATGATGGGTGTGCACTCACTGGACAGAAAGGTTTACCTGAAAATGGCTCTGAACCTTATCTAACAGAGGCCAAAAGGAAACTCATTTGATGAGTGGATATGATCCGTCATAGAAAGGTGGTGGGGTTATGCAGCTGAAATAGTTGGATTCACGCACCCCATGTGATTTGCCACATTTTCAGAGACATTTCGTCGTCTCAGTCACTGAGAAAGGAGGGAAATCTCAGAGATGAACAAATGGGAATGGAACATTGATTAAAAGCCATATCTATGTAGGTAACATGAATCAAACTAAGGTTGTGGACTAATGATTTTGCTATTTTATCAGAACATGGCAAACGGTCAATTTGCAAAGCTTCTAGATGATAACAAGCTTAAGGGCCCAAACTATGCCGACTGGTACAGAAATCTTATGCTGGTCCTAACTTCCGAAATGTTAGACAAGGTGGTGAAAAATCCTGCCCCGAAACGTCCAGGTGATAGGGCTTCTGAGGCCCGTAGGAGGGAGTACCAAGAGTGGGAGGATAAGAACTCCCTATCCCGCTGCTTTGTCATTGCCTCATTATACAACTCAAGACAGAGGCAGTTCAATCAGATCGAACTAGCCAAGGACATATTGGACAGTCTAAGAACAATGTATGAAGAGCAGAACCGTTCTACTCGACAGAAGGTCTTGAAATTGTTCATGACCGCGCAGATGACCAAAAGGCAGAAAGTTCATGACCATTGTCTTCGGATGATGGGATACATTAACGAACTTGAAGCTCTTGGATCCGGGCTAGATCTTGGCACGCAAGTGGATGCCATCCTCAATTCTTTGCCCTCTTCCTTCAATGCATTCACAATGAACTACAATATGAATAAGCTGAATGTCAGCGTCCAGGAACTCAGCAATATGTTGTAGAGAGCCGAGGATCTACTCAAGAAGGATGAGCCTGTGGTTATGCTTGTTGAAGCTAACAAATCGGGCAAGAAAAAGAGAAAGGCAAAGAAGCCTCTGAAGAAGGCTGCCAAACCTAAGAAGCAGAAGAAGAACAAGGCATCTGATGTCTATCACTTCTGCAAGCAGACCGGCCATTGGAAGAGGAATTGTCCTGCCTACCTGGAATCTAAGAAAGGTAACATCGAAACTTGTGTCAACCGTAGGGAGCATCATGTATGCCATGCTGTGCACTCGCTCGGACATTGCTCAGGCGGTGAGTGTGGTAAGAAGATTCCAAGCAAACCCAAGGTAGGAGCATTGGACTGCTGTGAAGAACATACTCAAATATCTTCGAAGGACAAAAGAGTTTTGTCTGGTATTCGATGGTAGTTCACTGCAAGTTCTACGGTATACCGATGCCGATTTCCAGTCAGATCCAGATGATAGAAAGTCTACATCTGGGTATGTTTTCATGATAGGATCGTGTGCTGTTTGCTGGAAAAGCAGCAAACAGGGGTCCACCGTAGACTTCACAACCAAGGCCGAGTACATTGCCGCAAGTGAAGCTGCCAAGGAAGCCGTGTGGATGAAGAAGTTCATACACGAATTGGGAGCGATTCCATCCAGCACATCTCGCATCCCGTTGTTTTGTGACAACAATTGAGCGATCGCCCAGGCAAAAGAGCCTCGGGCTCACTCGAAGTCAAAGCATATCGAGAGAAAGTACCATGTACTGTGGGAGATCGTTGGTAGAGGGGACGTCCTGATTCAGAAGGTAGCATCAGTGGATAATGTGGCAGACCCATTGACTAAGCCACTGACACAGAATGTGTTTGAGAAACACATGGAAAGTATGGGACTCCGGCTTATACCAGATTGGACCTAAGTGCAAGTGGGAGCTGTTAGACAGTTTATGAATGCCCTTAGCTTCAATCTGATTTGATGTACTTTTGTTATTTAGTGGAAATAAATAAAGTGCAATTTGATTCATGTTGTTTAGTTTAATTCTGTGTAAAACCCTAAAACTGGACATTTATAGAGACTCGTGTTAGTTTTAAATGTTCACAGCCGTTGGATATGTCTGGGGAGATTTATCCTGCCAAGGCTGATACTGGAGTGCCACGAAGTGTTGGGATGGCCTGTCTCAGCCACCAGGGTAAGACCCAAGGCACATGCAGTATGGGATTACTTGAATCCTTGAACTGGACCAGATTTCCAGTCTTGCCATGGACCTTGGAGATAGATGGGCAAAACTGGAAAGTTACACCTGACCCCTAGACTCGATTATGACACTTCACTAGGTGTTGGATCAGGTTGCCTTTGATATGCAAATCAGTGAGATCCTTAGCGGGGATCAAAACCTGGGTATGTTTGGGCAGTTTGAGAATTCATCTGAGTGGGTGGTCATAGTGACAGAATCAACCACTTTATCGGACAAAGGGTAATGATCGGGAATGCACTCTCTCTAATGGAAACCAAACTACCGACAGTTGATTTCAATCGTTGGAATTTTGTTTTGCAAAATTAATATATTTATATATATATGTACGGTTTCAAATTGTTTGCAAATGGTTTTAATTCCCAGGATCCATGTGAGAGGAGAGTGCGGCACTGTTCCTTGCAACCGAGGGAGAGGTCCTCTCTTGTGGGGCAGTGCTTGATCATTAAGGGCTGAGAGGTTAAGTGTAAGACCATTGAGGATAATACCTGATGGGCTAATCTTGCACCTGCCCACATTCCCTGGGTTTTTATAAGATGGCTTGGCCCAGGGACCACTTAATGTAAGTGTTGGGCCCATAGGGTCCAGATGATGGACTCAAGGGTTTCTTTGAGTTTTTCAATGAATTCGGCTGGGCCTTGTATATAAAGGCTGGGCCGAACCCATGTTGCTGGTGTGTAGATCAATGCTTGGTTCCCACGCCATACAAAGAAGCCCAACTGGGCAGCAGATTGGAAAGTAATTAGACACTGAACACTTAATGGGCCAGAAGCCCATTTCGAGGTGGGCTGATATGATCACCCATCCTTGGGGTGAATCTGAGATTAATGTTAGTAAAAGGATTGGGCCTTTAGCCTTATCCACTCTTGGAGACCAAATTCAAATTAGCTTTGAATCTGGTAACCTTCTGATAAGATCAGGAGCAAGCTAACTTTATCTGCAGATAGGATTAAGATTATCCCCTATCCAAATACTGATTTGGATTAGGATAACTCCTAATTAGGAGGTTTCTTAATCAAGAAGAAAGGAGGAGAAACCCTAACCAAGAAAGGGAGAAATACAATAGTTTTCGAACCAAGAGAAATCGCAAGAAAGGTTCCTGCGAATTGAGATCAGATCTGATACTCTAGAAAAAAAAGAAGAAGCAGTTCAACTTTTTCGCCTTTGGAGTTCTTCTCCTGCCCCCGCCATCTATTTTTGCAAGATTAGATCTTTGCAGAAAAAAAAAGGTCAAGAAATCTGTTCTTGACATCAATTTTGCAAGAAAGACTGAAAAAGATTCAGTGTTTAGTACTTCTAGAAGATTCTTGTGAAGGATCCAGTGTGTAGGACGCACCCTGCTGGTTCTGTTCCATCCACAGCTGTGCCATCTTCAGCAGGAACGGATCTTGGAGTACCTTTTGGGCGTGAACACCAACTTTAGGAGATAGTGCTTCTCCGGATCAGGTATATTCCTCCCATTTGTCTTTTGGTACAGATCTGGTTTGATTATGGTTCAAGTAGGATCCTTGAATATTGTATTCTAAATTTAGGGAATATGATTCCTAGTTGGGAGAAGGCAGAAAATTTTTGAAATTCGCTCACCCATTCCGCAACCTTTATGGCGTCCATTAGATGGATCCTACCATTCTTTCAGAAAGGTTGCTGGGGCATTGCATAACCTAAAGGGTATCATTCGGTATGCAAAGGTTCCATATGGGCAAGTAAAAGTGGTCTTTTCTTGATCATCTGGTGCAATTGGTATCTGGTTATACCCTGAATATCCATCCAAGAAACAATAATACTCATGCCCGGCTAGCCTCTCCAACATTTGGTTCATAAATGGGAGAGGGAAATGGTCCTTCCGGGTGGCTTCATTTAATTTTCTATAGTCAATACACACACACCATCCGGTGACGGTTCTAGTAGGGATGAGTTCATTTTTCTCATTTGGAACAATAGTCATACCCCCTTTCTTGGGCACAATTTGCACAGGGCTTACCCAAGAACTATCAGAAATTGGATAAATGATCCTAGCATCTAACAACTTAATTATTTCAGCCTTTACCACTTCTTTCATATTGGGGTTCAAGCGCCTTTTTCAAAATTCTGTGAGTGCAGATTGATGGATTAATGCCTTTGATATCTTCTACTTTCCAAGCTATAGCATTTTTGTGTTCCCGCAACACTCTTAATACTTTTTCTCTTTGTAAGGGATTCAGTCCTGCGGAAATTATCACGGGGAGATCTGATGGTTCCTCATGGAAAGCATACTCTAAATGGGATGGTAATTGCTTCAGTTCAAGGGTGGGGGGTTCTTGGGGTGATTGCTTACCTGATGTTCCAGGAAAATTGCCTAAGTTCTCTAATTTAAGAAACCCCTTTCCCTTGAATTGAGGCTTATCATTCAGGTATGTTATCATGAGGTTTATTTCTTCATTTTCTCCTTCTTCAAGTTCTCCCTGCTGGAGGTAGAGTTCAAGAGGATCAGTTATTCTACTTACCTGGAAGCATTCATCAATTGTCAATTCAATGGCATCAATCATAAAACAAGAATCATCACTAGAGGGTGCATGTTTCATAGCATTAGACATTTTAAAAATTATCTCTTCATCTTGTATCCTAAGGCTGAGTTGTCCTTGTTGGACATCAATCATTGCTTTCTCGGTAGCCAGGAAAGGTCTCCCTAGGATAAGCGAGACCTCCACATCTTCTTGCATGTCTAACACAATGAAATCAACTGGAAAAATGAATTTGTCAACTTTAACTAACACATCTTCTATGATCCCCCTAGGATGTCTAATGGATCAATCAGCCAATTGTAATGCCACTCTAGTGGGTTGGGGTTCATTCAACCCTAATTTCTTGAAGATAGAATATGGCATTAAATTGATGCTAGCTCCCAGGTCACATAAAGCTTTTTCAATTTTTAAACTGCCAATGGTACAAGGAATAGTGAAACTCCCTGGATCTTTGAGTTTCTGAGGCAGCTTGTTCAGAAGGATAGCAGAACATTCCTCATTTAAAGCAACTATAGCCACATCTCCCAGTTTCCTTTTGTTTGCCAATAATTTTTTCAAAAACCTTGCATAGTGTGGCATCTGGGCTAAAGCATCAGCAAAAGGAATATTAATATGTAAACTTTTAAATATTTCAAGAAACTTACCAAATTCCTTTTCCAATTTTTGTTGCTTCAGCCTGTTAGGGAATGGAACTTGTGGCTGCTGGTGCATCCCTTGTTGTGCTTCTGTTGTCCGGTCCCGAGGCTTGTTTCTGTCTTGGGTTCACCCCAATTCTTCTTTTCTACGTCGGGCAACTCTTTTCCATTCCTTAAGCTAATAGCTTGCACCTGCTCTCGTGGATTCACTTCAGTGTTGCTTGGAAGAGTTCCCGTCAGTCTGGAAGAGATTAATTGTGCCAATTGCCCCACTTGGTTTTTCAGGTTTTTGATTGAGGCTTCCTGGTTCTGGAACCTGGTTTCTGCACCTGCTATAAATTTTGTCATAATTGGACTTTGGTTCAGGCTGATGATAAGTCTGGTGGAACGGCTTGGAAGTATTCTGATTTGGCCAGGACTGGTTTGAATGTCCCCTCCATCTTGGATGAAAAGAATGGTGACTCTGATAACCCTGCTGTCTTGACGAATTGTTGACATAGTCAACTTGTTCAGTAGATGGCCTGAACTGATTGCCAACTTGGTATTCAGTACTGATGTGGCCTCCCCCACACAATTCACAATTAAGAGGCTGCACATGCATGGCAGCTATCTGCATTTCATCAATTTTCTTACTGAGTGCTCCT
This sequence comes from Nelumbo lutea, assembly GCF_056320005.1. NCBI lineage: Eukaryota > Viridiplantae > Streptophyta > Magnoliopsida > Proteales > Nelumbonaceae > Nelumbo > Nelumbo lutea. Next base: position 213,552,334 of record NC_142684.1, read on the forward strand.
ATTTGTGCAGATAGTGCCGTATAAGTATCAACATTATGCAAGCCATGCTGCTTCCTAGTTTGAGTTCTTTCAGAATGCCATTGATAGTTGTTGGCTGCCATTTCCTCAATAAGTGCACGGGCAACCTCAGGAGTTTTATTATTTATGGACCCTCCAGCTGCAGTATCTAATATGGTCTTATTTGAGTTAGTAAGACCATTATAGAAAGTCTGCACTTGCAGCCAAATGGGGAGGCCATGGTGAGGAACTCTCCTTAACAACTCCTTGTATCGTTCCCATGACTCGTATAAAGATTCCCCCTCTTGCTAAAAAAAAGTAGTGATGTCATTCATCATTTTAACAGTTTTAGAAGGGGGAAAATATTTAGAGAGAAAACGGCTGGCCATTTCATCCCACGTAGCTATTGATCCTATCGGTAATGAATTCAGCCATGCTTTGGCTTTATCCTTCAAAGAAAATGGGAATAACCTCAACCTAATGGCATCCTCACTTACCCCATTTTGTTTGATGGTGTCACAAATTTCAAAAAGTTAGAAGTGTGTGCATTGGGATCTTCATGGGCCAATCCACAGAATTGCACCATGTTTTGAATCATTTGTATGATGGCAGGTTTGATCTCAAAGTTGTTAGCAGCAATATTGGGCCTGATAATGCTGGAGGCAGCTCCAGTGAGAGTGGGTTTGGCATAGTCCATCATAGTCCTCTGCTCAGCCATTTCTTGAGCCTCTTGAGCTTCTTGAGCTTCTTGCTGGACTTGTTTGGCTGCTCTTAGTCGGACATAGAGAGTTCTTTTAATCTCTGGGTCATAGAGGATTTCCTCCAGCTCGACTCTGCTTGTCAGAAACTATGAAAGTCAAGGCAATAAACATGCCAATATTTACAAAATAACTAACCTTATTACAACTGAAAATGTATAGTGAAGTATTGGAATATACAAACCTACATCCTAAACCAAATAAATGTAGCTAACTAAAAGCAGATCAACATCTTATTCAAGGTTCCTTTATCTACATCTATCGATTGCAACATCTGAATTCAGATCCAATTTAGTTGAGTTCAGATCTGCAAGTCTTTGGTATTGTTAGTCCAGAGAAAATTAACAAATAATAATTCAGATCTGAGCTGTATATCTCATACACACTCATTGGTATACACTGCAATATACATCCATTAAGGTTAGAATCAAATCTGTGATGCTTTAGGGCTAATATCAGATCTGATTTGAAAAATATATTAAAAGGACCTGAAATAAACTAAAATCAGTCCTGAGTTAGGCTTGGTTTAAGGATTTTAAGCTCAACAATTGAAGCCCAAACCTATATAGCTGATGCATATCAAACACTTGCTAAGACCTGAAAATCGGGTCTGCAATGTTTGGTATTGTTAATTGCTACAATTCAGATCTGATGTTAGCAGTTTTACAGAACAAAACTCAGTCCAAAGATATTTCAGATCAGATCTCATATCAAACCACCTGCACTTCATATCTATAAATTTATTAGAAAACAGAGTTGGCCAACAAGAACTTTAAATTTAGAAATGGACATCCAAGCCTGAGTGGCTCATGTTCAGTGATTGTAGAAACCTGAAATCAGGTCTGCAATGTTTATACTGTAAGCAGCCTGGATTCAGATTTGAATGCCAGTATATTACAATCTAAAATATGAAGCTCTTTTTGGACCTTTCAGGCCTTACAAACATCAGTCCTATTCTAATCTAAACATCAATTCAGATCGGGTGCAAGAGATTTAAATGATAATAAAACATCAAGATCAAAGAAATTTTAGATCATGTACTCATACTGCCTTAGATTCTCATGCATTTCAGATCTGATTTTACCATTCATGGCTTATATTTTCATCAATGAGGCAAGTCTGATGCATCAAATTGTGAATTGGGTGTTGTTACTACCCGAATTCACATCAGAATAGAGTGGGTTCAGGTCTGAGTTCAGATGAACTCAGATCTGAACCCAAATGCATTCAGACCTGCAACCAGCTAAGCTCAGATTTGAGTTCAAATCTGAGGTTCAGATCTGAAGGCTCACATGTCATTCTTTCAAATATTTTTCATTCCTTGCTACCCTTTGATTCTTAAAGCAAATCTGATATCTCACATTGTGAATGGGGTGCCAAATTCACATCAGAATTGAGTATGTTCAGGTCTGAGTTCAGATGAACTCAGATCTAAACCTAGCAGATTTGCAACCAACTGAACTCAGATCTGACCCCAAGTCTGATTTCACATCAAATTTCTATCATTCTTTGCTACAATTTCAGCCATGAGACAAGTCTGATGTATCAAAATATCAGTCATAATTGAGTAGGTTCAGGTCTGAGTTCTGATGAACTCAGATCTGAACCTAGCAGAATGAAGACCTGCACTCAGCTGAACTCAGATCTAAACTTCAAATTTGAGTTTCAAATTTGATAGTCAGATTTGAAGTTCAGATCTGAAAGCTCTCATGCTATTCTTTCATTGTTTTTTTTTTTCTATATATATATGTATTTTTTTTTAGAAAGGAAGAAAGCTAAAACAAAATACAGCAATGCAACCAAAATCTTTTTGGATGAGTGTAGCTCTGATTGCTGAATGCAATTCAAATCTGAACTCATTTTGAGATTTATAATTTTTTTTTTCTTTTTGGAGGTAATAGAATCACAAATAAGAGAAATCAGACCTACTTCAGCTACACTAAAACTAAAACAAAGGATGGATGATGAACTTACAATTTATCTATAATTTTTGAGGACTTTAGCATGGATTTTTATGCCGGTTTTATTAATTTTTGCCTTAATTTAGCTTAATGCTAAGAATAAGTTCAGGGATAATTAATCCAAGAAAAGGAAGGAAAAAGGCAAGAAAAGAAGGCTCAAAAAGACCAATTTCAGTCCAGCCCGGTCGTGGAAGCAAGAGAGAGCACTTCGGCCCAAGAAGAGCAAGTGAATTCCTTGAGAAAACCCAAGAAAATAAAGCCTAGCTATGAATAGAATTCGGCCCAGCAATGAAGGCCCATTCTCAGCCCAAAAGAGCAGTTCAATGTATAGCTATCATGTGCTAAGAGAGAGCCTAAGTGCAGCCCAAATAGCAGCCCTTAGGAGGCTTTCAAGAGAGCTCTAGAAAGTTCAAGAAAGGGGTGTAATACACCCCATTCTAGAGGCTTCAAGAAGGGGCAAGAGCCCCCTTGAAAAACTATATAAGGAGGCCTCTAGGAGGGGTGAGAGGGTTCAATTGCTTGAGAGAAAGGCTCTCCCACTCTTAGAGGTTCAGCCACCTTGAGAGAAGAGAAGAGAAGAAGGCTAGGCGCAAGGAAGAAGAAGAAGAAGGGCTGAAGGAAGTTCAAGACAAGCAAGCTAGAAGAAGAAGGTGAGTTCGAATTGAGGGATTGTGATTCAAAGATTTTTTGTAATAAATCATTTGTAGTTTCATTCTCTTTTGATTTGAATTCAGTTTCTTAGTTATATGTTCTTTCTTCTTTCTCCTTGTTTCCATTCTTCCTTGATGTATTTCAGCTTGTAAAATTTCAGTTCAGCAATCTAATTCTTTTTGATTCATTCAAATGATCATGCATTGTACTTGAAGTTTCTTGAATAAGGGTGTGATTGCAGATCAATTCGGCCAACTAACCTTCAAAACTCAGATCTGAATTCTCAGATCTGAGATTGCAAGATCTGAATTGCTTGAAAGAGAATTCAGATCTGCAAATTTCAGATTGGGCGAATTAATCTACAGCTTGGAATTCCTAGAGTGCTTGAGAGAGACTCTAGGAATTCAGATCTACTATTCAAGAACTGAATTGAGTGCAAGGTTAGAGATAACTTGCACAATTCAGTTGGTGATCAATTCAGATTTGAATTGATGCCTTAGAAGTGTTTGAAGAAATGCATGCATGGGGATTAGATTCTTGCTAGAGATAGAAGAACCGTCACTCATGCATAGGATGAACATGCGCTTGAGAGAGGCTGTTCATGACCTTGGGGTTTCACCAAACCAAGGCTCAATCATGATTCATTCGAATGATCCAAATTGATAGATTGCTGAATTCTGAGATTGACATTTACTGCTTACTCTTCTAACCTGAATTGAAGGCAATTGGACCAATGATTTAGATAGATTTTAATTTAGGATTTCTTAGCTTTCATTAGAGTTTTGATTTATTTGTTGATCAGATAAGAAATGTTCAATTTAGTATTGGTAATTGTTTCCTAAATCCTCGTGGGAACGATACTTCACTCACTACTTTATTACTTGAACGGCTAGTGCACTTGCTAGTGTCACAATGAGCCACACATCAATGGAACAATCAAATATCAATAGAAGAACCATGGCTCCATCAATGCAGCCCTTGCATTCAAGGCTGAAATGTAAGATGAAAATTTGAAAACCAGCCATGAATGCAATGCTAAAAACCAGATTAAGAATGATCAATCATTACTAATATTGATTCTATAAATACCCGGCAACAGCACCAAAAACTTGATATGTGTGGATCATTGCGACACTAGCAAGTGCACTAGCCGTTCAAGTAATAAAGTAGTGAGTGAAGTATCATTCCCACGAGGATTTAGGAAACAAGTATCAATACTAAATTGAGTATTTCTTATCTGATTAACAAATAAATCAAAACTTTAATGAAAGCTAAAATAATCCTAAATTAAAATCTATCTAAATCATTGGTCCAATTGCCTTCAAATCAGGTTAGAAGAGTAAGCAGTAAATGTTAATCTCAGAATTCAGCAATCTATCAATTTTGATCATTCGAATAAATCATAATTGAGCCTTGGTTTGGTGAAACCCCAAGGTCATGAACAGCCTCTCTCAAGTGCATGTTCATCCTATGCATCAGTGACAATTCTTCTATCTTTAACAAGAATCTAATCCCCATGCATGCATTTTTTCAAACACTTCTAAGGCATCAATTCAAAACTGAATTGATCACCAACTGAATTGTGCAAGTTATCTCTAATCTTGCATCCAATTCAGTTCTTGAATAGTAGATCTGAATTCCTAGAGTATTTCTCAAGCACTCTAGGAATTCCAAGCTTTAGATCCATTCGACCAATCTCAAAATTGCAGATCTGAATATTCTTTCAAGCAATTCAGATCTTGCAATCTCAAATCTGAGAATTCAGATCTGAGTTTTGAAGGTTAGTTGGCCGAATTAATCTACAATAACACCCTTATTCAAGAAACTCCAAATACAATTCATGACCATTCGAATGAATAAAAAAGAATTAGATTGCTGAACTAAAATTTTACAAGCTGAAATACATCAAGGAAGAATGGAAGAAGGAGAAAGAAGAAAGAAAATATAACAAAGAAACAGAATTCAAATTAAAGGAGAATGAAACTACAATTGAGTTATTATAAATGATCTTTGAATCACAAACCCCTAATTTCGAACTCACCTTCTCTTCTAGTTTGCTTGCCTTGAACTTCCTTCAGCCCTTCTTCTTCTTCTTCCTTGCGCCTAACCTTCTTCTCTTCTCTTCTCTCAAGGTGGACGAACCTCTAAGAGTGGGAGAGCCTTCCTCTCCAGCAATTGAACACCTCTCCCCCCTCCTAGAGGCCTCCTTATATAGTTTTTCAAGTGGGCTCTTGCCCCTTCTTGAAGCCTCTAGAATGGGGTGTATTACACCCCATTCTTGAGCTTTCTAGAGCTCTCTTGAAAGCCTCCTAAGGGCTGCTATTTGGGCTGCACTTAGGATCTCTCTTAGCACATGATAGCTATACATTGAGCTACTCTTTTGGGCTGAGAATGGGCCTTCCTTGCTGGGCCGAATACTATTCTTAGCTAGGCTTTCTTTTCTTGGGTTTTTTCAAGGAATCCACTTGCTCTTCTTGGGCCAAAGTGCTCTCTCTTGCTTCCACAACCGGGCTGGACCAAATTTGGTCTTTTTGAACCTTTTTTTCTTGCCTTTTTCCTTCATTTTCTTGGATTAATTACCCCTGAAAGTTATTCTTAGCATTAAGCTAAATTAAGGCAAAAATTAATAAAACCGGCATAAAAATCCATGCTAAAGTCCTCAAAAAATTATAGATAAATTGTAAGTTCATCACTAGGGCTGTGGAAAGCCTAACCATGTTAATGAATATATTTTTATCTTTATGATTTATCCAAGATTGTGATTTTCATATAGTCTATGAATTATTGTGCTTAATGCAATTAAGAGCTTGGCCACCTCTTAATTGATTTGTGTTATGTGAATGAATCGAGAGAGGAATTCACATAATCGACTGAATAATTCATAGTGTGAATTGAATGGTATGTATATATATATATATATATATATACATGATTCATCTGAACTTAATGGTTTTTTTTGGACTTAATGCATTTTCATCTTGAGAGCTCTACTTGAGAGATCGAAGGGTTACCTGATGGACGTAGTTTTAGTATATCTGGAGAGAGAATATTGAATAAAATTGGAAAGACCTCAGCTTATGGGAATGACAAATAATCTTGGTTAATCGAATCCATTAATATTCATTACATTGGTTAGGTGGACCTAAAAGTCCTAGCGATTTCATCCATTGCATATTCAATTAGTGATCCTTGCTTCTATTTTCTTTTTCTAGTTTTTAATTTCAGTAGTTCTTGCTCAAATCTGAATTTCGTTTGTCCAGATAATTAGGGAAGACTGTGGTTTTAATACTTATTTTGTTAAATCCCCGTTGGAACGATATTTTATACTACTTGATAACTAGTGCACTTGCTAGGGTTATATTTATAGCTATCAATAAGTCTGGTGGAGAGGCATGGAAGTATGCTGACTTGGCCAGGACTAGTTTGGATGTCCCCTCCATCCTGGGTGAAAGGTATGGTGACTTTGGTAACCCTGCTGTCTTGACAGATTGTTGACATAGTCGACTTGTTCAGTAGATGGCCTAAACTAATTTCCAACTTGGCAGTCAGTACTGCTGTGGCCTCCCCCAAACAATTCACAAGTAAGAGGCTGCACATGCATGGCAGCTATCTACATTTCATCAATTTTCTTACTGAGTATTCCTATTTGTGCAGATAGTGTCGTATAAGTATCAACATTATGCAAGCCATGCTACTTTCTAGTTTGGGTTCTTTCAGAATGCCATTGATAGTTGTTGGCTGCCATTTCTTCAATGAGTGCATGGGCAACCTCAGGAGTCTTATTGTTTATGGACCCTCTGGTTGCAACATCTATATGGTCTTATTTGAGTCAGTAAGACCATTATAGAAGGTCTGCACTTGCAGCCATATGGGAAGGCCATGGCGAGGAACTCTTCTCAGCATCTCCTTGTATCTTTCCCATGACTCATATAAAGATTCCCCTTCTTGTTGGAAAAATGTAGTGATATCATTCCTCATTTTAGCAGTTTTAGAAGGGGGAAAATACTTAGAGAGGAAATGGCTGGCCATTTCATCCCATGTAGCTAGTGATCCCATTGGTAATGAATTCAGCCTTGCTTTGGCTTTATCCTTCAAAGAGAATGGGAATAACCTCAGCCTAATGGCATCATCACTTACCCCATTGTGTTTGAAGGTATCACATATTTCTAAAAAGTTAGCAATATGTGCGTTGGGATCTTCGTGGGCAATTTTACAGAATTGCACAGTGTTTTGAATTATCTATATAATGGCAAGGTTCATCTCAAAGTTGTTAACAGCAATAGTAGGCCAGATAATGCTGGAAGGAGCTTGAGTGAGTGAGGGTTTGGCATAATCCATCATGGTTCTCTATTCAGCCATTGCTTGAGCTTCTTGAGCTTCTTGTTGGACTTGTCTAGCTGCTCTTAGATGGACACTTTGGGTCATAGAGGATCTCCTCCAGCTCGACTCTGCTTGTCATAAACTGTGAAATTCAAGGCAATAAAAAGGCTAATACAACAGAATATGATTACTTAAACCTACTATAACTGAGATATGTACAATGGTTTATTGTCATACAAGTACTAATCATAATTAAATTTTTGATTATTAAAAAGGATCTGATCCAACAATCTTATTCACATCCCTTAATTGCAGAATCTTTTAGGTCTACAATCTGATTTGATGTATTTTTGTTATTTAGTGGAAATAAATAAAGTGCATGTTTGATTCATGTTGTTTGGTTTAATTCTGTGTAAAACCCTAAAACTGGACATTTATAGAGACTCGTGTTAGTTTTAAATGTTCACAGCCGTTGGATAAGTCTGGGGAGATTTATCCTGCCAAGGCTGATACTGGTGTGCCACCAAGTGTTGGGATGGCCTGTCTCAGCCACCAGGGTAAGACCCGAGGCACAGGCAGTATGGGATTACTTGAATCCTTGAACCGGACCAGGTTTCCAGTATTGCCCTGGACCTTGCAGATAGAAAAACTGGAAAGTTCCACCTGGCCCCTATACTCGATTATGACACTTCACTAGGTGTTGGATCAAGCTGCCTTTGATATGCCAATCAGTGAGATCCTTAGCGAGGATCAAAACCTGGGTATGTTGGGGCAGTTTGAGAATTCATCTGAGTGGGTGATCATAGTTACAGAATAAGCCACTTTGTCGGACAAAGGGTAATGATCGGGAATGCACTCTCTCTGATGGAAACCAAACTGTCGGCAGTTGATTTCAATTGTTGGAATTTTGTTTTGCAAAATTAATATATTTATATATATATGTACGGTTTCAAATTGTTTGCAAATGGTTTTAATTCCCGGGATCCATGTGAGAGGAGAGTGTAGCACTGTTACTTGCAGCCGAGGGAGAGGTCCTCTCTTGTCGGGCAGTGCTTGATCAGTAAGGGCTGAGAGGTTAAGTGTAAGACCATTGAGGATAATACCTGATGGGCTAATCTTGCACCTGCCCACAGTTCCTGGGTTTTTATAAGATGGCTTGGCCCAGGGACCACTTAATGTAAGTGTTGGGCCCATAGGGTCCATATGATGGACTCAAGGGGTTCATTGAGTTTTTCAGTGAATTCGGTTGGGCCTTGTATTAAAGGCTGGGCCAAACCCATGTGGCTGGTGTGTAGATCAATGCTTGGGTCCCACGCCATACAAAGATGCGCAACTAGGCAGTAGATTGGAAAGTAATTAGACACTGAACACTTAATGGGCCAGAAGCCCATTTCGAGGTGGGATGATATGATCACCCATCCTTGGGGCGAATCTGAGATTAATGTTAGTAAAAGGATTGGGCCTTTAGCCTTATCCACTCTTGGAGACCAAATTCAAATTAGCTTTGAATCTGGTAACCTTCTGATAAGATCAGGAGTAAGCTAACTTTATCTGTAGATAGGATTAAGATTATCCCCTATCTGAATATTGATTTGGATTGGGATAACTCCTAATTAGGAGGTTTCTTAATCAAGAAGAAAGGAGGAGAAACCCTAACCAAAAAGGAGAGAAATACAACAGATTTTGAATCAAGAGAAATCGCAAGAAAGGTTCCTACGAATTGAGATCAAATCTCATACTCAAGAAAAAGAAAGAAGAAGCAGTTTAGCTTTTTCGCTTAAGGAGTTCTCCTCTTGCCGCCGCCATCTGTTTTTGCAAGATTAGATCTTTGCAGAAAAAGAAAGTCAAGAAATCTATTCTTGACATCAGTCTTGCAAGAAAGACTAAAAAAGATTCAGTGTTTAGTACTTCCAGAGGACTCTTGTGAAGGATCAAGTGTGTAGGATGCACTCTGCTGGTTCTGTTCCATCCACAGCTGTGTCATCTTCAACAAGAACAGGTCTTGGAGCATTCTTTGGGCGTGAACACCAACTTTGGGAGATAGTACTTCTCCGGATTAGGTATATTCCTCCCATTTGTCTTTTGGTACAGATCTAGTTTGATTATGGTTCAAGTAGGATCCTTGAATATTGTATTCTAAATTTAGGGAATATGATTCCCAGTTGGGAGAAGGTAGGAAATTTTTGAAATTTGCCCACCCATTCCACAACCTTTATGGCGTCCATTAGATGGATCCTACCATTCTTTCAGTGGTATCAGAGCCACAGGTTCGAATCTTGAACCAAAAGAAAATCAGATCTGACCCTGCGCAGATGGATAGAAGGTGTTCTTTCAAGATTTGCGCAGATTGTTTTCTTTATTTCAAGAAACTGTTTCTTGTTAAGGGCGATTGATCTGAAAATAATTTTTATTAAATCCAAAATTTATTTAGAATTGTTCTTTATTTATTTTGATTTAATGGACTGTTCGAACCTGGAGATCGCAGTGCAGATTTGGCGCAGATAGTCTGCGCCCCTTTTTCTTTCTATTTATTTAATTCGGTTTGTAAAATTTTTTTTTTATTTTTAGACTGATTGTATAGGATTTGATCAAGAATGTAATTAATAGAAATAGGATTTCTATTATTTTTCTTGATTAAAGAAGAAGGAAGAAGAAGGCGGCGCTGGAGATTTGCAGTTGAAGAAATTACTTTCTGCGATTTGCAGTTTGTGAAACTGCAACCCTTGTGATTAACCTCTGTTTTGCAGGTGGTGTGAACAGTCCATAGATTGATTTGTGATTGTTTGAAATCAAAATTATTAATTTCAGATCTTTCATGAATTAATTCTTGAATTGAAAATCAGTTTTGGATCCTCTCGGACTAGATTGGACCAAAACTGTTTGGACCGAATCTGGGGTTCGATAGGGACTGTTTTTCAGTCTGTATTTCTCACACTTGCTGTTCTAAATCTGATGTTCAATTACAGGGATTATATCGGCCCACCTGTAAAGCCCAGTTTTAAAGGGTTAAAACTGCAAAAGTCCCATTACTGTGAGATAAGCTGTATGAGCCGAACTGCTATCTGCGATTCAGCCCATAGACCTAGTAGACATTAATTGTTAATGACTTAGATTTCAATGGGATATTCAATGGGCTTTACAACAGTTAATTGATTGGATCAATTCCTCCTTTACATGTGATGTTTGGATGTTTGATGTGCTGCGACCATGGGCCATAAGTACTTGGCCCATGAAGACTCGTTAGTGGCTCTTGCGCACACCATGGCTGAATGCACATCATTGCCATGGTGTCCTTCAAGGTCATTGGATGACCCCTCTTTGCTTGGTGGGCCCCACAACCCTGAAAAGGGATGCGTACGGAACCCCTAGCCGATTAAGGCCCACTAGAAATCTGACTTTATGAAAGTCAGTGGGAGCCACTCTGGTTTGACCTAAATTAAAATTAGGGCATAATTTTGTTCCCTCCAGCAAATATGAATGCATGTGATAGGGAGACCCATATGATGGACTCTCTAAAGTCCTTCCGTCATTAACACAATGATGGGTCCTTCAGTAATGAGGAAACGCACCATAAAATTGGGCTATCCATTTGCTGTTGGATCTATTAGAGTGTTTCATAAGATGATAGGGGCGTCATAGACCGATGTGGGTGGGGCTTCACCAGAAAATGGGAACTCTCTCACGGTACCTTGGCGTAACGTGAATATGATGGGTAAGCACTCACTGGACAGAACGGTTTACCTGAAAATGGCTCTGAACCTTGTCTGACAAAGGCCAAAGGGAAACTCATTTGATGAGTGAATATGATCTGTCACAGAAAGGTGGTGAGGTTATGCAGCTGAAACATTTGGCTTCACGCACCCCATGTGATTTCCCACATTTCCAGAGACATTTCGTCGTCTCCGTCATTGAGAAAGGAGGGAAATCTTAGAGATGAACAAATGGGAATGGAACATAGATTAAAAGCCATATCTATGTAGGTAACATGAATCAAACTAAGGTTGTGGACTAATGATTTTGCTATTTTATCAGAAAATGGCAAATGGTCAATTTGCAAAGCTTCTAGACGATAACAATCTTAAGGGCCCAAACTATGCCGACTAGTACAGAAATCTTATGCTGGTCCTAACTTCCAAAAAGTTAGACAAGGTGGTGAAAAATCCTGCCCCGGAAAGTCCAGGTGATAGGGCTTCTGAGGCCCGTAGGAGAGACTACCAAGAGTGGGAGGATAAGAACTCCCTAGCCCGCTGCTTTGTCATTGCCTCATTAGAGAACTCAATACAGAGGCAGCTCGATCAGATCGAACTAGCCAAGGACATATTGGACAGTCTAAGGACAATGTATGAAGAGCAGAACCGTTCTACTCGACAGAAGGTCCTGAAATTGTTCATGACCGTGCAGATGACCAAAGGGCAGAAAGTTCATGCATTGTCTTTGGATGAAGGGATACATTAACAAACTTGAAGCTCTTGGATCCGGGCTAGATCTTGGCACGCAAGTGGATGCCATCCTCAATTCTTTGCCCTCTTCCTTCAATGCGTTCACAATGAACTACTATATGAGTAAGCTGAATGTCAGCGTCCAGGAACTCAGCAATATATTGCAGAGAGCTGAGGATCTACTCATGAAGGATGAGCCTGTGGTTATGCTTGTTGAAGCTAACAAATCGGGCAAGAAAAAGAGAAAGGCAAAGAAGCCTCAGAAGAAGGCTGCCAAACCTAAGAAGCAGAAGAAGAACAAGGCATCTGATGTCTGTCACTTCTACAAGCAGACCGGCCACTGGAAGAGGAATTGTCCTGCCACCTGGAATCTAAGAAAGGTAACATCGAAACTTGTGTCATAGAAACTAACATGTTAGTTACTTCAGTGTCCTGGTGTGTTGACTCCGGGGCTTCAACTCATGCCTGTAACTCACTGCAGAGGTTCAAAGTTAGCAGAAGGTTGAGTGAAGGTGAAGTGACACAATTCTTGGGAACAACTGTAAGTGTTGCAACGACGGCAATAGGAACCGTAGAATTAGTTTTTAAAGAAGGTATACTTGTACTTAAAGATTTTCTTTATGTACAGAACTTGAAAAGAAATTTAATTTCTGTTTCAAAACTGTGTGCTGATGGATATAGTGTTTATTTTAGTAATATGATTACTGTTAAACGGAATAATAAATTCATCGCATGCGGGGAACTAGAGAACGGTCTCTATGTTCTACATCTTTCTCTGGAAACTAACTTAACCGAAACTATGTCGGTCAAAAATCCCAAGAAAAGGACTCGTGATACAGTAAGTCCCACATGCCTCTAGCGTTACCGACTTGGCCATATCGGTATTGACCGAATCACAAGGCTGGTAAAGGATGGTCCTTTGGATTTTCTAATCGTAGAAAATCTTCCCACTTGTGAACCTTGCCTTCAAGGTAAGATGTCTAAGCGGCCATTTGACGGTAAGCCTGAAAGATCTGAAGGCACACTTGACCTGATACATACTGATGTATGTGGTCCCCTGAGTTTTAGGACACCGAATCAATGCGTGTACTTCATCACCTTTACAGATGATTTTTCACGATATGGTTACGTGTACCTAATGAGACATAAGTCTGAATCATTTGAAAAGTTCAAAGAGTTTAGACAGAAAGTCGAGAAACAGTTAGGGAGAGAAGTTAAGGCCCTTCGATCATATCGAGGTGGCAAGTATCTCTCTGACAAATTCAGGGACAATTAAATGCCAACGGGATAGTGTCACAATTAGCTCCTCCTGCTACACCTCAACTCAATGGTGTTTTTGAGAGGAGGAATAGGACCTTGTTGGACATGGTCTGGTCACTTCTCGTACGCTCACAATTACCCACATCCTTTTGGGGATACGCATTAGAGACTGCTATCTACGTGCTGAATCGGGTTCCAACCAAATCAGTTCCGAAAACTCCATATGAACTTTGGACCGGAAGGAAGCCAAGTGTAAGACACTTGAAGATTTGGGGTTGTCCTGCACACGTTAAAATAACAAGTGCGGACAAGTTGGAATCTAAAACCAGTCGTTGCCTGTTTATTGGCTACCCAAAGGATTCGGTGGGTTATCTATTCTATGACCCGAGTGAGCAAAAAGTGTTATGCAGTCAAAACGCCCAATTCTTAGAATCCGATTACATCCTGAACACCCATCGTCAGGAAATAGTTCTTGATGAGGAGAGCTTAGGAGCAGTGGGAGATGTCCCACAAATTCCACGTAATGACCAACCTAGAAGAACCACCCGGGTATCCAGACAACCAGTCCGATATGGTTATGACCAGGATAGTTACCTGGTGGAAACCTTGACTAGTGAAGAGGATCCCGTGACTTACGTGGAAGCTATGTTAGACATAGACTCCCAGAAGTGGGTGGAGGCCATGAGAGCTGAAATGGACTCAATGGAGACCAATGGAGTCTGGACTCTAGTGGATCCGCCCTCCGGGGTAAAAGTAATTGGTTGCAAATGGATCTACAAGAGGAAGAAGGGCCCCGATGGCAAGATTTAGACCTTTAAAGCTCGTTTGGTGGCGAAAGGGTATACTCAGAAAGAAGGCATCGACTATGAGGAAACCTTTTCGCCCATGGCCATGCTTAAATCCATTAGGATCCTGCTAGCTGTAGCAGCGTACCATGACTACGAGATTTGGCAAATGGATGTCAAAACCGCATTCCTGAATGGAGATCTTAGTGAAGATATCTACATGCAGCAGCCGCAAGGCTTCATTGCTGCTGGTCAGGAACACATGGTATGTAAACTTAATAGATCCATATATGGACTTAAGCAGGCTTCTAGGAGTTGGAACATCCGTTTTGATTCTGCAGTCAAAACGTTTGACTTTGAGCAGAATCCAGATGAGCCCTGTGTTTACAGGAAGTCCAGTGGGGATAAGATCACCTTTTTGGTGTTGTACGTGGACGATATCCTACTCATTGGGAATGATGTAGGAATGTTGACTTCGATCAAGGTATGGCTATCACAGTAGTTCTCCATGAAAGATCTTGGAGAAGCTTCATACGTACTGGGTCTTCGACTCTATAGAGATAGATCGAAGCAGATAATTGGATTATCCCAGGCTGCTTATATTGACAAAATTGTCAAGAGTTACAGCATGGAGAACTCCAAGAAAGGAAACGTTCCTTTCAGGCATGGAGTCACTCTCTCCAAGAAAATGTCTCCCAAGACTTCTGAGGAGATTGAGAGCATGAGAGACGTTCCCTATGCCTCAGCCGTAGGGAGCATCATGTATGCCATGCTGTGCACTCGCCCAGACATTGCTCAGGCGGTGAGTGCGGTAAGCAGATTCCAGACAAACCTAGGGCAGGAGCATTGGACTGCTGTGAAGAACATAATCAAATACCTTCGAAGGACAAAAGAGTTTTGTCTGGTATTCGATGGTAGTTCACTTCAAGTTCTAGGGTATACCGATGCCTATTTCCAGTCAGATCCAGATGATAGAAAGTCTACATCTGGGTATGTTTTCACGATAGGATCGTGTGCTGTTTGCTGGAAAAGTAGCAAACAGGGGTCCACTACAGACTCCACAACCGAGGCCGAGTACATTGCCGCAAGTGAAGCTGCCAAGGAAGCCGTGTGGATGAAGAAGTTCATACACGAACTGGGAGTGATTCCATCCAGCACATCTCCCATCCCGTTGTTGTGTGACAACAATGGAGCGATCGCCCAGGCTAAAGAGCCTCGGGCTCACTCAAAGTCAAAGCACATCGAGAGAAAGTACCATGTACTGTGGGAGATCGTTGGTAGAGGGGACGTCCTGATTCAGAAGGTAGCATCAGCAGATAATGTGGCAGATCCATTGACTAAGCCACTGACATAGAAGGTGTTTGAGAAACACGTGGAAAGTATGGGACTCCGACTTGTACCAGATTGGACCTAAGTGCAAGTGGGAGCTGTTAGACAGTTTTTGTATGCCCTTAGCTTCAATCTGATTTGATGTACTTTTGTTATTTAGTGGAAATAAATAAAGTGCATGTTTGATTCATGTTGTTTGGTTTAATTCTGTGTAAAACCCTAAAACTGGACATTTATAGAGACTCGTGTTAGTTTTAAATGTTCACAGCCATTGGATAAGTCTGGGGAGATTTATCCTGCCAAGGCTGATACTGGTGTGCCACCAAGTGTTGGGATGCCTGTCTCAGCCACCAGGGTAAGACCCGAGGCACATGCAGTATGGGATTACTTGAATCCTTGAACCGGACCAGATTTCCAGTATTGCCCTGGACCTTGGAGATAGATGGGCAAAACTATAAAGTTACACCTGACCCCTAGACTCGATTATGACACTTCACTAGGTGTTGGATCAGGCTGCCTTTGATATGCCAATCAGTGAGATCCTTAGCGGGGATCAAAACTTGGGTTGTTGGGGTAGTTTGAGAATTCATCTGAGTGGGTGATCATAGTTACAGAATCAGCCACTTTGTCGGACAAAGGGTAATGATCGGGAATGCACTCTCTCTGATGGAAACCAAACTGCTGGCAGTTGATTTCAATCGTTGGAATTTTGTTTTGCAAAATTAATATATTTATATATATATGTACGGTTTCAAATTGTTTGCAAATGGTTTTAATTCTCGGGATCCATGTGAGAGGAGAGTGCGGCACTGTTCCTTGCAGCCGAGGGAGAGGTCCTCTCTTGTCGGGCAGTGCTTGATCATTAAGGGCTAAGAGGTTAAGTGTAAGACCATTGAGGATAATACCTGATGGGCTAATCTTGCACCTGCCCACAGTCCCTGGGTTTTTATAAGATGGCTTGGCCCAGGGACCACTTAATGTAAGTGTTGGGCCCATAGGGTCCATATGATGGACTCAAGGGGTTCATTGAGTTTTTCAGTGAATTCGGTTGGGCCTTGTATTAAAGGCTGGGCTGAACCCATGTTGCTGGTGTGTAGATCAATGCTTGGGTCCCATGCCATACAAAGAAGCCCAACTGGGCAGCAGATTGGAAAGTAATTAGACACTGAACACTTAATGGGCCAGAAGCCCATTTCGAGGTGAGCTGATATGATCACCCATCCTTGGGGTGAATCTGAGATTAATGTTAGTAAAAGGATTGGGCCTTTAGCCTTATCCACTCTTGGAGACCAAATTCAAATTAGATTTGAATCTGGTAACCTCCTGATAAGATCAGGAGTAAGCTAACTTTATCTGCAGATAGGATTAAGATTATCCCCTATCCAAATACTGATTTGGATTGGGATAACTCCTAATTAGGAGGTTTCTTAATCAAGAAGAAAGGAGGAGAAACCCTAACCAAAAAGGAGAGAAATACAATAGATTTTGAATAAAGAGAAATCGCAAGAAAGGTTCCTGCAAATTGAGATCAGATCTCATACTCTAGAAAAAGAAAGAAGAAGCAGTTCAGCTTTTTCGCTTTTGGAGTTCTCCTCCTGCCACCGCCATCTGTTTTTGCAAGATTAGATCTTTGCAGAAAAAGAAAGTCAAGAAATCTATTCTTGACATCAGTCTTGCAAGAAAGACTGAAAAAGATTCAGTGTTTAGTACTTCCAGAGGATTCTTGTGAAGGATCCAGTGTGTAGGATGCCCTCTGCTAGATCTGTTCCATCCACAAATGTGTCATCTTCAGCAGGAACAGATCTTGGAGTATTCTTTGGGCGTGAACACCAACTTTGGGAGATAGTGTTTCTCCGGATCAGGTATATTCCTCCCATTTGTCTTTTGGTACATATCTGGTTTGATTATGGTTCAAGTAGGATCCTTGAATATTGTATTCTAAATTTAGGGAATATGATTCCCAATTGGGAGAAGGTAGGAAATTTTTGAAATTCGCCCACCCATTCCGCAACCTTTATGGCGTCCATTAGATGGATCCTACCATTCTTTCACTCCTTGTATCTTTCCCATGACTCATATAAAGATTCCCCTTCTTGTTGAAGAAATGTAGTGATATCATTCCTCATTTTAGCAATTTTAGAAGGGGGAAATACTTAGAGAGGAAATAGCTGGCCATTTCATCCCACGTAGCTAGTGATCCCATTGGTAATGAATTCAGCCATGCTTTGGCTTTGTCCTTCAATGAGAATGGGAATAACCTCAGCCTATTGGCATTATCACTTACCCCATTGTATTTGAAGGTATCACATATTTCTAAAAAGTTAGCAATATGTGCATTGGGATCTTCATGGGCCATTCTACAGAATTGCACAATGTTTTGAATCATCTATATAATGGCAGGGTTCATCTCAAAGTTGTTAACAGCAATAGTAGGCCGGATAATGCTGGAAGGAGCTTCAGTGAGTGAGGGTTTGGCATAATCCATCATGGTTCTCTATTCAGCCATTGCTTGAGCTTCTTGAGCTTCTTGTTGGACTTGTCTAGCTGCTCTTAGATGGACACTTTGGGTCATAGAAGATCTCCTCCAGCTCGACTCTGCTTGTCATAAACTGTGAAATTCAAGGCAATAAAAAGGCTAATACAACAGAATATGATTACTTAAACCTACTATAACTGAGATATGTACAATGATTTATTGTCATACAAGTACTAATCATAATTAAATTTTTGATTATTAAAAAGGATCTGATCCAACAATCTTATTCACATCCCTTAATTGCAGAATCTTTTAGGTCTACAATTCTTTGGGCTTGTTGGTTCAAAGAAATTCAACAAATTCATGAAATATGAATGGAATATACAATTCTTGAAATACAATGTATACAATTGCACACATCTATTAACATTTGCTAGGCTAAGGGCTGCTTATCAGAGCTGAATTGTCAATGTGCCTTCAATGGACCTAAATTGGGCTACAATCAAACCTGAGCCAGGTTTGGGTTCAGGTTTGTAAGCTTATGCAAGTGTATGGCTTCACAAGTTTGAAGAATTCTATTGACCTAAAATCAGGTCTGATATTGTCCTGTAAATGTTGCTGCTATTGAAAGTAGTTCAGTTCACATTCAATCCATTCAATATCTCGGTTTAGACCTCTTATGAATCCGTACAATTGCTCATAAGTCAAAACCATCCATAGCAACCCAAAGTGCAGCAGTAGACAAAACATTCATTCCACACAATTTCAAATTCAGGTCTACTGTTATTGTAAGCTATAGTGCAGCAGTAGCAGATCTAAATTGAGTCCAAATCTTTAGACTTTCTATTCATGCATAGCTGAAATCAGAGCTATCTAACTTGAAAATTTTCAAGGATCAGCCTAGGACCATTCACAATGCCAATTTAGTAATGTTAATTGTAATACAATCCTGTTCAAAACTTGCCCTGATTCAGCCTTATTGTAGCAGCTCCGCTGTAGCAGCCATGCTACAGGTCTGAATTCTAATAGGAAAAAAAGGTGTAAAAGTGCCACTTTGCATGAAATCTTTTGAGGCATAAAAAATTCTCAGATTAAATATACTTTTTGATGAGAGTAGAATTTATCATATTTTTATCCACAATTATTCTGTGTTTTATACTGAATTAGCACCTAATTGGACTCATATTTCAGTTTAGGGCATGAAACAAAGCATCAGGAGCAAAGAAAGACAAATCGGATGATTTTTCATAGTTTCGGCACCATTCAGTAATCTGGGCCTAACTCTCGTATCCAAACTCCCATTGGGCCAATTCAAGACTCACTGGAAAGATAAGAGAAAAATCCACAAGTTTTATGTTTTGGGATTTTGCAGATTCAGCATGCATCAAAGTCAAATTCGGGCCTGAAGTCGCAAAAAATTCGTAGGAAGGCCCAATCCGCAGCTGAAGCCCAACTTGTAGAAAAGCCTGGCAGCAGCCCAATTCACAGAGGAGGTCTAATACGAATCCAAGAACAAAAAACTGAGAAGAGTCATTCCAAATCTAAATTCTTGATGTAATCTTAGAAATATAAAAGGATTGAGTTCATTAGATAAAGAGATAAGAGTAGGATTAGAATAGGACTTTCTATTCTTGTAAGATAAACTTCAAGAGGAAGTAGGAGACCACTCCCTCCCCTTAAGCTATATAAAGGAGGGGAAGGACCAGCTTTAGGATTACACAATCACTCAATCTTGGGGATTGAATCAAGAAGAAAGGAGCAATCAGTCAAGAAAGGAGCAAGAATTCAAGAAGAAGGTGGCGACAAGAGGAAGAGATCTTAGCATCATGGGCTTAATGCAATTAAGGACTTGGCCACCTCTTAATTGATTTGAGTTATGTGAATGAATCAAGAGAGGAATTCACATAATCGACTGAACAATTCATAGTGTGAATTGAATGGTATATAGAGATATATATACATGATTCATCTGAATTTCATGGTCTTCTTGGACTTAATGCACTCCCATCTTGAGAGTTCTACTCGAGAGATCGATGGGCTACCTGATGGGCATAGGTTTAGTATATCTCGAGAGAGAATATTAAATAAAATTGGTAAGACTTCAGCTTATGAGAATGACAACTAATCTTGGTAAATTGAACCCATAAATATTCATTGCAATGGTTAGGTGGACCAAAAGCCCTGGCGATCCCATCCTTTGCAGATTCGATTAGTGATCACCTTCGCTTTTACTTTCTTATGCCAGTTTTTATTTTTAGTAGATCTTGCTCAAATCTAAAATTCAATTATCCAAATAATTAGGGAAGATGGTGGTTCTAATGCCTATTTTGTTAAATCCCCGTGGGAACAATATTTTTTATAGTACTTGATAACTAGTGTTATATATTTATAGGGTTATATATTTATAGCTATCAAGTTTTTGGCGCTGCTGCCAGGGATTTAATCCTAAAATAATATTAGAATTTGTTAACCTTAATTCTTGTTGGTTCAGATTTATTAGTGCATGATACACACTAGAAGAGAAGGACTAGCAAGATTTGATCCTGAAATAGAAAGAACCCTTCTTTATTTAAAGAGATGCTTAGGGAGTATCCTCACCATGGAATACCAACTTGGTATCAAAATCAGACCTTTTATAATGGCATTACCCCCCCCCCCCCAATCAATCTATTATTGATGCAGCCACAGGTGGCACTATATCACGAGAAGAACACTAGAGGAAGCCTATGACCTAATAGAGGAAATGGTGTCAAACAGGTACCAGTGGAGCAATGGTCGAACTAATCAGAGGGGAGTACACCACATTGATTCCTTTGCATCCCTATCTGCACAAATTGCCAACCTAAATAAGAGACTAGATAATTTTAGTATTGCAGCCATGAATACACCATTTAGCATCTCATGCGATTTATGTGGTCAATTAGGACATACTAATTCTGATTGTCAATTAAATAGTCCTTTTATTTCTCATGAGAATGCTAATTTTATCTCTAATGTTGGTAGGCCAAACTCCAACCCATACTCCAATACATACAACCCAAGGTGGAGGAATCACCCAAACTTTTCATGGAGTAACAATCAGCAAAAGGCACCCATGGGTTTCCAACCACAGCCGCCCCCATAAGAAAAAAAGAACAATTTGGAGGAAAAGATCTCTAAGTTCATTAATGCCACTGGAGCAAGGTTCCAAAGCCATGAAGCATCGATTAAGAACTTAGAAGTTCAAGTGGGGCAGATTGTGCATATGTTGTCAGAAAGAAAAGAGGAATGGCTGCCTAACAATATGGAGAAGAATGCAAAAGAGCAAGTAAGTGCCATAGCTTTAGGAAGCGGGAAGACGATTTGTGAGACCCAGAAGGATGATAAGGAAGCTGATGTGGCCGATTTGCAAAAGGAGATCATAGGGAGTACACCTAAACTGAGTTTAGATGCTATTAAACTTCCTCTCCGTTACCCTGAAAGAGTCTTGAAAGCTAACTTGGATGAGGAAGTTAAGGAGGTTTTGAACAATTTGAAGGCTGGCCAGGAAGGGTGCAAGCCAAGACAAGGTAAGGTTCATTATAATATATTTCTGATTTCTAATAAGAGACCGTTACCCTCTCTTTTGCACGCCCCTGTTCCATATTTAAACCCACCCATGATGGATGGAAGGGGAGCACACTGAAAGCTGAAACCACGAGAGATAGAGGATCCAACTTATGATAGGGAAGTTTGCTTTTTCTTTTTGTTCTTACGTTTCTAGTTTAGTTTTTCTTTTTTTTTATTTTTTTTTTGCCCTTTCTTTGCATTTAACCTCACATTGGGGACATTGTAAGTTTTAAGTGTGGGGGAGGGGATTTAAGATTTAGGTTAGAATTTAGGTGGTATTTTAAAATTTGATTTAGGTCATGTTTTCTGCATTTAAAAAAAAATCAAAACCTCAACTCTTTTGAAATCAATTGAAACAATGTTCTAAGAAAATTTTTGTGAACCTTGTAATGAGGTACAATTAGGAAGTACATGACCTATCTGAAGCCATTTCCAGTTAAGCTAGTCCTAAATTCAGGTTTAAGTAAATAGGGTGAATATTTTTGGTAGGATGGAGCATAAAATGCACCTACCAACTAAGCAATTCAATAGTAGGACGGAGCATAAAATGCACCTACTGGCTGAGTGATCCAAAAGTGAGATGGAGCACAAAATGCATTCACTCCAAAAAAAAAAAAAAGAGAGAGAAAGGTTTTCCCTGATTTAAAACCTGGTTTGCAGTAGAAAGAATTGGATTGGCTGATAGATGAGTTGAGTATAACTTGGTTGTGTTGATTTAATGGTTTGCAATAGTTAACCTAAAATATTTGTGGAGAAAGATGAAGGAGAGTTGAGTTTAAAAATTGGTAGGAAAGTTAGTTTTTTCTTGCTTGAGTTTTGTCTTGCCCGAGGACGGGCAAGAGTTTAAGTGTGGAGAATTTGATGAGAGTAGAATTTATCATATTTTTATCCCCAATTATTCTGTCTTTTATACTGAATTAACACTTAATTGGACTCATATTTCTGTTTAGGGCATGAAAGAAAGCATCAGGAGCAAATAAAGACAAACTGGATGATTTTTCATAGTTTCGGCACCGTTCAGTAATCTGGGCCTAACTCGCGTATCCGAACTCCGATTGGACCAATTCAAGACTCACTAGAAAGATAAGAGAAAAAGAAACAACTTTTATGTTTAGGGCATTCACAGATTCTGCATGCATTGAAGTCAAATTTGGGCCCGAAGTCGTGGAAAATTCATAGGAAGGCCCAATCCGCAGCTGAAGCCCAACTTGTAGAAAAGCCTGGCAGCAACCCAATAAGCAAAGGTCTAATACGAATCCAAGAATAAGAAACTGAGAAGAATCATTCCATATCTAAATTCTTGATGTAATCTTAGAAAGATAAAATGTTTGAGTTTATTAGATAAAGAGATAAGAGTAGGATTAGAATGAACTTTCTATTCTTGTAAGATAAACTTTAAGAGGAAGTAGGAGACCACCCCCTCCCCTTAAACTATATAAAGGAGGGGAAGGACCAGTTTTAGGATCACACAATCACTCAATCTTGGGGATTGAATCAAGAAGAAAGGAGCAATCAGTCAAGAAAGGAGCAAGAATTCAAGAAGAAGGTGGCGACAAGAGGAGGAGATCTTAGCATCATGGGCGATTCTAAGAGTTATTTATTTCCCTTTGTTTGCTTTAATTCTTCTATCATGAACAGATTTGTTTCTTGCTAGGGATGAGGAAAGCCTAATCATGTTAATGAATATGTTTTTATCTTTATGATTTATTCAAGATTGTGATTTTCATATAGTCTATGAATTATTGTGCTTAATGCAATTAAGAGCTTGGCCACCTCTTAATTGATTTGAGTTATGTGAATGAATCGAGAGAGTAATTCACATAATCGACTGAATAATTCATAGTGTGAATTGAATGGTATATAGAGATATATATACATGATTCATTTGAATTTCATGGTCTTCTTGGACTTAATGCACTCCCATCATGAGAGTTTTACTCGAGATATCGAAAGGCTACCTGATGGGCATAGGTTTAGTATATCTCAAGAGAGAATATTAAATAAAATTGGTAAGACTTCAACTTATGAGAATGACAACTAATCTTGGTAAGTCGAACCCATAAATATTCATTACATTGGTTAGGTGGACCAAAAGCCCTAGCGATCCCATCCTTTGCAGATTCGATTAGTGATCACCTTAGCTTTTGCTTTATTATGCTAGATTTTATTTTCAGTAGATCTTACTCAAATCTGAAATTCGATTGTCCAGATAATTAGGGAACACGGTGGTTCTAATGCTTATTTTGTTAAATCCCTGTGGGAGTGATATTTTTTATACTAATTGATAACTAGTGCACTTGATAGGGTTATATATTTATAGTTATCACTCTTCCTCAACCAAATCAGCTCAGATAGATCAGAGTACAAGTTATCTACCATGCAAAGTCTGCCCTGTATTGGGTGATTTCAGATCCGAATTTCTTCAACCAATGCTATCCACTTGTTCTTGGGGGCTAGCAGATGGGTCCTATGGTGAATTAGGGTGGTGATGACCCCCAAATACCCTCAAACTTACCTTGGTTCAGGTCTGAGTTCAGAGGAACTTAGATCTGAAGTATTGCAGATTTGCTATAGCAGAAATTAGATCTGAAGATCTGAGTTCTGATCTGAATCATTACTTTCCATTCTTTTGTTTATATGGTTCTTTTTTCTTATTTTCATTTTCTATATATATATATATATATATATATATTTGTAATGAAAGAAAAATAATAAAGGGTTGAAACATAATTAGATTTTTTTTCGGCTGAGTGCTGTAGTTCTGCTATAGCAGATCTAAGTGCCAAATGCAACTCAGATTTGCAACACTCATGTTTTCAAAATATTTTTTATTTCTTTTATAAGACAATAACTTCTAGATAGAAAGGAAAACAGGTCTCCCTTTATTAAAATTAAACTAAAACAATGAAGATAACATAATCTACTAAAACAAAACTACAGTAGTACAACAGCTGCAATCCAAGCTGAAATGAAAAATTAAGCAAATTAAACCAACTATGAATACAATGCTGAATGAGATCAGATTAAGAATGCTCATTGTTTACTAATATTGTTTCCCTAAATCCCCGGCAACGGCGCCAAAAACTTGATGTGGCTCATTGTGACACTAGCAAGTGCACTAGCCATTCAAGTAATAAAGTAGTGAGTGAAGTATCGTTCCCACAAAGATTTAGGAAACAATTACCAATACTAAAATAGGCACTTCTTATCTGATCAACAATAAATCAAAACTTTATTCAAAAGCTAAAAATTTTAAACTAAAATCTATCTAAATTATTGGCCCAATTGCCTTCAATTCAGGCTAGAAGAGTAAGCAGTTTAATGCTAATTTTAGAATTCAGCAATCAATAAAGTTGAATCATTTGAATAGATTGTGATTAAGCCTTGGTTTGTTAAAACCCTAATGTCATGAACAGCCTCTTTCGAGTGCATGTTCATCCTATGCATTAGTGATGATCTCCATATCTCTATCAATGATCTAATCCCATGCATGCATTTCTTCAAACACTTCTAAGACATCAATTCAAATCTGAATTGATCACCAACTGAATTGTGCAATTTATATCTAACCTTGCATCCAATTCAGTTCTTGAATAGTAGATCTGAATTCCTAGAGTCTTTCTCAAGCACTCTATGAATTTCAAGCTTTAGATTAATTTGACCAATCTGAAATTTGCAGATCTGAATTCTCTTTCAAGCAATTCAGATCTTGCAATCTCATATCTGAGAATTCAGATCTGAGAATTGCAAGATCTGAGTTTTGAAAGCTAATTGGCCGAATTAATCTACAATTTAACCCATATTCAAGAAACTTCAAGTACAATTCACAAACATTTGAATGAATCAAAAAGAATTTGATTGTTGATTTGAAATTTTACAAACTGAAATACATCAAGAAAGAATGGAAGAGAGAGAAAGAAAAATTTACAAGAAGGAAACTGAATTCAATTCAAAGGAAAATGAAACTAGAATAGCATGATTACAATAGATATCTGAATCAAAAATCCCCAATTTCCAACTCACCTTCTCTTCATGCTAATATGAGTTGAACTCCTTCAGCCCCTTATTCTTCTTCTTCCTTGCGCTTAGCCCTTATTCTCTTCCTTTTCTTCAAGGAGTTTGAACGTCTAGGAGTGGGAGAGTCTTTCTCTCAAGCAATTGAAAACCTTCCTCCCTTCTAGAGGCCTCCTTATATAGATTTTCAAGGGGGCTCTTGCCCCTTCTTGAAGCCTCTAGAATGGGGTGTATTGTACCCCGTTCTTGAACTTTGTAGAGTTCTCCTGAAAGCCTTCTAAGAGTGCTGCTATTTGGGCTGCACTTAGGCTCCCTCTTAGCACATGATAGCTACACTCTAGTCTGCTCTTTTGGGCTAAGAATGGGCATTCTCTACTGTGTTGAATTTTACTCTTTGCTAGGCTTTCTTTTCTTGGCTTTTTTCAAGGAATCAATTTGTTCTTCTTGGGCCGAAGTGCTCTTTCTTGCTTCCACAACCGGGATGGGCTAAAATTGGTTTTTCTGAACCTTCTTTTCTTGCCATTTTTCTTTCTTTTTCTTGGATTAATTACCCCTGAAATCTTTTCTTATCATTAAACTAAATTAGGGCAAAATTAATTAAAAATGACATAAAAATCCATGCAAAGACCTCATAAATTATAGATAAATTGTATGTTCATCACTAATCCCACATTTGTAAATTTAAGCACTTCCCTAAAATTAGAGTGAATAGTGTCGATCCATAAAAACAAATAAGAATTGAAATGGGTGATTGTAATGTATCGTATATAGAAAATGGATAATTTTTTTTTGAAATCTAATCATCAAATGCTTAGCACAACTAACTAAATAAAGGTAAATTTTTTGTTTGGTAATTGCAATCACCTCCCCTGTAACTTTCTAACATAGTTGCAATTATATATCCCCTATTAGATTCCTCTAACAAGAGGCATGAAAATGTCAAAAATACCCATGTAAGTACTTTCTACAAAGTGTTTATTATTCCAACTTTCTCTTCACATCAATTGCTATTCCAAATCCTTCCAATCTCATTTTAGAAATTGATTTATTTTCCCAATTTTCCCTTCATATCAATCACTCAAAGATAAAGCTGTAACTTTTTTTGTTCATAAAGTTTGTACAATATATATATATATATTTGTAAAATCCATCCTCAATAATAACTACATGCATTAGTATTTTGAACATTTTGGTGTCTATTCTTAGATGGTTCTAACAGGGGATCTACTTACAACTATGTTAGAAATTTCACCGGAAGTGATTGCATTTACCAAATTTTAGGGGAGGTTTCAATAATGGTTAGAAACTTTAGGTGAGATTTCAACAACCTACCTTAAATAAAAAATCCATTATTCATTCAATGTGACTAGGGGTGGATTCGAGCCAAGCCGAGCTGAATAGTACAAGGCTCGAGCTCGGCTCGAGACTATTCTACAAGGCTTGAGCTCGAGCTCGAGATCGGTTTAAGACAGAACCTTGAGCTCGAGCTTGGCTCGAGTCAAAAGTTCCTAAGCTCGAGCTCATCTCATCTCGGCTTTACTCATTTTATATTTAAAAAAATATTTTATTATATATTTTATAAATAGTTTATTATAAAAATATTTTTTAAAAATAATAATTATAATATATAATTTTTTATTTTTTATTTAAAAATTTAAGATTTATAATAATAATAATTATAATATTTCTATTATATATATTATATAATAAATATCAAATATATATATATTCGAGTCGGCTCGCAAGTTGAGCTCAAGCAGCTCGTGAAAATCTCGTCTTGTTGCCACCCCTAAATGTGGCAGCCAATTAAAGGAGAACACTTGGACTTTGATGTGATTTTTTTTAAGATAAATAAGAAGAAATTTTATAGAATAAAAATGAGGATTTGGAAAGGGTTCCAACTGAAGTTAGACATACCCTAATAACCCAAAGTTAAACTCCAGGCCCATATGAACCACAACAGCCCACCCAACCCACATCACTTCCTTACCCTAACCCAGTAAGCACACACTCGCACATACAGACACACACAATGACTTTCCAAAATAAACAGACCACATTTCCAACTTAAAACAACCTTTATATCACTTCTAAACTCCCCTTCTTCTCCTTCCCCTTTCTCTGGTGCTTCTATTTAGGACAATTGTACATGAAATAGGAAGACACATATATATGAAGGGTTGAGAGATCCATCACATGGACGCCCAAAGATTGCGGAATAAGGGGCGAATTTCAAAAATTTTTCTCTCCCTTCAACTAGGAATCACATTCCCTATTTAGAAAATCACATTTTCAAGGATAAATCTTGAACCTTAAACTGAACCAGATCTGAACCAAAAGGAATGGGAGAGAATGATACCTGATATGGAGAAGCAATATCTCCCAACGAAGGTGCTCACGCCCAAGGAAGGATCCAAAGACTGCTCCCACTGAAGATGGTGCAGTGCAGGATGGAGCAGAATCAACAGTGTTCTTCCCCAAGAACTCTGTCCTTCGCAAGAAACAGCAGGATGGAACGTGAGCACAGCTCCCTTTTCAATCCTTTCTCAAAGAATTGATGTCAAGATCCAATCTTGACTTCTCCCACAGCTGGAGATCGAACTGGCAAACAGGACGACAAGAGCAGGGAGGCGGCAAGAGAGTATTCGCAGGGTGCAGAATTCTCTCTTCTTGGTTTCAGCACTAAAGAGGATCTGATGTGTTTCTTGGTCTCTCTCAAGGCTGCCGCCCCCTCCTTCCTTTTGTTAACTTGAAAAGATCAGCTCCTAATCCCATTAGGAGGTGCTTATCCAAATCATATTTGGATCAGCTTTCTCTTCTAATGATAAGGATAAACCCTCATCTTATCTGTAGATTAGATTAGCTTTATCCTAATCTTATTAGGAGGTTTCTAGATCTGAATCACATTCAGATCTGGACTCTCTGAGTGGATAGGATTAAGACCCTATCCTAACTGCTAATCCATCTCAGAATTTGCCCCTTTAATTAACTAAATTAATAGCCCAGTTCAAAATGGGCTTTAGGCCCATTAAGCTTATGTGCTCACTTAACCTTCCTAACTGCTGCCCAGTTGGGCTTCCTTGTATGGCATGGGACCCAAGCATTGATCTACACATCAGCCACATGGGTTCAGCCCAGCCTTTGTTACAAGGCCTGGTCGAATGCACTGTTAAAGACAGTGCACCCCCTGAAACCCATCGAATGGGCTCTATGGGCCCAACACTTACCCTAAGTGGTCCTTGGGCCAAGCCACCTTGTAACACCCAGGGACTGTGGGCAGATGCAAGATTAGCCCATCAGGTATTATCCTCAATGGTCTTACACTTAACCTCTCATCCCATAATGATCATACACTGCCCGACAAGAGAGGACCTCTCCCTCGGCTACAAGGAACAGTGTTGCACTCTCCACTTATATGGATCCCGGGAATTAAAACCTTTTGCAAACATTTTAGAAACCATAATATATATACTTTTATATCTCATATAAAATATATTTTGCAAAACAAATTTCAATGGTTAAAATCGGCTGCCGGCAGTCTTGGTTTCCAACAGTGAGAGTGCATCCCCGATCATTACCTTTGTCCGACAAAGGGGCTGATCCTGTCACTATGATCACCCACTCAGATGAATTCTCGGATTGTCCCAACATACCCAGGTTTTGACCCCTGCTAAGGATCTCACTGATTGGTACATCAAAGACAGCCCGATCCGGCACCTAGTGCAGTATCATAATCGAGTCTAGGGGTCGGGTGTAACTTTCCAGTTTTGCCAATCAATCTCCAAGGTCCAGGGCAATACTGGAAATCTGGTCCAGTTCAAAGATTCAATTAATCCCACACTGTATGTGCCTAGGGTCTCACCCCGGTAGCTGAGACAAGCCACCCCAACCGACTTGGTGGCACCACAGTGTCAGCCTTGTCAGGATAGGTCTCCCCAGACCAACCCACTGGCTGTGAACATTCAAAACTAACACGAGTCTCAATAAGTGTCCAGTTTAAGGGTAATACACAGAAACATACCAAGGGAACATGAATCAAATATGTACTTTTATTCATTTACAATAAACTCATAGAGTACATCAATTTTGATTGAAGCTAAGGGCATACAAAACTGTCTAACAATATACAATTTCATTTACTAAATATTATATATACTTTGGTCTTTTCACAATTTCAATTACCATTCTTGTTAAGAAATTGTTATCATTAATTTCAGTCTTTAATAGTTTTTATGAAGCATGTTATAAAATACTTGCTTTCTCCTTATTTATACTTTAGATAATGTCTCTAATATGAAAGTGACCAAGTAATTCAGTTACCAACTTAATATTCAATACACATGAAGCAATTATGGTCTTTAATTTCAATCTTCAAATGTTTTATTAAACATGTGAAGAGTAACTGCAGTCTTTAATTTCATTCTTTATATATGTTTTATTAAACATGTGAAATACTTGTTTTACCCTCATTTATACTTGAAAAATATTAATTAAAAGAGAAATTTTTGTCCAACCAAAATTCCAGAAATATTATGTGAACATTTGTACATTTTATAGTAGTATAAATTTTCACATGATACAAATCCAATAAGATAGACAATTGTTTATGTTGATTTTTCTTTGTATGCTTGAATCCAAGCACCAAGGTGTCGAGTGGCATCCTACTTGCATGGACTAGGGCACTTGGGTTTGACTACACAAGTTAGAAAAAAATGTCTATTGAGCAAGTAGCAACAAAACTACAGAACTACACAAAATACTACCAAGTAGGAGTGGCATCCTACTTCCTACTTAACCTGACTAGTCAGCCTTTTCCATACATTTACATACACAACTATAAATAATACTACCAAATAGCAACAAAACTACAGAAAACACATCAGAACAAGTTTGCATTATTGCAGTAGATAATTTAATTCCAACAATTTCTATTAGTTGCCACCATGATCGAACCTACCAATCATATACGAAACTGGAGGTTAATCGGCCATAGATTATTTCCATTGAATGAACAAGGGGCCTTTCTTGCTTAATCAGTAAATATAATCCTCACAGTTAATCGCAGAAAACATATGAATACCCATAAAACAATGAACTGAAATAAAAATCAATTAGATCTCACAATGTTATAGAATCAAAGATTTCCTAACCCTTCAACCAGAAAATAAAACCTTACAGACACTTCATGATGAAATTGCAACTTCTAGATGAGAGGGGGGCGAACTCTGCTTCTTCCTCCTTGGTTGCTGATGTCTCTCTCTAAAGGCTGAAGCTCTTCTTGGAGGATTTGATGCCTTGGGTGCCAGTCCGCCCCCTCTTTATATAGATTTGGGGACAGGGCTGTTCTCCAATTCCCTTTAGGAGATTATCCTCAAAACTGGAAAGTCCTAGTCTAATATGAACTTATCCTATCCTAACTCTTATCTCAATCTCTAATCTTTCTAGGATTACAAATTGAAAATTTAAATCTGATAAAACTCTCTTTCTTGAGATTACATTCAACTTCTATTTTAATGGGACTCTTGGTTCTTGAATTCGAGTTGGGCTTCTTTAACAATGCAGGCTGCTTCAAGGCTCTACTACGAAGTGGGCTTCAGTTGTGAAATGGGCCTTGCTGCAAAATTGCTCTGACTTTGGGCCCGAATTCATCTTCGATGTGGACCGATTCTACCAAAACCCAAAACACAAAAGTTGTGGGCCCTATCAATCCAATTTTTGCTACTACAAACCAGGTAGTAAACTTTCTTCTCTCTCTTTTTGTTTTCTTTGTCTTTCTTCTGAAAAGTGAGTGCCTTTTATGCTCCATCTCACTCTTGGATTACTTGGTCAATAGGTGCATTTTATGCTCCATCCTACTGTTTGAATTGCTATCTAGTAGTTGCGTTTTATGCTCCGTCCTACTATCAGATTGAATTTCTTCTGAAGATGACTTGGCTGATAGGTGCATTTTATGCTCCATCCTACCAATTGTAGCAATGCTTGCCCCATTTACTTAAACCTGAATTTAGGACTAGCTTCAAATGGAATGGCCTTAGATAGGTTGTGTACTTCTTAATTGTACCCCATTACTAGGTTCACAAGAATTTTCCAAAATATTGTTTCAATTGAGTTCAAAAGAGTTGAGCTTTTTTGTTTTTTATAGAACTAAAATAAAATGCTTAAAGCCTATACTCTCCCCCCTCACGCACACACACACTTCAAACATAATAAAAGATGGAAACTACAAAACGATAAATGCAAAAACAAGAAGAAGGGAAAAAAGAAACAAACTTCCTTGATGTGGTGGAAGGTGGGTGATAAGACTGAAAAGAACCATATTTTTTTCCCCTAATTTTCATCATTTTATACTACCTTAGCACTTAAATGCACTCATTACTCTTGTATTTCTATTCAGGGCAATAAAGAAGGAAATTAGAAGGAAACAGGCAAATTCGGGTGATTTTGCACAGTTTCGGCGATAGTCAGTGATCTGGGCCTAACTCACAATTTCGGACTCCGAATTGGCAATCCAAAAAGCATTAGAAAGAAGAAAGAAAGGCCTACAACTTTTGTGTTTTGGGTTTTGACTGATTAGGTACGCATCGAGTACGAAACCGGGCCTGAAGTCGGAGCAAGTTCGTAGCCAGGCCCATTTAACAGCTGAAGCCCAACTCGCAGAAGAACCTGGAAGCAGCCCAAGTAACAGAGAAGCCCAACTCGGATGCAAGAGTCTAGAGTCCTAATTCGAATGTAATTTCCCAAGAGGGAGAGAGTCTTATTAGATCTAAACTTTGAATGTAATCCTATAAGGATAAGAAGGTTGGGGATTAGATAAGAGATAGGATAGAATCAAGACTCCCTAAAGATAAGATGATCTCCTAGAAGGAGTTGGAAAATAGCCCTCTCCTTTGGCTATATAAAGAGGGGGGCGAACCAGCTCTAGCAATCACTCATTCCAAAATCCAAGAGATCATCAAGAGGCCAAGAACCTCAAGGAAGCAATCCGGCTATGGAGAAGAAAGGCATGGAGATTGCGCAGATCATGAGTAGCTAAAATTCTTTTTCTAGTTCAAGGGGGGAGGTTCAATTGTGTCATTGTGAGGTTCTGTAGTTACTTTATTTTCTTGCTTTCTAATTCAAGTGTTCATTGATTCTTTTGCATATTTTTATTGGATGTTGATGTTAATTAGTTTGACAAACTGAATTAATGTTGATTTTCCTATTGCTATCCATGATTTCAGTGATCCATAATTGTCACGAATAATAGTACAAATAGCAATTAGGTTGTTATCTTTTTGGGTCAATTGTTCGTGACAGCCTTTGACCAATGTTTTATCATGGTTCAACCTAAAGGAATCGATGAAACAAAATTCAATAATTGCAGTTATCTCAATTATTGTTATTTTGGTTTAATTGTTTTCACAAATCTTAATGCTATCATTGTTTAACATGGAACGCTATTGTACCCAGTTGAGTGGTGATAAGTGTTGATCGAGTGCTGGGTTTGATCAACTAAATTAGGAAAATACAAGGTTTATTATGGCTATCATAGTAAATCTAAGATTAAATGCTTGAATTGCAAGAATGCTGAATTGTACCTAGGATCGATGGCCAATCGGTTCAACCCGAACCCTTGAACCAGAATTCGGTAAGACTGATTTTTCTCTTGTTTGCTTAGTTTGTTATTCTTCTAATTTTAGTTATTAAATTTTCCCACAGAATTACTTTATCCATTCGGCTAAGAGATTACTGAATTGCTCCCTATGGGATTCGACCTAGTACCACTTTTACTATAAATATTTTATTATGGGACTAGTACTAATTTTGAGGGCTTCGACAAACCCATCAGTGGGTGGGGAGATAGAGTTTCATGCCTTACTCTGTATTAGATCAGACTTTTCAGAGATACCTTCTCCACATTGTATACCTGAAATCCTTCATAAAAATGTTTTAGACGGTGCCCATTTACCTTGAACCTCTTGGCTGTGGTCAGACTCTGAATCTCAACTGCTCCATAAGGTAAGATGTTAGTAACAGTGAAAGGTCCAACCCATCGAGATCACAACTTACCAGGAAAGAGTTTAAGCCTAGAATGGAAAAGAAGAACTTTCTAACCAACTACAAAATCTTTCCTTGAAATCAACTTGTCATGAAAGGCTTTTGTCTCCTCCTTGTAGATTTGAGAGCTCTCGTAAGTGTCATTGCGGATCTCTTCTAGTTCTTATAGTTGCAACTTCCTCTGTTCTCCTGCTTCATTCATGTGCATGTTGCATTGTTTGACCGCCTAGTATGCTTTATGTTCCAGTTCGACAGGGAGATGACAAGGCTTGCCGAATACCAAACGGTAGGGAGACATACCTATAGGAGTTTTGTAGGCTGTGCGATGAGCCCATAGTGCATCATTGAGTCTCAAACTCCAATTCTTCCTTCTGGGGTCAACTGTTTTTCAAGTATGGACTTGATCTCCCTATTGGACACCTCGGTTTGTCCACTTGTTTGTGGGTGGTATGCAATGGAAATTCGATGGGTGAAATTGTATTTCTTGAATAGAGCTTCCACCACTCGGTTGCAGAAGTGAGTGCCTCGGTTACTTATTATCAACTTGGGCATTCTGAACCTGGAAAAAATGTGGGACTTGACAAAATCTACAACAACTTTAGCATGGTCAGTCCAAGTAGCTTTAGTTTCTAACCATTTCAAAACATAATCCACAACTACTAGAATATAAACATTACCAAAAGAGGAAGGAAATGACCCCATGAAATCTACACCCCATACATCAAATATTTCACATACTAGTATAGGGGTAAGTGGCATTTGATCTTTATGACTTAAGTTACCCATCTTTTGGCATTGTACACAGGCTTTGCAGAACATATAAGCATCACGAAATAAGGTAGGCCAAAATAATCTGCACTCCAATACCTTTCATGCTGATGAACTTACAATTTATCTATAATTTTTTAGGACTTTAGCATGGATTTTTATGCCGGTTTTATTAATTTTTGCCTTAATTTAGCTTAATGCTAAGAATAAGTTCAGGGATAATTAATCCAAGAAAATGAAGGAAAAATGCAAGAAAAGAAGGTTCAAAAAGACCAAATTCAGCCCAGCCCGGTTGTGGAAGCAAGAGAAAGCACTTCGGCCCAAGAAGAGCAAGTGGATTCCTTGAAAAAAATCCAAGAAAAGAAAGCCTAGCTAAGAGTAGAATTCGGCCCAGCAAGGAAGGTCCATTCGTAGCCCAAAAGAGCAGTTCAATGTATAGCTATCATGTGCTAAGATAGAGCCTAAGTGCAGCCCAAATAGCAGCCCTTAGGAGGCTTTCAAGAGAGCTCTAGAAAGTTCAAGAAAGGGGTGTAATACACCCCATTCTAGAGGCTTCAAGAAGGGGCAAGAGCCCCCTTGAAAAACTATATAAGGAGGCCTCTAGGAGGGGGGAGGGGTGTTCAATTGCTTGAGAGAAAGGCTCTCCCACTCTTAGAGGTTCAGCCACCTTGAGAGAAGAGAAGAGAAGAAGGCTAGGCGCAAGGAAGAAGAAGAAGAAGGGCTGAAGGAAGTTCAAGACAAGCAAGCTAGAAGAAGAAGGTGAGTTCGAATTGAGGGATTGTGATTCAAAGATTTTTTGTAATAAATCATTTGTAGTTTCATTCTCTTTTGATTTGAATTCAGTTTCTTAGTTATATGTTCTTTCTTCTTTCTCCTTGTTTCCATTCTTCCTTGATGTATTTCAGCTTGTAAAATTTCAGTTCAGCAATCTAATTCTTTTTGATTCATTCAAATGATCATGCATTGTACTTGAAGTTTCTTGAATAAGGGTGTGATTGCAGATCAATTCGGCCAACTAACCTTCAAAACTCAGATCTGAATTCTCAGATCTGAGATTGCAAGATCTGAATTGCTTGAAAGAGAATTCAGATCTGCAAATTTCAGATTGGGCGAATTAATCTACAGCTTGGAATTCCTAGAGTGCTTGAGAGAGACTCTAGGAATTCAGATCTACTATTCAAGAACTGAATTGAGTGCAAGGTTAGAGATAACTTGCACAATTCAGTTGGTGATCAATTCAGATTTGAATTGATGCCTTAGAAGTGTTTGAAGAAATGCATGCATGAGGATTAGATTCTTGCTAGAGATAGAAGAACCGTCACTCATGCATAGGATGAACATGCGCTTGAGAGAGGCTGTTCATGACCTTGGGGTTTCACCAAACCAAGGCTCAATCATGATTCATTCGAATGATCCAAATTGATAGATTGCTGAATTCTGAGATTGACATTTACTGCTTACTCTTCTAACCTGATTTGAAGGCAATTGGACCAATGATTTAGATAGATTTTAATTTAGGATTTCTTAGCTTTCATTAGAGTTTTGATTTATTTGTTGATCAGATAAGAAATGTTCAATTTAGTATTGGTAATTGTTTCCTAAATCCTCGTGGGAACGATACTTCACTCACTACTTTATTACTTGAACGGCTAGTGCACTTGCTAGTGTCACAATGAGCCACACATCACATGCTGTCCTTTTTGGGCCAAAATGGCCCCCAAAGGCATATGAATGGCAGAAGTGAAGAATGGAGGGGATTTCGGGGTTGGGCACACATATTCGAAGGACTTGATTGGAGCATTGCTTCCATAGATATGGGTTGTCTCAAATGTAGTATTTGGCATCACTTTTTACCTTATCTCTTTGAGCTCTTGTTAATTCTCCTAGTTTGGTTCTAGTAACCAAATAGTTAACAATATCTGCGTACCATGGAGTTCCTTCTTGAATCGTAAAAAGATGCTCATCCGGGAACTCATCCTTCAAGGGTGTTGCCTCTTCAGTTGTAGTCAGCCTACTAAGATGGTCTGCAACCAAATTTTTTGCACCCTTCTTGTCATGGATTTCGAGGTTGAATTCTTGTAGCAAGAGAATCCAGCGAATAAGCCTTGGCTTTGCTTCTTTCTTGGTGAGCAAATATTTTAGGGCTACATGGTTAGAATAAATGATTAGTTTAGTACCCAATAATTATGAAAATATTTTTTCTAGGGCAAAAACTACAGCCAAGAGTTCCTTCTCTGTTGTTGAATAGTTGCATTGGGTAGCATCAAGGGTCCTCAAAGCATAATATATCGCATGAACGGCTCTTCCAACCCTTTGTCCCAGAACAACACCGATGGCATAATTGCTTGCATCACACATAATTTTGAAGGGGAGACCCCAATTCGGTGGCTGGATAATTGGGGCTAAAGTCAATGACTCCTTCAACTTATCAAAGGCTGCCCTGCACCCTGCATCAAAAT
This sequence comes from Nelumbo lutea, assembly GCF_056320005.1. Taxonomy (NCBI): domain Eukaryota; kingdom Viridiplantae; phylum Streptophyta; class Magnoliopsida; order Proteales; family Nelumbonaceae; genus Nelumbo; species Nelumbo lutea. The sequence continues at coordinate 213,589,176 of NC_142684.1, forward strand.
CAAACATAACATCTTTCTGGAGTAAATTACATAAGGGATGAGTTATCTTGGAAAAATTTTGATGAATCTCTGATAGAATCCTGCATGTCCAAGGAAAGAACGAACTTCCCGTATCTTCGTGGGATAGGGTAGGGATTTAAGAACATCTACTTTTTCTTTATCAACTTTGATTCCCTTAGAAGAGACTACATGCCCTAGAATGATGCCCTGGTCGACCATGAAATGGCATTTCTCATAATTGAGCACGAGGTTCTTTTCTATACACCTTTCAAGTACCTTTCAAGTACCTTTGTAAAGTTAGATAGTGGGGTACTTGCTTAATTGCATCAAGGAGGGGGATGTTTACCTCAACCTTGTAGAATGTCTCGAGAGTGTCCTTGTCTTGGTCCTCCCTCTTGGATTTTGCAAATTGGCTAGGGAAAGGTGGAGCGATGACTATGGCTTGGGGTGGCTTTCCGCTTGAATCCATTTGGGGAGATGGTGTCTCTTTTTTGGTTGTTTCTTTGGATGCTTCTTGACTGGGTTCATTCAGCTCCTTCCCGCTTCTAAAGGTGATTGCGCTAGCATTCTATTTCAGGTTGGTTGTGGTCTGGGAAGGTAGCCTCCTTGATGATTGAGATTCCATTCGACTCATAGCTATTGATAATTGGCTGACCTGATTCTCTAGGTTCCGGATGCTTGTCCTCGTCTCCTATTGAAATTGTTGAGTATTAGTTGCAAGTGTGATGAGACCAAAAAGAACCATATTTTTATACCCTAATATTCAATCTTTTACATTTATTTAGCATTTAAATGAACTCATTACTCTTGTATTTCGATTCAGGGCAACAAAGAAGGCAATTGGAAGAAAACAGGGCAAATCGGGTGATTTTGCACAGTTTCGGCAATAGTCAATCATCTCGGCCTAACTCTCAATTCCGGACTGCAAATGGGACAATTCAAGAAGAATTAGAAAGATGAAAGGAAAGCCCACAACTTTTATGTTTTGGGTTTCTATAGATTCAGCCCGAATCAAGTACAAAAATGAGCCCGAATTTGGAGCAAGTTCGTAGCCAGGTGAAGGGATAGGAAATCCATCACATGGACGCCCAAAGATTGCGGAATAAGGGGGCGAATTTCAAAAATTTTTCTCTCCCTTCAATTGGGAATTGAATTCCCCATTTAGAAAATTATATTTTCAATGATCATTCTTGAACCATAAACTGAACCAGATCTGAACCAAAAGGAGTAGGGAGGGATAATACCTGATACAGAGAAGTAGTATCTCCCAATGGAGGTGTTCATGCCCAAGGAAGGATCCAAAATCTGCTCCCACTGAAGATGACGCAGTGCAGGGTGGAGCAGAATCAACAGTGTTCTTCCAAAAGAACTTGATCCTTCTCAAGAATCACCTAGACGGCTTGTGAATACAACTCCCACCAATCTTTTTTCCAAAATATTGGAATCAAGATCCAATCTTGATTTCTCCCAAGAACTAGAGATCGAACTGCTATAGGCGGCGGCTGTAGGAAGGAGGTGGCAAGAGAGTATTTGCAAGGTGCAGATTCTCTCTTCTGTGATTTCAGCACTGAAGACAATAATGTCTATTGTTTGCTTGTGATGTCTAAAGGCTGCTGCCCCCCTCTTCCTTTTATAGACTTAAAGGGATCAGCTCCTAATCCCATTAGGAGTTGCTAAGCCAAATCATATCTGGATTAGAAGTCCCTTTAAGATAAGGGATCATCCTTATCTTATCTCCATATTAGATCAGTCAGCTCCTAATCTAATTAGGAAGTTTCCAGATCTAAATCTTATTTAGATCTTGGACTCTTTGAGTGGATAGGGTGTGGGCCCAATCCTATCAGCTGATCCATCTCAGAATGCACCCCTTAAGTGACTAATCAAATTAGCCTAGTTCGAAATGGGCTTAAGGCCCATTTAAGGTTATGAATTCATTTAGCCTTCCAAACTGCTGCCCAGATGGGCTTCCTTGTATGGCGTGGGACCCAAACATTGATCTACACATCAGCCACATGGGTTCAGCCCAACCTTTGTTACAAGGCATGGCCGAATACACTGTTATGACAGTGCACCTCCCTGAAACCCACCAGATGGGCTCTATTGGCCCAACACTTACCCTAAGTGGTCCCGGGGCCAAGCCACCTTATAACACCCAGGGATTATGGGCAGATGCAAGATTAGCCCATCAGGTATTATCATCAATGGTCTTACACTTAACCTCTCAGCTCATAATGATCATACACTGCCTGACAAGAGAGGACCTCTCCCTCGGCTGCAAGGAACAGTGTTGCACTCTCTCTTACATGGATCCCGGGAATTAAAACCTTTTGCAAATAATTTCGAAACCATAATATATATACTTTTATATTTCATATAAAATATATTTTATAAAACAAATCTCAACAATTGAAATCGGCTGCCGGTAGTCTTGGTTTCCATTAGTGAGAGTGCATCCCCAATCATTACCTTTGTCTGGCAAAGGGGCTGATCCTGTCACTATGATCACCCACTATGATAAATTCTCAGACTGTCCCAACATACCCAGGTTTTGACCCCCACTAAGGATCTCATTGAATGGTATATCAAAAATAGCCCAATCCGACACATAGTGCAGCATCATAATCGAGTCTAGGGGTTGGGTGTAACTTTCCAATTTTGCCCATCAATCTCCAAGGTCCAGGGCAATACTGGAAATCAGGTCCAGTTCAAAGATTCAATTAATCCTACACTGTATGTGCCTAGGGTCTCACCCTGGTAGCTGAGACAAGCCACCCTAACCGACATGGTTGTGCCACAGAGTCAGCCTTGATAGGATAGGTCTCCCCAGACCGACCCACTGGCTGTGAACATTCTAAACTAACACTAGTCTCATTAAGTGTACAGTTTAAGAGAATTACACAGAAACATACCAAGGGAACATGAATCAAATATGCACTTTTATTCATTTACAATAAACTCATAAAGTACATCATTATGATTGAAGCTAAGGGCATACAAAACTATCTAACAGCTCTCACTTCCACTTAGGTCCAATCAGGTACTGGCCGGAGTCTCATGATTTCCATGTGTTTCTCAAACACTTTCTGAGATAGTGGCTTTGTCAATGGGTCTGCTACATTTTCTGCTGACGCTACCTTCTGAGTCAAGACATTCCCTCTACCAACAATCTCCCTTAGTACATGGTACTTCCTCTCGATGTGCTTCGACTTCAAGAGGGCTCGTGGCTCCTTAGCCTGAGCAATAGCTCCATTATTGTCACACAACAATGGGATGGGTGATGTGCTGCATGGTACTACTCCCAACTCGTGAATGAACTTCTTCATCCACATGACTTCTTTGGTAGCCTCACTTGCGGCAATGTACTCGGCCTCGGTCGTGGAGTTTGCAGTGGACCCCTGTTTGCTGCTTTTCCAACAAATAGCACATGATCCTATCGTGAAAACATATCCAGATGTAGACTTTCTATCATCTGGATTCGATTGGAAATCGGCATCAGTATACCCTTGGATCTATAGTGAATTACCATCGAATACTAGACAAAACTCTTTTGTCCTTCGAAAGTACTTCAGTATTTTTTTCTCAGCAGTCCAGTGCTTCTGCCCTGGGTTGGTTTGAAATCTGCTTACTACACTCACTGCTTGAGCAATGTCAGGACGAGTGCACAGCATGGCATACATGATGCTCCCTATGGCAGAGGCATAGGGAATGTCTTTTATGCCATCAATCTCCTCAGAAGTCTTTGGAGACATCCTTTTGGAGAGAGTGACTCCGTGCCTTAAAGGAGCATTTCCTTTCTTGGAGTTTTCCATGTTGTATCTTTTGACTATGTTGTCAATGTAGGCAGATTGGGATAATCCTATTATCCGCTTCAATCTATCTCTATAGAGTCGAAGACCCAGTATATAGGAGGCTTCTCCAAGATCTTTCATGGAGAATTGCTATGGAAGCCATACTTTCACCGTAGTCAACATTCCTACATCATTCCCAATGAGTAGAATGTCGTCTACATACAGAACCAAGAAGGTAACCTTATCTCCACTGTACTTCCTGTAAACACAGGGTTCATTTGGATTTTGTTCGAAGTCAAATGATTTCACAACAGAGACAAAATGGATGTTCCAACTTCTAGAAGCTTGCTTAAGTCCATAAATGGATTTATTTAGTTTACATACCATGTTTTACTGACCCGCAGCTATGAAGCCTTGCGGTAGCTGCATAAAGATATCTTCAGTAAGATCTCCATTCAGGAATGCAGTTTTGACATCCATCTGCCAAATCTCATAATCATGGTATGCAGTTACATCTAGCAGGATCCTAATGGATTTAAGCATGGCCACAGGAGAAAAGGTTTCCTCATAATTGATGCTCTCTTTCTGAGTGTACCCTTTCACCACCAGACGAGCTTTGAAGGTTTCACTCTCTACTTGGGGACTACTACAACTATTGCAGCCGCGGCCATAGGAACCGTGGAGTTATTTTTTAGAGAAGGAACTTTGGTTCTGAAAGATTGTCTTTATGTACAAAAATTAAGGAGAAATTTGAGTTCTGTTTCAAAACTGTGTGCAGATGGTTATTCTATCTTCTTTAGTAATACGATTACTATTAAAAGAAATAACAGATTCATCACATACGAGGAACTGGAGAATGGTCTCTATGTTCTACATATGGATGTATGTGGTCCCCTGAGTGTTAAGACACGAAATCAACACGTGTATTTCATCACCTTCACAGATGATTTCTCATGATATGGTTACGTGTACCTAATGAGACACAAGTCTGAATCCTTTGAAAAGTTCAATGAGTTTAGACAAGAGGTCGAGAAACAGTTGGGAAGAGAAATTAAAGCCCTTCGATCTGATCGAGGTGGCGAGTATATCTCTGACGAATTCAGGGACTACTTAAAGGACAATGGGATAGTATCACAATTAGCTCCTCCTGCTATACCACAACTTAACGGTGTTTCAGAGAGGAGGAATAGGACCTTATTGGATATGGTCCGGTCACTTCTCATACACTCAGAGTTACCCACATCCTTTTGGGGTTATGCATTAGAGACTGTGATTTACGTGCTGAATCGGGTTCCAACCAAATCAGTTTCGAACACTCAATATAAACTTTGGACTGGAAAGAAACCAAGTGTCAGACACTTGAAGATTTGGGTTTGTCCAGCAAACGTTAAAAGAATGAGTGCAGACAAGTTGGAATCCAAAACTAGTCGTTGCCTATTTGTAGGCTACCCAAAAGGCTTTGTAGGTTACCTATTCTATGACCCAAGTGAGCAGAAAGTGTTATGCAGTCGAAATGCCCAATTCTTGGAGACCGATTACATCCTGGACACCCATCGTCAGTGTTAGACAATTTTGTATGCCCTTAGCTTCAATCAAAATGATGTACTTTATGAGTTTATTGTAAATGAATAAAAGTGCATATTTAATTCATGTTCCCTTGGTATGTTTCTGTGTAATACCCTCAAACTAGACACTTAATGAGACTCATGTTAGTTAAGAATGTTCACAGCCAGTGGGTTGGTCTGGGGAGACCTATCCTGACAAGGCTGACACTGTGGTGCCACCAAGTCGGTTGGGGTGGCTTGTCTTAACTACCGAGGTGAGACCCTAGGCACATACAATGTAGGATTAATTGAATCTTTGAACTGGACCAGATTTCCAGTATTGCCCTGGACCTTGGAAATTGATGGGCAAAACTAGAAAGTTAAACCCAACCCCTAGACTCGATTATGATATTGCACTAGGTGTTGGATTGGGCTATCTTTGATGTACCAATCAGGGAGATCCTTAGCCGGGGTCAAAACCTGGTTATGTTGGGACAGTCTGAGAATTCATCTGAGTGGGTGATCATAGTGATAGGATCAGCCCCTTTGTCGGACAAAGGTAATGATCGGGGAAGCACTCTCACTGATGGAAACCAAGACTACTGATGAACTTACAATTTATCTATATTTTATGAGGTTTTTGCATGAAATTTTATAATGGTTTAATTAAATTTTTGCCGTATTTTAGCTTGATTGCAAGAAAGATTTCAGGGGGAGCCAAATCAACAAAAAGAAGGCTAAAGCAAGAAAAGAAAACCCAAAAATTTATCAAGTTCAGCCCGGCCCAGCCATGAGAGCAAGAGAATTTCATTCGGCCCAAGAAGAGCAAGTGAAACTCTTTGGAAAATCCAAGGGAAGAAGCCTAGCTATGAGGAGAATTCGGCCCAGCAAGGAAGGCCCATTTTTAGCCCAAATAACAGCCTAGAGTGTAGCCCACATGAGCTCAAAAGCAAGCTAAGTTGTAGCCCAAATAGCAGCCCAAAGGGAGCTAGGGGCGGCAACTTCTAGGAGTTTCTTGAAGAGAAGGAGGGAGCACTCTAGAAGGTTCATGAGGGGTGTAATACACCCCATTCTAGAGGCTTCAAGAAGGGGCAAGAGCCCCTTGAAAAACTATATAAGGAGGCCTCTAGGAGGGGAGAAAGTTGTTCAATTGCTTGAGAGAAAGGCTCTCCCACTCTTAGAGGTTCAGCCACCTTGAGAGAAGAGAAGAGAAGAAGGCTAGGCGCAAGGAAGAAGAAGAAGAAGGGCTGAAGGAAGTTCAAGACAAGCAAGCTAGAAGAAGAAGGTGAGTTCGAATTGAGGGATTGTGATTCAAAGATTTTTTGTAATAAATCATTTGTAGTTTCATTTTCTTTTGATTTGAATTCAGTTTCTTAGTTATATGTTCTTTCTTCTTTCTCCTTGTTTCCATTCTTCCTTGATGTATTTCAGCTTGTAAAATTTCAGTTCAGCAATCTAATTCTTTTTGATTCATTCAAATGATCATGCATTGTACTTGAAGTTTCTTGAATAAGGGTGTGATTGCAGATCAATTCGGCCAACTAACCTTCAAAACTCAGATCTGAATTCTCAGATCTGAGATTGCAAGATCTGAATTGTTTGAAAGAGAATTCAGATCTGCAAATTTCAGATTGGGCGAATTAATCTACAGCTTGGAATTCCTAGAGTGCTTGAGAGAGACTCTAGGAATTCAGATCTACTATTCAAGAACTGAATTGAGTGCAAGGTTAGAGATAACTTGCACAATTCAGTTGGTGATCAATTCAGATTTGAATTGATGCCTTAGAAGTGTTTGAAGAAATGCATGCATGGGGATTAGATTCTTGCTAGAGATAGAAGAACCGTCACTCATGCATAGGATGAACATGCGCTTGAGAGAGGCTGTTCATGACCTTGGGGTTTCACCAAACCAAGGCTCAATCATGATTCATTCGAATGATCCAAATTGATAGATTGCTGAATTCTGAGATTGACATTTACTGCTTACTCTTCTAACCTGAATTGAAGGCAATTGGACCAATGATTTAGATAGATTTTAATTTAGGATTTCTTAGCTTTCATTAGAGTTTTGATTTATTTGTTGATCAGATAAGAAATGTTCAATTTAGTATTGGTAATTGTTTCCTAAATCCTCGTGGGAACGATACTTCACTCACTACTTTATTACTTGAACGGCTAGTGCACTTGCTAGTGTCACAATGAGCCACACATCAACTACCAGTAGCCGATTTCAATCGTTGAGATTTGTTTTATAAAATATATTTTATATGAGATATAAAAGTATATAAATTATGGTTTCGAAATGATTTGGAAAAGGTTTTAATTCCCGAGATCAATACAAGAGAGAGTGCAACACTGTTCCTTAAAGCCGAGGGAGAGGTGCTCTCTTGTCGGGCAGTGTATGATCATTATGGGCTGAGAGGTTAAGTGTAAGACCATTGAGGATAATACCTGATGGGCTAATCTTGCATCTGCCCACAGTCCCTGCGTGATATGAGGTGGCTTGGCCCAAGGACCACTTAGGGTAAGCGTTGGGCCCCTAGAGCCCATCTGATGGGTTTCAGGGGGTGCACTATCCATAACAGTGTATTCAGCCAGGCCTTGTAAAAATGGCTGGGCTGAATCCATGTGGCTGATGTGTAGATCAATGTTTGGGTCCCACGCCATACAAGAAAGCCCAACTGGGCAGTAGTTTGGAAGGCTAAATGAATATATAACCTTAAATGGCCCTTAAGCCCATTTTGAACTGGTCTAATTTGATTAGTCACTTAAGGGGCGATTTCTTATATGGATCAGCTGATAGGATTGGGCCCACACCCTATCCACTTAGAGAGTCCAAGATCTAAATGAGATTTAGATCTGGAAACTTCCTAATTAGATGTGGAGATGGCTGATCTAATCTGCAGATAAGATAAGGGCCCTTATCTTAAACGGACTTCTAATGCATATATGATTTGGGTAAGCAACTCCTAATGGGATTAGGAGCTGATCCCTTCAAGTCTATAAAAGGAAAAGGGGGCGGCAGCCTTTAGACATCACAAGCAAGCAATACATAGTCTTGTCTTTAGAGTTGAAATCACAGAAGAGAGAATCTACACCCTGCAAATACTCTCTTGCCGCCTCCTTCCTGTAGCCACCGCCTACAGCAGTTCGATCTTCAGTTCTTGAGAGAAATCAAGATTGGATCTTGATTCCAATCTTTTGGAGAAAAGATTGGTGGGAGTTGTATTCACATGCCGTCTAGGTGATTCTTGAGAAGGGTCAAGTTCTTTTGGAACAACACTGTTGATTCTGCTCCACCCTGCACTACACCATCTTCTGTGGGAGCAGATTTTGGATCCTTCCTTGGGCGTGAACACCTCGATTGGGAGATACTACTTCTTTGTATCAGGTATTATCTCTTCCCTTCCTTTTGGTTCAGATCTGGTTCTGTTTATGGTTTAAGAATGATCCTTAAAAATATGATTTTCTAAATAGGGAATTCGATTCACAGTTGAAGGGAGAGAAAAATTTTTGAAATTCGCCCCCTTATTCCGCAATCTTTGGGCATCCATGTGATGGATTTCCTATCCCTTCAAGGAAGCCCAACTGAGCAGCAATTTGGAAGGCTAAGAGAGCCCATAACTTTATTGGGCCTAAAGCCCATTTCGAACTGGGCTGATTTGATCAGTTGAATGAGGGGTAAATTATGAGATTAGATTAGTAGAAACCTCCTAATGGGATTAGGAGAGGGCTGATCTAATCTGCAAATAAGATAAGGGTTTACCCTTATCACTTGAAGGGAATTCTGATCCAAAGATGATTTGGATTAGCAACTCCTAATGGGATTAGGAGCTAATCCCTTTAACCTTATAAAAGGAGGAGGGGGCGGTAGCCTTTATACACACAACCCAATTCACATTGTCTTTAGAGCTGAAACCACAGAATAAAGAATTCAACACCTCTGCGAAAATTCTTTCTTGTTGCCTCCTTCCTGCCACCGCTATATCTGCCAATTCGATCTCCTCGTGTCAGTGGAAGTGACCAATATTGGACCTTGATATCAGTTCTTTGTGAAAGGGCTGATTGGGAATAGTGCTCACATGCCGTCCAGTTGATTCTTGTGAATGATCTGGTTCTTTTGAATGCTACTAATTCTGCTCCATCCTACACTGCGCCATCTTCTGTGGGAGCAGTCTTTGGTTCCTTCCTTGGGCGTGAACACCTCCATTGGGAGATACTATTTCTCCATATCAAGTATATCCCTCTTCTACTGCTTTTGTTCAAATCTGGTTCGGTTCTTGGTTCAAGATTGTTCCTTGAAAAATATGATTTTTTCTAAAATAGGGAATACAATTCCCAGTAGGATTGAGAGAAATTTTTGAAATTCGCCCATTTTATTCCACAAGATTTGGGTGTCCATATGATGGATCTCTCATCCCTTCATGTACCTCAGGTCTCACCCTTACAACTGAGACAAGCTGCCCCAACCAACTTGGTGGCACATCAGTGTCAGCCTTGGTAGGATAAATCTCCCCAGATCTATCCAACGGGTGTGAAGATTGGACAGGTTTGTTGAAGCCCTCAAAATTATTACTAGTCCCACAATAAAATATTTGCAGTAAAAGTGGTTCTAGGTCGAATCTCACAGGGAGAAAATCAGTAATCTCTTAGCCGAATGGGTAAAGTAATTGTGAGGGAAAATTAAATAACTAAAATTAAAAGAATAACAAACTAAGCAAATAAGAGAAAATCAGTCTTACCGAATTCTGGTTCAAGGGTTCGGGTTGAATTGATTGGCCATCGATCCTAGATACAATTCAACATTCTTGCAATTCAAGCATTTAACCTTAGATTTATTAGGATAGCCATAATAAACCTTGTGTTTTCCTAATTCAGTTGACCAAACCCAGCATTCGATCAACACTTATCACCACTCAACTAGGTACGATAGTGTTCCATGTTAAACAATGATAGCATTAAGATTTGTGAAAACAGTTAAACCAAAATAACAATAATTGAGATAGCTGCAATTACTGAATTTTGTTCCATCGATTCTTTTAGGTTGAACTATGTTAAAACATTGGTCAAAGGCTATCACGAACAATTGACCCAAAAAGATAACAACCTAATTGCTATTTGTACCATTATTCGTGACAATTACGGATCACCGAAATCATGGATAGCAGTAGGAAAATCAACATTAATTTAGTTTGTTAGACTAATTAACATTAACATCCAATAAAAATGTGCACAAGAACCAATGAATACTTGAAATAAAAAAGAAAGAAAATAAAGTAACTACAGAACCTCACAATGACACAATCGAACCTCCCCCCTTGAACCAGAAAAAGAAGCTTAGCTACTCATGATCTGCGCAATCTCCATGCTCTTCTTCTCCATAGCCGAACTGCCTTCTTGCTTCTTGGTCTTCTTGATGATCTCTTGGATCTTGGAATGAGTGATTTCTAGAGCTGGTTCACCCCCTCTTTATATAGCCAAAGGAGAGGGCTGTTTTCCAACTCCTTCTAGGAGATCATCTTATCCTTAGGGAGTTTTGATCTTATCTTGAACTAATCCTATCCTATCTCTTATCTAATGCTCTAATCTCAATCTTCTTATCTCTCTAGGATTACATTCAAGACTTTAGATCTGATAAAACTCTCTCCTTGGAGATTACATTCGAAATTCGGATTCTTAACTCTTGAATTCGATTTGGGCTGCTTCAAGTTACTTCTGCGAGTTGGGCTTAAGTTGTGAAATGGGCTTGGCTGCGAACTTGCTCCGACTTTGGGATCGTTTTCGTACTCGATGCGGGCCGAATCTGTCAAAACACAAAACATAAAAGTTGTGGGTCTTTCTTTCATCTTTTTAATGCTTCTTGAATTGTCCAATTCGGTGTCCGGAATTGAGAGTTAGGTCCAGATTACTGACTGTCGCCGAAACTGTGCAAAATCACCCGATTTGCCCTGTTTTCTTCCAATTGCCTTCTTTATTGCCCTAGATCGAAAGACAAGAGTAATGAGTTTATTTAAGTGATAAATAAATATAAAAGAGTGAATATTAGAGGATAAAAGTAGGGTTCTTTTTGGTCTCATCAAATCCCCCCACACTTAAACTTTGCCCGTCCCCGGGCAAGGCAAAAACTCAAGTAACACAAGAGAGACTAACTATTGATTTTCAATCTTTCTTTTTCTCTACATGAGGCCTGGTTCATTTCATGCTTTAGTTCAGATTTGGTAACCTTTTCCTTTTCATCTCTTTCTCCCATTTTTCTTGTCCAAGAGTGATCGCAAATCACCATTCCTCATGGTCCCAAGTTAAATCGATAGTCAAGGAGACAAGCCTTCCAGGGCTGAAACTCCTTGGACTGCACGAGTGCTCATTGCTTTTAACAAACCAATTCAGCCAGATGCAATTACTTTCCTTTGAATCAAAACAAGGTGTGCTTATTGCCATAATCTTGCTATGTATCACATCTTCACCACTTAGTGTGAATTCCTAGGATCTGAAGGTGAGAATGGGGTTGGGGTTCTAGGGTGAGTGCATTTTATGCTCCATCTCACCCTTGCCCCTTTTTTTTTTTTTTTTTTTTTCAAGATGTGAGTGCATTTTATGCTCCATCTCACACTTGCTTTCATTTCTAGATGTGAGTGCATTTTATGCTCCATCTCACACTTGTTTTTGTTTCTAGATGTGAGTGCATTTTATGCTCCATCTCACATTAGTTACAATTTTATTTTCAAACTCCCTCTTTTTTTTTTCACAAGAATCACAAGGTTTCACCGCCTGATCTATGAATTCATTGATCGTGGTCTCTATATGCCTAACACAGCAAGTTCTAGAATAATCAACCCATGTTTGACAGATAATTATGTGAAAATCAATCAAACCCTTATGCATCTTGCCTATTGATCGATTAAAAACATGAGGTACCATATGCAGCCAAGAAAGATTCAGTTAGTCATGCTTGCATCCTATCTTATCTATTTATCCTAAGCACATGATTCCTGATAAGTTGAAATTGTTCAAGGATAAGTTTCTAGGGAGCAGAAATTTCAAGAAGGTAAGGTATCTCAAATTTCCATCAGATTTCCCTAATCCCCCCACACTTAAGTTATACATTATCCCCAATGTATGTGATTATGCATAAAGTAGAAGGATTTGGGGGTACTTCCTTGTTTGTCTTATTGGGTTCCTGCTAAACACAAAAAATCAAAACCAAACAAAATAACAAAATTAACTAAACACAATGGGTTGCCTCCCACAAGCGCAATTGTTTAACGACCTTATGCTCGACGTCCTCCTTTGCTACTTTAGCTCTCGTGGTTTCAGCTTTCGGTGTGCTTGATGTGTGGCTCATTGTGACACTAGCAAGTGCACTAGCCGTTCAAGTAATAAAGTAGTGAGTGAAGTATCGTTCCCACGAGGATTTAGGAAACAATTACCAATACTAAATTGAACATTTCTTATCTGATCAACAAATAAATCAAAACTCTAATGAAAGCTAAGAAATCCTAAATTTAAATCTATCTAAATCATTGGTCCAATTGCCTTCAATTCAGGTTAGAAGAGTAAGCAGTAAATGTCAATCTCAGAATTCAGCAATCTATCAATTTGGATCATTCGAATGAATCATGATTGAGCCTTGGTTTGGTGAAACCCCAAGGTCATGAACAGCCTCTCTCAAGCGCATGTTCATCCTATGCATGAGTGACGGTTCTTCTATCTCTAGCAAGAATCTAATCCCCATGCATGCATTTCTTCAAACACTTCTAAGGCATCAATTCAAATCTGAATTGATCACCAACTGAATTGTGCAAGTTATCTCTAACCTTGCACTCAATTCAGTTCTTGAATAGTAGATCTGAATTCCTAGAGTCTCTCTCAAGCACTCTAGGAATTCCAAGCTGTAGATTAATTCGCCCAATCTGAAATTTGCAGATCTGAATTCTCTTTCAAGCAATTCAGATCTTGCAATCTCAGATCTGAGAATTCAGATCTGAGTTTTGAAGGTTAGTTGGCCGAATTGATCTGCAATCACACCCTTATTCAAGAAACTTCAAGTACAATGCATGATCATTTGAATGAATCAAAAAGAATTAGATTGCTGAACTGAAATTTTACAAGCTGAAATACATCAAGGAAGAATGGAAACAAGGAGAAAGAAGAAAGAACATATAACTAAGAAACTGAATTCAAATCAAAAGAGAATGAAACTACAAATGATTTATTACAAAAAAATCTTTGAATCACAATCCCTCAATTCGAACTCACCTTCTTCTTCTAGCTTGCTTGTCTTGAACTTCCTTCAGCCCTTCTTCTTCTTCTTCCTTGCGCCTAGCCTTCTTCTCTTCTCTTCTCTCAAGGTGGCTGAACCTCTAAGAGTGGGAGAGCCTTTCTCTCAAGCAATTGAACAACTTTCTCCCCTCCTAGAGGCCTCCTTATATAGTTTTTCAAGGGGCTCTTGCCCCTTCTTGAAGCCTCTAGAATGGGGTGTATTACACCCCTCATGAACCTTCTAGAGTGCTCCCTCCTTCTCTTCAAGAAACTCCTAGAAGTTGCCGCCCCTAGCTCCCTTTGGGCTGCTATTTGGGCTACAACTTAGCTTGCTTTTGAGCTCATGTGGGCTACACTCTAGGCTGTTATTTGGGCTAAAAATGGGCCTTCCTTGCTGGGCCGAATTCTCCTCATAGCTAGGCTTTATTTTCTGGGGTTTTCTCAAGGAATTCACTTGCTCTTTTTGGGCCGAAGTGCTCTCTCTTGCTTCCACGACCGGGCTGGACTGAAATTGGTCTTTTTGAACCTTCTTTTCTTTCCTTTTTCCTTCATTCTCTTGGATTGATTATCCCTGAACCTATTCTTAGCATTAAGCTAAATTAAGGCAAAAATTAATAAAACCGGCATAAAAATCCATGCTAAAGTCCTCAAAAATTATAGATAAATTGTAAGTTCATCAGTGCTCCCCTTCCATCCATCATGAGCGGGTTCAAATCTGGAATAGGGGCCTTCGTATCCAATTGTGCACTCGATTCTAGCTCCTCATTCATATCTTTTTCAAAAAATTCCTGCACAGTTGGATCAATAGTGTCAACTGAATGGTCTTCATTTGGGTACTTCATAGCTTCAAAAATATTAAATTTAATAGTCTCCCCGCTGATTTCGACAGAGAGGGTACCCTCATCCACATCTATTTTGGTCTTGGCCATTTTTATAAATGGCCTACCTAATAGAAGTGGGGCTGAACTTTCGATCGTGTCCTCCTCCATCTTCAGAATGTAAAAATCAGCTGGGAAAATTAAATCGTTAACCTGCACCATTACATTCTCAACAATCCCTTCTGGGAAGGCATTAGAACAATCAGCTAATTGGATAACAGCTTTATTTTCCCTTAAAGGACCTAATCTCAAAGCATAGTAAATCGAGTATGGCATGACGTTGATAGATGCACCTAAGTCTAGCTTGGCATACTTGATTTGCTTATTGCCAATCACACAAGGTAGGGTGAACATACCTGGATCAGCATGTTTTTCTGGTAAGGTCCTCTTGATCATGGCTGAAACGTTCTCTCTAACTCTTGAGTCCTACACCTTGTCTTCTTCTTGCCCTTTATCCACATTCCTTGGTGATGTAGGTTCTAGCTGTAGTTCCTTCCCGCTTCTTAGTACCACTGCACTTACACTCTCCTTGGGGTTGACTACCGTTTGTGGTGGTAGTTTCCCGGAGCTCTGCACCTCCAACTTGCTAACAGTAGTGGCAAGTTGGCTGATTTGGTTCCCCAAATTCTGAATGCTGGCTCTTGTTTCCTGTTGAAATTGCTGAGTATTAGTAGCTAGAGCCTTAACTATATCTTCTAATGACGTACCTGAATTCGAGGGTTGGCCTTGCGCTGTGATGGGTGTTGAAAACTGGGGCTGTCGACTGAAAAAATGGGGCTGGTATTGCTGCTGTCCTCCTTGGTTCCCATAGCTTAGGTTTGGGTGATCTCTCCACCCCGGATTGTAATAATTGGAGTAGGGATCATACTTTCGCTGGGGCTGGCCCAGGAATCCTCCTATGGCATTGACTTGCTGCATCAAACCATCTTGCAATGATGGACACATGTCTGTAGGATGGCCAGGAATCGAATAGATACCACACACCCTGGCAGTTTGTACTTGTCCTGCAGCGAGTTGTCTTACCAAAGCAGTTAGGTCAGAAATCTGATTTTCTAAATTTACATGGCTTACCTCATTAACCCGTCTAATGGTACCGTCTGTCCTAGCACCAAACTGTTGTGAATTTTCGGCCATGTTGGAGATTAACTCCTTGGCCGCTTCGGGTGTCTTGTTCACCAAGGCTCCTCCACTGGCTGCATCGACCATACTTCTATCAATGGGCTGCAGCCCTTCAGAGAAGTATTGGATTAACAGTTGTTTGGGTATTTGGTGATGTGGACAACTAGCAACAAGTTGTTTAAATCTTTCCCAATATTTGTATAGTGTCTCACCACCAAATTTCCAAACTCCACATATTTCTTTTCTTATATTTGTAGCCCGGGATGCAGGAAAATATTTATCTAAAAATATCCTGTTCATCTCGTCCCATGTGCGTACTGAACCGAGAGGAAGAATATACAACCAATCCTTTGCTTTATCTCTTAAAGTAAATGGAAAGGCTATGAGTTTTACCTGGTCCTCGGTCATACCATGGGGTTTCATGCTTGAACAAACGACATGAAATTCCTTTAGATGTTTGTGAGGGTCCTCACCTGGGAAACCATGAAACAGAGGTAATAATTGAATCAAACCAGATTTGAGTTCAAAGGCTACCTCAAGAGTGGGGTACGTGATGCATAAAGGTTGTTGGTTCATAATTGATGCAGCCAACTCCCTTAATGTCCTCTCTCTGTCAGCCATTCTTTCTACTTCTTCGAAGATGGGAAGATCACAATCTGAATTCACCTTCTTTGGTGGTCCTCTCAATTTCAGGGTTGTACTCCAATTCACCTTGTTGAGAAGCACGAGTCATAAAATAAAAGAGGTTAACAAGAGGAAGGTAATAGCTAAGAAATTAAAGTTGCTCCCCGGCAACGATGCCAAAATTTTGACGGGTTTGTCGAAGCCCTCAAAATTATTACTAGTCCCACAATAAAATATTTGCAGTAAAAGTGGTTCTAGGTCGAATCCCAAAGGGAGCAAATCAGTAATCTCTTAGCCGAATGGGTAAAGTAATTGTGTGGGAAAATTAAATAACTAAAATTAAAAGAATAACAAACTAAGCAAACAAGAGAAAATCAGTCTTACCGAATTCTGGTTCAAGGGTTCGGGTTGAATCGATTGGCAATCGATCCTAGGTACAATTCAGCATTCTTGCAATTCAAGCATTTAACCTTAGATTTATTAGGATAGCCATAATAAACCTTGTGTTTTCCTAATTCAGTTGACCAAACCCAGCATTCGATCAACACTTATCACCACTCAACTGGGTACGATAGCGTTCCATGTTAAACAATGATAGCATTAAGATTTGTGAAAACAGTTAAACCGAAATAACAATAATTGAGATGGCTGCAATTACTGAGTTTAGTTCCATCAATTCTTTTAGGTTGAACCATGTTAAAACATTGGTCAAAGGCTGTCACGAACAATTGACCCCAAAAGATAACAACCTAATTGCTACTTGTACCATTATTCGTGACAATTACGGATCACCGAAATCATGGATAGCAGTAGGAAAATCAACATTAATTCAGTTTGTCAGACTAATTAACATTAACATCCAATAAAAATGTGCACAAGAACCAATGAATACTTGAATTAAAAAGAAAGAAAATAAAGTAACTACAGAACCTCACAATGACACAATCGAACCTCCCCCCTTGAACCAGAAAAAGAAGCTTAGCTACTCATGATCTGCGCAATCTCCATGCTCTTCTTCTCCATAGCCGAACTACCTTCTTGCTTCTTGGTCTTCTTGATGATCTCTTGGATTTTGGAATGAGTGATTTCTAGAGCTGGTTCGCCCCCCTCTTTATATAGCCAAAGGAGAGGGCTGTTTTCCAACTCCTTCTAGGAGATCATCTTATCCTTAGGGAGTTTTGATCTTATCTTGAACTAATCCTATCCTATCTCTTATCTAATGCTCTAATCTCAATCTTCTTATCTCTCTAGGATTACATTCAAGACTTTAGATCTGATAAAACTCTCTCCTTGGAGATTACATTCGAAATTCGGATTCTTAACTCTTGAATTCGAGTTGGGCTGCTTCAAGGTACTTCTGCGAGTTGGGCTTAAGTTGTGAAATGGGCTTGGCTGCGAACTTGCTCCGACTTTGAGCTCGTTTTCTTACTCGATGCAGGCCAAATCTGTCAAAACCCAAAACATAAAAGTTCTGGGCCTTCCTTTCATCTTTCTAATTCTTCTTGAATTGTCCAATTCGGTGTCCAGAATTGAGAGTTAGGTCCAGATTACTGACTGTCGCCGAAACTGTGCAAAATCATTTCCCTTGGTATGTTTCTGTGTAATACCCTTAAAATGGACACTTAATGAGACTCGTGTTAGTTTAGAATGTTCACAGCCAGTGGGTCGGTCTGGGGAGACCTATCCTGACAAGGCTAACACTGTGATACCACCAAGTCGGTTGGGGTGGCTTGTCTCAGCTATCAGGGTGAGACCCTAGGCACATACAGTGTGGGATTAATTGAATCTTTGAACTGGACCAGATTTCCAGTATTGCCCTAGACCTTGGAGATCGATGGGAAAAACTGGAAAGTTACACCCAACCCCTAGACTCGATTATGATATTACACTAGGTGTCAGATTGGGCTGTCTTTGATGTACCAATCAGTGAGATCCTTAGCAGGGGTCAAAACCTGGGTATGTTGGAACAGTTTGAGAATTCATCTCAGTGGGTGATCATAGTGACAGGATCAGCCCCTTTGTCAGACAAAGGTAATGATCGGGGATGCACTCTCACTGATGGAAACCAAGACTGCCGGCAGCCGATTTCAATTGTTGAGATTTTTTTTTGCAAAATATATAAAAGTATATATATTATGGTTTCAAAATGATTTGCTAAAGGATTTAATTCCCAGGATCCATATAAGCATAGAGTGCAACACTGTTTCTTGCAGCCGAGGGAGAGGTCCTGTCTTGTCCGGCAGTGTATGATCATTATGGGCTGAGAGGTTAAGTGTAAGACCATTGAGGATAATACCTGATGGGCTAATCTTGCATCTGCCCATAGTCCCTGGGTGTTACAAGGTGGCTTGGCCCAGGGACCACTTAGGGTAAGTGTTGGGCCCATAGAGCCCATCTGGTGGGTTTCAGGGGGTGCACTGTCTATAACAATGTATTCGGCCAGGCCTTGTAACAAAGGCTGGGCTGAACCCTTGTGGCTGATGTGTAGATCAATGTTTGGGTCCCACGCCATACAAGGAAGCCCAACTGGGTAGCAGTTTGGAAGGCTAAATGAAAACATAACCCTAAATGGGGCTTAAGCCCATTTTGAACTAGGCTAATTTGATTAGTCTTTAAGGGGCGAATTTTGAGATGAGATTGAAGGCATAGGAAATCCATCATATGGATGCCCAAGATTGCGGAATAAAGGGGGCGAATTTCAAAAATTTTTCTCTCCCTTCAACTAGGAATCGAATTCCCTATTTAGAAAATCATATTTTCAAGGATCATTCTCGAACATAAACTGTACCAGATCTGAACCAAAAGGAGAAGAGAGAGATAACACCTGATATAGAGAAACAATATCTCTGAATGGAGGTGTTCATGCCCAAGGTGGAAACCAAAATCTGCTTCCACTGAAGATGGCACAATGCAAGGTGGAGCAGAATCAATAGTGTCCTTCTTAACAACTTGATTCTTCCTAAGAATCACCTGGATGGCTTGTGAATACAACTCCTACCAATCTTTTCTCCAAAAGATCGGAATCAAGATCCAATCTTGATTTCTCCCAAGGAATGGAGATCGAACTGCAATACGCGGCGGCTGCAGGAAGGAGGCGGCTAGAAAGAATTTGTAGGGTGCAGATTTCTATGCTCTGTGAACTCAGCTCTGAAGACAAGACTTGAGTCTGTTGGAAGTTGTTGTATCTAAAGGCTGCCACCCCCTCTTCCTTTTATAGACTTAAAGGGATCAGCTCCTAATCCCAATAGGAGTTGCTAACCCAAACCATATCTGGATTACAAGTCCTTTTAAGATAAGGGATAATCCTTATCTTATTTGTAGATTAGATCAGCCAGTTCCTAATCTAATTAGGAAGTTTCCAAATCTAAATCTTATTTAGATCTTGGACTCTCTAAGTGGATAGGGTGTGGGCCCAATCCTATCAGCTGATCTTATCTCAAAATTCGCCCCTTAAAGACTAATCAAATTAGCCCAGTTCGAAATGGGCTTAAGGCCCATTTAGGTTTATGTATTCATTAAGCCTTCCAAACTGCTGCCCTGTTGGGCTTCCTTGTATGAAGTGGGACCCAAACCTGCCCTGTGCCATCTTCAGTGGGAGCAGATTTTGGATCCTACCTTGGGCATGAACACCTCCATTGAGAGATATTATTTCTCTATATCTGGTATTATCTCTCCCTACTCCTTTTGGTTCAGATCTGGTTTAGTTTATGGTTCAAGAATGATCCTTGAAAATATGATTTTCTAAATAGGGAATTCGATTCCCAATTGAAGGGAAAGAAATTTTTTTTGAAATTTGCCCCCTTTATTCTGCAATCTTGGGCGTCCATGTGTTGGATTTCCTATCCCTTCAGTGGTATCAGAGCCATGATTCAAATCTTGAACCATTCTGTTTCAGATTTGAACCTGCACAAATAGGGAGAAGGCGTTCTACCCAATTTGCGCAGTAATGGGTTTTTGGAAATTTGTTCCCAAAATAGATGGGCAAATAATCTAAAATTAATTTTATATAAATCTGAGTGAATTTATTTATGGGCTGTTTGTACAAGAGGAAATCGAACTCTTGGTTTATGTAGGGAGAACTTCAAGATTTGCAGTTTATTGAATTTATTTATTACATTTGGTCTGTAAATAATTTTTTTTTTTTATTTTTAGACTCAATGTATAGGCATTCGATCTGATGTAATAATTAATAGAAATAGGATTTCTATTTACGTTTGATTTTGGGTCGATGATGGCGGCGTAGAGAAGGAGATTTTGCAGATGGGAGATTCACTATCTGCGATTTGCAGTTTAAGAAACTGCAATCTGTGATCTAACCTCTATTTTGCAGGATGGAGTTTGCGAACAACCCTGATTAACTGTTTCTTGTTTTCCTTTTATCAGTTATTTAATTTCATATTATTTTCTTGAATTAAGGATTTAATTAAGAATCAAACCCTAGACCCATTCGAACCAAGATTGGTTCAAACTGTTTGGACCAAATCTAGGGTTTAATCAAGGCTGAAAGTCAGCCCTAATTTTCCCACTAATGGGCCTGAGAATTGATATTTAATTAAATGGTTAATTCGGCCCAACCTTTAAAGGCCCAGTTTTAAATAGTTAAAACTACAAAAGCCCATTTCAAAGGATAAAGCTATATGGGCCAAACTGGGTAACCCTAATTCAGCACATATACCTAGATAATATTAATGGTTAATATTATGGAATTTTAACGGGCTTCCAATGGGCCTTACAGATAATTAATTGATTGGATCAATTTATCCCTACATGAGATGTATGGATGTGTGGTGTGCTACGTACATGGGCCATAAGTACTTTGCGCATGCTTATTCGATAGTGGATCTTGCGCACACCATGGCTGAATGCACATCATTGCCATGGTGTCCCTTTTTGGTCATTGGATGACCTCCCTAAGTGGTGGACCCCACACCTTATCAAGAGGTTACGTGCAGAACCCTAGCCGATTTAAGGCCCACCGAAATCTGGCTTTATGAAAGTCAATGGGAGCCACTTTGGTTTGACCTAAATCAAAGTAGGGCGTAATTAATTGTTCCCTTCAGCTAATATGAGTGCAAGTGATAGGGAGATTCATATGATGAACTCTCTAGAGGCCTTCCATCATTAGCATGAGGATGGGTCCTTCAGTAATGAGGAAACGCACCAGAAAATGGGCTATCCATTTGCTGTTGGGCTCGTCTAAGTGTTTCATGAGATGATAGGGGCGTCATAGACCAATGTGGGAGGGGCTTCTCTAGAAAATGGGAACTCTCTCATGGTACCTTGGCGTTCACAAATATGATGGGTAAGCACTACTAGACAGAAAGGTTTACCTGAAAACGGCTCTGAACCTTGTCTGATAGAGGCCAAAGGGAAAACTCATATGATGAGTGGATATGATCCTTCACAGAAAGGTGGTGGGGTTATGCAGCTGAAACAGTTGGCTCCAGGTACCCTATGTGATTTTCCACATTTCCAGAGACAACCTGTAGTCTCTGTCACAAAGATAGGTGAGAAATCCCAGAGATGAAAAAATGGAAATGGATCATAGATTAAAAGCCATATCTATGAAATGAACATGAATCACATTAGGTTGTGGACTGAGGTTTGCTCTTTTATCAGAAAATGGCAAATGGATCATTTGCAAAGCTTCTTGACGGCAACAAGCTTAAGGGCCCAAACTATGCCAACTGGTACAGGAACCTTATGCTGGTCCTAGCTTCTGAAAAGCTGGACAAAGTGACAAAGAATCCTACCCCTGAGCGTCCGGGAGATAGGGCTTCTAAGGCACGAAGGAGAGGCTATCAGGAATGGGAGGAGAAGAACTCCCTAGCCCAGTGTTACATCATTGTCTCCTTGGACAACCCAATATAGAGACAGTTCGATCAGATCGAACTTACCAAGGACATATTGGACAGTCTGAGGACGATGTATGAAGAGCAGAATCGTTCTATTCGACAAAAGGTCTTGAAACAGTTCATGACCACTCAAATGTCCAAGGGCCAACAATTTCACGACCATTGTCTTCGGATGATGGGTTACATCAACAAACTGGATGCTCTTGGATCCTGGCTGGACCTCGCAATCTAGATAGATGCTATCCTTAATTCTTTGCCTCCTTCCTTCAGTCCGTTCATCATGAACTATAACATGAACAAGCTGAATGTCAACTTGCAAGAGCTCAGCAATATGTTGCAAAGAGCTGAAGAACATACAAGACTATCTAACAGAACTGTCCTGCCTACCTGGAATCTAAGAAAGGTAACATCAAAACTTGTGTCATAGAAACTAATATGTTAGTTACTTCTGTGTCCTGGTGTGTTGACTCCGGGGCTTCAACTCATGCATGTAACTCACTGCTGGGGTTCAAAGTTAGCAGAAGATTGAGTTATGGCAAGGTGACACTATTCTTGGGATGACTGCAAGTGTTGTAGCTGTGGTGATAGGAACCGTAGAATTAGCTTTTAGAGGAGTCCATGTACTTAAAAATTGTCTTTATGTACAGAACTTGAGAAGAAATTTAATTTCTGTTTCTAAACTGTGTGCTGATGGATATACTGTTTATTTTAGTAATATGATTACTGTTAAACGGAATAACAAATTCATCGCATGCAGGGAACTAGAGAATGGTCTCTATGTTCTACATCCTTCTCTAGAAACTAACCTAACCGAAACTACGTTGGTAAAAAATCCCAAGAAAAGGAATCGTGATACAATTAATCCCACGTGCCTCTGGCATTACCGACTTGGCCATATCGGTATTGACTGCATCACAAGATTGGTAAAGGATGGTCCTTTGGATTTTCTAACCGTATAAAATCTTCCCACTTGTGAGCCTTGCCTTCAAGGTAAGATGACTAAGCGGCCATTTGACGGTAAGCCTGAAAGATCTGGAGGCACACTTGACCTAATACATACTGATGTATGTGGTCCCTTGAGTGTTAGGACACGAAATCAACACGTGTACTTCATCACCTTTACAGATGATTTTTCACGATATGGTTACGTGTACCTAATGAGACACAAATCTGAATCCTTTGAAAAGTTCAGAGAGTTCAGACAGGAAGTCGAGAAATAGTTAGGGAGAGAAGTTAAGGCCCTTCGATCGGATCAAGGTGGCGAGTATCTCTCTGACGAATTCAGGGACTACTTAAAGGACAATGGGATAGTGTCACAACTAGCTCCTCCTGCTACACCACAACTCAATGGTGTTTTAGAGAGGAGGAATAGGACCTTGTTGGACATGGTCCGATCACTTCTCGTACGCTTAGCATTACCCACATTCTTTTGGGGATATGCATTAGAGACTGCTATCTACGTGCTGAATCAGGTTCCAACCAAATCAGTTCCAAAAACTCCATATGAACTATGGACTGGAAGGAAGCCAAGTGTAAGACACTTGAAGATTTGGGGTTGTCCTGCACACGTTGGAAGAACAAGTGCGGACAAGTTGGAATCCAAAACTGATGAACTTACAATTTATCTATAATTTTTGAGGACTTTAGCATGGATTTTTATGCCGGTTTTATTAATTTTTGCCTTAATTTAGCTTAATGCTAAGAATAAGTTCAGGGATAATCAATCCAAGAAAAGGAAGGAAAAAGGCAAGAAAAGAAGGTTCAAAAAGACCAATTTCAGTCCAGCCCGGTCGTGGAAGCAAGAGAGAGCACTTCGGCCCAAAAAGAGCAAGTGAATTCCTTGAGAAAACCCAAGAAAATAAAGCCTAGCTATGAGTAGAATTCGGCCCAGCAAGGAAGGCCCATTTTTAGCCCAAATAACAGCCTAGAGTGTAGCCCACATGATCTCAAAAGCAAGCTAAGTTGTAGCCCAAATAGCAGCCCAAGGGAGCTAGGGGCGGCAACTCCAAGATGTTTCTTGAAGAGAAGGAGGGAGCACTCTAAAAGGTTCATGAGGGGTGTAATACACCCCATTCTAGAGGCTTCAAGAAGGGGCAAGAGCCCCCTTGAAAAACTATATAAGGAGGCCTCTAGGAGGGGAGAAAGTTGTTCAATTGCTTGAGAGGAAGGCTCTCCCACTCTTAGAGGTTCGGCCACCTTGAGAGAAGAGAAGAGAAGAAGGCTAGGCGCAAGGAAGAAGAAGAAGAAGGGCTGAAGGAAGTTCAAGACAAGCAAGCTAGAAGAAGAAGGTGAGTTCGAATTGAGGGTTTGTGATTCAAAGATCTTTTGTAATAAATCATTTGTAGTTTCATTCTCTTTTGATTTGAATTCAGTTTCTTAGTTATATTTTCTTTCTTCTTTCTCCTTGTTTCCATTCTTCCTTGATGTATTTCAGCTTGTAAAATTTCAGTTCAGCAATCTAATTCTTTTTTATTCATTCAAATGGTCATGAATTATACTTGAAGTTTCTTGAATAAGGGTGTTATTGTAGAGTAATTCGGCCAACTAACCTTCAAAACTCAGATCTGAATTCTCGGATCTGAGATTGCAAGATCTGAATTGCTTGAAAGAGAATTCAGATCTGCAATTTTCAGATTGGCCGAATTAATCTACAGCTTGGAATTCCTAGAGTGCTTGAGAGAGATTCTAGGAATTCAGATCTACTATTCAAGAACTGAATTGAGTGCAAGGTTAGAGATAACTTGCACAATTCAGTTGGTGATCAATTCAGATTTGAATTGATGCCTTAGAAGTGTTTGAAGAAATGCATGCATGGGGACTAGATTCTTGCTAGAGATAGAAGAACCGTCACTCATGCATAGGATGAACATGCGCTTGAGAGAGGCTGTTCATGACATTGGGGTTTCACCAAACCAAGGCTCAATCATGATTTATTCGAATGATCCAAATTGATAGATTGCTGAATTCTGAGATTGACATTTACTGCTTACTCTTCTAACCTGAATTGAAGGCAATTGGACCAATGATTTAGATAGATTTTAATTTAGGATTTCTTAGCTTTCATTAGAGTTTTGATTTATTTGTTGATCAGATAAGAAGTGCTCAATTTAGTATTGGTAATTGTTTCCTAATCCTCGTGGGAACGATACTTCACTCTCTACTTTATTACTTGAATGGCTAGTGCACTTGCTAGTGTCACAATGAGCAACACATCAAGTTTTTGGCGCCGTTGCCGGGGACTTAGAGAAGCAATATTAGGAAACATTGAGCATTATTAATCTGATCTCATTCAGCATTGCATTCATAGTTGGGTTAATTTGCTAACTTTTTCATTTCAGCTTGGATTGCAACTGCTGTAGTACTGTAGTTATGTTTCTTCTTTCTTAAGTTGATTACTTTCTTTTTCTGGTTTCAGTTTCATTTTAATAAAGGCATATTTGATTTCTATTCAATCTTGGTGTTGTTCCCTTCAAAAAGAAAAAAAAATGAAAAAAAATTCACATAAACATGAGTGTTGCAGATCTGAGTTGCATTCGGCACTCAGATCAGCAGATTTCAGATCTGCAGCACTCAGCCGAAAAGAATTGCTTGTGTTTCATATTTTTTTTTCTTTCTTTCATTACAAAAAGAAAAAAACAAATGAAAAAAAAAGGGGAGATCTTTTGAACAACCAGAGGAGCAATTGAGAATTCGGATAAGAACTCAGATCTGAGTTCAGATCTGAATTCTGCTATTGCAGATCTGCAACAGTTCAGATCTGAGTTCCTCTGAACTCAGACCTGAACTGATGCAATTTTGAGGGGAATTGGGTGTCATCACCACCCCAATTCACCCTAGGGAACTTCTGCTATTCCCCAAAAACAATTTGGTAGCAATAACTGAAGGTAAGGCAATTGAGAATTCAGATCCAAACTCAGACTTGAGTTCAGATCTGAATTCTGTTGTTACAGATCTGCTCAGTTCAGATCTGAATTCCTCTGAACTCAGATCTGAACCGATGCAAGTTTGAGGTGAATTGGGTGCCATCACTACCCCAATCCACCCTATGATACATCCAACCTGCCTCAAGGGTGAATGGATAGCAAAGAATGAGAGAAATTCAAATCTGAAATGCAGTTGATATGATGTGAGGACTGAACTGATACAGAGCATTCTATGAATTCTGGGTGGACTGAATTCTTGGCTTTACCCACTTGTACCCAATCTAAATTTGGTGAGGATGTGTGTTTGGATTGAATAATTGTGATGCCTCACATATTCAATAAAAGCAGCAGTGCATTCCACTAGCATTCAGAGCTGTAGCAGGGCTGCTACAGTACAGCAATTAGCATGAAACTCCACTGCTGATCTAGTTAGCTCTCTTTCCCATTGTTGACCTACTTCATATTTGATTGTTGATTTAGTGTAACTGGTAGATGTAGTTCTTCAGCATTGCATTCATAGTTGGTTTAATTTGCTTAATTTTTCATTTTTGCTTTGAATGCAACTGCTGTATTACTGTAGTTATGCTTCTTTTCTCTTTAGTAGATTACTTTATTTTCCTTGTTTCAGTTTAATTTTAATAAAAGGAGACTTGTTTTGCTTTCTATCTTGAAGTTATTACCCTCTAAAAGAAAAAAATCACAAAATCATGAGTGTTGCAGATCTGAGTTGCATTCGGCACTCAGATCTACTATAGCAGAACTACAGCACTCAACCAAAAAAAAAAAAAAAATTAAAATGAGTTCAGATCTGAATTGCATTCATCAATCAGACCTGCACTCATCCAAAAAGATTTTGGTTGCATTGCTGTATTTTGTTTTAGATTTATAAAAAAGAAAAAAGAAAAAAAATAGATAAAGAAAATAAAAAGAAAACAATGAAAAAAATAGCATGTGAGTTTTCAAATCTGAAACTCAGATTTGAAGTTCAGATCTGTGTTCAGCCAGTTGCAGGACTGCATTCTGCTAGGTTCAGATCTGAGTTCATCTAAACTCAGACCTGAACCCACTCTATTTTGATGTGAATTCGGGTAGTGACAGCACCCAATTCACAATTTGATGCATCAGACTTGCCTCATTGATGAAAATTTAAGCCATGAATGGTAAAATCAGTTCTGAAGTGCATGAGAATCAGAGGCAGTATGAGTACATGATCTGAAATTTCTTTGAACTTGATGTTTTGTTATCTTTTAAATCACTTGCACCCAATCTGAATTGGTTGTATTGGATTAGGACTAATGTTTGTGAGGTCCAAAAAGAGCTTCATATTTTTGATGTAATGGTATTCAGATCTGAATCAAGGCTGCTTTCATTATAAAATTGCAGATCTGATTTCAGGTCTGAGGCATACAAGACATTTAAGTTGGGACTTGAAAGAGAAGTCTTAAGCTCTTGGGATCAAACTTATTTCAGACCTAACTGCAACAGATTTTAGACCTACTTATTGATATTAGGTTTGGAGTTTTTGTAAGTGACTGTTCTCAAAAGTCAAGTTCTAACCAAAAAAAAAAAAAAAAAATCAAATAACTTTGGTAGTGTGCTGATTTCAAGAACTCTTAGACTTCTAGGCTAGTTTCAATCTTGTAAATCACTTGTTTATCACTTGCATATCAGATTCCAAGAGATATTTATATTGGCTTTTGATCTTGTTTTTTTTAAAATTTATTTATTTATTTATTTTGTTAGATAGAATTCAAACTTCTTGGCCTTGTAAGTTTCTGTTGTGTATTATAGACTGGTTAAATTATTTACATTGTTTGGAATTGTGTATAGTAGTCTTTTTATTATTTGGTTTAAATTATTTTTAGTTAGAACAAAGCTCTTGATCTCTCTTGCAAGTAAAATTCTAGCAGAAGAGACTCCCACCAAAAGAACTCTTGCATATCTGGAAATTAATCTTCAGGAAGTCCTCTATACACCCTTCTCTTTACTTGGTATTTCTCTTTTTTTTTTTTTTTTTTTTTTTTTGTGATCCCCTAACAATAAGAACATTGAGGACAATGTTCATCTTAAGTGTGGGGGAGTGAGCCCGAGGCTAGGGTATGGGGGCTGAAACCATGCACCCCAACACACATATGCAGGCAATGACATAACCAAAAAAAAAAAAAAAAAAGACTGGAACCCCTCAAGTTCATTACTATTTATTTGATGATTTTTAAGAAAGAATTCAATGAGTTGAGGGAGACTGATGTACTTGTTAAGTTTTTATTCTTGTGAATGACCCAATTTGATATATGCATGAGAAAAGGGGAGCTGAATATGCTTTTCAGCATGACTAGCCCTAACTATCTTTATGTGTATGGAAGCCCTTGATTTCATGGTTAATGGTCAAGAGAGCTAGTGCACATCTGAAGTGCTAATTCTTGAGGTTCAATAATTGCAAAGAAGGACAAAAGCACAAATTGACTCCGCTATTTGGAGTTGAATAGTAAAACTAGCAGCTCAGAACATGAGTCCTACCTCAAGTAAGTGACCAGTGTGAGATGAGCATAAGATGCACTCACACCAAAAAAAAAAAAAAAAAAAAAAGAAGAAGAAAAGGGTGAGATGGAACATAAGATGCACTCACCCTTAGAAATAAGTATTTGTGGTGACAACCGAGGTTCAAAGGGGCACTCTAAAGTTGAACTCTCATTGAGATTTAGTTACAGATGTGAAACTTAGTGAAATTTGATTATTAACCTTGACAATTAAGGAGCTGATTTATATATGAATTAGGAGTGAAGGCTAGACTATGATGAAATTCATATTCTCCTTTCCTTGGATCTGATACATATCTTAAATGGTAATTTACAAGAATAAGAGTTGAGCACTTACAAAAGTTCCCCGACTACTCAATGCATTTCTATCTTAAAAAGTTCACCAGGTAAATGGTGAGAACAGAAGGGGGGAATGTTAAGTTTATGGCTGATGTCTTTGCTTGAGGACAAGCAAAAGCTTAAGTGTGGGGGTATTTGATGAACTTACAATTTATTTATAATTTTTGAGGACTTTAGCATGGATTTTTATGCCGGTTTTATTAATTTTTGCCTTAATTTAGCTTAATGCTAAGAATAAGTTCAGGGATAATCAATCCCAGAAAAGGAAGGAAAAAGGCAAGAAAAGAAGGTTCAAAAAGACCAATTTCAGTCCAGCTCGGTCGTGGAAGCAAGAGAGAGCACTTCGGCCCAAAAAGAGCAAGTGAATTCCTTGAGAAAACCCAAGAAAATAAAGCCTAGCTATGAGTAGAATTCGGCCCAGCAAGGAAGGCCCATTTTTAGCTCAAATAACAGCCTAGAGTGTAGCCCACATGAGCTCAAAAGCAAGCTAAGTTGTAGCCCAAATAGCAGCCCAAAGGGAGCTAGGGGCGGCAACTCCTAGATGTTTCTTGAAAAGAAGGAGGGAGCACTCTAGAAGGTTCATTAGGGGTGTAATACACCACATTCTAGAGGCTTCAAGAAGGGGCAAGAGCCCCCTTGAAAAACTATATAAGGAGGCAGGCCTCTAGGAGGGGAGAAAGTTGTTCAATTGCTTGAGAGGAAGGCTCTCCCACTCTTAGAGGTTCGGCCACCTTGAGAGAAGAGAAGAGAAGAAGGCTAGGCGCAAGGAAGAAGAAGAAGAAGGGCTGAAGGAAGTTCAAGACAAGCAAGCTAGAAGAAGAAGGTGAGTTCGAATTGAGGGTTTGTGATTCAAAGATCTTTTGTAATAAATCATTTGTAGTTTCATTCTCTTTTGATTTGAATTCAGTTTCTTAGTTATATTTTCTTTCTTCTTTCTCCTTGTTTCCATTCTTCCTTGATGTATTTCAGCTTGTAAAATTTCAGTTCAGCAATCTAATTCTTTTTTATTCATTCAAATGGTCATGAATTATACTTGAAGTTTCTTGAATAAGGGTGTTATTGTAGAGTAATTCGGCCAACTAACCTTCAAAACTCAGATCTGAATTCTCGGATCTGAGATTGCAAGATCTGAATTGCTTGAAAGAGAATTCAGATCTGCAATTTTCAGATTGGCCGAATTAATCTACAGCTTGGAATTCCTAGAGTGCTTGAGAGAGATTCTAGGAATTCAGATCTACTATTCAAGAACTGAATTGAGTGCAAGGTTAGAGATAACTTGCACAATTCAGTTGGTGATCAATTCAGATTTGAATTGATGCCTTAGAAGTGTTTGAAGAAATGCATGCATGGGGATTAGATTCTTGCTAGAGATAGAAGAACCGTCACTCATGCATAGGATGAACATGCGCTTGAGAGAGGCTGTTCATGACATTGGGGTTTCACCAAACCAAGGCTCAATCATGATTTATTCGAATGATCCAAATTCATAGATTGCTGAATTCTGAGATTGACATTTACTGCTTACTCTTCTAACCTGAATTGAAGGCAATTGGACCAATGATTTAGATAGATTTTA
Source organism: Nelumbo lutea (assembly GCF_056320005.1). NCBI lineage: Eukaryota > Viridiplantae > Streptophyta > Magnoliopsida > Proteales > Nelumbonaceae > Nelumbo > Nelumbo lutea. The sequence goes on from NC_142684.1 coordinate 213,619,618, forward strand.
ATTTAGGATTTCTTAGCTTTCATTAGAGTTTTGATTTATTTGTTGATCAGATAAGAAGTGCTCAATTTAGTATTGGTAATTGTTTCCTAATCCTCGTGGGAACGATACTTCACTCTCTACTTTATTACTTGAATGGCTAGTGCACTTGCTAGTGTCACAATGAGCAACACATCAAGAACCAGTGGTTGCCTATTTATAGGCTACCTAAAGGATTCAGTGGGTTATCTATTCTATGACCCAAGTGAGCAGAAAGTGTTCTGCAGTCGAAACGCCCAATTCTTAGAATCTGAATACATCATGGACACTCACCGTCAGGAAATAGTTCTTGATGAGGAGAGCTCAGGAGTAGTGGGAGATGTCCCACAAGTTCCAGGTAGTGACCAACCTAGAAGGTCCACCCGGGTATCCAGACCACCAGTCCGATATGGTTATGACTAGGATACCTACCTGGTGGAAGCCTTGACAAGTGAAGAGGATCCCGTGACTTACGCGGAAGCTATGTTAGACATAGATTCCCAGAAGTGGGTGGAGGCCATGAGAGCTGAGATGGACTCAATGGAGACCAATGGAGTCTGGACTCTAGTGGATCCGCCCTCTGGGGTAAAAGCAATTGGTTGCAAATGGATCTACAAGAGGAAGAAGGGCCCCGATGGTAGGATTGAGACCTACAAAGCTCGCTTGGTGTCGAAAGGGTATACTTAGAAAGAAGGCATCGATTATGAGGAAACCTTTTCGCCCGTGGCCATGCTTAAATCCATTAGGATCCTGCTAGTTGTAGCAGCATACCATAACTATGAGATTTGGCAAATGGATGTCAAAACCACATTCCTGAATGGAGATCTTAGTGAAGATATCTACATGCAGCAGCCACAAGGATTCATTGCTGCTGGTCAGGAACACATGGTATGTAAACTCAATAGATCCATATATGGACTTAAGTAGGCTTCTAGGAGTTGGAACATCCGTTTTGATTCTGCCGTCAAAACGTTTGACTTTGAGCAGAATCCGGATGAGCCCTGTGTTTACAGGAAGTCCAGTGGGGATAAGATTACTTTTTTAGTATTGTACGTGGACGATATCCTATCATTGGGAATGATGTAGGAATGTTGACTTCGGTCAAGGTATGGATGTCACAGCAGTTCTCCATGAAAGATCTTGGAGAAGCTTCATACATACTGGGTCTTCGACTCTATAGAGATAGATCAAAGCGGATAATTGGATTATCCCAGGCTGCTTACATTGACAAAATTGTCAAAAGGTACAGCATGGAAAACTCCAAGAAAGGAAATGTTCCTTTTAGACATGGAGTAACTCTCTCCAAGAAGATGTCTCCCAAGACTTCTAAGGAGATTGAGGACATGAGAGACATTCCCTATGCCTCAGCCGTAGGGAGCATCATGTATGCCATGTTGTACATTGGCCCGGACATAGCTCAGGCAGTGAGTATGGTAAGCAGATTATAGGCTAACCCAGGGCAGGAGCATTGGACTGCTATGAAGAACATACTTAAATACCTTTGAAGGACAAAAGAGTTTTGTCTGGTATTCGATGGTAGTTCACTACAAGTTCTGGGGTATACCGATGCTGATTTCCAGTCAGATCCAGATGATAGAAAGTCTACATCTGGGTATGTTTTCACGATAGGATCGTGTGCTGTTTGCTGGAAAAGCATCAAACAGGGGTCCACTGTAGACTCCACAACCGAGGCCGAGTACATTGCCGCAAGTGAAGCTGCCATGGAAGCCATGTGGATGAAGAAATTCATACACGAACTGGGAGTGATTCCGTCCAGCACATCACCCATCCCGTTGTTGTGTGACAACAATGGAGCGATCGCCCAAGTTAAAGAGCCTCGGGTCCACTCGTAGTCAAAGTACATCGAGAGGAAGTACCATGTACTGTAGGAGATCGTTGGTAGAGGGGACATCCGAATTTAGAAGGTAACATCAGCGGATAATGTGGCAGACCCATTGACTAAGCCACTGACACAGAAGGTGTTTGAGAAGCACGTGGAAAGTATGGGACTCCGGCTTGTACCAAATTGGACCTAAGTGCAAGTGAGAGTTGTTAGACAGTCTTGTATGCCCTTAGCTTCAATCGTATTTGATGTGCTTTTGTTATTTAGTGAAAATAAATTAAAGTGCATGTTTGATTCATGTTGTTTGGTATAATTCTATGTAAGACCCTAAAACTGGACACTTATAGAAACTTGTGTTAGTTTTAAATGTTCACAGCCAGCTCCTAATCTAATTAATAGTTTCCAAATATAAATCTCATTTAGATCTTGGACTCTCTAAGTGGATAAGGTGTGGGCCCAATCCTATCATCTGATCTTATCTCAGAATTCGCCCCTTAAAGACTAATCAAATTAGCCCTATTCAAAATGGGCTTAAGGGCCATTTAGGGTTATGTATTCATCAAGCCTTGCAAACTACTGCCCAGTTGGGCTTCCTTGTATGGCGTGCACCCAAACATTGATCTACACATCAGCCACATGGGTTCAGCCTAGCCTTTGTTACAAGGCCTAGCCGAATACACTTTTATGGATAGTACACCCCCTGAAAACCCATCAGATGGGCTCTATTGGCCCAACACTTACCGTAAGTGGTCCTTGGGCCAAACCACATTAAAACACCCAGGGACTGTGGGCAGATGCAAGATTAGCCCATCAGGTATTATCCTCAATGGTCTTACACTTAACCTCTCAGCCCATAATGATCATACACTGCCCGACAAGAGAGGACCTCTCCCTCGGCTGCAAGGAACAGTGTTGCACTCTCTCAAGTATGGATCCCGGGAATTAAAACCTTTTTGCAAACATTTTGAAACCATAATATATATACTTTTATATCTCATAAAAAATATATTTTGCAAAACAAATCTCAACGATTGAAATCGGATACCGGCAGTCTTGGTTTCCATCAGTGAGAGTGCATCCCCGATCATTACCTTTGTCCGACAAAGGGGCTGATCCTGTCACTATGATAACCCACTCAGATGAATTCTCAGACTATCCCAACATACCCAGGTTTTGACCCCCGCTAAGGATCTCATTGATTGGTACATCAAAGACAGCCCAATCTGACACCTAGTGCAGTATCATAATCGAGTCTAGGGGTTGGGTGTAACTTTCCAGTTTTGCCCATCAATCTCCAAGGTCCAGGGCAATTTTGGAAATTTGGTCCAGTTCAAAGATTCAATTAATCCCACACTGTATGTGCCTAGGGTCTCATTAAGCCTTGTCAGCCTTGTCAGGATAGGTCTCCCTATATCGACCCACTGGCTGCGAACATTCTAAACTAACATGAGTCTCATTAAGTGTCCAGTTTAAGGGTATTACACAGAAACATACCAAGGGAACGTGAATCAAATATGCACTTTTATTCATTTACAATAAACACATAAAGTACATCATTTTCATTGAAGTTAAGGGCATACAATCCTATCATGAAAACATATTCAGATGTAGAGTTTCTATCATCTGGATCCAACTGGAAATCGGCATTTGTATACCCTAGGATCTGTAGTGAGATACCATCAAATACTAGACAAAACTATTTTGTCTTTCGAAGGTACTTAAGTATGTTTTTCACATCAGTCCAGTGCTCCTGCCCTGGGTTGGCTTGAAATCTACATATTACACTCACTGCCTGAGCAATGTCAAAACTAGTGCATAGCATGGCATTCATGATGCTCCCTATGGAAGAGGCATAGGGAACATCTTTCATGCCATCAATCTCCTCAAAAGTCTTGGGAGACATCTTTTTGGAGAGAGTGACTCCGTGCCTGAATGGAACATTTCCTTTCTTGGAGTTTTCCATGCTGTATATTTTGACTATTTTGTCAATGTAAGCGGATTGGAGGCTTCTCCAAGATCTTTCATGGAGAATTGCTGTAAAAGCCATACTTTCACCATAATCAACATTCCTACATCATTCCCAATCAGTACAATGTCATCTAGATACGGAACCAGGAATGTAACCTTATCTCCACTGAACTTCCTGTAGACACAGGGTTCATCCAGATTCTGCTCAAAGTCAAACGATTTGACAACAGAGTCAAAATAGATGCTCCAACTTCTAGAAGCTTGCTTAAGTCTATAAATGAATCTATTAAGTTTACATACCATGTTTTCCTGACCTGCAGCAATGAAGCCTTGCGGCTGCTACATGTAGATATCTTCAATAAGATCTCCATTCAGGAATGCAATTTTGACATCTATCTGCCAAATCTCATAATCATGGTATGCTGCTACAGCTAGCAGGATCCTAATGGATTTAAGCATGGCCACAGGCGAAAAGGTTTCCTCATAATCGATGCCCTCTTTCTGAGTGTACCCTTTTGCCACCAGATGAGTTTTGAAGGTCTCAACCCTACCATCGGGGCCCTTCTTCCTCTTTGTAAATCCATTTGCAACCGATTGCTTTTACCCTAGAGGGCGGATATACTAGAGTCCAGACTCCATTGGTCTCCATTGAGTCCATCTCTGCTCTCATGGCCTCCACCCACTTCTGGGAATCTATGTCCAACATAGCTTCCACGTAGGTCATGGGATCCTCCTCACTAGTCAAGGTTTCCACCAGGTAACTATCCTGCTCATAACCATAACGAACTGGTGGATCTTCTAGGTTGGTCACTACCAGGAACTTGTGGGACATCTTCCACTGCTCCTGAGCTCTCATCATTAAGAACAATTTCCTGACAATGAGTACCAGGATGTAATCGGTCTCCAAGAATTTGGCATTTCGACTGCAGAACACTTTCTGCTCACTTGGGTCATAGAATAGGTAACCTATAGAGCCTTTTGGGTAGCCTACAAATAGGCAACGGCTGGTCTTGGATTCCAACTTGTCTACACTCGTTCTTTTAACGTGTGCTGGACAACCCCAAATCTTCAAGTGTCTGACACTTGGTTTCTTTCCGGTCCAATGTTCATATAGAGTGTTCATAACCGATTTGATTGGAACCCTATTCTGCACGTAATTCATAGTCTCTAATGCGTAACCCCAAAAGGATGTGGGTAACACTGAGTGTATGAGAAGTGACCAGACCATATCCAATAAGGTTCTATTCCTCCTCTTTGAAGCACCGTTAAGTTGTGGTGTAGTAGGAGGTGCTAATTGTGATACATCTATCAAGGTGATGAAATACACGTGTTGATTTCGTATCCTAACACTCAGGGGACCACATACATCCATATGTATTAGATCAAGTGTGCTTGTACATCTTTAAGGCTTACCGTTAAATGGCCGTTTCATCATCTTGCCATGTAGGCAAGGCTCACAGGTGGGAAGATCTTCTACAGTTAGAAAATCCAAAGGACCATCCTTTACCAACCTTGTGATTCGGTCAACACTGATGTGGCCAAGTCGGTAATGCCACAGACACGTGGGATTAACTGTATCATGGGCTCTCTTCTTGGGGATTTCAGCCAACGTAGTTCCGGTTATGTTAGTTTCTAGAGAAGGATGTAGAACATAGAGACCGTTCTCTAGTTCCCCGTATGCGATGAATCTGTTGTTTCTTTTAATAGTAATCGTATTACTAAAGAAGACAGAATAACCATCTGCACACAGTTTTGAAACAGAAATCAAATTTCTTCTTAAAATTTGTACATAAAGACAATCTTTTAGTACAATTTTTCCTTCTCTAAAAATTAACTCCGCAGTTCCTAGGCCTAATAAAATATGTTCGGTTTTGGTCCTGGGCCAAGCATCTAGGTTGGCCCATATGAATATATAGGATTTGTATTTTAAAACAAATAAAGTTTTAGCTTAATTTTATAATCAAATTACAGAAAATAAGCTTCAAGAAATCGTAAAAAATATATTTAAGTTTATTTTGTGTATATTAATATATTATACTATATACATAGGGCTTAGTTAACCTAAGTTGAAAATGTATTATGTGCAGGCTTGATACGAGTCTGATCTAGACCAAGCTTGAGAGAAATTTGACTTCCTTGGCCCAAGAATTTGCAAGCCAAGAAGGTCAGGCTGATCATAAATGATCATCCCTACCTATCAACATCACATCCTAATCCCACGTTTGTAAATTTAAGCACATCCCTAAAATTAGAGTGAATAGTGTCGGTCCATAAAAACAAATAAGAAATGAAATGGGTCATTGTAATGTATCGTATATAGAAAATGGATAATTTTTTTTGAAATGTAATAATCAAATGCTTAGCACAACTAATTAAAAAAAGGTAAATTTTTTGTTTGGTAATTGCAATCACCTCCCCTGTAACTTTCTAACATAGTTGCAAGTATATCCCCTATTACTATCCATCCTCAATTGTAACTGCATGCATTGGTATTTTGAACATTTTTGTGTTTGTTCTTAGATGGTTCTAACAGGAGATCTACTTACAACTATGTTAGAAGGTTCATGGGAAGTGATTGCATTTACCAAATCTCAGCTCGGTTCGGCTCATTTTATTTTTTATAAAAATATTTTATTATATATTTTATAAATAGTTTATTATAAAATTTTTTGGAAAAAATATTTGATAAAAATAAAAATTATATATATATATTTTTTTATTTTATATTTAAAAAATTAAGAATTATAATAATTAATAATTATAATATTTTTATTATATATATTAAATATCAAATATATATATATATATATTCGAGACTGCTTGCGAGCCGAGCCAAGCTTTTCATGAGCCGAGCTCAAGCAGCTTGTGAAAAGCTCAGCTCGTTGCCACCCCTAAATGTGACAACCAATTAACGGAGAACACTTGGGTTTTGATGAGATTTTTTTAAGATAAATAAGAAGAAATTTTATAGAATAAAAAGGAGGATTTGCAAAGGATTCCAACTGAAGTTAAACATACCCTAAAAACCCAAAGTGAAACTCCAGGCCCATATGAACCACAACAGCCCACCCAACCCACATCACTTCCTTACCCTAACCCAGCAAGCACACACACATCACTTCCTTCCTCTCCTTCCCCTTTCTCTAGTGCTTCTATTTAGGACAATTGCAAACGAAATAGGAAGACTTACATATACAATATCATTTACTAAATATTAAATATACTTTGGTCTTTGGATACTTTCGATTACCATTCACATTGAGAAATTGTAGTCATTAATTTCAGTCTTTAATAGTTTCTCTCAAGCACGTTATAAAATACTTTCTTTCTCCTTATTTATACTTTAGATAAATTCTAATATGAAAGTGACCATGTAATTCAGTTACCAACTTAATATTCAATACACATGAAGCAATTATTGTCTTTAATTTCAATCTTTAAATGTTTTATTAAGCATGTGAAGAGTAATTACCGTCTTTGATGAGACCAAAATGAACCCTAATTTTATCCCCTAATATTCACTCTTTTACATTTATTTAGCACTTAAATGGACTCATTACGCTTGTATTTCGATTCAGGGCAATAAAGAAGGCAATTGGAAGAAAACAGGGTAAATCGGGTGATTTTGCACAGTTTCGGCGACAGTCAGTAATCTGGGCCTAATTCTCAATTCCGGACACCGAATTGGACAATTCAAGAAGCATTAGAAAGACTAAAGGAATGCCCACAACTTTCATGTTTTGGGTTTTGACAGATTCGGCCCGCATCGAGTACGAAAACGAGCCCAAAGTCTGAGCAAGTTCGCAGCCAGGCCCATTTCACAACTTAAGCCCAACTCGCAGAAGTACCTTGAAGCAGCCCAACTCGAATTCAAGAGTTAAGAGTCCGAATTTCGAATTTAATCTCCAATGAGAGAGTTTTATCAGATCTAAAGTCTTGAATGTAATCCTATAGAGATAAGAAGATTGAGATTAGAGCATTAGATAAGAGATAGGATAGGATTAGTTCAAGATAAGATCAAAACTCCCTAAGGATAAGATGATCTCCTAGAAGGAGTTGGAAAACAGCCCTCTCCTTTGGCTATATAAAGAGGGGGGCGAACCAGCTCTAGCAATCACTCATTCCAAGATCCAAGAGATCATCAAAACGACAAAGAAGCAAGAAGGCAGTTCGGCTATGGAGAAGCAAAGCATGGAGATTGCACAGATCATGAGTATTCATTGGTTCTTGTGCACATTTTTATTGGATGTTAATGTTAATTAGTCTGAAAATTTGAATTAATGTTGATTTTCCTACTGCTATCCATGATTTCGGTGATCCGTAATTATCACGAATAATGGTACAAATAGCAATTAGGTTGATATCTTTTTTGGGTCAATTGTTCGTGACAGCCTTTGACCAATGTTTTAACATGGTTCAACCTAAAAGAATCGATTGAACAAAATTCAGTAATTGCAGCCATCTCAATTATTGTTATTTTGGTTTAACTGTTTTCACAAATCTTAATGCTATCATTGTTTAACATGGAACGCTATCGTACCCAGTTGAGTGGTGATAAGTGTTGATCGAATGCTGGGTTTGGTCAATTGAATTAGGAAAACACAAGGTTTATTATGGCTATCCTAATAAATCTAAGGTTAAATGCTTGAATTGCAAGAATGTTGAATTGTACCTAGGATCGATGGCCAATCGATTCAACCCGAACCCTTGAACCAGAATTCAGTAAGACTGATTTTCTCTTGTTTGTTTAGTTTGTTATTCTTTTAATTTTAGTTATTTAATTTTCCCACACAATTACTTTACCCATTCGGCTAAGAGATTACTAATTTGCTCCCTGTGGGATTCGACCTAGAACCACTTTTACTGCAAATATTTTATTGTGGGACTAGTAATAATTTTGAGGGCTTCGACAAACCCGTCAGTCTTTAATTTCATTCTTTATATATGTTTTATTAAACATGTGAAATACTTCTTTTACCCTTATTTGTACTTGAAAATACTAATTAAAAGGGAAATTTATGTTCAACCAAAATTCCAGAAATATTGTGTGAACATTTGTACATTTTATAATAGTATAGATTTTCACATGATACAAATCCAATAAGATAGGCAATTGTTTATGTTGACTTTTCTTTGTATGCTTGAATCCAAGCACCAAGGTGTCGAGTGGCATCCTACTTGCATGGACTAGGGCCTTGGGTTTGACTGCACAAACTAGAAAAAAATGTCTATTGAGCAAGTAGCAACAAAACTGCAGAACTACACAAAATACTACCAAGTAGGAGTGGCATCCTACTTCTTACTTAACCTGACTAGTGAGCCTTTTCCATACATTTACATACACAACTATAAATAATACTACCAAATAGCAACAAAACTACAGAAAACACATCAGATGAGACTAATCCAAGGGAGCAACTCATAGCAATTTCACTAAGGAGTGGGAAAGTGCTGGAGCCATTGCAAGATGTGTAAAGTAAGAGGACAGGTACAGATGTTGAGAGTCCTTCATCAACCAATGCTGAAATCTAAGACGAAGAAACCAGTGATAAGTCAGAGGGGAACCAAAGTGACAAGGAGAATCACTCTAATGCCCAACCTTCACCTTATGTCACATGAATCCCTTTTTCTCAAAGACTAAAGAAGAAGCAAACTGAACAGTAATTTTCCCAATTTTTTGATATTTTTATGAAGCTGCAAATCAATATTCCTTTTGTCGAGGCTCTTGCCCAAATGCCTCAATATGATAAATTTTTGAAGGAGATCATCAATAATAAGAGGAGATGGGAGGATGACCAAACGGTCTCATTGACTGAAAAGTGTAGTTCAATCATCAACAGCAAGATGCCTGCCAAATTGAAAAACCCAGGGAGTTTTACAATTCCATGTGTTGTTGGTAAAATTGAGTTTCCTAAGTGACTTTGTGATTTAGGTGCTAGCATTAATTTGATGCCTTTGTTTATTTTCAGGAAACTTGGTCTTGGAGAAGTGAAACCTACCTTGATGACTTTGCAGCTGGCAGATCATTCCATCAAGCAACCTCATGGCGTGGTTGAGGATGTACTTGTGAAAGTGGACAAGTTTATATTCCCTGTGGACTTTGTTGTGCTTGATTTTGAGGAGGATCGTGATTGCACCTTGATCCTTGGCAGGCCGTTTCTAAACACAGGGAAAGCTTTGGTTGATGTGTATGAAGGCAAGCTAACCCTTCGAATTGGTGATGACAAAGTGGAGTTTAACATGTCCAAGGCTATGAAGCATCCTATGAAGGAAGAACTTTGTATGAGAATTGATGTGATCGATTCATGTGTGAAAGAGGTATGTCAAGTTAGTGAGGTAGAACAAAATTTTGAAGATGATGCAGCGGTTGGCAATGTTTGTGACACTGAACCTTTTGCTAAACCTGAATTACTGGTAAAAAAAGTGCTAACCCCACTCCTCCTTCTATTGAGCAGCCACCTAAGATTGATTTGAAACTTTTACCATCACATTTGAGGTATGCATTCTTGCGAGATGATAATACCTTGCCAATTATTATCTCAAACAAACTATAGAATAAGCAGGAACAAAAAGTGTTAAATGTGGTAAGGTGTAGGATTAAGGCTTTAGGTTGGCAGATTTCTGACATAAAGGGCATTAGTCCTTCTATTGTGATGCACAGGATTCACATGGATGATGGATTTCTTGCCACAGCTAAGAGGCAAAGGAGATTGAACCCGCACATGAAGGAAGTAATGAAGAAAGAGATTGTCAAGCTTCTTGATGCAGGTAGTGAAGAAAGAGATTGTCAATGCTCCAGAGGATCAAGAGAAGACCGCTTTTACATAACCACATGGTACTTTTGCTTATAGGTGAATGCCTTTCGGGTTATGTATCACACCATCTACCTTTCAGAGGTGTATGATGGCCATCTTCTCTGACATGATTGAAGACATAATGAAGCTATTCATGGATGACTTTTCTATTTTTGGTGATTCATTTGATCTTTTTTTGGGTAACCTTGACAGGGTTCTTAAAAGATGTGAGGAGACTAACCTTGTTCTAAACTAGGAGAAGTGCCACCTTATGGTGTAGGAAGGCATAGTTTTGGGCCACAAGATTTCCAGCAAAGGTATCGAGGTTGACAGAGCTAAAACAGAGATCATTGAAAAGTTGCCACCTCCTACATCGGTAAAGGGAGTAAGAGGTTTTCTTAGCCATACTGACTTTTATATGCAATTTATTAAGGATTTCTCATCTATTGCTAAACCTCTTACTAATTTTCTGATTAAAGATGTCCCTTTTGAGTTTGATGATGCATGTCTGAATGCTTTTCGTAGGTTAAAATTAGTGTTAGTATCTGCACCAATCATCTCACCACCAGACTGGTCTTTGCCTTTTGAGATTATGTGTGATGCCAGTGATCAAGCTATTGGAGTTGTGCTAGGGCAAAGGAAGGATAAGGTGATGCATGTTTTGTATTACACAAGCAGAACTTTGGCAGATGCTCAGCTCAATTACACAACCACTGAGAAGGAGATGTTAGCAGTGGACAAATTCAGATCATATCTGCTTGGCTCTAAGGAAATAATTTATACTGACCATGCTACTCTCAGGTACCTTTTTGCCAAGAAGGATGCAAATCCACAACTCATTCGCTGGATTTTACTCCTTCAAGAATTTGATATTGATATCAGAGATAAGAAAGGATCGAAGAATGTAGTAGCTGATCACTTGTCTAGGTTGGAGGGTGTTGAGAAAAGAGATGATGAGCCTGAGATCAATGAGAACTTCCCAGATGAACTCCTTCTAGCTATTCAACATTTAAGTGCACCCTGGTATGCAGATTTGGCAAATTACTTAGCTTGCTATATCCTACCACCAGATTTGTCTTATTAGCAGAAAAAGCGGTTTTTTTTTTCAAAAGCTAAGCATTACTTATGGGAGGATCCTTACCTTTACAAGATTTATGGTGATAATATCATTAGGAGATGTGTACCTGAGGAAGAGATTCTTGACATTCTTACACATTTGCATCACTCAGCATATGGTGGTCATTTTGGTGCAACAAAGACAACTACTAAGGTTCTAGAGAGTGGGTTTTTCTGGCCTACATTATTTTAGGACTCTACATGGTTTTCTCGAAGTTTGGATTTCCTAGAGCTATCATTAGTGATGGGGGATCCCACTTTTGCAACAAACAGTTTGATTCCCTCCTCAAGAAATATAATGTCTATCATAGGGTTGCTACACCCTATCACCCCCAAACTAGTGGGTGAGTCGAGGTATCTAATACGGAACTTAAGAAGATTTTGGAGAAGACTGTCAATGGGTCAAGGAAAGACTAGGCTGCAAAGCTTGATGATGCTTTGTGGGAATATCGGACTTCTTACAAAACCCCTATTGGTATGTCCCCTTATAGGTTGATTTATGGCAAGGCGTGTCACCTTCCTGTGGAGTTGGAACACCAGGTCTTTTGGACAATCAAGGCATTGAACTTCGATATGAAGACTGCAGGTGAAAAGCAAATGCTACAGCTGAATGTGTAAGATGAGATTAGATTGTAGGCATATGAGAATGCCAGGCTATACAAGGAGCAGACAAAGAGATGGCATGATGCGCATATTTCTGGCCTACATTATTTCAGGACTCTAGAGGGTTTGTTGCTAGATGTGATCACTGCCAACGAGTGGGAAATATCTCCAAGAGAAATGAGATGTCATTGACTTCTATTGAGGAGATTGAACTTTTCGATGTGTGGGGAGTTGACTTCATGGGTCCTTTCCCATCCTCACATGGGAACCGTTACATTTTGGTGGGAGTGGATTATGTCTCCAAGTGGGTTGAAGCAGTAGCATCCCCCACCAATGATGCTAGGGTAGTGATTAAATTCTTGAAGAAGCTTTTCTCAAGATTTGGAGTTCCTAGAGCGATCATTAGTGATGGGGGATCTCACTTTTGCAACAAATAGTTTGATTCTCTCTTCAAGAAATATAATGTCTATCACACGGTTGCTACACCCTATCACCCCCAGACTAGTGGGTGAGTCGAGGTATCTAATAGGGAACTTAAGAAGATTTTGGAGAAGACTGTCAATGGGTCAAGGAAAGACTAGGCTGCAAAGCTTGATGATGCTTTATGGGTGTATCGGACTGCTTACAAAACCCCTATTGGTATGTCCCCTTATAGGTTGATTTATGGCAAGGCGTGTCACCTTCCTGTCAGTTGGAACACCAGGCCTTTTGGGCAATCAAGGCATTGAACTTCGATATGAAGACTGCAGGTGAAAAGCGAATGCTACAGCTTAATGAGTTAGATGAGATTAGACTGCAGGCATATGAGAATGCCAGGCTATACAAGGAGAAGACAAAGAGATGGCATGATGCGCATATTTTTGGCCTACATTATTTCAAGACTTTAGAGGGTTTGTTGCTAGATGTGATCGCTGCCAGCGAGTGGGAAATATCTCCAAGAGAAATGAGATGTCATTGACTTCTATTGAGGAGATTGAACTTTTTGATGTGTGGGGAGTTGACTTCATGGGTCCTTTCCCATCCTCACATGGGAACTGTTAAATTTTGGTGGGAGTGGATTATGTCTCCAAGTGGGTTGCAGCGATTGCATTCCCCACCAATGATGCTAGGGTAATGATTAAATTCTTGAAGAAGCTTTTCTCAAGGTTTGGAGTTCCTAGAGCTATCATTAGTGATGGGGGATTCCACTTTTGCAACAAACAGTTTGATTCTCTCTTCAAGAAATATAATGTCTATCACAGGGTTGCTACACCTTATCACCCCTAGACTAGTGGGCGAGTCGAGGTATCTAATAGAGAACTTAAGAAGATTTTGGAGAAGACTGTCAATGGGTCAAGGAAAGATTGGGCTGCAAAGCTTGATGATGCTTTATAGACGTATCCGATTGCTTACAAAACCCCTATTGGTATGTCCCCTTATAGGTTGATTTATGGCAAGGCGTGTCACCTTCCTGTTGAGTTGGAACACCGGGCCTTTTGGGCAATCAAGGCACTGAACTTCGATATGAAGACTGTAGGTGAAAAGAGAATGCTACAACTTAATGAGTTAGATGAGATTAGACTGTAGGCATATGAGAATGTCAGGCTATACAAGGAGAAGACAAAGAGATGGAATGATGCGCATATTGTTCAAGAGGACTTCCAAGTAGGTAATTTGGTTTTGTTGTTTAACTCTCATTTGAAATTGTTTCCAGGAAAGCTGAAGTCGAGATGGAGTGGACCGTTCACAATCATTCAAACATTTTCTCATGGTGCTCTTGAATTGGAAAACCTGAAAGGAGAGTGTTTTAAGGTGAATGGTCACCGTTGCAAGCCATACCTTCAGGGTGAAGTGCTTAGAGAAAGGGAGATAGTGTCCCTTATTGAGCTCGTTTGATACTACCATGCAGGGGAGTTTCCATTTCTGATTATTTATTTGTCATTAGGGACAATGCCATGCATAAGTGTGAGGGGGGGGGGTTAGGTGTGATGTTTAATTAATTGCACCAGTCTTTTCTTTTGAATTTCTCTGTTCTAGGCAAAATTTTTGCAGAAATTGTGTGAACTATGCTCGGTATTAATAGTGTTAATCTTTTTGAGAGTCGATGAAAAAAATGCTATTCATGCTATTTTTAGGACGTATCAAGTTAAAAGAATTTAGGGTGAATTCACTAAGTTGTAATGTAAAGTGCATAAATTTAGGAAATCAATTTGGTGTGTTTGATACTTTTGAGATGCGAATTAATGGGTAGTTTGGCAAGGTAGCTGATGAATGAAATTACATTTAGTCCTTTGGATGCTATTCATTGTAACTGTAATGGAAGTCAAATTATTTAATTAAGAGACATGATTTAAGGTCAATTAAATTAAAATGTGTCTACTCCAATGTTTTTGATTGCTTAGTAACTGGTAATCTTCATCCCAAATGTTGATTTTTGAGTAAAACGGTGACTGAGAATAAGAGTATGCAAAGCATTCTAAGTATATTATATGTTGCGTAACCAGGTGCATTCATTACCCATGTTTGTATTTGTTTCAAAAGGCATATTAAAAACTTAGGAAAGAATAAAATGCCCCAAAAGTGGCATGTGAAAAGCTTAAGTATGGGGAAGGTTGGCCAAAAAAAAAAAAAGGGAGATTTGACCTTAATGATCTCATGTGACTCTATGCTATTTAGTTGGTAAATTCATGGCATTTGAATTTGCATTTGTAATTTCATTTGCTGACAATCTAGTTGAGGTGCTTATTATGAAGTGTTTATAAAGTATTCATATACTCATATTGATGTCTCTTGAATTTTTTTGAATTTACATTGTGAGTTGGTGATTTATCCTGGATTTAGTTGACTTGTGTGCTCTTAATTAAAACATGGGTAGTGCATTGGTGAGACTCTTGTGATTAACATAGTGAACCGAGCATAGTTGTGTTTAATTTGAATTTGCTTGATTTGTGTCCTTGTTACTTGGGGACAAGCAACAATTCAAGTGTGGGGGAATTTGATAAGCTTAAGTTATTTATAAGAACTTGGGGTGTTTTTAGGCTTAATTATTGAGATTCTAGGGTTAATTTTGGTATTTATGAGTCAGTTTAATGCATCTGGATGCTTTGTCACTTTTCAGGTAACTAATTGGCAAAGATGAAGGTTCTGGGCCAATTTGGGACATTCTAGGGTGAAAAGGGCAGCACTTCAGCCCACAAAGAAGCAAGACCGAGTTGAAAATCAAAAGAACAACAGTTCAGCCCACCAAGAACAGCAGCCCAATTCATAGCCCTAGAGGGGAGAAAGGGGGCTGCCTTTAGAGAAGAGGAAAGGTATAAAAAGAAAAGAAAAAGAAAGGATTAGGGTTCGAACCCCAAAAAGAAAATTGAAGAAGAGGAATTGCGAGAGAGAAGAGAGGGCTGTTGAATGTGAATTGGAGAAGGAGCACAGCAAGGAGATCGAAGATTGATGCAAATATTCATAAGTTGTCTTCTTCTTTGGTTCTACAGTTTGGTAACCTAGATTCGATTAGGGTTTCTTGAGGTTTCTCTATTGAATCTTTCTTCTTTCTTTCTTTTATGCGAACCATGATGAGTTTTAATTCTGACTTGTAATTAATTTTTAGCAGATCTGATTGAGTGTGATTTAGTCTTGGGGTTCTTGATTAGGGTTTCAATTTTTAGAATAATCTTGGATAAATTGTTCTTGCATCTTGGATTACTTGAATTACTTGAGAAAGAGTTTTAGGTAATCAAATCATCTAATCATGAAAACGGACTGAATGCATCTTAGAGATAAGTTGCATGGTTCGGTTGGCAATCATTATACCTGAATTAATGACCTGCAAATTTTGTGTTCTTAATGCATCTATAGTGATTAAATTTTTGATAGAGATATAGGAATTGTCGTACATAGATAGGGTGGGCTGCGCTCGAGAGAAGCTGCTCACAAATTAGAGTTTCGCCAACCCAAGACTGAATTCACTTCGGTTGGACAGCCTAAAGATCTGATTGCTAAATCGGTTCTGTCAATTCTTGTATGTAGTACTCTTCGTATTATTAAGTGGTTTGATCTGAAATTAATTAGGGTAGTTTTCTTGTTCTTAATTACATCATGAGGGGCTAGGTTTCTATTGTTAGGGACTAATACCTGATCATGCATTGATTTTTAGTCATTAATAAAATCAATGAGGTTCTTGCTATATTGTGTTATTTGTGTTGATTACTTATCATTGATTGATCAACAATGATTCATTCTTTAATCAAGATTATCCATCGAGAGATGATAATCGAGGTGTAATTAATAACACTTATTCGACCAATAATTAGGTAGAGATATCATTTGTTGGTAGGATTTCCTTATAGGTGTATTAACAGCTTGTGATTATGCAAAGAGAATTTTGATCGAAAGAATGATAATTCATTGATTGTAATTCCATTTAGTTTAACACAGGGTTAGCTAGTTGACTCTTGAGAAAGATTGACTAGTGCTTTTAGGAACACCTTGGAATATAACAACCCTCATGGGATTGTATTGATATTGAATCTTGATGGTTGTTATAGGATTAATCCCTAGCAACTTTGTTATTGATTTTGTTCAAGTTTCTTGTTTTCGTTAGTTAAATTTCCTTAACCAGTAGTGCGCAAACCCAATCGATCATTGCCTTAAACAAGTTGAGAAGAAATTAATAGGTGGCTAAATAATTCATTCCTCGTGGGAACGGTTCTGTATTCCTTACTATATTACTTGCACGACTCCGTACTCTTGTGGATAGCGGTCAATACTTTGTTAATCTGGTAGGTTATACGACTCAATCAAATAATGATATACATTTTCTTGTCCTTTTGGAATGGAGATTAGTTAGAGAAATAGGTACATATGAGCATATCTTTCATGTATAATTGTTGTGGGACCCATGATGTCATTTTAGATGTGGTAGGTCGATCCCACATATTTTGGCTACGGATTTGTCATAGAGTTTTTGTATATGATTGTCTCATTATTTTCATCAAAATTTAATTATTAATTTTTCATATGTTTTCCTTGCCTCACCAAAAAAGGGAAAATTAATTTTCCTTGCCTTTTCCATTGATTAAACAAACTATGGATGGGGAAAATTTATCTTTTCCCTTCCTTTCCTTCCCCTTCCCTTCCCTTCCTTTCCTTCAAACCAAACACAGCATAAATGCATCAATATAGATGATGAACCTAGGGATGAAAGAAGTAAAACCACTATTAATTAGGGTTGTTCATAAGAAGGCCCAACCCGACCAAATCGACCAACCTGGATCGATCCAACCCGAGACAGGCGGGTTTTCATTAGCCCGGGTCGGTTTCGGGTTGTGCAAATTCCTAAACCGATGATTTGGGTCGGTTTCGGTTTTCTTGTGTGAAAACCGAAACCGACCCGAACCGAATCGACTTAGTTCCTAGTTCAAACATGAAGTTCCAAAGCCCATTAGCCCACCTAGTTTTTGAATGGTTACAAGAAACTTTGGATTAGTGAATAGTGATTAATGAACAACTTTTGCGATTAACTTTTCATTTAAATTTTATCATTGAGATGACTGAAATGATGTTCAATTTTTGACTGTTTTTTAAATTAGCAAGATTTTATCATAGGGATGAACTTAGAACCAAAACCGACCCAACCTGACCCAACCCGACTTAAACCGACCAGGTCGGTTTTGCTTAACACTGTGTCGGTTTCAGTTTCTATATCAGGTAACACGATCAGGTCGGGTCGGTTGGAAAAACCACAATAAACCGACCCAACCCGACCCATGAACAGCCCTACTATTAATCTTCTATCCTCATCCAGTCATCCCTCACCTGTCACTACTGTAGTGTGTAGCTTAGTTTAGTGGTCTACAGGCCAACACCCCCTCCTACCAACACCAGAATTACCCATGTTTTCACGGAAACTTCAAAAAAACCACCTAACTCAACATTAGAGAGAATGACGATTCAGCCCATAGTCATAATTTTTAAGCGCAAAATACAATTATGGTGGATGCTAGCTCGAAATTGATGCTAAATTAGGGGCGGGCATTAATTTATAAATAAAATAGGGTTTTTTGACATTTGGAATGTTTAATATGATTCTGAAATATGCAAGTGCCTATCCGTACTTTTCCATATACATCCAGATATCTAGATTTTGCCATCATGGCCTTAGCCATATCAAAAAGATAGACGGTCAAAACAAATAGACTGGTCTACATAATCGGCAAATGGACTGCCTACAGTACAGAGCAGCCAGCGGGTACAGAACAGGTCATCATTCATTGACGTCCCTATTTGGTTGGAAATTGAACAATTCATGTCATGTATTCCTATTCTCAATTCAAGTCTTCTGGCAGGCTCTCCTTTGTTGTTATCGCCGCATCCACACGCTATCACAAACCTACCTATACTTTTGGACATTTGGGTAATTTCATTATCATTTAATCAATGAGAGCAAAGGACTCAAACGAATCCGTCGGCTAAGACGTATCCAAAACGTGATTGAGAGTTGCCAAATTATTGCATGGTGGGAGCTAGCACAATTCAAACTTTGGTAGACATGCAAGCAGTGAATCGTCCAAGCTTCCAAAAGTTAATGTTGTACAAGAAAGACATCAAAATACAATTCAAAATTAAACAAAACGAATACCATACCTAGACTATGTTACACAGTTTTGTGTGCCCTTAGCTTCAATCAAAATTGACGTACTTTATGAGTTTATTGTAAATGAATAAAAGTGCATATTTGATTCATGTTCCCTTGGTATGTTTTTGTGTAATACCCTTAAACTGGACACTTATTGAGACTCGTGTTAGTTTAAAAAGTTCACAGCCAGTGGATCGGTCTGGGGAGACCTATCCTGACAAGGCTGACACTGTGATGCTATCAAGTCAGTTGACGTGGCTTGTCTCAGCTACCGGGGTGAGACCCCAGGCACATACAGTGTGGGATTAATTGAATATTTGAACTGGACCAGGTTTCCAGAATTGCCTTGGACCTTGGAGATTGATGGGCAAAAACTGAAAAGTTACACCCGACCCCTAGACTCGATTATGATACTACACTAGGTGTCGGATCGGTCTGTCTTTGATGTACCAATCAGTGAGATCCTTAGCGGGGGTCAAAACCTGGGTATGTTGGGACAATCCGAGAATTCATCTGAGTGGGTGATCATAGTGACAGGATCAGCCCCTTTGTCGGACAAAGGTAATGATCGAGGATGCGCTCTCACTGTTGGAAACCAAGACTGCCGGCAGCCGATTTCAACCGTTGAGATTTGTTTTGCAAAGTATATTTTATATGAGATATAAAAGTATATATATTATGGTTTCTAAAATGTTTGCAAAAGATTTTAATTCCCGGGATCCATATAAGTGGAGAGTGCAACACTGTTCCTTGCAACCGAGGAAGAGGTCCTCTCTTGTCGAGCAGTGTATGATCATTAAGGGCTGAGAGGTTAAGTGTAAGACCATTGAGGATAATACCTGATGGGCTAATCTTGCATCTGTCCACAGTCCCTGGGTGTTACAAGGTGGCTTGGCCCAGGGACCACTTAGGGTAAGTGCTGGGCCCATAGAGCCCATTTGATGGGTTTTAGGGGGTGCACTGTCTTTAACAGTGTATTCGACCAGGCCTTGTAACAAAGGCTGGGCCGAACCCATGTGGCTGATGTGTAGATCAATGCTTGAGTCCCACGCCATACAAGAAAGCCCAACTGGGCAGCAGTTAGGAAGGTTAAGTGAGCACATAAGCTTAATGGGCCTAAAGCCCATTTTGAACTGGGCTATTTATTTAGTTAATTAAAGGGGCGAATTCTGAGATGGATTAGCAAATAGGATAGGGTCTTAATCTTATCCACTCAGAGAGTCCAGATCTGAAGAATGTGATTCAGATCTAGAAACCTCATAATGGGATTAGGATAAAGCTAATCTAATCTGCAGATAAGATAAGGGTTTATCCTTATCACTAGAAGAGAAGGCTGATCCAAATATGATTTGGATAAGCACCTCCTAATGGGATTAGGAGCTGATCTTTTAATTTAACAAAAAGAAGGAAGGGGCGACAGCCTTGAGAGACCAACAAGAAACACATCAGATCCTCTTTAGTGCTGAAATCAAGAAGAGAGAATTCTGTAGCCTACGAATACTCTCTTGCCGCCTCCCTGCTCTTGTCGCCCTGTTTGCCAGTTCGATCTCCAGCTGTGGGAGAGGTCAAGATTGGATCTTGACATCAATTCTTTGAGAAAGGATTGAAAAGGAAGCTGTGCTCACGTTCCATTCAACTGTTTCTTGCGAATGACAGAGTTCTTGGGGAAGAACACTGCTGATTCTGCTCCATCCTGCACTGTGCCATCTTCCGTGGGAGCAGTCTTTGGATCCTTCCTTGAGCATGAACACCTTCGTTGGGAGATATTACTTCTCTATATCAGGTATTATTCTCTCCCATTCCTTTTGGTTCAGATCTGGTTCAGTTTAAGGTTCAAGATTTATCATTGAAAATATGATTTTCTAAATAGAGAATGTAATTCCCAGTTGAAGGGAGAAGAAAATTTTTGAAATTCGCCCCTTATTCCGCAATCTTTGGGCATCCATGTAATGGATCTCTCATCCTTTCAGACTAGATATATAAAAAGGCTACTAGCTATAGATCAATCAAACACACCTTACATCCAAAACTTGATCGAAAAGCTTAACTTTTAATTTGTTTGTTTGCATCAATTTTGAATTAACAAGATGATGACTGCGCGTGTAACTAACGAGATTGAAGTAGGGGTGCCTGCAGATGATGTGTGGGCTGTGTATGGCTCGCCCGATCTGCCCAAACTCTTCGTCCAACTTATGCCCCAAGTTTACAAGAGAAATGATGTTCTTGAGGGTGATGGAACGGTCGGCACTGTCATTCTCATTGAACTCGACGATGGTAATATATATATATATATTTCTTCTTCTTTTCATCATTTTATTTAATTTATTGCTATATATATTAAAAATATAGTCCAGTCTATATGATCACGAGCCAGCCAATTATTGCATTAATGAATGAATTGAAATATTTCTTATTAATCCATGATGGTTTAATTTGATACTTAAATATAATTACTGTTTCATCGATCAGCGCTTCCTGAGCCACGTATATGGAAGGAGAAGTTCATAAAGATTGATCGTCAAGAACGCGAGAAGTTGGTCCGAGTGATTGAAGGAGGATTTCTTGATATTGGGTTTCGTTCATTCGATATTATCATCAAAGTCGTAGAGAAAGACGCCTCCTCATGCATCATTCAATCCACCACTGCCTTTGAGCTCGACGACAAGTTTGAAGACAACGCTAACCGAATTACCGCTGGTACTTTGTGGTGGGTGGCCAAAGCAATTTCAAACTATGTCATACAGAACAAATCCAAATCCAAGAGCGACAACAACTAATCTATTTATTGGCGGAATTTTATGATGGAGATCTATCTGATGACATGGCAGTTCCTGATGACGTGGCAGTAGGGTTATCCTCAACAATTGTTCAGGTTCACATCCCTCCATCGTGAAATTAAATAAACTAATAAACTTTAATATAGGCATTATACAGACAGGATGAGCTAAAGTTTGGAAAACTAGGTGGCGTTTGATAAATTTCAGAGATTGGAGAACTGATCCAACCCAAACAACTAAAATTTTAAGAGCCTCTTTGAAAAGTTAAAAAACATATATATACTGCTTTTCAGATTTCAAAGGGAAATAATATCTTTTCTTTTTATTTTCAGACTTAAATTTCAATTCGACGTAATCAAACGCCACCATAATTAATTGCATCTCAATAAGAAGATTCATAAAAAAAAAATTAGGTTAAATAAATTAAACTGTGTAGACTCAACTTACCATGTTTATCACTCATTGGTCAAAAAATTAAGGCACTTAAATGAATATATGTGTTGTTTAAGTGCCTTAATATTGGGGCCAATTAGTGGTGAACATTGTTTTGAAAAATGGTTGAACCATCTGCTCCGGAACCAGTCATGTCTCTGGGTCCTTTTTGGACTGAACCTCTTTTACGAAAAATAATAATGTTGAATTGCTCAGAGAACCACTAACCTAGGTGGTTGAACCACTAAACTGTTCGACCCAATCAATGGTTTGTTGTTTAATAAAAAATTATTTTTAAAGGACTAAGAGAGAAAAGAGGAGATCAAAAGATGGGGGAGGGACTGAGAGTCTGATAAAAGACCTCAAATCTAAGCTCAGTGAAATTTGTGTGTGTGTGTGAGAAAGAGAGAGAGAGAAAGGAGAGAGAGAGAAGTGAGATATGAAATTAGAGAAAGAGAGACATCCAAAAGGTCTGGAGAGAGGCATTCCCAATAACATTTCTATTGCCACCATCACTATTATCATGATCGGTGAACATTGCCTCCTCTTCCTTCTTCTTCTTCTTCATTCGTCCTTCCTTCCCTCCTTTCATTCCTTCATTCCTTTATTTCTTAATTTCATTCGCCTTTTTTTTCTTTCCTTTCTTTCTTTCTGATCTGACAACTACAAATCTCTTTCTTTTCTCAAACCCTTCTACCCTAATATTGCAATCCAAGGGTTAAATACATCAAACCACTTGAACTGTTTGACCCGGGCAGTCGAACTGCTGATACAAGAATCGGTGGTCAAAGCGGTTCCATTTTCGGGTCAGTTTTTAAATCCTTGGTGATGAACATGGTAGAGTATTCATCAGGTCTACTATGCTCCACCCCTCATTCAATTGACAAGATTATTTTTTGGAGGTTGGTGTCTGATATTATGGTAATGTGTAGTTCATCACATGAGCCATAGGTACCACTTGATGTGTGGCTCATTGTGACACTAGCAAGTGCACTAGCCGTTCAAGTAATAAAGTAGTGAGTGAAGTATCGTTCCCACGAGGATTTAGGAAACAATTACCAATACTAAATTGAACATTTCTTATCTGATCAACAAATAAATCAAAACTCTAATGAAAGCTAAGAAATCCTAAATTAAAATCTATCTAAATCATTGGTCCAATTGCCTTCAATTCAGGTTAGAAGAGTAAGCAGTAAATGTCAATCTCAGAATTCAGCAATCTATCAATTTGGATCATTTGAATGAATCATGATTGAGCCTTGGTTTGATGAAACCCCAAGGTCATGAACAGCCTCTCTCAAGCGCATGTTCATCCTATGCATGAGTGACGGTTCTTCTATCTCTAGCAAGAATCTAATCCCCATGCATGCATTTCTTCAAACACTTCTAAGGCATCAATTCAAATCTGAATTGATCACCAACTGAATTGTGCAAGTTATCTCTAACCTTGCACTCAATTCAGTTCTTGAATAGTAGATCTGAATTCCTAGAGTCTCTCTCAAGCACTCTAGGAATTCCAAGCTGTAGATTAATTCGCCCAATCTGAAATTTGCAGATCTGAATTCTCTTTCAAGCAATTCAGATCTTGCAATCTCAGATCTGAGAATTCAGATCTGAGTTTTGAAGGTTAGTTGGCCGAATTGATCTGCAATCACACCCTTATTCAAGAAACTTCAAGTACAATGCATGATCATTTGAATGAATCAAAAAGAATTAGATTGCTGAACTGAAATTTTACAAGCTGAAATACATCAAGGAAGAATGGAAACAAGGAGAAAGAAGAAAGAACATTTAACTAAGAAACTGAATTCAAATCAAAAGAGAATGAAACTACAAATGATTTATTACAAAAAATATTTGAATCACAATCCCTCAATTCGAACTCACCTTCTTCTTCTAGCTTGCTTGTCTTGAACTTCCTTCAGCCCTTCTTCTTCTTCTTCCTTGCGCCTAGCCTTCTTCTCTTCTCTTCTCTCAAGGTGGCTGAACCTCTAAGAGTGGGAGAGCCTTTCTCTCAAGCAATTGAACAACTTTCTCCCCTCCTAGAGGCCTCCTTATATAGTTTTTCAAGGGGGCTCTTGCCCCTTCTTGAAACCTCTAGAATGGGGTGTATTACACCCCTCATGAACCTTCTAGAGTGCTCCCTCCTTCTCTTCAAGAAACTCCTAGAAGTTGCCGCCCCTAGCTCCCTTTGGGCTGCTATTTGGGCTACAACTTAGCTTGCTTTTGAGCTCATGTGGGCTACACTCTAGGCTGTTATTTGGGCTAAAAATGGGCCTTCCTTGCTGGGCCGAATTCTCCTCATAGCTAGGCTTCTTCCCTTGGATTTTTCAAAGAGTTTCACTTGCTCTTCTTGGGCCGAATGAAATTCTCTTGCTCTCATGGCTGGGCCGGGCTGAACTTGATAAATTTTTGGGTTTTCTTTTCTTGCTTTTGCCTTCTTTTTGTTGATTTGGCTCCCCCTGAAATCTTTTTTGCAATCAAGCTAAAATACGGCAAAAATTTAATTAAACCATTATAAAATTTCATGCAAAAACCTCATAAAATATAGATAAATTGTAAATTCATCAAATACCCCCACACTTAAGCTTTTGCTTGTCCTCAAGCAAAGACATCAGCCATAAACTTAACATTCCCCCCTTCTGTTCTCACCATTTACCTGGTGAACTTTTTAAGATAGAAATGCATTGAGTAGTCGGGGAACTTTTGTAAGTGCTTAACTCTTATTCTTGTAAATTACCATTTAAGATATGTATCAGATCCGAGGAAAGGAGAATATGAATTTCATCATAGTCTAGCCTTCACTCCTAATTCATATATAAATCAGCTCTTTAATTGTCAAGGTTAATAATCAAATTTCACTGAGTTTCACATCTCTAACTAAATCTCAATGAGAGTTCAACTTTAGAGTGCCCCTTTGAACCTCGATTGTCACCACAATTACTTATTTCTAAGGGTGAGTGCATTTTATGCTCCATCTCACCTTTTTTTTTTTCTTTTTTTTTTCTTTTCGGTGTGAGTGCATTTTATGCTCCATCTCACACTTTTCTCTCTTTTTTTTTTTTTTTTTTTTTTTTTTTTTTTTTTTTTTTTTTTTTTTTCGGTGTGAGTGCATTTTATGCTCCATCTCACACTTTTTTTTTTTTTTTTCTTTTCGGTGTGAGTGCATTTTATGCTCCATCTCACACTTTTCTCTTTTTTTTTTTTTTTTTTTTTTTTTTTTTTTTTTTTTTTTTTTTCGGTGTGAGTGCATTTTATGCTCCATCTCACACTTTTTTTTTTTTTTTTTGGTGTGAGTGCATCTTATGCTCCATCTCACACTGGTCACTTGTTTGAGGTAGGTAAATAGGACTCATGTTCTAAGCTGCTAGTTTTACTATTCAGCTCAGAATAGCGGAGTCAATTTGGGCTTTTGTCCTTCTTTGCAATTATTGAACCTCAAGAATTAGCACTTCAGATGTGCACTAGCTCTCTTGACCATTAACAATGAAATCAAGGGCTTCCATACACATGAAGGAAGTTAGGGCTAGTCATGCTGAAAGGCATATTCAGCTCCCCTTTTCTCCTGCATAAATCAAATTGGGTCATTCACAAGAATAAAAACTTAACAAGTACATCAGTCTCCCTCAACTCATTGAATTCCTTCTTAAAAAAAAAATCATCAAATAAATAGTAATGAACTTGAGGGGTTCCAGTCTTTTTTTTTTTTTTTTTTTTTTTTTTTTGTGATGTCATTGCTTGCATATGTGTGTTGGGGTGCATGAGGTGCATGGTTTCAACCCCCATACCCTAGCCTCGGGCTCACTCCCCCACACTTGAGATGAACATTGTCCTCAATGTTCGTAGTGCTAGAGCAAACTGAAGAAAAGAAAATGATGAACTGAGTCCTTAAAGAATTGGAATTTTGAGAAAAAGATCTTTATTTTACTAACTAATATTCTAAAAAGATAAATGACAAAAAGATTCCTTAACTTGTTCATGAGCAAGCATAAGAGATTATTGGTTATCTAGATAAACAGTGGATGGAGGGGGTACAGTACTGCCCATTAAATATGGTTTCAGGCGCTGACCATTTACTTTAAACGTGCCCTGAACTGGGTGGGTGAGTTCTATAGCCCCATGGGGAAAAACCTGTGAAATGGTAAAGGGTCCAGACCACCTGGATCTCAGCTTACCTGGAAACAAGCGGAGACGGGAATTATATAACAATACCTGTTGGCCCACATAAAAGTCCCGTCTCAGCAAGTTCTTATCATGCCAGTTTTTTATTCTTTCTTTATAAACTTTGGCATTCTCATAGGTGGTAAGTCTGAATTCATCCAATTCATTCAATTGCAACCGCCTTTTAGCCCCTGTGGCCTGAATGTCAAAATTTAAGAATTTAAGAGCCCAATAGGCCTTGTGTTCCAATTCAACTGGTAAATGGCATGCTTTACCAAAGACCAATCTGTAGGGGGACATGCCAATAGGTGTCTTAAATGCAGTTCTGTATGCCCATAATGCATCATCTAATTTGATGGACCAATCTTTTCTGGTGGATGCTACAGTCTTTTCCAGTGATCTGTGTGGACTTGTGCAGCTAGATAATTAGCAAAATCAGCATACCAAGGATATGAGTATTTCTGTATTGAGTACAACTGCTCATCCGGAAATTCTTCTCGAATGTTGCTGGTTATCTCCTCTTTTGAGCTTACCGTGTCCAACCGGGAGAGATGGTCAGCAGCCAGGTTTGCAGCACCCTTCAGGTCTCTAATCTCAATGTCAAACTCTTGCAATAAAAGGATCCACCTGATCAGTCTTGGTTTTGAGTTTTGCTTGGTAAGCAAGTGCCTTAATGCCGAGTGATCTGTGTGGACAACAACCTTGGATAATATCAGATATGAACGAAACTTATCAAGTGCAAATATTACTGCTAACAGCTCCTTTTCTGTGGTGGTGTAATTGAGTTGGGGTCCAGTCAAGGTTCTGCTAGCATAGTAAATTGGCTGAAAATGTTTGTTCATTCTTTGTCCTAAAACAGCTCCTATAGCAAAATCACTCGCATCACACATCAATTCAAATGGGAGGGTCCAATCTGGTGCTATCATGATAGGTGCATGGATCAATTTGTCTTTCAAGATGTTGAAAGCATGAAGACATTCAGTTGAAAATTCAAAAGGCACTTCTTTCTGAAGCAAGGTAGATAATGGCTTGGAAATTTTTGAGAAATCTTTAATAAACCTTCTATAGAATCCGACATGTCCTAAGAAACTTCTCAAAGAACGAATAGATGTTGGGGTTGGTAATTTTTCAATTGCCTCCACCTTGGCCTTGTCGACTTCTATACCTCTTTGAGAGATCTTGTGTCCAAGCACTATGCCTTCTTGCACCATAAAATGACATTTCTCCCAATTCAACACAAGATGTGTTTCTTTACATCTAGTAAGCACCTGTTCCAGATTATTCAAACATGCATCAAATGAAGAGCCAAAAACTGAAAAATCATCCATGAAGATCTCAATAAATTTTTCAACCATATCAGAAAATATAGACATCATACATCGCTGAAAGGTTGCTGGGGCATTGCATAACCCAAAGGGCATCCTTCGGTATGCAAAGGTTCCATATGGGCAAGTAAAAGTGGTCTTTTCTTGATCTTCTGGTGCAATTGGTATCTGGTTATACCCTGAATATCCATCCAAGAAACAATAATACTCATGCCCGGCTAGCCTCTCTAACATTTGATCCATAAATGGGAGAGGGAAATGGTCCTTCCGGGTGGCTTCATTTAATTTTCTATAGTCAATACACACACGCCATCCGGTAATGGTTCTAGTAGGGATGAGTTCATTTTTCTCATTTGGAACAACAGTCGTACCCCCTTTTTTGGGCACAACTTGCACAGGGCTTACCCAAGAACTATCAGAAATAGGATAAATGATCCCAGCATCTAACAACTTAATTATTTCAGCCTTTACCACTTCTTTCATGTTGGGATTCAGGCGCCTTTGGGGCTGAACGGAAGGCTTGCTGTCCTCTTCCATCAAAATTCTGTGAGTGCAGATTGATGGATTAATGCCTTTGATATCTTCTACCTTCCAAGCTATAGCATTTTTGTGTTCCCGCAGCACTCTTAATAATTTTTCTCTTTGTAAGGGATTCAGTGCTGCGAAAATTATCACGGGGAGATCTGATGGTTCCTCAAGGAAAGCATACTCTAAATGGGATGGTAATTGCTTCAGTTCAAGGGTGGGGGGTTCTTGGGGTGATGGCTTACCTGATGGTCCCGGCAATTTTCCTAAGTTCTCTAATTTAAGAAACCCCTTTCCCTTGAATTGAGGCTTATCATTCAGGTATGCTATCATGAGGTTTATTTTTTTATTTTCTGTTTCTTCAAGTTCTCCCTGCTGGAGGCAGAGTTCAAGAGGATCAGTTATTCTACTTACCTGGAAGCATTCATCAATTGTCAATTCAATGGCATCAATCATAAAACAAGAATCATCACTAGAGGGTGCATGTTTCATAGCATCAGACATTTTAAAAATTATCTCCTCATCTTGTATCCTAAGGCTGAGTTGTCCTTGTTGGACATCAATCATTGCTTTCCCGGTAGCCAGGAAAGGTCTCCCTAGGATAAGCGGGACCTCCACATCTTCTTGCATGTCTAACACAATGAAATCAACTGGAAAAATGAATTTGTCAACTTTAACTAACACATCTTCTATGATCCCCCTAGGATGTCTAATGGATCTATCAGCCAATTGTAATGCCACTCTAGTGGGTTGGGGTTCATTCAACCCCAATTTCTTGAAGATAGAATATGGCATTAAATTGATGCTAGCTCCCAGGTCACATAAAGCTTTTTCAATTTTTAAACTGCCAATGGTACAAGGAATAGTGAAACTCCCTGGATCTTTGAGTTTCTGAGGCAGCTTGTTCAGAAGGATAGCAGAACATTCCTCATTTAATGCAACTGTAGCCACATCTCCCAGTTTCCTTTTGTTTGCCAATAATTCCTTCAAAAACCTTGCATAGTGTGGCATCTGGGCTAAAGCATCAGCAAAAGGAATATTAATATGTAAACTTTTAAATATTTCAAGAAACTTACCAAATTCCTTCTCCAATTTTTGTTGCTTCAGCCTGTTAGGGAATGGAACTTGTGGTTGTTGGTGCATCCCTTGTTGTGCTTCTGGTTGTTCCGTCTTCTGTTGTCTGGTTCCAAGGCTTGTTTCTGCCTTGGGTTCAGCCCAATTCTTCTTTTCTACCTCAGGCAACTCTTTTCCACTTCTTAAGGTAATAGCTTGCACCTGCTCTCGTGGATTCACTTCAGTGTTGCTTGGAAGAGTTCCCAGCAGTCTGGAAGAGATTAATTGTGCCAATTGCCCCACTTGGTTTTCCAGGTTTTTGATTGAGGCTTCCTGGTTCTGGAACCTAGTTTCTGCACCTGCTATAAATTTTGTCATCAGTTCCTCCAAATTGGATTTCGGTTCAGGCTGATGATAAGTCTGGTGGAACGGCTTGGAAATATGCTGATTTGGCCAGGACTGGTTTGAATGTCCCCTCCATCCTGGATGAAAAGTATGGTGACTCTGGTAACCCTGCTGTCTTGACGAATTGCTGACATAGTCAACTTGTTCAGTAGATGGTCTGAACTGATTGCCAACTTGGCAGTCTGTACTGATGTGGCCTCCCCCACACAATTCACAATTAAGAGGTTGCACATGCATGGCAGCTATCTGCATTTCATCTATTTTTTTACTGAGTGCTCCTATTTGTGCAGCTAGTGCTGTATAAGTGTCAACATTATGCAAGCCTTGCTGCTTCCTAGTTTGAGTCCTTTCCGAATGCCATTGATAATTGTTGGCTGCCATTTCCTCAATAAGTGCATGGGCAACCTCAGGAGTTTTATTATTTATGGATCCTCCGGCTGCAGCATCTAATATGGTCTTATTTGAGTCAGTAAGACCATTATAGAAAGTCTGCACTTGCAGCCAAATGGGGAGGCCATGGTGAGGAACTCTCCTTAACAGCTCCTTGTATCGTTCCCATGACTCATATAAAGATTCCCCCTCTTGCTGGAAAAAAGTAGTGATGTCATTCCTCATTTTAGCAGTTTTAGAAGGGGGAAAATATTTAGAGAGAAAACGGCTGGCCATTTCGTCCCATGTGGCTATAGATCCTGCCGGTAATGAGTTCAACCAAGCTTTGGCTTTATCCTTCAAAGAAAATGGGAATAACCTCAGCCAGATGGCATCATCACTTACCCCATTGTGTTTGAAGGTGTCACAGATTTCCAAGAAGTTAGCAATATGGGCATTCGGATCCTCATGGGCCATACCACAAAACTGAACCGTATTTTGTATCATTTGGATTATGGCCGGTTTAATTTCGAAGTTATTGGCAGCAATAGTTGGCCTGATAATGCTGGAGACAGTCCCGGTGAGGGTAGGCTTGGCATAATCCATCATAGTTCTTTGTTCAGCCATTTCTTGTGCTTCTTGTCTGACTTGCTTAGCAACTCTCAAACGGACACGGAGAGTCCGTTCAATCTCTGGGTCGTAAAGGATCTCTTCCAGTTCAGGTCTGCTTGTCATAAACTGTTAAAGTCAAAGCAATAAAAATGCCAATATTCACAAAAGAAAATAAATAACTAATCCTATCACACTGAAAATGTAAAGTGAAGTATTGGAATACAAAACCTACATCCTATCATGAATAAATGAAGCCGATTATACTAAAAGCAGATTTAAACCAATCATCTTATTCAAGGTTCCTTTATCTACATCCATCGATTGCAACATCTGAATTCAGACCCAATTTAGATCTGAGTTCAGATCTACAAGTCTTTGGTATTGTTAGTCTAGAGAAATTAATAAATAATAATTCAGATCTGAGCTGGATATCTCATACACACTCATTGGTATACACTACAATATACATCCATTAAGGTTGGAATCAATTCTGTGATGCTTTAGGGCTGAAATCAGATCTGATCTAAAAAAAAAATTTAAAAGGATCTGAAATAAACTAAAACCAGTCCTGAGTTAGGCTTGGGTTAAAAACTCTACAATTGAAGCTCAAACCTGTATAGCTTATGCATATCAAACACTTGCTAAGACCTAAAAATTGGGTCTGCAATGTTTGGTATTGCAAGCTATTCGGCCCATACAACTTTTGTAGAAATCTGAAATCAGGTCTGCTAACTGTTGCACTATAGCAGCCCTGCTACAGATCTGAATGCTAAAAGAAATACTTGGAAAGTGCTAATTTTTCTTAAATATCTGAGGCATAACAATTATTCAATCCAAACATACACCTCCTTAGCTAATGTAGCTCGGTTACAAGTGGGTAAAGCCAAGAATTCAGTCCACCCAGAATTCATAGTATGCTCTGTATCAGTTCAGTCCTCACATCATATCAACTGAATTTCAGATTTGAATTTCTCTCATTCCTTGCTATCCATTCACCCTTGAGGCAGGTTGGATGTATCCTAGGGTGGATTGGGGTAGTGATGGCACCCAATTCACCTCAAACTTGCATCGGTTCAGATCTGAGTTCAGAGGAATTCAGATCTGAACTGAGCAGATCTGTAACAGCAGAATTCAGATCTGAACTCAAGTCTGAGTTTGGATCTGAATTCTCAATTGCCTTACCTTCAGTTATTGCTACCAAATTGTTTTTGGGGAATAGCAGAAGTGCCCTAGGGTGAATTGGGGTGGTGATGACACCCAATTCCCCTCAAAATTGCATCAGTTCAGGTCTGAGTTCAGAGGAACTCAGATCTGAACTGTTGCAGATCTGCTGTAGCAGAATTCAGATCTGAACTCAGATCTGAGTTCTGATCCGAATTCTCAATTGCTCCTCTTATTGTTCAAAAGATCTCCCCTTTGTTTTTTTTTAATTTGTTTTTTTTTCTTTTTGTAATGAAAGAAAGAAAAAAAAAATAAAGTCTGAAACACAAGCAACTCTTTTCGGCTGAGTGCTGCAGATCTGAAATCTGCTGATCTGAGTGCCGAATGCAACTCAGATCTGCAACACTCATGTTTTTTGTGAAATTTTTTTTTCTTTTTTCTTTTTTATTTTTGAAGGGAACTACATCAAGATTGAATAGAAATCAAATATGCCTTTATTAAAATGAAACTGAAACCAGAAAAAGAGAGTAATCTACTTAAGAAAGAAGAAACATAACTACATGAGTACAGCAGTTGCAGTCCAAGCTGAAATGAAAAAGTTAGCAAATTAACCCAACTATGAATGCAATGCTGAATGAGATCAGATTAAGAATGCTCAATGTTTCCTAATATTGCTTCTCTAAATCCCCGGCAACGGCGCCAAAAACTTGATGTGTGGCTCATTGTGACACTAGCAAGTGCACTAGCCGTTCAAGTAATAAAGTAGTGAGTGAAGTATCGTTCCCACGAGGATTTAGGAAACAATTACCAATACTAAATTGAACATTTCTTATCTGATCAACAAATAAATCAAAACTCTAATGAAAGCTAAGAAATCCTAAATTAAAATCTATCTAAATCATTGGTCCAATTGCCTTCAATTCAGGTTAGAAGAGTAAGCAGTAAATGTCAATCTCAGAATTCAGCAATCTATCAATTTGGATCATTTGAATGAATCATGATTGAGCCTTGGTTTGATGAAACCCCAAGGTCATGAACAGCCTCTCTCAAGCGCATGTTCATCCTATGCATGAGTGACGGTTCTTCTATCTCTAGCAAGAATCTAATCCCCATGCATGCATTGCTTCAAACACTTCTAAGGCATCAATTCAAATCTGAATTGATCACCAACTGAATTGTGCAAGTTATCTCTAACCTTGCACTCAATTCAGTTCTTGAATAGTAGATCTGAATTCCTAGAGTCTCTCTCAAGCACTCTAGGAATTCCAAGCTGTAGATTAATTCGCCCAATCTGAAATTTGCAGATCTGAATTCTCTTTCAAGCAATTCAGATCTTGCAATCTCAGATCTGAGAATTCAGATCTGAGTTTTGAAGGTTAGTTGGCCGAATTGATCTGCAATCACACCCTTATTCAAGAAACTTCAAGTACAATGCATGATCATTTGAATGAATCAAAAAGAATTAGATTGCTGAACTGAAATTTTACAAGCTGAAATACATCAAGGAAGAATGGAAACAAGGAGAAAGAAGAAAGAACATTTAACTAAGAAACTGAATTCAAATCAAAAGAGAATGAAACTACAAATGATTTATTACAAAAAATATTTGAATCACAATCCCTCAATTCGAACTCACCTTCTTCTTCTAACTTGCTTGTCTTGAACTTCCTTCAGCCCTTCTTCTTCTTCTTCCTTGCGCCTAGCCTTCTTCTCTTCTCTTCTCTCAAGGTGGCTGAACCTCTAAGAGTGGGAGAGCCTTTCTCTCAAGCAATTGAACAACTTTCTCCCCTCCTAGAGGCCTCCTTATATAGTTTTTCAAGGGGGATCTTGCCCCTTCTTGAAACCTCTAGAATGGGGTGTATTACACCCCTCATGAACCTTCTAGAGTGCTCCCTCCTTCTCTTCAAGAAACTCCTAGAAGTTGCCGCCCCTAGCTCCCTTTGGGCTGCTATTTGGGCTACAACTTAGCTTGCTTTTGAGCTCATGTGGGCTACACTCTAGGCTGTTATTTGGGCTAAAAATGGGCCTTCCTTGCTGGGCCGAATTCTCCTCATAGCTAGGCTTCTTCCCTTGGATTTTCCAAAGAGTTTCACTTGCTCTTCTTGGGCCGAATGAAATTCTCTTGCTCTCATGGCTGGGCCGGGCTGAACTTGATAAATTTTTGGGTTTTCTTTTCTTGCTTTTGCCTTCTTTTTGTTGATTTGGCTCCCCCTGAAATCTTTTTTGCAATCAAGCTAAAATACGGCAAAAATTTAATTAAACCATTATAAAATTTCACGCAAAAACCTCATAAAATATAGATAAATTGTAAGTTCATCACCACTCAAGATGGATTGGATTGGGCTCGATGAAATTAATGCAAACCAAACCCAAGGCTTGGGTACCAACTTAAACACAATCAATGCAATGAGTCCATCCTAACATAATCTAGCCCTACAAGGTGTAACCCTAAAGCAAAAGTAGTAACCATATCTTCACCCCCTCACAAAAAAGCCAATCAGTCTTGAAGTGTGGACAAGCACAACCCACCCATACCTTCTACTAAAATTTAATTAATCAAAATGGGGGCAGTGAGGATGAAACACTATACTATTTGGTCCAATAGGCTTGGATACTATCTTAACAAGGAACCATTCAACCTAAAAGCTTCACTTGTTAGGTGAGGACACTGAATAGGTTTTTATTCTTTGACACACCCTTCATGCCAAAACCTATTGGACTTCAAGCATGGACCAACAATGACCTACCAGTAGCATTGTACCAAAATTTAATTAATTATAATGGGCACGTTGAGGATCAAACAGTGAATGAAGGGACATCATCTAACACCTTAAGCACATAAAAAAATTAAATGAACCTAATGCATTAATACAATATTTATGTAGTTGTCAAATGTCTACGTCAACAAGTTAAGATGAACAAAACATTACTATCATCATCATCATCTAAGCCTTGTTCCAATTATAAGTAGTCTGCAACGATCATGAGAGTTCAACAAAACTTTTAGTATTAGTTGCCAACCTCACTCAACCCTTTTCCTTTATCCAAACTTAGAACTGGTAGTGTGAGAAACTCTCATTAGCAAAGTTTAAGACAAACAAAAGAATCCACTAAACATCAAAAGGAGATTACAAGAATAAAAAACAATGAAACCAAAGAACAACATTGTTCTCTATGAAAAACATCCCTCTAACCTCAAGAAGTCCCTTAACAGTATCCAAAAATTACAACTAAGAATAAGAACACTAGGAGGTGGGACTGGGGGAGATTCCTCTAGAGCAAGGGCATTATAGGTCCAATTTGAAAGGGTAAATTATAGATAGGTACCCTATACTTTGGGGGTAGTGACAAATAGACACCCTAAACTTTAAATTGCAACATTTGAGTACCCTGAACACTCAAAATTAGACACTTGGGTCCATCCATTAGTTTTCCGTCAATTAAACATTAAATAATGCCAAAAATACCCTTCCAGTGTATTTTTTGGAATCAATCTATAGTGTAAAATCATCACTACAGAATGTTGTCGTTGGAAAATTTGAATATGTTATTTTCTATCCACGAGAAAACATCACCATGGAGACGTATTTGTCACTACCCTGACGTACAAGGTACCTATCTATAAGTTACCCAATTTTAAAAGAGCAATTGTCACTAAACAAGGTTCTCTCGATGTTTGAAGTGGAGACCTAGGATCAAATTCTACTACCACTAGGGTTGGGAGTTATGGGCTTTAGGGACGAGCAAACCCATGCAAATAATAATAATAATAATAATAATAATTGTTGTTGTTGTTGTATGTTGTTAGGACTATTTACATTAAATGCAATGCAACACTTATTATAATTAATTATCAAAAAATTTTCATCTGTTTACTAGATATAAAACACATATTAGTCTATTACATATAAGTTGATTTGCTGAAGCTTAGGTCTATCTAATTTTGGGTTGATCATACTAAACTTCACTCCTTATAAGAAGTTCTAGACCATTACCAATTTTTCCTTTTTGTTTCTTTGAATCCATGGGACTACAAAGTGAATAGGGGTAAACCATCCCACAAAACCCATAACTCCCAACCCAAATGCAAGCAGGACATAAGCACCTCCCATATGCATTATGGAATCAATCAAAAGTGATGGTGCACGATCTGGAGCTCCTACTTGGGTGATAACTTGAACATCGATTGCTTGGTTGGTGAGTCGAGCTGTAAGAGAAGAAAGCACAGAGACACGGGGTGGATAACCCAATGTGGTCACTCTGATGCTTAAGTCAGTAGTTGATTTGTGAGCGAGCTCAAAACTTCAGAGTGAGAGCTAGAAGCAATAAATCGCAAGTACCTTATGCTATGGAGTAGGAACATATATAGTTGAGTTGACATAGGTCTCATGGAACACCTTTGAGATCTATGGCGCATGCTATTAGGAGTCCGTTCCGCATCAGGAGGTGTACATTATACCATTAGATTAGGCTTATCGCATTTGTCCTATCCGAGCGGGATGAGGATAAGGCCTACGGTCATGCGGCGTGATCCCGAAGGCCTTGGAGAAGGTTGATAGGCTTATAGAAATCTGCTACATATTACTTCGGCAGGTTTGGTCATCCCGAGCTGCCTAGGCTTCGATCCTAGTTGAGGTGGCCAAGATGCAGGAGGTGGCCCAGCCTACCGAGGTGGTCGAGGATGTTGAGTCACGCATCTAATCACCAGGTCTCGTCCACGTGTCCGTTGTTTATTAGGTCGGGCCAAATCACCCCTCATCAATTGCTCCCCACTCCCTGTGCTAAGGGTCCTGACCTAGTGTAGGGAGGCCATGACAAGGTTGGATCAATTTTGCCCATCTTCCATCGGGTCGATATCTGGTTCGATGGTCAGACCTCAATGACCTGCCCGGTTCAATCGAGGATCAGATCGTGTACCAAGGATGCACGGATGTCACATGGATCCCAAACCCCACAGACGTCAAAATGCGTGCTCAACTATTTTTGCCTCGAGAGGCATGCAACTGGTTTCTACGAAAATCATAGGATTGCATCGATCTGGACCATCCAAGATCGGCTATCATGGCTATAAATAGGGACCTTGGGGTCTCATTTTTGTCGCTTTGCTTTGGAGACTTCGTGATTTGGAGCTCACGCTTTAGGTTCTAGTACGGTGGTGCCCACTCTTGTCTTTGAGGTCGCTTTCTCTTCTCTTCAGGTAAGCTTTCTTTGCTCCAATTTGTTTCCTTGTTCTCATATGAGTAGTAGTAGCTTTAGCTTCCTTAATGAAAATGAGTCTGACTAAGCTGAGGAAACCTCCTCGGCTCGTGACCATGAGTCCAGTCCAACTGAAGCAACCTCCTCAGGTCAAGAACATGAGGTCAGCGCAACAGAGCTGACCACCTTGGCATGCCCTATAGATTCTATCCCGACCTAAGATAGCCCTTTAGTTTGAGAGTGTAAGTCATCTGGTAGGAAGAAATTGCCCTCCGAACCACCAAGAAAAAAGACTTTGACCCCCAAACATGCTAGAAGATCTTGAGGTCCAGATAAGTTTGGTCCTTCAATTTTGTGACCAAAAAAACTCCAACCTCTGATCATCAAGTAAAACCTTCCTAATAACCTTGGGTATTTTATCCCCTTAGAGGGATATCCATGCAACATGATCTCGATGAGATCATAGTCTTCAATGAACAACTCACTACTGGGCTATGCTTCCCTCTTTACCCTTTCATTGTCAAGGTCATCAAATACTTTAGCATTACTATGGACCAACTGCACCCGAACTCGGTTTAAAACATAGTAGGGATCATCTCTGTTTTCCATGACTTCGACATCCTCTTAAGCATAGAGTTACCATTGTAGGTACTATTATATGGGTACCACTATACTTTTACATTTCATATACTTATATGTCTAGACTTACCATTGTAGGTACCATTATAAGCTCTTGATAGAGTTACTTCACTATCACAGTAAATGGAAATTGGAGGCATAGGACTAGGCCAAAATTTTATATCCAATAATAAATTCTTAATCCATTCAACCTCTTTTTCAATAGCCGCCAAAGCCATGAATTCAGATTTCATGGTTGACTGAGATATACAAGATTGTCTCTTGAATGCCCAAGAGATCGCACACCCACCAAGGACGAAAATCCATGCAGAGGTGGACTTGTTATGCCCATTATCGGAAATATAATTTGCATCAGTGTATCCTTCTACTATAGTTGGATAATGATAGTAGAATAATCCAAGTTCCAAGGTTCTTTTAAGGTACCCAAGAACTCTCCCAATTGCCTTCCAATTTTCTACACCGTGATTACTTGTAAATTGATTAAGTTTACTTACTACAAATGAAATATTATGTCTAGTACAAGGCGTAGCATACATCAGACTTCCGATTGCAATGGCATACTCAAGTTGTGCAATTGCTCTACCAGAAGTGAACTCAAGTTTATAAGTGGAAGATGTAGTTGCACAAGTTGTAGAATTTTTATTATTCTATGTTACTTCAGATTCATATAAACTATACATTTCAAATAATAAACTATTAATTTCTTCTTTTCTATTTCTAATTTCAATATTCATATTTTCACAATATATTTCAAGTAAAATATCTAAACCATCTTTTCTATTCCTAGGATCTAATAAAGAGAAGAAATGTTCTTATACAAGTAAAATATCTAAACCATCTTTTCTATTCCTAGGATCACTAATCACCATTAATTGATAAGTTAAACAACTAGTTGGATAATAAATACCCGATAATTCATTAGTTGCATCATAAAAGTGTTTTAAAAAATCTCTTATACAAATTGACATTTCCCAATCTTCCTCAAATATAATATTAGTAGACATTTTTGAATTATAAAAATCACTAAGAGTTTATTTGTGAGAAACACAACTTTCTAACATAGCGTAGGTAGAACTCCGTCTACGTTTAACATCTAACATAAAATGTTTATATTTCAAACCCTAATTTTGACCTAAAAAGTTAAATTCTTGTTTTCTTCTCCATAACTTTTAATATATATAATATAATTTCTAATTTAAAAAATATGAATATAAATAATATTTAAAGCTTCCTAAATACATAAATTTAAGGTGTAACATATACATCTGATATTAAAGAATTTACCATTTAAACATGGTTTTAATTGATGATGAAGGATGATTTGACCTGATCTATGAAACGATGACATGTGAACACTGACCCGACGTAAGCGACAGCTCAGCATTGCGGCCCAGTATAGCTAAGTAGCAGGCTAGGTTCCCCACGACACAAAAGGAGGAGCTCGCCACGATGCAAGCTCCGAGTTCCCCAAGCTACCCCCAAAGGGATATTATGAGCCAACTTCAACTCACAAGCTAAGAAAACCAGCTCGCCCGAGCTCCCAAGCAGACAAGTCATCCCGGGGACTAATTCTACTAAGGGTACTCCTGAAGTATTCCGAGCTCGTTGCAAAGTAGCTCGCGAGTGAGCCGTACGAGAATTCCATAGGAAGCTTCTATCTGAGAGGCCGTACTAATCAGGCTGCGCCATATCCCTTACTGATGGCGCAGTCCCTATTCTTTCGTCAGTCTATGCCCACGTCTCTCAGTAGGTGGAGGCGTGCCTGTCACTTTGGGGATGTGTCACTCGCCCGGGTAAGGAGTACATCACAACGGCCACCTGCGCAGCTCTGGTAGGTAACGGCTGTGGCAGGGGGCCCAGTGGCGGTTATGCCCGATCTCACAAAGAGTGCCCCTATAAAAGCCCTTAGTGGCCATTTCGTCATCTTGCCTTGTAGGCAAGGCTCAAAAGTGGGAAGATCTTCTATAGTTAGAAAATCCAAAGGACCATCCTTTACCAACCTTATGATTCAGTCAACACCGATATGGCCAAGTCGGTAATCACACATGCATGTGGGATTAACTGTATCATGAACTCTTTTCATGGGGATTTCAACCGACGTAGTTTTGGTTATGTTAGTTTCTAGGGAAGGATGTAGAACATAGAGACCGTTCTCTAGTTCCCCGTATGTGATGAATCTGTTGTTTCTTTTAATACTAATCGTATTACTAAAGAAGACAGAATAACCATCCGCACACAGATTTGAGATAGAAATCAAATTTCTTCTTAAATTATGTACATAAAGGCAATCTTTCAGTACAATTGTTCCTTCCCTAAAAATTAACTCCACGGTTCCTATGACCGCGGCTGCAACACTTGCAGAAGTCCCCAAGTAGAGCGTAACTTCTCTTTCACTCAACCTTCTACTTACCTTGAACCCATACAGTGAGTTACACGCGTGAGTTGAAGCCCCGGATTCAATACACCAGGATGCAGAAGCTACCAATAAATTGGTTTCTATAACACAAGATTCGAAATTAACTTTCTTGGATTCCAAGTAGGTGGATAGTTCCTTTTCTAATGGCTGGTCTTCTTGTAGAAATGACAGGCATCTGATGCCTTGTCCTTCCTCTACTTCTTGTCTCTGGAAATGTGAGAAATCACATAGGGTGCATGGAGCCAACTATTTCAGCTGCATAACCCCACCACCTTTCTGTGAAGGATCATATCCACTCATCATATGAGCTTTCCCTTTGGCCTCTGTCAAACAAGGTTCAAAGCCATTTTCAGG
Source organism: Nelumbo lutea (assembly GCF_056320005.1). Classification (NCBI taxonomy): domain Eukaryota; kingdom Viridiplantae; phylum Streptophyta; class Magnoliopsida; order Proteales; family Nelumbonaceae; genus Nelumbo; species Nelumbo lutea. Next base: position 213,659,992 of record NC_142684.1, read on the forward strand.
TAAACCTTTCTGTCCAGTGAGTGCTTACCCATCATATTCGTGAATGCCAAGGTGTTGTGAGAGAGTTCCCATTTTCTAGTGAAGCCCCTCCCGCATCGGTCTATGACGCCCCTATCATCTTATGAAACACTCAGACAAGCCCAACAGCAAATGGATAACCCATTTTCTGGTGTGTTTCCTCATTACTGAAGGACCCATCCCCATGCTAATGATGGAAGGCCTTTAGAGAGTTCATCTTATGAATCTCCCTATCACATGCACTCATATTAGCTGGAGGGAATAGTAAATTATGCCCTAGTTTGATCTAGGTCAAACCAAAGTGGCTCCCACTAACTTTCATAAAGCCAAATTTTGGTGGGACCAAATCAGCTAGGGTTCTCCATGTATCCTCTCCATGAGGTGTGGGGCCCACCACTATGGGATGTCGTCCAATGACCAGCAGAGACACCATGGTAATGATGTGCATTCAGCCATTGTGTGCGCAAGGGACACTATCGATTCAGCATGGGGCAAGCACTTATGGCCTAGGTAATTCTATCATCTAGATCCGACTGGAAATCAGAATCAGTATACCCCTATATCTGTAGTGAGCTACCATCGAATACCAGACAAAACTCTTTTGTCTTTCGAAGGTACTTAACTATGTTTTTCACAATAGTCCAGTGCTCCTGCCCTAGGTTGGCTTGGAATTTGCTTACCACACTCACTGCATGTGCAATGTCAGGACGAGTGCACAGCATGGCATACATGATGCTCCCAACAGCTGAGGCATAGGGAACGTCTTTCATGCCCTCAATCTCCTCAGAGGTCTTGTGTGACATCTTCTTGGAGAGAGTAACTCCGTGGCTGAAAGGAACATTTCCTTTCAGACTAATGTCTCATTAGGTACACGTAACCATATCATGAGAAATCATCTGTAAAGGTGATGGAATACACGTGTTGATTCCGTTTCCTAACACTTAGGGGACCACATACGTCAGTATGTTTAAGGTCAACTGTGCCTGTACATCTTTCAGGCTTACCGTTAAATGGCGGTTTCGTCATCTTGCCTTGTAGGCAAGGCTCACAAGTGGGAAGATATTCTATAGTTAGAAAATCCAAAGGACCATCCCTTACCAACCTTGTGATTCGGTCAACACCGATATGGCCAAATCGGTAATGTCACAGGCACATGGAATTAACTGTATCACAGACTCTTTTCTTGGGGATTTCAGCTGACATAGTTTCGGTTATGTTAGTTTCTAGAGAAGGATGTAGAACATAGAGACCGTTCTCTAGTTCCCCATATGCGATGAATCTGTTGTTTCTTTTAATAGTAATTGTATTTCTAAAGAAGATAGTTTTGAGATAGAAACCAAATTTCTTCTTAAATTTTGTACATAAATGCAATTTTTCAGTACAATAGTTCCTTCTCTAAAAATTAACTACACAGTTCCAATGGCCATGGCTACAACACTCGTAGAAGTCCCCAAGTAGAGCATAACTTCTCCTTCACTCAGCCTTCTGCTTACCTTGAACCCCCTGCAGGGAGTTACACGCATGAGTTGAAGCCCCGGAGTCAATACACTGGGACGCAGAAGCTACCAATAAATTGGTTTTTATAACACAAGATTCAAAATTACCTTTCTTGGATTCCAGGTTGGCAAGACAGTTCCTTTTCTAGTGGCTGGTCTTCTTGCAGAAGTGACAGGCTGAAGGGATCGGATATCCATCACATGGACGCCCAAAGAATATGGAATAAGGGGGGGCGAATTTCAAAAAATTTCTCCCATCCTTGCCGGGAATCGAATTCCCTATTTTAGAAAAACATATTTTTCAATGATCAATCTTGAACCATTAACCAAACTAGATCTGAACCAAAAGGATTAAGAGGGAGGATGTACCTGAAAATGATGGGTGTGCACTCACTAGTTAGAAAGGTTTACCTGAAAATGGCTCTGAACCTTGTTTGACAGAGGCAAAAGGGAAACTCATCTGATGAGTGGATATGATCCGTCACAGAAAGGTGGTGGGGTTATGCAGCTGAAACAGTTGGCTTCACACACCCTATGTGATTTCCCACATTTCCAGAGACATTTCGTCATCTCCGTCACTGAGACGGGAGGGAAAATCTCAGAGATGAAAAAATGGGAATGGAACATAGATTAAAAGCCTTATCTATGTAGGTAACATGAATCAAACTAAGGTTGTGGACTAATGTTTTTGCTGTTTTATCATAAAATGGAAAATGGTCAATTTGCAAAGCTTCTAGATGATAACAAGCTTAAGGGCCCAAACTATGCCGACTGGTACAGAAATCTTATGTTGGTCCTAACTTCTGAAAAGTTAGATAAGGTGGTGAAAAATCATGCACCGGAACGTCCGGGTGATAGGGCTTCTGAGGCCCGTAGGAGGGACTACCAAGATTGGGAGGATAAGAACTCCCTAGCCCGCTGCTTCATCATTGCCTCATTAGACAACTCAATACAAAGGCAGTTCGATCAGATCAAACTAGCCAATGAAATATTGGACAGTCTAAGAACAATGTATGAAGAGCAGAACCGTTCTACTCGACAAAACGTCCTGAAATTGTTCATGACCGCGCAGATGCCCAAGGGGCAGAAAGTTCATGACCATTGTCTTCAGATGATGGGATACATTAATGAACTTGAAGCTCTTGGATCCAGGCTAGATCTTGGCACGCAAGTGGATGCCATTGATGAACTTACAATTTATCTATAATTTTTGAGGACTTTAGCATGGATTTTTATGCCGGTTTTATTAATTTTTGCCTTAATTTAGCTTAATGCTAAGAATAGGTTCAGGGATAATCAATCCAAGAGAAGGAAGGAAAAAGGCAAGAAAAGAAGGTTCAAAAAGACCAATTTCAGTCCAGCCCGGTCGTGGAAGCAAGAGAGAGCACTTCGGCCCAAAAAGAGCAAGTGAATTCCTTGAGAAAACCCCAGAAAATAAAGCCTAGCTATGAGGAGAATTCGGCCCAGCAAGGAAGGCCCATTTTTAGCCCAAATAACAGCCTAGAGTGTAGCCCACATGAGCTCAAAAGCAAGCTAAGTTGTAGCCCAAATAGCAGCCCAAAGGGAGCTAGGGGCGGCAACTTCTAGGAGTTTCTTGAAGAGAAGGAGGGAGCACTCTAGAAGGTTCATGAGGGGTGTAATACACCCCATTCTAGAGGCTTCAAGAAGGGGCAAGAGCCCCTTGAAAAAACTATATAAGGAGGCCTCTAGGAGGGGAGAAAGTTGTTCAATTGCTTGAGAGAAAGGCTCTCCCACTCTTAGAGGTTCAGCCACCTTGAGAGAAGAGAAGAGAAGAGAAGAAGGCTAGGCGCAAGGAAGAAGAAGAAGAAGGGCTGAAGGAAGTTCAAGACAAGCAAGCTAGAAGAAGAAGGTGAGTTCGAATTGAGGGATTGTGATTCAAAGATTTTTTGTAATAAATCATTTGTAGTTTCATTCTCTTTTGATTTGAATTCAGTTTCTTAGTTATATGTTCTTTCTTCTTTCTCCTTGTTTCCATTCTTCCTTGATGTATTTCAGCTTGTAAAATTTCAGTTCAGCAATCTAATTCTTTTTGATTCATTCAAATGATCATGCATTGTACTTGAAGTTTCTTGAATAAGGGTGTGATTGCAGATCAATTCGGCCAACTAACCTTCAAAACTCAGATCTGAATTCTCAGATCTGAGATTGCAAGATCTGAATTGCTTGAAAGAGAATTCAGATCTGCAAATTTCAGATTGGGCGAATTAATCTACAGCTTGGAATTCCTAGAGTGCTTGAGAGAGACTCTAGGAATTCAGATCTACTATTCAAGAACTGAATTGAGTGCAAGGTTAGAGATAACTTGCACAATTCAGTTGGTGATCAATTCAGATTTGAATTGATGCCTTAGAAGTGTTTGAAGAAATGCATGCATGGGGATTAGATTCTTGCTAGAGATAGAAGAACCGTCACTCATGCATAGGATGAACATGCGCTTGAGAGAGGCTGTTCATGACCTTGAGGTTTCACCAAACCAAGGCTCAATCATGATTCATTCGAATGATCCAAATTGATAGATTGCTGAATTCTGAGATTGACATTTACTGCTTACTCTTCTAACCTGAATTGAAGGCAATTGGACCAATGATTTAGATAGATTTTAATTTAGGATTTCTTAGCTTTCATTAGAGTTTTGATTTATTTGTTGATCAGATAAGAAATGTTCAATTTAGTATTGGTAATTGTTTCCTAAATCCTCGTGGGAACGATACTTCACTCACTACTTTATTACTTGAACGGCTAGTGCACTTGCTAGTGTCACAATGAGCCACACATCAAGTTTTTGGCGCCGTTGCCGGGGATTTAGAGAAGCAATATTAGGAAACATTGAGCATTCTTAATCTGGTATCATTCAGCATTGCATTCATAGTTGGTTTAATTTGCTTAACTTTACATTTTAGTTTTGAATGCAACTGCTGTACTCATGTAGTTATGTTTCTTCTTTCTTAAGTAGATTACTCTCTTTTTCTGGTTTCAGTTTCATTTTAATAAAGGCATATTTGATTTCTATTCAATCTTGATGTTGTTCCCTTCAAAAAGAAAAAAAAAAAAAAAAAAAAAAATTTCACATAAACATGAGTGTTGCAGATCTGAGTTGCATTCGGCACTCAGATCAGCAGATTTCAGATCTGCAGCACTCAGCCGAAAAGCGTTGCTTGTGTTTCAGATTTTATTATTCTTTTCTTTCATTACAAAAAGAAAAAAAAAAAAACAAATGAAAAAAAAAAAGGGGGAGATATTTTGAACAACCAGAGGAGCAATTGAGAATTCGGATCAAAACTCAGATCTGAGTTCAGATCTGAATTCTGCTATTGCAGATCTGCAACAGTTCAGATCTGAGTTCCTCTGAACTCAGACCTGAACTGATGCAATTTTGAGGGGAATTGGGTGTCATCACCACCCCAATTCACCCTAGGGCACTTCTGCTATTCCCCAAAAACAATTTGGTAGCAATAACTGAAGGTAAGGCAATTGAGAATTCAGATCCAAACTCAGACTTGAGTTCAGATCTGAATTCTGCTGTTACAGATCTGCTCAGTTCAGATCTGAATTCCTCTGAACTCAGATCTGAACCGATGCAAGTTTGAGGTGAATTGGGTGCCATCACTACCCCAATCCACCCTATGATACATCCAACCTGCCTCAAGGGTGAATGGATAGCAAAGAATGAGAGAAATTCAAATCTGAAATGCAGTTGATATGATGTGAGGACTGAACTGATACAGAGCATTCTATGAATTCTGGGTGGACTGAATTCTTGGCTTTACCCACTTGTACCCAATCTAAATTTGCTGAGGATGTGTGTTTGGATTGAATAATTGTGATGCCTCACATATTCAATAAAAGCAGCAGTGCATTCCACTAGCATTCAGAGCTGTAGCAGGGCTGCTACAGTACAACAATTAGCATGAAACTCCACTGCTGATCTAGTTAGCTCTCTTTCCCATTGTTGACCTACTTCATATTTGATTGTTGATTTAGTGTAGCTGGTAGATGTAGTTCTTCAGCATTGCATTCATAGTTGGTTTAATTTGCTTAATTTTTCATTTTTGCTTTGAATGCAACTGCTGTATTACTGTAGTTATGCTTCTTATCTCTTTAGTAGATTACTTTATTTTCCTTGTTTCAGTTTAATTTTAATAAAAGGAGACCTGTTTTGCTTTCTATCTTGAAGTTATTACCCTCTAAAAAAAAAAAATCACAAAATCATGAGTGTTGCAGATCTGAGTTGCATTCGGCACTCAGATCTACTATAGCAGAACTGCAGCACTCAACCGAAAAAAAAAAAAAAAATTTAAAATGAGTTCAGATCTGAATTGCATTCATCAATCAGACCTGCACTCATCCAAAAAGATTTTGGTTGCATTGCTGTATTTTGTTTTAGATTTATAAAAATAAAAAAAAGAAAAAAAAAAGATAAAGAAAATAAAAAGAAAACAATGAAAAAATAGCATGTGAGTTTTCAAATCTGAAACTCAGATTTGAAGTTCAGATCTGAGTTCAGCCGGTTGCAGGACTGCATTCTGCTTGGTTCAGATTTGAGTTCATCTGAACTCAGACCTGAACCCACTCTATTTTGATGTGAATTTGGGTAGTGACAGCACCCAATTCATAATTTGATGCATCAGACTTGCCTCATTGATGAAAATTTAAGCCATGAATGGTAAAATCAGTTCTGAAGTGCATGAGAATTTGAGGCAGTATAAGTACATGATCTGAAATTTTTGTGAACTTGATGTTTTGTTATCTTTTAAATCACTTGCACCCGATCTGAATTGGCTGTGGATTGATGTTTGGATTGGATTAGGACTGATGTTTGTGAGGCCTGAAAAGTCCAAAAAGAGCTTCATATTTTTGATGTAATGGTATTCAGATCTAAATCAAGGCTGCTTTCATTATAAAATTGCAGATCTGATTTCAGGTCTGAGGCATACAAGACATTTAAGTTGGGACTTGAAAGAGAAGTCTTAAGCTCTTGGGATCAAACTTATTTCAAACCTAACTGCAACAGATTTTAGACCTACTTATTGATATTAGGTTTGGAGTTTTTGTAAGTGACTGTTCTCAAAAGTCAAGTTCTAACCAAAAAAAAAAAAAAAAAAAAAAAAAAAAAATCAAATAACTTTGGTAGTGTGCTGATTTCAAGAACTCTTAGACTTTTAGGCTAGTTTCAATCTTGTAAATCACTTGTTTATCACTTGCATATCAGATTCCAAGAGATATTTATATTGGCTTTTGATCTTGTTTTTTAAATTTATTTATTTATTTATTTATTTTGTTAGATAGAATTCAAACTTCTTGGCCTTGTAAGTTTCTGTTGTGTATTACAAACTGGTTAAATTATTTACATTGTTTGGAATTGTGTATAGTAGTCTTTTTATTATTTGGTTTAAATTATTTTTAGTTAGAACAAAGCTACTGATCTCCTCTTCTAGTTTGCAAGTGATTTCTAGCAGAAGAAGTTTTCCACCGACAACATATTGCAGAATTTAAGAATGATCTTCAGGGAAGTCCTCTAAATACCTCCTATTACTTGATGATGCTCTTGCTAGTTTTATTGTTACTGCCTAACACTACGAACATTGAGGACAATGTTCATCTTAAGTGTGGGGGAGTGAGCCTGAGGCTAGGGTATGGGGGCTGAAACCATGCACCCCAACACACATATGCAGGCAATGACATGACCAAAAGAAAAAAAAAAAAGACTTGAACCCCTCAAGTTCATTACTATTTATTTGATGATTTTTTTTAAGAAGGAATTCAATGAGTTGAGGGAGACTGATGTACTTGTTAAGTTTTTATTCTTGTGAATGACCCAATTTGATATATGCATGAGAAAAGGGGAGTTGAATATGCCTTTCAGCATGACTAGCCCTAACTTCCTTCATGTGTATGGAAGCCCTTGATTTCATTGTTAATGGTCAAGAGAGCTAGTGCACATCTGAAGTGCTAATTCTTGAGGTTCAATAATTGCAAAGAAGGACAAAAGCCCAAATTGACTCCGCTATTTTGAGTTGAATAGTAAAACTAGCAGCTCAGAACATGAGTCCTACCTCAAGTAAGTGACCAGTGTGAGATGGAGCATAAGATGCACTCACACCAAAAAAAAAAAAAAAAAAAAAAAAAAAAAAAAAGAGATAGAAAAGTGTGTGAGATGGAGCATAAAATGCACTCACACCGAAAAAAAAAAAAAAAAAAAAAAAAAAAGAAAAGAAAAGGGTGAGATGGAGCATAAGATGCACTCACCCCTAGAATTAAGAAATTGTGGTGATAGCTGAGGTTCAAAGGGGCACTCTAAAGTTGAACTCTCATTGATATTCAGTTACAGATGTGAAACTTAGTGAAATTTGATTATTAACCTTGACAATTAAGGAGCTGATTTATATATGAATTAGGAGTGAAGGGTAGACTATGATGAAATTCATATTCTCCTTTCCTTGGATCTGATACATATCTTAAATGGTAATTTACAAGAATAAGAGTTGAGCACTTACAAAAGTTCACCGACTACCCAATGCATTTCTATCTTAAAAACTTCACCAGGTAAATGGTGAGAACAGAAGGGGGGAATGTTAAGTTTATGGCTGATGTCTTTGCTTGAGGACAAGCAAAAGCTTAAGTGTGGGGGTATTTGATGAACTTACAATTTATCTATAATTTTTGAGGACTTTAGCATGGATTTTTATGCCGGTTTTATTAATTTTTGCCTTAATTTAGCTTAATGCTAAGAATAGGTTCAGGGATAATCAATCCAAGAGAAGGAAGGAAAAAGGCAAGAAAAGAAGGTTCAAAAAGACCAATTTCAGTCCAGCCCGGTCGTGGAAGCAAGAGAGAGCACTTCGGCCCAAAAAGAGCAAGTGAATTCCTTGAGAAAACCCCAGAAAATAAAGCCTAGCTATGAGGAGAATTCGGCCCAGCAAGGAAGGCCCATTTTTAGCCCAAATAACAGCCTAGAGTGTAGCCCACATGAGCTCAAAAGCAAGCTAAGTTGTAGCCCAAATAGCAGCCCAAAGGGAGCTAGGGGCGGCAACTTCTAGGAGTTTCTTGAAGAGAAGGAGGGAGCACTCTAGAAGGTTCATGAGGGGTGTAATACACCCCATTCTAGAGGCTTCAAGAAGGGGCAAGAGCCCCTTGAAAAACTATATAAGGAGGCCTCTAGGAGGGGAGAAAGTTGTTCAATTGCTTGAGAGAAAGGCTCTCCCACTCTTAGAGGTTCAGCCACCTTGAGAGAAGAGAAGAGAAGAGAAGAAGGCTAGGCGCAAGGAAGAAGAAGAAGAAGGGCTGAAGGAAGTTCAAGACAAGCAAGCTAGAAGAAGAAGGTGAGTTCGAATTGAGGGATTGTGATTCAAAGATTTTTTGTAATAAATCATTTGTAGTTTCATTCTCTTTTGATTTGAATTCAGTTTCTTAGTTATATGTTCTTTCTTCTTTCTCCTTGTTTCCATTCTTCCTTGATGTATTTCAGCTTGTAAAATTTCAGTTCAGCAATCTAATTCTTTTTGATTCATTCAAATGATCATGCATTGTACTTGAAGTTTCTTGAATAAGGGTGTGATTGCAGATCAATTCGGCCAACTAACCTTCAAAACTCAGATCTGAATTCTCAGATCTGAGATTGCAAGATCTGAATTGCTTGATAGAGAATTCAGATCTGCAAATTTCAGATTGGGCGAATTAATCTACAGCTTGGAATTCCTAGAGTGCTTGAGAGAGACTCTAGGAATTCAGATCTACTATTCAAGAACTGAATTGAGTGCAAGGTTAGAGATAACTTGCACAATTCAGTTGGTGATCAATTCAGATTTGAATTGATGCCTTAGAAGTGTTTGAAGAAATGCATGCATGGGGATTAGATTCTTGCTAGAGATAGAAGAACCGTCACTCATGCATAGGATGAACATGCGCTTGAGAGAGGCTGTTCATGACCTTGGGGTTTCACCAAACCAAGGCTCAATCATGATTCATTCGAATGATCCAAATTGATAGATTGCTGAATTCTGAGATTGACATTTACTGCTTACTCTTCTAACCTGAATTGAAGGCAATTGGACCAATGATTTAGATAGATTTTAATTTAGGATTTCTTAGCTTTCATTAGAGTTTTGATTTATTTGTTGATCAGATAAGAAATGTTCAATTTAGTATTGGTAATTGTTTCCTAACTCCTCGTGGGAACGATACTTCACTCACTACTTTATTACTTGAACGGCTAGTGCACTTGCTAGTGTCACAATGAGCCACACATCAGCCATCCTGAATTCTTTGCCCTCTTCCTTCAATGCGTTCACTATGAACTACAATATGAATAAGCTGAATGTCAGCGTCCAAGAACTCAGCAATATGTTGCAGAGGGCTGAGGATCTTTTAAAGAAGGATGAGCCTGTGGTTATGCTTGCTGAAGCTGACAAATCGGGCAGGAAAAAGAGAAAGGCAAAGAAGCCCTAGAAGAAAGCTGCCAAACCCAAGAAGCAGAAGAAGAACAAGGCATCGGATGTTAGTCACTTCTGCAAACAGATCGGCCACTAGAAGAGAACTGTCCTGCCTACCTGGAATCTAAGAAAGGTAACATCAAAACTTGTGTCATAGAAACTAATATGTTAGTTACTTCTGTGTCCTGGTGTGTTGACTCTGGGGCTTCAACTCATGTGTGTAACTCACTGTAGGGGTTCAATTTTAGCAGAAGATTGAGTGATGGCGAGGTGACACTACTCTTGGGTAGGACTGCCTTTATGTTGATTAACTTACAATTTATCTATATTTTATGAGGTTTTTGCATGAAATTTTATAATGGTTTAATTAAATTTTTGCCGTATTTTAGCTTGATTGCAAGAAAGATTTCAGGGGGAGCCAAATCAACAAAAAGAAGGCAAAAGCAAGAAAAGAAAACCCAAAAATTTATCAAGTTCAGCCCGGCCCAGCCATGAGAGCAAGAGAATTTCATTCGGCCCAAGAAGAGCAAGTGAAACTCTTTGGAAAATCCAAGGGAAGAAGCCTAGCTATGAGGAGAATTCGGCCCAGCAAGGAAGGCCCATTTTTAGCCCAAATAACAGCCTAGAGTGTAGCCCACATGAGATCAAAAGCAAGCTAAGTTGTAGCCCAAATAGCAGCCCAAAGGGAGCTAGGGGCGGCAACTTCTAGGAGTTTCTTGAAGAGAAGGAGGGAGCACTCTAGAAGGTTCATGAGGGGTGTAATACACCCCATTCTAGAGGCTTCAAGAAGGGGCAAGAGCCCCCTTGAAAAACTATATAAGGAGGCCTCTAGGAGGGGAGAAAGTTGTTCAATTGCTTGAGAGAAAGGCTCTTCCACTCTTAGAGGTTCAGCCACCTTGAGAGAAGAGAAGAGAAGAAGGCTAGGCGCAAGGAAGAAGAAGAAGAAGGGCTGAAGGAAGTTCAAGACAAGCAAGCTAGAAGAAGAAGGTGAGTTCGAATTGAGGGATTGTGATTCAAAGATTTTTTGTAATAAATCATTTGTAGTTTCATTCTCTTTTGATTTGAATTCAGTTTCTTAGTTATATGTTCTTTCTTCTTTCTCCTTGTTTCCATTCTTCCTTGATGTATTTCAGCTTGTAAAATTTCAGTTCAGCAATCTAATTCTTTTTGATTCATTCAAATGATCATGCATTGTACTTGAAGTTTCTTGAATAAGGGTGTGATTGCAGATCAATTCGGCCAACTAACCTTCAAAACTCAGATCTGAATTCTCAGATCTGAGATTGCAAGATCTGAATTGCTTGAAAGAAAATTCAGATCTGCAAATTTCAGATTGGGCGAATTAATCTACAGCTTGGAATTCCTAGAGTGCTTGAGAGAGACTCTAGGAATTCAGATCTACTATTCAAGAACTGAATTGAGTGCAAGGTTAGAGATAACTTGCACAATTCAGTTGGTGATCAATTCAGATTTGAATTGATGCCTTAGAAGTGTTTGAAGAAATGCATGCATGGGGATTAGATTCTTGCTAGAGATAGAAGAACCGTCACTCATGCATAGGATGAACATGCGCTTGAGAGAGGCTGTTCATGACCTTGGGGTTTCACCAAACCAAGGCTCAATCATGATTCATTCGAATGATCCAAATTGATAGATTGCTGAATTCTGAGATTGACATTTACTGCTTACTCTTCTAACCTGAATTGAAGGCAATTGGACCAATGATTTAGATAGATTTTAATTTAGGATTTCTTAGCTTTCATTAGAGTTTTGATTTATTTGTTGATCAGATAAGAAATGTTCAATTTAGTATTGGTAATTGTTTCCTAACTCCTCGTGGGAACGATACTTCACTCACTACTTTATTACTTGAACGGCTAGTGCACTTGCTAGTGTCACAATGAACAACACATCACGTTTTTGGCGCCGTTGCCGGGGATTTAGAGAAGCAATATTAGGAAACATTGAGCATTCTTAATCTGATCTCATTCAGCATTGCATTCATAGTTGGGTTAATTTGCTAACTTTTTCATTTCAGCTTGGACTGCAACTGCTGTACTCATGTAGTTATGTTTCTTCTTTCTTAAGTAGATTACTCTCTTTTTCTGGTTTCAGTTTCATTTTAATAAAGGCATATTTGATTTCTATTCAATCTTGATGTTGTTCCCTTCAAAAATAAAAAAAAAAAAGAAAAAAAATTTCACAAAAAACATGAGTGTTGCAGATCTGAGTTGCATTCGGCACTCAGATCAGCAGATTTCAGATCTGCAGCACTCAGCCGAAAAGAGTTGCTTGTGTTTCAGACTTTATTTTTTTTTTCTTTCTTTCATTACAAAAAGAAAAAAACAAATTAAAAAAAAACAAAGGGGAGATCTTTTGAACAATAAGAGGAGCAATTGAGAATTCGGATCAGAACTCAGATCTGAGTTCAGATCTGAATTCTGCTACAGCAGATCTGCAACAGTTCAGATCTGAGTTCCTCTGAACTCAGACCTGAACTGATGCAATTTTGAGGGGAATTGGGTGTCATCACCACCCCAATTCACCCTAGGGCACTTATGCTATTCCCCAAAAACAATTTGGTAGCAATAACTGAAGGTAAGGCAATTGAGAATTCAGATCCAAACTCAGACTTGAGTTCAGATCTGAATTCTGCTGTTACAGATCTGCTCAGTTCAGATCTGAATTCCTCTGAACTCAGATCTGAACCGATGCAAGTTTGAGGTGAATTGGGTGCCATCACTACCCCAATCCACCCTATGATACATCCAACCTGCCTCAAGGGTGAATGGATAGCAAAGAATGAGAGAAATTCAAATCTGAAATGCAGTTGATATGATGTGAGGACTGAACTGATACAGAGCATACTATGAATTCTGGGTGGACTGAATTCTTGGCTTTACCCACTTGTACCCAATCTAAATTTGCTGAGGATGTGTGTTTGGATTGAATAATTGTGATGCCTCACATATTCAATAAAAGCAGCAGTGCATTCCACTAGCATTCAGAGCTGTAGCAGGGCTGCTACAGTACAGCAACTAGCATGAAACTCCACTGCTGATCTAGTTAGCTCTCTTTCCCATTGATGATCTATTTCATATTTGATTGCTGATTTAGTGTGGCTGGTAGATGTAGTTCTTTAGATGTAGTTCTTCAGCATTGCATTCATAGTTGGTTTAATTTGCTTAATTTTTCATTTTTGCTTTGAATGCAACTACTGTATTACTGTAATTATGCTTCTTTTCTCTTTAGTAGATTACTTTATTTTCCTTGTTTCAGTTTAATTTTAATAAAAGGAGACCCGTTTTGCTTTCTATCTTGAAGTTATTACCCTCTAAAAGAAAAAAATCACAAAATCATGAGTGTTGCAGATCTGAGTTGCATTCGGCACTCAGATCTGCTATAGCAGAACTGCAGCACTCAACCGAAAAAAAAAAAAAAAAAAAAATTTAAAATGAGTTCAGATCTGAATTGCATTCATCAATCAGACCTGCACTCATCCAAAAAGATTTTGGTTGCATTGCTGTATTTTGTTTTAGATTTATAAAAAAAAAAAGAAAAAAATAGATAAAGAAAATAAAAAGAAAACAATGAAAAAATAGCATGTGAGTTTTCAAATCTGAAACTCAGATTTGAAGTTTAGATCTGAGTTCAGCCAGTTGCAGGACTGCATTCTGCTAGGTTCAGATTTGAGTTCATCTGAACTCAGACCTGAACCCACTCTATTTTGATGTGAATTCGGGTAGTGACAGCACCCAATTCACAATTTGATGCATCAGACTTGCCTCATTGATGAAAATTTAAGCCATGAATGGTAAAATCAGTTATGAAGTGCATGAGAATCAGAGGCTGTATGAGTACATGATCTGAAATTTCTTTGAACTTGATGTTTTGTTATCTTTTAAATCACTTGCACCCAATCTGAATTGGTTGTATTGGTTTAGGACTAATGTTTGTGAGGTCCAAGAAGAGCTTCATATTTTTGATGTAATGGTATTCAGATCTGAATCAAGGCTGCTTTCATTATAAAATTGCAGATCTGATTTCAGGTCTGAGGCATACAAGACATTTAAGTTGGGACTTGAAAGAGAAGTCTTAAGCTCTTGGGATCAAACTTATTTCAGACCTAACTGCAACAGATTTTAGACCTACTTATTGATATTAGGTTTGGAGTTTTTGTAAGTGACTGTTCTCAAAAGTCAAGTTCTATCCAAAAAAAAAAAAAAAAAAAAATCAAATAACTTTGGTAGTGTGCTGATTTCAAGAACTCTTAGACTTTTAGGCTAGTTCCAATCTTGTAAATCACTTGTTTATCACTTGCATATCAGATTCCAAGAGATATTTATATTGGCTTTTGATCTTGTTTTTTAAATTTATTTATTTATTTATTTATTTTGTTAGATAGAATTCAAACTTCTTGGCCTTGTAAGTTTCTGTTGTGTATTACAAACTGGTTAAATTATTTACATTGTTTGGAATTGTGTATAGTAGTCTTTTTATTATTTGGTTTAAATTATTTTTAGTTAGAACAAAGCTACTGATCTCCTCTTCTAGTTTGCAAGTGATTTCTAGCAGAAGAAGTTTTCCACCGACAACATATTGCAGAATTTAAGAATGATCTTCAGGGAAGTCCTCTAAATACCTCCTATTACTTGATGATGCTCTTGCTAGTTTTATTGTTACTGCCTAACACTACGAACATTGAGGACAATGTTCATCTTAAGTGTGGGGGAGTGAGCCCGAGGCTAGGGTATGGGGGTTGAAACCAAGCACCTCATTCACCCCAAACACACATATGCAGGCAATGACATAACCAAAAAAAAAAAAAAAAAAAAAAAAAAAAAAAAAAGACTTGAACCCCTCAAGTTCATTACTATTTATTTGATGATTTTTTTTAAGAAGGAATTCAATGAGTTGAGGGAGACTGATGTACTTGTTAAGTTTTTATTCTTGTGAATGACCCAATTTGATATATGCATGAGAAAAGGGGAGTTGAATATGCCTTTCAGCATGACTAGCCCTAACTATCTTCATGTGTATGGAAGCCCTTGATTTCATGGTTAATGGTCAAGAAAGCTGGTGCACATCTGAAGTGTTGATTCTTGAGGTTCAATAATTGCAAAGATGGTTCAAAAGCCCAAATTGACTCCGCTATTCTGAGCTGAATAGTAAAACTAGCAGCTTAGAACATGAGTCCTATTTACCTACCTCAAGCAAGTGACCAGTGTGAGATGGAGCATAAGATGCACTCACACCAAAAAAAAAAAAAAAAAAAAAACAAAAAAAAAAAAAAAGAGAGAGAAAAGTGTGTGAGATGGAGCATAAAATGCACTCACACCCAACAAAAAAAAAAAAAAAAAAAAAAAAAAAAGAAAAGAAAAGAGAGAGAAAAGTGTGTGAGATGGAGCATAAAATGCACTCACACCGAAAAAAAAAAAAAAAAAAAAGAAAAGGGTGAGATGGAGCATAAGATGCACTCACCCATAGAAATAAGTAATTGTGGTGACAACCGAGGTTCAAAGGGGCACTCTAAAGTTGAACTCTCATTGAGATTTAGTTACAGATGTGAAACTTAGTGAAATTTGATTATTAACCATGACAATTAAGGAGCTGATTTATATATGAATTAGGAGTGAAGGCTAGACTATGACGAAATTCATATTCTCCTTTCCTCGGATCTGATACATATCTTAAATGGTAATTTACAAGAATAAGAGTTGAGCACTTACAAAAGTTCCCCGACTACTCAATGCATTTCTATCTTAAAAAGTTCACCAGGTAAATGGTGAGAACAGAAGTGGGGAATGTTAAGTTTATGGCTGATGTCTTTGCTTGAGGACAAGCAAAAGCTTAAGTGTGGGGGTATTTGATGAACTTACAATTTATCTATATTTTATGAGGTTTTTGCATGAAATTTTATAATGGTTTAATTAAATTTTTGCCGTATTTTAGCTTGATTGCAAGAAAGATTTCAGGGGGAGCCAAATCAACAAAAAGAAGGCAAAAGCAAGAAAAGAAAACCCAAAAATTTATCAAGTTCAGCCCGGCCCAGCCATGAGAGCAAGAGAATTTCATTCGGCCCAAGAAGAGCAAGTGAAACTCTTTGGAAAATCCAAGGGAAGAAGCCTAGCTATGAGGAGAATTCGGCCCAGCAAGGAAGGCCCATTTTTAGCCCAAATAACAGCCTAGAGTGTAGCCCACATGAGCTCAAAAGCAAGCTAAGTTGTAGCCCAAATAGCAGCCCAAAGGGAGCTAGGGGCGGCAACTTCTAGGAGTTTCTTGAAGAGAAGGAGGGAGCACTCTAGAAGGTTCATGAGGGGTGTAATACACCCCATTCTAGAGGCTTCAAGAAGGGGCAAGAGCCCCCTTGAAAAACTATATAAGGAGGCCTCTAGGAGGGGAGAAAGTTGTTCAATTGCTTGAGAGAAAGGCTCTCCCACTCTTAGAGGTTCAGCCACCTTGAGAGAAGAGAAGAGAAGAAGGCTAGGCGCAAGGAAGAAGAAGAAGAAGGGCTGAAGGAAGTTCAAGACAAGCAAGCTAGAAGAAGAAGGTGAGTTCGAATTGAGGGATTGTGATTCAAAGATTTTTTGTAATAAATCATTTGTAGTTTCATTCTCTTTTGATTTGAATTCAGTTTCTTAGTTATATGTTCTTTCTTCTTTCTCCTTGTTTCCATTCTTCCTTGATGTATTTCAGCTTGTAAAATTTCAGTTCAGCAATCTAATTCTTTTTGATTCATTCAAATGATCATGCATTGTACTTGAAGTTTCTTGAATAAGGGTGTGATTGCAGATCAATTCGGCCAACTAACCTTCAAAACTCAGATCTGAATTCTCAGATCTGAGATTGCAAGATCTGAATTGCTTGAAAGAGAATTCAGATCTGCAAATTTCAGATTGGGCGAATTAATCTACAGCTTGGAATTCCTAGAGTGCTTGAGAGAGACTCTAGGAATTCAGATCTACTATTCAAGAACTGAATTGAGTGCAAGGTTAGAGATAACTTGCACAATTCAGTTGGTGATCAATTCAGATTTGAATTGATGCCTTAGAAGTGTTTGAAGAAATGCATGCATGGGGATTAGATTCTTGCTAGAGATAGAAGAACCGTCACTCATGCATAGGATGAACATGCGCTTGAGAGAGGCTGTTCATGACCTTGGGGTTTCACCAAACCAAGGCTCAATCATGATTCATTCGAATGATCCAAATTGATAGATTGCTGAATTCTGAGATTGACATTTACTGCTTACTCTTCTAACCTGAATTGAAGGCAATTGGACCAATGATTTAGATAGATTTTAATTTAGGATTTCTTAGCTTTCATTAGAGTTTTGATTTATTTGTTGATCAGATAAGAAATGTTCAATTTAGTATTGGTAATTGTTTCCTAACTCCTCGTGGGAACGATACTTCACTCACTACTTTATTACTTGAACGGCTAGTGCACTTGCTAGTGTCACAATGAACAACACATCATATGTACTTAAAGATTGCCTTTATGTACAGAACTTAAGAAGAAATTTAATTTTTGTTTCTAAACTGTGTGCTGATGGGTATACTGTTTATTTTAGTAATATGATTACTGTTAAACGGAATCGTGATACAATTAATCCCATGTGCCTCTAGCCTTACCGACTTGGCCATATCGGTATTGACCGAATCACAAGACTGGTAAAGGATGGTCCTTTGGATTTTCTAACCATAGAAAATCTTCCCACTTGTGAGCCTTGCCTTCAAGGTAAGATGACTAAGAGGCCATTTGACGGTAAGCCTAAAAGATCTAGAGGCACACTTGACCTAATACATACCAATGTATGTGGTCCCCTGAGTGTTAGGGCACGGAATCAACACATGTACTTCATCACCTTTACAGATGATTTTTCATG
Source organism: Nelumbo lutea (assembly GCF_056320005.1). NCBI lineage: Eukaryota > Viridiplantae > Streptophyta > Magnoliopsida > Proteales > Nelumbonaceae > Nelumbo > Nelumbo lutea. The sequence continues at coordinate 213,677,844 of NC_142684.1, forward strand.
ATATGGTTACGTGTACCTAATGAGAAACAAATCTGAATCCTTTGAAAAGTTTAGAGAGTTCAGACAGGAAGTCGAGAAACAGTTAGGGAGAGAAGTTAAGGCCCTTCGATCGGATCGAGGTGGCGAGTATCTCTCTGACGAATTCAGGGACTACTTAAAGGACAATGGGATAGTGTCACAACTAGCTCCTCCTGCTACACCACAACTCAATGGTGTTGCAGAGAGGAGGAATAGGACCTTGTTGGACATGGTCCGGTCACTTCTCGTACGCTCAGAATTACTCACATCCTTTTGGGGATATGCATTAAAGACTGCTATCTACATGCTGAATCAGGTTCCAAACAAATCAGTTCCGAAAACTCCATATGAACTATGGACCGGAAGGAAGCCAAGTGTAAGACACTTGAAGATTTGGGATTGTCCTGCACACGTTAGAAGAACAAGTGCAGACAAGTTGGAATCCCAAACCAGCCGTTGCCTATTTATAGGCTACCCAAAGGATTTAGTGGGTTATCTATTCTATGACCCAAGTGAGCAGAAAGTGTTCTGCAGTCGAAACGCCCAATTCTTAGAATCTGAATACATCATCGACACTCACCGTCAGGAAATAGTTCTTGATGAGGAGTGCTCATGAGTAGTGGGAGATGTCCCACAAGTTCCAGGTAGTGACCAACCTAGAAGGTCCACCCGGGTATCCAAACCACCAGTCCGATATGGTTATGACCAGGATACCTACCTGGTTGAAGCTTTGACTAGTGAAGAGGATCTCGTGACTTACGCGGAAGTTATGTTAGACATAGATTCCCAGAAGTGGGTGGAGGCCATGAGAGCTAAGATGGACTCAATGGAGACCAATGGAGTCTGGACTCTAGTGGATCCGCCCTCTGGGGTAAAAGCAATTGGTTGCAAATGGATCTACAAGAGGAAGAAGGGCCCCGATGGCAGGATTGAGACCTACAAAGCTCGCTTGGTGGTGAAAGGGTATACTCAGAAAGAAGGCATCGATTATGAGGAAACCTTTTCGCCTGTGGCCATGCTTAAATCCATTAGGATCCTGCTAGCTGTAGCAGCATACCATAACTACGAGATTTGGCAAATGGATGTCAAAACCACGTTCCTGAATGGAGATCTTAGTTAAGATATCTACATGCAATAGCTGCAAGGCTTTATTGCTGTTGGTCAGGAACACATGGTATGTAAACTCAACAGATCCATATATGGACTTAAGCAGGCTTCTAGGAGTTGGAACATCCGTTTTGATTCTGCTGTCAAAATGTTTGACTTTGAGCAGAATCTGGATGAGCCCTGTGTTTACAGAAAGTCCAGTGGGGATAAGATTACTTTTTTAGTATTGTACGTGGACGATATCCTACTCATTGGGAATGATGTAGGAATATTGACTTCGGTCAAGGTATGGATGTCACAGCAGTTCTCCATGAAAGATCTTGGAGAAGCTTCATACATATTGGGTCTTCGACTCTATAGAGATAGATCGAAGTAGATAATTGGATTATCCCAGGCTATTTACATTGACAAAATTGTCAAAAGGTACAACATGGAAAACTCCAAGAAAGGAAATGTTCCTTTCAGACATGGAGTAACTCTCTCCAAGAAGATGTCTCCCAAGACTTCTGAGGAGATTGAGGGCATGAGAGACGTTCCCTATGCCTCAGCCGTAGGGAGCATCATGTATGCCATGCTGTACACTCGCCCGGACATAGCTCAGGCGGTGAGTGTGGTAAGCAGATTCTAGGCTAACCCAGGGCAGTAGCATTGGACTGCTATGAAGAACATACATAAATACCTTCGAAGGACAAAAGAGTTTTGTCTGGTATTCGATGATAGTTCACTACAAGTTCTGGGGTATACAGATGCCGATTTCCAGTCGGATCCAGATGATAGAAAGTCTACATCTGGATAAGTTTTCATGATAGGATCGTGTATTATTTCCTGAATGTCAGCAAATAGAGGTCCTGGGTAGCAAATTAATAGTCCACAACCCAAGCCGAGCGCATTGCCGTAAGTGAGGTTGCCTTATGAATGAAGGTGTTCATTCTTGAATTTGGAATTCAGTACATCACCCATTCCACTATTGTATGACAACAATGGACCTACGGGAGGATGATATTAAGAGGTAGCATCAGCGGACAATGTGGTAGACCCATTGACTAAGCCACTGACATAGAAGGTGTTTGAGAAACACGTGGAAAGTATGGGACTCCAACTTGTACCAGATTGGACCTAAGTGCAAGTGGGAGCTATTAGACAGTCTTGTATGCCATTAGCTTCAATCGGATTTGATGTACTTTTGTTATTTAGTGGAAATAAATTAAAGTGCATGTTTGATTCGTGTTGTTTGGTATAATTCTGTGTAAGACCCTAAAACTGGACACTTATAGAAACTTGTGTTAGTTTTAAATGTTCACAGCCATTGGATAAGTCTGGGGAGATTTATCCTGCCAAGGCTGATACTGGTGTGCCACCAAGTGTTGGGATGGCTTGTTTCGGCCATCAGGGTAAGACCCAAGGCACATGTAGTATGGGATTGTTTGAACCCTTGAACCGGACCAGATTTCCAGTATTGCCCTAGACCTTGGAGACAGATGGGCAAAATTGAAAAGTTACACATGATCCCTAGACTCGATTATGACACATCACTAGGTATCGGATCGGGCTGTCTTTGATGTGTCAATCAGTTAGATCCTTAGTGGGGGTAAAAACCTGGACATGTTGGGGTAGTCTAAGAATTCATCTGAGTGAGTGGTCATAGTGACAGGATCAGCCCCTTTGTCGGACAATGGTAATGATCGGTAATGCACTCTCTCTGATGGAAACCAAACTGCCGGCAATTGATTTCAATCGTTGGAATTTTGTTTTGCAAAATAAGATATATATATATATGTATATGTACGGTTTCAAAAAATTTGCAAAAGGTTTTAATTCCCGGGATCCATGTGAGTAGAGAGTGCGACACTGTTCCTTGCAGCCAAGAGAGAGGTCTTCTCTTGTCGGGCAGTGCTTGATCATTAAGGGCTGAGAGGTTAAGTGTAAGACCATTTAGGATAGTACCTGATGGGCTAATCTTGCACCTGCCCACAGTCCCTGGGTTTTTATAAAATGGCTTGGCCTAGGGACCACTTAATGTAAGTGTTGGGTCCATAGGGTCCATGTGGTGGGCTCAAGGGGGTCACTGAGTCTTTCAGTGAATTTGGCTGGGCCTTGTAATAAAGGTTGGGCCGAACCCATGTGGCTAGTGTGTAGATCAATGCTTGGGTCCCACGCCATACAAAGAAGCCCAACTGGGCAGCAGGTTCGAAACTAGTTAAACACTGAACACTTAATGGGCCAAAAGCCCATTTCGAACTGGGCTGATATGATCACCAGTTCATAGGGCGAATCTGAGATAAGTGTTAGTAAAATGATTGGGTCTTTGACCTTATCCACTCTGAGAGACCAAATTCAAATTAGATTTGAATCTGGTAACCTCCTAATAAGATCAGGAGTTAACTAACTTAATCTGTAGATAGGATTAAGATTAACCTCTATCCAAATACTGATTTGGATTGGGATAATTCTCAAATTATTGGGAGGTTTCTTAATCAAGAAGAAAGAGGAGAAAACCCTAGCAAAAATATCAGATTTCGAACTAGGGGGTTTTGAGTAAGCAAGAAACACATCCTGCAAACTGAGATTTGATCTCTCATAGACTCCAGGGGAAGAGATAGTTCTGCCCTCTTCGTCCCTGGACTTCTCCTCCTTCAGCCGCCGCCACTACCTGCTGGAAGATTGGATCTTTGCAGCAACAGGAAGTCAAGAAAGCAGTTCTTGACAATAGTCTTGCAAAAGAGACACTAAGATTCGGTGTTCAAGGTTTCTAGAGGGTTCTTGTGAAGAATCCAGTGTGTAGGACGCACCCTACTAGTTCCGTTCCATCCAAAGCTGTGTCATCTTCAGTAGGAGTGAGTCTTGGTCACTTCTTTGGGCGTGAACACCAACTTTGGGAGATATTATTTCTCTGGATCAGGTATAATCCTTCTTGTTTCCTTTTGGTTCAGATCTGGTTTGTTTATGGTTCAAGTAGTATCTTTGAATAATGTATTCTAAATTTAGGGAATATGATTCCCAGTTGGAAGAAGGTAGGAAATTTTTTTTTGAAATTCACCCCCCATTCCACACCTTTCTTGGCGTCCATTAGATGGATCCTACCATTCTTTCAATCCCATTAGGAGTTATTGATCCAAATCATATTTGGAGTAGAAATCCCATTAAGTGATAAAGGATAATCCTTATCTTATCTGTAGATCAAATCAGCCATCTCCTAATCTAATTATGAGCCTTCTAGATCTAAATCTTATTTAGATCTTGGACTCTCTAAGTGGATAGGGTCTCAGCCCATAATGATCATACACTGCCCGACAAGAGAGGACCTCTCCCTTGACTACAAGGAACAGTGTTGCACTTTCTGCGTATATGGATCCCGGGAATTAAAACCTTTTGAAATAAACTTCAAAACCATAATACATATACTTTTATATCTCATATAAAATATTTTTTGCAAAACAAATCTCAATGATTGAAATTGGCTACCGGCAATGTTGGTTTCCTTCAGTGAGAGTGTATCCCCTATCATTACCTTTGTCCAACAATGGGGTTGATCCTGTCACTATGATCACCCACTCAGATGAATTCTCAAACTGTCCCAACATACCCAGGTTTTGACCCCCGCTAAGGATCTCACTGAATGGTATATCAAAGACAACCCAATCCTACACCTAGTGTAGTATCATAATCGAGTCTAGGGGTCGGATGTAACTTTCTAGTTTTGCCCATCAATCTCCATGGTCTAGGTAATACTGGAAATCTGGTCCAGTTCATATATTCAATTAATCCTACACTGTATGTACCTAGGGTCTCACCCTGGCAACTGAGACAGGCCACCCCAACCATTTTGGTGGCACCACAGTGTCAGCCTTCTCAGGATAGGTCTCCCCAGACAGACCCACTAGCTGTGAACATTCTAAACTAACACGAGTCTCATTAAGTGTCCAATTTAGGGGTATTACACATAAACATACCTAGGGAACATGAATCAAATATGCACTTTTATTCATTTACAATAAACTCATAAAGTACATCATCCTGATTGAAGCTAAGGGCATACAAAATTGTCTATGTGAGAAATCACATAGGGTGCATGGAGCCAATTGTTCCAGCTGCATAACCCCACCACCTTTCTGTGAAGGATCATATACACTCATCACATGAGCTTTCCCTTTGGCCTCTATCAAACAAGGTTCAGAACCGTTTTAAGGTAAACCTTTTTGTCTAGTGAGTGCTTACCCATCATATTCGTGAACTTCAAGGTACCGTGAGAGAGTTCCCATTTTTTGGTGAAGCCCCTCCCACATCGGTCTATGATGCCTCTATCATGTTATGAAACACTCAGACAAGCCCAACAGCAAATGGATAGCCCATTTTCTAGTGTGTTTGCTCATTACTGAAGGACCCATCCTCATGTTAATGATGGAAGGCCTTCAGGGAGTTCATCATATGAATCTCCCTATCACATGCACTCATATTAGCTGGAGGGAATAGTAAATTATGCCCTAGTTTGATCTAGGTCAAACCAAAGTGGCTCCGACTGACTTTCATAAAGCCAGATTTTGGTGGGCCCAAATCGGATAGGGTTCTGCGTGTAACCTCTCAATGAGGTGTTGGGCCCACCACTGAGGGAGGTCATCCAATGACCAGCAGGGACACCATGGCAATGATGTGCATTCAGCCATGGTGTGCGCAAGAGCCTCTATCGATTCAGCATGGGCCTGAAGGGATAGGAAATCCATCACATGGACACCCAAGATTGCAGAATAAGGGGTTGAATTTCAAAAATTTTTCTCTCCCTTCAACATGGAATCGAATTCCCCATTTAGAAAATCATATTTTCAATGGTCATTCTTGAACCATAAACTGAACCAGATCTGAACCAAAAGGAGTAGGAAGAGATAATACCTGATATAGACAAATAATATCTCTCAATGGAGGTGCTCACGCCCAAGGATAGATCCAAAATCTGCTTCCACTGAAGATGGCGCAGTGCAGAATGGAGCAGAATCAACAATGTTCTTCCTAAAGAACTTGATCCTTCTCAAGAATCACCTATATGGCTTGTGAATACAACTCCCACCAATCTTTTCTCCAAAAGATTGGAATCAAGATCCAATCTTGATTTATCCCAAGAACTGGAGATCGAACAATTGTAGGTGGCGGCTACAGGAAGGAGGCGGCATGAAAGTTATTATAGGATGCAAAATTCTCTCGTTTGTGATTTCAGCTCTGAAGACAACACTATCTGTTGCTTGCTTGTGATGGGATGTCTAAAGGCTGCTGCCCCTTCTTCCTTTTATAGACTTAAAGGGATTAACTCCTAATCCCATTAGGAGTTGCTAACCCAAATCATATCTAGATTAGAAGTCCCTTTAAGATAAGGGATAACCCTTATCTTATCTGTAGATTAGATCAACCATCTCCTAATCTAATTAGGAAGTTTCCAGATTTAAATCTTATTTAGATCTTGGACTCTCTAAGTGGATAGGGTGTGGGCCCAATCCTATCAGCTGATCCATCTCAGAATTCGCCCCTTAAGTGACTAATCAAATTATCCCAGTTCAAAATGGGCTTAAGGCCCATTTAAGGTTATATATTAATTTAGCCTTCCGAACTGCTACCCAGTTGGGCTTCCTTGTATGGCATGGGACCCAAACATTGATCTACACATCAGCCACATGGGTTCAGCCTAGCCTTTGTTACAAGGCCTGGCCGAATACACTGTTATGGATAGTGCACCACCCGAAACCCATCAGATGGGCTCTATGGGCCTAACACTTACCCTAAGTTGTCCCTGGGCCATGCCACCTTGTAACACCCAGGGACTGTGGGCAAATGCAAGATTAGCCCATCAAGTATTATCCTCAATGGTCTTACACTTAACCTCTCAGCCCATAATGATCATACATTGCCTGACAAGAGAGGACCTCTCCCTCGGCTGCAAGGAACAGTGTTGCACTCTCTCAAGTATGGATCCCGGGAATTAAAACCTTTTTCAAATCATTTCAAAACCATAATTTATATACTTTTATATCTCATATAAAAAATATTTTGCAAAACAAATCTCAACAATTGAAATCGGTTGCCGGCAGTCTTGGTTTCCATCAGTGAGAGTGCATCCCCAATCATTACCTTTGTCCGACAAAGGGGCTGATCCTGTCACTATGATCAGATGAATTCTCAGACTGTCCCAACATACCCAGGTTTTGACCCCCGCTAAGGATCTCACTGATTGGTACATCAAAGACAGCCCAATCCGACACCTAGTGCAGTATCATAATCGAGTCTAGGGGTCGGGTGTAACTTTCCAGTTTTGCCCATCAATCTCCAAGGTCCATGGCAATATTGGAAATCTGGTCCAATTCAAAGATTCAATTAATTCTACACTGTATGTGCCTAGGGTCTCACCCCGGCAGCTGAGACAAGCCACCTCAACCGACTTGGTGGCACCACAGTATCAGCCTTGCTAGGATAAGTCTCCCCAGACCAACCCACTGGCTGTGAACATTCTAAACTAACATGAGTCTCATTAAGTGTCCAGTTTAAGGGTATTACACAGAAACATACCAAGGGAACTTGAATCAAATATGCATTTTTATTCATTTACAATAAACTCATAAAGTACATCATTTTGATTGAAGCTAAGGGCATACAAAACTGTCTAAAAGGGGCAAGCACTTTTGTCCCATGTACGTAGCACATCACACAATCATAGATCACATGGAAGGATAAATTGATCCAATCAATTAAATATGTCTATAAAGCCCATTTGTAGCCCATTTTAAATTCATAATATTAACCATTAATATTATCTAGGTATATGGGTTGAATTATGGTTGATCAGTTCGGCCCATATTGCTTTATCCGCAAAGTGGGCTTTTAGTATTTTTAACAACTTAAAACTGGGTCTTTACAGGTTGGGCCAAATTAAACATTTAACTAATTATCAATCCTCAAGCCCCTTAGTGGGAGGAAATAGGGTTGACATTCAGCCTTGATCGAACCCTAGATTTGGTCCAACCAATTTGGACTAATCTGGTTCGAATGGGTCTAGGGTTTGAACTTTAATTAAATATTTAATTCAAGAAGTAATCTGAAATTATTTACTGATAATAGAATAAGCAAAAATCAGTCACATAGGGATGTTCGCACAATCCATCCTACAAAACAGATGTTAGATCACAGGTTGCAGTTTCATAAACTACAAATCGCAGATAGCGATTTTCCCATCTGCGAAATCTCCTTCTCTATGCCACCATCTTCGATCCGAAATAAAAAAATAGAAAACCTAATTTCTATTAATAATGCCTATACATTCAGTCTAAAAAATAAAAAAAAAAATATTTTACAGACCAAGTGTAATAAAAAAAAAAGAAAGTGCAAAATCGCAGGTTCCCTGCGCCAATCAAGATTTGGATCTCCATGTGTACGAACAGCCCATAAATCAAGAAAATCATAAAGAATAGTTCTAAATAATAATCAGATTTATAAAAGTTAATTTCAGATTAATCGCCCATTAACTGGAAACAAATTTTCCAGAAAACATCATATCTGCGCAAATCAGGTAGAACACCTTCTGCCCATTTGTGCAGGTTCAGATTAGATTCAATTTGGTTCAAGACTTGAACCATGACTCTGATGCCACTAAAGGGATGAGAGATTCATCGTATGGATGCCCAAATCTTGCAGAATAGGGTGGGCAAATTTCAATAAATTTTCTCTCCCTTCAATTGGGAATCACATTCCCTATTTTAGAAAAATCATATTTTTCAAGGATCAATCTTGAACCATGAATGGAACCAAATCTGAACAAAAGCAGTTGGAGAGGATTGTACTTGATGTGGAGAAATAATACCTCCCAATGAAGGAGTTCACGCCCAATATGAAGGGATGATAGATCCATCATATGGATGCCCAAATCTTGCGAAATGTGGGTGAATTTCAAAAAAAATTTCTTTCCCTTCAACTGGAATCGCATTCCCTATTTAGAAAATCATATTTTCAAAGATCAATCTTGAATCATAAACTGAATCAGATCTGAACAAAAGCAGTAGGAGAGGATTATACCTAATACAGAGAAATATTATCTCTCAATGGAGGTGTTCACGCCCAAGGAAAGATCCAAAGACTGCTCCCATTGGAGAAGGCGCAGTGTAGGATGGAGCAGAATCAATAGTGTTCTCTCCAAGAACCTAATCTTTCGCAAGAAGTAGCAGGTTGGCACATGAGCACAACTTCCTATCACTCCCTTCACAAGGAACTCATATCAAGATCGAATCTTGACTTCTCCCACTGAAAAGGAAGTCGATCTAGTAGGTGAGGTGGCGGCAGGAAGGAGGCGACAAGAAAAAATTTTGCAGGGTTGCTTAATTCTTCCTTCTATGATTTCAGCTCTAAAGAAGATGTGAATATGTGTCTTATAAAGGTTGCCGCCCCCTCCTTCTTTTGTAACCTTAAAGGGATCAACTCCTAATCCCATTAGGAGTTCCTGGTCCAAATCATATTTTGATTAGACATCCCTTTAGGTGATAAGGATAAACCCTTATCTTATCTGCAGATTAGATCAGCCTTCTCCTAATCTCATTAGAAGGTTTCCAGATCTGAATCACATTCAGATCTGGACTCTCTGAGTGGATAGGGTTAATACCCTATCCTATCTGCTAATCCATTCCCAGAATTCGCCCCATACTTAACTAATTAAATTAGCCTAGTTCAAAATGGGCTTAAGGCCCATTAAGGTTATGTGCTCACTTAGCCTTCCTAACTGCTGCCCAGTTGGGCATCCTTGTATGGCGTGGGACCAAACATTGATCTACACATCAGCCACATGGGTTCGGCCCAACCTTTTTTACAAGGCCTGGCCGAATATATTGTTATGGACAGTGCACCCCCTGAAACCCATCACATGGGCTCTATGGGCCCAACACTTACCCTAAGTGCTCCTTGGGCCAAGCCACCTTGTAACACCCAAGGAATGTGGGCAGATGCAAGATTAGCCCATCAGGTATTACCCTCTATGGTCTTACACTCAACCTCTCAGCCCATAATGATCAAACACAGCCCGACAAGAGAGGACCTCTCCCTCAGCTGCAAGGAACAGTGTTGCACTCTCTACTTATATGGATCTTGGGAATTAAAACCTTTTGAAAATATTTTGAAACCATAACATATATATATATATATATATATATATATATATATTATATTTTGCAAAAATAAAGCTCAACGATTGAAATCGGCTGTCAGCAGTCCTGGTTTCCATCAGTGAGAGCGCATCCCCGATCATTACCTTTGTCCGATAAAGGGGTTGATATTATCACTATGATCACCCACTCAGATGAATTCTCAGACTGTCCCAACATACCTAGGTTTTCACCCTCGCTAAGGATCTCACTAATTGGTACATCAAAGACAGCCCAATCCAACACCTAGTGCAGTATGATAATCGAGTCTAGGGGTCGGGTGTAACTTTCCAGTTTTGCCCATTAATCTCCAAGGTCTAGGGCAATACTGGAAATCTGGTCCGGTTCAAAGATTCAATTGATCCTACACTGCATGTACCTAGGATCTCACCCTAGCTGCTGAGATAGGCCACCCCAACCAACTTGGTGGCACATCAATGTTAGCCTTATCAGGATAGGTCTCCTAAGACCGACCCACCGGCTATGAACATTCTAAACTAACACGAGTCTCATTATGTGTCCAGTTTAAGAGGATTATATAGAAACACACCAAAGGTACATGAATCAAATATATACTTTATTCATTTATAATAAACTCATAATGTACATCATTCTTATTGAAGCTAAGGGCATACAAAAACTGTCTAACACAAGGAAGGATCCAAAGACTGCTCCCACTGAAAATGGCACAATGTAGGATGGAGCAGAATCGGCAGTGTTCTCTCCAAGAACCTAATCCTTTGTAAGAAATAGCAGGATGGCACGTAAGCACAGCTTCCTATTAGTCCCTTCACAAGGAACTGATGTCAAGATCGAATCTTGAATTCTTCTACTAAATTGGAGGTCGAATTGTAGTGATGTGTCTAAAGGCTGCCACCCCCTCCTCCTTTTATAACCTTAAAGGGATCATCTCTTAATCCTATTATGAGTTGTTGATCCAAATCATATTTGGATCAAACTTCCCTTTAAGTGATAAGGGTAAACCCTTATCTCATCTGCAAATTGGATCAGCCATCTCCTAATCTCATTAGGAGGTTTCCAGATCTAAATCACATTCAGATCTAGACTCTCTGAGTGGATAGGGTTAAGTCTCAATCCTATCTGCTAATCCAATCTCAGAATTCGCCCCATATTTAACTGCATAAATTAGCCCTGTTCGAAATGGGCTTTAGGCCCATTAAGGTTATGTGCTCACTTAGCCTTCCTAACTACTGCCCATTAAGGTTATGTTCTCACTTAGCCTTTCAAAAATTTCTTTTCCTTTAATTGGGAATTGCATTCCCTATTTTAGAAAAATCATATTTTTCAAGGATCAATCTTGAACCATAAACCGAATTTCAAAAGTTTCCGTCAGAGAGAGTGCATCCCCGATCATTACCTTTGTCCGACCAAGGGGCTGATCCTGTCACTATGATCACCCACTCAGATGAATTCTTAGACTGTCCCAACATACCCAGGTTTTGACCCCTACTAAGGATCTCACTGATTGGTACATCAAAGAATGCCCAATCCGACACCTAGTGCAGTATCATAATCGAGTCGAGGGGTCGTGTGTAACTTTACAGGTTTTCCCATGAATCTCCAAGGTCCAGGGCAATACAAAAAATCTAGTCTAGTTCAAAGATTCAATTAATCATACATTGTATGTGCCTTGTGTCTCACCCTGGCGGTTGAGACAGGCCACCCCAACCGACTTGGTGGCACATCAATGTTAGCCTTATCAGGATAGGTCTCCCCAGACCGACCCACTGGTTTTGGACATTCTAAACTAATATGAGTCTCAATAAGTGTCCAGTTTAAGGGTATTACACAGAAACACACCACAGGAACATGAATCAAATATGTACTTTGTTCATTTACAATAAACACATAATGTACATCATTCTTATTGAAGCTAAGGACATATAAAAGCTATCTAACAGTGGGACCCAAACATTGATCTACACATCAGCAACATGGGTTCAACCCAGCCTTTGTTACAAGGCCTGGCCGAATACACTATTATGGATAGTGCACCCCTGAAACCCATCGCATGGGCCCAACATTTACATTAAGTGGTCCCTGGGCCAAGCCACCTTGTAACACGTTGGGACTGTGGGCAGATGCAAGATTAGCTCATCAGGTATTACCCTCAATGGTCTTACACTTACCTCTCAGCCCTTAATGATCAAACACTACTCGACAAAAGAGGACCTCTCCCTCGGCTACAAGGAACAGTGTTGCACTCTCTGCTTATATGGATCCCAAGAATTAAAACCTTTTGAAAGTATTTTGGAAACCATAATATATATACTTTTATATCTCATATAAGATAGATTTTGTAAAACAAATCTCAACGATTGAAATCTGCTGCCGACAGTCTTGGTTTCCATCAGAGAGAGTGCATCCCCGATAATTACCTTTGTTCGACAAAGGGGCTGATCCTGTCAATGATCACCCACTTAGATGAATTCTCAGACTGTCCCAACATACCTAGGTTTTGACCCCCGCTAAGGATCTCACTGATTGATACATCAAAGATAGCCCAATCTGACACCTAATGCAGTATCATAATTGAGCCTGGGGTCGGGTGTAACTTTCTAGTTTTGCCCATTAATTTCCAAGGTCCAGGGGCAATACTAGAAATATGGTTCAGTTCAAAGATTCAATTAATCCTACACTGCCTATGCCTCGGGTCTCACCCTGGCACCTGAGACAGGCCACTCCAACCGACTTGGTGGCACATCAGTGTCAGTCTTATCAAGATAGGTCTCCCTAGACCGACCCATTGGCTGTGAACGTTCTAAACTAACAAGAGTCTAAATAACTATCCAGTTTAAGGGTATTACAAAGAAACACACCACAGGAACATGAATCAAATATGTACTTTATTCATTTACAATAAACTCATAATGTACATCAGTCTTACTGAAATTAAGGGCATACAAAAACTGTTTCACATACCAAAGATAATTTGTCACTCCCATAAGTTGAAGTCTTTCCAATTTTATATAATATTCTCTCTCGAGATATACTAAAACACTTTCTATCAGGTAACCCCTCGATCTCTCGACTAGAGTTCTCAAGATAGAAGTGTAATAAGTTCAAGGAAAAACTATTATATTTAGATGAATCATGTGTATATACCCCTATATACCATTCAATTCACACCATGAATTATGTGGTAAGCTATATGAATTCCTCTCTCAATTCATTCACATATGCCTAATCAGTTAAGAGATGGTCACTCCTAATAGCATTAAGAAAGATAACTCATAGACTATATGGAAATCATGATCTTGGATAAATCAGAATAAAAATATATTCATTGTTATGATTAGGCTTTCCATAGTCCTAACTACAATTAAATCAGTTCATACTAGAGGAAATAAAATAAACAAGAGGAAAGAAATAACTCATGGTGTAGTCCTTAGAGCTGAGGTCTCCTCTTCTCGTTGCTGCCACCTTCTTCTTGCAGTCTTCTTGCTTTCTTGACTGATTGCTCTTCTGCTTCTTGATACCTCTCTAGTCCGCCCCCTACCCCTTTATATAGCTTAAGGGGAGGGGGTGGTCTCCTACTCTTTCTTGAAGTTAATCTCTCAAAAATAGAAAGTCCTAGTCTAATCCTACTCTTATCTCTTTATCTAATGAATTCAAACTCTTTATCTTTATGGGATTACATCATAAATTTAGATCTGATAAGACTCTTCTCAGTTTCTTGTTCTTAGATTCGTATTAAACCTCCTCTACGAATTAGGCTGCTGCCAGGCTTTTCTGCAAATTGGGCTTTAGCTACGGATTGGGCCTTCCTACGAATTTGCCCCGACTTCGGGCCTGGATTTGACTTCGTTTCAGGCCAAATCTGTGAAAGCCCAAAACATGAAAGTTGTGGATTTTTTGCTTAAATATCTAGTGGGTCTTGAATCAGCCCAATCGGAGTTCGGATACGCGAGTTAGGCCCAGATTATTGAACAGTGCCAAAATTGTGAAAAATCATCCGATTTGCCTTTCTTTGCTGCTGATGCCTTTTTTCATGCCCTGAACTGAAATCCAAGAAATATGAGTCCAAATATGTACTAATTAAGTATGCAAGACAGAATATTTGGGGATAAAAATGTGATAAATTCTACTCTCATTAAATGCCCCCACACTTAAATCAACACAACCAATTCATACACGACTCATTCATCAGTCATTGCTACTACAAACCAGGTAATAAACTAGGGAAAACATTTTTATCTCCTGTCTCTCTCTTTTTTTGTTTTGTTTTCTTTTTTTTTTTTATTTTTTTCTCCTTGGTGGAAGTGAGTGCATTTTATGCTCCACCTCACTTTCAGGATTACTTGGTCAATAGGTGCATTTTATGCTCCATTCTATTATTGTATTACTTGACTGGTAGGTGCATTTTATGCTCCATCATACAAAAAAGATTCACCCTATTTACTTAAACCTGAATTTAGGACTAGCTTAACTGGAAATGGCTTCAGATAGGTTGTGTACTTCTTAATTGTACCTCATTACCTGGTCCACAAGAATTTTCCCAGAATATTGTTTCAATTGATTTCAAAAGAGTTAAGTCTTTTTTTTTTTGAATAAATCATAAAAATATGACCTAAATCAAATTTTAAAACACAACCTAAATTCTAACCTAAATCCTAAATCCCCTTCCCCACACTTAAAACTTACATTGTCCCCAATGTGAGGTTAAATGCAAAGAAATGGTAGAAAAACTAAACTAGAAATGTAAAAACAAAAAGAAAAAGAAAAAAACAAACTTCCCTATCATAAACCGGATCATCTAGCTCTCGTGGTTTCAACTTTCCGTGTGCTCCCCTTCCATCCATCATGGGTGGGTTTAAATATGGAACAAGGGCCTGCAAAACAGAGGGCAACGGTCTCTTATTAGAAATCGACAATATCAGATAATGAGCATTACCTTGTCTTGGCTTGGACCCTTCTTGACCGGCCTCCAAATTGTTCAAAACCTCCTTAACTTCCTCATCCAAGTTATCTTTCAAAACTCTTTCAGGGTAAGGGAGAGGAAGTTTAATAGCATCTAAACTCAGTTTAGGTGTACTCCCCTCATTCTCCTTTTGCAGATCGGCCACATCAGCTTCCTTATCATCTTTCTAGATTTCACCAACTATCTTCCCACTTCTTAAGGCAATGGCGTTTACTTGCTCTCTGGGATTCTTCTTTGTGTTGCTGGGTAGCTGTCCCTCTTTTCTTTCCGACATCAGATTTATAATCTGCCACATTTGAACTTCTAAGTTCTTGATCAATGCTTCATGTTCTTGAAATTTTGCTTCAGTAGCATTGATGAACTTAGAAATTATCTCTTCCAAATTACTCTTTTTTTCTTGTGGGGGCGGCTGTTGTTGGAATCCCATGGGTGCCTTTTGCTGATTGTTGCTCCATGAAAAGTTTGGATGATTCCTCTACCCTGGGTTGGATGTGTTTGAGTAGGGATTGAAATTCGACCTGCCAGTATGAGAGATAAAATTATCATTCTCATGTGAAGTAAAAGGACTACTTAATGGACAATCAGAATAGATCTTCCTCTGGAGTTTTACTCATGATTGTGTCTCCTGCAGCTGCATCGATAATGGAGCGATTAGATGGAGTAATACCATTATAAAAAGTTTAAATTTGATGCCAAACTGGTGTTCCATGGTGAGGATACTTCCTAAGCATCTCTTTAAATAAAGAGCAATATCCAAATTAACCAAGGTTAACAAGTTCTAATATTATTTTAGGATTAAATAACCCTAGCAAGTGCACTAGTTATCAAGTAGTATAAAAATATCGTTCCCACGAGGATTTAACAAAATAAGTATTAGAACTACAACCTTCCTTAATTATTTGGACAATCGAAATTCAGATTTAAGGCTAAGAACTAATGGAAAGCAGAAAAAGAAAACAAGAGCAAAAGTAACCACTGCTGAAGTATGTAACGACTGATTGAATCTGCTAGGACTTTTGATCCACCTAACCATTCCAATGAATATTAATGTTTGAGATTACCCAAGATAATTTGTCACTCCCATAAGCTGAAGTCTTTCCAATTTTATTTAATATTCTCTCTCGAGATATACTAAAATTACTTCTATCAGGTAACCTCTCGATCTCTCGATTAGAGTTATCAAGATAGAAGTGCATTAAGTTCATGGAAAAACTATTATATTCAAATGAATCATGTGTATTTACCCCTATTTACCATTCAATTCACACCATGAATTATGTGGTAAGTTATATGAATTCCTCTCTCAATTCATTTACATACGCCTAATCAATTAAGAGATGGTCACTCCTAATAGCATTAAGCAAGATAACTCATAGACTATATGGAAATCATGATCTTGGATAAATCAGAATAAAAATATATTCATTGTTATGATTAGGCTTTCCATAGTCCTAGCTACAAGTAAATCAGTTCATACTAGAGAAAATAAAATAAACAAGAGGAAAGAAAGAACTCATGGTGTCGCCCTTAGAGCTGAGGTATCCTCTTCTCGTTGCTGCCACCTTCTTCTTCCAGTCTTCTTGCTTTCTTGACTGATTGCTCCTCTGCTTCTTGATACCTCTCTAGTTCGCCCCTTACCCCTTTATATAGCTTAAGGAGAGGGGGTGGTCTCCTACTCTTTCTTGAAGTTAATCTCTCAAAAATAGAAAGTCCTAGTCTAATCCTATTCTTATCTCTTTATCTAATGAATTCAAACTCTTTATCTTTATGGGATTACATCATAAATTTAGATCTGGTAAGACTCTTCTCAGTTTCTTGTTCTCGGATTCGTGTTAGACCTCCTCTGCGAATTGGGCTGCTGCCAGGCTTTTCTGCAAGTTGGGCTTTAGCTGCGGATTGGGCCTTCCTACGAATTTGCACCGACTTCGGGCCCGGATTTGACTTTGTTTCGGGCCGAATCTGTGAAAGCCCAAAACATGAAAGTTGTGGATTTTTTACTTAACTATCTAGTGGGTCTTGAATCACCCCAATCAGAGTTCGGATACACGAGTTAGGCCCAAATTACTGAATGATTCTGAAACTGTGAAAAATCATCCGATTTGCCTCTCTTTGCTCCTGATGCCTTCTTTCATGCCCTGAACCGAAATACAAGAAATATTAGTCCAATTAAGTACTAATTAAGTATGCAAGACAGAATATTTGAGAATAAAAATGTGATAAATTCTACTCTCATCAATTATCATAAATTTTTTAATTGTTTACTAGATATAAAACACCTATTAGTCTATTACATATCAGTTGATTTGTTGAAGCTTAGGTCTATCTAATTTTGGGTTGATCATACAATATTTCATTCCTTATAAGAAGTTCTAGACCATTACCAATTTTTCCTTTTTTTTTCTTTGACTCCATGGGGCTACAAAGTGAACAGGGGTAGACCACCCCACAAAACCCATAACTCCCAATCCAAATGCAAGGAGGACATAAGCACCTTGCATATGCATTATGGAATCAATGTAAAGTGATGGTGCATGATCTAGAGCTCCTACCTAGATGACAACTCGGATGTCGATTGCTTGGCTGGTGAGTTGATCTGTAAGAGAAGAAAGCATAGAGACATGGGGTGGATAACCCAATGTGGTCACTTCGATGCTTAAGTCAGTAGTTGATTTGTGAGCAAGCTCAAAACTTGAGAGTGAGAGCTAGAAGCAATAAACCACACGTACTTTATGCTATGGGGTAGGAACATATATAGTTGAGCTGACGTAGGTCTCATGGAACACCTCCGAGATCTATGGTGCATGCTATTAGGAGTACGTTCTGCATTAGGAGGTGGACATCGTGCCATCAGATAAGGCTTATCACGTTTGTCCTATCTGGGCGGGAAGAGGATAAGGCCTACGGTCGTGCGGCGTGATCCCGAAGGGCTTGGAGAAGGTTGGCAGGCTTATAGAAATCTGCTACGTGTTACTTTGGCAAGTTTGGTTGTCCCAAACTGCCTAGGCTTCGATCCTAGCTGAGGTGGCCGAGATGCCCGAGGTGGCTCAGCCTACCGAGGTGGTCGAGGATGTTGAGTCACACATCTAGTCACCAAGTCCCATCCACGTGTCTGCTGTTTACTAGGTTGGGCCAAATGACCCCTCATCAATTGCTCCCCACTCCCCGTGTTAGGGGTCCTGACCTTGTGCGGGGAGGTCATGATGAGGTTGGGTCAATTTGGCCCATCTTCCTTCAAGTCGGTATCCGGTTCAATGGCCAGACCTCAACGACCCGCCCAGTTCAATCGAGGACCCAGATCGTGTACCAAGGATGCACAAACGTCACGTAGATTCCAAACCGAGCAACATTACCCTAACCCACATCACTTCCTTACCCTAACCCAGCAAGCGCACACACACACACACACACACACACACAAAATGACATTCCAAAATAAACAGACCACATTTCCAACTTAAAAGAACCTTCATATCACTTCTAAATAGGAAGACACATATATACAATAAACAGACCACATCTCTAGTGCTTCTATTTATATAGTAGGCTTGAGCTAGGCTGAAACTGAACCGAGCCGAGCTCAAGCAGCTCATGAAAATCTCGACTTGTTTCCACCCCAAAATGTGACAACCAATTAATGGAGAACACTTGGGTTTTGATGAGATTTTTTTTTAAGATAAATATGAAGAAACTTTATAAAATAAAAAGGAGTATTTGCAAAGGGTTCCAACTGAAGTTAGACATACCCTAATAACCCAAAGTGAAACTCCAGGTCCATATGAACCACAACAGCCCACATCACTTCCTTACCCTAACCCAGCAAGCACACACACACAAAATGACTTTCCAAAATAAACAGACCACATTTCCAACTTAAAACAGCCTTCATATCACTTCTAAACTCCCCTTCCTCTCCTTCCCCTTTCTCTAGTGCTTCTATTTAGGACAGTTGTACACGAAATAGGAAGACACATATATACAATATCATTTAGTAAATATTAAATATACTTTGGTCTTTGGGCACTTTTAATTACCATTCACGTTGAGAAATTGTAGTCATTAATTTCAGTCTTTAATAGTTTTTCTTAAGCACGTTATAAAATACTTGCTTTCACCTTATTTTGAAGGGTTGAGAGATCCATCACATGGACGCCCAAAGATTGCGGAATAAGGGGCGAATTTAAAAAAAATTTTCTCTCCCTTCAACTGGGAATCACATTCCCTATTTAGAAAATCATATTTTCAAGGATAAATCTTGAACCTTAAACTGAACCAGATCTGAGCCAAAAGGAATGGGAGAGAATGATACCTAATATGGAGAAGCAGTATCTCCCAACGAAGGTGTTCACGCCCAAGGAAGGATCCAAAGACTGCTCCCACTGAAGATGGCACAGTGCAGGATGGAGCAGAATCAGCAGTGTTCTTCCCCAAGAACTCTGTCCTTCGCAAGAAACAGCAGGAAGAAACATGAGCACAGCTCCCTTTTCAATCCTTTCTCAAAGAATTGATGTCAAGATCCAATCTTGACTTCTCCCACAGTTGGAGATTGAATTGGAAAACAGGGCGGCAAGAGCAGGGTGGCGGCAAGAGAGTATTCGCAGGGTGCAGAATTCTCTCTTCTTGATTTCAGCACTAAAGAGGATCTGATGTGTTTCTTGGTCTCACTCAAGGCTGCCGCCCCCTCCTTCCTTTTGTTAACTTGAAAAGATCAGCTCCTAATCCCATTAGGAGGTGCTTATCCAAATCATATTTGGATCAGCCTTCTCTTCTAATGATAAGGATAAACCCTTATCTTATCTGTAGATTAGATTAGCTTTATCCTAATCTTATTAGGAGGTTTCTAGATCTGAATCACATTCAGATCTGGACTCTCTGAGTGGATAGGATTAAGACCCTATCCTAACTGCTAATCCATCTCAGAATTCGCCTCTTTAATTAACTAAATTAATAGCCCAGTTCGAAATGGGCTTTAGGCCCATTAAGCTTATGTGCTCACTTAACCTTCCTAACTGATGCCCAGTTGGGCTTCCTTGTATGGCGTGGGACCCAAGCATTGATCTACACATCAGCCACATGGGTTCGGCCCAGCCTTTGTTACAAGGCCTGGTCGAATACACTGTTAAAGACAGTGCACCCCCTGAAACCCATCAAATGGGCTCTATGGGCCCAACACTTACCCTAAGTGGTCCCTGGGCCAAACCACCTTGTAACACCCAGGGACTGTGGGCAGATGCAAGATTAGCACATCAGGTATTATCCTCAATGGTCTTACACTTAACCTCTCAGCCCATAATGATCATACACTGCCCGACAAGAGAGGACCTCTCCCTCGGCTGCAAGGAACAGTGTTGCATTCTCCACTTATATGGATCCCGGGAATTAAAACCCTTTTGCAAACATTTTAGAAACCATAATATATATACTTTTATATCTAATATAAAATATATTTTGCAAAACAAATTTCAACGGTTGAAATTGGCTGCCGGCAGTCTTGGTTTCCAACAGTGAAAGTGCATTCCCGATCATTACCTTTGTCCGATAAAGGGGCTAATCCTGTCACTATGATCACCCACTCAGATGAATTCTTGGATTGTCCCAACATACCCAGGTTTTGACCCCCGCTAAGGATCTCACTGATTGGTACATCAAAGACAGCCCGATCCGACACCTAGTGTAGTATCATAATCAAGTCTAGGGGTCGGGTGTAACTTTCCGGTTTTGCCCATCAATCTCCAAGGTCCAGGGCAATACTGGAAATCTGGTCCAGTTCAAAGATTCAATTAATCCCACACTGCATGTGCCTAGGGTCTTACCTCGGTAGCTGAGACAAGCCACCCCAACCGACTTGGTGGCACCACAGTGTCAGCCTTGTCAGGATAGGTCTCCCCAGACCGACCAACTGGCTGTGAACATTCAAAACTAACACGAGTCTCAATAAGTGTCCAGTTTAAGGGTAATACATAGAAACATACCAAGGGAACATGAATCAAATATGTACTTTTAATCATTTACAATAAACTCATAAAGTACTTCAATTTTGATTGAAGCTAAGGGCATACAAAACTGTCTAACATATTTATACTTTAAATAATGTCTAATATGAAAGTGACCAAGTAATTCAGTTACCAACTTAATATTCAATACACAGCAATTATGGTCTTTAATTTCAATCTTTAAATGTTTTATTAAACATGTGAAGAGTAACTACAGTCTTTAATTTCATTCTTTATATATGTTTTATTAAACATGTGAAATACTTGTTTTACCCTTATTTATACTTGAAAAATATTAATTAAAAGAGAAATTTTTGTCCAAACAAAATTCAAAAAATATAATGTGAACATTTGCACATTTTATAGTAGTATAGATTTTCACATGATACAAATCCAATAAGATAGACAATTGTTTATGTTGATTTTTCTTTGTATGCTTGAATCCAAGCACCAAGGTATCAAGTGGCATCCTACTTGCATGGACTAGGGCACTTGGGTTTGACTACACAAGTTAGAAAATAATGTCTATTGAGCAAGTAGCAACAAAACTACAGAACTACACAAAATACTACCAAGTTGGAGTGGCATCCTACTTCCTACTTAACCTGACTACTGAGCCTTTTCCATACATTTACATACACAGCTATAAATAATACTCCCAAATAGTAACAAAACTACAGAAAACACATCAGAACAAGTTTGCATTATTGAAGTAGATAATTTAATTCCAGCAATAAATAAAAATAGAGCAGGAAAACAGAAAGGAGATGAGAATTTCACCATATCAAAATTGAACCTAATAACAGCTACACTAATCTGTGGGGCCAAAAAGACATTAGCCTGCACATTAAAGAATCCTTGATTAGAACTAAGCTTAAGCCACCATCAAGTAATCTGATAAATGTTGCATGAAATTAATCATCCCATAATGCTGTTCAGAATAAAGTATTTGAGTACATAAAAGAACTTTATTAATGATAAAACATTTAGGCTTTGATTACAGAGGCAATAACTAAGACATTTTTAACTACAAAGGGACCTTACTACTAAATCTTAAATTTTACATATTTCTAACCAAACATCATTATAGAAGGAAATGAATGGATAGTTGAGAATGATCAAACATATGAAGCCAGCAAGAAGGGTGGGGAAGATCAGGAACATCAACAAGAATCATAATAAATGGGTGGAATTAGACAATGACATCAATAGAACCTTTCTTAGGAGGTTGACATTTTTTTTATATGGATACATATTTCTTATTTACAGCAGATAACTTTTTTGTAATTTCCATTCATGAAGGGGGAAAGGCAGCATTAATAACTTAATTTATTCAACTTAAAATTAAATGCATGAAGGTGCCAACTGGTTGAGTTGGTGATGTAACATGTTCATTGTAATAGAGACCTGGATCAAATTGCATCTTCGTTTGGGTTAATTGGTGTTTGGGAATGGGTTAAACTCCCACCCCTCAGTTGTTTATCCCATTTGAATGTTTAATATAACTCTGAAATAGGAACATATGAGCATATCTTTCATGTATAATTGTTGTGGGATTCATGATGTTCATTTTAGACCTGGCAAGTGGATCCCACATATTTTGGCTAGGGACTTGTCATAGAGTTTTTGTATATGATTGTCTCATTATTTTCATCAAAATTTAATTATTAATTTTTCATATGTTTTCCTTGCCTCACCAAAAAAGGGAAAATTAATTTTCCTTGCCTTTTCCATTGATTAACCAAACTATGGATGGGGAAAATTTTTCTTTTCCTTTCCTTTCCTTTCCCTTCCCTTCCCTTCCTTTCCTTCAAACCAAACACAGCATAAATGCATCGATATAGATGATGAACCTAGGGACGAAAAGACACATGACTGTGGCACTCATAGAAAGAAGTAAAACCACTATTAATCTTCCATCCTCATCCAGTCATCCCTCACCAGTCACCAATGCAGTTTGTAGCTTAGTTTAGCCATCTACAGGCCAACACCCCCTCCTACCAACACTGGAATTACCCATGTTTCCACGAAAAACTTCAAAAATATCACCTACGCTTACCATTAGAGAGAAGGACGGTTCAGCCCATAGTCAGAATTTCTAAGCCCAAAATACAATTAAGGTGGATGCTAACTCAAAATTGATGCTAAATTAGGGGCGGGCATTAATGTATAAATAAAATAGGGTTTTTTGACATTTTGAATGTTTAATATAACTCTGAAATCTGCATGTGCCTATCCGTACTTCTCTCTCTATATATATATTTATATATGCACCAGATAGGTAGACGGTCAAAACAAATAGACAGAACAGGTCATCATTCATTGACGTCCCAATTTGGTTGGAAATTGAACAATTCATGTCATGTATTCCTATTCTCAATTCAAGTCTTCTGGCTGGCTCTCCTTTGTTGTTATCGCCGCATCCACACGCTATCACAAACCTACCTATACTTTTGGACTTTTGGGTAATTTCATTTGAAGGGATAGGAAATCCATCATATGGACGCCCAAGATTGCGGAATAAAAGGGGGCGAATTTCAAAAATTTTTCTTTCCCTTCAACTGGGAATTGAATTCCCTATTTAGAAAATCATATTTTCAAGGATCATTCTTGAACCATAAACTGAACCAGATCTGAATCAAAAGGAGGAGAGAGAGATAATACCTGATATAGAGAAATAATATCTCTCAACGGAGGTGTTCACGCCCAAGGTAGAAACCAAAATCTGCTCCCACTGAAGATGGCGCAGTGCAAGGTGGAGCAAAATCAGTAGTATCCTTCCTAAGAACTTGATTCTTCCCAAGAATCACCTAGACGGCTTGTGAATACAACTCCTACCAATCTTTCCTCCAAAAGATTGGAATCAAGATCCAATATTGATTTACCCCAAGGAATGGAGATCGAACTGCAATAGGCGGCGGCTGCAGGAAGGAGGCGGCCAGAGAGTATTTGTAGGGTTCAGAATTCTCTCTTCTATGATCTCAGCTCTAAAGACAAGACTGTTGCTAGTGAGTCTCTTGGATATCTAAAGGCTGCCGCCCCCTCTTACTTTTATAGACTTAAAGGGATCAACTCCTAATCCCATTAGTTGTTGCTAACCCAAATCATATCTGGATTAGAAGTTCCCTTTAAGATAAGGGATAATCCTTATCTTATCTGTAGATTAGATCAGCCAGCTCCTAATCTAATTAGGAAGTTTCCAAATCTAAATCTCATTTAGATCTTTGATGTGTGGCTCATTGTGACACTAGCAAGTGCACTAGCCGTTCAACTAATAAAGTAGTGAGTGAAGTATCGTTCCCACGAGGATTTAGGAAACAATTACCAATACTAAATTGAGCACTTCTTATCTGATCAACAAATAAATCAAAACTTTAATGAAAGCTAAAAAATCCTAAATTAAAATCTATCTAAATCATTGGCCCAATTGCCTTCAAATCAGGTTAGAAGAGTAAGCAGTAAATGTCAATCTCAGAATTCAGCAATTTATCAATTTGGATCATTCGAATAAATCATGATTGAGCCTTGGTTTGGTGAAACCCCAAGGTCATGAACAGCCTCTCTCAAGCGCATGTTCATCCTATGCATGAGTGACAGTTCTTCTATCTCTAGCAAGAATCTAATCCCCATGCATGCATTTCTTCAAACACTTCTAAGGCATCAATTCAAATCTGAATTGATCACCAACTGAATTGTGCAAGTTATCTCTAACCTTGCACTCAATTCAGTTCTTGAATAGTAGATCTGAATTCCTAGAGTCTCTCTCAAGCACTCTAGGAATTCCAAGCTGTAGATTAATTCAGCCAATCTGAAAATTGCAGATCTAAATTCTCTTTCAAGCAATTCAGATCTTGCAATCTCAGATCTGAGAATTCAGATCTGAGTTTTGAAGGTTAGTTGGCTGAATTAATCTACAATAACACCCTTATTCAAGAAACTTCAAGTACAATTCATGACCATTTGAATGAATCAAAAAGAATTAGA
Organism: Nelumbo lutea; assembly: GCF_056320005.1. NCBI lineage: Eukaryota > Viridiplantae > Streptophyta > Magnoliopsida > Proteales > Nelumbonaceae > Nelumbo > Nelumbo lutea. The sequence goes on from NC_142684.1 coordinate 213,703,046, forward strand.
TTGCTGAACTGAAATTTTACAAGCTGAAATACATCAAGGAAGAATGGAAAAAAAGGAGAAAGAAGAAAGAAAATATAACAAAGAAACTGAATTCGAATCAAAAGAGAATAAAACTACAATTGATTTATTACAAAAGATCTTTGAATCACAAACCCTCAATTCGAACTCACCTTCTTCTTCTAGCTTGCTTGTCTTGAACTTCCTTCAGCCCTTCTTCTTCTTCTTCCTTGCGCCTAGCCTTCTTTTCTTCTCTTCTCTCAAGGTGGCCGAACCTCTAAGAGTGGGAGAGCCTTCCTCTCAAGCAATTGAACACTCTCTCCTTTCCTAGAGGCCTCCTTATATAGTTTTTCAAGGGGGCTCTTGCCCCTTCTTGAAGTCTCTAGAATTGGGTGTATTACACCCCTCATGAACCTTCTAGAGTGCTCCCTCCTTCTCTTCAAGAAACATCTAGGAGTTGCCGCCCCTAGCTCCCTTTGGGCTACTATTTGGGCTACAACTTAGCTTGCTTTTGAGCTCATGTGGGCTACACTCTAGGCTGTTATTTGGGCTAAAAATGGGTTGGGCCGAAATTTCCTTCTTGCTAGGCTTCTTCCCTTGGGTTTTCCAAAGAGTTAGCTTGCACTACTTGGGCCGAATGAAACTCCCTTGCTCTCATGGCTGGGCCGGACTGAACTTGATAAATTTTGGGCTTTCTTTTCTTGCTTTTGCCTTCTTTTTGTTGATTTGGCTCCCCCTGAAATCTTTCTTGCAATCAAGCTAAAATAGGACAAAATCTAATTAAACTAGCATAAAATTTCATGCAAAAACCTCATAAAATATAGATAAATTGTAGGTTCATCAATCTTGGACTCTCTGAGTGGATAGGGTGTGGGTCCAATCCTATCAGCTGATCTTATCTCAGAATTCGCCCCTCAAAGACTAATCAAATTAGCTCAGTTTGAAATGGGCTTAAGGCCCATTAAGGGTTATGTATTCATTAAGCCTTCCAAACTGCTGCCCAGTTGGGCTTCCTTGTATGGCGTGGGACCCAAACATTGATCTATATATCAGCCACAGGTGTTCAGCCCAGCCTTTGTTACAAGGGCTGGCTGAATACACTGTTATGGACAGTGCACCCCCTGAAACCCATCAAATGGGCTCTATGGGTACAACACTTACCCTAAGTGATCCCTGGGCCAACCCACCTTGTAACACCCAAGGACTGTGGGCAGATGCAAGATTAGTCTATCAGGTATTATTCTCAATGGCCTTACACTTAACCTCTTAGCCCATAGTGATCATACACTGCCCGACAAGAGAGGACCTCTCCCTCGGTTGCAAGGAATAGTGTTGCACTCTCTCAAGTATGGATCCCGGGAATTAAAACCTTTTGCAAACATTTCGAAACCATAATATATATATATATACTTTTATATCTCATATAAAATATATTTTGCAAAACATATCTCAACGAATGAAATCGGTTGCCGGCAGTCTTGGTTTCCATCAGTGAGAGTGCATCCCCGATCATTACCTTTGTCCGACAAAAGGGCTGATCTTGTCACTATGATCACCCACTCAGATGAATTCTCAAACTGTCCCAACATACCCAGGTTTTGACCCCCGCTAAGGATCTCACTGATTGGTATATCAAAGACAGCCCAATACGACACCTAGTGCAGTATCATAATTGAGTCTAGGGGTCGGGTGTAACTTTCCAGTTTTGCCCATCAATCTCGAAGGTCCAGGGCAATATTGGAAATCAGGTCCAATTCAAAGATTCAATTAATCCCACACAGTATGTGCCTAGGGTCTCACCCTGGTAGCTGAGACCAGCCACCCTAACCGACTTGGTGGCACCACAGTGTCAGCCTTGTCAGGATAGGTCTCCCCAGACTGACCCACTGGCTGTGAACATTCTAAACTAACACGAGTCTCATGAAGTGTCCAGTTCAAGGGTATTACACAGAAACATACCAAGGGAACATGAATCAAATGTGCACTTTTATTCATTTACAATAAACTCATAAAGTACATCAATTTGATTGAAGCTAAGGGAATACAAAATTGTCTAACAGCTCCCACTTGCACTTAGGTCCAATCAGGTACTAGCTGGAGTCCCATGCTTTCCACGTGTTTCTCAAACACTTTCGGTGATAGTGGCTTTGTCAATGGGTCTGCTACATTTTCCTTTGATGCTACCTTCTGAATCAGGACGTCCCCTCTACCAACAATCTCCCTCAGTACATGGTACTTCCTCTCGATGTGCTTCGACTTTGAGTGGGCTCGTGGCTCCTTTGCCTGAGCAATAGCTCCACTGTTGTCACACAACAATGGGATGGGTGATATGCTGGATGGAACTACTCCCAACTCGTGAACGAACTTCTTCATCCACACAGCTTCTTTGGCAGCCTCACTTGCGGCAATGTACTCGGCCTCGGTTGTGGAGTCTGCAATGGACCCCTGTTTGTTGCTTTTCCAACAAACAGCACACGATCCTATCGTGAAAACATACCTAGATGTAGACTTTCTATCATCTGGATCCGACTGGAAATTGGCATCTGTATACCCTTGGATCTGTAGTGAGCTACCATCGAATACTAGACAAAACTCTTTTGTCCTTCGAAGGTACTTAAGTATGTTTTTCGCAGCAGTCCAATGCTCCTACCCTGGGTTGGCTTGAAATCTGCTTACTACACTCACTGCCTGAGCAATGTCAGGGCGAGTGCACAGCATGGAATACATGATGCTCCCTACGACAGAGGCATAGGGAACGTCTTTCATGCCATCAATCTCCTCAGAAGTCTTGCGAGACATCTTCTTGGAGAGAATGACTCCATGCCTGAAAGGAACATTTCCTTTCTTGGAGTTTTGCATGTTGTATCTTTTGACTATTTTGTCAATGTAGGCAGATTGGGATAATTCTATTATCCGCTTCGATCTATCTCTATAGAGTCGAAGACCCAGTATATAGGAGCCTCTCCAAGATCTTTCATGGAGAATTGCTACGAAAACCATACTTTCACCGTAGTCAACATTCCTACATCATTCCCAATGAGTAGGATGTCATCCACATACAGAACCAAGAAGGTATCCTTATCTCCATTGTACTTCTTGTAAACATAGGGTTCATCCAGATTCTGCTCGAAGTCAAACGACTTGACGGTAGAGTCAAAACGGATGTTCCAAATTCTAGAAGCTTGCTTAAGTCCAATAATGGATCTATTAAGTTTACATACCATGTTTTCCTGACACGCAGCTATGAAGCCTTGCGGCTACTGCATTTAGATATCTTCAGTAAGATCTCCATTCAGGAATGCAGTTTTGGCATCCATTTGCCAAATCTCATAATCATGGTATGCTGCTACAGCTAGCAGGATCCTAATAGTTTTAAGCATACCCACAGGCGAAAAGGTTTCCTCATAATCGATGCCCTCTTTCTGAGTGTACCCTTTCGCCACCAGACGAGCTTTGAAGGTCTCAACCCTACCATCGAGGCCCTTCTTCCGCTTGTAAATCCATTTGCAACCAATTGCTTTTAACCCAGAGGGCAGATCTACTAGAGTCCAGACTCCATTGGTCTCCATTGAGTCCATCTCTGCTCTCATGGCCTCCACCCACTTCTAGGAATCTATATCCAACATAGCTTCCGCGTAATGAAAGGATGAGAGATCCATCACATGGATGCCCAAAGATTGCGGAATAAGGGATGAATTTCAAAAATTTTTCCTCTCCCTTCAACTGGGAATCACATTCCCTATTTAGAAAATCATATTTTCAAGGATAAATCTTGAACCATAAACTGAACTAGATCTGAACTAAAAGGAACGGGAGAGAATAATACCTGATACGGAGAAGTAATATCTCCCAACGAAGGTGTTCACACCCAAGGAAGGATCCAAAGATTGCTCCCACTGAAGATGGCGCAGTGCATGATGGAGCAGAATCAGTAGTGATCTTCCCCAAGAGCTCTGTCCTTCGCAAGAATCAGTAGAATGGTACGTGAGCACAGCTTCCTTTTCAATCCTTTCTCAAAAAACTGATGTCAAGATCCAATCTTGACATCTCCTACAGCTGGAGATCGAACTAGCAAACAGGGCGACAAGAGCAGGGAGGTGGCAAGAGAGTATTCGCAGGGTGCAGAATTCTCTCTTCTTGATTTCACCACTAAAGAGGATCTTGTTGGTCTCTCTCAAGGCTACCGCCCCCTCCTTCTTTTTGTTAACTTGAAAGATTAGCTCCTAATCCCATTAGGAGGTGCTAATCCAAATCATATTTGGATCAGCTTTTTCTTCTAGTAATAAGGATAAACCCTTATCTTATCTGCAGATTAGATTAGCTTTATCCTAATCCCATTAGGAGGTTTCTAGATCTGAATCACATTCAGATCTGGACTCTCTGAGTGGATAGGATTAAGACCCTATCCTATCTACTAATCCATCTCAAAATTCGCCCAGTTCGAAATGGGCTTTAGGCCCATCAAGCTTATGTGCTCACATAACCTTCCTATCTGCTGCCCAGTTGGGCTTCTTGGTATGGCGTGGGACCCAAGCATTGATCTACACATCAGCCACATGGGTTCGGTCCAGCCTTTGTTACAAGGCCTGGTCGAATACACTGTTAAAGATAGTGAACCCCCTAAAACCCATCGAATGGGCTCTATGGGCCCAACACTTACCCTAAGTGGTCCCTAGGCCGAACCACCTTGTAACACCCAGGGACTGTGGGCAGATGCAAGGTTAGCCCATCAGGTATTATCCTCAATGGTCTTACACTTAACCTCTCAGCCCTTAATGATCATACACTGCCCGACAAGAGAGGACCTCTCCCTCGGCTGCAAGGAATAGTGTTGCACTCTCCAATTATATGGATCCCGGGAATTAAAACCTTTTGCAAACATTTTAGAAACCATAATATATATACTTTTATATCCCATATAAAATATACTTTGCAAAACAAATCTCAATGGTTGAAATCGGCTGCCGGCAGTCTTGGTTTCCAATAGTGAGAGCGCATCCCCGATCATTACCTTTGTCCGACAAAGTGGCTGATCTTGTCACTATGATTACCCACTCAGATGAATTCTCAGATTGTCCCAACATACCCAGGTTTTGACCCCCGCTAAGGATCTCACTAATTAGTACATCAAAGACAGACCGATCCAACACCTAGTGCAGTATCATAATCAAGTCTAGGGGTCGGGTGTAACTTTTCAGTTTTGCCCATCAATCTCCAAGGTCCAGGGCAATACTGGAATGGTCAAGTTCAAAGATTCAATTAATCCCACATTGTATGTGCCTAGGGTCTCACCCCGGTAGCTGAGACAAGCCACCCCAACCGATTTGGTGGCACCACAGTGTCAGCCTTGTCAGGATAGGTCTCCCCAGACCGACCCACTGGCTGTGAACATTGTAAACTAACACGAGTCTCAATAAGTGTCCAGTTTAAGGGTATTACGTAGAAACATACCAAGGGAACATGAATCAAATATGCACTTTTATTCATTTACAATAAACTCATAAAGTACATCAATTTTGAATTAAGCTAATGGCATACAAAACTGTCTAACAGCTCCCACTTGCACTTAGGTCCAATCAGGTACTAGCTGGAGTCCCATGCTTTCCACATGTTTCTCAAACACTTTCTGTGATAGTGGGTTTGTCAATGGGTCTGCTACATTTTCCACTGACGCTACCTTCTGAATCAGGACATCCCCTCTACCAACAATCTCCCGCAGTATGTGGTACTTCCTCTCGATGTGCTTCAAGTTCGAGTGGGCTCGTGGCTCCTTAGCCTGAGCAATGGCTCCATTGTTGTCACACAACAATGGGATGGGTGATGTGTCGGACGGAACTACTCCCAACTCATGAATGAACTGCTTCATCCATACGGCTTCTTTGGTAGCCTCACTTGCGGCAATGTACTCGGCCTCGGTCGTGGAGTCTGTAGTGGACCCTTGTTTGCTGCCTTTCCAGCAAACAACACACGATCCTATCGTGAAAACATATCCAGATGTAAACTTTCAATCATCTGGGTCTGATTGGAAATTGGCAGTTGTATACCCTTGGATCTGTAGTGAGCTATCGTCAAATACTAGACAAAACTCTTTTATCATTCGATGGTATTTAAGTATGTTTTTCACAGTAGTCCAATGCTCCTGTCCTGGGTTGGCCTGAAATCAGCTTACTACACTCACTGCCTGAGCTATGTCAGGACGAGTGCACAGCATGACATACATGATACTCCCCATGACAGAGGCATAGGGAACGTCTTTCATGCCATCAATCTCCTCAGAAGTCTTGGGAGACATCTTCTTGGAGAGAGTGACTCTGTACCTGAAAGGAACATTTCCTTTCTTGGAGTTTTCCATGCTGTATCTCTTGACTATTTTGTCAATATAAGCATATTGGGATAATCCTATTATCCGCTTCGATCTATCTCTATAGAGTCGAAGACCCAGTATATAGGAGGCTTCTCCAAGATCTTTCATGGAGAATTGCTGTGATAACCATACTTTCACCATAGTTAACATACCTACGTCATTCCCAATGAGTAGAATGTCATCTACATACAGAACCAAGAAGGTAACCTTATCTCCACTGTACTTCCTGTAGACACAGGGTTTTCTGCTCGAAGTCAAACGATTTGATGGCAGAGTCAAAACGGATGTTCCAACTTCTAGAAGCTTGCTTAAGTCCATAAATGGATCTATTAAGTTTACATATCATGTTTTCCTGACCTGCAGCAATGAAGCCTTGTGGCTGCTGCATATAGATATCTTCAGTAAGATCTCCATTCAGGAATGCAGTTTTGACATCCATTTGCCAAATCTCATAATCATGGTATGCTGCTACAGCTCGCAGGATCCTAATGGATTTAAGCATGGCCACAAGCGAAAAAGGTTTCCTCATAATCGATGCCCTCTTTCTGAGTGTACCCTTTCGCCACCAGATGAGCCTTGAATGTCTCAACCTTACCATCGGGGCCCTTCTTCCTCTTGAAATCCATTTGCAACCGATTGCTTTTACCCCGGAGGGCGGATCTACTAGAGTCCAGACTCCATTGGTCTTCATTGAGTCCATCTCTGCTCTCATGGCCTCCACCCACTTCTGGGAATCTATGTCCAACATAGCTTCCGTGTAAGTCACGGGATCCTCTTCACTAGTCAAGGTTTCCACCAGGTAACTATCCCGGTCATAACCATAACGAATTGGTGGCCTGGATACCCGAGTGGATCTTCTAGGTTGGTCACTACCTGGAACTTGTGGGACATCTCCCACTGCTCCTGAGCTCTCCTTGTCAAGAACAACTTCTTGACGATGGGTGTCCAAGATATAGTCGGTTTCCAAGAATTGTGCGTTACGACTACAGAACACTTTCTGCTCACTTGGGTCATAGAATAGGTAACCTACAGAGCCTCTTGGGTAGCCTACTAATAGGGAACGGCTGGTCATGGATTCCAACTTGTCTGCACTCATTCTTTTAACATGTGCTGGACAACCCCAAATCTTCAAGTGTCTGACACTTGGTTTCTTTCCGGTCCAAAGTTCATATGGAGTATTCGGAACCGATTTGGTTGGAACCCGATTCAACACATAAATCGCAATCTCTAATGCGTAACCCAAAAAGGATGTGGGTAACTCTCAGTGTATGAGAAGCGACCGGACCATATCCAATAAGGTCCTATTCCTCCTCTCCGAAACACCGTTAAGTTGTGGTGTAGCAGGAGAAGCTAATTGTGATACTATCCCATTGTCCTTTAAGTAGTCCCTGAATTCATCAGAGAGATACTCGCCACCTCGATCTGATCGAAGGGCCTTAATTTCTCTCCCTAACTGTTTCTTGACCTCTTGTCTAAACTCTTTGAACTTTTCAAAGGATTCAAACTTGTGTCTCATTAGGTACACGTAACCGTATCGTGAAAAATAATCTGTGAAGGTGATGAAATACATGTGTTGATTTCATGTCCTAACACTCAGGGGACCACATACATCAGTATGTATTAGGTCAAGTGTGCCCGTACATCTTTCAGGCTTACCGTTAAATGGCCGTTTCGTCATCTTGCCTTGTAGGCAAGGCTCACAAGCAGGAAGATCTTCTACAGTTAGAAAATCCAAAGGACCATCCTTTACCAACCTTGTGATTCGGTCAACACCGATGTGGCCAAGTCGACAATGCCACAGACACGTGTGATTAACTGTATCACGAGCTCTCTTCTTAGGGATTTCAGCCGACGTAGTTTCAGTTATGTTAGTTTCTAGAGAAGGATGTAGAACATAGAGATTGTTCTCCAGTTCCCCGTATGCCATGAATCTATTGTTTCTTTTAATAGTAATCATATTACTAAAGAAGACAGAATAACCATCTGCACACAGTTTTGAGACAAAAATCAAATTTCTCCTTAAATTTTGCACATAAAGACAGTCTTTCAGTACAATTGTTCCTTCTCTAAAAATAAATTCCATGGTTCCTATGGTCGTGGCTGCAACAGTTGCAGTAGTCCCCAAGAAGAGTGTGACTTCTCCTTCACTCAGCCTTCTGCTTACCTTGAACCCCTGCAGTGAGTTACAAGCATGAGTTGAAGCCCTAGAGTCAATACACCAGGATGCAGAAGCTACCAACAAATTAGTTTCTATAACACAAGTTTCGAAGTTACCTTTCTTGGATTCTAGGTAGGTAGTACAGTTCCTTTTCTAGTGGCCGGTCTTCTTGCAGAAGTGATAGGCATCCAATGCTTTGTCTTTCTTCTGCTTCTTGCTCTTATCGGCTTTCTTCTGAGGCTTCTTTGCCTTCCTCTTTCTCTTGCCTGTCTTGCCAGTTTCAACAAGTATGGCTACAGGCTCATCCTTTCTAATCAGTTCTTCAGCTCTTTGCAACATATTGCTGAGCTCTTGTAAGCTGACATTCAGCTTGTTCATGTTATAGTTCATGATGAACGGATTAAAGGAAGGAGGCAAAGAGTTAAGGATAGCATCTATCTCGGTTGCAAGGTCCAGCCCAGATCCAAGAGCCTCCAATTCATTGATGTATCCCATCATCCGAAGACAATGGTTGTGAACTTGTTGACCCTTGGACATTTGTGCGGTCATGAACTGTTTCAAGACCTTTTGTCGAGTAGAATAATTCTGCTCTTCATACATTGTCCTAAGACTGTCCAATGTCTTTGGCAAGTTCGATCTGATCGAACTGCTTCTGTATCAGGTTGTCTAAGGAGGCAATGATGTAACACCGGGCAAGGGAGTTTTTCTCCTCCCATTCTTGATAGTCTCTCCTTCAGGCCTCAGAAGCCCTATCACCCGGACGCTCCGGGGCAGGATTCTTTGCCACTTTGTCCAGCTTTTCAGAAGTTAGGACCAGCATAAGGTTCCTATACCAGTCACCATAGTTTGGGCCCTTCAACTTGTTGTCATCAAGCAGTTTTGCAAAAGATTCGTTTGCCATTTTCTGATAAAAGAGCAAACATCAGTCCACAACATAATTTGATTCATGTTCATTTCATAGATATGGATTTTAATCTACGATCCATTTCCATTTATTCATCTCTGAGATTTCCCTCCTCTCTCAGTGACGGAGACTACGAGTTGTCTCTGGAAATGTGGGAAATCACATAGGGTGCATGGAGCCAACTGTTTCAGCTGCATAACCCCACCACCTTTCTGTGAAGGATCACATCCACTCATCATATGAGCTTTCCCTTTGGCCTCTGTTAGACAAGGTTCAGAGTCGTTTTTAGGTAAACCTTTCTGTCCAGTGAGGGCTTACCCATCATATTCGTGAACGCCAAGGTACCGTGAGAGAGTTCCCATTTTCTGGTGAAGCCCCTCTCACATCGGTCTATGACGCCCCTATCATCTTATGAAACACTCAGACAAGCCCAACAGCAAATGGATAGCCCATTTTCTGGTGCGTTTCCTCATTACTGAAGGACCTATCCTCATGCTAATGATGGACGGCCTTTAGAGAGTTCATCATATGAATCTCCCTATCACATGCTGTCATATTAGCTGGAGGGAGCAAAATTACGCCCTAGTTTGATTTTGGTCAAACCAAAGTGGCTCCCACTGACTATCATAAAGCCAGATTTCGGTGGGCCATGAGTCGGCAAGGGTTCCGCACGTAACCTCTTGATGAGGTGTGGGGCCCACCACTGAGGGAAGTCATCCAATGACCAAAAGGGACACCATGGCAATGATGTGCATTCAGCCATGGTGTGCGCAAGAGCCACTGTTGAATGAGAATGGGCCAAGTACTTATGGCCCATGTACGCAGCACACCACACATCTATACATCACATGCAGGGATAAATTGATCCAATCAATTAATTATCTGTAAGGCCCGTTGGAAGCCCGTTAAAATTCCATAATATTAACCATTAATATTATCTAGGTATATGGGCTGAATTAGGGTTACCCAGTTCGACCCATATAGCTTTATCCTTTAAAATGGGCTTTTGCAGTTTTAACTATTTAAAACTGGGCCTTTACAGGTTGGGCCAAATTAACCATTTATTTTGGAAACAAATTTCCAAGAAACCAAATCTGTGCAAATTGGGTAGAATGCCTTCTCCCTAATTGCGTAGGTTCAGATCTGAAACAGAATGGTTCAAGATTTGAACCTGGCTCTGATACCACTGAAAGGATGAGAGATCCATCACATGGACGCCCAAAGATTGCGGAATAAGGGGCGAATTTCAAAAATTTTTCCTCTCCCTTCAATTGGGAATCACATTCCCAATTTAGAAATCATATTTTCAAGGATAAATCTTGAACCTTAAACTGAACCAGATCTGAACCAAAAGGAACGGAAGAGAATAATACTTGATACGGAGAAGTAATATCTCCCAACGAAGGTGTTCACGCCCAATGAAGGATCCAAAGACTGCTCCCACTGAAGATGGCGCAGTGCAGAATGGAGCAGAATCAACTGTGTTCTTCCCCAAAAACTCTGTCCTTCGCAAGAATCAGTAGAATGGTACGTGAGCACAGCTTCCTTTTCTATCCTTTCTCAAAGAACTGATGTCAAGATCCAATCTTGACTTCTCCCACAGCTGGAGATCGAACTGGCAAACAGGGCGACAAGAGCAGGGAGACGGCAAGAGAGTATTCGCAAGGTGCAGAATTCTCTCTTCTTGATTTCAGCACTAAAGAGGATCTTGTTGGTCTCTCTCAAGGCTGCCGCCCCCTCCTTCTTTTTGTTAACTTGAAAGATCAGCTCCTAATCCCATTAGGAGGTGCTTATCCAAATCATATTTGGATCAGCCTTCTCTTCTAGTGATAAGGATAAACCCTTATCTTATCTGCAGATTAGATTAGCTTTATCCTAATCCCATTAGGAGGTTTCTAGATCTGAATCACATTCAGATCTAGACTTTCTGAGTGGATAGGGTTAAGACCCTATCCTATCTGCTAATCCATCTCAGAATTCTCCCCTTTAATTAACTAAATAAATAGCCCAGTTCGAAATGGTCTTTAGGCCCATCAAGCTTATGTGCTCACATAACCTTCCTATCTGTTGCCCAGTTGGGCTTCCTTGTATGGCGTGGGACCCAAGCATTGATCTACACATCAGCCACATGATTTCGACCCAGCCTTTGTTACAAGGCCTGGTCAAATACACTGTTAAAGATAGTGAACCCCCTGAAACCCATCGAATGGGCTCTATGGGCCCAACACTTACCCTAAGTGGTCCCTGGGCCAATCCACCTTGTAACACCCAGGGACTGTGGGCAGATGCAAGATTAGCCCATCAGGTATTATCATCAATGGTCTTACACTTAACCTCTCAGCCATTAATGATCATACACTACCCGACAAGAGAGGACCTCTCCCTCGGCTGTATGGAACAGTGTTGCACTCTCCACTTATATGGATACCGGAAATTAAAACCTTTTGCAAGCATTTTAGAAACCATAATATATATATTTTTATATCTCATATAAAATATACTTTGCAAAACAAATCTCAATGGTTGAAATCAGCTGCCAGCAGTCTTGGTTTCCAACAGTGAGAGTGCATCCCCGATCATTACCTTTGTCCGACAAAGGGGCTGATCCTGTCACTATGATCACCCACTCAGATGAATTCTCGGATTGTCCCAACATACCCAGGTTTTGACCCCCGCTAAGGATCTCACTGATTGGTACATCAAAGAGAGACCGATCTGACACCTAGTGCAGTATCATAATCGAGTCTAGGGGTCGGGTGTAACTTTCCAGTTTTGCCCATCAATCTCCAAGGTCCAGGGCAATACTGAAAATCTGGTCCAGTTCAAAGATTCAATTAATCCCACACTGTATGTGCCTAGGGTCTCACCCTAACCGATTTGGTGGCACCACAGTGTCAGCCTTGTCAGGATAGGTCTCCCCAGACTGACCCACTGGCTATGAACATTGTAAACTAACACGAGTCTCAATAAGTGTCCAATTTAAGGGTATTACACAGAAACATACCAAGGGAACATGAATCAAATATGCACTTTTATTCACTTACAATAAACTCATAAAGTACATCAATTTTGATTGAAGCTAAGGGCATACAAAACTGTCTAACACGAAAGTCACGGGATCCTCCTCACTAGTCAAGGTTTCCACCAGGTAACTATCCTGGTCATAACCATAACGGACTGGTGACCTGGATACCCGAGTGGATCTTCTAGGTTGGTCACTACCTGGAACTTGTGGGACATCTCCCACTGCTCCTGAGCTCTCCTCATCAAGAACAATTTCTTGACGATGTGTGTCCAGGATATAATCGGTCTCCAAGAACTAGGCATTTCGACTGCAGAACACTTTCTGCTCACTTGGGTCATAAAAAAGGTAACCTACAGAGCCTTTTGGGTAGCCTACAAATAGGCAACGGCTGGTCTTGGATTCTAACTTGTCCACACTCGTTCTTTTAACGTGTGCTGGACAACCCCAAATCTTCAAGTGTCTGACACTTAGTTTCTTTCCGGTCCAAAGTTTATATTGAGTGTTCGAAACTTATTTGGTTGGAACCCGATTCAGCACGTAAATCATAGTCTCTAATGCGTAACCCCAAAAGGATGTGGGTAACTCTCAGTGTATGAGAAGAGACCGGACTATATCCAATAAGGTTCTATTCCTCCTCTCTGAAACACCGTTAAGTTGTGGTATAGTAGGAGGAGCTAATTGTGATACTATCCCATTGTCCTTTAAGTAGTCCCTGAATTCGTCAGAGATATACTCGCCACCTCGATCAGATCGAAAGGCTTTAATTTCTCTCCCCAACTGTTTCTCGACCTCTTGTCTAAACTCTTTGAAATTTTCAAAGGATTCAGACTTGTGTCTCATTAGGTACACGTAACCATATCGTGAAAAATCATCTGTGAAGGTGATGAAATACACGTGTTGATTCCTTGTCCTAACACTTAGGGGACCACAAACATCAGTATGTATTAGGTCAAGTGTGCCTGTACATCTTTCAGGCTTACCGTCAAATGGTCGTTTTGTCATCTTGCCTTGTAGGATAGGCTCACAGGTGGGAAGATATTCTACAGTTAGAAAATCCAAAGGACCTTCCTTTACCAACCTTGTGATTTGGTCAACACCGATGTGGCCAAATCGGTAGTGCCACAGACACGTGGGATTAACTATATCACGGGCTCTCTTCTTGGGGATTTCAGCCAACGTAGTTTCGGTCATGTTAGTTTCTACAGAAGGATGTAGAACATAGAGACCATTCTCCAGTTCCCCGTATGCGATGAATCTGTTATTTCTTTTAATGGTAATCATATTACTAAAGAAGACAGTATAACCATCTGCACACAGTTTTGAAACTGAAATCAAATTTCTTCTTAAGTTTTGTACATAAAGACTTTCTTTGAGTACAATTTTGTTAGACAGTTTTGTATGCCCTTAGCTTCAATCAAAATTGATGTACTTTACGAGTTTATTGTAAATGAATAAAAGTACATATTTGATTCATGTTCCCTTGGTATGTTTCTGTGTATTACCCTTAAATTGGACACTTATTCAGACTCGTGTTAGTTTTGAATGTTCATAGCCAGTGGGTCAGTCTGGGGAGACCTCTCCTGACAAGGCTGACAATGTGGTGCCACCAAGTCGGTTGGGGTGGCTTGTCTCAGCTACCAGGGTGAGACCCTAGGCACATACAGTGTGAGATTAATTGAATCTTTGAACTGGACTAGATTTCCAATATTGCCCTGGACCTTGGAGATTGATTGGCAAAATTGGAAAGTTACACCCGACCCCTAGACTCGATTACGATACTGCACTAGGTGTCGGATTGGGCTGTCTTTGATTTACCAATCAGTGAGATCCTTAGCGGGGGTCAAAACTTGGGTATGTTGGGACAATCCGAGAATTCATCTGAGTGGGTGATCATAGTGACAGGATCAGCCCCTTTGTCGGACAAAGGTAATGATCGGGGATGCACTCTCACTGTTGGAAACCAAGACTGCCGGCAGCCGATTTCAACCGTTAAAATTTGTTTTGCAAAATATATTTTATATGATATATAAAAGTATATATATTATGGTTTCTAAAATGTTTGCAAAAGGGTTTTAATTCTCGAGATCCATATAAGTGGAGAGTGCAGCACTGTTCCTTGTAGCCGAGGGAGAGGTCCTCTCTTGTCGGGCAGTGTATGATCATTATGGGCTGAGAGGTTAAGTGTAAGACCATTGAGGTTAATACCTGATGGGCTAATCTTGCATCTGCCCACAGTCACAGGGTGTTACAAGGTGGCTTGTTCCAGGGACCACTTAGGGTAAGTGTTGGGCCCATAGAGCCCATTTGATGGGTTTCAGGGGGTGCACTATCTTTAACAGTGTATTCGACCAGGCCTTGTAACAAAGGCTGGGCCGAACCCATGTGGCTGATGTGTAGATCAATGCTTGGGTCCCATGCCATACAAGGAAGCCCAACTGGGCAGTAGTTAGGAAGGTTAAGTGAGCACATAAGCTTAATGGGCCTAAAGCCCATTTCGAACTGGGCTATTAATTTAGTTAATTAAAGGGGCGAATTCTGAGTTGGATTAGCAGTTAGGATAGGGTCTTAATCCTATCCATTCAGAGAGTCCAGATCTGAATGTGATTCAGATCTAGTAACCTCCTAATAAGATTAGGATAAAGCTAATCTAATCTGCAGATAAGATAAGGGTTTATCCTTATCATTAGAAGGGAAGGCTGATCGAAATATGATTTGGATAAGCACCTCCTAATGGGATTAGGAGCTGATCTTTTCAAGTTAACAAAAGAAGGAAGGGGGCAGCAGCCTTGAGAGAGACCAAGAAACACATCAGATCCTCTTTAGTGCTGAAATCAAGAAGAGATAATTCTGCACCCTGCGAATACTCTCTTGCCGCCTCCCTGCTCTTGCCGCCCTGTTTGTCAGTTCGATCTCCAGCTGTGGGAGAAGTCAAGATTGGATTTTGACATCAATTCTTTGAGAAAGGATTGAAAAGGGAGTTGTGCTCACGTTCCATTCTGCTGTTTCTTGCGAAGGACAGAGTTCTTGGGGAAGAACACTGCTGATTCTGCTCCATCCTGCACTGCGCCATCTTCAGTGGGAGCAGTCTTTGGATCCTTCCTTGGGCGTGAACACCTTCATTGGGAGATATTGCTTCTCCGTATCAGGTATCTTTCTCTCCCATTCCTTTTGGTTCAGATCTGGTTCAGTTTAAGGTTCAAGATTTATCCTTGAAAATATGATTTTCTAAATAGGGAATGTGATTCGCAGTTGAAGGGAGAGAAAAATTTTGAAATTCGCCCCTTATTCCGCAATCTTTGGGTGTCCATCTGATGGATCTCTCAACCTTTCAAATTTTTCCTTCTCTAAAAATTAACTCCACGGTTCCTATTGTCGTGGCTGCAACAGTTGCAGTAGTCCCCAAGTAGAGAGTGACTTCTCCTTTACTCAGCCTTCTGCTTACCTTGAACCCTTGCTGTGAGTTACACGCATGAGTTGAAGCCCCGGAGTCAATACACCAGGACGCAGAAGATACCAATAAATTGGTTTCTATAACACAAGTTTCAAAATTACCTTTCTTGGATTCCTGGTAGGCAGGACAATTCCATTTCCAGTGGCCGGTCTACTTGCAGAAGAGACATGCGTCTGATGCTTTGTCTTTCTTCTGCCTTTTTCCCTTGGTGGCTTTCTTCTGAGGCTTCTTTGCCTTCCTCTTTCTTTTGCACGTTTTGCTAGCATCAACAAGCATAGCTACAGGCTCATCCTTTTTAATCAGTTCTTCAGCTCTTTGCAACATATTGCTGAGCTCTTGCAAGCTGACATTCAGCTTGTTCATGTTATAGTTCATGATGAACATACTAAAGGAAGGAGCTAAAGAATTAAGGATAGCGTCTATCTGGGTTGCGAGGTCTAGCCCAGATCCAAGAGCCTCTAGTTCGTTGATGCAAACCATCATCCGAAGACAATGGTCGTGAACTTGTTGGCCCTTGGACATTTGAGTGGTCATGAACTGCTTCAAGACCATATGCCGAGTAGAACGATTCTGCTCTTCATACATCGTCCTCAAGCTGTCCAATATGTCCTTGGCAAGTTCGATCTGATCAAACTGCCTCTGTATCGAGTTGTCCAAGGAAGCGATGATGTAACACCGGGCTAGGGAGTTTTTCTCCTCCCATTCCTGATAGTCTCTCCTTCGGGCCTTAGAAGCCCTGTCTCCCGAATGCTCTGGGGCAGGATTCTTTGCCACTTTGTCTAGCTTTTCTGAATCTAGGACCAGCATAAAGTTCCTGTACCAATCGGCGTAGTTTGGGCTCTTAAGCTTGTTGTCATCAAGAAGCTTTGCAAAAGATCCATTTGCCATTTTCTGATAAAAGAGCAAACATCAGTCCACAACCTAATTTGATTCATGTTTGATGAGACCAAAAAGAACCCTATTTTTATCCTCTAATATTCACTCTTTTATATTTATTTATCACTTAAATGAACTCATTACTCTTGTCTGTCGATCTAGGGCAATAAAGAAGGCAATTGGAAGAAAACAGGGCAAATCGGGTGATTTTGCACAGTTTCGGCGACAGTCAGTAATCTGGGCCTAACTCTCAATTCTAGACACCGAATTGGACAATTCAAGAAGCATTAGAAAGATGAAAAGAATAACCACAACTTTTATGTTTTAGGTTTTGACAGATTCGGCCCGCATCGAGTACGAAAACGAGCCCAAAGTCGGAGCAAGTTCGCAACCAGACCCATTTCACAACTTAAGCCCAACTCGCAGAAGTACCTTGAAGCAGCCCAACTCGAATTCAAGAGTTAAGAGTCCGAATTTTGAATGTAATCTCCAAGGAGAGAGTTTTATCAGATCTAAAGTCTTGAATATAATCCTAGAGAGATAAGAAGATTGAGATTAGAGCATTAGATAAGAGATAGGATAGGATTAGTTCAAGATAAGATCAAAACTCCCTAAGGATAAGATGATCTCCTAGAAGGAGTTGGAAAACAGCCCTCTCCTTTGGCTATATAAAGAGGGGGGCGAACCAGCTCTAGAAATCACTCATTCCAAGATCCAAGAGATCATCAAGAAGACCAAGAAGCAAGAAGGCAGTTCGGCTATGGAGAAGAAGAGCATGGAGATTGCGCAGATCATGAGTAGCTAAGCTTCTTTTTTTGGTTCAAGGGGGGAGGTTCGATTGTGCCATTGTGAGGTTCTGTAGTTACTTTATTTTCTTTCATTTTAATTCAAGTATTCATTGGTTCTTGTGCACATTTTTATTGGATGTTAATTTTAATTAGTCTGACAAACTAAATTAATGTTGATTTTCCTACTGCTATCCATGATTTCGGTGATCCGTAATTGTCACGAATAATGGTACAAGTAGCAATTAGGTTGATATTTTTTTTGGGTCAATTGTTCACAACAGCCTTTGACCAATGTTTTAACATGGTTCAACCTAAAAGAATTGATGGAACAAAATTTAGTAATTGCAGCTATCTCAATTATTGTTATTTTGGTTTAACTGTTTTCACAAATCTTAATGCTATCACTGTTTAACATGGAACGCTATCGTACCCAGTTGAGTGGTGATAAGTGTTGATCGAATGCTGGGTTTGGTCAACTGAATTAGGAAAACACAAGGTTTATTATGGCTATCCTAATAAATCTAAGGTTAAATGCTTGAATTGCAAGAATGCGGAATTGTACCTAGGATCGATGGCCAATCGATTCAACCCGAACCCTTGAACCAGAATTCGGTAAGACTGATTTTCTCTTGTTTGTTTATTTTGTTATTCTTTTAATTTTAGTTATTTAATTTTCCCACACAATTACTTTACCCATTCGGCTAAGAAATTATTGATTTGCTCCCTATGGGATTCGACCTAGAACCACTTTTACTGTAAATATTTTATTGTGGGACTAGTACTAATTTTGAGGGCTTCGACAAACCCGTCAATGTTCATTTCATAGATATGGATTTTAATCTACGATCCATTTCCATTTTTTCATCTCTGAGATTTCCCCTCCTTCTTCAGTGACGGAGACTACGGGTTGTCTCTGGAAATGTGGGAAGTCACATAGGGTGCTTGGAGCCAATTGTTTCAGCTGCATAACCCCACCACCTTTTTGTGAATGATCATATCCACTCATCATATGAGTTTTTTCCCTTTTGGCCTCTGTCAGACAAGGTTCAGATCCATTTTCAAGTAAACCTTTCTGTCCAGTGAGTGCTTACCCATCATATTCGTGAACGCCAAGGTACCATGAGAGAGTTCCCATTTTCTGGTGAAGCCCCTCTCACATCGGTCTATGACGCCCCTATCATCTTATGAAACATTCAGACAAGCCCAACAACAAATGGATAGCCCATTTTCTGGTACGTTTCCTCATTACTGAAGGACCCATCCTCATGCTAATGATGGACGGCCTTTAGAGAGTTCATCATATGAATATCCCTATCACATGCACCCATATTAGCTGGAGGGAACAAAATTATGCCCTAGTTTGATTTAAGTCAAACCAAAGTGGCTGCCACTGACTTTCATAAAGCCAGATTTCGGTGGGGCTTAAATCGGCTAGGATTCCGCACGTGACCTCTTGATGAGGTGTGGGGCCCACCACTGAGGGAAGTCATCCAATGACCAAAAAGTGACACCATGGCAATGATGTGCATTCAGCCATGATGTGCGCAAGAGCCACTGTCGAATAAGCATGGGCCAAGTACTTATGGCCCATGTACGCAGCACATCACACATCCATACATCTCATGCAGGGATAAATTGATCCAATCAATTAATTATCTGTAAGGCCCGTTAGAAGCCCGTTAAAATTCCATAATATTAACCATTAATATTATCTAGGTATATGGGCTGAATTAAGGTTACCCTGTTCGGCCCATATAGCTTTATCCTTTAAAATGGGCTTTTGCAGTTTTAACTATTTAAAATTGGGCCTTTACAGGCTGGGCTGAATTAACCATTTAATTAAATATCAATCCTTAGGCCCATTAGTGGGAAAATTAAGCTGACTTTCAGCCTTGATTAAACCCTAGAATTGGTCCAAACAGTTTGAACCAATCTTGGTTCAAATGGGTCTAGGGTTTGATTTTTAATTAAATCCTTAATTGAAGAAAATAATCTGAAATTAAATAACTGATAAAAGAAAAACAAAAACAGTTAATCAGGGCTGTTCGCACACTCCATCCTACAAAACAGAGGTTAGATCACAGATTGTAGTTTCTAAAACTGCAAATCGCAGATAGCGAATCTCCCATCTGCGAAATCTCCTTCTCTGCGCTGCCATCTTCGATCCAAAATTAAAAAATAAATAGAAATCCTATTTTTATTAATTATTACATCAGATCGAATGCCTATACATTGAGTCTAAAAAAAAAATATTTACAGACCAAATGCAATAAATTCAATTCAAAAAACTGCAAATCTTGCAGTTTCACTGCGCAAATCAAGATTTTGATCTCCTCTTGTACGAACAGCCCATAAATCCAAAAAATTATAAAGAACTATTCTAAATAATAATCAGATTTATTTAAAATTAATTTTAGATTATTTGCCCATCTGTTTTGGGAACAAATTTCCCAAAACCCATATCTACGCAAATTGGGTAGAATGCCTTCTCCCTATTTGTGCAGGTTCAGATCTGAAACAGAATTGTTCAAGATTTGAACCATGGCTCTGATACCACTAGAGGGATAAGAAATCCATCATATGGATGCCCAAGATTGCAGAATAAAAGGGGGTGAATTTCAAAAATTTTTCTTTCCTTCTTCAACTGGGAATCGAATTCCCTATTTAGATAATCATAATATCTCTCAACGGAGGTGTTCACGCCCAAGGTAGAAACCAAAATCTGCTCCCACTGAAAATGGCGCAGTGCAAGGTGGAGCAGAATCAACAGTGTCCTTCCTAAGAATTTGATTTTTCCCAAGAATCACCTGGACAGCTTGTGAATACAACTCCTACCAATCTTTTCTCCAAAAGATTGGAATCAAGATCCAATCTTGATTTACCCCAAGGAATGGAGATCGAACTGCAATAGGCGGCGCCTGCACGAAGGAGGCGGCCATAAAGTATTTGCAGGGTGCAGAATTCTCTCTTCTGTGATCTCAGCTCTAAAGACAAGACTGTTGCTGGTGAGTCTCTTGGATATCTAAAGGCTGCCACCCCCTCTTCCGTTTATAGACTTAAAGGGATCAACTCCTAATCCCATTAGGAGTTGCTAACCCAAATCATTTCTGGATTAGAAGTTCCCTTTAAGATAAGGGATAATCCTTATCTTATCTGTAGATTAGTACAGCCAACTCCTAATCTAATTAGGAAGTTTCCAAATCTAAATCTCATTTAGATCTTGGACTCTCTGAGTTGATACGGTGTGGGCCTAATCCTATCAACTAATCTTATATCAGAATTCGCCCCTTAAAGACTAATCAAATTAGCCCAGTTCGAAATGGGCTTAAGGCCCATTAAGGGTTATGTATTCATTAAACCTTCCAAACTATTGCCCAGTTGGGCTTCCTTGTATGGTGTGGGACCCAAACATTGATCTACACATAAGCCATATGGGTTCAGCCAAGCCTTTGTTACAAGGCCTAGCCGAATACACTATTATGGATAGTGCACCCTCTGAAACCCATCAGATGGGCTCTAAGGGCCCAACACTTACCCTAAGTGGTCCCTGTGCCAACCCACCTTGTAACACCCAGGGACTATGGGCAGATGCAAGATTAGCCCATCAGGTATTATCCTCAATAGCCTTACACTTAACCTCTTAGCCCATAATAATCATACACAACCCAACAAGAGAGGACCTCTCCCTCGACTACAAGGAACAGTGTTGCACTCTCTCAAGTATGGATCCCGGGAATTAAAACCTTTTGCAAACATTTTGAAACCATAATATATATATATTTTTATATCTCATACAAAATATATTTTGCAAAACAAATCTCAACGATTGAAATCGGCTACCAACAGTCTTGGTTTCCAACAGTGAGAGTGCATCCCCGATCATTACCTTTGTCCAGCAAAGGGGCTGATCCTGTCACTATGATCACCCACTCAGATGAATTCTCAGACTGTCCCAACATACCCAGGTTTTGAACATCGCTAAGGATCTCACTGATTGGTAAATCAAAAACAGCCCAATCCGACACCTAGTGCAGTATCATAATCGAGTCTAGGGGTCGGGTGTAACTTTCCAGTTTTTCCCATCAATCTCGAAGGTCCAGGGCAATACTAGAAATCTGGTCTAGTTCAAAGATTCAATTAATCCCACACTGTATGTGCCTAGGGTCTCACCCTAGTAGCTGAGACAAGCCACCCCAACCGATTTGGTGGCACCACAGTGTCAGCCTTGTCAGGATAGGTCTCCCCAGACCGACCCACTGGCTGTGAACATTCTAAACTAACACGAGTCTCATTAAGTGTCCAGTTTAAGGGTATTACATAGAAACATACCAAGGGAACATGAATCAAATGTGCACTTTTATTCATTTACAATAAACTCATAAAGTACATCAATTTGATTGAAGCTAAGGGCATACAATACTGTCTAACAACTCCCACTTGCACTTAGGTCCAATCAGGTACTAGTCAGAGTCCCATGCTTTCCACATGTTTCTCAAACACTTTCTGTGATATTGGCTTTGTCAATGGGTCTGCTACATTTTCCGCTGACGCTACCTTCTGAATCAAGACATCCCCTCTACCAACAATCTCCTGCAGTATGTGGTACTTCCTCTCGATGTGCTTCAACTTCGAGTGGGCTCGTGGCTCCTTAGCCTGAGCAATGGCTCCATTGTTGTCACACAACAATGGGATGGGTGATGTGTCGGACGGAACTACTCCCAACTCATGAATGAACTTCTTCATCCATACGGCTTCTTTGGCAGCCTCACTTGCAGCAATGTATTCGGCCTCGGTCATGGAGTCTGTAGTGGACCCTTGTTTGCTGCATTTCCAGCAAACAACACACGATCCTATCGTGAAAACATATCCAGATGTAAACTTTCAATCATCTGGGTCTGACTGGAAATTGGCAGCTGTATACCCTTGGATCTGTAGTGAGCTACCGTCGAATACTAGACAAAACTCTTTTATCATTCGAAGGTACTTAAGTATGTTTTTCACAATAGTCCAATGCTCCTGCCCTGGGTTGGCCTGAAATCGGCTTACTACACTCACTGCCTGAGCTATGTCAGGACGAGTGCACAGCATGACATACATGATACTCCCCACGACAGAGGCATAGGGAACGTCTTTCATGCCATCAATCTCCTCAGAAGTCTTGGGAGACATCTTCTTGGAGAGAATGACTCCATGCCTGAAAGGAACATTTCCTTTCTTGGAGTTTTCCATGTTGTATCTTTTGACTATTTTGTCAGTGTAGGCTGATTGGGATAATCCTATTATCCGCTTTGATCTATCTCTTAGAGTTGAAGACCCAGTATATAGGAGGCCTCTCCAAGATTTTTCATGGAGAATTGCTGCGAAAGCCATACTTTCACCGTAATCAACATTCCTACATCATTCCCAATGAGTAGGATGTCATCCACATACAAAACCAACAAGGTAACCTTATCTCCATTGTACTTCCTGTAAACACAGGGTTCATCCGTATTCTGCTCGAAGTCAAACGATTTGACGGTAGAGTCAAAACGGATGTTCCAACTTTTAGAAACTTGCTTAAGTCCATAAATGGATCTATTAAGTTTACATACCATGTTTTCCTGACCCGCAGCTATGAAGCCTTGCGGCTGCTGCATATAGATATCTTCAATAAGATCTCCATTCAGGAATGCAGTTTTGACATCCATTTGCCAAATCTCATAATCATGGTATGCTGCTACAGTTAACAGGATCCTAATGGATTGAAGCATAGCCACAGGCGAAAAGGTTTCCTCATAATCGATGTCCTCTTTCTGAGTGTACCCTTTCGCCACCAGACAAGCTTTGAAGGTCTCAACCCTACCATTGAGGCCCTTCTTCCTCTTGTAAATCCATTTGCATCCAATTGCTTTTACCCCGGAGGGTGGATCTACTAGTGTCCAGACTCCATTGGTCTCCATTGAGTCCATCTCTACTCTCATGGCCTCCACCCACTTCTGGGAATCTATGTCCAACATAGCTTCCGCGTAAGTCACGGGATCCTGCTCTCTAGTCAAGGTTTCCACCAGGTAACTATCCTAGTCATAACAATAACGGACTGGTGGCCTGGTGATGTGTTGCTCATTGTGACAATAGCAAGTGCACTAGTCGTTCAAGTAATAAAGTAGTGAGTGAAGTATCGTTCCCATGAGGATTTAGGAAACAAGTATCAATACTAAATTGAGTACTTCTTATCTGATTAACAATAAAATCAAAACTCTAATGAAAGCTAAAAAAAAAATCCTATATAAAAATCTATCTAAATCATTGGTCCAACTGCCTTCAAATCAGGTTAGAAGAGTAAGCAGTAAATGTCAATCATAGAATTCAGCAATCTATCAATTTGGATCATCCGAATAAATCATAATTGAGCCTTGGTTTGGTGAAACCCCAAGGTCATGAACAGCCTCTCTTAAGCGCATGTTCATCCTATGCATGAGTGACAATTCTTCTATCTCTAACAAGAATCTAATCCCCATGCATGCATTTCTTCAAACACTTCTAAGGCATCAATTTGATCACCAACTGAATTGTGCAAGTTATCTCTAATCTTGCATCCAATTCAATTCTTGAATAGAAGATCTGAATTCCTAGAGTATCTCTCAAGCATTCTAGGAATTCCAAGCTTTAGATCCCTTCGGTCAATCTCAAAATTGCAAATCTGAATTCTCTTTCAACCAATTCGGATCTTGCAATCTCAGATCTGAGAATTCAGATATGAGTTTTGAAGGTTAGTTGGCCGAATTAATCTACAATAGCACCCTTATTCAAGAAACTCCAAATACAATTCATGATCATTCGAATGAATAAAAAAGAATTAGATTGCTGAACTGAAATTTTACAAGCTGAAATACATCAAGGAAGAATGGAAGAAGAAGAAAGAAGAAAGAAAATATAACAAAGAAACAAAATTCAAATTAAAGGAGAATGAAACTACAATTGAGTTGTTATAAATGATCTTTGAATCACAAACCCCCAATTTCGAACTCACCTTCTCTTCTAGCTTGCTTGCCTTGAACTTCCTTCAGCCCTTCTTCTTCTTCTTCTTCCTTGTGCCTAACCTTCTTCTCTTCTCTTCTCTCAAGGTGGCCGAACCTCTAAGAGTGGGAGAGCCTTCCTCTCCGGCAATTGAACACCTCTCTCACTTCCTAGAGGCCTCCTTATATAGTTTTTCAAGGGGGCTCTTGCCCCTTCTTGAAGCCTCTAGAATGGGATGTATTACACCCCTTTTTTGAACTTTCTAGAGCTCTCTTGAAAGCCTCCTAAGGGCTGCTATTTGGGCTGCACTTAGGCTCTCTCTTAGCACATGATAGCTATACATTGAGCTGCTCTTTTGGGCTGAGAATGGGCCTTCCTTGCAGGGCCGAATTCTATTCTTAGCTAGGCTTTCTTTTCTTGGGTTTTTTCAAGGAATCCACTTGCTTTTCTTGGGCCGAAGTGCTCTCTCTTGCTTCCACAACCGGGCTGGGCCAAATTTGGTCTTTTTGAACCTTCTTTTCTTGCCTTTTTCCTTCATTTTCTTGGATTAATTACCCCTGAAATTTATTCTTAGCATTAAGCTAAATTAAGGCAAAAATTAATAAAACTGACCTAAAAATCCATGCTAAAGTCCTCAAAAATTATAGATAAATTGTAGGTTCATCAAATACCCCCACACTTAAGCTTTTGCTTGTCCTCAAGCAAAGACATCGGCCATAAACTGAACATTCCCCCCCTTTTGTTCTCACCATTTACCTGGTGAATATTTTTAAGATACAAATGCATTGAGTAGTCAAGGAACTTTTGTAAGTGCTCAGCTCTTAATTCATATATAAATCAGCTCCTTAGTTGTCAAGGTTAATAATCAAATTTCACTATGTTTCACATCTGTAACTAAATCTCAATGAGAGTTCAACTTTAGAGTGCCCCTTTGAACCTCAGTTGTCACCACAATTACTTATTTCAAATGGTGAGTGCATCTTATGATCCATCTCACCCTTTTCTTCTTCTTTTTTTCTGGTGTGAGTGCATTTTATGCTCCATCTCACACACTTTTCTCTCTCTTTTTTTTTTTTCTTTTTTTTGGTGTGAGTGCATCTTATGCTCCATTTCACACTAGTCATTTACTTGAGGTAGGTAAATATGACTCATGTTCTGAGCTGCTAGTTTTACTATTCAGCTCAAAATAGCTGAGTCAATTTGGGCTTTTCTTTGCAATTATTGAACCTCAAGAATCAACACTTCAGATGTGCATTAGCTCTCTTGACCATTAACCATGAAATCAAGGGCTTCCATACACATGAAGATAGTTAGGGCTAGTCATGCTGAAAGGCATATTCAGCTCCCCTTTTCTCATGCATATATCAAATTGGGTCATTCACAAGAATAAAAACTTAACAAGTACATCAGTCTCCCTCAACTTATTGAATTCCTTCTTAAAAATCATCAAATAGATAGTAATGAACTTGAGGAGTTCCAACCTTTTTTTTTTTTTTTGTTATGTCACTACCTGCATATGTGTGTTGGGGTGAATGAGGTGCATGGTTTCAGCCCCCATACCCTAGCCATGGGCTCACTCGCCCACACTTAAGATGAACATTGTCCTCAATGTTCTTAGTGTAAGGGAATCACACTTGCTAGAGAAAACTGAAGAAAAGGATGAACTGAGTCCTTAAAGAATTGGAATTTTGAGAAAAAGAACTTTATTTTGCTAACTAATATTCTAAACAGATAAATGACAAAAAGATGCCTTAACCTGTTCATGAGCAAGCATAAAAGATTATTGGTTATCAAGATAAACAGTGGATGGAGGGGTATAGTACCGCCCATTAAATATGGTTTCAGGCGCTGACCATTTACTTTAAATGTGCCCTGAACCGGGTGGGTGAGTTCTATATGTTAGACAGTTTTGTATGCCCTTAGCTTCAATCTGATTTGATGTACTTTGCATGTTTGATTCATGTTGTTTGGTTTAATTCTGTGTAAAACCCTAAAACTGGACATTTATAGAGACTCGTGTTAGTTTTAAATGTTCACAGCCGTTGGATAAGTCTGGGGAGATTTATCCTGCCAAGGCTGATGCTGGTGTGCCACCAAGTGTTGGAATGGCCTGTCTCAGCCATCAGGGTAAGACCCGAGGCACATGCAGTATGGGATTACTTGAATCCTTGAACTGGACCAGATTTCCAGTATTGCCCTGGACCTTGGAGATAGATGGGCAAAACTGGAAAGTTACACCTGACCCCTAGACTCGATTATGACATTTCACTAGGTGTTGGATCAGGCTGCCTTTGATATGCCAATCAGTGAGATCCTTAGCGGGGATCAAAACCTGGGTATGTTGGGGCAGTTTGAGAATTCATCTGAGTGGGTGATCATAGTGACAGAATCAGCCACTTTGTCGGACAAAGGGTAATGATCGGGAATGCACTCTCTCTGATGGAAACCAAACTGCCGGCAGTTGATTTCAATCATTGGAATTTTGTTTTGCAAAATTAATATATTTATATATATATGTGTATGGTTTCAAATTGTTTGCAAATGGTTTTAATTCCCGAGATCCATGTGAGAGGAGAGTGCGGCAATGTTCCTTGCAGCCGAGGGAGAGGTCCTCTCTTGTCAGGCAGTGCTTGATCATTAAGGGCTGAGAGGTTAAGTGTAAGACCATTGAGGATAATACCTGATGGGCTAATCTTGCACCTGCCCACAGTCCCTGGGTTTTTATAAGATGGCTTGGCCCAGGGACCACTTAATGTAAGTGTTGGGCCCATAGGGTCCATATGATGGACTCAAGGGGTTCATTGAGTTTTTTAGTGAATTCGGCTGGGCCTTGTTTTAGAGGCTGGGCCGAACCCATGTGGCTGGTGTGTAGATCAATGCTTGGGTCCCACGCCATACAAAGAAGCCCAACTGGGCAGCAGATTGGAAAGTAATTAGACACTGAACATTTAATGGGCCAGAAGCCCATTTCGAGGTGGGCTGATATGATCACCCATCCTTGGGGCGAATTTGAGATTAAAGTTAGTAAAAGGATTGGGCCTTTAGCCTTATCCACTCTTAGAGACCAAATTCAAATTAGATTTGAATCTGGTAACCTCCTGATAAGATCAGGAGTAAGCTAACTCTATTTGCAGAAAGGATTAAGATTATCCCCTATCCAAATACTGATTTGGATTGGGATAACTCCTAATAAGGAGGTTTCTTAATCAAGAAGAAAGGAGGAAAAAAAAGAACCAAGAAAAATCGCAAGAAAGGTTCCTGCGAATTGAGATCAGATCTCATACTCTCCAGAAAAGAGAAAAAGCAGTTCAGCCTTTTTCGATTTGGAGATCTCCTCCTGCCGCCGCCATCTGCCATTGCAAGATTAGATCTTTGCAGAAAAGAAAGTCAAGAAATCTGTTCTTGACATCAGTCTTGCAAGAAAGACTGAAAAAGATTCAGTGTTTAGTACTTCCAGAGGATTCTTGTGAAGGATCCAGTGTGTAGGACGCACCCTGCTGGTTCTGTTCCATTCACAGCTGTGTCATCTTCAGCAGGAACGGATCTTGGAGCATTCTTTGGGCGTGAACACCAACTTTGGGAGATACTGCTTCTCCGGATCAGGTATATTCCTCCCATTTATCTTTTGGTACAAATCTGGTGTGATTATGGTTCAAGTAGGATCCTTGAATATTGTATTCTAAATTTAGGGAATATGATTCCCAGTTGGGAGAAGGTAGGAAATTTTTTGAAATTCGCCCACCCATTCCGCAACCTTTATGGCGTCCATTAGATGGATCCTACCATTCTTTCACTATAGCCCCATGGGGAAAAACCTGTGAAATGGTAAAGGGTTCAGACCACCTGGATCTCAGCTTACCTGGAAACAAGCGGAGACGGGAATTATATAACAATACATGTTGGCCTACATAAAAGTCCCATCTCAACAAGTTCTTATCATGCCAGTTTTTTATTCTTTCTTTATTAACTTTGGCATTCTCATAGGCGGCAAGTCTGAATTCATCCAATTCATTCAATTGCAACCGCCTTTTAGCCCCTGTGGCATGAATGTCAAAATTTAAGAATTTAAGAGCCCAATAGGCCTTGTGTTCTAATTCAACTGGTAAATGGCATGCTTTACCAAAGACCAATCTGTAGGGGGACATGCCAATGGGTGTCTTAAATGCAGTTCTGTATGCCCATAATGCATCATCTAATTTGATGGACCAATCTTTTCTGGCAGATGCTACGGTCATTTCTAGAATTCTTTTGAGTTCCCTATTAGCCAACTCCTCTTGGCCACTAGTTTGAGGGTGATAAGGGTGTAGCTAATTTATGTGTAATTCCATATTTCTGCATTAACCTCTCAAATTGGCTATTGCAGAAGTGAGTTCCCCTATCACTAATTGTAGCTCGCGGAGTGCCAAATCGGGAGAATAGCTACTTTAGGAAGTGTACCACCCTTCTTGAGTCATTTGTGGGTAAAGCCATGGCTTCTACCCATTTGGATACATAGTTAACTGCAACGAGGATGTATTTATTCCCAAAAGAATTCGGGAAAGGTCCCTTGAAATCTATACCCCAAACATCAAAGATTTCACATATCAAAATATTGGAAAGGGGCATTTCATTCCGTCGGGAAATGTTTCCCGATCTTTGGCATTTGTCACATGTGGACACATACCTATGGGCATCTTTGAAAAGTGTGGGCCAATAAAAACCTGATTGCAAAACCTTGGCTGTAGTGCGACTAGCTCCAAAATGTCCTCCTGCTTCTTTATCATGGAAAAATTGGAGTACCGACTACATCTCCTCCTCAGGGACACATCTCCTTATGATCTGATCTGCACACAATTTATACAAAAAGGGTTCCTCCCACAGATAGTATTTTACATCAGAAAGGAATTTCTTTTTCTGTTGATATGAAAGGTTAGGAGGAAGGACTTGTGCAGCTAGATAATTAGCAAAATCAGCATATCAAGGATATGAGTATTTCTGTATTGAGTACAGCTGCTCATCCAGAAATTCTTCTCGAATGTTGTTGGTTATCTCCTCTTTTGAGCTTACCTTGTCTAACCGGGAGAGATGGTCAGCAGCCAGGTTTGCAGCACCCTTCATGTCTCTAATCTCAATGTCAAACTCTTGCAATAAAAGGATCCACCTGATCAGTCTTGGTTTTGAGTTTTACTTGGTAAGCAAGTGCCTTAATGCCGAGTGATCTGTGTAGACAACAACCTTGGATAATATCAGATATGAACGAAACTTGTCAAGTGCCTTAATGTCAAGGTTCTGCTAGCATAGTAAATTGGATAAAAATATTTGTTCATTCTTTGTCCTAAAATAGCTCCTATAGCAGAATCACTCGCACCACACATTAATTCAAATGGGAGGGTCCAATCTGGTGCTACCATGATAGGTGCATGGATCAATTTGTCTTTCAAGATGTTGAAAGTATGAAGGCATTCAATTGAAAATTCAAAAGTCACTTTTTTTTGAAGCAAGGTAGATAATGGTTTGGCAATTTTTGAGAAATCCTTAATAAACCTCCTATAGAATCCAACATGTCCTAAGAAACTTCTCAATGAACGAACAGATGTTGGGGGTGGCAGTTTTTCAATTGCCTTCACCTTGGCCTTGTCAACTTCTATACCTCTTTGAGAGATTTTGTGTCCAAGCACTATGCCTTCTTGCACCATAAAATGACATTTCTCCCAATTCAACACAAGATGTGTTTCTTTGCATGTAGTAAGCACCTGTTTCAGATTATTCAAACATGCATCAAACGAAGAGCCAAAAACTGAAAAATCATCCATAAAGATCTTAATAAATTTTTCAACCATATCAGAAAATATAGACATCATACATCGTTGAAAGGTTGCTGGGGCATTGCATAACCCAAAGGGCATCCTTCGGTATGCAAAGGTTTCATATGGGCAAGTAAAAGTGGTCTTTTCTTGATCATCTGGTGTAATTGGTATCTGGTTATACCCTGAATATCAATCCAAGAAACAATAATACTCATGCCCGGCTAGCCTCTCCAACATTTGGTCCATAAATGGGAGAGGGAAATGGTCCTTCCGGGTGGTTTCATTTAATTTTCTATAGTCAATACACATGCCATCCGGTGACAGTTCTAGTAGGGATGAGTTCATTTTTCTCATTTGGAACAACAGTCATACCCCCTTTCTTGGGCACAACTTGAACAGGGCTTACCCAAGAACTATCAGAAATAGGATAAATGATCCTAGCATCTAACAACTTAATTATTTCAGCCTTTACCACTTCTTTCATGTTGGGGTTCAAACGCCTTTGGGGCTGAATGGAAGGCTTGCTGTCCTCTTCCATCAAAATTCTGTGAGTGCAGATTGATGGACTAATGCCTTTGTGATGGGTTTGTTGAAGCCTTCAAAATTATTACTAGTCCCACAATAAAATATTTGCAATAAAAGTGGTTCTAGGTCGAATCCCACAGGGATCAAATCAGTAATCTCTTAGCCGAATGGGTAAAGTAATTGTGTGGGAAAATTAAATAACTAAAATTAAAAGAATAACAACTAAACAAACAAGAGAAAATCAGTCTTACCGAATTCTGGTTCAAGGGTTCGGGTTGAATCGATTGGCCATCGATCCCAGGTACAATTCAGCATTCTTGCAATTCAAGCATTTAACCTTAGATTTAATAGGATAGCCATAATAAACCTTGTGTTTTCCTAATTCAGTTGGCCAAACCCAGCATTCGATCAACACTTATCACCACTCAACTGGGTACGATAGCGTTTCATGTTAAACAATGATAACATTAAGATTTGTGAAAATAGTTAAACCAAAATAACAATAATTGAGATAGCTGCAATTACTGAATTTTGTTCCATCGATTCTTTTAGGTTGAACCATGTTAAAACATTGGTCAAAGGCTATCATGAACAATTGACCCAAAAAAGATATCAACCTAATTGCTACTTGTACCATTATTCGTGACAATTACGGATCACCGAAATCATGGATAGCAGTAGAAAAATCAACATTAATTCAGTTTATCAGTAATGTGTAGCTCATTGTGACACTAGCAAGTGCACTAGCCGTTCAAGTAATAAAGTAGTGAGTGAAGTATCGTTCCCACGAGGATTTAGGAAACAATTACCAATACTAAATTGAGCACTTCTTATCTGATCAACAAATAAATCAAAACTCTAATGAAAGCTAAGAAATTCTAAATTAAAATCTATCTAAATCATTGGCCCAATTGCCTTCAAATCAGGTTAGAAGAGTAAGCAGTAAATGTCAATCTCAGAATTCAGCAATCTATCAATTTGGATCATTCGAATAAATCATGATTGAGCCTTGGTTTGGTGAAACCCCAAGGTCATGAACAACCTCTCTCAAGCGCATGTTCATCCTATGCATGAGTGACGGTTCTTCTATCTCTAGCAAGAATCTAATCCCCATGCATGCATTTCTTCAAACACTTCTAAGGCATCAATTCAAATCTGAATTGATCACCAACTGAATTGTGCAAATTATCTCTAACCTTGCACTCAATTCAGTTCTTGAATAGTAGATCTGAATTCCTAGAGTCTCTCTCAAGCACTCTAGGAATTCCAAGCTATAGATTAATTCGGCCAATGTGAAAATTGCAGATCTGAATTCTCTTTCAAGCAATTCAGATCTTGCAATCTCAAATCTGAGAATTCAGATTTGAGTTTTGAAGGTTAGTTGGCCGAATTACTCTACAATAACACCCTTATTCAAGAAATTTCAAGTACAATTCATGACCATTTGAATGAATAAAAAAGAATTAGATTGTTGAACTGAAATTTTACAAGCTGAAATACATCAAGGAAGAATGGAAACAAGGAGAAAGAAGAAAGAAAATATAACAAAGAAACTGAATTCAAATCAAAAGAGAATGAAACTACAAATGATTTATTACAAAAGATCTTTGAATCACAAACCCTCAATTCGAACTCACCTTCTTCTTCTAGCTTGCTTGTCTTGAACTTTCTTCAGCCCTTCTTCTTCTTCTTCATTGCGCCTAGCCTTCTTCTCTTCTCTTCTCTCAAGGTGGCCGAACCTCTAAGAGTGGGAGAGCCTTCCTCTCAAACAATTGAACACCTCTCCCCCCTCCTAGAGGCCTCCTTATATAGTTTTTCAAGGGGGATCTTGCCCCTTCTTGAAGCCTCTAGAATGGGGTGTATTTCTTGAACTTTCTAGAGCTCTCTTGAAAGCCTCCTAAGGGCTGCTATTTGGGCTGCACTTAGGCTCTCTCTTAGCACATGATAGCTATACATTGAGATGCTCTTTTGCGCTGAGAATGGGCCTTCCTTGCTGGGCCGAATTCTACTCATAGCTAGGCTTTCTTTTCTTGGGTTTTCTCAAGAAATTCACTTGCTCTTCTTGGGCCGAAGTGCTCTCTCTTGCTTCCACGACCGGGCTGGACTGAAATTGGTCTTTTCGAACCTTCTTTTCTTGCATTTTTCTTTCATTTTCTTGGATTAATTATCCTTGAACTTATTCTTAGCATTAAGCTAAATTAAGGCAAAAATTAATGAAACCGACATAAAAATCCATGCTAAAGTCCTCAAAAATTATAGATAAATTGTAAGTTCATCAGTCAAACTAATTAACATTAACATCCAATAAAAATGTGCACAAGAACCAATGAATACTTGAATTAAAATGAAAGAAAATAAAGTAACTACAGAACCTCACAATGACACAATCGAACCTCCCCCCTTGAACCAGAAAAAGAGGCTTAGCTACTCTTGATCTGCGCAATCTCCATGCTCTTCTTCTCCATAGCCGAACTGCCTTCTTGCTTCTTGGTCTTCTTGATGAACTCTTGGATCTTGGAATGAGTGATTTCTAGAGCTGGTTCGCCCCCCTCTTTATATAGCCAAAGGAGAGGGCTGTTTTCCAACTCCTTCTAGGAGATCATTTTATCCTTAGGGTGTTTTGATCTTATCATGAACTAATCCTATCCTATCTCTTATCTAATGCTCTAATCTCAATCTTCTTATCTCTCTAGGATTACATTCAAGACTTTAGATCTGATAAAACTCTCTCCTTAGAGATTACATTCGAAATTCGGACTCTTAACTCTTGAATTCGAGTTGGGCTGCTTCAAGGTACTTCTGCGAGTTGGGCTTAAGTTGTGAAATGGGTCTGGCTGCGAACTTGCTCCGACTTTGGGCTCGTTTTCGTACTCGATGCGGGCCGAATCTGTCAAAACCTAAAACATAAAAGTTGTGGTTATTCTTTTCATCTTTCTAATGCTTCTTGAATTGTCCAATTCGGTGTCCGGAATTGAGAGTTAGGCCCAGATTACTGACTGTCGCCGAAACTGTGCAAAATCACCCGATTTGCCCTATTTTCTTTCAATTGCCTTCTTTATTGCCCTAGATCGAAAGACAAGAGTAATGAGTTCATTTAAGTGATAAATAAATATAAAAGAGTGAACATTAGAGGATAAAAATAGTGGTCTTTTTGGTCTCATCACTTTGATATCTTTTACCTTCCAAGCTATAGCATTTTTGTGTTCTCGCAACACTCTTAATAATTTTTATCTTTGTAAGGGATTCAGTGCTACGGAAATTATCACGGGGAGATCTGATGGTTTTTCAAGGAAAGCATACTCTAAATGGGATGGTAATTGCTTCAGTTCAAGGGTGGGGGGTTCTTGGGGTGATGGTTTACCTGATGGTCCAGGCAATTTGCCTAAGTTCTCTAATTTAAGAAACCCCTTTTCCTTGAATTGAGGCTTATCATTCAGGTATGCTATCATGAGGTTTATTTCTTCATGTTCTCCTTCTTCAAGTTCTCCCTGTTGGAGGCAGAGTTCAAGAGGATCAGTTATTCTACTTACCTGGAAGCATTCATCAATTGTCAATTCGATGGCATCAATCATAAAACAAGAATCATCACTAGAGGGTGCATGTTTCATAGCATCAGACATTTTAAAAATTATCTCCTCATCTTGTATCCTAAGGCTGAGTTGTCCTTGTTGGACATCAATCATTGCTTTCCCGGTAGCCAGGAAAGGTCTCCCTAGGATAAGCGGGACCTCCACATCTTCTTGCATGTCTAACACAATGAAATCAACTGAAAAAATGAATTTGTCAACTTTAACTAACACATCTTCTATGATCCCCCTAGTATGTCTAATGGATCTATCAGCCAATTGTAATGCCACTCTAGTGGGTTGGGGTTCATTCAACCCTAATTTCTTGAAGATAGTATATGGCATTAAATTGATGCTAGCTCCCAGGTCACATAAAGCTTTTTCAATTTTTAAACTGCCAATGGTACAAGGAATAGTGAAACTCCCTGGTTGAGTTTCTGAGGCAGCTTGTTTAGAAGGATAGCAGAACATTCCTCATTTAAAGCAACTGTAGCCACATCTCCCAGTTTCCTTTTGTTTTCCAATAATTTCTTCAAAAACCTTGCATAGTTTGGCATCTAGGCAAAAGCATCAGCAAAAGGAATATTAATATGTAAACTTTTATATATTTCAAGAAACTTACCAAATTCCTTTTCCAATTTTTGTTGCTTCAGCCTGTTCTGGAATGGAACTTGTGGCTGCTGGTGCATCCCTTGTTGTGCTTCTGGTTGTTCAATCTTTTGTTGTCCGGTCCCAAGGCTTGTTTTTGCCTTGGGTTCACCCCAATTCTTCTTTTCTACCTCGGGCAACTCTTTTCCATTCCTTAAGGTAATAGCTTGCACCTGCTCTCGTGGATTCACTTTAGTGTTGCTTGGAAGAGTTCCTGGCAGTCTGGAAGAGATTAATTGTGCCAATTGCCCCACTTGGTTTTCCAGGTTTTTGATTGAGGCTTCCTGGTTCTGGTACCTGGTTTCTGCACCTGCTATAAATTTTGTCATCAGTTCCTCCAAATTGGACTTTGGTTCAGGCTGATGATAAGTCTGGTGGAACGGCTTGGAAGTATGTTGATTTGGCCAGGACTGGTTTGAATGTCCCCTCCATCCTGGATGAAAAGTATGGTGACTCTGATAACCCTACTGTCTTGACAAATTGCTGACATAGTTAACTTGTTCAGTAGATGGCCTGAACTGATTGCCAACTTGGCATTCAGTAATGATGTGGCCTCCCCCACACAATTCACAATTAAGAGGCTACACATGCATGGCAGCTATCTGCATTTCATCTATTTTCTTACTGAGTGCTCCTATTTGTGCAGATAGTGTCGTATAAGTATCAACATTATGCAAGCCATGCTACTTCCTAGTTTGAGTTCTTTCAGAATGCCATTGATAGTTGTTAAGGGTTGAGAGATCCATCACATGGACGCCCAAAGATTGCGGAATAAGGGGCGAATTTCAAAAATTTTTCTCTCCCTTCAATTGGGAATCACATTCCCTATTAAGAAAATCATATTTTCAAGGATAAATCTTGAACCTTAAACTGAAGCAGATCTGAACCAAAAGGAATGGGAGAGAATGATACCTGATACGGAGAAGCAATATCTCCCAACAAAGGTGTTCACGCCCAAGGAAGGATCCAAAGACTGCTCCCACTGAAGATGGCGCAGTGCAGGATGGAGCAGAATCAGCAGTGTTCTTCCCCAAGAACTCTGTCCTTCACAAGAAACAGCAGGATGAAACGTGAGCACAACTTCCTTTTCAATTCTTTCTCAAAGAATTGATGTCAAGATCCAATCTTGACTTCTCCCACAGCTGGAGATCGAACTGGAAAACAGGGCGGCAAGAGCAGGGAGGCAGCAAGAGAGTATTCGCAGGGTGCGGAATTCTCTCTACTTGATTTCAGCACTAAAAGAGGATCTGATGTGTTTCTTCGTCTCTCTCAAGGCTGCCGCCCCCTCCTCCCTTTTGTTAACTTGAAAAGATCAGCTCCTAATCCCATTAGGAGGTGCTTATCCAAATCATATTTGGATCAGCCTTCTCTTCTAATGATAAGGATAAACCCTTATCTTATCTGCAGATTAGATTAGCTTTATCCTAATCTTATTAGGAGGTTTCTAGATCTGAATCACATTCAGATCTGGACTCTCTGAGTGGATAGGATTAAGACCCTATCCTAACTGCTAATCCATCTCAGAATTCGCCCCTTTAATTAACTAAATTAATAGCCTAGTTCGAAATGGGCTTTAGGCCCATTAAGCTTATGTGCTCACTTAACCTTCCTAACTGCTACCCAGTTGGGCTTCCTTGTATGGCGTGGGACCCAAGCATTGATCTACACAATAGCCACATGGGTTGTGCCCAGCCTTTGTTACAAGGCCTGGTCGAATACACTGTTAAAGACAGTGCACCCCTGAAACCCATCAAATGGGTTCTGTGGGCCGAACACTTACCCTATGTGGTCCCTGGGCCAAGCCACTTGTAACACCCAGGGACTATGGGCAGATGCAAGATTAGCCCATCAGGTATTATCCTCAATGGTCTTACACTTAACCTCTTAGCCCATAATGATCATACACTGCCCGACAAGAGAGGACCTCTCCCTCGGCTGCAAGGAACAGTGCTGCACTCTCCACTTATATGGATCCCGGGAATTAAAACCCTTTTGAAAACATTTTAGAAACCATAATATATATACTTTTATATCTCATATAAAATATATTTTGCAAAACAAATTTCAACGGTTGAAATCGGCTGCCAGCAGTCTTGGTTTCCAACAGTGAGAGCGCATCCCCGATCATTACCTTTGTCTGACAAAGGGGCTGATCCTGTCACTATGATCACGCACTCAGATGAATTCTCGGATTGTCCCAACATACCCAGGTTTTGACCCCCGCTAAGGATCTCACTGATTGGTACATCAAAGACAGCCCGATCCGACACCTAGTGCAGTATCATAATCGAGTCTAGGGGTCGGGTGTAACTTTCCAGTTTTGCCCATCAATCTCCAAGGTCCAGGGCAATACTGGAAATCTGGTCCAGTTCAAAGATTCAATTAATCCCACACTGTATGTGCCTAGGGTCTCACCCCGATAGCTGAGACAAGCCACCCCAACCGACTTGGTGGCACCACAGTGTCAGCCTTGTCAGGATAGGTCTCCCCATACCGACCCACTGGCTGTGAACATTCAAAACTAACACGAGTCTCAATAAGTGTCCAGTTTAAGGGTAATACATAGAAACATACCAAGGGAACATGAATCAAATCTGTACTTTTATTCATTTACAATAAACTCATAAAGTACATCAATTTTGATTGAAGCTAAGGGCATACAAAACTGTCTAACAAGTTGTTGGCTGCCATTTCCTCAATAAGTTCATGGGCAACCTCAGGAGTTTTATTATTTATGGACCCTCCGGCTGCAGCATCTAATATGGTCTTATTTGAGTCAGTAAGACCATTATAGAAAGTCTGCACTTGCAGCCAAATGGGGAGTGAAAGAATGGTAGGATCCATCTAATGGACACCGAAAAGGTTGCGGAATGGGTGGGCGAATTTCAAAAATTTCCTACCTTCTCCCAACTGGGAATCATATTCCCTAAGTTTAGAATACAATATTCAAGGATCCTACTTGAACCATAATCAAACCAGATCTGTACCAAAAGATAAATGGGAGGAATATACCTGATCAGGAGAAGCAGTATCTCCCAAAGTTGGTGTTCACGCCCAAAGAATGCTCCAAGATCCGTTCCTGCTGAAGATGACACAGCTGTGGATGGAACCGAACCAGCAGGGTGCGTCCTACACACTGGATCCTTCACAAGAATCCTCTGGAAACACTAAACACTGAATCCTTTTAGTCTTTGTTGCAAGACCAATGTCAAGAATAGATTTCTTGACTTTCTTTTTCTGCAAAGATCTAATCTTGCAACAAAGATGGCGGCGGCAGGAGGAGAACTCTAAAGGCGAAAAAGCTGAACTGCCTTTCTCTTTTCTGAAGTATGAATGAGATCCTATCTCAATTCGCAGGAGATATCCTATATCTCTTCAAGGTGGATCGAAATCTGATATTTTTCTTTCTTGGTTAGGGTTTCTTCTCCTTTCTTCTTGATTAAGAATCCTCCTAATTAGGAGTTATTCCAATCCAAATCAGTATTTGGATAGGGGATAATCTTAATCCTATCTGCAGATAAAGTTAGCTTACTCCTGATCTTATCAAGAGGTTACCAGATTCAAATCTAATTTGAATTTGGTCTCCAAGAGTGGATAAGGCAAAAGGCCCAATCCTTTTACTAACATTAATCTCAGATTCGCCCCAAGGATGGGTGATCATATCAGCCCACCTCGAAATGGGCTTCAGGCCCATTAAATGTTCAGTGTCTAATTACTTTCCAATCTGCTACCCAGTTGGGCTTCTTTGTATGGCGTGGGACCCAAGCATTGATCTACACACCAGCCACATGGGTTCGGCCCAGCCTCTAAAACAAGGCCCAGCCAAATTCACTGAAAAACTCAATGAACCCCTTGAGTCCATCATATGGACCCTATGGGCCCAACACTTACAATAAGTGGTCCCTGGGCCAAGCCATCTTATAAAAACCCAGGGACTGTGGGCAGGTGCAAGATTAGCCCATCAGGTATTATCCTCAATGGTCTTACACTTAACCTCTCAGCCCTTAATGATCAAGCACTGCCCGACAAGAGAGGACCTCTCCCTCGGCTGCAAGGAACAGTGCCGCACTCTTCTCTTTTCATGGATCCCGGGAATTAAAACCATTTGCAAACAATTTGAAACCGTACATATATATAAATATATTAATTTTGCAAAACAAAATTACAACGATTGAAATCAACTGCCAGCAGTTTGGTTTCCATCAGAGAGAGTGCATTCCCGATCATTACCCTTCGTCCGACAAAGTGGCTGATTCTGTCACTATGATCACCCACTCAGATGAATTCTCAAACTGCCCCAACATACCCAGGTTTTGATCCCCGCTAAGGATCTCACTGATTGGCATATCAAAGGCAGCCTGATCCAACACCTAGTGAAATGTCATAATCGAGTCTAGGGGTCAGGTGTAACTTTCCAGTTTTGCCCATCTTTCTCCAAGGTCCAGGGCAATACTGGAAATCTAGTCCGGTTCAAGGATTCAAGTAATCCCATACCGCATGTGCCTCGGGTCTTACCCTGATGGCTGAGACAGGCCATTCCAACACTTGGTGGCACACCAGCATCAGCCTTGGCAGGATAAATCTCCCCAGACTTATCCAACGGCTGTGAACATTTAAAACTAACACGAGTCTCTATAAATGTCCAGTTTTAGGGTTTTACACAGAGTTAAACCAAACAACATGAATCAAACATGCACTTTATTTATTTCCACTAAATAACAAAAGTACATCAAATCAGATTGAAGCTAAGGGCATACAAAACTGTCTAACAGGGAGGCCATGGTGAGGAACTCTCCTTAACAGCTCCTTGTATCGTTCCCATGACTCGTATAAAGATTCCCCCTCTTGCTGAAAAAAAGTAGTGATGTCATTCCTTAATGAAAATGAGTCTGACCAAGGTGAGGAAACCTCCTCGGCTCGTGACTATGAGTCCGATCTAACTGAGGCATTCTCCTCGGCTCAAGAACATGAGGTTAGTGCAACAGAGCTGACCACCTCGGCATGCCCTATAGACTATGTCCTGGCTAAAGATAGCCCTTTAGTTTGAGAGAGTAAGTCATCTGGTAGGAAGGCATCGCCCTTCGAATCACCAAGCAAAAAGAATTCAACCCCCAAATGTGCTAGCAAATCCCGAGGTCTAGATAAGTTCGTTCCTTCAATTCTGTCACCCGAAAAACTCCAAGCTCTGATCATCAAGTACAACCTTCCTGATAACCTTGGGTATTTTACGCTTCCCTATTTACCCTTTCATTTTCAAGGTTATCAAATACTTTAACATTAATGTGGACCAACTACAACCGAACTCGATTTAAACCATAGTAGGAATCATCTCTGTTTTCCATGACTTAGACATCCCCTTAAGCATAGAGTTACCATTGTAGGTACCACTATAGGTTTGGACTTTAACATTTCACATACTTATATGGGTACCATTATATTTTATCATTTAACATACTTATATGTCTAGACTTACCATTGTAGGTACCACTATAAGCTCTTGATAGAGTTACTTCACTATCACAGTAAACAGAAATTGGAGGCATAGGACTAGGCCAAAGTTTTATATCCAATAATAAATTTTTAATCTATTCAACCTCTTTTTCAATAGTTGCCAAAAGTATGAATTCAGATTCTATGTTGACTGAGATATACAAGTTTGTCTCTTGGATGTCCAAGAGATCGCACACCCACCAAGTAGGGCTGTTCATAAGAATGCCCAACCCGACCAAACCAACCAACTCGGACCGACCCAACCCGAGTTGGTCGAGTTTTCATCCGTACCGGTCGGTTTCGGGTTGGGCACATACATAAACCAAAATATCGGGTTGGTTTTGGTTTTCTTGCGTGAAAACTAAAACCAACCCGACCCGAACCGAACTAGTATTCTACTAGTTTGGTATTTCCTATTTCCTAGTTTGAGTAGTTTCCTAATTCCTACTAGTCTTCTACTTTTAAACTTCTACTAGAACTAGAACTCTAGAAGGCCCATTAGGCAATTACAATTAGAATTTAATTAGGTGTCCTTTTTTAGTTTTTTACCTAGATTAGAATTTAGAAGGTTTCTAATTTTTTATTTTATTGACCACTTTGTCTTCTCTTAAAATCTTCTATTCTCTAACTTGATTGGTCCGCCCCCCTCAAGCTCAACTGCTCAAGTCTCATTCTCAAAGACTCAAAGTCTCAACTTCAGTCATTCAAAGGTTAGTATTTATTTATTTATTTTTAATTTAATGCATGTTGCAAGTTGATATATTTTATTTGTGTTTTGTTTAAGTTTAAGCTTTGAAAAAAATCCAGTTAATGATGATATATTTGCTCAAAAAACTTCAGTTTTGTATGAAAAACCTAATCTATTTAAATTTTTAAGTATATATTTCGGTTTTAATTTAAATATATTTTATATTTAAAACTATTAAATAAAGATATTTCAGTTTTACATGAAAACCGAAATATCTGAAAAAAATTATATCTATAAAATATATATTCTGAAATATATGAGATATATATTTCCAGAAAATATATATTCCAAATTTCCAATATATTTTATTTGTATGTATATTTTTGTTTATATATATATATATATATATATATTTAAATACATATTTCAGTTTTAAATATATTTCCAGAAAATATCTTAAAAAATAAAAAACTTCAGTTTTCAGTTTTTATGAAAAACCTAATCTATTTAAATATATATTTCGTTTTTAATTTAAATATATTTTATATTTAAAACTATTAAATAAAGATATTTCAGTTTTACATAAAAACCGAAATATCTGAAAAAATTTATATCTAAAAAATATATATTCTGAAATATATGAGATATATATTTCCAGAAAATATATATTCCAAATTTCCAATATATTTTATTTGTATGTATATTTTTGTATATATATATATATTTTTTTTTAAATACATATTTCAGTTTGAAATTTATTTCGAGAAAATAACTTAAAAAATAAAAACTTCAGTTTTCAGTTTTTATGAAAAACTTAATCTATTTAAATAAATATTTTGGTTTTAATTTGAATATATTTTATACTTAAAACCGTTAAATAAAGATATTTCGGTTTTGCATAGAAAGTGAATTATCTGAAAAAATCTATATCTAAAAAGTACATATTCTAAAATATATCAGATATATATTTTCAGAAAATATACTTTTAAATATTATAAATATTAAATAATATGTGTATTTCCGAAATATATATATATACTATGTATTTTTATATTATTATATATTTTAGCTTTAATTGTTAAATATATTCCAGAAAATATATTCTGAAACTAAAATATAGAAATATATTAAAAATTTAAAAGTTAAAACTGAAATATAGTAATATATATCTGAAATATAGTATATATATATACATATATGTATATATTTATATATAGTATTTAAATATTGTATATATATTTAATATATCTGATATATTTCGGAATATGTATTTTTCATATATATATTTGAAATATAGTAATAGATTTTTATAGTAATATCATAATTTGCATTTTGCACAAAAACTATGTATTTTTATTATATATTTCAATTTTAAATATATTCCAGAAAATATATTCTGAAATTTTATATATAATATATATATTTCTGAAGTAAATAATTAAATATTATATATATATATATATAAAGCTGAAATATTGTAATATATTAAAACTAAAATATAGTAATATATATCTGAAATATAATATATATATATTTCCATAAATATATATCTGATATATTTCGGAATATACATTTTATATATATATATATATATATATATATATATATATATATATATATATATATATATATATTTGAAATATAGTAATAGATATTTATAGTAATTTCATAATTTGCACAAAAGCTATATGTTTTTACTGAAATATATCAGATATATATATTTTCAAAAATATATTATATATTCTGAAACATGTTTTTATTATTTTATATATTTCAGTTTTATTGATGTTAGATAAAAAAAAATAACATATATAGTTTTTTATTATAACCAATCAGTTGCTTTTTTCTTAATTTGCTACATTAGGAATGTCACTTGAGAAACTCAATAATAATTATAAATTTATAATGATATTTTGTTTTCAGATGGATCCTAAAATGAAAATGTGCATGGGATTGATGGAGTTGATTCAGTTGAAGATTCAGTAGCAATGGGTTCAAAGCAACAAGATTCTAAGGCTACAAATTTGGTAAAAATCCTCCTGCTCCTCGTAAAATTATTAGGACACAGCCTACTAAGCAAAACAAAAGGCAATGTTCTAGATTAAAATCAGAAATTTGGGACCATTTCACTAAAATAGAGAATAAGGATGAACCTAGGAATGCATGTAATTATTGTGGTAAAGACTGTGCATGTGACACAAAACATCATGGCACTAGTAACATGTGGAGTCATTTGCAACAGCAGTGCATGAAATATCCCTATAGGGTTGATAAAAGGCAAAACATATTATCTTTTGAGCCTAAAAATGAAGGAGGAGAAGATGGTCTCGCTACTGGTAAGCTAAAAGCAGTGACTTTTAGTGTTGAGGAAGCGAGAAAGGAGCTTGCCAAAATGGTTATACTTGATGAATTGCCTTTTAGGATTGTGGAGGGGGAAGGATTTAACAAATATTCTCAAGCTTTGCAACCTAAATTTACAATCCCATCCCGTATGATAGTTTCTAGAGATTGTAAGAAAACTTTTCTTGATGAGAAGATAAAACTACAAAAAGTGATAAAAAATCAATGTATATGTCTTATCATTGATACTTGGTCGCCAATCCAAAATTTAAATTATATGTGCTTGACAGCACATTGGATTGATAGTGAATGGAATTT
The DNA here is from genome assembly GCF_056320005.1 of Nelumbo lutea. NCBI lineage: Eukaryota > Viridiplantae > Streptophyta > Magnoliopsida > Proteales > Nelumbonaceae > Nelumbo > Nelumbo lutea. The sequence continues at coordinate 213,746,966 of NC_142684.1, forward strand.
GAACAAAAAAAATTTTAACTTTTGTCAAATTCCTAATCACAAGGGAGAAACAATCGGTAAGACTATTGAGGATTGCTTGCTAGAATGGGGCATTGATGGAATTTTTACAATTACTGTTGATAATGCAAGTTCTAATGATGGTATAATTAGATATTTAAAAAGAAGAACTAAGGATTGGAAAGGCACCACCTTAGAACATGAATTCATGCATTTAAGATGTTCTGCTCATATTGTGAACTTGATAGTGAAAGAAGGATTGGAAGACTTACATGAGTCTATTCTCAAAATCCAAAATATTGTAAGATATGTGAGATCATCTCCATATAGGTTTCAAATTTTCAAAAGGTGTGTTGAGAAGGAAAAAATAGAAAATAAGAATCTTGTATGCCTTGATGTTGAAACTAGGTGGGATTCTACCTATTTGATGTTAGAGGTTGCTAAAAATTTTGAAAGAACTTTTAACCGGCTAGGTGAGGATGACCCAAGATATTTCTTATACTTTGAAGGCAATGATGATGATGAAAATGAGGAGAGTGGAGGTGGGAATAAGAGAGGAAAAGGGAGAGGTAATAAGCATGTCGGGCCTCCTAATTATGATGATTGGGACAATGCTAGATGTTTTGTGAAGTTGTGGCATTGCAAACTAGGTTGGTTCATTTATGTAGAAATGGAGACAGTCTCTTGAGTTCTATGGCAGAGCACATGAAATGGAAATTTAATAAATATTAGGAGAACCTTGAAAATCTAAATTTCTTGTTATATGTTGCCATTGTTTTGGATCCTTGTTACAAATTAAAATATGTGAAATTTTGTTTTGGTCAAATATATGATAGTTTGAGGGCTAGAGAAATGACTGAGAGAGTAGAGGAAACTCTTAATCGTTTATATTACCATTATCATGATCATAAATGCAATTCAAATTTTAAAGCTGGACATGAAGCATCAAGTTCAAGTAAAGCTTCTAATGAGATGGATTTCAATGATAATGAAGATGATACATTAAAATTCTTAGCATCTCAATTTGCAAAACACTTAGAAAGTGAAAAAATTGTAGAAAGTAATTTTGAGGTTGCAAGGTATTTGTTAGAGAGTTGTGAAAAGCCAAGTGATGAGCCCATTGCCATGCTTGTTGAAACTAGCAAATCGGGCAAGAAAAGGAAGGCAAAGAGAAAGCCCCAGGAGAAGGCTGCCAAACCTAAGATGCAGAAGAAAGACAAAGCATCGGATGCTTGTCACTTCTACAAGAAGACCGGCCACTGGAAAAGGAACTGTCCTGCCTACCTGGAGTCTAAGAAAGGTAATTTATTAACTTCTGTTATAGAAACCAATTTATTGGTATCTTCTGTGTTCTGGTGTATTGACTCTGGGGCTTTAACTCATGCGTGTACTGCAGGGGTTCAAGGTAAGCAGAAGGCTGTGTAAAGGAGAAGTCACATTCTACTTGGGGACTACTACAACTGTTGCAGTCGCGGCGATAGGAACCGTGGAGTTATTTTCTAGAGAAGGAATAATTGTACTAAAAGATTGTCTTTAAGTACAAAATTTAAGGAGAAATTTGATTTTTGTCTCAAAACTGTGTGCAGATGGTTATTTTGCTTCTTTAGTAATACGATTACTATTAAAAGAAATAACAGATTCATCGTATACGGGGAACTGGAGAACGGTCTTTGTGTTCTACATCCTTCTCTAGAAACTAACATAATCAAAACTATGTCGGCTGAAATCCCCAAGAAGAGAGCCCGTGATACAGTTAATCACACGTGTCTGTGGCATTACCGACTTGGCCACATTGGTGTTGACTGAATCACAAGGTTGGTAAAGGATGATCCTTTGGATTTCTTATCTGTAGAATATCTTCCCACCTGTGAGCCTTGCTCACAAGGCAAGATGACAAAATGACCATTTAACGGAAAGCCTGAAAGATGTACAGGCACACTTGACCTAATACATACTGATGTATGTGGTCCCTTGAGTGTTAGGACCCAAAATCAACACGTGTATTCCATCACCTTCACAAATGATTTTTCACGATATGGTTACGTGTACTTAATGAGACACAAGTCTAAATCCTTTGAAAGTGATGAACCTACAACTTATCTATAATTTTTTAGGACTTTAGCATGGACTTTTATGTCGATTTTATTACTTTGCCTTAATTTAGCTTAATGCTAAGAATAAGTTTCAGGGATAATTAATCCAAGAAAAGGAAGGAAAAAGGCAAGAAAAAATGTTCAAAAAGACCAATTTCAGCCCAGCTCAGTTGTGGAAGCAAAAGAGAGCACTTCGGCTCCAGAAGAGCAAGTGGATTCCTTGAGAAAACCCAAGAAAAGAAAGCCAACTTAAGAGTAGAATTCATCCCAACAAAGAAGGTCCATTCTCAGACCAAAAGAGCAGCTCAATGTATAGCTATCATGTGCTAAGAGAGAGCCTAAGTGCAACCCAAACAGCAGTCCTTATGTGGCTTTCAAGAGAGTTCTAGAAAGTTCAAGAAAGGGGTGTAATACCCCATTCTAGAGGCTTCAAGAAGGGGCAAGAGCCCCCTTGAAAAACTATATAAGGAGGCCTCTAGGAGGGGGGAGAGGTGTTCAATTGCTTGAGAGGAAGGCTCTCCCACTCTTAGAGGTTCGGCCACCTTGAGAGAAGAGAAGAGAAGAAGGCTAAGAGCAAGGAAGAAGAAGAAGAAGGGCTGAAGGAAGTTCAAGTCAAGCAAGCAAGAAGAAAAAGGTGAGTTCGAAATTGGGGGTTTGTAATTCAAAGATCTTTTGTAATAACTTAATTGAAGTTTCATTCTCCTTTAATTTGAATTCAGTTTCTTTGTTATATTTTCTTTCCTCTTTCTTATTCTTCCATTCTTTTTGGATGTATTTCAGCTTGTAAAATTTCAGTTCAGCAATCAAATTCTTTTTGATTCATTCGAATGGTTATGAATGTACTTGAAGTTTCTTGAATAGGGGTTAAATTGTAGATTAATTCGGCCAATTAACCTTCAAAACTCAGATCTGAATTCTCAAATCTAAGATTGCAAGTCTGAATTGCTTGAAAGAGAATTCAGATCTACAAATTTCAGATTGGCCGAATCGATTTAAAGCTTGGAATTCCTAGAGTGCTTGAGAGAGACTCTAGGAATTCAGATCTACTATTCAAGAACTGAATTGAGTGCAAGGTTAGAGATAACTTGCATAATTCAGTTGGTGATCAATTCAGATTTGAATTGATGCCTTAGAAGTGTTTGAAGAAATGCATGCATGGGGATTAGATTCTTGCTAGAGATAGAAGAACCGCCACTCATGCATAGGATGAACATGCGCTTGAGAGAGGTTGTTCCTGACCTTGGATTTCACCAAACCAAGGCTCAATCATGATTTATTCGAATGATCCAAATTGATAGATTGTTGAATTCTGAGATTGTCATTTACTGTTTACTCTTCTAACCTGATTTGAAGGCAATTGGGCCAATGATTTAGATAAATTTTATTTTAGGATTTTTATCTTTCATTAAAGTTTTCATTTATTTGTTAATCAGACAAGAAGTACCCAATTTAGTATTGGTAATTATTTCCTAAATCCTCGTGGGAATGATACTTCACTCACTACTTTATTACTTGAACAGCTAGTGCATTTGCTAGTGTCACAATGAGCCACACATCAGAAAGGTTCAAAGAGTTTAGACAAGAGGTCGAAAACAGTTAGGGAGAGAAATTAAAGCCTTTCGATCAGAGCGAGGTGGTGAATATATCTCTAACGAATTCAGGGACTACTTAAAGGACAATGGGATATGAAGGGATAAGAAATCCATCACATGGACGCCCAAGATTGCGGAATAAAGGGGGAAAATTCTAAAATTTTTTCTTTCCCTTCAACTGGAGTCGAATTCCCTATTTAGAAAATCATATTTTCAAGGATCATTCTTGAACTATAAACTAAACCAGATCTCAACCAAAAGAAGGAGAGATAATACTTGATACAGAGAAACAATATCTCTCAATGGAGGTGTTCACGCCCAAGGTAGAAACCAAAATCTGCTCCCACTGAAGATGGCGCAGTGTAAGGTGGAGCAGAATCAGCAGTGTCCTTCCTAAGAACTTGATTCTTCCCAAGAATCACCTGGACGGCTTGTGAATACAACTCCTACCAATCTTTTCTCCAAAAGATTGGAATCAAGATCCAATCTTGATTTCTCCCAAGCAATGGAGATTGAACTGCAATAGGCAGCGGCTGTAGGAAGGAGGCGGCTAGAGAGTATTTGCAAGGTGTAGAATTCTCTCTTCTGTGATCTCAGCTCTGAAGACAAGACTTGAGTCTGTTGGATGTTGTGTCTAAAGGCTGCCGCCTCCTCTTCCTTTTATAGACTTAAAGGGATCAGCTCCTAATCCCATTAGGAGTTGCTAACCCAAATCATATCTAGATTAGAAGTCCCTTTAAGATAAGGGATAATCCTTATCTTATCTGCAGATTAGATCAGCCAGTTCCTAATCTAATTAGGAAGTTTCCAAATCTAAATCTCATTTAGATCATGGACTCTCTGAGTGGATAGGGTGTGGGACCAATCCTATCAGCTGATCTTATCTCAGAATTCGCCCCTTAAAGACTAATCAGGTTAGCCGAGTTCGAAATGGGCTTAAAGCCCATTTAGGGTTATGTATTCATTAATCCTTCCAAATTGCTGCCCAGTTGCACTTCCTTGTATGGCGTGGGACCCAAACATTGGGCTGTCTTTGATGTACCAATCAGTGAGATCCTTAATGGGGGTCAAAACCTGGGTAGGTTGGGACAGTCTAATAATTCATCTGAGTGGGTGATCATAGTGACAGGATCAGCCCCTTTGTTGGACAAAGGTAATGATCTGGGATGCACTCTCACTGATGGAAACCAAGACTGCTGGTAGTCGATTTCAATCGTTGAGATTTGTTTTGCAAAATATGTTTTATATGAGATATAAAAGTATATATATTATGGTTTCGAAATGTTTGCAAAAAGGTTTTAATTCCCGGGATCCATACTTGAGAGAGTGCAACACTGTTCCTTGCAGCCAAGGGAGAGGTCCTCTCTTGTCGGGCAGTGTATCATCATTATGGGCTGAGAGGTTAAGTGTAAGGCCATTGAGGATAATACCTGATGGGATAATCTTGCATCTGCCCACAGTCCCTGGGTGTTACAAGGTGGCTTGGCCTAGGGACCACTTAGGGTAAGTGTTGGACCCATAGAGCCCATCTGATGGGTTTCAGGGGGTACACTGTCCATAATAGTGTATTTGGCCAGGCCTTGTAACAAAGGCTGGGCTGAACCCATGTGGCTGATGTGTAAATCAATGTTTGGGTCCCACGCCATACAAAGAAGCCCCAACTAGGTAGCAGTTTGGAAGGCTTGATGAATACATAACCCTAAATGGCCCTTAAGCCCATTTCGAACTGGGCTAATTTGATTAGTCTTTAAGGGGCGAATTCTGAGATAAGAGCAGCTGATAGGATTGAGCCCACACCCTATCCACTGAGAGAGTCCATGATCTAAATGAGATTTAGATTTGGAAACTTCCTAATTAGATTAAGAGTTGGCTGATCTAATCTACTGATAAGTATTATCCCTTATCTTAAAGGGACTTCTAATCCATATATGATTTGGGTTAGCAACTCCTAATGGGATTAGGAGCTGATCCCTTTAAGTCTATAAAAGGAAGAGGGGGCGGCAGTCTTTAAACACAACATCCAATAGACACAAGTCTAGTCTTCAGAGCTGAGATCACAAAGGAGAGAATTCTACACCCTACAAAATCTCTCTAGCCGCCTCCTTCTTGCAGCCACCACCTATAGCAGTTCGATCTCCATTGTTTGGAGAAATCAAGATTAAATCTTGATTCCAATATTTTGCAGAAAAGATTGGTAGGAGTTGTATCCACAAGCCGTCCCAGTGATTCTTGGGAAGAATCAGGTTCTCAGGAAGGATATTGCTGATTCTGCTCCACCTTGCACTGCGCCATCTTCAGTGGGAGCAGATTTTGGTTTCTACCTTGGGTGTGAACACCTCCATTGAGAGATATTATTTCTCTGTATCAGGTATTATCTCTCTCTCCTCCTTTTGGTTCAGATCTGGTTCAGTTTATGTTTCAAGAATGATTCTTGAAAATATGATTTTCTAATTAGGGAATTCGATTCCTAGTTGAAGGGAAAAGAAAAATTTTTGAAATTTGCCCACTTTATTCCACAATCTTGGGCGTCCATGTGATGGATTTCCTATCCCTTCAGTGGTATTAGAGCCATGGTTCAAATCTTGAACCATTCTATTTCAGATCTGAACCTGCGCAAATAGGGAGAAGGCGTTCTACCTAATTTGCGCAGATATGGGTTTTGGGAAATTTGTTCCCAAAACAGATGGGCAAATAATCTGAAATTAATTTTAAATAAATCTGATTATTATTTAGATTAGTTCTTTATAATTTTCTTGATTTATGGGCTGTTCATACAAGAGGAGATCGAAATCTTGGTTTGCGCAGGAAGAACTACAAGATTTGCAGTTTTTTGAATTGAATTTATTGCATTTGGTCTGTAAATATTTTTTTTTTAGACTCAATATATAGGCATTCGATCTGATGTAATAATTAATAGAAATAGGATTTCTATTTATTTTTAATTCTGGATCGAAGATGGTGGCGTAGAGAAGGAGATTTCGCAGATGGGAGATTCGCTATCTGCGATTTGCAATTTGAGAAACTGCAATCTGTGATCTAACCTTTGTTTTGCAGGATGAAGTGTGCGAACAGCCCTAATTAATTGGTTTTTGTTTTTTCTTTTATCAGTTATTTAATTTCAGATTATTTTCTTGAATTAAGGATTTAATTAAAAATCAAACCCTAGACTCATTCGAACCAAGATTGGTTCAAACTGTTTGGACCAATTCTAGGGTTTAATCAAGGCTGAAAGTCAGCCCTAATTCTCCCACTAATGGGCCTAAGGATTGATATTTAATTAAATGGTTAATTCAGCCCAACCTGTAAAGGCCAAGTTTTAAACAGTTAAAACAGGTAAAAGCCCATTTAAAGGATAAAGCTATATGGGTCGAATTGGGTAACCCTAATTCAGCCCATATACCTAGATAATATTAATAGTTAATATTATGGAATTTTTAATGAGCTTCCCATGGGCCTTACAGATAATTAATTGATTGGATCAATTTATCCCTGCATGAGATGTATGGATGTGTGATGTACTTTGTACATGGGCCATAAGTACTTGGCCCATGCTCATTTGATAGTGGCTTTGGCACACACCATGGCTGAATGCACATCATTGCCATGGTGTCCCTTTTGGTCATTGGATGACCTCCCTCAGTGATGGGCCCCACACCTCATCAAGAGGTTATGTGCGGAACCCTAACCGACTTAAGGCCCACCGAAATCTGGCTTTATGAAAGTCAGTGGGAGCCACTTTGGTTTGACCTAAATCAAACTAGGGCGTAATTATTTGTTCCCTCCAGGTAATATGAGTGCATGTGATAGGGAGATTCATATGATGAACTCTCTAAAGGCCTTCCATCATTAGCATGATGATGGGTCCTTCAGTAATGAGGAAACGCACCAAAAAATGGGCTATCCATTTGCTGTTGGGCTTGTTTGAGTGTTTCATAAGATGATAGGGGCGTCATAGACCGATGTGGGAGGGGCTTCACTAGAAAATGGGAACTCTCTCATGGTACCTTGGTGTTCACGAATATGATGGGTAAGCACTCACTGGACAGAAAGGTTTACCTGAAAATGGCTCTGAACCTTGTCTGACAGAGGCCAAAGGGAAAACTCATATGTTGAGTGGATATGATCCTTCACAGAAAGGTGGTGGGGTTATGCAGTTGAAATAGTTGGCTCCATGCACCCTATGTGATTTCCCACATTTCCAGAGATAACCCGTAGTCTCCATCACTGAGAAAGAAGGTAAATCTCAGAGATGAATAAATGGAAACGGATCATAGATTAAAAGCCATATCTATGAAATGAACATGAATCAAATTAGGTTGTGGACTGATGTTTGCTCTTTTATCAGAAAATGACAAACAGATCTTTTGCAAAGCTTCTTGGTGACAACAAGCTTAAGGGCCTAAACTACGCCAACTAGTATAGGAACCTTATGCTGGTTCTAGCTTCAGAAAAGCTGGACAAAGTGGCAAAGAATCCTGCCCCGGAGCATCCAGGAGATAGGGCTTCTGAGGCCCGAAGGAGAGACTATCAAGAATGGGAGGAGAAAAACTCCCTAGCCCGGTGTTACATCATCGCCTCTTTGGACAACCCAATACAGAGGCAGTTCGATCAGATCGAACTTGCCAAGGACAAATTGGACAGCCTGAGGATGATGTATGAAGAGCAGAATTGTTCTACTTGGCAAAAGGTCTTGAAGCAGTTCATGACCACTCAAATGTACAAGGGCCAACAAGTTCATGACCATTGTCTTCGGATGATGGTTTACATCAACGAACTGGAGGCTCTTGGATCCGGGCTGGACCTCGCAACCCAGATAGACGCTATCCTTAATTCTTTGCCTCCTTCCTTTAATCCGTTCATCATGAACTATAACATGAACAAACTGAATGTCAGCTTACAAGAGCTCGGCAATATGTTGCAAAGAGCTGAAGAACTGATTAAAAAGGATGAGCTTGTAGCTATGCTTGTTGGAGCTAGCAAAATGGGCAAGAAAAAGAGGAAGGCAAAGAAGCCTCAGAAGAAATCCACCAAGGGCAAAAGGCAGAAGAAAGACAAAGCATCAGATGCCTGTCACTTCTGTAAGAAGACCGGCCACTGGAAACGGAATTGTCCTGCCTACCTAGAATCCAAGAAATGTAATTTCAAAACTTGTGTTATAGAAACCAACTTATTGGTAGCTTTTGCATCCTGGTGTATTGACTCTGGGGCTTCAACTCATGCGTGTAACTCACTGTAGGGGTTCAAGGTAAGTAGAAGGCTGAGTGAAGGAGAAGTCACTCTCCACTTAGGGACTACTGCAACTTTTGCAGCTGCGGCAATAGGAACCGTGGAGTTATTTTTTAGAGAAGGAAAAGTTGTACTAAAAGATTGTCTTTATGTAAAAAACTTAAGAAAAAAATTGATTTCTGTTTCAACACTGTGTGCAGATGGTTATTCAGTCTTCTTTAGTAATACGATTACTATTAAAAGAAACAACAGATTCATCGCATACGGGGAACTGGAGAACGGTCTCTATGTTCTACATCCTTCTCTAGAAACTAACATAACCGAAACTACGTTGGCTGAAATCCCCAAGAATAGAGCCCATGATACAGTTAATCCCATGTGTCTGTGGCATTACCGACTTGGCCACATCGGTGTTGACTGAATCACAAGGTTGGTAAAGGATGATCCTTTGGATTTTCTAACTGTAGAAGATCTACCCACTTGTGAGCCTTGCCTGCAAGGCAAGATGATGAAACGGTCATTTAACGGTAAGCCTGAAAGATGTATAGGCACACTTGACCTAATACATACTGATGTATGTGGTCCCCTGAGTGTTAGGACACGGAATCAACACGTGTATTTCATTACCTTCACAGATGATTTCTCACGATATGGTTACGTGTACCTAATGAGACACAAGTTTGAATCCTTTGAAAAGTTCAAAGTGTTTAGACAAGAGGTCGAGAAACAGTTGGGGAGAGAAATTAAAGCCCTTCGATCTGATCGAGGTGGCGAGTATCTCCCTGACGAGTTCAGGGACTACTTAAAGGACAATGGGATTGTAACACAATTACCTCCTCCTGCTACACCACAACTTAACGGTGTTTCAGAGAGGAGGAAGAGGACTTTATTGGATATGGTCCGGTCACTTCTCATACACTCAGAGCTACCCACATCCTTTTGGGGTTATGCATTAGAGACTGCGATTTACGTGCTGAATCGGGTTCCACTCAAATCGGTTCCGAACACTCCATAAGAATTTTGGACTAGAAAGAAACCAAGTGTCAGACACTTGAAGATTTGGGGTTGTCCAGCACACGTTAAAAGAACGAATGTAGACAAGGAATCCAAGACCAGCCGTTGCCTATTTAAAGGTTACCCAAAAGGCTCTGTAGGTTACCTTTTCTATGACCAAAGTGAGCAGAAAGTGTTCTGCAGTTGAAATGCCCAGTTCTTGGAGGCTGACTTTATCCTGGACACCCATCGTCAGGAAATTGTTCTTGATGAGGAGAGCTCAGGAGCAGTGGGAGATGTCCCACAAGTTCCAGGAAGTGACCAACCTAGAAGATCCACTCGGGTATCCAGGCCACCAGTCCATTATGGTTATGACCAGGATAGTTACCTGGTGGAAACCTTGACTAGTGAGGAGGATCCCGTGACTTAAGCAGAAGCTATGTTGGACATAGATTCCCAGAAGTGGGTGGAGGCCTTGAGAGCAGAGATTGACTCAATGGAGACCAATGGAATCTGAACTCTAGTAGATCCGCTCTCCGGGGTAAAAGCAACCAGTTGCAAATGGATTTACAAGAGGAAGAAGGGCCCCGATGGTAAGGTTGAGACCTTCAAAGCTTCTGAGGAGATTGATGGCATGAAGGATGTTCCCTATGCCTCTGCCGCAGGAAGCATCATGTATGCCATGCTGTGCACTCGCCCTGACATTCCTCAAGCAGTGAGTATACTAAGCAGATTTCAAGCCAACCCAGGGTAGGGGCATTGGACTGCTGTGAAAAACATACTTAAGTACCTTCGAAGGACAAAAGAGTTTTGTCTAGTATTCGATGGTAGCTCACTACAGATCCAAGGGTATACAGATGCCGATTTCTAGTCAAATCTGGATGATAGAAAGTCTACATCTGGATATGTTTTCAAGATAGGATCGTTTGCTATTTGCTGGAAAAGCAGCAAATAGGGGTCCACTACAGACTCCACGGCCGAGGCCGAGTACATTTCCGCAAGTGAGGCTTTCAAGGAAGCCGTGTGGATGAAGAAGTTCGTTCACGAGTTGGGAGTAGTTCCATCCAACACATCACCCATCCCATTGTTGTGTGACAACAATGGAGCTATTGCTCAGGCTAAGGAGCCAAGAGTCCACTTGAAGTTGAAGCACATCGAGAAGAAGTACCATGTACTGAGGGAGATTGTCGGTAAAGGGGATGTCCTGATTCAGAAGGTAGCATCCGCGGAAAATGTAGCAGACCCATTGACAAAACCACTATCACAGAAAGTGTTTGAGAAACACGTAGAAAGCATGGAACTCCGGCTAGTACCTGATTGGACCTAAGTGCAAGTGGGAGCTGTTAGATAGTTTTGTATGCCCTTAGCTTCAACCAAAACAATGTACTTTATGAGTTTATTGTAAATGAATAAAAGTGCATATTTGATTCATGTTCCCTTGGTATGTTTCTGTGTAATACCCTTAAACTGGACACTTAATGAGACTCGTGTTAGTTTAGAATGTTCACAGCCAGTGGGTCGGTCTGGGGAGACCTATCCTGACAAGGTTGACACTGTGGTGCCACCAAATCGGTTGTGGTGGGTTGTCTCAGCTACCAGGGTGAGACCCTAGGCACACATAGTGTGGGATTAATTAAATCTTTAAACTGGACCAGATTTCTAGTATTGCCCTGGACCTCGGAGATTGATGGGCAAAACTGGAAAGTTACACCCGACCCCTAGACTCGATTATGATACTGCACTAGGTGTCGGATTGGGCTATATTTGATGTATCAATCAATGAGATCCTTAGCAGGGATCAAAACCTAGGCATGTTGGGACAGTCTGAGAATTCATCTAAGTGGGTGATCATAGTGACAGGATCAGCCCCTTTGTCAGACAAAGTTAATGATCGGGGTTGCACTCTCACTGATGGAAACCAAGACTACCGGTAGTCGATTTCAATCGTTGAGATTTGTTTTGCAAAATATATTTTATATGAGATTTAAAGTATATATATTATGATTTTGAAATGTTTGCAAAAAGGTTTTAATTCCCAAGATCCATACTTGAGAGAGCGCAACACTTTTCCTTGGAGCCGAGGGAGAGGTCCTCTCTTGTCGAGCAGTGTATGATCATTATGGGTTGAGAGGTTAAGTGTAAGACCATTGAGGATAATACCTGATGGGATAATCTTGCATCTGCCCAAAGTCCCTAGGTGTTACAAGGTGGTTTGGCCCAGGGACCACTTACGGTAAGTGTTGGGCCCATAGAGCCCATGAGATGGGTTTCAGGGGGTGCACTGTCCATAACAGTGTATTCGGCCATGCCTTATAACAAAGGCTGATTTGAACCCATGTGGCTGATGTGTAGATCAATGTTTGGGTCCCATGCCATACAAGGAAGCCCAACTGGACAACAGTTTGGAAGGCTTAGTGAATACATAACCTTAAATGGGCCTTAAGCCCATTTCGAGCTGGGCTAATTTGATTAGTCACTTAAAGGGGTGAATTCTAAGATGGATCAACTGATAGGATTGGGCCCAGTCCCTATCCACTTAGAGAGTCCAAGATCTAAATGAGATTTAGATCTGGAAGCCTCCTAATTAGATTAGGAGATGGCTGATCTGATCTGCAGATAAGATAAGGGTTATCCCTTATCACTTAAAGGGACTTCTAATCCAAATATGATTTGGATCAGTAGCTCCTAATGGGATTAGGAGCTGATCCTTTTAGATTATAAAAGGAGGAGGCGGCAACCTTTAGACATGCAACACACAACTCCTGTCTTTAGAGCTGAAATCACAAGAAGAGAGATATATGCACCCTGCAAATACTCTCTTGCCACCTCCTTCCTGCAGTCGCCGCCTCCAGCAGTTCGATCTCCTCCTCTCTACAGGAGTAATCAAGATTCGATCTTGATATCAATCTTTTGGGTAGCCTATGAATATGCAATGGCTGGTCTTGGATTCCAACTTGTCTGCACTCGTTCTTTTAACATGTGCTGGACAACCCCAAATCTTCAAGTGTTTTCTTTCCAGTCCAAAGTTCATATGGAGTGTTCTGAACCGGTTTGGTTGGAACCCGATTCAGCACCTAAATCACAGTCTCTAATGCGTAACCTCAAAAGGAAGTGGGTAAGTGTATGAGAAGTGACCGAACCATATCCAATAAGGTCCTATTCCTCCTCTCTGAAACACCATTAAGTTGTGGGGTAGCAGGAGGAGCCAATTGTGATACTATCCCATTTTCCTTCAAGTAGTCCCTGAATTCGTTGGAGAGATACTCTCCCCTTCGATCTGATCGAAGGGCTTTAATTTCTCTCCCTAACTGTTTCTCCACCTCTTGTCTGTATTCTTTGAACTTTTCAAAGGATTCAGACTTATGTCTCATTAGGTACACGTAACCATATCGTGAGAAATCATCAGTAAAGGTGATGAAATACACGTGTTGATTGTGTGTTCTAACACTCAGGGGACCACATACAATACTATGTATAAGGTCAAGTGTGTCTGTACATCTTTCAGGCTTACCGTTAAATGGTCGTTTCGTCATATTGCCTTGTAGGCAAGGCTCACAAGTGGAAAGATCTTCTACAGTTAGAAAATCCAAAGGACCATCCTTTACCAACCTTGTGATTCGGTCAACACCGATGTGGCCAAGTCGGTAATGCCACAGGCATGTGGGATTAACTGTATCATGGATTCTTTTCTTCGGGATTTCAGCCGACGTAGTTTTGGTTATGTTAGTTTCTAAAGAAGGTGTAGAACATAGAGACCGTTCTCTAGTTCCCCATATGCGATGAATCTGTTGTTTCTCTTAATAGTAATCGTATTACTAAAGAAGACAGAATAACCATCCGCACACAGTTTTGAGATAGAAATCAAATTTCTTCTTAATTTTGTACATAAAGGCAATCTTTCAGTACAATTGTTCCTTCTCTAAAAATTAACTCCACGGTTCCTATGGCCATGGCTGCAACACTTGCAGAAGTCCCCAAGTAGATCGTAACTTCTCCTTCACTCAGCCTTCTACCCACTTTGATCCTGTGTAGTGAGTTACACGCATGAGTTGAATCCCTAGATTCAATATACTAGGATGCAGAAGCTACCAATAAATTGGTTTCTATAACACAAGATTTGAAATTACCTTTCTTGGATTCTAGGTAGGCAGGACAGTTCCTTTTCCAATGGCCAGTCTTCTTGCAGAAGTGACAGGCATTTGATGCTTTGTCTTTCTTATGCTTCTTACCCTTAGTGGCTTTCTTCTAAGGCTTCTTTGCCTTCATTTTTCTCTTGCCTATCTTGTTAGCTTCAACAAGCATAGCTACAAGCTCATCCTTTTTAATCAGTTCTTCCGCTCGTTGCAACATATTATTGAGCTCTTGTAAGCTAACATTTAGCTTGTTCATGTTATAATTCATGATGAACAGATTAAAGGAAGGAGGCAAAGAATTAAGGATGGCATCTATCTGGGTCGCAAGGTCTAGCTCGGATCCAAGAGCTTCAAGCTCATTGATGTAGCCCATCATCCGAAGATAATGGTCATGAACTTGTTGCCCTTTGGACATTTGAGTGGTCATGAACTTGTTGCCCTTTGGACATTTGAGTGGTCATGAACTGTTTCAAGACCTTTTGTCGAGTAGAACAATTCTGCTCTTCATACATCGTCTTGAGACTATCCAATATGTCCTTGGCAAGTTCAATCTGATCGAACTGCCTCTGTATTGGATTGTCCAAGGAGGCAATGATGTAACACCAGGCAAGGGAGTTTTTCTCCTCCCAATCCTGATAGCCACTCCTACGGGCCTCAGAAGCCCTATAACCCGGACGCTCCGGGGCAGGATTTTTAGCCACTTTGTCTAACTTTTTAGAAGCTTTGTAAATTGTCTGTTTGCCATCAAGAAGCATTGCAAATTGTCTATAACACCAGGCAATGGAGTTTTTCTTGTCATCAAGAAGCTTTGCAAATTGTTTGTTTACCATTTTCTGATAAAATAGCAAACATCAGTCCACAACCTAATTTGATTCATGTTCATTACACAGATATGGCTTTTAATCTATACTCCATTCCCATTTATTCATCTTTGAGATTTCCCTCCCATCTCAGTGATGGAGACTATGAGTTGTCTCTGGAAATGTGGGAAATCACATAGGGTGCATGGAGCCAATTGTTTTCAGCTGCATAAGCCACCACCTTTCTGTGAAGAATCATATCCACTCATCATATGAGCTTTCCCTTTGACCTATGTCAGACAAGGTTTAGAGTTGTTTTCAGGTAAACCTTTCTATCCAGTGAGTTCTTACCCATCATATTCATGAATGCCAAGGTACCGTGAGAGAGTTTCCATTTTCTGGTGAAGCCCCTCCCACATCGGTCTATGACGCCCTTATCATCTTATGAAACCCTCAGACACGCCCAACAGCAAATGGATAGCCCATTTTCTGGTGTGTTTCCTCATTACTGAAGGATCCATCCTCATGCTAATGATGGAAGGTGTTTAGAGAGTTCATCATATGAATCTCCCTATCACATACACTCATATTAGCTAGAGGGAATAGTAATTATGCCCTAGTTTTATCTAGGTCAAACCAAAGTGGCTCCCACTGACTTTCATAAAGCTAGATTTCGGTGGGTCCATATCGATTAGGGTTCTACACATATCCTCACCATGTGGTGTGGGGCCCACCACTAAGAGAGGTCATCCAATGACCAAAAGGGACACCATGGCAATGATGTGCATTCAGCCATGGGTGCGCAAGAGCCACTGTCGAAATTGCATGGACCAAGTTCTTATGGTTAATGATCGAAGTACATCACACATTTGTACATCACATGCAAGGATAAATTGATCCAATCAATTAAATATCTGTAAAGCCCATTTGAAGCCCATTTTTAATCCATTATATTAACTATTAATTTTATCTACGTATATGGGCTGAATTAGGGTTGATTAGTTCGGCCCTTACAGCTTAATCTACGAAGTGGGCTTTAGTAGTTTTAACAACTTAAAACTGGGCCTTTACAGGTTAGGCCGAATTAAACATTAAATTAATTATCAATTCTCAAGCCCATTAGTGGGAAAAATAGGGCTGACATTCAACCTTGATCGAACCCTAGATTCAATCCAACCAGTTTGAACCAATCTGGTTCAAATGGGTTTAGGATTTGATCTTTAATTAAAGATTTATTTCAAGAATTAATCTGAAATTAATTACTGAAAAAGAACAGGCAAGAATCGGTCAAATAGGGTTATTCGCACAATCCATCCTGCAAAACAGAGGTTAGATCACAGGTTGCAGTTTCATAAACTGCAAATCGCAGATAGCAATTCTCTCATCTACGAAATCTCCTTCTCTGTGCCGCCATCTTCGATCCAAAATAAAATAAATAGAAAACCTAATTTCTATTAACAATTACATCAGATCGAATACCTATACATTCAGTCTAAAAAATAAAAAAAATATATATTTTATAGACCAAATATAATAAAATAATCAAGAAACTGCAAAATCGCAGGTTACCTACGCCAATCAAGATTTCGATCTCCAAGTGTATGAACAATCCATAAATCAAGAAAATTATAAAGAACAGTTCTAAATAATAATCATATTTATAAAAATTAATTTCAGATTAATCTCCCATTAACTGGAAACAAATTTTCCAAAAAAAATCATATCTGCGCATAATCGGGTAGAACGCCTTCCGCCCATTTGCGCAGGTTCAGATTTTGATCCAATTTGGTTCAAGACTTGAACCTGGCTCTGATACCATTGAAGGGAGTGAGAGATCCATCGTATAAATGCACAAATTTTGCATAATAAGTTGGGCGAATTTCAAAAATTTCTCTCCCCTCAACTAGGAATTGCATTCCCTATTTTAGAAAAATCATATTTTATAGAGATCAATCTTAAACCATGAATCAAACCAGATCTAAACAAAAGTAGTAGGAGAGGATTATACCTGATATGGAGAAATAATATCTCCCAACGAAGGTTTTCACACCCAAGGAAGGATCCAAAGACTGCTCCCACTGAAGAAGAAGCAGTGTAAGATTGAGAAGAATCAGCAGTGTTCTCTTCAATAACCTAATCCTTCGCATGAAATAGCAAGGTGGCACGTGAGCACAACTTTCTATCAGTCCCTTCACAAGGAACTGATGTCAAGATCGAATCTTGATTTCTCCCACTGAACTAGAGATCGAACTGACAGGTGAGGCGGCAAGAAAGAATTTTGCAGGGTTGCTTAATTCTTCCTTCTGTGATTTCAGCTCTGAAGAGGATGTGAATATATATCTTCTAAAGGCTGCCGCCCCCTCCTTCTTTTATAACCTTAAAGGGATCAGCTTCTAATCCCATTAGGAGTTGCTGATCCAAATCATATTTGGAACAGGTTTCCCTTTAAGTGATAAGGGTAAACCCTTATCTTATCTGCAAATTAGATCAGCCTTCTCCTAATCTCATTAGGAGGTTTCCAGATCTGAATCACGTTCAGATCTGGACTCTCTGAGTGGATAGGGTTACGACCTTATCCTATCAGCTAATCCAATCCCAGAATTTGCCCCTTATTTAACTGATCAAATTAGCCCAGTTCGAAATGGGCTTTAGACCCATTAAGGATATGCGCTCACTTAGCCTTACAAACTGCTGCCCAGTTGGGCTTCCTTGTATGGCGTGGGACCCAAACATTGATCTACACATCAGCCACATGGGTTCAGCCAAACCTTTGTTACAAGGCCTGGCCGAATACACTATTATGGGCAGTGCACCCTGAAACCCATCACATGGGATCTATGGGCCCAACACTTACCCTAAGAGGTCCCTGGGCCAAGCCACCTTGTAACACCCAGGGACTGTGGGTAGATGCAAGATTAGCCCATCAGGTATTACTCTCAATGGTCTTACAATTAACCTCTCAGCCAATAATGATCAAACACTGCCCGACAAGAGAGGACCTCTCCCTCGGCTGCAAGGAACAGTGTTGCACTCTCTTCTTATATGGATCCCAGGAATTAAAACTTTTCGCAAATATTTTGGAAACCATAATATATATACTTTTATATCTCATATAAAATATATTTTGCAAAACAAATCTCAACGATTGAAATCAGCTGCCGGCAGTCTTGGTTTCCATCAGAGAGAGTGCATCCCTGATAATTATCTTTGTTCGACAAAGGGGTTGATCCTGTCACTATGATCACCCACTCAAATGAATTCTCAGACTGTCCCAACATACCCAGGTTTTGACCCCCGCTAAGGATCTCACTGATTGGTACATCAAAAATAGCCTAATTCGACACCTAGTGTAGTATCATAATCGAGTCTAGGGGTCGAGTGTAACTTTCCAGTTTTGCCCATTAATCTCCAAGGTCCAAGGCAATAGTGGAAATCTGTTCTGATTCAAAGATTCAGTTAATCCTACACTGCATGTGCCTTGAGTCTCACCCTGGCGGCTTCGACAGGCCACCCCAACCGACTTGGTGGCACATCAATATTAGCCTTATCAGGATAGGTCTCCCCAGTCTCATTAAGTGTCCAGTTTAAGGGTATTACACAAAAACACACCACAGGAACATGAATCAAATATGTACTTTACAATAAACTCATAATGTACATCATTCTGATTGAAGCTAAGGGCATACAAAAACTATCTAACAATGTTTTCTACAAGTAGTTAATAGCCTTGAGGCCTACCTAGGCCTAATAAAACATATTGGATTTTGGTCCTGGGCCAAGCATCTTGGCTGGCCCATAAGAATATACAGGATTTGTATTTTAAAACAAATAAAGTTTTAGCTTAATTTTATAATCAAATTATAGAAAATAAGCTTCAAGAAATTGTAGAAAATATATTTAAGTTTATTTTATGTATATTAATATATTATACTATATATATTCGGTAAAATACTATGCCATATATGAAAGATACTATACAATTACCACAAAACATTAAGATACTATACAAATAAATAGACATTATAGATATATTATAGTATATATTATAAACATACATATAACTTCTAGGATGGGTTAGGTTTGCCGGACATAGGCCTTAGTTGGCCTGAGCCCAACATGTATTATGTGTAGGCTTGATACAAGTCTGATCTAGACAAAGCTTGAGAGAAACTTGACTTCCTTGGCCCAAGAATTTGCAAGCCAAGAAGGTCAGGCTGATCATAAATGATCATCCCTACCTATCAACATCCTAATCCCATTTCAATTCTTATTTATTTTTATGGACTGACACTATTCACTCTAATTTTAGGGATGTGCATAAATTTACAAATGTGAGAAACTTGACTTCCTTGGCCCAAGAATTTGCAAGCCAAGAAGGTCGGGCTGATCATAAATGATCATCCCTACCTTTCAACATCCTAATCCCATGTTCATAAATTTAAGCACATCCCTAAAATTAGAGTCAATAGTGTCGGTCCATAAAAACAAATAAGAATTGAAATGGGTCATTGTAGTGTATCATATATAGAAAATCGATAATTTTTTTTCTGAAATCTAATAATCAAATGATTAGCACAACTAATTAAAAAAAAGATAAATTTTTTGTATGGTAATTGCAATCACCTCCCCTGTAACTTTCTAACATAGTTGCAAGTATATCCCCTATTAGAATCCTCTAACAAGAGGCATGAAAATGTAAAAAATACCCATGGAAGTACTTTTTACAAAATGTTTATTATTCCAATAGTAACTGCATTAATTGGTATTTTGAACATTTTTGTGTCTATTCTTAGATGATTCTAACAGGGGATCTACTTACAACTATGTTAGAAAGTTCACGGGAAGTGATTGCATTTACCAAATTTTAGGGCAGGAAACAACAATGGTTAGAAACATTAGGTGAGGTTTCAGCAATCTACCTTAAATAAAAATCCCATAATTCATTCAATGTGACTAGGGGTGGATTCGAGCTGAATAGTACCAGGTTTGAGCTCGGCTCATGACTATTCTACAAGGTTTGAGCTCGAGCTCGAGCTCAGTTTGAGCCAGAACCTTGAGCTCGAGTCAAAAGATCATAAGCTCGAGCTTAGCTCAACTCGACTCGTCTCATTTTATATTTTATAAAAATATTTTATTATATATTTTATAAATAGTTTATTATAAAAATATTTAGAAAAATATTTATAAAAATAAAAATTATAACAAATTTTTTATTTTATATTTAAAAAATTAAGAATTATAATAATTAATAATTATAATATTTTTATTGTATTACCGCTAGTACTTTGTGGTGGGTGGCCAAAGCAATTTCAAACTATGTCATACAGAACAAATCCAAATCCAAGAGCGACAACAACTAATCTATTTATTGGCGGAATTTTGTGAATGTTGATTCTTGTAATTTATTTCTTCATTTCTTAGAAACAGTTAATAATTCCTCTATTAGATCTACTCCTCTCTGTTGAGTAGTTTTTTTGTGTCTGTCAAAAGTTTGTGTTCTCCTCTGTACATGTTGATCGAGTAGTTCTCGGGTCTGTATCTGTCAGATGTTTGGGTCCACATGTCGCCATTTACATAAATTGGTACTTTGATTTTGATGCGAATGCTGTTCTTTTGTGGTTGGAAGTTTTAATTTATTTGTCTAAAATATAAATGTAATTCAATAATTTGTTATGCATGTTTGAAAGCCAGCTACATGTTCTATTATAGTTAGGAAATAAACAACAAGTAAAAAAGCCAAACAAATTGAGAATGGTTCGATGGGATAATTGAATCATTCGAACCCTGTGTATTTACAGGTGAAGAAGTATAGTTTGAGTACAACAATAGTTGGAGAGAGTTAGATAACATTGAACTCTATTAGATATAATTTTTCTTAGATTTAAACTCTATCTGATAGGATCTATCTAGTTAGTTGAGTTCTATCTCAATCTAGATAGAGTTACATCTATAGATGGAGATCTATCTGATGACATGGCAGCTCCAGATGATGTAGTAGTAGGGTTATCCTCAATAATTGTTCAGGTTCACATCGCTCCATCGTGAAGTTAAATAAACTAATAAACTTTAATATGGGAATTATACAGACAGGATGAGCTAAAGTTTGGAAAACAAGGTGGCATTTGACAAATTTCAAAGATTGGAGAGCTTATCCAATCCAAACAACTAGGGTTGGAAGTTATGGGTTTTAGGGAAGAGCAACCCGCCACTCAAGTAGCCCCACAATAATAATAATAATAATAATAATTGTTGTTGTTGTTGTATGTTGTTAGGACTATTTAGATCAAATGCAATGCAAAACTCATTATAATTAATTATCATAAATTTTTTAATTGTTTACTAAATATAAAACACCTATTAGTCTATTACATATCAGCTGATTTGTTGAAGCTTAGGTCTATCTAATTTCGGGTTGATCATACATTCATTCCTTATAAGAAGTTCTAGACCATTACCATTTTTTCCTTTTTGTTTCTTTGACTCCATGGGGCTACAAAGTGAACAGGGGTAGACCATCCCACAAAACCCAAAACTCCCAACCCAAATGCAAGCAGGACATAAGCACCTCGCATATGCATTATGGAATCAATCAAAAGTGATGGTGCACGATCTGGAGCTCCTACTAGGATGACAGATCAGACGTCGATTGCTTGGCTAGTGAGTCAAGCTGTAAGAGAAGAAAGCATAGAGACTCAGGGTGGATAACCCAATGTGGTCACTCCGATGCTTAAGTCAATAGTTGATTTGTGAGCGAGCTCAAAACTTAAGAGTGAGAACTAGAAGCAACAAATTGCATGTACCTTATGCTATGGGGTAGTAACATATATAGTTGAGCTGACGTAGGTCTCATGGACCACTTTCAATATCTATGCCACATGCTGTTAGGAGTCCGTTCCGCATCAGGAGGTGGACATCATGCAACCAGATAAGGCTTATCGTGTTTGTCCTATCCGGGCAGGATGAGGATAAGGTCTACGGTTACTTCAGCAGGTTTGATCATCCTGAGCTGCCTGGGCTTCGATCATAGCTGATGTGGCCGAGATGCCTGAGGTGGCCCAACCTACCGAGGTGGTTGAGGATGCTAAGTCATTCGTCTAGTCACCAGGTCCCATCCACGTGTCCACTGTTTACTAGGTCGGGCCAAATCACCCCTCATCAATTGCTCCCCACTACCTGTGCTAGGGGTCTGGACCTGGTGTGGGGGGACCATGATGAGGTTGGGTCAATTTGGCCCATCTTCCTTCAGGTCGATATCCGGTTTGATTGTTAGACCTCAATGACCTGCCCAGTTCAATCGAGGACCCAGATCGTGTACCAAGGACGTGCGGACATCACACGGATTCCAAACCCTGCAGATGTCAAAACGTGTGCTCAACTATTTTTGCCTTGAGAGGCATGCAACCGGTTTCTATGATTGGTTGTCATGGCTATAAATAGGGACCTTGGGGTCCCATTTTTGTCACTTTTCTTTTGAGAGATTTGGGGCTCGCACTTTAGGTTCCATTACAGTGATATCCACTCTTGTCTTTGAGGTCATTTTCTCTTCTTTTCAAGTAAGCTTTCTTGCTCCAGTTTGTTTCCTTATTCCAGTATGAGTAGTAGTTGCTTTAGCTTCCTTATTGAAAATGAGTTTGACTAAGTTGAGGCAACAACCTTGGCTCGTGACTATGAGTCTGTTCCAGCTGAAGCAACCTCCTCGGCTCAAGAACATGAGGTCAGTGCAACAGAGCTAACCTCCTTGGCATGCCCTATAGACTCTATCTTGGCCAAAGATAGCCCTTTAGTTCGAGAGAGTAAGTCATCTGGTAGGAAGGCATCGCCCAACCCCTAAATGATTTAGCAAATCCTAAGGTCCAAATAAGTTCAGTCCTTCAATTCTGTCACACGAAAAGCTCCAAGCTCTGCTCATCAAGTACAACCTTCCTAATAACCTTGGGTACTTTAATGTAAATAAATAAAGTACATTATGACATTTAATGTAAATGCCATTATGACATTTAATGTAAATGAATAAAGTACATATTTGATTCATGTTATTATGGCGTGTTTCTGTATAATACACCCTTGAATTGGACACATATGAGACTCGTGTTAGTTTAGAATCTTCACACCCATTCGATAGATCTGGGGAGATTTATCCTGCCAAGGCTGACACTGATGTGCCGCCAAGTTGGTTGGGGTAGCTTGTCTCAACTGCCAGGGTGAGACCTGTGGTATATGCAGTGTGGGTTTTCTTGATACCCAAAATGGACCAGAAATCCAATATTGCCTTGGACCTTGGAGATAGATAGGAAAAACTGGAATGTTACACCTGACCCCTAGACTCAATTATGATACTGCACTAGGTGTCGGATTGGACTGTCTTTGATATGCCAATCAGTGAGATCCTTAGAGGGGGTCAAGACCTGGGTATGTTGGGACAGTCTGAGAATTCATCTGAGTGGGTGATCATAGTGACAGGATCAGCCCCTTTGTTGGACAAAGTGAATGGTCAAGGATGCACTCTCTCAGATGGAAACCAAAGCTGCCGGCAACCGATTTCAACCGTTGAAATTTATTTTGCAGAATTTATTTATATAGAGATATACACATATATATATATATATATATATATATATATATATATTATATATATATATATATATATATATATATTATATATATATATATATATATATATATATTATATATATATATATATATTATGGTTTCAAAATGTTTGAAAAAGGTCTTAATTCCCGGGATCCTTATGAGTAATAGTGCAGCACTGTTCCTTGTAGCCGAGGGAGAGGTCTTGTCTTGTCAGGCATGTTTTATCATTATGGGCTGAGAGGTTAAGTATAAGACCATTGAGGGTAATACCTAATGGGCTAATCTTGCATCTGCCCACAGTCCTTGAGTTTTTATAGGTGGCTTGACCCAGGGACCATTTAGTGTAAATGATGGGCTCATTAAGAGCCCATGGTGATGGACTCAGGGGTTCACTGTCCCCTATAGTAAATTCGGCCATGCCTTGTAACAGAGGCTAGAACCCATGTGGCTAATGTGTAGATCAATGTTTGGGTCTCATGCCATACAAGAATACCCAATTGGGCAACAGTTTAGAGGATAAGTGAGAACATAGGATAAGGGATTGTCCCTATCCACTTAAAGAGTCCAGATCCAAATAAAAATTTGGATTTGGAAACTCCTAATTAGATTAGGAGGGCTGATCTTTATCTACAGATAAGATAATGGATTATCCTTATCTCTTAATGAAAGTCCAGATCCAAATATAAGATTTGGATTAGGAAACTCCTAATGGGATTATGAGAACCTCTCTTTAAGGCTATAAATAGAGGAGAGAGAACCACAATTCACCCAATCAGATTACTGATACAGGAGAGAAGACAACAGCAGTTGAACTGACACATCTTCTACTCTTGCCTTCTCCTGTTGTTGCCGCCATTGCCAGTTCGATCTCCACCTGTAGGAGCGATCAAGAAAGGTTATTGATATCAATTTTTGGAGAAAACCTGATATGAAGTTGTGCTCACTCGCCCTCTATCAGATTCTTGGTGAAGAATCAGGTTCTTGCTGAACAACCACTCTACTGATTCTGCTCCACCCTACACTGTGTCATCTTTAGTGGGAGTAGTCTTTGGTGATATCCTTAGGCGTGAACACCTTCATTGCAAGCTACTACTACTCTGTATCAGGTATATCCCTCTCCTACCTTTTGGTTTCAGATCTGGTATGCTTTAGGGTTCAAGATTGATCATTGAAAATGCAGTTTTCTAAAATAAGGATTGTGATTCCCACATGGGAGAGAGAAATATTTTTGAAATTTCTCCCAACCTACTTGCAGGGTTCGGCCATCAATATGATGGAATCTTGAACAAAAAATTAGCCAAATTTGGAATTGCGCAAATGGGTAGAATGCGTTCTACCCGATTTGCGCAGATAAAATATTTTCTAGGAAATCGGTTCCCAGATTAAGGGCTATTGATCTGAAATTAAATTTACAAATCTGAATTATATTTAGAATGGTTCTTTATATTTTTCTTGATTTATGGGTTGTACGTACGATGGAGATCATAATCTTGATTGGCGCAAGAAACCAACGCTTTGCAGTTCTTTTACATTCTTGTCTGTAATTTTTTTTTTAGAATGAATGTATAGGAATTCGATTTGATGTAATATTAATAGAAAATTAGGGATTTTCTATTTTATTTCAATCAAGATCGAAGTTGATTGCGCAGAAGGAAGGATTTTCGCAGATTTTGGTTCACCTATCTGCGATTGCCAGTTTGAGAAACTACAAGCTGTGAACTAACCTCTGTTTTGTGGGCTAGCTGGTCTATGAACAGCCCTAGTACTAATTCTTGAATGTCTTTTGTCAGTAATTTAATTTCAAATCAATTATTGAATTAATTGTTGAATTAAAAATCAAACCCTAGACCCATTCGAACCAGATTGGACCAAACTGGTTGGATCGAATCTGTGGTTCGATGGGGACTATTCTCAGCCCTAATTTTTCATTCGCTCTAGGATTTGATTTTTAATTGCAAGACCTAATTCAGACCCCACCTGTAAAACCCAGTTTTAATGTGTTAAAACTGCTTAAGCCCATTAATTGCACAAAAGCTATATGGGCTGAACTGCTCTTTGCAATTCAGCCCATATACCTAGATAATATTAACCAGTAATATTATGGATTATTATGGGCTTTAATTATTGGTTTTACAGATATTAATTGATTGGATAAATTTTATTCCTGCATGTGATGTATGGATGTGTGATGCGCAATGTTCATGGGCCATAAGTACTTGGCCCATGCCGATACGATAGTGGCTCTTGCGCACACCATGGCTGAATGCACATCATTGCCATGATGTCCTTAAGATCATTGGATGATCTCCCTTTGTGGTGGGCCCCATACCCCCCAAGAGGAACTGTGCGCAACCCTTGCTGTTCAGGGCCCACCTAAATCTGGCTTTATGAAAGTCAAAGGGAGCCACTTTGGTTTGACCTAAATTAAATTAGGAAGTAACTTTTGTTCCCTCCTAAAATATGAGTGCATGTGATAGGGAGATTCATATGATGAACTCTCTAAAGGCCTTCCATCATTAGCATGAAGATGGGTCCCTCAGTAATGAGGAAACACACTATAAAATTGGGTTATCCATTTATTGTTGGATCTGTTGGAATATTTCATAAGATGATAGGGGCGTCATAGACCTATGTGGGAGGGGCCTATCTTAAAATGGAAGACTCTCTCACGGTACCTTGGCATTCACGAATATGATGGGTGAGCACTCACTGGATAGAAAGGTTTAACCTAAAATGGCAATGAACCTTGTCTGATAGAGGCCAAAGGGAAAGCTCATAAGATGAGTGGATATGATTCTTCATAGAAAGGTGGTGGGGTTATGTAGCTGAAACAGTTGGCTCCATGCACCCTACGTGATTTTCCACATTTCCAGAGGCATAATTCGCAGTCTCCATCATTGAGATAAGAGGGAAATCTCAGAGATGAACAAATGGGAATGGAACATAGATTAAAAGCCATATCTATGTGGATAATATGAATCAAATTAGGTTGTGGCGTAATGTTTGCATTTTATTAGAAATGGCAGATGAACAATTCGCTAAACTGTTGGATGACAACAAGCTAAAGAGCCCAAAGTTGAAGCGGATCCATAGTAAAACCCAACTAACAGCTGAAGCCCAATTCGTAGAAAAGCCTTGTAGCAGCCCAACTTATTAAAGCAACCCACTCGAATTCAAGAATCCAAAGTATTATTAGATTTGAATTTTAAATGTAATTCTATAAAGTTAAAGAAGATTGAGATCATTAGATAAGAGATAAGATAAGATAGGATAAGATCAGTTTAAAACTAACCTGGATTATCCATTCTTGAGATAACTCCAAGTAGTTGTAACAGCCTCTCCCCTAAAACTATGTAAAGGGTTGGGCGTACCAGCACCTGGCATCTATCAATTACTGAAGCTCTCTCTGAAGCAATCAAGAAGACAATCAAGAAAGCTTCAAGAAGGAGATCAACAAGGCAAGAAGGCTTCAAGAAGGAGGTGGCAGCAAGGAGAAGACAAGATCTCATCTTCAAAGGTGACATCATGAGTTCTTTCTTACCCCTTATTTGTTTTATTTCCTTTATCATGAATTAATTTATTTGTAGCTAGGGCTGTAGGAAGCCTAACCACGACAATGAATTATTTTTTATTCCGATTTATCCAAGATTGTTATTTTCATATTGTCTATGAGTTATTATGCATACAATTAAGAGCTTGGTCACCTCTTAATTGATTTGGTTTATGTGAATGAATCGAGAGAGGAATTCACATAATCGATTGAATAATTCATAGTGTGAATTGAATGGTATATATATATATATATATATATGTATATATATACATGATTCATCTGATGAAATAAGTTTTTCATCGAACTTAATGCATTTCTATCATGAGAACTCTAGTCGTGAGATCGAAGGGTTACTTGATAGAGGTAGATTTGATATATCCTGAGAGCGAATATTAAATAACTTTGGAAAAACTTTAGCTTATGAAAATAATAAATTATCTTGGTTAATATAATAAATTGATATCCATTGGAAGGTTTAAGTGGACCAATAGTCCTAGCGCTTCCAATTAGATCGTTGCAAGTTCTGTCATTGATTGCCCTTATTTTTATTTCTTTTTCTTCTATTCTTAATTTTCAGTAGTTCTTATTCTTAGATCTAAAAATTTGGTTGTCCAAATAATAGAGGAAGGCTATAGTTCTAATACTTATTTTGTTAAATCCTCGTGGGAATGATATTTTTATACTACTTGATAACTAGTGCACTTTCTAGGGTTATATAATTATAGCTATAAAGCACAACTAATTAAAAAAAAGGTAATTTTTTTGTTTGGTAATTGCAATCACCTCACTGTAACTTTCTAACATAGTTGCAACTATATCCCCTATTAGAATCCTCTAACAAGAGGCATGAAAATGTCAAAAATACCCATGTAAGTACTTTTTACAAAATGTTTATTATTCCAATTTTCTCTTCACATCAATTGCTATCCCAAATCCTTCCAATCTCATTTTAGAAATTGATTTATTTTCCAAATTTTCCCTTTATATCAATCAATCAAAGGTAAAGCTGTAACTTTTTTTGTTCATATAGTTTGTATATATATAAATATATTTATAAAAACCATCCTCAATAGTAACTGCATGCATTGGTATTTTGAACATTTTTGTGTTTGTTCTTAAATGGTTCTAAAAGGGGATCTACTTACAACTATGTTAGAAAGTTCACAGGAAGTGATTGCATTTACCAAATTTAAAGGGTGGTTTCAACAATGGTTAGAAACTTTAGGTGAGGTTTTAGCAATCTACCTTAAATAAAAATCCTATAATTCATTCAATGTGACTAGGGGTGGATTCGAGCCGAATAGTACCAGGTTTGAGCTCGGCTCATGACTATTCTACAAGGCTTGAGCTCGAGCTCGAGCTCGAGCTCAGTTTGAGCCAAAACCTTGAGCTTGAGCTTGGCTCGAGTCAAAAGTTCATAAGATCGAGCTGGGCTCAGCTCGATTAGGCTCATTTTATATTTTATAAAAATATTTTATTATATATTTCATAAATATTTTATTATAAAAATATTTAGAAAAAAATATTTTATAAAAATAAAAATAATATATATATATATATATATTTATTTTATATTTAAAATTTTAATAATTATAACAATTAATAATTCTATTATTTTTATTATATATATTATTTTCAATAATTTTATTATATGTATATATATTATATATTAAATACCAAATATATATATATATATATATTCGAGCCGGCTCACAAGCCGAGATCAAGCAGCTCGTGAAAAGCTTGGCTTGTTGCCACCCCTAAATGTGACAACCAATTAATGGAGAACACTTGGGTTTTGATGAGATTTTTTTTAAGATAAATAAGAAGAAATTTTATAGAATAAAAAGGAGGATTTGCAAAGGGTTCCAACTGAAGTTAGACATACCCTAATAACCCAGAGTGAAATTCAAGGCCCATATGAACCACAACAGCCCACCCAATACACATCACTTCCTTACCCTAACCCAGCAAGCACACACACACACACAAAATGTTTTTCCAAAATACACAAACCACATTTCCAACTTAAAACAACCTTCATATCACTTCTAAACTCCCCTTCCTCTCCTTCCCCTTTCTCTATTGCTTCTATTTAGGACAGTTGTACACGAAATAGGAAGACACATATATACAATATCATTTACTAAATATTAACTATACTTTGGTCTTTGTAAACTTTCAAATACCATTCACGTTGAGAAATTGTAGTCATTAATTTCAGTCTTTAATAGTTTTTCTCAAGCACGTTATAAAATACTTGCCTTCTCCTTATTTATACTTTAGATAATGTCTAATATGAAAGTGACCAAGTAATTCAGTTACCAACTTAATATTCAATACACATGAAGCAATTATGGTCTTTAATTTCAATCGTTAAATGTTTTAATAAACATGTGAAGAGTAATTGCAGTCTTTAATTTCATTCTTTATATATGTTTTATTAAACACGTGAAATACTTGTTTTACCCTTATTTATACTTGAAAAGTATTAATTAATAGGGAAATTTTTGTCCAACCTTTTATCATAGTATAGATTTGCACATGATACAAATCCAATAAGATAGACCATTGTTTAGGTTGATTTTTTTTTGTATGCTTGAATCCAAGCACCAAGGGGGTCGAGTGGCATCCTATTAGCATGGACTGGGGCACTTGGGTTTGACTCCACAAGCTAGAAAAAAATGTCTATTGAGCAAGTAGCAACGAAACTACAGAACTACACAAAAATACTACCAAGTAGGAGTGGCATCCTACTTCCTACTTAACCTGACTACTGAGCCTTTTCCATACATTTACTTACACAGCTATAAATAATACTTCCAAATAGCAACAAAACTACAGAAAACACATCAGAACAAGTTTGCATTATTGCAATAGATAATTTAATTCCAACAATAAAGAAAAATAGAGCAGGAAAAGAGAAAGGAGATAAGAATTTCACCATATCAAAATTGAACCTAATAACAGCTACACAAATCTGTGGGGCCAAAAAGACATTAGCCTGCACATTAAAGAATCTTTGATTAGAACTAAGTGTAAGCCACCATCAAGTAATCTGATAAATGTTGCATGAAATTAACATCTCATAAATCCTAAATTTTACATATTTCTAACCAAACATCATTTATAGAAGAAAATGAATGGATAGTTGAGAATGATCAAACATATGAAGCCACCAATTTCACTAGTATTTAGAAAGAAAGATTACTCCATTGGTGTTGAAGCTTGTCTTGCACTACCAGTCCCAAGCTCAAAGGGAGTGGGTGCATCAGGTTATCATTTGTCACAAAAAGGTGGGACTTAAGTAATTTTAACAGAAGGGTGGGGAAGATCAAGAACATCAATAAGAATCATAATAGTGGGGTGGAATTAGACAATGACATAAATAGAACCTTTCTTAGGAGTTTGACATTTTTTTATATGGATACATATTTCTTATTTACAACAGATAACTTTTTTTGTAATTGTCATTCATGAAGGGGGAAAGGCAGCATTAATAACGTAATTTTTTCAACTTAAAATTAAATGCATGAAGGTGCCAACTGGCTGAGTTGGTGATGTAACATGTTCATTGTAATAGAGACCTGGATCAAATTCCATCTTCCTTTGGGTTAATTGGTGTTTGGGAATGAGTTAAACTCCCACCCCTCAGTTGTTTATCCCATTTGCCTTGAAAAATCTTTCAACAACTTCTCAAGAGCTGTATAAAAATGCTCAAAGTTGTATATAGGTATAATTAACCAATTTATTATTCACTACTGCATATATCATATAGAAGCTCCAGTTCTTTTTCTCTCTTCCGGTTTCCCATAAACTTAAATCGGTAGTGTTGATTACAATAAATTTCGTCAGTTGAGTTGCTAGCTAGTTTATAACCATGAATCTTGTTTATTCTTTGATATTTAGTTGTTGATTGCTTCTTTTTATATATAAGTAGATATGAAATTGGTAGCAGATAGATTTTTTTTTTTTTTTTGCTTCTCCATTCTTTCTCACATATTCTCATTTTTTCTAGTTCTCTTCTTCTCTTCTAGTTATCCTTATAAATGCATGTAAACAAAAGAGACAAAATGGAGCATTGACATACTTTCCTTCCTAAATTTCATTTTTGTTTTGGAAAAAAAAGTTATGAAAAGCTTAACCTCATCCATATAAGTGTCATATGATCAAATATAACCTCATCCATATAAGTTAATCCTTATATCTTTCATTGAAAATTTTAAAAATTTTCTCATTGAATGTACTTTAGATGGATAGCTTGGATGATCTGACGCTGATTGCAATTGTTGGCGCTGCTTCTTCTACTGCTACAGTACTAGAGTATGCATTGCCTTAGTAGATGAATATTTGAATTATGTTAATAAAGAACCATTCAATAGTCGACATGTACAAATAATGATTTATTAAAACGCCTTTATCATACAAAGGAAATTGATTGTTATAATCAACTTAGAATGGGAAAAGAGTCATTAGCAATGTTGATAAAGATACTTGATAAGCTTAAGTTTATAACACCCAGGGACTGTGGGCAGATGCAAGATTAGCCCATCAGGTATTATCCTCAATGGTCTTACACTTAACCTCTCAGCCCATAACGATCATACACTGCCCGACAAGAGAGGATCTCGCCCTCGGCTGCAAGGAACAGTGTTGCACTCTCTGCTTGTATGGATACCGGGAATTAAATCCTATTTGCAAACATTTCGAAACCATAATATATATACTTTTATATCTCATATAAAATATATTTTCCAAAACAAATCTCAACGATTGAAATTGGCTACCGGCAGTCTTGGTTTCCATCAGTGAGAGTGCATCCCCGATCATTACCTTTGCCCGACAAAGGGGCTGATCCTGTCACTATGATCACCCACTCAGATGAATTCTCAGAGTGTCCCAACATACCCAGGTTTTGACCCCTGCTAAGGATCTCACTATTGGTACATCAAAGACAGCCCAATCCAACACCTAGTGCAGTATCATAATCGAGTCTAGCGGTCGGGTGTAACTTTCCAGTTTTGCCCATCATTCTCCAAGGTCCAGGGCAATACTAGAAATCTGGTCCAGTTCAAAGATTCAATTAATCCTACACTGTATGTGCCTAGGGTCTCACCCCGGTGGATAAGACAAGCCACCCCTACCGACTTGGTGGCGCCATAGTGTCAGCCTTGTCAAGATAGGTCTCCCCAGACTGACCCACTGGCTGTGAACATTCTAAACTAACTTGAGTCTCATTAAGTGTCCAGTTTAAGGGTATTACACAGAAACATACCAAGGGAACATGAATCAAATATGCACTTTTATTCATTTACAATAAACTCATAAAGTACATCATTTTGATTGAAGCTAAGGGAATACAAAATTGTCTAACAGAGGTCCTCTCTTATCAGGCAGTGTATGATCATCATGGGCTGAGAGGTTAAGTGTAAGAGCATTGAGGATAATACCTGATGGGCTAATCTTGCATCTGCCCACAGTCCCTATGTGTTAGAAGGTGGTTTGGCCCAGGGACCACATAGGGTAAGTGTTGGGCCCATAGAGCCCATGAGATGGGTTTCACGGGGTGCACTATCCATAATAGTGTATTCGACCAGGCCTTGTAACAAAGGCTGAGCCGAACCCATGTGTCTGATGTGTAGATCAATGGTTGGGTCCCAGACCATACAAGGAAGCCCAATTGGGCAGCAGTTTGGAAGGCTAAGTAAATACATAACCTTAAATGGGCCTTAAGCCCATTTTGAACTGGGCTAATTTGATTAGTCACTTAAAGGGGCGAATTCTAAGATGGATCAGCTGATAGGATTGGGCCCAGACCCTATCCACTAAGACAGTCCAATTAGATCTTGAAACCTCCTAATTATATTAGGAGATGGTTGATCTGATTTGTAGATAAGATAAGGGTAATCCCTTATCACTTATAGGAACTTCTAATCCAAATATGATTTGGATTAGCAACTCCTAATGGGATTAGGAGCTGATCCCTTTAAGATTATAAAAGGAGGAGGGGACGGCAGCCTTTTGACATGCAACACACAACTCCTGTCTTTAGAGCATAAATCACAAGAAGAGAAAATTCTACACCCTGCAAATACTTTCTTGCCGCCTCCTTCTGAAGGGATAGGAAACCATCATATGGACGCCCAAGATTGCGAAATAAAGGGGGGGTGAATTTCAAAAATTTTTCTTTCCCTTCAATTGGGAATCGAATTCTCTATTTAGAAAATCATATTTTCAAGGATCATTCTTGAACCATAAACTGAACCAGATCTAAATCAAAAGGATGAGAGAGAGATAATACCTGATACAGAGAAATAATATCTCTCAACGGAGGTGTTCACGCCAAAGGTAGAAAGCAAAGTCTGCTCCCACTGAAGATGGCATAGTGCAGGGTGGAGCAGAATCAACAGTGTCCTTCCTAAGAACTTGATTCTTCCCAAGAATCACATGGGCGGCTAGTGAATACAACTCCCACCAATCTTTTCTCCAAAAGGTTGGAATCAAGATCTGATCTTGATTTCTCCCATGCAATGGAGATCGAACTGCTATAGGCGGTGACTGCAGGAAGGAGGCGGCTAGAGAGAATTTGCAGGGTGCAAAATTCTCTCCTCTGTGATCTCAGCTCTGAAGACAAGACTGTTGATCAAAGCCCCGGAGTCAATACACCAGGATGCAGAAGCTACCAACAAATTGGTTTCTATAACACAAGTTTCGAAGTTACCTTTCTTGGATTCCAGGTAGGCAGGACAGTTCCTTTTCTAGTGGCCGGTCTTCTTGCAAAAGTGACAGGCATCCGATGCCTTATCTTTCTTCTGCTTCTTGCTCTTAGTGGCTTTCTTCTCAGGCTTCTTTGCCTTCCTCTTTCTCTTGCCTGTCTTGCCAGCTTCAACAAGCATGGCTACAGGCTCATCCTTTCTAATCAGATCTTCAGCTCTTTGCAACATATTGCTGAGCTCTTGTAAGCTGACATTCAGCTTGTTCATGTTATAGTTCATGATGAACGGATTAAAGGAAGGAGGCAAAGAGTTAAGGATAGCATCTATCTGGGTTGCAAGGTCCAGCCCGGATCCAAGAGCCTCCAGTTCGTTGATGTATCCCATCATCGAAGACAATGGTCGTGAACTTGTTGACCCTTGGACATTTGTGCAGTCATGAACTGTTTCAAGACCTTTTGTCGAGTAGAACGATTATGCTCTTCATACATTGTCCTGAGACTGTCCAATATGTCTTTGGCAAGTTCAATCTGATCGAACTGCCTCTGTATCGGGTTGTCTAAGGAGGCAATGATGTAACACCGGGCAAGGGAGTTTTTCTCCTCCCATTCTTGATAGTCTCTCCTTCGGGCCTCAGAAGCCCTATCACCCGGACGCTCCGGGGCAGGATTCTTTGCCACTTTGTCCAGCTTTTCAGAAGCTAGGACCAGCATAAGGTTCCTATACCAGTCAGCATATTTTGGGCCCTTCAACTTGTTGTCATCAAGCAGTTTTGCAAAAGATACGTTTGCCATTTTCTGATAAAAGAGCAAACATCAGTCCACAACCTAATTTGATTCATGTTCATTTCATAGATATGGACTTTAATCAACGATCCATTTCCATTTATTCGTCTCTGAGATTTCCCTCATTTCTCAGTGACGAAGACTACGGGTTGTCTCTGGAAATGTGGGAAATTACATAGGGTGCATGGAGCCAACTGTTTCAACTGCATAACCCCACCACCTTTCTGTGAAGGATCACATCCACTCATCATATGAGTTTAACCTTTGGCCTCTGTCAAACAAGGTTTAGAGCCGTTTTCAGGTAAACCTTTCTGTCCAGTGAGTGCTTACCCATCATATTCGTGAACACCAAGGTACCATGAGAGAGTTCCCATTTTCTAGTGAAGCCCCTCCCACATCGGTCTATGACGCCCCTATCATCTTATGAAACACTCAAACAAGCCCAACAGCAAATGGATAGCCCATTTTTTGGTGCGTTTCCTCATTACTGAAGGACCCATCCTCATGCTAATGATGGAAGGCCTTTAGAGAGTTCATCATATGAATCTCCCTATCACATGCACTCATATTACCTGGAGGGAACAAAATTATGCCCTAGTTTGATTTAGGTCAAACCAAAGTGGCTCCCACTGACTTTCATAAAGCCAGATTTCGGTGGGCCTTGAATCGGCTAGGGTTTCGCACGTAACCGCTTGATGAGGTGTGGGGCCCACCACTAAGGGAAGTCATCCAATGACCAAAAGGGACATCATGGCAATGATGTGCATTCAGCCATGGTTTGCACAAGAGCCACTGTCGAATGAGCATGGGCCAAGTACTTATGGCCCATGTACGCAGCACATCACACATCCATACATCACATGTAGGGATAAATTGATCCAATCAATTAACTATCTGTAAGGCTCGTTGGAAGCCCGTTAAAATTCCATAATATTAACCATTAATATTATCTAGGTATATGGGCTGAATTAGGATTACCCAGTTCGGCCCATATAGTTTTATCCTTTAAAATGGGCTTTTGCAGTTTTAACTATTTAAAACTGGGCCTTTACAGGCTGGACCGAATTAACCATTTAATTAAATATCAATCCTTAGGCCCATTAGTGGGAAATTAGTGCTGACTTTCAGCCTTGATTAAACCCTAGAATTGGTCCAAACAGTTTTGAACCAATCTTAGTTCGAATGGGTCTAGGGTTTGATTTTTAATTAAATCCTTAATTCAAGAAAATAATCTGAAATTAAATACTGATAAAAGGAAAAACAAGAATCAGTCAAACAGTGCTATTCGCACAATCCTTCCTGCAAAATAGAGGTTAGATCATAGAATGCAGTTTCACAAACTGCAAATCGCAGATAGCATTTCTCTCATCTGCGAAATCTCCTTCTCTACGAAATCTCCTTTTCTACGCCGCCAACTTTGATCCAAAATAAAATAAATAGAAATCCTATTTCTATTAATAATTACATCAGATCGCTGGGGTCTCACCCCGGTAGCTGAGACAAGCCACCTCAACCGTCTTGATGGCACCACAGTGTCAGCCTTGTCAGGATAGGTCTCCCCACTCCGACCCACTGGCTGTGAACTTTCTAAACTAACACGAGTCTCAATAAGTGTCCAGTTTAAGGGTATTACACAGAAACATACCAAGGGAACATGAATCAAATATGCACTTTTATTCATTTACAAAAAACTCATAAAGTACATCAATTTTGATTGAAGCTAAGGGCATACAAAACTGTCTAACAAGGAAATATTCCTTTCAGGCACAGAGTCACTCTCTCCAAGAAGATGTCTCCCAAGACTTCTGAGGAGATTGATGGCATGAAGGACGTTCCCTATGCCTCTGCCGTAGGGAGCATCAAGTATGCCATGCTGTGCACTCGCCCTGACATTGCTCAGGCAGTAAGTGTAGTAAGCAGATTTCAGGCCAACCCAGGGCAGGAGCATTGGACTGCTGTGAAAAACATACTCAAATACCTTCGAAGGATAAAAGAGTTTTGTCTAGTATTCGATGGTAGCTTACTACAGATCCAAGGGTATACAGATGCTGATTTCCAGTCGTATCCAGATGATAGAAAGTCTACATCTGGATATGTTTTCATGATAGGATCGTGTGTTGTTTGCTGGAAAAGCAGCAAACAGGGGTCCACTACAGACTCCACAACCGAGGCTGAGTACATTACCGCAAGTGAGGCTGCCAAGGAAGCCGTGTGGATGAAGAAGTTCGTTCACGAGTTGGGAGTAGTTCCATCCAGCACATCACCCATTCCATTGTTGTGTGACAACAATGGAGCTACTGCTCAGGCTAAGGAGCCACGAGCCCACTCTAAGTCGAAGCACATCGAGAGGAAGTACCATGTACTGAGGGAAATTGTTGGTAGAGGGGACGTCTTGATTTAGAAGGTAGCATCAGCGGAAAATGTAGAAGACCCATTGACAAAGCCACTATAACAAAAAGTGTTTGAGAAACACATGGAAAGCATGGGACTCTTGCTAGTACCTGATTGGACCTAAGTGCAAGTGGGAGCTATTAGATAGTTTTGTATGCCCTTAGCTTCAATCCAAATGATGTACTTTATGAATTTATTGTAAATGAATAAAAATGCATATTTGATTCATGTTCCCTTGGTATGTTTCTATATAATACCCTTAAACTGGACACTTAATGAGACTCGTGTTAGTTTAGAATGTTCATAACCAGTGGGACGGTCTGGGGAGACCTATCTTGACAAGGCTGACACTGTGGTGCCACCAAGTCGGTTGGGGTGGCTTGTCTCAGCTGCCAGGGTGAGACCCTAGGTACACACAGTGTGAGGTTAATTGAATCTTTGAACTGGACCAGATTTCCAGTATTGCCATGGACCTTGGAGATTGATGGGCAAAACTGGAAAGTTACACCCGACCCCTAGACTCGATTATGATACTGCATTAGGTGTCGGATTGGGCTGTCTTGGATGTACCAATCAGCGAGATCCTTAGCGAGGGTCAAAACCTGGGTATGTTGGGACAGTTTGAGAATTCATCTGAGTGGGCCCATAGAGCCCATCTGATGGGTTTTAGGGGGTGCACTGTCCATAATAGTATATTCGGCCAGGCCTTGTAACAAAGGCTGGGCTGAACCCATGTGGCTGATGTGTAGATCAATGTTTGGGTCCCATGCCATACAAGGAAGCCCAACTGGGCAGCAGTTTGGAAGGCTTAATGAATACATAAACCTAAATGGGCCTTAAGCCCATTTCAAACTAGGCTAATTTGATTAATCTTTAAGGGGGCGAATTCTAAGATAAGATCAGCTGATAGGATTGGGCCCACACCCTATCCGCTCAGAGAGTCCACGATCTAAATGAGATTTAGATTTGAAAACTTCTTAATTAGATTAGGAACTGGTTGATCTAATCTACAGATAAGATAAGGATTATCCATTATCTTAAAGGGACTTCTAATCCATATATGATTTGGGTTAACAACTCCTAATGGAATTAGGAACTGATCCCTTTAAGTCTATAAAAGGAAGAGGGGGCGGAAACCTTTAGACACAACATCCAACAGACTCAAGTCTTGTCTTTAGATCTAAGATCACAGAGGAGAGAATTTTGCACCCTGCAAATTCTTTCTAGCCACCTTTTTGCTGCAGCCGCCGCCTATAGCAGTTCGATCTCCATTCCTTGGGAGAATTCAAAATTGGATCCTGATTCCAATCTTTTGGAGAAAAGATTGGTAGGAGTTGTATTCACAAGCCGTCCAGGTGATTCTTAGGAAGAATCAAATTCTTAGGAAGGACACTATTGATTCTGCTCCACCTTGCACTGTGCCATCTTCAGTGGGAGCAGATTTTGGTTTCTACCTTGGGCGTGAACACCTCCATTGAGAGATATTGTTTCTCTGTATCAGGTATTATCTCTCTCTCCTCCTTTTGGTTCAGATTTGGTTCAGTTTATGATTCAAGAACGATCCTTGAAAATATGATTTTCTAAATAGGGAATTCAATTCCCAGTTGAAGGGAAAGAAAAATTTTTGAAATTCACCCCCTTTATTCCGCAATCTTGGGCGTCCATGTGATGGATTTCCTATCCCTTCAGGATTTTCTATCCCTTCATGAGCCGAGCAGCGAACTGGTCCGACCGGCGAAGTATCTGACAGGACGGCCTAGAATTCGAGCCAAATCCACCCATCATGTCGTGAACTCCCCACACCAAGTCAAGACCCCTGGCTCGGGGAGTGGGAGGCAATTGATGGAGGGTGATTTGGCCTGACCTCGTAATAAGGGGACACATGGACGTGACTTGACATGGGTGACAACTCGGCATAGCCAGCTCGCTACAAAGTAATAGTCCACTACCCCGAGCTAGGGATCCTTTGAGCTGAAATCATCCCGAACTAAGTGAAAGAATGGTAGGATCCATCTAATGGACGCCATAAAGGTTGCGGAATGGGTGGGTGAATTTCAAAAATTTCCTACCTTCTCTCAACTGGGAATCATATTCCCTAAATTTAGAATACAATATTCAAGGATCCTACTTGAACCATAATCAAACCAGATCTGTACCAAAAGATAAATGGGAGGAATATACCTGATCCGGAGAAGCAGTATCTCCCAAAGTTGGTGTTCACACCCAAAGAATGCTCCAAGATCCGTTCCTGCTGAAGATGACACAACTGTGAATGGAACAGAACCAGCAGGGTGCGTCCTACACACTGGATCCTTCACAAGAATCCTCTGGAAGTACTAAACACTGAATCTTTTTCAGTCTTTCTTGCAAGACTGATGTCAAGAACAGATTTCTTGACTTTCTTTTCTGCAAAGATCTAATCTTGCAATGGCAGAAGGCGGCGGCAGGAGGAGATCTCCAAATCGAAAAAGGCTGAACTGCTTTTTCTCTTTTCTGGAGAGTATGAGATCTGATCTCAATTCGCAGGAACCTTTCTTGCGATTTTTCTTGGTTCTTTTTTCTCCTCCTTTCTTCTTGATTAAGAAACCTCCTTATTAGGAGTTATCCCAATCCAAATCAGTATTTGGATAGGGGATAATCTTAATCCTTTCTGCAGATAGAGTTAGCTTACTCCTGATCTTATCAGGAGGTTACCAGATTCAAATCTAATTTGAATTTGGTCTCTAAGAGTGGATAAGGCTAAAGGCCCAATCCTTTTACTAACTTTAATCTCAAATTCGCCCCAAGGATGGGTGATCATATCAGCCCACCTCGAAATGGGCTTCTGGCCCATTAAGTGTTCAGTGTCTAATTACTTTCCAATCTACTGCTCAGTTGGGCTTCTTTGTATGGCGTGGGACCCAAGCATTGATCTACACACCAGCCACATGGGTTCGGCCCAGCCTTTAATACAAGGCCCAGCCGAATTCACTGAAAAACTCAATGAACCCCTTGAGTCCATCATATGGACCCTATGGACCCAACACTTACATTAAGTGGTCCCTGGGCCAAGCCATCTTATAAAAACCCAGGGACTGTGGGCAGATGCAAGATTATCCCATCAGGTATTATCCTCAATGGTCTTACACTTAACCTCTCAGCCCTTAATGATCAAGCACTGCCCGACAAGAGAGGACCTCTCCCTCGGCTACAAGGAACAGTGCCACACTCTCCTCTCACATGGATCCCGGGAATTAAAACCATTTGCAAACAATTCGAAACCGTACATATATATATAAATATATTAATTTTGCAAAACAAAATTCCAACGATTGAAATCAACTACCGGCAGTTTGGTTTCCATCAGAGAGAGTGCATTCCCGATCATTACCCTTTGTCCGACAAAGTGGCTGATTCTGTCACTATGATCACCCACTCAGATGAATTCTCAAACTGCCCCAACATACCCAGGTTTTGATCCCCGCTAAGGGTCTCACTGAATGGCATATAAAAGGCAGCCTGATCCAACACCTAGTGAAATGTCATAATCGAGTCTAGGGGTCAGGTGTAACTTTCCAGTTTTGCCCATCTATCTCCAAGGTCCAGGGCAATACTGGAAATCTGGTCCGGTTCAAGGATTCAAGTAATCCCATACTGCATGTGCCTCGGGTCTTACCCTGATGGCTGAGACAGGCCATCCCAACACTTGGTGGCACACCAATATCAGCCTTGGCAGGATAAATCTCCCCAGACTTATCCAACGGTTGTGAACATTTAAAACTAACATGAGTCTCTATAAATGTCCAGTTTTAGGGTTTTACACAGAATTAAACCAAACAACATGAATCAAACATGCAAAGTACATCAAATCAGATTGAAGCTAAGGGCATACAAAACTGTCCAACACTGAGAGCACCTCGATACTCATCCCGAGCTAAGGGCACCTCAGTACCAGGTTGCGACATCAATTCATAATTCAGTTTGGGGTGTACGACCCTTAGCTCGAGAACATTAGTTCGAGGTAGAAACCAGCTCGGGTATACTGATCTACCCTCAACATAATCCCGATAATCACTCTACCGGTTCCCGAATTCCATGGGATCACGTCTCGTGACAACTAAGCATTATCTCCCCATCCGATTCGGGCGGAAGTGATTAGCCTTATCAAATGATGCACGAACAGGCGTCTTTCTCTATGATTTTGAAGATAACATGGAACACACGGAACCCCATATCAAGAAATCCTCCTTCAATTTGTCGGACCACCTTCTCCTGGTGTTGATGATCAATCTTTATGAACTTTTCCTTCCATATACGTGGCTCCGGCATCCCTGAAATATTGATTAATCATATATAAATTAAGAACACGAGGGGTAGCGCTCCTGGTTAATTAAGAAATATATATATATATATATATATATTGAATTGGGTTCTAGATTCTAATTAATCCCTTCAATTCATCAAATAATGCTTGTTGAAAGCAAGAAGAAAGGGAAAAATATATTAAAACGCATATATACCGTCGGCGAGTTCGATTATAAGACAGTGCCGACCGTTCCATCACCTTGAAGAATATCAATTTTCTTGATGACATTGGGCATAAGCTGGACGAAGAGTCTGGGCAGCTGCGGTGAGCTATACACAGCCCAAATATCATCAACAGGCACGCCTACCTCCATCCCGTTAACTACACGGCCGATCATCATCTTTTTCTTCGTTGGGATGATGCAATTGCAATAATTCAGACAAAGAAACAAATTAAGATTGAAATTTGTAACTACACGGCCGATCATCATCTTTTTCTTCGTTGGGGTGATGCAATTGCAATAATTCAGACAAAGAA
Organism: Nelumbo lutea; assembly: GCF_056320005.1. Classification (NCBI taxonomy): domain Eukaryota; kingdom Viridiplantae; phylum Streptophyta; class Magnoliopsida; order Proteales; family Nelumbonaceae; genus Nelumbo; species Nelumbo lutea. Next base: position 213,788,656 of record NC_142684.1, read on the forward strand.
ACAAATTAAGAAAGAAAATTGTTCAAGTTTTGAATGTTAAGTTTCGCTTGATATGTGCCCCTTTGATATGCGAATAATGCAATTAATATATGATGTGCCCCTCTTGAAACCATGGATTTTAAAAATGAATTGGTGATCGAACTACTCAGGGGTACGGTTATCGGTTTGAATGGTCTGACTGTTCGACCTGAATAAGCAGTTCGTTCTGACAAAAAAATAAAAAAATAAAAAAATAAAAAAATGGTCAAAACTGTTTGAACAGTTCGAACAATTAACCGGCCGGTTCAGCGGTTTGTTGACCAAAATCAATAATTTTGGAAGAAAAAAATAGTTTTAAAGGAAAACAGAACCGATCAAATAACCGATTCCTTATTTTTCCAGTGCGGTCCGATTTTGAAAACAGTGCTTGAAACTCATAAACCTAATCAAACTTATATATATAAACCATTAAATCACATGTTAGTCACCTAGATAATATTATTATTAAGGATGGTATATATCCCGTCTCGGTCGACTCACGAATTGGGGTTGGGTTATTAACATGAACACAATCCAACTCAACCTGAGTTTTACCTCTACCTTTGAGCTTTGATGAGCTGTACATGGGCCTGATATTAGACGTCCTATCATTTTCTCCATGTCTTTGAGAGAAAGGGGTGGAGTAGAATCGACGGAATTTTATTTTATTTTATTTATTTATTTTGTCATCAATAATAGACAGAGTGAAATCATTGGCACAAATTTAATAAAAAACTTAAATAATGTATCTACTCATTTAATTGCATTAACGGAGAAAGCACTCAACTTAGAAATTTTAATATGCAACCGAAATTTTTGTGATTTCCAGAATTCCAGGCATGTGATGATCAATTATTGAATTACATTTTATACACACTGAGTTACTGTTTTATTTTTATATAGACAAACAACATCCTGTTACCGAATACAAAACTTGATACACACTGACGACTCAAGTAGTACTTAAAACAGAGGAAAGTATCCAAGAATTAAAGGGACGCCAATCAAGAATCATTTGTTCTGAATGACATAGTTTGAAATTGCTTTGGCCGCTCCCCATAAATTACCAGCAGAAATAAGATTAGCGTTGCTTTCGAATTTTTCATCGAGCTCGAAAGCAGTGGTGGATCGAATGATGCACGAACAGGCGTCTTTCTCTAGAATTTTGAAGATAACATCGAACACACGAAACCCCATATCAAGAAATCCTCCTTCAATTTGTCGGACTACCTTCTCCCGGTGTTGATGATCAATCTTTATGAACTTCTCCTTCCATGTACGTGGCTCCGGTAACCCTGAAATATTGATTAATCATATATAAATTAAGAAGACGAAGGGTAGAGCTCTTGGTTAATTAAGAAATATTTATATATATATATTCTTTTTTGAAATGGGTTCTGGATTCTAATTAATCCCTTCAATTCATCAAATAATGCTTGCTGAAAGCAAGAAGAAAGGAAAAATATATAAAACACATATACCGTCGGCGAGTTCGATGTGTAAGACAGTGCCGACCGTTCCATCACCTTGAAGAATATCAATTTTCTTGTAGACATTGGGCATAAGCTGGACGAAGAGTCTGGGCAGCTCCGGCGAGCTATACACAGCCCAAATATCGTCAGCAGGCACGCCTACCTCCATCTCGTTAATTACACGTCCGATCATCATCTTTTTCTTTCTATGCAATTGCAATAATTCAGACAAAGAAACAAATTAAGAAAGAAAATTGTTCAAGTTTTGAATGTAAAGTTTCGTTTGATATGTGCCCCTTTTATACGCGAATAGTGCAATTAATATGTGATGCGCCCCTTTTAATTTTGACTTGTATTTTCCTTTGTTTTGTCGTCTGATCAACTTCGGCGACTCGCGTTTTTCAGATTTTGTCGGAAAGAAAAAACGCGTTGGAGATAAGGCTTGTCTTTGTTGAATTTTTCATCGAAAAAATAAAGATATATTTGTAAGCAGTTGCGATGTAGTAACAACGAAAGCGAATAGTGAGTATTAATCTATTAAAAAATCCGAATTCAGATCTCTGCCAACAATTAGACGCTCCCAACTTGTACATGATCGCGTCATTCATCAAGTGTACATACATTGAATTAAGACTTGGTCCCGGATTAGATAGTCGGATCATAAAACCCGGGAACCGGAACTTATTTCGGTCTTTTCGATGTCCCTAGTTTCTCAAATTTCTGATTAAACTATCAATATTATGTGAGTGGATTTTCTACTTGGGCTGTTCGCTTTTTAGAAAATTATTTATGTAAATAAATATATTTAGGGAAAATAAAAAGCTATTATTTCCCTTTGAAATCTGAAAAGCAGTATATATATGTTTTTAAACTTTTCAAAGAGGCTCTTAAAATTTTAGTTGTTTGGGTTGGATCAGTTTTCCAATCTCTGAAATTTATCAAACACCACCTAGTTTTCTAAACTTTAGATCATCCCGCCTGTATAATGCCTATATTAAAATTTATTAGTTTACTTAATTTCATGATGGAGCGATGTGAATTTGAACAATTATTGAGGATAACCCTACTGTCACATCATCAGGAACTGTCATGTCATTAGATAGATTTCCATCTATAGATGTAATTCTATCTAGATTGAGATAGAAATCAACTAACTAAATAGATTCTATTAGATAGAGTTTAAATCCAAGAAAAACTCTATGTGATAGAGTTCAATGTTATCTAACTCCCCAATTATTATTGTACTCAAACAGTTTGGCTTTTCTACTTGTTGTGTATTTTCCTAACTATAATAGAACATGCAGCTGGCTTTCAAACATGCATAACGAATTATTGAATTACATTTATATTTTAGACAAATAAATTAAAACTTGCAACCACAAAAGAAGGGCATTGGCCTCAAAATCAAAGTACCATTTTATGTGAATGGCGACATGTGTACACAAACATCTAACAGACACAGACACGATAATTACTCGATCAACACGTACAGAGGAGAACACACACTTTTGACGGACACAAACTCGAAAACTACTCAACAGAGAGGAGTAGATCTAAAAGTGGAATTATTAACTGTTTCTAAGAAATGAAGAAATAAATTACAGGAATCAAGAATCACAAAATTCCCCCAATAACCAGATTAGTTGTTGCCGTTCTTGGATTTGGATTTGTTCTGTATGACATAGTTTGAAATTGCTTTGGCCACCCACCACAAAGTACCAGCGGTAATACGGTTAGCATTGTCTTCAAACTTGTCGTCGAGCTCAAAGGCAGTGGTGGATTGAATGATGCATGAGGAGGCGTCTTTCTCTATCACTTTGAAGATAATATCGAATGAACGAAACCCAATATCAAGAAATCCTCCTTCAATCACTCGGACCAATTTCTCGCGTTCTTGATGATCAATCTTTATGAACTTCTCCTTCCATGTTCGTGGCTCAGGAAGCGCTGATCGATGAAACAGTAATTATATTTAAGTATCAAATTAAACCATCATCGATTAATAAGAAATATTTCAATTCATTCATTAATGCAATAATTGCCTGGCTCGTGATTATATAGACTGGACTATATTTTGAATATATATAGCAATAAATTAAATAAAATGACGAAAAGAAGAAGAAATTAAAGTGTAATGCAAGAAATATATATATATATATATATTACCGTCGTCGAGTTCAATGAGAATGACAGTGCCAACCGTTCCATCACCCTCAAGAACATCATTTCTCTTGTAAACTTGGGGCATAAGTTGGACGAAGAGTTTGGGCAGATCGGGCGAGCCATACACAGCCCACACATCATCTGCAGGCACCCCTACTTCCATCTCGTTAGTTACACGCGCAGTCATCATCTTGTTAATTCAAAATTGATGCAAATAAACAAATTAAAGGCTAAGCTCTTCGAACAAGTTTTGGATGTAAGGTGTGTTTGATTGATCTGTAGCTAGTAGCCTTTTTATATATCTACTCTAGGTATGGTATGTAGAGATAGATCTTCGTCTTTGTTTAATTTTGACTTGTATTTTGTTGTCTCTCTTGTACAGCATTAACTTTCAGAAGCTTCGACGATTCTCTGCATGCATGTCTACCAAAGTTTGAATTGTGCTAACTCCCACCATGCAATAACTTGACAGCTCTCAAGCACGTTTTGGATAAGTCTTAGCCGACGGATTCGTTTGACTCCTTTTTCTCTCATTGATTAAATGATAATGAAATTACTAAAAAATCCAAAAGTATAGGTAGGTTTGTGATAGCGTGTGAATGCGGCGATAACAACAAAGGAGAACCAGCCCGAAGACTTCAATTGAGAAATTGTTCAATTTCCAACCAAATAGGGACGTCAATGAATAATGACCTGTTCTGTACCGGCTGGCTGCTCTGTACTGTAGGCGGTCCATTTGCCGATGATGCAGACCAGTCTATTTGTTTTGGCCGTCTATCTTTTTGATATGGCTAAGGCCATGATGGATAGGCAAATGCAATTTCAGATAAACATTCATGATCATTTATGATAAGCCTGAACTTCTTGGATTGCAAAGTCTTGGGCCAAGGATGTCAAATTTCTTGGGTTAAGGAAGTCAAGTTTCTCTCAAGTTTTGTCTAGATCATACTCGTATCAAGCCTGTACATAATATATGTTGGGCTCAGGCCAACTAAGTCCTATGTCTAGATCAGACTCGTATTTATATCTTTTTATCTTCTAACTGACGGTGAATTAACGCCAAGTACGAAACTGTCACAAAATAAAAGTTTGGATACTAGATTGTCGCGTTTTAAAGTTTGGGTACTAAATTGGCACTCGGCCTAAAGTACATGGTACCTATGGGAATTTTTCCAAATATTTATTCATGCTTTCTTACTTTTTAGATAAATAAGACATTGACGATTTTAATCACAAAATGTCATTATTAAGAGGACAATTTGTCCATCTAAACAACTTTCCCTCACTAAAATTTTTTATAAAATTAAAAATACTGTTATATGTAATATAAACTATTAGAGGTGGATATACCGTTTACACAATTAGATTTTATCTAAATCATGATTGGGCAGTACATGAGATAATGATTTCAAAGAAAAATAATCACTCTTGATAATCAATACCAGACATTATCAAAAATGATTTTTAAAATATCGGCTGCCAAAGAGTAAAATGACTCAAATAACCAAAATGGGTGACTTTTGACAAATCACCGGTTTTTGAAAAATCAGGTGAGTGGAATTGATGATCATAGATGCCAAAAAATCACTTAAAACAAATTAAAAAGTGCAAGCCTGAAAGAACGGCATTGGCAACATCTAGACACAAACTTTGACATGCACATGCAGATTCCAGAGCTATATTAAACATCCTAATATCAAAAAACCGCATTTTATACATTAATCCTCGGCCCTAATTTAGCATCAATTCCGAGGCTAGCATCCACCTTAATTGTATTTTGGGCTTAGAAATTCTGATTATGGGCTGAACAGTCATTCTCTCTAATGGTTAACGATACTTATTGTGAGTGTAGGTGGTTTTTTTCTAAAGTTTTTCGTGGAAACATGGGTAATTCAGGTGTTGGTAGGAATCAAGTAGTGGGTGTTGGCCTGTAGACCGCTAAACTACGCTACACATTGCATTTGTGACTGGTGAGATTCTGATGTGTTTTCTTGCTCTATTTTTCTTTATTGTTGGAATTAAATTATCTACTGCAATAATGCAAACTTGTTCTCATGTGTTTTCTTTAGTTTTGTTGCTATTTGGTAGTATTATTTATAGCTGTGTATGTAAATGTATGGAAAAGGCTCACTAGTCAGGTTAAGTAGGAAGTAGGATGCCACTCCTACTTGGTAGTATTTTTGTGTAGTTCTGTAGTTTTGTTGCTTCTTGCTCAATAGACATTTTTTTCTAGCTTGTGAAGTCAAACCCAAGTGCCCCAGTTCATGCAAGTAGGATGCCACTCGACACCTTGGTGCTTGGGTTCAAGCATACAAAGAAAAATCAACATAAACAATGGTCTATCTTACTGGATTTGTATCATGTGAGAATCTATACTACTATAAAATGTACAAATGTTCACATAATATTTCTGAAATTTTGGTTGGACAAAAATTTCCCTTTTAATTAATATTTTTCAAGTATAAATAAGGGTAAAAGAAGTATTTCACATGTTTAAGAAAACAGATAAAAAGAATGAAATTAAAGACTGCAATTACTCTTCACATGTTTAATAAAACATTTAAAGATTGAAATCAAAGACCATAATTGCTTCATGTGTATTGAATATTAAGTTGGTAACTGAATTACTTGGTCACTTTCATATTAGACATTATCTAAAGTATAAATAAGGAGAAAGCAAGTATTTTATACCATGATTGAGAAAAACTATTAAAGACTGAAATTAATGACTACAATTTCTCAACGTGGATGGTAATTGAAAGTGTCCAAAGACCAAAGTATATTTAATATTTAGTAAATGATATTGTATATATGTGTCTTCCTATTTTGTGTACAATTGTCCAAAATAGAAGCACTAGAGAAAGGGGAAGGAGAGGAAGGGGAGTTTAGAAGCGATATGAAGGTTGTTTTAAGTTGGAAATGTTGTTTTCATTTTGTGTGTGTGTGTGTGTGTGTGTGCGTTTGTTGGTTTAGGTTAAGGAAGTGATGTGGGTTGGGTGGGATGTTGTGGTTCATATGGGCCTGGAGTTTCACTTTTAATTTTTAGGGTATGTTTATTCTATAAAATTTCTTCTTATTTATCTTAAAAAAATAATCTCATCAAAACCCAAGTGTTCTCCATTAATTGGTTGTCACATTTAGGGGTGGTAACGAGCTGAGCTTTTCACAAGTTGCTTGAGCTCGGCTCCTGAAAACCTTGGCTCGACTCGGTTTTAGTCGAGTTCGAGACTACAAGAGCTCGTCTCGCAAGCCAACTCGAAGATATATATATATATTATATTTAATATATAATATATCTAATAAAAAATTATAATTAATAATTAATATAATTCTTAATTTCTTAAATATAAAATAAAAAAAATTATATTATAATTTTTATTTTTATAAAATATATTTTCTATATATTTTTATAATAAACTATTTATAAAATATATAATAAAATATAAAATGAGCCGAGTCGAGCTAAGCCAAGCTCGAGCTTATGAACTTTTGACTCAAGCCAAGCTCGAGCTCAAGGTTCTGGCTCAAACCGAGCTCGAGCTCGAGCTCAAGCCTTGTAGAATAGTCTTGAGCTGAGCTCAAGCCTGGTACTATTCGGCTCGGCTCGGCTTGAATCCACCCCTAGTCTCATTGAATGAATAATGGGATTTTTATTTATGGTAGATTGCTGAAACCTCACCTAAAGTTTCTAACCATTGTTGTTACCTGCCCTAAAAGTTGGTAAATGCAATCACTTCTCGTGAACTTTCTAACATAGTTGTAAGTAGATCCCCTGTTCGAACCATCGAAGAACAGACACAAAAATGTTCAAAATACCAATGCATGCAGTTACAATTGAGGATGGATTTTACGAATATATGTGTGTGTGTGTGTGTGTGTGTGTGTGTATAAAAACTTTATGAACAAAAAAAGTTGTAGCTTTACCTTTTAGTGATTGACATGAAGGGAAAATTGGGAAAATAAATCAATTTCTAAAATGAGATTGGAAGAATTTGGAATAGCAATTGATGTGGATAGATGATGTGTGGCTCATTGTGACACTAGCAAGTGCACTAGCCGTTCAAGTAATAAAGTAGTGAGTGAAGTATCGTTCCCACGAGGATTTAAGAAACAATTACCAATACTAAATTGAGCACTTCTTATCTGATCAACAAATAAATCAAAACTCTAATGAAAGCTAAGAAATCCTAAATTAAAATCTATCTAAATCATTGGTCCAATTGCCTTCAATTCAGGTTAGAAGAGTAAGCAGTAAATGTCAATCTCAGAATTCAGCAATCTATCAATTTGGATCATTCGAATAAATCATGATTGAGCCTTGGTTTGGTGAAACCCCAAGGTCATGAACAGCCTCTCTCAAGCGCATGTTCATCCTATGCATGAGTGACGGTTCTTCTATCTCTAGCAAGAATCTAATCCCCATGCATGCATTTCTCCAAACACTTCTAAGCCATCAATTCAAATCTGAATTGATCACCAACTGAATTGTGCAAGTTATCTCTAACCTTGCACTCAATTCAGTTCTTGAATAGTAGATCTGAATTCCTAGAGTCTCTCTCAAGCACTCTAGGAATTCCAAGCAGTAGATTAATTCGCCCAATCTGAAAATTGCAGATCTGAATTCTCTTTCAAGCAATTCAGATCTTGCAATCTCAGATCTGAGAATTCAGATCTGAGTTTTGAAGGTTAGTTGGCCGAATTACTCTACAATCACACCCTTATTCAAGAAACTTCAAGTACAATGCATGACCATTTGAATGAATCAAAAAGAATTAGATTGCTGAACTGGAATTTTACAAGCTGAAATACATCAAGGAAGAATGGAAACAAGGAGAAAGAAGAAAGAAAAAGAAAATATACAAAGAAACTGAATTCAAATCAAAAGAGAATGAAACTACAAATGATTTATTACAAAAGATCTTTGAATCACAAACCCTCAATTTGAACTCACCTTCTCTTCTAGCTTGCTTGTCTTGAACTTCCTTCAGCCCTTCTTCTTCTTCTTCTTTGCGCCTAGCCTTCTTCTCTTCTCTTCTCTCAAGGTGGCCGAACCTCTAAGAGTGGGAGAGCCTTCCTCTCAAGCAATTGAACAACTTTCTCCCCTCCTAGAGGCCACCTTATATAGTTTTTCAAGGGGGCTCTTGCCCCTTCTTGAAGCCTCTAGAATGGGGTGTATTACACCCCTCATGAACCTTCTAGAGTGCTCCCTCCTTCTCTTCAAGAAACATCTAGGAGTTGCCGCCCCTAGCTCCCTTTGGGCTGCTATTTGGGCTACAACTTAGCTTGCTTTTGAGCTCATGTGGGCTACACTCTAGGCTGTTATTTGGGCTAAAAATGGGCCTTCCTTGCTGGGCCGAATTCTCCTCATAGCTTAGGCTTTATTTTCTTGGGTTTTCTCAAGGAATTCACTTGCTCTTTTTGGGCCGAAGTGCTCTCTCTTGCTTCCACGACCGGGCTGGACTGAAATTGGTCTTTTTGAACCTTCTTTTCTTGCCTTTTTCCTTCCTTTTCTTGGATTGATTATCCCTGAACTTATTCTTCACATTAAGCTAAATTAAGGCAAAAATTAATAAAACCGGCATAAAAATCCATGCTAAAGTCCTCAAAAATTATAGATAAATTGTAAGTTCATCAAATACCCCCACACTTAAGCTTTTGCTTGTCCTCAAGCAAAGACATCAGCCATAACTTAACATTCCCCCCTTCTGTTCTCACCATTTACCTAGTGAACTTTTTAAGATAGAAATGCATTGAGTAGTCGGGGAACTTTTGTAAGTGCTCAACTCTTATTCTTGTAAATTACCATTTGAGATATGTATCAGATCCGAGGAAAGGAGAATATGAATTTCATCATAGTCTAGCCTTCACTCCTAATTCATATATAAATCAGCTCCTTAATTGTCAAGGTTAATAATCAAATTTCACTAAGTTTCACATCTGTAACTAAATCTCAATGAGAGTTCAACTTTAGAGTGCCCCTTTGAACCTCGGTTGTCACCACAATTACTTATTTCTAAGGGTGAGTGCATCTTATGCTCCATCTCACCCTTTTCTTTCTTTCTTTTTTTTTTTTTTTTTTTTTTTGGTGTGAGTGCATTTTATGCTCCATCTCACACACTTTTCTCTCTCTTTTCTTTTCTTCTTTTTTTTTTTTTTTTTTTGGTGTGAGTTTATCTTATGCTCCATCTCACACTGGTCACTTACTTGAGGTAGGACTCATGTTCTGAGCTGCTAGTTTTACTATTCAACTCAAAATAGCGGAGTCAATTTGGGCTTTTGTCCTTCTTTGCAATTATTGAACCTCAAGAATTAGCACTTCAGATGTGCACTAGCTCTCTTAACCATTAACAATGAAATCAAGGGCTTCCATACACATGAAGGAAGTTAGGGCTAGTCATGCTGAAAGGCATATTCAGCTCCCCTTTTCTCATGCATATATCAAATTGGGTCATTCACAAGAATAAAATCTTAACAAGTACATCAGTCTCCCTCAACTCATTGAATTCCTTCTTAAAAAAAATCATCAAATAAATAGTAATGAACTTGAGGGGTTCAAGTCTTTTTTTTTTTTTTTTTTTTGGTTATGTCATTGCCTGCATATGTGTGTTGGGGTGCATGGTTTCAGCCCCCATACCCTAGCCTCGGGCTCACTCCCCCACACTTAAGATGAACATTGTCCTCAATGTTCGTAGTGTTAGGCAGTAACAATAAAACTAGCAAGAGCATCATCAAGTAATAGAAGGTATTTAGAGGACTTCCCTGAAGATCATTCTTAAATTCTGCAATATGTTGTCGGTGGAAAACTTCTTCTGCTAGAAATCACTTGCAAACTAGAAGAGGAGATCAGTATCTTTATTCAATTAAATTCTAAGAAAAACTAACTAAACTTAAATGCTATGAAAAATAAAAACAAAAAGCAAGTAAGACAGTTTATGACTAAGTATCTGAATTGGGAATTCTCCCAACAGCATCTTGTTCCCTTGGGTTTACCATGGTGTTACTAGGTAAGGTACCCGGAGCCCTTTCTGAAATCATTTGTGCCAGCTGCCCAACCTGAGTTTCCAAGTTCCTTATCGATGTTTCGTTTTTCTGAAATCTATTTTCCGCACTAGCTATGAACTTGGTCATCAGCTCCTCCAAGTTAGATTTCGGTTCCGGCTGATAGAAGTTTTGGTGGAAAGGCTTAGGTGCATGCTAATTCAGGTGGCCTCTCCATCCGGGGTTATGGGCATGATGGTACTGATTTCCTAGATGTCTTGTAAAGTTGCCAACAAAGTCTACTTGTTCTGTGGACTGAAAAGTCTGACTGCCAACTTGGAATTCAGTGCTATCATGGCCTCCCCCACACTTATCATACTGTACATGCATAGCTGCCATCTGCATCTCATCAAATTTTTTGCTAAGTGCTCCTATTTGTGCAGAGAGAGCTGTGTATGTATCCACATTATGAAGGCCATGCTGCTTTCTAACTGGTGTCCTTTCTGAATGCCATTGGTAGTTATTGGCTGCCATCTCCTCGATGAGTGCATGGGCAACCTCGGGAGTCTTATTGTTTATGGAGCCCCCAGCTGCTGCATCTAAGATGGTCTTGTTTGAATCGGTCAAACCATTATAAAATGTTTGCACCTGCAGCCAAATCGGAAGGCCATGGTGAGGAACCCTCCTTAGTATCTCCTTGTAACGTTCCCAGGACTCATAGAGAGATTCCCCCTCTTGCTGGAAAAAAATAGTGATGTCATTCCTCATTTTAGCAGTTTTAGAAGGGGGAAAATATTTAGAGAGAAAACGACTGGCCATTTCGTCCCATGTGGCTATAGATCCTGCCGGTAATGAGTTCAACCAAGCTTTGGCTTTATCCTTCAAAGAAAATGGGAATAACCTCAGCCGGATGGCATCATCACTTACCCCATTGTGTTTGAAGGTGTCACAGATTTCCAAGAAGTTAGCAATATGGGCATTCGGATCCTCATGGGCCATACCACAAAACTGAACCGTATTTTGTATCATTTGGATTATGGCCGGTTTAATTTTGAAGTTATTGGCAGCAATAGTTGGCCTGATAATGCTGGAGACAGTCCCGGTGAGGGTAGGCTTGGCATAATCCATCATAGTTCTTTGTTCAGCCATTTCTTGTGCTTCTTGTCTGACTTGCTTAGCAGCTCTCAAACGGACACGGAGAGTCCGTTCAATCTCCGGGTCGTAAAGGATCTCTTCCAGTTCAGGTCTGCTTGTCATAAACTGTAAAGGTCAAAGCAATAAAAAGGCCAATATTCACAAAAGAAAATAAATAACTAATCCTATTACAACTGAAAATGTAAAGTGAAGTATTGGAATATACAAACCTACATCCTAAAATAAATAAATGCAGCTAACTAAAAGCATATCAACATCTTATTCAATATACAAAATTCTGTAGCAATTTACAAACAGGTCTGAATTCAGCAATCTCTGAGTAGAACAACAGTTTACAAATTCCACTTCTTTATATTGCTGAAATCAGGGACGGGATTTAATTACACAGATCTAAACTGCTGAGAGCTGAAATCTCAGTAGCTACTGAGAACAGTAATATACAGTTATGAAATCTTAGCAGCTACTGAGGACAGCCAAGTGCGGATCAGCAGTGATTGTGTTCAGGTCTGAGTTTCATATTAAAAGGCTCTTCTGTGCTACTGAAGGTCAATACACTAAACTAAAGTCAATGTACAAAGGATTGATAGCAATTCAGACATCAGTTCTACACAAAATTGAGATCAGCTCTGAAATCTCAGAAGCCACTGATAACAACAATAAATATAATAGCAGCTGCTGATAACAGTACAATTGTGCTCAGGTCTGATTTCCATATTGGAAGGCTACTAAATATCAGATCTGAGCCCACTGTTTTGATGAGCTATGCATCACCAAACACCAGATGGAGTAGCCATACTAAAACTGAGCAATTCAGCAGGATAACCTACTGATATTAGCAATGAAACATGATGTATACAGATCTGCACAAAACCGAAATCAATCAATAGTAAAAAGATCTGAAATCAGACCTGTATTCACCATGGTGTGGCTGCTGGGATCTTATTTTCTTTTTCTTTTCTTTTTCTATTTTTCTTTTCTTTTCTTTTTTTTTTTTTTAAAGGAAGAAAACTAAAACAAAATACAGCAATGCAACCAAAATCTTTTTGGATGAGTGCAGGTTTGATTGATGAATGCAATTCAGATCTGAACTCATTTTGAGATTTATTTATTTATTTATTTATATATATATATATATTTTTTTTTTAGAACCAAAAGAAGAAGAGAAATTTGATTTGCATAAGCTACATTAAAACTGAAACTAAGGATGGAACAATCAAGTATCAAGAGAAGAAACATGGCTCCATCAATGTAGCCCTTGATGGAGTATACACTTATTGGAATGTAGTACACACGGCTGCACACACCCATTCAGATCTGCTAGACTTTCTATTCATGCACAGCTGAAATCAGAGCTATCTATCTTGAAAAAAAAAAAAAATTTCAAAGATCAGCCCAGGACAATTCACAATGCCAATTTAGTAATGTTAATTGTAATACAAACCTGTTCAAAACCTGCCCTAGTTCAGTCTTGCTGTAGCAGGTCTGCTATAGTAGCCCTGCTATAGGTCTGAACTCTAATAGAAAAATGGTGTGGAAGTGCCACTTTTCATGAAATCTCTTGAGGCATAAAAAAAATTCTCAGATTAAATATACTTTTCTTCAACCAAATCAGCTTAGATAGATCGGAGTACAAGTTATTTAATACAGCAAAGTATGCCCTGTATCCTGCTCTGTTCACAACCCCAGTTCAATTCTAGGTGATTGCAGATCCGAATTTCTTTGACCATGACTATCCAATTGTTTTTGGGAGATAGCAGATTTTTTTTTGTAGGGTGTATTGGGGTGAAGATAACCCCCAATTATCCTTTAAATTTACATCAGTTCAGGTCTGAGTTCAAGAGAACTCAGATCTGAACTGTTGCAGATCTGCTACAGCAGAACTCAGATCTGAACTCAGATCTGAGTTCTGATCCGAATCCTTGGTTTCCATGGTTCTTTCTCTCTCTTTTTTTTTCACTATCTAAATATATTTTTTTTTTCTTTTTGCAATGAAAGAAAAGAATAATAAAGGGCTGAGAACAGATAATTTTTTTTTCTGAGTATTGCAGTTCTGCTATAGCAGAGTTCAGGTCTGAACTCAAGTCTGAGTTCGGATCTGAAATCTCAATTGCCTTACCTTCAGTTATTGCTACCAAATTGTTTTTGGGGAATAGCAGAAGTGCCCTAGGGTGAATTGGGGTGGTGATGACACCCAATTCCCCTCAAAATTTCATCAGTTCAGGTCTGAGTTCAGAGGAACTCAGATCTGAACTGTTGCAGATCTGCAATAGCAGAATTCAGATCTGAACTCAGATATGAGTTCTTATCCGAATTCTCAATTGCTCCTCTGGTTGTTCAAAAGATCTCCCCTTTTTTTTTTTTCATTTGTTTTTTTTTCTTTTTGTAATGAAAGAAAGGAAAAAAAATCTGAAACACAAGCAACTCTTTTCGGCTGAGTGCTACAGATCTGAAATCTGCTGATCTGAGTGCCGAATGCAACTCAGATCTGCAACACTCATGTTTATGTGAATTTTTTTTTTTTTTTAATTTTGAAGGGAACAACACCAAGATTGAATAAAAATCAAATATGCCTTAATTAAAATGAAACTGAAACCAGAAAAAGAAAGTAATCTACTTAAGAAAGAAGAAACATAACTACAGTAGTACAGCAGTTGCAGTCCAAGTTGAAATGAAAAAGTTAGCAAATTAACCCAACTATGAATGCAATGCTGAATGAGATCAGATTAAGAATGCTCAATGTTTCCTAATATTGCTTCTATAAATCCCCGGCAACGGCGCCAAAAACATGATGTGTGGCTCATTGTGACACTAGCAAGTGCACTAGCCGTTCAAGTAATAAAGTAGTGAGTGAAGTATCGTTCCCACGAGGATTTAGGAAACAATTACCAATACTAAATTGAGCACTTCTTATCTGATCAACAAATAAATCAAAACTCTAATGAAAGCTAAGGAATCCTAAATTAAAATCTATCTAAATCATTGGTCCAATTGCCTTCAATTCAGGTTAGAAGAGTAAGCAGTAAATGTCAATCTCAGAATTCAGCAATCTATCAATTTGGATCATTCGAATAAATCATGATTGAGCCTTGGTTTGGTGAAACCCCAAGGTCATGAACAGCCTCTCTCAAGCGCATGTTCATCCTATGCATGAGTGACGGTTCTTCTATCTCTAGCAAGAATCTAATCCCCATGCATGCATTTCTTCAAACACTTCTAAGGCATCAATTCAAATCTGAATTGATCACCAACTGAATTGTGCAAGTTATCTCTAACCTTGCACTCAAATCAGTTCTTGAATAGTAGATCTGAATTCCTAGAGTCTCTCTCAAGCACTCTAGGAATTCCAAGCTGTAGATTAATTCGCCCAATCTGAAAATTGCAGATCTGAATTCTCTTTCAAGCAATTCAGATCTTGCAATCTCAGATCTGAGAATTCAGATCTGAGTTTTGAAGGTTAGTTGGCCGAATTGCTCTACAATCACACCCTTATTCAAGAAACTTCAAGTACAATGCATGACCATTTGAATGAATCAAAAAGAATTAGATTGCTGAACTGAAATTTTACAAGCTGAAATACATCAAGGAAGAATGGAAACAAGGAGAAAGAAGAAAGAACATATAACTAAGAAACTGAATTCAAATCAAAAGAGAATGAAACTACAAATGATTTATTACAAAAAATCTTTGAATCACAAACCCTCAATTCGAACTCACCTTCTTCTTCTAGCATGCTTGTCTTGAACTTCCTTCAGCCCTTCTTCTTCTTCTTCCTTGCGCCTAGCCTTCTTCTCTTCTCTTCTCTTCTCTCAAGGTGGCTGAACCTCTAAGAGTGGGAGAGCCTTTCTCTCAAGCAATTGAACAACTTTCTCCCCTCCTAGAGGCCACCTTATATAGTTTTTCAAGGGGCTCTTGCCCCTTCTTGAAGCCTCTAGAATGGGGTGTATTACACCCCTCATGAACCTTCTAGAGTGCTCCCTCCTTCTCTTCAAGAAACTCCTAGAAGTTGCCGCCCCTAGCTCCCTTTGGGCTGCTATTTGGGCTACAACTTAGCTTGCTTTTGAGCTCATGTGGGCTACACTCTAGGCTGTTATTTGGGCTAAAAATGGGCCTTCCTTGCTGGGCCGAATTCTCCTCATAGCTTAGGCTTTATTTTCTTGGGTTTTCTCAAGGAATTCACTTGCTCTTTTTGGGCCGAAGTGCTCTCTCTTGCTTCCACGACCGGGCTAGACTGAAATTGGTCTTTTTGAACCTTCTTTTCTTGCCTTTTTCCTTCCTTTTCTTGGATTGATTATCCCTGAACTTATTCTTAGCATTAAGCTAAATTAAGGCAAAAATTAATAAAACCGGCATAAAAATCCATGCTAAAGTCCTCAAAAATTATAGATAAATTGTAAGTTCATCAATAGAAAATTGGAATAACAAACATTTTGTAAAAAGTACTTACATGGGTATTTTTGACATTTTCATGCCTCTTATTACAGGATTCTAATAGGGGATGTACTTGCAACTATGTTAGAAAGTTACAGGGGTGGTGATTGCAATTACCAAACAAAAAATTTACCTTTTTTCAATTAGTTGTGCTAAGCATTTAATGGTTAGATTTCAAAAAAAAAAAAGTATCCATTTTCTATATACGATACATTACAATGACCCATTTCAATTTTTATTTGTTTTTAGGGACTCATACTATTCACTCTAATTTTAGGGATGTGCTTAAATTTACAAACGTGGGTTTAGGATGTTGATAGGTAGGGATAATCATTAATGATCAGCCCGACCTTCTTGTCTTGCAAATTCTTGGGCCAAGGAAATCAAATTTCTCTCAAGCTTGGTCTAGATCAAACTCATATCAAACCTGCACATAATACATGTTGGGCTCAGGCCAACTAAACCCTATGTCCAACAAACCTAACCCATCCCAGAAGTTGTATGCGTATTTATAATATATACTATAATATATCTATAATGTTTATTTATTTGTATAGTATCTTAATGTTTTGCGGTAATTGTATAGTATCTTTCATATATGGCATAGTATTTTACCGAATATATATAGTATAATATATTATTATAAACAAAATAAACTTAAATATATTTTTTGGAATTTCTTGAAGCTTATTTTCTGTAATTTGATTATAAAATTAGGCTAATACTTTATTTGTTTTAAAATACAGATCCTGTATATTCATATGGGCAAGCCTAGATGCTTGGCCCAGGACCAATCTCGAACATTTTGTTAGGCCTAGGTAGGCCTCAAGGCTATTAACTACTTGTAGAAACCTAACTTGACTCATGATCATCACTATTGGTGGGTTGTGTAGGCATGGGTTTGGTTGAATCCAAACATGACCGGGAACCCAATTAAGGATAATTTGATCCAAACCTAATTAAGTCATTTTTCTTCTTTTATTAGTTTACAAAACAAATATAAAAGAAACACTACAAAGGATCACTAAAGGGCTTTTAAAAAGTCTTAAGATACTTGTAAAGAACTAAAAACCCCATCCACATCCAAGGTTTTAAAAACCGACCTAGAAACAGAACCGTACTGGCCACTAGTTTCCGGGTCAATGGTTAGACCATCCGGGTCAAATGGTTTGAACGATTTAAATATTGTAATTGGTGATATGCCATCTTACTCATTAGATGGGAATATTAGGGTAAGATGCATATAAATACAAGAGAAAAAAGGTTTAACTATTTAAGAATGAGAGAGATGTGAGAAGCTCTCGATGGCTAACAGAGTTTAGAAGAGAGAAAAGAGAGAGAGGGAGAGAGAGAGAGAGAGAGAGAAGAAGAAGAAGAAGAAGAAGAAGAATGAAAAGGAGGAGGAGGTCACTTGCAGGTTGTAGTGGTGACAACAATGGCGATGGCGATGGCGAACTACGACGACAATAGCGGCGGCAATGAAAGTAGATCTGAGATTTCTCTCAGTCTGATATTTCACTCTCTTTCTCTCTCTCTCTCTCAAATCTTTCATCTAGACTCTAAACTGCTCTCCCAGATCTCTAAATGTGAGATCTCTCAAATCTTTTTTACTATCTCACACATCCCTCAACTAATCTCTCTCTAAAGATTTCAGATCTGAGAGACCTTCTTCTCTTTCCATTCTTACTCTAACTTGTCAATGTAATATACTACAAACCGTTCTCTAGGTTGAATAGTTCAATAGTCAAACCATCCAGGTCAATGGTTCATAGACTAATTCAATGATTTTTTACCAAAGACTGGTTTGGAGTAAAACGGAACTGGTCGTCTGAATAGTTTCCGGTCCGAACGGTCTAATCGTGTGGGTTAACAATGGTTCGAAAACATTGTCCACATCATAATAGATTTGATTCCCTTGGGGTAATTATAAATGAAGACTTAGGGTCTATTTGGCAAGTCCTTTTAGAAGATCTTTCGAGCTTTTCAAAGATTGCTATACCACAAGAGGGTCTTTTTATATTTGACAATGAAAGTTGGGAAACCAAAAAGACTCATGTCCCATAAAACTTGAGAACTTTAGCATGGATTTTTATGCCGGTTTTATTAATTTTTGCTTTAATTTAGCTTAATGCTAAGAATAAGTTTCATGGGTAATTAATCCAAGAAAATTATGGTAAAAGGCAAGAAAAGAAGGTTCAAAAAGACCAAATCCAGCCCAGCCCGGTTGTGGAAGTAAGAGAGAGCACTTCGGCCCAAGAAGAGCAAGTGGATTCCTTGAGAAAACCCAAGAAAAGAAAGCCTAGCTAAGAGTAGAATTCAGCCCAGCAAGGAAGGCCCATTCTCAACCCAAAAGAGCAGCTCAATGTATAGCTATCATGTGCTAAGAGAGAGCCTAAGTGCAGCCCAAATAGCAGCCCTTAGGAGGCTTTCAAGAGAGCTCTTGAAAGCTCAAGAAAGGGGTGTAATACACCCCATTCTAGAGGCTTCAAGAAGGGGCAAGAGCCCCCTTGAAAAATATATAAGGAGGCCTCTAGGAGGGGGGAGAGGTGTTCAATTGCTTGAGAGGAAGGCTCTCCCACTCTTAGAGGTTCGGCCACCTTGAGAGAAGAGAAGAGAAGAAGGTTAGGCGCAAGGAAGAAGAAGAAGAAGGGCTGAAGGAAGTTCAAGACAAGCAAGTTAGAAGAGAAGGTGAGTTTGAAATTGGGGGTTTGTGATTCAAAGATCCTTTATAATAACTTAGTTGTAGTTTAATTCTCCTTTAATTTGAATTCTGTTTCTTTGTTATATTTTCTTTCTTCTTTCTCCTTCTTCCATTCTTCCTTGATGTATTTCAGCTTGTGAAATTTCAGTTTAGCAATCTAATTCTTTTTTATTCATTCGAATGGTCATGAATTGTATTTGGAGTTTCTTGAATAAGGGTGTTATTGTAGATTAATTCGGCCAACTAACCTTCAAAACTCAGATCTGAGATTGCAAGATCTGAATTGCTTGAAAGAGAATTCAGATCTGTAATTTTGAGATTGGCCGAATGGATCTAAAGCTTGGAATTCCTAGAGTGCTTGAGATAGACTCTAGGAATTTAGATATACTATTCAAGAACTGAATTGGATGCAAGATTAGAGCTAACTTGCACAATTCAGTTGGTGATCAAATCAATTTTGAATTGATGCCTTAGAAGTGTTTGAAGAAATGCATGCATGGGGATTAGATTCTTGTTAGAGATAGAAGAATTGTCACTCATGCATAGGATGAACATGCGCTTGAGAGAGGCTATTCATGACCTTGGGGTTTCACCAACCAAGGCTCAATTATGATTTATTCAAATGATCCAAATTGATAGATTGCTGAATTCTGAGATTGAAATTTACTGTTACTCTTCTAACCTGATTTGAAGGCAATTGGACCAATGATTTAGATAGATTTTAATTTAGGATTTTTATATTTCATTAAAGTTTTGATTTATTTGTTAATCAGATAAGAAGTACTCAATTTAGTATTGATACTTGTTTCCTAAATCCTCGTGAAAACGATACTTCACTCACTACTTTATTACTTGAACGGCTAGTGCACTTGCTAGTGTCACAGTGAGCCACACATCAAAGCCCAAAATGGCTGAAAATCAAGGAGCTTCAAATTGAATCTTTTGGTCTTTATGCACTTAAAATCTTTCATTTAACAACTTGGTAGACTATGATTGACTAGGATACTTACTAAATAGTCTTGATCTTTTAATACACATATCTTTAATATTATATATTAGTCATATCTTTAATTTCAATAAAGAATTCATGCATTACTCAAAATAGTTGAAGGGTATTTAAATCTTTTTGTCTTCTAACTGACGGTGAATTAACGCCGGGTACTAAATTGTCACAAAATGAAATTTTGGGTACTAGATTGACGTGTTTTAAAGTTTGGATACTAAATTGGCACTCGGCCTAAAGTACATGGTACCTATGAGAATTTTCCCAAATATTTATTCATGCTTTTTTATTTTTTAGATAAATAAGACATTGACGATTTTAATCACAAAATGTCATTATTAAGAGGACAATTTTGTCCATCTAAACAACTTTCCCTCACTAAATTTTTTTATAAAATTAAAAATACTGTTATATGTAATTTAAACTATTAGAGGTGGATATACTGTTTACACAATTAGATTTTATCTAAATCATGATTGTGCAGTACATGAGATAATAATTTCAAAGAAAAATTATCACTCTTGATAATCAATACCAAACATTATCAAAAATGATTTTTAAAATATCGGCTGCCAAAGAGTAAAATGACTCAAATAACCAAAATGGGTGACTTTTGACAAATCACCGGTTTTTGAAAAATCAGGTGAGTGGAATTGATGACCATAGATGCCAAAAAATCACTTAAAACAAATTAAAAAGTGCAAGCCTGAAAGAACGGCATTGGCAACATCTAGACACAAACTTTGACATGCACATGCAGATTCCAGAGCTATATTAAACATCCTAATGTCAAAAAACCCATTTTATACATATTGCTCGGCCCTAATTTAGCATCAATTACGAGGCTAGCATCCACCTTAATTGTATTTTGGGCTTAGAAATTCTGATTATGGGCTGAACAGTCATTCTCTCTAATGGTTAACGATACTTATTGTGAGTGTAGGTGGTTTTTTTCTGAAGTTTTTCGTGGAAACATGGGTAATTCGGGTGTTGGTAGGAATCAAGTAGTGGGTGTTGGCCTGTAGACCGCTAAACTAAGCTACACATTGCATTCGTGACTGGTGAGATTCTGATGTGTTTTCCTGCTCTATTTTTCTTTATTGTTGGAATTAAATTATCTACTGCAATAATGCAAACTTGTTCTCATGTGTTTTCTTTAGTTTTGTTGCTATTTGGTAGTATTATTTATAGCTGTGTATGTAAATGTATGGAAAAGGCTCACTAGTCAGGTTAAGTAGGATGTAGGATGCCACTCCTACTTGGTAGTATTTTTGTGTAGTTCTGTAGTTTTGTTGCTTCTTGCTCAATAGACATTTTTTTCTAGCTTGTGAAGTCAAACCCAAGTGCCCCAGTTCATGCAAGTAGGATGCCACTTGACACCTTGGTGCTTGGATTCAAGCATACAAAGAAAAATCAACATAAACAATGGTCTATCTTACTGGATTTGTATCATGTGAGAATCTATACTAATATAAAATGTACAAATGTTCACATAATATTTCTGAAATTTTGGTTGGACAAAAATTTCCCTTTTAATTAATATTTTTCAAGTATAAATAAGGGTAAAAGAAGTATTTCACATGTTTAAGAAAACAGATAAAAAGAATGAAATTAAAGACTACAATTACTCTTCACATGTTTAATAAAACATTTAAAGATTTAAATCAAAGACCATAATTGCTTCATGTGTATTGAATATTAAGTTGGTAACTGAATTACTTGGTCACTTTCATATTAGACATTATCTAAAGTATAAATAAGGAGAAAGCAAGTATTTTATACCGTGATTGAGAAAAACTATTAAAGACTGAAATTAATGACTACAATTTCTCAACGTGGATGGTAATTGAAAGTGTCCAAAGGCCAAAGTATATTTAATATTTAGTAAATGATATTGTATATATGTGTCTTCCTATTTTGTGTACAATTGTCCTAAATAGAAGCACTAGAGAAAGGGGAAGGAGAGGAAGGGGAGTTTAGAAGCGATATGAAGGTTGTTTTAAGTTGGAAATGTTGTTTGTTTATTTTGGAAAGTCATTTTGTGTGTGTGTGTGTGTGTGCTTATTGGTTTAGGGTAAGGAAGTGATGTGGGTTGGTTGGGCTGTTGTGGTTCATATAGGCCTGGAGTTTCACTTTGGATTTTTAGCGTATGTTTATTCTATAAAATTTCTTCTTATTTATCTTAAAAAAATAATCTCATCAAAACCCAAGTGTTCTCCATTAATTGGTTGTCACATTTAGGGGTGGTAACGAGTTGAGCTTTTCACAAGTTGCTTGAGCTCGGCTCCTG
Source organism: Nelumbo lutea (assembly GCF_056320005.1). Taxonomy (NCBI): domain Eukaryota; kingdom Viridiplantae; phylum Streptophyta; class Magnoliopsida; order Proteales; family Nelumbonaceae; genus Nelumbo; species Nelumbo lutea. Next base: position 213,810,864 of record NC_142684.1, read on the forward strand.
AAAACCTTGGCTCAACTCGGTTTCAGCTGAGTTCGAGCCTACTAGAGCTCGGCTCGCAAGCCGACTCGAAATATATATATATATATATATATATATATATATATATATATATATATATATATTTTATATTTAATATATAATATATCTAATAAAAAGATTATAATTAATAATTAATATAATTCTTAATTTCTTAAATATAAAATAAAAAATTTTATATTATAATTTTATTTTTATAAAATATTTTTTCTATATATTTTTATAATAAACTATTTATAAAATTTATAATAAAATATTTTTATAAAATATAAAATGAGTCGAGCCGAGCTGAGCCAAGCTCGAGTTTATAACCTTTTGACTCGAGCCAAGCTCGAGCTCAAGGTTCTGGCTCAAACTGAGCTCGAGCTCGAGCTTAAGCCTTGTAGAATAGTCTTGAGCTGAGCTCGAGCCTGGTACTATTCGGCTTGGCTCGGCTCAAATCCACCCCTAGTCGCATTGAATGAATAATGGGATTTTTATTTAAGGTAGATTGCTGAAACCTCACCTAAAGTTTCTAACCATTGTTGTTTCCTGCCCTAAAATTTGGTAAATGCAATCACTTCCCGTGGTCTACATTAGGCAGTTCACCATTCCCCTTTTGGTGGACGGAGTCCCTGTGAGTGTTCCCCTTCCTCCCTCTATTGAGACAACCTTTGCTGAACCAACTGTTGTCCCTCCAACGACAAGCCAGAGCCAACTCGACAACCTGGTGCAGTCCATGCAAGCCATGCAAACCCAGATGCAGCGGTTTCATCAGTTCTTGCTCTACCAGTAGCAAGTGCTACACCAAATCTCTCAATATCACTATCAGCAGCAGTTCCCTCAGCTGCCTCAGCCTCAGCCTCAACTCCCACACCGGCACCCGGCCTCACGACAAGCTAGGTCTCACCACCAGGATGAACACCCTTCTCTCCAAGAAGAAGCTTCCCAGAACCCCCCTAAGAGCCAAGCCTCCTCCCGCGGCAGAAGGAAAGACCAGTCACTCCGGTCTCGCCACGGGCAGTGAGGTCGGGAGGACCCCAGCTCGCCAGGTCTACATCACCCCAGCAATCAAAGTTTGAAGCCCCTCTTCTAGAGAACCGGTTCGAGATCCTGGCTGCAGACTCTAAGCAGAACTCCTCTGTCTGTAGCCATCACCAGTAGCCCGAGCTGCTTCCTATGCAAACTATTCTTGACAGCACAGAGGTGAGCAGCACCAATGCGGAGCCCGCCAAGAAACAAAGACGCCGCCGCCAAGCTCACCGAACTACCACCCACAACCTGCCCGAGCTCAAAGGCAGGGAAGAGGTAAGCTCGGGTGAAGTTAAAGCTCCCCTCCTTTCTGTTCCTTCCCCGCTCTCTCCCGAGCTCCTAGCTGTTCCAATGCCCAAGGACTTCAAGCTCCCCCCTCTCGATAAATATGATGGGTTGTTCAACCCAAATGATTATGCCGGTGACCATAACTGAATTCCTCAAGCTTGCGGACAGGTTCATAGCCACAGAAGAAGAGATCAACCAGAAGGGCGAGAGCGCACCCGAGAAGAGAAAGAGAGAAGGAGAACCTTCCAGCCAAGGGGACAGCCGAAAGAAGAAGGATGTAGCTCGGGGGGCAAAGCTGAGTCAGTTGTTTCGAGCTCCTGTAGCAGGCCGAACTGATTACACCCCACTAAACGCGAAGTGGGCCAAAATCCTGATGGCAATCAAGGATGCCCCGTATGTGAAGTGGCTGCCCCGCTTGAGGGGGAATCCTAATAAAAGGAATAAAAATTTGTATTGTAGTTTTCATAGAGACCACGGTCATAGTACCGAGAACTGTAAGAATCTCCGCGACGAGATAAAGGAACACATTCGTCGCGGATATCTAAGGAATTTTGTACAGAATAACAATAATAATAATAATAAAACAGGTCGGCAAGGGGAGCACGGTAAAGATGCTCCCGAGTCCAACAGCAAGCCGGCAGAGCAGTCACAAAGGCAGTCTCCGGAAGAGAGGCAAGTTCGGGGCACCATCCACATGATAGTTAGAGGCTCGATCATTGCAGGCTGTACCTCGGCGGTAGCTTGGACATCAGTTTGCGAAGCTGCCAAAGAAGAGCAGAATCCTCCTAAGCAGCCAAAGACAGAGGAACCAAACTTCTTTAAGGATGACGATGCGCGCGGGGTTCACTCCCCCCACGATGACGCACTTGTCGTAAAAGTAAGGATCAATGATTTCAAGCTCAGGCGCATCCTCGTTGACTCAGGTAGCTCAGCAGACATCCTCTTCAAAGTCGTGCTCGACCAGCTTCAGTTGCAAGGAAGTCACTTGAAGCCTGCTAATACTCCCCTAGTGGGCTTCAGCGGAGAAGAAGTCAGGCCCTTCGGGAAAATAACAGTACCTGTGGAAGTCGGCACATGGCCCAACATAGTCAGACTCAACCAAGATTTCTTGGTGGTCACGACCCCCTCCCCGTACAACTCCATAATAGGTCGGCCGAACACCCATGTCCTACGGGCGGTGGTCTCCACTTATCATTTGGCAATGAAGTTCCCTATAGACTTCGGAGTAGGGGTAGCGCGGGGCGACCAACTTGAGTCTCACAAGTGCTATGTCGCCGCCCTCAAGGGAAAGACCAAGGTGATTGACAGCCTCAAGCTGGAGCGACCTACGGAGCAAGGCTAAGAATGAGTTGCACCCATGGAAGAAACAATTGTCATTCTGATTTCAGAATCAACCGCCTGGTGGTCGCGACCTCAGGGCACGAGTTGCTGAGTTTTTTAGATGCCTATTCAGGCTATAACCAAATCAGGATGGACCCGGCGGCCGAATTAATACAAGACTTGCATTCTATCTTTCAAATTCTGTGACAATTTAACATGAAATTGTCACCTCGGGTAAATTCCTAGGGTACATCGTTAACCAGCGCGGCATTGAGGCCAACCCGAATAAGATTAAGGCCATCTTAGATATGAGACCACTCTGAAAGTTGAAGGAGGTTCAGAGGTTGAATGGCCATGTAGCCACCCTAAGCCGCTTTATGTCCAAGTCGACGGACCGCTGTCTGCCCTTCTTTAAGGCAATTAAAAGCAAAGGGTTCGAATGGACCCAAGACTGCCAGCTCGCGTTTGATGAGCTCAAGAAATACCTCGCTAGTGTGCCAATATTAACCCAGCCTGAAGAGGGCGATATTTTAGAGCTGTACCTCTCGGCAAGTGACAAAGTGGTCAGCTCGGTACTAATAAAGGAAGTAGATCAGGTCCAACGACCCATCTATTTTGTTAGTAAAGTATTGTAGGGAGTAGAGACGTGATATCTAGAGATAGAGAAGCTAGCCTACGCACTGGTTATCACAACTCGAAAGCTCCATCCGTACTTCCAGGCTCATACTGTTATCGTCCTCACCGACAAACCTCTGAGGCAAGCCTTACTTAAGCCCGAGGTCTCTGGTCGACTGACGAAGTGGGCAGTTGAGCTCAGCGAGTACGATCTCTGATACAGGCCACAAACTGCTATTAAGGCACTTTCAGCTCCGAAGTCCCCAGGCTGATTAAGCACGAAGCCCCCAGTCCGGGTGAGCCCGGAGCTCCCAAGCCAGTTGAGTCTAGGCCTCGTGAGGTAGCAGCCAGTGTGGCGTCTCTCCTATTTAGGCCAAGCGTGAATTGGGATGAGGAGCCCTGGATCCTTCATGTAGATGGCTCCTCGAACCAGTAGGGCAACGGAGCCGGAATAGTTCTATATGACCCAAGTGGCATGAAATTAGAGTACGCACTACGCTTCAAGTTTCCGGCATCCAACAACGAAGCGAAATACGAAGCGTTGATAGCTGGACTAGCTTTAGCCAAAGAAGTAAAAGCCAAGCACATCGTCATCTACAGCGATTCCCAGCTCATAGTCAACCAAGTCACAGGAGATTATGAAGCTCACGAACCAACCATGATTGTTTACTTAGCCAAAGTAAGAGAAGCTCTGCTCAACTTCTAGTCACATTTAATCAGGCAAATCTCGAGGTTGGAGAATGCTGAGGCTGATGCCTTGTCCCGGTTAGCCAGCACCAGCGATATCACCATGACAACCATGTACATAGAGGACCTGCCTCGGCCTAGCATTCTCGGGGGGGCAGAGGAGGTCGCTCTTGTCGTTCAAGCAGAGCCGAGTTGGATTGACCCACTCGTGAGCTTCTTGCTACATGGGACCCTCCCTACAGATCGCAATGCGGCCAGAAGGGTAGAGCGCCAGGCAGCCAAATACATCATGATAGACAAATAGTTGTACTAGAGATCCTACACGCTCCCCTACCTATGTTGCTTGCGACCTATCGAAGCCAAGCTCGTACTCCGTGACACTCATGCGGGTTTGTGCGGCAGACACTTGGAAGGCCGGGCCCTTGCCCAAAAAGCACTACGACAGGGGTATTATTTGCCAACAATGAAGGCAGATGCCATCGAGCTCGTAAAAAAATGTGACAAATGCCAGAAGCATGTCAATATCCACCACCAACTTGCTGCCAACCTCAAGTATCTCACTAGCCCGTGGCCTTTTGCACAATGGGGCATCGACATACTTGGACCGTTCCCGGCAGCGGCAGGCCAGAGAAAGTTCTTAGTAGTAGCAGTGGATTACTTCACCGAGTGGGTAGAAGTTGAGCCTCTTGTAACGATCACAACTCGGAACGTCCAAAACTTCTTTTGGAAAAACATTGTGTGCCGCTTCAGGCTACCCAAGTACTAATTTCTAACAACGACAAGTAGTTCGAGGACATCAAATTCTAGAACTGGTGCCAAGACATGGGGATCTGATAGAATTTCACTTCAGTTGCACACCCTCAAGCAAATGGTCAAGCAGAAGTCACAAACAGAGCTATCCTCCACGGACTGAAGGCACGTCAAGACCGAGCTAAAGGATTGTGGGCAAACAAGCTACCTAGTGTTCTATGGGCTTACCGAACCATGGAGAAAACCACCACGGAAGAATCTTCCTTCAACCTCACTGAAGGGTTGAGAGATCCATCACATGCACGCCCAAAGATTGCGGAATAAGGGGCAAATTTCAAAAATTTTCTCTCCCTTCAACTGGGAATCACATTCCCTATTTAGAAAATCATATTTTCAATGATAAATTTTGAACCTTTAAACTGAACCAGATTTGAACCAAAAGGAATGGGAGAGAAAGATACCTGATACGGAGAAGTAATATCTCCCAACGAAGGTGTTCATGCCCAAGGAAGGATCCAAAGACTGCTCCCACTGAAGATGGCGCAGTGCAGGATGGAGCAGAATCAGCAGTGTTCTTCCCCAAGAACTCTGTCCTTCACAAGAAACAACAGGATGGAACATGAGCACAGCTTCCCTTTCCAATCCTTTCTCAAAGAACTGATGTCAAGATCCAATCTTGACTTCTCCCACAGCTAGAGATCGAATTGGCAAACAGGGCGGCAAGAGCAGGGAGGCGGCAAGAGAGTATTCGCAGGGTGCAGAATTCTCTCTTCTTGATTTCAGCACTAAAGAGGATCTAATGTGTTTCTTGGTCTCTCTCAAGGCTGCCGCCTCCTCCTTCCTTTTGTTAACTTGAAAAGATCAGCTCCTAATCCCATTAGGAGGTGCTTATCCAAATCATATTTGGATCAGCCTTCTCTTCTAATGATAAGGATAAACCCTTATCTTATCTGCAGATTAGATTAGCTTTATCCTAATCTTATTAGGAGGTTTCTAGATCTGAAAGGAAAACAGGTCGCATTGAATTAAAAATAAATAGAAATTCTATTTCTATTAATTATTACATCAGATCGAATGCCTATACATTCAGTCTAAAAATAAAAAAAAAATTACAGACCAAATGTAATAAATAAATTCAATAAACTGCAAATCTTGTAGTTCTCCCTACGCAAACCAAGATTTCGACCTCCTCTTGTATGAACAGCCCATAAATCAAGAAAATTATAAAGAACTATTCTAAATAGTAATCAGATTTATTTAAAATTAATTTCAGATTATTTTCCTATCTGTTTTGGGAACAAATTTCCCAAAACCCATATCTGCGGAAATTGGGTAGAACGCCTTCTCCCTATTTGCGCAGGTTCAGATCTGAAACAGAATGGTTCAAGATTTGAACCATGGCTCTGATACAACTGAAGGGAAAGGAAATCCATCATATGGACGCCCAAGATTATGGAATAAAGGGGGCAAATTTCAAAAATTTTTCTTTCCCTTCAACTGGGAATTGAATTCCCTATTTAGAAAATCTTATTTTCAAGGATCATTCTTGAACCACAAACTGAACTAGATCTGAACCAAAAGGAGGAGAGAGAGATAATACCTGATACAGAGAAATAGTATCTCTCAATGGAGGTGTTCACGTCCAAGATAGAAACCTAAATCTGCTCCCACTGAAGATGGCGCAATGCAAGGTGGAGCAGAATCAACAGTGTCCTTCCTAAGAACTTGATTCTTCCCAAGAATCTCCTGGATGACTTGTGAATACAACTCCTACCAATCTTTTCTCCAAAAGATTGGAATCAAGATCCAATCTTGATTTCTCCCAAGCAATGGAGATCGAACGGCTATAGGCGGCGGCTGCAGGAAGGAGGCGGCTAGAGAGTATTTATAGGGTGTAGAATTCTCTCCTCTGTGATCTCAGCTCCAAAGACAAGACTTCAGTCTGTTGGATGTTGTCTAAAGGCAGCTGCCCCCTCTTCCTTTTATAGACTTAAAAGGATCAGCTCATGATCCCATTAGGAGTTGCTAACCCAAATCATATATGGATTAGATGTCCCTTTAAGATAAGGGATAATCCTTATCTTATCTATAGATTAGATCAGCCAGCTCCTAATCTAATTAGGAAGTTTTCAAATCTAAATCTTATTTAGATATTGGACTCTCTGAGTGGATAGGGTGTGGGCCCAATCCTACCAATTGATCTTATCTCAGAATTCGCCCCTTAAAGACTAATCAAATTAGCCAAGTTCGAAATGGGCTTAAGGCCCATTTAGGGTTATGTATTCATTAAGCCTTCCAAACTGCTGCCCAGTCGGGCTTCCTTGTATGTCGTGGGACCCAAACATTGATCTACACATCAGCCACATGGGTTCAGCCCAGCCTTTATTACAAGGCCTAGCCGAATACACTGTTATGGACAGTGCACCACCTGAAACCCATCAGATGGGCTCTATGGGCCCAACACTTACTCTAAGTGGTCCCTGGGCCAAGTCACCTTGTAACACCGAGGGACTGTGGGCAGATACAAGATTAGCCCATCAGGTATTATCCTCAATGGCCTTACACTTAACCTCTCAGTCCATATTGATCATACACTACCCAACAAGAGAGGACCTCTCCCTCGGCTGCAAGGAATAATGTTGCACTCTCTCATATATGGATCCTGGGAATTCAAACCTTTTTGCAAACATTTCAAAATGATAATATATATACTTTTATATCTCAAATAAAATATATTTTGCAAAACAAATCACAACAATTGAAATCGGCTATCGACAGTCTTGGTTTCCATTAGTGAGAGTGCATCCCTGATCATTACCTTTGTCCGACAAAGGGGCTAATCCTGTCACTATGATCACCTACTCAGATGATTTCTCAGACTGTCCCAACATACCCAAGTTTTGACCCCCGCTAAGGATCTCACTGATTGGTACATCAAAGACAGCCCAATCCGACACCTAGTGCAGTATCATAATCGAGTCTAGGGGTCAGGTGTAACTTTCCAGTTTTGCCCATCAATCTCCAAGGTCCAGGGCAATACTGGAAATCTGGTCCAGTTCAAAGATTCAATTAATCCCACACTGTGTGTGCCTAGGGTCTCACCCTGGTAGCTGAGACAAGCCACCCTATCCGACTTGGTGGCACCACAGTGTCAGCCTTGTCAGGATAGGTCTCCCCAGACCTACCCACTAGCTGTGAACATTCTAAACTAACACAAGTCTCATATAGTATCCAGTTTAAGGGTATCACACAGAAACATTCCAAGGGAACATGAATCAAATATGCACTTTTATTCATTTACAATAAACTCATAAAGTACATCATTTTGATTGAAGCTAAGGGCATACAAAATTGTCTAACATTAAGGATAGCAACAATCTGGGTCGCAAGGTCCAACCGGATCCAAGATCCTCCAATTCATAGATTTATCCCATCATCCGAAGACAATGGTTGTGAACTCGTTGGCCCTTGGACATTTGTGCGGTCATGAACTGTTTCATGACCTTCTGTTGAGTAGAACGATTCTGCTCTTCATACATCATCCTGAGACTGACCAATATGTCCTTGGTGAGTTCAATCTGATCGAACTACCTCTATATTGGGTTGTCCAAGGAGGCAATGATGTAACACTGGGCATGGGAGTTTTTCTCCTCCCATTCCTGATAGTCTCTCCTTCGGGCCTCAGAAGCCATGTCACCCGAACGCTCCGGGGTAGGTTTCTTTGCCACTTTGTCTAGCTTTCAGAAGCTAGGACGAACATAAGGTTCCTGTACCAGTCAGCATAGTTTGGGCCCTTATGCTTGTTGTCATCAACAAGCTTTGCAAATGATCCGTTGCCATTTTCTGATAAAAGAGCAAACATCAGTCCACAACCTAATTTGATTCATGTTCATTTCATAGATTTGGATTTTAATCTATGATCCATTTCCATTTATTCATCTCTGAGATTTCCCTCCTTTCTCAGTGACGGAGACTACGAGTTGTCTCTGGAAATGTGGGAAATCACATAGGATGCATGGAGGCAACTGTTTCAGCTGCATAACCCCACCACCTTTCTGTACAGGATCATATCCACTCATCATATGAGTTTTCCCTTTGGCCTCTGTCAGACAAGGTTCAGAGCCATTTTCAGGTAAACCTTTCTGTCCAGTGAGTGCTTACCCATCATATTCGTGAACGCCAAGGTACCGTGAGAGAGTTCCCATTTTCTGGTGAAGCCCCTCCCACATCAGTCTATGATGCCCCTATCATCTTATGAAACACTCAGACAAGCCCAACAGCAAATGGATAGCCCATTTTCTGGTGCGTTTCCTCATTACTAAAGGACCCATCATCATGCTAATGATGGAAGGCCTTTAGAGAGTTCATTATATGAATCTCCCTATCACATGCACTCATATTAGCTGGAGGGAACAATTATTATGCCCTAGTTTGATTTAGGTCAAACCAAAGTGGCTCTCACTGACTTTCATAAGGTCAGATTTCGATGGGCCTTAAAGTCAGATGAGGTGTGGGGACCACCACTGAGGGAGGTCATCCAATGACCAAAAGGGACACCATGGCAATGATGTGCATTCAGCCATGGTGTGAGCAAGAGCCACTGTCGAATGAGCATGGGCCAAGCACTTATGGCCCATGTACGCAGCACATCATATATCCATACATCTCATGTAGGGATAAATTGATCCAATCAATTAATTATCTATAAGGCCCATTGGAAGCCCATTAAAAATTCATAATATTAACCATTAATATTATCTAGGTATATGGGCTGAATTAGGGTTACCCAGTTTGGCCCATATAGCTTTATCCTTTGAAGTGGGCTTTTAGCAGTTTTAACTATTTAAAACTGGATTTTTACAGGTTGGGCCGAATTAACCATTGAATTAAATATCAATCCTCAGGCCCATTAGTGGGAAAATTAAGGCTGACTTTCAGCCTTGATTAAACCCTAGATTTGGTCCAAACAGTTTGAACCAATCTTGGTTTGAATGGGCCTAGGGTTTGATTTTTAATTAAAGCTTTAATTCAAGAAAATAATATGAAATTAAATAACTGATAAAACAAAATCAAGAATCAGTTAATCAGGGTTGTTCGCACACTCCATCCTGCAAAACAGAGGTTAGATCACAAATTGCAGTTTCATAAACTGCAAATTGCAGATAGCGAATGTCCTATCTGCGAAATCTCCTTCTCGGCGAAATCTCCCTTTCTGCGAAATCTCCCTTTCTGCGATGCCATCTTCGATCCAAAATAAAATTAAATAGAAATCCTATTTCTTTTAATAATTACATCAGATCGAATGCCAATACATTGAGTCTAAAAATTAAAAAAAAAATTATTTATTGACCAAATGTAATAAATAAATTTAACAAACTGCGAATCTTGTAGTTCTCCCTGCGCAAACCAAGAATTCGATCTCCTCTTGTACGAACAGCCCATAAATCAAGAAAATCATATAGAACTATTTTAAACAATAATCAGATTTATATAAAATTAATTTCAGATTATTTGCCCATCAATTTTGGGAACAAATTTCCCAAAACCCATATCTGCGCAAATTGGGTAGAACGCCTTCTCCCAGCCATTGTTACAAGGCCTGGCCGAATACACTATTATGGACAATGCACCCCCTGAAACCCATCAGATGGGTTCTATGGGCCCAACACTTACCCTAAGCAGTCCCTGGGCCAAGCCACCTTGTAACACCCAGGGACTGTGGGCAGAAGCAAAATTAGCCCATCAGGTATTATCCTCAATGGTCTTACACTTAACCTCTTAGCCCATAATGATCATACACTGCCCGACTAGAGAGGACTTCTCCCTCGGCTGCAAGGAACAGTGTTGCACTCTCTACTTATATGGATCCCGGGAATTAAAACCTTTTGCAAATCATTTCAAAACCATAATATATATACTTTTATATATCTCATATAAAATATATTTTGCAAAAACAAATCTCAATGATTGAAATCGACTGCCAGTAGTCTTGGTTTCCAACAGGGAGAGTGCATCCCCGATCATTACTTTTGTCCGACAAAGGGGCTAATCCTGTCACTATGATCACCCACTCAGGTGAATTCTCAGACTGTCCCAACATACCCAGGTTTTGACCCCCGCTAAGGATCTCACTGTTGGTACATCAAAAATAGCCCAATCCGACACCTAGTGCAGTATCATAATCGAGTCTAGGAGTTGGGTGTAACTTTCCAGTTTTGCCCACCAATCTCAAAGGTCCAGGGCAATATTGGAAATCTGGGCCCGTTCAAAGATTCAATTAATCCTACACTGTATGTGCCTAGGGTCTCACCCCGATAGCTGAGACAAGCCACCCCAACCGACTTGGTGGCACCACAGTGTCGGCCTTGTCAGGATAGGTCGCCCCAGACCGACCCACTGGCTGTGAACATTCTAAACTAACACGAGTCTCATTATGTTTCCAGTTTAAAGATATTACACAGAAACATACCAAGGGAACATGAATCAAATATGCACTTTTATTCATTTACAATAAACTCATAAAGTACATCATCTTGATTGAAGCTAAGGGCATACAAAACTGTCTAACAGTTATGGGTTTTGTGGGATGGTCTACCCCTATTCACTTTGTAGCCCCATGGAGTCAAAGAAAGAAAAAGGAAAAATTGGTAATGGTCTAGAACTTCTTATAAGGAATGAAATTTTGTATGATCAACCCAAAATTAGATAGACCTAAGCTTCAACAAAACAACTGATATGTAATAGACTAATAGGTGCTTTATATCTAGTAAACAATTAAAAAATTTATGATAATTAATTATAACAAGTGTTGCATTGCATTTGATCTAAATAGTCCTAACAACATACAACAACAACAACAATTATTATTATTATTATTATTATTATTATTATTATTTGCATGGGGCTACTTGGGAGAGGGGCTTGCTCGTCCCTAAAACCCATAACTCCAAACCCTGGTGGAAGTAGAATTCGATCCTATGTCTCAACATCGAACATCGAGAGAACCTTGTTTAGTGACAATTGCTCTTTTAAAATTGGGTAACTTACAGATAGGTACCCTCTACATCGGGGTAGTGACAACTAAGTACCTTGAACTTTAAAAAATACCCACTTTCCTTCACCTGGTATTCCATCAGTTAAATATTATATAATGCCAAAAATAGTCTTCTCATGTTTTTCTGAGAACATTGTGAAATAGTTGAACATCTTCCCATGATGATGTTCTCACATAGATAGAAAATAACATATTCAAATTTTCCAATGACAACATTCCGTAGTGATGATTTTACACTATAGATTGATTGCAAAAAATACATTGGAAGGGTATTTTTTGCATTATTTAATGTTTAATTGATGAAATACTAATGGATGGACCCAAGTATCTAATTTTCAGTGTTCAGGGTACTCAAGTGTTGAAATTTAAAGTTCAGGTGTCTATTTGTCACTACCACCAAAGTATTGGGTACCTATTGTTAGACAGTTTTGTATGCCCTTAGCTTCAATCAAAATTGATGTACTTTATGAGTTTATTGTAAATGAATAAAAGTGCATATTTGATTCATGTTCCCTTGGTATGTTTCTATGTAATACCCTTAAACTGGACACTTATTGAGACTCGTGTTAGTTTAAAAAGTCCACAGCCAGTGGGTCGGTCTTGGGAGACCTATCCTAACAAGGCTCACACTGTGGTGCCATCAAATCGGTTGAGGTGGCTTGTCTCAGCTACCGGGGTGAGACCCCAGGCACATACAGTGTGGAATTAATTGAATCTTTGAACTGGACCAGATTTCCAGTATTGCCCTGGACCTTGGAGATTGATGGGTAAAACTGGAAAGTTACACCCGACCCCTAGACTCGATTATGATACTGCACTAGGTGTCAGATCGATCTGTCTTTGATGTACCAATCAGTGAGATCCTTAGCAGGGGTCAAAACCTGGGTATGTTGGGACAATCCAAGAATTCATTTGAGTGGGTGATCATAGTGACAGGATCAGCCCCTTTGTCGGACAAAGGTAATGATCGGGGATGCGCTCTCACTGTTGGAAACCAAGACTACCGGCAGTCGATTTCAACCGTTGAGATTTGTTTTGCAAAGTATATTTTATATGAGATATAAAAGTATATATATTATGATTTCTAAAATGTTTGCAAAAGGTTTTAATTCCCAGGATCCATATAAGTGGAGAGTGCAACACTGTTCCTTGTAGCCGAGGGAGAGGTCCTCTCTTGTCGGGCAGTGTATGATCATTAAGGGCTGAGAGGTTAAGTTTAAGACCATTGAGGATAATACCTGATGGGCTAATCTTGCATCTGCCCACAGTCCCTAGGTGTTACAAGGTGACTTGGCCCAGGGACCACTTAGGGTAAGTGTTGGGTCCATAGAGCCCATTTGATGGGTTTCAGGGGGTGTACTGTCTTTAACGGTGTATTCGACCAGGCCTTGTAACAAAGGCTGGGCCGAACCCATGTGGCTAATGTGCAGATCAATGCTTGGGTCCCACACCATACAAAGAAGCCCAACTGGGCAGCAATTAGGAAGGTTGAGTGAGCACATAAGCTTAATGCGCCTAAAACCCATTTCGAACTGGGCTAATTATTTAGTTAATAAAAGGGGAGAATTCTGAGATCGATTAGCAGATAGGATAGGGTCTTAATCCTATCCACTTAGAGAGTCCAGATCTGAATGTGATTCAGATCTAGAAACCTCCTAATGGGATTAGGATAAAGCTAATCTAATCTGCATATAAAATAAGGGTTTGTCCTTATCACTAGAAGAGAAGGCTGATCCAAATATGATTTGGATAAGCACCTCCTAATGGGATTAGGAGCGGATCTTTTATGTTAACAAAAAAGAAGGAGGGGGCGGCAGCCTGGAGAGAGACCAACAAGAAACACATCAGATCCTCTTTAGTGCTGAAATCAAGAAGAGAGAATTCTACAGCCTGCGAATACTCTCTTGCCGCCTCCTTGCTCTTGTCACCCTGTTTTCCAGTTCGATCTCCAGCTGTGGGAGAGGTCAAGATTGGATATTGACATCAGTTCTTTGAGAAAGGATTGAAAAGGAAGTTGTGCTCACGTTCCATTCAATTGCTTCTTGCGAAGGACAGAGTTCTAGGGGAAGAACACTGCTGATTCTGCTCCATCCTGCACTGCGCCATCTTTAGTGGGAGTAGTCTTTGGATCCTTCCATGGGTGTTAATGCCTTCGTTGGGAGATATTATTTCTCCGTATCAGGTATTATTCTCTCCCATTCCTTTTGGTTCAGATCTGGTTCAGTTTAAGGTTCGTAATTTATCCTTGAAAATATGATTTTCTAAATAGGGAATGTGATTCCCAGTTGAAGGGAGAAGAAAATTTTTGAAATTCCCCCCTTATTCCGCAATCTTTGGGCATCCATGTGATGGATCTCTCATCCTTTTAGTGGTATCAGAGCTCAGGTTCAAGTCTTGAACCATTCTGTTTCAGATCTGAACCTGCGCAATTAGGGAGAAGGCGTTCTACCCAATTTGCGCAGATTTGGTTTTGGGAAATTTGTCCCCAAAACAGATGGGCAAATAATCTGAAATTAATTTTAAATAAATCTGATTATTATTTAGAATTGTTCTTTATAATTTTGTTGATTTATGGGTTGTTCGTACAAGCGGAGATCGAATTTTTGGTTTGCGCAGGGAACCTGCGATTTTGCAGTTCTTGATTTATTTTGGGTCTGTAAATTTTTTTTTATTATTTTCTAGACTCAATGTATAGGTATTCAATCTAATGTAATTATTAATAGAAATAGGATGAGAGAAATGCTATCTGTGATTTGCAGTTTGTGAAACTGCATTCTATGAACTAACCTCTATTTTGCAGGAAGGATTGTTCGAACAGCCCTGTATGACTGATTCTTGTTTTTCCTTTTATCAGTATTTAATTTTAGATTCTTTTCTTGAATTAAGGATTTAATTAAAAATCAAACCCTAGACCCATAGGAACCAAGATTAGTTCAAAACTGTTTGGACCAATTCTAGGGTTTAATCAAGGCTGAAAGTCAGCACTAATTTCCCACTAATGGGCCTAAGGATTGATATTTAATTAAATGGTTAATTCGGCCCAGCCTGTAAAGGCCCAGTTTTAAATAGTTAAAACTGCAAAAGCCCATTTTAAAGGATAAAGCTATATGGGCCGAACTAGGTAACCCTAATTCAGCCCATATACCTAGATAATATTAATGGTTAATATTATGGAATTTTAACGGGCTTCCAACGGGCCTTATAGATAATTAATTGATTGGATCAATTTATCCCTGCATGTGATGTATGGATGTGTGATGTGCTGCGTACATGGGCCATAAGTACTTGGCCCATGCTCATTCGATAGTGGCTCTTGCGCACACCATGGCTGAATGCACATCATTGCCATGGTGTCCTTTTGGTCATTGGATGACTTCCCTCAGTGGTGGGCCCCACACCTCATCAAGAGGTTACATGCGGAACCCTAACCGATTAAAGGCCCACCGAAATCTGGCTTTATGAAAGTCAGTGGGAGCCACTTTGGTTTGACCTAAATCAAACTATGGCATAATTTTGTTCCCTCCAGCTAATATGAGTGCATGTGATAGAGAGATTCATATGATGAACTCTCTAAAGGCCTTCCATCATTAGCATGAGGATGGGTCCTTCAGTAATGAGGAAACACACCAAAAAATGGGCTATCCATTTGCTGTTGGGCTTGTCTGAGTGTTTCATAAGATGATAGGGGCGTCATAGACCAATGTGGGAGGGGCTTCAATAGAAAATGGGAACTCTCTCACGGTACCTTGGTGTTCACGTATATGATGGGTAAGCCCTCAATGGACAGAAAGGTTTACCTAAAAACGGCTCTGAACCTTGTTTGACAGAGGCCAAAGGGAAAACTCATATGATGAGTGGATGTGATCCTTCACAGAATGGTGGTGGGGTTATGCAGCTAAAACAGTTGGCTCCATGCACCCTATATGATTTCCCACATTTCCAGAGACAACCCATAGTCTACATCACTGAGAGAGGAGGAAAATCTCCGAAATGAATAAATGGAAATGGATCGTAGATTAAAATCCATATCTATGAAATGAACATGAATCAAATTAGGTTGTGGACTGATGTTTGCTCATTTATCAGAAAATGGCAAACGGATCTTTTGCAAAACTGCTTGATGACAAAAAGTTGAAGGGCCCAAACTATGCCGATTGGTACAGGAACCTTATGCTGGTCCTAACTTCTGAAAAGCTGGACAAAGTGGCAAAGAATCCTGCCCCGGAGCGTCCGGGTGATAGGGCTTCTGAGGCCCGAAGGAGAGACTATCAAGAATGGGAGGAGAAAAAGTCCCTTGCCCGGTGTTACATCATTGCCTCCTTAGACAATCCGATACAGAGGCAGTTCGATCAGATTGAACTTGCCAAAAACATATTGGACAGTCTCAGGACAATGTATGAAAAGCAGAATCGTTCTACTCGACAAAAGGTCTTGAAACAGTTCATAACCACTCAAATGTCCAAGGGTCAACAAGTTCATGACCATTGTTCGGATGATGGGATACATCAACGAACTGGAGGCTCTTGGGTCCAGGCTGGACCTTGCAACCCAGATAGATGCTATCCTTAACTCTTTTTCTCCTTCCTTCAATCCATTCATCATGAACTATAACATGAACAAGCTGAATGTCAGCTTACAAGAGCTCAGCAATATGTTGCAAAGAGCTAAAGAACTGATTAGAAAGGATGAGCCTGTAGCCATGCTTGTTGAAACTGGCAAGACAGGCAAGAGAAAGAGGAAGGCAAAGAAGCCTCAGAAGAAAGCCACTAAGAGCAAGAAGCAGAAGAAAGAAAAAGCATCGGATGCTTGTCACTTCTGCAAGAAGACCGGCCACTGGAAAAGGAATTGTCCTGCCTACCTGGAATCCAAGAAAGGTAATTTCGAAACTTGTGTTATAGAAACCAATTTGTTGGTAGCTTCTGCTTCCTGGTGTATTGACTCCAGGGCTTCGACTCATGCTTGTAACTCACTGCAGGGTTCAAGGTAAGCAAAAGGCTGAGTGAAGGAGAAATCACACTCTTCTTGGGGACTACTGCAACTGTTGCAGCCGCGGCCATAGGAACCATGGAATTAATTTTTAGAGAAGGAATAATTGTACTGAAAGACTGTCTTTATGTACAAAATTTAAGGAGAAATTTGATTTCTGTCTCAAAACTGTGAGCAGATGGTTATTCTGTCTTCTTTAGTAATACGATTACTGTTAAAAGAAACAACAGATTCATCGCATACGGGGAACTGGAGAACGGTCTCTATCTTCTACATCCATCTCTAGAAACTAACATAACCGAAACTACATCGGCTGAAATCCCTAAGAAGAGAGCTCGTGATACAGTTAATCCCATGTGTCTGTGGCATTATCGACTTGGCCACATCGGTGTTGACCGAATCACAAGGTTGGTAAAGGATGGTCCTTTGGATTTTCTAACTATAGAAGATCTTCCCACTTGTGAGCCTTTCCTACAAGGCAAGATGACGAAACGGCCATTTCACGGTAAGCCTGGAAGATGTACGGGCACACTTGACCTAATACATACTGATGTATGTGGTCCCTTGAGTGTTAGGACACGAAATCAACACGTGTATTTCATCACCTTCACAGATGATTTTTCATGATACGGTTACGTGTACCTAATGAGACACAAGTTTGAATCCTTTGAAAAGTTCAAAGAGTTTAGACAAGAGGTCGAGAAACAGTTAGGGAGAGAAATTAAGGGCCTTCGATTAGATCGAGATGGCGAGTATCTCTCTAACGAATTCAGGGACTACTTAAAGGACAATGGGATAGTATCACAATTAGCTCCTCCAGCTACACCACAACTTAACGGTGTTTCAGAGAGGAGGAATAGGACCTTATTGGATATGGTCCGGTCACTTCTCATACACTCAGAGTTACCCGCATCCTTTTGGGGTTACGCATTAGAGACTACGATTTATGTGTTGAATCGGGTTCCAACCAAATCGATTCCGAATACTCCATATGAACTTTGGACCAGAAAGAAACCAAGTGTCAGACACTTGAAGATTTGGGGTTGTCCAGCACACATTAAGAGAACGAGTGCAGACAAGTTGGAATCCAAGACCAACCGTTGCCTATTTGTAGGCTACCCAAAAGGCTCTGTATGTTACCTATTCGATGACCCAAGTGAGCAGAAACTGTTCTGCAGTCGTAATGCGCAATTCTTGAAAACCGACTATATCCTGGACACCCATCGTCAGGAAGTTGTTTTTGATGAGGAGAGCTCAGGAGCAGTGGGAGATGTCCTACAAGTTCCAGGTAGTGACCAACCTAGAAGATCCACTCGGGTATCCAGGCCACCAGTCCATTATTGTTATGACCAGGATAGTTACCTGGTGGAAACCTTGACTAGTGAGGAGGATCCCGTGACTTACACGGAAGCTATGTTGGACATAGATTCCCAGAAGTGGGTGGAGGCCATGAGATCTGAGATGGATGGCATGAAAGACATTCCCTATGCCTCTGCCGTGGGGATTATCATGTATGCCATGCTATGCACTCAACCTAACATAGCTCAGGCAGTGAGTGTAGTAAGCAGATTTCAGGCCAACCCAGGGCAGGAGCATTGGACTGCTGTGAAAAACATACTTAAATACCTTCGAAGGACAAAAGAGTTTTGTCTAGTATTCGACGGTAGCTCACTACAGATCCAAGGGTATACAGATGCCGATTTCCAGTCAGACCCAGATGATAGAAAGTCTACATCTGGATATGTTTTCATGATAAGATCGTGTGTTGTTTGCTGGAAAAGCCGCAAACAGGGGTCCACTGCAGACTCGACGACCGAGGCCGAGTACATTGCCGCAAGTGAGGCTGCCAAAGAAGCCGTATGGATGAAGAAGTTCATTCATGAGTTGGGAGTAGTTCCGTCCGACACATCACCCATCCCATTATTGTGTGACAACAATGGAGCCATTGCTCAGGCTAAGAAGCCACGAGCCCACTCGAAATCGAAGCACATAGAGAGGAAGTACCACGTACTGTGGGAGATTGTTGGTAGAGGGGACGTCCTGATTCAGAAGGTATCGTCAGCGGAAAATGTAGCAGACCCATTGACAAAGCCACTATCACAGAAAGTGTTTGAGAAACATGTGGAAAGCATGGGACTCTGGCTAGTACTTGATTGGACCTAAGTGCAAGTGGGAGCTGTTAGACAGTTTTGTATGCCCTTAGCTTCAATCAAAATTGATGTACTTTATGAGTTTATTGTAAATGAATAAAAGTGCATATTTGATTCATGTTCCCTTGTTATGTTTCTGTGTAATACCCTTAAACTAGACATTTATTGAGACTCGTGTTAGTTTAGAAAGTTCACAGCCAGTGTTAGTTTAGAAACCCACAAGTCCCTGGGTGTTACAAGGTGGCTTGGCCCAGGGACAACTTAGGGTAAGTGTTGAGCCCATAGAGCCCATTTGATGGGTTTCAGGGGTGAACTGTCTTTAACGGTGTATTCGACCAGGTCTTGTAACAAAGGCTGGGCCGAACCCATGTTGCTGATGTGTAGATCAATGCTTGGGTCCCACGCCATACAAGGAAGCCCAACTGGGTAGCAGTTAGGAAGGTTGAGTGAGCACATAAGCTTAATGGGCCTAAAGCCCATTTTGAACTGGGCTATTTATTTAGTTAATTAAAGGGGCGAATTCTGAGATGGATTAGCAGATAGGATAGGGTCTTAATCCTATCCACTCAGAGAGTCCAAATCTGAATGTGATTCAGATCTAGAAACCTCCTAATGGGATTAGGATAAAGCTAATCTAATCTGCAGATAAGATACGGGTTTATCCTTATCACTAGAAGAGAAGGCTGATCCAAATATGATTTGGATAAGCACCTCCTAATGGGATTAGGAGCTGATCTTTTATGTTAACAAAAAAGAAGGAGGGGGCGGCAGCCTTGAGAGAGACCAACAAGAAACACATCAGATCCACTTTAGTGCTGAAATCAAGAAGAGAGAATTCTGTAGCCTGCGAATACTCTCTTGCCGCCTCCCTGCTCTTGTCACCCTGTTTGCCAATTCGATCTCCAGCTGTGGGAGAGGTCAAGATTGGATCTTGACATCAGTTCTTTGAGAAATGATTGAAAAGGAAGCTGTGCTCACATTCCTTTCAACTATTTCTTGCGAAGGACAGAGTTCTTGGGGAAGAACACTACTGATTCTGATCCATCCTGCACTGCACCATCTTTAGTGGGAGCAGTCTTTGGATCCTTCCTTGGGCGTGAACACCTTCGTTGGGAGATATTACTTCTCCGTATCAGGTATTATTCTCTCACATTCCTTTTGTTTCAGATCTGTTTCAGTTTAAGGTTCAAGATTTATCCTTGAAAATATGATTTTCTAAATAGGGAATGTGATTCCCAGTTGAAGGGAGAAGAAAATTTTTGAAATTTGCCCCTTATTCCGCAATCTTTGGGCATCCATGTGATGGATCTCTCATCCTTTCACCTATTTATAATTTACCCTTTCAAATTGGGCCTAAAATGTCATTGCTCTAGGGGAATCTCTCTCAGTCCCACCTCCTAGTGTTCTTATTCTTAGTTGTAATTTTTGGATACTGTTAAGGGTCTTCTTGAGGTTAGAGGGGTGTTTTTCGTAGAGAACAATGTTGTTCTTTGGTTTCATTGTTTTTAATTCTTGTAATCTCCTTTTGATTTTTAGTGGATTATTTTCTATGTCTTAAACTTTGCTAATGTGAGTTTCTTACACCACCAGTTCTATGTGTGGATAAAGGAAAAGGGTTGAGTCAGGTTGGCAACTAATACTAAAAGTTTTGTTGAACTCTCATGATCATTGCAGATTACTTATATTTGGAACAAGGCTTAGATGATGATGATAGTAATGTTTTCTTCATCTTAACCTGTTGACGCAGACATTTGACAACTACATAAATATTGTATTAATGCATTAGGTTCATTTAATTTTTTTATGTGCTTAAGGTGTTAGATGATGTCCCTTCATTCATTGTCTGATCCTCAACGTGCCCATTATAATTAATTAAATTTTAGTACAATGCTATTGGTAGGTCATTGTTTGTCCATGCTTGAAGCCAAATAGGTTTTGGCATGAAGGGTGTGTCAAAGAATAAAAACCTATTCAGTGTCCTCACCTAACAACTTAAGCTTTTACGTTGAATGGTTCCTTGTTAAGATAGTATCCAAGCCTATTGGACCAAATAGTATAGTGTTTCATCCTCACTGCCCCCATTTTGATTAATTAAATTTTAGTAGAAGGTATGGGTGGGCTGTGCTTGTCCACACTTCAAGCCTGATGGGCTTTTTTGTGAGGGGGTGAAGATACGGTTACTACTTTTGCTTTAGGGTTACACATTGTAAGGCTAGATTATGTTAGGATGGACACATTGCATTGATTGTGTTTAAGTTGGTACCCAAGCCTTGGGTTTGGTTTGCATTAATTTCATCGAGCCTAATCCAATCCAACTTGATTGGTACCTATGGCTCATGTTCATTAATAATCCTGTCAATTGAATGAAGGGTGGAGCATAGTAGACCTGATGAATACCTTACCATGTTCATCACCAAGGATTTAAAAACCAACCCAAAAATGGAACCGCTTTGACCACGGATTCTTGTATCAGCAGTTCGACTGCCCGGGTCTAACAGTTCAAGTGGTTTGATGTATTTAAACCTTGGATTGCAATATTAGGGTAGAAGGGTTTGAGAAAAGAAAGATATTGGTAGTTGTCAGCTCAGAAAGAAAGAAAGGAAAGAAATTAAAAGCGAATGAAATTAAGAAATAAAGGAATGAAGGAATGAAAGGAGGGAAGGAAGGACGAATGAAGAAGAAGAAGAAGGAAGAGGAGGCGATGTTCACCGATCATGATAATAGTGATGGTGGCAATAGAAATGTTATTGGGAATGTCTCTCTCCAGCCCTTTTGGATGTCTCTCTTTCTCTAATTTCATATCTCACTTCTCTCTCTCTCTCTCTCTCTCACTCTCTCTCACACACAAATATCACTGAGCTTAGATTTGAGCTCTTTTATCAGACTCTCAGTCCCTCCCCCATCTTTTGATCTCCTCTTTTCTCTCTTAGTCCTTTAAAAATATTTTTTTATTAAACAACAAACCATTGATTGGGTTGAACAGTTTGGTGGTTCAACCACCTAGGTTAGTGGTTCTCTGACCAATTCAACGTTATTATTTTTCGTAAAAGTGGTCCAGTCCAAAAAGTGTTAGACAGTTTTGTATGCCCTTAGATTCAATCAAAATTGATGTACTTTATGAGTTTATTGTAAATGAATAAAAGTGCATATTTGATTCATGTTCCCTTGATAGGTTTCTATGTAATACCCTTAAACAGGACACTTATTGAGACTCGTGTTAGTTTAGAATGTTCACAGCCAGTGGGTCGGTCTGGGGAGACCTATCCTGACAAGGCTGACACTATGGTGCCACCAAGTCAGTTGGGGTGGCTTGTCTCAGCTACCGGGGTGAGACCCTAGGCACATACAGTGTGAGATTAATTGAATCTTTGAACTGGACCAGATTTCCAGTATTGCCCTGGACCTTGGATATTGATGGGCAAAACTGGAATGTTACACCCGACCCCTAAACTCGATTATGATACTGCACTAGGTGTCGGATCGGGCTGTCTTTGATGTACCAACCAGTGAGATCCTTAGCGGGGGTCAAAACCTGGGTATGTTGGGACAATCCAAGAATTCATCTGAGTGGATGATCATAGTGACAGGATCAGCCCCTTTGTCGGACAAAGGTAATGATCGGGGATGCGCTCTCACTATTGGAAACCAAGACTGCCGGCAGCCGATTTCAACCGTTGAAATTTGTTTTGCAAAATATATTTTATACGAGATATAAAAGTATATACATTATGGTTTCTAAAAAGTTTGCAAAAAGGTTTTAATTCCCGGGATCCATATAAGTGGAGAGTGCAACACTGTTACTTGCAGCCGAGGGAGAGGTCCTCTCTTGTCGGGCAGTGTATGATCATTAAGGGCTGAGAGGTTAAGTGTAAGACCATTGAGGATAATACCTGATGGGCTAATCTTGCATCTGCCCACAGTCCCTGGTGTTACAAGGTGACTTGGCCCAGGGACCACTTAGGGTAAGTGTTGGGCCCATAGAGCCCATTTGATGGGTTTCAGGGGGTGCACTGTCTTTAACAGTGTATTCGTCCAAGCCTTGTAACAAAGGCTGGGCCGAACCCATGTGTCTGATGTGTAGATCAATGCTTAGGTCCCATGCCATACAAGGAAGCCCAACTGGGCAGCAGTTAGGAAGGTTGAGTGAGCACATAAGCTTAATGGGCCTAAAACCCATTTCGAACTGGTCTATTTATTTAGTTAATTAAAGAGGCGAATTCTGAAATAGATTAGCAGATAGGATAGGGTCTTAATCCTATCCACTCAGAGAGTCCAGATCTGAATGTGATTCAGATCTAGAAACCTCCTAATAAGATTAGGATAAAGCTAATCTAATCTGCAGATAAGATAAGGGTTTATCCTTATCATTAGAAGAGAAGGCTGATCCAAATGTGATTTGGATAAGCACCTCCTAATGGGATTAGGAGCAGATCTTTTAAGTTAACAAAAGAAGGAGGGGGCAGCAGCCTTGAAAAAAAAACACATCAGATCCTCTTTAGTGCTGAAATCAAGAAAAGAGAATTTTGAAGCCGGTGAATACTCTCTTGCCGCCTCCCTGCTCTTGCAGACCTGTTTGCCAGTTTGATCTCCAGCTGTGGGAGAAGTCAAGATTGGATCTTGACATCAGTTCTTTGAGAAAGGATTGAAAAGGAAGCTGTGCTCATGTTCCATCCTGCTGTTTCTTGCGAAGGACAGAGTTCTTGGGGAAGAACACTACCGATTCTCCTCCATCCTGCACAGCGCCATCTTCAGTGGAAGCAGTCTTTGGATCCTTCCTTCGGCATGAACACCTTCATTGGGAGATATTACTTCTCAGTGTCAGGTATTATTCTCTCCCATTCCTTTTGGTTTAGATCTGGTTCAGCTTAAGGTTCAAGATTGATCCTTGAAAATATGATTTTCTAAATAGGGAATGTGATTCCCAGTTGAAGGGAGAGAAAAAATTTTGAAATTCGCCCCTTATTCCGCAATCTTTGGGAATCCATGGGATGGATCTCTCATCCCTTCAGTGGTATCAGATCCAAGTTCAAATCATGAACCATTCTGTTTCAAATCTGAACCTGCGCAATTAGGGAGAATGTGTTCTACCCAATTTGCGCAGATTTGGTTTTGGAAAATTTGATCCCAAATCAGTTGGGCAAATAATCTGGAATTAATTTTAAATAAATCTGATTATTATTTAGAATTTTTCTTTATAAATTTCTTGATTTATGGGCTGTTCGTACAAGAGGAGATCGAATTCTTGGTTTGCGCAGGGAACCTGTGATTTTGCAGTTCTTGATTTATTTTGGGTCTGTAAATATTTTTTTTTTATTTTCTAGACTCAACGTATAGGTATTCGATCTGATGTAAATATTAATAGAAATAGGATTTCTATTTATTTTTTTTTGGATCGAAGATGGCGGCGCAGAGAAGGAGATTTCACAGATAAGAGAAATGCTATCTGCGATTTGCAATTTGTGAAACTGCATTCTGTGATCTAACCTCTGTTTTGCAGGAAGGATTGTGCGAACAGCCCTGTTTGACTGATTCTTGTTTTTCCTTTTATCAGTATTTAATTTCAGATTATTTTCTTGAATTAAGGATTTAATTAAAAATCAAACCCTAGAACCATTCGAACCAAGATTGGTTCAAAACTGTTTGGACCAATTCTAGGGTTTAATCAAGGCTGAAAGTCAGCCCTAATTTCCCACTAATGGGCTTAAGGATTGATATTTAATTAAATGGTTGATTCGGCCCATCCTGTAAAGGCCCAGTTTTAAATAGTTAAAACTGCAAAAGCCCATTTTAAAGGATAAAGCTATATGGGCCGAACTGGGTAACCCTAATTCAGCCCATATACCTAGATAATATTAATGATTAATATTATGGAATTTTAACGGGCTTCCAACGGGCCTTACAGATAATTAATTGATTGGATCAATTTGTCCCTACATGTGATGTATGGATATGTGATGTGCTGCGTACATGGGCCATAAGTACTTGGCCCATGCTCATTCGACAGTGGCTCTTGCACACACCATGGCTGAATGCACATCATTGCCATGGTGTCCCTTTTGGTCATTGGATGAATTCCCTCAGTGGTGGGCCCCACACTTCTTCAAGAGGTTACGTGCGGAACCCTGGCCGATTCAACGCCCACCGAAATCTGACTTTATGAAACTCAGTGGGAGCCACTTTGGTTTGACCTAAATCAAACTAGGGCGTAATTTTGTTCCCTCCAGCTAATATGAGTGCATGTGATAGGGAGATTCATATGATGAACTCTCTAAAGGCCTTCCATCATTAGCATGATGATGGGTCCTTCAGTAATGAGGAAACGCACCAAAAAATGGGCTATCCATTTGCTGTTGGGCTTGTCTGAGTGTTTCATAAGATGATAGGGGCGTCATAGACCGATGTGGGAGGGGCTTCACCAGAAAATGGGAACTCTTTCACAGTACCTTGGCATTCACGAATATGATGGGTGAGAACTCACTGGACAGAAAGGTTTACCTGAAAACGGCTCTGAATCTTGTCTGACAGAGGCCAAAGGGAAAACTCATATGATGAGTGGATGTGATCCTTCACAGAAAGGTGGTGGGGTTATGCAGCAGAAATAGTTGGCTCCATGCACCCTATGTGATTTCCCACATTTCCAGAGAAAACACGTAGTCTCCGTCACTGAGAGAGGAGGGAAATCTCAAAGATGAATAAATGGAAATGGATCATAGATAAAAATCCATATCTATGAAATGAACATGAATCAAATTAGGTTGTGGACTGATGTTTGCTCTTTTATCAGAAAATGGCAAACGGATCTTTTGCAAAACTGCTTGATGACAAGAAGTTGAAGGGCCCAAACTATGCTGATTGGTACAGGAACCTTTTGCTGGTCCTAGCTTCTGAAAAGCTGGACAAAGTGGCAAAGAATCCTGCCCCGGAGCGTCCGGGTGATCGGCTTCTGAGGCCCGAAGGAGAGACTATCAAGAATGGGAGGAGAAAAAGTCCCTTGCCCGGTGTTACATCATTGCCTCCTTAGACAATCCGATACAGAGGCAGTTTGATCAGATCGAACTTTCCAAAAACATATTGGACAGTCTCAGGACAATGTATGAAGAGCAGAAGTGCAGAATCGTTCTACTCGACAAAAGGTCTTGAAACAGTTCATGACCACTCAAATGTCTAAGGGTCAACAAGTTCATGACCATTGTCTTCGGATGATGGGATACATCAATGAACTGGAGGCTCTTGGGTCCGGGCTGGACCTTGCAACCCAGATAGATGCTATCCTTAACTCTTTGCCTCCTTCCTTCAATCCGTTCATCATGAACTATATCATGAACAAGCTGAATGTCAGCTTACAAGAGCTCAGCAATATATTGCAAAGAGCTAAAGAACTGATTAGAAAGGATGAGCCTGTAGCCATGCTTGTTGAAGCTGGCAAGACAGGTAAAAGAAAGAGGAAGGCAAAGAAGCCTAAGAAGAAAGCCACTAAGAGCAAGAAGGAGAAGAAAGACAAAGCATTGGATGCCTGTCACTTCTACAAAGAGACCGGCCACTAGAAAAGGAATTGTCCTGCCTAATTGGAATCCAAGAAAGGTAATTTCAAAACTTGTGTTATAGAAACCAATTTGTTGGTAGCTTGTGCATCCTGGTGTATTGACTCTAGGGCTTCAACTCATGCTTGTAACTCACTGTAGGGGTTCAAGGTAAGCAGAAGGCTGAGTGAAGGAGAAGTCACACTCTTCTTGGGGACTACTGCAACTGTTGCAGCCACGGCTATAGGAACCGTGGAATTAATTTTTAGAGAAGGAATAATTGTACTGAAAGACTGTCTTTATGTGCAAAATTTAAGGAGAAATTTGATTACTGTCTAAAAACTGTATGCAGATGGTTATTCTGTCTTCTTTAGTAATACGATTACTATTAAAAGAAACAACAGATTCATCGCATACGGGGAACTGGAGAACGGTCTCTATGTTCTACATCCTTCTATAAAAACTAACATAACCAAAACTACGTTGGCTGAAATCCCTAAGAAGAGAGCTCGTGATACAGTTAATCCCACGTGTCTGTGGCATTATCGACTTGGCCACATCGGTGTTGACCGAATCACAAGGTTGGTAAAGGATGGTCCTTTGGATTTTCTAACTGTAGAAGATCTTCCCACTGGTGAGCCTTTCCTACAAGGCAAGATGACGAAACGGTCATTTAACGGTAAGCTTGAAAGATGTACGGGCACACTTGACCTTATATATACTGATGTATGTGGTCCCGTGAGTGTTAGGACACGAAATCAACAAGTGTATTTCATCACCTTCACAGATGATTTTTCACGATATGGTTACGTGTACCAAATGAGACACAAGTCTGGATCCTTTGAAAAGTTCAAAGCGTTTAGACAAGAGGTCAAGAAATAGTTAGGGAGAGAAATTAAGGCCCTTCAATCAGATCGAGGTGGCGAGTATCTCTCTGACGAATTCAGGGACTATTTAAAGGACAATGGGATAGTATCACAATTAGCTCCTCCTACTACACCACAACTTAACGGTGTTTCGGAGAGGAGGAATAGGACCTTATTGGATATGGTCCGGTCGCTTCTCATACACTCAGAGTGCAAACAAGTTGAAGATTTGGGGTTGTACAGCACACGTTAAAAGAATGAGTGCAGACAAGTTGGAATCTAAAACCAGCCGTTGCCTATTTGTAGGCTACCCAAGAGGCTCTGTAGGTTACCTATTCTATGACCCAAGTGAGCAGAAAGTGTTCTGCAGTCGTAATGCGCAATTCTTGGAAACCGACTATATCTTGGACACCCATCATCAGGAAGTTGTTCTTGATGACGAGAGCTCAGGAGCAGTGGGAGATGTCCCACAAGTTCCAGAAGTGACCAACCTAGAAGATCCAGTCGGGTATTCAGGCCACCAGTCCATTACGGTTATGACCAGGATAGTTACCTGGTGGAAACCTTGACTAGTGAGGAGGATCCCGTGACTTACACGGAAGCTATGTTGGACATAGATTCCCAGAAGTGGGTGGAGGCCATGAGAGCAGAGATGGACTCAAGGGAGACCAATGGAGTCTGGACTCTAGTAAATCCACCCTCCGGGGTAAAAGCAATTGGTTGCAAATGGATTTACAAGAGGAAGAAGGGCCCCGATGGTAAGGTTGAGACCTTCAAGGCTCGTCTGGTGGCGAAAGGGTACACTCAGAAAGAGGGCATCGATTATGAGGAAACTTTTTCACCTATGGCCATGCTTAAATCAATTAGGATCCTGCTAGCTATAGCAGCATACCATGACTATGAGATTTGGCAAATGGATGTCAAAACTACATTCCTGAATGGAGATCTTACTAAAAATATCTATATGCAGCAGCCGCAAGGCTTCATTGCTGCAGGTCAGGAAAACATGGTATGTAAACTTAATAGATCCATTTATGGACTTCAAGCTTCTAGAAGTTGGAACATCCGTTTTGACTCTGCCGTCAAATCGTTTGACTACGAGCAGAATCCGGATGAACCCTGTGTCTACAAGAAGTACAGTGGAGATAAGGTTACCTTCTTGGTTCTGTATGTAGATGACATTCTACTCATTGGGAATGATGTAGGAATGTTAACTACGGTGAAAATATGGTTATCACAGCAATTCTCCCTGAAAGATCTTGGAGAAGCCTCCTATATACTGGGTCTTCGACTCTATAGAGATAGATCAAAGCGGATAATAGGATTATCCCAATCTGCCTACATTGACAAAATAGTCAAAAGATACAGCATGGAAAACTCGAAGAAAGGAAATGTTCCTTTCAGGCATGGAGTCACTCTCTCCAAGAAGATGTCTCCCAAGACATCTGAGGAGATGAATGGCATGAAAGACATTCCCTATGCCTCTGCAGTAGGGAGCATCATGTATGCCATGTTGTGCACTCGTCCTGACATAGCTCAGGCAGTGAGTGTAGTAAGCAGATTTCAGGCCAACCCAGGTCAGGAGCATTGGACTGCTGTGAAAAACATACTTAAATACCTTCGAAGGACAAAAGAGTTTTGTCTAGTATTCGATGGTAGCTCACTACAGATCCAAGTATATACAGATGCTGATTTCCGGTCAGACCCAGATGATAGAAAGTCTACATCTGGATATGTTTTCACGATAGGATCGTGTGCTGTTTGCTGGAAAAGCAGCAAACAGGGGTCCACTGCAGACTCGACGACCGAGGCCGAGTACATTGCCGCAAGTGAGGCTGCCAAAGAAGCCGTATGGATGAAGAAGTTCATTCATGAGTTGGGATTAGTTCCTTCCGACACATCACCCATCCCATTGTTGTGTGACAACAATGGACCCATTGCTCAGGCTAAGGAGCAACGAGCCCATTCAAAGTCGAAGCACATCGAAAGGAAGTACCACGTACTGCGAGAGATTGTTGGTAGAGGGGACGTCCTAATTCAGATGGTAGCGTCAGCGAAAAATGTAGCAGACCCATTGACAAAGCCACTATCACAGAAAGTGTTTGAGAAACACGTGGAAAGCATCGAACTCCAGCTAGTACCTGATTCGACCTAAGTGCAAGTGGGAGCTGTTAGACAGTTTTCTATGCCCTTAGCTTCAATCAAAATTGATGTATTTTATCAGTTTATTGTAAATGAATAAAAGTGCATATTTGATTCATGTTCCCTTGGTATGTTTCTGTGTAATACCCTTAAACTAGACACTTATGACTCGTGTTAGTTTGGAAAGTTCACAGCCAGTGGGTCGGTCTGGGGAGACCTATCCTAACAAGGCTGACACTGTGGTGCCACTAAGTCGGTTGGGGTGGCTTGTCTCAGCTATCGGGGTGAGACCCTAGGCACATACAGTGTGGGATTAATTGAATCTTTGAACTGGACCAGATTTCCAGTATTGCCCTGGACCTTGGAGATTGATGGGCAAAACTGGAAAGTTACACCCGACCCCTAGACTCGATTATGATATTGTAGTAGGTGTCAGATCGGGCTGTCTTTGATATACCAATCAGTGAGATCCTTAGCGGGGGTCAAAACCTGGGTATGTTGGGACAATCCGAGAATTCATCTGAGTGGGTGATCATAGTCACAGGATCAGCCCCTTTGTCGGACAAAGGTAATGATCAAGGATGCGCTCTCACTGTTGGAAACCAAGACTGCCGGCAGCCGATTTCAACCATAGAAATTTGTTTTTCAAAATATATTTTATATGACATATAAAAGTATATACATTATGGTTTCTAAAAAGTTTGCCAAAAGGTTTTAATTCCCAGGATCTATATAAGTGGAGATTGCAACACTATTCCTTGTAGCCGAGGGAGAGGTCCTCTCTAGTCGGGCAGTGTATGATCATTAAGGGCTGAGAGGTTAAGTGTAAGAATATTGAGGATAATACCTGATGGGCTAATCTTGCATCTACCCATAGTCCCTGGGTGTTACAAAGTAGCTTGGCCCAGGGACCACTTAGGGTAAGTGTTGGGCCCATAGAGCCCATTTGATGGGTTTCAGGGGGTGCACTGTCTTTAATAGTGTATTCGACCAGGCCTTGTAACATAGGCTGGGCCGACCCATGTGGCTGATGTGTAGATCAATGCTTGGGTGCCATGCCATACAAGGAAGCCCAACTGGGCAGCAGTTAGGAAGGTTGAGTGAGCACATAAGCTTAATGGGCCTAAAGCCCATTTTGAACTGGTCTATTTATTTAGTTAATTAAAGGGGTGAATTATGAGATAGATTAGCAGATAGGATAGGGTCTTAATCTTATCCACTCAGAGAGTCCAGATCTGAATGTGATTCAGATCTAGAAACCTCCTAATGGGATTAGGATAAAGCTAATCTAATCTGCAGATAAGATAAGGGTTTATCCTTATCACTAGAAGAGAAGGCTGATCCAAATGTGATTTGGATAAGCACCTCCTAATGGGATTAGGGGCTGATCTTTTAAGTTAACAAAAGAATGAGGGAGCGGCAGCCTTGAGAGAGAACAAAAAAATAAAAAACACATCTGATCCTCTTTAGTGCTGAAATCAAGAAGAGAGAATTCTGCGGCCTGCGAATACTCTCTTGCCTCCTCCCTGCTCTTGCCGCCCTGTTTGCCAGTTAGTTCTCCAGCTGTGGGAGATGTCAAAATTGGATCTTGACATCAGTTCTTTGAGAAAGGATTGAAAAGGAAGCTGTGCTCACGTTCCATCCTGGTGTTTCTTGCGAAGGACAGAGTTTTTGGAGAAGAACACTGTTGATTCTGCTCCATCCTGCACTACGCCATTTTCAGTGGAAGCAGTCTTTGGATCCTTCCTTGGGCGTGAACACCTTCGTTGGGAGATATTATTTCTCCGTATCAGGTATTATTCTCTCCCATTCCTTTTGGTTCAGATCTGGTTCAGCTTAAGGTTCAAAATTGATCTTTGAAAATATGATTTTCTAAATAGGAAATGTGATTCCCAGTTGAAGGGAGAGAAAAATTTTTGAAATTCGCCCCTTATTCCGCAATCTTTGGGCGTCCATGGGATGGATCTCTCATCCTTTTAGTATAGGCATTCGATCTGATGTAATAATTAATAGAAATAGGATTTCTATTTATTTTTATTTCTGGATCAAAGATAGCGGCACAGAGAAAGAGATTTCACAGATGGGAGATTCACTATCTGCGATTTGCAGTTTGAGAAACTACAATCTGTGATCTAACCTTTGTTTTGCAGGATGGAGTGTGCGAACAGCCGTGATTAACTATTTTTTTGTTTTTCTTTTATCAGTTATTTAATTTTAGATTATTTTCTTGAATTAAGGATTTAATTAAAAATCAAACCCTAGACCCATTCGAATCAAGCTTGGTTCAAACTGTTTGGACAAATTCTAGGGTTTAATCAAGTCTAAAAGTTGGCCCTAATTTTCCCACTAATGGGCCTGACGATTGATGTTTAATTAAATGGTTAATTTGGCCCAGCCTATAAAGGCCCAGTTTTAAATAGTAAAAATTGCAAAAGCCCATTTTAAAGGATAAAGCTATATGGGCCGAACTTGGTAACCCTAATTCAGCCCGTATACCTAGATAATATTAATGGTTAATATTATGGAGTTTTAACGGGCTTCCAACGGGCCTTACAGATAATTAAGATTGGATCAATTTATCCGTGCATGAGATGTATGGATGTGTGATGTGCTGCGTACATTGGCCATAAGTACTTGGCCCATGCTCATTCAACAGTGGCTCTTGCGCGCACCATGGCTGAATGCACATCATTGCCATGGTGTCCCATTTGGTCATTGGACAACCTCCCTCAGTGGTGGGCCCCACACCTCTTTGAGAGGTTACGTGCGGAACCCTAGCCGATTTAAGGCCCACCAAAATCTAGCTTTATGAAACTCAGTGGGAGCCACTTTGGTTTGACCTAAATCAAGCTAGGGCGTAATTTTTTTTCCCTCCAGCTAATATGAGTGCATGTGATAGGGAGATTCATATGATGAACTCTCTAAAGGCCTTCCATCATTAGCATGAGGATGGGTCCTTCAGTAAAGAGGAGACACACCAGAAAATGGGTTATCCATTTGCTGTTGGGCTTGTCTGAGTGTTTCATAAGATGATAGGGACGTCATAGACCGATGTGGGAGGGGTTTCACCAGAAAATGGGAACTCTCTCACGGTACCTTGGCGTTTACGAATATGATGGGAAAGCACTCACTAGACAGAAAGGTTTACCTGAAAACGGCTCTGAACCTTGTCTGACAGAGGCCAAAGGGAAAACTCATATGATGAGTGGATATGATCCTTCACAGAAAGGAGGTGGGGCTATGCAGCTGAAACAGTTGGCTCCATGCACCCTATGTGATTTCCCACATTTCCAAAGACAACAAGTAGTCTCCATCACTGAGAAAGGAGGGAAATCTCAGAGATGTATAAATGGAAATGGGTCATAGATTAAAAGCCATATATATGAAATGAACATGAATCAAATTAGGTTGTGGACTGATGTTTGCTCTTTTATCAGAAAATGACAAACGGATCTTTTGCAAAGCTTCTTGGTGACAACAAGCTTAAGGGCCTAAACTACGCCGACTAGTATAGGAACCTTATGCTGGTTCTAGCTTCAGAAAAGCTGGACAAAGTGGCAGAGAATCCTGCCCCGGAGCATCCGGGAGACAGGGCTTCTGAGGCCCGAAGGAGAGACTATCAAGAATGGGAGGAGAAAAACTCCCTAGCCCGGTGTTACATCATCGCCTCTTTGGACAACACAATACAGAGGCAGTTTGATCAGATCGAACTTGCCAATGACATATTGGACAGCCTGAGGACGATGTATGAAGAGCACAATCGTTCTACTTGGTAAAAGGTCTTGAAGCAATTCATGACCACTCAGATGTCCAAGGGCCAACAAGTTCACGACCATTGTCTTCGGATGATGGGTTACATCAACGAACTAGAGGCTCTTGGATCCGGGCTGGACCTCGCAACCCAGATAGATGCTATCCTTAATTCTTTGCCTCCTTCCTTAAATCCCGTCATCATGAACTATAACATGAACAAGTTGAATGTCAGCTTACAAGAGCTTAGCAATATGTTGCAAAGAGCTGAAGAACTGATTAAAAAGGATGAACCTGTAGCTATGCTTGTTGAAGCTAGCAAAACGGTCAAGAGAAAGAGGAAGGCAAAGAAGTCTCAAAACAAAGCCACCAAGGGCAAAAGGCAAAAGAAAGACAAAGCATCAGATGCCTGTCACTTCTGCAAGAAGACCGGCCACTGGAAAAGGAATCGTCCTGCCTACCTGGAATGCAAGAAAGGTAATTTTGAAACTTGTGTTATAAAACCAATTTATTGGTAGCTTCTGCATCCTGATGTATTGACTCTAGGGCTTCAACTCTCGCGTGTAACTCACTGTAGGGGTTCAAGGTAAGCAGAAGGCTGAATGAAGGAGAAGTCACTCTTTACTTGGGGACTACTACAACTGTTGCAGCCATGGCAATAGGATCTGTGGAGTTAATTTTTAGAGAAGGAAAAGTTGTACTAAAAGATTGTCTTTATGTACAAAACATAAGAAGAAATTTAATTTCTATATCAAAACTGTGTGCATATGGTTATTCTGTCTTCTTTAATAATATAATAACTATTAAAATAAACAACAGATTCATCGCATATGGGGAACTAACCGAAACTACATCGGCTGAAATCACCAAGAAGAGAGCCCGTGATTCAGTTAATCCCACGTGTTTGTGGCACTACCGAATTGGCCACATCGGTGTTGACCGAATCACATGGAATCAACACGTGTATTTCATCACCTTCACAGATGATTACGTGTACCTAATGAGACACAAGTCTGAATCATTTGAAAAGTTCAAAGAGTTTAGACAAGAGGTCGAGAAATAGTTGGGGAGAGAAATTAAAGCCCTTCGATCTGATCGAGGTGGCAAGTATCACTTTGACGAGTTCAGGGACTACTTAAAGGACAATGGGATAGTATTACAATTAGCTCCTTCTGCCACACCACAACTTAACGGTGTTTCAGAGAGGAGGAATAGGACCTTATTGGATATGGTCCGGTCACTTCTCATACACTCAAAGTTACCCACATCCTTTTGGGGTTATGCATTAGAGACTGCGATTTACGTGCTAAATCGGGTTCCAACCAAATCGGTTCCAAACACTCCATATGAACTTTGGACCGGAAAGAAACCAAGTGTCAGACAGTTGATGATTTGGGGTTGTCCAGCACACGTTAAAAGAACAAGTGCAGACAAGTTGGAATCCAAGACAAGCCGTTGCCTATTTGTAGGCTACCCAAAAGGCTCTGTAGGTTACCTTTTCTATGACCCAAATGAGCAGAAAGTGTTCTGCAGTCGAAATGCCCAATTCTTGGAGACCGATTATATCCTGGACACCCATCGGCAGGAAATTGTTCTTGATGAGGAGAGCTCAGGAACAGTGGGAGATGTCCCACAAGTTCCAAGTAGTGACCAACCTAGAAGATCCACTCGGGTATCCAGGCCACCAGTTCGTTATGGTTATGACCAGGATAGTTACCTGGTGGAAAGCTTGACTAGTGAGGAGGATCCCGTGACTTACGCGAAAGCTATGTTGGACATAGATTCCCAGAAGTGGGTGGAGACCATGAGAGCAGAGATGGACTCAATGGAGACCAATGGAGTCTGGACTCTAGTAGATCCGCCCTCTGAGGTAATAGCAATCGGTTGCAAATGGATTTACAAGAGGAAGAAGGGCCCCGATGGTAAGGTTGAGACCTTCAAAGCTCGTCTGGTGGTGAAAGGGTACACTTAGAAAGAGGGCATCGATTATGAGGAAACCTTTTCACCTGTGACCATGCTTAAATCCATTAGGATCCTGCTAGCTGTAGTAGCGTACCATGATTATGAGATTTGGCAAATGGATGTCAAAACTGCATTCCTGAATGGAGATCTTACTAAAAATATCTATATGCAGCAGCCGCAAGGCTTCATAGCTACGGGTTAGGAAACCATGGTATGTAAACTTAATAGATCCATTTATGGACTTAAGCAAGTTTCTAGAAGTTGGAACATCCGTTTTGACTCTGCCATCAAATCATTTGACTTCGAGCAGAATCCGGATGAACCCTGTGTTTACAGGAAGTACAGTGGAGATAAGGTTACCTTCTTGGTTCTGTATGTAGATGACGTTCTACTCATTGGGAATGATGTTGGAATGTTGACTACCGTGAAAGGATGGCTTTCACAGCAATTCTCCATGAAAAATCTTGGAGAGCCTCCTATATACTTGGTCTTTGACTCTATAGAGATAGATCGAAGCAAATAATAGGATTATCCCAATCTGCCTACATTGACAAAATAGTCAAAAGATACAGCATGTAAAACTCCAAGAAAGGAAATGTTCCTTTCAGGCACGGAGTCACTCTCTCCAAGAAGATGTCTCCCAAGACTTCTGAGGAGATTGATGGCATGAAAGACGTTCCCTATGCCTCTGCCGTATGGAGCATCATGTATGCCACGCTGTGCACTCGCCCTGACATTGCTCAAGCAGTAAGTGTAGTAAGCAGATTTCAGGCCAACCCAGGGCAAGAGGATTGGACTGCTGTGAAAAACATACTTAAGTACCTTCGAAGGACAAAAGAGTTTTGTCTAGTCTTCGATGGTAGCTCACTACAGATCCAAGGGTATACAGATGCCGATTTCCAGTCGGATCAAGATGATAGAAAGTCTACATCTGGATATGTTTTCATGATAGGATCGTGTGTTGTTTGCTGGGAAAGCAGCAGACAGGGGTCCACTACAGACTCCACAACCGAGGCTGAGTACATTGCCACAAGTGAGGTTGCCAAGCAAGCCGTGTGGATGAAGAAGTTCGTTCACGAGTTGGGAGTAGTTCCATCCAGCACATCACCCATCCCATTGTTGTGTGACAACAATGGAGCTATTGCTCAGGCTAAGGAGCCACGAGCCCACTCGAAGTCGAAGCTCATCGAGAGGAAGTACCATGTACTGAGGGAGATTGTTGGTAGAGGGGACGTCCTGATTTAGAAGGTAGCATCAACGGAAAATGTAGCAGACCCATTGACAAAGCCACTATAACAGAAAGTGTTTGAGAAACACATGGAAAGCATGAGACTCCTGTTAGTACCTGATTAGACCTAAGTGCAAGTGGAAGCTGTTAGACAGTTTTGTATGCCCTTAGCTTCATTCCAAATGATGTACTTTATGAATTTATTGTAAATGAATAAAAGTGCATATTTGATTCATGTTCCCTTGGTATGTTTCTGCGTAATACCCTTAAACTGGACACTTAATGAGACTCGTGTTAGTTTAGAATGTTCATAACCAGTGGGACGGTTTGGGGAGACCTATCCTGACAAGGCTGACCCTGTGGTGCCACAAACTTGGTTGGGGTGGCTTGTCTCAGCTGCCAGGGTGAGACCCTAGGGGCACACAGTGTGGGATTAATTGAATCTTTGAACTGGACCAGATTTCCAGTATTGCCCAGGACCTTGGAGATTGATGGGCAAAACTGGAAAGTTACACCCGACCCCTAGACTCGATTATGATACTGCACTAGGTGTCGGATTGGGCTGTCTTTGATGTACCAATCAGTGAGATCCTTAGCGGGGGTCAAAACCTGGGTATGTTGGGACAGTCTGAGAATTCATCTGAGTGGGTGATCATAGTGATAGGATCAGCCCCTTTGTCGGACAAAGGTAATGATTGGGGATGCACTCTCACTGTTGGAAACCAAGACTGCTGGCAGCCGATTTCAATCGTTGAGATTTGTTTTGCGAAATATATTTTATATGAGATATAAAAGTATATATATTATGGTTTCGAAATGTTTGCAAATAAGTTTTAATTCTCGAGATCCATATTTGAGAGAGTGCAACACTGTTCCTTGCAGCCGAGGGAGAGGTCGTCTCTTGTCGAGCAGTGTATGATCATTATGGGCTGAGAGGTTAAGTGTAAGGCCATTGAGGATAATACCTGATGGGCTAATCTTGCATCTTCCCACAGTCCCTGGGTGTTATAAGGTGGCTTGGCCCAGGGACCATTTAGGGTAAGTGTTGGGCCCATAGAGGCCATCTGATGGGTTTCAGGGGGTGCACTGTCCATAATAGTGTATTCGGCCAGGCCTTGTAACAAAGGCTGGGCTGAACCCATGTGGCTGATGTGTAGATCTATGTTTGGGTGCAATGCCCTACAAGGAATCCCAACTGGGCAGCAGTTTGGAAGGCTTAATGAATACATAAAACTAAATGGGCCTTAAGCCCATTTCAAACTAGGCTAATTTGATTAGTCTTTAAGGGGGTGAATTCTGAGATAAGATCTGCTGATAGGATTGGGTCCACACCCTATCCACTCAGAGAGTCCAAGATCTAAATGAGAATTAGATTTGGAAACTTCCTAATTAGATTAGGAACTGGCTGATCTAATCTACAGATAAGATAAGAATTATCCCTTATCTTAAAGGGACTTTTAATCCAGATATGATTTGGGTTAGCAACTCTTAATGGGATTAGGAGCTGATCCCTTTAAGTCTATAAAAGGAAGAGGGGGCGGCAGCCTTTAGACACAACATCCAACAGACTCAAGTCTTGTCTTCATAGCTAAGATCATAGAGGAGAGAATTCTGCACCCTGCAAATTCTTTCTAGCCGCCTCTTTGCTGCAGCCGCCGCCTATAGCAGTTCGATCTCCATTCCTTGGGAGAAATCAAGATTGGATCCTGATTCCAATCTTTTGGAGAAAAGATTGGTAGGAGTTGTATTCACAAGCCGTACAGGTGATTCTTAGGAAGAATCAAGTTCTTAGGAAGGACACTACTGATTCTGCTCCACTTTGCACTGCGCCATCTTTAGTGGGAGCAGATTTTGATTTCTACCTTGGGCGTGAACACCTCCATTGAGAGATATTGTTTCTCTGTATCAGGTATTATCTCTCTCTCCTCCTTTTGGTTCAGATCTGGTTCAGTTTATGTTTCAAGAACGATCATTGAAAATATGATTTTCTAAATAGGGAATTCGATTCCCAGTTGAAGGGAAAGAAAAATTTTTGAAATTTGCCCCCTTTATTCCGCAATTTTGGGCGTCCATGTGATGCATTTCCTATCCCTTCAAGATTTCCTATCCCTTCATGAGCCGAGTAGCGAACTGGTCCGACCGGCGAAGTATCTGACTAGACGGCCTAGAATTTGAGCCAAATCCACCTGTCATGTCGTGAACTCCCCACACCAAGTCAAGACCCATGGCTCGGGGAGTGGGAGGAAATTGATGGAGGGTGATTTGGCCTGACCTCGTAATAAGGGGACACGTGGACGTGACTCGACATGGGTGACAACTCGGCATAGCCAGCTCGCTACAAAGTAATACTCCACTACCCCGAGCTAGGGATCCTTTGAGCTGAAATCATCCCGAACTAAGAGCATCTCGGTACTCATCCCGAGCTAAGGGCACCTCAGTACCAGGTTGTGACATCAATTCATAATTCAGTTTGGGGTGTACGACCCTTAGCTCGAGAACATTAGTTCGAGGTAGAAACCAGCTCGGGTATACCGATCTACCCTCAACATAATCCTGATAATAACTCTACCGGTTCCCGAATTCCATGGGATCACGTCTCGTGACAACTAAGCATTATCTCCCCATCCGATTCGGGCGGAAGTGATTAGCCTTATCAAATGATGCACGAACATGCGTCTTTCTCTATGATTTTGAAGATAACATGGAACACACGAAACCCCATATCAAGAAATCCTCCTTCAATTTGTCGGACCACCTTCTCCCGGTGTTGATGATCAATTTTATGAATTTTTCCTTCCATATACGTGGCTCCGGCATCCCTGAAATATTGATTAATCATATATAAATTAAGAACACGAGGGGTAGCGCTCCTGGTTAATTAAGAAATATATATATATATATATATATATATACTGAAATGGGTTCTAGATTCTAATTAATCCCTTCAATTCATCAAATAATGCTTGCTGAAAGCAAGAAGAAAGGGAAAAATATATTAAAACGCATATATACCGTCGGCGAGTTCGATGTATAAGATAGTGC
This sequence comes from Nelumbo lutea, assembly GCF_056320005.1. Classification (NCBI taxonomy): domain Eukaryota; kingdom Viridiplantae; phylum Streptophyta; class Magnoliopsida; order Proteales; family Nelumbonaceae; genus Nelumbo; species Nelumbo lutea. Next base: position 213,850,271 of record NC_142684.1, read on the forward strand.
CGACCGTTCCATCACCTTGAAGAATATCAATTTTCTTGATGACATTGGGCATAAAATGGACGAAGAGCCTAGGCAGCTGCGGCGAGCTATACACAGCCCAAATATCATCAGCAGGCACGCCTACCTCCTTCACGTTAACTACACGGCCGATCATCATCTTTTTCTTCGTTGGGATGATTCAATTGCAATAATTCAGACAAAGAAACAAATTAAGATAGAAATTTGTAACTACACGGCCAATCATCATCTTTTTCTTCGTTGGGGTGATGCAATTGCAATAATTCAGACAAAGAAACAAATTAAGAAAGGAAATTGTTCAAGTTTTGGATGTTAAGTTTCGCTTGATATGTGCCCCTTTCATACGCGAATAATGCAATTAATATATGATGTGCCCCTCTTGAAACCATGGATTTTAAAAACGAATCGGTGATCCAACTGCTCAGGGGTATGGTTATCGGTTTGAATGGTCTGACAGTTCGACCTGATTAAGCAGTTCATTCTGACAAAAAAATAAAAAAATAAAAAAATGGTCAAAACTGTTCGAACAGTTCGAACAATTAATCAGCCGGTTCAGCGGTTTGTTGATCAAAATCAATAATTTTGGGAGAAAAAAAAATAGTTTTGAAGGAAAACAGAACCGATCAAGTAACCGTATTCCTTATTTTTCCAGTCCGGTCCGATTTTGAAAACAGTACTTGAAACTCATAAACCTAATCAAACTTATATATATAAACCATTAAATCACATGTTAGTCACCTAGATAATATTATTATTAAGGTTGGTATATATCCCGTCTTGGTCGACTCACGAATTAGGGTTGGGTTATTAACATGAACACAATCCAACTCAACCTGAGTTTTACCTCTACCTTTGAGCTTTGATGAACTGTACATGGGCCTGATATTAGACGTCCTATCATTTTCTCCATGTCTTTGAGAGAAAGGGGTGGAGTAGAATCGACGGAATTTTATTTTATTTTATTTATTTATTTTGTCATCAATAACAAACAGAGTGAAATCATTGGCACAAATTAAAAAAAAACACTTAAATAATGTATCTACTCATTTAATTGCATTAACGGAGAAAGCACTCAACTTAGAAATTTTAATATGCAACCGAAATTTTTGTGATTTCCAGAATTCCGATCAATTATTGAATTGCATTTTATACACACTGAGTTACTGTTTTATTTTTATATAGACAAACAACATCCTGTTACCGAATACAAAACTTGATACACACTGACGACTCAAGTAGTACTTAAAACAGAGGAAAGTATCCAAGAATTAAAGGGACGCCAATCAAGAATCATTTGTTCTGAATGACATAGTTTGAAATTGCTTTGGCCGCTCCCCATAAATTACCAGCAGAAATAAGATTAGCGTTGCTTTCGAATTTTTCATCGAGCTCGAAAGCAGTGGTGGATCGAATGATGCACGAACAGGCGTCTTTCTCTAGAATTTTGAAGATAACATCGAACACACGAAACCCCATATCAAGAAATCCTCCTTCAATTTGTCGGACTACCTTCTCCCGGTGTTGATGATCAATCTTTATGAACTTCTCCTTCCATGTACGTGTCTCCGGTAACCCTGAAATATTGATTAATCATATATAAATTAAGAAGACGAAGGGTAGAGTTCCTGGTTAATTAAGAAATATTTATATATATATATATTCTTTTTTGAAATGGGTTCTGGATTCTAATTAATCCCTTCAATTCATCAAATAATGCTTTCTGAAAGCAAGAAGAAAGGAAAAATATATAAAAACACATATATACCGTCGGCGAGTTCGATGTGTAAGACAGTGCCCACCGTTCCATCACCTTGAAGAATATCAATTTTCTTGTAGACATTGGGCATAAGCTGGACGAAGAGTCTGGGCAGCTCCGGCGAGCTATACACAGCCCAAATATCGTCAGCAGGCACGCCTACCTCCATCTCGTTAACTACACGTCCGATCATCATCTTTTTCTTTCTTGGCATGATGCAATTGCAATAATTCAGACAAAGAAACAAATTAAGAAAGAAAATTGTTCAAGTTTTGGATGTAAAGTTTCGTTTGATATGTGCCCCTTTTATACACGCGAATAGTGCAATTAATATGTGATGTGCCCCTTTTAATTTTGACTTGTATTTTCCCATTGTCTTGTCGTCTGATCAACTTCGGCGACTCGGGTTTTTCAGATTTTGTCGGAAAGAAAAAACGCGTTGGAGATAAGGCTTGTCTTTGTTGAATTTTTCATCTAGAAAATAAAAATATGTTTATTTGGAAGCAGTTGCGATGTAGTAACAACGAAAGGGAATAGTGAGTACTAATCTATTAAAAAATCCGAATTCAGATCTCTGCCAACAATTAGACGCTCCCAATAGTGAGTACTAAGGCAACGAAACGGAATAGTGAGTACTAAGGCAAATAATAATGCCTCGCGTCGTTCATCACGTGTACATACAATGAATTAAGACTTGGTCCCGGATTGGATGGATCATAAAACCCGGGAACCGGAACTTTTTTCGGTTTTTCCGATGTCCTTAGTTTCTCAAATTTCTGATTAAACTATCAACATTATGTGAGTGGATTTTCTACTTAGGCTGTTCGCTTTTTGAAAAATTATTTATGTAGATAAATATATTTAGGGAATATATATATATGTTTTTTAACTTTTCAAAGAGGCTCTTAAAATTTTACTTGTTTGGGTTGGATCAGTTTTCCAATCTCTGAAATTTATCAAACGCCACCTAGTTTTCCAAACTTTAGCTCATCCTGTCTGCACAATGCCTATATTAAAGTTTATTAGTTTATTTAATTTCACGATAGAGCGATGTGAACCTGAACAATTATTGAGGATAATCTTACTATCACATCATCAGGAGCTGTTATGTCATTAGATAGATCTTTATCTATAGATGTAACTCTAACTAGATTGAGATAGAACTCAACTAACTAGATAGATCCTATTAGATAGAGTTTAAATCAGAAAAACTCTATTTGATAGAGTTCAATGTTATCTAATTCTTTCCATCTATTGTTTTACTCAAATTGTAGTTCTTCACCTATAAATACACAGGGTTCAATGATTCAGTTATCCCATCCAACCATTCTCAATTTGTTTGGCTTTTCTACTTGTTGTTTATTTTCTTAACTATAATAGAACATGCAGCTGGCTTTCAAACATGCATAACGAATTATTGAATTACATTTATATTTTAGAAAAATAAATTAAAACTTGCAACCACAAAAGAACGGCATTAGCCTCAAAATCAAAGTACCATTTTATGTAAATGGCCACATGTGGACACAAACATCTGAGAGACAGACCCGAGAACTACTCGATCAACACGTACAGAGGAGAACACAAACTTTTGACGGACACAGACTCGAAAACTACTCAACAGAGAGGAGTAGATCTAATAGTGGAATTATTAACTGTTTCTAAGAAATGAAGAAATAAATTACAGGAATCAAGAATCATAAAATTCCGCCAATAAATAGATTAGTTGTTATCGCCCTTGGATTTGGATTTGTTCTGTATGACATAGTTTGAAATTGCTTTGGCCACCCACCACAAAGTACCAGCGGTAATACGGTTAGCATTGTCTTCAAACTTGTCGTCGAGTTCAAAGGCAGTGGTGGATTGAATGATGCATGAAGAGGCGTCTTTCTCTCTGACTTTGAAGATAATATCGAATGAACGAAACCCAATATCAAGAAATCCTCCTTCAATCACTCGGACCAACTTCTCACGTTCTTGATGATCAATCTTTATGAACTTCTCCTTCCATATACGTGGCTCAGGAAGCGCTGAAACCAGTAATTATATTTAAGTATCAAATTAAACCATCATGGATTAATAAGAAATATTTCAATTCATTCATTAATGCAATAAATAAAATGATGAAAAGAAGAAGAAATTAAAGTGTAATGCAAGAGCATCATTTCTCTTGTAAACTTGGGGCAATATACCGTCGTCGAGTTCAATGAGAATGACAGTGCCGACCGTTCCATCACCCTCAAGAACATCATTTCTCTTGTAAACTTGGGGCATTAGTTGGACGAAGAGTTTGGGCAGATCGGGCGAGCCATACACAGCCCACACATCATCTGCAGGCACCCCTACTTCCATCTCGTTAGTTACACGCGCAGTCATCATCTTGTTAATTCAAAATTGATGCAAATAAACAAATTAAAGGCTAAGCGCTTCGAATAAGTTTTGGATGTAAGGTGTGTTTGATTGATCTGTAGCTAGTAGCCTTTTTATATATCTACTTGTATGTAGAGATAAATCTTCGTCTTTGTTTAATTTTGACTTGTATTTTGTTGTCTCTCTTGTACAGCGTTAACTTCCAGAAGCTTCGACGATTCTCTGCATGCATGTCTACCAAAGTTTGAATTGTGCTAACTCCCACCATGCAATAACTTGGCAACTCTCAAGCACGTTTTGGATAAGTCTTAGCCGACGGATTCGTTTGACTCCTTTTTCTCTCATTGATTAAATGATAATGAAATTACTAAAAAGTCCAAAAGTATAGGTAGGTTTGTGATAGCGTGTGGATGCGGCGATAACAACAAAGAGAGCCAGCCCGAAGACTTGAATTGAGAATAGGAATACATGACATGAATTGTTCAATTTCCAACCTGTTCTGTACCGGCTGGCTGCTCTGTACTGTAGGCGGTCCATTTGCCGATGATGTAGACCAGTCTATTTGTTTTGGCCGTCTATCTTTTTGATATGGCTAAGACAATGATGACAAAAGCTCCATATCGGTGCATATAGAGAGAGAGAAGTACGGATAGGCAAATGCAATTTCAGATAAACATTCATGATCATTTATGATAAGCCTAAACTTCTTGGATTGCAAATTCTTGGGCCAAGATGTTAAATTTCTCACGTTTGTAAATTTAAGCACATCTCTAATATATTGTCGGTCAATAAAAACAAATAAAAAGAAATAAGAATTGAAATGGGATTAGGATATTGATAGGTAGGGATGATCATTTATTAACTTCTTGGCTTGCAAATTCTTGGGTTAAGGAAGTCAAATTTCTCTCAAGTTTTGTCTAGATCACACTCGTATCAAGCCTGTACAGAATACATGTTGGGCTCAGGCCAATTAAGCCCTTTGTCCGACAAACCTAACCCATCCTAGAAGTTATATGTATGTTTATAATATATACTATAATATAAATATAATGTCTATTTATTTGTATAGTATCTTAATGTTTTGTGGTAATTGTATAGAATCTTTTATATGTGGCATAGTATTTTATCGAATATATATAGTATAATATATTAATATACACAAAATAAAGTTAAATATATTTTTACAATTTATTGAAGCTTATTTTCTGTAATTTGATTATAAAATTAAGCTAAAACTTTATTTGTTTTAAAATACAAATCCTGTATATTCTTATGGGCCAGCCAAGATGCTTGGCCCAGGAACAAAATCGAACATGTTTTATTAGGCCTAGGTAGGCCTCAAGGCTATTGACTACTCGTAGAAAACCTAACCTTACTCCTGATCATCACTATTGGTGGGTTGTGTAGGCATGGGTTTGGTCGAATCCAAATATGACCTGAAACCCAATTAAGGATAATTCGATCCAAACCCAATTAAGTCATTTTTCTTCTTTTATTAGTGTGCTCAACAAATATAAAAGAAACACTACAAAGGATCACTAAAGGGCTTTTAAAAAGTCTTAAGATACTTGTAAAGAACTAAAAACTCCATCCACATCCAAGGTTTTAAAACCGACCTGGAAACGAAAACGTTTTGGCCACTGGTTTTTGGGTCATTGGTTTGATCGTTCGGATCAAATGGTTCGAACGGTTTAAATATTGTAACTGGTGATATGTCATCTTACTCATTAGATAGGAATATTAGGGTAAGATGCATATAAATACAAGAGAAAAAAGGTTTGATTGTTTGAGAATGAGAGAGATGTGAGAAGCACTCGATGGCTGATAGAGTTTAGAAGAGAGAGAAAAGAGAGAGAGAGAGAAAGAGAGAGAGAGAGAGAGAGAAAGAGAGAGAGAAGAAGAAGATGAAGAATGAAGAGGAGGAGGAGGTCACTTGCAGGCTGTAGTGGTGACAACAACGGCGATGGCGATGGCGAACTACAACGACAATAGCGGCGACAATGAAAGTAGATTTGAGATTTCTCTCAGTCTCATATTTCACTCTCTTTCTCTCGCTCTCTCTCTCTCAGATCTTTCATCTAGATTCTAAACTACTCTCCCAGATCTCTAAATGTGAGATCTCTCAAATCTTTTTCACTATCTCACACATCCCTCAACTGATCTCTCTCTCTAGTAGATCTCAGATCTAAGAGACCTTCTTCTCTTTCCATTCTTCCTCTAACTTGTCAATGTAATATACTACAAACCGTTCTCTAGGTTGAATAGTTCAACAGTCAAACCATCCGGGTCAACGGTTCGTAGACTAATTCAATGATTTTTGACCAAAGACTGTGTTTGGAGTAAAACAGAACTGGTTTCCTGAATAGTTTCTGGTTTGAATGGTTCGATCGTCTGGGTTAACAACGGTTCGAAAACATTGTCCACATCATAATAGATTTGATTCCCTTGGGGTAATTATGAATGAAGATTGCTATACCACAAGAGGGTCTTTTTCTATTTGACAATGAAAGATGGGAAACCAAAAAGACTCATGTCCCATAAAACTTGAGGAAGCCCAAAATGGCTGAAAATCAAGGAGCTTCAAATTGAATCTTCGAGTCTTTATGCACTTAAAATCTTTCATTTAACAACTTGGTAGACTATGATTGACTAGGATACTTACTAAATAGTCTTGATCTTTTAATTAACATATCTTTAATATTATATATTAGTCATATCTTTAATTTCAATAAAGAATTCATGCATTACTCAAAATAGTTGAAGGGTATTTAAATCTTTTTGTGTTCTAACTGACGGTGAATTAACACCGGGTACTAAATTGTCACAAAATGAAAGTTTGGGTACTAGATTGTCGCGTTTTAAAGTTTGGGTACTAACCCAAATATTTATTCATGCTTTTTTATTTTTTAGATAAATAAGACATTGACGATTTTAATCACAAAATGTCATTATTAAGAGGACAATTTTGTCCATCTAAACAACTTTCCCTCACTAAAATTTTTTTATAAAAATTAAAAATACTGTTAAATGTAATTTAAACTATTAGAGGTGGATATACCATTTACACAATTAGATTGTATCTAAATCCTGATTGTGTAGTACATGAGATAATAATTTCAAAGAAAAATAATCACTCTTGATAATCAATACCAAACATTATCAAAGATGATTTTTAAAATATCGGCTGCCAAAGAGTAAAATGACACAAATAACCAAAATGGCTGACTTTTGACAAATCACCGGTTTTTGAAAAATCAGGTGAGTGGAATTGATGATCATACATGCCAAACATCACTTAAAACAAATAAAAAAGTGCAAGCCTGGAAGAATGGCAATGGCAACATCTGTACACAAACTTTGACATGCACATGCAGATTCCAGAGCTATATTAAACATCCTAATGTCAAAAAACCGCATTTTATACATTAATGCCCGGCCCGAATTTAGCATCAATTCCGAGGCTAGCATCCACCTTAATTGTATTTTGGGCTTAGAAATTCTGATTATGGGCTGAACAGTCATTCTCTCTAATGTTTAACGATACGTATTGTGAGTGTAGATGGTTTTTTTGAAGTTTTTCGTGGAAACATGAGTAATTCCGGTGTTGGTAGGATTCAAGTAGTGAGTGTTGGCCTGTGGACCGCTAAACTAAGCTACACATTGCATTCGTGACTGGTGAGATTCTGATGTGTTTTCCTACTCTATTTTTTTTTTATTGTTGGAATTAAATTATCTACTGCAATAATGCAAATTTGTTCTCATGTGTTTTCTTTAGTTTTGTTGCTATTTGGTAGTATTATTTATAGCTGTGTATGTGAATGTATGCAAACTGTTAGACAGTTTTGTATGCCCTTAGCTTCAATCAAAATTGATGTACTTTATGAGTTTATTGTAAATGAATAAAAGTACATATTTGATTCATGTTCCCTTGGTATGTTTCTGTGTAATACCCTTAAACTAGACACTTATTGAGACTCGTATTTGTTTAGAATGTTCACAGCCAGTGGGTCGGTCTGGGGAGACCTATTTTGACAAGGATGATACTGTGGTGCCACCAAGTCGGTTGTGGTGGCTTGTCTCAGCTACCGGGGTGAGACCCTAGGCACATACAGTGTGGGATTAATCGAATGATGCATGAACAGGCGTCTTTCTCTAGAATTTTGAAGATAACATCGAACACACGAAACCCCATATCAAGAAATCCTCCATCAATTTGTCGGACTACCTTCTCCCGGTGTTGATGATCAATCTTTATGAACTTCTCCTTCCATGTACGTGGCTCCGGTAACCCTGAAATATTGATTAATCATATATAAATTAAGAACACGAAAGGTAGAGCTCCTGGTTAATTAAGAAATATTTATATATATATATATATATATATATATATATATATATATATATATATATTCTCTTTTGAAATGGGTTCTGGATTCTAATTAATCCCTTCAATTCATCAAATAATGCTTTCTGAAAGCAAGAAGAAAGGAAAAATATATAAAAACACACATATACCGTCGGCGAGTTCGATGTATAAGACAGTGCCGACCGTTCCATCACCTTGAAGAATATCAATTTTCTTGTAGACACTGGGCATAAGCTGGACGAAGAGTCTGGGCAGCTCCGGCGAGCTATACACAGCCCAAATATCGTTGACTTGTATTTTCCCATTGTCTTGTCGTCTGATCAACTTCGGCGACTCGGGTTTTTCAGATTTTGTCGGAAAGAAAAAACGCGTTGGAGATAAGGCTTGTCTTTGTTGATTTTTCATCTAGAAAATAAAAATATAATTTGGAAGCAGTTGCGATGTAGTAACAACGAAAGCGAATAGTGAGTACTAATATATTAAAAAATCCGAATTCAGATCTCTGCCAACAATTAGACGCTCCCAACTTGTACATGATGATGGCTTTGTAAGGCAAATAATAATGCCTCGCGTCATTCATCACGTGTACATACATTGAATTAAGACTTGGTCCCGGTTTTTTCGATGTCCTTAGTTTCTCAAATTTCTGATTAAACTATCAACATTATGTGAGTGGATTTTCTACTTAGGCTATTCGCTTTTTAGAAAATTATTTATGTAGATAAATATATTTATGGAAAATAAAAAGCTATTATTTCCCTTCGAAATTTGAAAAGGAGTATATATATGTTTTTTAACTTTTCAAAGAGGCTCTTAAAATTTTACTTGTTTGGGTTGAATCAATTTTCCAATCTCTGAAATTTATAAAATGCCACCTAGTTTTCCAAACTTTAGCTCATCCCAGAACAATTATTGAGGATAACCTTACTGTCACATCATCAGGAGCTACTATGTCATTAGATAGATCTCCACCTACATATGTAATTCTATCTAGATTGAGATAGAACTCAATTAACTAGATAGATCCTATTAGATAGAGTTTAAATCTAAGAAAATCTCTATTTTATAGAGTTCAATGTTATCTAATTCTCTCCAACTATTGTTATACACTGTACTTTTCACCTATAAATACACAGGTTCGAATGATTCAATTATCCCATGGAACCATTCTCAATTTGTTTGGCTTTTCTACTTGTTGTTTATTTTCCTAACTATAATAGAACATGCAGCTGGCTTTCAAACATGTATAACGAATTATTGAATTACATTTATATTTTAGACAAATAAATTAAAATTTGCAACTACAAAAGAACGGCATTAGCCTCAAAATCAAAGTACCATTTTATGTAAATGGCGACTCTAGACACAAACATCTGAGAGACAGACCCGAGAACTACTCGATCAACACGTACAGAGGAGAACACAAACTTTTGACGGACACAGACTCGAAAACTACTCAACAGAGAGGAGTAGATCTAATAGTGGAATTATTAACTGTTTCTAAGAAATGAAGAAATAAATTACAGGAATCAAGAATCATAAAATTCCGCCAATAAATAGATTAGTTGTTGTCGCCCTTGGATTTGTATTTGTTCTGTATGACATAGTTTGAAATTGCTTTGGCCACCCACCACAAAGTACCAGCGGTAATACGGTTAGCATTGTCTTCAAACTTGTCGTCGAGTTCAAAGGCAGTGGTGGATTGAATGATGCATGAGGAGGCGTCTTTCTCTATGACTTTGAAGATAATATCGAATGAACGAAACCCAATATCAAGAAATCCTCCTTCAATCACTCGGACCAACTTCTCACGTTCTTGATGATCAATCTTTATGAACTTCTCCTTCCATATACGTGGCTCAGGAAGCGCTGAAACCAGTAATTATATTTAAGTATCAAATTAAACCATCATGGATTAATAAGAAATATTTCAATTCATTCATTAATGCAATAAATAAAATGATGAAAAGAAGAAGAAATTAAAGGATAATGCAAGAGCATCATTTCTCTTGTAAACTTGGGGCAATATACCGTCGTCGAGTTCAATGAGAATGACAGTGCCGACCGTTCCATCACCCTCAAGAACATCATTTCTCTTGTAAACTTGGGGCATTAGTTGGACGAAGAGTTTGGGCAGATCGGGCGAGCCATACACAGCCCACACATCATCTGCAGGCACCCCTACTTCCATCTCGTTAGTTACACGCGCAGTCATCATCTTGTTAATTCAAAATTGATGCAAATAAACAAATTAAAGGCTAAGCTCTTCGAACAAGTTTTGGATGTAAGGTGTGTTTGATTGATCTGTAACTAGTAGCCTTTTTATATATCTACTCTAGGTATGGTATGTAGAGATAGATCTTCGTCTTTGTTTAATTTTTACTTGTATTTTGTTGTCTCTCTTGTACAGCATTAACTTTCAGAAACTTCGACGATTCTCTGCATGCAAGTCCACCAAAGTTTGAATTGTGCTAACTCCCACCATGCAATAACTTGGCAACTATCAAGCACGTTTTGGATAAGTCTTAGCCGACGGATTCGTTTGACTCCTTTTCCTCTCATTGATTATATGATAATCAAATTACTAAAAATTCCAAAAGTATAGGTAGGTTTGTGATAGCGTGTGGATGCGGCGATAACAACAAAAGAGAGCCAGCCCGAAGACTTGAATTGAGAATAGGAATACATGACATGAATTGTTCAATTTCCAACCAAATAGCTGTTCTGTACCGGCTGGCAGCTCTGTACTGTAGGCGGTCCATTTGCCGATGATGTAGACCAGTCTATTTGTTTTGGCCGTCTATCTTTTTGATATGGCTAAGGCCATGATGACAAAAGCTCCATATCGGTGCAAAGATAGAGAGAGAAGTACGGATAGGCAAATGCAATTTCAGATAAACATTCATGATCATTTATGATAAGCCTAAACTTCTTGGATTGCAAATTCTTGGGCCAAGGATGTTAAATTTCTCACGTTTGTAAATTTAAGCACATCTCTAATATATTATCGGTCAATAAAAACAAATAAGAATTGAAATGGGATTAGGATATTGATAGGTAGGGATGATCATTTATGAACTTCTTGGCTTGCAAATTCTTGGGTTAAGGAAGTCAAGTTTCTCTCAAGTTTTGTCTAGATCAGACTCGTATCAAGCCTGTACATAATACATGTTGGGCTCAGGCCAATTAAGCCCTATGTCCGACAAACCTAACCCATCCTAGAAGTTATATGTATGTTTATAATATATACTATAATATATCTATAATGTCTATTTATTTGTATAGTATCTTAATGTTTTGTGGTAATTGTATAGAATCTTTCATATGTGGCATAGTATTTTATCGAACATATATAGTATAATATATTAATATACACAAAATAAAGTTAAATATATTTTTTACAATTTCTTGAAGCTTATTTTTTGTAGTTTGATTATAAAATTAAGCTAAAACTTTATTTGTTTTAAAATACAAATCCTGTATATTCTTATGGGCCAGCCAAGATGCTTGGCCCAGGAACAAAATCGAACATGTTTTATTAGGCCTAGGTAGGCCTCAAGGCTATTGACTACTCGTAGAAAACCAAACCTGACTCATGATCATCACTATTGGTGGGTTGTGTAGGCATGGGTTTGGTCGAATCCAAATATGACCTGAAACCCAATTAAGGATAATTCGATCCAAACCTAATTAAGTCATTTTTCTTCTTTTATTAGTGTGCTCAACAAATATAAAAGAAACACTACAAAGGATCACTAAAGGGCTTTTAAAAAGTCTTAAGATGCTTGTAAAGAACTAAAAACTCCATCCACATCCAAGGTTTTAAAACCGACCTGGAAACAAAAACGTTTTGGCCACTGGTTTTTGGGTCATCGGTTTGATCGTTCGGATCAAATGGTTCGAACGGTTTAAATATTGTAACTGGTGATATGTCATCTTACTCATTAGATAGGAATATTAGGGTAAGATGCATATAAATACAAGAGAAAAAAGTTTTGATTGTTTGAGAATGAGAGAGATGTGAGAAGCACTCAATGGCTGATAGAGTTTAGAAGAGAGAGAAGAGAGAGAGAGAGAGAGAGAAAGAGAGAGAGAGAGAGAGAAAGAGAGAGAGAGAGAGAGAAAGAGAGAGAGAGAAAGAGAGAGAGAGAGAGAGAGAAGAAGAAGATGAAGAATGAAGAGGAGGAGGAGGTCACTTGCAGGCTGTAGTGGTGACAACAACGGCGATGGCGATGGCGAACTACAACGACAATAGCGGCAACAATGAAAGTAGATTTGAGATTTCTCTCAGTCTCATAGTTCACTCTCTTTCTCTCGCTCTCTCTCTCAGATCTTTCATCTAGATTCTAAACTGCTCTCCCAGATCTCTAAATGTGAGATCTCTCAAATCTTTTTCACTATCTCACACATCCCTCAACTGATCTCTCTCTCTAGTAGATCTCAGATCTAAGAGACCTTCTTCTCTTTCCATTCTTCCTCTAACTTGTCAATGTAATATACTACAAACCGTTCTCTAGGTTGAATAGTTCAACAGTCAAACCATCTTGGTCAACGGTTCGTAGACTAATTCAACGATTTTTTACCAAAGACTGGGTTTGGAGTAAAACGGAACTGGTTGCCTGAACAGTTTCTGGTTTGAACGGTTCGACCGTCTGGGTTAACAACGGTTCGAAAACATTGTCCACATCATAATAGATATGATTCCCTTGGGGTAATTATGAATGAAGACTTAGGGTCTATTTGGCAAGTCCTTTTAGAAGATCTTTCAAGCTTTTCAAAGATTGCTATACCACAAGAGGGTCTTTTTCTATTTGACAATGAAAGATGGGAAACCAAAAAGACTCATGTCCCATAAAAATTGAGGAAGCCCAAAATGGCAGAAAATCAAGGAGCTTCAAATTGAATCTTCTAGTCTTTATGGACTTAAAATCTTTCATTTAACAACTTGGTAGACTATGATTGACTAGGATACTTACTAAATAGTCTTGATCTTTTAATTCACATATCTTTAATATTATATATTAGTCATATCTTTAATTTCAATAAAGAATTCATGCATTACTCGAAATAGTTGAAGGGTATTTAAATCTTTTTGTGTTCTAACTGACGGTGAATTAACACCGGGTACTAAATTGTCACAAAATGAAAGTTTGGGTACTAGATTGTCGTGTTTTAAAGTTTGGGTACTAAATTGACACTTGGCCTAAAGTACATGGTACCTATGGGAATTTTCCCAAATATTTATTCATGCTTTTTTATTTTTTAGATAAATAAGACATTGACGGTTTTAATCACAAAATGTCATTATTAAGAGGACAATTTTGTCCATCTAAACAACTCTCCCTCACTAAAATTTTTTTATAAAAATTAAAAATACTATTAAATGTAATTTAAACTATTAGAGGTGGATATACCATTTACACAATTAGATTTTATCTAAATCATGATTGTGTAGTACATGAGATAATAATTTCAAAGAAAAATAATCACTCTTGATAATCAATACCAAACATTATCAAAGATGATTTTTAAAATATTGGCTGCCAAAGAGTAAAATGACACAAATAACCAAAATGGCTGACTTTTGACAAATCACCGGTTTTTGAAAAATCAGGTGAGTGGAATTGATGATCATACATGCCAAACATCACTTAAAACAAATAAAAAAGTGCAAGCCTGAAAGAATGGCAATGGCAACATCTGTACACAAACTTTGACATGCACATGCAGATTCCAGAGCTATATTAAACATCCTAATGTCAAAAAACCGCATTTTATACATTAATGCCCGGCCCGAATTTAGCATCAATTCCGAGGCTAGCATCCACCTTAATTGTATTTTGGGCTTAGAAATTCTGATTATGGGCTGAACAGTCATTCTCTCTAATGTTTAACGATACGTATTGTGAGTGTAGATGGTTTTTTTGAAGTTTTTCGTGGAAACATGAGTAATTCCGGTGTTGGTAGGATTCAAGTAGTGAGTGTTGGCCTGTGGACCGCTAAACTAAGCTACACATTGCATTCGTGACTGGTGAGATTCTGATGTGTTTTCCTACTCTATTTTTCTTTATTGTTGGAATTAAATTATCTACTACAATAATGCAAACTTGTTCTCATGTGTTTTCTTTAGTTTTGTTGCTATTTGGTAGTATTATTTATAGCTGTGTATGTGAATGTATGCAAACTGTTAGACAGTTTTGTATGCCCTTAGCTTCAATCAAAATTGATGTACTTTATGAGTTTATTGTAAGTGAATAAAAGTACATATTTGATTCATGTTCCCTTGGTATGTTTCTGTGTAATACCCTTAAACTGGACACTTATTGAGACTCGGGTTTGTTTAGAATGTTCACAGCCAGTGGGTCAGTCTGGGGAGACCTATCCTCACAAGGCTGACACTGTGGTGCCACCAAGTCGGTTGGGGTGGCTTGTCTTAGCTACCGGGGTGAGACCCTAAGCACATACAGTGTGGGATTAATTGAATATTTGAACTGGACCAGATTTCCAGTATTGCCCTGGACCTTGGAGATTGATGGGCAAAACTGGAAAGTTACACCCGACCCCTAGACTCGATTATGATACTGCACTAGGTGTCGGTTCGGGCTGTCTTTGATGTACCAATCAGTGAGATCCTTAGCGGGGTCAAAACCTGGGTATGTTGGGACAATCCGAGAATTCATCTGAGTAGGATCAGCCCCTTTGTCGGACAAAGGTAATGATCGGGGATGCACTCTCACTGTTGGAAACCAAGACTGCCGGCAGCCGGTTTCAATCATTGAAATTTGTTTTGCAAAATATATTTTATATGAGATATAAAAGTATATACATTATGGTTTCTAAAATGTATGCAAAAGGTTTTAATTCCCAGGATCCATATAAGTGGAGAGTGCAACACTGTTCCTTGCAGCCGAGGGAGAGGTCCTCTCTTGTCGGGCAGTGTATGATCATTATGGGCTGAGAGGTTAAGTGTAAGACCATTGAGGATAATACCTGATGGGCTAATCTTGCATCTGCCCACAGTCCCTGAGTGTTACAAGGTGGCTTGGCCCAGGGACCACTTAGGGTAAGTGTTGGGCCCATAGAGCCCATTTGATGGGTTTCAGGGGGTGCACTGTCTTTAACAGTGTACAAGGAAGCCCAATTGGGCAGCAGTTAGGAAGGTTAAGTGAGCACATAAGCTTAATGGGCCTAAAGCCCATTTCGAACTGGGCTATTAATTTAGTTAATTAAAGGGGCGAATTCTGAGATGGATTAGCAGTTAGGATAGGGTCTTAATCCTATCCACTCAGAGAGTCCACATCCGAATGTGATTCAGATCTAGAAACCTCCTAATAAGATTAGGATAAAGCTAATCTAATATTCAGATAAGATAAGGGTTTATCCTTATCATTAGAAGAGAAGGCTGATCCAAATATGATATGGATAAGCACCTCCTAATGGGATTATGAGCTGATCTTTTCAAGTTAACAAAAGGAAGGAGGGGGCGGCAACCTTGAGAGAGACCAAGAAACACATCAGATCCTCTTTAGTGCTGAAATCAAGAAGAGGGAATTCTGCACCCTGCGAATACTCTCTTGCCGCCTCCCTGCTCTTGCCGCCCTGTTTGCCAGTTCGATCTCCAGCTGTGGGAGAAGTCAAGATTGGATCTTGACATCAGTTCTTTGAGAAAGGACTGAAAAGGGAAGCTGTGCTCACGTTCCATCCTGTTGTTTCTTGTGAAGGACAGAGTTCTTGGGAAGAACACTGCTGATTCTTCTCCATCCTGCACTGCGCCATCTTTAGTGGGAGCAGTCTTTGGATCCTTCCTTGGGCGTGAACACCTTCGTTGGGAGATATTACTTCTCCGTATCAAGTATCATTCTCTCCTATTCCTTTTGGTTCAGATCTGGTTCAGTTTAAGGTTCAAGATTGATCATTGAAAATATGATTTTCTAAATAGGGAATGTGATTCCCAGTTGAAGGGAGAGAAAAATTTTTGAAATTCGCCCCTTATTCTGCAATTTTTGGGCGTCCATGGGATGGATCTCTCATTCCCTTCAGTGGTATCAGAGCCACAGGTTCAAATCTTGAACCATTCTGTTTCAGATCTGAACCTGCGTAATTAGGGAGAAGGCGTTCTACCCAATTTGCGCAGATTTGGTTTTGGGAAATTTGTTCCCAAATCAGATGGGCAAATAATCTAAAATTAATTTTAAATAAATCTGATTATTATTTAGAATTGTTCTTTATAATTTTCTTGATTTATGGGCTGTTCGTACAAGAGGAGATCAAATTCTTGGTTTGCGCAGGGAACCTGCGATTTTGCAGTTCTTGATTTATTTTGGGTCTGTAAATATTTTTTTTTCTAGACTCAATGTATAGGTATTCAATCTGATGTAATTATTATTAGAAATAGGATTTCTATTTATTTTTTTTGGATCGAAGATGGCGGCGCAGAGAAGGAGATTTCGGAGATAAGAGAAATACTATCTGCGATTTGCAGTTTGTGAAACTACATTCTGTGATCTAACCTCTGTTTTGCAGGAAGGATTGTGCGAACAACCCTGTTTGACTGATTCTTGTTTTTCCTTTTATTAGTATTTAATTTCAAATTATTTTCTTGAATTAAGGATTTAATTAAAATCAAACTCTAGACCCATTCGAACTAAGATTGGTTCAAAACTATTTGGACCAATTCTAGGGTTTAATTAAGGCTGAATGTCAACCCTAATTTCCCACTAATGGGCCTAAGGATTGATATTTAATTAAATGGTTAATTCGGCCCAGCCTGTAAAGGCCCAGTTTTAAATAGTTAAAACTGCAAAAGCCCATTTCAAAGGGTAAAGCTATATGGGCCGAACTGGGTAACCCTAATTCAGCCCATATACCTAGATAATATTAATGGTTAATATTATGGAATTTTAACGGGCTTCCAACGGGCCTTACCGATAATTAATTGATTAGATCAATTTATCCCTGCATGTGATGTATAGATGTGTGATGTGCTACATACATGGGCCATAAGTACTTGGCCCATGCTCATTCGACAGTGGCTCTTGCACACACCATGGCCGAATGCACATCATCGCCATGGTGTCCCTTTTGGTCATTGAATGACCTCTCTCAATGGTGGGCCCCACACCTCATCAAGAGGTTGTGTGCGGAACCCTAGCCGATTTAAGGCCCATCGAAATCTGGCTTTATGAAATTCAGTGGGAGCCACTTTGGTTTGACCTAAATCAAACTAGAGCGTAATTTTGTTCCCTCCAGCTAATATGAGTGCGTGTGATAGGGAGATTCATATGATGAACTCTTTAAAGGCCTTCCATCATTAGCATGAAGATGTGTCCTTCAGTAATGAGGAAACACACCAGAAAATGGGCTATCCATTTGCTGTTGGGCTTGTCTGAGTGTTTCATAAGATGATAGGGGCGTCATAGACCGATGTGGGAGGGGCTTCACCAGAAAATGAGAACTCTCTCACGGTACCTTGGCGTTCACGAATATGATGGGTAAGCACTCACTGGACAGAAAGGTTTACCTGAAAAAGGCTCTAAACCTTGTCTGACAGAGGCCAAAGGTAAAACTCATATGATGAGTGGATGTGATCCTTCACAGAAAGGTGGTGGGGTTATGTAGCTGAAACAGTTGGCTCCATGCGCCCTATGTGATTTCCCACATTTCTAGAGACAACCCGTAGTCTCCGTCACTAAGAGAGGAGGGAAATCTCAGAGACGAATAAATGGAAATGGATCATAGATTAAAATCCATATCTATGAAATGAACATGAATCAAGTTAGGTTGTGGACTGATGTTTGCTCTTTTATCAGAAAATGGCAAATGGATCTTTTTCAAAACTACTTGATGACAACAAGTTGAAGGGCCAAAACTATGCTGATTGGTACAGGAACCTTATGCTGGTCCTAGCTTCTGAAAAGCTGGACAAAGTGGCAAAGAATCCTGCCCCGGAGCGTCCGGGTGATAGGGCTTCTGAGGCCCGAAGGAAAAACTATCAAGAATGGGAGGAGAAAAACTCCCTTGCCCGGTGTTACATCTTTGCCTCCTTAGACAACCCGATACAAAGGCAGTTCGATCAGATCAAACTTGCTAAAGACATATTGGATAGTCTCACGACAATGTATGAAGAGCATAATCGTTCTACTCGACAAAAGGTCTTGAAACAGTTCATGACCGGACAAATGTCCAAGGGTCAACAAGTTCACGACCATTGTCTTCGGATGATGGGATACATCAACGAACTGGAGGCTCTTGGATCCAGGCTGGACCTTGCTACTCAGATAGATGTTATCCTTAACTCTTTGCCTCCTTCCTTTAATCCGTTCATCATGAACTATAACATGAACAAGCTGAATGCCAGGTTACAAGAGCTCAGCAATATGTTGCAAAGAGTTGAAGAACTGATTAGAAAGGATGAGCCTGTAGCCATGCTTGTTGAAACTGGCAAGACAGGCAAGAGAAAGAGGAAGGCAAAGAAGCCATAGAAGAAAGCCACTAAGAGCAAGAAGCAGAAGAAAGACAAAGCATCGGATGCCTATCACTTCTGCAAGAAGACCGGCCACTCGAAAAGGAATTGTCCTGCCTACCTGGAATCCAAGAAAGGTAACTTCGAAACTTGTGTTATAGAAACCAATTTGTTGGTAGCTTCTGCTCCTGGTGTATTGACTCCGGGGCTTCGACTCATGCTTGTAACTCACTGCAGGGGTTCAAGGTAAGCAGAAGGCTGAGTGAAGGAGAAGTCACACTCTTCTTGGGGACTACTGCAACTCTTGCAGCCGCGACCATAGGAACCGTGGAATTAATTTTTAGAGAAGGAATAATTGTACCGAAAAACTGTCTTTATGTACAAAATTTAAGGAGAAATTTGATTTCTGTCTCAAAACTGTGTGCAGATGGTTATTTTGTCTTCTTTAGTAATACGATTACTGTTAAAAGAAACAACAGATTCATCGCATACGGGGAACTGGAGAACGGTCTCTATGTTCTACATCCTTCTCTAGAAACTAACATAACCGAAACTACGTCGGCTAAAATCCCTAAGAAGAGAGCTTGTGATACAGTTAATCCCACGTGTTTGTGGCAGTATCGACTTGGCTACATCGGTGTTGAACGAATCACAAGGTTGGTAAAGGATGGTCCTTTGGATTTTCTAACTATAGAAGATCTTCCCACTTGTGAGCCTTGCCTACAAGGCAAGATGACGAAATGGCCATTTCACGGTAAGCCTGAAAGATGTACGGGCACACTTGACCTAATACATACTGATGTATGTGGTCCCCTGAGTGTTAGGACATGAAATCAACACGTGTATTTCATCACCTTCACAGATGATTTTTCACGATACGGTTACGTGTACGTAATGAGACACAAGTTTGAATCCTTTGAAAAGTTCAAAGAGTTTAGACAAGAGGTCGAGAAACAGTTAGGGAGAGAAATTAAGGTCCTTCGATTAGATCGAGGTGGCGTGTATCTCTCTGATGAATTCAGGGACTACTTAAAGGACAATGGGATAGTATCACAATTAGCTCCTCCTGCTACACCACAACTTAACGGTGTTTCAGAGAGGAGGAATAGGACCTTATTGGATATGGTCCGGTCGCTTCTCATACACTCAGAGTTATCCACATCCTTTTGGGGTTATGCATTAGAGACTGCGATTTATGTGCTGAATCGGGTTTCAACCAAATCGGTTCCGAATACTCCATATGAACTTTGGACCGGAAAGAAACCAAGTGTCAGACACTTAAAGATTTGGGGTTGTCCAGCACACGTTAAGAGAACGAGTGCAGACAAGTTGGAATCCAAGACCAGCTGTTGCCTATTTGTAGGCTACCCAAAAGGCTCTGTAGGTTACCTATTCTATGACCCAAGTGAGCAGAAAGTGTTCTACAGTCGTAATGCGCAATTCTTGGAAACCGACTATATCCTAGACACCCATCGTCTGGAAGTTGTTCTTGATGAGGAGAGCTCAGGAGCAGCGGGAGATGTCCCACAAGTTCTAGGTAGTGACCAACCTAGAATATCCACTCGGGTATCCAGGCCACCAGTCCGTTATGGTTATGACCAGGATAGTTACCTGGTGGAAACCTTGACTAGTGAGGAGGATCTCGTGACTTACACGGAAGCTATGTTGGACATAGATTCCCAGAAGTGGGTGGAGGCCATGAAAGCAGAGATGGACTCAATGGAGACCAATGGAGTCTGGACTCTAGTAAATCCGCCCTCCGGGGTAAAAGCAATTGGTTGCAAATGGATTTACAAGAGGAAGAAGGGCCCCGATGGTAAGGTTGAGACCTTCAAGGCTCGTCTGGTGGTGAAAGGGTACACTCAGAAAGAGGGCATCGATTATGAGGAAACTTTTTCGCCTGTGGCCATGCTTAAATCCATTAGGATCCTGCTAGCTATAACAGCATACCATGATTATGAGATTTGGCAAATGGATGTCAAAACTGCATTCCTGAATGGAGATCTTACTGAAGATATCTATATCCAGCAGCTGCAAGGCTTCATTGCTGCAGGTCAGGAAAACATGGTATGTAAACTAAATAGATCCATTTATGGACTTAAGCAAGGTTCTAGAAATTGGAACATCCGTTTTGACTCTGCCGTCAAATCGTTTGACTACGAGCAGAATCCGGATGAACCCTGTGTCTACAAGAAGTAGAGTGGAGATAAGGTTACCTTCTTGGTTCTGTATGTAGAAGACATTCTACTCATTGGGAATGATGTAGGTATGTTAACTACGGTGAAAGTATGGTTATCACTGCAATTCTCCATGAAAGATCTTGGAGAAGCCTCCTATATACTAGGTCTTCGACTCTATAGAGATAGATCGAAGCGGATAATAGGATTATCCCAATCTGCCTACATTGACAAAATAGTCAAAAGATACAGCATGGAAAACTTGAAGAAAGGAAATGTTCCTTTCAGGCATGGAGTCACTCTCTCCAAGAAGATGTCTCCCAAGACTTCTGAGGAGATTGATGGCATGAAAGACGTTCCCTATGCCTCTGCCAGAGGGAGCATCATGTATGCCATCCTATGCACTCGTCCTGACATAGCTCAGGCAGTGAGTGTAGTAAGCAGATTTCAGGCCAACCCAGGGCAGGAGCATTGGACTGCTGTGAAAAACATACTTAAGTACCATCGAAGGACAAAAGAGTTTTGTCTAGTATTCGACGGTAGCTCACTACAGATCCAAGGGTATACAGATGCCGATTTTCAGTCAGACCTAGATGATAGAAAGTCTACATTTGGATATGTTTTCACGATAGCATTGTGTGCTGTTTGCTGGAAAAGCAGGAAACAGGGGTCCACTGCAGACTCGACGATCGAGGCCGAGTACATTGCCGCAAGTGAGGCTGCCAAAGAAGCCGTATGGATGAAGAAGTTCATTCATGAGTTGGGAGTAGTTCCGTCCGACACATCACCCATCCCACTGTTGTGTGACAACAATAGAGCCATTGCTCAGGCTAAGGAGCCACGAGCCCACTCGAAGTCGAAGCACATCGAGAGGAAGTACCACGTACTGCGGGAGATTGTTGGTAGAGGGGATGTCCTGATTTAGAAGGTAGCGTCAGCGGATAATGTAGCAGACCCATTGACAAAGCCACTATCACAGAAAGTGTTTGAGAAACACGTGGAAAGCATGGGACTCCGGCTAGTACCTGATTGAACCTAAGTGCAAGTGGGAGTTGTTAGACAGTTTTGTATGCCCTTAGCTTCAATCAAAATTGATGTACTTTATGAGTTTATTGTAAATGAATAAAAGTACATATTTGATTCATGTTCCCTTGGTATGTTTCTATGTAATACCCTTAAACTGGACACTTATTGAGACTCGTGTTTGTTTAGAATGTTCACAGCCAGTGGGTCGGTCTGGGGAGACCTATCCTGACAAGGCTGACACTGGTGCCACCAAGTCGGTTGGGGTGGCTTGTCTCAGCTACTGGGTGAGACCCTAGACACATATAGTGTGTGATTAATTGAATCTTTGAACGGGACTAGATTTCCAGTATTGCCCTGGACCTTGGAGATTGATGGGCAAAACTGGAAAGTTACACCCAACCCCTAGACTCGATTATGATACTGCACTAGGTGTCGGATCGGGCTGTTTTTGATGTACCAATCAGTGAGATCCTTAACGGGGGTCAAAACCTGGGTATGTTGGGACAATCCGAGAATTCATCTGAGTAGCTGATCGTAGTGACAGGATCAGCCCCTTTGTCGGACAAAGGTAATGATCGAGGATGCACTCTCACTGTTGGAAATCAAGACTGCCGGCAGCCGATTTCAATCGTTGAAATTTGTTTTGCAAAATATATTTTATATGAGATATAAAGGTATATACATTATGGTTTCTAAATGTTTGCAAAAGGTTTTAATTCCCGGGATCCATATAAGTGGAGAGTGCAACACTGTTATTTGCAGCCGAGGGAGAGGTCCTCTCTTGTCGGGCAGTGTATGATCATTATCGGCTGAGAGGTTAAGTGTAAGACCATTGAGGATAATACCTGATGGGCTAATCTTGCATCTGCCGACAGTCCTTGGGTGTTACAAGGTGGCTTGGCCCAAGGACCACTTAGGGTAAGTGTTGGCCCATAGAGCCCATTTGATGGGTTTCAGGGGGTGCACTATCTTTAACAGTGTATTCGACCTGGCCTTGTAACAAAGGCTGGGCCGAACCCATGTGGCTGATGTGTAGATCAATGCTTGGGTCCCACGCCATACAAGGAATCCCAATTGGGCAGCAGTTAGGAAGGTTAATTGAGCACATAAGCTTAATGGGCCTAAAGCCCATTTCGAACTGGGCTATTAATTTAGTTAATTAAAGGGGCGAATTCTGAGATGGATTAGCAGTTAGGATAGGGTCTTAATCCTATCCACTCAGAGAGTCTAGATCTGAATGTGATTCAGATCTAGAAACCTCCTAATAAGATTAGGATAAAGCTAATCTAATATGCAGATAAGATAAGGGTTTATCCTTATCATTAGAAGAGAAGGCTGATCCAAATATGATTTGGATAAGCACCTCCTAATGGGATTAAGAGCTGATCTTTTCAAGTTAACAAAAGGAAGGAGGGGGCGGCTGCTTTGAGAGAGACCAAGAAACACATCAGATCCTCTTTAGTGCTGAAATCAAGAAGAGAGAATTCTGCACCCTGCGAATACTCTCTTGCCGCCTCCCTGCTCTTGCCGCCCTTTTTGCCAGTTCGATCTCCAGCTGTGGGAGAAGTCAAGATTGGATCTTGACATCAGTTCTTTGAGAAAGGACTGAAAAGGGAAGCTGTGCTCACGTTCCATCCTGTTGTTTCTTGTTAAGGACAGAGTTCTTGGGAAGAACACTGCTGATTCTGCTCCATCCTGCACTGCGCCATCTTTAGTGGGAGCAGTCTTTGGATCCTTCCTTGGGCATGAACACCTTCGTTGGGAGATATTACTTCTCCGTATCAGGTATGATTCTCTCCTATTCCTTTTGGTTCAGATCTGGTTCAGTTTAAGGTTCAAGATTGTTCCTTGAAAATATGATTTTCTAAATAGGGAATGTGATTCCCAGTTGAAGGGAGAGAAATTTTTTTGAAATTCACCCCTTATTCCGCAATCTTTGGGCGTCCATGGGATGGATCTCTCATTCCCTTCAGTTTTCTTTAATTTTGTTTCTATTTGGTAGTATTATTTATAGCTGTGTATGTGAATGTATGGAAAAGGCTCACTAGTCAGGTTAAGTAGGAAGTAGGAGCCACTCCTACTTGGTAGTATTTTTGTGTAGTTCTGTAGTTTTGTTGCTTGTTGCTCAATAGACATTTTTTTCTAGCTTGTGAAGTCAAACCCAAGTGCCCCAGTTCTTGCAAGTAGGATGCCACTCGACACCTTGGTGCTTGGATTCAAGCATACAAAGAAAAATCTACATAAACAATGGTCTATCTTACTGGATTTGTATCATGTGAGAATCTATACTACTATAAAATGTACAAATGTTCACATAATATTTCTGAAATTTTGGTTGGACAAAAATTTCCCTTTTAGTTAATATTTTTCAAGTATAAATAAGGGTAAAAGAAGTATTTCACATGTTTATGAAAACATATAAAAAGAATGAAATTAAAGACTGCAATTACTCTTCACATGTTTAATAAAACATTTAAAGATTGAAATCAAAGACCATAATTACTTCATGTGTATTGAATATTAAGTTGGTAACTGAATTACTTGGTCACTTTCATATTAGACATTATCTAAAGTATAAATAAGGAGAAAACAAGTATTTTATACTGTGATTGAGAAAAAACAATTAAAGACTGAAATTAATGACTACAATTTCTCAACGTGGATGGTAATTGAAAGTGTCCAAAGACGAAAGTATATTTAATATTTAGTAAATGATATTGTATATATGTGTCTTCCTATTTTGTGTACAATTGTCCTAAATAGAAGCACTAGAGAAAGGGGAAGGAGAGGAAGGGGAGTTTAGAAGCGATATGAAGGTTGTTTTAAGTTGGAAATGCTGTTTGTTTATTTTGGAAAGTCATTTTGTGTGTGTGTGTGTGTGTGTGCTTGTTGGTTTAGGGTAAGGAAGTGATGTGGGTTGGGTGGGCTGTTGTGGTTCATATGGGCCTGGAGTTTCACTTTGGATTTTTAGGGTATGTTTATTCTATAAAATTTCTTCTTATTTATCTTAAAAAATAATCTCATCAAAACCCAAGTGTTCTCCATTAATTGGTTGTCACATTTAGGGGGGCAACGAGCTGAGCTTTTCACAAGTTGCTTGAGCTTGGCTCTTGAAAACCTCGGCTCGACTCGGTTTCAGCCGAGTTCGAGCCTACTAGAGCTTTTCTCGCAAGCCGACTCGAATATATATATATTATATTTAATATATAATATATCTAATAAAAAAATTATAATTAATAATTAATATAATTCTTAATTTCTTAAATGTAAAATAAAAAATTTTATATTATAATTTTTTTTATAAAATATTTTTTCTATATATTTTTATAATAAACTATTTATAAAATATATAATAAAATATTTTTATAAAATATAAAATGAGCCGAGCCAAGCTGAGCCAAGCTCAAGCTTATGAACTTTTGACTCAAGCCAAGCTCGAGCTCAAGGTTCTGGCTCAAACCGAGCTCGAGCTCGAGCTCAAGCCTTGTAGAATAGTCTTGAGCTGAGCTCGAGCATGGAACTATACGGCTCGGCTCGGCTCGGCTCGAATCCACCCCTAGTCGCATTGAATGAATAATGGGATTTTTATTTAAGGTAGATTGCTAAAACCTCACCTAAAGTTTCTAACCATTGTTGTTTCCTGCCCTAAAGTTTGGTAAATGCAATCACTTCCTGTGAACTTCCTAACATAGTTGTAAGTAGATACCCTATTCGAACCATCTAAGAATAGACACAAAAATGTTCAAAATACCAATGCATGCAGTTACTATTGATGATGGATTTTATGATATATATATATATATATATATATATATGTGTGTGTGTGTGTGTGTGTGTGTGTGTAAAATCTTTATGAACAAAAAAAGTTATAGCTTTAGCTTTTAGTGATTGACATGAAGGGAAAATTGGGAAAATAAATCAATTTCTAAAATGAGATTGGAAGGATTTGGAATAGCAATTGATGTGGAGAGAAAATTGGAATAACAAACATTTTGTAAAAAGTACTTACATGGGTATTTTTGACATTTTCATGCCTCTTGTTGGAGGATTCTAATAGGGGATGTACTTGCAACTATGTTAGAAAGTTACAGGGAGGTGATTGCAATTACCAAACAAAAAATTTACCTTTTTTTAATTAGTTGTGCTAAGCATTTGATGATTAGATTTCAAAAAAAAAAAAGTATCCATTTTCTATATACGATACATTACAATGACCCATTTCAATTTTTATTTGTTTTTAGGGACTCACTATTCACTCTAATTTTAGGGATGTGCTTAAATTTACAAACGTGGGTTCAGGATGTTGATAGTTAGGGATGATCATTTATGATCAGCCCGACCTTCTTGTCTTGCAGATTCTTGGGCCAAGGAAGTCAAATTTCTCTCAAGCTTGGTCTAGATCAGACTTGTATCAAGCCTGCACATAATACATGTTGGGCTCAGGCCAACTAAACCCTATGTCCAACAAACCAAACCCATCCCAGAAGTTGTATGCGTATTTATAATATATACTATAATATCTATAATGTTTATTTATTTGTATAGTATCTTAATGTTTTGCGGTAATTGTACAGTATCTTTCATATATGGCATAGTATTTTACTGAATATATATAGTATAATATATTATTATAAACAAAATAAACTTAAATATATTTTTTGGAATTTCTTGAAGCTTCTTTTCTGTAATTTGATTATAAAATTAAGCTAAAACTTTATTTGTTTTAAATTACAGATCTTGTATATTCATATGGGCAAGCCTAGATGCTTGGTCCAGGACCAATCTTGAACATTTTATTAGGCCTAGGTAGGCCTTAAGGCTATTAACTACTTGTAGAAACCTAACTTGACTCATGATCATCACTATTGGTGGGTTGTGTAGGCATGGGTTTAGTCGAATCCAAACATGACCGGGAACCCAATTAAGGATAATTTGATCCAAACCTAATTAAGTCATTTTTCTTCTTTTATTAGTGTACTAAAAAAATATAATAGAAACACTACAAAGGATCACTAAAGGGCTTTTAAAAAGTCTTAAGATACTTGTAAAGAACTAAAAACTCCATCCACATCCAAGGTTTTAAAAATTGACCGGGAAATAGAACCGTACTGGCCACTAGTTTCTGGGTCAATGGTTAGATCGTCAGGGTCAAATGGTTCGAATGATTTAAATATTGTTACTGGTGATATGTCATCTTACTCATTAGATGGGAATATTAGGGTAAGATGCATATAAATACAAGAGAAAAAAGGTTTAACTATTTAAGAATGAGAGAGATGTGAGAAGCTCTCGATGGCTGACAGAGTTTAGAAGAGAGAAAAGAGAGAGGGAAAGAGAGAGAGAGAGAGAGAGAGAGAGAGAAGAAGAAGAAGAAGAAGAAGAAGAAGAAGAAGAAGAAGAAGAAGAAGAAGGCAGAGGAGGAGGAGGTCACTTCTAGATTTCTCTCTGTCTCAGATTTCACTCTCTTTCTCTCTCTCTCTCTCTCTCTCTCTCTCTCAGATCTGTCATCTAAACTGCTCTCCTAGATCTCTAAATGTGAGATCTCTCAGATGTTTTTCATTGTCTCACACATCCCTCAACTGATCTCCCTCTCTCTCTAGTAAATCTTAGATATGAGAGACTTTCTTCTCTTTTCATTCTTGCTCTAACTTGTCTAAGTAATAAACTACAAACTGTTCTCCATGTTGAATAGTTCAACAGTCAAACCATCCGAGTCAACGGTTCATTGACTAATTCAACGATTTTCTACCAAAGACTAGGTTTTGGGTAAAATGGAACCGGTCACTTGAACGTTTCTTGTCCGAACGGTCCGACCATTTGGGTCAGCGACGGTTCGAAAACATTGTCCACATCATAACACATTTGATTCCCTTAGGGTAATTATGAATGAAGATTTAGGGTCTATTTGGCAAGTCCTTTTAGAAGATCTTCTGAGCTTTTCAAAGATTGCTATACCACAAGAGGGTCTTTTTCTATTTGACAATGAAAGATGGGAAACCCAAAAGTCTCATGTCCCATAAAGCTTGAGGAAACCCAAAATGGCTGAAAATCAAAGAGCTTCAAATTGAATCTTTTGGATTTTATGCACTTAAAATCTTTCATTTAACAACTTGGTAGACTATGATTGACTAGGATACTTACTAAATAGTCTTGATCTTTTAATACACATATCTTTAATATTATATATTAGTTACATCTTTAATTTCAATAAAGAATTCATGCATTACTCGAAATAGCTGAAGGGTATTTAAGTCTTTTTGTCTTCTAATTGACTGTGAATTAACGCCGGCTACTAAATTGTCACAAAATGAAAGTTTGAGTACTAGATTGTCGAATTTTAAAGTCCGGGCACTAAATTGGCACTCGGCCTAAAGTATAGGGTACCTATGGGAATTTTCCCATATATTTATTCATGCTTTTTTATTTTTTAGATAAATAAGACAATGACGATTTTAATCACAAAAAGTCATTATTAAGAGGACAATTTTGTCCATCTAAACAACTTTCCCTCACTAAAATTTTTTATAAAAATTAAAATTACTGTTAAATGTAATTTAAACTATTAGAGGTGGATATACCATTTACACAATTAGATTGTATCTAAATCATGATTGTGCAGTACATGAGATAATAAATTCAAAGAAAAATAATCACTCTTGATAATCAATACCAAACATTATCAAAGATGATTTTTAAAATATCGGCTGCCATTGAGGAAAATGATACAAATAACAAAAATGGGTGACTTTTGACAAGTCACCAATTACAGTAATCATCGGTTTTTGAAAAATCAGGTGAGTGGAATTGATTATCATTGATGCCAAACATCACTTAAAACAAATTAAAAAGTGCAAGCACGAAAGAACGACATTGGCACTAAAATCAAAGTACTATCTTATGTAAATGGCAACATCTGGACACAAATTTTGACAGGCACAAACCCGAGAACTACTCCATCAACACATAGGATAGGAGAACACAAACTTTGACAGGCACAAACTCGAGAACTCCTCAGCAGAGAGGAGTAGATGTAAGAGAGGAATTACAAACTGTTTCTAAGAAATGAAGAAATAATAGGAATAAAGAATTATAAAGTTCCGCCAATAAATAGATTAGTTGTTGCCACTCTCGGATTTGGGTTTGTTCTATATGGCAATTTGAAATTGCTTTGGCCACCCACCACAAAGTACTAGCGGTAATATGTTAGACAGTTTTGTATGCCCTTAGCTTCAATCTGATTTGATGTAGTTTTGTTATTTAGTGGAAATAAATAAAGTGCATGTTTGATTCATGTTGTTTGGTTTAATTCTGTGTAAAACCCTAAAACTGGACATTTATAGAGACTCATGTTAGTTTTAAATGTTCACAGCCGTTGGATAAGTCTGGGGAGATTTATCCTGCCAAGGCTGATGCTGATGGGCCACCTAGTGTTGGGATGGCCTGTCTCAGCCACCAGGGTAAGACCCGAGGCACATGCAATATGAGATTACTTGAATCCTTGAACCGGACCAGATTTCCAGTATTGCCCTGGACCTTGGAGATAGATGGGCAAAACTGAAAAGTTACACCTGACCCCTAGACTCGATTATGACATTTCACTAGGTGTTGGATCAGGCTGCCTTTGATATGCCAATCAGTGAGATCCTTAGCGGGGATCAAAACCTGGGTATGTTGGGGCAGTTTGAGAATTCATCTGAGTGGGTGATCATAGTGACAGAATCAGCCACTTTGTCGGACAAAGGGTAATGATCGGGAATGCACTCTCTCTGATGGAAACCAAAGTGCCGGCAGTTGATTTCAATCGTTGGAATTTTGTTTTGCAAAATTAATATATTTATATATATATGTACGGTTTCGAATTGTTTGCAAATGGTTTTAATTCCCGGGATCCATGTGAGAGGAGAGTGCAGCACTATTCCTTGCAGCCGAGGGAGAAGTCCTCTCTTGTTGGGCAGTGCTTGATCATTAAGGGCTGAGAGGTTAAGTGTAAGACCATTGAGGATAATACCTGATGGGCTAATCTTGCACCTGCCCACAGTCCCTGGGTTTTTATAAGATGGCTTGGCCCAGGGACCACTTAATGTAAGTGTTGGGCCCATAGGGTCCATATGATGGACTCAAGGGGTTCATTGAGTTTTTCAGTGAATTCGGCTGGGCCTTGTTTTAGAGGCTGGGCCGAACCCATGTGACTGGTGTGTAGATCAATGCTTGGGTCCCATGCCATACAAAGAAGCCCAACTGGGCAGCAGATTGGAAAGTAATTAGACACTGAACACTTAATGGGCTAGAAACCCATTTCGAGGTGGGCTGATATGATCACCCATCCTTGGGGCGAATCTGAGATTAATGTTAGTAAAAGGATTGGGCCTTTAGCCTTATCCACTCTTGGAGACCAAATTCAAATTAGATTTGAATCTGGTAACCTCCTGATAAGATCAGGAGTAAACTAACTTTATCTGCAGATAGGATTAAGATTATCCCCTATCCAAATACTGATTTGGATTTGGATAACTCCTAATTAGGAGGATTCTTAATCAAGAAGAAAGGAGGAAAAACCCTAACCAAGAAAGAGAAAATATCAGATTTCGAACCACCTTGAAGAGATATAGGATATCTCCTACGAATTGAGATAGGCTCTCATTCATACTCCAGAAAAGAAAAAGGCAGTTCAGCCTTTTCGCCTTTAGAGTTCTCCTCCTGCTGCCGCCATATTTTTTTGCAAGATTAGATCTTTGCAGAAAAGGAAAGTCAAGAAATCTGTTCTTGACATTAGTCTTGCAACAAAGACTAAAAGGATTCAGTGTTTAGTGTTTCCAGAGGATTCTTGTGAAGGATCTAGTGTGTAGGATGCACCCTGCTGGTTCTGTTCCATCCATAGCTGTGTCATCTTCAGCAGGAACGGATCTTGGAGCATTCTTTGGGCGTGAACACCAACATTGGGAGATAATGCTTCTCCGGATTAGGTATATTCCTCCCATTTATCTTTTGGTACAGATCTGATTTGATTATGGTTCAAGTAGGATCCTTGAATATTGTATTCTAAACTCAGGGAATATGATTCCCAGTTGGGAGAAGGTAGGAAATTTTTTGAAATTCGCCCACCCATTCCGCAACCTTTATGGCGTCCATTAGATGGATCCTACCCTTCTTTCATAATATGGTTTGCTTTGTCTTCAAATTTGTTGATGGAGGGTGATGTGGCCCGACCTCGTAGCACGGGTACACGTGGGCATGACCTTGCTCATGCGATGACTTAGCGTGGTAGTATAGCAAGCACAACCGCAACTCGGTCAGGCAACTCGGCGAGTTAGGCTACACGTCGAAGAGCCATATGGGTAGCACCTCCTCCCCGAGGCTAGGGCACTTTGAGCTATCTTCGAGCTCGGGGCCCCCTGACCTTTCCTAATGCCCTAGCTCCTCCCAGTGGATTTTAGGCCACTCCCAAACAGGAATGCCCCGATCTGTCTCTAGATACCCCGAGGTAAAGACACCTTGGGCCAGACAGCTCGGTGTAGCTTGCCATGGGCAACTTGCCACTTGTAGGGTAGCTCGGTACAAGGTAGCTAGCAGAAGGGCAGTTCAGCATATTGCAGGAAGGGCTCCTGCCCGACTGCCATACCAGACAAACCTGGAGACTGCCACCACATCTCTCATCAAATAGTATTGTGCTTGCCACCTTTGGAAGGTGTACTACATCTGACAGGTACGTACCCTGCAACGACGGCCCCGTGCGTGCCACCTCAGCCCTGGATGTAACAACTATGACAGGATGACAGTGGTGGTTATACCTACCTTGTCAAAGGCACGTGGGCCTGATTCGACAGAGTTCTGTTATAAGTAGCCCAATCACAAGAGACAAAGGTAACTTCCTGATACTTGCGCTATCTTCACTCTTAGCTTTCTTCCTCTCTTCACATCTTTCGCAGAACTCTAACTTAAGCATTAGAGTGTTCCCGCTGGGCAAGCCCCCGGGGATTCCTCATCTTCTCCATCTCAGGTACCTTTCAGGAGCCACACAAGTGCCAGCTAGGAGTGACCGGATTGCGCACCATCATTTGGCACCGTCTGTGGGAAACGCTTCTAAAAGCCTTCCTCTATGCTTTCACAGTTCCTTCTTTTTTGAAAACTCAACATTCATGGCTTCTTCAAGCAATGCCGGATGTAGCATGAAGATGGACATCACTGGAGAACAACTTCAGGTCCCCGTGGACTACATTGGGCAGTTCACCATTCCCCTTTTGGTGGACGGAGTCCCTAGCCTGAACGTGCCATGAGCAGTGGCGCCTGTGAGTGTTCCCCTTCCTCCCTCTGTTGAGACAACCTTTGCTTAACCAACTGTTGTCCCTCCAATGACAAGCCAGAGCCAACTCGACAACCTGGTGCAGTCCATGCAAGCCATGCAAGCCCAGATGCAGGGGTTTCAGTAGTTCTAGCTCTACCAGTAGCAGGTGCTGCACCAAGTCTCTCAATATCACTATCAGTAGCAGTTTCCTCAGCTACCTCAACCTCAGCCCCAGCTCTCTCCTCGGCACCCGGCCTCGCGACAAGCTAGGTCTCACCACCAGGATGAATACCCTTCTCTCCAAGAAGCTTCCTGGAACCCCCCTAAGAGCCAAGCCTCCTCTTGCGCAGAAGGAAAGACCAGTCACTCCGGTCTCACTGATGTGTGGCTCATTGTGACACTAGCAAGTGCACTAGCCGTTCAAGTAATAAAGTAGTGAGTGAAGTATCGTTCCCACGAGGATTTAGGAAACAATTACCAATACTAAATTGAACATTTCTTATCTGATCAACAAATAAATCAAAACTCTAATGAAAGCTAAGAAATCCTAAATTAAAATCTATCTAAATCATTGGTCCAATTGCCTTCAATTCAGGTTAGAAGAGTAAGCAGTAAATGTCAATCTCAGAATTCAGCAATCTATCAATTTGGATCATTCGAATGAATCATGATTGAGCCTTGGTTTGGTGAAACCCCAAGGTCATGAACAGCCTCTCTCAAGTGCATGTTCATCCTATGCATGAGTGACGGTTCTTCTATCTCTAGCAAGAATCTAATCCCCATGCATGCATTTCTCCAAACACTTCTAAGGCATCAATTCAAATCTGAATTGATCACCAACTGAATTGTGCAAGTTATCTCTAACCTTGCACTCAATTCAGTTCTTGAATAGTAGATCTGAATTCCTAGAGTCTCTCTCAAGCACTCTAGGAATTCCAAGCTGTAGATTAATTCGCCCAATCTGAAAATTGCAGATCTGAATTCTCTTTCAAGCAATTCAGATCTTGCAATCTCAGATCTGAGAATTCAGATATGAGTTTTGAAGGTTAGTTGGCCGAATTAATCTACAATCACACCCTTATTCAAGAAACTTCAAATACAATGCATGACCATTTGAATGAATCAAAAAGAATTAGATTGCTGAACTGAAATTTTACAAGCTGAAATACATCAAGGAAGAATGGAAACAAGGAGAAAGAAGAAAGAACATATAACTAAGAAACTGAATTCAAATCAAAAGAGAATGAAACTACAAATGATTTATTACAGAAGATCTTTGAATCACAAACTCTCAATTCGAACTCACCTTCTTCTTCTAGCTTGCTTGTCTTGAACTTCCTTCAGCCCTTCTTCTTCTTCTTCCTTGCGCCTAGCCTTCTTCTCTTCTCTTCTCTCAAGGTGGCCGAACCTCTAAGAGTGGGAGAGCCTTTCTCTCAAGCAATTGAACAACTTTCTCCCCTCCTAGAGGCCTCCTTATATAGTTTTTCAAGGGGGCTCTTGCCCCTTCTTGAAGCCTCTAGAATGGGGTGTATTACACCCCTCATGAACCTTCTAGAGTGCTCCCTCCTTCTCTTCAAGAAACTCCTAGAAGTTGCCGCCCCTAGCTCCCTTTGGGCTGCTATTTGGGCTACAACTTAGCTTGCTTTTGAGCTCATGTGGGCTACACTCTAGGCTGTTATTTGGGCTAAAAATGGGCCTTCCTTGCTGGGCCGAATTCTCCTCATAGCTAGGCTTTATTTTCTGGGGTTTTCTCAAGGAATTCACTTGCTCTTTTTGGGCCGAAGTGCTCTCTCTTGCTTCCACGACCGGGCTGGACTGAAATTGGTCTTTTTGAACCTTCTTTTCTTGCCTTTTTCCTTCCTTCTCTTGGATTGATTATCCCTGAACCTATTCTTAGCATTAAGCTAAATTAAGGCAAAAATTAATAAAACCGGCATAAAAAACCAATGCTAAAGTCCTCAAAAATTATAGATAAATTGTAAGTTCATCACTCACCGTGGGCAGTCAGGTCGGGAGGACCCCAGCTCGCCAGGTCTACATCACCCCAACAATCAAAGTTCGAAGCCCCTCTTCTAGAGAACCGGTTCGAGATCCTGGCTGCAGACTCTAAGCAGAACTCCTCTGTCCATAGCCATCACCAGTAGCCCGAGCTGCTTCCTGCGCAAACTATTCTTAACAGCACAGAGGTGAGCAACACCAATGCAGAGCCCACCAAGAAGCAAAGATGCCACCGCCGAGCTCGCCGAACTACCACCCACAACCTGCCCGAGCTCAGAGGCAGGGAAGAGGTAAGCTCGGGTGAAGTTAAAGCTCCCCTCCTTTCTATTCCTTCCCCGCTCTCTCCCGAGCTCCTACTGTTCCAATGCCCAAGGACTTCAAGTTCCCCCCTCTCGATAAATATGACGGGTCGTTTGACCTGAATGATCATGTAGACACTTTCCAGTCACAGATGCACCTGGCAAGGGCCAACGATTCTTGCATGTGCGTGACCTTCTCCACCACTTTTAGAGGAGTGGCCCACACATGGTAACGAAACCTGGCACCTGGATCGATAAGAAGTTGGGCGCAGTTTGTGCAAGCTTTCATGTCCCACTTCGTCACTAGTAACCGATGCCTGCTAACTGAGGAAAGCCTTCTTAACATAGTCCAGAGAGAGGTAGAGACCATCCGGGGCTATATCAAGCAGTTCAATGATGCATGCATGCAAATATCGCGTCTGGACCCCATAGTGCACCTTGCAGTAGCCATGAAGGGCGTGACGCACAAAGAATTCAAGTGGCACATGGTTGTCAACCAGCCGGCGACCATAACTGAATTTCTCAAGCTTGCGGACAGGTTCATAGCCACAAAAGAAGAGATCAACCAGAAGGGTGAGAACGCACCCGAGAAGAGAAAGAGAGAAGGAGAACCTTTCATCCAAGGGGACAGCCGAAAGATGAAGGATGTAGCTCGGGGGGCAAAGCCGAGTCAGCTGTTCCGAGCTCCTGTAGTGGACCGAACTGATTACACCCCACTAAACGCGAAGCAAGCCGAAATCCTGATGGCAATCAAGGACGCCCCGTATGTGAAGTAGCCGCCCCGCTTGAGGGGGAATCCTAATGAAAGGAATAAAAATTTGTATTGTAGTTTTCATAGAGACCATGATCATAGTACCGAAAACTGTAAGAATCTCCGCGACGAGATAAAGGAACTCATTCGTCACGGATATCTAAGGAATTTTGTACAGAATAACAATAATAATAATAAAAAAATAGGTCAACAAGGGGAGCACGGTAAAGATGCTCCAGAGTCCAGCAGCAGGCCGGCAGAGCAGTCACAAAGGCAACCTCCGGAAGAGAGGCAAGTTCAGGGCACCATCCACATGATAGTCAGAGGCTCGATCATTGCGGGCTGTACCTCGGTGGCAGTTCGGACATCAGTTCGCGAAGCTGCCAAAGAAGAGAAGAATCCTCCTAAGCGGTGGAAGACAGAGGAGCTCAGTACTATAACGCCAAGGTCAAGAAGCGGAACCTCGGCGTCGATGACCTGGTCCTCTATAAAGTTATGGTACCTGAGCCCGGCACTAGCAAGCTCGGGTCCAACTGGGAAGGACCTTACTGAGTGAAACAAGTGCTCGGGGAAGGAACATACACACTCGAAATTGTTAAAGGGAGACAGGTACTCAAAAATTGTCAACTTAAGACAGTATTACTTGTAACAACTGAGTGGACTACGAGTCACTCCCAAAGCCTAAGGGCCAGACTGCCGAGCTAACATGACCTCGACACTATAAGACCCTGTTGCCTCTTCGGCACCGGTGAACTCTAGGAGAGCGGACTATAAGCTGCTCCCCCAGTCTAAGAGCCAAAACGCCGAGCTAGTGAAAGACCTCAACACCATGTAAGACCTAGCTGCCTCATCGGCATAGGCTAAGTAATTGTAATGCCTAAGGTGCAGGTAGCTCAGATACTAACTTTGTGATGCATATTCCGCCTTGGCATATAACAGCTTGAATGCGGGTGCAGATAGGTCGGGCATATACCCTACTATGTTGCTCACCCCGGTGTATATAAGTTTACCCCTGTTAAGTACTGGGAGACAATTCGGGGTGACGACAGTCAAGAAACCCCCGCTTTGGGTACTTAGCTTGATAGGTTAACAGTTCGGGGTAAAATAATCACTTCAGCAAAAAAAAAAAAAGTAAATTGCACAGCATGTAGCAAAGTGTATTTTCATTACAAATATTTCATTACAAGAAGTTTGTTACAAAAAAGAAGAAGATCAAGCTCGCATGTATAGGGGCTGAACTACTTCATAGGCTCATCGTCTTTACTAGGGACCTCCTCAAGGGCATTAACCGAGCCGGTGGCCTCTGCATCATCATTGGTGCCTTCGTCCTTAGAGTCCAGATCATATGCTGACTGACGCACTATGTCATCAGTGATCCGCGAAGTAGTGATGGCACTTGTATCAAAACCGGGGTAGATGTGCCTAATTAACCACCGGCTTAGCTTAAAACCCTTGTGGTAGGCCTCGGTCATCACGTCATCAAACCTAGAAGACTTAACATAGTCGATGACAGCTTGGACCTTGGTCTCCTCGAGGGCATCTTCAAAGATCTCAATCTTCTCTTTGAGGTCACCCTGAGGTACTCCACCTCGTGCTCCAACTTTCCTTTCGCTTCCTTAAGGCCCTGTACCTCAAGCTTCAGAGCATCCCGCTTTGCCTTGAGGCTGTCCATCTTGAGCCTCAAGGCCTCTTGGCCAGCCTTAAACCCATTCATCTCGGCCCTCAATCTATCATTGTCTCGAGCCAACTCGCTATTCTCTGCCAACAACACCTCGATGAAGCTCTTCTGAGCTAAGGCATCATTCTGGCGGTGGATCTGACCGCGACCTGCCCTCAGTTCGGTATGACTGCGCGGGATGGCTTCTCAGCTTCCAAAGCCTGTCTCAGATGCTGATCAGATTGAAGGGTCAAGCCACACATGACTGAGTTCACCTACAAAAAGGAGACCAGTCAAAAGGAAAGAAAAGAAAGAGAAAAGAAGAGAAAAGGGTGCTTCGCAACGAACTCACCACCATGGTATGAGAAGCAGCTCAAGCACTGAGTTGACCGAGAGTAAGATTAGCCCATTCTAAGACCTCCTCCAGGTATGTAGCCTCCTTACTCTTTTGAAGGCTTTACTCGGGGTTCAGAATGCTTTGACCCACCTAACTCTCCGAGTTGGATTCTGACATCTCGGCCGCATAGGTGGACTCCTCGGAAGCTTCAGCGGCAACTTCAGCAAGACGAGCTCCGGTTGTAGCCTCTGTAGGGTGAGCCTCGACAGCTTCAACGCCATCCCCAACAGCAGTCTTGGCAGGATTATGGGTGGGCTCGGTCACCACTTCGGGCCCTTGAGGCACCATGTCTCACTCCAAGTCGATGACAGGTCGAGCGCCGAGGAGCTTGAGCTCCGGAGCCAGGTCCTGAGGAGGTTGAGCCTCGATAGAGGCCTGTAGGGACTCGACGCGCGCCTTCTTGGTTATGCGCTTCTTTCTCTTAATCTGGCGGAAGAGCCTCTAGCTGTCTATTTTCTCCACCTCCATGGGACCTGCAGTGAAGCTCGGCATTAGTAACCTTGAAGTAAGTATGCGAACAGAAAGGTCAAAGTAAAGACAAACCTACCCAGGCTCAAGTCGGCCTGGATGAGCTTCTCCTCGGCTGTGAAGTCCTTGTAATTCAACCCGAGCTGAGCCCACGATTGAAGTGACTTCTTAGTCTTCCCATCAAGGGTAACACCGGGGTCTTGAACGGCCACCCTCCAGTCAGTAGGGAAGGGTCATCCCGTGCTGCTCTGAACTACGAAGTAGTCCCGCTTTCAGGCCCGGACTTTACTCGGAAGCTTATGCATTAATTTAAAACCTGGAAGGGGAGACAGATAATAAGCCTGCCTATGCCCGGGAGAGCGCCCGAAGCGCTCTTCTTTATTGCGAAGATGGTACTGAGGATATCTAGGTCAATGGGGAAGGAGCGGTCGAAGCAGAGGGAAATGGTCCCAACCACATTCCGTATGGAATTCGGGTGAAGTTGGTCCAAGGTAATGTTAAAGTGCACCAGCACCTCAACAATCGGGGGGTGAAAAGGAAGACGGAGTTCGGTGACTAGTTACTCCCTGAAGACCACGATCTCATTGGGACCGTTCTCCCATGGAAAGCTGCTGGTAGGAAGATATAAGAGCACTCCCCAAGAAGGTGGAACCTCTGTATGAGGTCTTGGAGTCTCTCCGGAGTCATGGTGGAAGGGCCGAACTGATCTAGCACCCGACCTCAGTGGGAGGTGGATGCTAGATGACCCGAAGCCACCCATATGTTGGATGGCTGGGTGGCAAAAGAGCCACTGTGAGCCGAGGTACCTACCTCGGACTCATCGATAAGGCTATCTACACCAGACGACATGATAACACAGAAAGGAAAGAATGTTCAGAAAAGAAAAGGAAGCTTGGGGACTCACCATAGGAAACGCGAACCGAACTAAGGGAGCAACTGAGCTAAAAACCTGAGCTAGGAACCTCAGACCCGAGCTCAACACTGATGCTGAAGACTTTGTGGCGAAGAAATGACCAAGGGTCCCCCACTATTTATAGCCACTGCATCCAGGTGTTAATGATCAAGATTGAGATGATCCAATGGCTCTCAAAGAAACCGGTTATGGGATCCTCGAGGAGAAATCAGTTTAGCGTGAAGTCTGCGTGTAAACTAAATGCGACCCGCGTTTCTCTTGATCGAGCCGGGCACTGGATCGGTTCAGCTGGATGAAGCGCACGATGAAGTGGCATGAGTACCGAAGCCAAATCCACCTGGCGCATCATGAACTCCCTGCACTAGGTCAGCGCCGCCAGCATAGGGAGTGGGGGGCAATTGATGGAGGGTGATTTGGCTTGACCTCGTAGCATGGGTACACGTGGGCATGACCTTGCTCACGCGATGACTCAGCGTGACAGCACAGCAAGCGCAACCGCAACTCGGTGGGGATGGCTCACCGAGTTCAGTCTGGCAACTCGGCGAGTTAGGCTACTCGCCAAAGAGCCGCCTGGCCAGCACCTCTTCCCCGAGGCTGGGGCACTCCGAGCTACCTCTGAGCTCGGGGCCCCTGACCTTTCCTAATGCCCGAGCTCCTCCCAGTGGATTTTAGGCCACTCCCAAATAGGAATACCCCGATCTACCTCTAAATACCCCAAGGTAAAGACACCCCGGGCCAGACAGCTCGGTGTAGCTTGCCATGGGCAACTCGCCACTTGCAGGGTAGCTCGATACAAGGTAACTCACAGAAGGGTAGTTTGTCATATCGCAGGAAGGACTCCTGCCCGACCGCCATACCAGACAAACCTGGAGACTACCACCACGTCTCTCGTCAGATAGTATTGTGCCCGCCACCTTTGGAAGGTGTACTACATCTGACAGGTACGTACCCTACAACGATGGCCCCACACATGCCACCTCAGCCTTGGCTGTAACAGCTGCAACAGGATGACAATGGCGGTTATACCTACCCTATCAGAGGTAGGTGGGCCTGATTCGACAAAGTTCTGTTATAAGTAGCCCAATCGCAAGAGACAAAGGTAACTTCCTGATACTTGCACTATCTTCACTCTTAGCTTTCTTCCTCTCTTTACATCTTTCGCAGAACTCTAACTTAAGCATCGGAGTGTTCCCGCCAGGCAATTCCCCAGGGATTCCTCATCTTCTCCATCTCAAGTACCTTTCAGGAGCCACGCAAGTGCCAGCTAGGTGTGACTAGATTGCACACCATCACTTGTTGTCGAGCTCAAAGGCGATGGTGGATTGAATGATGCAGGACTCTAACTTAAGCATCGGAGTGTTCCCGCCGGGCAAGCCCCCGGGGATTCCTTATCTTCTCCATCTCAGGTACCTTTCAGGAGCCACGCAAGTGCCAGCTTGGAGTGATCGGATTGCGTACCATCACTTGTCATCGAGCTCAAAGGCGGTGGTGGATTGAATGATGCATGAGGAGGCGTCTTTCTCTATGACTTTGAAGATAATATCGAATGAACGAAACCCAATACGAAGAAATTCTCCTTCAATCACTCAGACCAACTTCTCATGTTCTTGATGATCAATCTTTATGAACTTCTCCTTCCATATACATGGCTCAGGATGCGCTGATTAGGGTTGTTCATAAGAATGCCCAACCCGACCAAACCGATCAACCCGGATCAACCCAAACCAAGTCGGCCGGGTTTTCACCAATACCGGTCAGTTTCGGGTTGGGCAAATATATAAACCGATATATCGGGTCAGTTTCGGTTTTCTTGTGTGAAAGCCGAAACCAACTCGACCCGAACCGAACTAGTCTTCTACTAGTTTAGTAGTTCCTAGTTTGAGTAGTTTCCTACTTAACTATAACTTGTCTTCTACTAGAACTAGAAGGCCCATTAAGAAATTACAATTAGAATAGGCAATCTATCATAGTTTCTAACTTTCTATAATATTTTACACCAAATAGGCAACCCATTAGGCAATTACAATTAGAATTAAATTAGGTGTCCTTTTGTACAAGAGCAAAACCGAAACCAACCCAAACCGACTCAACCCGACTCAAACTGACCAGGTCGGTTTGGTGTATCAATGGGTCAGTTTTGGTTTCCACCTCAGGTAACCCGACCAAGTCGGGTTGGTTGGGAAAACCCCAATAAACCGACCCAACCCGACCCATAAACACCCCTAGTGCTGATTGATGAAACAGTAATTATATTTAAGTATCAAATTAAATCATCATGGATTAATAAAAAATATTTCAATTCATTCATTAATGCAATAATTGGCTGGCTCGTGGTCATATAGACTGGACTACTGAATATAGCAATAAATTAAATAAAATAAAGAAGAAGAAATTAGTAATGTAAGACTATATATATATATATATACCGTCGTTGAGTTCAATGAGAATGAGAATAACAGTGCCGACCGTTCCATCACCCTCAAGAACATCATTTCTCTTGTAAACTTCGGGCATAAGTTAGACGAAGAGTTTGGGAAGATTGAGCGAGCCATACACAGCCCACAGTTTGGGGTGGTAGTTGGGTGGGTTGGGTTGGGTTTGGTTTGGGTTGAGTTTCAATCCAATCTATCTAATCCATCAACCCATTAATGATTCAATTATATAAAATTAAATGGGTTGTGTTCAATCCAAACTCGCATTAATCCAATCTAATTCATCCAAACCTATTAATCTTATATTTATGGACTAAAAAAATAAACTCTCTCTCTTAACAAATAAGTTGGTTGTAGCTTGGTGGTTATTGTAGTCATTATATGCATGTTATTTTTACACAAGTGGTGAAGCCATTTGACTATGTTCGGATTCCGGATTTGATTGAACCACTTAGGTTCAAACCGGCTAGACCAATTTAAACCACTTAGGTTCAAGGGTTGTTGAACTGTTTAGTTCTGAATTAATTCAATTCAATCGGATTGATTTAGTCAAGGGTGGATTGACCTAGACCGGACCATATCATGTTTGTGCACGGGTTTGGGACCAGACCAGCTGACCCAAACCAGGTCAGTGTAGCTAATCGGGTTGGTCCAGATTTGAGTAAGATCATGTGGATATTGGTCGGATGGATGGTCTAGATCGGGCAAAGCAAGTGGAGGCCGAATCATCTCGTCCAAAACTGTTTCAAATTCGGGTCGACCCGGATTGGCTTGTATTGGGTCAAGTCAGAGTGTGTGAATATTGGTTGGACCGGATGACCCAAATCGAACAGAGCAAGTGGCACCGAACCATCTGATGTGTGGCTCATTGTGACACTAGCAAGTGCACTAGCCGTTCAAGTAATAAAGTAGTGAGTGAAGTATCGTTCCCACGAGGATTTAGGAAACAATTACCAATACTAAATTGAACATTTCTTATCTGATCAACAAATAAATCAAAACTCTAATGAAAGCTAAGAAATCCTAAATTAAAATCTATCTAAATCATTGGTCCAATTGCCTTCAATTCAGGTTAGAAGAGTAAGCAGTAAATGTCAATCTCAGAATTCAGCAATCTATCAATTTGGATCATTCGAATGAATCATGATTGAGCCTTGGTTTGGTGAAACCCCAAGGTCATGAACAGCCTCTCTCAAGCGCATGTTCATCCTATGCATGAGTGATGGTTCTTCTATCTCTAGCAAGAATCTAATCCCCATGCATGCATTTCTTCAAACACTTCTAAGGCATCAATTCAAATCTGAATTGATCACCAACTGAATTGTGCAAGTTATCTCTAACCTTGCACTCAATTCAGTTCTTGAATAGTAGATCTGAATTCCTAGAGTCTCTCTCAAGCACTCTAGGAATTCCAAGCTGTAGATTAATTCGCCCAATCTGAAATTTGCAGATCTGAATTCTCTTTCAAGCAATTCAGATCTTGCAATCTCAGATCTGAGAATTCAGATCTGAGTTTTGAAGGTTAGTTGGCCGAATTGATCTGCAATCACACCCTTATTCAAGAAACTTCAAGTACAATGCATGATCATTTGAATGAATAAAAAAGAATTAGATTGCTGATCTGAAATTTTACAAGCTGAAATACATCAAGGAAGAATGGAAACAAGGAGAAAGAAGAAAGAACATATAACTAAGAAACTGAATTCAAATCAAAAGAGAATGAAACTACAAATGATTTATTACAAAAAATCTTTGAATCACAATCCCTCAATTCGAACTCACCTTCTTCTTCTAGCTTGCTTGTCTTGAACTTCCTTCAGCCCTTCTTCTTCTTCTTCCTTGCGCCTAGCCTTCTTCTCTTCTCTTCTCTCAAGGTGGCTGAACCTCTAAGAGTGGGAGAGCCTTTCTCTCAAGCAATTGAACCACTTTCTCCCCTCCTAGAGGCCTCCTTATATAGTTTTTCAAGGGGGCTCTTGCCCCTTCTTGAAGCCTCTAGAATGGGGTGTATTACACCCCTCATGAACCTTCTAGAGTGCTCCCTCCTTCTCTTCAAGAAACTCCTAGAAGTTGCCGCCCCTAGCTCCCTTTGGGCTGCTATTTGGGCTACAACTTAGCTTGCTTTTGAGCTCATGTGGGCTACACTCTAGGCTGTTATTTGGGCTAAAAATGGGCCTTCCTTGCTGGGCCGAATTCTCCTCATAGCTAGGCTTCTTCCCTTGGATTTTCCAAAGAGTTTCACTTGCTCTTCTTGGGCCGAATGAAATTCTCTTGCTCTCATGGCTGGGCCGGGCTGAACTTGATAAATTTTTGGGTTTTCTTTTCTTGCTTTTGCCTTCTTTTTGTTGATTTGGCTCCCCCTGAAATCTTTCTTGCAATCAAGCTAAAATACGGCAAAAATTTAATTAAACCATTATAAAATTTCATGCAAAAACCTCATAAAATATAGATAAATTGTGGCCACTGGTTTGAGGGTGATAAGGGGTAGCTAATTTATGTGTAATTCCATATTTCTGCATTAACCTCTCAAATTGGCTATTGCAGAAGTGAGTTCCCCTATCACTAATTATAGCTCGCGGAGTGCCAAATCGGGAGAATAGCTTCTTTAGGAAGTGTACTACCCTTCTTGAGTCATTTGTGGGTAAAGCCATGGCT
The DNA here is from genome assembly GCF_056320005.1 of Nelumbo lutea. Taxonomy (NCBI): domain Eukaryota; kingdom Viridiplantae; phylum Streptophyta; class Magnoliopsida; order Proteales; family Nelumbonaceae; genus Nelumbo; species Nelumbo lutea. Next base: position 213,894,295 of record NC_142684.1, read on the forward strand.
TCTACCCATTTGGATACATAGTCAACTGCAACGAGGATGTACTTATTCCCAAAAGAATTCGGGAAAGGTCCCATGAAATCTATACCCCAAACATCAAAGATTTCACAGATTAAAATATTGGAAAGGGGCATTTCATTCCGTCGGGAAATGTTTCCCGATCTTTGGCATTTGTCACATGTGGACACATACCGATGGGCATCTTTGAAGAGTGTGGGCCAATAAAAACCTGATTGCAAAACCTTGGCTGCCGTGCGACTAGCTCCAAAATGACCTCCTGCTTCTTTATCATGGCAAAATTGGAGTACCGACTCCATCTCCTCCTCGGGGACACATCTCCTTATGATCTGATCTGCACACAATTTATACAAAAAGGGTTCCTCCCACAGATAGTATTTTACATCAGAAAAGAATTTCTTTTTCTGTTGATATGAAAGGTTAGGAGGAAGGACTTGTGCAGCTAGATAATTAGCAAAATCAGCATACCAAGGATATGAGTATTTCTGTATTGAGTACAACTGCTCATCCGGAAATTCTTCTCGAATGTTGCTGGTTATCTCCTCTTTTGAGCTTACCGTGTCCAACCGGGAGAGATGGTCAGCAGCCAGGTTTGCAGCACCCTTCAGGTCTCTAATCTCAATGTCAAACTCTTGCAATAAAAGGATCCACCTGATCAGTCTTGGTTTTGAGTTTTGCTTGGTAAGCAAGTGCCTTAATGCCGAGTGATCTGTGTGGACAACAACCTTGGATAATATCAGATATGAACGAAACTTATCAAGTGCAAATATTACTGCTAACAGCTCCTTTTCTGTGGTGGTGTAATTGAGTTGGGGTCCAGTCAAGGTTCTGCTAGCATAGTAAATTGGCTGAAAATGTTTGTTCATTCTTTGTCCTAAAACAGCTCCTATAGCAAAATCACTCGCATCACACATCAATTCAAATGGGAGGGTCCAATCTGGTGCTATCATGATAGGTGCATGGATCAATTTGTCTTTCAAGATGTTGAAAGCATGAAGACATTCAGTTGAAAATTCAAAAGGCACTTCTTTCTGAAGCAAGGTAGATAATGGCTTGGAAATTTTTGAGAAATCTTTAATAAACCTTCTATAGAATCCGACATGTCCTAAGAAACTTCTCAAAGAACGAATAGATGTTGGGGTTGGTAATTTTTCAATTGCCTCCACCTTGGCCCTGTCGACTTCTATACCTCTTTGAGAGATCTTGTGTCCAAGCACTATGCCTTCTTGCACCATAAAATGACATTTCTCCCAATTCAACACAAGATGTGTTTCTTTACATCTAGTAAGCACCTGTTCCAGATTATTCAAACATGCATCAAATGAAGAGCCAAAAACTGAAAAATCATCCATGAAGATCTCAATAAATTTTTCAACCATATCAGAAAATATAGACATCATACATCGCTGAAAGGTTGCTGGGGCATTGCATAACCCAAAGGGCATCCTTCGGTATGCAAAGGTTCCATATGGGCAAGTAAAAGTGGTCTTTTCTTGATCTTCTAGTGCAATTGGTATCTGGTTATACCCTGAATATCCATCCAAGAAACAATAATACTCATGCCCGGCTAGCCTCTCCAACATTTGATCCATAAATGGGAGAGGGAAATGGTCCTTCCGGGTGGCTTCATTTAATTTTCTATAGTCAATACACACACGCCATCCGGTAATGGTTCTAGTAGGGATGAGTTCATTTTTCTCATTTGGAACAACAGTCGTACCCCCTTTTTTGGGCACAACTTGCACAGGGCTTACCCAAGAACTATCAGAAATAGGATAAATGATCCCAGCATCTAACAACTTAATTATTTCAGCCTTTACCACTTCTTTCATGTTGGGATTCAGGCGCCTTTGGGGCTGAACGGAAGGCTTGCTGTCCTCTTCCATCAAAATTCTGTGAGTGCAGATTGATGGATTAATGCCTTTGATATCTTCTACCTTCCAAGCTATAGCATTTTTGTGTTCCCGCAGCACTCTTAATAATTTTTCTCTTTGTAAGGGATTCAGTGCTGCGGAAATTATCACGGGGAGATCTGATGGTTCCTCAAGGAAAGCATACTCTAAATGGGATGGTAATTGCTTCAGTTCAAGGGTGGGGGGTTCTTGGGGTGATGGCTTACCTGATGGTCCGGGCAATTTGCCTAAGTTCTCTAATTTAAGAAACCCCTTTCCCTTGAATTGAGGCTTATCATTCAGGTATGCTATCATGAGGTTTATTTTTTCATTTTCTGTTTCTTCAAGTTCTCCCTGCTGGAGGCAGAGTTCAAGAGGATCAGTTATTCTACTTACCTGGAAGCATTCATCAATTGTCAATTCAATGGCATCAATCATAAAACAAGAATCATCACTAGAGGGTGCATGTTTCATAGCATCAGACATTTTAAAAATTATCTCCTCATCTTGTATCCTAAGGCTGAGTTGTCCTTGTTGGACATCAATCATTGCTTTCCCGGTAGCCAGGAAAGGTCTCCCTAGGATAAGCGGGACCTCCACATCTTCTTGCATGTCTAACACAATGAAATCAACTGGAAAAATGAATTTGTCAACTTTAACTAACACATCTTCTATGATCCCCCTAGGATGTCTAATGGATCTATCAGCCAATTGTAATGCCACTCTAGTGGGTTGGGGTTCATTCAACCCCAATTTCTTGAAGATAGAATATGGCATTAAATTGATGCTAGCTCCCAGGTCACATAAAGCTTTTTCAATTTTTAAACTGCCAATGGTACAAGGAATAGTGAAACTCCCTGGATCTTTGAGTTTCTGAGGCAGCTTGTTCAGAAGGATAGCAGAACATTCCTCATTTAATGCAACTGTAGCCACATCTCCCAGTTTCCTTTTGTTTGCCAATAATTCCTTCAAAAACCTTGCATAGTGTGGCATCTGGGCTAAAGCATCAGCAAAAGGAATATTAATATGTAAACTTTTAAATATTTCAAGAAACTTACCAAATTCCTTCTCCAATTTTTGTTGCTTCAGCCTGTTAGGGAATGGAACTTGTGGTTGTTGGTGCATCCCTTGTTGTGCTTCTGGTTGTTCCGTCTTCTGTTGTCTGGTTCCAAGGCTTGTTTCTGCCTTGGGTTCAGCCCAATTCTTCTTTTCTACCTCAGGCAACTCTTTTCCACTTCTTAAGGTAATAGCTTGCACCTGCTCTCATGGATTCACTTCAGTGTTGCTTGGAAGAGTTCCCGGCAGTCTGGAAGAGATTAATTGTGCCAATTGCCCCACTTGGTTTTCCAGGTTTTTGATTGAGGCTTCCTGGTTCTGGAACCTAGTTTCTGCACCTGCTATAAATTTTGTCATCAGTTCCTCCAAATTGGATTTCGGTTCAGGCTGATGATAAGTCTGGTGGAACGGCTTGGAAATATGCTGATTTGGCCAGGACTGGTTTGAATGTCCCCTCCATCCTGGATGAAAAGTATGGTGACTCTGGTAACCCTGCTGTCTTGACGAATTGCTGACATAGTCAACTTGTTCAGTAGATGGTCTGAACTGATTGCCAACTTGGCAGTCTGTACTGATGTGGCCTCCCCCACACAATTCACAATTAAGAGGCTGCACATGCATGGCAGCTATCTGCATTTCATCTATTTTTTTACTGAGTGCTCCTATTTGTGCAGCTAGTGCTGTATAAGTGTCAACATTATGCAAGCCTTGCTGCTTCCTAGTTTGAGTCCTTTCCGAATGCCATTGATAATTGTTGGCTGCCATTTCCTCAATAAGTGCATGGGCAACCTCAGGAGTTTTATTATTTATGGATCCTCCGGCTGCAGCATCTAATATGGTCTTATTTGAGTCAGTAAGACCATTATAGAAAGTCTGCACTTGCAGCCAAATGGGGAGGCCATGGTGAGGAACTCTCCTTAACAGCTCCTTGTATCGTTCCCATGACTCATATAAAGATTCCCCCTCTTGCTGGAAAAAAGTAGTGATGTCATTCCTCATTTTAGCAGTTTTAGAAGGGGGAAAATATTTAGAGAGAAAACGGCTGGCCATTTCGTCCCATGTGGCTATAGATCCTGCCGGTAATGAGTTCAACCAAGCTTTGGCTTTATCCTTCAAAGAAAATGGGAATAACCTCAGCCGGATGGCATCATCACTTACCCCATTGTGTTTGAAGGTGTCACAGATTTCCAAGAAGTTAGCAATATGGGCATTCGGATCCTCATGGGCCATACCACAAAACTGAACCGTATTTTGTATCATTTGGATTATGGCCGGTTTAATTTCGAAGTTATTGGCAGCAATAGTTGGCCTGATAATGCTGGAGACAGTCCCGGTGAGGGTAGGCTTGGCATAATCCATCATAGTTCTTTGTTCAGCCATTTCTTGTGCTTCTTGTCTGACTTGCTTAGCAGCTCTCAAACGGACACGGAGAGTCCGTTCAATCTCTGGGTCGTAAAGGATCTCTTCCAGTTCAGGTCTGCTTGTCATAAACTGTTAAAGTCAAAGCAATATAAATGCCAATATTCACAAAAGAAAATAAATAACTAATCCTATCACACTGAAAATGTAAAGTGAAGTATTGGAATACAAAACCTACATCCTATCATGAATAAATGAAGCCGATTATACTAAAAGCAGATTTAAACCAATCATCTTATTCAAGGTTCCTTTATCTACATCCATCGATTGCAACATCTGAATTCAGACCCAATTTAGATCTGAGTTCAGATCTACAAGTCTTTGGTATTGTTAGTCTAGAGAAATTAATAAATAATACTTCAGATCTGAGCTGGTTATCTCATACACACTCATTGGTATACACTACAATATACATCCATTAAGGTTGGAATCAATTCTGTGATGCTTTAGGGCTGAAATCAGATCTGATCTAAAAAAAAAAAAAAAAAAAAAAAAAAAAAAAAAAAAAAAATTTAAAAGGATCTGAAATAAACTAAAACCAGTCCTGAGTTAGGCTTGGGTTAAAAACTCTACAATTGAAGCCCAAACCTGTATAGCTGATGCATATCAAACACTTGCTAAGACCTGAAAATTGGGTCTGCAATGTTTGGTATTGCAAGCTATTCGGCCCATACAACTTTTGTAGAAATCTGAAATCAGGTCTGCTAACTGTTGCACTATAGCAGCCCTGCTACAGATCTGAATGCTAAAAGAAATACTTGGAAAGTGCTAATTTTTCTTAAATATCTGAGGCATAACAATTATTCAATCCAAACATACACCTCCTTAGCTAATGTAGCTCGGTTACAAGTGGGTAAAGCCAAGAATTCAGTCCACCCAGAATTCATAGTATGCTCTGTATCAGTTCAGTCCTCACATCATATCAACTGCATTTCAGATTTGAATTTCTCTCATTCCTTGCTATCCATTCACCCTTGAGGCAGGTTGGATGTATCCTAGGGTGGATTGGGGTAGTGATGGCACCCAATTCACCTCAAACTTGCATCGGTTCAGATCTGAGTTCAGAGGAATTCAGATCTGAACTGAGCAGATCTGTAACAGCAGAATTCAGATCTGAACTCAAGTCTGAGTTTGGATCTGAATTCTCAATTGCCTTACCTTCAGTTATTGCTACCAAATTGTTTTTGGGGAATAGCAGAAGTGCCCTAGGGTGAATTGGGGTGGTGATGACACCCAATTCCCCTCAAAATTTCATCAGTTCAGGTCTGAGTTCAGAGGAACTCAGATCTGAACTGTTGCAAATCTGCAATAGCAGAATTCAGATCTGAACTCAGATCTGAGTTCTGATCCGAATTCTCAATTGCTCCTCTGGTTGTTCAAAAGATCTCCCCCTTTTTTTTTTCTTATTTGTTTTTTTTTTTTTCTTTTTGTAATGAAAGAAAAGAATAATAAAATCTGAAACACAAGCAACTCTTTTCGGCTGAGTGCTGCAGATCTGAAATCTGCTGATCTGAGTGCCGAATGCAACTCAGATCTGCAACACTCATCTTTATGTGAATTTTTTTTCCTTTTTTTTTTCATTTTGAAGGGAACAACACCAAGATTGAATAGAAATCAAATATGCCTTTATTAAAATGAAACTGAAACCAAAAAAAAGAAAGTAATCTACTTAAGAAAGAAGAAACATAACTACAGTAGTACAGCAGTTGCAGTCCAAGCTGAAATGAAAAAGTTAGCAAATTAACCCAACTATGAATGCAATGCTGAATGAGATCAGATTAAGAATGCTCAATGTTTCCTAATATTGCTTCTCTAAATCCCCGGCAACGGCGCCAAAAACTTGATGTGTGGCTCATTGTGACACTAGCAAGTGCACTAGCCGTTCAAGTAATAAAGTAGTGAGTGAAGTATCGTTCCCACGAGGATTTAGGAAACAATTACCAATACTAAATTGAACATTTCTTATCTGATCAACAAATAAATCAAAACTCTAATGAAAGCTAAGAAATCCTAAATTAAAATCTATCTAAATCATTGGTCCAATTGCCTTCAATTCAGGTTAGAAGAGTAAGCAGTAAATGTCAATCTCAGAATTCAGCAATCTATCAATTTGGATCATTCGAATGAATCATGATTGAGCCTTGGTTTGGTGAAACCCCAAGGTCATGAACAGCCTCTCTCAAGCGCATGTTCATCCTATGCATGAGTGATGGTTCTTCTATCTCTAGCAAGAATCTAATCCCCATGCATGCATTTCTTCAAACACTTCTAAGGCATCAATTCAAATCTGAATTGATCACCAACTGAATTGTGCAAGTTATCTCTAACCTTGCACTCAATTCAGTTCTTGAATAGTAGATCTGAATTCCTAGAGTCTCTCTCAAGCACTCTAGGAATTCCAAGCTGTAGATTAATTCGCCCAATCTGAAATTTGCAGATCTGAATTCTCTTTCAAGCAATTCAGATCTTGCAATCTCAGATCTGAGAATTCAGATCTGAGTTTTGAAGGTTAGTTGGCCGAATTGATCTGCAATCACACCCTTATTCAAGAAACTTCAAGTACAATGCATGATCATTTGAATGAATCAAAAAGAATTAGATTGCTGATCTGAAATTTTACAAGCTGAAATACATCAAGGAAGAATGGAAACAAGGAGAAAGACGAAAGAACATATAACTAAGAAACTGAATTCAAATCAAAAGAGAATGAAACTACAAATGATTTATTACAAAAAATCTTTGAATCACAATCCCTCAATTCGAACTCACCTTCTTCTTCTAGCTTGCTTGTCTTGAACTTCCTTCAGCCCTTCTTCTTCTTCTTCCTTGCGCCTAGCCTTCTTCTCTTCTCTTCTCTCAAGGTGGCTGAACCTCTAAGAGTGGGAGAGCCTTTCTCTCAAGCAATTGAACCACTTTCTCCCCTCCTAGAGGCCTCCTTATATAGTTTTTCAAGGGGGCTCTTGCCCCTTCTTGAAGCCTCTAGAATGGGGTGTATTACACCCCTCATGAACCTTCTAGAGTGCTCCCTCCTTCTCTTCAAGAAACTCCTAGAAGTTGCCGCCCCTAGCTCCCTTTGGGCTGCTATTTGGGCTACAACTTAGCTTGCTTTTGAGCTCATGTGGGCTACACTCTAGGCTGTTATTTGGGCTAAAAATGGGCCTTCCTTGCTGGGCCGAATTCTCCTCATAGCTAGGCTTCTTCCCTTGGATTTTCCAAAGAGTTTCACTTGCTCTTCTTGGGCCGAATGAAATTCTCTTGCTCTCATGGCTGGGCCGGGCTGAACTTGATAAATTTTTGGGTTTTCTTTTCTTGCTTTTGCCTTCTTTTTGTTGATTTGGCTCCCCCTGAAATCTTTCTTGCAATCAAGCTAAAATACGGCAAAAATTTAATTAAACCATTATAAAATTTCATGCAAAAACCTCATAAAATATAGATAAATTGTAAGTTCATCACCATCCCACCCGGGGTCTATTTCGGATTCGAGTCGACCCAGATCAGTATATATTGGATCGGGTCAGACCGCATTGAATTGGTCTAGACTCGGGTCAAATTGATTTGGATTTATGTGAGGTAAAGTGTATTGATTCAAGACAAAACTAAATTTAATCAATTATAAATAGAAAATTAACACATTAATTATAAATTATTTAATTCAAATGAAGAAAAAAAAATACTAAAAAATTAATACTTGTATCTATAGTGATTAATCCAATGGTTATCCACAACCCAACCCAACCCATTTAAACGGATAAATTGGATAATGAATTGATCTGCAAGTAAATAGGCGGGTTGAATGGATTAGAGAATGGATGGATTGAACAGATTCAATGGGTTCGGTTAAAAATTGCCACCCCTAGCCCACATTATCCATTTCATTTACTTGGCCGACGGGGGACCTTGTTCCTTATTCACTGGCCTCATCCATTTCATTAAATACAGGTATCTTCCTCATGCACGCATGGCGGCTGCTATGAAAGAAAGTTAAAATATAACAATAAAAGAAAGCCAAAAGAAGGTGGAGCAGCCACTAAATCTAAATCTGGAGATTACTGAATGATGGCCATTGTGCAGATTTAATTAATATAATAAAAGGCAACGGACACAGGTATCATCATGTTCTTTTTTTTATTTTTTTATAATTATATCCTGCTGGCTTGCAGGTATAAGTATGATCGGCCTGCTGGCCGCTGGCTGCTGTGCACTTTATTAATGCAGACTTCAAGTAAAATAGAGTTGGCGATCCATTTGCCGATTAAGTAGACTTTAATTTTGACCATCAATTTTTTTGCTTCCATTTGGGATTGCTTTGTTTTCTGCTTATTTTTACTGAAATAACCCTAAGTCCTCAATATAAATAACTATATAAGGGGTATTTATGTATTTTGGTTTGAGGGAAGAAAGGATAGAAATGTCCTCCAGTAGCTATATAATAGCTAGTTTGACGGGCGTTTTGAGTAAAGTGATAAATAACTTTACAATGACCAAAATACCCCTTCCAACAACTAAAACACAATTAGTTTTTAGGGCATTTTAGGCAATTGAATTATTTTTAATTCCTATAAATAGCTCTATCATCCACCATCTCATCACACTAATTCAATAATTCTCTTAATCTCTTCTCTAGCTCTCATACACTCTCAACTCTCTACCTATCAATGTCTCACACATTCTTTGATTCTCCAATTCTCAACTTTATTGAAGTTTCAAGAAGAAGGCTTGCTCAATAGATCAAGTATCTCAACTCTCAAGTTAGCAATTTGGGAGGCTTGGACTCTTGGAGTTGAAAGGCTTCAATTGTTGAAATCAAGTTCGGATTTTGAACCAACAATTTGGGTAAGCACAATTAAATTAATTTTTATTTTTTTAGAACTTAAAAAAATGGATGGCTCCACCCAAAATCAATTCCCCAACATGTTCAATGTCGACGATATTCAGTCATAGTATGGTAGTATTAGCATTGATATGGATGCTATTGATACTGATGGAAGATCCACCCCTAGTACTGATACATAGGGAAAGAAAAAGAAGGCTACTAAGTTGATTAGCCCGGTTTGAAATATATTTAAAATAAAGGAGGTTCAGGAGAAGTGAAAAGAGTTGTTTGCAAAAAATGTAGGAAAGACCTTAATTTTTGTTGTAAGGGTGGTACTAGCCATTTGGGTAGACATTTGCTCACCCATGAGAAAGAAGAATAAGAAGAAAGGAGAGAAACAATACAAACACAAATTGGGCAGGGGGTGGTACTTTTAATTTAAATATTCTCAAGAAAAAACGAGGCAAGAATTAGAAAAATACACTGTACATGTTGAACAACGATATTTGTTAGCTGAAGATACTAAACTTGAAAAATGGTTACGTAATTCTATAAATCCACAATTTAAAAAAGTTTCTAAGAAGACTATTAGATCAAATGCTTTAAAAATTTGTTATTCATATAAACAAAATTTAATTTATATGTTATCAAATCTTAATTCTAATTAAAAGCATTTGCTGAAATAACGGAAAAAAATTTAAGAAATATTGGGAGAACATTTCTCCTCTTTATTAGATCCTAGGATTAGAAAAGATGATTTAGATATTTTACTTGAAACATATTGTGAAAATATGAATATTGAAATTATAAATAGAAAAGAATAAATTAATAGTTTATTATTTGAAATCACATAGAATAATAAAAATTGTACAACTTGTACAACTGCATCTTTCACTTCTAAACTTGAGTTCACTTCTGGTAGAGCAATTGCACAATTTGAATATACTAGTACAATCCAAAGTCTTATGTATACTACGCTTTGTACTAGACATAATATTGCATTTACGGTAAGTAAATTAGTCGGTTTACAAGTAATCCCGGTATAGAGCATTGGAAGGCAATTAGGAGAGTTCTTGGGTACCTCAAAAGAACCTTGGTACTTGGCTTATTCTACTATGATTATCTAACTGTATTAGAAGAGTACACTGATGCAAGTTAGACTACCGGTAATGGAGATAACAAGTCCACCTCTAGATGGATTATTGTCCTTGGTGGGTGTGCGATCTCTTGGGCATCCAAGAGACAAACTTGTATATCTCAGTTGACATGGAATCTGAATTCATAACTTTGGTGACTATTGAAAAAGAGGTTGAATGGATTAAAAATTTATTATTGGATATAAAACTTTAGCCTAGTCCTATGCCTCCAATTTTCATTTACTGTGATAGTGAAGTAACTTTATCAAGAGCTTATAATAATACCTACAATGGTAAGTCTAGACACATAAATATGTTAAATGATAAAATATAGTGGTACCCATATAGATATGTGAAACGATAAAATATAGTGGTACCTCGTTTTATTTGGCTTTTCTACTTGTTGTTTATTTCCTAACTATAATAGAAGATGCAGCTGGCTTTCAAACATGCATAACGAATTATTGAATTACATTTATATTTTAGACAAATAGATTAAAACTTGCAACCACACAAGAACGGCATTGGCATCAAAATCAAAGTATCATTTTATGTAAATGGCAACATGTGGATACAAACATCTGACAGACACAAACTTTTACGGATACAGACTCTAAAACTACTCAACAGAGAGGAGTAGATCTAATAGAGGAATTATTAACTATTTCTAAGAAATGAAGAAATAAATTACAGGAATCAATCATAAAATTCAGCCAATAAACAGATTAGTTGTTGTCGCCCTTGGATTTGGATTTGTTCTGTATGACATAGTTTGAAATTGCTTTGGCCACCCACCACAAAGTACCAGCGGTAATACGGTTAGCGTTGTCTTCAAACTTGTCGTCGAGCTCAAAGGCAGTGGTGGATTGAATGATGCATGAGGAGGCGTCTTTCTCTATGACTTTGAAGATAATATCGAATGAACGGAACCCAATATCAAGAAATCCTCCTTCAATCACTCGGACCAATTTCTCACGTTCTTGATGATCAATCTTTATGAACTTCTCCTTCCATATACGTGGCTCAGGAAGCGCTGAAACCAGTAATTATATTTAAGTATCAAATTAAACCATCATGGATTAATAAGAAATATTTCAATTCATTCATTAATGCAATAAATAAAATGATGAAAAGAAGAAGAAATTAAAGGGTAATGCAAGAACATCATTTCTCTTGTAAACTTGGGGCAATATACCGTCGTCGAGTTCAATGAGAATGACAGTGCCGACCGTTCCATCACCCTCAAGAACATCATTTCTCTTGTAAACTTGGGGCATTAGTTGGACGAAGAGTTTGGGCAGATCGGGCGAGCCATACACAGCCCACACATCATCTGCAGGCACCCCTACTTCCATCTCGTTAGTTACACGCGCAGTCATCATCTTGTTAATTCAAAATTGATGCAAATAAACAAATTAAAAGCTAAGCTCTTCGAACAAGTTTTGGATGTAAGGTGTGTTTGATTGATCTATAGCTAGTAGCCTTTTTATATATCTACTCCAGGTTGGGTATGTAGAGATCGATCTTCGTCTTTGTTTAATTTTGACTTGTATTTTGATGTCTTTTTTGTACAGCATTAAGCTTCGACGATTCTCTGCACGCATGTCTACCAAAGTTGAATTGTGCTAGCTCCCACCATGCAATAATTTGGCAACTCTCAAGCACGTTTTGGATAAGCCTTAGCCGACGGATTCGTTTGACTCCTTTGCTCTCATTGATTAAATGATAATGAAATAACCAAAAAGTTCAAAAGTATAGTTAGGTTTGTGACAGCGTGTGGATGCGGCGATAACAACAAAGGAGAGCCAGCCCGAAGACTTGAATCGAGAATAGGAATACATGACATGAATTGTTCAATTTCCAACCAAATAGGGACGTCAATGAATGATGACGTCTATTTGCCGATCATGTACTGTAGGCGCTCCTTTTGCCGATTATGTAGACCAGTCTATTTGTTTTGACCGTCTATGTTTTTGATATGGCTAAGGCCATGATGGAATTTGATCCAGGTCTCTATTACAATGAACATGTTACATCACCACTCAACCAGTTGGCACCTTCATGCATTTAATTTTAAGTTGAATAAATTAAGTTATTAATGCTGCCTTTCCCCCTTCATGAATGACAATTACAAAAGAAGTTTATCTGCTGTAAATAAGAAATATGTATCCTTATAAAAAAAATGTCAACCTCCTAAGAAAGGTTCTATTGTTGTCATTGTCTAATTCCACCCCATTATTATGATTCTTGTTGATGTTCCTGATCTTTCCCACTCTTGTTGTTGGCGTCATATGTTTGATCATTCTCAACTATTCATTCATTTCCTTCTATAAATAAATGATGTTTGGTTAGAAATATGTAAAATTTAAGATTTAGTAGTAAAGTCTCTTTGTAGTTAAAAATGTCTTAGTTATTGCCTCTCTAATCAAAGCCTAAATGTTTTGTCATTAATAAAGTTCTTTTATGTACTCAAATACTTTATTCTGAACAGAATTATGGGATGATTAATTTCATGCAACATTTATCAGATTAATTGATGGTGGCTTAAGCTTAGTTCTAATTGTTGGACAGTTTAGTATGTCCTTAACTCCAATCAATTTTGATTTACTTTTGAGGATAGACACAAAAATGTTCAAAATACCAATGCATGCACTTATTATTGAGGATGGATTTTACAAATATATATATAAACTTTATGAACAAAAAAAGTTATAGGTAGACCTTTGAGTGATTGATATGAAGGGAAAATTGGGAAAATAAATCAATTTCTAAAATGAGATTGGAAGGATTTGGGATAGCAATTGATGTGAAGAGAAAATTGGAATAATAAACATTTTGTAAAAAGTACTTACATGGGTATTTTTGACAATTTCATGCCTCTTGTTAGAGGATTCTAATAGGGGATATACTTGCAACTATGTTAGAAAGTTACAGGGGAGGTGATTGCAATTACCAAACAAAAAATTTACCTTTTTTTTAATTAGTTGTGCTAAGCATTTGATTAATAGATTTCAGAAAAAAAATTATCCATTTTCTATAGACGATACATTACAACCACCCATTTCAATTCTTATTTGTTTTTATGGACCGACACTATTCACTCTAATTTGAGGGATGTGCTTAAATTTACAAATGTGGGATTAGGATGTTGACAGGTAGGGATGATCATTTATGATCAGCCCGACCTTCTTGGCTTGCAAATTCTTGGGCCAAGGAAGTCAAATTTCTCTCAAGCTTGGTCTAGATTAGACTCATATCAAGCCTGCACATAATAAATGCTGGGCTCAGGCCAACTAAGCCCTATGTCCGACAAACCTAACCCATCCCAGAAGTTATATGTATATTTATAATATATACTATATTATATCTATAATGTCTATTTATTTGTATAGTATCTTAATGTTTTGTGGTAATTGTATAGTATCTTTCATATATGGCATAGTATTTTACCGAATATATATAGTATAATATATTAATATAAACAAAATAAACTTAAATATAATTTTTGCAATTTCTTGAAGCTTACTTTCTGTAATTTGATTATAAAATTAAGCTAAAATTTTATTTGTTTTAAAATACAAATCCTGTATATTCATGTTTTATTAGGCCTAGGTCCTGGCCCAAGACCGAAATCAAACATGTTTTATTAGGCCTAGGTAGGCCTCAAGGCTATTAACTACTTGTAGAAAACCTAACCTAACTCATGATCATCACTATTGGTGGGTTGTATAGGATAATTTAATCCAAACCTAATTATGTCATTTTTCTTCTTTTATTAGTGTACTCAACAAATATAAAAGAAACACTACAAAGGATCACTAAAGGGCTTTTAAAAAGTCTTAAGATACTTGTAAAGAACTAAAACTCCATCCACATCCAAGGTTTTAAAAACTGACCTGGAAACGGAACCGTTCTGGCCACTGGTTTCTGGGTCAGCGGTTTGACCGTTCGGATCAAATGGTTCTAACGGTTTAAATATTATAACTGGTGATATGTCATCTTACTCATTTGACGGGAATATTAGGGTAAGATGCATATAAATACAAGAGAGAAAAGGTTTGACTGTTTGAGAATGAGAGAGATGTGAGATGCTCTCAATGGCTGATAGAGTTTAGAAGAGGGAGAAGAGAGAGAGAGAGAGAGAGAGAGAGAGAGAGAGAGAGAAGAAGAAGAAGAAGAAGAAGGAAAAGAAGATGAAGAAGAAGAAGAAGAAGGAAGAGGAGGAGGAGGTCACTTGGAGGATGTAGTGGCAACAATGACGGCGACGGTGATAGCGATGGCAAACTACAACGACAATAGCAGTGACAATGAAAGTAGAACCGAGATTTTTGATAGTTTTAGATTTCACTCTCTCTCTCTCTCTCTCAAATCTGTCATCTAGACTCTAAACTACTCTCCCAGATCTCTAAATGTGAGATCTCTCAAATCTTAGATTTCATTGTCTCACACATCCCTCAACTGATCTCTCTCTCTAGTAGATCTCAAATCTAAGAGACTACAAGTCATTGTCAAAGTAATAAACTACAAGTCATTCTCTAGGTTGAATAGTTCAAAAGTGAAACCATCCGGTTCAACGGTTCGTAGAATAATTCAACGATTTTTTACCAAAGACTGGGTTTGGGGTAAAACGGAACCGGTCGCCTAAATGGTTTCCGGTCCGAATGGTCCGATCGTCTAGGTTAACGACAGTTCGAAAACATTGTCTACATCATAATAGATTTGATTCCCTTGGGGTAATTATGAATGAAGATTTAGGTTCTATTTGGCAAGTCCTTTTAGAAGATCTTTTGAGCTTTTCAAAGATTGCTATACCACAAGATGGTCTTTTTCTATTTGACAATGAAAGATGGGAAATAAAAAAGTCTCATGTCCCATAAAGCTTGAGGAAGCCCAAAATGGCTGAAAATCAAGGAGCTTCAAATTGAATCTTTTGGTCTTTTTGCACTTAAAATCTTTCGTTTAAAAATTTGGTAGACTAAGATTGACTAGGATACTTACTAGATAGTCTTGATCTTTTAATACACATATCTTTAGTATTATATATTAGTGATATCTTTAATTTCAATAAAGAATTCATGCATTACTCGAAATAGCTGATGGGTATTTAAGTCTTTTTATCTTCTAACTGACGGTGAATTAACGTCGGGTATTAAATTGTCACAGAATGAAAGTTTGGGTACTAGGTTGTCTCATTTTAAAGTTCAGGTACTAAATTGACACTTGGCCTAAAGTATAGAGTATCCTATGGGAATTTTCCCATATATTTATTCATGCTTTTTTATTTTTTAGATAAATAAGACAATGATAATTTTAATCACAAAAAGTCATTAAGAGGACAATTTTGTCCATCTAAACAACTTTCCCTCTCTAAAATTTTTTATAAAATTTAAAAAAACTGTTAAATGTAATTTAGACTATTAGAGGTGGATATACCATTTACACAATTAGATTGTGTCTAAATCATGACTGTGCAGTACATGAGATAATAATTTCAAAGAAAAATAATCACTCTTGATAATCAATACCAAACATTATCAAAGATGATTTTTAAATTATCATCTGCCATAGAGGAAAATGATACAAATAACCAAAATTGGTGACTTTTGAGAAATCACTGATTCCAGTAATCACCGGTTTTTGAAAAATCTGGTGAGTGGAATTGATGATCATAGATGCCAAACATCACTTAAAACAAATTAAAAAGTGCAAGCATGAAAGAATTTTGAGAAATCACTGATTCTAGTAATCACCATTTTTGAAAAATCTGGTGAGTGGAATTGATGATCTTAGATGCCAAACATCACTTAAAACAAACTAAAAAGTGCAAGCACGAAAGAACGACATTGGCATCAAAATCAAAGTACTATTTTACGTAAATGGCAACATCTGGACACAAACTTTGACAGGCACAGACCCGAGAACTACTCGATCAACACATAGGATAGGAGAACACAAACTTTGACAGACACGAACTCGAGAACTACTCAACAGAGAGGAGTAGATGTAAGAGAGGAATTATAAACTGTTTCTAAGAAATGAAGAATACAGGAATCAAGAATCATAAAATTCCGCCGATAAATTGATTAGTTGTTTCCACTCTCGGATTTGGGTTTGCTCTGTATGACAGTTTGAAATCGCTTTGGCCACCCACCACAAAGTACCAGCGATAATACGGTTAGCGTTGTCTTCAAACTTGTCATCGAGCTCAAAGGAGGTGGTGGATTGAAAGATGCATGAGGAGGCATCTTTCTCTATGACTTTGAAGATAATATCGAATGAACGAAGCCCAATATTAAGAAGTCCTCCTTCAATCACTCGGACCAACTTCTTGCTTTCTTGATGGTCAATCTTTATGAACTTCTCCTTCCATATACATGACTCAGGAAGCGTTGATCGATGAAACAGTAATTTAAGTATCAAATAAATTAACCATCATGGATTATTAAGAAATATTTCAATTCATTCATTAATGCAATAATTGGCTGGCTCGTGGTCATATAGACTCGACTACTCAATATAGCAATAAATTAAATAAAATGATGAAAAGAAGAATGTAGATATACAAAAGTAGAGGCGCAAATCAAGCCGTGCCACCCACGGCCCAGAACGACCCGAGCCGAATTTGGGTCAGCCTGGCACAATGGCACACAGTTGTGCCAGGCCCGACTTGATGGTCCAGGTCGTATTGGGCCTAGGGTTCCAGGTCCATGGGCCGGTATGGCCCAACATGCGGCATGACCTGCGGGCCCATAGCGGGCCGTGCTCAGCCCGTCTAACGAACTAGCCATTAGGGGGGTCCCCAATGGCTAGTTTCAGCTTTTTTTTTAGGTTTTTTACTGAAATACCCCCAAGTCCCCAATATAAACAACTATATAGGGGGTATTTATGTATTTTGGTTTGGGGGGAGAAAGGACACAAATGCCCCCCAATAGCTATATAATAGCTAGTTTGGGGGGCATTTTGAGTAAAGTGATAAATAACTTTACAAAGACCAAAATACCCCTCCCAACAACTAAAAAGTAGCCAGTTTTTAGGGTATTTTAGGCAATTGAATTATTTTCAATTCCTATAAATAGCTCTATCGTCCACCATTCTCATCACACTAATTCAATAATTCTCTTAATCTCTTCTCTCATTCTCATACACACTCAAGTCTCAATCTCTCAATGTCCCATACATTCTTTGATTCTCCAATTCTCAATCTTATTGAAGTTCCAAGAGGAAGGTTTGCTCAACAGCTCAAGTATCTCAACTCTCAAGTTAGCAATTTGGGAGGCTTGGACTCTTGAAATTGAAAGGCTTCAACTGTTGAAATCAAGTTCAGATTTTGAACCAACAATTTTGGTAGGTGCAATTAAATTAGTTTTTAATTTTTTAGAATTTAAAAAAATGGTTGGATCCTCCCAAAATTGATTCCCCAACATGTTCATGTCGACGATATTTAGTCGTAGTATAGTAGTATTAGCACAGGTATGGACGCTATTGATATTGATGTAACTTCCACCCCTAGTACTAATACTTGGAGAAAGAAAAAGAAGGCTACTAAGTTGATTAGCCCGGTTTGAAATATATTTAAAAGAAAGGAGGTTCAGGGGAAGTGAAAAGTGTTGTTTGCAAAAAATGTAGGAAATACCTTAGTTTTTGTAGTAGTGATTGTACTAGCCATTTGTTAGACAGTCTTGTATGCCCTTAGCTTCAATCCAATTTGATGTACTTTTGACATTTAGTGTAAATAAATAAAGTACATGTTTGATTCATGTTGAATGGTATATTTCTGTGTAAGACCCTAAAACTAGACACTTATAGAGACTCGTGTTAGTTTTAAATGTTCATAGCCGTTGGATAAATCTGGGGAGATTCATCTTGCCAAGGCTGATACAGATGTGCCACCAAGTATTGGGATGGCTTGTCTCGGCTACCAGTGTAAGACCCAAGGCACATGCAGTATGGGATTGCTTGAATCTTTGAATCGGATCAGATTTTCAGTATTGCCCTAGACCTTGGAGACAGATTGGCAAAACTAGAAAGTTACACCTAACCCCTGGACTCGATTATGACACTTTACTAGGTGTCGGATCGGGCTGTCTTTGATATGTCAATCAGTGAGATCCTTAACGGGGGTCAAAACCTAGATATGTTGGGGCAGTCTGAGAATTCATCTGAGTGAGTGATCATAGTGACAGGATCAGCCCCTTTGTCGGACAATGGTAATGATCGGGAATGCACTCTCTCTGATGGAAACCAAACTGTCGGCAGTTGATTTCAATCGTTGGAATTTTGTTTTGCAAAATTAATATATATAATGTATATGTACGGTTTCAAAGGATTTGCAAAAGGTTTTAATTCCTGGGATCCATGTGAGTAGAGAGTGCGGCACTGTTCCTTGCAGCCGAGGGAGAGGTCTTCTTTTGTCAGGCAGTGCTTGATCATTAAGGGCTGAGAGGTTAAGTGTAAGACCATTTAGGATAATACCTAATGGGATAATCTTGCACCTGCCCACAGTCCCTTTGTTTTTATAAGATGGTTTGGCCCAGGGACCACTTAATGTAAGTGTTGGGCCCATAGGGTCCATGTGAAGGGCTCAAGGGGTCACTAATTTTTCAGTGAATTCGGCTGGGCCTTGTAATAAAGGCTGGGCCGAACCCATGTGGCTGGTGTGTAGATCAATGCTTGGGTCCCACACCATACAAAGAAGCCCAACTAGGCAGTAGATTGGAAACTAGTTAAACACTGAACACTTAATGGGCCAAAAGCCCATTACGAGCTGGGCTGATATGATCACCCATCTAAGGGGCGAATCTGAGATTGATGTTAGTAAAAGGATTGGGTTTTTGACCTTATCCACTCTGGGTTTTTGAATCTGGTAACCTCCTGATAAGATCAGGAGTAAACTAACTTAATCTGCAGATATGATTAAGATTATCCCCTATCCAAATATTGATATGGATTGGGATAACTCCTAATTAGGAGGATTTCTTAATCAAGAAGAAAGGAGGAGAAAACCAATTCACATATACCAGTTTTCGAACAAGAAGGTTTTTCCAAGGGAGAAGAAAGTCTTCTACACAAAGAGATTAGATCTCAAAAACTCCAGAGAGAAGAAAAGCTACTGAGCCATCTTCGTCCCAGGAGTTCTCCTCCAGCCGCCGCCAACTCCTCTTGCAAGATTCAATCTTTGCAGTAGAAAGAAGTCAAGAAATCAGTTCTTGACATCAGTCTTGTAGAAAAGATTGAAAAGGATTCGATGTTCAGAGTTTCCAGTGGGTTCTTGCAAAGGATCCAGTGTGTAGGACTCACCCTGCTGGTTCCGTTCCATCCACAGTTATGTCATCTTCAGCAGGAGTGGATCTTGGTGTCTTCTTTGGGCGTGAACACCAACTTTGGGAGATACTGTTTCTCCGGATCAGGTATAATTCTCCCTTTTCTTTTTGGTTCAGATCTGGTTCGATTATGGTTCAAGTATAATCCTTGAATATTGTATTCTAAATTTAGGGAATATGATTCCTAGTTGGGAGAAGGTAGGAAATTTGAGAAATTCGCCCACCCATTCCACACCCTTCATGGTGTCCATTAGATGGATCCTACCATTCTTTCACCATTTGGGTAGACATTTGCTCACCCATGAGAAAGAAGAAGAAGAAGAAGAAGAAAGGAGAGAAACAATACAAACACAAATTGGGCGAGGGGTGGTACTTTTGATTTAAATATTCTCAAGAAAAAATGAGGCAAGAATTAGAAAAATACGTTGTACATGCTGAACAACCATTTTTGTTAGCTGAAGATACTAAACTTGAAAAATGCTTTAAAAATTTGTTATTCATATAAACAAAATTTAATTTATATGTTATCAAATCTTAATTCTAAAGTTGTAATTACTTCTAATATTTGGATTTCTAAATTTTACATAAGTTATATTTGTGTTATCGGACATTTTATTGATTAAAATTGGCTTTTATGTAAAAGAATTTTAAGTGTTAATAGGCTTGAATGGCTACATACTGGTCCAGCTATGGCGATAAGTATTTTAAATACTTTACAATCTTATGGAATTGACAATAAATTATTTTCTATTAGTTTTGTTTATGCTAGTAATAATGATTCAACAATAAATATTTTAAAATCTCAATTAAAACCATGTTTAAATGGTAAATTATTTAATATCAGATGTATATGTTACAACTTAAATTTATGTATGCAGGAAGCTTTAAATATTACTTATACTCATATTTTTAAATTAGAAATTATATTATATATATTAAAAGTTATGGAGTAAGAAAACAATAACTTAACTTCTTATGTCAAAATTATGGTTTGAAATATAAACATTTTATGTTAGATGTTAAACATAGACGGAGTTCTACCTACACTATGTTAGAAAGTTGTGTTTCTCACAAACAAACTCTTAGTGACTTTTATAATGCAAAAATGTCTACTAGTATTATATTTGAGGAAGATTGGGTAATGTCAATTTGTATAAGAGATTTTCTAAAACATTTTTACGATGCAACTAATGAATTATCGAGTATTTATTATCCAAGTAGTTGTAATTTAACTTATCAATTAATGATGATTAGTGATTGTTTTGCAAAATATAGAAAGAAACCACAAATCAAAAGCATTGTTGAAATAATGGAAAATAAATTTAAGAAATATTGGGAGAACATTTCTTCTCTATGTTAGATCCTAGGATTAGAAAAGATGGTTTAGATATTTTACTTGAAAGATATTGTGAAAATATGAATATTCATATTATAAAAAAGAAAACAAGAAATTAATAGTTTATTATTTGAAATGTGTAGTTTATATGAATCTGAAGTAACATAGAATAATAAAAATTCTACAATTTGTACAACTGCATCTTCCATTTCTAAACTTGAGTTCACTTTTGTTAGAGCAATTGCACAACTTGAGTATGCTAGTGCAATCGGAAGTCTGATGTATGCTTTGCTTTGTACTAGACATAATATTGCATTTGCAGTAAGTAAACTTAATCGGTTTACAAGTAATCTCGGTGTAGAGCATTGGAAGGCAATTGGGAGAGTTCTTGGGTACCTAAAAATAACCTTAGAACTTGGCTTATTCTACTAGAAGGGTACACTGATGCAAGTTAGATTACTGGTAATGGAGATAACAATCCACCTCTGGATGGATTTTTGTCCTTGGTGAGTGTGTGATCTCTTGGGCATCCAAGAGACAAAGTTATATATCTTAGTCGACCATGGAATCTGAATTCATAGCTTTAGCGGCTATTGAAAAAGATGTTGAATGGATTAAGAATTTATTATTGGATATAAAACTTTGGCCTAACCCTATGGCTCCAATTTCTATTTACTGTGATAGTGAAGTAAGTTTATCAAGAGCCTATAATGGTACCTACAACGGTAAGTCCAAACATATACGTATGTGAAATGTTAAAGTATAGCGGTACCCATATAAGTATGTGAAACATTAAGGCCCAAACCTATAGTGGTACCTACAATGGTAACTCTATGCTTAAGGAGAAGTCGAAGTCATGGAAAATAGAGATGATCCCTACTTGAAGGGATGAGAGATCCATCATATGGATGGCCAAAACCTACAGGTAGGTTGGGAGAAATTTCAAAAATTTCTCTCTCCCATGTGGGAATCACATTCCCTATTTTAGAAAATTGCATTTTCAATGATCAATCTTGAACCTTAAACCAGACCAGATTTGAAACCAAAAGGTAGAAGAGGGATATACCTGATATAGAGTAGTATCAACTCCCAATGAAGGTGTTGATGCCCAAGGAGATCAACAAAGATTGATCCCACTGAAGATGACATAGTGTAGGGTGGAGCAGAATCAGTAGGGTGGTTCTTCAGCAAGAACTTGATTCTTCACCAAGAATCTAATGGAGGGCGAGTGAGCACGACTTCAGATAAGTTTTTCTCCAAAAACTTATATCAAGAACCTTTCTTGATCGCTCCTACAGGTGGAGATTGAACTGACAATGGTAGCAACAACAGGAGAAGGCAAGAGCAGAAGATAGTGTCAGTCCAACTGTAGTTGTCTTCTCTCTTGTATCAATAATCTGATTGGGTGAATTGGGGTTCACCCTCCTCCTTTATTTATAGCCTTAAAGAGAGGTTCTCCTAATCCCATTAGGAGTTTCCTAATCCAAATCTTGTATTTGGATCTAGACTCTCTTTAAGAAAAAGGATAATCCCTTATCTTATCTGCAAATAAAGATCAGCCCTCCTAATCTAATTAGGAGTTTCCTAATCCAAATCTTTATTTGGATTTGGACTCTCTGAGTGGATAGGGACAATCCTTTATCATATCAGTTGATCTAAATCCTAGAATCGCCCCTCTTTAATTAATCATATTAAACTAGTTCGAATTGGGCTTTAGGCCCATTAAGTCCATGTGCTCATTTATCCTCCAAGCTGCTGCCCAGTTGGGTATCCTTGTATGGCGTGGGACCCAAACATTGATCTACACATGAGCCACATGGGTCCAGCAACCTCTATTACAAGGCCTGGCCGAATTCACTATAGGTGATAGTGAACCCCCGAGTCCATCACCATGGGCTCTTAATGGGCTCAACATTTACACTAAATGGTCCCTGGGTCAAGCCACCTTATAGAAACCCAAGGATTGTGGGCAGATGCAATATTATCCCATCAGGTATTACCCTCAATGGTCTTACACTTAACCTCTCAGCGCATAACGATCAAACACTGCCCAATTGCTTTTACACTTACCATCGGGGCCTTTCTTCCTCTTATAGATCCGTTTGCAACCAATTGCTTTTACCCAGGGGGCGGACCTACTAGAGTCCAGATTTCGTTGGTCTCCATTGAGTCCATCTCAGCTCTCATGGCATCTACCCACTTTAAGGAATGCCCAATATAGCTTCCGTATAAGTCATGGGATCCTCCTCATTGGTTGTAACTTCCACCAGGTAACTATCCTAGTCATAGCAAAAATGAACTAGAGGACTGAAAACCTGGGTTGATCTTCTTGGTTGGTCATTACCTGGAACTTGTGGGACATTTCCCACTGACCCTGAGCTCTCCTCATCAAGAAGTAACTATATCGAGAGCCTATAATGGTACCTATAATGGTAAGTTTATGCTTAAGGGGAAATCCAAGTCATGGAAAATAGAGATGATCCCTACTATGGTTTAAACCAAGTTCAGGTGTAGTTGGTCCACAGTAATGTTAAAGTATTTGATGAAATCGACAACGAAAGGGTAAAGAGGGAAGTGTAGCCCAGTAGTGAGTTGTTCCTTGAAGACTGTGATCTCATCGAAATCGTGTTGCTAGGGATATCCCTCAAAGGGGATAAAATACCCAAGGTTATCAGGAAAGTTGTACTTGATGATCAGATCTTGGAGTTTTTCGGGTGATAGAATTGAAGGACCGAACTTATCTGGACCTCAGGATCTGCTAGCACATTGGAGGTCAAAGTCTTTTTGCTTGGTGGTTTGGAGGGCGATGCCTTCCTACCAGATGACTTACTCCCTCAGGATCTGCTTGGTGGTTTGCTTGCGTAGACCTCATGTTCTTCAGCCGAGGAGGTTGCTTCAGCTGGCCGGACTCATAGTCACGAGCCAAGGAGGTTTCCTCAGCTTAGTCAGACTCATTTTCATTAAGGAAGCTAAAGCTACTAATACTCATACTGGAACAAAGAAAACAAACTGGAGCAAAGAAAGCTTACCCGAAGAGAAGAGAAAGCAACCTCGAAGACAAGAGTGGACACCACCGTACTGGAACCTAAAGTGCGATCCCCAAATCATGAAATCTCCAAAGCAAAGTGACAAAAATGGGACCCCAAGGTCTCTATTTATAGCCATGATATCCAATCTTGGATGGTCCAGATCGATGCAATCCTACGGTTTTCGTAGAAACCAGTTGCATGCCTCTCGAGGCAAAAATAGTTGAGCATGCATTATAACATCTGTGGGGTAATCTGCATGATGTATGTGCATCCTTGGTACACGATCTGGGTCCTCGATTGAACCAAGTGGGTCATTGAGGTCTGGCCATCGAACCGGATACCGACCCGAAGGAAGATGGGCCAAATTGACCCAACCTCATCATGACCTCCCCGCACAAGGTCAGGACCCCTAACACAGGGAGGGGAGAAATTAATGAGGGGTGATTTGGCCTGACCTAGTTGATAAGAGTAGAACTTATCATATTTTTATTTCGGTTCAAGCAATTCGGATGATTTTTCATAGTTTCGGCACTGTTTAATAATTTGGGCCTAACTCGTGTATCCGAACTCCGATTGGGCTGATTCAAGATTCACTGGAAAGATAAGAGAAAAAGCCACAGCTTTCATGTTTTGTGCTTTCACAGATTCGGCCTGCATCAAAATCAAATCTGGGCCCGAAGTTGGGGCAAATTCGTAGGAAGGCCCAATCCGCAGCTGAAGCCCAACTTGCAGAAAAGCCTGGTTGAAGCCCAATTCGCAGAGGGGGTCTAATACGAATCCAAGAACAAGAAACTGAGAAGAGTCTTACCAGATCTAAATTCATGATGTAATCTCAGAAATATAAAGAGAATGAGTTCATTAGATAAAGAGATTAGAGTAGGATTAGACTAGGACTTTCTATTCTTGAGAGATTAACTTCAAGAGAGAGTAGGAGACCACCCCCTCCCCTTTAGACTATATAAAGAAGTAGGGGGCAGACTAGAGGCATCAATCAACAATTGGAGGAATTTCTAAAGTCCCTTTGAAGTGAATCAAGAAGGTCTTCAAGAACTTCAAGAAGGAGATCAAGAAAGCTTCAAGAAGGAGGTGGCGGCAAGAAGAAGAGGAGATCTCAGCATCCTAGGTGAATTCATGAGTTTTTTCTTTCATCTTATTTGCTTTATTTCCTTTATTATGGACTGATTTGGTTTTTTAACTAGGGCTGTGGAAAGTCGAACCATGATAATGAATATATTTTTTTTATGATTTATCTGAAGGGATGAGAGATCCATTGTATGGACGCCCAAATCTTGCGGAATAAGGTGGGCGGATTTCAAAAAAAATTCTCTCCCTTCAACTGGGAATTGTATTCCCTATTTAGAAAATCATATTTTCAAGGATCAATCTTGAACCATAAATTGAACCAGATCTGAACAAAAGTAGTAGGAGAGGATTATACTTGATACGGAGAAATAATGTCTCCCAACGAAGGTGTTCATGCCCCAGGAAGGATCCAAAGACTGCTCCCTAAGAACCTAATCCTTTGCAAGAAATAGCAGGATGGCACGTGAGCACAGCTTCCTATCAGTCCCTTCACAAGGAACTGATATCAAGATCGAATCTTGATTTCTCCCATTGAACTGGAGATCGAACTAACAGGTGAGGCGGCAACAGGAAGGAGGCGACAAGAAAGAATTTTCGCAGGTATGGTGAAATCTCTCTTCTGTGATTTCAGCTCTGAAGACTTGCAGTGATGTTGCTGTGTTGCCTAAAGGCTGCTGCCCCCTCCGCCTTTTAAGTGATAAGGGTAAACCCTTATCCTATCTACAAATTGGATCAACCTTCTCCTAATACATTAGGAGGTTTCCAAATCTGAATCTCATTTAGATCTGGCCTCTCTGAGTGGATAGGGTTAAGACCCAATCCTGTCTACTAATCCAATCTTAGAATTCGCCCCCTTAATTTAACTACTTAAATTAGCCCTGTTTGAAATGGGCTTTAGGCCCATTAAGGTTATGTACTCACTTAGCCTTCCTAACTGCTGCCCAGTTGGGCTTCCTTGTATGGCGTGGGACCCAAACATTGATCTACACATCAGCCACATGGGTTGAACCCAGCCTTTGTTACAAGGCCTGGCCGAATACACTATTATGGTCAGTGCACCCCCTGAAACCCATCACATGGGCTCTATGGGCCCAACACTTACCCTAAATGGTCCTTGGGCCAAGCCACCTTATAACACCCAGGGACTGTGGACAGATGCAAGATTAGTCCATCAGGTATTACCCTCAATGGTCTTACACTTAACCTCTTAGCCCATAATGATCAAACACTGCCTGACAAGAGAGGACCTCTCCCTTGGCTGCAAGGAACAATGCTGCATTCTCTGCTTATATGGATCCCGAGAATTAAAACCTTTTGCAAACAATTTGGAAACCATAATATGTATATAATTTTATATCTCGTATAAAATATATTTTGCAAAACAAATCTCGACGCTTGAAATTGGCTGCTGGCAGTCTTGGTTTCCATCAGAGAGAGTGCATCCCCGATCATTACCTTTGTCCGACAAAGGGGCTAATCCTGTCACTACGATCACCCACTCAGATGAATTCTCAGACTATCCCAACATACCCAGGTTTTGACCCCTGCTAAGAATCTCACTAATTGGTAAATCAAAGACAGCCCAATCCGACACCTAGTGCAGTATCATAATTGAGTCTAGGGGTCGGGTGTAACTTTCTAGTTTTGCCCATTAATCTCCAAGGTCCAGGGCAATACTAGAAATCTGGTCCGGTTCAAAAATTCAATTAATACTACACTAAATGTGCCTTGGGTCTCACCCTAGTAACTGAGATAGGCCACCTCAACCGACTTGGTGGCACATCAGTGTCAGCCTTATCAGGATAGGTCTCCCCAGACCGACCCACTGGCTGTGAACATTCTAAACTAACACGAGTCACATTAAGTGTCCAGTTTAAGGGAATTACACAGAAACATACCACAGGAACATGAATCAAATGTGTACTTTTATTCATTTACAATAAACACATAATGTACATCATTCTGATTGAAGCTAAGGGCATACAAAAACTGTCTAACATTATCCAAGATTTTGATTTCCATATAGTCTATGAATTATTTGCTTAATGCGATTAGGAGTGGCCATCTCTTAGTTGATTCGGTGTATATGAATGAATCGGGAGAGGAATTTATATACTCGACCACATAGTTCATGGTGTGAATTGAATGGTATATAGGGATATATACACATGATACATATGAATATATGAGTTTTTCTTGCACTTCATGCATTTCTATTATTGAAAACTCTAGTCGAGGGATCGAGGGGTTACTTGATGGAAATATGTTTAATATATCTTGGGAAAGAAAATTAAATAAAATTGGGAAAAACTTCAACTTATGGAAAGAACAATTAATCTTGGTTAATCGTATCCATCAATATTCATTAGATTGGTTGGGTGGACCTAAAGCCCTAGCATTTTCATCATTTGCATATTCCATTGTTGATTGTCCTTGCTTTTATCTTCTTTTCCTAGTTTTTATTTTCAGTAGTTCTTGCTCCCTCAAATCTGAATTTCGATTGTATAAATAATTAGGGAAGACTTGAGTTCTAATACTTATTTTGTTAAATCCCCATGGTAACGATATTTTTATACTACTTGATAACTAGTGCACTTGCTAGGGTTATATTCATAGCTATCAAGTTTTTGGTGCCGTTGTCAGGGATTTAATCCTAAAATAATATTAGAACTTGTTAACCTTGGTTAATTTGGATTTTTTTTTTATTTATGTTTTATTCTTTATTTTTATTTTATTTTATTTGTTTGGATTTTTGCTGGTTCAGATTTACTAGTGCATGACATGCACTAGAAGAGAGGGACTAGCAGAATTTGATCCAGAAATTGAGAGGACCCTTCACTTGTTGCAAAGAGCCAATAGAGTTAAGACAAGAGAGGAGGTTGTTATTGGTAAACTAGCAATAGAGATTGAAGGAGAGATGCCAGAAGCAAATCTCACCCTCTTGGACTATGCTTGTCCAACAATTGATGGGGCGACATCTAGCATTTGCAAGCCCACCTTTCAGGCCAATAATTTTGAAATCAAGCCTGCAATAATTCAGATGTCCAGACAAGTATTTAGTTTAGTGAGTTGCCAAGTGATGACCCTAATGCACACATTGTTAACTTCCTAGAAATATGTGATACATTTAAACATAATGGAGTTAGTGATGATGCTATTAGGCTTAGATTATTTCCTTTTTCATTGCGTGATAGAGCTAAAGATTGGCTTAACTCACTCCCTGTAGGAAGTAATACCACTTGGAATGATCTAACCCAAAAATCTTTGGCTAAATATTTCCCCCCTCCAAAACAGCAAAATTAATTAATGATATTACTACTTTTGCTCAATTTGAGAGGGAATCTTTGTATGAAGCATGGGAACGATTCAAGGATATGCTTAGGAAGTGTCCTCACCATGGGATACCAACTTGGCGTCAAATTTAGACTTTTTATAATGGTATTACCCCCTCTAGTCAATCAATTATTGATGCAGCCGTAGGTGGCACAATTAGGACAAAAACTCTAGAGGAAGCTTATGATTTAGTGGAGGAGATGGTGTCAAACAGCTACCGGTGGAGTAATGACCAAACCAATCAGAGGGGAGTACACCACATCAATTCCCTTGCAGCCCTATCTACGCAAAATGCTAATCTGAATAAGAAACTTGACACCTTTAATATTGCAGCCATTAATGCATCATCTAGCATCTCATGCGATTCATGTGGTCAAATAGGACATGCTAATTCTGATTGTCCATTAAGTGGTCCTTTTATTTCCCATGCGAATGCTAATTTTATTTCTCATGCTGGCAGGCCGAATTTCAATCCCTACTCAAATATATACAACCCAGGGTGGAGTATGAAGGGTTGAGAGATCCATCACATGGACACCCAAAGATTGCGGAATAAGGGGCGAATTTCAAAAATTTTTCTCTCCCTTCAACAGGGAATCACATTCCCAATTTAGAAAAACATATTTTCAATGATAAATCGTGAACCTTAAACTGAACTAGATCTGAACCAAAAGGAATGGGAGAGAATGATACCTGATACAGAGAAGCAATATCTCCCAATGAAGGTGTTCACGCCCAAGGAAGGATCCAAAGACTGCTCCCACTGAAAATGGCGCAGTGCAGGATGGAGCAGAAACAACAGTGTTCTTCCCCAAGAACTCTGTCCTTCGCAAGAAACAGTAGGATGCAATGTGAGCACAGCTTCCTTTTCAATCCTTTCTCAAAGAACTAATGTCAAAATCCAATCTTGACTTCTCCCACAGCTGGAGATCGAACTGGCAAACAGGGCGGCAAGAGCAGGGAGGCGGCAAGAGAGTATTCACAGGGTGCAGAATTCTCTCTTCTTGATTTCAGCACTAAAAAGGATCTGATGTGTTTCTTAGTCTCTCTCAAGGCTGCCGCCCCCTCCTTCCTTTTGTTAACTTGAAAAGATCAGCTCCTAATCCCATTAGGAGGTGCTTATCCAAATCATATTTGGATCAGTCTTCTCTTCTAATGATAAGGATAAACCCTTATCTTATCTGTAGATTAGATTAGCTTTATCCTAATCTTATTAGGAGGTTTCTAGATCTGAATCACATTCAGATCTGGACTCTCTGAGAGGATAGGATTAAGACCCTATCCTAACTGCTAATCCATCTTAGAATTCGCCTCTTTAATTAACTAAATTAATAGCCCAGTTCGAAATGGGCTTTAGGCCCATTAAGCTTATGTGCTCAATTAACCTTCCTAACTGCTGCCCAGTTGGGCTTCCTTGTATGGCGTGGGACCCTAGCATTGATCTAAACATCAGCCACATGGGTTCGGCCCAGCCTTTGTTACAAGGCCGGGTCGAATACACTGTTAAAGACAGTGCACCCCCTGAAACCCATCAAATGGGCTCTATGGGCCGAACACTTACCCTAAGTGGTCCCTGGGCCAAGCCACCTTGTAACACCCAGGGACTGTGGGCAGATGCAAGATTAGCCCATCAGGTATTATCCTCAATGGTCTTACACTTAACCTCTCATCCCATAATGATCATACACTACCCGACAAGAGAGGACCTCTCCCTCGGCTGCAAGGAACAGTGTTGCACTCTCCACTTATATGGATCTCGGGAATTAAAACCTTTTGCAAACATTTTAGAAACCATAATGTATATACTTTTATATCTCATATAAAATATACTTCGCAAAAACAAATTTCAACGGTTGAAATCGGCTGCCGGCAGTCTTGGTTTCCAACAATGAGTGCATCCTCGATCATTACCTTTGTCCGACAAAGGGTCTGATCCTGTCACTATGATCACCCACTCAGATGAATTCTCGGATTGTCCCAACATACCCAGGTTTTGACCCCCACTAAGGATTTCACTGATTGGTACATCAAAGACAGCCCGATCTGACACCTAGTACAGTATCATAATCGAGTCTAGGGGTCGGGTGTAACTTTCCAGTTTTGCCCATCAATCTCCAAGGTCCAGGACAATACTGGAAATCTGGTCCAGTTCAAAGATTCAATTAATCCCACACTGTATGTTCCTAGGGTCTCACCCCGGTAGTTGAGACAAGCCACCCCAACCGATTTGGTGGCACCACAGTGTCAGCCTTGTCAGGATAGGTCTCCCCAGACCGACCCATTGGCTGTGAACATTCTAAACTAACACGAGTCTCAATAAGTGTGCAGTTTAAGGGTAATACACAGAAACGTACCAAGGGAACATGAATCAAATATGCACTTTTATTCATTTACAATAAACTCATAAAGTACATCAATTTTGATTCATGTTCCCTTGGTATGTCATAAAGTACATCAATAGCTCTCTGCCTGAGCTATGTCAGGACGAGTGCACAGCATGGCATACATGATGCTCCCTATGGCAGACGCATAGGGAACGTCTTTCATGCCGTCAATCTCCTCAGAAGTCTTGGGAGACATGTTCTTGGAGAGAGTGACTCCATGCCTGAAAGGAACATTTCCTTTCTTGGAGTTTTCCATGCTGTATCTTTTGACTATTTTGTCAATGTAGGCAGATTGGGATAATCCTATTATCCGCTTCAATCTATCTCTATAGAGTCGAAGACCCAGTATATAGGAGGCTTCTCCAAGATCTTTCATGGAGAATTGCTGTGATAACCATACTTTCACCATAGTTAACATACCTACATCATTTCCAATGAGTAGAATGTCATCTATATACAGAACCAAGAAGGTAACCTTATCTCCACTGTACTTCCTGTAGACACAGGGTTCATCTGGATTCTGCTCAAAGTCAAACGATTTGACGACAGAGTCAAAACGGATGTTCCAACTTCTAGAAGCTTGCTTAAGTCCATAAATGGATCTATTAAGTTTACATACCATGTTTTCCTGACCTGCAGCAATGAAGCCTTGCGGCTGCTGCATATAGATATCTTCAGTAAGATCTCCATTCAGGAATGCAGTTTTGACATCCATTTGCCAAATCTCATAATCATGGTATGCTGCTACAGCTAGCAGGATCCTAATGGATTTAAGCATGGCCACAGGCGAAAAGGTTTCCTCATAATCGATGCCCTCTTTCTGAGTGTACCCTTTCGCCACCAGACGAGCCTTGAAGGTCTCAACCTTACCATCGGGGCCCTTCTTCCTCTTGTAAATCCATTTGTAACTAATTGCTTTTACCTCGGAGGGCGGATTTACTAGAGTCCAGACTCCATTGGTCTCCATTGAGTCCATCTCTGCTCTCATGGCCTCCACCCACTTCTGGGAATCTATGTCCAACATAGCTTCCGTGTAAGTCACGGGATCCTCCTCACTAGTCAAGGTTTCCACCAGATAACTATCCTGGTCATAACCATAACAGACTGGTGGCCTGGATACCCGAGTGGATTCCGTGCCTGAAAGGAACATTTCCTTTCTTGGAGTTTTCCATGCTGTATCTTTTGACTATTTTGTCAATGTAGGCAGATTGGGATAATCCTATTATCCACTTCGATCTATCTTTATAGAGTCGAAGACCCAGTA
The DNA here is from genome assembly GCF_056320005.1 of Nelumbo lutea. Lineage (NCBI taxonomy): Eukaryota > Viridiplantae > Streptophyta > Magnoliopsida > Proteales > Nelumbonaceae > Nelumbo > Nelumbo lutea. The sequence goes on from NC_142684.1 coordinate 213,926,375, forward strand.
TATAGGAGGCTTCTCCAAGATCTTTCATGGAGAATTGCTGTGAGTAGAATGTCATCTACATACAAAACCAAGAAGGTAACCTTATCTCCACTGTACTTCCTGTAGACACAGGGTTCATCCGGATTCTGCTCGAAGTCAAACGATTTGACTACAGAGTCAAAACGGATGTTCTCACTTCTAGAAGCTTGTTTAAGTCCATAAATGGATCTATTAAGTTTACATACCATGTTTTCCTGACCTGCAGCAATGAAGCCTTGCGGCTACTGCATATAGATATCTTTAGTAAGATCTCCATTCAGGAATGTAGTTTTGACATCCATTTGCCAAATCTCATAATCATGGTATGCTGCTACAGCTAGCAGGATCCTAATGGATTTAAGCATGGCCACAGGCGAAAAGGTTTCCTCATAATCGATGCCCTCTTTCTGAGTGTACCCTTTCACCACCAGACGAGCCTTAAAGGTCTCAACCTTACCATCGGGGCCCTTCTTACTCTTGTAAATCCATTTGCAACTAATTTCTTTAACCCCGGAGGGCGGATCTACTAGAGTCCAGACTCCATTAGTCTCCATTGAGTCCATCTCTGCTCTCATGGCCTCCACCCATTTCTGGGAATCTATGCCCAACATAGCTTCCGTGTAAGTCACGGGACCCTCCTCACTAGTCAAGGTTTCCACCAGGTACCTATCCTGGTCATAACCATAACGGACTGGTGGCCTGGATACCCGAGTGGATCTTCTAGGTTGGTCACTACCTAGAACTTGTGGGACATCTCCCACTGCTCCTGAGCTCTCCTCATCAAGAACAACTTCCTGACGATGGGTGTCCAGGATATAGTCGATTTCCAAGAATTGCGCATTACGACTGCAGAACATTTTCTGCTCACTTGGGTCATAGAATAGGTAACCTACAGAGCCTTTTGGGTAGCCTACAAATAGGCAACGGCTGGTCTTGGATTCCAACTTGTCTGCACTCGTTCTCTTAACGTGTCCTGGACAACCCCAAATCTTCAAGTGTCTGACACTTGGTTTCTTTCCGGTCCAAAGTTCATATGGAGTATTCGGAACCGATTTGGTTGGAACCCAATTCAGCACATAAATCGCAGTCTCTAATGCGTAACCCCAAAAGGATGTGGGTAACTCTGAGTGTATGAGAAGCGACCGGACCATATCCAATAAGGTCCTATTCCTCCTCTCCGAAACACCATTAAGTTGTCGTGTAGCAGGAGGAGCTAATTGTGATACTATCCCATTGTCCTTTAAGTAGTCCCTGAATTCGTCAGAGAGATACTCGCCAACTCGGGGGGTCCGATTTTACCTCAATGTGGCTATCGTTTGACCCTTGTCCTTCCTCTTCCTTGGCTGCCTTCTATGGTGAACTTGGTTGGGACTGCAACTCTCTTCCGCTTCTCAACACCACCGCACTTGCATTTTCTTTCGGATTAACTACCGTTTGTGAGGGTAGTTTCCCAGAGTTCTACGCCTCCAACTTGCTGATGGAAGTGGCAAGTTGGCTAATTTGGTTCCCCAAATTCTGAATGCTAGCTCTTGTTTCCTGCTGAAATTGCTGAGTATTAGTAGCTAGAGCCTTAACTATTTCATCCAAAGACATACCTGAATTCGGGGGTTGGCTTTGCGCTGTGATGGGTGTTGAAAACTGGGGCTGTCGACTGAGAAATTGGGGCTGATATTTTTGCTGTCCTCCTTGGGTCTCGTAGCTTAAGTTTGGATGATCTCTCCACCCCGGATTGTAATGATTGGAGTAAGGATCATACTTTTGTTGGGGCTGGCCCGGGAATCCTCCCATGGCATTGACTTGCTGCATCGGGCCATCTTGTAATGATGGACACATGTCCGTAGGATGTCCAGGGATCGAACAGATACCACACACCCTGGCAGTTTGTAACTGTCCTGCTACGAGCTGCTTAACCAAGGCAGTTAAATCAGAAATCTGGTTTTCTAAATTTGCATGGCTTACCTCGTTAACCCTTCGAATGGTACCTTCTGTCCTTGTACCAAATTGCTGAGAATTTTCGGCCATATTGGAGATTAATTCCCTGGCCGCTTCAGGTGTCTTGTTCACTAGAGCTCCTCCACTGGCTGCATCGACCATACTTCTATCCATGGGCTGAAGCCCTTCATAGAAGTATTGGATTAACAATTGTTCAGGAATTTGGTGGTGGGGACAACTAGCAACAAGTTGCTTAAACCTTTCCCAATATTCATATAATGTCTCACCACCAAACTGCCAAACTCCACATATTTCTTTTCTTATATTTGCAACCCGAGATGCAGGAAAATATTTATCTAAAAATATCCTATTCATTTCATCCCATGTGTGTACTGAACCGGGAGAATATACAACCAATCCTTTGCTTTATCTCTTAAAGTAAATGGAAAGGCTATGAGTTTTACCTGGTCCTCGATCATACTATGGGGTTTCATGCTTGAACAGACGACATGAAATTCCTTTAGATGTTTGTGAGGGTCCTCACCTGGGAAACCATGAAACAGAGGTAATAATTGAATCAAACCAGATTTGAGTTCAAAGGCTACCTCAAGAGTGGGGTACGTGATGCATAAAGGTTGTTGGTTCATAATTGGTGCAGCCAACTCCCTTAATGTCCTCTCTCTGTCAGCCATTCTTTCTACTTCTTCGAAGATGGGAAGATCACAATCTGAATTCACCTTCTTTGGTGAACGATCCTACCTTTTCTTCGCCTCCTTTCTTAAACGACGGGTGGTCATCTCAATTTCGGGATTGTACTCGAGTTCACCTCATTGAGAAGCACGAGTCATAAAACAAAAGAGGTTAACAAGAGGAAGGTAATAGCTAAGAAATTAAAGTTGCTCCCCGGCAACGGCGCCAAAATTTTGACGGGTTTGTCGAAGCCCTCAAAATTATTACTAGTCCCACAATAAAATATTTGCAATAAAAGTGGTTCTAGGTTGAATCCCACAGGGAGCAAATCAGTAATCTCTTAGCCGAATGGATAAAGTAATTGTGTGGGAAAATTAAATAACTAAAATTAAAAGAATAACAAACTAAGAGAAAAATCAGTCTTACCAAATTCTGGTTCAAGGGTTCGGGTTGAATCGATTGGCCATCGATCCTAGGTACAATTCAGCATTCTTGCAATTCAAGCATTTAACCTTAGATTTATTAGGATAGCCATAATAAACCTTGTGTTTTCCTAATTCAGTTGACCAAACCCAGCATTCGATCAACACTTATCACCACTCAACTGGGTACGATAGCGTTCCATGTTAAACAATGATAGCATTAAGATTTGTGAAAACAGTTAAACCAAAATAACAATAATTGAGATAGCTGCAATTACTGAATTTTGTTCCATCGATTCTTTTAGGTTGAACCATGTTAAAACATTGGTCAAAGGCTGCCACGAACAATTGACCCAAAAAATAGCAACCTAATTGCTACTTGTACCATTATTCGTGACAATTACGGATCACCGAAATCATGGATAGTAGTAGGAAAATCAACATTAATTCAGTTTGTCAGACTAATTAACATTAACATCCAATAAAAATGTGAACAAGAACCAATGAATACTTGAATTAAAAAGAAAGAATATAAAGTAACTACAGAACCTCACAATGGCACAAACGAACCTCCCCCCTTGAACCAGAAAAAGAAGCTTAGCTGCTCATGATCTGCGCAATCTCCATGCTCTTCTTCTCCATAGCCGAACTGCCTTCTTGCTTCTTGATCTTCTTGATGATCTCTTGGATCTTGGAATGAGTGATTGTAGAGTTGGTTCGCCCCCCTCTTTATATAGCCAAAGGAGAGGGCTGTTTTCCAACTCCTTCTAGGAGATCATCTTATCTTTAGGGTGTTTTGATCTTATCTTGAACTAATCATATCCTATCGTTTATCTAATGCTCTAATCTCAATCTTCTTATCTCTCTAGGATTACATTCAAGACTTTAGATCTGATAAAACTCTCTCCTTGTAGATTACATTCGAAATTCGGACTCTTAACTCTTGAATTCGAGTTGGGCTGCTTCAAGGTACTTTTGCGAGTTGGGCTTAAGTTGTGAAATGGGCTTGGCTGCGAACTTGCTCCGACTTTGGGCTCGTTTTCGTACTCGATGCATGCCGAATCTGTCAAAACCCAAAACATAAAAGTTGTGGGCCTTCCTTTCATCTTTCTAATGCTTCTTGAATTGTCCAATTCGGTGTCCAGAATTGAGAGTTAGGCCCAGATTACTGACTGTCGCCGAAATTGTGCAAAATCACCCGATTTGCCCTATTTTCTTCCAATTGCCTTCTTTATTGCCCTGAATCGAAATACAAGAGTAATGAGTCCATTTAAGTGCTAAATAAATGTAAAAGAGTGAATATTAGGGGATAAAATTAGGGTTCGTTTTGGTCTCATCACTCCGTCACCGAGAAGGGAGGGAAAATCTCAGAGATGAATAAATGGGAATGGAACATAGATTAAAAGCCATATCTATGTAGGTAACAAGAATCAAACTAAGGTTGTGGACTAATGTTTTTGTTTTTTTATCAGAAAATGGCAAACGGTCAATTTGCAAAGCTCCTAGACGATAACAAGCTTAAGGGCCCAAACTATGCGACTGGTACAGAAATCTTATGTTGGTCCTAACTTCTGAAAAGTTAGATAAAGTGGTGAAAAATCCTACTCTGGAATGTCCGGGTGATAGGGCTTCAGAGGCCCGTAGGAGGGACTACCAAGATTGGGAGGATAAGAACTCCCTAGCCCGTTGCTTTGTCATTGCCTCATTAGACAACTCTGTTAGGCAGTTTTGTATGCCCTTAGCTTCAATCAAAATTGATGTACTTTATGATTTATTGTAAATGAATAAAAGTACATATTTGATTCATGTTCCCTTTGTATGTTTCTGTGTATTACCCTTAAACTAGACACTTATTGAGACTCATGTTAGTTTAGAATGTTCACAGCCAGTGGGTCGGTCTGGGGAGATCTATCCTGACAAGGCTGACACTGTGGTGCCACCAAGTCGGTTGGGGAGGCTTGTCTCAGCTACCGGGGTGAGACCCTAGGCACATACAGTGTGGGATTAATTGAATCTTTGAACTGGACCAGATAGCTAGTATTGTCCTGGACCTTGGAGATTGATGGGCAAAACTGGAAAGTTACACCCGACCCCTAGACTCGATTATGATACTGCACTAGGTGTCAGATCGGGCTGTCTTTGATGTACCAATCAGTGAGATCCTTAGCGGGGATCAAAACCTGGGTATGTTGGGACAATCCGAGAATTCATTTGAGTGGGTGATCATAGTGACAGGATCAGCCCCTTTGTCAGACAAAGGTAATGATCGGGGATGCATTCTTACTGTTGGAAACCAAGACTGCCGGTAGCCGATTTCAACCGTTGAGATTTATTTTGCAAAGTATATTTTATATGAGATATAAAAGTATATATATTATGGTTTCTAAAATGTTTGCAAAAGGTTTTAATTCCCGGGATCCATAAAAGTGGAGAGTGCAACACTGTTCCTTGCAGCCGAGGGAGAGGTCCTCTCTTGTCGGGCAGTGTATGATCATTATGGGCTGAGAGGTTAAGTGTAAGACCATTGAGGATAATACCTGATGGGCTAATCTTGCATCTGCCCACAGTCCCTAGGTGTTACAAGGTGGCTTGGCCCAGGGACCAGTTAGGGTAAGTGTTGGGCCCATAGAGCCCATTTGATGGGTTTCAGGGGATGCACTGTCTTTAACAGTGTATTCGACCAGGCCTTGTAACAAAGGCTGGGCCGAACCCATGTGGCTGATGTGTAGATCAATGCTTGGGTCTCACGCCATACAGGGAAGCCCAACTGGGCAGCAGTTAGGAAGGTTAAGTGATCACATAAGCTTAATGGGCCTAAAGCCCATTTCGAACTGGGCTATTAATTTAGTTAATTAAAGGGGCGAATTCTGAGATGGATTAGCAATTAGGATAGGGTCTTAATCCTATTCACTCAGAGAGTCCAGATCTGAATGTGATTCAGATCTAGAAACCTCCTAATAAGATTAGGATAAAGCTAATCTAATCTGCAGATAAGATAAGGGTTTTTCCTTATCACTAGAAGAGAAGGTTGATCCAAATATGATTTGGATAAGCACCTCCTAATGGGATTAGGAGCTGATCTTTTCAAGTTAACAAAAGAAGGAAGGGGGCGACAGCCTTGAGAGAGACCAAGAAACACATCAGATCCTCTTTAGTGCTGAAATCAAGAAGAGAGAATTCTGCACCCTACGAATACTCTCTTGCCGCCTCCCTGCTCTTGCCGCCCTGTTTGCCAGTTCGATCTCCAGCTGTGGGAGAAGTAAAGATTGGATCTTGACATCAATTCTTTGAGAAATGATTGAAAAGGAAGTTGTGCTCATGTTCCATCCTGCTGTTTCTTGCGAAGGACAGAGTTCTTGGGAAGAACACTGCTGATTCTACTCCATCCTGCACTGCGCCATCTTCAGTGGGAGTAGTCTTTGGATCCATCCTTGGGCGTGAACACCTTCGTTGGGAGATATTGCTTCTCCGTATCAGGTATCTTTCTCGCCCATTCCTTTTGGTTCAGATCTGGTTCAGTTTAAGGTTCAAGATTTATCCTTGAAAATATGATTTTCTAAATAGGGAATGTGATTCCCAGTTGAAGGGAGAGAAAATTTTTTTGAAATTCGCCCCTTATTTCACAATCTTTGATGGTCCATGTGATGGATCTCTCAACCCTTCAGTGGTATCAGAGCCACAGGTTAAAATCTTGAACCATTCTGTTTCAGATCTGAACCTGCGCTATTAGGGAGAAGGCGTTCTACCCAATTTGCGCAGATTTGGTTTTGGGAAATTTGTTCCCAAATCAGATGGGCAAATAATCTGAAATTAATTTTAAATAAATCTGATTATTAATTAGAATTGTTCTTTATAATTTTCTTGGTTTATGGGTTGTTCGTACAAGAGGAGATCGAATTCTTGGTTTGCGCAGGGAACCTGCGATATTGCAGTTCTTGACTTATTTTGGGTCTGTAAATTTTTTTTATTTTCTAGACTCAATGTATAGGTATTCGATCTGATGTAATTATTAATAGAAATAGGATTTCTATTTATTTTATTTTGGATCGAAGATGGCAGCGCAGAGGAGATTTCGCAGATAAGAGAAATGCTATCTGTGATTTGCAGTTTGTGAAACTGCATTCTGTGATCTAACCTCTGTTTTGCAGGAAGGATTGTGCGAACAACCCTGTTTGACTGATTCTTGTTTTTCCTTTTATCAGTATTTAATTTCAGATTATTTTCTTGAATTAAGGATTTAATTAAAAATCAAACACTAGACCCATTTGAACCAAGATTGGTTCAAAATTGTTTGGACCAATTCTAGGGTTTAATCAAGGCTGATTGTCAGCCCTAATTTCCCACTAATGGGCCTAAGGATTGATATTTAATTAAATGGTTAATTCGGCCCAGCCTGTAAAGGCCCAGTTTTAAATAGTTAGAACTGCAAAAGCCCATTTCAAAGGATAAAGCTATATGGGCCGAACTGGGTAACCCTAATTCAGCCCATATACCTAGATAATATTAATGGTTAATATTATGGAATTTTAATGGACTTCCAACGGGCCTTACAGATAATTAATTGATTGGATCAATTTATCCCTGCATGTGATGTATGGATGTGTGATGTGCTGCGTACATGGGCCATAAGTACTTGGCCCATGCTCATTCGACAGTGGCTCTTGCGCACACCATGGCTGAATGCACATCATTGCCATGGTATCCCTTTTGGTCATTGGATGAATTCCCTCAGTGGTGGGTCCCACACCTCATCAAGAGTTTGCGTGCGGAACCCTAGCCGATTTTAGGCTCACCGAAATCTAGCTTTATGAAAGTCAGTGGGAGCCACTTTGGTTTGACCTAAATCAAACTAGGGCGTAATTTTGTTCCCTCCAACTAATATGAGTGCATGTGATAGGGAGATTCATATGATGAACTCTCTAAAGGCCTTCCATAATTAGCATGAGGATGGGTCCTTCAGTAATGAGGAAACGCACCAGAAAATGGGCTATCCATTTGCTGTTGGGCTTGTCTGAGTGTTTCATAAAATGATAGGGGCGTCATAGACCGATGTGGGAGGGGCTTAACCAGAAAATGGGAACTCTCTCACGGTACCTTGGCGTTCACGAATATGATGGGTAAGCACTCACTAGACAGAAAGGTTTACCTAAAAACGGCTCTGGACCTTGTCTGACAGAGACCAAAGGGAAAACTCATATGATGAGTGGATGTGATCCTTCAAAGAAAGGTGGTGGGGTTATGCAGCTGAAACAGTTGGCTCCATGCACCCTATGTGATTTCCCATATTTCCAGAGACAACCCGTAGTCTCCGTCATTGAGAAAGGAGGGAAATCTCAGAGACGAATAAATGGAAATGGATCGTAGATTAAAATGTATATCTATGAAATGAACATGAATCAAATTAGGTTGTGGACTGATGTTTGCTCTTTTATCAGAAAATGGCAAACGGATCTTTTGCAAAACTACTTGATGACAACAAGTTGAAGGGCCCAAATTATACTGATTGGTACAAGAACCTTATTCTGGTCCTAGCTTCTGAAAAGCTGGACAAAGTGGCAAAGAATCCTTCCCCGGAGCATCCGGGTGATGGGGCTTCTGAGGCCCGAAGGAGAGACTATCAAGAATGGGAGGAGAAAAACTCCCTTGCCCGGTGTTACATCATTGCCTCCTTAGACAATCCGATACAGAGGCAGTTCGATCAGATCGAACTTGCCAAAGACATATTGGATAGTCTCAGGACAATGTATGAAGAGCAGAATCGTTCTACTCGACAAAAGGTCTTGAAACAGTTCACGACCGCACAAATGTACAAGGGTCAACAAGTTCACGACCATTGTCTTTGGATGATGGGATACATCAACGAACTGAAGGCTCTTGGATCCGGGCTGGACCTTGCTACCCAGATAGATGCTATCCTTAACTCTTAGGCTCCTTCCTTTAATCCGTTCATCATGAACTATAACATGAACAAGTTGAATGTCAGATTACAAGAGCTCAGCAATATGTTGCAAAGAGCTGAAGAACTGATTAGAAAGGATGAGCCTGTAGCCATGCTTGTTGAAACTGGCAAGACAGGCAAGAGAAAGAGGAAGGCAAAGAAGCCTCAAAAGAAAGCCACTAAGAGCAATAAGCAGAAGAAAGACAAAGCATCGGATGCCTGTCACTTCTGCAAGAAGAACGGCCACTGGAAAAGGAACTATCCTGCCTACCTGGAATCCAAGAAAGGTAACTTCGAAACTTGTGTTATAGAAACCAATTTGTTGGTAGCTTCTGCTTCCTGGTGTATTGACTCTGGGGCTTCGACTCATGCTTGTAACTCACTGCAGGGGTTCAAGGTAAGCAGAAGGCTGAGTGAAGGAGAAGTCACACTCTTCTTGGGGACTACTGCAACTGTTGCAGCCGCGGCCATAGGAACCGTGGAATTAATTTTTAGAGAAGGAATAATTGTACTGAAAGACTGTCTTTATGTACAAAATTTAAGGAGAAATTTGATTTCTGTCTCAAAACTGTGTGCAGATGGTTTTTCTGTCTTCTTTATTAATACGATTACTATTAAAAGAAACAACAGATTCATCGCATATGGGGAACTGGAGAACGGTCTCTATGTTCTACATCCTTCTCTAGAAACTAACATAACCGAAACTACGTCGGCTGAAATCCCTAAGAAGAGAGCTCGTGATATAGTTAATCCCACGTGTCTGTGGCATTATCGACTTGGCCACATCGATGTTGACCGAATCACAAGGTTGGTAAAGGATGGTCCTTTGGATTTTCTAATTGTAGAAGATCTTCCCACTTGTGAGCCTTGCCTACAAGGCAAGATGACGAAACGGCCATTTAACGGTAAGCCTGAAAGATCTACGGGCACACTTGACCTAATACATACTGATGTATGTGGTCCCCTGAGTGTTAGGACACGAAATCAACACGTGTATTTCATCACCTTCATAGATGATTTTTCACGATACGGTTAAGTGTACCTAATGAGACACAAGTCTGAATCCTTTAAAAAGTTCAAAGAGTTTAGACAAGAGGTCGAGAAAAAGTTAGGGAGAGAAATTAAGGCCCTTCGATCAGATCGAGGTGGCGAGTATCTCTCTGATGAATTCAGGGACTACTTAAAGGACAATGGGATACTATCACAATTAGCTCCTCCTGCTACACCACAACTTAATGGTGTTTCGGAGAGGAGGAATAGGACCTTATTGGATATGGTCCGGTCGCTTCTCATACACTCAGAGTTACCCACATCCTTTTGGGGTTACGCATTAGAGACTGTGATTTATGTGCTGAATCGGGTTCCAACCAAATCGGTTCCGAATACTCCATATGAACTTTGGACCAGAAAGAAACCAAGTGTTAGACACTTGAAGATTTGGGGTTGTCTAGCACACGTTAATTTTTGCCTTAATTTAGCTTAATGCTAAGAATAAGTTCAGGGATAATTAATCAAAGAAAAGGAAGGAAAAAGGCAAGAAAAGAATGTTCAAAAAGACCAATTTCAGTCCAGCCCGGTCGTGGAAGCAAGAGAGAGCACTTCGGCCCAAAAAGAGCAAGTGAATTTCTTGAGAAAACCCAAGAAAAGAAAGCCTAGCTATGAGTAGAATTTGGCCTAGCAAGGAAGGCCCATTCTCAGCCCAAAAGAGCAGTTCAATGTATACCTATCATGTGCTAAGAGAGAGCCTAAGTGCAGCCCAAATAGCAGCCCTTAGGAGGCTTTCAAGAGAGCTCTTGAAAGCTCAAGAAAGGGGTGTAATACACCCCATTCTAGAGGCTTCAAGAAGGGGCAAGAGCCCCCTTGAAAAATATATAAGGAGGCCTCTAGGAGGGGGGAGAGGTGTTCAATTGCTTGAGAGGAAGGCTCTCCCACTCTTAGAGGTTCGGCCACCTTGAGAGAAGAGAAGAGAAGAAGGCTAGGCGTAAGGAAGAAGAAGAAGAAGGGCTAAAGTAAGTTCAAGACAAGCAAACTAGAAGAGAAGGTGAGTTCGAATTGAGGGTTTGTGATTCAAAGATCTTTTGTAATAAATCAATTGTAGTTTCATTCTCTTTTGATTCGAATTCAGTTTCTTTGTTAAATTTTCTTTATTCTTTCTCATTTTTTTCCATTCTTCCTTGATGTATTTCAGCTTGTAAAATTTCAGTTCAGCAATCTAAATCTTGTTGATTCATTCAAATGGTCATGAATTGTACTTGAAGTTTTTTGAATAAGGGTGTTATTGTAGATTAATTTGGCCAACTAACCTTCAAAACTCAGATCTGAATTATCAGATCTGAGATTGCAAGATCTGAATTGCTTGAAAGAGAATTCAGATCTGCAATTTTCAGATTGTCCGAATTAATCTACAGCTTGGAATTCCTAGAGTGCTTGAGAGAGACTCTAGGAATTCAGATCTACTATTCAAGAACTGAATTGAGTGCAAGGTTAGAGATAACTTGCACAATTCAGTTGGTGATCAATTCAGATTTGAATTGATGCCTTAGAAGTGTTTGAAGAAATGCATGCATGGGGATTAGATTCTTGCTAGAGATAGAAGAACCGTCACTCATGCATAGGATGAACATGCGCTTGAGAGAGGCAGTTCATGACCTTGGGGTTTCACCAAACCAAGGCTCAATCATGATTTATTCGAATGATCCAAATTGATAGATTGCTGAATTCCGAGATTGACATTTACTGCTTACTCTTCTAACCTGATTTGAAGGCAATTGAGCCAATGATTTACATAGATTTTAATTTAGGATTTTTAGCTTTCATTAAAGTTTTGATTTATTTGTTGATCAGATAAGAAGTGCTCAATTTAGTATTGGTAATTGTTTCCTAAATCCTCATGGGAACGATACTTCACTCACTACTTTATTACTTGAACGGCTAGTGCACTTGCTAGTGTCACAATGAGCCACACATCAAGTTTTTGGCGCCGTTGCCGGGGATTTATAGAAGCAATATTAGGAAACATTGAGCATTCTTAATCTGGTATCATTCAGCATTACATTCATAGTTGGTTTAATTTGCTTAATTTTACATTTTAGCTTTGAATGCAATTGTTGTACTACTGTAGTTATGTTTCTTCTTTCTTAAATAGATTACTTTTTTTTTATGGTTTAAGTTTCATTTTAATAAAGGCATATTTGATTTCTATTCAATCTTGGTGTTGTTCCCTTCAAAAAGAAAAAAAAAAAAGAAAAAATTCACAAAAACATGAGTTTTGCAGATCTGAGTTGCATTCGGCACTCAGATCACCAGATTTCAGATCTACAGCACTCAGCCGAAAAGAATTGCTTGTGTTTCAGCCTTTTATTTCTTTTTCCATTACAAAATATATATATATATATATATATATAATGAAAAAAAAGAGGGAGATCTTTTGAACAACAAGAGGAGCAATTGAGAATTCGGATCAGAATTCAGATTTGAGTTCAGATCTGAGTTCTGCTATTGCAGATCTGCAACAGTTCAGATCTGAGTTCCTCTGAACTCAGACCTGAACTGATGCAATTTTGAGGGGAATTGGGTGTCATCACCACCCCAATTCACCCTAGGGCACTTCTGCTATTCCCCAAAAACAATTTGGTAGCAATAACTGAAGGTAAGGCAATTGAGAATTCAGATCCGAACTCAGACTTGAGTTCAGACCTGAATTCTGCTATTGCAGAACTGCTCAGTTCAAATCTGAGTTCAGATGAACTCAGACCTGAACTGATACAATTTTGAGGTCAATTGGGTGCCATCATCAGCCCAATTCACCCTATGATACCTCCGACATACCCCAAAGGTAATTGGATAGCAAAGAATGAGAAAGAAAATTCAGATCTGAACTAATACAGATCTGAACTATAGTTGAGGACTGAATTGATACAGAGCACATTTTGGATTTTGGGTGAACTGAACATTTGCTTTATCCACTTGTAACTGAGCTACATTAGCTAAGGAGGTGTATGTTTGGATTGAATAATTGTTATGCCTCAGATATTTAATAAAAATTAGCACTTTCCAAGTATTTCTATTAGCATTCAGATCTGTAGTAGGGCTGCTACAGTACAACAGTTAGCAGACCTGATTTCAGGTCAGGTTTGTGCTTTCGAACACCCACACATTCTTGGATGCTCTTTGCAAAATAAAAAAAAAAAAAAAAGAAAAAAAAAATTTTATGATGACCAGCTTTGATCTCTTTTGAGAATGAGCTGAACTTGAACTCAGATCTGTTCTACAACCTGCTAATTTGCAGTAGTAGCAATGCCAATAATGCAGACCTGATTTCAGATTTCTACAAAAGTTGTGTGGACCGAATAGCTTGCAATACCAAACATTGCAGACCCAATTTTCAGGTCTTAGCAAGTGTTTGATATGCATCAGCTATATAGGTTTGAGCTTCAATTGTAGAGCTTAAAATCCTTAAACCAAGCCTAACTCAGGATTGGTTTTAGTTTAATTCAGATCCTTTTAATATATTTTTCAGATCAGATCTGATTTCAGCCCTAAAGCATCACAGATTTGATTCCAACCTTAATGGATGTATATTGTAGTGTATACCAATGAGTGTGTATGAATATACAGCTCAGATCTGAATTATTATTTGTTAATTTCCCTGGACTAACAATACCAAAGACTTGTAGATCTGAACTTAACTAAATTGGGTCTGAATTCAGATGTTGCAATCAATGGATGTAGATAAAGAAACCTTGAATAAGATGATTGGTTTAAATCTGCTTTTAGTATAATCGGCTTCATTTATTCATGATAGGATGTAGGTTTTTGTATTCCAATAATTCACTTTACATTTTCAGTGTGATAGGATTAGTTATTTATTTTCTTTTGTGAATATTGGCCTTTTTATTGCTTTGACCTTAACAGTTTATGACAAGCAGACCTGAACTGGAAGAGATCCTTTACGACCCGGAGATTGAACGGACTCTCCGTGTCCGTTTAAGAGCTGCTAGGCAAGTCAGACAAGAAGCACAAGAAGCTCAAGAAGCTCAAGAAATGGCTGAGCAGAGGACTATGATGGACTATGCCAAACCCACTCTCACTGGAGCTGCCTCTAGCATTATCAGGCCCAATATTGCTGCTAACAACTTTGAGATCAAACCTTCCATCATACAAATAATTCAAAACACGGTGCAATTCTGTGGATTGGCCCACGAAGATCCCAATGCACACATTTCTAACTTTTTAGAAATTTGTGACACCTTCAAACACAATGGGGTAAGTGATGACGCCATTAGGTTGAGGTTATTCCCATTTTCTTTGAAGGATAAAGCCAAAGCATGGCTGAATTCATTACCGGCAGGATCAATAGCTACGTGGGACGAAATGGCCAGCCGTTTTCTCTCTAAATATTTTCCCCCTTCTAAAACTGCTAAAATGAGGAATGACATCACTACTTTTTTCCAGCAAGAGGGGGAATCTTTATATGAGTCATGGGAACGATACAAGGAGCTGTTAAGGAGAGTTCCTCACCATGGCCTCCCCATTTGGCTGCAACTGCAGACTTTCTATAATGGTCTTACTGACTCAAATAAGACCATATTAGATGCTGCAGCTGGAGGATCCATAAATAATAAAACTCCTGAGGTTTCCCATGCACTTATTGAGGAAATGGCAGACAACAACTATCAATGGCATTTGAAAAGAACTCAAACTAGGAAGCAACAAGGCTTGCATAATGCTGACACATACACAACTCTCTCTACACAAATAGGAGCACTTAGCAAAAAATTTGATGAGATGCAGATGGCAACTATGCATGTACAGTATGATAAGTGTGGGGGAGGCCATGATAGCACTGAATTCCAAGTTGGCAGTCAGTCTTTTTAGTCCACAGAACAAGTAGACTTTGTTGGCAACTTTACAAGACAGCCAGGAAATCAGTACCATCATGCCCATAACCCCGGATGGAGAGGCCACCTGAATCAGCATGCACCTAAGCCTTTCCACCAAAACTTCTATCAGCCGGAACCGAAATCTAACTTGGAGGAGCTGATGACCAAGTTCATAGCTAGTGCGGAAAATAGATTTCAGAATAACGAAACATCGATAAGGAACTTGGAAACTCAGGTTGGGCAGCTGGCACAGATGATTTCAGAAAGGGCTCCAGGTATGGGGGTTGAAACCATGCACCCCAACACACATATGCAGGCAATGACATAACCAAAAAAGACTAGAACCCCTCAAGTTCATTACTATTTATTTGATGATTTTTTTTTTAAGAAGAAATTCAATGAGTTGAGGGAGACTGATGTACTTATTAAGTTTTTATTCTTATGAATGACCCAATTTGATATATGCATGAGAAAAGGGGAGCTGAATATGCTTTTCAGCATGACTAGCCCTAACTATCTTCATGTGTATGGAAGCCCTTGATTTCATGGTTAATGGTCAAGAGAGCTAGTGCACATCTGAAATGCTGATTCTTGAGGTTCAATAATTGCAAAGAAGGACAAAAGCCCAAATTGACTCCGCTATTCTGAGCTGAATAGTAAAACTAGCAACTTAGAACATGAGTCCTATTTACCTACCTCAAGCAAGTGACCAGTGTGAGATGGAGCATAAGATGCACTCACACCAAAAAAAAAAAAAAAGGGTGAGATGGAGCATAAGATGCACTCACCCCTAGAATTAAGAAATTGTGGTGATAGCTGAGGTTCAAAGGGGCACTCTAAAGTTGAACTCTCATTAAGATTTAGTTACAGATTTGAAACTTAGTGAAATTTGATTATTAACCTTGACAATTAAGGAGCTGATTCATATATGAAAGGGTAGACTATGATGAAATTCATATTCCCCTTTCCTTGGATCTTATACATATCTTAAATAGTAATTTACAAGAATAAGAGTTGAGCACTTACAAAAGTCCCCCGACTACTGAATGAATTTCTATCTTAAAAAGTTCACCAGGTAAATGGTAAGAACAGAAGGGGGGAAATGTTCAGTTTATGGCTGATGTCCTTGCTTGAGGACAAGCAAAAGCTTAAGTGTGGGGGTATTTGATGAACCTACAATTTATCTATATTTTCTGAGGTTTTTGCATGGATTTTTATGCCGGTTTTATTAATTTTTGCCTTAATTTAGCTTAATGCTAAGAATAAGTTCAGGAATAATTAATCCAAGAAAAGGAAGGAAAAAGGCAAGAAAAGAAGGTTCAAAACGACCAATTTCAGTCCAGCCCGGTCGTGGAAGCAAGAGAGAGCACTTCGGCCCACGAAGAGCAAGTGAATTTCTTGAGAAAACCCAAGAAAAGAAAGCCTAGCTATGAGTAGAATTCGGCCCAGCAAAGAAGGCCCATTCTCAGCCCAAAAGAGCAGCTCAATGTATAGCTATCATGTGCTAAGAGAGAGCCTAAGTGCAGCCCAAATAGCAGCCCTTAGGAGGCTTTCAAGAGAGCTCTAGAAAGTTCAAGAAAGGGGTGTAATACACCCCATTCTAGAGGCTTCAAGAAGGGGCAAGAGCCCCTTTGAAAAACTATATAAGGAGGCCTCTAGGAGGGGGGAGAGGTGTTCAATTGCTTGAGAGGAAGGCTCTCCCACTCTTAGAGGTTCGGCCACCTTGAGAGAAGAGAAGAGAAGAAGGCTAGGCGCAAGGAAGAAGATGAAGAAGGGCTAAAGGAAGTTCAAGACAAGCAAACTAGAAGAGAAGGTGAGTTCGAATTGAGGGTTTGTGATTCAAAGATCTTTTGTAATAAATCAATTGTAGTTTCATTCTCTTTTGATTCGAATTCAGTTTCTTTGTTAAATTTTCTTTATTCTTTCTCATTTTTTTCCATTCTTCCTTGATGTATTTCAGCTTGTAAAATTTCAGTTCAGCAATCTAATTCTTTTTTATTCATTCAAATGGTCATGAATTGTACTTGAAGTTTCTTGAATAAGGGTGTTATTGTAGATTAATTTGGCCAACTAACCTTCAAAACTCAGATCTGAATTATCAGATCTGAGATTGCAAGATCTGAATTGCTTGAAAGAGAATTCAGATCTGCAATTTTCAGATTGTCCGAATTAATCTACAGCTTGGAATTCCTAGAGTGCTTGAGAATGACTCTTGGAATCCAGATCTACTATTCAAGAACTGAATTGAGTGCAAGGTTAGAGATAACTTGCACAATTCAGTTGGTGATCAATTCAGATTTGAATTGATGCCTTAGAAGTGTTTGAAGAAATGCATGGGGATTAGATTCTTGCTAGAGATAGAAGAACCGTCACTCATGCATAGGATGAACATGCGCTTGAAAGAGGCTGTTCATGACCTTGGGGTTTCACCAAACCAAGGCTCAATCATGATTTATTCGAATGATCCAAATTGATAGATTGCTGAATTCCGAGATTGACATTTACTGCTTACTCTTCTAACCTGATTTGAAGGCAATTGAGCCAATGATTTACATAGATTTTAATTTAGGATTTTTAGCTTTCATTAAAGTTTTGATTTATTTGTTGATCAGATAAGAAGTGCTCAATTTAGTATTGGTAATTGTTTCCTAAATCCTCATGGGAACGATACTTCACTCACTACTTTATTACTTGAATGGCTAGTGCACTTGCTAGTGTCACAATGAGCCACACATCAGGATTATTTGAATCCTTGAACCGGACTAGATTTCCAGTATTGCCCTGGACCTTGGAGATAGATGGGCAAAACTAGAAATTTACACCTGACCCCTAGACTCGATTATGACATTTCACTAGGTGTTGGATCAGGCTGCCTTTGATATGCCATTCAGTGAGATCCTTAGCGGGGATCAAAACCTGGGTATGTTGGGGCAGTTTGAGAATTCATCTGAGTGGGTGATCATAGTGACTGAATCAGCCACTTTGTCGGACAAAGGGTAATGATCGGGAATGCACTCTCTCTAATGGAAACCAAACTGCCGGCAGTTGATTTCAATCGTTGGAATTTTGTTTTGAAAAATTAATATATTTATATATATATGTACGGTTTCGAATTGTTTGCAAATGGTTTTAATTCCCGGGATCCATTTGAGAGGAGAGTGCGGCACTGTTCCTTGCAGCCGAGGGAGAGGTCATCTCCTGTCGAGCAGTGCTTGATCATTAAGGGCTGAGAGGTTAAGTGTAAGAGCATTGAGGATAATACCTGATGGGCTAATCTTGCACCTGCCCATAGTCCTTGGGTTTTTATAAGATGGCTTGGCCCAGGGACCACTTAATGTAAGTGTTGGGCCCATAGGGTCCATATGATGGACTCAAGGGGTTCATTGAGTTTTTCAGTGAATTCGGCTGGGCCTTGTTTTAGAGGCTGGGCCGAACCCATGTGGCTGGTGTGTAGATCAATGCTTGGGTCCCACGCCATACAAAGAAGCCCAACTGGGCAGCAGATTGGAAAGTAATTAGACACTGAACACTTAATGGGCCAGAAGCCCATTTCGAGGTGGGCTGAAATGATCACCCATCCTTGGGGTGAATCTGAGATTAATGTTAGTAAAAGGATTGGGCCTTTAGTCTTATCCACTCTTGGAGACCAAATTCAAATTAGATTTGAATCTGGTAACCTCCTGATAAGATCAGGAGTAAGCTAACTTTATCTGCAGATAGGATTAAGATTATCCCCTATCCAAATACTGATTTGGATTGGGATAACTCCTAATTAGGAGGATTCTTAATCAAGAAGAAAGGAGGAGAAACCCTAACCAAGAAAGAGAAAATAGCAGATTTTTGAACCAAGAAAAATCGCAAGAAAGGTTCCTGCGAATTGAGATCAGATCTCATACTCTCCAGAAAAAGAGAAAAAGTAGTTCAGCCTTTTTCGTTTTGGAGATCTCCTCCTGCCGCTGCCATCTGCCATTGCAAGATTAGATCTTTGCAGAAAAGAAAGTCAAGAAATCTGTTCTTGACATCAGTCTTGCAAGAAAGAATGAAAAAGATTCAGTGTTTAGTACTTCCAGAGGATTCTTGTGAAGGATCCAGTGTGTAGGACGCACCCTGCTGGTTCTGTTCCATCCACAGCTGTGTCATCTTCAGCAGGAACGGATCTTGGAGCATTCTTTGGGCGTGAACACCAACTTTGGGAGATACTGCTTCTCCGGATCAGGTATATTCCTCCCATTTATCTTTTGGTACAGACCTGGTTTGATTATGGTTCAAGTAGGATCCTTGAATATTGTATTCTAAATTTAGGGAATATGATTCCCAGTTGGGAGAAGGTAGTAAATTTTTGAAATTCGCCCACCCATTCCGCAACCTTTATGGCGTCCTTTAGATGGATCCTACCCTTCTTTCAGTGGTATTAGAGCCACAGGTTCGAATCTTGAACCAAAAGAAAATCAGATCTGACCCTGCAAAGATGGATAGAAGGTGTTCTTTCAAGATTTGCGCAGATTGTTTTCTTTATTTCAAGAAACTGTTTCTTGTTAAGGGCGATTGATCTGAAATTAATTTTTATTAAATCCAAAATTTATTTAGAATTGTTCTTTATTTATTTTGATTTGATTGACTGTTCGAACCTGGAGATCGCAGTGCAGATTTGGCGTAGATAGTCTGCGCACCCTTTTTCTTTCTATTTATATAATTCGGTTTGTAAATATTATTTTTTTTAGACTGAATGTATAGGATTTGATCAAGAATGTAATTAATAGAAATACGATTTCTGTTATTTTTTCTTGATTAAAGAAGAAGGAAGAAGAAGGCGGCGCTGGAGATTTGCAGTTGGAGAAATCGCTTTCTGTGATTTGCAGTTTATGAAACTGCAACCCTTGTGATTAACCTCTGTTTTGCAGGTGGTGCGAACAGTCCATAGTTTGGTTTGTGATTGTTTGAAATCAAGATTATTAATTTCAGATCTTTCATGAATTAATTCTTGAATTGAAAATCAGTTTTGGATCCTCTCGGACTAGATTGGACCAAAACTGTTTGGACCGAATCTGGGGTTCGATAGGGACTGTTTTTCAGTCTGTTTTTCTCACACTTGCTGTTCCAAATCTGATGTTCAATTACAAGGATTAATTCAGCCCACCTGTAAAGCCCAGTTTTAAAGGGTTAAAACTGCAAAAGGCCCATTACTGTGAGATAAGCTGTATGGGCCGAACTGCTATCTGCGATTCAGCCCATACACCTAGTAGTCATTAATTGTTAATGACTTAGATTTTGAATGGGCTGTTCAATGGGCTTTACAGCAATTAATTGATTGGATCAATTCCTCCTTTACATGTGATGTTTGGATGTTTGATGTGCTGCGACCATGGGCCATAAGTACTTGGCCCATGAAGACTCGTTAGTGGCTCTTGCGCACACCATGGCTGAATGCACATCATTGCCATGGTGTCCTTCAAGGTCATTGGATGACCCCTCTTTGTTTGGTGGGCCCATAACCCTGAAAAGGGATGCGTACGGAACCCCTAGCCGATTAAGGCCCACCAGAAATCTGACTTTATGAAAGTCAGTGGGAGCCACTCTGGTTTGACCTAAATTAAAACTAGGGCGTAATTTTGTTCCATCCAGCAAATATGAATGCATGTGATAGGGAGACCCATATGATGGACTCTCTAAAGGCCTTCCATCATTAGCACAATGATGGATCCTTCAGTAATGAGGAAACGCACCATAAAATTGGGCTATCCATTTACTGTTGGATCTATTAGAGTGTTTCATAAGATGATAGAGGCGTCATAGACCGATGTGGGAGGGGCTTCACCCGAAAATGGGAACTCTCTCACGGTACCTTGGCGTAACCTAAATATGATGGGTAAGCACTCACTGGACAGAAAGGTTTACCTGAAAATGGCTCTGAACCTTGTCTGACAGAGGCCAAAGGGAAACTCATTTGATGAGTGGATATGATCCGTCACAGAAAGGTGGTGAGGTTATGCTGCTGAAATAGTTGGCTTCACGCACCCCATGTGATTTCTCACATTTCCAAAGACATTTTGTCGTCTCCGTCACTGAGAAAGGAGGGAAATCTCAGAGATGAACAAATGGGATTGGAACATAGATTAAAAGCCATATCTATGTAGGTAACATGAATCAAACTAAGGTTGTGGACTAATGATTTTGCTATTTTATCAAAAAATGGCAAACGGTCAATTTGCAAAGCTTCTAGACGATAACAAGCTAAAGGGCCCAAACTATGCCGACTGGTACAGAAATCTTATGCTGGTACTAACTTCCGAAAAGTTAGACAAGGTAGTGAAAAATCCTGCCCCGGAACGTCTGGGTGATAGGGCTTCTGAGGCCCATAGAAGGGACTACCAAGAGTGGGAGGATAAGAACTCCCTAGCCCGCTGCTTTGTTGTTGCCTCATTAGACAACTCAATACAGAGGCAGTTCTATCAGATCAAACTAGCCAAGGACATATTGGACAGTTTAAGAACAATGTATGAAGAGCAGAACCGTTCTACTCGACAGAAGGTCCTGAAATTGTTCATGACCATGCAGATGACCAAAGGGCAAAAAGTTCATGACCATTGTCTTCGGATGATGGGTTACATTAACGAACTTGAAGCTCTTGGATCCGGGCTAAATCTTGGCACGCAAGTGGATGCCATCCTCAATTCTTTGCCCTCTTCATTCAATGCGTTCACAATGAACTACAATATGAATAAGCTGAATGTCAGCGTCCAGGAACTCAGCAATATGTTGCAGAGAGCCAAGGATCTACTTAAGAAGGATGAGCCTGTGGTTATGCTTGCTGAATCTAACAAATCGGGCAAGAAAAAGAGAAAGGCAAAGAAGCCTCAGAAGAAAACTACCAAACCTAAAAAGCAGAAGAAGAACAAGGCATCTGATGTCTGTCACTTCTGCAAGCAGACCAGCCACTGGTAGAGGAATTGTCCTGCCTACCTGGAATCTAAGAAAGGTAACATCGAAACTTGTGTCATAGAAACTAACATGTTAGTTACTTCTGTGTCCTGGTGTGTTAAATCCGGGGCTTCAACTCATGCGTGTAACTCACTGCAGGGGTTCAAAGTTAGCAGAAGCTTGAGTGAAGGTGAAGTGACACTATTCTTGGGAACAACTGGAAGTGTTGCAGCAGCAGCAATAGGAACCGTAGAATTAGTTTTAAAGAAGGAATGCTTGTACTTAAAGAATGTCTTTATGTACAGAACTTGAGAAGAAATTTAATTTCTGTTTCAAAACTGTGTTGATGGATATACTGTTTATTTTAGTAATATGATTACTGTTAAATGGAATAATAAATTCATCGCATGCGGGGAACAAGAGAACGGTCTCTATGTTCTACATCCTTCTCTGGAAACTAACTTAACCGAAACTACGTTGGTTAAAAATCCCAAGAAAAGGAATCATGATATAGTAAGTCCCACGTGCCTCTGGCATTACCGACTTGGCCATATCGGTATTGACCGAATCACAAGGCTGGTAAAGGATGGTCCTTTGGATTTTCTAACCGTAGAAAATCTTCCCACTTGTGAACCTTGCCTTCAAGGTAAGATGTCTTAGCGGCCATTTGACAGTAAGCCTGAAAGATCTGAAGGCACACTTGACCTAATACATACTGACGTATGTGGTCCCCTGAGTGTTAGGACACGGAACCAAAACGTGTACTTCATCACCCTTTCAGATGATTTTTCACAATATGCTTACGTGTACCTAATGAGACATAAGTCTGAATCATTTAAAAGTTCAAAGAGTTCAGACAGGAAGTCGAGAAACAGTTAGGGAGAGAAATTAAGGTCCTTCGATCAGATCAAGGTGGCGAGTATCTCTCTGACGAATTCAGGGACTACTTAAAGGCCAATGGGATAGTGTCACAATTAGCTCCTCCTGCTACACCTCAACTCAACGGTGTTTCAGAGAGGAGGAACAGGACCTTGTTGGACATGGTCTGGTCACTTCTCGCACGCTCACAATTACCCACATCCTTTTGGGGATACACATTAGAGACTGCTATCTACGTGCTGAATCGGGTTCCAACCAAATCAGTTCCGAAAACTCCATATGAACTTTGGACCGGAAGGAACCCAAGTGTAAGACACTTGAAGATTTGGGGTTGTCCTGCACATGTTAAAAGAACAAGTGCGGACAAGTTGGAATCTAAAACCAGTCGTTGCCTGTTTATAGGCTACCCAAAGGATTCGGTGGGTTATCTATTCTATGACCCGAGTGAGCAGAAAGTGTTCTGCAGTCGAAACGCCCAGTTCTTAGAATCCGATTACATCCTGGACACCCATCGTCAGGAAATAGTTATTGATGAGGAGAGCTCAGGAGCAGTAGGAGATGTCCCACAAATTCCAGGTAATTACCAACCTAGAAGAACCACCTGGGTATCCAGACCACCAGTCCGATATGGTTATGACCAGGATAGTTACCTGGTGGAAACCTTGACTAGTGAAGAGGATCCCGTGACTTACGCGGAAGCTATGTTAGACATAGACTCCCAGAAGTGGGTGGAGGCCATGAGAGCTGAAATGGACTCAATGGAGACCAATGGAGTCTGGACTCTAGTGGATCCGCCCCCCGGGGTAAAAGCAATTGGTTACAAATGGATCTACAAGAGGAAGAAGGGCCCCGATGGCAGGATTGAGACCTTTAAAGCTCTCTTGGTGGCGAAAGGGTATACTCAGAAAGAAGGCATCGACTATGAGGAAACCTTTTCGCCCGTGGCCATGCTTAAATCCATTAGGATCCTGCTAGCTGTAGCAGCGTACCATGACTATGAGATTTGGCAAATGGATGTCAAAACTGCGTTCCTGAATGGAGATCGTAGTGAAGATATCTACATGCAGCAGCCGCAAGGCTTCCTTGCTACTGGTCAGGAACACATGGTATGTAAACCTAATAGATCCATATATGGACTTAAGCCGGCTTCTAGGAGTTGGAACATCTGTTTTGATTCTGCAGTCAAAACGTTTGACTTTAAGCAGAATCCAGATGAGCCCTGTGTTTACAGGAAGTCCAGTGGGGATAAGATCACCATTTTGTTGTTGTACGTGGACGATATCCTACTCATTGGGAATGATGTAGGAATGTTGACTTCGGTCAAGGTATGGTTATCACAGCAGTTCTCCATGAAAGATCTTGGAGAAGCTTCATACATACTGGGTCTTCGACTCTATAGAGATAGATCGAAGCGGATAATTGGATTATCCCAGGCTACTTATATTGACAAAATTGTCAAGAGGTACAGCATGGAGAACTCCAAGAAAGGAAACATTCCTTTCAGGCACGGAGTCACTCTCTCCAAGAAGATGTCTCCCAAGACTTCTGAGGAGATTGAGAGCATGAGAGATGTTCCCTATGCCTCAGCCGTAGGGAGCATCATGTATGCCATGCTGTGCACTCGCCCTAACATTGCTCAGGCGGTAAGTGTGGTAAGTAGATTCCAGGCAAACCCAGGGCAGGAGCATTGGACTGCTGTGAAGAACATACTCAAATACCTTCGAAGGACAAAAGAGTTTTGTCTGGTATTCGATGGTAGTTCACTGCAAGTGCTAGGGTATACCGATGCCGATTTCCAGTCGGATCCAGATGATAGAAAGTCTACATCTGGGTATGTTTTCACGATAGGATCGTGTGCTGTTTGCTGGAAAAGCAGCAAACAGGGGTCCACTGCAGACTCCACAACTGAGGTCGAGTACATTGCCGCAAGTGAAGCTGCCAAGGAAGCCGTGTGGATGAAGAAGTTCATACACGAATTGGGAGCGATTCCATCCAGCACAACTCCCATCCCATTGTTGTGTGACAACAATGGAGCGATCGCCCAGGCTAAAGAGCCTCGGGCTCACTCGAAGTCGAAGCACATCGAGAGAAAGTACCATGTACTGCGGGAGATCATTGGAAGAGGGGACGTCCTGATTCAGAAGGTAGCATAAGCGGATAATGTGGCAGACGCATTGACTATGCCACTGACACAGAAGGTGTTTGAGAAACACGTGGAAAGTATGGGACTCCGGCTTGTACCAGATTGGACCTGAGTGCAAGTGGGAGCTGTTAGACAGTTTTGTATGCCCTTAGCTTCAATCTGATTTGATGTACTTTTGTTATTTAGTGGAAATAAATAAAGTGCATGTTTGATTCATATTATTTGGTTTAATTCTGTGTAAAACCCTAAAACTGGACATTTATAGAGAATCGTGTTAGTTATAAATGTTCACAGCCGTTGGATAAGTCTAGGGAGATCTATCCTGCCAAGGCTGATGCTGATGTTCCACCAAGTGTTGGGATGGCCTTTCTCAGCCATCAGGGTAAGACCTGAGGCACATGCAGTATGGGATTACTTGAATCCTTTAACCGGACCAGATTTCCAGTATTGCCCTGGACCTTGGAGATAGATGGGAAAAACTGGAAAGTTACACCTGACCCCTAGACTCGATTATGACATTTCACTAGGTGTTGGATCAGGCTGCCTTTGATATGCCATTCAGTGAGATCCTTAGCGGGGATGAAAACCTGGGTATGTTGGGGCAATTTGAGAATTCATCTGAGTGGGTGATCATAGTGACAGAATCAGCCACTTTGTCGGACAAAGGGTAATGATCGGGAATGCACTCTCTCTGATGGAAACCAAACTACCGGCAGTTGATTTCAATCGTTGGAATTTTGTTTTGCAAAATTAATATATTTATATATATATGTACGGTTTCAAATTGTTTGCAAATGGTTTTAATTCCCGGGATCCATGTGAGAGGAGAGTGCGGCACTGTTCCTTGCAGCCGAGGGAGAGGTCCTCTCTTGTCGGGCAGTGCTTGATCATTAAGGGCTGAGAGGTTAAGTGTAAGAGCATTGAGGATAATACCTGATGGGCTAATCTTGCACCTGCCCACAGTCCCTGGGTTTTTATAAGATGGCTTGGCCCAGGGACCACTTAATGTAAGTGTTGGGCCCATAGGGTCCATATGATGGACTCAAGGGGTTCATTGAGTTTTTCAGTGAATTCGGCTGGGCTTTGATTTGGAAGCTGGGCCGAACCCATGTGGCTGGTGTGTAGATCAATGCTTGGGTCCCACGCCATACAAAGAAGCCCAACTGGGCAGCAGATTGGAAAGTAATTAGACACTGAACACTTTATGGGCCAGAAGCCCATTTCGAGGTGGGCTGATATGATCACCCATCCTTGGGGCGAATATGAGATTAATGTTAGTAAAAGGATTGGGCCTTTAGCCTTATCCACTCTTGGAGACCAAATTCAAATTAGATTTGAATCTGGTAACCTCCTGATAAGATCAGGAGTAAGCTAACTTTATCTGCAGATAGGATTAAGATTATCACCTATCCAAATACTGATTTGGATTGGGATAACTCCTAATTAGGAGGTTTCTTAATCAAGAAGAAAGGAGGAGAAACCCTAACAAAAAAGAAAGAGAGAAATACAACAGATTTTGAATCAAGAGCAATCGCAAGAAAGGTTCCTGCGAATTGAGATCAGATCTCATACTCCAGAAAAAGAAAGAAGGAGCAGTTCAGCTTTTTCGCTTTTGGAGTTCTCCTCCTACCGCCGCCATCTGTTTTTGCAAGATTAGATCTTTGTAGAAAAAGAAAGTCAAGAAATCTGTTCTTGACATCAGTCTTGCAAGAAAGACTGAAAAAGATTCAGTGTTTAGTACTTCCAGGGGATTCTTGTGAAGGATCCAGTGTGTAGGACGCACTCTGCCGGTTCTGTTCCATCCACAACTGTGTCATATTCAGCAAGAACGGATCTTGGAGCATTCTTTGGGCGTGAACACCAACTTTGGGAGATAGTGCATCTCCGGATCAGGTATATTCCTCCCATCTGTCTTTTGGTACAGATCTGGTATGATTGTGGTTCAAGTAGGATCCTTGAATATTGTATTCTAAATTTAGGATATATGATTCCAAGTTGGGAGAAGGTAGGAAATTTTTGAAATTCGCCCACCCATTCCGCAACCTTTATGGCATCCATTAGATGGATCCTACCATTCTTTCAGTGGTATCAGAGCCACAGGTTCGAATCTTGAACCAAAAGAAAATCAGATCTGACCCTGCGCAGATGGATAGAAGGTGTTCTTTCAAGATTTGCGCAGATTATTTTCTTTATTTCAAGAAACTGTTTCTTGTTAAGGGCGATTGATCTGAAATTAATTTTTATTAAATCCAAAATTTATTTAGAATTGTTCTTTATTTATTTTGATTTAATGGACTGTTCGAACCTGGAGATCGCAATGCAGATTTGGCGCAGATAGTCTGTGCACCCTTTTTCTTTCTAATTATTTAATTCGGTTTGTAAATATTATTTTTTTTAGACTGAATGTATAGGATTTGATCAAGAATGTAATTAATAGAAATAGGATTTCTATTATTTTTTCTTGATTAAAGAAGAAGGAAGAAGAAGGCGACGCTGGAGATTTGCAGTTGGAGAAATCGCTTTCTGCGATTTGCAGTTTGTGAAACTGCAACGCTTGTGATTAACCTCTGTTTTGCAGGTGGTGCGAACAGTCCATAGTTTGATTTGTGATTGTTTGAAATCAAAATTATTAAGTTCAGATCTTTCATGAATTAATTCTTGAATTGAAAATCAGTTTTGGATCCTCTCGGACTAGATTGGACCAAAACTGTTTGGACCGAATCTGGGGTTCGATAGGGACTGTTTTTCAGTCTGTATTTCTCACACTTGCTATTCCAAATCTGATGTTCAATTACAAGGATTAATTCGGCCCACCTATAAAGCCCAGTTTTAAAGGGTTAAAACTACAAAAGGCCCATTACTGTGAGATAAGCTGTATGGGCCGAACTGCTATCTGCGTTTCAGCCCAAACACCTAGTAGACATTAATTGTTAATGACTTAGATTTCAATGGGCTATTCAATGGGCTTTACAGCAGTTAATTGATTGGATCAATTCCTCCTTTACATGTGATGTTTGGATGTTTGATGTGCTGCGACCATGGGCCATAAGTACTTGGCCCATGAAGACTCGTTAGTGGCTTTTTGCGCACACCATGGCTGAATGCACATCATTGCCATGGTGTCCTTCAAGGACATTGGATGACCCCTCTTTGCTTGGTGGCCCCCACAACCCTGAAGAGGGATGCGTACGGAACCCCTAGCCGATTAAGGCCCACCAGAAATCTGACTTTATGAAAGTCAGTGGGAGCCACTCTAGTTTGACCTAAATTAAAACTAGGGCGTAATTTTGTTCCCTCCAGCAAATATGAATGCATGTGATAGGGAAACCCATATGATGGACTCTCTAAAGGCCTTCCGTCATTAGCACAGTGATGGGTGATTCAGTAATGAGGAAACGCACCATAAAATTGGGCTATCCATTTGCTGTTGGATCTATTAGATTGTTTCATAAAATGATAGGGGCATCATAGACCGATGTGGGAGGGGCTTCAACAGAAAATGGGAACTCTCTCATGGTACCTTGGCGTAACCTGAATATGATGGGTAAGCACTCACTGGACAGAATGGTTTACCTGAAAACGACTCTGAACCTTGTCTAACAGAGGCCAAAGGGAAACTCATTTGATGAGTGGATATGATCCGTCACAGAAAGGTGGTGAGGTTATGCAGCTGAAACAGTTGGCTTCATGCACCCCATGTGATTTCCCACATTTCCAGAGACATTTTGTCGTCTCCGTCACTGAGAAAGGAGGGAAATCTCAGAGATGAACAAATGGGAATGGAACATAGATTAAAAGCCATATCTATGTAGGTAACATGAATCAAACTAAGGTTGTGGACTAATGATTTTGCTATTTTATCAGAAAATGGCAAACGGTCAATTTGCAAAGCTTCTAGACGATAACAAGCTTAAGGGGCCAAACTATGCTGACTGGTACAGAAATCTTATGCTGGTCCTAACTTCCGAAAAGTTAGACAAGGTGGTGAAAAATCCTACCCCAGAACGTCCGGGTGATAGGGCTTCTGAGGCCCGTAGGAAGCACTACCAAGAGTGGGAGGATAAGAACTCCCTAGCCCGCTACTTTGTCGTTGCCTCATTAGACAACTCAATACAGAGGTAGTTCGATCAGATCGAACTAGCCAAGGACATATTGGATAGTCTAAGAACAATGTATGAAGAGCAGAACCGTTTTACTCGACAGAAGGTCCTGAAATTGTTCATGACTGCGCAGATGACCAAAGGGCAGAAAGTTCATGACCATTGTCTTCGGATGATGGGATACATTGACGAACTTGAAGCTCTTGGTTCCGGGCTCGATCTTGGCACGCAAGTGGATGCCATCCTCAATTCTTTGCCCTCTTCCTTCAATGCGTTCACTATGAACTACAATATGAATAAGCTGAATGTCAACGTCCAGGAACTCAGCAATATGTTGCAGAGAGCCAAGGATCTACTCAAAAAGGACGAGCCTGTGGTTATGCTTGCTGAAGCTAACAAATCGGGCAAGAAAAAGAGAAAGGCAAAGAAGCCCCAAAAGAAAACTACCAAACCTAAGAAGCAGATGAAGAACAAGGCATCTGATGTCTGTCACTTCTGCAAGCAGACCGGCCACTGGAAGAGGAATTGTCCTGCCTACCTGGAATCTAAGAAAGGTAACATCGAAACTTGTGTCATAGAAAGTAACATGTTAGTTACATCTATGTCCAGGTGTGTTGACTCCGGGGCTTCAACTCATGTGTGTAACTCACTACAGGGGTTCAAAGTTAGCAGAAGGTTGAGTGAAGGTGAAGTGACATTATTCTTGGGAACAACTGCAAGTGTTGCAGCGGCGGCAATAGGAACCGTAGAATTAGTTTTTAAAGAAGGAATGCTTGTACTTAAAGATTGTCTTTATGTACAGAACTTGAAAAGAAATTTAATTTCTGTTTCAAAACTGTGTGCTGATGGATATACTGTTTATTTTAGTAATATGACTACTGTTAAACGGAATAATAAATTCATCGCATGCGGGGAACAAGAGAACGGTCTCTATGTTCTACATCCTTCTCTGGAAACTAACTTAACCGAAACTATGTTGGTCGAAAATCCAAAGAAAAGGAATCGTGATACAGTAAGTCCCACGTGCCTCTGGCATTACCGACTTGGCCATATCGGTATTGACCGAATCACAAGGCTGGTCCTTTGGATTTTCTAACCGTAGAAAATCTTCCCACTTGTGAACCTTGCCTTCAAGGTAAGATGTCTAAGCGGCCATTTGACGGTAAGCCTGAAAGATCTGAAGGCACACTTGACCTGATACATACTGATGTATGTGGTCCCCTGAGTGTTAGGACATGGAATCAACACGTGTACTTCATCACCTTTACAGATGATTTTTCACGATATGGTTATGTGTACCTAATGAGACATAAGTCTGAATCATTTGAAAAGTTCAAAGAGTTCAGACAAGAAGTCGAGAAACAGTTAGGGAGAGAAATTAAGGCCCTTCGATCAGATCGAGGTGGCGAGTATCTCTCTGACGAATTCAGGGACTACTTAAGGGACAATGGGATAGTGTCACAACTAGCTCCTCCTGCTACACCTCAACTCAACGGTGTTTCAGAGAGGAGGAATAGGACCTTGTTGGACATGGTCCGGTCGCTTCTTGTACGCTCACAATTACCCACATCCTTTTGGGGATACGCATTAGAGACTGCTATATACGTGCTGAATCGGGTTCCAACCAAATCAGATTCGAAAACTCCATATGAACTTTGGATCGGAAGGAAGCCAAGTGAAAGACACTTGAAGATTTGGGGTTGTCCTGCACACGTTAAAAGAACAAGTGCGGACAAGTTGGAATCTAAAACCAGCTGTTGCCTGTTTATATGCTACCCAAAGAATTCGGTGGGTTATCTATTCTATGACCCGAGTGAGCAGAAAGTTTTCTGCAGTCGAAACGCCCAATTCTTAGAATCCGATTACATCCTGGACACCCATCATCAGGAAATAGTTCTTGATGAGGAGAGCTCAGGAGTAGTGGGAGATGTCCCACAAATTCCAGGTAATGACCAACCTAGAAGAACCACCCGGGTATCCAGACCACCAGTCCGATATGGTTATGACCAGGATAGTTACCTGGTGGAAACCTTGACTAGTGAAGAGGATCCCGTGACTTACGCGGAAGCTATGTTAGACATAGACTCCCCGAAGTGGGTGGAGGCCATGAGAGCTGAAATGGACTCAATGGAGAACAATGAAGTCTAGACTCTAGTGGATCCGCCCTCCGGGGTAAAAGCAATTGGTTGCAAATGGATCTACAAGAGGAAGAAGGGCCCCGATGGCAGGATTGAGACCTTTAAAGCTCATTTAGTGGCGAAAGGGTATACTCAGAAATAAGGCATCGACTATGAGGAAACCTTTTCTCCCGTGACCATGCTTAAATCCATTAGGATCCTGCTAGCTGTAGCAGCGTACCATGACTACGAGATTTGGCAAATGGATGTCAAAACCGCGTTCCTAAATGGAGATCTTAGTGAAGATATCTACATGCAGCAGCCGCAAGGCTTCATTGTTACTGGTCAGGAACACATGGTATATAAACTTAATAGATCCATATATGGACTTAAGTGATGAACTTACAATTTATCTATAATTTTTGAGGACTTTAGCATGGATTTTTATGCCGGTTTTATTAATTTTTGCCTTAATTTAGCTTAATGCTAAGAATAGGTTCAGGGATAATCAATCAAAGAAAAGGAAGGAAAATGGCAAGAAAAGAAGGTTCAAAAAGACCAATTTCAGTCCAGCCCGGTCGTGGAAGCAAGAGAGAGCACTTCGGCCCAAAAAGAGCAAGTGAATTCCTTGAGAAAACCCAAGAAAATAAAGCCTAGCTATGAGGAGAAGTCGGCCCAGCAAGGAAGGCCCATTTTTAGCCCAAATAACAGCCTAGAGTGTAGCCCACATGAGTTCAAAAGCAAGCTAAGTTGTAGCCCAAATAGCAGCCCAAAGGGAGCTAGGGGCGGCAACTTCTAGGAGTTTCTTGAAGAGAAGGAGGGAGCACTCTAGAAGGTTCATGAGGGGTGTAATACACCCCATTCTAAAGGCTTCAAGAAGGGGCAAGAGCCCCCTTGAAAAACTATATAAGGAGGCCTCTAGGAGGGGAGAAAGTGTTCAATTGTTTGAGAGGAAGGCTCTCCCACTCTTAGAGGTTCGGCCACCTTGAGAGAAGAGAAGAGAAGAAGGCTAGGCGCAAGGAAGAAGAAGAAGAAGGGCTGAAGGAAGTTCAAGACAAGCAAGCTAGAAGAAGAAGGTGAGTTCGAATTGAGGGTTTGTGATTCAAAGATCTTTTGTAATAAATCATTTGTAGTTTCATTCTCTTTTGATTTGAATTCAGTTTCTTAGTTATATTTTCTTTATTCTTTCTCCTTGTTTCCATTCTTCCTTGATGTATTTCAGCTTGTAAAATTTCAGTTCAGTAATCTAATTCTTTTTTATTCATTCAAATGGTCATGCATTGTACTTGAAGTTTCTTGAATAAGGGTGTGATTGTAGAGTAATTCGGCCAACTAACCTTCAAAACTCAGATCTGAATTCTCAGATCTGAGATTGCAAGATCTGAATTGCTTGAAAGAGAATTCAGATCTGCAATTTTCAGATTGGGCGAATTAATCTACAGCTTGGAATTCCTAGAGTGCTTGAGAGAGACTCTAGGAATTCAGATCTACTATTCAAGAACTGAATTGAGTGCAAGGTTAGAGATAACTTTCCCAATTCAGTTGGTGATCAATTCAGATTTGAATTGATTCCTTAGAAGTGTTTGAAGAAATGCATGCATGAGGATTAGATTTTTGCTAGAGATGGAAGAACCGTCACTCATGCATAGGATGAACATGCACTTGAGAGAGGCTGTTCATGACCTTGGGGTTTCACCAAACCAAGGCTCAATCATGATTCATTCGAATGATCCAAATTGATAGATTGCTGAATTCTGAGATTGACATTTACTGCTTACTCTTCTAACCTGAATTGAAGGCAATTGGACCAATGATTTAGATAGATTTTAATTTAGGATTTCTTAGCTTTCATTAGAGTTTTGATTTATTTGTTGATCAGATAAGAAGTGTTCAATTTAGTATTGGTAATTGTTTCCTAAATCCTCGTGGGAACGATACTTCACTCACTACTTTATTACTTGAACGGCTAGTGCACTTGCTAGTGTCACAATGAGCCACACATCAAGTTTTTGGCGCCGTTGCCGGGGATTTAGAGAAGCAATATTAGGAAACATTGAGCATTCTTAATCTGATCTCATTCAGCATTGCATTCATAGTTGGGTTAATTTGCTAACTTTTTCATTTCAGCTTGGACTGCAACTGCTGTACTATTGTAGTTATGTTTCTTCTTTCTTAAGTAGATTACTTTCTTTTTTTTGGTTTCAGTTTCATTTTAATAAAGGCATGTTTGATTTCTATTCAATATTGGTGTTGTTCCCTTCAAAAAGAAAAAAAAAAAAAGAAAAAATTCACATAAACATGAGTGTTGCAGATCTGAGTTGCATTCGGCACTCAGATCAGCAGATTTCAGATCTGCAGCACTCAGCCGAAAAGAGTTGCTTGTGTTTCAGACATTATTTTTTTTTCTTTCTTTCATTACAAAAAGAAAAAAACAAATGAAAAAAAAAAGGGGAGATCTTTTGAACAACAAGAGGAGCAATTGAGAATTCGGATCAGAATTCAGATTTGAATTTAGATCTGAATTCTGCTATTGCAGATCTGCAACAGTTCAGATCTGAGTTCCTCTGAACTCAGACCTGAACTGATGAAATTTTGAGGGGAATTGGGTGTCATCACCACCCCAATTCACCCTAGGGTACTTCTGCTATTCCCCAAAAACAATTTGGTAGAAATAACTGAAGGTAAGGCAATTGAGATTTCAGATCCGAACTCAGACTTGAGTTCAGACCTGAACTCTGCTATAGCAGAACTGCAATACTCAGAAAAAAAAAATCTGTTCTCAGCCCTTTATTATTATTTTCTTTCATTACAAAAAGAAAAAAAAATATATTTAGATAGTGAAAAAAAAAAAAGAAAGAGAAAGAACCATGGAAACCAAGGATTCGGATCAGAACTCAGATCTGAGTTCTGCTGTAGCAGATCTACAACAGTTCAGATCTGAGTTCTCTTGAACTCAGACCTGAACTGATGTAAATTCAAAGGGTAATTGGGGGTTATCTTCACCCCAATACACCCTACAAAAAATCTGCTATCTCCCAAAAACAATTGGATAGTCATGGTTAAAAAAAAAAAAAATTCGAATCTGCAATCACCTAGATCTGAACTAGGGTTGTGAACAGAGCAGGATACAGGGCATACTTTGCTGTATTAAATAACTTGTACTCCAACCTATCTGAGCTGATTTGGTTGAAGAAAAGCATATTTAATCTGAGAATTTTTTTTATGCCTCAATAGTTTTAATGCGATGCAGCACCTCCACACAATTCTCTATTTCAGACTTCTCTTCTGATATTGCAGATCTGCAACATTTCAGATCTGAGTTCATCAGAACTCAGACCTGAACCGATGCAATCATGAGGTGAATTGGGAGCCATAATCACCCCAATTCACCCTATTATACATCTTCCAGCCCCCAAAATTAGTTGGATAGCAAAGAAGGGCAATTGAGATCAGAACTCAGATCTGAATTCAGTTATTAATAGTACCAAAAATTGCAATATGTCACATTGCAATCTGATGCATCAGATCTGATTTATGATTGCAGTATATTTCATTGATGCTTCATTGATGTGGACTTGTAGCAGTATACCAAAAATGTGTAAAAATCAGATCTGCATCATTGATGAAATAGTAGCAATGTGTGATGATATCAGAGTGCACTTGATTTCTACTATGGACTGACTGATGACATGAGGCAATATGTGGACTGATGTTTTTATCCTTTAAATTACTTTCATCTGATCTGATTGATTGTTTGTCTGTGGACTGATGTTTGTGTTATATCTGTGGGCTGATAATCATATATGTGGACTGATTTTACTAGCTTTAAACCACTTGCACCAGATCTGAACTGGATGAGTGTAATATACTGGCATTCAGGGCTGCTTACAGTATATAGTTAGCAGACTTGATTTCAGGTTTCTGCAACTACTTAATTTGAGCCATCATGATTTCAGGTTTCTGCTTTGAACCTCTTGCACATAGTCTTGGATGTCCATTAGTAAAATCAAAGTTTTAGATGACCAGCTCCGATTGCTTTGAGATCTGATCTGAAATTGGACTCAGTTCTGTTCTGCAACACTGCTAAATTGCAGCAGTAACAATGCCAAATAGTGCAGACCTGATTTCAGGTTTCTATAAATTTGTGGACTGAACAGCTTAATATATTTGAGCTAGACAGAATTGGGCTGATATGGACTGATAGAGGCTGATATGAGATCTGAAACAAAACATGGGCTGAACTAACTGTGTACTGAATTTACAGGTTGTATGCATTGCAGACCTGATTTCAGGTCACAGAAGTCTTCAAGATTATGAAGCCATACACTTGCATAGCTTACAAACCTGAATCCAAACCTGGCTCAGGTCTGGTTGTAGCCCAATTTAAGCCCTCTGAAGGCACATTGACAATTCAGCTCTGAATAGCAGCCCACAGTATAGCAGATGTAAATGGTGATGTGCAATAGTTTCAATAAGTATATTCAATTCAGACTCCAATTTTTATGGTTTGTTAATTGCATATTTGAACTCAGATAAATTGTATCTGAATTTAGATGCTATAATTAAGGAATGTAAATAAGATTGCTGGTTTGGATTCCCTTTTTAATAATCAAAATCATTTATGATCTAAAATCAGTGGTTATTTGAATGCTAGTAACCACTGATTTCAGTATAAATGACTACTGTAATTTCAGATCTAAACTCAGATCCAAAGGTGACTGTTCTCAGTAGGTAAGTTTGCAGATCTAATTTCAAGTCTCTGCAATTTATTGACGCATACAAGACATATAAGTTGGGACTTGAAATAAGAAGTCTTAAACTCTTGAGTTCAGACTTATTTCAAACCTAATTGCATCATAATTCAGATTTATTGATGTTAGGTTTTTTTTGTAAGACTGTTCTCAAAAGCTAAGACTTCAGGTCTGATTCTATTAAGAGCCTGAAGAGCAGCCTAAAGATACTAAATTCAGCAATTGATTTTAGATCTGATTATAGTAGATGTTAGATATGTTTACTTCTATTTAGTCTAGAATAGTGTGTAATAATATCTATTGCTAATTTAGCTAGCTTTCTTTTTCATTAATGATCTACTTCACACTTGAATGCTGGTTTTCAGTAATGGAGCTCTGTTTTTTCTTGTTTATAAAAAAAAAAAAAAAGAGAGAGAGAGAGAGAGAGAGAAAAAGAGTGAAGCAAATGACTTTGGTTTGTCTTATTAATTACTTGGCTTTGTAAATTTTTCTTGTATAGCTAGTAGATTAGGATTACTTACATTCTTTTGAATTGTGAATAGTAGTCTTTTTTTTTTATTATTTGGTTTAAATTATTTTTAGTTAGAACAAAACTTCTGATCTCTGTTGCAAGTAAATTCTAGCAGAAGAGGCTCCCACCAAAAGAACTCTTGCATATCTGGAAATTAATCTTCAGGAAATCCTCTTTACCCTTCTCTTTACTTGGTATTTCTCTTGTTGGTTTTATTGTGATCCCCTAACAGTAGGAACATTGAGGACAATGTTCATCTTAAGTGTGGGGGAGTGAGCCCGAGGCTAGGGTATGAGGGCTGAAACCATGCACCCCAACACACATATGCAGGCAATGACATAACCAAAAAAAAAAGAAGACTGGAACCCCTCAAGTTCATTACTATTTATTTGATGATTTTTTTAAGAAGGAATTCAATGAGTTGAGGGAGACTGATGTACTTATTAAGTTTTTATTCTTGTGAATAACCCAGTTTGATATATGCATGAGAAAAGGAGAGCTGAATATGCCTTTCAGCATGACTAGCCCTAACTTCCTTCATGTGTATGGAAGCCCTTGATTTCATTGTTAATGGTCAAGAAAGCTAGTGCACATCTGAAGTGTTGATTCTTGAGGTTCAATATTTGCAAAGAAAGACAAAAGCCCGAATTGACTCCGCTATTTTGAGCTGAATAGTAAAACTAGCAGCTCAGAACATGAGTCCTATTTACCTACCTCAAGCAAGTGACCAGTGTGAGATGGAGCATAAGATGCACTCACACCAAAAAAAAAAAAAAAAAAAAAGAAGAGAGAAAAGTGTGTGAGATGGAGCATAAAATGCACTCACACCGAAAAAAAAAAAAAAAAAAAGAAAAGGGTGAGATGGAGCATAAGATGCACTCAACCCTAGAATTAAGAAATTGTGGTGATAGCTGAGGTTCAAAGGGGCACTCTAAAGTTGAACTCTCATTGAGATTCAGTTACAGATGTGAAACTTAGTGAAATTTGATTATTAACCTTGACAATTAAGGAGCTGATTTATATATGAATTAGGAGTGAAGGCTAGACTATGATGAAATTCATATTCTCCTTTCCTTGGATCTGATACATATCTTAAATGGTAATTTACAAGAATAAGAGTTGAGCACTTACAAAAGTTCCCCGACTACCCAATGCATTTCTATCTTAAATACTTCACCAGGTAAATGGTGAGAACAGAAGGGGGGAATGTTAAGTTTATGGCTGATGTCTTTGCTTGAGGACAAGCAAAAGCTTAAGTGTGGGGGTATTTGATGAACTTACAATTTATCTATAATTTTTGAGGACTTTAGCATGGATTTTTATAACGGTTTTATTAATTTTTGCCTTAATTTAGCTTAATGCTAAGAATAGGTTCAGGGATAATCAATCCAAGAAAAGGAAGGAAAAAGGCAAGAAAAGAAGGTTCAAAAAGACCAATTTCAGTCCAGCCCAGTCGTGGAAGCAAGAGAGAGCACTTCGGCCCAAAAAGAGCAAGTGAATTCCTTGAGAAAACCCAAGAAAATAAAGCCTAGCTATGAGGAGAATTCGGCCCAGCAAGGAAGGCCCATTTTTAGCCCAAATAACAGCCTAGAGTGTAGCCCACATGAGTTCAAAAGCAAGCTAAGTTGTAGCCCAAATAGCAGCCCAAAGGGAGCTAGGGGCGGCAACTTCTAGGAGTTTCTTGAAGAGAAGGAGGGAGCACTCTAGAAGGTTCATGAGGGGTGTAATACACCCCATTCTAGAGGCTTCAAGAAGGGGCAAGAGCCCCCTTGAAAAACTATATAAGGAGGCCTCTAGGAGGGGAGAAAGTGTTCAATTGTTTGAGAGGAAGGCTCTCCCACTCTTAGAGGTTCGGCCACCTTGAGAGAAGAGAAGAGAAGAAGGCTAGGCGCAAAGAAGAAGAAGAAGAAGGGCTGAAGGAAGTTCAAGACAAGCAAGCTAGAAGAAGAAGGTGAGTTCGAATTGAGGGTTTGTGATTCAAAGATCTTTTGTAACAAATCATTTGTAGTTTCATTCTCTTTTGATTTGAATTCAGTTTCTTAGTTATATTTTCTTTATTCTTTCTCCTTGTTTCCATTCTTCCTTGATGTATTTCAGCTTGTAAAATTTCAGTTCAGTAATCTAATTCTTTCTGATTCATTCAAATGGTCATGCATTGTACTTGAAGTTTCTTGAATAAGGGTGTGATTGTAGAGTAATTCGGCCAACTAACCTTCAAAACTCAGATCTGAATTCTCAGATCTGAGATTGCAAGATCTGAATTGCTTGAAAGAGAATTCAGATCTGCAATTTTCAGATTGGGCGAATTAATCTACAGCTTGGAATTCCTAGAGTGCTTGAGAGAGACTCTAGGAATTCAGATCTACTATTCAAGAACTGAATTGAGTGCAAGGTTAGAGATAACTTGCACAATTCAGTTGGTGATCAATTCAGATTTGAATTGATGCCTTAGAAGTGTTTGAAGAAATGCATGCATGGGGATTAGATTCTTGCTAGAGATGGAAGAATCGTCACTCATGCATAGGATGAACATGCACTTGAGAGAGGCTGTTCATGACCTTGGGGTTTCACCAAACCAAGGCTCAATCATGATTCATTCGAATGATCCAAATTGATAGATTGTTGAATTCTGAGATTGACATTTACTGCTTACTCTTCTAACCTGAATTGAAGGCAATTGGACCAATGATTTAGATAGATTTTAATTTAGGATTTCTTAGCTTTCATTAGAGTTTTGATTTATTTGTTGATCAGATAAGAAGTGTTCAATTTAGTATTGATAATTGTTTCCTAAATCCTCGTGGGAACGATACTTCACTCACTATTTTATTACTTGAACGGCTAGTGCACTTGCTAGTGTCACAATGAGCCACACATCATTAAGCAGGCTTCTAGGAGTTGGAACATCCGTTTTGATTCTGCAGTCAAAACGTTTGACTTTGAGCAGAATCCGGATGAGCCCTGTGTTTACAGGAAGTCCAGTGGGGATAAGATCACGTTTTTGGTGTTGTACGTGGACGATATCCTACTCATTGGGAATGATGTAGGAATGTTGACTTCGGTCAAGGTATGGCTATCACAGCAGTTCTCCATGAAAGATCTTGGAGAAGCTTCTTACATATTGGGTTTTCGACTCTATAGAGATAGATCGAAGCGGATAATTGGATTATCCCAGGCTGCTTATATTGACAAAATTGTCAAGAGGTACAGCATGGAGAACTCCAAGAAAGGAAACGTTCCTTTCAGGCACGGAGTCACTCTCTCCAAGAAGATGTCTCCCAAGACTTCTGAGGAGATTGAGAGCATGAGAGATGTTCCCTATGCCTCAGTCGTAGGGAGCATCATGTATGCCATGGTATGCACTCGACCGGACATTGCTCAGGCGGTGAGTGCGGTAAGCAGATTCCAGACAAACCCAGGGCAGGAGCATTGGACTGCTATGAAGAACATACTCAAATACTTTCGAAGGACAAAAGAGTTTTGTCTGGTATTCGAAGGTAGTTCACTGCAAGTTCTAGGGTATACCGATGCCGATTTCCAGTCGGATCCAGATGATAGAAAGTCTACATCTGGGTATGTTTTCACAATAAGATCGTATGCTGTTTGCTGGAAAAGCAGCAAACAGGGGTCCACTGCAGACTCCACAACCGAGGCCGAGTACATTGCCGCAAGTGAATCTGCCAAGGAAGCCGTGTGGATGAAGAAGTTCATACACGAATTGGGAGCGATTCCATCCAGCAAATCACCCATCCCGTTGTTGTGTGACAAAAATGAAGCGATCGCCCAGGCTAAAGAGCCTCGGGCTCACTCGAAGTCAAAGCACATCGAGAGAAAGTACCATGTACTGCGGGAGATCGTTGGTAGAGAGGACGTCCTGATTCAAAAGGTAGCATCAACGGATAATGTGGCAGACCCATTGACTAAGCCACTGACACAGAAGGTGTTTGAGAAACACGTGGAAAGTATGGGACTCCGGCTTGTACCAGATTGGACCTAAGTGCAAGTGGGAGCTGTTAGACAGTTTATGTATGCCCTTAGTTTCAATCTGATTTGATGTACTTTTGTTATTTAGTGGAAATAAATAAAGTGCATGCTTGATTCATGTTGTTTGGTTTAATTCTGTGTAAAACCCTAAAACTGGACATTTATAGAGACTTGTGTTAGTTTTAAATGTTCACAGCCATTGGATAAGTCTAGGGAGATTTATCCTGCCAAGGCTGATACTGGTGTGCCACCAACTGTTGGGATGGCCTGTCTTAGCCACCAGGGTAAGACCCGAGGCACATGCAGTATGGGATTACTTGAATCCTTGAACCGGACCAGATTTCCAGTCTTGCCCTGGACCTTGGAGATAGATGGGCAAAACTGGAAAGTTACACCTGACCCCTAGACTCGATTATGACACTTCACTAGGTGTTGGATCAGGCTGCCTTTCATATGCCAATCAGTGAGATCCTTAGCGGGGATCAAAACCTGGGTATGTTGGGGCAGTTTGAGAATTCATCTGAGTGGGTGATCATAGTGACAGAATCAGCCACTTTGTCGGACAAAGGTTAATGATCGGGAATGCACTCTCTCTGATGGAAACCAAACTGCCAGCAGTTGATTTCAATCGTTGGAATTATGTTTTTCAAAATTAATATATTTATATATATATGTACGATTTCAAATTGTTTGCAAATGGTTTTAATTCCCGGGATCCATGTGAAAGGAGAGTGCGACACTGTTCCTTGCAGCCGAGGGAGAGGTCCTCTCTTGTCGGGTAGTGCTTGATCATTAAGGGCTGAGAGGTTAAGTGTAAGACCATTGAGGATAATACCTGATGGGCTAATCTTGCACTTGCCCACAGTCCCTGGGTTTTTATAAGATGGCTTGGCCCAGGGACCACTTAATGTAAGTGTTGGGCCCATAGGGTCCATATGATGGACTGAAGGGGTTCATTGAGTTTTTCAGTGAATTCGGCTGGGCATTGTTTTGGATGCTGGGCCGAACCCATGTGGCTGGTGTGTAGATCAATGCTTGGGTCCCACACCATACAAAGAAGCCCAACTGGGCAGCAGATTGGAAAGTAATTAGACACTGAACACTTTATGGGCCAGAAGCCCATTTCGAGGTGGGCTGATATGATCACCCATCCTTGGGGCGAATCTGAGATTAATGTTAGTAAAAGGATTGGGCCTTTAGCCTTATCCACTCTTAAAGACCAAATTCAAATTAGATTTGAATCTGGTAACCTCCTGATAAGATCAGGAGTAAGCTAACTTTATCTGCAGATAGGATTAAGATTATCACCTATCCAAATACTGATTTGGATTGGGATAACTCCTAATTAGGAGGTTTCTTAATCAAGAAGAAAGGAGGAGAAACCATAACAAAAAAGAAAGAGAGAAATACAACAGATTTCGAATCAAGAGCAATCGCAAGAAAGGTTCCTGCGAATTGAGATCAAATCTCATACTCCAAAAAAAGAAAGAAGAAGCAGTTCAGCTTTTTCGCTTTTGGAATT
The DNA here is from genome assembly GCF_056320005.1 of Nelumbo lutea. Taxonomy (NCBI): domain Eukaryota; kingdom Viridiplantae; phylum Streptophyta; class Magnoliopsida; order Proteales; family Nelumbonaceae; genus Nelumbo; species Nelumbo lutea. The sequence goes on from NC_142684.1 coordinate 213,968,182, forward strand.
CTCCTCCTGCCGCCGCCATCTGTTTTTGCAAGATTAGATCTTTGCAGAAAAAGAAAGTCAAGAAATCTGTTCTTGACATCCGTCTTGCAAGAAAGGCTGAAAAAGATTCAGTGTTTAGTACTTCCAGAGGATTCTTGTGAAGGATCCAGTGTGTAGGACGCACTCTGCTGGTTTTGTTCCATCCACAGCTGTGTCATCTTCAGCAGGAACAGATCTTGGAGCATTCTTTGGGCGTGAAAACCAACTTTGGGAGATAGTGCTTCTCTGGATCAGGTATATTCCTCCCATTTGTCTTTTGGTATAGATCTGGTTTGATTATGGTTCAAGTAGGATCCTTGAATATTATATTCTAAATTTAGGGAATATGATTCCCAGTTGGGAGAAGGTAGGAAATTTTTGAAATTCGCCCACCCATTCCGCAACCTTTATGGCGTCCATTAGATGGATCCTACCATTCTTTCATGATCATAGTGACAGGATCAGCCCCTTTGTCGGACAAAGGTAATGATCGGGGATGCACTCTCACTGTTGGAAACCAAGACTGCCGACAACCGATTTCAACCGTTGAAATTTGTTTTGCAAAATATATTTTATATGAGATATAAAAGTATATATATTATGGTTTCTAAAATGTTTGCAAAAGGGTTTTAATTCTCGGGATCCATATAAGTGGAGAGTGCAACACTGTTCCTTGCAGCCGAGGGAGAGGTCCTCTCTTGTCGGGCAGTGTATGATCATTATGGGCTGAGAGGTTAAGTGTACGACCATTGAGGATAATACCTGATGGGCTAATCTTGCATCTGCCCACAGTCCCTGGGTGTTAGAAGGTGGCTTGGCCCAGGGACCACTTAGGGTAAGTGTTGGGCCCATAGAGCCCATTTGATGGGTTTCAGGGGGTGCACTGTCTTTAACAGTGTATTCGACCAGGCCTTGTAACAAAGGCTGGGCCGAACCCATGTGGCTGATGTGTAGATCAATGCTTGGGTCCCACGCCATACAAGGAAGCCCAACTGGGCAGTAGTTAGGAAGGTTAAGTGAGCACATAAGCTTAATGGGCCTAAAGCCCATTTCGAACTGGGATATTAATTTAGTTAATTAAAGGGGCAAATTCTGAGATGGATTAGTAGTTAGGATAGGGTCTTAATCCTATCCACTCAGAGAGTACAGATCTGAATGTGCTCGAGAGAGGCTATTCGGATCTAGGTGAGTGAGTGCTTTCACATATTTGTCCCAATGGGAAATCACATGTTCAATCACTCAGGCATAGATTGAACATGTGCTCGAGAGAGGCTATTCATTGCTTTGGGATTTTACCAAACCAAGGCTGAATCCTATTCTACTCGAATTGCCTAGAAAACTAGTTGCTGAATTTATTTTTCTATGCATCTTTAGATTGTCTCCTCACTTGCATACAAGGTGTTTGGTCCAATGTGTTGGAAATAACTTTGTAGTTAGAATTTCAGATTTTCATTAGTTTTACATTTCAGCTAATCAGATAGCAGTAGATTGATTTATTACTAGTAGTTGCTACATAAGTCCTCATGGGAACGATACTCTACTCACTACTCTATTACTTGAGCGGCTAGTGCACTTGTTATTGTCACAATGAGCCACACGTCATTTAATAATATGATTACTGTTAAACAGAATAACAAATTCATCGCATGCGAGGAACTAGAGAATGGCCTCTATGTTCTACATCCTTCTTTGGAAACTAACTTAACCGAAACTATGTCGGTCAAAAATCCCAAGAAAATGACTCATGATACAGTGAATCCCATGTGCCTTTGGCATTACCAACTTGGCCATATCGGTGTTGACCGAATCACAAGACTGGTAAAGGATGACCCTTTGGATTTTCTAACAGTAGAAAATCTTCCCACTTGTGAGCCTTGCCTCCAAGGTAAGATGACTAAGTGGCCATTTTGAAAGATCTGCAGGCACATTTGACCTAATACATACTGATGTATGTGGTCCCATGAGTGTTAGGACACAAAATCAAAACGTGTATTTCATCACCTTTACAGATGATTTTTCACGATATGGTTACGTGTACCTAATGAGACACAAGTCTGAATCCTTTGAAAAGTTCAAAGAATTCAGACAGGAAGTATAAAATAGTTAGGGAGAGAAATTAAGGCCCTTCGATTAGATCGAGGTGGCGAATATCCCTTTGGCGAATTCAGGGACTACTTAAAGGTCAACGGGATAGTGTCACAATTAGCTCCTCCTACTACATCTCAACTCAACGTTGTTTCAGAGAGGAGGAATAGGACCTTATTGGACATGGTTCGGTCACTTCTCGTATGCTCAGAATTACCCACATACTTTTGGGGATACACATTAGAGACTGCTATCTACGTGCTGAATCGGGTTCCAACCAAATTGGTTCCGAAAACTCCATATGAACTATGGACCGGAAGGAAGCCAAGTGTAAGACACTTGAAGATTTGGGGTTGTCCTACACATGTTAAAAGAACAAGTGTGGACAAGTTGGAGTCCAAAACCAGTCGTTGCTTATTTATAGGCTACCTAAAAGATTCGATAGGTTATCTATTCTATGACCCAAGCGAGCAAAAAGTGTTCTGCAGTCGAAATGCCCAATTCTTAGAAACTGAATACATCCTGGACACCCATCATCAGGAAATAGTTCTTGATGAAGAGAGCTCATGAGCAGTGGGAGATGTCCCACAAGTCCCAAGTAGTGACCAACCTAGAAGATCCACTCAGGTATCCAGGCCACTAGTCCGATATGGTTATGACTAGGATAGCTACCTAGTGGAAGCCTTGACTAGTGAGGAGAATCCCGTAACTTACGCAGAAGCTATGTTAGACATAGATTCCCAGAAGTGGGTGGAGGCCATGAAAGCTGAGATGGACTCGATGGAGACCAATGGGGTCTGGACTCTAGTAGATCCACCCTCCGGAGTAAAAGCAATTGATTGCAAATGGATCTACAAGAGGAAGAAGGGCCCCGATGGCATGATTGAGACCTACAAAGCTCGTTTGGTGGCGAAAGGGTATACTTAGAAAGAAGGCATCGATTATGAGGAAACCTTTTCGCCCATGGCCATGCTTAAATCCATTAGGATCCTGCTAGCTGTAGCAGCATACCATGATAACGAGATTTGGCAGATGGATGTCAAAATCACATTCCTAAATGGAGGTCTTAGTGAAAATATCTACATGCAGCAGCCGCAAGGCTTCATTGCTGCTGGTCATGAACACATTGTATGTAAACTTAATAGATCCATATGTGGACTTAAGCAGGCTTCTAGGAGTTGGAACATCCATTTTGATTCTACTGTCAAAATGTTTGACTTTGAGCAGAATCTGAATGAGCCCTGTGTTTACAGGAAGTCCGATGGGGATTAGATCACCTTTTTGGTATTGTACATGGACGATATCCTACTCATTGGGAATGATGTAGGAATGTTGACTTCGGTCAAGGTATGGATATCACAGTAGTTTTCCATGAAAGATCTTGGAGAAGCTTCATATATACTAGGTCTTCAACTCTATAGAGATAGATCAAAGTGGATAATTGGATTATCCCAGGCTGCTTACATTAACAAAATTGTCAAAAGATACAGCATGGAGAACTCCAAGAAAGGAAACGTTCCTTTCAGGCACAAAGTCACTCTCTCCAAGAAGATGTCTCCCAAGACTTCTGAGGAGATTGAGAGCATGATAGATGTTCCCTATGCCTCCACTGTAAGGAGCGTCATGTATGCCATGCTGTGCACTCGCTCAGACATTGCTCAGGTAGTGAGTGTGATAAGCAAATTCCAAGCCAACATAGGGCAGGAGCATTGGACTGCTGTGAAGAACATACTTAAATACCTTTGAAGGGCAAAAGAGTTTTGTCTAGTATTCGATGGTAGTTCACTGCAAGTTCTAGGGTATATCGATGCCAATTTCCAGTCGGATCCAGATGATATAAAGTCTACATCTGGGCATGTTTTCACGATAGGATTGTGTGTTGTTTGCTAGAAAAGTAGCAAACAGGGGTCCATTACAGATTCTACAACCGAGGCCGAGTACATTGCCGCAAGTGAAGCTGCCAAGGAAGTCGTGTGGATGAAGAAATTCATACATGAATTGGAAGTGATTCCGTCCAGCACATCACCCATCCCGTTGTTATGTGACAACAATGGAGCGATCGCCCAGGCTATAGAGCCACGGGTACACTCGAAATCAAAGCACATCAAGAGGAAGTTCCATGTACTGTGGGAGATCATTGGTAGAGGGGATGTACTAATTCAGAAGGTAGCATCAGCGGATAATGTGCTAAAGGGATAGGAAATCCATTGTTAGACAGTTTTGTATGCCCTTAGCTTCAATCAAAATTGATGTACTTTATGAGTTTATTGTAAATGAATAAAAGTAAATATTTGATTCATGTTCCCTTGGTATGTTTCTGTGTAATACCCTTAAAATAGACACTTATTGAGACTCATGTTAGTTTAGAATGTTCACAGCCAGTGGGTCAGTCTGGGGAGACCTATCCTGACAAAGCTGACACTGTGGTGCCACCAAGTCAGTTGGGGTGGCTTGTCTCAGCTACCGGGGTGAGACCATAGCCACATACAGTGTGGGGTTAATTGAATCTTTGAACTGGACCAGATTTCCAGTATTGCCCTGGACCTTGGAGATTGATGGGTGACGGGTTTATCGAAGCCCTCAAAATTAGTACTAGTCCCACAATAAAATATTTGCAGTAAAAGTGGTTCTAGGTCGAATCCCACAGGGAGCAAATCAGTAATCTCTTAGCCGAATGGACAAAGTAATTGTGTGGGAATATTAAATAACTAAAATTAAAAGAATAACAAACTAAACAAACAAGAGAAAATCAGTCTTATTGAATTCTGGTTCAAGGGTTCGGGTTGAATCGATTGGCCATCGATCCTAGGTACAATTCAGCATTCTTGCAATTCAAGCATTTAACCTTAGATTTATTAGGATAGTCATAATAAACCTTGTGTTTTCCTAATTCAGTTGACCAAACCTAGCATTCGATCAACACTTATCACCACTCAACTGGGTACGATAGCGTTCCATGTTAAACAATGATAGCATTAAGATTTGTGAAAACAGTTAAACCAAAATAACAATAATTGAGATAGTTGCAATTACTGAATTTTGTTCCATTGATTCTTTTAGGTTGAACCATGTTAAAACATTGGTCAAAGGCTGTCACGAACAATTGACCCAAAAAGATATCAACCTAATTGCTACTTGTACCATTATTCGTGACAATTACGGATCACCGAAATCATGGATAGTAGTAGGAAAATCAACATTAATTCAGTTTGTCAGAATAATTAACATTAACATCCAATAAAAATGTGCACAAGAACCAATGAATACTTGAATTAAAAAAAAAGAAAACAAAGTAACTACAGAACCTCACAATGACACAACCGAATCTCCCCCCTTGAACCAGAAAAAGAAACTTAGCTACTCATGATCTATGCAATCTCCATGCTCTTCTTCTCCATAGCCGAACTGCCTTTTTGCTTCTTGGTCTTCTTGATGATCTCTTGAATCTTGGAATGAGTGATTTCTAGAGCTGGTTCACCCCCTCTTTATATAGCCAAAGGAGAGGGCTGTTTTCCAACTCCTTCTAGGAGATCATCTTATCCTTAGGGAGTTTTGATCTTATCTTGAACTAATCCTATCCTATCTCTTATCTAATGCTCTAATCTCAATCTTTTTATCTCTCTAGGATTACATTCAAGACTTTAGATCTGATAAAACTCTCTCCTTGGAGATTACATTCGAAATTCGGACTCTTAACTCTTGAATTCGAGTTGGGCTGTTTCAAGGTACTTCTGCGAGTTGGGCTTAAGTTGTGAAATGGGCCTGACTGCGAACTTGCTCTGACTTTGGGCTCGTTTTCGTACTCGATGCGGGCCGATTCTGTCAAAACCCAAAACATAAAATTTGTGGGCTTTCGTTTTATCTTTCTAATGCTTCTTGAATTGTCCAATTCGATGTCCGGAATTGAGTGTTAGGCCCAGATTACTGACTGTCGCCGAAACTGTGCAAAATCACCCGATTTGTCCTGTTTTCTTCCAATTGCCTTCTTTATTGCCCTAGATCGAAAGACAAGAGTACTGAGTTCATTTAAGTGATAAATAAATATAAAAGAGTGAATATTAGAGGATAAAAATATGGTTCTTTTTGGTCTCATCAAATCCCCCCACACTTAAACTTTGCCCGTCCTCGGGCAAGGCAAAAACTCAAGTAACTATTGATTTTCAATCTTTCTTTTTCTCTACATGAGGCCTGGTTCATTTCATGCTTTAGTTCAGACTTGGTAACCTTTCCCTTTTCATCTCTTTCTCCCCTTTTTCTTGTCCAAGAGTGATCGCAAATCACCATTCCTCATGGTCCCAAGTTAAATTGATAGTCAAGGAGACAAGCCTTCCAGGGCTGAAACTCCTTGGACTGCACGGGTGCTCATTGTTTTTAACAAACCAATTCAGCGAGATGCAATTACTTTCCTTTGAATCAAAACAATGTGTGCTTATTGCCATAAGCTTGCTATGTATCCCATCTTCACCACTTAGTGTGAATTCCTAAGATCTGAAGGTGAGAATGGGGTTGGGGTTCTAGGGTGAGTGCATTTTATGCTCCATCTCACCCTTGCCTTTTTTTCAAGATGTGAGTGCATTTTATGCTCCATCTCACACTTGCTTTAATTTCTAAATGTGAGTGCATTTTATGCTCCGTCTCACACTTGTTTTTTTGTTTCTAGATGTGAGTGCATTTTATGCTCCATCTCACATCAGTCACGATTTTAGTTTCAAACTCCCTCTTTTTTTTTTCACAAGAATCACAGGGTTTCACCGCCTAATCCATGAATTCATTGATCGTGGTCTCTATATGCCTAACACAGCAAGTTCTAGAATAATCAACCCATGTTTGATAGATAATTATGTGAAAATCAATCAAACCCTTATGCATCTTGCCTATTGATCGATTAAAATCTTGAGGTACCATATGCAGCCAAGAAAGATTCAGTTAGTCATGCTTGCATCCTATCTTATCTATTCAGCCTAAGCACATGATTCCTGATAAGTTGAAATCGTTCAAGGATAAGTTTCTAGGGAGCAGAAATTTCAAGAAGGTAAGGTATCCCAAATTTCCATCAGATTTTCGTAATCCCCCCACACTTAAGTTATACATTGTCCCCAGTGTATGTGATTATGCATAAAGTAGAAGGATTTGGGGGTACTTCCCTGTTTGTCTTGTTGGGTTCCTGCTAAACACAAAAATCAAAACCAAACAAAATAACAAAATTAACTAAACACAATGGGTTGCCTCCCACAAGCGCAATTGTTTAATGTCGTTATGCTCGACGTCTTCCTTTGCTACTTTAGCTCTCGTGGTTTCAGCTTTCGGTGTGCTCCCCTTCCATCCATCATGGGCGGGTTCAAATCTGAAATAGGGGCCTTCGTATCCAATTGTGCACTCGATTCTAGCTCCTCATTCATATCTTTTTCAAAAAATTCTTGCACAGTTGGATCAATAGTGTCAACCGAATGGTCTTCATTTGGGTACTTCATAGCTTCAAAAATATTAAATTTAATAGTCTCTCCATCACATTCGACGAAGAGGGTACCCTCATCCACATCTATTTTGGTCTTGGCCATTTTCATTAATGGCCTGCCTAATAGAAGTGGGGCTGAACTTTCGATCGTGTCCTCCTCCATCTTCAGAATGTAAAAATCAGCTGGGAAAATTAAATCGTTAACCTGCACCATTACATTCTCAACAATCCCTTCTGGGAATGCGGTAGAACGATCAGCTAATTGGATAACAGCTTTAGTTTCCCTTAAAGGACCTAATCTCAAAGCATAGTAAATCAAGTATGGCATGACATTGATAGATGCACCTAAGTCTAGCATGGCATGCTCGATTTGCTTATTGCCAATCACACAAGGTAGGGTGAACATACCTGGATCAGCATGTTTTTCTGGTAAGGTTCTCTTGATCATGGCTGAAACATTCTCTCTAACTCTTGAGTCCTGCACCTTGTCTTCTTCCTGCCCTTTATCCACCTTCCTTGGTGATGTAGGTTCTAGCTGTAGTTCCTTTCCGCTTCTTAGCACCACTGCACTTACACTCTCCTTGGGGTTGACTACCATTTGTGATGGTAGTTTCCCGGAGCTCTGCACCTCCAACTTGCTAACGGCAGTGGCAAGTTCGCTGATTTGGTTCCCCAAATTCTGAATGTTGGCTCTTGTTTCCTGTTGAAATTGCTGAGTATTAGTAGCTAGAGCCTTAACTATATCTTCTAATGACATACCTGAGTATTAGTAGCTGAGTATTCGCAGCCCGGGATGCAGAAAAATATTTATCTAAAAATATCCTATTCATTTCATCCCATGTGCATACAGAACCGGGAGGGAGAATATAAAACCAATCCTTTGCTTTATCTCTTAAAGTAAAAGGAAAGGCTATGAGTTTTACCTGGTCCTCGGTCATACCGTGGGGTTTCATGCATGAACAGACGACATGAAATTCCTTTAGATGTTTGTGAGGGTCCTCACCTGAGAAACCATGAAACAGAGGTAATAATTGAATCAAATCAGATTTGAGTTCAAAGGCTACCTCAAGAGTGGGGTACGTGATGCATAAAGGTTGTTGGTTCATAATTGGTGCAGCCAACTCCCTTAATGTCCTCTCTCTGTCAGCCATTCTTTCTACTTCTTCAATATGGGAAGATCACAATCTGAATTCACCTTCTTTGGTGAACGATCCTTCCTTTGCTTCGCCTCCTTTCTTAAACGATGGGAGGTCCTCTCAATTTCGGGATTGTACTCAAGTTCACCTCGTTGAGAAGCACGAGTCATAAAACAAAAGAGGTTAACAAGAGGAAGGTAATAGCTAAGAAATTAAAGTTGCTCCCCGGCAACGGCACCAAAATTTTGACGACTTTGTCGAAGCCCACAAAATTAGTACTAGTCCCACAATAAAATATTTGCAGTAAAAGTGGTTCTAGGTCGAATCCAACAGGGAGCAAATCAGTAATCTCTTAGCCGAATGGACAAAGTAATTGTGTGGGAATATTAAATAACTAAAATTAAAAGAATAACAAACTAAACAAACAAGAAAAAATCAGTCTTACCGAATTCTGGTTCAAGGGTTCGGGTTGAATCGATTGGCCATCGATCCTAGGTACAATTCAGCATTCTTGCAATTCAAGCATTTAACCTTAGATTTATTAGGATAGTCATAATAAACCTTGTGTTTTCCTAATTCAGTTGACCAAACCCAGCATTCGATCAACACTTATCACCACTCAACTGGGTACGATAGCGTTCCATGTTAAACAATGATAGCATTAAGATTTGTGAAAATAGTTAAACCAAAATAACAATAATTGAGATAGTTGCAATTACTGAATTTTGTTCCATCGATTCTTTTAGGTTGAACCATGTTAAAACATTGGTCAAAGGCTGTCACGAACAATTGACCCAAAAAAATATCAACCTAATTGCTACTTGTACCATTATTCATGACAATTACGGATCACCAAAATCATGGATAGCAGTAGGAAAATCAACATTAATTCAGTTTGTCAGACTAATTAACATTAACATCCAATAAAAATGTGCACAAGAACCAACGAATACTTGAATTAAAAAGAAAGAAAACAAAGTAACTACAGAACCTCACAATGATACAATCGAACCTATGATCTGTGCAATCTCCATGCTCTTCTTCTCCATAGCCGAACTGCCTTCTTGCTCCTTGGTCTTCTTGATGATCTCTTGGATCTTGGAATGAGTGATTTCTAGAGCTGGTTCACCCCCCTCTTTATATAGCCAAAGGAGAGGGCTGTTTTCCAACTCCTTCTAGGAGATTATCTTATCCTTAGGGAGTTTTGATCTTATCTTGAACTAATCCTATCCTATCTCTTATCTAATGCTCTAATCTCAATCTTTTTATCTCTCTAGGATTACATTCAAGACTTTAGATCTGATAAAACTCTCTCCTTGGAGATTACATTCGAAATTCGGACTCTTAACTCTTGAATTCGAGTTGGGCTGTTTCAAGGTACTTCTGCGAGTTGGGCTTAAGTTGTGAAATGGGCCTGACTGCGAACTTGCTCCAAATTTGGGCTCGTTTTCGTACTCGATGCGGACCGAATCTGTCAAAACCCAAAACATAAAAATTGTGGGCCTTCCGTTTATCTTTCTAATGCTTCTTTAATTGTCCAATTCGGTGTCCGGAATTGAGAGTTAGGTTCAGATTACTGACTGTCGCCGAAACTGTGCAAAATCACCCGATTTGTCCTATTTTCTTCCAATTGCCTTCTTTATTGCCCTAGATCGAAAGACAAGAGTAATGAGTTCATTTAAGTGATAAATAAATATAAAAGAGTGAATATTATAGGATAAAAATAGGGTTCTTTTTGGTCTCATCAATGGGCAAAACTGGAAAGTTACACCCGACCCCTAGACTCGATTATGATACTGCACTAGTGTCGGATCGGATTGTCTTTGATGTACCAAGACTGCCGGCTGCCGATTTCAACCGTTGAGATTTGTTTTGCAAAGTATATTTTATATGAGATATAAAAGTATATATATTATGGTTTCTAAAATGTTTGCAAAAAAGTTTTAATTCTCAGGATCCATATAAGTAGAAAGTGCAACACTGCACCTTGCAGCAGAGGGAGAGGTCATCTCTTGTCGGGCAGTGTATGATCATTAAGGGCTGAGAGGTTAAGTGTAAGACCATTGAGGATAATACCTGATGGGCTAATCTTGCATCTGCCCACAGTCCCTGGGTATTACAAGGTGGCTTGGCCCAGGGACCACTTAGGGTAAGTGTTGGGCCCATAGAGCCCATTCGATGGGTTTCAGGGGGTGCGCTGTCTTTAACAGTGTATTCGACCAAGCCTTGTAACAAAGGCTGGGCCGAACCCATGTGGTTGATGTGTAGATCAATGCTTGGGTCCCACGCCATACAAGGAAGCCCAACTGGGTAGCAGTTAGGAAGGTTAAGTGAGCACATAAGCTTAATGGGCCTAAAGCCCATTTCGAACTGGGCTATTTATTTAGTTAATTAAAGGGGCGAATTCTGAGATGGATTAGCTGATAGGATAGGGTCTTAATCCTATCCACTCAGAGAGTCCAGATCTGAATGTGATTCAGATCTAGAAACCTCCTAATTTGATTAGGAGAAGGCTAATCTAATCTGCAGATAAGCACCTCCTAATGGGATTAGGAGCTGATCTTTTAAGTTAACAAAAAGAAGGAGGGGGCGGCAGCCTTCAGAAGAGATACATCAGATCCTCTTTAGTGCTGAAATCAAGAAGAGAGAATTCTGCACCCTGCGAATACTCTCTTGCCGCCTCCCTGTTCTTGTCGCCCTGTTTGCCAGTTCGATCTCCAGTTGTGAGAGAAGTCAAGATTGGATCTTGACATCTGTTCTTTGAGAAAGGATTGAGAAGGAAGCTGTGCTCACGTACCATTCTACTGATTCTTGTGAAGGACAGAGTTCTTGGGGAAGAACACTGCTGATTCTGCTCCATCCTGCAGTACACCATCTTCAGTGGGAGCAGTCTTTGGATCCTTCCTTGGGCGTGAACACCTTCGTTGGGAGATATTACTTCTCCATATCAGGTATAATTCTCTCTTATTCCTTTTGGTTCAGATCTGATTCAGTTTATGGTTCAAGAATGATCCTTGAAAATATGATTTTCTAAATAGGGAATGTGATTCCCGGTTGAAAATGGGAACTCTCTCACGGTACCTTGGCGTTCACGAATATGATGGGTAAGCACTCACTGGACAGAAAGGTTTACCTGAAAATGGCTCTGAACCTTGTCTGACAGAGGCCAAAGGGAAAACACATATGATGAGTGGATATGATCCTTCACAGAAAGGTGGTGGGGTTATGCAGCTGAAACAGTTGGCTCCATGCACCCTATGTGATTTCCCACATTTCCAGAGACAACCCGTGGTCTCTGTCACTGAGAAAGGAGGGAAATCTCTGAGATGAATAAATGGAAATGGATCGTAGATTAAAATCCATATCTATGAAATGAACATGAATCCAATTAGGTTTTGGACTAATGTTTGCTCTTTTATCAGAAAATGGCAAACTGATCTCTTGTAAAACTGCTTGATGACAACAAGTTGAAGGGCCCAAACTATGCTGATTGGTACAGGAACCTTATGCTGGTCCTAGCTTCTGAAAAATTGGACAAAGTGGCAAAGAATCCTACCCCGGAGTGTCCGGGTGATAGGGCTTCTGAGGCCCGAAGGAGAGACTATAAAGAATGGGAGGAGAAAAACTCCCTTGCTCGGTGTTACATCATTGCCTCCTTAGACATCCTAATACAGAGGCAGTTCGATCAGATCGAACTTGCCAAAGACATATTGGACAGTCTCAGGACAATGTATGAAGAGCAGAGTCGTTCTACTCGACAAAAGGTCCTGAAACAGTTCATGACCGCGCAAATGTCCAAGGGTCAACAAGTTCATGACCATTGTCTTCGGATGATGGGATACATCAACGAACTGGAGGCTCTTGGATCCGGGCTGGACCTTGCAACCGAGATAAATGCTATCCTTAACTCTTTGCCTCCTTCCTTTAATCCGTTCATCATGAACTATAACATGAACAAGCTGAATGTCAGCTTACAAGAGCCCATCAATATGTTGCAAAGAGATGAAGAACTTATTAGAAAGGATGAGCCTGTAGCCATGCTTGTTGAAGCTGGCAAGACAGACAAGAGAAAGAGGAAGGCAAAGAAGCCTCAGAAGAAAGCCACTAAGAGCAAGAAGCAGAAGAAAGACAAAGCATTGGATGCCTGTCACTTCTGTAAGAAGACCGACCACTGGAAAAGGAATTGTCCTACCTACCTGGAATCCAAGAATGGTAACTTCAAAACATGTGTTATATAACCAATTTGTTGGTAGCTTCTGCATCCTGGTGTATTGACTCCGGGGCTTCAACTCATTCTTGTAACTCAATGCAGGGGTTCAAGGTAAACAAAAGGCTGAGTGAAGGAGAAGTCACACTCTACTTGGGGACTACTGCAACTGTTGCAGCCGCGGCCATAGGAACCGTGGAGTTAATTTTTAGAGAAGGAACAATTGTACTGAAAGACTGTCTTTATGTGCAAAATTTAAGGAGAAATTTGATTTTTGTCTCAAAACTGTGTGCAGATGGTTATTCTATCTTCTTTTGTAATACGATTACTCTTAAAAGAAACAACAGATTCATTGCATACGGGGAACTGGAGAACGGTCTCTATGTTCTACATCCTTCTCTAGAAACTAACATAACCGAAACTACGTCGGCTGAAATCCCTAAGAGGAGAGCTCGTGATACAGTTAATCCCACGTGTCTGTGGCATTATTGACTTGGCCACATCGGTGTTGACCGAATCACAAGGTTGGTAAAGGATGGTCCTTTGGATTTTCTAACTGTAGAAGATCTTCCCACTTGTGAGCCTTGCCTACAAGGCAAGATGACGAAACGTCCATTTAACGGTAAGCCTAAAAGATGTACAGGCACACTTGACCTAATACATACTGATGTATGTGGTCCCCTGAGTGTTAGGACACGAAATCAGCACGTGTATTTCATCACCTTCACAGATGATTTTTCACGATACGGTTACGTGTACCTAATGAGACACAAGTCTAAATCCTTTGAAAAGTTCAAAGAGTTTAGACAAGAGGTCAGCAAATAGTTAGGGAGAGAAATTAAGGCCCTTCGATCAGATCGAGGTGGCGAGTATCTCTCTGATGAATTCAGGGACTACTTAAAGGACAATGGGATAGTATCACAATTAGCTCCTCCTGCTACACAACAACTTAACGGTGTTTCGGAGAGGAGGAATAGGACCTTTTTGGATATGGTCCGGTCGCTTCTCATACACTCAGAGTTACCCACATCCTTTTGGGGTTATGCATTAGAAACTGCGATTTATGTGCTAAATCGGGTTCCAACAAAATCGGTTCTGAATACTCCATATGAACTTTGGATCGGAAAGAAACCAAGTGTTAGACACTTGAAGCTTTGGGGTTGTCCAGCACACGTTAAAAGAACGAGTGCAGACAAGATGGAATCCAAGACCAGCCGTTGCCTATTTGTAGGCTACCCAAAAGGCTCTGTAGGTTACCTATTCTATGACCCAAGTGAGTAGAAAGTGTTCTGCAGTCGTAATGTGCAATTCATGGTAACTGACTATATCCTGGACACCCATCGTCAGGAAGTTATTTTTGATGAGGAGTGCTCAGGAGCAGTGGGAGATGTCCCACAAGTTCTATGTAGTGACCAACCTAGAAGATCCACTCGGGTATTCAGGCCACCAGTCCATTATTGTAGTGACCAGGATAGTTACCTAGTGAAAACCTTGACTGGTGAGGAGGATCCCGTGACTTACACGGAAGCTATGTTGGTCATAGATTCCCAGAAGTGGGTGGAGGCCATGAGAGCAAAGATGGACTCAATGGAGACCAATGGAGTCTAGACTCTAGTAGATCTGCCCTCTGGGGTAATAGCAATCGGTTGCAAATGGATTTACAAGAGGAAAAAGGGCCCCGATGGTAAAGTTGAGACCTTCAAGGCTCGTCTGGTGGCGAAAGGGTACACTCAGAAAGAGGGCATCAATTATGAGGAAACCTTTTCGCCTGTGGCCATGCTTAAATCCATTAGGATCCTGCTAGCTGTAGCAGCATACCATGATTATGAGATTTGGCAAATAGATGTCAAAACTGCATTCCTGAATGGAGATCTTACTGAAGATATCTATATGCAGCAGCTGCAAGGCTTCATTGCAAGAAAGATTTTAGGGGGAGCCAAATCAACAAAAAGAAGGCAAAAGCAAGAAAAGAAAACCCAAAATTTATCAAGTTCAGCCCGGCCCAGCCATGAGAGCAAGAGAATTTCATTCGGCCCAAGAAGAGTCAGTGAAACTCTTTGAAAAATCCAAGGGAAGAAGCCTAGCAAGAAGGAAATTTCGGCCCAGCCCATTTTTAGCCCAAATAACAGCCTAGAGTGTAGCCCACTTGAGCTCAAAAACAAGCTAAATTGTAGCCCAAATAGCAGCCCAAAGGGAGCTAGGGGCGGCAACTCCTAGAAGTTTCTTGAAGAGAAGGAGGGAGCACTCTAGAAGGTTCATGAGGGGTGTAATACACCCCATTCTAGAGGCTTCAAGAAGGGGCAAGAGCCCCTTTGAAAAACTATATAAGGAGGCCTCTAGGAGGGGAGAAAGTTGTTCAATTGCTTGAGAGGAAGGCTCTCCCACTCTTAGAGGTTCGGCCACCTTGAGAGAAGAGAAGAGAAGAAGGCTAGGCGCAAGGAAGAAGAAGAAGAAGGGTTGAAGGAAGTTCAAGACAAGCAAGCTAGAAGAAGAAGGTGAGTTCGAATTGAGAGTTTGTGATTCAAAGATTTTCTGTAATAAATCATTTTTAGTTTCATTCTCTTTTGATTTGAATTCAGTTTCTTAGTTATATGTTCTTTCTTCTTTCTCCTTGTTTCCATTCTTCCTTGATGTATTTCAGCTTGTAAAATTTCAGTTCAGCAATCTAATTCTTTTTGATTCATTCAAATGATCATGGATTGTACTTGAAGTTTCTTGAATAAGGGTGTTATTGCAGATCAATTCGGCCAACTAACCTTCAAAACTCAGATCTGAATTCTCAGATCTGAGATTGCAAGATCTGAATTGCTTGAAAGAGAATTCAGATCTGCAAATTTCAGATTGGGCGAATTAATCTACAGCTTGGAATTCCTAGAGAGCTTGAGAGAGACTCTAGGAATTCATATCTACTATTCAAGAACTGAATTGAGTGCAAGGTTAGAGATAACTTGCACAATTCAGTTGGTGATCAATTCAGATTTGAATTGATGCCTTAGAAGTGTTTGAAGAAATGCATGCATGGGGATTAGATTCTTGCTAGAGATAGAAGAACCATCACTCATGCATAGGATGAACATGCGCTTGAGAGAGGTTGTTCATGACCTTGGGGTTTCACCAAACCAAGGCTCAATCATGATTTATTCGAATGATCCAAATTGATAGATTGCTGAATTCTGAGATTGACATTTACTGCTTACTCTTCTAACCTGATTTGAAGGCAATTGGGCCAATGATTTAGATAGATTTTAATTTAGGATTTCTTAGCTTTCATTAGAGTTTTGATTTATTTGTTGATCAGATAAGAAATGTTCAATTTAGTATTGGTAATTGTTTCCTAAATCCTCGTGGGAATGATACTTCACTCACTACTTTATTACTTGAACGGCTAGTGCACTTGCTAGTGTCACAATGAGCCACACATCAAGTTTTTGGCGCCGTTGCCGGGGACTTAGAGAAGCAATATTAGGAAACATTGAGCATTCTTAATCTGATCTCATTCAGCATTGCATTCATAGTTGGGTTAATTTGCTAACTTTTTCATTTCAGCTTGGACTGCAACTGCTGTACTACTGTAGTTATGTTTCTTCTTTCTTAAGTAGATTACTTTCTTTTTTTGGTTTCAGTTTCATTTTAATAAAGGCATATTTGATTTCTATTCAATCTTGGTGTTGTTCCCTTCAAAAAGAAAAAAAAAATTTTCACATAAACATGAGTGTTGCAGATTTGAGTTGCATTCGGCACTCAGATCAGCAGATTTCAGATCTGCAGCACTCAGCTGAAAAGAGTTGCTTGTGTTTCAGATTTTATTATTCTTTTCTTTCCTTACAAAAAGAAAAAAAAAAACAAATGAAAAAAAAAGGGGGAGATCTTTTGAACAACCAGAGGAGCAATTGAGAATTCGGATCAGAACTCAGATCTGAGTTCAGATCTGAATTCTGCTATTGCAGATCTGCAACAGTTCAGATCTGAGTTCCTCTGAACTCAGACCTGAACTGATGAAATTTTGAGGGGAATTGGGTGTCATCACCACCCCAATTCACCCTAGGGCACTTCTGCTATTCCCCAAAAACAATTTGGTAGCAATAACTGAAGGTAAGGCAATTGAGATTTCAGATCCGAACTCAGACTTGAGTTCAGACCTGAACTCTGCTATAGCAGAACTGCAATACTCAGAAAAAAAAAAATCTGTTCTTAGCCCTTTATTATTCTTTTCTTTCGTTGCAAAAAGAAAAAAAATATATATTTAGATAGTGAAAAAAAAAAAAGAGAGAGAGAAAGAACCATGGAAACCAAGGATTCGGATCAGAACTCAGATCTGAGTTCAGATCTGAGTTCTGCTGTAGCAGATCTGCAACAGTTCAGATCTGAGTTCTCTTGAACTCAGACCTGAACTGATGTAAATTTAAAGGATAATTGGGGGTTATCGTCACCCCAATACACCCTACAAAAAATCTGCTATCTCCCAAAAACAATTGGATAGTCATGGTTGAAGAAATTTGGATCTGCAACCACCTAGATCTGAACTGGGGTTGTGAACAGAGCAGGATACAGGGCATACTTTGCTGTATTAAATAACTTGTACTCCGATCTATCTAAGCTGATTTGGTTGAAGAAAAGTATATTTAATCTGAGAATTTTTTATGCCTCAAGAGATTTCATGAAAAGTGGCACTTCCACACCATTTTTCTATTAGAGTTCAGACCTATAGCAGGGCTACTATAGCAGACCTGCTACAGCAAGACTGAACCAGGGCAGGTTTTGAACAGGTTTGTATTACAATTAACATTACTAAATTGGCATTGTGAATTGTCCTAGGCAGATCTTTGAAATTTTTTTTCAAGATAGATAGCTCTGATTTCAGCTGTGCATGAATAGAAAGTCTAACAGATCTGAATGGGTGTGTGCAGCCGTGTGTACTACATTCCAATAAGTGTATACTCCATCAAGGGCTACATTGATGGAGCCATGTTTCTTCTCTTGATACTTGATTGTTCCATCCTTAGTTTCAGTTTTAATGTAGCTTATGCAAATCAAATTTCTCTTCTTCTTTTGGTTCTAAAAAAAAATACAAATAAATAAATAAATAAATCTCAAAATGAGTTCAGATCTGAATTGCATTCATCAATCAGACCTGCACTCATCCAAAAAGATTTTGGTTGCATTGCTGTATTTTGTTTTAGTTTTCTTCCTTTAAAAAAAAAAAAAAAGGAAAGAAAAGAAAAATAGAAAAAGAAAATAAGATCCCAGCAGCCACACCATGGTGAATACAGGTCTGATTTCAGATTATTTTTTTCTACTGATTGATTTCGGTTTTGTGCAGATCTGTATACAGCATGTTTCATTGCTAATATCAGTAGGTTATCCTACTGAATTGCTCAGTTTTAGTATGGCTACTCCATCTGGTGTTTGGTGATGCATAGCTCATCAAAACAGTGGGCTCAGATCTGATATTTAGTAGCCTTCCAATATGGAAATCAGACCTGAGCACAACTGTACTGTTATCAGCAGCTGCTATTATATTTATTGTTGTTCTCAGTGGCTTCTGAGATTTCAGAGCTGATCTCAATTTTGTGTAGAACTGATGTCTGAATTGCTATCAATCCTTTGTACATTGACTTCAGTTTAGTGTATTGACCTTCAGTAGCACAGAAGAGCCTTTTAATATGAAACTCAGACCTGAACACAATCACTGCTGATCCGCACTTGGCTGTCCTCAGTAGCTGCTAAGATTTCATAACTGTATATTACTGTTCTCAGTAGCTACTGAGATTTCAGCTCTCAGCAGTTTAGATCTGTGTAATTAAATCCCGTCCCTGATTTCAGCAATATAAAGAAGAGGAATTTGTAAACTGTTGTTCTACTCAGAGATTACTGAATTCAGACCTGTTTGTAAATTGCTACTGAATTCTGTATATTGAATAAAATGTTGATATGCTTTTAGTTAGCTGCATTTATTTATTTTAGGATGTAGGTTTGTATATTCCAATACTTCACTTTACATTTTCAGTTGTAATAGGATTAGTTATTTATTTTCTTTTGTGAATAT
Source organism: Nelumbo lutea (assembly GCF_056320005.1). Taxonomy (NCBI): domain Eukaryota; kingdom Viridiplantae; phylum Streptophyta; class Magnoliopsida; order Proteales; family Nelumbonaceae; genus Nelumbo; species Nelumbo lutea. Next base: position 213,987,129 of record NC_142684.1, read on the forward strand.
TGGCCTTTTTATTGCTTTGACCTTTACAGTTTATGACAAGCAGACCTGAACTGGAAGAGATCCTTTACGACCCGGAGATTGAACGGACTCTCCGTGTCCATTTGAGAGCTGCTAAGCAAGTCAGACAAGAAGCACAAGAAATGGCTGAACAAAGAACTATGATGGATTATGCCAAGCCCACCCTCACCGGGACTGTCTCCAGCATTATCAGGCCAACTATTGCTGCCAATAACTTCAAAATTAAACCGGCCATAATCCAAATGATACAAAATACGGTTCAGTTTTGTGGTATGGCCCATGAGGATCCGAATGCCCATATTGCTAACTTCTTGGAAATCTGTGACACCTTCAAACACAATGGGGTAAGTGATGATGCCATCCGGCTGAGGTTATTCCCATTTTCTTTGAAGGATAAAGCCAAAGCTTGGTTGAACTCATTACCGGCAGGATCTATAGCCACATGGGACGAAATGGCCAGCCGTTTTCTCTCTAAATATTTTCCCCCTTCTAAAACTGCTAAAATGAGGAATGACATCACTACTTTTTTCCAGCAAGAGGGGGAATCTCTCTATGAGTCCTGGGAACGTTACAAGGAGCTACTAAGGAGGGTTCCTCACCATGGCCTTCCGATTTGGCTGCAGGTGCAAACATTTTATAATGGTCTGACCGATTCAAACAAGACCATCTTAGATGCAGCAGCTGGGGGCTCCATAAACAATAAGACTCCCGAGGTTGCCCATGCACTCATCGAGGAGATGGCAGCCAATAACTACCAATGGCATTCAGAAAGGACACCAGTTAGAAAGCAGCATGGCCTTCATAATGTGGATACATACACAGCTCTCTCTGCACAAATAGGAGCACTTAGCAAAAAATTTGATGAGATGCAGATGGCAGCTATGCATATACAGTATGATAAGTGTGGGGGAGGCCATGATAGCACTGAATTCCAAGTTGGCAGTCAGACTTTTCAGTCCACAGAACAAGTAGACTTTGTTGGCAACTTTACAAGACAGCCAGGAAATCAGTACCATCATGCCCATAACCCCGGATGGAGAGGCCACCTGAATCAGCATGCACCTAAGCCTTTCCACCAAAACTTCTATCAGCCGGAACCGAAATCTAACTTGGAGGAGCTGATGACCAAGTTCATAGCTAGTGCGGAAAATAGATTTCAGAAAAACGAAACATCGATAAGGAACTTGGAAACTCAGGTTGGGCAGCTGGCACAGATGATTTCAGAAAGGGCTCCGGGTACCTTACCTAGTAACACCATGGTAAACCCAAGGGAACAAGAGGCTGTTGGGAGAATTCCCAATTCAGATACTTAGTCATAAACTGTCTTACTTGCTTTTTGTTTTTATTTTTCATAGCATTTAAGTTTAGTTAGTTTTTCTTAGAATTTAATTGAATAAAGATATTGATCTCCTCTTCTAGTTTGCAAGTGATTTCTAGCAGAAGAAGTTTTCCACCGACAACATATTGCAGAATTTAAGAATGATCTTCAGGGAAGTCCTCTAAATACCTCCTATTACTTGATGATGCTCTTGCTAGTTTTATTGTTACTGCCTAACACTACGAACATTGAGGACAATGTTCATCTTAAGTGTGGGGGAGTGAGCCCGAGGCTAGGGTATGGGGGCTGAAACCATGCACCCCAACACACATATGCAGGCAATGACATAACCAAAAAAAAAAGAAGACTTGAACCCCTCAAGTTCATTACTATTTATTTGATGATTTTTTTTAAGAAGGAATTCAATGAGTTGAGGGAGACTGATGTACTTGTTAAGTTTTTATTCTTGTGAATGACCCAATTTGATATATGCATGAGAAAAGGGGAGCTGAATATGCCTTTCAGCATGACTAGCCCTAACTTCCTTCATGTGTATGGAAGCCCTTGATTTCATTATTAATGGTCAAGAGAGCTAGTGCACATCTGAAGTGCTAATTCTTGAGGTTCAATAATTGCAAAGAAGGACAAAAGCCCAAATTGACTCCGCTATTTTGAGTTGAATAGTAAAACTAGCAGCTCAGAACATGAGTCCTACCTCAAGTAAGTGACCAGTGTGAGATGGAGCATAAGATGCACTCACACCAAAAAAAAAAAAAAAAAAAAGAGAGAGAAAAGTGTGTGAGATGGAGCATAAAATGCACTCACACCGAAAAAAAAAAAAAAAAAAAAAAAAAAGAAAAGGGTGAGATGGAGCATAAGATGCACTCACCCCTAGAATTAAGAAATTGTGGTGATAGCTGAGGTTCAAAGGGGCACTCTAAAGTTGAACTCTCATTGAGATTCAGTTACAGATGTGAAACTTAGTGAAATTTGATTATTAACCTTGACAATTAAGGAGCTGATTTATATATGAATTAGGAGTGAAGGCTAGACTATGATGAAATTCATATTCTCCTTTCCTTGGATCTGATACATATCTTAATTGGTAATTTATAAGAATAAGAGTTCAGCACTTACAAAAGTTCCCCGACTACTCAATGCATTTCTATCTTAAAAAGTTCACCAGGTAAATGGTGAGAACAGAAGGGGGGAATGTTAAGTTTATGGCTGATGTCTTTGCTTGAGGACAAGCAAAAGCTTAAGTGTGGGGGTATTTGATGAACCTACAATTTATCTATATTTTATGAGGTTTTTGCATGGAATTTTATGATGGTTTAATTAAATTTTGCCCTATTTTAGCTTGATTGCAAGAAAGATTTTAGGGGGAGCCAAATCAACAAAAAGAAGGCAAAAGCAAGAAAAGAAAACCCAAAATTTATCAAGTTCAGCCCGGCCCAGCCATGAGAGCAAGAGAATTTCATTCGGCCCAAGAAGAGCAAGTGAAACTCTTTGAAAAATCCAAGGGAAGAAGCCTAGCAAGAAGAAAATTTCGGCCCAGCCCATTTTTAGCCCAAATAACAGCCTAGAGTGTAGCCCACTTGAGCTCAAAAACAAGCTAAATTGTAGCCCAAATAGCAGCCCAAAGGGAGCTAGGGGCGGCAACTCGTAGAAGTTTCTTGAAGAGAAGGAGGGAGCACTCTAGAAGGTTCATGAGGGGTGTAATACACCCCATTCTAGAGGCTTCAAGAAGGGGCAAGAGCCCCTTTGAAAAACTATATAAGGAGGCCTCTAGGAGGGGAGAAAGTTGTTCAATTGCTTGAGAGGAAGGCTCTCCCACTCTTAGAGGTTCGGCCACCTTGAGAGAAGAGAAGAGAAGAAGGCTAGGCGCAAGGAAGAAGAAGAAGAAGGGCTGAAGGAAGTTCAAGACAAGCAAGCTAGAAGAAGAAGGTGAGTTCGAATTGAGAGTTTGTGATTCAAAGATTTTCTGTAATAAATCATTTGTAGTTTCATTCTCTTTTGATTTGAATTCAGTTTCTTAGTTATATGTTCTTTCTTCTTTCTCCTTGTTTCCATTCTTCCTTGATGTATTTCAGCTTGTAAAATTTCAGTTCAGCAATCTAATTCTTTTTGATTCATTCAAATGATCATGGATTGTACTTGAAGTTTCTTGAATAATAGGATAATAGGATTATCCCAATCTGCCTACATTGACAAAATAGTCAAAAGATACAGCATGGAAAACTCCAAGAAAGGAAATGTTCCTTTCAGGCACGGAGTCACTCTCTCCAAGAAGATGTCTCCCAAGACTTCTGAGGAGATTGGTGGCATGAAAGACATTCCCTATGCCTCTACCATAGGGAGCATCATGTATTCCATGCTGTGCACTCGTCCTGACATAGCTCAGGCAGTGAGTGTAGTAAGCAGATTTCAGGCCAACCCATGGCAGGAGCATTGGACTGCTGTGAAAAACATACTTAAGTACCTTCGAAGGACAAAAGAGTTTTGTCTAGTATTCGACAGTAGCTCACTATAGATCCAAGGGTATACAGATGCCGATTTCCAGTCAGACCCAGATGATAGAAAGTCTACATCTGGATATGTTTTCATGATTGGATCATGTGTTGTTTGTTGGAAAAGCAGCAAACAGGGGTCCACTACAGACTCTACGACCAAGGTCGAGTACATTGCAGCAAGTGAGTTGGGAGTAGTTCCGTCTGACACATCACCCATCCCATTGTTGTGTGACAACAATGGAGCCATTGCTCAGGCTAAGGAGCCACAAGCCCACTCGAAGTCGAAGCACATCGAGAGGAAGTACCACATACTGTGGGAGATTGTTGGTAGAGGGGACGTCCTGATTCAGAAGGTAGCGTCAGCGGAAAATGTAGCAGACCCATTGACAAAGCCACTATCACAGAAAGTGTTTGAGAAACACGTGGAAAGCATGGGACTCCGGCTATTACTTGATTGGACCTAAGTGCAAGTAGGAGCTGTTAGACAGTTTTGTATGCCCTTAGCTTCTATCAAAATTGATGTACTTTATGAGTTTATTGTAAATGAATAAAAGTGCATATTTGATTCATGTTCCCTTGGTATGTTTCTATGTAATACCCTTAAACTGGACACTTATTGAGACTCATGTTAGTTTAGAATGCTCATAGCCAGTGGGTCGGTCTGGGGAGACCTATCCTTACAAGGCTGACACTGTGGTGCCACCAAGTCGGTTGGGGTGGCTTGTCTCAGCTACCGGGGTGAGACCCTAGGCACATACAGTGTGGGATTAATTGAATCTTTGAACTGGACCAGATTTCCAGTATTGCCCTGGACCTTGGAGATTGATGGGCAAAACTGGAAAGTTACACCCGACCCCTAGACTTGATTATGATACTGCACTAGGTGTCGGATCGGGCTGTCTTTGATGTACCAATCAGTGAGATCCTTAGCGGGGGTCAAAACCTGGGTATGTTGGGACAATCCAAGAATTCATCTGAGTGGGTGATCATAGTGATAGGATCAGCCCCTTTGTCGGACAAAGGTAATGATTGGGGATGCACTCTCACTGTTGGAAACCAAGACTGCCGGCAGCCAATTTCAACCGTTGAGATTTGTTTTGCAAAGTATATTTTATATGAGATATAAAAGTATATATATTATGGTTTCTAAAATGTTTGCAAAAAGGTTTTAATTCCCGGGATCCATATAAGTAGAGAGTGCAACACTGTTCTTTGCAGCCAAGGGAGAGGTCATCTCTTATCGGGTAGTGTATGATCATTAAGGGCTGAGGGGTTAAGTGTAAGACCATTGAGGATAATACCTGATGGGCTAATCTTGCATCTGCCCATAGTCCCTGGGTGTTACAAGGTGGCTTGGCCCAAGGACCACTTAGGGTAAGTGTTGGGCCCATAGAGCCCATTCGATGGGTTTCAGGGGGTGCACTGTCTTTAACAGTGTATTCGACCAGGCCTTGTAACAAAGGCTGGGCCGAACCCATGTGGCTGATGTGTAGATCAATGCTCGGGTCCCACGCCATAAAAGGAAGCCCAACCGGGCAGCAGTTAGGAAGGTTAAGTGAGCACATAAGCTTAATGGGCCTAAAGCCCATTTTGAACTGGGCTATTTATTTAGTTAATTAAAGGGGCGAATGCTGAGATGGATTAACAGATAAGATAGGGTCTTAATCCTATCCACTCAGAGAGTCCAGATCTGAATGTGATTCAGATCTAGAAACCTCCTAATGGGATTAGGAGAAAGCTAATCTAATCTGCAAATAAGATAAGGGTTTATCCTTATCACTAGAAAAGAAGGCTGATCCAAATATGATTTGGATAAGCACCTCCTAATGGGATTAGGAGCTGATCTTTTCACGTTAACAAAAAGAAGGAGGGGGCGGCAGCCTTTAGAAGAGATATATTAGATCCTCTTTAGTGCTGAAATCAAGAAGAGAGAATTCTGCACCCTGCGAATACTCTCTTGCCGCCTCCCTGTTCTTGTCGCCCTGTTTGCCAGTTCGATCTCCAGTTGTGAGAGAAGTCTAGATTGGATCTAGACATCAGTTCTTTGAGAAAGGATTGAGAAGAAAGCTATGCTCACGTACCATTCTACTGATTCTTGCGAAGGACAGAGTTCTTGGGGAAGAACACTACTGATTCTGCGCCATCCTGCACTGCGCCATCTTCAGTGGGAGCAGTCTTTGGATTCTTCCTTGGGCGTGAACACCTTCGTTGGGAGATATTACTTCTCCGTATCAGGTATAATTCTCTCTTATTCCTTTTCGTTCAGATCTGGTTCAGTTTAAGGTTCAAGAATGATCCTTGAAAATATGATTTTCTAAATAGGGAATGTGATTCCCAATTGAAGGGAGAGAATTTTTTTTTGAAAATCGCCCCTTATTCCGCAATCTTTGGGCATCCATGGGATGGATCTCTCATCCCTTCATCCATCACATGGACGCCCAAAGATTGCAGAATAAGGGAGCGAATTTCAAAAAAAATTTCTCTCCTGTCAACTGGGAATCGAATTCCCTATTTAGAAATCATATTTTCAGGGATCATTCTTGAACCATAAACTGAACCAGATCTGAACCAAAAGGAGTAGGAAGAGATAATACCTGATACAGAGAAATAATATCTCTCAATGGAGGTGTTCACGTCCAAGGAAGGATCCAAAATTTGCTCCAACTGAAGATTGAGCAGTGCAGGGTGTAGCAGAATCAGCAGTGTTCTTCCAAAAGAACTTGATCCTTCTCAAGAATCACCTGGACGGTTTGTGAATACAACTCCCACCAATTTTTCTCCAAAAGATTGGAATCAAGATCCAATCTTGATTTCTCCCAAGAACTGGAGATCGAACTGCTGTGGGCGGCGGCTGCAGGAAGGAGGCGACAAGAGAGTATTTGTAGGGTGTAGAATTCTCTCTTCTGTGATTTCAGCTCTGAAGACAAGACTATATGTAGGAGTTGCTAACCCAAATCATATCTGGATCAGAAGTCTGGGCGAGTGCACAGCATGGCATACATGATGCTCCCTACGGCTGAGGCATAGGGAACGTCTCTCATGCCCTCAATCTCCTCAGAAGTCCTGGGAGACATCTTCTTGGAGAGAGTTACTCCATGTTTGAAAGGAACATTTACTTCTTGGAGTTTTCCATGTTGTACCTTTTGACAATTTTGTCAATGCAAGCAGCCTGTGATAATCCAATTATCCGCTTCGATCTATCTCTATAGAGTCGAAGACCCAGTATATATGAAGCTTCTCCAAGATCTTTCATGGAGAACTGCTGTGATAGCCATACCTTGACCGAAGTCAACATTCCTACATCATTCCCAATGAGTAGGATATCATCCACGTACAATACTAAAAAAGTAATCTTATCCTCACTGGACTTCCTATAAACACAGGGCTCATCTGGACTCTGCTCAAAGTCAAACGTTTTGACGGCAGAATCAAAACGGATGTTCCAACTCCTAGAAGCCTGCTTAAGTCCATATATGGATCTGTTGAGTTTACATATCATGTGTTCCTAACTAGCAGCAATAAAGCCTTGCGGCTGCTGCATGTAGATATCTTCACTAAGATCTCCATTCAGGAACACGGTTTTCACATCCATTTGCCAAATCTCGTAGTTATGGTATGCTGCTACAGGTAGTAGGATCCTAATGGATTTAAGCATGGCCACGGGCGAAAAGGTTTCCTCATAATCGATGCCTTCTTTCTGAGTATACCCTTTCGCCACCAAGCGAGCTTTGTAGGTCTCAATCCTGCCATCAGGGCCCTTCTTCCTCTTGTAGATCCATTTGCAACCATTTGCTTTTACCCCGGAGGGCGGATCTACTAGAGTCCAGACTCCATTTGTCTCCATCGAGTCCACCTCAGCTCTCATGGCCTCCACCCACTTCTGGGAATCTATGTCTAACACAGCTTCCGTGTAAGTCACGGGATCCTCTTCACTAGTCAAGGATTCCACCAGGTAGGTATCCTGGTCATAACCATATCGAACTGGTGATCTGGATGCCCGGGTGGACCTTCTAGGTTGGTCACTACCTGGAACTTGTGGGACATCTCCCACTGCTCCTGAGCTCTCCTCATCAAGAACTATTTCCTGATGGTTAGTGTCCATGATGTATTCGGATTCTAAGAATTGGGCATTTCGACTGCAGAACACTTTCTGCTCACTTGGGTCGTAGAATAGATAACCAACTGAATCCTTTGGGTAGCCTATAAATAGGCAACGACTGATTTTGGATTCCAACTTGTCTGCACTTGTTCTTTTAACGTGTGCAGGACAACCCCAAATCTTCAAGTGTTTTACACTTGGCTTCCTTCCGGTCCATAGTTCAAATGGAGTTTTCGGAACTGATTTGGTTGGAACCCGATTCAGCACATAGATAGCAGTCTCTAATGCATATCGCCAAAAGGATGTGGGTAATTCCAAGCGTACGAGAAGTGACCGGACCATATCCATCAAGGTCCTATTCCTCCTCTCTGAAACACCGTTGAGTTGAGGTGTAGCAGGAGGAGCTAGTTGTGATACTATCCCATTGTCCTTTAAGTAGTCCCTGAATTCGTCAAAGAGATACTCGCCACCTCGATCCGATCGAAGAGCCTTAACTTCTCTCCCTAACTGTTTCTTGACTTCCTATCTAAACTCTCTAAACTTTTCTAAGGATTCAGACTTGTGTCTCATTAGGTACACGTAATCATATCGTGAAAAATCATCTGTAAAGGTGATGAAGTAAACGTGTTGATTTCGTGTCCTAACACTGAGGGGACCACACACATCAGTATGTATTAGGTCAAGTGTGCCTCCAGATCTTTCAGGCTTACCATCAAATGGCCGCTTAGTCATCTTATCTTGAAGGCAAGGCTCACAAGTGGAACGATTTTCTACGGTTAGAAAATCCAAAGGACCATCCTTTACCAGTCTTGTGACTCAGTGAATGCCGATATGGCAAAGTCGGTAATGCCAGAGGCACGTGGGATTAATTGTATCACGATTCCTTTTCATGAGATTTTCGACCGACGTAGTTTCGGTTAGGTTAGTTTCTAGAGAAGGATGTAAAACATAGAGACCATTCTCCAGTTCCCCACATGCGATGAATTTATTATTCCGTTTAACAGTAATCACATTACTAAAATAAACAGTATATCCATCAGCACACAATTTAGAAACAGAAATTAAAATTTTCTCAAGTTCTGTACATAAAGACAATCTTTAAGTATAAGGACTCCTTCTCTAAAAACTAATTCTACGGTTCCTATCGCCGCAGCTGCAACACTTGCAGTCGTTCCCAAGAATAGTGTCACTTCACTATCACTCAGTCTTTTGCTAACTTTGAACCCCTGCAATGAGTTACATGCATGAGTTGAAGCCCCAGAGTCAACACACAAGGACATAGAAGTAACTAACATGTTAGTTTCTATGACACAAGTTTCAATGTTACCTTTCTCAGATTCCAGGTAGGCAGGACAGTTCCTCTTCCAGTGGCCGGTCTGTTTGCAGATGTGACAGGCATCAGATGCCTTGTTATTCTTCTGCTTCTTGGGTTTGGCAGCTTTCTTCTGGGGCTTCCTTGCCTTTCTCTTTTTCTTGCCCGATTTGTTAGCTTTAGCAAGCATAACCACAGGCTCATCCTTCTTTAAAAGATCCTTGGCCCTCTGCAACATTTTGCTGAGTTCCTGGATGCTGACATTCAGCTTATTAATATTGTAGTTCATAGTGAACGCATTGAAGGAAGAGGGCAAAGAATTCAGGATGGCATCCACTTGCGTGCCAAGATCTAGCCCGGATCCAAGAGCTTCAAGTTCGTTAATGTATCCCATCATCCGAAGACAATGGTCATGAATTTTCTGCCCCTTGGACATCTGTGCGGTCATGAACAATTTCAGAACCTTTTGTCAAGTCGAACGGTTCTGCTCTTCATACATTGTTCTTAGACTTTCCAATATGTCCTTGGCTAGTTCAATTTGATCGAACTGCCTCTGTATTGAGTTGTCTAATGAGGTAATGACAAAGCAGCAGGCTAGGGAGTTCTTATCCTCCCAATCTTGGTAGTCCCTCCTACGGGCCTCAGAAGCCCTATCACCCGAACATTCCGGGGCAGGATTTTTCACCACCTTATCTAACCTTTTAGAAGTTAGGACTAGCATAAGATTTCTGTACCAGTCGGCATAATTTGGGCCCTTAAGCTTGTTATCGTCTAGAAGCTTTGCAAATTGATCGTTTGCCATTTTCTGATAAAACAACAAAAGCATTAGTCCACAACCTTAGTTTGATTCATGTTACCTACATAGGTATGGTTTTTAATCTATGTTCCATTCCCATTTATTCATCTCTGAGATTTTCCCTCCCTTCTTAGTGACGAAGATGATGAAATGTCTCTGGAAATGTGGGAAATCACATAGGTGCGTGAAGCCAACTGTTTTAGCTGCATAACCCCACCACCTTTCTGTGACGGATCATATCCACTCATCAGATGACTTTCTCTTTGGCCTCTGTCAGACAAGGTTCAGAGCCGTTTTCAATTAAACCTTTCTGTTCAGTGAGTGCACACCCATCATATTCAGGTTACGCCAAGGTACCATGAAAGAGTTCCCATTCTCTGGTAAAGCCCCTCCCACATCGGTCTATGACGCCCCTATCATCTAATGAAACACTCTAACAGATCCAACAGCAAATGGATAGCCCAATTTTATGGTGTGTTTCCTCATTACTGATGGACCCATCACTGTGCTAATGATGGAAGGCCTTTAGAGAGTCCATCAAATGGATCTCCCTATCACACACACTCATATTTGCTTGGAGGGAACAAAATTATGCCCTAGTTCAATTTTAGGTCAAACCAAAGTGGCTCCCACTGACTTTCATAAAGTCAGATTTCTGGTGGGCCTCAATCGGCTAGGGGTTCCATACGCATCCCTTTTTAGGGTTGTGGGGCCCACCAAGTAGAGAGGGGTCATCCAATGTGTTAGACAGTTTTGTATGCCCTTAGCTTCAATCAAAATTGATGTACTTTATGAGTTTATTGTAAATGATTAAAAGTACATATTTGATTCATGTTCCCTTGGTATGTTTCTATGTATTACCCTTAAACTGGACACTTATTGAGACTCATGTTAGTTTTGAATGTTCACAGCCAGTGGGTTGGTCTGGGGAGACCTATCCTGACAAAGCTGACACAGTGGTGCCACCAAGTCGATTGGGGTGGCTTGTCTCAGCTACCGGGGTGAGACCCTAGGCACATACAGTGTGGGATTAATTGATACTGGACCAGATTTCCAGTATTGCCCTGGACCTTGGAGATTGATGGGCAAAATTGGAAAGTTACACCGGACCCCTAGACTCGATTATGATACTGCACTAGGTGTCGGATCGGGCTGTCTTTGATGTACCAATCAGTGAGATCCTTAGCGGGGGTCAAAACCTGGGTATGTTGGGACAATCCGAGAATTCATCTGAGTGGGTGATCATAGTGACAGGATCAGCCCCTTTGTCGGACAAAGGTAATGATCGGGGATGCACTCTCACTGTTGGAAACCAAGACTGCCGGCAGCCGATTTGAACCGTTGAAATTTGTTTTGCAAAATATATTTTATATGAGATATAAAAGTATATATATTATGGTTTCTAAAATGTTTGCAAAAGGGTTTTAATTCCCGGGATCCATATAAGTTGAGAGTGCAACACTGTTCCTTGCAGCCGAGGGAGAGGTCCTCTCTTGCCGGGTAGTGTATGATCATTATGGGCTGAGAGGTTAAGTGTAAGACCATTTAGGATAATACCTAATGGGCTAATCTTGCATCTGCCCACAGTCCCTGGGTGTTACAAGGTGGCTTGGCCCAGGGACCACTTAGGGTAAGTGTTGGGCCCATAGAGCCCATTTTATGGGTTTCAGGGGGTGCACTGTCTTTAATAGTGTATTCGACCAAGCCTTGTAACAAAGGCTAGGCCAAACCCATGTGGGTGATGTGTAGATCAATGCTTGGGTCCCACGCCATACAAGGAAGCCCAACTGGGCAGTAGTTAGGAAGGTTAATTGAGCACATAAGCTTAATGGGCCTAAAGCCCATTTCAAACTTGGCTATTAATTTAGTTAATTAAAGGGGCGAATTCTGAGATGGATTAGCAGTTAGGATAGGGTCTTAATCCTATCCACTCAGAGAGTCTAGATCTGAATGTGATTCAGATTTAGAAACCTCCTAATAAGATTAGGATAAAGCTAATCTAATCTGCAAAAAAGATAAGGGTTTATCCTTATCATTAGAAGAGAAGGCTGATCCAAATATGATTTGGATAAGCACCTCCTAATGGGATTAGGAGCTGATCTTTTCAAGTTAACAAAAGAAGGAAGGGGCCGGCAGCCTTGAGAGAGACCAAGAAACACATCAGATCCTCTTTAGTGCTGAAATCAAGAAGAGAGAATTCTGCACCCTGCGAATACTCTCTTGCCGCCTCCCTGCTCTTGCCGCCCTGTTTGCCAGTTCGATCTGCAGCTGTGGGAGAAGTCAAGATTGGATCTTGACATCAATTCTTTGAGAATGGATTGAAAAGGAAACTGTGCTCACGTTCCATCCTGCTGTTTCTTGCGAAGGACAAAGTTCTTGAGGAAGAACACTGCTGATTCTGCTCCATCCTGCACTGCGCCATCTTCAGTGGGAGTAGTCTTTTGATCCTTCCTTGGGCGTGAACACCTTCATTGGGAGATATTGCTTCTCCGTATCAGGTATCATATTCTCCCATTCCTTTTGGTTCAGATCTGGTTCAGTTTAAGGTTTAAGATTTATCCTTGAAAATATGATTTTCTAAATAGGGAATGTGATTCCCAGTTGAAGGGAGAAAAAAAGTTTTGAAATTCGCCCCTTATTCCGCAATTTTTGGGCGTCCATGTGATGGATCTATCAACCCTTCAGTGGTATCAGAGCCACAGGTTCAAATCTTGAACCATTCTGTTTCAGATTTGAACCTACGCAATTAGGGAGAAGGCGTTCTACCCAATTTGCGTAGATTTGGTTTTGGGAAATTTGTTCCCAAAACAGTTGGGCAAATAATCTGAAATTATTTTTAAATAAATCTGATCATTATTTACAATTGTTCTTTATAATTTTCTAGATTTATGGGTTGTTCGTACAAGAGGAGATCGAATTCTTGGTTTGCGTAGGGAATCTGCGATTTTGCAGTTCTTGACTTATTTTGGGTCTGTAAATAATTTTTTTTTATTTTCTAGACTCAATGTATAGGTATTCGATCTGATGTAATTATTAATAGAAATAGGATTTCTATTTATTTTATTTTGGATCGATGATGGCGGCGCAGAGAAGGAGATTTCGCAGATGAGAGAAATGCTATCTGCGATTTTCAGTTTGCGAAACTGCATTCTGTGATCTCACCTCTGTTTTGCAGGAAGGATTGTGTGAACAACCCTGTTTGACTGATTCTTGTTTATCCTTTTATTAGTATTTAATTTCAGATTATTTTTTTGAATTAAGGATTTAATTAAAAATCAAACACTAGACCCATTCGAACCAAGATTGGTTCAAAACTGTTTGGACCAATTCTAGGGTTTAATCAAGGCTGAATGTCAGCCCTAATTTCCCACTAATTGGCCTAAGGATTGATATTTAATTAAATGGTTAATTTGGCCTAGCCTGTAAAGGCCCAGTTTTAAATAGTTAAAACTACAAAAGCCCATTTCAAAGGATAAAGCGATATGGGCCAAACTGGGTAACCCTAATTCAGCCCATATACCTAGATAATATTAATGGTTAATATTATGAAATTTTAACGGGCTTCCAACGGGCCTTACTGATAATTAATTGATTGGATCAAGTTATCCCTACTTGTGATGTATGGATGTGTGATGTGCTGTGTACATGGGCCATAAGTACTTGGCCCATGCTCATTCGACAGTGGCTCTTGCGCACACCATAGATGAATGCACTTCATTGCCATGGTGTCCCTTTTGGTCATTGGATGAATTCCCTCAGTGGTGGGCCCCACACCTCATCAAGAGGTTGCATGCGGAACTCTAGCCGATTTAAGGTCCACCGAAATCTGGCTTTATGAAAGTCAGTGGGAGCCACTTTGGTTTGACCTAAATCAAACTAGGGCATAATTTTGTTCCCTCCAGCTAATATGAGTGCGTGTGATAGGCAGATTCATATGATGAACTCTCTAAAGGCCTTCCATCATTAGCATGAGGATGGGTCCTTCAGTAGTGAGGAAACGCACCAGAAAATGGGCTATCCATTTGCTGTTGGGCTTGTCTGAGTGTTTCATAAGAAGATAGGGGCGTCATAGACCGATGTGGGAGGGGCTTCACCAGAAAATGGGAACTCTCTCACGGTACCTTGGCGTTCACGAATATGATGGGTAAGCACTCACTGGACAGAAAGGTTTACCTGAAAACGGCTCTGAACCTTGTCTGACAGAGGCCAAAGGGAAAACTCATATGATGAGTGGATGTGATCCTTCACAGAAAGGTGGTGGGGTTATGCAGCTGAAACAGTTGGCTCAATGCACCCTATGTGATTTCCCACATTTCTAGAGACAACCCGTAGTCTCCGTCACTGAGAGAGGAGGGAAATCTCAGAGATGAATAAACAGAAATGGATCATAGATTAAAATCCATATCTATGAAATGAACATGAATCAAATTCGGTTGTGGACTGATATTTGCTCTTTTATCAGAAAATGGCAAACGGATCTTTTGCACAACTACTTGATGACAACAAGTTGAAGGGCCCAAACTATGTTGATTGGTACAGGAACCTTATGCTGGTCCTAGCTTCTGAAAAGCTGGACAAAGTGGCAAAGAATCCTGCCCCAGAGCGTCCGGGTGATAGGGCTTCTGAGGCCCGAAGCAGAGACTATCAAGAATGGGAGGAGAAAAACTCCCTTGCCCAGTGTTACATCATTGCCTCCTTAGACAACCCGATACAGAGGCAGTTCGATCAGATCGAACTTGCCAAAGACATATTGGACAGTCTCAGGACAATGTATGAAGAGCAGAATCGTTCTACTCAACAAAAGGTCTTGAAATAGTTCATGACCGCACAAATGTCCAAGGGTCAACAAGTTCACGTCCTTTGTCTTCAGATGATGGGATACATCAACGAACTGGAGGCTCTTGGATCCGGGCTGGACCTTGCAACCCAGAAAGATGCTATCCTTAACTCTTTGCCTCCTTCCTTTAATCCATTCATCATGAACTATAACATGAACAAGTTGAATGTCAGCTTACAAGAGCTCAGCAATATGTTGCAAAGAGCGGAGGAACTGATTAGAAAGGATGAGCCTGTAGCCATGCTTGTTGAAGCTGGCAAGACAGGCAAGAGAAAGAGGAAGGCAAAGAAGTCTCAGAAAAAAGCCACTAAGAGCAAGAAGTAGAAGACAGGCAAAGCATCGGATGCCTGTCACTTCTGCAAGAAGACCGGCCACTGGAAAAGGAATTGTCCTGCCTACCTGGAATCCAAGAAAGGTAACTTCGAAACTTGTGTTATAGAAACCAATTTGTTGGTAGCTTCTGCTTCCTGGTGTATTGACTCCGGGGCTTCTGCTTCCTGGTGTATTGACTCAGGGGTTCAAGGTAAGCAGAAGGCTGAGTGAAGGAGAAGTCACACTCTTCTTGGGGACTACTGCAATTGTTGCAGCCGCGGCCATAGGAACCGTGGAATTAATTTTTAGAGAATGAATAATTGTACTGAAAAACTGTCTTTATGTACAAAATTTAAGGAGAAATTTGATTTCTGTCTCAAAACTGTGTGCAGATGGCTATTTTGTCTTCTTTAGTAATACGATTACTGTTAAAAGAAACCAGATTCATCGCATACGGGGAACTGGAGAACAGTCTCTATGTTCTACATCCTTCTCTAGAAACTAACATAACCGAAACTACGTCGACTGAAATCCCTAAGAGGAGAGCTCGTGATACAGTTAATCCCACGTGTCTGTGGCATTATCGACTTGGCCACATCGATGTTGACCTAATCACAAGGTTGGTAAAGGATGGTCCTTTGGATTTTCTAACTGTAGAAGATCTTCCCACTTGTGAGCCTTGCCTACAAGGCAAGATGACGAAATGACCATTTAACGGTAAGCCTGAAAGATGTACGGGCACACTTGACCTAATACGTACTGATGTATGTGGTCCCCTGAGTGTTAGGACACGAAATCAACACGTGTATTTCATCACCTTCATAGATGATTTTTCACGATACGGTTACGTGTACCTAATGAGACACAAGTCTGAATCCTTTGAAAAGTTCAAAGAGTTTAGACAAGAGGTTGAGAAACAGTTAGGGAGAGAAATTAAGGCCCTTCAATCAGATCGAGGTGGCGAGTATCTCTCTGATGAATTTAGGGACTACTTAAAGGACTATTGGATAGTATCACAATTAGCTCCTCCTGCTACACCACAACTTAACGGTGTTTTGGAGAGGAGGAATAGGACCTTATTGGATATGGTCCGATCGCTTCTCATACACTCAGAGTTACCCACATCCTTTTGGGGTTGCACATTAGAGACTGTGATTTATGTGCTGAATCGGGTTCCAACCAAATTGGTTCCGAATACTCCATATGAACTTTGGACCGGAAAGAAACCAAGTGTCAGACACTTGAAGATTTGGGGTTGTCCAGCACACGTTAAGAGAACGAGTGCAGACAAGTTGGAATCCAAGACCAGCCGTTGCCTATTTGTAGGCTACCCAAAAGGCTCTATAGGTTACCTATTCTATGACCCAAGTGAGCAGAAAGTGTTCTACAGTCGTAATGCGCAATTCTTGGAAACCGACTATATCCTAGACACCCATCATCAGGAAGTTGTTCTTGATGAGGAGAGCTCAGGAGTAGTGGGAGATGTTCCACAAGTTCCAGGTTGTGACCAACCTAGAAGATCCACTTGGGTATCCAGGCCACCAGTCCGTTATGGTTATGACCAGGATAGTTACCTGGTGGAAACCTTGACTAGTGAGGAGGATCCCGTGACTTACACGGAAGCTATGTTGGACATAGATTCCCAGAAGTGGGTGGAGGCCATGAGAGCAGAGATGGACTCAATGGAGACCAATGGAGTTTGGATTCTAGTAGATCCGCCCTCCGGGGTAAAAGCAATCGGTTGCAAATGGATTTACAAGAGGAAGAAGGGCCCCGATGGTAAGGTTGAGACCTTCAAGGCTCGTTTGGTGGCGAAAGGGTACACTCAGAAAGAGGGCATCGATTATGAGGTAACCTTTTCTCCTGTGGCCATGCTTAAATCCATTAGGATCCTGCTAGCTGTAGCAACATACCATGATTATGAGATTTGGCAAATGGATGTCAAAACTGCATTCCTGAATGGGGATCTTACTGAAGATATCTATATGCAGCAGCCGCAAGGATTCATTGCTGCAAGTCAGGAAAACATGGTATGTAAACTTAATAGATCCATTTATGGACTTAAGCAAGCTTCTAGAAGTTGGAACATCCGTTTTGACTCTGCCGTCAAATCGTTTGACTTCGAGCAGAATCTGGATGAACCCTGTGTCTACAGGAAATACAGTGGAGATAAGGTTACCTATTGGTTCTGTATGTAGATGACATTCTACTCATTGGGAATGATGTAGGTATGTTAACTACGATGAAAGTATGGTTATCACAGCAATTCTCCCTGAAAATCTTGGAGAAGCCTCCTATATACTGGGTCTTCGACTCTATAGAGATAGATCGAAACAGATAATAGGATTATCCCAATCTGCCTACATTGACAAAATAGTCAACAGATACAGCATGGAAAACTCCAAGAAAGGAAATGTTCCTTTCAGGCACGGAGTCACTCTCTCCAAGAAGATGTCTCCCAAGACTTCTGAGGAGATTGATGGCTTGAAAGACGTTCCCTATGCCTCTGCCGTAGGGAGCATCATGTATGCCATGCTGTGCACTCGTCCTAACATAGCTCAGGCAGTAAGTGTAGTAAGCAGATTTCAGGCCAACCCAGGGCAGGGCTAATCTCAGATTCGCCCCATGATTTGGTGATCATATCAGCCCAGTTCAAAATGGGCTTTTGGCCCATTAAGTGTTCAGTGTTTAACTAGTTTCCAACCTGCTGCCCAGTTGGGCTTCTTTGTATGGCGTGGGATCCAAGCATTGATCTAACACTAGCCACATTGGTTCGGCCCAGCCTTTATTACAAGGCCCAGCCGAATTCATTGAAAGACTCAGTGACCCCCTTTAGCCCATCACATGGACCCTATTGGCCCAACACTTAAATTAAGTGGTCCCTGGGCCAAGCCATCTTATAAAAACCCAGGGACTACGGGCAGGTGCAAGATTAGCCATCAGGTATTATCCTAAATGGTCTTACACTTAACCTCTTAGCCCTTAATGATTAAGCACTGCCCGACAAGAGAAGACCTCTCCTTCGGCTGCAAGGAACAGTGCCGCACTCTCTACTCAAATGGATCCCGGGAATTAAAACCTTTTACAAATCTTTTGAAACCGTACATATACATATATATATATATATTAATTTCGCAAAACAAAATTCCAACGATTGAAATCAACTACTGGCAGTTTGGTTTCCATCAGAGAGAGTGCATTCCCAATCATTACCACTGTCCGACAAAGGGGCTGATCCCGTCACTATGACCACTCACTCAGATGAATTCTCAGACTGCCCCAACATGTCCAGGTTTTGACCCCCACTAAGGATCTCACTGATTGACACATCAAAGACAGCCCGATCCGACACCTAATGATGTGTCATAATCGAGTCTAGAGGTTAGGTGTAACTTTCCAGTTTTTGCCCATCTGTCTCCAAGGTCTAGGGAAATACTGGAAATCTGGTCTAGTTCAAGGGTTCAAGCAATCCCATACTCCATGTGCCTTGGGTCTTACCCTGATGACCGAAACAAGCCATCCCAACACTTGGTGGCACATCAATATCAGCTTTGGCAGGATAAATCTCCCCAGACTTATCCAATGGCTATTAACATTTAAAACTAACACAAGTTTCCATAAGTGTCCAGTTTTAAGGTCTTACACAAAATTACACCAAACAACATGAATCAAACATGCACTTTAATTTATTTCCACTAAATAATAAAAGTACATCCACAACCCTAAAAGAGACACGTGCGCAAACCCTAGCTGATTAAGGCCCACCAGAAATCTGACTTTATGAAACTCAATGGGAGCCACTCTGGTTTGACCTAAAATAAACTTGGGCATAATTTTGTTCTCTCCAGGACATATGGGTGCATGTGATAGGGCAATCCATGTGATGGACTCTCTAAAGGCCTTCCGTCATTAGCACAATGATGGGTCCTTTAGTAATAAGGAAATGCACAATAAAATTGGGCTATCCATTTGCTATTGGATCTGTCAGAGTGTTTCATAAGATGATAGGGGCGTCATAGACCGATGTGGGAGGGGCTTCACTAGAAAATGGGAACTCTCTCACGGTACCTTGGCGTAACCTAAATGTGATGGGTGAGCACTCACTAGATAGAAAGGTTTACCTAAAAATGGCTCTGAACCTTGTCTGACAGAGGCCAAAGGGAAACTCATATGATGAATGGATATGATCCGTCACAGAAAGGTGGTGGGGTTTTGCAGCTGAAACATTTGACTTCACGCACCCTATGTGATTTCCCAAATTTCCAGAGGCATTTCGCCATCTCTGTCACTGAGATAGGAGGGAAATCTTAGAGATGAACAAATGGGAATGGAACATAGATTAAAAGACATATCTATGTAGGTAACATGAATCAAACTAAGGTTGTGGACTAATGCCTTTGCTGTTTTACCAGAAAATGGAAAACGATCAATTCACAAAGCTTCTAGACAATAACAAGCTTAAGGGCCCAAACTATGCCGATTGGTACAAAAATCTTATGCTGGTCCTAACTTCCGAAAAGTTAGATAAGGTGGTGAAAAATCCTGCCCCAGAGCATCCGGGTGATAGGGCTTCTGAGGCCCGAAGGAGGGAGTACCGAGATTGGGAGGATAAGAACTCCCTAGCCTGCTGCTTTGTCATTGCCTCACTAGACAACACAATACAGAGGCAGTTCGATCAGATCAAACTAGCTAAGGACATATTGGATAGTGTAAAGACAATGTATGAAGAGCAGAATCGTTCTACTCGATAGAAGGTCTTGAAACTGTTTATGACTACGCAGATGTCCAAAGGGTAGAAAGTTCATGACCATTGTCTTTGGATGATGGGATACATTAATGAACTCAAAGCCCTTAGGTCTGAGCTAGATCTTGGCACACAAGTAGATGCCATCCTGAATTCTTGGCCCTCTTCCTTCAATGCGTTCACAATGAACTATAACATAACAAGCTGAATGTCAGTGTCCAGGAACTCAGCAATATGTTGCAAAGGGCTAAGGACTTACTTAAGAAGGATGAGCCTATGGTTATGCTTGCTGAAGCTAACAAATCGAGCAAGAAAAAGAGAAAGGCAAAGAATCCCTAGAAGAAAGCTGGCAAGCCCAAGAAGCAAAAGAAGAACAAGGCATCTGATGCCTACCACTTCTGCAAGTAGACCGGCCACTGGAAGAGGAACTGTCCTGCTTACCTAGAATCTAAGAAAGGTAACTTTGAGACTTGTGTCATAGAAACTAATATGTTAGTCACTTCTGTGCCCGGGTGTGTTGACTCCGGGGCTTCAACTCATGCGTGTAACTCACTATAGGGGTTCAAAGTTAGCAGAAGACTGAGTGAAGGAGAAGTGACACTATTCTTGGGAACGACTGCAAGTGTTGTAGCTGCGGCAAAAGGAACCGTAGAATTAGTCTTTAGAGAAGGAACTTGTACTTAAAGATTGTCTTTATGTACAAAACTTGAGAAGAAATTTAATTTCTGTTTCTAAACTTTGTGCTGATGAATATACTATTTATTTTAGTAATGTGATTACTATTAAACGGAATAATAAATTCATCGCATGCAGGGAACTGGAGAACGGTCTCTATGTTCTACATCCTTATCTAGAAACTAACTTAACTGAAATTACATCGGTCAAAAATCCCAAGAAAAAAACTTGTGATATAGTAAGTCCCACGTGCCTGTGGCATTACCGACTTGGCCACATCAGTGTTGACCGAATCACAAGGATGGTCTTTTGGATTTTCTAACCACAGAAAATCTTCCCACTTGTGAGCCTTGCCTTCAAGGTAAGATGACTAAGCGGCCATTTAGCGGTAAGCCTGAAAGATGTACAGGCACACTTAACCTAATACATACTGATGTATGTGGCCCTTTGAGTGTTAGGACCCGTAACCAACCTATGTATTTCATTACATTTACTGATGATTATTCTCAGTGTGGTTATGTATACATAATGAGGCATAAGTCTGAATCCTTTAAAAGGTTCAAAGAGTTCAGACAAAAAGTCAAGAAACAGTGTAAGACACTTGAAGATTTGGGGTTATCTTGCACAAATTAAAAAAATGAGTGTGAACAAGTTGGAATCCAAGACCAGCCATTGCCTATTTATAGGTTACCCAAAAGATTACGTGGGTTATCTATTCTATGATCCAAGTGATCAAAAAGTGTTCTGCAGTCGAAATGCCTAGTTCGTAGAGACCGATTACATCCTGGACACCCATCGTCAAGAAATAGTCCTTGACGAGGAGGGCTCCGGAGCAGTGGGAGATGTCCCATAAGTTCTAGGTAGTAACCAACCTAGAAGATCCACTCAGGTATCTAGGCCACCGGTCAGATATGGTTATGACCAGGATAGTTACCTGGTGGAAGCCTTGACCAACGAGGAGGATCCTGTGATTTATGCAGAGGCTATGTTGGACATAGATTCCCAGAAGTGGGTGGAGGCCATGAGAGCTGAAATGGACTTGATGGAGGCCAATGGAGTCTGGACTATAGTAGATCCACCCTCCGGGGTAAAAGCAATTGGTTGCAAGTGGATCTATAAGAGGAAGAAGGGCCCCGATGGCAGATTTGAGACCTACAAAGCTCGTCTGGTGGTGAAAGGGTACACTCAGAAAGAAGGCATCGACTATGAGGAAACCTTTTCGCTAGTGGCCATGCTTAAATCCACTAGGATCCTGCTAGCTGTAGCAGCATACCATGACTACGAGATTTGGCAGATGGATGTCAAAACCGTTTTCCTGAATGGAGATCTTTGTGAAGATATCTACATGTAGCAACCGCAAGGCTTTATTGCTACTGGTCGGGAACACATGGTATGTAAACTTAAAAGATCCATATATGGACTTAAAAGATCCATATATCATGTAGATATCTACATGATATCTACATGTAGCAACATGTTTGATTCATGTTGTATGGTATGGTTCTGTGTAAGACCCTAAAACTGGACACTTAATGAGACTCGTGTTAGTTTTAAATGTTCATAGCTATTGGATAAGTATGGGAGATTTATCCTGCCAAGGCTGATACTAGTGTGCCGCCAAGTGTTGGGATGGCCTGTCTCGGCCACCAGGGTAAGAACCAAGGCACGTGCAGTATGGGATTACTCAAATCCTTGAACTAGACCAGATTTCTAGTATTGCCCTGGACCTTAGAGATAGATGGGCAAAACTGGAAAGTTACACCGGACCCTAAACTCGATTATGATACTGAAAGAAGGGTAGGATCCATCTAATGGACGCCATAAAGGTTGCAGAATGGGTGGGCGAATTTCAAAAATTTCCTACCTTCTCTCAACTGGGAATCATATTCCCTAAATTTAGAATACAATATTCAAGGATCCTACTTGAACCATAATCAAACCAGATCTGTACCAAAAGATAAATGGGAGGAATATACCTGATCCGGAGAAGCAGTATCTCCCAAAGAATGCTCCAAGATCCGTTCCTGCTGAAGATGACACAGCTGTGAATGGAACAGAACCAGCAGGGTGCGTCCTACACACTGGATCCTTCACAAGAATCCTCTAGAAGTACCAAACACTGAATCCTTTTCAGTCTTTCTTGCAAGACTGATGTCAAGAACAGATTTCTTGACTTTCTTTTCTGCAAAGATCTAATCTTGCAATGGCAGATGGCGGCGGCAGGAGGAGATCTCCAAATCGAAAAAGGCTGAACTGCTTTTTCTATGTTTCTGGAGAGTATGAATGAGATCCATATCTCAATTCGCAAGAGATATCCTATATCTCTTCAAGGTGGTTCGAAATCTCCTCCTTTCTTCTTGATTAAGAAACCTCCTTTTTCAGGAGTTATCCCAATCCAAATCAGTATTTGGATAGGGGATAATCTTAATCCTTTCTGCAGATAGAGTTAGCTTACTCCTGATCTTATCAGGAGGTTACTAGATTCAAATCTAATTTGAATTTGGTTTCTAAGAGTGGATAAGGCTAAAGGCCCAATCCTTTTACTAACTTTAATCTCAAATTTGCCCCATGGATGGGTGATCATATCAGCCCACCTCGAAATGGGCTTTTGGCCCATTAAGTGTTCAGTGTCTAATTACTTTCCAATCTGCTGCCCAGTTGGGCTTCTTTGTATGGCGTGGGACCCAAGCATTGATCTACACACCAGCCACATGGGTTCGGCCCAGCCTTTAATACAAGGCCCAGCCGAATTCACTGAAAAACTCAATGAACCCCTTGAGTTCATCATATGGACCCTATGGGCCCAACACTTACATTAAGTGGTCCCTGGGCCAAGCCATCTTATAAAAACCCAGGGACTATGGGCAGGTGCAAGATTAGCCCATCAGGTATTATCCTCAATGGTCTTACACTTAACCTCTCAGCCCTTAATGATCAAGCACTGCCCGACAAGAGAGGACCTCTCCCTTGGTTGCAAGGTACAGTGCCGCACTCTCCTCTCACATGGATCCCGGGAATTAAAACCATTTGCAAACAATTCAAAACCGTACATATATATATAAATATATTAATTTTGCAAAACAAAATTCCAACGATTGAAATCAACTGCCGGCAGTTTGGTTTCCATCAGAGAGAGTGCATTCCCGATCATTACCCTTTGTCCGACAAAGTAGCTGATTCTGTCACTATGATCACCCACTCAGATGAATTCTCAAACTGCACCAACATACCCAGGTTTTGATCCCCGCTAAGGATCTCACTTATTGGCATATCAAAGGCAGCCTGATCCAACACCTAGTGAAATGTCATAATCGAGTCTAGGGGTCAGGTGTAACTTTCCAGTTTTGCCCATCTATCTCCAAGGTCCAGGGCAATACTGGAAATCTGGTCCGGTTCAAGGATTCAAGTAATCCCATACTGCATGTGCCTTGGGTCTTACCCTGATGGCTGAGACAGGCCATCCCAACACTTGGTGGCACACCAGTATCAGCCTTGGCAGGATAAATCTCCCCAGACTTATCCAACGGCTGTGAACATTTAAAACTAACATGAGTCTCTATAAATATCCAGTTTTAGGGTTTTACACAGAATTAAACCAAACAACATGAATCAAACATGCACTTTATTTATTTCCACTAAATAACAAAAGTACATCAAATCAGATTGAAGCTAAGGGCATACAAAACTGTCTAACAGATACTTCACTAGGTGTCGGATTGGGCAGACCTATTGACTAAGCCATTGACACAGAAGGTGTTTGAGAAACACGTGGAAAGTATGGGACTCCGACTTGTACTAGATTGGACCTAAGTGCAAGTGGGAGCTATTAGACAGTCTTGTATGCCCTTAGCTTCAATCGGATTTGATGTACTTTTGTTATTTAGTGTAATAAATTAAAGTGCATGTTTGATTCATGTTGTTTGGTGTAATTCTGTGTAAGACCCTAAAACTGGACACTTATAGAAACTTGTGTTAGTTTTAAATGTTCACAGCCGTTGGATAAGTCTAGGGAGTTTTACTTGGCAAGGCTGATATTGATGTGCCACCATGTGTTGGGATGGCTTTTTTCGGTCATCAGGGTATGACCCAAAGAACATGCAGTATGGGATTGCTTGAACCCTTGAACCGGACCAGATTTCCAGTATTGCCCTAGACCTTGGAGATAGATGGGCAAAACTGGAAAGTTACACCTGACCCCTAGACTCGATTATAACACATCACTAGGTGTCGGATCGGGCTGTCTTTGATGTGTCAATCAGTGAGATCCTTAGTGGGGGTCAAAACCTGGACATGTTGGGGCAGTCTGAGAATTCATCTGAGTGAGTGGTCATAGTGACAGGATCAGCCCCTTTGTCGGACAATGGTAATGATCGGGAATGCACTCTCTCTAATGGAAACCAAACTGCCGGTAGTTGATTTCAATCATTGGAATTTTGTTTTGCAAAATTAATATATATATATATGTATACGTACGGTTTCAAAAGATTTGCAAAAGGTTTTAATTTCTGGGATCCATGTGAGTAGAGAGTGCGGTGATGTTCCTTGTAGCCGAGGGAGAGGTCTTCTCTTGTCGGGCAGTGCTTGATCATTAAGGGCTGAGAGGTTAAGTGTAAGACCATTTAGGATAATACCTGATGGGCTAATCTTGCACCTGCCCACAGTCCCTGGGTTTTTATAAGATGGCTTGGCCCAAGGACCACTTATTGTAAGTGTTGGGCCCATAGGGTCCATGTGATGGGCTCAAGGGGGTCATTGAGTCTTTCAGTGAATTCTGCTGGGCCTTGTAATAAAGGCTGGGCCAAACCCATGTGGCTGGTGTGTAGATCAATGCTTGGGTCCCACGCCATAAAAAGAAGCCCAACTAGGCAGCAGGTTGGAAACTGGTTAAACACTGAACACTTAATGGGCCAAAAGCCCATTTCGAACTGGGCTGATATGATCACCAGTTCATGGGGCGAATCTGAGATTAGTGTTAGTAAAAGGATTTGGTCTTTGACCTTATCCACTCTAAGAGACCAAATTCAAATTAGATTTGAATCCGATAACCTCCTGATAAGATCAGGAGTTAACTAACTTAATCTGCAGATAGGATTAAGATTAACCCCTATCCAAATACTGATTTGGATTGGGATAACACATCCTGCAATCTGAGATTTGATCTCTCACAGACTCTAGAGAGAAGAGATAGTTCTGCCCTCTTCATCCCTAGACTTCTCCTCCTTCAGCCGCCACCATTACCTATTGGAAGATTGAATCTTTGCTACAACAGGATGTCAAGAAAGCAGTTCTTGACAATAGTCTTGCAATCAAGACACTAGGATTCGGTGTTCATGTTTTCCAGAGGGTTCTTGTGAAGAATCCAGTGTGTAGGACGCACCCTGCTGGTTCCGTTCCATCCACAGCTATGTCATCTTCAGCAGGAGCGGATCTTGGTTACTTCTTTGGGCATGAACACCAACTTTGGGAGATATTATTTCTTCAGATCAGGTATAATCCTTCCTGTTTCTTTTTGGTTCAGATCTAGTTTGTTTATGGTTCAAGTAGGATCCTTGAATAATGTATTCTAAATTTAGGGAATATGATTCCCAGTTGGAAGAAGGTAGGAAATTTTTTTGAAATTCGCCCTCCATTCCGCACCCTTCTTGGCGTCCATTAGATGGATCCTACCATTCTTTCAGTGGTATCAGAGCCACAGGTTCGAATCTTGAACCAAAAGAAAATCAGATCTGACCCTGCGCAGATGAACAGAAAATGTTCTGCCAAGATCTGCGCAGATTGCTTTCTTTTTTTTCAAGAAATGGTTTCTTGTTAAGGGCGTTTGATCTGAAATTAATTTTGTTAAATCCAAAAATTATTTAGAATTGTTCTTTATTTATTTTTGATTTAATGGACTGTTCAAACCTGGAGATCACAGTGCAGATTTGGCACAGATAGTCTGCGCACCCTTTTTTCTTCCTTTTATTATTATTCGGTCTGTAAATAATTTTTTTTATTTTTCTAGACTGAATGTATAGTATTTGATCAAGAATGTAATTAATTAATAGAAATAGGATTTCTGTATTATTTATTTTCTTGATTAAGGAAGAAGGAAGAAGATGGCGGCGCTGGAGATTCACAGATGGAGAAATCACCTACTACGACTTACAGTTTATGAAACTGTAACTTTTGTGTTTAACCTCTGTTTTGCAGGTGGTACAAACAATCCATATTTTGATTTGTGATTGTCTAAAATAAAAAATTATTAATTTCAGATCTCTCTTGAATTAATTCTTGAATTGAAAATCAGTTTTGGACCATTTCGGACTAGATTGGACCAAAACTGTTTGGACAGAATTTGAGATTCAAAAGGGGCTTTTTTCAGTCCATATTTCTGACACTGATTATTCCAAATCTGATGTTCAATTACAGGGATTAATTCGGCCCACCTGTAAAGCCCAGTTTTAAAGGGTTAAAACTGCAAAAGCCCATTATTGTGAAAAATGCTGTATGGGCCGAACTGCTAACTGCAATTCAGCCCATACACCTAGTAAACATTAATTGTTAATGCTTTAAGTTTTAAATGGGCCATTCGATGGGCTTTACAGTAGTTAATTGATTGGATCAATTCTTCCTTTACAAGTGATGTTTGGATGTATGATGTGCTGCGACCATGGGCCATAAGCACTTGGCCCATGTTAATTCGTTAGTGGCTCTTGCGCACACCATGGCTGAATGTACATCATTGCCATGGTGTCCCTTAAGGTCATTGTGAAGGGTTGAGAGATCCATCACATGGACGCCCAAAAATTGTGGAATAAGGGGCAAATTTCAAAAATTTTTTTCTCCCTTCAACTGGGAATCACATTCCCTATTTATAAAATCATATTTTCAAGGATAAATCTTGAAACTTAAACTAAACTAGATCTGAACCAAAAGGAATGGGAGAGAATGATACCTGATACGGAGAAGCAATATCTCCCAACGAAGGTGTTCACGTCCAAGGAAGGATCCAAAGACTGCTCCCACTGAAGATGGTGCAGTGCAGGATGGAGCAGAATCAGCAGTGTTCTTCCCCAAGAACTCTGTCCTTTGCAAGAAACAACAGGATGGAACGTGAGCACAGCTTCCTTTTCAATCATTTCTCAAAGAAATGATGTCAAAATCCAATCTTGACTTCTCCCACAACTGGAGATCGAACTGGAAAATAGGGCGGCAAGAGCAGGGAGGCAGCAAGAGAGTATTCGCAAGGTGCAGAATTCTCTCTTCTTGATTTCAACACTAAAGAGGATCTGATGTGTTTCTTAGTCTCTCTCAAGGCTGCTGCCCCCTTCTTTCTTTTGTTAACGTGAAAAGATCAGCTCCTAATCCCATTAGGAGGTGCTTATCCAAATCATATTTGGATCAGCCTTCTCTTCTAATGATAAGGATAAACCCTTATCTTATTTGCATATTAGATTAGCTTTATCCTAATCTTATTAGGAGGTTTCTAGATTTGAATCACATTCAGATCTGGACTCTCTGAGTGGATAGGATTAAGACCCTATCCTAACTGCTAATCCATCTTAGAATTCGCCCCTTTAATCAACTAAATTAATAGCCCAGTTCGAAATGGGCTTTAGGCCCATTAAGCTTATGTGCTCACTTAACCTTCCTAACTACTGCCCAGTTGGGCTTCCTTGTATGGCGTGGGACCCAAGCAATGATCTACACATCAGCCACATGGGTTCGACCCAGCCTTTGTTACAAGACCTGGTCGAATACACTGTTAAAGACAGTGCACCCCCTAAAACCCATAAAATGGGCTCTATGGGCCCAACACTTACCCTAAGTGGTCCCTGGGCCAAGCCACCTTGTAACACCGAGGGACTGTGGGCAGATGCAAGATCATCCCATAATGATCATACACTGCCCGACAAGAGAGGACCTCTCCCTCGGCTGAAAGGAACAGTGTTGCACTCTCCACTTATATGGATCCTGAGAATTAAAACCCTTTTGCAAACATTTTAGAAACCATAATATATATAATTTTATATCTCATATAAAATATATTTTGAAAAACAAATTTTAGCGGTTGAAATTGGCTGCCGGCAGTCTAGGTTTCCAACAGTGAGAGTGCATCCCCGATCATTACCTTTGTCCGACAAAGGGGCTGATCCTGTCACTATGATCACCCACTCAGATGAATTCTTGGACTGTCCCAACATACACAGGTTTTGACCCCCGCTAAGGATCTCATTGATTGGTACATCAAAGACAGCCCGATCCGACACCTAGTGCAGTATCATAATCGAGTCTAGGGGTCGGGTGTAACTTTCCAGTTTTGCCCATCAATCTCCAAGGTCCAGGGCAATACTGGAAATCTGATCCAGTTCAAAGATTCAATTAATCCCACACTATATGCGCCTAGGGTCTCACCCTGGTAGCTGAGACAAGCCACCCCAACCGACTTGGTGGCACCACAGTGTCAGCCTTGTCAGGATAGGTCTCCCTAGACCGACCCACTGGCTGTGAACATTCAAAACTAACACGAGTCTCAATAAGTGCCCAGTTTAAGGGTAATACACAGAAACATACCAAGGGAACATGAATCAAATATGTACTTTTAATCATTTACAATAAATTCATAAAGTACATCAATTTTGATTGAAGCTAAGAGCATACAAAACTGTCTAACAGCTCCCACTTGCACTTAGGTCCAACCAGGTACTAGCCTGAGTCCCATGCTTTCCATGTTTTTCTCAAACACTTTCTGTGTCAGTGGCTTAGTCAATGGGTCTACCACATTCTCCGCTGATGCTACCTCTTGCTATCATCCTCCCGTAGGTCCAGTGTTGTCATACAACAATGGAATGGGTGATGTACTAAATTCCAAATTCATGAATGAACACCTTCATTCATAAGGCAACATCACTTATGGCAATGCGCTCGGCTTGGGTTGTGGACTATTAATTTGCAACTTAGGACTCCTGTTTGCTGACACTCAGGAAAAAACACACGATCCAAGCGTGAAAATATATCCAGATGTAGACTTTCTATCATCTAGATCTGACTGGTAATTGGCATCAATATACCCTTGGATCTGTATTGAGCTACCGTCGAATACTAGACAAAACTCTTTTGTCCTTCGAAAGTACTTAAGTATGTTTTTCACAGCAGTCCAATGCTTCTGCCCTGGGTTGGCCTGAAATCTGCTTACTACACTCACTGCCTGAGCTATGTCAGGACGAGTGCACAGCATGGCATACATGATGCTCCCTACGGCAGAGGCATAGGGAACATCTTTCATGCCATCAATCTCCTCAGAAGTCTTGGGAGACATCTTCTTGGAGAGAGTGACTCCGTGCCTGAAAGGAACATTTCCTTTCTTGGAGTTTTCCATACTGTATCTTTTGACTATTTTGTCAATGTAGTCAGATTGGGATAATCCTATTATCCGTTTCGATCTATCTCTATAGAGTCGAAGACCCAGTATATAGGAGGCTTTTCCAAGATCTTTCATGGTAGAATTGCTGTGATAATCATACTTTCACCATAGTTAACATACCTACATCATTCCCGATGAGTAGAATGTCATCTACATATAGAACCAAGAAAGTAACCTTATCTCCACTGTACTTCCTGTAGACACAGGGTTCATCCGGATTCTGCTCGAAGTCAAATGATTTGACGGCAGAGTCAAAATGGATGTTCCAATTTTTAGAAGCTTGCTTAAGTCCATAAATGGATCTATTAAGTTTACATACCATGTTTTCCTGACCTGCAGCAATGAAGCCTTCCGGCTGCTGCATATAGATATCTTCAGTAAGATCTCCATTCAGGAATGCAGTTTTGACATCCATTTGCCAAATCTAATAATCATGGTATGTTGCTACAGCTAGCAGGATCCTAATGGATTTAAGCATGGCCACAGGTGAAAAGGTTTCCTCAAAATCAATGCCCTCTTTCTGAGTGTACCCTTTCACCACCAGACGAGCCTTGAAGGTCTCAACCTTACCATCGGGGCCCTTCTTCCTCTTGTAAATCCATTTGCAACCGATTGCTTTTACCCCGGAGGGCGGATCTACTAGAGTCCAGACTCCATTGGTCTCCATTGAGTCCATCTCTGCTCTCATGGCCTCCACCCACTTCTGGGAATCTATGTCCAACATAGCTTCCGTGTAAGTCACGGGATCCTCCTCACTAGTCAAGGTTTCCACCAGGTAACTATCCTGGTCATAACCATAACGGACTGGTGGCTTGGATACCCGAGTATATCTTCTAGGTTGGTCACTACCTGGAACTTGTGGGACATCTCCCACTGCTCCTGAGCTCTCCTCATCAAGAACAACTTCCTGACGATGGGTGTCCAGGATATAGTCGGTTTCCATGAATTGCGCATTACGACTGCAGAACACTTTCTGCTCACTTGGGTCATAGAATAGGTAACCTACAGAGCCTTTTGGGTAGCCTACAAATAGGCTACGGCTGGTCTTGGATTTCAACTTGTCTGCACTCGTTCTCTTGACGTGTGCTGGACAACCCCAAATCTTCAAGTGTCTGACACTTGGTTTCTTTACGGTCCAAAGTTCATATGGAGTATTCGGAACCGATTTGGTTGGAACCCGATTCAGCACATAAATCGTAGTCTCTAATGCGTAACCCCAAAAGGATGTGGGTAACTCTGAGTGTATGAGAAGCGACCGGACCATATCCAATAAGGTCCTATTCCTCCTCTCTGAAACACCGTTAAGTTGTTGTGTAGCAGGAGGAGCTAATTGTGATACTATCCCATTGTCCTTTAAGTAGTCCCTGAATTCGTCAGAGAGATACTCGCCACCTCAATCTGATCGAAGGGCCTTAATTTCTCTCCCTAACTATTTCTTGACCTCTTGTCTAAACTCTTTGAACTTTTCAAAGGATTCAGACTTGTGTCTCATTAGGTACACGTAACTGTATCATGAAAAATCATCTATGAAGGTGATGAAATACACGTGTTGATTTCGTGTCCTAACACTCAGGAGACCACATACATCAGTATGTATTAGGTCAAGTGTGCCCGTACATCTTTC
This sequence comes from Nelumbo lutea, assembly GCF_056320005.1. NCBI lineage: Eukaryota > Viridiplantae > Streptophyta > Magnoliopsida > Proteales > Nelumbonaceae > Nelumbo > Nelumbo lutea. The sequence goes on from NC_142684.1 coordinate 214,018,780, forward strand.
AGGTTTACCGTTAAATGGCCGTTTCGTCATCTTGCCTTGTAGGCAAGGCTCACAAGTGGGAAGATCTTCTACAGTTAGAAAATCAAAAGGACCATCCTTTACCAACCTTGTGATTCGGTCAACACTGATGTGGCCAAGTCGATAATGCCACAGACACGTGGGATTAACTGTATCACGAGCTCTCTTCTTAGGGATTTTAGCCGACTTAGTTTCGGTTATGTTAGTTTCTAGAGAAGGATGTAGAACATAGAGACCGTTCTCCAGTTCCCCGTATGCGATGAATCTGTTGTTTCTTTTAACAGTAATCGTATTACTAAAGAAGATAGAATAACCATCTGCACACAGTTTTGAGACAGAAATCAAAATTCTCCTTAAATTTTGTACATAAAGACAGTTTTTCAGTACAATTATCCCTTCTCTAAAAATTAATTCCACGGTTCCTGATGAACTTACAATTTATCTATAATTTTTGAGGACTTTAGCATGGATTTTTATGCCGGTTTTATTAATTTTTGCCTTAATTTAGCTTAATGCTAAGAATAGGTTCAGGGATAATCAATCCAAGAGAAGGAAGGAAAAAGGCAAGAAAAGAAGGTTCAAAAAGACCAATTTCAGTCCAGCCCGGTCGTGGAAGCAAGAGAGAGCACTTCGGCCCAAAAAGAGCAAGTGAATTCCTTGAGAAAACCCCAGAAAATAAAGCCTAGCTATGAGGAGAATTCGGCCCAGCAAGGAAGGCCCATTTTTAGCCCAAATAACAGCCTAGAGTGTAGCCCACATGAGCTCAAAAGCAAGCTAAGTTGTAGCCCAAATAGCAGCCCAAAGGGAGCTAGGGGCGGCAACTTCTAGGAGTTTCTTGAAGAGAAGGAGGGAGCACTCTAGAAGGTTCATGAGGGGTGTAATACACCCCATTCTAGAGGCTTCAAGAAGGGGCAAGAGCCCCCTTGAAAAACTATATAAGGAGGCCTCTAGGAGGGGAGAAAGTTGTTCAATTGCTTGAGAGAAAGGCTCTCCCACTCTTAGAGGTTCAGCCACCTTGAGAGAAGAGAAGAGAAGAAGGCTAGGCGCAAGGAAGAAGAAGAAGAAGGGCTGAAGGAAGTTCAAGACAAGCAAGCTAGAAGAAGAAGGTGAGTTCGAATTGAGGGATTGTGATTCAAAGATTTTTTTGTAATAAATCATTTGTAGTTTCATTCTCTTTTGATTTGAATTCAGTTTCTTAGTTATATGTTCTTTCTTCTTTCTCCTTGTTTCCATTCTTCCTTGATGTATTTCAGCTTGTAAAATTTCAGTTCAGCAATCTAATTCTTTTTGATTCATTCAAATGATCATGCATTGTACTTGAAGTTTCTTGAATAAGGGTGTGATTGCAGATCAATTCGGCCAACTAACCTTCAAAACTCAGATCTGAATTCTCAGATCTGAGATTGCAAGATCTGAATTGCTTGAAAGAGAATTCAGATCTGCAAATTTCAGATTGGGCGAATTAATCTACAGCTTGGAATTCCTAGAGTGCTTGAGAGAGACTCTAGGAATTCAGATCTACTATTCAAGAACTGAATTGAGTGCAAGGTTAGAGATAACTTGCACAATTCAGTTGGTGATCAATTCAGATTTGAATTGATGCCTTAGAAGTGTTTGAAGAAATGCATGCATGGGGATTAGATTCTTGCTAGAGATAGAAGAACCGTCACTCATGCATAGGATGAACATGCGCTTGAGAGAGGCTGTTCATGACCTTGGGGGTTTCACCAAACCAAGGCTCAATCATGATTCATTCGAATTATCCAAATTGATAGATTGCTGAATTCTGAGATTGACATTTACTGCTTACTCTTCTAACCTGAATTGAAGGCAATTGGACCAATGATTTAGATAGATTTTAATTTAGGATTTCTTAGCTTTCATTAGAGTTTTGATTTATTTGTTGATCAGATAAGAAATGTTCAATTTAGTATTGGTAATTGTTTCCTAAATCCTCGTGGGAACGATACTTCACTCACTACTTTATTACTTGAACGGCTAGTGCACTTGCTAGTGTCACAATGAGCCACACATCAAGTTTTTGGCGCCGTTGCCGGGGATTTAGAGAAGCAATATTAGGAAACATTGAGCATTCTTAATCTGATCTCATTCAGCATTGCATTCATAGTTGGGTTAATTTGCTAACTTTTTCATTTCAGCTTGGACTGCAACTGCTGTACTCATGTAGTTATGTTTCTTCTTTCTTAAGTAGATTACTCTCTTTTTCTGGTTTCAGTTTCATTTAATAAAGGCATATTTGATTTCTATTCAATCTTGATGTTGTTCCCTTCAAAAATAAAAAAAAAAAAAGAAAAAAAAATTTCACAAAAAACATGAGTGTTGCAGATCTGAGTTGCATTCGGCACTCAGATCAGCAGATTTCAGATCTGCAGCACTCAGCCGAAAAGAGTTGCTTGTGTTTCAGACTTTATTTTTTTTTTCTTTCTTTCATTACAAAAAGAAAAAAACAAATTAAAAAAAACAAAGGGGAGATCTTTTGAACAATAAGAGGAGCAATTGAGAATTCGGATCAGAACTCAGATCTGAGTTCAGATCTGAATTCTGCTACAGCAGATCTGCAACAGTTCAGATCTGAGTTCCTCTGAACTCAGACCTGAACTGATGCAATTTTGAGGGGAATTGGGTGTCATCACCACCCCAATTCACCCTAGGGCACTTCTGCTATTCCCCAAAAACAATTTGGTAGCAATAACTGAAGGTAAGGCAATTGAGAATTCAGATCCAAACTCAGACTTGAGTTCAGATCTGAATTCTGCTGTTACAGATCTGCTCAGTTCAGATCTGAATTCCTCTGAACTCAGATCTGAACCGATGCAAGTTTGAGGTGAATTGGGTGCCATCACTACCCCAATCCACCCTATGATACATCCAACCTGCCTCAAGGGTGAATGGATAGCAAGGAATGAGAGAAATTCAAATCTGAAATGCAGTTGATATAATGTGAGGACTGAACTGATACAGAGCATTCTATGAATTCTGGGTGGACTGAATTCTTGGCTTTACCCACTTGTACCCAATCTAAATTTGTTGAGGATGTGTGTTTGGATTGAATAATTGTGATGCCTCACATATTCAATAAAAGCAGCAGTGCATTCCACTAGCATTCAGAGCTGTAGCAGGGCTGCTACAGTACAGCAATTAGCATGAAACTCCACTGCTGATCTAGTTAGCTCTCTTTCCCATTGTTGACCTACTTCATATTTGATTGTTGATTTAGTGTAGCTGGTAGATGTAGTTCTTCAGCATTGCATTCATAGTTGGTTTAATTTGCTTAATTTTTCATTTTTGCTTTGAATGCAACTGCTGTATTACTGTAGTTATGCTTCTTATCTCTTTAGTAGATTACTTTATTTTCCTTGTTTCAGTTTAATTTTAATAAAAGGAGACCTGTTTTGCTTTCTATCTTGAAGTTATTACCCTCTAAAAAAAAAAAAAATCACAAAATCATGAGTGTTGCAGATCTGAGTTGCATTCGGCACTCAGATCTACTATAGCAGAACTGCAGCACTCAACCGAAAAAAAAAAAAAAAATTAAAATGAGTTCAGATCTGAATTGCATTCATCAATCAGACCTGCACTCATCCAAAAAGATTTTGGTTGCATTGCTGTATTTTGTTTTAGATTTATAAAAAAAAAAAAAAAAAAAAAAAAGATAAAGAAAATAAAAAGAAAACAATGAAAAAATAGCATGTGAGTTTTCAAATCTGAAACTCAGATTTGAAGTTCAGATCTGAGTTCAGCCGGTTGCAGGACTGCATTCTGCTTGGTTCAGATTTGAGTTCATCTGAACTCAGACCTGAACCCACTCTATTTTGATGTGAATTTGGGTAGTGACAGCACCCAATTCATAATTTGATGCATCAGACTTGCCTCATTGATGAAAATTTAAGCCATGAATGGTAAAATCAGTTCTGAAGTGCATGAGAATTTGAGGCAGTATAAGTACATGATCTGAAATTTTTGTGAACTTGATGTTTTGTTATCTTTTAAATCACTTGCACCCGATCTGAATTGGCTGTGGATTGATGTTTGGATTGGATTAGGACTGATGTTTGTGAGGCCTGAAAAGTCCAAAAAGAGCTTCATATTTTTGATGTAATGGTATTCAGATCTAAATCAAGGCTGCTTTCATTATAAAATTGCAGATCTGATTTCAGGTCTGAGGCATACAAGACATTTAAGTTGGGACTTGAAAGAGAAGTCTTAAGCTCTTGGGATCGAACTTATTTCAGACCTAACTGCAACAGATTTTAGACCTACTTATTGATATTAGGTTTGGAGTTTTTGTAAGTGACTGTTCTCAAAAGTCAAGTTCTAACCAAAAAAAAAAAAAAAAATCAAATAACTTTGGTAGTGTGCTGATTTCAAGAACTCTTAGACTTCTAGGCTAGTTTCAATCTTGTAAATCACTTGTTTATCACTTGCATATCAGATTCCAAGAGATATTTATATTGGCTTTTGATCTTGTTTTTTTTTAAATTTATTTATTTATTTATTTTGTTAGATAGAATTCAAACTTCTTGGCCTTGTAAGTTTCTGTTGTGTATTACAGACTGGTTAAATTATTTACATTGTTTGGAATTGTGTATAGTAGTCTTTTTATTATTTGGTTTAAATTATTTTTAGTTAGAACAAAGCTCTTGATCTCTCTTGCAAGTAAATTCTAGCAGAAGAGGCTCCCACCAAAAGAACTCTTGCATATCTGGAAATTAATCTTCAGGAAGTCCTCTATACACCTTTCTCTTTACTTGGTATTTCTCTTGTTGTTTTTTTTTTTGTGATCCCCTAACAATACGAACATTGAGGACAATGTTCATCTTAAGTGTGGGGGAGTGAGCCCGAGGCTAGGGTATGGGGGCTGAAACCATGCACCCCAACACACATATGCAGGCAATGACATAACCAAAAAAAAAAAAAAAAAAAAAAGACTGGAACCCCTCAAGTTCATTACTATTTATTTGATGATTTTTTAAGAAGGAATTCAATGAGTTGAGGGAGACTGATGTACTTGTTAAGTTTTTATTCTTGTGAATGACCCAATTTGATTTATGCAGGAGAAAAGGGGAGCTGAATATGCCTTTCAGCATGACTAGCCCTAACTTCCTTCATGTGTATGGAAGCCCTTGATTTCATTGTTAATGGTCAAGAGAGCTAGTGCACATCTGAAGTGCTAATTCTTGAGGTTCAATAATTGCAAAGAAGGACAAAAGCCCAAATTGACTCCGCTATTCTGAGCTGAATAGTAAAACTAGCAGCTTAGAACATGAGTCCTATTTACCTACCTCAAACAAGTGACCAGTGTGAGATGGAGCATAAGATGCACTCACACCAAAAAAAAAAAAAAAAAAAAAAAAAAAAAAAAAAAAAAGAGAGAGAAAAGTGTGAGATGGAGCATAAAATGCACTCACACCGAAAAGAAAAAAAAGAAAAAAAAAAAAAAAAAAAAAAAAAAAAAAAAAAAAAAGGTGAGATGGAGCATAAAATGCACTCACCCTTAAAAATAAGTAATTGTGGTGACAACCGAGGTTCAAAGGGGCACTCTAAAGTTGAACTCTCATTGAGATTTAGTTACAGATGTGAAATTTAGTGAAATTTGATTATTAACCTTGACAATTAAGGAGCTGATTTATATATGAATTAGGAGTGAAGGCTAGACTATGATGAAATTCATATTCTCCTTTCCTCGGATCTGATACATATCTTAAATGGTAATTTACAAGAATAAGAGTTGAGCACTTACAAAAGTTCCCCGACTACTCAATGCATTTCTATCTAAAAAAGTTCACCAGGTAAATAGTGAGAACAGAAGGGGGGAATGTTAAGTTTATGGCTGATGTCTTTGCTTGAGGACAAGCAAAAGCTTAGTTATATGTTCTTTCTTCTTTCTCCTTGTTTCCATTCTTCCTTGATGTATTTCAGCTTGTAAAATTTCAGTTCAGCAATCTAATTCTTTTTGATTCATTCAAATGATCATGCATTGTACTTGAAGTTTCTTGAATAAGGGTGTGATTGCAGATCAATTCGGCCAACTAACCTTCAAAACTCAGATCTGAATTCTCAGATCTGAGATTGCAAGATCTGAATTGCTTGAAAGAGAATTCAGATCTGCAAATTTCAGATTGGGCGAATTAATCTACAGCTTGGAATTCCTAGAGTGCTTGAGAGAGACTCTAGGAATTCAGATCTACTATTCAAGAACTGAATTGAGTGCAAGGTTAGAGATAACTTGCACAATTCAGTTGGTGATCAATTCAGATTTGAATTGATGCCTTAGAAGTGTTTGAAGAAATGCATGCATGGGGATTAGATTCTTGCTAGAGATAGAAGAACCGTCACTCATGCATAGGATGAACATGCGCTTGAGAGAGGCTGTTCATGACCTTGGGGGTTTCACCAAACCAAGGCTCAATCATGATTCATTCGAATGATCCAAATTGATAGATTGCTGAATTCTGAGATTGACATTTACTGCTTACTCTTCTAACCTGAATTGAAGGCAATTGGACCAATGATTTAGATAGATTTTAATTTAGGATTTCTTAGCTTTCATTAGAGTTTTGATTTATTTGTTGATCAGATAAGAAATGTTCAATTTAGTATTGGTAATTGTTTCCTAAATCCTCGTGGGAACGATACTTCACTCACTACTTTATTACTTGAACGGCTAGTGCACTTGCTAGTGTCACAATGAGCCACACATCAGTTCCTATGGCCACGGCTGCAACAGTTGTAGTAGTCCCCAAGAAGAGTGTGACTTGTCCTTCACTCAGCCTTCTACTTAACTTGAACCCCTGCAGTGAGTTACAAGCATGAGTCGAAGCCCCGGAATCAATACACCAGGAAGCAGAAGCTACCAACAAATTGATTTGTATAACACAAGTTTCGAAGTTACCTTTCTTGGATTCCAGGTAGGCAGGACAATTCCTTTTCCAGTGGCCGGTCTTCTTGCAGAAGTGACAGGCATCCGATGCTTTGTCTTTCTTCTGCTTCTTGCTCTTAGTGGCTTTCTTCTAAGGCTTCTTTGCCTTCCTCTTTCTCTTGCCTGTCTTGCTAGCTTCAACAAGCATGGCTACAGGCTCATCCTTTCTAATCAGTTCCTCAGCTCTTTGCAACATATTGCTGAGCTCTTGTAAGCTGACATTCAGCTTGTTCATGTTATAGTTCATGATGAACGGATTAAAGGAAGGAGGCAAAGAGTTAAGGATAGCATCTATCTGGGTAGCAAGGTCCAGCCCAGATCCAAGAGCCTCGAGTTCGTTGATGTATCCCATCATCCGAAGACAATGGTCGTGAACTTGTTGACCCTTGGACATTTGTGCGGTCATGAACTGTTTCAAGACCTTTTGTCGAGTAGAACGATTTTGCTCTTCATACATTGTCCTGAGACTATCCAATATGTCTTTAGCAAGTTCGATCTGATCGAACTGCCTCTGTATCGGGTTGTCTAATGAGGCAATGATGTAACACCGGGCAAGGGTGTTTTTCTCCTCCCATTCTTGATAGTCTCTCCTTCGGGCCTCAGAAGCCCTATCACCCGGATTCTTTGCCACTTTGTCCAGCTTTTCAGAAGCTAGGACCAGCATAAGGTTCCTTTACCAATCAGCATAGTTTGGGCCCTTCAACTTGTTGTCATCAAGTAGTTTTGCAAAAGATCCGTTTGCCATTTTCTGATAAAAGACCAAACATCAGTCCACAACCTAATTTTATTCATTTTCATTTCCTAGATATGGATTTTAATCTATGATCCATTTCCATTTATTCGTCTCTGAGATTTCCCTCCTCTCTCAGTGATGGAGACTACGGGTTGTCTCTAGAAATGTGGGAAATCACATAGGGTGCATGGAGCCAACTGTTTCAGCTGCATAACCCCACCACCTTTCTGTGAAGGATCACATCCACTCATCATATGAGTTTTCCCTTTGGCCTCTATCAGACAAGGTTTAGAGCTGTTTTCAGGTAAACCTTTCTGTCCAGTGAGTGCTTACCCATCATATTCGTGAATGCCAAGGTACCATGAGAGAGTTCCCATTTTCTGGTGAAGCCCCTCCCACATTGGTCTATGACGCCCCTATCATCTTATGAAACAATCAGACAAGCCCAACAGCAAATGGATAGCCCATTTTCTGGTGCGTTTCCTCATTACTGAAGGACCCATCCTCATGCTAATGATGGAAGGCCTTTAGAGAGTTCATCATATGAATCTCCCTATCACACGCACTCATATTAGCTGGAGGGAACAAAATTATGCCCTAGTTTGATTTAGGTCAAACCAAAGTGGCCCCCACTGACTTTCATAAAGCCAGATTTTGGTGGGCCTTAAATCGGCTATGGTTTCGCACGCAACCTCTTGATGAGGTGTGGGGCCCACCACTGAGGGCAGTCATCCAATGACCAAAAGGGACAGCATGGCAATGATGTGCATTCAGCCATGGTGTGTGCAAGAGCTACTATCGAATGAGCATGGGCCAAGTACTTATGGCCCATGTACGCAGCACATCACACACCCATACATCACATGCAGCGATAAATTGATCCATTCAATTAATTATCTGTAAGGCCCGTTGGAAGCCCGTTAAAATTCCATAATATTAACCATTAATATTATCTAGGTATATGGGCTGAATTAGGGTTACCCAGTTCGGCCCATATAGCTTTATCCTTTGAAATGGGCTTTTGCAGTTTTAACTATTTAAAACTGGGCCTTTACAGGCTGGGCCGAATTAACCATTTAATTAAATATCAATCCTTAGGCCCATTATTGGGAAATTAGGGCTGACATTCAGCCTTGATTAAACCCTAGAATTGGTCCAAACAGTTTTGAACCAATCTTGGTTCGAATGGGTCTAGTGTTTGATTTTTAATTAAATCCTTAATTCAAGAAAATAATCTAAAATTAAATACTGATAAAAGGAAAAACAAGAATCAGTCAAATAGGGCTGTTCGCACAATCATTCCTGCAAAACAGAGGTTAGATCACAGAATGCAGTTTCACAAACTGCAAATCGCAGATAGCATTTCTCTTATCTGCGAAATCTCCTTCTCTGCGTCGCCATCTTTGATCCAAAATAAAATAAATAGAAATCCTATTTCTATTAATAATTACATCAGATCGAATACCTATACATTGAGTCTAGAAAATAAAAAAAAAATTATTTACAGACCCAAAATAAGTCAAGAACTACAAAATCGCAGATTCCCTACGCAAACCAAGAATTCGATCTCCTCTTCTATGAACAGCCCATAAATCAAGAAAATTATAAAGAGTAATTCTAAATAATAATCAGATTTATTTAAAATTAATTTCAGATTATTTGCCCAACTATTTTGGGAACAAATTTCCCAAAACCAAATCTGCGCAAATTGGGTAGAACGCCTTCTCCCTAATTGCGCAGGTTCAGATCTGAAATAGAATGGTTCAAGATTTGAACCTGTGGCTCTGATACCACTGAAGGGTTGAGAGATCCATCACATGGACGCCCAAAGATTGCGAAATAAGGGGCGAATTTAAAAAATTTTTTCTCTCCCTTCAACTGGGAATCACATTCCCTATTTAGAAAATCATATTTTCAAGGATAAATCTTGAACATTAAACTGAACCAGATCTGAACCAAAAGGAATGGGAGAGAATGATACCTGATACGGAGAAGCAATATCTCCCAATGAAGGTGTTCATGCCTAAGGAAGGATCCAAAGACTGCTCCCACTGAAGATGGCGCAGTGCAGGATGGAGCAGAATCAGCAGTGTTCTTCCCCAAGAACTCTGTCCTTCGCAAGAAACAGCAGGATGGAACGTGAGCACAGCTCCCTTTTCAATCCTTTCTCAAAGAATTGATGTCAAGATCCAATCTTGACTTCTCCCACAGCTGGAGATCGAACTGGCAAACAGGGCGGCAAGAGAGTATTCGCAGGGTGCAGAATTCTCTCCTTGATTTCAGCACTAAAGAGGATCTGATGTGTTTCTTGGTCTTTCTCAAGGCTGCCGCCCCCTCCTTCCTTTTGTTAACTTGAAAAGATCAGCTCCTAATACCATTAGGAGGTGCTTATCCAAATCATATTTGGATTAGCCTTCTCTTCTAATGATAAGGATAAACCCTTATCTTATCTGCAGATTAGATTAGCTTTATCCTAATATTATTAGGAGGTTTCTAGATCTGAATCACATTCAGATCTAGACTCTCTGAGTGGATAGGATTAAGACCCTATCCTAACTGCTAATCCATCTCAGAATTCGCCCCTTTAATTAACTAAATTAATAGCCAAGTTCAAAATGGGCTTTAGGCCCGTTAAGCTTATGTGCTCACTTAACCTTCCTAACTGCTGCCCAGTTGGGCTTCCTTGTATGGCGTGGGACCCAAGCATTGATCTACACATCAGCCACATGGGTTCGGCCCAGCCTTTGTTACAAGGCCTGGTCAAATACACTGTTAAAGACAGTGCACCCCCTGAAACCCATCAAATGGGCTCTATGGGCCCAACACTTACCCTAAGTGGTCCCTGGGGCCAAGCCACCTTGTGACACCCAGGGACTGTGGGAAGATGCAAGATTAGCCCATCAGGTATTATCCTCAATGGTCTTACACTTAACCTCTCAGCCCATAATGATCTTACACTGCCCGACAAGAGAGGACCTCTCCCTCGGCTGCAAGGAACAGCGTTGCACTCTCCACTTATATGTATCCCGGGAATTAAAACCTTTTGCAAACATTTTAGAAACCATAATGTATATACTTTTATATCTTATATAAAATATACTTCGCAAAAACAAATTTCAACGGTTGAAATCGGCTGCCGGCAGTCTTGGTTTCCAACAGTGAGAGTGCATCCCCGATCATTACCTTTGTCCGACAAAGGGGTTGATCCTGTCACTATGATCACCCACTCAGATGAATTTTCGGATTGTCCCAACATACCTAGGTTTTGACCCCCGCTAAGGATCTCACTGATTGGTACATCAAAGACAGCCCGATCCGACACCTAGTGCAGTATCATAATCGAGTCTAGGGGTCGGGTGTAACTTTCCAGTTTTTCCCATCATTCTCCAAGGTACAGGGCAATACTGGAAATCTGGTCCAGTTCAAAGATTCAATTAATCCCACACTGTATGTGCTTAGGGTCTCACCCCGGTAGCTGAGACAAGCCACCCCAACCGACTTGGTTGCACCACAGTGTCAGCCTTGTCAGGATAGGTCTCCCCAGACCGACCCACTGGCTGTGAACATTCAAAACTAACACGAGTCTCAATAAGTGTCCAGTTTAAGGGTAATACACAGAAACATACCAAGGGAACATGAATCAAATATGTACTTTTATTCATTTACAATAAACTCATAAAGTACATCAATTTTGATTGAAGCTAAGGGCATACAAAACTATCTAACAGTATCTCCCAAAGTTGGTGTTCACGCCCAAAGAGGATACCAAGATCCGCTCCTGCTGAAGATGACACAACAATGTGTGGAACGGAACTAGTAGAGTGCGTCCTAGACACTGAATCCTTCACAAGAATCCTCTGGAAACACTGAGGACCGAATCTTTTTAGTTCTTTCTGCAAAACTGATATCAATAACTGATTTCTTGATTTCTTGTCTTTAAATATTGAATCTTTTCAGAGAATGGCGGCGGCTAGAAGAGAACTCCTAAGATGAAGATGGCGAAGATTACTTCTCTTCTCTCTGGAGTGTATGAGATTCTATCTCAATTCATAGTAAGTTTTCTTGCTCAAAAACTAGCTTCAAATCTGTTAATCCTCTTAGGATTTCTCCTCTTTCTTCTTGATTAAGAAATCTCCTAATCCCATTAGAAGTGACCCTAATCAAATCAGTATCTGGATAGAGAATGATCTTAATCCTATCTTCAGATTTGGTTAGCTTACTGTTGATCTTATCAGGAGATTACCATATTCAAATCTGTTTCGAATTTGGTCTCCTGGAGTGGATTATGTTAAAGGCCCAATCATTTTGCTAACCTTACTCTCAGATCCACCCCTTAAGTGGGTGATCATATCAGCCTAGTCCGAAATGTGCTTTTGGCCCATTAAATAATCAGTGTGATAGCTATAAATATATAACCATAGCAAGTGCACTAATTATCAAGTAGTATAAAATATCGTTGCCACGGGGATTTAACAAAATAAGTATTAGATCCACAATCTTCCCTAATTATCTGGACAACCGAAATTCAGAATTGAGCAAGAACTATTGAGAATAAAAATTAGCATAAGAAAATAAAAGCGAAGGTGATCACTAATCGAATCTGCAATGGACGGAATCGCTAGGGCTATTGGTTCACCTAACCAATGCAATGAATACTGATGGGTTTGATTAACCAAGATTATTTGTCATTCTCATAAGCTGAGGTCTTTCCTATTTTTATTTAATATTCTCTCTCGAGATATACTAAACCTACACCCATCAGGTAGCCCTTCGATCTCTCGAGTAGAACTCTCAAGATGGGAATGCATTAAGTCCAAGAAGACCATGAAATTCAGATAAATCATGTATATATATCTCTATATACCATTCAATTCACACTATGAATTATTCAGTCAATTATGTGAGTTCCTCTCTCAATTCATTCACATAACTCAAATCAATCAAGAGGTGGCCAAGCTCTTGATTGCATTAAGCACAATAATTCATAGACTATATGAAAATCACAATCTTGGATAAATCATAAAGATAAAAATATATTCATTAATATGATTAGGCATTCCTCAGCCCTAGCAAGAAACAAATCAGTTCATGATAGAAGAATTAAATCAAACAAAGGGAAAGAAAGAACTCTTGGAATCGCCCATGATGCTGAGATCTCCTCCTCTTGCCGCCCCCTTCTTGAATTCTTGCTCCTTTCTTGACTGATTGCTCCTTTCTTCTTGATTCAATCCCCAAGATTGAGTGATTGTATGATGCCTAAAGCTGGTCCACCCCCTCCTTTATATAACTTAAAGGGGAGGGGTGGTCTCCTACTTCCTCTTGAAGTTGATCTTTACAAGAATAGAAAGTCCTATCTTAATTCTAATATTATCTTTTTATCTAATGAACTCAATCCTTTTATCTCTCTAAGATTACATCAAGAATTTAGATCTGAAAGGACTCTTCTTAGTTTTTTGTTCTTGGATTTGTATTAGACCTCCTCTGCGAATTGGGCTTCAGCCAGGCTTTTCTGCAAGTTGGGCTTCAGTTGTGGATTGGGCCTTTTTACAAATTTTACCCGACTTTGGGCCCGGATTTGACTTCAATATAGGCTGAATCGAAGAAATCCCAAAACATGAAAGTTCTGGATTTTTCTCTTATCTTTCCAATGGATCTTGAATCAGCCAATTCGGAGTTCGGATACGTGAGTTAGGTCAAGATTAATGAACAATGTCGAAACTGTAAAAAATCATCCGATTTGTCTTTCTTTGCTCTTGATGCCTTCTTTTATGCCCTGAACAGAAATATGAGTCCAATTAGATGCTAATTCGCCAATCCACATGTCTCCAAGTGAGATCGACAATCAAGGAAAACAAGCATCCCTTCGGAGTAAGCCCTCATTGTTTTCATAATCACATGCAGCAAGATTCAAAACAATTACCCTCTCATGATTTTTCAAAATGAAACAAGGAATGTTATTACCATAAGCTTGCTTACGTATCACATCTCCACCACTTATCATGATTCCAATGCATCAAAAGGTGAATTAGGGTTTGGGATCTAAGGATGAGTGCATTTTATGTTTCATCTCACCCTTTTCTTATTCTTTTAGTGTGAGTGCATTTTATGCTCCATCTCCCATTATTCAGAAATATATTTTTCTTCTTTTTTTTTTTTTGGATAACACGTTCCAATACACAAACTCATTATCATGGTCTCAACATGCCTAACAAAACAAGTTCTGCAATAATCAAACCATATTTGTCCGTTAGAAACCAAATGCTCACAAGGGTCAAATCTGTATTGCATCTTGCCCATTGATCATTCAAACTACTGAGATACCTTCCATAGCCTAAAATTTCAGCGAGATTTGCCTGCATCCTTTCCTGTCTATCCCACCTAAGCACATGATTCAGGGTGGTTTGCAATCATTCAAAAACAAGTCTCTAAGGAGTAGAAATTTCAAAAGGAAAGGTTAAAAAGTGATGACTAAAGCATGCTAGATTTGATGAGACTGAAAAGAACCCTATTTTTGTCCCCTAATTTTCATATTTTTTCATTATTTTAACACTTAAATGCACTCATTACTCTTGTATTTCGATTAAGGGCAATAAAGAAGGCAATTGGAAGGAAACATGCCAATTCGGGCGATTTTGCACAGTTTCGGCGATCTAGGCCTAACTCACAATTCCGGACTCCAAATTGGGAAATTCAATAAGCATTAGAAAGAAGAACGAAAGGCCCACAACTTTTATGTTTTGGGCATTGACTGGTTCAGTCCGCATCGAGTACGAAACTGGGCCCGAAGTCAGAGCAACGTCGCAACCAGGCCCATTTAACAGCTGAAGCCCAACTCGCAGAAAAACCTGGAAGCAGCCCAAGTAGCAGAGAAGCCTAACTCGGATACAAGAGTCTAGAGTCCTAATTCAAATGTAATCTCCCACGAGGGAGAGAGTCTTATTAGATCTAAACTTTGAATGTAATCCTATAAGGATAAGAAGGTTGGGGATTAGATAAGAGATAGGATAGGATTAGTTCAAAGAAGATAAGATCAAGGCTCCCTAAAGATAAGATGATCTCCTAGAAGAAGTTGGAAAACAGCCCTCTCCTTTGGCTATATAAAGAGGGGGCGAACCAGCTCTAGCATCACTCATTCCAAGATCCAAGAGATCATCAAGAGGCCAAGAAGCTCAAGAAGGTAGTTCGGCTATGGAGAAGAAAAGCATGGAGATTGCGCAGATCATGAGTAGCTAAGCTTCTTTTTCTGGTTCAAGGGGGAGGTTCGATTGTGTCATTGTGAGGTTCTGTTGTTACTTTATTTTCTTTCTTTCTAATTCAAGTATTCATTGATTCTTGTGCATATTTTTATTGGACATTGATGTTAATTAGTTTGACAACTGAATTAATGTTGATTTTCCTATTGCTATCCATGATTTCGGGGATCCGTAATTGTCACGAATAATGGTACAAGTAGCAATTAGGTTGATAACTTTTTGGGTCAATTGTTCATGACAGCCTTTGACCAACGTTTTATCATGGTTCAACCTAAAGGAATCGATGAAACAAAATTCAATAATTGCAGCTATCTCAATTATTGTTATTTTGGTTTAACTGTTTTCACAAATCTTAATGCTATCATTGTTTAACATGGAACGCTATCGTACCCAGTTGAGTGGTGATAAGTGTTGATCGAATGCTAGGTTTGGTCAACTGAATTAGGAAAATACAAGGTTTATTATGGCTATCCTAGTAAATCTAAGGTTAAATGCTTGAATTGCAAGAATGCTGAATTGTACCTAGGATCGATGGCCAATCGATTCAACCCGAACCCTTGAACCAGAATTCGGTAAGACTGATTTTTCTCTTGTTTGTTTAAGTGCTTTCTTATTCTTTTAATTCTAGTTATTAAATTTCCCCACTCAATTATAATATCCATTCGGCTAAGAGGTTACTGATTTGCTCCCTGTGGGATTCGACCTAGTACCACTTTTACTGCAAATATCTTATTGTGGGACAAGTACTAATTTTGAGGGCTTCGACAAACCCGTCAAAATTTTGGCACCGTTGCCGGGGAGCAACATTAATTTCTTAGCTATTACCTTCTTTTGTTAGTCTTCTTGTTTATGACTCGTGCTTCTCAACGAGGTGAACTTCAGTACAACCCCAAAATTGAGAGGACCACCCGTCGTTTAAGGAAGGAGGCGAAGCAAAGGAAGGATCGCTCACCTAAAAGGGTGAACTCCGATATCGATCTACCCACTTGTGATTTTCCCATCTTCGAAGAAGTAGAAAGAATGGCTGATAGAGAGAGGACATTAAGGGAATTGGCTGCACCAATTATGAACCAACAGCCCTTATGCATCACGCACCCCACTCTTGAGGTAGCCTTTGAACTCAAATCTGGTTTGATTCAATTATTGCCTCTATTTCATGGTTTCCCAGGTGAGGACCCTCACAAACATCTAAAGGAATTTCATGTCGTCTGTTCAAGCATGAAACCCCATGGTATGACCGAGGACCAGGTAAAACTCATAGCCTTTCCATTTACTTTAAGAGATAAAGCAATGGATTGGTTGTATATTCTCCCTCCCGGTTCTGTACGCACATGGGATGAAATGAATAGGATATTTTTAGATAAATATTTTCCTACGTCCCGGGCTGCGAATATAAGAAAAGAAATATGTGGAGTTCGGTAGTTTGGTGGTGAGACATTATATGAATATTGGGAAAGGTTTAAGCAACTTGTTGCTAGTTGTCCCCACCACCAAATTCCTGAACAATTGTTAATCCAATACTTCTACGAAGGGCTTCAGCCCATGGATAGAAGTATGGTTGATGCAGCCAGTGGAGGAGCTCTAGTGAACAAGACACCTGAAGCGGCCAAGGAATTAATCTCCAATATGGCCGAAAATTCTCAGCAATTCGGTACAAGGACAGAAGGTACCAATAGAAGTGTTAATGAGGTAAGCCATGCAAATTTAGAAAACCAGATTTCTGATTTAACTGCTTTGGTTAAGCAGCTCGCAGCAGGACAGTTACAAACTACCAAGGTGTGTGGTATCTGTTCGATCCCTGGACATCCTACGGACATGTGTCTGTCATTACAAGATGGCCCGATGCAGCAAGTCAATGCCGTGAGAGGATTCCCGGGCCAGCCCCAACGAAAGTATGATCCTTACTCCAATCATTACAATCTGGGGTGGAGAGATCATCCAAACTTAAGCTACGGGACCCAAGGAGGACAGCAGAAATATCAGCCCCAATTTTTCAATCGACAGCCCCAGTTTTCAACACCCATCACAGCACAAGGCCAACCCCCGAATTCAGGTATGTCTTTGGATGATAGTGTTAAGACTCTCGCTACTAATACTCAGAAATTTCAGCAGGAAACGAGAGCTAGCATTCAGAATTTGGGGAACCAAATTAGCCAACTGAAAGAATGGTAGGATCCATCTAATGGACGCCATAAAGGTTGCGGAATGGGTGGGCGAATTTCAAAAATTTCCTACCTTCTCTCAACTGGGAATCATATTCCCTAAATTTAGAATACAATATTCAAGGATCCTACTTGAACCATAATCAAACCAGATCTGTACCAAAGCAGTATCTCCCAAAGTTGGTGTTCACGCCCAAAGAATGCTCCAAGATCTGTTCCTGCTGAAGATGACACAGCTGTGAATGGAACAGAACCAGTAGGGTGCATCCTACACACTGGATCCTTCACAAGAATCCTCTGGAAGTACAAAACACTGAATCCTTTTCAGTCTTTCTTGCAAGACTGATGTCAAGAACAGATTTCTTGACTTTCTTTTCTACAAAGATCTAATCTTGCAATGGCAGATGGCGGCGGCAGGAGGAGATCTCCAAATCGAAAAAGGCTGAACTGCTTTTTCTATTTTTCTAGAGAGTATGAATCAGATCAGATCTGAATTCGCAGGAGGTATCCTATACCTCTTCAAGGTGGTTCAAAATCTTCTCCTTTCTTCTTGATTAAGAAACCTCCTTTTTAGGAGTTATCCCAATCCAAATCAGTATTTGGATAGGGGATAATCTTAATCCTTTTCTGCAGATAGAGTTAGCTTACTCTTGATCTTATCAGGAGGTTATGCACTAACAAGAGGAGGCTGCGAATTGATGAAAAGGTAAGAGTGGGAGAGAACGTTTCAGCCGTGATCAAGAGGACCCTGCCAGAAAAGCGTGCTGATCCAGGTATGTTTACCCTACCCTGTGTGATTGGCAATAAACGAATCGAGCGTGCCATGCTGGACTTAGGTGCATCTATTAATGTCATGCCATACTCGATTTACTGTGCATTGAGACTAGGTCCGTTAAAAGAGACTAGAGTTGTTATTCAATTGGCTGATCATTCTAATGCATACCCAGAAGGGATTGTTGAGGATGTATTAGTGCAGGTTAACGATTTGATCTTTCAGCTGATTTTTACATCCTGAAGATGGAAGAAGACACAGCCACGAGTTCAGCCCCACTTCTATTAGGTCGGCCATTCATGAAAACGGCCAAAACCAAAATAGATGTGGACGAGGGTACCCTCTCCGTCGAGTTTGATGGAGAGATTGTAAAATTTAATATTTTTTATGCAATGAAATATCCTAGTGAGTGTCATTTGATCTGCTCTATTGATACTATCGATTCGATTGTGCAGGAAGTCTTTGGAGAGGAGGACATGGACGATGAGTTGGAATATATGGCACAATCAGACAGGGAGGAGGAGATCAATACATCCTATGATACTCCAGAACCTGAACAGGAGGTAAGTACTTCTGATGTTCAATCGAAGGTTTCTCACACAAGGTTGCTACCCTTTGTTTTGCAGGCTCTGGAGCTGGAACTAAAGACCCTACCTGATCACTTAAAATATGCCTACTTGGGCGAAAAAGAGACTGCCTGTGATCATTGCAAAAGGGTTGACTGAGGAGCAAGAGGAGAGGCTCATCAAAGTCCTAAAGGACCATAAGGAGGCGATTGGCTGGACCCTAGCCGACATAAAAGGGGTCAGCCCCTCAATTTGCATGCATAGGATCCTTTTGGAAGATGATGCCAAACCAGTTAGAGAACCACAAAGGAAACTCAACCCGATAATGAAAGAGGTGCTTAAACTATTAGATGAAGGGATAATTTATCCAATTTCAGACAGCAAATGGGTAAGTCCTATTCATGTTGTGCCTAAGAAAATTGGGATGACTATAGTAAAAAATAAAAATAATGAACTAATTCCCATGAGGGTACAAGGTGGCTGGCGAATGGTAATAGATTTTCGAAAGCTCAACTTGGCCACTCGAAAGGACTATTTTCCCCTACCCTTCATTGATCAGATGCTAGAGAGGCTAGCAGGTAAGGCTTTCTTCTGTTTTCTCGATGGATTCTCCGGGTATTATCAGATTGTTATTGTGCAGGAGGACCAAGAGAAAACGACATTCACTTGTCCATTCAGCACCTTCGCCTACAGACGAATGCCCTTTGGTTTATGTAACGCTCCGGCCACTTTTCAAAGATGCATGATGAGCATATTTTCTGATTTTATTGAAAAATGCATTGAAGTGTTCATGGATGATTTTACTGTTTATGGTGATTCGTTTGATGACTGCTTGAATAGTTTAAGTAAAATTCTGAATAGGTGTGTGGAAACAAATCTTGTCTTAAACTATGAAAAATGTCTTTTTATGGTGAAGGAGGGTATTGTGTTGGGACATGTAGTTTCAGCCAGAGGAATAGAAGTCGACAAGGAAAAAATTGATTTAATTGTGAGTTTACCCTACTCTACAAATGTTAGGGAGGTTCGTTCTTTTCTTGGACATGCAGGCTTTTATCACAGGTTCATCAAAGATTTTTCAAAAATTGCCCTGCCATTGTCCAGTTTGCTGCAAAAAGATGTGCCTTTCGATTTTGATGATGAGTGCAAGGAAGCATTTAACAAGCTTAAAAATTTATTAACCACTACATCCATCATTCAACCACCCGATTGGAACTTGCCTTTTGAAATCATGACGGATGCAAGCAATTATGCAGTAGGGGCTGTTCTAGGGCAGCGAATAAATGGGAAGAGCCATGTCATTCACTATGCTTCCAAAACGTTGAATGCTGCACAGAGCAATTACACAACCACTGAAAAAGAGCTACTAGCTATTGTGTTTGATTTAGACAAATTTAGGTCATATTTGCTTGGCTCTAAGGTGATTGTTTTTTTTGACAATGCAGCTTTGAGATACATACTAGCAAAGAAGGAGTCGAAACCGAGGCTGATAAGGTGGATACTCTTGCTCCAAGAGTTCGATCTAGAAATCAAGGATCGAAGGGGAGCTAAAAATTCGGTGGCTGATCACCTAAGTAGGTTAGTGAAAGACGATGACTCCTCTCCCATCTATGAGTTGTTTCCTGATGAGCAATTATTCCACATGAGAGGTATGACTCCATGGTATGCTGACATTGTGAATTACTTGGTCATGGGAATTTTGCCTAATGACCGTAGTAGACCCATAAAGAATAAAATCAGGTATGAGGCAAAATATTATGTATGGGATGAACCCTACCTATGGAAATTTTGTTCTGACCAAATGATTAGGAGATGTGTCCCTGAAGAGGAGCAGATGTCGATTCTAAGGTTTTGTCATAATTACGCTTGTGGGGGCCATTTTGGGCCAAAGAGGACTGCTCGAAAAGTCTTGGATAGTGGGCTGTATTGGGCCACCCTATTTAGAGATGCCTACTTGTTTTGTAAAAACTGTGAAAGATGTCAACAAACAGGTACACTATCTCGCAGGAATGAGATGCCCCAAACCCCCATTCTTATATGTGAAATATTTGATGTTTGGGGCATTGATTTCATGGGACCCTTCCCCCCCTCTTGTGGTTTTTCTTACATACTTTTGGCAGTCGATTATGTCTCAAAATGGGTGGAAGCCAAAGCCACCAAAACTGATGATTCTAAATGTGTTGTAGGGTTTATAAAGTCTAACATCTACAGTAGGTTTGGCATTCCTCGAGCCATCATAAGTGATCAAGGGACCCATTTTTGCAATAGAACAATTGAAGCCTTATTGAGAAGATATGGGCTGCATCATCGAATTGCCACTGCTTATCACCCCTAGACTAACGGGCAAGCTGAAATTTCCAATAGAGAGGTAAAGTCTATCTTGGAAAAGACGGTGAATCTAGGAAGGAAGGATTGGAACCTACGTCTAGATGATGCTCTCTAGGCATATCGGACAGCTTACAAGACCCCAATAGGTATGTCCCCTTATAGGTTAATTTTTGGCAAATCTTGCCACTAGCCGGTGGAAATTGAACATAGGGCCTATTGGGCAATCAAGCAATGCAACATGAATATGGAAGAAGCAGGGAAGGAAAGGAAGCTCCAGTTGCAAGAGCTGGAAGAGTTGAGGTTAGAGGCATATGAGAATTCAAAAATATACAAAGAAAAGACCAAATCGTTCCTTGACAATGCACTCTTAAGAAAACAATTTAAAATTGGACAAAAGGTCTTATTGTATAATTCTCGACTTAAACAATTGCGCTTCTGGGAGGCAACCCATTATGTTTAGTTAATTTGTTATTTTGTTTGGTTTTGATTTTTGTGTTTAGCAGGAACCCAACAAGACAAACAGGGAAGTACCCCCAAATCCTTCTACTTTATGCATAATCACATACAGTGGGGACAATGTATAACTTAAGTGTGGGGGGATTAGGGAAATCTGATGAAAATTTGGGATAACTTACCTTCTTAAAATTTCTGCTCCTGAAAACTTATCCTTGAACGATTTCAACTTATCAGGAATCATGTGCTTAGGCTGAATAGATAAGATAGGATGCAAGCATGACTAACTGAATCTTTCTTGGCTGCATATGGTACCTCATGATTTTAATCGATCAATAGGCAAGATGTATAAGGGTTTGATTGATTTCACATAATTATCTGTCAAACATGGGTTGATTATTCTAGAACTTGCTGTGTTAGGCATATAGAGACCACGATCAATGAATTCATGAATCAGGCAGTGAAACCCTGTGATTCTTGTGAAAAAAAAAATCGTGACTAGTGTGAGATGGAGCATAAAATGCACTCACATCTTGAAAAGAAGGCAAGGGTGAGATGGAGCATAAAGCACTCACCCTAGTACCCCAACCCCTTTCTCACCTTCAGATCCTAGGAATTCACACTAAGTGGTAGAGATGTGATACATAGCAAGCTTATGGCAATAAGCACACCTTGTTTTTATTCAAAGGAAAGTAATTGCATCTAGCTGAATTGGTTTGTTAAAAGCAATGAGCACCCGTGCAGTCCAAGGAGTTTCAGCCTTGGAAGGCTTGTCTCCTTGACTATCGATTTAACTTGGGACCATGAGGAATGGTGATTTGTGATCACTCTTGGACAAGAAAAAGGGGATAAAGAGATGAAAAGGGAAAGGTTACCAAGTCTGAACTAAAGCATGCAATGAACCAGGCCTCATGTAGAGAAAAAGAAATATTGAAAATCAGTAGTTGTTTTATTTTGTGAGTTTTTGCCTTGCCCGAGGACGAGCAAAGTTTAAGTGTGGGAGGATTTGATGAGACTGAAAAGAACCCTATTTTTGTCCCCTAATTTTCATATTTTTTCATTATTTTAACACTTAAATGCACTCATTACTCTTGTATTTCGATTCAGGGCAATAAAGAAGGCAGTTGGAAGGAAACATGCCAATTCGGGCGATTTTGCACAGTTTCGGCGATAGTCAGTGATCTAGGCCTAACTCACAATTCCGGACTCCGAATTGGGAAATTCAAGAAGCATTAGAAAGAAGAACGAAAGGCCCACAACTTTTATGTTTTGAGCATTGACTGGTTCGGTCCGCATCGAGTACGCAACCGGGCCCGAAGTCGGAGCAACGTCGCAACCAGGCCCATTTAACAGCTGAATCCCAACTCGCAGAAGAACCTGGAAGCAGCCCAAGTAGCAGAGAAGCCTAACTCGGATACAAGAGTCTAGAGTCCTAATTCGAATGTAATCTCCCAAGAGGGAGAGAGTCTTATTAGATCTAAACTTTGAATGTAATCCTATAAGGATAAGAAGGTTGGGGATTAGATAAGAGATAGGATAGGATTAGTTCAAAGAAGATAAGATCAAAACTCCCTAAAGATAAGATGATCTCCTAGAAGAAGTTGGAAAACAGCCATCTCCTTTGGCTATATAAAGAGGGGGGCGAACCAGCTCTAGCATCACTCATTCCAAGATCCAAGAGATCATCAAGAGGCCAAGAAGCTCTAGAAGGTAGTTCGGCTATGGAGAAGAAAAGCATGGAGATTGCGCAGATCATGAGTAGTTAAGCTTCTTTTTCTGGTTCAAGGGGGAGGTTTGATTGTGTCATTGTGAGGTTCTGTTGTTACTTTATTTTCTTTCTTTCTAATTCAAGTATTCATTGATTCTTATGCATATTTTTATTGGACATTGATATTAATTAGTTTGACAACTGAATTAATGTTGATTTTCTTATTGCTATCCATGATTCCGGTGATCCGTAATTGTCATGAATAATGGTACAAGTAGCAATTAGGTTGATATCTTTTTGGGTCAATTGTTCGTGACAGCCTTTGACCAACGTTTTATCATGGTTCAACCTAAAGGAATCGATGGAACAAAATTCAATAATTGCAGCTATCTCAATTATTGTTATTTTGGTTTAACTGTTTTCACAAATCTTAATGCTATCATTGTTTAACATGGAACGCTATCGTACCCAGTTGAGTGGTGATAAGTGTTGATTGAATGCTGGGTTTGGTCAACTAAATTAGGAAAACACAAGGTTTATTATGGCTATCCTAGTAAATCTAAGGTTAAATGCTTGAATTACAAGAATGCTGAATTGTACCTAGGATCGATGGCCAATCGATTCAACCCAAACCCTTGAACCAGAATTCGGTAAGACTGATTTTTCTCTTGTTTGTTTAAGTGCTTTCTTATTCTTTTAATTCTAGTTATTAAATTTCCTCACTCAATTATAGTATCCATTCGGCTAAGAGGTTACTGATTTGCTCCCTGTGGGATTCGACCTAGTACCACTTTTACTGCAAATATATTTTTGTGGGACTAGTACTAATTTTGAGGGCTTCGACAAACACGTCACTAGAGTCTGAAAAAATTTTATCAACCCCTTAATCCTCCACCACACTTAAGATATACATTGTCCTCAATGTATGGAATATGCATAACAATAACAAGGAGAGAGAGATTTAAGAGGACTTCCCTGAATGCCTCATTGAGATCCTACAGATGTGAGATACGAGAGAAAAAAAAACACTCATAAGAGATAAAAAAAAACTCAACAAAACAAACAACTAAACTAAATGGGTTGCCTCCCACAAGCACTCTTTTTAAGTCGTGAGCTTGACTTTCACCCTGCTTTCATGGTGGTTTGAAAGAGAGAATGGACCCATGGTGGATGGGTTGTTCTCCTTCAATGTAGTGCTTCAACTGCTGTCCATTTACCTTGAATGTACTCCCATCATCATTATGCAGTTCAATTGCTCCATAAGGGAATACCTTAGCCACTACAAAGGGTCCACTCCACTTGGTTTTCAATTTCCCAGGAAATAGTTTCAGGCGAGAATTAAAGAGCAACACCTTATCTCCTTCCTTGAACTCCTTCCCAGCAATTTGAGAGTCATGCCATGCCTAGGTTTTTTCTTTGTAAGTGTGGGCATTCTCATAAGCTTGATTCCTCCATTCTTCTAACTCGTTGAGTTGAAGTTTCCTTGCATCACCTGCATTGCTCAATTCAAAATTCAAAAATTTGGCAGCCCAATAAGCATTATGTTCCAACTCAATGGGTAGATGGCATGCTTTGCCAAAAACTAATTGGTAGGGAGACATACCAATTGGGGTTTTAAATGCAGTACGGTAAGCCCAAAGTGCATCATCTAACTTCAAGGACCAATCTCTCCTGGATGTGGTGACCGCCTTTTCTAAAATCTGCTTTAGTTCCCTATTAGAGACTTCTACTTGGCCGTTGGTCTAAGGGTGGTAAGGGGTTGCAATTTGGTGTGTAACACCATATTTATTTAACAGTTGTTCAAATTGTCTATTGTAGAAATGCTTTCCCCCATCACTTATGATGGCTCGCGGTGTTCCAAAACGAGTAAATATGAACTTTTTCATAAATTTAATAACAACTCGAGCATCATTAGCAGGTAGGCACATGCTTCCACCCATTTGCTCACATAATCCATAGCCACAAGTATATAAGAATTATTAACAGATTTTGGAAAGGGTCCCATGAAATCGATGCCCCATACATCAAATATTTCGCAGACAAGAATGTTGCTTAAGGGCATCTCATTTCTTCGGAAGATGTTACCTATCCTTTGGCAATGATCGCAAGCACTTACATATGCAAAGACATCCTTGAAGAGTGATGGCTAAAGCAAACCACTTTGGAGAATTTTTTAGGCCGTTCTTGATGCTCCATGGTGACCTCTGAAGGGATAGGATATCCATCACATGGACGCCTAAAGATTGCGGAATAAGGGGGCGAATTTCATAAAATTTTCTCTCCCTTCAACTAGGAATCGAATTCCCTATTTAGAAAATCATATTTTCAAGGATCATTCTTGAACCATAAACTGAACCAGATCTGAACCAAAACGAATAAAGAGGGATTATACCTGATACGGAGAAGCAGTATCTCCCAACGGAGGTGTTCACGCCCAAGGAAGGATCCAAAATCTACTCCCACTGAAGATGGCACAGTGTAGGGTGGAGCAGAATCAATAGTGCTTTTTTTACATAGTTAAAACTGCTATGGGCCTGAGGATTGACATTTAATTAAATGGTTAATACGACCCAACCTATAAAGGCCCAGTTTTACATAGTTAAAACTGCTAAAAGCCCACTTCAAAGGATAAAGCTATATGGGCCGAACTGGGAAACCCTAATTCAGCCCAAATACCTAGATAATATTAATGGTTAATATTATGGATTTTTTAACGGGCTTCCAAAGGGCCTTATAGATAATTAACTGGTTGGATCAATTTATCCCTGCATGAGATGTTTGGATGTGTGATGTGTTGTGTACATGGTCCATAATTGCTTTGCCCATGCTCATTCGAAAGTGGCTCTTGCGCACGCCATGGATGAATGCACATCATTGCCATGGTGTCCCTTCTGGTCATTGGATGACCGCCCTCAGTGGTGGGCCCCACACCTCATCAAGAGGTTACGTGCGGAACCCTAGCCGATTTAAGGCCCACCAAAATCTGACTTTACGAAAGTCAGTGGGAGCCACTTTGGTTTGACCTAAATGAAACTAGGGCGTAATTGACTGTTCCCTCTAGCTAATATGAGTGCAAGTGATAGGAAGATTCAAATGATGAACTCTCTAAAGGCCTTCCATCATTAGCATAAGGATGGGTCCTTCAGTAATGAGGAAACGACCAGAAAATGGGCTATCTAGTTGCTGTTGGGCTTGTCTGAGTGTTTCATAAGATGATAAGGGCGTCATAGACCGATGTGGGAGGGGCTTCACCAGAAAATGCGAACTCTCTCACGGTACCTTGGCGTTCACGAATATGATGAGTAAGCACTCACTAGATAGAAAGGTTTACCTAAAAATGGCATTGAACCTTGTCTAACAGAGGCCAAAGGAAAAACTCATATGATGAGTGGATATGATCCTTCACAGAAAGGTGGTGGGGTTATGCAGCTGATACAGTTGGCTCCATGCATCCTATGTGATTTCCCACATTTCCAGAGACAACCCTGTTAGACAGTTTTGTATGCCCTTAGCTTCAATCAAAATGATGTACTTTATGAGTTTATTGTAAATGAATAAAAGTGCATATTTGATTCATGTTCCCTTGGTATGTTTCTGTGTAATACCCATAAACTGGACACTTAATGAGACTCGTGTTAGTTTAGAATGTTCACAGCCAGTGGGTCGGTCTGGGGAGACCTAACCTGACAAGGCTGACACTGTGGTGCCACCAAGTCGGTTGGGGTGGCTTGTCTCAGCTACCAAGGTGAGACCCTAGGCACATACAGTGTAGGATTAATTGAATCTTTGAACTGGACCAGATTTCTAGTATTGCCCTGGAACTTAGAGATTGATGGGCAAAACTGGAAAGTTACACCCGACCCCTAGACTCGATTATGATACTGAACTAGGTGTCGGATTGGGCTGTCTTTGATGTACCACTCAGTGAGATCCTTAGGGGGGTCAAAACCTGGGTATGTTGGGACAGTCTGAGAATTCATCTGAGTGGGTGATCATAGTGACAGGATCAACCCCTTTGTTGGACAAAGGTAATGATCGGGGATGCACTCTCACTGATGGAAACCAAGACTGTCGGTAGCTGATTTCAATCATTGAGCTTTGTTTTGCAAAACATATTTTATTTGAGATATAAAAGTATATAAATTATGGTTTCAAAATGATTTGCAAAAGGATTTAATTCAAGGAATCCATACTTGAGAGAGTGCAACACTGTTCCTTGCAGCCGAGAGAGAGGTCCTCTCTTGTTGGGCAGTGTATGATCATTATGGGCTGAGAGGTTAAGTGTAAGACCATTGAGTATAATACCTGATGGGCTAATCTTGCATCTGCTCACAGTCCCTGGGTGTTACAAGGTGGCTTGGCCCAGGGGCCACTTAGGGTAAGTGTTGGGCCCATAGAGCCCATCTGATGGGTTTCAGTGGGTGCACTATGCAGAACAATGTATTCGGCCAGGCCTTGTAACAAAGGCTGGGCTAAACCCAAGTGGCTAATGTGTAGATCAATGTTTGGGTCCCACGCCATACAAGGAAGCCCAACTGGGCAGCAGTTTGGAAGGCTAAATGAATACATAACCCTAAATGGGCCTTAAGCCCATTTCAAACTAGGCTAATTTGATTAGTCATTAAGGGGCGAATTTTGAGATAAGATCAGCTGATAGGATTGGGCCCACACCCTATCCACTCAGATAGTCCAAGATCTAAATGAGATATAGATTTGGAAACTTCCTAATTTGATTAGGAGCTGGCTTATCTAATCTGCATATAAGATAAGGATTATCCCTTATCTTAAAGGGACTTCTAATCCATATATGATTTGGGTTAGCAACTCCTAATGGGATTAGGAGCTGATCCCTTTAAGTCTATAAAAGGAAGAGGGGGTGGCAGCCTTTAGACACACAATCACCAGCAACAGTCTTGTCTTCAGAGCTGAGATCACAAAGGAGAGAATTCTGCACCTTACAAATACTCTCTAGCCGCCTCCTTCCTGCAGCCACTACCTATAGCAGTTCGATTTCCATTGCTTTGGAGAAATCAAGATTGGATCTTGATTCCAATATTTTGGAGAAAAGATTGGTAGGAGTTGTACTCACAAGCCGTCCAGGTTATTCTTGGGAAGGATCAAGTTCTTAGGAAGAACACTGTTGATTCTGCTCCACCCTGCACTGCGCCATCTTCAGTGGGAGCAGATTTTGGATCCTACCTTGGGCGTGAACACCTCCATTGAGAGATATTATTTCTTTGTATCAGGTATTATCTCTCCCTACTCCTTTTGGTTCAAATCTGGTTCAGTTTATGGTTCAAGAATGATCTTTGAAAATATGATTTTCTAAATAGGGAATTCGATTCCCAGTTGAAGGGAAAGAAAAATTTTTGAAATTCGCCCCCTTATTCCGCAATATTTTGGTGTCCATGTGATGGATTTCCTATCCCTTCAGTGGTATCAGAGCCATGGTTCAAATCTTGAACCATTCTGTTTCAGATCTGAACTTGTGCAAATAGGGAGAAGGCATTCTACCCAATTTGCACAGATATGGGTTTTGGGAAATTTGTTCCCAAAACAGATGGGAAAATAATCTGAAATTAATTTTAAATAAATCTGATTATTATTTAGAATAGTTCTTTATAATTTTCTTGATTTATGGGTTGTTCGTACAAGAGGAGATCGAACTCTTGGTTTGCGCAGAGAGAACTGCTAGATTTGCAGTTTATTGAATTGATTTATTACATTTGGTCTGTAAATAATTTTTTTTTTATTTTTAGACTCAATGTATAGGCATTCGATTTGATGTAATAATTAATAGATATAGGGTTTCTATTTATTTTTAATTTTGGATCAAAGATGGCGGCGTAGAGAAGGAGATTTCGCAGATGGGACATTTGCTATCTGCGATTTGCAGTTTGAGAAACTACAATCTGTGATCTAACCTCAGTTATTTAATTTCAAATTATTTTCCTGAATTAAGGATTTAATTAAAAATCAAACCCTAGACCATTCGAACCAAGATTGGTTCAAACCGTTTGGACCAAATCTAGGGTTTAATAAAGGCTGAAAGTCAGCCCTAATTTTTCCCACTAATGGGCCTGAGGAATGATATTTAATTAAATGGTTAATTCGGCCCAACCTGTAAAGGTCCAGTTTTAAATAGTTAAAACTGCAAAAGGCCCACTTTAAAGGATAAAGCTATATGGGCCGAACTGGGTAACCCTAATTCAGCCCATATACCTAGATAATATTAATGGTTAATATTATGGAATTTAATGGGCTTCCAATGGGTCTTACAGATAATTAATTGATTGGATCAATTTATCCCTGCATGAGATGTATGGATGTGTGATGTGCTGTGTACATGGGCCATATGTACTTGGCCCATCCTCATTCGACAGTGGCTCTTGCGCACACCATGGCTGAATGCACATCATTGCCATGGTGTCCCTTTTGGTCATTGGATGACCAGCCTCAGTGGTGGGCCCCACACCTCATCAAGAGGTTACGTGCGGAACCCTAGCCGATTTAAGGCCCATCGAAATCTGGCTTTATGAAAGTCAGTGGGAGCCACTTTGGTTTGACCTAAACCAAACTAGGGCGTAATTATTTGTTCCCTCCAGCTAATATGAGTGCAAGTGATAGGGAGATTCATATGATGAACTCTCAAAAGGCATTCCATCATTAGCATGAGAATGGGTCCTTCAGTAATGAGGAAACGCACCAGAAAATAGGCTATCCATTTGCTATTGGGCTTGTCTGAGTGTTTCATAAGTTGATAGGGGCGTCATAGACCGATGTGGGAGGGCTTCACCAAAAAATGGGAACCCTCTCACGGTACCTTGGCGTTCACGAATATGATGGGTAAACACTCACTGGACAGAAAGGTTTACCTGAAAACGGCTCTGAACCTTGTCTAACAGAGGCCAAAGGGAAAACTCATATGATGAGTGGATATGATCCTTCACAGAAAGGTGGTGGGGTTATGCAGCTGAAAGAGTTGGCTCCATTTATCCTATGTGACTTCCCACATTTCTACAGACAACCCGTAGTCTCCATCATTGAGAAAGGAGGGAAATCTTAGAGATGAAAAAATGGAAATGGATCGTTGATTAAAAGCCATATCTATGAAATGAACATGAATCAAATTAGGTTGTGGACTGATGTTTGCTCTTTTATCAGAAAATGGCAAACAGATCTATTGCAAAGCTTCTTGATGACAACAAGCTTAAGGGCCCAAACTATGCCGACTGGTACAGGAACCTTATGCTAGTCCTAGCTTTAGAAAAGCTGGACAAAGTGGGAAAGAATCCTGCCCCGGAGCGTCCCGATGTGGGAGGGGCTTCACCAGAAAATGGGAACTCTCTCACGGTACCTTGGCGTTCACAAATATGATGGGTAAGAACTCAATAGATAGAAAGGTTTACCTGAAAATGGCATTGAACCTTGTCTAACAGAGGCCAAAGGAAAAACTCATATGATGAGAGGATATGATCCTTCACAGAAAGGTGGTGGGGTTATGCAGATGAAACAGTTGGCTCCATGCATCCTATGTGATTTCCCACATTTCCAGAGACAACCCTGTTAGACAGTTTTGTATGCCCTTAGCTTCAATCAAAATGATGTACTTTATGAGTTTATTATAAATGAATAAAAGTGCATATTTGATTCATGTTCCCTTGGTATGTTTCTGTGTAATACCCTTAAACTGGACACTTATTGAGACTCGTGTTAGTTTTGAATGTTCACAGCCAGTGGGTCGGTCTGGGGAGACCTATCCTGACAAGGCTGACACTGTGGTGCCACCAAGTCGGTTGGGGTGGCTTGTCTCAGCTACCGGGGTGAGACCCTAGGCACATACAGTGTGGGATTAATTGAATCTTTGAATTGGACCAGATTTCCAGTATTGCCCTGGACCTTGGAGATTGATGGGCAAAACTGGAAAGTTACACCCGACCCCTAAACTCGATTATGATACTGCACTAGGTGTCGGATCGGGCTGTCTTTGATGTTCCATTCAGTGAGATCCTTAGCGGGGGTCAAAACCTGGGTATGTTTGGATAATCCGAGAATTCATCTGAGTGGGTGATCATAGTGACAGGATCAGCCCCTTTGTCGGACAAAGGTAATGATTGGGGATGCACTCTCACTGTTGGAAACCAAGATTGCCAACAGCCGATTTCAACCGTTGAGATTTGTTTTGCAAAGTATATTTTATATGAGATATAAAAGTATATATATTATGGTTTCTAAAATGTTTGCAAAAACGTTTTAATTCCCGGGATCCATATAAGTAGAGAGTGTAACACTGTTCCTTGCAGCCGAGGGAGAGGTCCTCTCTTGTCGGGCAGTGTGTGATAATTAAGGGCTGAGAGGTTAAGTGTAAGACCATTGAGGATAATACCTGATGGGCTAATCTTGCATCTGCCCACAGTCCCTGGGTGTTACAAGGTGGCTTGGCCCAGGGACCACTTAAGGTAAGTGTTGGGCCCATAGAGCCCATTCGATGGGTTTCAGGAGGTGCACTGTCTTTAACAGTGTATTCGACCAGGCCTTGTAACAAAGGCTGGGCCGAACCCATGTGGCTGATGTGTTGATCAATGCTTGGGTCCCACACCATACAAGGAAGGCCAACTGGGCAGCAATTAGGAAGGTTAAGTGAGCACATAAGCTTAATGAGCCTAAAGCCCATTTCGAACCAGGCTATTTATTTAGTTAATTAAAGGGGCGAATTCTGAGATGGATTAGTAGATAGGATAAGGTCTTCATCATATCCACTCAGAGAGTCCAGATCTGAATGTGATTCAGATCTAGAAACCTCCTAATGGGATTAGGAAAAGCTAATCTAATCTGCAGATAAGATAAGGGTTTATCCTTATCACTAGAAGAGAAGGCTGATCCAAATATGATTTGGATAAGCAGCTCCTAATGGGATTAGAACTGATCTTTTAAGTTAACAAAAGAAGGAGGGGGCGGCAGCCTTTAGGGAGATATACATCAGATCCTCTTTAGTGCTAAAATCAAGAAGAGAGAATTCTGCACCCTGCGAATACTCTTTTGCCGCCTCCCTATTCTTGCCGCCCTGTTTACCAGTTCGATCTTCAGTTGTGGGAGAAAAGATTGGATCTTGACATCAATTCTTTGAGAAAGGATTGAAAAGGAAGCTGTGCTCACGTACCATTCTACTGATTCTTGCGAAGGACAGAGTTCTTGGGGAAGAACACTGCTGATTCTGCTCCATCCTGCACTACGCCATCTTCAGTGGGAGCAGTCTTTGGATCCTTCCTTGGGCGTGAACACCTTCGTTGGGAGATATTACTTCTCCGTATCAGGTATAATTCTCTCCTATTCCTTTTGGTTCAGATCTGGTTCAGTTTAAGGTTCAAGAATGATCATTGAAAATATGATTTTCTAAATAGGGAATGTGATTCCCAGTTGAAGGGAGAGAAAAATTTTTGAAATTCGCCCCCTTATTCCGCAATCTTTGGGCGTCCATGGGATGGATCTCTCATCCCTTCAGACAGGGCTTCTGAGGCCCGAAGGAGAGACTATTAGGAATGGGAGGAGAAAAACTCCCTAGCCCGGTGTGACATCATCTCCTCCTTAGACAACCCAATACAGAGGCAGTTCGATCAAATCGAACTTGCCAAGGACATATTGGACAGCCTGAGGACGATGTATGAAGAGCATAACCGTTCTACTCGACAAAAGGTCTTGAAACAATTCATGACCACTCAAATATCCAAGGGCCAACAAGTTCATGACCATTGTCTTCGGATGATGGGTTACATTAACGACTTGGAGGCTCTTGGATCCGGGCTGGACCTCGCAACCCAGGTAGATGCTATCCATAGTTCTTTGCCTCCTTCCTTTAACCCGTTCATCATGAACTATAACATGAAAAGGATGAGACTATAGCTATGCTTATTGAAGCTAGCAAAACGGGCAAGAGAAAGAGGAAGGCAAAGAAGCCTCAGAAGAAAGCCACTAAGAGCAAAAAGCAGAAGAAAGACAAAGCATCAGATGCCTGTCACTTCTGCAAGAAGACCGGCCACTGGAAAAGGAATTGTCCTACCTACTTGGAATCCAAGAAAGCTATTTCAAAACTTGTGTTATAGAAACCAATTTATTGGTAGCTTTTGCGTCCTGATGTATTGACTCCGGGGCTTCAACTCATGCGTGTAACTCACTGTAGGGGTTCAAGGTAAGTAGAAGGCTGAGTGAAGGAGAAGTCACTCTCTACATGGGGACAACTGCAACTGTTGCAGCTGCGACAATAGGAACCATGGAGTTAATTTTTAGAGGCGAAAAAATTGTACTCAAAGATTGTCTTTATGTACAAAACTTAAGAAGAAATTTGATTTCTGTTTCAAAACTGTTCTACATCCTTCTCTAGAAACTAACATAACCGAAACTACGCCGGCTGAAATCCCCAAGAAGAGAGCCCGTGATATAGTTAATCCCACGTGTCTGTGGCACTACCGACTTGGCCACATCGGTGTTGACCGAATCACAAGGTTGGTAAAGGATGGTCCTATGGATTTTCTAACTGTAGAAGATCTTCCCACCTGTGAGCCTTGCCTACAAGGCAAGATGACGAAATGGCCATTTAACGGTAAGCCTGAAAGATGTACATGCACCTTCGACCTAATACATACTGATGTATGTGGTCCCCTGAGTGTTAGGACACTGAATCAACACGTTTATTTCATCACCTTCACAGATGATCGTTTTCGATATGGTTACGTGTACCTAATGAGACACAAGTCTGATTCCTTTGAAAAGTTCAAAGAGTTTAGACAAGAGGTCAAAAAACAGTTGGGGAGAGAAATTAAAGCCATTCGATCTGATCGAGGTGGTGAGTATCTCTCTTACGAGTTCAGGGACTACTTAAAGGACAATGGGATAGTATCACAATTAGCTCCTCCTGCTACATCACAACTTAACGGTGTTTCAGAGAGGAGGAATAGGACCTTATTGGATATGGTCCGGTCACCTCTCATACCCTCAGAGTTACCCACATCCTTTTGGGGTTATGCATTAGGGACTGCAATTTACATGCTGAATCGGGTTCCAACCAAATCGGTTCCAAACACTCCATATGAACTTTGGACCAGAAAGAAACCAAGTGTCAGACACATGAAGATTTGGGGTTGTCCAGCACACGTTAAAAGAACGAGTGCGGACAAGTTGGAACCCAAGACCAGCCATTGCCTATTTGTAGGCTACCCAAAAGGCTTTATAGGCTATGACCCAAGTGAGCAGAAAGTGTTCTGCAGTCGAAATGCCCAGTTCTTGGAGACCAATTATATCCTGGACACCCATCGTCAGGAAATTGTTCTACGGTTCCTATTGCCGCTGCTGCAACACTTGCAGTTGTTCCCAAGAATAATGTCACTTCACCTTCACTCAACCTTCTGCTAACTTTGAACCCCTGCAGTGAGTTACACGCATGAGTTGAAGCCCCGGAGTCAACACACCAGGACACAGAAGTAACTAACAAGTTAGTTTCTATGACACAAGTTTCGATGTTACCTTTCTTAGATTCCAGGTAGGCAGGACAATTCCTCTTCCAGTGGCCGGTCTGCTTGCAGAAGTGACAGACATCAGATGCCTTGTTCTTCTTCTGCTTCTTAGGATTGGTAGCCTTCTTCTGAGGCTTCTTTGCCTTTCTTTTTTTCTTGCCCGATTTGTTAGCTTCAGCAAGCATAACCACAGGCTCATCCTTCTTGAGTAGATCCTCGGCTCTCTGCAACATATTGCTGAGTTCCTGGACGCTGACATTCAGCTTATTCATATTGTAGTTCATTGTGAACGCATTGAAAGAAGAGGGCAAAGAATTGAGGATGGCATCCACTTGCGTGCCAAGATCTAGCCCGGATCCAAGAGCTTCAAGTTCATTAATGTAACCCATCATCCGAAGACAATGGCCATGAACTTTCTGCCCTTTGGTCATCTGCGCGGTCATGAACAATTTCAGGACCTTCTGTCGAGTAGAACGGTTCTGCTCTTCATACATTGTTCTTAGACTGTCCAATATGTCCTTGGCAAGTTCGATCTGATCGAACTGCCTCTGTATTGAGTTGTCTAATGAGGCAACGACAAAGCAGCGGGCTAGGGAGTTCTTATCCTCCCACTCTTGGTAGTCCCTCCTACGGGCCTCAGAAGCCCTATCACCCGGACGTTCCGGTGTAGGATTTTTCACCACCTTGTCTAACTTTTCGGAAGTCAGGACCAGCATAAGATTTCTGTATCAGTCGGCATAGTTTGGGCCCTTTAGCTTGTTGTCGTCTAGAAGCTTTGCAAATTGACCGTTTGCCATTTTCTGATAAAATAGCAAAATCATTAGTCCACAACCTTAGTTTGATTCATGTTACCTACATAGATATGGCTTTTAATCTATGTTCCATTCCCATTTGTTCATCTCTGAGATTTCCCTCCTTTCTCAGTGACGGAGACGACGAAATGTCTCTGGAAATGTGGGAAATCACATGGGGTGCGTGAAGCCAACTGTTTCAGCTGCATAACCTCACCACCTTTCTGTGACGGATCATATCCACTCATCAAATGAGTTTCCCTTTGGCCTCTGTCAGACAAGGTTCAGAGCCGTTTTCAGGTAAACCTTTCTGTCCAGTGAGTGCTTACCCATCATATTCAGGTTACGCCAAGGTACCGTGAGAGAGTTCCCATTTTCTGGTGAAGCCCCTCCCACATCGGTCTATGACGCCCCTATCATCTTATGAAACACTCTAATAGATCCAACAGCAAATGGATAGCCCAATTTCATGGTGCGTTTCCTCATTACTGAAGGACCCATCATTGTGCTAATGACGGAAGGCCTTTAGAGAGTCCATCATATGGGTCTCCCTATCACATGCATTCATATTTGCTGGAGGGAACAAAAACGCCCTAGTTTTAATTTAGGTCAAACCAGAGTGGCTCCCACTGACTTTCATAAAGTCAGATTTCTGGTGGGCCTTAATCGGCTAGGGGTTCCGTACGCATCCCTTTTCAGGGTTGTGGGGCCCACCAAGCAAGGAGGGGTCATCCAATGACCTTGAAGGACACCATGGCAGTGATGTGCATTCAGCCATGGTGTGCGCAAGAGCCACTAACGAGTCTTCATGGGCCAAGTACTTATGGCCCATGGTCGCAGCACATCAAACATCCAAACATCACATGTAAAGGAGGAATTGATCCAATCAATTAACTGCTGTAAAGCCCATTGAATAGCCCATTTAAAAACTAAGTCACTAACAATTAATGACTACTAGGTGTATGGGCTGAATCGCAGATAGCAGTTTGGCCCATACAGCTTATCTCACAGTAATGGGCCTTTTGCAGTTTTAACCCTTTAAAACTGGGCTTTACAGGTGGGCCGAATTAATCCTTGTAATTGAACATCAGATTTGGAACAGCAAGTGTGAGAAATATAGACTGAAAAACAGTCCCTATCGAACCCCAGATTCGGTCCAAACAGTTTTGGTCCAATTTAGTCCGAGAGGATCCAAAACTGATTTTCAATTCAAGAATTAATTCATGAAAGATCTAAAATTAATAATTTTGATTTCAAACAATCACAAATCAAACTATGGACTGTTCGCACCACCTACAAAACAGAGGTTAATCACAAGGGTTGCAGTTTCACAAACTGCAAATCGCAGAAAGCGATTTCTCCAACTGCAAATCTCCAGCGCCGCCTTCTTCTTCCTTCTTCTTTAATCAAGAAAAATAACAGAAATCCTATTTCTATTAATTACATTCTTGATCAAATCCTATACATTCAGTCTAAAATAAAAAAATTATTTACAAACCGAATATAAATAAAAGGAAAGTAAAAGGGTGCGCAAACTATCTGCGCCAAATCTGCACTGTGATCTCCAGGTTCGAACAGTCCATTAAATAAAAAATAAATAAAGAACAATTCTAAATAAATTTTGGATTTAATAAAATTAATTTCAGATCAATCGCCCTTAACAAGAAACAGTTTCTTGAAATAAACAAAACAATCTGCGCAAATCCTGAAAGAACAACTTCTATCCATCTGCGCAGGGTCAGATCTGATTTTCTTTTGGTTCAAGATTCGAACCTGTGGCTCTGATACCACTGAAAGAATGGTAGGATCCATCTAATGGACGCCATAAAGGTTGCGGAATGGGTGGGCGAATTTCAAAAATTTCCTACCTTCTCTCAACTGGGAATCATATTCCCTAAATTTAGAATACAATATTCAAGGATCCTACTTGAACCATAATCAAACCAGATCTGTACCAAAAGATAAATGGGAGGAATATACCTGATCCAGAGAAGCAGTATCTCCCAAAGTTGGTGCTCACGCCCAAAGAATGCTCCAAGATCCGTTCCTGCTGAAAATGACACAGCTGTGAATGGAACAGAACCAGCAGGGTGCGTCCTACACACTGGATCCTTCACAAGAATCCTTTGGAAGTATTAAACACTGAATCTTTTCAGTCTTTCTTGCAAGACTGATGTCAAGAACAGATTTCTTAACTTTCTTTTCTGCAAAGATCTAATCTTGCAATGGCAGATGGCGGCGGCAGGAGGAGATCTCCAAAACGAAAAAGGCTGAACTGCTTTTTCTGTTTTTCTGGAGAGTATGAATGAGATCTGATCCAAATTTGCAGGAGATATACTATACCTCTTCAAGGTGGTTCAAAAAAATTTCCTCCTTTCTTCTTGATTAAGAAACCTCCTTTTTAGGAGTTATCCCAATCCAAATCAGTATTTGGATAGTGGATAATCTTAATCCTTTCTGCAGATAGAGTTAGCTTACTCCTGATCTTATCAGGAGGTTACCAGATTCAAATCTAATTTGAATTTGGTCTCTAAGAGTGGATAAGGCTAAAGGCCCAATCCTTTTACTAACTTTAATCTCAAATTCGCCCCATGGATGGGTGATCATATCAACCCACCTCGAAATGGGCTTTTGGCCCATTAAGTGTTCAGTGTCTAATTACTTTCCAATCTGCTGCCCAGTTGGGCTTCTTTGTATGGCGTGGGACCCAAACACTGATCTACACACCAGCCACATGGGTTCGGCCCAGTCTCTAAAACAAGGCCCAGCCAAATTCACTGAAAAACTCAATGAACCCCTTGAGTCCATCATATGGACCCTATGGGCCCAACACTTACATTAAGTGGTCCCTGGGCCAAGCCATCTTATAAAAACCCAGGGACTGTGGGCAGGTGCAAGATTAGCCCATCAGGTATTATCCTCAATGGTCTTACACTTAACCTCTCAGCCCTTAATGATCAAGCACTGCCCGACAAGAGAGGACCTCTCCCTCGGCTGCAAGGAACAGTGCCGCACTCTCCTCTCACATGGATCCCGGGAATTAAAACCATTTGCAAACAATTTGAAACCGTACATATATATATAAATATATTAATTTTGCAAAACAAAATTCCAACGATTGAAATCAACTGCCGGCAGTTTGGTTTCCATCAGAGAGAGTGCATTCCCGATCATTACCCTTTGTCCGACAAAGTGGCTGATTCTGTCACTATGATCACCCACTCAGATGAATTCTCAAACTACCCCAACATACCCAGGTTTTGATCCCCGCTAAGGATCTCACTGAATGGCATATCAAAGGTAGCCTGATCCAACACCTAGTGAAATGTCATAATCGAGTCTAGGGGTCAGGTGTAACTTTCCAGTTTTGCCCATCTATCTCCAAGGTCCAGGGCAATACTGGAAATCTGGTCCTGTTCAAGGATTCAAGTAATCCCATACTGCATGTGCCTCGGGTCTTACCCTGATGGCTGAGACAGGCCATCCCAACACTTGGTGGCACACCAGTATCAGCCTTGGCAGGATAAATCTCCCCAGACTTATCCAACGGCTGTGAACATTTAAAACTAACATGAGTCTCTATAAATGTCCAGTTTTAGGGTTTTACACAGAATTAAACCAAACAACATGAATCAAACATGCACTTTATTTATTTCCACTAAATAACAAAAGTACATCAAATCAGATTGATGTAAGGCCATACAAAACTGTCTAACATGGTGGTGAAAAGGTATACTCAAAAATAGGGCATCGATTATGAGGAAACCTTTTCGCCTATGGCCATGCTTAAATCCATTAGGATCCTGCTAGCTGTAGCAGCATACCATGATTATGAGATTTGGCGGATAGATATCAAAACTGCATTCTTGAATGGAGATCTTACTGAAGATATCTATACGCAGCAGCCGCAAGGCTTCATAGCTGCGGGTCAGGAAAACTTGTTATGTAAACTTAATAGATCCATTTATGGACTTAAGCAAGCTTCTAGAAGTTGGAACATCTGTTTTGACTCTGCCATCAAATCGTTTGACTTCGAGCATAATCCGGATGAACCCTGTGTTTACAGGAAGTACAGTGGAGATAATGTTACCTTCTTGGTTCTGTATGTAGATGACATTCTACTCATTAGGAATGATGAAGGAATGTTGACTACGGTGAAAGTATGGCTTTCACAGCAATTCTCCCTGAAAGATCTTGGAGAAGCCTCCTATATACTGGGTCTTCGGCTCTATAGAGATAGATCAAAGCGGATAATAGGATTATCCCAATCTGTCTACATTGACAAAATAGTCAAAAGATACAGCATGGAAAACTCCAAGAAAGGAAGTGTTCCTTTCAGGCACGGAGTCACTCTCTCCAAGAAGATGTCTCCCAAGACTTCTAAGGAGATTGATGGCATGAAGGACATTCCCTATGCCTCTGCCGTAGGGAGCATCTTGTATGCCATGTTGTGCACTCACCCTGACATTGCTTAGGCAATGAGTGTAGTAAGCAGATTTCAGGCCAACCCAGGGCAAGAGCACTGGACTGCTGTGAAAAACACACTTAAGTACCTTTGAAAGACAAAAGAGTTTTGTCTAGTATTCGATGGTAGCTCACTACAGATCCAAGGGTATACAGATGCCATTTTCCAGTCGGATCCAGATGATAGAAAGTCTACATCTGGATATGTTTTCACGATAGGATCGTATGCTGTTTGCTGGAAAAGCAGCAAACAGGGGTCCACTGCAGACTTCACGACCGAGGCCGAGTACATTGCCCCTAGTGAGGCTGCCAAAGAAGCCGTGTGGATGAAGAAGTTCATTCACGAGGGGAGTAGTTCCGTCCAGCACATCACCCATCCCATTGTTGTGTGACAACAATGGAGCAATTGCTCAGGCTAAGGAGCCACGAGCCCACTCAAAGTCGAAGCACATCAAGAGGAAGTACCATGTACTGAGGGAGATTATTGGTAGAGGGGACGTCCTAATTCAGAAGGTAGCGTCAGCGGAAAATGTAGCAGACCCATTGAAAAAGCCAGTATCATAGAAAGTGTTTGAGAAACACGTGGACAGCATGGGACTCCGGCTAGTACCTGATTGGACCAAAGTGCAAGTGGGAACTGTTAGACAGTTTTGTATGCCCTTAGCTTCAATCAAAATGATGTACTTTATGAGTTTACTGTAAATGAATAAAAGTGCATATTTGATTCATGTTCCCTCGGTATGTTTCTGTGTAATACCCTTAAACTGGACACTTAATCAGACTCGTGTTAGTTTAGAATGTTCACAGCCAGTGGGTCGGTCTGGGGAGACCTATCCTGACAAGGCTGACACTGTGGTGCCACCAAGTCGGTTGGGGTGGCTTGTCTCAGCTACCAGGGTGAGACTCTAGGCACATACAGTGTGGGATTAATTGAATCTTTGAACTGGACCAGATTTTCAGTATTGCCCTGGACCTTGGAGATTGATGGACAAAACTGGAAAGTTACACCCGACCCCTACACTCGATTTTGATACTGCACTAAGTGTCAGATTGGGCTGTCTTTGATGTACCATTCAGTGAGATCCTTAGCAGGAGTCAAAACCTGGGTATGTTGGGACAGTCTGAGAATTCAACTGAGTGGGTGATCATAGTGACAGGATCAGCCCCTTTGTTGGACAAAGGTAATGAACGGGGATGCACTCTCACTGATGGAAACCAAGACTGCCGGCAGCCGATTTCAATCGTTGAGCATTGTTTTGCAAAATATATTTTATATGAGATATAAAAGTATATAAATTATGGTTTCGAAATGATTTGTAAAAGGTTTTAATTCCCGGGATCCATACTTGAGAGAGTGCAACACTGTTCCTTGCAGCCGAGGGAGAGGTCCTCTCTTGTCGGGCAGTGTATGATCATTATGGGCTGAGAGGTTAAGTGTAAGACCATTGATGATAATACCTGATGGGCTAATCTTGCATCTGCCCACAGTCCCTGCGTGTTACAAGGTGGCTTGGCCGAGGGACTAGTTAGGGTAAGTGTTGGGCCTATAGAGTCCATCTGATGGGTTTCAGGGGGTGCACTGTCCATAAAAGTGTATTCGTCCAAGCCTTGTGACAAAGGCTAGGCTGAACCCATGTGGCTGTTGTGTAGATCAATGTTTGGGTCCCACACCATACAAGGAATCCCAACTGGGCAGCAGTTTGGAAGGCTAAATGAATACATAACCGTAATTAGTCATTAAGGGGCGAATTTTGAGATAAGATCAACTGATAGAATTGGGCCCACACCCTATCCACTCAAAGAGTCCAAGATCTAAATGAGATTTAGATTTGGAAACTTCCTAATTAGATTAGGAGCTGACTGATCTAATATGGAGATAAGATAAGGATGATCCCTTATCTTAAAGGGACTTCTAATCCAGATATGATTTGGCTTAGCAACTCCTAATGGGATTAGGAGCTGATCCCTTTAAGTCTATAAAAGGAAGAAGGGGGCAGCAGCCTTTAGACACACAATCACTAGCAACAGTCCTGTCTTCAGAGCTGAGATCACAAAAGAGAGAATTCTGCACCCTACAAATACTCTCTAGCTGCCTCCTTCCTGCAGCCGCCACCTATAGCAATTCGATCTCCATTGCTTGGGAGAAATCAAGATTGGATCTTGATTCCAATCTTTTGGAGAAAAGATTGGTAGGAGTTGTATTCACAAGCCGTCTAGGTGATTCTTGGGAAGGATCAAATTCTTAGGAAGAATACTGCTGATTCTGCTCCACCCTGCACTGCGCCATCTTCAGTGGGAGCAGATTTTGGATCCTACCTTGGGCGTGAACACCTTCATTGAGAGATATTGTTTCTCTGTATTAGGTATTATCTCTCCCTACTCCTTTTGGTTCAGATCTGGTTCAGTTTATGGTTCAAGAATTATCCTTGAAAATATGATTTTCTAAATAGGGAATTCGATTCCCAGTTGAAGGGAACGAAAAACTTTTGAAATTTGCCACCTTATTCCGCAATCTTTGGGCGTCCATGTGATGGATTTCCTGTCCCTTCAAACCCATAGTCTCCGTCACTGAGAAAGGAGGGAAATCTCAGAGATGAATAAATGGAAATGGATCGTATATTAAAATCTATATCTATGAAATGAACATGAATCAAATTAGGTTGTGGACTGATGTTTGCTCTTTTATCAGAAAATGGAAAATGGATCTTTTGCAAAGCTTCTTGATGACAACAAGCTTAAGGGCCCAAACTATGCCGATTGGTATAGGAACCTTATGCTGGTCCTAGCTTCTGAAAAGCTGGACAAAGTGGCAAAGAATCCTGCCCCAGAGCATCCGGGTGACAGGGCTTCTGAGGCGCGAAGGAGAGACTATCAAGAATGGGAGGTAGTTCGATTAGATCATCACCTCCTTGGACCACCCAATACAGAGGTAGTTCGATTAGATCGAACTTGCCAAGGACATATTGGACAATCTGAGGATGATGTATGAAGAGTAGAATCGTTCTACTCGACAAGAGTAGAATTGTTCTACTTGAAATAGTTCATGACCACACAAATGTCCAAAGGCCAACAAGTTCACGACCATTGTCTTCGGATGGTGGGTTACATCAACGAACTAGAGGCTCTTGGATCCGGGCTGGACCTTGCGACCCAGATAGATGCTATCCTTAATTCTTTGCCTCCTTCCTTTAATCCGTTCATCATGAATTATAACATGAACAAGCTGATTGTCAGTTTGCAAGAGCTCAGCAATATGTTGCAAAGAGCTGAAGAACTGATTAGAAAGGATGAGCCTATAGCTATTCTTGTTGAAGCTAGAAAGACGGGCAAGAGAAAGAGGAAGGCAAAGAAGCCTCAAAAGAAAGCCACTAAGGGTAAGAAGTAGAAGAAAGACAAAGCATCGGATGCCTGTCACTTCTGCAACAAGACCGGCCACTGGAAAAGGAATTGTCCTGCCTACCTGGAATCCAAGAAAGGTAATTTCGAAACTTGTGTTATAGAAACCAATTTATTGGTAGCTTCTGCGTCCTGGTGTATTGACTCCGTGGTTTCAACTCATGCGTGTAACTCACTGCAGGGGTTCAAGGTAAGCAGAAGGCTGAGTGAAGGAGAAGTCACTTTCTACTTTAGCAAGCTTGTAGAAGTTGGAACATCCGTTTTGACTCTGCTGTCAAATCGTTTGACTTCAAGCAGAATCCGGATGAAAACTGTGTCTACAGGAAGTACAGTGGAGATAAGGTTATCTTCTTGGTTCTGTATGTAGATGACATTCTACTCATTGGGAATGATGTAGGAAAGTTAACTACGGTGAAAGTATGGCTTTCACAACAATTCTCCATGAAAGATCTTGGAAAAACCTCTTATATACTGGGTCTTCGACTCTATAGAGATAGATTAAAGCAGATAATAGGATTATTGCAATCTACTTACATTGACAAGATAGTCAAAAGATACAGCATGGAGAACTCCAAAATGTTCCTTTTAGGCACGAAGTCACTCTCTCCAAGAAAATGTTTCCCGAGACTTCTGAGGAGATTGATGGCATGAAAGACGTTCCCTATGCCTCTACCATAGGAAGCGTCATGTATGCCATGCTGTGTACTCGTCCTGACATTGCTCAGACAGTGAGTGTAGTAAGCAGATTTCAGGCCAACCCAAGGCAGGAGCACTGGACTGCTGTGAAAATAATCCTCAAATACCTTCGAAAGACAACAGAGTTTTGTCTAGTATTTGATGGTAGCTCACTACAGATCCAAGGGTATACAGATGCCGGTTTCCAATGAGATCCAGATGATAGAAAGCCTACATCCGGATATGTTTTTATGATAGGATCGTGTGCTGCTTGCTGGATAAGCAACAAATAGGGGTCCACTATAGTCTCCACGACCGAGGACGAGTACATTGCCACAAGTGAGCCTGCCAAAGAAGCCGTGTGGATGAAAAAGTTCATTCACGAGTTGGGAGTAGTTCCATCCAGCACATCACCCATCCCATTGTTGTGTGAGAACAATGGAGCTATTGCTCAGGCTAAGGAGCCTTGAGCCCATTCGAAGTCGAAGCACATCGAGAGGAAGTACCACGTATTGCGGTAGATTGTTGGTAGA
This sequence comes from Nelumbo lutea, assembly GCF_056320005.1. NCBI lineage: Eukaryota > Viridiplantae > Streptophyta > Magnoliopsida > Proteales > Nelumbonaceae > Nelumbo > Nelumbo lutea. The sequence goes on from NC_142684.1 coordinate 214,063,076, forward strand.
GGGGACGTCCTGATTCAAAAGGTAGTGTCAGCGGAAAATATCACAGACCCTTTGACGAAGCCACTATCACAGAAAGTGTTTGAGAAACATGTGGAAAGCATGGGACTCTAGTTTGTACCTGATTGGACCTAAGTGCAAGTGGGAGTTGTTAGACAGTTTTGTATGACCTTAGCTTCAATCAAGATGATGTACTTTATGAGTTTATTGTAATTGAATAAAAGTGAATATTTGATTCATGTTCCCTTGGTATGTTTCTGTGTAATACCCTTAAACTGGACACTTAATGATACTCATGTTAGTTTAGAACGTTCACAGCCAGTGGGTCAATCTGGGGAGACCTATCCTGACAAGGCTGACACTGTGGTGCCACCAAGTCAATTGGGGTGGCTTGTCTCAGCTACTAGGGTGAGACCCTAGGTACATACAGTGTAGGATTAATTGAATCTTTGAATTGGATCAGATTTCCAGTATTGCCCGAGACCTTGGAGATTGATGGGCAAAACTAGAAAGTTACACCCGACCCCTCAATTATGATACTGCACTGGGTGTTGGATTGGGTTGTGTTTGATGTACCAATCAGTGAGATCCTTAGTGGGGGTCAACACCTGGGTATGTTGGGACAATCTAAGAATTCATCTGAGTGGGTGATCATAGTGACTGGATCAACCACTTTGTCGGACAAAGGTAATGATCGGGGATGCACTCTCACTGATGGAAACCAAGACTACCGACAGTCGATTTCAATCATTGAGATTTGTTTTGAAAAATATAATTTATATGAGATATAAAAGTATATATATTATGGTTTTGAAATGATTTGCAAAAGTTTTTAATTCCTGGGATCCATGTAAGCAGAGAGTGCAACACTATTCCTTGCAGCCGAGGGAGAGGTCCTCTCTTGTCGGGCAGTGTATGATCATTATGGGCTGAGAGGTTAAGTGTAAGACCATTGAGGATAATACCTGATGGGCTAATCTTGCATCTGCCCACAGTCCCTAGGTGTTACAAGGTGGCTTGGCCCAGGGACCACTTAGGGTAAGTGTTGGGCCCATAGAGCCCATAAGATGGGTTTCGGGGTGCATTGTCCATAACAGTATATTCGGCCAGTCCTTGTAACAAAGGCTGGGCTGAACCCATGTGGCTGATGTGTAGATCAATGTTAGGATCCCACGCCATACAAGGAAGCCCAACTAGGCAGTAGTTCGGAAGGCTAAGTGAGTACATAACCTTAAATGGGCCTCAAGACCATTTCGAACTGGGCTGATTTGATCAGTCAATTAAATGGGGCAAATTCTGAGATGGATCAACTGATAGGATTGGGCCTAGACCCTATCCACTTAGAGAGTCCATGATCTAAGTAATATTTAGATCTGGATGCCTCCTAATTAGATTAGGAGATGGCTGATCTGACTTGCAGATAAGATGAGGGTTATCCCTTATCACTTAAAGGGACTTCAATTCCAAATATGATTTGGATCAGCAACTCCAAATGGGATTAGGAGTTGATCCCTTTAAGATTATAAAAGGAGGAAGGGGCAGTAGCCTTTAGACATGCAACCCAAAAACTCTTGTCTTCAGAGCTGAAATCACAAAAGGATTCTACACCCTGTGAATACTCTCTTGCCGCCTCCTTCCTGTAGCCGCCACCTCTAGTAGTTCGATCTCCTACTCTCTATAGGAGTAATCAAGATTTGATCTTGGTACCAGTCTTTTGGGGAAAAGATTGATTGGAGCTGTATTCACAAGTCATTCTGTTGATTCTTGCAAAGGGTCAAGTTCTTTTGGAAGAACATTGCTGATTTTGCTCCATCCTACACTGCGCCATCTTCAGTGGGAGCAGATTTTGGATCCTTCCTTGGGCGTGAACACCTCCATTAGAAGATACTATTTCTTTGTATCAGGTACATCCTCCCTCTTACTCCTTTTGGTTCAGATCTGGTTTGGTTAATGGTTCAAGATTGATCATTGAAAAAAATATGTTTTTCTAAAATAGGGAATTCGATTCCCTGCAAAGATGGGAGAAATTTTTGAAATTCGCCCAGTCCATTCTGCAAGATTTGGGCATCCATGCGATGGATATCCTATGCCTTCAAAATCAGCCAACTTGCCACTTTCATTAACAAGTTGCAAGCGCAGAGCTCCAGGAAACTACCATCACAAACGATAGTCAACCCCAAGGAAAATGTAAGTGCAATGGTGCTGAGAAGTGGGAAGGAACTGCAACTAGAACCTACCTCACCAAGGAAGGCTGATAAAGGATAAGAGGAGGTATAGGACTCAAACAAGAACCCCATTAAGGTAAAAGTTGGAGAGAACATTTCAGCCGTGATCAAAAGGACCTTACTAGAAAAACATGCTGATCCAGGTATGGTCACCCTACCCTATGTGATTGTCAATAAGCGAATCGAGCATGCCATGCTAGACTTAGGTTCATCCATCAATGCCATGCCATACTCGATTTACTATGCTTTGAGATTAGGTCCTTGATAGATATAAATATATAACCATAGAAAGTGCACTAGTTATCAAGTAGTATAAAATATCGCTCCCACAGGGATTTAACAAAATAAGTATTATAATCACAGTTTTCCTAATTATTTGGACAATCAAAAGTTAGGATTGAGCAAGAACTATTGAAAATAAAACTGGAACAAAGAAAATAAAAACAAGGGTGATCATTAAACGAATATGCAAATGATGAAATCTCTAGGACTTTTGGTCCACCTAACCAATGTAATGAATATTGATGGATCTGATTATCCAAGACTAATTATCATTCCCATAAGCTGAGATTTTCCCAAATTTATTTAATACTCTCTCGAGATATACTAAACCTACGCCCATCAGGTAACCGTTAAGTTCAAATGATTCATGTATATATATCTCTATATACCATTCAATTCACACTATTAATTATTCTATCAATTATGTGAATTCCTCTCTCAATTCATTCACATAACTCATATCAATTAAGAGGTGGCCAAGCACTTAATTGCATTAAGCACAATAATTCATAGACTATATGGAAATCACAATCTTGGATAAATCAAGAAGATAAAAATATATTATTAACATGGTTAGGCTTGTTAGACAGTTTTATATGCCCTTAGCTTCAATCAAAATTGATGTACATTATGAGTTTATTGTAAATGATTAAAAGTACATATTTGATTCATGTTCCCTTGGTATGTTTCTGTGTATTACCCTTAAACTGGACACTTACTGAGACTCGTGTTAGTTTTGAATGTTCATAGCCAGTGGGTCGGTCTGGGGAGACCTATCCTGACAAGGCTGACACTGTGGTGCCACCAAGTCGGTTGGGGTGGCTTGTCTCAGCTACCGGGGTGAGACCCTAGGCGCATACAGTGTGGGATTAATTGAATCTTTGAACTGGACCAGATTTCTAGTATTGCCCTGGACCTTGGAGATTGATGGGCAAAACTGGAAAGTTACACCCGACCCCTAGACTCGATTATGATATTGCACTAGGTGTCGGATCGGGCTATCTATGATGTACCAATCAGTGAGATCCTTAGCGGGGGTCAAAACCTGGGTATGTTGGGACAATCCAAGAATTCATCTGAATGGGTGATCATAGTGACAGGATCAACCCCTTTGTCGGACAAAGGTAATGATCGAGGATGCACTCTCACTATTGGAAACCAAGACTGCCTGCAGCCGATTTCAACCGTTGAAATTTGTTTTGCAAAATATATTTTATATGAGATATAAAAGTATATATATTATGGTTTCTAAAATGTTTGCAAAAGGGTTTTAATTCCCGGGATCCATATAAGTGGAGAGTGCAACACTGTTCCTTGCAGCCGAGGGAGAGGTCCTCTCTTGTCGGGCAGTGTATGATCATTATGGGCTGAGAGGTTAAGTGTAAGACCATTGAGGATAATACCTGATGGGCTAATCTTGCATCTGCCCACAGTCCCTGGGTGTTACAAGGTGGCTTGGCCCAGGGACCACTTAGGGTAAGTGTTGGGCCCATAGAGCCCATTTGATGGGTTTTAGGAGGTGCACTGTCTTTAACAGTGTATTCAACCAAGCCTTGTAACAAAGGCTGGGCCGAACCCATGTGGCTGATGTGTAGATCAATGCTTGGGTCCCACACCATACAACGAAGCCCAACTGGGCAGTAGTTAGGAAGGTTAAGTGAGCACATAAGCTTAATGGGCCTAAGATTAGGATAAAGCTAATCTAATCTGCAAATAAGATAAGGGTTTATCCTTATCATTAGAAGAGAAGGCTGATCTAAATATGATTTGGATAAGCACCTCCTAATGGGATTAGGAGCTGATCTTTTCAAGTTAACAAAAGAAGGAAGGGGGCGGCAGCCTTGAGAGAGACCAAGAAACACATCAGATCCTCTTTAGTGCTGAAATCAAGAAGAGAGAATTCTGCACCCTGCGAATTCTCTCTTGCCGCCTCCCTGCTCTTGCCACCCTGTTTGCCAGTTCGATCTCCAGCTATGGGAGAAGTCAAGATTGGATCTTGACATCAATTCTTTGAGAAAGGATTGAAAAGGAAGTTGTGCTCACGTTCCATCCTGCTGTTTCTTGCGAAGGACAGAGTTCTTGGGGAAGAACACTGCTGATTCTACTCCATCCTGCACTGTGCCATCTTCAGTGGGAGTAGTCTTTGGATCCTTTCTTGGGCATGAACACCTTCGTTGGGAGATATTTCTTCTCCGTATCAGGTATTATTCTCTCCCATTCCTTTTGGTTCAGATCTGGTTCAGTTTAAGGTTCAAGATTTATCCTTGAAAATATGATTTTCTAAATAGGGAATGTGATTCCTAGTTGAATGGAGAAAAAAATTTTTGAAATTCACCCCTTATTCCGCAATCTTTGGGCATCCATGTGATGGATCTCTCAACCCTTCAGTGGTATCAAAGCCACAGGTTCAAATCTTGAACCATTTTGTTTCAGATCTTAACCTGTGCAATTAGGGAGAAGGCGTTCTACCCAATTTGCGCAGATTTGGTTTTGGGAAATTTGTTCCCAAAACAGTTGGGCAAATAATCTGAAATTAATTTTAAATAAATCTGATTATTATTTAGAATTACTCGTTATAATTTTCTTAATTTATGGGCTGTTCGTAGAAGAGGAGATCGAATTCTTGGTTTGCGCAGGGAATCTGCGATTTTGTAGTTCTTGACTTATTTTGGGTCTGTAAATAATTTTTTTTTATTTTCTAGACTCAATGTATAGGTATTCGATCTGATGTAATTATTAATAGAAATAGGATTTCTATTTATTTTATTTTGGATCGAAGATGGCGGCGCAGAGAAGGAGATTTCACAGATAAGAGAAATGCTATCTGCGATTTGCAGTTTGTGAAACTGCATTCTGTGATCTAACCTCTGTTTTGCTGGAATGATTGTGCGAACAGCCCTATTTGACTGATTCTTGTTTTTCCTTTTATCAGTATTTAATTTCAGATTATTTTCTTGAATTAAGGATTTAATTAAAAATCAAACACTAGACCCATTCGAACCAAGATTGCTTCAAAACTGTTTGGACCAATTCTAGGGTTTAATCAAGGCTGAATGTCAGCCCTAATTTCCCACTAATGGGCCTAAGGATTGATATTTAATTAAATGGTTAATTCGGCCCAGCCTGTAAAGGCCCAGTTTTAAATAGTTAAAACTGCAAAAGCCCATTTCAAAGGATAAATTAATATGGGCCGAACTGGGTAACCCTAATTCAGCCCATATACCTAGATAACATTAATGGTTAATATTATAGAATTTTAACGGGCTTCCAACGGGCCTTACAGATAATTAATTGATTGGATCAATTTATCCCTGCATGTGATGTATGGATGTGTGATGTGCTGCGTACATGGGCCATAAGTACTTGGCCCATGCTCATTCGACAGTGGCTCTTGCGCACACCATGGATGAATGCACATCATTGCCATGGTGTCCCTTTTAGTCATTGAATGAATTCCCTCAGTGGTGGGCTCCACACCTCATCAAGAGGTTGCGTGCGGAACCCTAGCCGATTTTAAGCCCACCGAAATCTAGCTTTATGAAAGTCACTGGGAGCCACTTTGGTTTGACATAAATCAAACTAGGGCGTAATTTTGTTCGCTCCAGCTAATATGAGTGCGTGTGATAGGGAGATTCATATGATGAACTCTCTAAAGGCCTTCCATCATTAGCATGAGGTTGGGTCCTTCAGTAATGAGGAAACACACAAGAAAATGGGCTATCCATTTGCTGTTGGGCTTGTCTGAGTGTTTCATAAGATGATAGGGGCGTCATAGACCGATGTGGGAGGGGCTTCACCAGAAAATGGGAACTCTCTCACGGTACCTTGGCGTTCACGAATATGATGGGTAAGCACTCACTGGACAGAAAGGTTTACCTGAAAACGGCTCTGAACCTTGTCTGATAGAGGCCAAAGGGAAAACTCATATGATGAGTGGATGTGATCCTTCACAGAAAGGTGGTGGGGTTATGCAGCTGAAACAGTTGGCTCCATGCACCCTATGTGATTTCCCACATTTCCAGAGACAACCCATAGTCTCCGTCACTGAGAGAGGAGGGAAATCTCAGAGACGAATAAATAGAAATGGATCATAGATTAAAATCCATATCTATGAAATGAACATGAATCAAATTAGGTTGTGGACTGATGTTTGCTCTTTTATCAGAAAATGGCAAACGGATCTTTTGCAAAACTACTTGATGTCAACAAGTTGAAGGGCCCAAACTATGCTGATTGGTACAGGAACCTTATGCTGGTCCTATCTTCTGAAAAGCTGGACAAAGTGGCAAAGAATCCTGCCCTGGAGCGTCCGGGTGATAGGGCTTCTGAGGCCTGAAGGAGAGACTATCAAGAATGGGAGGAGAAAAACTCCCTTGCCCGGTGTTACATCATTGCCTCCTTAGACAACCCGATACAGAGGCAGTTCGATCAGATCAAACTTGCCAAAGACAAATTGGACAGTCTCAGGAGAATGTATGAAGAGCAGAATCGTTCTACTCGACAAAAGGTCTTGAAACAGTTCCTGACCGCACAAATGTCCAAGGGTCAACAAGTTCACGACCATTGTCTTCGGATGATGGGATACATCAACGAACTGGAGGCTCTTGGATCCGGGCTGGACCTTGCTACCTAGATAGATGCTATCCTTAACTCTTTGCCTCCTTCCTTTAATCCGTTCATCATGAATTATAACATGAACAAGCTAAATGTCAGTTTACAAGAGCTCAGCAATATGTTGCAAAGAGCTGAGAAACTGATTAGAAAGGATGAGCCTGTAGCCATGCTTGTTGAAGCTGGCAAGACAGGCAAGAGAAAGAGGAAGGCAAAGAAGCCTCAGAAGAAAGCCACTAAGAGCAAGAAGTAGAAGAAAGACAAAGCATCGGATGCCTGTCACTTCTGCAAGAAGACTTGCCACAGGAATCCAAGAAAGGTAACTTCGAAACTTGTGTTATAGAAACCAATTTGTTGGTAGCTTCTGATTCCTGGTGTATTGACTCCGGGGCTTTGACTCATGCTTGTAACTCACTGTAGGGGTTCAAGGTAAGCAGAAGGCTGAGTGAAGGAGAAGTCACACTCTTCTTGGGGACTATTGCAACTGTTGCAGCCGCGGCCATAGGAACCATGGAATTAATTTTTAGAGAAGGAATAATTGTAATGAAAGACTGTCTTTATTTACAAAACTTAAGGAGAAATTTGATTTCTGTCTCAAAACTATGTGTAGATGGTTATTCTGTCTTCTTTACTAATACGATTACTGTTAAAAGAAACAACAGATTCATCGCATACGGGGAACTGGAGAACGGTCTCTATGTTCTACATCCTTCTCTAGAAACTAACATAACCGAAACTACGTCGGCTGAAATCCCTAAGAAGAGAGCTCATGATACAGTTAATCCCACGTGTCTGTGGCATTACGACTTTGCCACTGAAAGAATGGTAGGATCCATCTAATGGATGCCATAAGGTTGCGGAATGGGTGGGTGAATTTCAAAAAATTTCCTACCTTCTCCCAATTGGGAATCATACACACCAGCCACATGGGTTCAGCCCAGCCTTTAATACAAGGCCCAGCCGAATTCACTGAAAAACTCAATGAACCCCTTGAGTCCATCATATGGACCCTATGGGCCCAACACTTACATTAAGTGGTCCCTGGGCCAAGCCATCTTATAAAAACCCAGGGACTGTGGGCAGGTGCAAGATTAGCCCATCAGGTATTATCCTCAATGGTCTTACACTTAACCTCTCAGCCCTTAATGATCAAGCACTGCCCGACAAGAGAGGACCTCTCCCTCGGCTGGAAGGAACAGTGTCACACTCTCCTCTCACATGGATCCCGGGAATTAAAACCATTTGCAAACAATTTGAAACCGTACATATATATATAAATATATTAATTTTGCAAAACAAAATTCCAACGATTGAAATCAACTGCCGGCAGTTTGGTTTCCATCAGAGAGAGTGCATTCCCGATCATTACCCTTTGTCTGACAAAGTGGTTGATTCTGTCACTATGATGACCCACTCAGATGAATTCTCAAACTGCCCCAACATACCCAGGTTTTGATCCCCGCTAAGGATCTCACTGATTGGCATATCAAAAGCAGCCTGATCCAACACCTAGTGAAGTGTCATAATCGAGTCTAGGGGTCAGGTGTAACTTTCCAGTTTTGCCCATCTATCTCCAAGGTCGAGGGCAAGACTGGAAATCTGGTCCGGTTCAAGGATTCAAGTAATCCCATACTGCATGTGCCTCAGCTCTTACGCTGATGGCTGAGACAGGCCATCCCAACACTTGGTGGCACACCAGCATCAGCCTTGGCAGGATAAATCTCCCCAGACTTATCCAACGGCTGTGAACATTTAAAACTAACATGAATCTCTATAAATGTCTAGTTTTAGGATTTTACACAGAATTAAACCAAACAACATGAATCAAACATGCACTTTATTTATTTCCACTAAATAACAAAAGTACATCAAATCAGATTGAAGCTAAGGGCATACAAAAACTGTCTAACAACTGGATCATCCCCTTTGTCGGACAAAGGTAATGGTCGGGGATGCACTCTCACTGTTGGAAACCAAGACTGCCGATAGCCAATTTCAACCATTGAAATTTGTTTTGCAAAATATATTTTATATGAGATATAAAAGTATATATATTATGGTTTCTAAAATGTTTGCAAAAGGGTTTTAATTCCCGGGATCCATATAAGTGGAGAGTGCAACACTGTTCCTTGCAGCCGAGGGAGAGGTCCTCTCTTGTCGGGCAGTGTATGATCATTATGGGCTGAGAGGTTAAGTGTAAGACCATTGAGGATAATACCTGATGGGCTAATCTTGCATCTGCCCACAGTTCCTGGGTGTTACAAGGTGGTTTGGCCCACGGACCACTTAGGGTAAGTGTTGGGCCCATAGAGCCCATTTGATGGGTTTTAGGGGGTGCACTGTCTTTAACAGTGTATTCGACCAGGCCTTGTAACAAAGGCTGGGCCAAACCCATGTGGCTGATGTGTAGATCAATGCTTGGGTCCCACGCCATACAAGGAAGCCCAACTGGGCAGTAGTTAGGAAGGTTAAGTGAGCACATAAGCTTAATGGGCCTAAAGCCCATGTCGGACTGGGCTATTAATTTAGTTAATTAAATGGGTGAATTCTGAGATGGATTAGCAGTTAGGAAAGGATCTTAATCCTATCCACTCAGTGAGTTCAGATCTGAATGTGATTTAGATCTAGAAACCTCCTAATAAGATTAAGATAAAGCTAATCTAATCTGCAAATAAGATAAGGGTTTATCCTTATCATTAGAAGAGAAGGCTGATCCAAATATGATTTGGATAAGCACCTCCTAATGGGATTAGGAGCTGATCTTTTCAAGTTAACAAAAGAAGGAAGGGGGCGGCAGCTTTGAGGGAGACCAAGAAACACATCAGATCCTCTTTAGTGCTGAAATCAAGAAGAGAGAATTCTGCACCCAGCAAATACTCTCTTGCCGCCTCCCTGCTCTTGCCGCCCTGTTTGCCAGTTCGATCTCCAGCTGTGGGAGAAGTCAAGATTGGATCTTGACATCAATTCTTTGAGAAAGGATTGAAAAGGAAGCTGTGCTCACGTTCCATCCTGCTGTTTCTTAAGAAGGACAGAGTTCTTGGGGAAGAACACTGTTGATTCTGCTCCATCCTGCACTGCGCCATCTTCAGTGGGAGCAGTCTTTGGATCCTTCCTTGGGCGTGAACACTTTCGTTGGGAGATATTGCTTCTCCGTATCAGGTATCATTCTCTCCCATTCCTTTTGGTTCAGATCTGGTTCAGTTTAAGGTTCAAGATTTATCATTGAAAATATGATTTTCTAAATAGGGAATGTGATTCCTAGTTGAAGGGAGAAATAAATTTTTGAAATTCGCCCCTTATTCCGCAATCTTTGGGCGTCCATGTGATGGATCTCTCAATCCTTCACAATGACCTTAAGGGACACCATGGCAATGATGTGCATTCAGCCATGGTGTGCGCGAGAGCCACTAACGAATTAACATGTGCCAAGTGCTTATGGCCCATGGTCGCAGCACATCATACATCCAAACATCACTTGTAAAGGAAGAATTGATCCAATCAATTAACTGCTGTAAAGCCCATCGAATGGCCCATTTAAAACTTAAAGCATTAACAATTAATGTTTACTAGGTGTATGGGCTGAATTGCAGTTAGCAGTTTGGCCCATACAGCATTTCTCACAATAATGGGCTTTTGCAGTTTTAACCCTTTAAAACTGGGCTTTACAGGTGGGCCGAATTAATCCCTGTAATTGAACATCAGATTTGGAATAATCATTGTGAGAAATATGGACTGAAAAACAGCCCCTTTCAAATCTCAGATTCGGTCCAAACAGTTTTGGTCCAATCTAGTCCGAAATGGTCCAAAATTGATTTTCAATTTAAGAATTAATTCAAGAGAGATCTGAAATTAATAATTTTTTATTTTAGACAATCACAAATCAAAATATGGATTGTTTGTACCACCTGCAAAACAGAGGTTAAACACAAAAGTTACAGTTTCATAAACTGTAAGTCGTAGTAGGTGATTTCTCCATCTGCGAATCTCCAGCGCCGCCATCTTCTTCCTTCTTCTTTAATCAAGAAAATAAATAAAACAGAAATCCTATTTCTATTAATTAATTACATTCTGGATCAAATACTATACATTCATTCTAGAAAAATAAAAAAAAATTATTTACAGACCGAATAATAATAAAAGGAAGAAAAAAGGGTGCGCAGACTATCTGCGCCAAATCTGCACTGCGATCTCCAGGTTCGAACAGTCCATTAAATCAAAAATAAATAAAGAACAATTCTAAATAATTTTTGGATTTAACAAAATTAATTTCAGATCAAACGCCCTTAACAAGAAACCATTTCTTGAAAAAAAAGAAAGCAATCTACACAGATCTTGGCAGAACATTTTCTGTTCATCTGCGTAGGGTCTGATCTGATTTTCTTTTGGTTCAAGATTCGAACCTGTGGCTCTGATACCACTGAAAGAATGGTAGGATCCATCAAATGGACGCCAAGAAGGGTGCGGAATAGAGGGCGAATTTCAAAAAAATTTCCTACCTTCTTCCAACTGGGAATCATATTCCCTAAATTTAGAATACATTATGTTAGACAGTTTTGTATGCCCTTAGCTTCAATCTGATTTGATGTACTTTTGTTATTTAGTGGAAATAAATAAAGTGCATGTTTGATTCATGTTGTTTGATTTAATTCTTTGTGAAACCCTAAAACTGGACATTTATAGAGACTCATGTTAGTTTTTAAATGTTCACAGCCGTTGGATAAGTCTGGGGAGATTTATCCTGCCAAGGCTGATACTGGTGTGCCACCAAGTGTTGGGATGGCCTGTCTCAGCCATCAGGGTAAGACCCGAGGCACATGCAGTATGGGATTACTTGAATCCTTGAACCAGACCAGATTTCCAGTATTGCCCTGGACCTTGGAGATAGATGGGCAAAACTGGAAAGTTACACTTGACCCCTAGACTTGATTATGACATTTCACTAGGTGTTGGATCAGGCTGCCTTTGATATGCCAATCAGTGAGATCCTTAGCGGGGATCAAAACCTGGGTATGTTGGGGCAGTTTGAGAATTCATCTGAGTGGGTTATCATAGTGACAGAATCAGCCACTTTGTCGGACAAAGGGTAATGATCGGGAATGCACTCTCTCTGATGGAAAACAAACTGCCGGCAGTTGATTTCAATCGTTGGAATTTTGTTTTGCAAAATTAATATATTTATATATATATATGTTCGGTTTCGAATTGTTTGCAAATGGTTTTAATTCCCGGGATCCATGTGAGACGAGAGTGCGGCACTGTTCCTTGCAGCCGAGGGAGAGGTCCTCTCTTCTCGGGCAGTGCTTGATCATTAAGGGCTGAGAGGTTAAGTGTAAGACCATTGAGGATAATACCTGATGGGCTAATCTTGCACCTGCCCACAGTCCCTGGGTTTTTATAAGATGGCTTGGCCCAGCGACCACTTAATGTAAGTGTTGGGCCCATAGGGTCCATATGATGGACTCAAGGGGTTCATTGAGTTTTTCAGTGAATTCGGCTGGGCCTTGTATTAAAGGCTGGGCCGAACCCATGTGGCTGGTGTGTAGATCAATGCTTGGGTCCCACGCCATACAAAGAAGCCCAACTGGGCAGCAGATTGGAAAGTAATTAGACACTGAACACTTAATGGGCCAAAAGCCCATTTCGAGGTGGGCTGATATGATCACCCATCCATGGGGCGAATTTGAGATTAAAGTTAGTAAAAGGATTGGGCCTTTTAGCCTTATCCACTCTAAGAGACCAAATTCAAATTAGATTTGAATCTGCTAACCTCCTGATAAGATCAGGAGTAAGCTAACTCTATCTGCAGAAAGGATTAAGATTATCCCCAATCCAAATACTGATTTGGATTGGGATAACTCCTAAAAAGGAGGTTTCTTAATCAAGAAGAAAGGAGGAGATTTCGAACCACTTTGAAGAGATATAGGATATCTCCTGCGAATTGAGATATGGATCTGATTCATACTCTCCAAAAAAACAGAAAAACAGTTCAGCCTTTTTGTTTTGGAAATCTCCTCCTGCCGCCGCCATCTGCCATTGCAAGATTAGATCTTTGCAGAGAAGAAAGTCAAGAAATCTGTTCTTGACATCAGTCTTGCAAGAAAGACTGAAAAGGATTCAGTGTTTAGTACTTCTAGAGGATTCTTGTGAAGGATCCAGTGTGTAGGATGCACCCTGCTGGTTCTGTTCCCTTCACAGCTGTGTCATCTTCAGCAGGAACGGATCTTGGAGAATTCTTTGGGCGTGAACACCTACTTTGGGAGATACTGCTTCTCCGGATCAGGTATATTCCTCCCATTTATCTTTTGGTACAAATCTGGTTTGATTATGGTTCAAGTAGGATCCTTGAATATTGTATTCTAAATTTAGGTAATATGATTCCCAGTTGAGAGAAGGTCGGAAATTTTTGAAATTCGCCCACCCATTCCGCAACCTTTATGGCATCCATTAGATGGATCCTACCATTCTTTCAGTGGTATCAGAGACACAGGTTCGAATCTTGAACCAAAGAAAAAATAGATCTGACCCTGCACAGATGGATAGAAGGTGTTCTTTCAGGATTTGCGCAGATTGTTTTCTTTATTTCAAGAAACTGTTTCTTGTTAAGGGTGATTGATCTGAAATTAATTTTATTAAATCCAAAATTTATTTAGAATTGTTCTTTATTTATTTTGATTTAATGGACTGTTCGAACCTGGAGATCACAGTGCAGATTTGGCGCAGATAGTCTGCGCACCCTTTTACTTTCCTTTTATTTATATTCGGTTTGTAAATAATTTTTTTTTTAGACTGAATGTATAGGATTTGATCAACAATGTAATTAATAGAAATAGGATTTCTATTATTTTTCTTGATTAAAGAAGAAGGAAGAAGAAGGCGGCGCTGGAGATTTGCAGTTGGAGAAATCGCTTTCTACGATTTGCAGTTTGTGAAACTGCAACCCTTGTGATTAACCTCTGTTTTGCAGGTGGTGCGAACAGTCCATAGTTTGATTTGTGATTGTTTGAAATCAAAATTATTAATTTCAGATCTTTCATGAATTAATTCTTGAATTGAAAATCAGTTTTGGATCCTCTCGGACTAGATTGGACCAAAACTGTTTGGACCGAATCTAGGTTTCGATAGGGACTGTTTTTCAGTCTATATTTCTCACACTTGCTGTTCCAAATCTGATGTTCAATTACAAGGATTAATTCGGCCCACCTGTAAAGCCCAGTTTTAAAGGGTTAAAACTGCAAAAGGCCCATTATGTGAGATAAGCTGTATGGGCCAAACTGCTATCTGCGATTCAGCCCATACACCTAGTAGTTATTAATTGTTAATGACTTAGTTTTTAAATGGGCTATTCAATGGGCTTTACAGCAGTTAATTGATTGGATCAATTCCTCCTTTACATGTGATGTTTGGATGTTTGATGTGCTGCGACCATGGGCCATAAGTACTTGGCCCATGAAGACTCGTTAGTGGCTCTTGCGCACACCATGGCTGAATGCACATCATTGCCATGGTGTCCTTCAAGGTCATTGGATGACCCCTCTTTGCTTGGTGGGCCCCACAACCCTGAAAAGGGATGCGTACGGAACCCCTAGCCGATTAAGGCCCACCAGAAATCTGACTTTATGAAAGTCAGTGGGAGCCACTCTGGTTTGACCTAAATTAAAACTAGGGCGTTTTTGTTCCCTCCAGCAAATATGGATGCATGTGATAGGGAGACCCATATGATGGACTCTCTAAAGGCCTTCCGTCATTAGCACAATGATGGGTCCTTCAGTAATGAGGAAACGCACCATGAAATTGGGCTATCCATTTGCTGTTGGATCTATTAGAGTGTTTCATAAGATGATAGGAGCGTCATAGACCGATGTGGGAGGGGCTTCACCAGAAAATGGGAACTCTCTCACGGTACTTGGCGTAACCTGAATATGATGGGTAAGCACTCACTGGACAGAAAGGTTTACCTGAAAACGGCTCTGAACCTTGTCTGACAGAGGCCAAAGGGAAACTCATTTGATGAGTGGATATGATCCGTCACAGAAAGGTGGTGAGGTTATGCAGCTGAAACAGTTGGATTCACGCACCCCATGTGATTTCCCACATTTCCAGAGACATTTTGTCATCTCCATCACTGAGAAAGGAGGGAAATCTCAGAGATGAACAAATGGGAATGGAACATAGATTAAAAGCCATATCTATGTAGGTAACATGAATCAAACTAAGGTTGTGGACTAATGATTTTGCTATTTTATCAGAAAATGGAAAACGGTCAATTTGCAAAGCTTCTAGACGATAACAAGCTAAAGGTCCCAAACTATGCCGACTGGTACAGAAATCTTATGCTGGTCCTAACTTCTGAAAAATTAGGCAAGGTGGTGAAAAATCCTGCACCGGAACGTCCGGGTGATAGGGCTTCTGAGGCCCGTAGGAGGGACTACCAAGAGTGGGAGGATAAGAACTCCCTAGCCCGCTGCTTTGTCGTTGCCTCATTAGACAACTCAATACAGAGGCAGTTCGATCAGATCAAACTGGCCAAGGACATATTGGACAGTCTAAGAACAATGTATGAAGAGCAGAACCGTTCTACTCGACAGAAGGTCCTGAAATTGTTCATGACCGCGCAGATGACCAAAGGGTAGAAAGTTCATGGCCATTGTCTTCGGATGATGGGTTACATTAATGAACTTGAAGCTCTTGGATCCGGGCTAGATCTTGGCACGCAAGTGGATGCCATCCTCAATTCTTTGCCCTCTTCCTTCAATGCGTTCACAATGAACTACAATATGAATAAGCTGAATAAGCTGCGTTCACAAGGAACTCAGCAATATGTTGCAGAGAGCCGAGGATCTACTCAAGAAGGATGAGCCTGTGGTTATGCTTGCTGAAGCTAACAAATCGGGCAAGAAAAAGAGAAAGGCAAAGAAGCCTCAGAAGAAGGCTACCAATCCTAAGAAGCAGAAGAAGAACAAGGCATCTGATGTCTGTCACTTCTGCAAGCAGACCGGCCACTGGAAGAGGAATTGTCCTGCCTACCTAGAATCTAAGAAAGGTAACATCGAAACTTGTGTCATAGAAACTAACATGTTAGTTACTTCTGTGTCCTGGTGTGTTGACTCCGGGGCTTCAACTCATGTGTGTAACTCACTGCAGGGGTTCAAAGTTAGCAGAAAGTTGAGTGAAGGTGAAGTGACATTATTCTTGGGAACAACTGCAAGTGTTGCAGCAGCGGCAATAAGAACCGTAGAATTGGTTTTTAAAGAAGGAATACTTGTACTTAAAGATTGTCTTTATGTACAAAACTTGAGAAGAAATTTGATTTCTATTTCAAAACTGTGTGCTGATGGATATACTGTTTATTTTAGTAATGTGATTACTGTTAAACGGAATAATAAATTCATCGCATGCGGGGAACAAGAGAACGGTCTCTATGTTCTACATCCTTCTCTGGAAACTAACTTAACCGAAACTACGTCGGTCGAAAATCCCAAGAAAAAGAATCGTGATACAGTAAGTCCCACGTGCCTCTGGCATTACCGACTTGGCCATATCGGTATTGACCGAATCACAAGGTTGGTAAAGGATGGTCCTTTGGATTTTCTAACTGTAGAAAATCTTCCCACTTGTTAACCTTGCCTTCAAGGTAAGATGTCTAAGCAGCCATTTGACGGTAAGCCTGAAAGATCTGAAGGCACACTTGACCTAATACATACTGATGTATGTGGTCCCCTGAGTGTTAGGACACGGAATCAACACGTGTACTTCATCACCTTTACAGATGATTTTTCACGATATGGTTACATGTACCTAATGAGACATAAGTCTGAATCATTTGAAAAGTTCAAAGAGTTCAGACAGGAAGTCGAGAAGCAGTTAGGAAGAGAAATTAAGGCCCTTCGATCAGATCGAGGTGGCGAGTATCTCTCTGATGAATTCAGGGACTACTTAAAGGCCAATGGGATAGTGTCACAATTAGCTCCTCCTGCTACACCTCAACTCAACGGTGTTTCAGAGAGGAGGAATAGGACCTTGTTGGACATGGTCCAGTCACTTCTCGTACGCTCACAATTACCCACATCCTTTTGGGGATACGCATTAGAGACTGCTATCTATGTGCTGAATCGTGTTCCAACCAAATCAGTTCCGAAAACTCCATATGAACTTTGGACCGGAAGGAAGCCAAGTGTAAGACACTTGAAGATTTGGGGTTGTCCTGCACATGTTAAAAGAACAAGTGCGGACAAGTTGGAATCTAAAACCAGTCGTTGCCTGTTTATAGGCTACCCAAAGGATTCGGTGGGTTATCTATTCTATGACCCAAGTGAGCAGAAAGTGTTCTGCAGTCAAAACGCCCAGTTCTTAGAATTCGATTACATCCTGGACACCCATCGTCAGGAAATAGTTCTTGATGAGGAGAGCTCAGGAGCAGTGGGAGATGTCCCACAAATTCCAGGTCATGACCAACCTAGAAGAACCACCCGGGTATCCAGACCACCAGTCCGATATGGTTATGACCAGGATAGTTACCTGGTGGAAACCTTGACTAGTGAAGAGGATCCCGTGACTTACGCGGAAGCTATGTTAGACATAGACTCCCAGAAGTGGGTGGAGGCCATGAGAGCTGAAATGGACTCAATGGAGACCAATGGAGTCTGGACTCTAGTGGATCCGCCCCCCGGGGTAAAAGCAATTGGTTGCAAATGGATCTACAAGAGGAAGAAGGGCCCTGATGGCAGGATTGAGACCTTTAAAGCTCGCTTGGTGGCGAAAGGGTATACTCAGAAAGAAGGCATCGACTATGAGGAAACCTTTTCGCCCGTGGCCATGCTTAAATCCATTAGGATCCTACTAGCTGTAGCAGCGTACCATGACTATGAGATTTGGCAAATGGATGTCAAAACCGCGTTCCTGAATGGAGATCTTAGTGAAGATATCTACATGCAACAGCCGCAAGGCTTCATTGCTGCTGGTCAGTAACACATGGTATGTAAACTTAATAGATCCATATATGGACTTAAGCAGGCTTCTAGGAGTTGAAACATCCGTTTTGATTCTGTAGTCAAAACGTTTGACTTTGAGCAGAATCCGGATGAGCCCTGTGTTTATAGGAAGTCCAGTGGGGATAAGATCACCTTTTTGGTGTTGTACGTGGACGATATCTTACTCATTGGGAATGATGTAGGAATGTTGACTTCGGTCAAGGTATGGCTATCACAGCAGTTCTCCATGAAAGATCTTGGAGAAGCTTCATACATACTCGGTCTTCGACTCTATAGAGATAGATCGAAGTGGATAATTGGATTATCCCAGGCTGCTTACATTGACAAAATTGTCAAGAGGTACAGCATGGAGAACTCCAAGAAAGGAAACGTTCCTTTCAGGCACGGAGTCACTCTCTCCAAGAAGATGTCTCCCAAGACTTCTGAGGAGATTGAGAGCATGAGAGACGTTCCCTATGCCTCAGCCGTAGGGAGCATCATGTATGCCATGCTGTGCACTTGCCCTGACATTGCTCAGGCGATGAGTGTTGTAAGCAGATTCCAGGCAAACGCAGGGCAGGAGCATTGGACTGCTGTGAAGAACATACTCAAATACCTTCGAAGGACAAAAGAGTTTTTTCTGGTATTCGATGGTAGTTCACTGCAAGTTCTAGGGTATACCGATGCCGATTTCCAGTCGGATCTAGATGATAGAAAGTCTGCATCTGGGTATATTTTCATGATAGGATCGTGTGTTGTTTCCTGAGTGTCAGCAAATAGGGGTCCTAAGTTGCAAATTAATAGTCCACAACCCAAGCCGAGCGCATTGCCGTAAGTGATGCTGCCTTATGAATGAAGGTGTTCATTCATGAATTTGGAATTCAGCACATCACCCATTCCATTGTTGTATGACAACACTGGACCTACGGGAGGATGATAGCAAGAGGTAGCATCAGCGGAGAATGTGGTAGACCCATTGACTAAGCCACTGACACAGAAGGTGTTTGAAAAACACGTGGAAAGTATGGGACACCGGCTTGTACCAGATTGGACCTAAGTGCAAGTGGGAGCTGTTAGACAGTTTTTGTATGCCCTTAGCTTCAATCTGATTTGATGTACTTTTGTTATTTAGTGGAAATAAATAAAGTGCATGTTTGATTCATGTTGTTTGGTTTAATTCTGTGTGAAACCCTAAAACTGGACATTTATAGAGACTCATGTTAGTTTTTAAATGTTCATAGCCGTTGGATGTCTGGGGAGATTTATCCTGCCAAGGCTGATACTGGTGTGCCACCAAGTGTTGGGATGGCCTGTCTCAGCCATCAGGGTAAGACCCGAGGCACATGCAGTATGGGATTACTTGAATCCTTGAACCGGACCAGATTTCCAGTATTGCCCTGGACCTTGGAGATAGATGGGCAAAACTGGAAAGTTACACCTGACCCCTAGACTCGATTATGACATTTCACTAGGTGTTGGATCAGGCTGCCTTTGATATGCCAATCAGTGAGATCCTTAGCGGGGATCAAAACCTGGGTATGTTGGGGCAGTTTGAGAATTCATCTGAGTGGGTGATCATAGTGACAGAATCAGCCACTTTGTCGGACAAAGGGTAATGATCGGGAATGCACTCTCTCTGATGGAAACCAAACTGCCGGCAGTTGATTTCAATCGTTGGAATTTTGTTTTGCAAAATTAATATATTTATATATATATATGTACGGTTTCGAATTGTTTGCAAATGGTTTTAATTCCCGGGATCCATGTGAGAGGAGAGTGCGGCACTGTTCCTTGCAGCCGAGGGAGAGGTCCTCTCTTGTTGGGCAGTGCTTGATCATTAAGGGCTGAGAGGTTAAGTGTAAGACCATTGAGGATAATAACTGATGGGCTAATCTTGCACCTGCCCACAGTCCCTGAGTTTTTATAAGATGGGTTGGTCCAGGGACCACTTAATGTATGTGTTGGGCCCATAGGGTTCATATGATGGACTCAAGGGGTTCATTGAGTTTTTCAGTGAATTCGGCTGGGCCTTGTATTAAAGGCTGGGCCGAACCCATGTGGCTGGTGTGTAGATCAATGCTTGGGTCCCACGCCATACAAAGAAGCCCAACTGGGCAGTAGATTGGAAAGTAATTAGACACTGAACACTTAATGGGCCAAAAGCCCATTTCGAGGTGGGCTGATATGATCACCCATCCATGGGGCGATTTTGAGATTAAAGTTAGTAAAAGGATTGGGCCTTTTAGCCTTATCCACTCTAAGAGACCAAATTCAAATTAGATTTGAATCTGCTAACCTCCTGATAAGATCAGGAGTAAGCTAATTCTATCTGCAGAAAGGATTAAGATTATCCCCAATCCAAATACTGATTTGGATTGGGATAACTCCTAAAAAGGAGGTTTCTTAATCAAGATGAAAGGAGGAGATTTCGAACCACTTTGAAGAGATATAGGATATCTCCTGCGAATTGAGATATGGATCTGATTCATACTCTCCAAAAAAATAGAAAAACAGTTCAGCCTTTTTGTTTTGGAAATCTCCTCCTGCCGCCGCCATCTGCCATTGCAAGATTAGATCTTTGCAGAGAAGAAAGTCAAGAAATCTGTTCTTGACATCAGTCTTGCAAGAAAGACTGAAAAGGATTCAGTGTTTAGTACTTCCAGAGGATTCTTGTGAAGGATCCAGTGTGTAGGACGCACCCTGCTGGTTCTGTTCCATTCACAACTGTGTCATCTTCAGCAGGAACGGATCTTGGAGCATTCTTTGGGCGTGAACACCAACTTTGGGAGATACTGCTTCTCCGGATCAGGTATATTCCTCCCATTTATCTTTTGGTACAGATCTGGTTTGATTATGGTTCAAGTAGGATCCTTGAATATTGCATTCTAAATTTAGGGAATATGATTCCCAGTTGAGAGAAGGTAGGAAATTTTTGAAATTCGCCCACCCATTCCGCAACCTTTATGGCGTCCATTAGATGGATCCTACCATTCTTTCATAAAAACCCAGGGACTGTGGGCAGGTGCAAGATTATCCCATCAGGTATTATCCTCAATGGTCTTACACTTAACCTCTCAGCCCTTAATGATCAAGCACTGCCCAACAAGAGAGGACCTCTCCTCGGCTGCAAGGAACAATGCCGCACTCTCCTCTCACATGGATCCTGGGAATTAAAACCATTTGCAAACAATTCGAAATCGTACATATATATATATAAATATATTAATTTTGCAAAACAAAATTCCAACGATTGAAATCAACTGCCGGCAGTTTGGTTTCCATCAGAGAGAGTGCATTCCCGATCATTACCCTTTGTCCGACAAAGTGGCTGATTCTGTCACTATGATCACCCACTCAGATGAATTCTCAAACTGCCCCAACATACCCGGGTTTTGATCCCCGCTAAGGATCTCACTGATTGGCATATCAAAGGCAGCCTGATCCAACACCTAGTGAAATGTCATAATCGAGTCTAGGGGTCAGGTGTAACTTTCTAGTTTTGCCCATCTATCTCCAAGGTCCAGGGCAAGACTGGAAATCTGGTCCGGTTCAAGGATTCAAGTAATCCCATACTGCATGTGCCTCGGGTCTTACCCTGATGGCTGAGACAGGCCATCCCAACACTTGGTGGCACACCAGCATTAGCCTTGGCAGGATAAATCTCCCCAGACTTATCCAATGGCTGTGAACATTTAAAACTAACACGAGTCTCTATAAATGTCCAGTTTTAGGGTTTTACACAGAATTAAACCAAACAACATGAATTAAACATGCACTTTATTTATTTCCACTAAATAACAAAAGCACATCAAATCAGATTGAAGCTAAGGGCATACAAAAACTGTCTAACAACCAGTTCATGGGGCGAATCTGAGATTTGTGTTAGTAAAAGAATTGGGTCTTTGACCTTATCCACTCTAAGAGACCAAATTCAAATTAGATTTGAATCTGGTAATCTCCTGATAAGATCAGGAGTTAACTAACTTAATCTACAGATAGGATTATGATTAACCTCTATCCAAATACTGATTTGGATTGGGATAACTCCCAAAAGATTGGAAGGTTTCTTAATCAAGAAGAAAGAGGAGAAAACCCTAGCAGAAATATCAGATTTCGAACTAAGGGGTTTGAGCAAGCAAGAAACACATCTTGCAATCTGAGATTTGATCTCTCACAGACTCTAGAGAGAAGAAACAGTTCTGCCCTCTTCGTCCCTGGACTTCTCCTCCTTTAGCCACCGCCACTACCTATTGGAAGATTGGATCTTTGCAGCAACAGGAAGTCAAGAAAGCAGTTCTTGACAATAGTCTTGCAAGAAAGACAAAAGGATTCTGTGTTCAAGGTTTCCAGAGGGTTCTTGTGAAGAATCCAGTGTGTAGGATGCACCCTGTTGGTTCCGTTCCATCCACAGCTGTGTCATCTTCAGCAGGAGCGGATCTTGGTTTCTTCTTTGGGCATGAACACCAACTTTGGGAGATATTATTTCTCCGGATCAGGTATAATCCTTCCTGTTTCTTTTTGGTTCAGATCTGGTTTGTTAATGGTTCAAGTAGGATCCTTGAATAATGTATTCTAAATTTAGGGAATATGATTCCCAGTTGGAAGAAGGTTGGAAATTTTTTTTGAAATTCGCCCTCCATTCCGCACCCTTCTTGGTGTCCATTAGATGGATCCTACCATTCTTTCAGTGGTATCAGAGCCACAGGTTCAAATCTTGAACCAAAGGAAAATCAGATCTGACCCTGCGCAGATGAACAGAAAATGTTTTGCCAAGATCTGCGCAGATTGCTTTCTTTTTTTTTCAAGAAATGGTTTCTTGTTAAGGGCGTTTGATCTGAAATTAATTTTGTTAAATCCAAAAATTTATTTAGAATTGTTCTTTATTTATTTTTGATTCAATGGACTGTTCGAACCTGGAGATCGCAGTGCAGATTTGGCGCAGATAGTCTGCGCACCTTTTGTTCTTTCTTTTTTTATTATTCAGTCTGTAAATACTTTTTTTTATTTTTCTAGACTGAATGTTTAGGATTTGATCAAGAATGTAATTAATTAATAGAAATAGGATTTCTGTTTTTTATTTATTTTCTTGATTAAAGAAGAAGGAAGAAGATGGTGGTGCTGGATATTTGCAGATGGAGAAATCACATACTGTGATTTACAGTTTATGAAACTGTAACTTTAGTGATTAACCTCTATTTTGCAGGTGGAACGAACAGTCCATATTTTGATTTGTGATTGTCTAAAATCAAAAAATTATTAATTTCAGATCTCTCTTGAATTAATTCTTAAATAGAAAATCAGTTTTGGACCAAAACTGTTTGGACCGAATCTGAGATTCGAAGGGGGCTGTTTTTCAGTCCATTTTTCTTACACTGGTTATTCCAAATCTGATGTTCAATTACAGGGAATAATTCAGCCCACCTGTAAAGCCCAGTTTTAAAGGGTTAAAACTGCAAAAGCCCATAATTGTGAGAAAAGTTGTATGGGCCGAACTGCTAACTGCTATTCCGCCCATACACCTAATAAACATTAATTGTTAATGCTTTAGGTTTTTAAATGGGCTATTCGATGGGCTTTACAGTAGTTAATTGATTGGATCAATTCTTCCTTTACATGTGATGTTTGGATGTTTGATGTGCTGCGACCATGGGCCATAAGCACTTGGCTCATGTTAATTCGTTAGTGGCTCTTGCGCACACCATGGCTGAATGCACATCATTGCCATGGTGTCCCTTAAGGTCATTGGATGACCCCTCTCTACTTGGTGGGCCCCACAACCCTGAAAAGGGATGCGTACGGAATCCCTAGCCGATTGAGGCCCACCAGAAATCTAACTTTATGAAAGTCAGTGGGAGCCACTTTGGTTTGACCTAAATTAGAACTAGGGCATAATTTTGTTCCTTCCAAGCAAATATGAGTGCGTCTGATAGGGAGATCCATTTGATGGACTCTCTAAAGGCCTTTTGTCATTAGCACAATGATGGGTCCATCAGTAATGAGGAAACGCACCATAAAATTGGGCTATCCATTTGCTGTTGGATCTGTTAGAGTGTTTCATTAGATGATAGGGGCGTCATAGACCGATGTGGGAGGGGCTTCACCAGAAAATGGGAACTCTCTCACGGTACCTTGTCTGACAGAGGCCAAAGGGAAACTCATCTGATGAGTGGATATGATCTGTCACAGAAAGGTGGTGGGGTTATGCAGCTGAAACAGTCGGCTTCACACACCCTATGTGATTTCCCACATTTCTAGAGACATTCCATCGTCTCCGTCACTGAGAAGGGAGGGAAAATCTCAGAGATGAATAAATGGGAATGGAACATAGATTAAAAGCCATATCTATGTAGATAACATGAATCAAACTAAGGTTGTGGACTAACGTTTTGTTGTTTTATTAGAAAATGGCAAACGGTCAATTTGCAAAACTTCTAGACGATAACAAGCTTATGGGCCCAAACTATGCCGACTAGTACAAAAATCTTATGCTGGTCCTAACTTCTGAAAAGTTAGATAAGGTGGTGAAAAATCCTGCCCCAGAACGTCCGGGTGATAGGGCTTTTGAGGCCTGTAGGAGGGACTACCAAGATTGGGAGGATAAGAACTCCCTAGCCTGCTACTTTGTCATTGCCTCATTAGACAACTCAATACAGAGGCAGTTCAATTAGTTCGAACTAGCCAAGGACATATTGGACAGTCTAAGAACAATGTATGAAGAGCAGAACCGTTCTACTCGACAAAAGGTCCTGAAATTGTTCATGACCGCGCAGATGTCCAAGGGTCAAAAAGTTCATGACCATTGTCTTCGGATGATGGGATACATTAACGAACTTGAAGCTCTTGGATCCGGGCTAGATCTTGGCATGCAAGTGGATGCCATCCTAAATTCTTTGCCCTCTTCCTTCAATGCATTCACTATGAACTACAATATGAATAAGCTGATTGTCAGCGTCCAGGAACTCAGCAATATGTTGCAGAGGGCCGAGGATCTTTTAAAGAAGGATGAGCCTATGGTTATGCTTGCTGAAGCTAACAAATCGGGCAAGAAAAAGAGAAAGGCAAAGAAGCCCCAGAAGAAGGCTGCCAAACCCAAGAAGCAGAAGAAGAACAAGGCATCTGATGTCTGTCACTTCTGCAAACAAACCGGCCACTGGAAGAGGAACTGTCCTGCCTACCTGGAATCTAAGAAAGTTAACATCGAAACTTGTATCATAGAAACTAATATGTTAGTTACTTCTATGTCCTAGTGTGTTGACTCTAGGGCTTCAACTCATGCGTGTAACTCACTACAGGGGTTCAAAGTTAGCAGAAGATTGAGTGATGGTGATGTGACACTATTCTTGGGAATGACTGCAAGTGTTGCAGCTACGGCAATAGGAACCGTAGAATTAGTTTTTAGAGAAGGTGTCCTTGTACTTAAAGATTGTCTTTATGTACAGAACTTGAGAAGAAATTTAATTTCTGTTTCTAAACTGTATGCTGATGGACATACTATTTATTTTAGTAATATGATTACTGTTAAACGGAATAATAAATTCATCGCATGCGGGGAACTGGAGAATGGTCTCTATGTTCTACATCCTTCTCTAGAAACTAACCTAACCAAAACTACGTTGGTGGAAAATCCCAAGGAAAGGAATCGTGATACAGTTAATCCCACGTGCCTCTGGCATTACCGACTTGGCCATATCGGTATTGACCGAATCACAAGACTGGTAAAGGATGGTCCTTTGGATTTTCTAACCGTAGAAAATTGATGAGACCAAAACGAACCCTAATTTTATCCCTTAATATCCATTCTTTTACATTTATTTAGCACTTAAATGGACTCATTACTCTTGTATTTCGATTTATGGCAATAAAGAAGGTAATTGGAAGAAAACAGGACAAATCGGGTGTTTTTGCACTGTTTCGGCGATAGTCAGTAATCTGGGCCTAACTCTCAATTCTGGACACCGAATTGGACAATTCAAGAAAAATTAGAAAGATGAAAGGAAGGCTCACAACTTTTATGTTTTGGCTTTTGACAGATTCGGCCCGCATCGAGTATGAAAATGAGCCCAAAGTCGGAGTAAGTTCGCAGCCAGGCCCATTTCACAACTTAATCTCCAAGGAGAGAGTTTTATCAGATCTAAAGTCTTGAATGTAATCCTAGAGAGATAAAAAGATTGAGATTATAGCATTAGATAAGAGATAGGATAGGATTAGTTCAAGATAAGATCAAAACTCCCTAAGGATAAAATGATCTCCTAGAAGGAGTTGGAAAACAGCCCTCTCCTTTGGCTATATAAAGAGGGGGGCGAACCAGCTCTAGAAATCACTCATTCCAAGATTCAAGAGATCATCAAGAAGACCAAGAAGCAAAAAGGCAGTTCGGCTATGGAGAAGAAGAGCATGGAGATTGCGCAGATCATGAGTAGCTAAGCTTCTTTTTCTGGTTCAAGGGGGGAGGTTCGATTGTGTTGTGAAGTTCTGTAGTTACTTTATTTTCTTTCTTTTTAATTCAAATATTCATTGGTTCTTGTGCACATTCTTATTGGATGTTAATGTTAATTAGTCTGACAAACTGAATTAATGTTGATTTTCCTACTGCTATCCATGATTTCGGTGATCCGTAATTGTCACGAATAATGGTACAAGTAGCAATTAGGTTGCTATCTTTTTTGGGTCAATTGTTCGTGACAGCCTTTGACCAATGTTTTAACATGGTTCAACCTAAAAGAATCGATGAAACAAAATTCAGTAATTGCAGCTATCTCAATTATTGTTATTTTGGTTTAACTGTTTTCACAAATTTTAATGCTATCATTGTTTAACATGGAACGCTATCGTACCCAGTTGAGTGGTGATAAGTGTTGATCGAATGCTGGGTTTGGTCAACTGAATTAGGAAAACACAAGGTTTATTATGGCTATCCTAATAAATCTAAGGTTAAATGCTTGAATTGCAAGAATGCTGAATTGTACCTAGGATCGATGGCCAATCGATTCAACCCGAACCCTTGAACCAGAATTCGGTAAGACTGATTTTCTCTTGTTTGCTTAGTTTGTTATTCTTTTAATTTTAGTATTTAATTTTCCCACACAATTCTTTTACCCATTCGGTTAAGAGATTACTGATTTGTTCCCTGTGGGATTCGACCTAGAACCACTTTTACTGCAAACATTTTATTGTGGGACTAGTAATAATTTTGAGGGCTTCGACAAACCCGTCAAAATTTTGGCACTTTTGCCGGGGAGCAACTTTAATTTCTTAGCTATTACCTTCCTCTTGTTAACCTTTTTTATTTTATGACTCGTGCTTCTCAACGAGGTGAACTCGAGTACAACCCTGAAAATGAGAGGACCACCCGTCGTTTAAGAAAGGAGGCGAAGCAAAGGAAGGATCGCTCACCAAAGAAGGTGAATTCAGATTGTGATCTTCCCATCTTCGAAGAAGTAGAAAGAATGGCTAACAGAGAGAGGACATTAAGATAGTTGGCTGCACCAATTATGAACCAACAACTTTTATGCATCACGTACCCCACTCTTGAGGTAGCCTTTGAACTCAAATCTGGTTTGATTCAATTATTACCTCTGTTTCATGGATTCCTAGGTGAGGACCCTCACAAACATCTAAAGGAATTTCATGTCGTCTGTTCAAGCATGAAACCCCATGGTATGACCGAGGACCAGGTAAAACTCATAGCCTTTCCATTTACTTTAAGAGATAAAGCAAAGGATTGGTTTTATATTCTCCCTCCCGGTTCTGTATGTACATGGGATGAAATGAATAGGATATTTTTAGATAAATATTTTCCTGCATCCCGGGCTGCGAATATAAGAAAAGAAATATGTGGAGTTCGGCAGTTTGGTGGTGAGACATTATATGAATATTGGGAAAGGTTTAAGCAACTTGTTGCTAGTTGTCCCCACCACCAAATTCCTGAACAATTGTTAATCCAATACTTCTATGAAGGGCTTCAACCCATGGATAGAAGTATGGTCGATGCATCCAGTGGAGGAGCCTTGGTGAACAAGACACCCGAAGCGGCCAGGGAGTTAATCTCCAACATGGCCGAAAATTCACAACAGTTCGGTGCTAGGACAGACGGTACCATTAAACGGGTTAATGAGGTAAGCCATGTAAATTTAGAAAATCAGATTTCTGACCTAACTGCTTTGGTAAGACAACTCGCTGCAGGACAAGTACAAACTGCTAGGGTGTGTGGTATCTGTTCAATTCCTAGCCATCCTATGGACATGTGTCCATCATTGCAAGATGGTTCGATGCAGCAAGTCAATGTCGTAGGAGGATTCCCGGGCCAGCCCCAACAAAAGTATGATCCCTACTCTAATTATTACAATCCGGGGTGGAGAGATCACCCAAACCTAAGCTACGGGAACCAAGGAGGACAGCAGCAATACCAGCCCCATTTTTTCAGGTCGACAGCCCCAGTTTTCAACATCCATCACAGCGCAAAGCCAACCCTCGAATTCAGGTATGTCATTAGAAGATACAGTTAAGGCTCTAGCTACTAATACTCAGCAATTTCAATAGGAAACAAGTGCTAGCATTCAGAATTTGGGGAACCAAATCAGCCAACTTGCCACTGCCAATAGCAAGTTGGAGGTGCAGAGCTCCGGGAAACTACCATCACAAATGGTAGTCAACCCCAAGGAGAGTGTAAGTGCAGTGGTGCTAAGAAGCGGGAATGAACTACAACTAGAACCTACATCACCAAGGAAAGTGGATAAAGGGCAGGAAGAAGACAAGGTGCAAGACTCAAGAGTTAGAGAGAACGTTTCAGCCATGATCAAGAGGACCTTACCAGAAAAACATGTTGATCCAGGTATGTTCACCCTACCTTGTGTGATTGGCAATAAGCAAATCGAGTATGCCATGCTAGACTTAAGTGCATCTATCAACGTCATGCCATACTCGATTTACTATGCTTTGAGATTAGGTCCTTTAAGGGAAACTAAAGCTGTTATCCAATTAGTTGATCGTTCTAACGCCTTCCCAGAAGGGATTGTTGAGAATGTAATGGTGCAGGTTAACGATTTAATTTTCTCAGCTAATTTTTACATTCTGAAGATGGAGGACATGATCGAAAGTTCAGCCCCACTTCTATTAGGCAGGCCATTTATGAAAATGGCCAAGACCAAAATAGATGTGGATGAGGGTACCCTCTTCGTCGAATGTGACGAAGAGACTATTAAATTTAATATTTTTGAAGCTATGAAGTACCCAAATGAAGACCATTCAGTTAACACTATTGATCCAACTGTGCAGGAATTTTTTGATAAAGATATGAATGAGGAGCTAGAATCGAGTGCACAATTGGATACTGATGAACTTACAATTTATCTATAATTTTTGAGGACTTTAGCATGGATTTTTATGCCGGTTTTATTAATTTTTGCCTTAATTTAGCTTAATGCTAAGAATAGGTTCAGGGATAATCAATCCAAGAAAAGGAAGGAAAAAGGCAAGAAAAGAAGGTTCAAAAAGACCAATTTCAGTCCAGCCCGGTCGTGGAAGCAAGAGAGAGCACTTCGGCCCAAAAAGAGCTTGTGAATTCCTTTAGAAAATCCAAGAAAATAAAGCCTAGCTATGAGGAGAATTCGGCCCAGCGAGGAAGGCCCATTTTTAGCCCAAATAACAGCCTAGAGTGTAGCCCACATGAGCTCAAAAGCAAGCTAAGTTGTAGCCCAAATAGCAGCCCAAAGGGAGCTAGGGGCGGCAACTTCTAGGAGTTTCTTGAAGAGAAGGAGGGAGCACTCTAGAAGGTTCATGAGGGGTGTAATACACCCCATTCTAGAGGCTTCAAGAAGGGGCAAGAGCCCCCTTGAAAAACTATATAAGGAGGCCTCTAGGAGGGGAGAAAGTTGTTCAATTGCTTGAGAGGAAGGCTCTCCCACTCTTAGAGGTTCGGCCACCTTGAGAGAAGAGAAGAGAAGAAGGCTAGACGCAAGGAAGAAGAACAAGAAGGGCTGAAGGAAGTTCAAGACAAGCAAGCTAGAAGAAGAAGGTGAGTTCGAATTGAGAGTTTGTGATTCAAAGATCTTCTGTAATAAATCATTTGTAGTTTCATTCTCTTTTGATTTGAATTCAGTTTCTTAGTTATATGTTCTTTCTTCTTTCTCCTTGTTTCCATTCTTCCTTGATGTATTTCAGCTTGTAAAATTTCAGTTCAGCAATCTAATTCTTTTTGATTCATTCAAATGGTCATGCATTGTATTTGAAGTTTCTTGAATAAGGGTGTGATTGAGATTAATTCGGCCAACTAACCTTCAAAACTCAGATCTGAATTCTCAGATCTGAGATTGCAAGATCTGAATTGCTTGAAAGAGAATTCGGATCTGCAATTTTCAGATTGGGCGAATTAATCTATAGCTTGGAATTCCTAGAGTGCTTGAGAGAGACTCTAGGAATTCAGATCTACTATTCAAGAACTGAATTGAGTGCAAGGTTAGAGATAACTTGCACAATTCAGTTGGTGATCAATTCAGATTTGAATTGATGCCTTAGAAGTGTTTGAAGAAATGCATGCATGGTGATTAGATTCTTGCTAGAGATAGAAGAACCGTCACTCATGCATAGGATGAACAAGCGCTTGAGAGAGGCTGTTCATGACCTTGGGGTTTCACCAAACCAAGCCTCAATCATGATTTATTCGAATGTCCAAATTGATAGATTGCTGAATTCTGAGATTGACATTTACTGCTTACTCTTCTAACCTGAATTGAAGGCAATTGGACCAATGATTTAGATAGATTTTAATTTAGGATTTCTTAGCTTTCATTAGAGTTTTGATTTATTTGTTGATCAGATAAGAAATGTTCAATTTAGTATTGGTAATTGTTTCCTAAATCCTCGTGGGAACGATACTTCACTCACTACTTCATTACTTGAACGACTAGTGCACTTGCTAGTGTCACAATGAGCTACACATCAGATACGAAGGCCCCTATTCCAGATTTGAACCCGCTCATGATGGATGGAAGGGGAGCACACCGAAAGCTGAAACCACGAGAGCTAAAGTAGCAAAGGAGGACGTCGAGCATAACGACGTTAAACAATTGCGCTTGTGGGAGGCAACCCATTGTGTTTAGTTAATTTTGTTATTTTGTTTGGTTTTGATTTTTGTGTTTAGCAGAAACCCAACAAGACAAACAGGGAATTACCCCCAAATCCTTCTACTTTATGCATAATCACATACATTGGGGACAATGTATAACTTAAGTTTGGGGGGATTAGGAAAATCTGATGGAAATTTGAGATACCTTACCTTCTTGAAATTTCTGCTCCCTAGAAACTTATCCTTGAACGATTTCAACTTATCAGGAATCATGTGCTTAGGCTGAATAGATAAGATAGGATGCAAGAATGACTAATTGAATCTTTCTTGGCTGCATATGGTACCTCATGTTTTTAATCGATCAATAGGCAAGATGCATAAGGGTTTGATTGATTTTCACATAATTATCTGTCAAACATGGGTTGATTATTCTAGAACTTGCTGTGTTAGGCATATAGAGACCACGATCAATGAATTCATGGATCAGGCGGTGAAACCCTGTCGTTCTTGTGAAAAAAAAAAGAGGGAGTTTGTGAAAGAAGGGTAGGATCCATCTAATGGACGCCATAAAGGTTGCGGAATGGGTGGGCGAATTTCAAAAATTTCCTACCTTCTCCCAACTAGTAATCATATTCCCTAAGTTTAGAATACAATATTCAAGGATCCTACTTGAACCATAATCAAACCAGATCTGTACCAAAAGATAAATGGGAGGAATATACCTGATTCGGAGAAGCAGTATCTCCCAAAGTTGGTGTTCACGCCCAAAGAATGCTCCAAGATCCGTTCCTGCTGAAGATGACACAGCTGTGGATGGAACAGAACCAGCAGGGTGCGTCCTACACACTGGATCCTTCACAAGAATCCTCTGGAAACACTAAACACTGAATCCTTTTAGTCTTTGTTGCAAGACTAATGTCGAGAACAGATTTCTTGACTTTCTTTTTCTGCAAAGATCTAATCTAGCAAAAAAATGGCGGCGGCAGGAGGAGAACTCTAAAGGCGAAAAGGCTGAACTGCCTTTTTCATTTTCTGGAGTATGAATGAGATCCTGTCTCTATTCGCAGGAGATATCCTATATCTCTTCAAGGTGGTTCGAAATCTAATATTTCTCTTTCTTGGTTAGGGTTTCTCCTCCTTTCTTCTTGATTAAGAATCCTCCTAATTAGGAGTTATCCCAATCCAAATCAGTATTTGGATAGGGGATAATCTTAATCCTATCTACAGATAATGTTAGCTTACTCCTGATCTTATCAGGAGGTTACCAGATTCAAATCTAATTTGAATTTGGTCTCCAAGAGTGGATAAGGCTAAAGACTCAATCCTTTTACTAACATTAATCTCAGATTCACCCCAAGGATGGGTGATCATATCAGCCCACCTCGAAATGGGCTTCTGGCCCATTAAGTGTTCAGTGTCTAATTACTTTCCAATCTGCTGCCCAGTTGGGCTTCTTTGTATGGCGTGGGACCCAAGCATTGATCTACACACCAGCCACATGGGTTCGGCCCAGCCTTTAATACAAGGCCCAGCCGAATTCACTGAAAAATTCAATGAACCCCTTCAGTCCATCATATGGACCCTATGGGCCCAACACTTACAATAAGTGGTCCCTGGGCCAAGCCATCTTATAAAAACCCAGGGACTGTGGGCAGGTACAAGATTAGCCCATCAGGTATTATCCTCAAAGGTCTTACACTTAACCTCTCAGCCCTTAATGATCAAGCACTGCCCGACAAGAGAGGACCTCTCCCTCGGCTGCAAGGAACAGTGCCACACTCTCCTCTCACATGGATCCCAGGAATTAAAACCATTTGCAAACGATTCGAAACCGTACATATATATAAATATATTAATTTTGCAAACAAAATTCCAACGATTGAAATCAACTGCCGGCAGTTTGGTTTCCATCAGAGAGAGTGCATTCCTGCTCATTACCCTTTGTCTGACAAAGTGGCTGATTTTGTCACTATGATCACCCACTCAAATGAATTCTCAAACTGCCCCAACATACCCAGGTTTTGATCCCCGCTAAGGATCTCACTGATTGGCATATCAAAGGCAGCCTGATCCAACACCTAGTGAAATGTCATAATCGAGTCTAGGGGTCAGGTGTAACTTTCCAGTTTTGCCCATCTATCTCCAAGGTCCAGGGCAATACTGGAAATCTGGTCCGGTTCAAGGATTCAAATAATCCCATACTGCATGTGCCTCGGGTCTTACCCTGGTGGCTGAGACAGGCCATCCCAACACTTGGTGGCACACCAGTATCAGCCTTGGCAGGATAAATCTCCCCAGACTTATCCAACGGCTGTGAACATTTAAAACTTACACAGTCTCTATAAATGTCCAGTTTTAGGGTTTTACACAGAATTAAACCAAACAACATGAATCAAACATGCACTTTATTTATTTCCACTAAATAACAAAAGTACATCAAATCAGATTGAAGCTAAGGGCATACAAAAACTGTCTAACAGTTTGAAAATAAAATCATAACTAATGTGAGATGGAGCATAAAATGCACTCACATCTAGAAACAAAAACAAGTGTGAGATGGAGCATAAAATGCACTCACATCTAGAAATGAAAGCAAGTCTGAGATGGAGCATAAAATGCACTCACATCTTGAAAAAAAAAAAAAAAAGGGCAAGGGTGAGATGGAGCATAAAATGCACTCACCCTAGAACCCCAACCCCATTCTCACCTTCAGATCCTAGGAATTCACACTAAGTGGTGAAGATGTGATACATAGCAAACTTATGGCAATAAGCACACCTTGTTTTGATTCAAAGGAAAGTAATTGCATCTGGCTGAATTGGTTTGTTAAAAGCAATGAGCACCCGTGCAGTTCAAGGAGTTTCAGCCCTGGAAGGCTTGTATCCTTGACTATCGATTTAACTTGGGACCATGAGGAATGGTGATTTGCGTTCACTCTTGGACAAGAAAAAGGGGAGAAAGAGATGAAAAGGGAAAGGTTACCAAGTCTGAACTAAAGCATGAAATTAACCAGGCCTCATGTAGAGAAAAAAAAAAGATTGAAAATCAATAGTTAGTCTCTCTTGTGTTACTTGAGTTTTTTTTTTTCCTTGCCCGAGGATGGGCAAAGTTTAAGTGTGGGGGGATTTGATGAGACCAAAATGAACCCTAATTTTATCCCCTAATATTCATTCTTTTACATTTTATTTAGCACTTAAATGGACTCATTACTCTTGTATTTCGATTTAGGGCAATAAAGAAGGCAATTGGAAGAAAACAGGACAAATCGGGTGATTTTGCACAGTTTCGGCGACAGTCAGTAATCTGGGCCTAACTCTCAATTCCGGACACCGAATTGGACAATTCAAGAAGCATTAGAAAGATGAAAAGAAGGTCAACAACCTTTATGTTTTGGGTTTTGACAGATTCGGCACGCATCGAGTACGAAAACGAGCCCAAAGTCGGAGCAAGTTCGCAGCCAGGCCCATTTCACAACTTAAGCCCAACTCGCAGAAGTACCTTGAAGCAGCCCAACTCGAATTCAAGAGTTAAGAGTCCGAATTTCGAATGTAATCTCCAAGGAGAGAGTTTTTTATCAGATCTAAAGTCTTGAATGTAATCCTAGAGAGATAAAAAGATTGAGATTAGAGCATTAGATAAGAGATAGGATAGGATTAGTTCAAGATAAGATCAAAACTCCCTAAGGATAAAATGATCTCCTAGGAGGAGTTGGAAAACAGCCCTCTCCTTTGGCTATATAAAGAGGGGGGCGAACTAGCTCTAGCAATCACTCATTCCAAGATCCAAGAGATCATCAAGAAGACCAAGAAGCAAGAAGGCAGTTCGGCTATGGAGAAGAAGAGCATGGAGATTGCACAGATCATGAGTAGCTAAGCTTCTTTTTTTGGTTCAAGGGGGGAGGTTCGATTGTGTCATTGTGAAGTTCTGTAGTTACTTTATTTTCTTTCTTTTTAATTCAAATATTCATTGGTTCTTGTGCACATTTTTATTGGATGTTAATGTTAATTAGTCTGACAAACTGAATTAATGTTGATTTTCCTACTGCTATCCATGATTTCGGTGATCCGTAATTGTCACGAATAATGGTACAAGTAGCAATTAGGTTGCTATCTTTTTTGGGTCAATTGTTCGTGACAGCCTTTGACCAATGTTTTAACATGGTTCAACCTAAAAGAATCGATGGAACAAAATTCAGTAATTGCAGCTATCTCAATTATTGTTATTTTGGTTTAACTGTTTTCACAAATCTTAATGCTATCATTGTTTAACATGGAACGCTATCGTACCCAGTTGAGTGGTGATAAGTGTTGATCGAATGCTGGGTTTGGTCAACTGAATTAGGAAAACACAAGGTTTATTATGACTATCCTAATAAATCTAAGGTTAAATGCTTGAATTGCAAGAATGCTGAATTGTACCTAGGATCGATGGCCAATCGATTCAACCCGAACCCTTGAACCAAAATTCGGTAAGACTGATTTTCTCTTGTTTGCTTAGTTTGTTATTCTTTTAATTTTAGTTATTTAATTTTCCCACACAGTTCTTTTACCCATTCGGTTAAGAGATTACTGATTTGCTCCCTGTGGGATTCAACCTAGAACCACTTTTACTGCAAATATTTTATTGTGGGACTAGTAATCCCACAATGTATGTGCCTAGGGTCTCACCCCGGTAGCTGAGACAAGCCACTCCAACCGACTTGGTGGCACCACAGTGTCAGCCTTGTCAGGATAGGTCTCCCAAGACCGACCCACTAGCTGTGAACATTCAAAACTAACACGAGTCTCAATAAGTGTCCAGTTTAAGGGTAATACATAGAAACATACCAAGGGAACATGAATCAAATATGCACTTTTATTCATTTACAATAAACTCATAAAGTACATCAATTTTGATTGAAGCTAATGGCATACAAAACTATCTAACAGCTCCCACTTGCACTTAGGTCCAATCAGGTACTAGCCGGAGTCCCATGCTTTCCACGTGTTTCTCAAACACTTTCTATGTCAGTGGCTTAGTCAATGGGTCTACCACATTCTCCGTTGATGCTACATCTTGCTATCATCCTCCCATAGGTCCAGTGTTGTCATACAACAATGGAATGGGTGATGTACTGAATTCCAAATTCATGAATGAACACCTTCATTCATAAGGCAGCATCACTTACGGCAATGCGCTCGGCTTGGGTTGTGGACTATTAATTTGCAACTTAGTACCCCTGTTTGCTGACACTCAAGAAACAACACACGATCCTATCGTGAAAATATATCCAGATGTAGACTTTGTATCATCTGGGTCTGACTGGAAATCGGCATCTGTATACCCTTGGATCTGTCGTGAACTACCGTCGAATACTAGACAAAACTCTTTTGTCCTTCGAAGGTACTTAAGTATGTTTTTCACAGCAGTCTAATGCTCCTGCCCTAGGTTGGCCTGAAATCTGCTTACTACACTCACTAACTGAGCTATGTCAGGACGAGTGCACAGCATGGCATACATGATACTCCCTACGTCAGAGGCATAGGGAACGTATTTCATGCCATCAATCTCCTCAGAAGTCTTGGGAGACATCTTCTTGGAGAGAGTGACTCCGTGCCTGAAAGGAACATTTCCTTTCTTGGAGTTTTCTATGCTGTATCTCTTGACTATTTTGTCAATATAAGCAGATTGGGATAATCCTATTATCCGCTTCGATCTATCTCTATAGAGTCGAAGACCCAGTATATAGGAGGCTTCTCCAAGATCTTTCATGGAGAATTGCTGTGATATCCATACTTTCACCGTAGTTAACATCCCTGCATCATTCCCAATGAGTAGAATGTCATCTACATACATAACCAAGAAGGTAACCTTATCTCCACAGTACTTCCTGTAAACACAGGGTTCATCCGGATTCTGCTCGAAGTCAAAAGATTTGACGGCAGAGTCAAAACGGATGTTCTAACTTCTAGAAGCTTGCTTAAGTCCATAAATGGATCTATTAAGTTTACATACCATGTTTTCCTGACCTGCAGCAATGAAGCTTTGCGGTTGCTGCATGTAGAACACTTTCTGCTCACTTGGGTCATAGAAAGTCACGGGATGTCCAACATAGCTTCCATGTCCAACATAGCTTCCGTGTAAGTCACGGGATCCTCCTCACTAGTCAAGGTTTCCACCAAGTAACTATCCTGGTCATAACCATAACGGACTGGTGGCCTAGATACCCGAGTGGATCTTCTAGGTTGGTCACTACCTGGAACTTGTGGGACATCTCCCACTACTCCTGAGCTCTCCTCATCAAGAACAACTTCCTGACGATGGGTGTCCAGGATATAGTCGGTTTCCAAGAATTGCGCATTACGACTGTAGAACACTTTCTGCTCACTTGGGTCATAGAATAGGTAACCTATAGAGCCTTTTGGGTAGCCTACAAATAGGCAACGGCTGGTCTTGGATTCCAATTTGTCTGCACTCGTTCTCTTAATGTGTACTGGACAACCCCAAATCTTCAAGTGTCTGACACTTGGTTTCTTTCCGGTCCAAAGTTCATATGGAGTATTCGGAACCGATTTGGTTGGAACCCGATTCAGCACATAAATCGCAGTCTCTAATGCGTAACCCCAAAAGGATGTGGGTAACTCTGAGTGTATGAGAAGCGACCGGACCATATCCAGTAAGGTCCTATTCCTCCTCTCCGAAACACCGTTAAGTTGTGGTGTAGCAGGAGGAGCTAATTGTGATACTATCCCATTGTCCTTTAAGTAGTCCCTGAATTCGTTAGAGAGATACTCGCCACCTCGATCTGATTGAAGGGCCTTAATTTCTCTCCCTAACTGTTTCTCGACCTCTTGTCTAAACTCTTTGAACTTTTCAAAGGATTCAGACTTGTGTCTCATTAGGTACACGTAACCGTATCGTGAAAAATCATCTGTGAA
The DNA here is from genome assembly GCF_056320005.1 of Nelumbo lutea. Classification (NCBI taxonomy): domain Eukaryota; kingdom Viridiplantae; phylum Streptophyta; class Magnoliopsida; order Proteales; family Nelumbonaceae; genus Nelumbo; species Nelumbo lutea. The sequence continues at coordinate 214,101,138 of NC_142684.1, forward strand.
GGTGATGAAATACACGTGTTGATTTCGTGTCCTAACACTCAGGGGACCACATACATCAGTATGTATTAGGTCAAGTGTGCCCGTACATCTTTCAGGCTTACCGTTAAATGGCCGTTTCGTCATCTTGCCTTGTAGGCAAGGCTCACAAGTGGGAAGATCTTCTACAGTTAGAAAATCCAAAGGACCATCCTTTACCAACCTTGTGATTCGGTCAACACCGATGTGGCCATGTCGATAATGCTACAGACATGTGGGATTAACTGTATCACGAGCTCTCTTCTTAGGGATTTCAGCTGACGTAGTTTCGGTTATGTTAGCTTCTAGAGAAGGATGTAGAACATAGAGACCGTTCTCCAGTTCCCCATATGCGATGAATCTGTTGTTTCTTTTAACAGTAATCGTATTACTAAAGAAGACAGAATAACCATCTGCACACAGTTTTGAGACAGAAATCAAATTTCTCCTTAAATTTTGTACATAAAGACAGTCTTTTAGTACAATTATTCCTTCTCTAAAAATTAATTCCATGGTTCCTATGGCCACGGCTGCAACAGTTGCAGTAGTCCCCAAGAAGAGTGTGACTTCTCCTTCACTCAGCCTTCTGCTTACCTTGAACCCCTGCAGTGAGTTACAAGCATGAGTCGAAGCCCCAGAGTCAATACACCTATAAGCAGAAGCTACCAACAAATTGGTTTCTATAACACAAGTTTCGAAGTTACCTTTCTTGGATTCCATGTAGGCAGGACAATTCCTTTTCCACTGGCCGGTCTTCTTGCAGAAGTGACAGGCATCCGATGCTTTGTCTTTCTTCTGCTTCTTGCTCTTAGTGGCTTTCTTCTGAGGCTTCTTTGCCTTCCTCTTTCTCTTGCCTGTCTTGCCAGCTTCAACAAGCATGGCTACAAGCTCATCCTTTCTAATCAGTTCCTCAGCTCTTTGCAACATATTGCTGAGCTCTTGTAAGCTGACATTCAGCTTGTTCATGTTATAGTTCATGATGAACGGATTAAAGGAAGGAGGCAAAGAGTTAAGGATAGCATCTATCTGGGTAGCAAGGTCCAGCCCGGATCCAAGAGCCTCCAGTTCGTTGATGTATCCCATCATCCGAAGACAATGGTCGTGAACTTGTTGACCCTTGGACATTTGTGCAGTCATGAACTGTTTCAAGACCTCTGTATCGGGTTGTCTAAGGACGCAACGATGTAACAACGGGCAAAGGAGTTTTTCTCCTCCCATTCTTGATAGTCTCTCCTTTGGGCCTCAGAAGCCCTATCACCCGGACACTCCGAGGTAGGATTCTTTGCCACTTTGTCCAGCTTTTCAAAAGCTAAGACCAGCATAAGGTTCCTGTACCAATCAGCATAGTTTGGGCCCTTCAACTTGTTGTCATCAAGTAGTTTTGCAAAAGATCCGTTTGCCATTTTCTGATAAAAGAGCAAACATCAGTTCACAACCTAATTTGATTCATGTTCATTTCATAGATATGGATTTTAATCTATGATCCATTTCCATTTATTCGTCTTTGAGATTTCCCTCCTCTCTAAGTGACAGAGACTACGGGTTGTCTCTGGAAATGTGGGAAATCACATAGGGTGCATGGAGCCAAATATTTCAGCTGCATAACCCCACCACCTTTCTGTGAAGGATCACATCCACTCATCATATGAGTTTTCCCTTTGGCCTCTGTCAGACAAGGTTTAGTGCCATTTTCAGGTAAACCATTTTGTCGAGTGAGTGCTTACCCATCATATTCGTGAACACCAAGGTACCGTGAGAGAGTTCTCATTTTCTAGTGAAGCCCCTCCCACATCGGTCTAAGACGCCCCTATCATCTTATGAAACACTCAGACAAGCCCAACAGCAAATGGATAGCCCATTTTCTGGTGTGTTTCCTCATTACTGAAGGACCCATCCTCATGCCAATGATGGAAGGCCTTTAGAGAGTTCATCATATGAATCTCCCTATCACACGCACTCATATTAGCTGGAGGGAACAAAATTACGCCCTAGTTTGATTTAGGTCAAAACAAAGTGGCTCCCACTGACTTTCATAAAGCCAGATTTCGGTGGGCCTTAAATCGGCTAGGGTTCCGCATGCAACCTCTTGATGAGGTGTGGGGCCCACCATTGAGGGAAGTCATCCAATGACCAAAAGGGACACCATGGCAATGATGTGCATTCAGCCATGGTGTGCACAAGAGCCACTGTCGAATGAGCATGGGCCAAGTACTTATGGCCCATGTACGCAGCACATCACACATCCATACATCACATGCAGGGATAAATTGATCTAATCAATTAATTATCTGTAATGACCGTTGGAAGCCCGTTAAAATTCCATAATATTAACCATTAATATTATCTAGGTATATGGGCTGAATTAGGGTTACTAGTTCGGCCCATATAGCTTTATCCTTTGAAATGGGCTTTTGTAGTTTTAACTAGTTAAAACTGGGCCTTTACAGGCTGGGCCGAATTAACCATTTAATTAAATATCAATCCTTAGGCCCATTAGTGGGAAATTAGGGCTGACATTCAACCTTGATTAAACCCTAGAATTGGTCCAAACAGTTTTGAACCAATCTTGGTTCGAATGGGTCTATTGTTTGATTTTTAATTAAATCCTTAATTCAAGAAAATAATCTAAAATTAAATACTGATAAAAGGAAAAACAAGAATCAGTCAAACAGGGCTGTTCGCACAATCCTTCCTGCAAAATAGAGGTTAGATCACAGAATGCAGTTTCACAAACTGCAAATCACAGATAGCATTTCTCTTATCTGCGAAATCTCCTTCTCTGCGCCACCATCTTCGATCCAAAATAAAATAAATAGAAATCCTATTTCTATTAATAATTACATCAGATCGAATACCTATACATTGAGTCTAGAAAATAAAAAAAATTATTTACAGACCCAAAATAAGTCAAGAACTGCAAAATCGCAGATTCCCTGTGCAAACCAAGAATTCGATCTCCTCTTGTACGAATAGGCCATAAATCAAGAAAATTATAAAGAGTAATTCTAAATAATAATCAGATTTACTTGAAATTAATTTCAGATTATTTGCCCATCTGATTTGGGAACAAATTTCCCAAAACCTAATCTGCGCAAATTGGGTAGAACGCCTTCTCCCTAATTGCGCAGGTTCAGATCTGAAACAGAATGGTTCAAGATTTGAACCTGTGGCTCTGATACCACTGAAGGGGTTGAGAGATCCATCCCATGGATGCCCAAAGATTGTGGAATAAGGGGCGAATTTCAAAAATTTTTCTCTCCCTTCAACTGGGAATCACATTCCCTATTTAGAAAATCATATTTTCAAGGATCAATCTTGAACCTTAAACTAAACCAGATCTGAACCAAAAGGAATGGGAGAGAATAATACCTGATATGGAGAAGCAATATCTCCCAACGAAGGTGTTCACGTCCAAGGAAAGATCCAAAGACTGCTCCCACTGAAGATGGTGCAGTGTAGGATGGAGCAGAATCATCAGTGTTCTTCCCAAGAACTCTGTCCTTCACAAGAAACAACAGGATGGAACGTGAGCACAGCTTCCCTTTTCAGTCCTTTCTCAAAGAACTGATGTCAAGATCCAATCTTGACTTCTCCCACAGCTGGAGATCGAACTGGCAAACAGGGCGGCAAGAGCAGGGAGGCGGCAAGAGAGTATTCGCAGGGTGCAGAATTCTCTCTTCTTGATTTCAGCACTAAAGAGGATCTGATGTGTTTCTTGGTCTCTCTCAAGGCTGCCGCCCCCTCCTTCCTTTTGTTAAATTGAAAAGATCAGCTCCTAATCCCATTAGGAGGTGCTTATCCAAATCATATTTGGATCAGCCTTCTCTTCTAATGATAAGGATAAACCCTCATCTTATCTGCAGATTAGATTAGCTTTATCCTAATCTTATTAAGAGGTTTCTAGATTTGAATCACATTCAGATCTGGACTCTCTGAGTGGATAGGATTAAGACCCTATCCTAACTGCTAATCCATCTTAGAATTCGCCCCTTTAATTAACTAAATTAATAGCCCAGTTCGAAATGGGCTTTAGGCCCATTAAGCTTATGTGCTCACTTAACCTTCCTAACTGCTGCCGAGTTGGGCTTCCTTGTATGGCGTGGGACCCAAGCATTGATCTACACATCAGCCACATGGGTTCGGCCCAGCCTTTGTTACAAGGCCTGGTCGAATACACTGTTAAAGACAGTGCACCCCCTGAAACCCATCAAATGGGCTCTATGGGCCCAACACTTACCCTAAGTGGTCCCTGGGCCAAGCCACCTTGTAACACCCAAGGACTGTGGGCAGATGCAAGATTAGCCCATCAGGTATTATCCTCAATGGTCTTACACTTAATCTCTCAGCCCATAATGATCTTACACTGCCCGACAAGAGAGGACCTCTCCCTCGGCTGCAAGGAACAGTGTTGCACTCTCCACTTATATGGATCCCGGGAATTAAAACCTTTTGCAAACATTTTAGAAACCATAATGTATATACTTTTATATCTCATATAAAATATAATTCGCAAAAACAAATGTCAACGGTTGAAATCGGCTACCGGCAGACTTGGTTCCCAACAGTGAGAGTGCATCCCCGATCATTACCTTTGTCCGACAAAGGGGCTGATCCTGTCACTATGATCACCCACTCAGATGAATTCTCGGATTGTCCCAACATACCCAGGTTTTGACCCCCGCTAAGGATCTCACTGATTGGTACATCAAAGACAGCCCGATCCAACACCTAGTGCAGTATCATAATCGAGACTATGGGTTGGGTGTAACTTTTTAGTTTTGCCCATCAATCTCCAAGGTCCAGGGCAATATAGGAAATCTGGTCCAGTTCAAAGATTCAATTAATCCCACACTGTATGTGCTTAGGGTCTCACCCCGGTAGCTGAGACAAGCCACCTCAACCGACTTGGTGGCACCACAGTGTCAGCCTTGTCAGGATAGGTCTCCCCAGACCGACCCACTGGCTGTGAACATTCAAAACTAACACGAGTCTCAATAAGTGTCTAGTTTAAGGGTAATACAAAGAAACATACCAAGGGAACATGAATCAAATATGTACTTTTAATCATTTACAATAAACTCATAAAGTACATCAATTTTGATTGAAGCTAAGGGCATACAAAACTGTCTAACAGCAATGACTCTCTGAGTGAGTGCTTTCACATTCGGCACTCAGATCTACTATAGCAGAACTGCAACACTCAGCTTTGAAAAATCTGTTTATGTTTCAGCCCTTTATCTTCTTTTTTTTTTTCATCACAAAAAAAAGAAAAAAAATATATATATATATAGAAATTGAAAAAAAATAGAGAGAGAGAACCATATAACCAAAAGAATGGAAACCAAGGATTCGGATCAGAACTCAGATCTGAGTTCAGATCTGAGTTCTGCTGTAGCAGATCTGCAACAGTTCAGATCTGAGTTCAAGAGAACTCAGATCTGAACTGATTTAAATTTAAAGGATAATTGGGGGTTATCGTCACCCCAATACACCCTACAAAAAATCTGCTCTCTCCCAAAAACAATTGGATAGTCATGGTTGAAGAAATTTGGATCTGCAATCACCTAGATCTGAACTGGGGTTGTGAACAGAGCAGGATACAGGGCATACTTTGCTGTATTAAATAACTTGTACTCCGATCTATCTGAGCTGATTTGGTTGAAGAAAAGTATATTTAATCTGAGAATTTTTTATGCCTCAAGAGATTTCATGCAAAGTGGCACTTCCACACCATTTTTCTATTAGAGTTCAGACCTATAGCAGGGCTACTATAGCAGGCCTGCTACAGCAAGACTGAACCAGGGCAGGTTTTGAACAGGTTTGTATTACAATTAACATTACTAAATTGGCATTGTGAATTGTCCTTGGCTGATCTTTGAAATTTTTTTCAAGTTAGATAGCTCTGATTTCAGCTGTGCATGAATAGAAAGTCTAGCAGATCTGAATGGGTGTGTGCAGCCATGTGTACTACATTCCAATAAGTGTATACTCCATCAAAGGCTACATTGATGGAGCCGTGTTTCTTCTCTTGATACTTGATTGTTCCATCCTTAGTTTCAGTTTTAATGTAGCTTATGCAAATCAAATTTCTCTTCTTCTTTTGGTTCTAAAAAAAAAATAAATAAATAAATCTCAAAATGAGTTCAGATCTGAATTGCATTCATCAATCAGACCTGCACTCATCCAAAAAGATTTTGGTTGCATTGCTGTATTTTGTTTTAGTTTTCTTCCTAAAAGAAAAAAAAGAAAAGAAAAATAGAAAAAGAAAAGAAAAAGAAAACAATGAAAGAATAGCATGTGAGCTTTCAGATCTGAAACTCAGATTTGAAGTTCAAATCTGAATTCAGCCGGTTGCAGGACTGCATTCTACTAGGTTCAGATTTGAGTTCATCTGAACTCAGACCTGAACCCACTCAATTCTGATGTGAATTTGGGTAGTAACAGCACCCAATTCACAATTTGATGCATCAGACTTGCCTCATTAATGAAAATATAAGCCATGAATGGTAAAATCAGATCTGAAGTGCATGAGAATCTGAGGCAGTATGAGTACATGATCTGAAATTTCTTTGAACTTGATGTTTTGTTATCTTTTAAATCTCTTGCACCTGATCTGAATTGATTAGATTAGGATTGATGTTTGTAAGGCCTGAAAGGTCCAAAAAGAACTTCATATTTTAGATTGTAATATACTAGCATTCAGGGCTGCTTACAGTATACAGTTAGCAGACCTGATTTCAGGTTTCTGCAACTACTTAATTTGAGCCATCATGATTTCAGGTTTCTGCTTTAAACCTCTTGCACATAGTCTTGGATGTCCATTAGTAAAATCAAAGTTTTAGATGACCAGCTCTGATTGCTTTGAGATCTGATCTGAAATTGGACTCATTTCTGTTCTGCAACACTGCTAAATTGCAGCAGTAACAATGCCAAATAGTGCAGACCTGATTTCTGGTTTCTGTAAATTTGTGGACTGAACAGCTTAATATATTTGAGCTAGACAGATTTGGGCTGATATGGACTGATAGGGGCTGATATGAGATCTGAAACAAAACATGGGCTGAACTAACTGTGGGCTGAATTTACAGGTTGTATGCATTGCAGACCTGATTTCAGGTCACAGAAGTCTTCAAGATTATGAAGCCATACACTTGCATAGCTTACAAACCTGAATCCAAACCTGGCTCAGGTCTGGTTGTAGCTCAATTTAAGTCCTCTGAAGGCACATTGACAATTCAGCTCTGAATAGCAGCCCACAGTATAGCAGTTGTAAATGGTGATGTGCAATAGTTCCAATAAGTATATTCAATTCAGACTCCAATTTTTATGGTTTGTTAATTGCATATTTGAACTCATATAAATTGTATCTGAATTTAGATGCTATAATTAAGGAATGTAATTAAGATTGTTGGTTTGGATTCCCTTTTTAATAATCAAAATCATTTATGATTTAAAATCAGTGGTTATTTGAATGCTAATAACCACTGATTTCAGTATAAATGACTACTGTAGTTTCAGATCTGAACTCAGATCCAAAGGTGACTATTCTCAGTAGGTAAATTTGCAGATCTAATTTCAAGTCTCTACAATTTATTGAGGCATACAAGACATATAAGTTGGGACTTGAAATAAGAAGTCTTAAACTCTTGAGTTCAGACTTATTTCAAACCTAATTGCATCATAATCCAGACTTATTGATGTTAGGTTTTTTTTTTGTAAGACTTCTCAAAAGCTAAGACTTCAAGTCTGATTCTATTAAGAGCCTGAAGAGCAGCCTAAAGATACTAAATTCAGAAATTGATTTTAGATCTGATTACAGTAGATGTTAGATATGTTTACTTCTATTTAGTCTAGAATAGTGTGTAATAATATCTATTGCTAATTTAGCTAGCTTTCTTTTTCATTAATGATCTACTTCACACTTGAATGCTGGTTTTCAATAATGGAGCTCTGTATTTCTTGTTTATAAAAAAAAAAAAAAAAAAAAAAAAAAAAAAAAGGAGAGAGAGAGAGAGAGAGAAAAAGAGAGAAGCAAATGACTTTGGTTTGTCTTATTAATTACTTGGCTTTGTAAATTTTTCTTGTATAGCTGGTAGATTAGGATTACTTATATTCTTTTGAATTGTGAATAGTAGTCTTTTTTATTATTTGGTTTAAATTATTTTTAGTTAGAACAAAGCTTCTGATTTCTGTTGCAAGTAAATTCTAGCAGAAGAGGCTCCCACCAAAAGAACTCTTGCATATCTGGAAATTAATCTTCAGGAAATCCTTACCCTTCTCTTTACTTGGTATTTCTCTTGTTGGTTTTATTGTGATCCCCTAACACTAGGAACATTGAGGACAATGTTCATCTTAAGTGTGAGGGAGTGAGCCCGAGGCTAGGGTATGGGGGCTGAAACCATGCACCCCAACACACATATGCAGGCAATGGCATAACCAAAAAAAGACTGGAACCCCTCAAGTTCATTACTATTAATTTGATGATTTTTTTAAGAAGGAATTCAATGAGTTGAGGGAGACTGATGTACTTGTTAAGTTTTTATTCTTGTGAATGACCCAATTTGATATATGCATGAGAAAAGGGGAGCTGAATATGCTTTTCAGCATGACTAGCCCTAACTATCTTCATGTGTATGGAAGCCCTTGATTTCATGGTTAATGGTCAAGAGAGCTAGTGCACATCTGAAGTGCTGATTCTTGAGGTTCAATAATTGCAAAGAAGGACAAAAGCCCAAATTGACTCCGCTATTCTGAGCTGAATAGTAAAACTAGCAGCTTAGAACATGAGTCCTATTTACCTACCTCAAGCAAGTGACCAGTGTGAGATGGAGCATAAGATGCACTCACACCAAAAAAAAAAAAAAAAAAAAAAAGAGAGAGAAAAGTGTGTGAGATGGAGCATAAAATGCACTCACACCAAAAAAAAAAAAAAAAAAAAAAAGAAAAGGGTGAGATGGAGCATAAGATGCACTCACCCCTAGAATTAAGAAATTGTGGGGATAGCTGAGGTTCAAAGGGGCACTCTAAAGTTGAACACTCAGTAAGATTTAGTTATAGATGTGAAATTTAGTGAAATTTGATTATTAACCTTGACAATTAAGGAGCTGATTTATATATGAATTAGGAGTGAAGGGTAGACTATGATGAAATTCATATTCTCCTTTCCTTGGATCTTATACATATCTTAAATAGTAATTTACAAGAATAAGAGTTGAGCACTTACAAAATTCCCCCGACTACTGAATGAATTTCTATCTTAAAAAGTTCACCAGGTAAATGGTAAGAACAGAAGGGGGGGAATGTTCAGTTTATGGCTGATGTCCTTGCTTGAGGACAAGCAAAAGCTTAAGTGTGGGGGTATTTGATGAACTTACAATTTATCTATAATTTTTGAGGACTTTAGCATGGATTTTTATGCCGGTTTTATTAATTTTAGCCTTAATTTAGCTTAATGCTAAGAATAAGTTCAGGGATAATTAATCCAAGAAAAGGAAGGAAAAAGACAAGAAAAGAAGGTTCAAAAAGACCAATTTCAGTCCAGCCCGGTCGTGGAAGCAAGAGAGAGCACTTCGGCCCAAGAAGAGCAAGTGAATTTCTTGAGAAAACCCAAGAAAAGAAAGCCTAGCTATGAGTAGAATTCGGCCCAGCAAGGAAAGCCCATTCTCAGCCCAAAAGAGCAGCTCAATGTATAGCTATCATGTGCTAAGAGAGAGCCTAAGTGCAGCCCAAATAGCAGCCCTTAGGAGGCTTTCAAGAGAGCTCTAGAAAGTTCAAGAAAGGGGTGTAATACACCCCATTCTAGAGGCTTCAAGAAGGGGCAAGAGCCCCATTGAAAAACTATATAAGGAGGCCTCTAGGAGGGGGGACAGGTGTTCAATTGCTTGAGATGAAGGCTCACCCACTCTTAGAGGTTCGGCCACCTTGAGAGAAGAGAAGAGAAGAAGGCTAGGCGCAAGGAAGAAGAAGAAGAAGGGCTGAAGGAAGTTCAAGACAAGCAAGCTAGAAGAGAAGGTGAGTTCGAATTGAGGGTTTGTGATTCAAAGATCTTTTGTAATAAATCAATTGTAGTTTCATTCTCTTTTGATTCGAATTCAATTTCTTTGTTATATTTTTTTCTTCTTTCTCCTTTTTTCCATTCTTTCTTGATGTATTTCAGCTTGTAAAATTTCAGTTCAGCAATCTAATTCTTTTTTATTCATTCAAATGGTCATGAATTGTACTTGAAGTTTCTTGAATAAGGGTGTTATTGTAGATTAATTCAGCCAACTAACCTTCAAAACTCAGATCTGAATTCCCAGATCTGAGATTGCAAGATCTGAATTGCTTGAAAGAGAATTCAGATCTGCAATTTTCAGATTGGTCGAATTAATCTACAGCTTGGAATTCCTAGAGTGCTTGAGAGAGACTCTAGGAATTCAGATCTACTATTTAAGAACTGAATTGAGTGCAAGGTTAGAGATAACTTGCACAATTCAGTTGGTGATCAATTCAGATTTGAATTGATGCCTTAGAAGTGTTTGAAGAAATGCATGCATGGGGATTAGATTCTTGCTAGAGATAGAAGAACCGTCACTCATGCATAGGATGAACATGCGCTTGAGAGAGGCTGTTCATGACCTTGGGGTTTCACCAAACCAAGGCTCAATCATGATTTATTCGAATGATCCAAATAGATAGATTGCTGAATTCTGATATTGACATTTACTGCTTACTCTTCTAACCTGATTTGAAGGCAATTGGGCCAATGATTTAGATAGATTTTAATTTAGGATTTTTTTAGCTTTCATTAAAGTTTTGATTTATTTGTTGATCAGATAAGAAGTGATCAATTTAGTATTGGTAATTGTTTCCTAAATCCTCATGGGAACGATACTTCACTCACTACTTTATTACTTGAACGGCTAGTGCACTTGCTAGTGTCACAATGAGCCACACATCATCCTACTACACCACAACTTAACGGTGTTTCAGAGAGGAGGAACAATACCTTATTGGATATGATTTGGTCACTTCTCATACACTCAAAGTTACCCACATCCTTTTGGGGTAATGCATTAGAGACTGTGATTTATGTGCTGAATCGGGTTCCAGTCAAATCGGTTCCGAACACTCTATATGAAATTTGGATCGGAAAGAAACCAAGTGTCAGACACTTGAAGATTTGGGGTTGTCCAGTACACATTAAAAGAATGAGTGCAAACAAATTGGAATCCAAGACCAGCTGTTGCCTTTTTATAGGCTACCCAAAAGGCTCTATAGGTTACCTTTCTATGACCCAAGTGAGCAGAAAGTGTTTGGCAATCGAAATGCCCAATTCTTGGAGACCGATTACATCCTGAACACCCATCGTCCAGAAATTGTTCTTGATGAGGAGAGCTCAGGAGTAGTGGGAGATGTCCCACAAGTTCTAGGTAGTGACCAACCTAGAATATCCACTAAGGTATCTAGGAGATAAGTGATGGACATAGATTCCCAGAAGTGGGTGGAGGCCATGAGATAAGTGATGGACTCAATGGAGACCAATGGAGTCTAGACTCTAGTAGATCCACCCTCCGGGGTAAAAGCAATCGGTTGCAAATGGGATTACAAGAGGAAGAAGGGCCCCGATGGTAGGGTTGAGACCTTCAAAGCCTGTCTGGTGGCGAAAGGGTACACTCAGAAAGAGTGCATCGATTATGAGGAAACCTTTTCGCTTGTGGCCATGCTTAAATCCATTAGGATCCTACTAGCTGTAGCAGCATATCATGATTATGAGATTTGGCAGATGGATGTCAAAATTGCATTCCTGAATGGAGATCTTACTGAAGATATCTATATGCAGTAGCCGCAAGGCTTCTAGAAGTTGGAATATCCGTTTTGACTCTACTGTCAAATCGTTTGACTTTGAGCAGAACCCGGATGAACCCTGTGTTTACAGGAAGTATAGTGGAGATAAGGTTACCTTCTTGGTTCTATATGTAGATGACATTCTACTCATTGGGAATGATGTAGAAATGTTGACTACGGTGAAAGTATGGCTTTCACAGCAATTCTCCATGAAAGATCTTGGAGAAGCCTCCTATATACTGGGTCTTCGACTCTATAGAGATAGATCAAAGTGGATAATAGGATTATCCCAATCTGCCTACATTGACAAAATAGTCAAAATATACAGCATGGAAAACTCCAAGAAAGGAAATGTTCCTTTCAACCACGGAGTCACTCTCTTTAAGAAGATGTCTCCCAAGACTTCTGAGGAGATTGATGGCATGAAAGACGTTCCCTATGCCTCTGCCGTAGGGAGCATCATGTATGCCATGTTGTGCACTCATCCTAACATTGCTCAGGCAGTGAGTGTAGTAAGTAGATTTCAGGCCAACCCAGGGCCGGAGCACTGGACTGCTGTGAAAAACATACTTAAGTACCTGTGAAGGACAAAAGAGTTTTGTCTAGTATTTGATGGTAGCTCACTACAGATCCATAGGTATACGGATGTCGATTTCCAGTCAGATCCAAATGATAGAAAGTCTACATCTGGATATGTTTTCATGATAGGATCGTGTGCTGTTTCCTAAGTGTCAGCAAACAGGGGTCTTGAGAAGCAAATTAATAGTCCACAACCCAAGCTGAGCACATTACCATAAGTGAGGCTGCCTTATGAATGAAGGTGTTCATTCCTGAATTTGGAATTCAGCACATCACCCATTCCACTGTTGTATGACAACGCTGGACCTACGGGAGGATGATCTTAAGAGGTAGCATCAGTGGAGAATGTGGTAGACCCATTGACTATAAGCCACTAACGCAGAAAGTGTTTAAGAAACACGTGGAAAGCATGGGACTCCGGCTAGTACCTGATTGGACCTAAGTGCAAGTGGGAGCTGTTAGACAATTTTGTATGCCCTTAGCTTCAATCAAGATGATGTACTTTATGAGATTATTGTAAATGAATAAAAGTGCATATTTGATTCATGTTCCCTTGGTATGTTTCTGTGTAATACCCTTAAACTGTACATTTAAAGAGACTTGTGTTAGTTTAGAATGTTCACAGCCAGTGGGTCGGTTTGGGGAGACCTATCCAGACAAGGCTGACACTGTGGTGCCACCAAGTCGGTTGGGGTGGCGTGTCTCAGCTACCGGGGTGAGTCCCTAGGCACATACAGTGTAGGATTAATTGAATCTTTAAACCGGACCAATTTTCCAGTATTGCCCTGGACCTTGGAGATTGATGGGCAAAACTGGAAAGTTACACCCGACCCCTAGACTCGATTATGATACTGCACTAGGTGTCGAATTTGCTATTTTTGATGTACCAATCAGTGAGATCCTTAGAGGGGGTCAAAACCTGGGTATGTTGGGATAGTTTGAGAATTCATCTGAGTGGGTGATCATAGTGACAGGATCAGCCCCTTTGTCGGACAAAGGTAATGATCGGGGATGCACTCTCACTGATGGAAACCAAGACTACCGGCAGTCGATTTCAATCATTGAGATTTGTTTTCCAAAATATATTTTATATGAGATATAAAAGTATATATTATGGTTTCGAAATGTTTGCAAAAAGGTTTTATTTCCTGAGATCCATAGATCAGAGAGTGCAACACTGTTCCTTGCAGCCGAGGGAGAGGTCCTCTCTTGTCGGGCAGTGTATGATTAGTCACTTAAGGAGCGAATTCTGAAATGGATTAGTTGATAGGATTGGGCCCAGACCCTATCCACTTAGAGAATCCAAGATCTAAATGAGATTTAGATATGGAAACCTCTTAACTAGATTAGGAGATGGCTGATCTAATCTGTAGATAAGATAAGGGTTATCCCTTATCACTTAAAGGGACTTCTATTCCCAATATGATTTTGGTTAGCAACTCCTAATGGGATTAAGAGCTGATCCCTTTAAGTCTATAAAAGGAAGAGGGGGCGGCAGCATTTAGACATGCAATGCAAGCTGCACACTCTTGTCTTCAGAGTTGAGATTACAAGAAGAGAGAATTCTGCACCCTGCAAATACTCTCTTGCCACCTCTTTCTTGCAGCCACCGCTTATAGCAGTTCGATCTCCAGTTCTTGGGAGAAATCAAGATTTGATCTTGATTCCAATCTTTTGGAGAAAATATTGGTGGGAGTTGTATTCATAAGTCGTCGAGTTGATTCTTGCGAAGGGTTTAGTTCTTTAGGTAGAACACTTCTAATTCTGCTCCACCCTGCACTGCGCCACTTTTAGTGGGAGCAGATTTTGGATCCTTCCTTGGGTGTGAATACCTTCATTGGGAGATACTACTTCTCTGTATCAGGTATTATCCCTCCCTACTCCTTTTGGTTCAGATCTGGTTCAGTTTATGGTTCAAGAATGATCATTGAAAACATGATTTTCTAAATGGGGAATTCGATTCCCAATTGAAGAGAGAGAAATTTTTGAAATTCGCCCCCTTATTCCGCAATCTTTGGGCGTCCATGTGATGGATTTGTTAGACAGTTTTTGTATGCCCTTAGCTTCAATCTGATTTGATATACTTTTGTTATTTAGTGGAAATAAATAAAGTGCATGTTTGATTCATGTTGTTTGGTTTAATTCAGTGTAAAACCATAAAACTGGACATTTATAGAGACTCGTGTTAGTTTTAAATGTTCACAGCCGTTGGATAAGTCTGGGGAGATTTATCCTGCCAAGGCTGATACTGGTGTGCCACCAAGTGTTGGGATGGCCTGTCTCAGCCACCAGGGTAAGACCCGAGGCACATGCAGTATGGGATTACTTGAATCCTTGAACCGGACCAGATTTCTAGTATTGCCCTGGACCTTGGAGATAGATGGGCAAAACTAGAAAGTTACACGTGACCCCTAGACTCGATTATGACACTTCACTAGGTGTTGGATCAGGCTACCTTTGATATGCCAATCAGTGAGATCCTTAGCGGGGATCAAAACCTGGGTATGTTGGGGCAGTTTGAGAATTCATCTGAGTGGGTGATCATAGTGACAGAATCAGCCACTTTGTCGGACAAAGGGTAATGATCGGGAATGCACTCTCTCTGATGGAAACCAAACTGTCGGCAGTTGATTTCAATCGTTGGAATTTTGTTTGGCAAAATTAATATATTTATATATATATGTACGGTTTCAAATTGTTTGCAAATGGTTTTAATTCCTGGGATCCATGTGAGACGAGAGTGCGGCACTGTTCCTTGCAGCCGAGGGAGAGGTCCTCTCTTGTCGGGTAGTGCTTGATCATTAAGGGCTGAGAGGTTAAGTGTAAGACCATTGAGGATAATACCTGATGGGCTAATCTTGCACCTGCCCACAGTCCCTGAGTTTTTATAAGATGGCTTGGCCCAGGGACCACTTAATGTAAGTGTTGGGCCCATCGGGTCCATATGATGGACTCAAGGGGTTCATTGAGTTTTTCAGTGAATTCGGCTGGGCCTTGTATTAAAGGCTGGGTCGAACCCATGTGGCTGGTGTGTAGATCAATGCTTGGGTCCCACGCCATACAAAGAAGCCCAACTGGGCAACAGATTGGAAAGTAATTAGACACTGAACACTTAATGGGCCAGAAGCCCATTTAGAGGTGGGCTGATTTGATCACCCATCCTTGGGGCGAATCAGAGATTACTGTTAGTAAAAGGATTGGCCCTTTAGCCTTATCCACTCTTGGAGACCAAATTCAAATTAGATTTGAATCTGGTAACCTTCTGATAAGATCGGGAGTAAGCTAACTTTATCTGTAGATAGGATTAAGATTATCCCCTATCCAAATACTGATTTGGATTGGGATAACTCCTAATTAGGAGGATTCTTAATCAAGAAGAAAGGAGGAGAAACCCTAACCAAAAAAAAAAGGGAGAGAAATACAACATATTTTGAATCAAGAAAAATGGCAAGAAAGGCTCCTGCGAATTGAGATCAGATCTCATACTCTAGAAAAGAAAAAAGGCAGTTCAGCCTTTTCGCCTTTAGAGTTCTCCTCCTGCCGCCGCCATCTCCTTTTGCAAGATTAGATCTTTGCAGAAAAGAAAGTCAAGAAATCTGTTCTTGACATTAGTCTTGCAAGAAAGACTGAAAAAGATTCAGTGTTTAGTACTTCGAGAGGATTTTTGTGAAGGATCCAGTGTGTAGGACGCACTCTGCTGGTTCTGTTCCATCCACAGCTATGTCATCTTCAGCAGGAACGGATCTTGGAGAATTCTTTGGGCGTGAACACCAACTTTGGGAGATAGTGTTTCTCCGGATCAGGTATATTCCTCCCATTTTTCTTTTTGTACAGATCTGGTTTGATTATGGTTCAAGTAGGATCATTGAATATTGTATTCTAAATTTAGGGAATATGATTCCCAGTTGGGAGAAGTTAGGAAATTTTTTAAATTCGCCCACCCATTCCGCAACCTTTATGGCGTCCATTAGATGGATCCTACCATTCTTTCAAGATTTCCTATCCCTTCAATAACTACCAACCCAAATGCATGAAGGACATAAGCACCTAGCATAAAAGTTGGGCTTCTCTGCTACTTGGGCTGCTTCCAGGTTCTTCTGCGAGTTGGGCTTCAGCTGTTAAATGGGCCTGGCTGCGACATTGCTCCAACTTCGGGCCCGGTTTCTTACTTGATGCGGACCGAACCAGTCAATTCCCAAAACATAAAAGTTGTGGGCCTTTCGTTCTTCTTTCTAATGTTTCTTGAATTGCCCAATTCGGAGTCCAGAATTGTGAGTTAGGCTCAGATCACTAACTATCGCCGAAACTGTGCAAAATCGCCCGAATTGGCATGTTTCCTTCCAATTGCCTTCTTTATTGCCCTGAATCGAAATACAAGAGTAATGAGTGCATTTAAGTGTTAAAATAATGAAAAAGAGTGAATATTAGGGGATAAAATTAGGGTTCATTTTGGTCTCATCAAATCCCCCCACACTTAAACTTTGCCCGTCCTCGGGCTAGGCAAAAACTAAGTAACACAAGAGAGACTAACTATTGATTTTCAATCTTTCTTTTTCTCTACATGAGACCTGGTTCATGTCATGCTTTAGTTCAGACTTGGTAACCTTTCCCTTTTCATCTCTTTCTCCCCTTTTTCTTGTCCAAGAGTGATCGCAAATCACCATTCCTCATGGTCCCAAGTTAAATCGATAGTCAAGGAGACAAGCCTTCTAGGGCTGAAACTCTTTGGACTGCACGGGTGCTCATTGCTTTTAACAAACCAATTTAGCCAGATGCAATTACTTTCCTTTGAATCAAAACAAGGTGTGCTTATTGCCATAAGCTTGCTATGTATCACATCTTCACCACTTAGTGTGAATTCCTAGGATCTGAAGGTGAGAATGGGGTTGGGGTTCTAGGGTGAGTGCATTTTATACTCCATCTCACCCTTGCCTTCTTTTCAAGATGTGAGTGCATTTTATGCTCCATCTCACACTTGTTTTTATTTCTAGATGTGAGTGCATTTTATTCTCCATCTCACATTAGTCACGATTTTTTTTTTTTTTTTTTGCACAAGAACCATAGGGTTTCACTGCCTGATCCATGAATTCATTGATCGTGATCTCTATATGCCTAACATAGCAAGTTATAGAATAATCAACCCATGTTTGACAGATAATTATGTGAAATCAATCAAACCCTTATGCATCTTGCCTATTGATCGATTAAAATCATGAGGTACCATATGCAGCCAAGAAAGATTCAGTTAGTCATGCTTGCATCCTATCTTATCTATTCAGCCTAAGCACATGATTCCTGATAAGTTGAAATCGTTCAAGGATAAGTTTCTAGGGAGCAGAAATTTCAAGAAGGTAAGGTATCCTAAATTTCCATCAGATTTTCGTAATCCCCCCACACTTAAGTTATGCATTGTCCCCAATGTATGTGATTATACATAAAGTAGAAGGATTTAGGGGTACTTCCCTGTTTGTCTTGTTGGGTTCCTGCTAAACACAAAAAATCAAAACCAAACAAAATAACAAAATTAACTAAACACAATGGGTTGCCTCCCACAAGTGCAATTGTTTAACGTCATTATGCTCGACTCCTCCTTTGCTACTTTAGCTCTCGTGGTTTCAGCTTTCGGTGTGCTCCCCTTCCATCCATCATGGGTTGGTTCAAATCTGGAATAGGGGGCTCCATATCCAATTGTGCACTCGATTCTAGCTCCTCATTCATATCTTTTTCAAAAAATTCCTGCACAGTTGGATCCATAGTGTCAACTGAATGGTCTTCATTTGGGTACTTCATAGCTTAAAAAATATTAAATTTAATAGTATCCCTGCCGATTTCAACGGAGAGGGTACCCTCATCCACATCTATTTTGGTCTTGGCCCATTTTATAAATGGCCTGCCTAATAGAAGTGGGGCTGAACTTTCAATCATGTCCTCCTCCATCTTCAAAATGTAAAAATCAGCTGAGAAAATTAAATCGTTAACCTGCACCATTACATTCTCAACAATCCTTTCTGGGTAGGCATTATCATGATTAGCTAATTGAATAACAGCTTTAATTTTCCTTAAAGGACCTAATCTCAAAGCATAGTAAATCGAGTATGGCATGACATTGAATAATAGCTTTAATTACATCCTAAACAATCATCGTCAAGAAGTTATTCTTGATGAGGAGATCTCAGGATCAGTGGGAGATGTCCCACAAGTTTCAAGTAATGACCAACCTAGAAGATCTACCTAGGATTCCAAGCCTCCAGTTCATTTCGACTAAGACCAGGATAGTTACCTGGTAAAAGCTACGACCAATAAGGAGGATCCCGTGACTTATACGGAAGGTATGTTGGACAAAGATGAAGGGATAGGATATCCATCACATGGACGCCCAAATCTTGCGAATGGACTGGGCAAATTTCAAAAATTTCTCCCATCTTTGCAGGGAATCAAATTCCCTATTTTAGAAAAACATAATTTTCAAGGATCAATCTTGAACTATTAACCAAACCAGATCTGAACCAAAAGGAGTAAAAGGGAGGATGTACCTGGTACAGAGAAACAGTATCTCCCAATGGAGGTGTTCATGCCCAAGGAAGGATCCAAAATCTGCTCCCACTGAAGATGGCGCAGTGTAGGATGGAGCAGAATTAGCAATGTTCTTCCAAAAGAACTTGACCCTTCGCAAGAATCAATAGGATGGCTTGTGAATACAGCTCCAATCAATCCTTTCCCAAAAGATTGGTATCAAGATCAAATCTTGATTACTCCTGTAGAGAGTAGGAGATCGAACTACTGGAGGTGGCGGCTATAGGAAGGTGGCGGCAAAAGAGTATTCGCAGGGTGCATAATTCTCTCTTCTTCTGATTTCAGCTCTGAAGACAAGAGTTTTTGGTTGCATGTCTAAAAGCTACCACCCCCTCCTCTATTGTTAACCCAAAGGATCAGCTCCTAATCCAATCAGGAGCTGCTTATTGATGAGACTGAAAAGAACCCTATTTTTGTCCCCTAATTTTCATCCTTTTACACTACTTTAGCACTTAAATACACTCACTCTTTTATTTCGATTCAGGGCAATAAAGAAGGCAATTGGAAGGAAATAGGCCAATTCGGGTGATTTTGCACAGTTTCGGAGACAGTCAGTGATTTGGGCGTAACTCAAAATTCCAGACTCTGAATTGGGGAATTCAAGAAGCATTAGAAAGAATAAAGAAAGGCCCACAACTTTTGTGTTTTGGGTTTTGACTGATTCGGTCCACATCGAGTACGAAACCGGCCCGAAATCGGAGCAAGTTCGCAGCCAGGCCCATTTAACAGCTAAAGCCCAACTCGTAGAAGAACCTAGAAGCAGCCCAAGTAGCAGAGAAGCCCAACTCGGATGCAAGAGTCTAGAGTCCTAATTCGAATGTAATCTCCCAAGAGGGAAAGAGTCTTATTAGATCTAAACTTTGAATGTAATCCTATAAGGATAAGAAGGTTGGGGATTAGATAAAAGATAGGATAGGATTAGTTCAAAGAAGATCAAAATTCCCTAAAGATAAGATGATTTCCTAGAAGGAGTTGAAAAACAGCCATCTCCTTTGGCTATATAAAGAGGGGGGCGAACCAGCACCATCACTCATTCCAAGATCCAAGAGATCATCAAGAGGCCAAGAAGCTCAAGGAAGCAGTTCGGCTATGGAGAAGAAAGGCATGGAGATTGCACAGATCATGAGTAGCTAGGCTTCTTTTTCTGGTCAAATGGGGGAGGTTCGATTGTATCATTGTGAGGTTCTGTAGTTACTTTATTTTCTTGTTTTCTAATTCAAGTATTCATTGATTCTTGTGCATATTTTTATTGGATGTTGATGTTAATTAGTTTGACAAACTGAATTAATGTTGATTTTCCTATGGCTATCCATGATTTCAGTGATCTGTAATTGTCACGAATAATGGTACAAGTAGCAATTTGGTTGATATCTTTTTGGGTCAATTGTTCTCGATAGCCTTTGACCAATGTTTTATCATGGTTCAACCTAAAGGAATCGTGGAACAAAATTCAATAATTGCAGTTATCTCAATTATTGTTATTTTGGTTTAATTGTTTTCACAAATCTTAATGCTATCATTGTTTAACATGGAACAATAATTGAGATAGCTGCAATTACTGAATTTTGTTCCATTGATTCCTTTAGGTTGAACCATGATAAAACATTGGTCAAAGGCTATCACGAACAATTGACCCAAAAAGATATCAACCTAATTGCCACTTGTACCATTATTCGTGACAATTACGGATCACCGAAATCATGGATAGCCATAGGAAAATCAACATTAATTCAGTTTGTCAAACTAATTAACATTAACATCCAATAAAAATATGCACAAGAATCAATGAATACTTAAATTAGAAAGCAAGAAAATAAAGTAACTATAGAACCTCACAATGACACAATTGAACCTCCCCCCTTTGACCAGAAAAAGAAGCTTAGCTACTCATGATCTACGCAATCTCCATGCCTTTCTTCTCAATAGCCGAACTGCTTCCTTGAGCTTCTTGGCCTCTTGATGATCTCTTGGATCTTGGAATGAGTGATGCTAGTGCTGGTTCGCCCCCCTCTTTATATAGCCAAAGGAGAGGGCTGTTTTCCAACTCCTTCTAGGAGATCATCTTATCTTTAGGGAGTCTTGATCTTTTTTGAACTAATCCTATCCTATCTTTTATCTAATCCCCAACCTTCTTATCCTTATAGGATTGCATTCAAAGTTTAGATCTAATAAGACTCTCTCCCACTTGGGAGATTACTTTCGAATTAGGACTCTAGACTCTTGCATCCGAGTTGGGCTTCTCTGCTACTTGGGCTGCTTCTAGGTTTTTCTGCGAGTTGGGCTTCAGCTATTAAATGGGCCTAGCTGCGAACTTGCTCCAACTTCAGACACAGTTTCGTACTTGATGTGGACCGAATCAGTCAAAACCCAAAACACAAAAGTTGTGGGCCTTTCTTTCTTCTTTCAAATTATTCTTGAATTATCCAATTCAGAGTCCGGAATTGTGAGTTAGGCCCAGAAAAGGTAAGAGTGGGAGATAACGTTTCAGCCATAATTAAGAGGACCCTGCCAGAAAAGCGTGCTGATCCAAGTACGTTTACCCTACCTTGTGTGATTGGTAATAAACGAATCGAGCGAGCCACACTGGACTTAGGTGCATCTATTATTGTCATGCCATACTCGATTTATTATGCATTGAGTTTAGGACATTTAAAAGAGACTAGAGTTGTTATTCAATTGGCTGATCATTCTAATGCATACCCAGAAGGGATTGTTGAGGATGTATTAGTGTAGGTTAATGATTTGATCTTTCCAGCTGATTTTTACATGCTGAAGATGGAAGAAGACACAACCACGAGTTCAGCCCCACTTCTATTAGGTCGGCCATTCATGAAAATGGCCAAGACCAAAATAGATGTGAACGAGGGTACCCACTCTGTCGAGTTTGACGGAATAAGGGGGCGAATTTCAAAAATTTTTCTCTCCCTTCAATTGGGAATCGAATTCCCTATTTAGAAAATCATATTTTCAATGATCATTCTTGAACCATAAACTGAACCAGATCTGAACCAAAAGGAGTAGGGAGAGATAATACCTGATACAGAGAAGTACTATCTCCCAATAGAGGTGTTCACGCCCAAGGAAAGATCCAAAATCTGCTCCCACTAAAGATGGCACAGTGTAGGGTGGAGCAAAATCAACAGTGTTCTTCCAAAAGAACATGACCCTTCCCAAGAATCAACTGGATGGATTGTGAATACAACTCCAACCAATCATTTCTCCAAAAGATTGGTATCAAGATCAAATCTTGATTTCTCCCAGGAATTGGAGATCGAACTGCTGTAGACTTTCTATCATCTGGATCCGACAGGAAATCGGCATCTGTATACCCTTGGATCTGTAGTGAGCTACCATCGAATACTAGACAAAACTCTTTTGTCCTTCGAAGGTACGTAAGTATGTTTTTCACAGCAGTCCAGTGCTCCTGCCATAGGTTGGCCTGAAATATGCCTACTACAATCACTACCTGAGCAGTGTCAGGGCGAGTGCACAGCATGGCATACATGATGCTCCCTACGGCAGAGGCATAGGGAACGTCTTTCATGCCATCAATCTCCTTAGAAGTCTTTGGAGCCATCTTCTTGGAGAGCGTGACTCCGTGCCTGAAAGGAATATTTCCTTTCTTAGAGTTTTCCATGTTGTTTCTTTTGACTATTTTGTCAATGTAGGCATATTGGGATAATCCTATTATCCGCTTTGATCTATCTCTATAGAGTCGAAGACCCAGTATAGGAGGCTTCTCCAAGATCATTCATGGAGAATTGCTGTGAAAGCCATACTTTCACCGTAGTCAACATTCCTACATCATTCCCAATGAGTAAAATGCCATCTACATACAGAACCAAGAAGGTAACCTTATCTCCACTGTACTTCCTGTAAATATAGGGTTCATCCAGATTCTGCTCGAAGTCAAACGATTTGATGGCAGAGTCAAAATTGATGTTCCAACATCTAGAAGCTTGCTTAAGTTCATAAATGGATCTATTGAGTTTACATACCATGTTTTCCTGACCTGCAACTATGAAGCCTTGTGGCTGCTGCATATAGATATCTTAAGTAAGATCTCCATTTAGGAATGCAGTTTTGATATCCATTTGCCAAATCTCATAATCATGGTATGCTGCTATAGCTACCAGGATCCTAATGGATTTAAGCAGGGCCATAGGCGAAAAGGTTTCCTCATAATCGATGCCCTCTTTCTGAGTGTACCCTTTTTCCACCAAACGAGCTTTGAAGGTCTCAACCCTTCCATTGGGGCCCTTCTTCCTCTTGTAAATCCATTTGCAACCGATTGCTTTTACCCCGGAGGGCGAATCTACAAGAGTCCAGACTCCATTGTTCTCCATTGAGTCCATCTCTGCTCTCATGGCCTCTGAAGGGTTGAGAGATCCATCACATGGACGCCCAAAGATTGTGGAATAAGGGGCGAATTTAAATTTTTTTTTTCTCCCTTCAACTGGGAATCACATTCCCTATTTAGAAAATCATATTTTCAATGATCAATCTTGAACCTTAAACTGAACCAGATCTGAACCAAAAGGAATGGGAGAGAAAGATACCTGATATGGATAAGTAATATCTCCCAACGAAGGTGTTCACGCCCAAGGAAGGATGGAGCAGAATCAGCAGTGTATTCCCCAAGAACTCTGTCCTTCACAAGAAACAACAGGATGGAACGTGAGCACAGCTTCCCTTTTCAATCCTTTGTCAAAGAATTGATGTCAAGATCCAATCTTGACTTCTCCCACAGCTGGAGATCGAACTGGCAAACAGGGCGGCAAGAGCAGGGAGGCGGCAAGAGAATATTCGCAGGGTGCAGAATTCTCTCTTCTTGATTTCAGCACTAAAGAGGATCTGATGTGTTTCTTAGTCTCTCTCAAGGCTGCCGCCCCCTCCTTCCTTTTGTTAACTTGAAAAGATCAGCTCCTAATCCCATTAGGAGGTGCTTATCCAAATCATATTTGGATCAGCATTCTCTTCTAATGATAAGGATAAACCCTTATCTTATCTGCAGATTAGATTAGCTTTATCCTAATCTTATTAGGAGGTTTCTAGATCTGAATCACATTCAGATCTGGACTCTCTGAGTGGATAGGATCAAGACCCTATCCTAACTGCTAATCACATTCAGATCACTATGATCACCCACTCAGATGAACTCTCAGATTGTCCCAACATACCCAGGTTTTGACCCCCGCTAAGGATCTCACTGATTGGTACATCAAAGACAGCCCGATCCGACACCTAGTGCAGTATCATAATTGAGTCTAGGGGTCGGGTGTAGCTTTCCAGTTTTTCCCATCAATCTCCAAGGTCTAGGGCAATACTAGAAATCTGGTCCAGTTCAAAGATTCAATTAATACCACACTGTATATGCCTAGGGTCTCACCCCGGTAGCTGAGACAAGCCACCCCAACCGACTTGGTGGCACCACAGTGTCAGCCTTGTCAGGATAGGTCTCCCAGACCGACCCACTAGCTGTGAACATTCTAAACTAACACGAGTCTCAATAAGTGTCCAGTTTAAGGGTATTACACAGAAACATACCAAAGGAACATGAATCAAATATGTACTTTTATTCATTTACAATAAACTCATAAAGTACATCAATTTTGATTGAAGCTAAGGGCATACAAAACTGTCTAATAGCTCCCACTTGCACTTAGGTCCAATCAGGTACTAGCCGGAGTCCCATGCTTTCCACGTGTTTCTCAAACACTTTCTGTGATAGTGGCTTTGTAAATGGGTCTGCTACATTATCTGCTGACGCTACCTTCTGAATCAGGACGTCCCCTCTACCAACAATCTCCCGCAGTATGTGGTACTTCCTCTCGATGTGCTTCGACTTCGAGTGGGCTCGTGGCTCCTTAGCTTCAGCAATGGCTCCATTGTTGTCACACAACAATGGGATGGGTGATCTGCCGGATGGAACTACTCCCAACTCATGAATGAACTTCTTCATCCATACGGCTTCTTTGGCAGCCTCACTTGCGGCAATGTACTCGGCCTCGGTCGTGGAGTCTGTAGTGGACCCCTGTTTGCAACTTTTCCAGCAAACAGCACACGATTCTATTGTGAAAACATATCCAGATGTAGACTTTCAATCATCTGGGTCTGACTAGAAATCGGCATCTGTATACCCTTGGATCTGTAGTGAGCTACCGTCGAATACTAGACAAAACTCTTTTGTCCTTCGAAGGTACTTAAGTATGTTTTTCACAGCAGTCCAATGCTCCTGCCCTAGGTTGGCCTGAAATCTGCTTACTACACTCACTGCCTGAGCTATGTCAGGACGAGTGCACAGCATGGCATACATGATGCTCCCTACGGCAAAGGCATAGGGAACGTCTTTCATGCCATCAATCTCCTTAGAAGTCATGGGAGACATCTTCTTGGAGAGAGTGACTCCGTGCCTGAAAGGAACATTTCCTTTCTTGGAGTTTTCCATGCTGTATCTTTTGACTATTTTTTCAATGTAGGCAGATTGGGATAATCCTATTATCCGCTTCGATCTATCTCTATAGAGTCGAAGACCCAGTATATAGGAGGCTTCTCCAATATCTTTCATGGAGAATTGCTGTGATAACCATACTTTCACCGTAGTTAACATACCTACATCATTCCCAATGAGTAGAATGTCATCTACATACAGAACCAAGAAGGTAACCTTATCTCCACTGTACTTCCTGTAGCACAGGGTTCATCCGGATTCTGCTCGAAGTCAAACAATTTGACGGCAGAGTCAAAATGGATGTTCCATCTTCTAGAAGCTTGCTTAAGTCCATAAATGAATCTATTAAGTTTACATACCATGTTTTCCTAACCTGCAACAATGAAGCCTTGTGGCTGCTGCATATAGATATATTCAGTAAGATCTCCATTCAGGAATGCAGTTTTGACATCCATTTGCCTAATCTCATAATCAAGGTATGCTGCTACAGCTACCAGGATCCTAATGGATTTAAGCATGGCCACAGGCAAAAAGTTTCCTCATAATCGATGCCCTCTTTCTGAGTGTACCCTTTCACCACCAGACGAGTCTTGAAGGTCTCAACCTTACCATCGGGGCCCTTCTTCCTCTTGTAAATCCATTAGCAATCGATTGCTTTTACCCCAGAGGGCGGATTTACTAGAGTGCAGACTCCATTGGTCTCCATTGAGTCCATCTCTGCTCTCATGGCCTCCACCCACTTCTGGGAATCTATGTCCAACATAGCTTCCGTGTAAGTCACGGGATCCTCCTCACTTGTCAAGGTTTCCACCAGGTAACTATCCTGGTCATAACCATAACGAACTGGTGGCCTGGATACCCGAGTGGATCTTCTAGGTTGGTCACTACCTGGAACTTGTGGGACATCTCCCACTACTCCTGAGCTCTCCTCATCAAGAACAACTTCCTAACGATGGGTGTCCAGGATATAGTCGGTTTCCAAGAATTGTGCATTACGACTGCAGAACACTTTCTGCTCACTTGGGTCATAGAATAGTTAACCTACAGAGCCTTTTGGGTAGCCTACAAATAGGCAACGGCTGGTCTTCTATTCCAACTTGTCTGCACTCGTTCTCTTAACGTGTGCTGGACAACCCCAAATCTTCAAGTGTCTGACACTTGGTTTCTTTCCAGTCCAAAGTTCATATGGAGTATTCGGAACCGATTTGGTTGGAACCCGATTCAGCACATAAATCGCAGTCTCTAATGCGTAACCCCAAAAGGATGTGGGTAACTCTGAGTGTTTGAGAAGCAACCGGACCATATCCAATAAGGTCCTATTCCTCCTCTCTGAAACACCGTTTAAGTTGTGGTGTAGCAGGAGGAGCTAATTGTGATACTATCCCATTGTCCTTTAAGTAGTCCCTGAATTTGTCAGAGAGATACTCGCCACCTCGATCTGATCGAAGGGCCTTAATTTCTCTCCCTAACTGTTTCTCGACCTCTTGTCTAAACTCTTTGAACTTTTCAAAGGATTCAGACTTGTGTCTCATTAGGTACACGTAACCGTATCGTGAAAAATCATCTGTGAAAGTGATGAAATACACGTGTTGATTTTGTGTCCTAACACTCAGGGGACCACATACATCAGTATGTATTAGGTCAAGTGTGCCCGTACATCTTTCAGGCTTACCG
Organism: Nelumbo lutea; assembly: GCF_056320005.1. NCBI lineage: Eukaryota > Viridiplantae > Streptophyta > Magnoliopsida > Proteales > Nelumbonaceae > Nelumbo > Nelumbo lutea. Next base: position 214,128,256 of record NC_142684.1, read on the forward strand.
TTAAATGGCCGTTTCGTCATCTTGCCTTGTAGGCAAGGCTCACAAGTGGGAAGATCTTCTATAGTTAGAAAATCCAAAGGACCATCCTTTACCAACCTTGTGATTCGGTCAACACCGATGTGGCCAAGTCGATAATGCCACAGACACGTGGGATTAATTGTATCACGAGCTCTCTTCATAGGGATTTCAGCTGACGTAGTTTCGGTTATGTTAGTTTCTAGAGAAGGATGTAGAACATAGAGACCGTTGTCTAGTTCCCCGTATGCGATGAATCTGTTATTTCTTTTAACAATAATCGTATTACTAAAGAAGACAGAATAACCATCTGCACACAGTTTTGAGACAGAAATCAAATTTCTCTTTAAATTTTGTACATAAAGACAGTCTTTCAATACAATTATTCCTTCTCTAAAAATTAATTCCACGGTTCCTATGGCCACGGCTGCAACAGTTGCAGTAGTCCCCAAGAAGATTGTGACTTCTCCTTCACTCAGCCTTCTGCTTACCTTGAACCCCTGCAGTGAGTTACAAGCATGAGTTGAAGCCCCGGAGTCAATACACCAGGACGTAGAAGCTACCAACAAATTGGTTTCTTTAACCCAAGTTTCGAAGTTACCTTTCTTGGATTCCAGGTAGGCAGGACAGTTCCTTTTTCAGTGGCCGGTCTTCTTGCAGAAGTGACAGGCATCCGATGCTTTGTCTTTCTTCTGCTTCTTGCTCTTAGTGGCTTTCTTCTGAGGCTTCTTTGCCTTCCTCTTTCTCTTGCCTGTCTTGCCAGCTTCAACAAGCATGGCTACATGCTCATCCTTTCTAATCAGTTCTTCAGCTCTTTGCAACATATTGCTGAGCTCTTGTAAGCTGACATTCAGCTTGTTCATGTTATAGTTCATGATGAACGGATTAAAGGAAGGAGGCAAAGAGTTAGGGATAGCATCTATCTGGGTAGCAAGGTCCAGCCCGGATCCAAGAGCCTCCAGTTCGTTGATGTATCCCATCATCCGAAGACAATGGTCATGAACTTGTTGACCCTTGGACATTTGTGCGGTCATGAACTGTTTCAAGACCTTTTGTCGAGTAGAATGATTTTGCTCTTCATACATTGTCCTGAGACTATCCAATATGTCTTTGGCAAGTTCGATCTGATCGAACTGCCTCTGTATCGGGTTGTCTAAGGAGGCAATGATGTAACACCGGGCAAGGGAGTTTTTCTCCTCCCATTCTTGATAGTCTCTCCTTCGGGCCTCAGAAGCCCTATCACCCGGATGCTCCGGGGCAGGATTCTTTGCCACTTTGTCCATCTTTTCAGAATCTAGGACCAGCATAAGGTTCCTATACCAGTCAGCATAGTTTGGGCCCTTCAACTTGTTGTCATCAAACAGTTTTGCAAAAGATCTGTTTGCCATTTTCTGATAAAAGAGCAAACATCAGTTCACAACCTAATTTGATTCATGTTCATTTCATAGATATGGATTTTAATCTACGATCCATTTCCATTTATTCGTCTCTGAGATTTCCCTCCTTTCTCAGTGAAGGAGACTACGGGTTGTCTCTGGAAATGTGGGAAATCACATAGGGTGCATGGAGCCAACTGTTTCAGCTGCATAACCCCACCACCTTTCTGTGAAGGATCACATCCACTCATCATATGAGTTTTCCCTTTGGCCTCTGTCAGACAAGGTCCAGAGCCATTTTCGGGTAAACCTTTCTATCCAGTGAGTGCTTACCCATCATATTCGTGAACGCCAAGGTACCGTGAGAGAGTTTCCATTTTCTGGTAAAGCCCCTCCCACATCGGTCTATGACGCCCCTATCATCTTATGAAACACTCAGACAAGCCCAACAGCAAATGGATATCCCATTTTCTGGTGCGTTTCCTCATTACTGAAGGACCCATCCTCATGCTAATGATGGAAGGCCTTTAGAGAGTTCATCATATGAATCTCCCTATCACATGCACTCATATTAGCTGGAGGGAACAAAATTACGCCCTAGTTTGATTTAGGTCAAACCAAAGTGGCTCCCACTGACTTTCATAAAGCCAGATTTCGGTGGACCTTGAATCAGCTAGGGTTCCACATGCAACCTCTTGATGAGGTGTGGGGCCCACCACTAAGGGAAGTCATCCAATGACCAAAAGGGACACCATGGCAATGATGTGCATTCAGCCATGGTGTGTGCAAGAGCCACTGTCGAATGAGCATGGGCCAAGTACTTATGGCCCATGTACGCAGCACATCACACATCCATACATCACATGCAGGGATAAATTGATCCAATCAATTAATTATCTGTAAGACCCGTTGGAAGCCCGTTAAAATTCCATAATATTAACCATTAATATTATCTAGGTATATGGGCTGAATTAGGGTTACCCAGTTCGGCCCATATATCTTTATCCTTTAAAATGGGCTTTTGCAGTTTTAACTATTTAAAACTGGGCCTTTACAGGCTGGGCCGAATTAACCATTTAATTAAATATCAATCCTTAGGCCCATTAGTGGGAAATTAGGGCTGACTTTCAGCCTTGATTAAACCCTAGAATTGGTCCAAACAGTTTTGAACTAATCTTGGTTCGAATGGGTCTAGTGTTTGATTTTTAATTAAATCCTTAATTCAAGAAAATAATCTGAAATTAAATACTGATAAAAGGAAAAACAAGAATCAGTCAAACAGGGCTGTTCGCACAATCCTTCCTACAAAACAGAGGTTAGATCACAGAAATGCAGTTTCACAAACTGCAAATCGCAGATAGCATTTCCCTTATCTGCGAAATCTCCTTCTCTTCGCCGCCATCTTCGATCCAAAATAAAAAATAAATAGAAATCCTAATTCTATTAATAATTACATCAGATCAAATACCTATACATTGAGTCTAGAAAATAAAAAAAAATTTACAGACCCAAAATAAATCAAGAACTACAAAATCGTAGGTTCCCTGCGCAAACCAAGAATTCAATCTCCTCTTGTACGAACAGCCCATAAATCAAGAAAATTATAAAGAACAATTCTGAATAATAATCATATTTATTTAAAATTAATTTCAGATTATTTGCCCATCTGATTTGGGAACTAATTTCCCAAAACCAAATCTGAGCAAATTGGGTAGAACGCCTTCTCCCTAATTGCGCAAGTTCAGATTTGATACAGAATGGTTCATGATTTGAACCTGTGGCTCTGATACCACTGAAGGGTTGAGAGATCCATCCCATGGACGCCCAAAGATTGTGGAATAAGGGGCGAATTTTAATTTTTTTTTTCTCCCTTCAACTGGGAATCACATTCCCTATTTAGAAAATCATATTTTCAAAGATCAATCTTGAACCTTAAACTGAACCAGATCTGAACCAAAAGGAATGGGAGAGAAAGATAGCTGATACGGAGAAGTAATATCTCCCAACGAAGGTGTTCACGCCCAAGGAAGGATCCAAAGACTGCTCCCACTGAAGATGGCGCAGTGCAGGATGGAGCAGAATCAGCAGTGTTCTTCCCCAAGAACTCTGTCCTTCACAAGAAACAACAGGATGGAACTTGAGCACAGCTTCCCTTTTCAATCCTTTCTCAAAGAATTGATGTCAAGATCCAATCTTGACTTCTCCCACAGCTGGAGATCGAACTGGCAAACAGGGCGACAAGAGCAGGGAGGCGGCAAGAGAGTATTCGCAGGGTGCAGAATTCTCTCTTCTTGATTTCAGCACTAAAGAGGATCTGATGTGTTTCTTAATCTCTCTCAAGGCTGCCGCCCCCTCTTTTCTTTTGTTAACTTGAAATGATCAGCTCCTAATCCCATTTGGAGGTGCTTATCCAAATCATATTTGGATCAACCTTCTCTTCTAATGATAAGGATAAACCCTTATCTTATCTGCAGATTAGAATAGCTTTATCCTAATCTTATTAGGAGGTTTCTAGATCTGAATCACATTCAAATCTGGACTCTCTGAGTGGATAGGATCAAGACCCTATCCTAACTGCTAATCCATCTCAGAATTCGCCCCTTTATTTAACTAAATTAATAGCCCAGTTCGAAATGGGATTTAGGCCCATTAAGCTTATGTGCTCACTTAACCTTCCTAACTGCTGCCCAGTTGGGCTTCCTTGTATGGCGTGGGACCCAAGCATTGATCTACACATCAGCCACATGGGTTCGGCCCAGCCTTTGTTACAAAGCCTGGTCGAATACACTGTTAAAGACAGTACACCCCCTGAAACCCATCAAATGGGCTCTATGGGCCCAACACTTACCCTAAGTGGTCCCTGGGCCAAGCCACCTTGTAACACCCAGGGACTGTGGGCAGATGCAAGATTAGCCCATCAGGTATTATCCTCAATGGTCTTACACTTAACCTCTCTGCCCATAATGATCATACATTGCCCGACAAGAGAGGACCTCTCCCTCGGCTGCAAGGAACAGTGTTGCACTCTCCACTTATATGGATCCCGGGAATTAAAACCCTTTTGCAAACATTTTAGAAACCATAATATATATACTTTTATATCTCATATAAAATATATTTTGCAAAACAAATTTCAACGGTTGAAATCGGCTGCCGGCAGTCTTGGTTTCCAACAGTGAGAGTGCATCCCCGATCATTACCTTTGTCCAACAAAGGGGCTGATCCTGTCACTATGATCACCCACTCAGATGAACTCTCGGATTGTCCCAACATACCCAGGTTTTGACCCCCGCTAAGGATCTCACTGATTGGTACCTCAAAGACAGCCCGATCCGACACCTAGTGCAGTATCATAATCGAGTCTAGTGGTCGGGTGTAGCTTTTCAGTTTTGCCCATCAATCTCCAAGGTCCAGGGCAATACTGGAAATCTGGTCCAGTTCAAAGAATCAATTAATCCCACACTGTATGTTCCTAGGGTCTCACCTCGGTAGCTGAGACAAGCCACCCCAACCGACTTGGTGGCACCACAGTGTCAGCCTTGTCAGGATAGGTCTCCCAAGACCGACCCACTGGCTGTTGACTTTCTAAACTAACACGAGTCTCAATAAGTGTCTAGTTTAAGGGTATTACACAGAAACATACTAAGGGAACATGAATCAACTATGTACTTTTATTCATTTACAATAAACTCATAAAGTACATCAATTTTGATTGAAGCTAAGGGCATACAAAACTGTCTAACAGCCTCCGCCCACTTCTTGTAATCTATGTCCAACATATCTTCCGCGTAAGTCACAGAATCCTCCTCACTAGTCAAGGTTTCCACCAGGTAACTATCCTAGTCATAACCATAACGGATTGGTGGTCTGGATACCCAAGTGGATCTTCTAGGTTGGTCACTACCTGGAACTTGTGTGACATCTCCCACTACTCCTGAGCTCTCATCATCAAGAACAATTTCCTGACGATGGGTGTCCAGGATGTAATCGGTCTCTAGGAACTGGGCATTTCGACTACAGAACACTTTCTGCTCACTTGGGTCATAGAAAAGGTAACCCGATTTGGTTGACACTTGGTTTCTTTCCAGTCCAAAGTTCATATGGAGTGTTCGGAAGCAATTTGGTTGGAACCCGATTCAGCACGTAAATCGCAGTCTCTAATGCATAACCCCAAAAGGATGTGGGTAATTCTGAGTGTATGAGAAGTGACTGGACCATATCCAATAAGGTCCTATTCCTCCTCTCTGAAACACCGTTAATTTGTGGTGTAGCAGGAGGAGCTAATTGTGATACTATCCCATTGTCCTTTAAGTAGTCCTTGAATTCGTCAGAGAGATACTCGCCACTTTGAATAGATCGAAGGGCTTTAATTTCTCTCCCCAACTGTTTCTCGACCTCTTGTCTAAACTCTTTGAACTTTTCAAAGGATTCAGACTTGTGTCTCATTAGGTACATGTAACCATATCGTGAGAAATCATCTATGAAGGTGATTAAATACACGTGTTGATTCCATGTCCTAACACTAAGGGGACCACATACATCAGTATGTATTAGGTCAAGTGTGCCTGTATATATTTCAGGCTTACCATTAAATTGTCATTTCGTCATCTTGCCTTGTAGGCAAGGCTCATAGGTGGGAAGATCTTCTACAGTTAGAAAATCCAAAGGACCATCCTTTACCAACCTTGTGATTCGGTCAACACTGATGTGGCGAAGTCGGTAATGCCAGAGACACGTGGGATTAACTGTATCACGTGCTCTCTTCTTGGGGATTTCAGCCAACGTAGTTTCGGTTATGTTAGTTTCTAGAGAAGGATGTAGAACATAGAGACCGGTCTCCAGTTCCCTGTATGCGATGAATCTGTTATTTCTTTTAATAGTAATCGTATTACTAAAGAAGACAGAATAACCATCTGTATGCGATGAACATAGAGACCGTTCTCCATTTTCTGGTAAGTTTCCTCATTACTGAAGGACCCATCCTCATGCTAATGATGGAAGGCCTTTAGAGAGTTCATCATATGAATCTCCCTATCACTTGCACTCATATTAGTTGGAGGGTACAATTAATTACGCCCTAGTTTGGTTTAGGTCAAACCAAAGTGGCTCTCACTGACTTTCATAAAGTCAAATTTCAGTGGGCCTTTAATCGGCTAGGGTTCTGCATGTAACCTCTTGATGAGGTGTGGGGCCCACCACTGAGGGAGGTCATCCAATGACCAAAAGGGGCACCATGGCATTGATGTGCATTCAGCCCTAGTGTGCGCAAGAGCCACTGTCGAATGAGCATGGGCCAAGTACTTATGGCCCATGTACGCAGCACATCACACATCCATACATCTCATGCAGGGATAAATTGATCCAATCAATTAATTATATGTAAGGCCCATTGGAAGCCCGTTAAAATTCCTTTATATTAACCATTAATATTATCTAGGTATATGGGCTGAATTAGGGTTACCCAGTTCGGCCCATATAGCTTTATCCTTTGAAGTGGGCTTTTAGCAGTTTTAACTATTTAAAACAGGGCCTTTACAGGTTGGGCCGAATTAACCATTTAATTAAATATCAATCCTCAGGCCCATTAGTGGGAAAATTAGGGCTGACTTTCAGCCTTGATTAAACCATAGATTTGGTCCAAACAGTTTTGAACCAATCTTGGTTCGAATGGGTCTAGGGTTTGATCTTTAATTAAATCCTTAATTCAAGAAAATAATCTAAAATTAAATAACTGATAAAAGAAAAACAAGAATCAGTCAATTAGGGTTGTTCACACACTCTATCCTGCAAAATAGAGGTTAGATCACAGATTGAAGTTTCTCAAACTGTAAATCACGGATATTGAATCTCCCATCTACGAAATCTCCTTCTCTGTGCCGCCATCTTCGTTCTAAAATTAAAAATAAATAAAAATCCTATTTCTATTAATTATTACATCAGATCGAATGCCTATACATTGAGTCTAACAATAAAAAAAATTATTTACAGACCAAATGTAATAAATAAATTCAATAAACTGCAAATCTTGCAGTTCTCCCTGCGCAAACCAAGAATTCGATCTCCTCTTGTGCGAACAGACCATAAATCAAGAAAATTATAAAGAACTATTCTAAATGATTATCAGATTTATTTAAAATTAATTTTAGATTATTTTCCCATCTAATTTGGGAACAAATTTCCCAAAACCCATATCTGCGCAAATTGGGTAGAACACCTTCTCCCTATTTGCACAGGTTCAGATATGAAATAGAATGGTTCAAGATTTGAACCATGGCTTTGATACCACTGAAGGGACAGGAAACCCATCAAATGGACACCCAAAGATTGCGGAATGAAGGGGGCGAATTTTAAAAAAAAATTCTTTCCCTTCAACTGGGAATCGAATTCCCTATTTAGAAAATCTTATTTTGAATGATCATTTTGAACCATAAACTAAACCAGATTTGAACCAAAAGGAGTAGGGAGAGATAATACCTGATACAGAGAAACAATATCTCTCAATGGAGGTGCTCACGCCCAAGGTAGGATCCAAAATTTGCTCCCACTGAAGATGGCGCAGTGCAGGGTGGAGCAGAATCAGCACTGTTCTTCCAAACGAACTTGATCCATCTCAAGAATCAGTTGGACGGCTTGTGAATACAACTCCCACCAATCTTTTCTCCAAAAGACTGGAATCAAGATCCAATCTTGATTTCTCCCAAGCAATGGAGATCGAACTATTGTAGGCGGCGGCTGCAGGAAGGAGGCGGATAGAGAGTATTTGTAGGGTGTAGAATTCTCTCTTCTGTGATCTCAGCTCTAAAGACCAGACTATCTGTTGCTGATGATTCTGTGTCTAAAGGCTGCCGCCCCCTCTTCCTTTTATAGACTTAAAGGGATCAGCTCCTAATCCCATTAGGAGTTGCTAACCCAAATCATATCTGGATTAGAAGTCCCTTTAAGATAAGGGATAATCCTTATCTTATCTGCAGATTAGATCAGCCATCTCCTAATCTAATTAGGAAGTTTCCAGATCTAAATCTCATTTAGATCTTGGACTCTCTGAGTGGATAGGGTGTGCCAAATCCTATCAGCTGATCTTATCTCAGAATTCACCCCGTAAGTGACTAATCAAATTAGCCCTGTTTGAAATGGGCTTAAGGCCCATTTAAGGCTATGTATTCATTTACCCTTCCAAACTGCTGCCCAGTTGGGTTTCCTTGTATGTCGTGGGACCCAAACATTGATCTACACATCAGCCACATAGGTTCAGCCCAGCCTTTGTTACAAGGCATGGCCGAATACACTGTTATGGACAGTGCACCCCCTGAAACCCATCAGATGGGCTCTATGGGCCCAACACTTACCCTAAGTGGTCCCTGGGCCAAACCACCTTGTACCACCCAGGGACTGTGGACAGATGCAAGATTAGCCCATCAGGTTTTATCCTCAATGGTCTTACACTTAACCTCTTAGCCCATAATGATCATACACTGCCAAACAAGAGAGGACCTCTCCCTCGGCTGCAAGGAACAATGTTGCACTCTCTCTAGTATGGATCCCGACAATTAAAACCTATTTGTAAACATTTCAAAACCATAAAATATATACTTTTATATCTCATATAAAATATATTTTGCAAAACAAATCTCAACGATTGAAATCGGATGCCGGCAGTCTTGGTTTCGATTAGTGAGAGTGCATCCCCGATCATTACCTTTGTCCAACAAAGGGGCTGATCCTGTGACTATGATCACCCACTCAAATGAATTCTCAGACTGTCCCAACATACCTAGGTTTTGACCCCCGCTAAGGATCTCACTGATTGGTACATCAAAGACAGCCCAATCCAATACCTAGTGCAGTATCATAATCGAGTCTAGGGGTCGCGTTTAACTTTCCAGTTTTTCCCATCAATCTCCAAGGTCCAAGGCAATACTGGAAATCTGGTCCAGTTCAAAGATTCAATTAATCCCACACTATATGTGCCTAGGGTCTCACCCCGGTAGCTGAGACAAGCCACCCCAACCGACTTGGTGGCACTACAGTGTCAGCCTTGTCAGGATAGGTCTCCCCAGACCGACCCACTAGCTGTGAACATTCTAAACTAACACGAGTCTCATTAAGTGTCCAGTTTAAGGGTATTACACAGAAACATACCAAGGGAAAATGAATCAAATATGCACTTTTATTCATTTACAATAAACTCATAAAGTACATCATTTTGATTGAAGCTAAGGGCATACAAAACTGTCTAACAGGCGATTGGTTGGACCCTAGCCGACATAAAAGGGGTCAGCCCCTCGATTTTCATGCATATGATCCTTTTTGAAGATGATGCCAAACCGGTTTAGAGGACCACAAAGGAATCTCAACCCGGTAATGAAAGAGGTAGTAATGAAAGAGGTTCTTAAACTGTTAGATGAAGGGATAATTATCCAATTTTAGACAGCAAATGGGTAAGTCCTATTCATGTTGTGCCTAAGAAAACTGGGATGACTGTAGTAAAAAATAAAAATAATGAACTAATTCCCATGAATGTACAAGGTGGCTGGGGAATGGTAATAGATTTTCAAAAACTCAATTTGGCCACTCGAAAGGACCATTTTCCCCTACCCTTCATTGATCAGATGCTAGAGAGGTTGGTAGGTAAGGCTTTCTTTTGTTTTCTCGATGGATTCTCCGGATATTATCAGATTGTTATTGCATAGGAGGACCAAGAGAAAATGACATTCAATTGTCCATTCAGCACTTTCGCTTACAGATGAATGCCCTTCAGTTTGTGTAATGCTCCGAGCACTTTTCAAAGATGCATGATGAGCATATTTTCTGATTTTATTGAAAAATGCATTGAAGTGTTCATGGATGATTTTACTGTTTATGGTGATTTGTTTGATAACTACTTGAATAGTTTAAGTAAAATTATGAATAGGTGTGTGGAAACAAATCTTGTCTTAAACTATGAAAAATGTCATTTTATGGTGAAGGAGGGTATTCACAAGCCATCCAGTTGATTCTTGCAAAGGGTCAAGTTCTTTTGGAAGAACACTGTTGATTCTGCTCCTCCCTGTACTATGCCATCATCAGTGGGAGCAGATTTTGGATCCTTTCTTGGGCATGAACACCTCCATTGGGAGTTACTACTTCTCCGTATCAGGTATTATCCCTCCCTACTCCTTCTGGTTCAGATCTGGTTTAGTTTATGGTTCAAGAATGATCCTTAAAAATATGATTTTCTAAATAGGGAATTTGATTCCTAGTTAAAGGGAGAGAAAAAATTTTGAACTTCGCCCCTTAATCCGCAATCTTTGGGTGTCCATGTGATGGATATCCTATCCCTTCAGTGGTATCAGAGCCATGGGGAATTTGTTCCCAAAATTAATGGGTAAATAATCTAAAATTAATTTTACATAAATCTGATTGTTGTTTAGAATAGTTCTTTATGATTTTCTTGACATATGGGCTGTTCGTACAAGAGGAGATCGAATTCTTGGTTTCAGTAGGGAGAACTGCAAGATTTGCAGTTTCTTGATTTATTTATTACATTTGGTCTGTAAATAATTTTTTTTCTTTTATTTTTAGACTCAATGTATAGGCCTTCGATCTAATGTAATTATTAATAGAAATAGGATTTCTATTTATTTTATTTTTGGATCAAAGATGGCGGCACAGAAAGGGAGATTTCGTAGAGGAGTTTATGCAGATGGGACATTCGCTATCTGCGATTTGCAGTTTATGAAACTGAAAATTGTGATCTAACCTCTGTTTTGTAGGATGGATTGTGTGAACAGCCCTGTTTAACTGATTCTTGATTTTCTTTTATCAGTTATTTAATTTAGATTATTTTCTTGAATTAAAGATTTAATTAAAAATCAAACCCTAGACCCATTCGAACCAAGATTGGTTCAAACTGTTTGGACCAAATCTAGGGTTTAATCAAGGCTGAAAGTCAGCCCTAATTTTCCCACTAATGGGCTTGAGGATTGATATTTAATTAAATAGTTATTTCGGTCCAACCTGTAAAGGCCTAGTTTTAAATAGTTAAAACTGCAAAAGCCCATTTTAAAGGATAAAGCTATATGGGCCGAACTGGGCAACCCTACTTCAGCCCATATACCTAGATAATATTAATGGTTAATATTATGGACTTAAAATGGGCTTCCAATGGGCCTTACAGATGATTAATTGATTGGATCAATTTATCCCTGCATGAGATGTTTGGATGTGTGATGTGCTACATACATGAGCCATAAGTGCTTGAAACTTGTGTTATACAAACCAATTTATTAGTATTTTCTGCGTCCTGGTGTATTGACTCTGAGGCTTCAACTCATGCGTGTAACTCACTACAGGGGTTACACTGAAAGGATAGGATATCCATCACATGGACGCCCAAAGATTGCGGAATAAGGGGGCGAATTTAAAAAATTTTTCTCCCTTCAACTGGGAATCGCAGTACCTATTTCGAAAATCATATTTTGAAGGATCATTCTTGAACCATAAACTGAACCAGATCTGAACTAAATGCAGTAGGGAGGGATAATACCTGATACAAGGAAGCAGTATCTCCCAATGGAGGTGTTCACGTCCAAGGAAGGATCCAAAATCTGCTCCCATTGAAGATGGCGCAATGCAGGGTGGAATAGAATCAACAGTGTTCTTCCAAATGAACTTGACCCTTCGCAAGAATCAACTGGTTGGCTTGTGAATACAACTCCAACGAATCTTTTCTCTAAAAGATTGGTATCAAGATCAAATCTTGATTTCTCCCAAGAATTGGAGATCGAACTGTTGGAGGCGACGGTTGTAGGAAGGAGGCAGCAAGAGAGTATTTGCAGGGTGCAAAATTCTCTCTTCTATTAATCTCAGCTCTGAAGACAAGAGTGTGTTGGTTGGTTGCTTGCTCGCTTAAAGGCTGCCGCCCCCTTCCTCCTTCTATAATCTTAAAAGGGATCAGCTACTAATCCTATTAGGAGTTGCTGATCCAAATCATATTTGGATCAGAAGTCCTTTTAAGTGATAAGGGATAACCCTTATCTTATCTACAGATCAGATCAGCCATCTCCTAATCTAATTAGGAGGCTTCTAGATTTAATTCTTATTTAGATCTTGGACTCTCTAAGTCGATAGGGTCAGGGCCCAATCCTATCAGCTGATCCATCTCAAACTTCGCCCCTTTAAGTGACTAATCAAATTAGCCTAGTTCAAAATGGGGTTAAGGCCCAATTAAGATTATGTATTAATTTAGCCTTCCAAACTGCTGCCCAGTTGGGCTTCCTTGTATGGCATGGGACCTAACATTGATCTACACATCAACCACATGGGTTTGGCCGAGTCTTTGTTACAAGGCCTGGCCGAAAACACTGTTATGGATTGTGCACCCCCTAAAAACCATCTCATGGTCTCTATGGGCCCAACACATAGCCAAAGTGGTCCCTGGGCCAAGCCACCTTGTAACACCCAGGGACTGTGGGTAGATGCAAGATTGGCCCATCAGGTATTATCCTCAATGGTCTTAAACTCAACCTCTCAGCCCATAATGATCATACACTGTCCGACAAGAGAGGACCTCTCCCTTGGCTATAAGGAATAGTGTTGCACTCTCTGCTTATATGAATCCCAGGAATTAAAACATTCTTTCAAACCTTTTAGAAACCATAATATATAATTTTATATCTCATATAAAATATATTTTAAAAAACAATTCTCAATGATTGAAATCGTCTATTAGCAGTCTTGTTTTCCATTAGTGAGAGTGCATCCCTGATCATTACCTTTGTCCAACAAAGGGGCTGATCCTGTCACTATGATCACTCACTCAGATGAATTCTCAGACTATCCCAATATACCTAGGTTTTGACCCCCACTAAGGATCTCACTGATTGGTACATCAAAGACAGCCCAATCTGACACCTAGTGCAGTATCATAATCGAGTCTAGGGGTCGGGTGTAACTTTCTAGTTTTTCCCATCAATCTCCAAGGTCCAGGGCAATACAGGAAATCTGGTACAGTTCAAAGATTCAATTAATCCTACATTGTATGTGCCTAGGGTCTCACTCTGGCAGCTGAGACAAGCCACCCCAACCGACTTGGTGGCACCACAGTGTCAGCCTTGTCAGGATAGGTGTCCCCAGACCAACCCACTGGCTGTTTACATTCTAAACTAACACGAGTCTCTTTAAGTGTCCAGTTTAAGGGTATTACACAGAAACATACCAAGGGAACATGAATCAAATATGCACTTTTATTCATTTACAATAAACTCATAATGTACATCATTTTGATTGAAGCTAAGGGCATACAAAACTGTCTAACAGCAGGATAAATCTCCCCAGACTTATCCAATGGCTCTGAACATTTAAAACTAACACAAGTCTCTATAAGTCTCCAATTTTAGAGTCTTACATAGAATTATACCAAACAACATGAATCAAACATGCACTTTATTTATTTACACTAAATGTCAAAAGTACATCAAATTGGATTGAAGCTAAGGACATACAAAACTGTCTAACACCATGTACGCAGCACATCACACATCCATACATCTCATGCAGGGATAAATTGATCCAATCAATTAATCATCTGTAAGGCCCATTGGAAGCCCATTTTAAATCCATAATATTAACCATTAATATTATCTAGGTATATGGGCTGAATTAGGGGTACCCAGTTCGGCCCATATAGCTTTATCCTTTAAAGTGGGCTTTTGGCAGTTTTAACTATTTAAAACTGGGCCTTTACAGGTTGGACCAAATTAACCATTTAATAAAATATCAATCCTCAGGCCCATTAGTGGGAAAATTAGGGCTGACTTTCAGCCTTGATTAAACCCTAGATTTGGTCCAAACAGTTTGAACCAATCTTGGTTCGAATGGGTCTAGGGTTTGATCTTTAATTAAATCTTTAATTCAAGAAAATAATCTAAAATTAAAGAACTGATAAAACAAATTCAAGAATCAATCAAATAGGGTTGTTCACACAATCCATCCTGTAAAATAGAGGTTAGACCACAGATTGCAGTTTCACAAACTGCAAATCGCAGGTTGCGAATGTCCCATCTACGAATTCTCCTTCCATGCGCCGTCATCTTCGATCCAAAAAATAAATAGAAATAGAAAACCTAATTTCTATTATAATTACATCAGATCGAATGCCTAATACATTGAGTCTAAAAATAAAAAAAAATTATTTACAGACCAAATATAATTAATAAATCAAGAAACTGCAAATCTTGCAGGTTCCCTGCGCAAACCAAGAAATCGATCTCCTCTTGTACGAACAGCCCATAAATCAAGAAAATCATAAAGAATAGTTCTAAATAATAATCAGATTTATATTAAATTAATTTCAGATTATTAACCCATTAATTTTGGGATCAAGTTTCCCAAAACCCATATCTGCCCAAATCGGGTAGAACGCTTTCTGCACATTTGCGCAGGTTCAGATCTGAAACAAATTGTTTCAAGATTTAAACCATGGCTTTGATACCATCGAAGGGATAGGATATCCATTACATGGATGCCAAAATCTTGCGCAATGGACTGGGCGAATTTCAAAAATTTCTCCCATCTTTGTAGGGAATCGAATTCCCTATTTCAGAAAAACATATTTTCCAAGGATCAATCTTCAACAATTAACCAAACCAGATCTGAACCAAAAGAAGTGAAAGGGAGGATGTACCTGATACAGAGAAACAGTATCACCCAATGGAGGAACTCACGCCCAAGGAAGGATCCAAAATCTGCTCCCACTGAAGATGGCGCAGTGTAGGATGGAGCAGAATCAACAATGTTCTTCCAAAAGAACTTGACCCTTCACAAGAATCAACAGGACGGCTTGTGAATACAGCTCCAATCAATCCTTTCCCAAAAGATTGGTATCAAGATCAAATCTTGATTACTCTTGTAGAGAGCAGGAGATCGAACTACTGGAGGTGGCGGCTGCAAGAAGGAGGCAGCAAGAGAGTATTCGTAGGGTGCAAAATTCTCTCTTCTTGTGATTTCAGCTCTGAAGACAAGAGTTTTTGGTCACATGTCTAAAGGCTGCCGCCCCCTCCTCTTTTGTTAACCTAAAGGATCAGCTCCTAATCGTATCAAGAGCTGCTTATCCAAATATATTTGGATCAGCCATCCCCTAATCTATTTAGGAGGCTTCCAGATCTAAATCTTATGTAGATCTTGGACTCTCTAAGTGGATAGGGTCTAGGCCCAATCCTATAAGCCAATCTATCTCAGAATTCGCCCCTTTTAATTGACTGATCAAATCAGCCCAGTTCGAAATGGGCTTAAGTGAAAGATTGATAGGATCCATCTAATGGACACCATGAAGGGTGCAGAATGGGTGGGTGAACCATAATCGAACCAATATCTCCCTAAATTTAGAATACAATATTCAAGGATTATACTTGAACCATAATTGAATCAGATCTGAACAAAAAAGAAAAGGGAGGATTATACCTGATCCAGAGAAACAGTATCTCCCAAAGTTGGTGTTCACACCCAAAGAAGACACCAAGATCCGCTCCTATTGAAGATGACACAGCTGTG
The DNA here is from genome assembly GCF_056320005.1 of Nelumbo lutea. Lineage (NCBI taxonomy): Eukaryota > Viridiplantae > Streptophyta > Magnoliopsida > Proteales > Nelumbonaceae > Nelumbo > Nelumbo lutea. Next base: position 214,144,176 of record NC_142684.1, read on the forward strand.
GATGGAACAAAACTAGTAGGGTGCGTCCTAAACACTAGATCCTTCACAAGAACCCACTAGAAACTCTGAACACCGAATCCTTTTCAGTCTTTTCTACAAGATTGATGTCAAGAACTGATTTCTTGACTTCTTTCTACTGCAAAGATTCATTCTTGCAAGAGGGGTTGGTGACGGTTGGAGGAGAACTCCTGGGACGAAGATGGCTCAGTATATGTGAATTGGTTTTCTCCTCCTTTCTTCTTGATTAAGAAATCCTCCTAATTAGGAGTTATCCCAATCCAAATCAATATTTGGATAGGGGATAATCTTAATCCTATCTGCAGATTAAGTTTGTTCATTCCTGATCTTATCAGGAGGTTACCAGATTCAAATCTAATTTGAAATTGGTCTCCCAGAGTGGATAAGGTCAAAATCCGAATCCTTTTACTAACATCAATCTCAGATTCACCCCTTAGATGGGTGATCATATCAGCCAAGCTCGTAATGGGCTTTTCGCCCATTAAGTGTTCAGTGTTTAACTAGTTTCCAATCTGCTGCCCAGTTGGGCTTCTTTGTATGGCATGGGACCCAAGCATTGATCTACACACCAGCCACATGGGTTCGGCCCAGCCTTTATTACAAGGCTTAGCCGAATTCACTGAAAACTCAGTGATCCCTTGAGCCCATCACATGGACCCTATGCGCCCAACACTTAAATTAAGTGGTCCCTGGGCCAAGCCATCTTATAAAAACCTAGTGACTATGGGCAAGTGCAAGATTAGCCCAATTAGGTATTATCCTAAATGGTCTTACACTTAACCTCTCAGCCTATGATCAAGCACTGCCCAACAAGATAAGACCTCTCCCTCGGCTGCAAGGAATAGTGCCGCACTCTCTACTCACATGGATCCCGGGAATTAAAACCTTTTGCAAATCTTTTGAAACCGTACATATACATTATATAAATTAGTTTTGCAAAACAAAATTCCCGATCATTACCATTGTCTGACAAAGGGGCTGATCCTGTCACTATGATCACTCACGCAAATGAATTCTCAAACTACCCCAAACTATCCAGGTTTTGACCCCCGCTAAAGATCTCACTGATTGACATATCAAAGACAGCCCGATCCGACACCTAGTGAAGTGTCATAATCGAGTCCAGGGGTCAGGTGTAACTTTCCAATTTTGCCCATCTGTCTCCAAAGTCTAGGGAAATACTGGAAACCTGTTTGGTCCAAAGATAAAAACAATCCCATACTGCCTGTGCCTTGGGTCTTACCCTGGTAGCTGAGACAAGTCCTCCCAACACTTGGTGGCACATCAGTATCAGCCTTGGTAGGATGAATCTCCTAGACTTATCCAACGGCTGTGAACATTTAAAACTAACATGAATCTCTATAAGTGTCAAGTTTTAGGGTCTTACACAGAAATGTTAGACAGTTTTGTATGCCCTTAGCTTCAATCTGATTTGATGTACTTTTGTTATTTAGTGGAAATAAATAAAGTGCATGTTTGATTCATGTTGTTTGGTTTAATTCTGTGTAAAACCCTAAAACTGGACATTTATAGAGACTCGTGTTAGTTTTAAATGTTCACAGCCGTTGGATAAGTCTGGGGAGATTTATCCTGCCAAGGCTGATACTGGTGTGCCACCAAGTGTTGGGATGGCCTGTCTCAGCCACCAGGGTAAGAACCGGGGCACATGCAGTATGGGATTACTTGAATCCTTGAACCGGACCAGATTAACAGCATTGCCCTGGACCTTGGAGATAGATGGGCAAAACTGAAAAGTTACACCTGACCCCTAGACTCGATTATGACACTTCTCTAGGTGTTGGATCAGGCTGCCTTTGATATGCCAATCAGTGAGATCCTTAGCGGGGATCAAAACTTGGGTATGTTGGGGCAGTTTGAGAATTCATCTGAGTGGGTGATCATAGTGACAGAATCAGCCACTTTGTCGGACAAAGGGTAATGATCGGGAATGCACTCTCTCTGATGGAAACCAAACTGCCGGCAGTTGATTTCAATCGTTGGAATTTTGTTTTGCAAAATTAATATATTTATATATATATGTACGGTTTCGAATTGTTTGCAAATGGTTTTAATTCCCGGGATCCATGTGAGAGGAGAGTGCGGCACTATTCCTTGCAGCCGAGGGAGAGGTCCTCTCTTGTCGGGCAGTGCTTGATCATTAAGGGCTGAGAGGTTAAGTGTAAGACCATTGAGGATAATACCTGATGGGCTAATCTTGCACCTGCCCACAGTCCCTGGGTTTTTATAAGATGGCTTGGCCGAGGGACCACTTAATGTAAGTGTTGGGCCCATAGGGTTCATATGATGGACTCAAGGGGTTCATTGAGTTTTTCAATGAATTCGGCTGGGCCTTGTATTAAAGGCTGGGCCAAACCCATGTGGCTGGTGTGTAGATCAATGCTTGGGTCCCACGCCATACAAAGAAGCCCAACTGGGCAGCAGATTGGAAAGTAATTAGACACTGAACACTTAATGAGCCAGAAGCCCATTTCGAGGTGGGCTGATATGATCACCCATCCTTGGGGCGAATCTGAGATTAATGTTAGTAAAAGGATTGGGCCTTTAGCCTTATCCACTCTTGGAGACCAAATTCAAATTAGATTTGAATCTGGTAACCTCATGATAAGATCAGGAGTAAGCTAACTTTATCTGTAGATAGGATTAAGATTATCCCCTATCCAAATACTGATTTGGATTGGGATAACTCATAATTAGGAGGATTCTTAATCAAGAAGAAAGGAGGAGAAACCCTAACCAAGAAAGAGAAATATCAGATTTCGAACCACCTTGAAGAGATATAGGATATCTCCTGCAAATTGAGATAGGATCTCATTTCATACTCCAGAAAAGAGAAAGGCAGTTCAGCCTTTTCGCCTTTAGAGTTCTCCTCCTGCCGCCGTCATCTTTTTTGCAAGATTAGATCTTTGCAGAAAAAGAAAGTCAAGAAATCTGTTCTTGACATTAGTCTTGCAACAAAGACTAAACGGATTCAGTGTTTAGTGTTTCCAGAGGATTCTTGTGAAGGATCCAGTGTGTAGGACGCACCCTGCTGGTTCTGTTCCATCCACAGCTGTGTCATCTTCAGCAGGAACGGATCTTGGAGCATTCTTTGGGCGTGAACACCAACTTTGGGAGATACTACTTCTCCGAATCAGGTTTATTCCTCCCATTTATCTTTTGGTACAGATCTGGTTTGATTATGGTTCAAATAGGATCCTTGAATATTGTATTCTAAATTTAGGGAATATGATTCCCAGTTGGGAGAAGGTAGGAAATTTTTGAAATTCGCCCACCCATTCCGCAACCTTTATGGCGTCCATTAGATGGATCCTACCCTTCTTTCAGTGGTATCAGAGCCACAGGTTCGAATCTTGAACCAAAAGAAAATCAGATCTGACCCTGCGCAGATGGATAGAAGGTGTTCTTTCATGATTTGCGCAGATTGTTTTCTTTTCAAGAAACTGTTTCTTGTTAAGGGCGATTGATCTGAAATTAATTTTATTAAATCCAAAATTTATTTAGAATTGTTCTTTATTTATTTTGATTTAATGGACTGTTCGAACCTGGAGATCACAGTGCAGATTTGGCGCAGATAGTCTGCGCACCCTTTTTCTTTCTATTTATTTATATTCGGTTTGTAAATAATTTTTTTTTTTAATTTTAGATTGAATGTATAGGATTTGATCAAGAATGTAATTAATAGAATTGTAAAGAAGAAGGAAGAAGAAGGCGGCACTGGAGGTTTGCAGTTGGAGAAATCATTTTCTGCGATTTGCAGTTTGTGAAACTGCAACCCTTGTGATTAACCTCTGTTTTGCAGGTGGTGCGAACAGTCCATAGTTTGATTTGTGATTGTTTGAAATCAAGATTATTAATTTCAGATTTTTCATGAATTAATTCTTGAATTGAAAATCAGTTTTGGATCCTCTCAGACTAGATTGGACCAAAACTGTTTGGACCGAATCTGGGGTTCGATAGGGACTGTTTTTCAGTCTGTATTTCTCACACTTGCTGTTCCAAATCTGATGTTCAATTACAAGGATTAATTCGGCCCACCTGTAAAGCCCAATTTTAAAGGGTTAAAACTGCAAAAGGCCCATTACTGTGAGATAAGTTGTATGGGCCGAACTGCTATCTGCGATTCAGCCCATACACCTAGTAGTCATTAATTGTTAATGACTTAGATTTTAAATGGGCTATTCAATGGGCTTTACAGCAGTTAATTGATTGGATCAATTCCTCCTTTACATGTGATTTTGGATGTTTGATGTGCTGCGACCATGGGCCATAAGTACTTGGCCCATGAAGACTTGTTAGTGGCTCTTGCGCACACCATGGCTAAATGCACATCATTGCCATAGTGTCCTTCAAGGTCATTGGATGACCCCTCTTTGCTTGGTGGGCCCCACAACCCTGAAAAGGGATGCGTACGGAACCCCTATCCGATTAAGGCTCACCAAAAATCTGACTTTATGAAAGTCAATGGGAGCCACTTTGGTTTGACCTAAATTAAAACTAGGGCGTTTTTGTGCCCTCCAGCAAATATGAATGCATGTGATAGGGAGACCCATATGATGGACTCTCTAAAGGCCTTAAGTCATTAGTACAATGATGTGTCCTTCAGTAATGAGGAAACGCACCATAAAATTGGGCTATCCATTTGCTGTTGGATCTATTAGAGTGTTTCATAAGATGATAGGGGCGTCATAGACCGATGTGGGAGGGGCTTCACCAGAAAATGGGAACTCTCTCACAGTACCTTGGCGTAACCTGAATATGATGGGTAAGCACTCACTGGACAGAAAGGTTTACCTGAAAATGGCTCTGAACCTTGTCTGACAGAGGCCAAAAGGAAACTCATTTGATGAGTGGATATGATCCGTCACAGAAAGGTGGTGAGGTTATGCAGCTGAAACAGTTGGCTTCACGCACCCCATGTGATTTCTCACATTTCCAAAGACATTTCGTCATCTCCGTCACTGAGAAAGGAGGGAAATCTCAGAGATGAACAAATGGGAATGGAACATAGATTAAAAGCCATATCTATGTAGGTAACCTGAATCAAACTAAGGTTGTGGACTAATGATTTTGCTATTTTATCAGAAAATGGCAAACGGTCAATTTGCAAAGCTTCTAGACGATAACAAGCTAAAGGGCCCAAACTATGCCGACTGGTACAGAAATCTTATGCTGGTCCTAACTTCTGAAAAGTTAGACAAGGTAGTGAAAAATCCTGCCCCGGAACGTCCGGGTGATAGGGCTTCTGAGGCCCGTAGGAGGGACTACCAAGAGTGGGAGGATAAAAACTCCCTAGCCCGATGCTTTGTCGTTGCCTCATTAGACAACTCAATATAGAGGCAGTTCGATCAGATCGAACTAGCCAAGGACATATTGGACAGTCTAAGAACAATGTATGAAGAGCAGAACCGTTCTACTCGACAGAAGGTCCTGAAATTGTTCATGACCGCGCAGATGACCAAAGGGCAGAAAGTTCATCACCATTGTCTTCAGATGATGGGATACAATAACGAACTTGAAGCTCTTGGATCCGGGCTAGATCTTGTCACACAAGTGGATACCATCCTCAATTCTTTGCCCTCTTCCTTCAATGCGTTCACAATGAACTACAATATGAATAAGCTGAATGTCAGCGTCCAGGAACTCAACAATATGTTGCAGAGAGCTAAGGATCTACTCAAGAAGGATGAGCCTGTGGTTATGCTTGCTGAAGCTAACAAATCGGGCAAGAAAAAGAGAAAGGCAAAAAAGCCTCAGAAGAAGGCTGCCAAACCTAAGAAGCAGAAGAAGAACAAGGCATCTGATGTTTGTAACTTCTACAACCAGACCGGCCACTGAAAGAGGAATTGTCTTGCCTACCTGGAATCTAAGAAAGGTAACATCAAAACCTGTGTCATAGAAACTAACATGTTAGTTACTTCTGTGTCCTGGTGTGTTGACTCCGGGGCTTCAACTCATGCGTTTAACTCACTGCAGGGGTTCAAAGTTAGCAGAAGGTTGAGTGAAGGTGAAATGACACTATTCTTGGGAACAACTACAAGTGTTGCAGCAGTAGCAATAGGAACCGTAGAATTAGTTTTTAAAGAAGGAATACTTGTGCGGAAGCTATGTTAGACATAGACTCCTAGAAGTGAAGAGGATCCCATGACTTATGCGGAAGCTATGTTAGACATAGACTCCCAGAAGTGGGTGGAGGCCATGAAGGCTGAAATGGACTCAATGGAGACCAATGGAGTCTGGACTCTAGTGGATCCGCCCCTCGGGGTAAAAGCAATTGGTTGCAAATGGATCTACAAGAGGAAGAAGGGCCCCGATGGCAGGATTGAGACCTTTAAAGCTCGCTTGGCGAAAGGGTATACTCAGAAAGAAGGCATCGACTATGAGGAAACCTTTTTGCCCGTGGCCATGCTTAAATCCATTAGGATCCTGCAAGCTGTAGCAGCATACCATGACTATGAGATTTGGCAAATGGATGTCAAAACCGCGTTCCTGAATGGAGATCTTAGTGAAGATATCTACATGCAGTAGCCGCAAGGCTTCATTGCTGCTGGTTAGGAACACATGGTATGCAAACTTAATAGATCCATATATGGACTTAAGCAGGCTTCTAGGAGTTGGAACATCCGTTTTGATTCTGCAGTCAAAATGTTTGACTTTGAGCAGAATCCGGATGAGCCCTGTGTTTACAGGAAGTCCAGTAGGGATAAGATCACCTTTTTGGTGTTGTACGTGGACGATATCCTACTCATTGGGAATGATGTAGGAATGTTGACTTCAGTCAAGGTATGGCTATCACAGCAGTTCTCCATGAAAGATCTTGGAGAAGCTTCATACATACTGGGTCTTGGACTCTATAGAGATAGATCAAAGCGGATAATTGGAGTATCCCAAGCTGCTTATATTGACAAAATTGTCAAGAGGTACAGCATGGAGAACTCCAAGAAAGGAAACGTTCCTTTCAGGCATGGAGTCACTCTCTCCAAGAAGATGTCTCCCAAGATTTCTGAGGAGATTGAGAGCATGAGAGACATTCCCTATGCCTCAGCCGTAGGGAGCATCATGTATGCCATGCTGTGCACTCGCCCTGACATTGCTCAAGTGGTGAGTGTGGTAAGAAGATTCCAGGCAAACCCAGGGCAGGGGCATTGGACTGCTGTGAATAACATACTCAAATACCTTCGAAGGACAAAAGAGTTTTGTCTGGTATTCGATGGTAGTTCACTGCAAGTTCTAGGGTATACCGATGCCGATTTCTAGTCGGATCCAGATGATAGAAAGTCTACATCTGGGTATGTTTTCACGATAGGATCGTGTGCTGTTTGCTGGAAAAGCAGCAAATAGGGGTCCACTACAGACTTCACAACTGAGGCCGAGTACATTGCCGCAAGTGAAGCTGCCAAGGAAGCCGTGTGGATGAAGAAGTTCATACACGAATTGGGAGCGATTCCATCCAGCACATCTCCCATCCCGTTGTTGTGTGACAACAATGGAGCGATCGCCCAGGCTAAAGAGCCTCGGGCTCACTCGAAGTTGAAGCACATCGAGAGAAAGTACCATGTACTGTGGGAGATCGTTGGTAGAGGGGACGTCCTGATTCAGAAGGTAGCATCAGCGGATAATGTGGCAGACCCATTGACTAAGCCACTGGCACAGAAGGTGTTTGAGAAACACGTGGAAAGTATGGGACTCCGGCTTGTACCAGATTGGACCTAAGTGCAAGTGGGAGCTGTTAGACAGTTTTGTATGCCCTTAGCTTCAATCTGATTTGATGTACTTTTGTTATTTAGTGGAAATAAATAAAGTGCATGTTTGATTCATGTTATTTGGTTTAATTCTGTGTAAAACCCTAAAACTAGACATTTATAGAGACTCGTATTAGTTTTAAATGTTCACAGCCGTTGGATAAGTCTGGGGAGATTTATCCTTTCAAGGCTGATACTGGTGTGCCACCAAGTGTTGGGATGGCCTGTCTCAGCCACCAGGGTAAGACTCGAGGAACATGCGGTATGGGATTACTTGAATCCTTGAACCGGACCAGATTTCCAGTATTGCCCTGGACCTTGGAGATAGATGGGCAAAACTGGAAAGTTACACCTGACCCCTAGACTCGATTATGACACTTCACTAGGTGTTGGATCAGGCTGCCTTTGATATGCCAATCAGTGAGATCCTTAGCGGGGATCAAAACCTGGATATGTTGGGGCAATTTGAGAATTCATCCGAGTGGGTGATCATAGTGACAGAATCAGCCACTTTGTCGGACAAAGGGTAATGATCGGGTATGCACTCTCTCTGATGGAAACCAAACTGCCGGCAATTGATTTCAATCGTTGGAATTTTGTTTTGCAAAATTAATATATTTATATATATATGTACGGTTTCAAATTGTTTGCAAATGGTTTTAATTCCCGGGATCCATGTGAGAGGAGAGTGCGGCAATGTTCCTTGCAGCCGAGGGAGAGGTCCTCTCTTGTCGGGCAGTGCTTGATCATTAAGGGCTGAGAGGTTAAGTGTAAGACCATTGAGGATAATACCTGATGGGCTAATCTTGCACCTGCCCACAGTCCCTGGGTTTTTATAAGATGGCTTGGCCGAGGGACCACTTAATGTAAGTGTTGGGCCCATAGGGTCCATATGATGGACTCAAGGGGTTCATTGAGTTTTTCAGTGAATTCGGTTGGGCCTTGTATTAAAGGCTGGGCCGAACCCATGTGGCTGGTGTGTAGATCAATGCTTGGGTCCCACGCCATACAAAGAAGCCCAACTGGGCAGCAGATTGGAAAGTAATTAGACACTGAACACTTAATGGGCCAGAAGCCCATTTTGAGGTGGGCTGATATGATCACCCATCCTTGGGGCGAATCTGAGATTAATGTTAGTAAAAGGATTGGTCCTTTAGCCTTATCCACTCTTGGAGATCAAATTCAAATTAGATTTGAATCTGGTAACCTCCTGATAAGATCAGGAGTAAGCTAACTTTATCTGCAGATAGGATTAAGATTATCCCCTATCCAAATACTGATTTGGATTGGGATAACTCCTAATTAGGAGGATTCTTAATCAAGAAGAAAGGAGGAGAAACCCTAACCAAGAAAGAGAAATATCAGATTTCGAACCACCTTGAAGAGATATAGGATATCTCCTGCGAATTGAGATAGGATCTCATTTCATACTCCAGAAAAGAGAAAGGCAGTTCAGCCTTTTCGCCTTTAGAATTCTCCTCCTGCCGCCGCCATCTTTTTTGCAAGATTAGATCTTTGCAGAAAAAGAAAGTCAAGAAATCTGTTCTTGACATTAGTCTTGCAACAAAGACTAAACGGATTCAGTGTTTAGTGTTTCCAGAGGATTCTTGTGAAGGATCTAGTGTGTAGGACGCACCCTGCTGGTTCTGTTCCATCCACAGCTGTGTCATCTTCAGCAGGAACGGATCTTGGAGCATTCTTTGGGCGTGAACACCAACTTTGGGAGATACTGCTTCTCCGGATCAGGTATATTCCTCCCATTTATCTTTTGGTACAGATCTGGTTTGATTATGGTTCAAGTAGGATCCTTGAATATTGTATTATAAATTTAGGGAATATGATTCCCAGTTGGGAGAAGGTAGGAAATTTTTGAAATTCGCCCACCCATTCCGCAACCTTTATGGCGTCCATTAGATGGATCCTACCCTTCTTTCAAGAAATATACCAAACAACATGAATCAAACAAGTACTTTATTTATTTACACTAAATGTCAAAATTACATCAAATTGGATTGAAGCTAAGGGCATACAAAACTCTCTAACAGCTCCCACTTGCACTTAGGTCCAATCCGATACAAGCCAGAGTCCAATACTTTCCACGTGTTTCTCAAACACCTTCTGTGTCAGTGGCTTAGTCAATGGGTCTGCCACATTATCCGCTGATGCTACCTTCTGAATTAGGACATCCCTTCTACCAACGATCTCCCGCAGTACATGGTACTTCCTCTCAATGTGCTTTGACTTTAAATGAGCCCGAGGCTCTTTAGCCTAGACGATCGCTCCATTGTTGTCACACAACAATGGGATGGGTGATGTGATGGACGGAATCACTCCCAATTTGTGTATGAATTTCTTCATCCACATGTCTTCCTTAGCAGCTTCACTTGCGGCAATGTACTCGGCCTCGGTTGTGGAGTCTGTAGTGGACCCCTGTTTGCTGCTTTTCCAACAAACAACACATGATCCTATTGTGAAAACATACCCAAATGTAGACTTTCTATCATCTGGATCCGACTTGAAATCGGCATCAGTATACCCTAAAACTTGTAGTGAACTACCATCGAATACCAGACAAAACTATTTTGTTCTTCGAAGGTATTTAAGTATGTTCTTCACAGCAGTCCAATGCTCCTGCCCTGGGTTGGCTTGGAATCTGCTTACCACACTCATTGCCTGAGCTATGTCTGGGCGAGTGCAAAGCATAGCATACATGATGCTCCCTACGGCTGAGGCATATGGAACGTCTCTCATGCCCTCAATCTCCTTGGAAGTCTTGGGAGCATCTTCTTGGAGAGAGTGACTCAATGCCTGAAAGGAACATTTCCTTTCTTGGAGTTCTCTATGCTATATCTTTTGATAATTTTGTCAATGTAAACAGCCTGGGATAATCCAATTATTCGCTTTGATCTATCTCTATAGAGTCGAAGACTCAGTATATATGAAGTTTCTCCAAGAACTTTCATGGAGAACTGTTGTGATAGACATACCTTGACCGAAGCCAACATTCCTACATCATTCCCAATGAGTAGGATATCGTCCATGTACAACACCAAAAGAGTGACTTATCCCCACTGGATATCGTGTAAACACAGGGCTCATCCGGATTCTGCACAAAGAAACGTTTTGACAGTGGAATCAAAATGGATGTTCCAACTCCTAGAAGCCTGCTTAAGTCTATATTTGGATCTATCAAGTTTGCATATCATGTGTTCCTGACCAGCAGCAATGAAGCCTTGTGGCTGCTACATGTAGATATCTTCATTAAGATCTCCATTCAGGAACGTGATTTTGACATCCATCTGCCAAATCTTGTTGTCATGGTATGTTTCTACAGCTAGCAGGATCCTAATGGATTTGAGCATGGCCACGGGCAAAAGGGTTTCCTCATAACCGATACCTTCTTTTTTAGTATACCCTTTTTCCACCAAACGAGCTTTGTAGGTATCAATCCTGCCATCGAGGCCCTTCTTCCTCTTGTAGATCCATTTGCAACCAATTGTTTTTACCCCGGAGGGCAGATCTACTAGAGTCCAGACCCCATTGGTCTCCATTGATTCCATCTCAGCTCTCATGGCCTCCACCCACTTATGGGAATCTATGTCTAACATAGCTTCCGCGTAAGTTACGGGATCCTCTTCACTAGTCAATGCTTCCACCAGGTAACTATCCTAGTCATAACCATATCAGACTGATGGCCTGGATACCCGAGTGAATCTTCTAGGTTGGTCACTACCTGGAGCCTGTGGGACATCTCCCACTACACCTGAGCTCTCCTCATCAAGAACTATTTCTTGACGATGGGTGTCCAGGATGTAATCAGTTTCTAAGAATTGGGCGTTTCAACTGCAGAACACTTTCTGCTCACTTGGGTCATAGAATAGATAACCCACTGGTTTTGGATTCCAACTTGTCCGCACTTGTTCTTTTAACGTGTGCAGGACAACCCCAAACCTTCAAGTGTCTTACACTTGGCTTCCTTCTAGTCCATAGTTCATATGGAGTCTTTGGATCTGATTTGGTTGGAACCCAGTTCAGTATGTAGATAGCAGTCTCTGATGCATATTCCCAAAAGGATGTGGGTAATTCTGAGTGGACGAGAAGTGACTGGACCATGTCCAACAAGGTCCTATTCCTCCTCTCTGAAACACCGTTGAGTTGAGGTGTGGTAGGAGGAGCTAATTGTGACACTATCCCGTTGACCTTTAAGTAGTCCCTGAATTTGTCAGAGAGATACTCGCCACCTCGATCTGATTGAAGGGCCTTGATTTCTCTCCCTAACTGTTTCTCAACTTCCTGTCTGAACTCTTTGAACTTTTCAAATGACTCAGACTTGTGTCTCATTAGGTACACATAACCATATCGTGGAAAATCATCTGTAGAGGTGATGAAATACACGTGTTGATTTCGTGTCCTAACACTTAGGGGACTACATACATCAGTATGTATTAGGTCAAGTGTGTTTGCAGATCTCTTAGGCTTACCGTCAAATGGCCGCTTAGTCATCTTACCTTGAAGGCAAGACTCACAAGTGGGAAGATCTTCTACAGTTAGAAAATCCAAAGGACCATCCTTCACCAGCCTTGTAGTTTCGGTTAAGTTTGTTTCCAGAGAAGGATGTAGAACATAGAGACTGTTCTCTAGTTCCCCGCATGCGATGAATTTGTTATTCTGTTTAACAATAATCATATTACTAAAATAAACAGTATATCCATCAACACATAGCTTAGAAACAAAAATTAAATTTCTTCTCAAGTTCTGTACATAAAGACAATCTTTAAGTACAGACACTCCTTCTCTAAAAACTAATTCAACGGTTCCTATTGCCGCAGCTGCAACACTTGTAGTCATTCCGAAGAATAGTGTCATTTCGCCTTCACTCAATCTTCTACTAACTTTGAACCCTTGCAGTGAGTTACACGCATGATTTGAAGCCTCAGAGTCAACACACCAGGACACAGAAGTAACTAACATATTAGTTTCTATGACACAAGTTTCGACGTTACCTTTCTTAGATTCCAGGTAGGTAGGACAGTTCCTCTTCCAGTGGCCGATCTGCTTGCAGAAGTGACGAACATCAGATGCCTTGTTCTTCTTCTACTTCTTAGGTTTGACAGCTTTCTTTTGGGGCTTCTTTTCCTTTCTCTTTTTCTTGCCCGATTTGTTAGCTTCAACAAGCATAACCACAGGCTCATCCATCTTTAGTAGATCCTCGGCCCTCTGCAACATATTGCTGAGTTCCCGGATGCTGACATTCAGCTTATTCATGTTATAGTTCATTGTGAACGCATTGAAGGAAGAGGGCAAAGAATTCAAGATGGCATCCACTTGCGTGCCAAGATCTAGCCCAAAGCCAAGGGCTTCAAGTTCGTTAATGTAGCCCATCATCCGAAGACAATGGTCATGAACTTTCTGCCCCTTGGACATCTGCGCGCTCATGAATAGTTTCAGGACCTTCTGTCGTGTAGAACGGTTCTACTCTTCATACATTGTCTTTAGACTATCCAATATATCCTTGGCTAGTTTGATCTGATCGAACTGCCTCTGTATTGAGTTGTCTAGTGAGGCAATGACAAAGTAGTGGGCTAGGGATTTCTTATCCTCCCAATCTTGGTAGTCCCCCCTACGGGCCTCAGAAGCCCTATCACCCAGACGCTCTGGGGCAGGATTTTTCACCACCTTATCTAACTTCTCAGAAGTTAGGACCAGCATAAGATTTCTGTACCAGTCAGCATAGTTTGGGCCCATAAGCTTGTTATCATCTAGAAGCTTTGCAAATTGATCATTTTCCATTTTCTGATAAAACAGCAAAATCATTAGTCCACAACTTTAGTTTGATTCAAGTTACCTACATAGATATGGCTTTTAATCTATGTTCCATTCCCATTTATTCATCTCTGATATTTCCCTCCTTCCTCAGTGACGGAGATGACGAAATGTCTCTGGAAATGTGGGAAATCACATGGGGTGTGTGAAGCCAACTGTTTCAGCTGCATAACTCCAACACCTTTCTGTGACTGATCATATCCACTCATCAGATGAGTTTCCCTTTGGCCTCTGTCAGACAAGGTTCAGAGCCGTTTTCAGGTAAACCTTTCTATCTAGTGAGTGCACACCCATCATATTCAGGTTACGCCAAGGTACTGTGAGAGAGTTCCCATTTTCTAGTGAAGCCCCTCCCACAACGGTCTATGATGCCCCTATCATCTTATGAAACACTCTAATAGATCCAACAGCAAATGGATAGTCCAATTTTATGGTGTGTTTCCTCATTACTGATGGACCCATCATTGTGCTAACGAGGGAAGGCCTTTAGAGAGTCCATCATATGGATCTCCCTATCACATGCATTCATATTTGCTGGAGGGAACAAAATTATGCCCTAGTTCTAATTTAGGTCAAACCAAAGTGGCTCCCACTAACTTTCAGAAAGTCAGATTTCTGGTGTGCCTTAATCGGCTAGGGGTTTCGTACGCATCCCTTTTCCAGGGTTGTGGGGCCCACCAAGAAAGGAAGGGTCATCCAATGACCTTAAGGGACACCATGGCAGTGATGTGCATTCAGCCATGGTGTGCGCAAGAGCCACTAACAAATCATCATGGGCCAAGTGCTTATGACCCATGGTCGCAGCACATCAAACATCCAATCATCACATGAAAAAGGAGGAATTGATCCAATCAATCAACTACTGTAAAGCCCATTAAACGGCCCATATGAAATCCATAACATTAACAATTAATGTCTATTAGGTGCATGGACTGAATCGCAGTTAGCAGTTCGGCCCATACAACTTTTCTCACAAGTGTGGGCTTTTGTAGTTTTAACCTTATAAAATTGGGCTTTACAGGTGGGCTGAATTAATCCCTGTAATTGAACATCAGATTTGGAATGAAAATGAGAGAAAATTGGACTAAATAATAGTCCCTTTTTTGAACCCCAGATTCAGTCCAGTTTTGGTCCAATCTAGTCCGAAATGGTCTGACACTGATTTTCAATTCAAGAATTAATTCATGAAAGATCTGAAATTAATAATTTTGATTTTAAACAAACACAAATCAACTATGGACTGTTCACACCACCTGCAAAACAGAGGTTAATCACTAGGGTTGCAGTTTCATAAACTACAAATCGCAGAGAACGATTTCTCCATCTACAAATCTCCAGCGCCGCCTTCTTCTTCCTTCTTCTTTAATCAAGAAAATAAAATAAAAAAATAGAAATCCCATTTCTATTAATTAATTACATTCTTGATCAAATCCTATACATTCAGTCTAAAAAAATAAAAAAATTATTTACACACCGAATTTAATAGAAAAGGAAAAACGGTGCGCAGACCATCTGCGCCAAATCTGCACTGCGATATCCATGTTCGAACAGTCCATTAAATCAAAATAAATAAAGAAGAGTTCTAAATAAATTTTGGATTTAACATAAATTAATTTCAGATCAATCGCCCTTAACAAGAAACAATTTCTTGAAATAAAAAGAAAACAATCTGCGCAAATCTTTGCAGAACATCTTTTGTCCATCTGCGGAGGTTCAGATCTGATTTTCTTTTGGTTCATGATTCGAACCTGTGGCTCTGATACCACTGAAAGAATGATAGGATCCATATAATGGATGTCATGAAGGGTGCGGAATGGTTGGTCGAATTTCAAAAATTTCCTACATTCTCCCAACTAGGAATCATATTCCCTAAATTTAGAATACAATATTCAAGGATTATACTTGTACCATAACCGAACCAGATCTGAACCAAAAAGAAAAAGGAGGATTATACCTGATCCGGAGAAACATTATCTCCCAAATTTGGTGTTTACGCCAAAAGAAGACACCAAGATCTGCTCCTGTTGAAGATGACATAGCTGTGGATGGAACGGAACCAGCAAGGTGCGTCCTAAACACAAGATCTTTCGCAAGAACCCACAGGAAACTCTGAACACTGAATCCTTTTCAGTCTTTTCTACAAGACTGATGTCAAGAACTGATTTCTTGACTTCTTTCTACTGCAAAGATTGAATCTTGCAAGAGGGGTTGGCAGCGGCTGGAGGAGAACTCCTAGGACGAAGATGGCTCAGTATATGTGAATTGGTTTTCTCCTCCTTTCTACTTGATTAAGAAATCCTCTTAATTAGGAGTTATCCCAATCCAAATCAATATTTCGATAGGGGATAATCTTAATCCTATCTGCAGATTAAGTTTGTTTACTCTTGATCTTATCAAGAGGTTACTAGTTTCAAATCTAATTTGAATTTGGTCTCCTAGAGTGGATAAGGTCAAAAGCCCAATCCTTTTACTAACATCAATCTCAGATTTGCCCCTTAGATGGGTGATCATATTAGCCCAACTCGTAATGGGCATTTGGCCCATTAAGTGTTCAGTGTTTAACTAGTTTCCAATCTGCTGCCCAGTTGGGCTTCTTTGTATGGGATGGGACCCAAGCATTGATCTACACACCAGCCACATGAGTTCGGCCCAGCCTTTATTACAAGACCCAACCGAATTCACTAAAAAATCAGTGACCCCTTGAGCCCATCACATGGACCCTATGAGCCCAACACTTACATTAAGTGGTCCTTGGGCTAGGCCAACTTATAAAAACCTAGGGACTATGGGCAGGTGCAAGATTAGCCCATCAGGTATTATATCCTAAATGGTCTTACACTTAACCTCTCAGCCCTTAATGATCAAGCACTGCCCGACAAGAGAAGACCTCTCATTCGGCTGCAAGGAACAGTGCCGCACTCTCTACTCACTTGGATCCCGGGAATTAAAACCTTTTGCAAATGTTTTGAAACCATACATATACATCATATATATTAATTTTGCAAAACAAAATTCCAACGATTGAAATCAACTGCCGGCAGTTTGGTTTCCGTCAGAGAGAGTGCATTCTTGATCATTACTATTGTCTGACAAAGGGGCTGATCCTGCCACTATGATCACTCACTCAAATGAATTCTCAGACTGCCCCAACATATACAAGTTTTTGAAGGGATAGGAAATCCATCACATGGATGCCCAAGAATGTGGAATAAAGGGGGCGAATTTCAAATATTTTTCTTTCCCTTCAACTGGGAATCGAATTCCCTATTTAGAAAATCATATTTTGAAGGATCATTCTTGAACCATAAACTAAACAAGATCTGAACCAAAAGGAGGAGAGAGAGATAAAACTTGATACAGAGAAATAATATCTCTCAATGGAGGTGTTCACAACCAAGGTAGAAACCAAAATTTTCTCCCACTGAAGATGGCGCAGTGCAATGTGGAGCAGAATCAGCAGTGTCCTTGCTAAGAACTTGATTCTTCCCAAGAATCACCTAGACGGTTTGTGAATACAACTCCTACCAATCTTTTCTCCAAAAGAATGGAATTAAGATCCAATCTTGATTTCTCCCAGGCAATGGAGATCGAACTGCTATAGGCGGCGGCTGTAGGAAAGAGGCAGCTAGAGAGAATTTGTAGGGTGCAGAATTCTCTCCTCTGTGATCTCAGCTCTAAAGACAAGACTTGAGTCTTTTGGATGATGTGTCTAAAGGCTGCCGCCCCCTCTTCCTTTTATAGACTTAAAGGGATCAGCTCCTAATCCCATTAGGAGTTGCTAACACAAATCATATCTGGATTAGAATTCCCTTTAAGATAAGGGATAATCCTTATCTTATTTGCAGATTAGATCAGCTAGTTCCTAATCTAATTAGGAAGTTTCCAAATCTAAATCTCATTTAGATCTTGTGCTCTCTGAGTGGATAGGGTGTGGGCCCAATCCTATCAGCTGATCTTATCTCAGAATTCGCCCCTTAAAGACTAATCAAATTAGCCCAGTTCGAAATGGGCTTAAAGCCCATTTAGGGTTATGTATTCATTAAGCCTTCCAAACTGCTGCCCAGTTGGGCATCCTTGTATGGCGTGGGACCCAAACATTGGTCTACACATCAGCCACATGGGTTCAGCCCAGCCTTTGTTACAAGGCCTGGCCGAATACGCTGTTATGGACAGTGCACCCCCAGAAACCCATCAGATGGGCTCTATGGCCCTAACACTTACCATAAGTGGTCCCTGGGCCAAGCCACCTTGTAACATCCAGGGACTATGGGCAGATGCAAGATTAGCTCATCAGGTATTATCCTCAATGGTCTTACACTTAACCTCTCAGCCCATAATGATCATACACTGCCCGACAAGAGAGGACCTCTCCCTCGGCTGCAAGGAACAGTGTTGCACTCTCCCAAGTATGGATCTCGGGAATTAAAACCTTTTTGCAAACATTTCGAAACCATAATATATATACTTTTATATCTCATATAAAATATATTTTGCAAAACAAATCTCAATGATTGAAATCGGCTGCCGGTAGTTTTGGTTTCTATCACTATGATCACCCACTCAGATGATTTCTCAGACTATCCCAACATACCTAGGTTTTGACCCCCGCTAAGGATCTCACTGATTGGTACATCAAAGACAGCCCCATCCGACACCTAGTACAGTATCATAATCGAGTCTATGGGTCAGGTGTAACTTTCCAGTTTTGCCCACCAATCTCCAAGGTCTAGGGCAATACTGGAAATCTGGTCCAGTTCAAAGATTCAATTAATACCACACTGTATGTGCCTAGGGTCTCACCCTGTCAACTGAGACAAGCCTCCCCAACCGACTTGGTGGCACCACAGTGTCAACCTTGTCAGGATAGGTCTCCCCAGACCGACCCACTGGATGTGAACATTCTAAACTAACACGAGTCTTATTAAGTGTGCAGTTTAAGGGTATTACATAGAAACATACCAAGGGAACATGAATCAAATATGCACTTTTATTCATTTACAATAAACTCATAAAGTACATCATTTTGATTGAAACTAAGGGCATACAAAACTGTCTAACAGCTCCCACTTGCACTTAGGTCCAATCAGGTACTAGCCGAAGTCCCAGACTTTCCATGTGTTTCATAAACACTTTCTATGTCAGTGGCTTAGTCAATGGGTCTACCACATTCTCCGCTGATGCTACCTCTTAACATCATCCTATCATAGGTCGAGTGTTGTCATACAATAGTGGAATGGGTGATGTGCTGAATTCCAAATTCAGGAATGAACATCTTCATTCATGAGGCAGCCTCACTTATGGCAATGCGTTCAGCTTGGGTTGTGGACTATTAATTTGCCACTTAGGACCCCTGTTTGCTGACATTCAGGAAACAACCCATGATCTTATCGTGAAAGCATATCCAGATGTAGACTTTCTATCATCTGGATTCGACTGGAAATCGACATCAGTATACCCTTGGATCTGTAGTGAATTACCATCGAATACTAGACAAAACTCTTTTGTCCTTCGAAAGTACTTAAGTATGTTTTTCACAACAGTCCAATGCTACTGCCCTGGGTTGGCCTGAAATCTACTTACTACACTCACTGCCTGAGCAATGTCAGTGCAAGTGCACAGCATGCCATACATGATGCTCCCTACGACAAAGGCATAGGGAATGTCTTTCATGCCATCAATCTCCTCAGAAGTCTTGGGAGATATCTTCTTGGAGAGAGTGACTCCGTGCCTGAAAGGAACATTTCCTTTCTTGGAGTTTTCCATGCTGTATCTTGACTATTTTGTCAATATAGGCAGATTGGGATTATCCCATTATCTGCTTTGATCTATCTCTATAGAGTCGAAGACCCAATATATAGGAGGCTTCTCCAAGATCTTTCATGGAGAATTGCTGTGAATGCCATACTTTCACCGTAGTCAACATTCCTACATCATTCCCAATGAGTAGAATGTCATCTACATACAGAACCAAGAAGGTAACCTTATCTCCACTGTACTTCCTGTAAACATAGGGTTCATCCGGATTCTACTCGAAGTCAAACGATTTGACAGCTGAGTCAAAATGGATGTTCCAACTTCTAGAAGCTTGCTTAAGACCATAAATGGATCTATTAAGTTTACATACCATGTTTTCCTGACCCACAGCTATGAAGCCTTGCGGCTGCTGCATATAGATATCTTCAGTAAGATCTCCATTCTGGAATGCTGTTTTGACATCCATTTGCCAAATCTCATAATCATGGTATGCTGCTACATCTAGTAGGATCCTAATGGATTTAAGCATGGCCACAGGCGAAAAGGTTTCCTAATAATCCATGCCCTCTTTCTTAGTGTACCCTTTCGCCACTAGACGAGCTTTGAAGGTCTCAACTCTACCATCGGGGCCCTTCTTTCTCTTGTAAATCCATTTGCAACCGATTGCTTTTACCCCGGAGGGCGGATCTACTAGAGTCCAGACTCCATTGGTGTCCATTGAGTCCATCTGTGCTCTCATGGCCTCCACCCACTTCTGGGAATCTATGTCCAACATAGCTTCCGCGTAAGTCACGAGATCCTCCTCACTAGTCAAGGTTTCCACCATGTAACTATCATGGTCATAACCATAACGGACTGGTGGCTTGGATACCCGAGTGGATCATCTAGGTTGGTCACTACCTAGAACATGTGGGACATCTCCCACTACTCCTAAGCTCTCCTCATCAAGAACTATTTCCTGACAGTGAGTGTCCATGATGTATTCGGATTCTAAGAATTGG
Source organism: Nelumbo lutea (assembly GCF_056320005.1). Classification (NCBI taxonomy): domain Eukaryota; kingdom Viridiplantae; phylum Streptophyta; class Magnoliopsida; order Proteales; family Nelumbonaceae; genus Nelumbo; species Nelumbo lutea. Next base: position 214,164,532 of record NC_142684.1, read on the forward strand.
GCGTTTCGACTGCAGAACACTTTCTGTTCACTTGGGTCATAGAATAGATAACCCACTGAATCCTTTGGATAGCCTATAAATTGGCAACTACTGGTTTTGGATTCCAACTTGTCTGCACTGGTTCTTTTAACGCGTGCTGGACAACCCCAAATCTTCAAGTGTCTGACACTTGGTTTCTTTCCCGTCCAAAGTTCATATGGAGTGTTCGAAACCGATTTGGTTGGAACCTGATTCAGCACGTAAATCGCAGTCTCTAGTGCATAACCCCAAAAGGATGTGGGTAACTCTGAGTGTATGAAAAGTGACCGGGCCATATCCAAGAAGGTCCTATTCATCCTCTCTGAAACACCGTTAAGTTGTGGTGTAGCAGGAGGAGCTAATTGTGATACTATCCCATTGTCCTTTAAGAAGTCCTTGAACTCGTCAGAGAGATACTTGCCACCTCGATTAGATCGAAGGGCTTTAATTTCTCTCCCCAACTGTTTCTCAACCTCTTGTCTAAACTCTTTGAACTTTTCAAAGGATTCAGACTTGTGTCTCATTAGGTACACATAACCATATCGTGAGAAATAATCTATGAAGGTGATGAAAGACACGTATTGATTCCGTGTCCTAACACTCAGGGGACCACATACATCAGTATGTATTAGGTCAAGTGTGCCTGTACATCTTTCAGGCTTACCGTCAAATGGTCGTTTTGTCATCTTGCCTTGTAGGCAAGGCTCACAAGTGGGATGATCTTCTATAGTTAGAAAATCCAAAGGACCATCCTTTACCAACCTTGTGATTTGGTAAACACCGATGTGACCAAGTCGGTAGTGCCACAGACATGTGGGATTAACTATATCATGGGCTCTCTTCTTGGAGATTTCATCCGACGTAGTTTCAGTTATGTTAGTTTCTAGAGAATGATGTAAAACATAGAGACTGTTCTCCAGTTCCCCGTATGTGATGAATCTGTTATTTCTTTTAATAGTAATCATATTACTAAAGATGACAAAATAATCATCTGCACACAGTTTTGAAACAGAAATCAAATTTCTTCTTAAGTTTTGTACGTAAAGACAATCTTTGAGTACAATTTTTCCTTCTCTAAAAATTAATTCCACGGTTCCTATTGCCACGGCTGCAATAGTTGCAATAGTCCCCAAGTAGAGAGTGACTTCTCCTTCACTCAGCCTTCTGCATACCTTGAACCCCTGTAGTGAGTTACACGCATGAGTTGAAGCCCTGGAGTCAATACACCAGGACGCAGAAGCTACCAATAAATTGGTTTCACAAGTTTCGAAATTACCTTTCATGGATTCCAAGTAGGTAGGACAATTCCGTTTCTAGTGGTCGGTCTTCTTGCAAAAGTGACAGGCATCCGATGCTTTGTCTTTCTTCTGCCTTTTGCCCTTAGTGGCTTTCTTCTGAGGCTTCTTTCCCTTCCTCTTTCTCTTGCCCATTTTGCTAGTTTCAACAAGCATAGCTATAGGCTCATCCTTTTTAATCAGTTCTTCAGCTCTTTGCAGCATATTGTTGAGCTCTTGCAAGCTGACATTCAGCTTGTTCATGTTATAGTTCATGATGAATGGATTAAAGGATGGAGCCAAAGAATTAAGGATAGCATCTATCTGGGTTGTGAGGTCCAGCCCGGGTCCAAGAGCCTCCAGTTCATTGATGTAACCCATCATCCGAAGACAATGGTCGTGAACTTGTTGGCCCTTAGACATTTGAGTGGTCATGAACTTTTTCAAGACCTTTTGCCGAGAAGAACGATTCTGCTCTTCATACATCGTCCTCGGGCTGTCTAATATGTCCTTGGCAAATTCAATCTGATCAAACTGCCTCTGTATTGGGTTGTCCAAGGAGGCGATGATGTAACACCGGGCTAGGGAGTTTTTCTACTCCCATTCCTGATAGTCTCTCCTTTGGGCCTCAGAAGCCCTGTCTCCCAGACGCTCCGAGGCAGGATTCTTTGCCACTTTGTCCAGCTTTTCTGAAACTAGGTCCAGCATAAGGTTCCTGTACCAGTCAGCGTAGTTTGGGCCCTTAAGCTTGTTGTCATCAAGAAGCTTTGCAAAAGATCCGTTTGCCATTTTCTGATAAAAGAGCAAACATCAGTCCACAACCTAATTTGATTCATGTTCATTTCATAGATATGGATTTTAATCTACGATCCATTTCCATTTATTCATCTCTAAGATTTCCCTCCTTTCTCAGTGATGAAGACTATGGGTTGTCTCTGGAAATGTGGACAATCACATAGGGTGCATGAAGCCAACTGTTTCAGCTGCATAACCCCACCACCTTTCTGTGAAGGATCATATCCACTCATCATATGAGTTTTCCCTTTGGCCTCTGTCAGACAAGGTTCAAAGTCGTTTTCAGGTAAACCTTTCTGTCCAGTGAGTGCTTACACATCATATTCGTGAACACCAAGGTATCATGAGAGAGTTCCCATTTTCTAGTGAAACCCCTCCCACATCGGTCTATGACGCCCCTATCATCTTATGAAACACTCAGACAAGACCAACAGCAAATGGATAGCCCATTTTCTAGTGCGTTTCCTCATTACTGAAGGACCCATCCTCATGCTAATGATGGAAGGCCTTTAGAGAGTTCATCATATGAATCTCCCTATCACATGCACTCATATTAGCTGGAGGGAACAAATAATTACGCCCTACTTTGATTTAGGTCAAACCAAAGTGGCTCCAACTAACTTTCATAAAGCCAGATTTCGGTGGGCCTTAAATTGGCTAGGGTTCCGCACGTAACCTCTCGATGAGATGTGGGGCCCACCGCTGAGGGAGGTCATCCAATCACCAAAAGGGAACCATGGCAATGATGTGCATTCAGCTAGGGTGTGTGCAAGAGCCACTGTCGATTGAGCATGGGCCAAGTACTTATGGCCCATGTACGCAGCACATCGCACATCAATACATCTCATGCAAGGATAATTTGATCCAATCAATTAATTATCTGTAAGGCCCATTGGAAGCCCGTTAAAATTCCATAATATTAACCATTAATATTATCTAGGTATATGGGCTGGATTAGGGTTACCCAGTTCGGCCCATATAGCTTTATCCTTTAAAATGGGCTTTTTGCAGTTTTAACTATTTAAAACTGGGTCTTTACAGGTTGGGCGGAATTAACCATTTAATTAAATATCAATCCTCAAGCCCATTAGTGGGAAAATTAGGGCTGACTTTCAGCCTTGATTAAACCCTAGATTTGGTCCAAACAATTTGAACCAATTTTGGTTCGAATGGGTCTTGGTTTTGATTTTTAATTAAATCCTTAATTCAAGAAAATAATCTGAAATTAAATAACTGATAAAAGAAAAACAAGAATCTGTTAATCAGGGCAGTTCGCACACTCCATCCTGTAAAACAGAGGTTAGATCACAGATTGCAGTTTCTCAAACTGCAAATCGCAGATAGCGAATCTCTCATCTGCGAAATCTCCTTCTCTGCGCTGCCATCTTCGATCCAAAATTAAAATAAATAGAAATCCTATTTCTATTAATTATTACATCAAATCGAATGCCTATACATTGAGTCTAAAAATAAAAAAAAAATTATTTACAGACCAAATGTAATAAATAAATTCAATAAACTGCAAATCTTGCAATTTTCACTGTGCAAAACAAGAGTTCGATCTCCTTTTGTACGAACAACCCATAAATCAAGAAAATTATAAAGAACTATTCTAAATAATAATCAGATTTATATAAAATTAATTTCAGATTATTTGCCCATCTGTTTTGGGAACAAATTTCCCAAAACCCATATTTGTGCAAATTGGGTAGAACGCCATCTCCCTATTTGCGCAGGTTTAGATCTGAAACAGAATGGTCCAAGATTTGAACCGTGGCTCTGATACCACTAAAGGGATAAGTAATCCATCACATTGACGCCCAAGAATGAAGAATAAAGGGGGCAAATTTCAAAAATTTTTCATTCCCTTCAACTGGGAATCGAATTTCCTAATTAGAAAATCATATTTTGAAGGATCATTCTTGAACCATAAACTAAACCAGATCTGAAGGAAGAGAGAGAGATAATACCTGAAACAGAGAAATAATATCTCTCAATGGAGGTGTTCACGCCCAAGGTTGAAACCAAAATCTGCTCCCACTGAAGATGGCGCAGTGCAATGTGGAGCAGAATCAGCAGTGTCCTTCCTAAGAACTTGATTCTACACAAGAATCACTGGACGGCTTGTGAATACAACTCCTACCAATCCTTTCTCAAAAAGATTGGAATCAAGATCCAATCTTGATTTCTCCCAAGCAATGGAGATCGAACTGCTATAGGCGGCGGCTGCAGGAAGGAGGCGGCTAGAGAGAATTTGTAGGGTGTAGAATTCTCTCCTTTGTGATCTCAGCTCTGAAGGCAAGACTTGAGTCTGTTGGATGTTGTGACTAATGGCTGCCGCCCCCTCTTCCTTTTATAGACTTAAAGGGATCAGCTCCTAATCCCATTAGGAGTTGCTAACCCAAATTATATCTGAATTAGATGTCCCTTTAAGATAAGGGATAATCCTTATCTTATCTACATATTAGATCAGCTAGTTCCTAATCTAATTAGGTTGTTTCCAAATCTAAATCTCATTTAGATCCTGGGCTCTCTGAGTGGATAGGGTGTGGGCCCAATCCTATCAGCTGATCTTATCTCAGAATTCGCCCCTTAAAAACTAATCAAATTATCCCAGTTTCAAATGGGCTTAAGGCCCATTTAGGGTTATGTATTCATTAAGCCTTCCAAACTGCTGCTCAGTTGGGCTTCCTTGTATGGCGTGGGACCCAAACATTGATCTACACATCAGCCACATGGGTTCAGCCTAACCTTTGTTACAAGACCTGGCCGAATATACTGTTATGGACAATGCACCCCTTAAAACCCATCAGATGGGCTCTATGGGCCCAACACTTACCCTAAGTGGTCCCTGGGCCAAGCCACCTTGTAACACCCAGGGACTATGGGCAGATGCAAGATTAGCCCATCAGGTATTATCCTCAATTCTTACACTTAACCTCTCAGCCCATAATTGTCATACACTGCCGGACAAGAGAGGACCTCTCCCTCGGCTGCAAGGAACAGTGTTGCACACTCTCAAGTATGGATCTCGGGAATTAAAACCTTTTTGCAAACATTTCGAAACCATAATATATATACTTTTATATCTCATAAAAAATATATTTTGCAAAACAAATCTCAACGATTGAAATCGGCTACCGGCAGTCTTGGTTTCCATCAGTGAGAGTGCATCCCCGATCATTACCTTTGTTCGACAAAGGGGCTAATCCTGTCACTATGATCACCCACTCAGATGAATTCTCAGACTGTCCCAACATACCCAGGTTTTAACCCCCGCTAAGGATCTCACTGATTTGTGCATCAAAGACAGCCCAATCTGACACCTAGTGCAGTATCATAATCGAGTCTAGGGGTCAAGTGTAACTTTCCAGTTTTGCCCATCAATCTCCAAGGTCCAGGGCAATACTGAAAATTTGTTCTAGTTCAAAGATTCAATTAATCCCACACTGTATGTGCCTAGGGTCTCACCCTGGCAGCTGAGACAAGCCATCCCAACCGACTTGGTGGCACCATAGTGTCAGCCTTGTCAGGATAGGTCTCCCCAGACCGACCCACTGGCTGTGAACATTCTAAACTAACATGAGTCTTATTAAGTGTGCAGTTTAAGGGTATTACACAGAAACATACCAAGGGAACATGAATCAAATATGCACTTTTATTCATTTACAATAAACTCATAAAGTACATTATTTTGATTGAAGCTAAGGGCATACAAAACTCTCTAACAGTTTTGACCCTCGCTAAGGATCTCACTGATTGACATATCAAAGACAGCCCGATCCAACACCTAGTGAAGTGTCATAATCTATTCCAGGGGTCAGGTATAACTTTTCAGTTTGCCCATCTATCTCCAAGTTCTAGGGCAATACTGGAAATCTGGTCCGGTTCAAAGATTCAAGCAATCCCAAACTACATGTGCCTTGGGTCTTACCCTGGTAGCCGAGACAAGCCATCCCAACACTTGGTGGCACATCAGTATCAGCCTTGGCAGGCTGAATCTCCCCAGACTTATCCAACGGCTGTGAACATTTAAAACTAACACGAGTCTCTATAAGTGTCCAGTTTTAGGGTCTTACACTGAAATATACCAAACAACATCAATCAAACATGTACTTTATTTATTTACACTAAATGTCAAAAGTACATCAAAATGGATTGAAGCTAAGGGCATAAAAACTGTCTAACATTAAAGCCCAATTAAGGTTATGTACTCACTTAGCCTTCCAAACTGCAGCCCAGTTGGGCTTCCTTGTATGGCCGAATACACTGGGTTCAGCCCAGCCTTTGTTACAAGGCCTGGCCGAATACACTGTTATGGACAGTGCACCCCCAAAACCCATCTTATGGGCTCTATGGGCCCAACACTTACCCTAAGTGGTCCCGGGTCCAAGCCACCTTGTAACACCCAGGGACTGTGGGCAGATGCAAGATTAGCCCATTAGGTATTATCCTCAATTGCCTTACATTCAATCTCTGACGGGTTTGTCGAAGCCCTCAAAATTAGTACTAGTCCCACAATAAAATGTTTGCAGTAAAAGTGGTTCTAGGTCGAATCCCACAGGGAGCAAATCAATAATCTCTTAGCCGAATGGGTAAAGTAATTGTGTGGGAAAATTAAATAACTAAAATTAAAAGAATAACAAACTAAACAAACAAGAGAAAATCAGTCTTACCGAATTCTGGTTCAAGGGTTCGGGTTGAATCGATTGGCCATCGATCCTAGGTACAATTCAACATTTTTGCAATTCAAGCATTTAACCTTAGATTTATTAGGATAGCCATAATAAACCTTGTGTTTTCCTAATTCAGTTGACCAAACCCAACATTTGATCAACACTTATCACCACTCAACTGGGTACGATAGCATTCCATGTTAAACAATGATAGCATTAAGATTTGTGAAAACAGTTAAACCAAAATAACAATAATTGAGATAGCTGCAATTACTGAATTTTGTTCCATTGATTCTTTTAGGTTGAACCATGTTAAAACATTTGTCAAAGGATGTCACGAACAATTGACCTAAAAAGATATCAACCTAATTGCTACTTGTACCATTATTCGTGACAATTACGGATCACCGAAATCATGGATAGCAGTAGGAAAATCAACATTAATTCAGTTTGTCAGACTAATTAACATTAACATCCAATAAAAATGTGCACAAGAACCAATGAATACTTGAATTAAAAAGAAAGAAAATAAAGTAACTACAGAACCTCACAATGACACAATCGAACCTCCCCACTTGAACCAGAAAAAGAAGCTTAGCTACTCATGATCTGCACAATCTCCATGCTCTTCTTTTCCATAGCCGAACTGCCTTCTTGCTTCTTGGTCTTCTTGATGATATCTTGGATCTTGGAATGAGTAATTTCTAGAGCTGGTTCACCCCCCTCTTTATATAGCCAAAGGAGAGGGCTGTTTTCCAACTCCTTCTAGGAGATCATCTTATCCTTAGGGAGTTTTGATCTTATCTTGAACTAATCCTATCCTATCTCTTATCTAATGCTCTAATCTCAATCTTTTTATCTCTCTAGGATTACATTCAAGACTTTAGATATGATAAAACTCTCTCCTTGGAGATTACATTCGAAATTCGGACTCTTAACTCTTGAATTCGAGTTGGGCTGCTTCAAGGTACTTTTGCGAGTTGGGCTTAAGTTGTGAAATGGGCCTGGCTGTGAACTTGCTCCGACTTTGGGCTCGTTTTCGTACTCGATGCAGGCCGAATCTGTCAAAACCCAAAACATAAAAGTTGTGGCCCTTCCTTTAATCTTTCTAATGCTTCTTGAATTGTTCAATTCGGTGTCCGGAATTGAGATTTAGGCCCAGATGACTGACTGTCGCCGAAACTGTGCAAAATCACCCGATTTGTCCTGTTTTCTTCTAATTGCCTTTTTTATTGCCCTAGATCGAAAGACAAGAGTAATGAGTTCATTTAAGTGATAAATAAATATAAAAGAGTGAATCTTAGAGGATAAAAATAGAGTTCTTTTTGGTCTCATCAACCTCTCAACCCATAATGATCACACACTGCTCGACAAGAGAGGACCTCTCCCTCGGCTGCAAGGAATGGTGTTGCACTCTCTGCTTATATGGATCCCAGGAATTAAAACCTTTTACAAATCATTCCGAAACCATAATATATATATACTTTTATATCTCATATAAAACATATTTTGCAAAACAAATCTCAACGATTGAAATCGGCTGCCGGCAGTCTTGCTTTCCATCAGTGAGAGTGCATCCCCGATCATAACCTTTGTCCGACAAAGGGGCTGATCCAGTCACTATGATCACCCACTCAAATGAATTCTCAGACTGTCCTAACATACCCAGGTTTTGACCCCCGCTAAGGATCTCATTGATTGGTATATCAAAGACAGCCCAATCCAACACCTACTACAGTATCATAAACGAGGGTAGGGGTCGGGTGTAACTTTTCAGTTTTTCCCATCAATCTCCAAGTTCTAGGGCAATACTGGAAATCTGGTCCAGTTCATAGATTCAATTAATCCTACACTATATGTTCCTAGGGTCTCACCCTAGCAGCTAAGACAGGCCACTCCAACCGACTTAGTAGCACCACAGTGCCAGCCTTGTCAGGATAGGTCTCCCCATACCGACCCACTCGCTTTGAACATTCTAAACTAACACAAGTCTCATTAAGTGTCCATTTTAAGGGTATTACACAGAAACATACCAAGGGAAAATGAATCAAATATGCACTTTTATTCATTTACAATAAACTCATAAAGTACATCATTCTGATTGAAGCTAAGGGCATACAAAACTATCTAACAGCTCCCAATTGCACTTAGGTCCATTCAGGTATAAGCTAGAATCCCATGTTTTCAACGTGTTTCTTAAACATTTTCCGTGATAGTGGCTTCGTCAATGGCTCTGCTACATTTTCCGTTGATGCTACCTTCTAAATCAGGACGTCCCCTCTACTAACAATCTCCCGCAGTACGTGGTACTTCCTCTCGATGTGCTTCGACTTCGAGTGGGCTCGTGGCTCCTTAGCCTGAGCAATGGCTCCATTGTTGTCACCCAACAATGGGATGGGTGATGTGCTGGATGGAACTACTCCCAACTCGTGAATGAACTTCTTCAAACACAAGGCTTCTTTGGCAGCCTCATTTGTGGTAATGAAAGGAACATTTCTTTTCTTGGAGTTCTCCATGCTGTATCTTTTGACTATTTTGTCAATGTAAGAAGATTGGGATAATCCTATTATCCGCTTCGATCTATCTCTATAGAGTTGAAGACCCAGTATATAAGAGGCTTCTCCAAGATCTTTCATGGAGAATTGCTGTTAAAGCCATACTTTCACCGTAGTTAACATTCCAACAACATTCCGAATTAGTAGAATGTCAATTACATATAGAACCAAGTAGGTAACCTTATCTCCACTATACTTCCTGTAGACACAGGGTTCATCCGGATTCTGCTCGAAGTCAAACGATTTCACAATAGAGTCAAAACGGATGTTCCAACTTCTAAAAACTTGCTTAAGTCCATAAATGGATCTATTAAGTTTACATGCCATGTTTTGCTGACCTACAACAATGAAGCCTTGCGGCTACTGCATATAGATATCTTCAGTAAGATCTCCATTCAGAAATGCAGTTTTGACATCTATCTGCCAAATCTCATAATCATGGTATGCTGCTACAGCTAGGGTTGAAGGTCTCAACCCTACCATCGGGGCCCTTCTTCCTCTTGTAAATCCATTTGCAACCGATTGTTGTTACCCCAGAGGGTGGATCTACTAGAGTCTAGACTCCATTGGTCTCCATTGAGTCTATCTCTGCTCTCATGGCCTCCGCCCACTTGTGGGAATCTATGTCCAACATAGCTTCCGCGTAAGTCACTAGATCCTCATCACTTCTGGGAATCATGGCCTCGGACCTAATCCCGGGAATTAAAACCATTTTGCAAATGTTTGGAAACCGTAATATATATATGTATATCAGTATTTAAATATATTTTGCTAAACAAAATTTCAACGATTGAAATCAGTGCCGGTAGTCTTGGTTTCCATCAAAGAGAGTCATGCCCGATCATTACCTTTGTCCGACAAAGGGACTGATCCTGTCACTATGATCACCCACTCGGATGAATTCTCAGATTTTCCCAACATACCCAGGTTTTGACCCCCGCTAAGGATCTCACTGGTTGGCATATCAAAGACAGCCCAATCCGACACCTACTGCAGTATCATAATTGAGTCTAGGGGTCAGGTGTAACTTTCTAGTTTTTCCCTTCATTCTCCAAGGTCTAGGGCAATACTGAAAATCTGGTCTGGTTCAAAGATTAAATTAATCCTACACTACATGTGCCTTGGGTCTCACCCTGACGGCTGAGACAGGCCACCCCAACATTTGGCAGCACACCAGTGTAAGCCTTGGCTGGATAAATCTCCCCAGACTTATCCAACGGATGTGAACATTGTAAACTAACACAAGTCTCATAAGTGTCCATTTTAAGGGTATTACATAGAAACACACCACAGGAACATGAATCAAATTTGTACGTTATTCATTTACAATAAATTCATAATGTACATCATTCTGATCGGAGCTAAGGGCATACAACTATCTAACAGCTCCAACTTGCTCTTAGGTCCAATCTGGTATAAGCCAGAGTTTCAGACTTTCCACGTGTTTCAGCTATGTTAGTTTAATAGTAATCGTATTATTGAAAAAGATTGAATATCCATCCGCACACAGTTTTGAGACAGAAATCAAATTTCTTCTTAAATTTTGCACAAAAAGGCAATCTTTAAGTACAATGGATCCTTTCCACCTTTATTTAGCCTTCTGCTTACTTTGAACCCCTGTAGTGAGTTACACGCATGAGTTGAAGCCTCAGAGTCATTACACCAGGATGCAGAAGCCACCAAAAACTTGGTTCCTATGGCACAAGATTCGAAATTATCTTTTTTGGATTTCAGGTATTGAAGACAATTCCTCTTCCAATGGCCGGTCTATTTATAGAAGTGAAACGCATTCGATGCCCTATCTTTCTTCTGCTTCTTGGATTTGGCAGCTTTCTTCTGGGGCTACTTTGTCTTCCTCTTTTTCTTGCACGATTTACTAGCTTCAGCAAGCATAGCCACAGGCTCATCTTTCTTAATCAAATCCTCGGCCCTCTACAACATATTACTGAGTTCCTAGACGATGAAATTCAGCTTGTTCATATTGTAATTCATTATGAACGGATTGAAGGAAGGAAGCAAAGAGTTAAGGATGGCATCCACTTGCGTGGCAAGATCTAGCCCTGACCCAAGAGCCTCGAGTTCGTTAATGTAACCCATCATCCAAAGACAATGGTCATGAACTTGCTGGCCCTTGGACATCAGCGTAGTCATGAACTGCTTCAAGACCTTCTATCAAGTAGAACGATTCTGCTCTTCGTACATTGTCATTAAACTATCCAATATGTCCTTGGCTAGTTCAATTTGATCAAACTGCCTCTGTATTGGATTGTCCAGGGAGGCAATGATATAGTAGCGGGCTAGGGAGTTTTTATCCTCACAATCTTGGAATTCCCTCCTCTGGACCTCAGAAGTCCTATCCCTCGGATGATCCAGGGGAGGATTCTTGGCTACCGTGTGCAGCTTCTCAAAGGTCAAGACCAGCATTAGGTTACAGTAGCAGTCGGCATAGTTTGGGCCCTTAAGCTTGTTGTCGTCACGAAGCTTTTCAAATTGTCTGTTTGCCATTTTCTAGTGAAATTGCAAACATTAGTGCACAACCTAATTTGATTCATGTTCATTACATAGATATGGATTTTAATCTATATTCCATTAACATTTGTTCATCTCTGAGATTTCCCTCCTATCTCAGTGACGGAGATAGCGACTTGTCTCTGGAAATGTGGTAAGCAACATAGGGTGCATGGAGCCAATTGTTTCAGCTGCAAAACCCCACCACCTTTCTGTGAAGGGTCATATCCATTCATCATTTGAGCTTTCCCTTTGGCCTCTATCAGACGAGGTTCAGAGTTGTTTTTAGGTAACCTTTTTGTCCAGTGAGTGCTCACCCATCATATTCGTGAACGCCAAGGTACCATGAGAGAGTTTCCATTTTCTAGTGAAGCCCCTCCCACTTCAGTCTATGATGCCCTTATCATCTTATGAAACACTTAGACAAGTCCAACAGCAAATGGATAACCTATTTTCTGGTGTGTTTCCTCATTACTGAAGAACCCAACCTCATGCTAATGAAGGAAGGCCTTTGGAGAGTTCATCACATAAATCTCCCTATCACATGCACTCATATCTGCTGGAGGGAACGAAAAATTATACCCTACTTTAATTTAGGTCAAACCAAAGTGGCTCCCACTAACTTTCATAAAGCTAGATTTTGGTGGGCCCAAATCGGCTAGGGTTCTGCACGTATACTCTTCAGAAGGTGTGGGGCCCACCATGGAGGGAGGTCATCCAATGACCAGCAGGGACACCATGGCAATGATGTGCATTCAGCCATGGTGTGCACAAGAGCCACTATCGAATCAGCATGGGCCAAGCACTTATGACCCATGAACGTAGCACATCACACATCCATACATCACATGCAGGGAAGAATTGATCCAATTAATTAAAATCTGTAAAGCCCATTTTAAAGCCCATTTTAAATCATAATATTAACCATTAATATTATCTTGGTATATGGGCCGAATTAGGGTTGATTAGTTCGGCCCATATAGATTTATCTGCGAAGTGGGCTTTTAGCAGTTTTAACAATTTAAAGTTGAGCCTTTACAGGTTGGACCGAATTAAACTAGATTTGGTCCAACCAGTTTGGACCAATTTGGTTTGAATGGGTCTAGGGTTTGATCTTTAATTAAAGATTTAATTCATGAAATTAATCTAAAATTAAATACTTTTAATAGAAAATCAAGAATTAGTTAGATAGGGTTGTTCGCACAATCCATCCTGCAAAACAGAGGTTAGATCACAGTTTGCAGTTTCATAAATTGCAAATCGCAGATAGCGATTTTCCCTTCTATGAAATCTCCTTCCTTGCACTGCCAACTTCGATCCAAAATAAAGTAAATAAAAAACCTAATTTCTATTAATATTACATCAGATCAAATGCCTATACATTCAGTCTAAAAAGTAAAAAAAAAAATAGTTTACAAACCAAATGTAAAAAAATAATCAAGAAACTACAAAATCGCAGGTTCACTATGCCAATCAAGATTTCGATCTCCATGTGTATGAACAGCTCATAAATCATGAAAATTATAAAGAACAATTCTAAATAATAATCAAATTTATAAAATTTAATTTAAAAAATGGGCGCCCAAATCTTGTGGACTAGAATGGGTGAATTTCAAAAATTTCTCTCCATCCTATTAGGAGCCATATTCCCTATTTTAGAAAAAATCATATTTTTCAATGATCAATCTTGAACCAAGAACCGAACCAGATCTGAACAAAAGCAGTAGAAGAGGGATATACTTGATACAGAGAAATAGTATCTCCCAATGGAGGTGTTCACGCCCAAGGAAGGAACCAAAGACTGCTCCCACTGAAGATGGTGCAGTGCAGGATGGAGCAGAATCAACAGCATTCTTCAAAAGAACCAGATCCTTTACAAGAATCAACTGGATGGCACGTGAGCACAACTCCCAATCAGCCCTTTCACAATGAATTGATATCAAGATCCAATCTTGATCACTCCCACTGACAAGAGGAGATCGAAATGGCAGATATGGCGGCGACAGGAAGGAGGCGGCAAGAAAGAATTTTGGCAGAGGTGCTGAATTATTTCTTCTGTGATTTCAGCTCTGAAGACAATGTGAATTGTGTTGTGTATCTAAAGGCTGCCACCCCCTCCTCCTTTTATAAGCTTAAAAGGATCAGCTCCTAATCCCATTAGGAGTTGCTGATCCAAATCATATTTGGATTAGAATTCCCTTCAGGTGATAAGGGTAAACCCTTATCTTATCTGCAGATTAGATCAGCCCTCTCCAAATCCCATTAGGAGGTTTCTGCTAATCTAATCTCAGAATTCGCCCCTCATTTAACTAATCAAATCAGTCTAGTTCATAATGGGCTTTAGGCCCAATAAGGTTTTGTGCTCTCTTAGCCTTCCAAACTGCTGCCCAATTGGGCTTCCTTGTATGGCATGGAACCCAAACATTGATCTACACATTAGCCACATGGGTTCAGCCCAGCCTTTGTCACAAGGCCAGGCCGAATACACTGTTGTGGACAATGGACCCCCTGAAATGCATCACATGGGCTCTATGGGCCCAACACTTACCCCAAGGGGTCCCTAGGCCAAGCCACCTTGTAACACCCAGGGACTGCGGGCAGATGCAAGATTAGCCCATCAATTATTACCCTCAATGGCCTTACACTTAAACCTCTCAGCCCCTAATGATCAAACATTACTCGACAAGAGAGGACCTCTCCCTCGGCTGCAAGGAATAGTGCTGCACTCTCTACTCACATGGATCCCGGGAATTAAAACCCTTTTGCAAATGATTGGAAATCGTAATATATATATGTATATCAGTATAAAAATATATTTTGCAAAACAAAATTTCAACGATTGAAATCAGCTATCGGCAGTCTTGGTTTCCATCAGAGAGAATGCATCCCCGATCATTACCTTTGTCCAACAAAGGGGCTCATCCTATCACTATGATCACCCACTCAAATGAATTCTCAGACTGTCCCAACATACCTAGGTTTTGATCCCCGCTAAGGATCTCACTGGTTGGCATTTCAAAGATAGCCCAATCCAACACCTAGTGCTGTATCATAATCGAGTCTAGGGGTCAAGTGTAACTTTCCAGTTTTGTCCATCAATCTCCAAGGTCCAGGGCAATACTGAAAATCTGTTCCAGTTCAAAGATTCAATTAATCCCACACTGTATGTGCCTAGGGTCTCACCCTGGCAGCCGAGACATGGCACCCCAACCGACTTGGTGGCACCACAGTGTCAGCCTTGTCAGGATAGGTCTCCCTAGACTGACCCACTGGCTGTGGACATTCTAAAATAACACGAGACTTATTAAGTGTCCAGTTTAAGGGTATTACACAGAAACATACCAAGGGAACATGAATCAAATATGCAGTTTTATTCATTTACAATAAACTCATAAAGTACATCATTTTGATTGAAGCTAAGGGCATACAAAACTCTCTAACAATTTTAACCCCCGCTAAGTATCTCGCTAATTGACATTTCAAAGACAGCCCGATCCGACACCTAGTGAAGTGTCATAATTGAGTTCAGGGGTCAGGTATAACTTTCTAGTTTTGCCCATCTATCTCCATGGTCTAGGGCAATATTGGAAATCTGGTCCGGTTCAAAGATTCAAGCAATCCCAAACTACATGTGCCTTGGGTCTTACCCAGGTAGTCGAGAAAAGCCATCCCAACACTTGGTGGCACATCAGTATCAGCCTTGGTAGGATGAATCTCCCCAGACTTATCGAATGGTTGTGAACATTTAAAACTAACATGAGTCTCTATAAGTGTCCAGTTTTAGGGTCTTACACAGAAATTTACCAAACAACATCAATGAAACATTTACTTTATTTATTTACACTAAATGTCAAAAGTACATCAAATTGGATTAAAGCTAAGGGCATACAAAACTGTCTAACATTAAGGACCAATTAAGGTTATGTACTCACTTAGCCTTCCAAACTGCAGCCCAGTTGGGCTTCCTTGTATGGCCGAATACACTGGGTTCAGCACAGCCTTTGTTACAAGGCATGGCCGAATACACTATTATGGACAGTGCACCCCCGAAACCCATCTTATGGGGTCTATGATCCCAACACTTACCCTAAGTGGTCCCTGGTCCAAACCACCTTGTAACACCGAGGGACTGTGGGCAGATGCAAGATTAGCCCATCAGGTATTATCCTCAATTGTCTTACACTCAACCTCTCAGCCCATAATGATCACACACTGCTCGACAAGAGAGGACCTCTCCCTCGGCTGCAAGGAACGATGTTGCACTCTCTGCTTATATGGATCCCATGAATTAAAACCTTTTGCAAATCATTCCGAAACCATAATATATATACTTTTATATCTCATATAAAATATAATTTGCAAAACAAATCTCAATGATTGAAATCGGCTGCCGGCAGTCTTGCTTTCCATCAGTGAGAGTGCATCCCCGATCATTACCTTTGTCCGACAAAGGGGCTGATCCTGTCACTATGATCACCCACTCAGATGAATTCTCAGACTGTCCCAACATACCCAGGTTTTGACGCCGCTAAGGATCTCGTTGATTGGTATATCAAAGACAGCCCAATCAGACACCTAGTGCAGTATCATAAACGAGTCTAGGGGTCGGGTGTAACTTTCCAGTTTTGCCCATCAAACTCCAAGTTCCAGGGCAATTCTGGAAATCTGGTCTAGTTCATAGATTCAATTAATCCTACACTATATGTGCCTAGGGTCTCACCCTGGCAGCTGAGACAGGCCACTTCAACCGACTTGGTAGCACCATAGTGTCAGCCTTGTCAGGATAGGTCTCCCCATACCGACCCATTGGCTATGAACATTCTAAACTAACACGAGTCTCATTAATTGTCCAGTTTAAGGGTATTACACAGAAACATACCAAGGGAAAATGAATCAAATATGCACTTTTATTCATTTACAATAAACTCATAAAGTACATCATTCTGATTGAAGCTAAGGGCATACAAAACTATCTAACAGCTCCCACTTGCACTTAGGTCCAATCAGGTATAAGCCACAATCCCATGCTTTCCACGTGTTTCTTGAACACTTTCTGTGATAGCTGCTTCGTCAATGGGTTAGCTACATTTTCCACTGATGCTACCTTCTGAATCAGGACGTTCCCTATAATAACAATCTTTCGCAGTACGTGGTACTTCCTCTTGATGTGCTTCGACTTCGAGTGGGCTCGTGGCTCCTTAGCCTGAGCAATGGCTCCATTGTTGTCACACAACAATGGGATGGGTGATGTGCTGGACGGAACTACGCCCAACTCGTGAATGAACTTCTTCATCCACATGGCTTCTTTGGCAACCTCATTTGCAGCAATGAAAGGAACATTTCTTTTCTTGGAGTTCTCCATGCTGTATCTTTTGACTATTTTGTCAATGTATGTAGATTGGGATATTCCTATTATCCGCTTCGATCTATTTCTATAGAGTTGAAGACCCAGTATATAGGAGGCTTCTCCAAGATCTTTCATGGAGAATTGCTGTTAAAACCATACTTTCACCGTAGTTAACATTCCTACAACATTCCCAATTAGTAGAATGTCAATTACATATAGAACCAAGTAGGTAACCTTATCTCCACTATACTTCCAGTAGACACAGGGTTCATTCGGATTCTACTCGAAGTCAAACAATTTCACAACAGAGTCAAAACAGATGTTCCAACTTCTAAAAGCTTGCTTAAGTCCATAAATGGATATATTAAGTTTACATGCCATGTTTTCCTGACCTATAGCAACGAAGCCTTGCGGCTGCTGCATATAGATATCTTCAGTAAGATCTCCATTCAAGAATGTAGTTTTGAAATCCATCTGCCAAATCTCATAATCATGGTATGCTGCTACAGCTAGGGTTGAAGGTCTCAACCCTACCATCGGGGCCCTTATTCCTCTTGTAAATCCATTTGCAACCGATTGCTATTACCCCAGAGGGTGGATCTACTAGAGTCTAGACTCCATTGGTCTCCATTGAGTCCATCTCTACTCTCATGGCCTCCACCCACTTCTGGGAATCTATGTCCAACACAGCTTCCGCGTAAGTCACTGGATCCTCCTCACTTCTAGGAATCATGGCCTCCTAACTAGTCCTGGGAATTAAAACCCTTTTGCAAATGTTTGGAAATCGTAATATATATATGTATATCAGTATTTAAATATATTTTGCAAAATAAAATTTCAACGATTGAAATCAGTGCCGGCAGTCTTGGTTTCCGTCAGAGAATGTCATCCTCGATCATTACCTTTGCCCGACAAAGGGGCTGATCCTATCACTATGATCACCCACTCAGATGAAATCTCAGATTTTCCCAACATACCCAGGTTTTGACCCCCGCTAAGGATCTTAGTGATTGGCATATCAAAGATAGCCCAATCCGACACCTACTACAGTATCATAATTGAGTCTAGGGGTCAGGTGTAACTTTCCAGTTTTGCCCTTCATTCTCCAAGGTCTAGGGCAATACTGAAAATCTGGTCCGGTTCAAAGATTAAATTAATCCTACACTGCATGTGCCTTGGGTCTCACCCTGACGGCTGAGACTGGCCACCCAAATATTTGGCAGCACACCAGTGTTTGCCTTGGCTTGATGAATCTCCCCAGACTTATCCAACGGATATGAACATTCTAAACTAACATGAGTCTCATAAGTGTCCAGTTTAAGGGTATTACATAGAAACACACCACAGGAACATGAATCAAATATGTTCGTTATTCATTTACAATAAATTCATAATGTACATCATTCTGATCGGAGCTAAGGGCATACAACTGTCTAACAGCTCCAACTTACACTTAGGTCCAATCTGGTATAAGCCAGAGTCTCAGACTTTCCACGTGTTTCAGCTATGTTAGTTTCTAGAGAAGGATGTAGAACATAGAGACCATTCTCCAGTTCCCTGCGTGCGATGAATTTATTGTTTCTTTTAATAGTAATCGTATTATTGAAAAAGACTGAATATCCATCATCACACAGTTTTGAGATAGAAATCAAATTTCTTCTGAAATTTTGCACAAAAAGACAATCTTTAAGAACAATGGATCCTTTTCTAAAAAGTAACTCTATGGTTCCTATCGCCATAGCTGCAACACTTGTAGAAGTCCCCAAGTAGAGTGTCACTTCACCTTTATTTACCCTTCTGCTTACCTTGAACCCCTGTAGTGAGTTACACGCATGAGTTGAAGCCTCAGAGTCAATACACCAGGACGCAGAAGCCACCAATAAATTGGTTTCTATGACACAAGATTCGAAATTACATTTCTTGGATTCCAAGTATTGAAGACAATTTCTCTTCCAATGGCCGGTCTATTTGTAGAAGTGACACGCATTCGATGCCCTATCTTTCTTCTACTTCTTGGGTTTGGCAGCTTTCTTCTGGGGCTACTTTGTCATCCTCTTTTTCCTGCACGATGTACTAGCTTCAGCAAGCATAGCCACAGGCTCATCCTTCTTAATCAAATCCTCGGCCCTCTGCAACATATTACTGAGTTCCTGGATGGTGAAATTCAGCTTGTTCATATTGTAATTCATTATGAACGGATTGAAGGAAGGAGGCAAAGAGTTAAGGATGGCATCCACTTGCGTGGCAAGATCTAGCCCTGACCCAAGAGCCTCGAGTTCGTTAATGTAACCCATCATCCGAAGACAATGGTCGTGAACTTGCTAGCCCTTGGACATCTGCGTAATCATGAACTACTTCAAGACCTCCTATCAAGTAGAACGATTCTGCTCTTCGTACATTGTCTTTAAACTATCCAATATGTCCTTGGCCAGTTTGATATAGCAGCGGGCTAGGGAGTTTTTATCCTCACAATCTTGGAATTCCCTCCTCCGGACCTCAGAAGTCCTGTCCCTCGGATGATCCAGGGGAGGATTCTTGGCTACCGTGTCCAGTTTCTCAAAGGTCAAGACCAGCATTAGATTACGGTAGTAGTCGGCATAGTTTGGGCCCTTAAGCTTGTTGTCGTCATGAAGCTTTTCAAATTGTCTATTTGCCATTTTCTGGTGAAATAGCAAACATTAGTGCACAACCTAATTTGATTCATGTTCATTACATAGATATGGATTTTAATCTATGTTCCATTTCCATTTGTTCATCTCTGAGATTTCCCACCTATCTCAGTGACGGAGACAGCGACATGTCTCTGGAAATGTGGGAAACAACATAGGGTGCATGGAGCCAATTGTTTCAGCTGCAAAACCTCACCACCTTTCTGTGAAGGGTCATATCCACTCATCATATGAGCTTTCCCTTTGGCCTCTGTCAAACGAGGTTCAGAGTTGTTTTTAGGTAAACCTTTTTGTCCAGTGAGTGCTCACCCATCATATTCGTGAACGCCAAGGTACCGTGAGAGAGTTTCCATTTTCTAGTGAAGCCCCTCCCACTTCAGTCTATGATGCCCCTATCATCTTATGAAACACTAAGACAAGTCCAACAGCAAATGGATAACCTATTTTCTGGTGTGTTTCCTCATTACTGAATAACCCATCCTCATGCTAATGATGGAAGGCCTTTAGAGAGTTCATCACATGAAACTCCCTATCGCATGCACTCATATTTGCTGGAGGGAACGAAAAATTACACCCTACTTTAATTTAGGTCAAACCAAAGTGGCTCCCACTAACTTTCATAAAGCTAGATTTCGGTGGGCCCAAATCGGCTAGGGTTCTACACGTATCCTCTTAAGAATGTGTGGGGCCCACCATGGAGGGAGGTAATCCAATGACCAGCAGGGACACCATGGCAATGATGTGCATTCAGCCATGGTGTACGCAAGAGCCACTATCGAATCAGCATGGGCCAAGCACTTATGACCCATGAACGTAGCACATCACACATCCATACATCACATGCAGGGAAGAATTGATCCAATTAATTAAAATCTGTAAAGTCCATTTTAAATCATAATATTAACCATTAATATTATCTTGGTATATGGGCCGAATTAGGGTTGATTAGTTCGGCCCATATAGCTTTATCTGCGAAGTGGGCTTTTAGCAGTTTTTACAATTTAAAGTTGGGCCTTTACAGGTTGGACCGAATTAAACTAGATTTGGTCCAACCAGTTTGGACCAATCTGGTTCGAATGGGTCTAGGGTTTGATCTTTAATTAAAGATTTAATTCATGAAATTAATCTAAAATTAAATACTTTTAATAGAAAATCAAGAATTAGTCAGATAGAGTTGTTCGCACAATCCATCCTGCAAAACAGAGGTTAGATCACAGTTTACAGTTTCATAAATTGCAAATTGCAGATATTGATTTTCCCTTCTACGAAATCTCCTTCTTTGCACTGCCAACTTCGATCCAAAATAAAGTAAATAGAAAACCTAATTTCTATTAATATTACATCAGATCGAATGCCTATACATTCAGTCTCAAAAATAAAAAAAAAATTATTTACAAACCAAATGTAAAAAAATAATCAAGAAACTACAAAATCGCAGGTTCACTATGCCAATCAAGATTTCGATCTCCATGTGTATGAACAGCCCATAAATCAAGAAAATTATAAAGAACAATTCTAAATAATAATCAAATTTATAAAATTTAATTTCAAAAATGGGTGCCTGAATCTTGCGGACTAGAATGGGTGAATTTCAAAAATTTCTCTTCATCCTACTAGGAGTCATATTCCCTATTTTAGAAAAAATCATTTTTTTCAATGATCAATCTTGAACCAAGAACTGAACCAGATCTGAACAAAAGTAGTAGAAGAGGGATATACTTGATACGGAGAAATAGTATCTCCCAATGGAGGTGTTCACGCCCAAGGAAGGAACCAAAGACTGCTCCCACTGAAGATGGTGCAGTGCAGGATGGAGCAGAATCAGCAGCATTCTTCAAAAGAACTAGATCCTTCGCAAGAATCAGCTAGATGGCACGTGAGCACTACTCCCAATCAGCCCTTTCACAAAGAATTGATATCAAGATCCAATTGAAGGGTTGAGAGATCCATCACAAGGATGCCCAAAGATTGCGGAATAAGGGGCGAATTTCAAAAATTTTTCTCTCCCTTCAACTGGGAATCACATTCCCTATTTAGAAAATAATATTTTCAAGGATTAATCTTGAACCTTTAAACTGACCAGATCTGAACCAAAAGGAATGGGAGAGAATGATACCTGATACGGAGAAGCAATATCTCCCAATGAAGGTGTTCATGCCCAAGGAAGGATCCAAAGACTGCTCCCACTGAAGATGGCGCAGTGCAGGATGGAGCAGAATCAGCAGTGTTCTTCCCCAAGAACTCTGTCTTTCACAAGAAACAGCAGGATGGAACGTGAGCACAGCTCCCTTTTCAATCCTTTCTCAAAGAATTGATGTCAAGATCCAATCTTGACTTCTCCCACAGCTAGAGATCGAACTGGCAAATAGAGCGGCAAGAGCAGGGAGGCGGCAAGAGAGTATTCACAGGGTGCAGAATTCTCTCTTCTTGATTTCAGCACTAAAGAGGATCTGATGTGTTTCTTGGTCTCTCTCAAGGCTGTCGCCCCCTCCTTCTTTTTGTTAACTTGAAAAGATCAGCTCCTAATCCCATTAGGAGGTGCTTATCCAAATCATATTTGGATCAGCCTTCTCTTCTAGTGATAAGGATAAACCCTTATCTTATCTGCAGATTAGATTAGCTTTATCCTAATCTTATTAGGAGGTTTCTAGATCTGAATCACATTCAGATCTGGACTCTCTGAGTGGATAGGATCAAGACCCTATCCTAACTGCTACCCAGTTGGGCTTCCTTGTATGGCGTGGGACCCAAGCATTGATCTACACATCAGCCACATGGGTTCAGCCCATCCTTTGTTACAAGGCCTGGTCGAATACACTGTTAAAGACAGTGCACCCCCTGAAACCCATCGAATGGGCTCTATGGGCCCAACACTTACCCTAAGTGGTCCCTGGGCCAAGCCACCTTGTAACACCCAGGGACTGTGGGCAGATGCAAGATTAGCCCATCAGGTATTATCCTCAATGGTCTTACACTTAACCTCTCAGCCCATAATGATCATACACTGCCCGACAAGAGAGGACCTCTCCCTCGGCTGCAAGGAATAGTGTTGCACTCTCCACTTATGGATCTCGGGAATTAAAACCTTTTGCAAACATTTTAGAAACCATAATATATATACTTTTATATCTCATATAAAATATATTTTGCAAAACAAATTTCAACGGTTGAAATCGGCTGCCGGCAGTCTTGGTTTCCAACAGTGAGAGTGCATCCTCGATCATTACCTTTGTCCGACAAAGGGGCTGATCCTGTCACTATGATCACCCACTCAGATGAATTCTCGGATTGTCCCAACATACCCAGGTTTTGACCCCCGCTAAGGATTTCACTGATTGGTACATCAAAGACAGCCCGATCTGACACCTAGTGCAGTATCATAATCGAGTCTAGGGGTCGGGTGTAACTTTCCAATTTTGCCCATCAATCTCCAAGGTCCAGGGCAATACTGGAAATCTGGTCCAGTTCAAAGATTTAATTAATCCCACACTGTATGTTCCTAGGGTCTCACCCCGGTAGCTGAGACAAGCCACCCCAACCGACTTGGTGGCACCACAGTGTTAGCCTTGTCAGGATAAGTCTCCCCAGACCGACCCACTGGCTGTGAACATTCAAAACTAACACGAGTCTCAATAAGTGTCCAGTTTAAGGGTAATACACAGAAACATACCAAGGGAACATGAATCAAATATGTACTTTTAATCATTTACAATAAACTCATAAAGTACATCAATTTTGATTGAAGCTAAGGGCATACAAAACTGTCTAACACCAATCTTGATCACTCTCACTGACAAGAGGAGATCAAACTGGCAGATATGGCGGCGACAGGAAGGAGGCAGCAAGATAGAATTTTTGCAAAGGTGCTGAATTATTTCTTCTGTGATTTCAGCTCTGAATACAATGTGAATTGTTTTGTGTATCTAAAGGCTGCCACCCCCTCCTCCTTTTATAAGCTTAAAGGGATCATCTCCTAATCCCATTAGGAGTTGCTGATCCAAATCATATTTGGATTAGAATTCCCTTCAAGTGATAAGGGTAAACCCTTATCTTATCTGCACATTAGATCAGACCTCTCCTAATCCCATTAGGAGGTTTCTGCTAATCTAATATCAGAATCCGCCCCTCATTTAACTAATCAAGATAGAATTGTATGGCATGGGACCCAAACATTGATCTACACATTAGCCACATGGATTCAGCCCAGCCTTTGTTACAAGGCCTGGCCGAATACACTATTGTGGATAGTGGACCCCCTGAAACACATCACATGGACTCTATGGGCCCATCACTTACCCTAATTGGCCCCTGGGCCAAACCACCTTGTAACACCCAGGGACTGCCGGTAGATGCAAGATTAGCCCATCAGGTATTACCCTCAATGGCCTTACACTTAAACCTCTCAGCCCCTAATGATGAAACATTGCCCAACAAGAGAGGACCTCTCCCTCGGCTGCAAGGAACAGTGCTGCACTCTCTACTCACATGGATCCCGGGAATTAAAACCCTTTTGCAAATATTTGGAAACCGTAATATATATATGTATATCAGTATATAAATATATTTTGCAAAACAAAATTTCAACTATTGAAATCAGCTGTCAGCAGTCTTGGTTTCCATCAGAGAGAATGCATCCCCGATCATTACCTTTGTCCAACAAAGGGGCTGATCCTGCCACTATGATCACCCACTCAAATGAATTCTCAGACTGTCCCAACATACCCAGGTTTTGATCCCCGCTAAGGATCTCACTAATTGGCATATCAAAGATAGCCCAATCTGACACCTAGTGTAGTATCATAATCGAGTCTAGGGATCAGGTGTAACTTTCCAGTTTTGCCCATCAATCTCCAAGGTCTAGGGCAATACTGAAAATCTGGTCTGGTTCAAAGATTCAATGAATCCTACACTGTATGTGCCTTGGGTCTCACCCTGGCGGCTGAGATAGGCCACCCCAACATTTGGCAACACATTAGTGTCAGCCTTGACTGGATAAATCTCCCCAGACTTATCCAATGGCTGTGAACATTCTAAACTAACCCGAGTCTCATAAGTGTCTAGTTTAACGGTATTACACAGAAAAACACCACAGGAACATGAGTCAAATATGTACTTTCTTCATTTACAATAAATTCATAATGTACATCATTCTGATTAGAGCTAAGGGCATAGAACTATCTAACATTTGTTAGACAGTTTTGTATGCCCTTAGGTTCAATCAAAATTGATGTAATTTATGAGTTTATTGTAAATGAATAAAAGTGCATATTTGATTCATGTTCCCTTGGTATGTTTCTATGTAATACCCTTAAATTGGACACTTATTGAGACTCGTGTTAGTTTAGAATGTTCACAGCCAGTGGGTCGGTCAGGGGAGACCAATCCTGACAAGGTTGACACTGTGGTGCCACCAAGTCGGTAGGGGTGGCTTGTCTCAGCTACCGGGGTGAGACCCTAGGCACATACAGTGTGGGATTAATTGAATCTTTGAACTGGACCAGATTTCCAGTATTGCCCTGGACCTTGGAAATTGATGGGCAAAACTGGAAAGTTACAGCCGACCCCTAGACTCGATTATGATACTGCACTAGGTGTCAGATCGGGCTATCTTTGATGTACCAATCAGTGAGATCCTTAGCGGGGGTCAAAACCTGGGTATATTGGGACAATCCGAGAATTCTTCTGAGTGGGTGATCATAGTGACAGGATCAGCCCCTTTGTCAAACAAAGGTAATGATTAGGGATGCACTCTCACTATTGGAAACCAAGACTGCCAGCAGCCGATTTCAACCGTTGAGATTTATTTTGCAAAGTATAATTTCTATGAGATATAAAAGTATATATATTATGGTTTCTAAAATGTTTGCAAAAAGGTTTTAATTCCCATGATCCATTTAAGTGGAGAGTGCAACACTATTCCTTGCAGCCAAGGGAGAGGTCCTCTCTTGTCGGGCAGTGTATGATCATTAAGGGCTGAGAGGTTAAGTGTAAGACCATTAAGGATAATACCTGATGGGCTAATCTTGCATCTGCCCATAGTCCCTGGGTGTTACAAGGTGGCTTGGCCCATTAGGAGCTGATCTTTTAAGTTAACAAAAGGAAGGAATGGGCGGCAGCCTTTGGAAGAGATACATCAGATCCTCTTTAGTGCTGAAATCAAGAAGAGAGAATTTTGCACCCTCCGAATACTCTCTTGCCGCCTCCTTGTTCTTGTTGCCCTGTTTTCCAGTTCTATCTCCAATTGTGGGAGAAGTCAAGATTGGATCTTGACATCAGTTCTTTGAGAAAGGATTGAGAAGGAAGCTGTGCTCACGTACCATTCTACTGATTATTGCGAAGGACAGAGTTCTTGGGGAAGAACACTACTGATTCTGCTCCATCCTGCACTGCGCCATCTTCAATGGGAGCAGTCTTTGGATCCTTCCTTTGTCGTGAACACATTCGTTGGAAGATATTACTTCTCCGTATCAGGTATAATTCTCTCCTATTCCTTTTGGTTCAGATCTGGTTCAGTTTAAGGTTCAAGAATGATCCTTGAAAATATGATTTTCTAAATAGGGAATGTGACTCCCAGTTGAAGGGAGAGAAAAATTTTTGAAATTCGCCCCTTATTCCACAATCTTTGGGCGTCCATGGGATGGATCTCTCATCCCTTCAGTGGTATCAGAGCCATGGTTCAAATCTTGAACCATTTTGTTTCAGATCTGAACCTGCGCAATTAGGGAGAAGGCGTTCTACCCAATTTGCGCAGATATGGTTTTTTGGGAAATTTGTTCCCAAAACAGATGGGCAAATAATCTGAAATTAATTTTAAATAAATCTAATTATTATTTAGAAATGTTCTTTATAATTTTCTTGATTTATGGGCTGTTCGTACAAGAGGAGACCGAATTCTTGGTTTGCGCAGGAAACCTGCGATTTTGTAGTACTTGAATTATTTTGGGTTTGTAAATTTTTTTTTTTTATTTTTTAGACTCAATGTATAGGTATTCGATCTGATGTAATTATTAATAGAAATAGGATTTCTATTTAATTTTATTTTGGATCGAAGATAACGGCGCAGAAAAGGAGATTTCGCAGATAAGAGAAATGCTATCTGCGATTTGCAGTTTGTGAAACTGCATTCTGTGATCTAACCTCTGTTTTGCAGGAAGGATTGTGCGAACAGCCCTGATGGACTGATTCTTGTTTTTCCTTTTATCAGTATTTAATTTCAGATTATTTTCTTGAATTAAGGGTTTAATTAAAAATCAAACCCTAGACCCATTCAAACCGAGATTGGTTCAAAACTGTTTGGACCAATTCTAGGGTTTAATCATGGCTGAAAGTCAGCCCTAATTTCCCACTAATGGGCCTAAGGATTGATATTTAATTAAATGGTTAATTCGGCCCGGCCTGTAAAGGCTAAGTTTTAAATAGTCAAAACTGCAAAAGCCCATTTTAAAGGATAAAGCTATATGGGCCGAACTAGGCAACCCTAATTCAGCCCATATACCTAGATAATATTAATGGTTAATATTATAGAATTTTAACGGGCTTCCAATGGGCCTTACAGATAAATAATTGATTGGACCAATTTATCCCTGCATGTGATGTATGGATGTGTGATGTGCTGCGTACATGGGCCATAAGTACTTGGCCCATGATCATTCGACAGTGGCTCTTGCGCACACCATGGCTGAATGCACATCATTGCCATGGTGTCCCTTTTGGTCATTGGATGACTTCCCTCAGTGGTGGGCCCCACACCACATCAAGAGGTTGCGTGCGAAACCCTAGCCGATTCAAGGCCCACCTTAATCTGGCTTTCTGAAAGTCAATGGGAGCCACTTTGGTTTAACCTAAATCAAACTAGGGCGTAATTTTGTTCCCTCCAGCTAATTTTGTTCCTTCCAACTAATATGAGTGCATGGGTCCTTCAGTAATGAGGAAACGCACCAGAAAATGGGCTATCCATTTGCTGTTGGGCTTGTCTGAGTGTTTCATAAGATGATAGGGGCATCATAGACTGATGTGGGAGGGGCTTCACCAGAAAATGGGAACTCTCTCACGGTACCTTGGCGTTCACGAATATGATGGGTAAGCTCTCACTAGACAGGAAGGTTTACCTGAAAACGGCTCTGAACCTTGTCTAACAGAGGTCAAAGGGAAAACTCATATGATGAGTGGATATGATCCTTCACATAAAGGTGGTGGGGTTATGCAGCTGAAACAGTTGGCTCCATGCACCCTATGTGATTTCCCACATTTACAGAGACAACCCGTAGTCTCCGTCACTGAGAAAGGAGGGAAATCTCAGAAACGAATAAAAGGAAATGGATCATAGATTAAAATCCATATCAATGAAATGAACATGAATCAAATTAGGTTGTGGACTGATGTTTGCTCTTTTATCAGAAAATGGCAAACGAATCTTTTGCAAAACTGCTTGATGACAACAAGTGGAAGGGCCCAAACTATGCTGACTATTACAAGAACTGAAAGAATGGTAGGATCCATCTAATGGACGCCATAAAGGTTGTGGAATGGGTGGGCGAATTTCAAAAATTTCCTACCTTCTCCCAACTGGGAATCATATTCCCTAAATTTAGAATACAATATTCAAGGATCCTACTTGAACCATAATCAAACCAGATCTGTACCAAAAGATAAATGGGAGGAATATACTTGATCTGGAGAAGCAGTATCTCCCAAAGTTGGTGTTCACGCCCAAAGAATGCTCCAAGATCCGTTCCTGCTGAAGATGACACAGCTGTGGATGGAACAGAACCAGCAGGGTGCGTCCTACACACTGGATCCTTCACAAGAATCCTCTGGAAACACTAAACACTGAATCCTTTTACTCTTTGTTGCAAGACTAATGTCAAGAACAGATTTCTTGACTTTCTTTTTCTGCAAAGATCTAATCTTGCAAAAACAGATGGCGGCGGCAGGAGGAGAACTCTAAAGGCGAAAAGGCTGAACTACCTTTTTTTTTTTTCTGGAGTATGAAATGAGATCCTATCTCAATTCGCAGGAGATATCCTATCTCTCTACAAGGTGGTTCGAAATCTGATATTTCTCTTTCTTGGTTAGGGTTTCTCCTCCTTTCTTCTTGATTAAGAAACCTCCTAATTAGGAGTTATCCCAATCCAAATCAGTATATGGATAGGGGATAATCTTAATCCAATCTGCAGATAAAGTTAGCTTACTCCTGATCTTATCAAGAAGTTACCAGATTCAAATCTAATTTGAATTTGGTCTCCAAGAGTGGATAAGGCTAAAGGCCCAATCCTTTTACTAACATTAATCTCAGATTCACCCCAAGGATGGGTGATCATATCAGCCCACCTCGAAATGGGCTTCTGGCCCATTAAGTGTTTAGTGTCTAATTACTTTCCAATCTGCTGCCCAGTTGGGCTTCTTTGTATGGCATGGGACCCAAGCATTGATCTACACACCAGCCACATGGGTTCGGCCCAGCCTTTAATACAAGGCCCAGCCGAATTCACTGAAAAACTCAATGAACCCCTTGAGTCCATCATATGGACCCTATGGGCCCAACACTTACATTAAGTGGTCCCTGGACCAAGCCATCTTATAAAAACACAGGGACTGTGGGCAGGTGCAAGATTAGCCCATCAGGTATTATCCTCAATGGTCTTACACTTAACCTCTCAGCCCTTAATGATCAAGCACTGCTCGACAAGAGAGCACCTCTCCCTCGGTTGTAAAGAATAGTGCCGCACTCTCCTCTTACATGAATCCCGGGAATTAAAACCATTTGCAAACAATTTGAAACCGTACATATATATATAAATATATTAATTTTGCAAAACAAAATTCCAACGATTGAAATCAACTACCGGCAGTTTGGTTTCCATCAGAGAGAGTGCATTCCCGATCATTACCCTTTGTTCGACAAAGTAGCTGATTCTGTCACTATGATCACCCACTCAGATGAATTCTCAAACTGCCCCAACATACCCAGGTTTTGATCCCCGCTAAGGATCTCACTGATTGGCATATCAAAGGCAACCTGATCCAACACCTAATGAAGTGTCATAATCGAGTCTAGGGGTCAGGTGTAACTTTCCAGTTTTGCCCAACTATCTCCAAGGTCCAGGGCAAGACTGGAATTCTGGTCCGGTTCAAGGATTCAAGTAATCCCATACTGCATGTGCCTCGGGTCTTACCCTGATGGCTGAGACAGGCCATCCCAACACTTGGTGGCACACCAGCATCAGCCTTGGCAGGATAAATCTCTCCAGACTTATCCAACGGCTGTGAACATTTAAAACTAACATGAATCTCTATAAATGTCCAGTTTTAGGGTTTTACACAGAATTAAACCAAACAACATGAATCAAACATGCACTTTATTTATTTCCACTAAATAACAAAAGTACATCAAATCAGATTGAAGCTAAGGGCATACAAAAACTGTCTAACAGCTCCCACTTGCACTTAGGTCCAATCTGGTACAAGCCGAAATCCCATACTTTCCATGTGTTTCTCATACACCTTCTGTGTTAGTGGCTTAGTCAATGGGTCTGCCACATTATCCGTTGATGCTACCTTCTGAATCAGGACGTCCCCTCTACCAACGATCTCCCGCAGTACATGGTACTTTCTCTCGATGTGCTTTGACTTCGAGTGAGCCCAAGGCTCTTTAGCCTGGGCGATTGCTCCATTGTTGTCACACAACAATGGGATGGAAGATGTGCTGGATGGAATCGCTCCCAATTCGTGTATGAACTTCTTCACCCACACGGCTTCCTTGGCAGCTTCACTAGCGGCAATGTACTCGGCCTCAGTTGTGGAGTCTGCAGTGGACCCCTGTTTGCTGCTATTCCAGCAAACAGCACACGATCCTATCGTGAAAACATAACCAGATGTAGACTTTCTATCATCTAGTTCCGACTAGAAATCGGCATTGGTATAGCCTAGAACTTGCAGTGAACTACCATCGAATACCAGACAAAACTCTTTTGTCCTTTGAAGGTATTTGAGTATGTTCTTCATAGCAGTCCAATGCTCCTACCCTGGGTTTGCCTGGAATCTGCTTACCACACTCACCGCCTGAGCAATGTCAGGGCGAGTGCACAGCATGGCATACATGATGCTCCCTACGGCTGAGACATAGGGAACGTCTCTCATGCTCTCAATCTCCTCAGAAGTCTTGGGAGACATCTTCTTGGAGAGAGTGACTCCGTGCCTGAAAGGAACGTTTCCTTTCTTGGAGTTCTCCATGCTGTACCTTTTGACAATTTTGTCAATATAAGCAGCATGGGATAATCCAATTATCCACTTCGATCTATCTCTATAGAGTCGAAGACCCAGTATGTATGAAGCTTCTCCAAGATCTTTCATGGAGAACTGCTGTGATAGCCATACCTTGACCGAAGTCAACACCAAAAAGGTGATCTTATCCCCACTAGACTTTCTGTAAACACAGGGCTCATCCGGATTCTGCACAAAGTCAAACGTTTTGACTACAGAATCAAAACGGATGTTCCAATTCCTAGAAGCCTGCTTAAGTCCATATATGGATCTATTAAGTTTACATACCATGTGTTCCTGACCAGCAACAATGAAGCCTTGCGGCTGCTGCATGTAGATATCTTCACTAAGATCTCCATTCAGGAACGCGGTTTTGACATCCATTTGCCAAATCTCGTAGTCATGGTATGCTGCTACAGTTAGCAGGATCCTAATGGATTTAAGCATGGCCACGGGCGAAAAGGTTTCCTCATAGTCGATGCCTTCTTTCTAAGTATACCCTTTCACCACCAAACGAGCTTTAAAGGTCTCAATCCTACCATCGGGGCCCTTCTTCCTCTTGTAGATCCATTTGTAACCAATTGCTTTTACCCCAGAGGGCGGATCCACTAGAGTCCAGACTCCATTGGTCTCCATTGAGTCCATTTCAGCTCTCATGGCCTCCACCCACTTCTGGGAGTCTATGTCTAACATAGCTTCTGCGTAAGTCACGGGATCCTCTTCACTAGTCAAGGTTTCCACCAGGTAACTTTCCTGGTCATAACCATATCGGACTGGTGGTCTGGATACCCGGGTGGTTCTTCTAGGTTGGTCATTACCTGGAATTTGTGGGACATCTCCCACTACTCCTAAGCTCTCCTCATCAAGAACTATTTCCTGACGATGGGTGTCCAGGAAGTAATCGGATTCTAAGAATTGGGTGTTTCGACTGCAGAACACTTTCTGCTCACTCGGGTCATAGAATAGATAACCCACCGAATCCTTTGGGTAGCCTATAAACAGGCAACGACTGGTTTTAGATTCCAACTTGTCTGCACTTGTTCTTTTAACGTGTGCAAGACAACCCCAAATCTTCAAGTGTCTTACACTTGGCTTCCTTCCGTTCCAAAGTTCATATGGAGTTTTCGGAACTGATTTGGTTGGAACCTGATTCAGCACGTAGATAGCAGTCTCTAATGCATATCCCCAAAAGGATGTGGGTAATTATGAGCGTACGAGAAGTGACCGGACCATGTCCAACAAGGTCCTATTCCTCCTCTCTGAAACACCGTTGAGTTGAGGTGTAGCAGGAGGAGCTAATTGTGACACTATCCCATTGGCCTTTAAGTAGTCTCTGAATTCGTCAGAGAGATACTCACCACCTCGATCTGATCGAAGGGCCTTAATTTCTCTCCCTAACTGTTTCTCCACTTCCTATCTGAACTCTTTGAACTTTTCAAATGATTCAGACTTATGTCTCATTAGGTACACGTAACCATATCGTGAAAAATCATCTGTAAAGGTGATGAAGTACACGTGTTGATTCCGTGTCCTAACACTCAGGGGACCACATACATCAGTATGTATCAGGTCAAGTGTGCCTTCAGATCTTTCAGGCTTACCGTCAAATGGCCGCTTAGACATCTTATCTTGAAGGCAAGGTTCACAAGTGGGAAGATTTTCTACGGTTAGAAATCCAAAGGACCATCCTTTACCAGCCTTGTGATTCGGTCAATACCGATATGGCCAAGTCGGTAATGCTAGAGGCACGTGGGACTTACTGTATCACGATTCCTTTTCTTGGGATTTTCGACCGATGTAGTTTCGATTAAGTTCGTTTCCAGAGAAGGATGTAGAACATAGAGACCGTTCTCTAGTTCCCCGCATGCGATGAATTTATTATTCCGTTTAACAGTAATCATATTACTAAAATAAATAGTATATCCATCAGCACACAGTTTTGAAACAGAAATTAAATTTCTTCTCAAGTTCTGTACATAAAGACAATCTTTAAGTACAAGTATTCATTCTTTAAAAACTAATTCTACGGTTCCTATTGCCGTCGCTGCAACACTTGCAGTTGTTCCCAAGAATAGTGTCACTTCACCTTCACTCAACCTTCTGCTAACTTTGAACCCCTGCAGTGAGTTAAACGCATGAGTTGAAGCCCCGGAGTCAACACACCAGGACACAGAAGTAACTAACATGTTAGTTTCTATGACACAAGTTTTGATGTTACCTTTCTTAGATTCCAGGTAGGCAGGACAATTCCTCTTTCAGTGGCCGGTCTGCTTGCAGAAGTGACAAACATCAGATGCCTTGTTCTTCTTCTGCTTCTTAGGTTTGGCAGCCTTCTTCTGAGGCTTTTTTGCCTTTCTCTTTTTCTTGCCCGATTTGTTAGCTTCAGCAAGCATAACCACAGGCTCATCCTTCTTGAGTAGATCCTCGGCTCTCTTCAACATATTGCTGAGTTCCTGGACGCTGACATTCAGCTTATTCATATTGTAGTTCATTGTGAATGCATTGAAGGAAGAGGGCAAAGAATTGAGGATGGCATCCACTTGCGTGCCAAGATCTAGCCCAGATCCAAGAGCTTCAAGTTCGTTAATGTATCCCATCATCCGAAGACAATGGTCATGAACTTTCTGCCCTTTGGTCAACTGTGCGGTCATGAACAATTTCAGGACCTTCTGTCGAGTACAACGGTTCTTCTCTTCATACATTGTTCTTAGACTGTCCAATATGTCCTTGGCTACTTCGATCTGATCGGACTGCCTCTGTATTGAGTTGTCTAATGAGGCAATGACAAAGCAGTGGGCTAGGGAGTTCTTATCCTCCCACTCTTGGTAGTCCCTCCTACGGGCCTCAGAAGCCCTTTCACCCTGACGTTCCGGGGCAGGATTTTTCACCACCTTGTCTAACTTTTCGGAAGTTAGGACCAGCATAAGATTTCTGTACCAGTCGGCATAGTTTGGGCCCTTAAGCTTGTTATCGTCTAGAAGCTTTGCAAATTGACCGTTTGCCATTTTCTGATAAAATAGCAAAATCATTAGTCCACAACCTTAGTTTGATTCATGTTACCTACATAGATATGGCTTTTAATCTATGTTCCATTCCCATTTGTTCATCTCTGAGATTTCCCTCCTTTCTCAGTGACGGAGACGACGAAATGTCTCTGGAAATGTGGGAAATCACATGGGGCGCGTGAAGCCAATTGTTTCAGTTGCATAACCTCACCACCTTTCTGTGACAGATCATATCCACTCATCAAATGAGTTTCCCTTTGGCCTCTGTCAGACAAGGTTCAGAGCCATTTTCAGGTAAAACTTTCTATCCAGTGAGTGCTTACCCATCATATTTACGTTACGCCAAGGTACCGTGAGAGAGTTCCCATTTTCTGGTGAAGCCCCTCCCACATCGGTCTATGACGCCCCTATCATCTTAGGAAACACTCTAATAGATCCAACAACAAATGGATAGCCCAATTTTATGGTGCGTTTCCTCATTACTGAAGGACCCATCATTGTGCTAATGACGGAAGGCCTTTAGAGAGTCCATCATATGGGTCTCCCTATCACATGCATTCATATTTGCTGGAGGGAACAAAATTATGCCCTAGTTTTAATTTAGGTCAAACCTGAGTGGCTCCCACTGACTTTCATAAAGTCAGATTTCTGGTGGGCCTTAATCAGCTAGGGGTTCCGTACGCATCCCTTTTCAGGGTTGTGGGGCCCAGCAAGCAAAGAGGGGTCATCCAATGACCTTGAAGGACACCATGGCAATGATGTGCATTCAGCCATGGTGTGCGCAAGAGCCACTAACGAGTCTTCATGGGTCAAGTACTTATGGCCCATGGTCGTAGCACATCAAACATCCAAACAACACATGTAAAGGAGGAATTGATCCAATCAATTAACTGCTGTAAAGCCCATTGAATAGCCCATTTAAAATCTAAGTCATTAACAATTAATGACTACTAGGTGTATGTGCTGAATCGCAGATAGCAGTTCGGCCCATACAACTTATCTCACAGTAATGGGCCTTTTGCAGTTTTAACCCTTTAAAACTGGGCTTTACAGGTGGGCCGAATTAATCCCTGTAATTGAACATCAGATTTGGAACAGAAAGTGTGAGAAATACAGACTGAAAAACAGTCCCTATCGAACCCCAGATTCGGTCCAAACTGTTTTGGTCCAATCTAGTCCGAGAGGATCCAAAACTGATTTTCAATTCATGAAAGATCTAAAATTAATAATTTTGATTTCAAACAGTCACAAATCAAACTATGGACTGTTCACACCACCTGCAAAACAGAGGTTAATCACAAGGGTTGCAGTTTCACAAACTGCAAATCGCAGAAAGTGATTTCTCCAACTGCAAATCTCCAGCGCCGCCTTCTTCTTCCTTCTTCTTTAATCAAGAAAAAATAACAGAAATCCTATTTCTATTAATTACATTCTTGATCAAATCCTATACATTCAGTCTAAAAATAAAAAAAATATTTACAAACCGAATTAAATGAAATAAATAAACAGAAAGAAAAAGGGTGCGCAGACTATCTGCGCCAAATCTGCACTGCGATCTCCAGGTTCGAACAATTCATTAAATCAAAATAAATAAAGAACAATTCTAAATAAATTTTGGATTTAATAAAATTAATTTCAGATCAATCGCCCTTAACAAGAAACAGTTTCTTGAAATAAAGAAAACAATCTGCGCAAATCTTGGATGAACACCTTCTATCCGTCTGCGCAGGGTCAGATCTGATTTTCTTTTGGTTCAAGATTCGAACCTATGGCTCTGATACCACTGAAAGAATGGTAGGATCCATCTAATGGATGCCATAAAGGTTGCGGAATGGGTGGGCGAATTTCAAAAATTTCCTACCTTCTCCCAACTGGGAATCATATTCCCTAAATTTTGAATACAATATTCAAGGATCCTACTTGAACCATAATCAAACCAGATCTGTACCAAAAGATAAATGGGAGGAATATACCTGATCCGGAGAAGCAGTATCTCCCAAAGTTGGTGTTCACACGAATCCTCTGGAAACACTAAACACTGAATCCTTTTACTCTTTGTTGCAAGACTAATGTCAAGAACAGATTTCTTGACTTTCTTTTTCTGCAAAGATCTAATCTTGCAAAAACAAATGGCGGCGGCAGGAGGAGAACTCTAAAGGCAAAAAGGCTGAACTGCCTTTTTTTCTTTTTCTGGAGTATGAAATGAGATCCTATCTCAATTCGCAGGAGATATCCTATCTCTCTTCAAGGTGGTTCGAAATCTGATATTTCTCTTTCTTGGTTAGGATTTCTCCTCCTTTCTTTTTGATTAAGAAACCTCCTAATTAGGAGTTATCCCAATCCAAATCAGTATATGGATAGGGGATAATCTTAATCCTATCTGCAGATAAAGTTAGCTTACTCCTGATCTTATCAGGAGGTTACCAGATTCAAATCTAATTTGAATTTGGTCTCCAAGAGTGGATAAGGCTAAAGGCCCAATCCTTTTACTAACATTAATCTCAGATTCGTCCCAAGGATGGGTGATCATATCAGCCCACCTCGAAATGGGCTTCTGGCCCATTAAGTATTCAGTGTCTAATTACTTTCCAATTGATGAACTTACAATTTATCTATAATTTTTTAGGACTTTAGCATGGATTTTTATGCCGGTTTTATTAATTTTTGCCTTAATTTAGCTTAATGCTAAGAATAATTTTAGGGATAATCAATCCAAGAAAAGGAAGGAAAAAGGCAAGAAAAGAAGGTTCAAAAAGACCAATTTCAGTCCAGCCCGGTCGTGGAAGCAAGAGAGAGCACTTCGGCCCAAAAAGAGCAAGTGAATTCCTTGAGAAAACCCAAGAAAATAAAGCCTAGCTATGAGGAGAATTCGGCCCAGCAAGGAAGGCCCATTTTCAGCCCAAATAACAGCCTAGAGTGTAGCCCACATGAGCTCAAAAGCAAGCTAAGTTGTAGCCCAAATAGCAGCCCAAAGGGAGCTAGGGGCGGCAACTCCTAGATGTTTCTTGAAGAGAAGGAGGGAGCACTCTAGAAGGTTCATGAGGGGTGTAATACACCCCATTCTAGAGGCTTCAAGAAGGGGCAAGAGCCCCCTTGAAAAACTATATAAGGAGGCCTCTAGGAGGGGAGAAAGTTGTTCAATTGCTTGAGAGGAAGGCTCTCCTACTCTTAGAGGTTCGGCCACCTTGAGAGAAGAGAAGAGAAGAAGGTTAGGCGCAAGGAAGAAGAAGAAGAAGGGCTGAAGGAAGTTCAAGACAAGCAAGCTAGAAGAAGAAGGTGAGTTCGAATTGAGGGATTGTGATTCAAAGATTTTTTGTAATAAATCATTTGTAGTTTCATTCTCTTTTGATTTGAATTCAGTTTCTTAGTTATATGTTCTTTCTTTTTTCTCCTTGTTTCCATTCTTCCTTGATGTATTTCAGCTTGTAAAATTTCAGTTCAGCAATCTAATTCTTTTTGATTCATTCAAATGGTCATGCATTGTACTTGAAGTTTCTTGAATAAGGGTGTGATTGCAGATCAATTCGGCCAACTAACCTTCAAAACTCAGATCTGAATTCTCAGATCTGAGATTGCAAGATCTGAATTGCTTGAAAGAGAATTCAGATCTGCAAATTTCAGATTGGTCGAATTAATCTACAGCTTGGAATTCCTAGAGTGCTTGAGAGAGACTCTAAGAATTCAGATCTACTATTCAAGAACTGAATTGAGTGCAAGGTTAGAGATAACTTGCACAATTCAGTTGGTGATCAATTCAGATTTGAATTGATGCCTTAGAAGTGTTTGAAGAAATGCATGCATGGGGATTAGATTCTTGCTAGGGATAGAAGAACCGTCACTCATGCATAGGATGAACATGCGCTTGAGAGAGGATGTTCATGACCTTGGGGTTTCACCAAACCAAGGCTCAATCATGATTCATTCGAATGATCCAAATTGATAGATTGCTGAATTCTGAGATTGACATTTACTGCTTACTCTTCTAACCTGAATTGAAGGCAATTGGGCCAATGATTTAGATAGATTTTAATTTAGGATTTCTTAGCTTTCATTAGAGTTTAGATTTATTTGTTGATCAGATAAGAAGTGCTCAATTTAGTATTGGTAATTGTTTACTAAATCCTCGTGGGAACGATACTTCACTCTCTACTTTATTACTTGAACGGCTAGTGCACTTGCTAGTGTCACAATGAGCCACACATCACCAATCTGCTGCCCAGTTGGGCTTCTTTGTATGGCGTGGGATCCAAGCATTGATCTACACACCAGCCACATGGGTTCGGCCCAGCCTTTAATACAAGGCCCAGCCGAATTCACTGAAAAATCAATGAAACCCTTGAGTCCATCATATGGACCCTATGGGCCCAACACATACATTAAGTGGTCCCTGGGCCAAGCCATCTTATAAAAACCCAGGGACTGTGGGTAGGTGCAAGATTAGCCCATCAGGTATTATCCTCAATGGTCTTACACTTAACCTCTCAGCCCTTAATGATCAAGCACTGCCCGACAAGAGAGCACCTCTCCCTCAGCTGCAAGGAACAGTGCTGCACTCTCCTCTTACATGGATCCCGGGAATTAAAACCATTTGCAAACAATTTGAAACCGTACATATATATATAAATATATTAATTTTGCAAAACAAAATTCCAACGATTGAAATCAACTGCCGGCAGTTTGGTTTCCATCAGAGAGAGTGCATTCCCGATC
This sequence comes from Nelumbo lutea, assembly GCF_056320005.1. Classification (NCBI taxonomy): domain Eukaryota; kingdom Viridiplantae; phylum Streptophyta; class Magnoliopsida; order Proteales; family Nelumbonaceae; genus Nelumbo; species Nelumbo lutea. The sequence continues at coordinate 214,203,351 of NC_142684.1, forward strand.
ATTACCCTTTGTCCGACAAAGTGGCTGATTCTGTCACTATGATCACCCACTCAGATGAATTCTCAAACTGCCCCAACATACCCAGGTTTTGATCCCCGCTAAGGATCTCACTGATTAGCATATCAAAGGCAGCCTAATCCAACACCTAGTGAAGTGTCATAATCGAGTCTAGGGGTCAGGTGTAACTTTCCAGTTTTGCCCATCTATCTCCAAGGTCCAGGGCAAGACTGGAAATCTGGTCCAGTTCAAGGATTCAAGTAATCCCATACTGCATGTGCCTCGGGTCTTACCCTGATGGCTGAGACAGACAATCCCAACACTTGGTGGCACACCAGCATCAGCCTTGGCAAGATAAATCTCCCCAGACTTATCCAACGGCTGTGAACATTTAAAACTAACATTAATCTCTATAAATGTCCAGTTTTAGGGTTTTACCCAGAATTAAACCAAACAACATGAATCAAACATGCACTTTATTTATTTCCACTAAATAACAAAAGTACATCAAATCAGATTGAAGCTAAGGGCATACAAAAACTGTCTAACAAGAACCTTATGCTGGTCCTAGCTTCTAAAAAGCTGGACAAAGTGGCAAAGAATCCTACCCCGAAGCGTCCAAGTGATAGGGCTTCTGAGGCCTGAAGGAGAGACTATCAAGAATGGGAGGAGAAAAACTCCCTTGCCTGGTGTTACATCATTGCCTCTTTAGACAACCCGATACAGAGGCAGTTCGATCAGATCGAACTTGCCCAAGACATATTGGACAGTCTCAGGACAATGTATGAAGAGCAGAATCGTTCTACTCGACAAAAGGTCTTGAAACAGTTCATGACCGCACAAATGTCCAAGGGTCAACGAGTTCACGACCATTGTCTTCAGATGATGGGATACATCAACGAATTGGAGGCTCTTGGATCCGGGCTGGACCTTGCAACCCTGATAGATAATATCCTTAACTCTTTGTGTCCTACCTTTAATCCGTTCATCATGAACTATAACATGAACAAGCTGAATGTCAGCTTACAAGATCTCAACAATATGTTGCGAAGAGCTGAAGAACTGATTAGAAAAGATGAGCCTGTAGCCATGCTTGTTGAAGCTGGCAAGACAGGCAAGAGAAAGAGGAAGGCAAAGAAGCCTCAGAAGAAAGCCACTAAGAGCAAAAAGCAGAAGAAAGACAAAGCATCGGATGCCTGTCACTTCTGCAAGAAGACCGGCCACTAGAAAATGAACTGTCCTGCCTACCTGGAATCCAAGAAAGGTAACTTTGAAACTTGTGTTATAGAAACCAATTTGTTGGTAGCTTCTGCATCCTGGTGTATTGACTCTAGGGCTTCAACTCATGCTTGTAACTCACTGCAGGGGATCAAGGTAAGCAAAAGGCTGAGTGAAGGAGAAGTCACACTCTACTTGGGGACTACTGCAACTGTTGCAGCTGAGGCCATAAGAACCGTGGAGTTAATTTTTAGAGAAGGAACAATTGTACTGAAAGACTGTCTTTATGTGCAAAATTTAAGGAAAATTTTGATTTCTGTCTCAAAACTGTGTGCAGATGGTTATTCTGTCTTCTTTAGTAATACAATTACTTTTAAAAGAAACAACAGATTCATCGCATACGGGGAACTGGAGAACGGTCTCTATGTTCTACATCCTTCTCTAGAAACTAACATAACCTAAACTACGTTGGCTGAAATCCCTAAGAAGAGAGCTCGTGATACAGTTAATCCCACGTGTCTGTGGCATTAACGACTTAGCCACATCGATGTTGACCGAATCACAAGGTTGGTAAAGGATGGTCCTTTGGATTTTCTAACTGTAGAAGATCTTCCCACTTGTGAGTCTTGCCTACAAGGCAAGATGACGAAATGGCCATTTAACAGTAAGCCTGAAAATGTACAGGCACACTTGACCTAATACATACTGATGTATGTGGTCCCCTGAGTGTTAGGACACGAAATCAACACGTGTATTTCATCACCTTCACAGATGATTTTTCACGATACAGTTACGTGTACCTAATGAGACACAAGTCTGAATCCTTTGAAAAGTTCAAAGAGTTTAGACAAGAGGTCGAGAAACAGTTAGGGAGAGAAATTAAGGCCCTTCGATCAGATCGAGGTGGCGAGTATCTCTCTGACGAATTCAGGGACTACTTAAAGGACAATGGGATAGTATCACAATTAGCTCCTCCTGCTACACCACAACTTAACGGTGTTTCAGAGAGGAGGAATAGGACCTTATTGGATATGGTCCGGTCGCTTCTCATGCACTCAGAGTTACCCACATCCTTTTGGGGTTACGCATTAGAGACTGCGATTTATGTGCTGAATCGGGTTCCAACCAAATCGGTTCCGAATACTCCATATGAACTTTGGACCGAAAAGAAACCAAGTATCAGACACTTGAAGATTTGGGGTTGTCTAGCACACGTTAAAAGAATGAGTGCAAACAAGTTGGAATCCAAGACCAGCCGTTGCCTATTTGTAGGCTACCCAAAAGGCTCTGTAGGTTACCTATTCTATGACCCAAGTGAGCAGAAAGTGTTCTGCAGTCGTAATGCGCAATTCTTAGAAACCGACTATATCCTGGACACCCATCGTCAGGAAGTTGTTCTTGATGAGGAGAGCTCAGGAGCAATGGGAGATGTCCCACAAGTTCTAGGTAGTGACCAACCTAGAAGATCCACTCGGGTATCCAGGCCACCAGTCCGTTATGGTTATGACCAGGATAGTTACCTGGTGGAAACCTTGACTAGTATGGAGGATCCCGTGACTTACATGGAAGCTATGCTGGACATAGATTCCCAGAAGTGGGTGGAGGCCATGAGAGCAGAGATGGACTCAATGGAGACCAATAGAGTCTGGACTCTAGTAGATCTGCCCTCCGGGGTAAAAGCAATCGGTTGCAAATGGATTTACAAGAGGAAGAAGGGCCCCGATGGTAAGGTTGAGACCTTCAAGGCTCGTTTGGTGGCGAAAGGGTACACTCAGAAATAGGGCATCGATTATGAGGAAACCTTTTTGCCTGTGGCCATGCTTAAATCCATTAGGATCCTACTAGCTGTAGCAGCATACCATGATTATGAGATTTGGCAAATGGATGTCAAAACTGCATTCCTGAATGGAGATCTTACTGAAGATATCTATATGCAGCAACCACAAGGCTTCATTGCTGCAGGTCAGGAAAACATGGTATGTAAACTTAATAGATCCATTTATGGACTTAAGCAAGCTTCTAGAAGTTGGAACATCCGTTTTGACTCTGCCATCAAATCGTTTGACTTCGAGCAGAATCTGGATGAACCCTGTGTTTACAGGAAGTATAGTGGAGATAAGGTTACCTTCTTGGTTCTGTATGTAGATGACATTCTACTCATTGGGAATGATGTAGGTATGTTAACTACGGTGAAAGTATGGCTATCACAGCAATTCTCCATTAAAGATCTTGGAGAAGCCTCCTATATACTGGGTCTTCGACTCTATAGAGATAGATCGAAGCGGATAATAGGATTATCCCAATCTGCCTACATTGACAAAATAGTCAAAAGATACAGCATGGAAAACTCCAAGAAAGGAAATGTTCCTTTCAGGCACGGAGTAACTCTCTCCAAGAAGATGTCTCCCAAGACTTCTGAGGAGATTGATGGCATGAAAGATGTTCCCTATGCCTCTGCCGTAGGGAGAATCATGTATACCATGCTGTGCACTCGTCCTGACATAGCTCAGGCAGTGAGTGTAGTAAGCAGATTTCAGGCCAACCCAGGGCAGGAGCATTGGACTGCTTTGAAAAACATACTTAAGTACTTTCAAAGGACAAAAGAGATTTGTCTAGTATTCGACGGTAGCTCACTACAGATCCAAGGGTATACAGATGTCGATTTACAGTCAGAACCAAATGATAGAAAGTCTACATCTGGATATATTTTCACGATAGGATCATGTGCTGTTTGCTGGAAAAGTAGCAAACAGGGGTCCACTACAGACTCCACGACCGAGGTCGAGTACATTGCCACAAGTGAGGCCGCCAAAGATGCCGTATGGATGAAGAAGTTCATTCATGAGTTGGGAGTAGTTCCGTCTGACACATCACCTATCCCATTGTTGTGTGACAACAATGGAGCCATTGCTCATGCTAAGGAGCCATGATCCCACTCGAAGTCGAAGCACATCGAGAGGAAGTACCACGTACTGCGGGAGATTGTTGGTAGAGGGGACGTCCTGATTCAGAAGGTAGCGTCAGCGGAAAATGTAGCAGACCCATTCACAAAGCCACTATCACAGAAAATCGAGAAACAATTAGGGAGAGAAATCAAGGCCCTTCGATCAGATCGAGGTCGCGAGTATCTCTCTGACGAATTCAGGGACTACTTAAAGGTCAATGGGATAGTGTCACAATTAGCTCCTCCTGCCACACCTCAACTCAACGGTGTTTCAGAGAGGAGGAATAGGACCTTGTTGGACATGGTCCGATCACTTCTCGTCCACTCAGAATTACCCACATCCTTCTGGGTATATGCATTAGAGACTGCTATCTACATACTGAACTGGGTTCCAACCAAATCAGATCCAAAGACTCCATATGAACTATGGACTAGAAGGAAGCCAAGTGTAAGACACTTGAAGGTTTGGGGTTGTCCTGCACACGTTAAAAGAACAAGTGCGGACAAGTTGGAATCCAAAACCAGTGGGTTTTCTATTCAATGACCCAAGTGAGAAGAAAGTATTCTGCAATTGAAACGCCCAATTCCTAGAAACTGATTACATCCTGGACACCCATCGTCAAGAAATAGTTCTTGATGAGGATAGCTCTGGTGTAGTGGGATGATGAACCTACAATTTATCTATATTTTATGAGGTTTTTGCATGAAATTTTATGATGGTTTAATTAAATTTTGCCCTATTTTAGCTTGATTGCAAGAAAGATTTCAGGGGGAGCCAAATCAACAAAAAGAAGGCAAAAGCAAGAAAAGAAAACCCAAAATTTATCAAGTTCAGCCCGGCCCAGCCATGAGAGCAAGAGAATTTCATTCGGCCCAAGAAGAGCAAGTGAAACTCTTTGGAAAATCCAAGGGAAGAAGCCTAGCAAGAAGGAAATTTCGGCCCCGCCCATTTTTAGCCCAAATAACAGCCTAGAGTGTAGCCCACTTGAGCTCAAAAGCAAGCTAAGTTGTAGCCCAAATAGCAGCCCAAAGGGAGCTAGGGACGGCAACTCCTAGAAGTTTCTTGAAGAGAAGGAGGGAGCACTCTAGAAGGTTCATGAGGGGTGTAATACACCCCATTCTAGAGGCTTCAAGAAGGGGCAAGAGCCCCTTTGAAAAACTATATAAGGAGGCCTCTAGGAGGGGAGAAAGTTGTTCAATTGCTTGAGAGGAAGGCTCTCCCACTCTTAGAGGTTCGGCCACCTTGAGAGAAGAGAAGAGAAGAAGGCTAGGCGCAAGGAAGAAGAAGAAGAAGGGCTAAGGGAAGTTCAAGACAAGCAAGTTAGAAGAAGAAGGTGAGTTCGAATTGAGGGTTTGTGATTCAAAGATCTTTTGTAATAAATCATTTGTAGTTTCATTCTCTTTTGATTTGAATTCAGTTTCTTAGTTATATTTTCTTTCTTCTTTCTCCTTGTTTCCATTCTTCCTTGATGTATTTCAGCTTGTAAAATTTCAGTTCAGCAATCTAATTCTTTTTGATTCATTCAAATGATCATGGATTGTACTTGAAGTTTCTTGAATAAGGGTGTTATTGCAGATCAATTCGGCCAACTAACCTTCAAAACTCAGATCTGAATTCTCAGATCTGAGATTGCAAGATCTGAATTGCTTGAAAGAGAATTCAGATCTGCAAATTTTAGATTGGGCGAATTAATCTACAGCTTGGAATTCCTAGAGTGCTTGAGAGAGACTCTAGGAATTCAGATCTACTATTCAATAACTGAATTGAGTGCAAGGTTAGAGATAACTTGCACAATTCAGTTGGTGATCAATTCAGATTTGAATTGATGCCTTAGAAGTGTTTGAAGAAATGCATGCATGGGGATTAGATTCTTGCTAGAGATAGAAGAACCGTCACTCATGCATAGGATGAACATGCGCTTGAGAGAGGATGTTCATGACCTTGGGGTTTCACCAAACCAAGGCTCAATCATGATTCATTCGAATGATCCAAATTGATAGATTGCTGAATTCTGAGATTGACATTTACTGCTTACTCTTCTAACCTGAATTGAAGGCAATTGAGCCAATGATTTAGATAGATTTTAATTTAGGATTTCTTAGCTTTCATTAGAGTTTAGATTTATTTGTTGATCAGATAAGAAGTGCTCAATTTAGTATTGGTAATTGTTTCCTAAATCCTCGTGGGAACGATACTTCACTCTCTACTTTATTACTTGAACGGCTAGTGCACTTGCTAGTGTCACAATGAGCCATACATCATGGGAGATGTCCCACAGGCTCCAGGTAGTGACCAACCTAGAAGATCCACTCGGGTATCCAAGCCACCAGTCCGATATGGTTATGACCAGAATAGTTACCTGGTGGAAGCCTTGACTAGTGAAGAGGATCCCGTAACTTACGCGGAAGCTATGTTAGACATAGATTCCCAGAAGTGGGTGGAGGCCATGAGAGTCTGGACTCTAGTAGATCCACCCTCCGGGGTAAAAGCAATTGGTTGCAAATGGATCTACAATAGGAAGAAGGGCCCCGATGGTAGGATTGAGACCTACAAAGCTTGTTTGGTGGCGAAAGGGTACACTCAAAAAGAATGTATCGATTATGAGGAAACCTTTTCACCCGTGGCCATACTCAAATCCATTAGGATCCTGCTAGCTATAACAGCATACCGTGACTACAAGATTTGGCAGATGGATGTCAAAACTGTGTTCTTGAATGGAGATCTTAATGAAGATATCTACATGCAGCAGCCGCAAGGCTTCATTGCTGCTAGTTAGGAACACATGGTATGCAAACTTAATAGATCCATATATGGACTTAAGCAGGCTTCTAAAAGTTGGAACATCCGTTTTGATTCCGGTATCAAAATGTTTGACTTTGTGCAGAATCTGGATGAGCCCTATGTTTACAGAAAATTCAGTGGGGATAAGATCACCCTTTTGGTGTTGTACATGGACGATATCCTACTCATTGGGAATGATGTAGGAATGTTGATTTCAATCAAGGTATGGCTATCACAATAGTTCTCCATGAAAGATTTTGGAGAAGCTTCATATATACTGGGTCTTCGACTCCATAGAGATAGATCGAAGCGAATAATTGGATTATCCTAGGCTGTTTATATTGACAAAATTGTCAAAAGATACAGCATGGAGAACTCCAAGAAAGGAAATGTTCCTTTCAAGCATGGAGTCACTCTCTCCAAGAAAATGTCTCCCAAGACTTCTGAGGAGATTGAGGGCATGAGAGACATTCCCTATGCCTCAGCCGTAGGGAGCATCTTGTATGCCATGCTGTGGACTTGCCCTGACATAGCTCCGGCGGTGAGTGTGGTAAGCAGATTCCAGGCCAACCTAGGGCAGGAGCATTGGACTGCTGTGAAGAACAGACTTAAATACCTTCAAAGGACAAAAGAGTTTTGTCTGGTAGTTGATTGTAGTTCACTACAAGTGGCAGACCCATTGACTAAGCCACTCACACAAAAGGTGTTTGAGAAACATGTGGAAAGTATGGGACTCTGGCTTGTACCGGATTGGACCTAAGTGCAAGTGGGAGCTGTTAGATAGTCTTATATGCCCTTAGCTTCAATCCAATTTGATGTACTTTTGACATTTAGTGTAAATAAATAAAGTACATGTTTGATTCATGTTGTTTGGTATATTTCTGTGTAAGACCCTAAAACTGGACACTTATAGAGACTCGCGTTAGTTTTAAATGTTCACAGCCATCGGATAAGTCTAGGGAGATTCATCCTGCCAAAGCTAATACTGATGTGCCACCAAGTGTTGGGATGGCTTGTCTCGGCTACCAGGGTAAGACCCAAGGCACATGCAGTATGGGATTGCTTGAATCTTTGAACCAGACTAGATTTCTAGTATTGCCCTAGACTTTGGAGACAGATGGGAAAAACTGGAAAGTTACACCTAACCCCTAGACTCTATTATAAAACTTCACTAGGTGTCGGATCGGGTTATCTTTGATGTGTCAATTAGTGAGATCATTAGCGGGGTTCAAAACCTGGATATGTTGGGGCAGTCTGAGAATTCTTCTAAGTGAGTGATCATTGTTAGACAGTTTGTACTTTATGAGTTTTTTGTAAATGAATAAAAGTGCATATTTGATTCATGTTCCCTTGGTATGTTTCTGTGTAATACCCTTAAACTGGACACTTAATGAGACTCGTGTTAGTTTAGAATGTTCACAGCCAGTGGGTCGGTCTAGGGAGACCTATCCTGACAAGGCTGACACTGTGGTTCCACCAAGTCGGTTGGGGTGGCTTGTCTCAGCTACCGGGATGAGACCCTAGGCACATATAGTGTAGGATTAATTGAATATTTGAACTGGACCAGATTCTAGTATTGCCCTGGACCTTGGAGATTGATGGGAAAAACTGAAAAGTTACACCCAACCCCTAGACTCGATTATGATACTACACTAGGTGTCAGATTGGGCTATCTTTGATGTACCAATCAGTGAGATCCTTAGCGGGGGTCAAAACCTGGGTATGTTGGGACAGTCTAAAAATTCGTCTGAGTGGGTGATCAAAGTGATAGGATCAGCCCCTTTGTCGGACAAAGGTAATGATCAAGGATGCACTTTCACTAATGGAAACCAAGACTACCGGCAGCCAATTTCAATCGTTGAGATTTGTTTTGCAAAATATATTTTATATGAGATACAGAAGTAAATATATATGGTTTTGAAATGTTTATAAAAACATTTTAATTCCGGGGATCTATATAAGCAGAGAGTGCAACACTGTTCCTTGTAGCTGAGGGAGAGGTCCTCTCTTGTCGGGCAGTGTATAATCATTATGGGCTGAGAGGTGAAGTGTAAGACCATTGAGGATAATACCTGATGGACTAATCTTGCATCTGCACACAGTCCCTGGGTGTTACAAGGTGGCTTGGCCTAGGGACCACTTAGGGTAAGTGTTGGGCCCATAGAGCCCATCTGATGGGGTTAAGACCTTATCCTATCTACAGATCCATCTAAGAATTTGCCCATATTTAACTTATTAAATTAGTCCAGTTCGAAATGGGCTTTAGGCCCATTAAGCTTAAGTGCTCACTTAGCCTTCCTAACTGCTGCCCAGTTTGGTTTCCTTGTATGGCGTGGGACCCAAACATTGACCTACACATCAGCTAGATGGGTTCAGCCTAGCCTTTGTTACAAGGCCTGGCCGAATACACTGCTATGGACAGTGCACCTCCTGAAACCCATCAAATGGGCTCTATGGGCCCAACAATTACCCTAAGTGGTCCCTGGATCAAGCCACCTTGTAACACCTAGGGACTATGGGCAGATGCAAGATTAGCCCATTAGGTATTACCCTCAATAGTCTTACACTTAACCTCTCAGTCCATAATGATCAAACACTACCCGACAAGAGAGGACCTCTCCCTCGGCTGCAAGGAACAGTGTTGCACTCTTTGCTTATTTGGATCCTTGGAACTGAAACCTTTTGCAAATATTTTAGAAACAATAATATATATATATATATATATATATATATATATATATATATACTTTTATATCTCATATAAAATATATTTTTCAAAAAAAATCAAAACGATTGAAATCGGCTACCGGTAGTCTTGGTTTCCATCAATGAGAGTGCATCCCCGATCATTACCTTTGTCCGACAAAGGGGCTGATCCTGTCACTATGATCACCCGCTCAAATGAATTCACAGATTGTCCCAACATACCCAGGTTTTGACCCCCGCTATGGATCTCACTGATTGGTACATCGAAGACAGCCCAATCCGACACCTAGTGCAATATCATAATCGAGTCTAGGGGTCGGGTGTAACTTTCCAATTTTTCCCATAATCTCCAAGGTCCAGGGCAATACTGGAAATTTGGTCCAGTTCAAAGATTTAATTAATCCTACACTGTATGTGCCTAGGGTCTTACCCTGGCAGCTGAGACTGGCCACCCCAACCGATTTGGTGGCACAATAGTGTCAACCTTATCAGGATAGGTCTCCCCAGACCGACCCACTGGCTGCGAACATTCTAAACTAACACAAGTCTCATTAAGTGTCCAGTTTAAGGGTATTACACAAAAACATACCAAGGAAACATGAATCAAATATGCACTTTTTTCATTTACAATAAACTCATAAAGTACATTATTCTGATTGAAGCTAAGGGCATACAAAACTGTCCAACACCTACTTCCTAGTTAACCTGACTACTGAGCCTTTTTCATACATTTACATACACAGCCACAAATATTACTTCCAAATAGCAACAAAACTACAGAAAACACATCAGAACAAGTTTGCATTATTGCAGTAGATAATTTAATTCCAACAATAAAGAAAAATAGAGCAGGAAAAGAGAAAGGAGATAAGAATTTCACCATATCAAAATTGAACCTAATAACAGCTACACTAATATGTGGGGCTAAAAAGACATTAGCCTACACATTAAAGAATCTTTGAGTAGAACTAAGCGTAAGCCACCATCAAGTAATGTGATAAATGTTGCATGAACTTAATCATCCCATAATGCTGTTCAGAATAAAGTATTTGAGTACATAAAACAACTTTATTAATGACAAAACATTTAGGCTATGATTATAGAGGCAATAACAAAGACATTTTTAACTGCAAAGAGACCTTACTACTAAATCTTAAATTTTACATATTTCTAACCAAACATCATTTACAGAAGAAAATGAATGGATAGTTGAGAATATTCAAACATATGAAGCCAACAATTTCAGTAGTATTTAGAAAGAAAAATTACTCCATTGGTGTTGAAGCTTGTCATGCACTACCAGTCCCAAGCTCAAAGAGAGGGGGTGCATCAGGTTGTCATTTGTCACAAAAAGGTGGGACTTAAGTCATTTCAATAGAAGGGTGGGGAAGATCAAGAACATCAACAAAAATCATAATAATGGGGTGGAATTAGACAATGACATAAATAGAACCTTTCTTAGGAAATTCATGAAGGTGCCAACTGGCTGAGTTGGTGATGTAACATGTTCATTGTAATAGAGACCTGGATCAAATTCCATCTTCCTTTGGGTTAATTGGTGTTTGAGAATGAGTTAAACTCCCACCCCTCAGTTGTTTATCCCATTTTCCTAGAAAAATCTTTCAACAACTTCTCAAGAGCTGTATAAACATGCTCAAAGTTGTATATAGGTATAATTAACCAATTTATTATTCACTATTGCATATATCATATAGAAGCTCCACTTTTTTTTTCTCTCTTCTTGTTTCCCAAAAATTTAAATTGGTAGTGTTGATTACAATAAATTTCATCAGTTGAGTTGCTAGCTAGCTTACAACCATGAATCTTGTTTATTCTTCGATATTTAGTTGTTGATTGCTTCTTTTTATATATAAGTAGATATGTAATTGGTAGCGGATAGATTTTTTTTTTTCTTCTCCTCCATTCTTTCTCACATATTCTCATCTTTTCTAGTTCTCTTCTTCTCTTCTAGTTATCTTTATAAATGCATGTAAACAAAAGAGATAAAATGGAGCATTGACATAGTTTCCTTCCTAAATTTCATTTTTGTTTTGGAAAAAATAAAGTTATGAAAAGCTTAACCTCATCCATATAAGTGTCATATGATCACATATTTAAACAGTGGTTTTAGTATGAGGATATATGTTTTATAAAGTTAATAATTATACCTTTCATTGAAAATTTAAAAAAATTCTCATTGAATTTACTTTAGATGGATAGTTTGGATGATCTGACACTGATTGCAATTGTTGGTGCTACTTCTTCTACTGCTACAGTACTAGAGCATGCATTGCCTTAGTAGATGAATATTTGAATTATGTTAATAAAGAACCATTCAATAGTCGAGATGTACAAATAATGATTTATTAAAATGCATTTATCATACAAAGGAAATTGATTGTTATAATCAATTTAGAATGGGAAAAGAGTCATTTTCAAGGTTGATAAAGATACTTGATAAGGTTAAGTTATTCATAAGAACTTGGGGTATTTTTAGGCTTAATTGTTTAGATTCTAGGGTTAATTTGGGTAATTATGAGTCAATTTAATGCATTCGGATGTTTTGTCACTTTACAGGTAACTAATCGCCAAAGATGAAGGTTCTGGGTCAATTTGGGACAATCTAGGGTGAAAAGGGGAGCACTTCGTGTTAGATAGTTGTATGCCCTTAGCTCCAATCAGAATGATGTACATTAAAAATTTATTGTAAATGAATAAAGTACAAATTTGATACATGTTCCTGTGGTGTGTTTTTGTGTAATACCCTTAAACTAGACACTTATGAGACTCGTGTTAGTTTGTTCATAGCCGTTGGATAAGTCTAGGGAGATTTATCCTATCAAGACTGACACTGGTGTGTTGCCAAATGTTGGGGTGGCCTGTATCAGCCACCAGGGTGAGACCCAAGGAACATGCAATGGAGGATTAATTGAATCTATGAACCGGACCAGATTTCCAGTATTGCCCTAGACCTTGGAGATTGATGGGCAAAACTGGAAAGTTACACCTGACCCATAGACTCGATTATTGTTAGACAGTTTTGTATGCCCTTAGCTTCAATAAAAAATGATGTACTTTATGAGTTTATTGTAAATGAATAAAAGTGCATATTTGAATCATGTTCCCTTGGTATGTTTCTGTGTAATACCCTTAAACTAGACACTTAATGAGACTCGTGTTAGTTTAAAATGTTCACAGCCAGTGGGTCAGTCTGGAGAGACTTATCCTGACAAGGCTGACACTGTGGTGCCACCAAGTCGGTTGGGGTGGCTTGTCTCAGCTACTAGGGTGAGACCCTAGGCACACACAGTGTAGGATTAATTGAATCTTTGAACTGGACCAGATTTCTAGTATTGCCCTGGACCTTGGAGATTGATGGGCAAAACTGGAAAATTACACCCAACCCCTAGACTCGATTATGATATTGCACTAGGTGTCGGATTGGGTTGTCTTTGATGTACCAATCAGTGAGATCCTTAGCGAGGGTCAAAACCTGGGTATGTTGGGACAGTCTGAGAATTCATCTAAGTGGGTGATCATAGTGACAGGATCAGCCCCTTTGTCGGACAAAGGTAATGATCGGGGATGCACTCTGACTGATGGAAACCAAGACTGCCGGCAGCCGATTTCAATCGTTGAGATTTGTTTTGCAAAATATATTTTATATGAGATATAAAAGTATATATATTATGGTTTTGAAATGTTTGCAAAAGGGTTTTAATTCCCGGGATCCATACTTGAGAGGGTGCAACACTATTCCTTGCAGCCGAGAGAGAGGTCCTCTCTTGTCGGGCAGTGTATGATCATTATGGGCTGAGAGGTTAAGTGTAAGGCCATTGAGGATAATACCTGATGGGCTAATCTTGCATCTGCCCATAGTCCCTGGGTGGTACAAGGTGGCTTGGCCCAGGGACCACTTAGGGTAAGTGTTGGGCACATAGAGCCCATCTGATTGGTTTCAGGGGGTGCACTATCCATAACAGTGTATTCAGCCAGGCCTTGTAACAAAGGCTAGGCTGAACCCATGTGGCTGATGTGTAGATCAATGTTTGGGTCCCATGCCATACAAGGAAGCCCAATTGGGCAGCAGTTTGGAAGGTTTAATGAATACATAACCCTAAATGGGCCTTAAGCCCATTTCAAACTGGGCTAATTTGATTAGTCTTTAAGTGGCGAATTTTGAGATAAGATCAGCTGATAGGATTGAGCCCACACCCTATCCACTCAGAGAGTCCAAGATCTAAATGAGATTTAGATTTGGAAACTTCCTAATTAGATTAGGAGCTAGCTGATCTAATCTGCAAATAAGATAAGGATTCTCCCTTATCTTAAAGGGACTTCTAATCCAGATATGATTGGGGTTAGCAACTCCTAATGGGATTAGGAGCTGATCCCTTTAAGTCTATAAAAGGAAGAGGGTGCGGCAGCCTTTAGACATCCAAAGACACACAATCATCAGCAACAGTCTTGTCTTCAGAGCTGAGATCACAGAGGAGAGAATTCTACACCCTGTAAATTCTCTCTAGCCGCTTCCTTCCTGTAGCCGCCGCCTATAGCAGTTCGATCTCCATTGCTTGGGAGAAATCAAGATCAGATCTTGATTCCAATCTTTTGGAGAAAAGATTGGTAGGAGTTATATTCATTAGCCGCCCAGGTGATTCTTGGGAAGAATCAAGTTCTTAGGAAGGACACTGTTGATTCTGCTCCACCCTGCACTGCGCCATCTTCAGTGGGAGCAGATTTTGGTTTCTACCTTGGGCGTGAACACTTCCGTTGAGAGATATTATTTCTCTATATCAGGTATTATCTCTCTCTCCTCCTTTTGGTTCAGATCTGGTTTAGTTTATGGTTCAAGAATGATCCTTGAAAATATGATTTTCTAAATAGGGAATTTGATTCCTAGTTGAAGGGAAAGAAAAATTTTTGAAATTCGCCCTCCTTTATTCCGCAATCTTGGGCATCCTTATGATGGATTTCCTATCCCTTCAGTGGTATCAGAGCCATGGTACTAATCTTGAACCATTCTATTTCAGATCTGAACCTGCACAAATAGGGAGAAGGCGTTCTACCCAATTTGCGCAGATAAGGGTTTGGGAATTTTGTTCCCAAAACAGATGGGCAAATAATCTAAAATTATTTTTAAATAAATCAGATTATTATTTAGAATAGTTCTTTATAATTTTCTTGATTTATGGGCTGTTCATACAAGAGGAGATCAAAATCTTGATTTGTGTAGGGAGAACTGCAAGATTTGCAGTTTTTGAATTGAATTTATTACATTTGGTATGTAAATAATTTTTTTTTTAATTTTTAGACTCAATGTATAGGCATTCGATCAGATGTAATAATTAATAGAAATAGGATTTCTATTTATTTTTAATTTTTGATCGAAGATGGCGGCGTAGAGAAGGAGATTTCGCAAATGGAAGATTCGCTATCTTCGATTTGCAGTTTGAGAAACTGCAATCTGTGATCTAACCTCTATTTTGCAGGATGGAGTGTGCGAACTGCCCTGATTAACTGTTTTTGTTTTTCTTTTATCAGTTATTTAATTTTAGATTATTTTCTTGAATTAAGGATTTAATTAAAAATCAAACCCTAGACCCATTCGAAGCAAGATTGGTTCAAACTGTTTGCACCAATTCTAGGGTTTAATCAAGGCTGAAAGTCAGCCCTAATTTTCCCGCTAATGGGCCTAATGATTGATATTTAATTAAATGGTTAATTCGGCCCAGCCTGTAAAGGCCCAGTTTTAAATACTTAAAACAGCAAAAGCCCATTTTAAAGGATAAAGCTATATGGGCCGAACTGGGTAACCCTAATTCAGCCCATATACCTAGATAATATTAATGGTTAATATTATAGAATTTTAACGGGCTTCCAACGGGCCTTACAGATAATTAATTGATTGGATCAATTTATCCCCGCATGAAATGTATGGATGTGTGATGTGTTGCGTACATGGGCCATAAGTACTTGGCCCATGCTCATTCATCAGTGGCTCTTGCGCACACCATGGCTGAATGCACATCATTGCCATGGTGTCCCTTTTTGTCATTGGATGACTTCCCTCAGTGGTGGGCCCCAAACCTCATCAAGAGGTCACGTGCAGAACCCTAGCCGATTTAAGGCCCACCAAAATCTGGCTTTATGAAAGTCAATGGAAGCCACTTTGGTTTGACCTAAATCAAACTAGGGCGTAATTTTATTCCCTCCAGCTAATATGAGTGCATGTGATAGGGTGATTCATATGATGAACTCTCTAAAGGCCTTCCATTATTAGCATGAGGATGGGTCCTTCAGTAATGAGGAAACGCACCAGAAAATGAGCTATCCATTTGTTGTTGGGCTTGTCTGAATGTTTCATAAGATGATAGGAGCGTCATAGACCAATGTGGGAGGGGCTTCACCAGAAAATGGGAACTCTCTCACGGTACCTTGGCGTTCACGAATATGATGGGTAAGATCTCACTAGACAGAAAGGTTTACTTGAAAATGGCTCTGAACCTTGTCTGACAGAGGCCAAAGGGAAAACTCATATGATGAGTGGATATGATCCTTCACGGAAAGGTGGTGGGGTTATGCAGCTGAAATAGTTGGCTCCATGCACCCTATGTGATTTCCAACATTTCCAAAGACAGCCCGTAGTCTCCATCACTGAGAAAGGAGGGAAATCTCAGAGATGAATAAATGGAAATGGATTGTAGATTAAAATCCATATCTATGAAATGAACATGAATCAAATTAGGTTGTGGACTGATGTTTGCTCTTTTATCAGAAAATGGAAAATGGATCTTTTGCAAAGCTTCTTGATGACAACAAGCTTAAGGGCCCAAACTATGCTGACTTGTACAGGAACCTTATGCTGGTCCTAGCTTCAGAAAAGCTGGACAAAGTGGCAAAGAATCCTACTCCGGAGCATCCGGGTGACAGGGCTTCTGAGGCCCGAAGGAGAGACTATCAAGAATGGGAGGAGAAAAACTCCCTAGCCCGGTGTTACATCATCGCTTCCTTGGAGAACCCAATACAGAGGCAGTTCGATCATATCGAACTTGCCAAGGACATACTGGACAACCTAAGGACGATGTATGAAGAGCAGAATCATTCTACTCGGCAAGAGATCTTGAAGCAGTTCATGGCCACTCAAATGTCCAAGGGCCAACAAGTTCACGACCATTGTCTTCGGATGATGGGTTACATCAACGAACTGGAGGCTCTTGGATCCAGGATAGACCTCGCACCCAGATAGATGCTATCCTTAATTCTTTGCCTCCTTCCTTTAATCCATTCATCATGAACTATAACATAAACAAGTTGAATGTCAGCTTGCAAGAGCTCAACAATATGTTGCAAAGAGCTGAAGAACTGATTAAAAAGGATGAGCCTGTAGATATGCTTTTTGAAACTAGCAAAATGGGCAAGAGAAAGAGGAAGGCAAAAAAGCCTTAGAAGAAAGCCACCAAGGGCAAAAGGCAGAAGAAAGACAAAGCATCAAATGCATGTCACTTCTGCAAGAAGACCGACCACTGGAAACGGAATTGTCCTGCCTACCTGGAATCCAAAAAAGGTAATTTCGAAACTTGTGTTATAGAAACCACTTTATTGGTAGATTCTGCGTCCTGGTGTATTGACTCTGGGGCTTCAACTCATGTGTTTAGCTCACTACAGGGGTTCAAGGTAAGCAGAAGGCTGAGTGAAGGAGAAACCACTTTCTACTTGGGGACTACTGCAACTGTTGCAGCCGCGGCAATAGGAACCGTGGAGTTAATTTTTAGAGAAGGAAAAATTGTACTCAAAGATTGTCTTTATGTACAAAACTTAAGAAGAAATTTGATTTCTGTTTCAAAACTGTGTGCAGATGGTTATTCTGTCTTCTTTAGTAATACGATTGCTATTAAAAGAAATAACAGATTCATCGCATACGGGGAACTGGAGAACGGTCTCTATGTTCTACATCCTTCTATAGAAACTAACATAACCGAAACTACGTCGGCTGAAATCCCCAAGAAGAGAGCCCGTGATACAGTTAATACCACGTCTCTGTGGCACTACCGACTTGGCCACATCGGTGTTGACCGAGTCACAAGGTTGGTAAAGGATGGTCCTTTGGATTTTCTAACTGTAGAAGATCTTCCCACCTGTGAGCCTTGCCTACAAGTCAAGATGACAAAACAGCCATTTGACGGTAAACCTGAAAGATGTACAGGCACACTTGACCTAATACATACTGATGTATGTGGTCCCCTAAGTGTTAGGACATGGAATCAACACGTGTATTTCATCACCTTCACAGATGATTTCTCACGATATGGTTACGTGTACCTATGAGACACAAGTCTGAATCCTTTGAAAAGTTCAAAGAGTTTAGACAAGAGGTCGAGAAACAGTTGGGGAGAGAAATTAAAGCCCTTCGATCTGATCAAGGCGGCGAGTATCTCTCTGACGAGTTTAGGGACTACTTAAAGGACAATGGGTAGTATCACAATTAGCTCCTCCTTCTACACCACAACTTAACGATGTTTTAGAGAGGAGGAATAGGACCTTATTGGATATGGTCCAGTCACTTCTCATACACTCAGAGTTACCCACATCCTTTTGGGGTTACTTATTAGAGACTGCGATCTACATGCTGAATCGGGTTCCAACCAAATCGGTTCCGAACACTCCATATGAACTTTGGACCGAAAAGAAACCAAGTGTCAGACACTTGAAGATTTGGAGTTGTCCAACACACGTTAAAAGAATGAGTGTGGAGAAGTTGGATTCCAAGACCAGTCGTTTCCTATTTGTAGGCTACCCAAAAGGCTCTGTAGGTTACCTTTTCTATGACCCAAGTGAGCAGAAAGTGTTTTGCAGTCGAAATGCCCTATTCTTAGAGACCGATTATATCCTGGACACCCATCATCAGGAAATTGTTCTTGATGAGGAGAGCTCAGGAGCAGTGGGAGATGTCCCACAAGTTCCAGGTAGTGACCAACCTAGAAGATCCACTCGGGTATCCAGGCCACCAGTCCGTTATGGTTATGACCAGGATAGTTACCTGGTGGAAACCTTGACTAGTGAGGAGGATCCCGTGACTTATGCTGAAGCTATGTTGGACATAGATTCTCAGAAGTGGGTGGAGGCCATGAGAGCGGAGATTGACTCAATGGAGACCAATGGAGTCTGGACTCTAGTAGATCCGCCCTCCGAGGTAAAAGCAATTGGTTGCAAATGGATTTACAAGAGGAAGAAAGACCCCGATGGTAGGGTTTACACCTTCAAAGCTCGTCTGGTGGCGAAAGGGTACACTCAGAAAGAGGGCATCGATTATGAGGAAACCTTTTTGCCTGTGGCCATGCTTAAATCCATTAGGATCCTACTAGCTATAGCAGCATACCATGATTATGAGATTTGGCAAATGGATGTCAAAACTACATTCCTGAATGGAGATCTTACTGAATATATCTATATGCAGCAGCCGCAAGGCTTCATAGTTGTGGGTCAGGAAAACATGGTATGTAAAATTAATAGATCCATTTATAGACTTAAGCAAGCTTCTAGAATTTGGAACATCCGTTTTGACTCTGCCGTCAAATCGTTTGACTTCGAGCAGAATCCGGATGAACCCTGTGTTTACAGGAAGTATAGTGGAGATAAGGTTACCTTCTTGGTTCTGTATGTAGATGACGTTCTACTCATTGGGAATGATGTAGGAATGTTGACTACGGTAAAAGTATGGCTTTCATAGCAATTCTCCATGAAAGATCTTGGAGAAGCCTCCTATATACTGGGTCTTCGACTCTATAGAGATAGATCAAAGCGGATAATAGGATTATCCCAATCTGCCTACATTGACAAAATAGTCAAAAGATATAGAATGGAAAACTCCAAGAAAGGAAATGTTCCTTTCAGGCACGGAGTCACTCTCTCCAATAAGATGTCTCCCAAGATTTTTGAGGAGATTGATGACATGAAGGACGTTCCCTATGCCTCTGCCGTAGGGAGCATCATGTATGTCATGCTGTGCACTCGCCTGGCATTGCTCAGGCAGTGAGTGTAGTAAGCAGATTTTAGGCCAACCCAGGGCAGGGGCATTGGACTGCTGTGAAGAACATACTTAAGTACCTTTGAAGGACAAAAGAGTTTTGTCTAGTATTCGATGGTAGCTCACTACAGATCCAAGGGTATACAGATGCTGATTTGTAGTCGGATCCAGATGATAGAAAGTCTACATCTGGATATGTTTTCATGATAGGATCGTGTGCTGTTTCCTGAATGTCAGCAAACAGGGGTCTTGAGTAGCAAATTAATAGTGCACAACCCAAGCCGAACACATTGCCATAAGTGAGGCTGCCTTTTGAATGAAGGTGTTCATTCCTGAATTTGGAATTCAGCACATCACCCATTCCATTATTGTAAGACAACACTGGACCTTCGGGAGGATGATAATAAGAGGTGGCATCAGTGGAGAATGTGTTAGACTCATTGACTAAGCCACTGACACAGAAAGTGTTTATGAAACACGTGGAAAGCATAGGACCCCGGCTAGTACCTGATTGGACCTAAGTGCAAGTGGGAGCTGTTAGACAGTTTTGTATGCCCTTAGCTTCAATAAAAAATGATGTACTTTATGAGTTTATTGTAAATGAATAAAAGTGCATATTTGATTCATGTTCCCTTGGTATGTTTCTGTGTAATACCCTTAAACTGGACACTTAATGAGACTCGTGTTAGTTTCGAATATTCATAGCCAGAGGGTCGGTCTAGGGAGACCTATCCTGACAAGGTTGACACTACGGTGCCACCAAGTTAGTTGGAGTGGCTAGTCTCAGCTACCACGGTGAGACCCTAGGCACACACAGTGTGGGCTTAATTGAATCATTGAACTGGACCAGATTTCTAGTATTGCCCTAGACCTTGGAGATTGATGGGAAAAACTGGAAAGTTACACCTCGACCCCTAGACTTGATTATGATACTGCACTAGGTGTCGGATTTGGCTATCTTTGATGTACCAATCAGTGAGATCCTTAGCGAGGGTCAAAACCTGGGTATGTTGGGACAGTCTGAGAATTCATCTGAGTGGGTGATCATAGTGACAGGAGCAGCCTCTTTGTCAGACAAAGGTAATGATCGGGGATGCACTCTCACTGATGGAAACCAAGACTTCCGGGAGCCGATTTCAATCGTTGAGATTTGTTTTGCAAAATATATTTTATATGAGATATAAAAGCATATATATTATGGTTACGAAATGTTTGCAAAAGGGTTTTAATTCCCGGGATCCATACTTGAGAGAGTGCAACACTGTTCCTTGCAGGCGAGGGAGAGATCCTCTCTTGTCGGGCAGTGTATGATCATTATGGGCTGAGAGGTTAAGTATAAGGCCATTGAGGATAATACCTGATGGGCTAATCTTGCATCTGCCCACAGTCCTTGGGTGTTACAAGGTGGCTTGGCCCAGGGACAACTTAGGGTAAGTGTTAGGCCCATAGAGCCCATCTGATGGATTTCAGGGGGTGCAATGTCCATAACAGTGTATTCGGCCAGGCCTTGTAACAAAGGCTAGGCTGAACCCATGTGGCTGATGTGTAGATCAATGTTTGGGTCCCACGCCATACAAGGAAGCCCAATTGGGCAGCAGTTTGGATGGTTTAATGAATACATAACCCTAAATGGGCCTTAAGCCCATTCCGAACTAAGCTAATTTGATTAGTTTTTAAGGGGCGAATTCTGAGATAAGGTCAACTGATAGGATTGGGCCCACACCCTATCCACTCAGAGAGTCCAAGATCTAAATGAGATTTAGATTTGGAAACTTCCTAATTAGATTAGGAGCTGGCTGATCTAATCTGCAAATAAGATAAGGATTATCCCTTTTCTTAAAGGGACTTCTAATCCATATATGATTTTGGTTAGCAACTCCTAATGGGATTGGGAGCTGATCCCTTTAAGTTTATAAAAGGAAGAGGGGGCGGCTACCTTTAGACATCCAAAGACACACAATCATCAGCAATAATCTTGTCTTCAGAGCTGAGATCACAGAGGAGAGAATTCTGCACCCTACAAATTCTCTCTAGCTACCTCCTTCCTGCAGCCGCTGCCTATAGCAGTTCGATCTCCATTGCTTGGGAGAAATCAAGATTAGATCTTGATTCCGATCTTTTGGAGAAAAGATTGGTAGGAGTTATATTCACTAGCCGCCCAGGTGATTCTTGGGAAGAATCAAGTTTTTAGGAAGGACACTACTGATTCTGCTCCACCCTGCACTGCGCCATCTTCAGTGGGAGCAGATTTTGGTTTCTACCTTGGGTGTGAACACCTCCATTGAGAGATACTATTTCTCTGTATCAGGTATTATCTCTCTCTCCTCCTTTTGGTTCAGATCTGGTTTAGTTTATGGTTCAAGAATGATCCTTGAAAATATGATTTTCTATCCCTTCAATTATGATACTGTACTAGGTGATGGATTGGGTTGTCTTTGATATGCCAATCAGTGAGATCCTTAGTGGGAGTCAAAACCTGGGTATGTTGGGATAGTCTGAGAATTCATCTGAGTGGGTGATCATAGTGACTGGATCAGCCCCTTTGTTGGACAAAGGTAATGATCGTGGTTGCACTCTCTCTGATGGAAACCAAGACTGCCGGGAGCCGATTTCAATCGAATTTTTTTTTTGCAAAATATATTTATATACTGATATACATATATATATTATGGTTTGCAAAAGATTTTTAATTCTCGGGATCCACGTGAGTAGAGAGTGCAGCACTGTTCCTTGCAGCCAAGGGAGAGGTCCTCTCTTGTCGGGTAGTGTTTGATCATTATGGGTAGAGAGGTTAAGTGTAAGGCCATTGAGGTTAATACCTGATGGGATAATCTTTCATCTGCCCATGGTCCCTAGGTGTTACAAGGTTTCATGGGGTGCACTGTGAATAACAGCGTATTCGGCCAGGCCTTGTAACAAAGGCTAGGCTGAACCCATGTGGCTGATGTGTAGATCAATATTTAGGTTCCACGCCATACAAGGAAGCCCAACTAAGTTGTAGTTTGGAAGGCTAAGTGAGCATATAACTTATTGGGCCTAAAGCCCATTTTGAACTGGGCTGATTTGATCAGTTAAATGAGGGGCGAATTCTGAGATTAGATTAGCAGATAGGATTGAGTCTTAACCCTATCCCCTCAATGAGTCCAGATCTGAATGTGATTCAGATATGGAAACCTCCTAATAGGATTAGGGGGGGTTGATCTAATCTGCAGATAAGATAAGGGTTTACCCTTATCACTTAAAGGGAATTCTAATCCAAATATGATTTGGATCTCCAACTCCTAATGGGATTAGGAGCTAATCCCTTTAAGTTTATAAAAGGAGGTGGCAGCCTTTAGATACTCATCACATTCTATCTTCAGAGCTGAAATCACATAAGAGAGAATTCAGCATCACTGCATGAAATCTCTCTTGTCACCTCCTTCCTGCCACCGCCATATCCGCCAATTCAATCTCCTCTTGTCAGTAGGAGTGATCAAGGTTGGATCTTGATATCAATCCATTGTGAAAGGGCTGATTGGAAGAAGTGCTCACGTGCCATCTAGCTGATTCTAGCGAAGGATCTGGTTCTTTTGAAGAATGCTGCTGATTCTGCTCCATTCTGCACTATGCCATCTTCAGTGGGAGTATTTTTTGGTTCCTTCCTTGGGCGTGAACACCTCCATTGGGTGATACTATTTCTCTGTATTAGGTATATCCCTTTCCTACTACTTTTGTTCGGATCTGGTTCGGTTTATGGTTCAAGATTGATCCTTGAAAAATATGACTTTTCTAAAATAGGGAATATGATTCTCAGTAGGATGAAGAGAAATTTTTTGAAATTCACCCATTCTATTCCACAAGATTTGGGCGTCTATACGGTGGATATCTCCTCCCTTCACTTTGTCCCACAAAGAAGCAAGACCTAGCTGAAAATCAAGAGAACAGTAGTTCGGCCCACCAAGAATAGTAGCCCAATTTGCAGCCCTAGAGGGGAGAAAGGCAGTTACCTTTAGAGAAGAAGAAAGGTATAAAAAGAAAAGAAAAAGAAAGGATTAGGGTTTGAACCCAAAAAGAAAATTGAAGAAGAGGAATTGCTAGAGAGAAGAGAGGGCTACTGAATGCGAATTGGAGAAGGAGCACAGCAAGGAGATCGAAGATTGATTGAAAGATTCATAAGTTGTCTTCTTCTTTGGTTATGTAGTTTGGTAACCTAGATTTGATTAGGGTTTCTTGAGGTTTCTCTATTGAATCTTTCTTCTTTCTTTCTTTTGTGCGAACCATGACGAGTTTTAACTATAACTTGTAATTAATTTTTAGCAGATCCTATTGAGTGTGATTTAGTCTTGGGATTCTTGATTTGGGTTTCGATTTATAGAATAATCTTGGCCGAATTGTTCTTGCATCTTGGATTACTTGAATTACTTGAGAAAGAGTTTAGGTAATCAGATCATCAATCAAGAAAATGGACTGAATGCATCTTAGAGATAAGTTGCATGGTTCGGTTGGCAATAATTCATACTTGAATTGATGACCTACGAATTCTGTGTACTTAATGCATCTATGGTGATTAAATTTCTAATAGAGATATAGGAATTGTCGTACATAGATAGGGTGGGCTGCACTCGAGAGAGGATGCTCACAAATTAGGGTTTCACCAACCCAATTCTTGTATGCAATACTCTTCATATCATTAAAAGTGGTTTGATCTGAAATTAATTAGGGTAGTTTGCTTGTTCTTAATTACATCATGAGGGGCTAGGTTTCTATTGTTAGGGACTAATACCTGATCATGTATTGATTTTCAGTCATTAATAAAATCGATGAGGTTCTTGCTATATTGTGTTATTTGTGCTGATTACTTATCATTGATTGATCACAATGATTCATTCTTTAATCAAGATTATCCATCGAGAGATGATAGTCGAGGTGGAATTAATAACATTTATTAGACCAATAATTAGGAAGAGATATCATTTGTTGGTAGGATTTCCTTATAGGTGTATTAACAACTTGTGTTTATGCAATGAGAATTTCGATCGAAAGAATGAGAATTCATTGATTGTAATTCCATTTAGTTGAACACAGGGTTAGCTAGTCGACTCTTGAGAAAGATTGACTAGTGCTTTTAGGAACACCTTGGAATATAACAACCCTCATGGGATTGTATTGAGAAGAAATTAATAGGTGGATAAATAATTCATTCCTCATGGGAACGATTCTGTATTCCTTACTATATTACTTGCACGACTCCGTACTCTTGCGGATAGCGGTCAAGTTTTTGGCGCCGTTGCTGGGGAATGCATTTTATTTAACACCATAATTAATTTAGTTTCTCTTGATTCAAAGCACAATTTTTTATTAGTTTTTGCTAACTTTGTTTGTTTACTTTATTTCTTTAGGTAGTGTTTCGGTGTAAGCAAAGAACTCGAAGTTCACAACCCAAGCTTCTTCGGTTCAGACCTGAAATCGAGAAGTTTGTTAGAGAAAATAGGAAAGCTCAGCAAATAAGGCTTTTAGAGATGGAAAAAGATAATGGAGGTAACCAAGTAGACCGACAAGATAATGAGAGAACTCTTAGAGAGTTTGCTATTCCTAGACTACATGGTACACAACAGAGTATCACAAGGCCAAACATCAGTGCCAATAACTTTGAGATTAAGCCAGCTCTACTCTAAATATTTCAATCAAGCGTGTAGTTTTATGGCATGGGCAATGAAGACCCTAATGCTTACATCGCAAAGTTCTTGGAAATCTGTGATACCTTCAAATACAATGGAGTTTCAGATGATGCTATTAGGCTGAGGCTTTTCTCTTTCACCTTGAAGGATAAAGCTAAGGCGTGGTTAAATTCTCTACTAGCAAATTCCATAACCACATTGGCAGAGCTGGCATAGGCTTTCTTGGCTAAGTATTTTCCCCCAGCTAAAACCGCAAAGATCATCAAAGACATCACTAGCTTTCAGCAATTTGAGAATGAATCATTGTATGAGGCTTGGAAAAGATTTAAGGATTTATAGAGAAGCTGCCCTCACCATGGCTTACCTAGGGCTTTTGATTTAGACATTCTACAATGAAGCCACTCGCACTACTAGAGATACTATTGATGCTGCTGCAGGAGGTTCCTTGATGAGGAAAACTATAGATGTTGCTTTTGATCTCTTAGTGGAAATGGCAGCTAATAATTGTTTGTGGCCAGCCGAGCGGCTAAATCCACCTAGACAGGGAGGCAAATCAGAAGCGGACTCCATAGCATCCTTGCAGGCTCAAATTTCAAGCTTAATCGAGCAATTGAGCATCCTGAACGTGCAGGCCAACGCCATCAACAATTCTATGCAACCAATCAGTGAGTATTGTAATGGTATAGGTCATGTTAGTTCTGACTATTGTGTTGGAAGTTTTAATTTTGCAGGTGGGAATTTTATGGAGCAATTCACTTTATGGGGAATCAATTCCAAGGAAGGCAGGTCAACAACCCTTACTCCAACACATATAACCCAGGGTGGAGAAACCACCCCAATTTTTCATGGAGTAGCAATAACAACAATGCTGGCAGTTCCAGATTCCAAAACAACAACATGCCTAGATAGCAAGGACCACCAGGATTCTAGCGACATCGTCAGCAGAATAGATCAACTTCTTTTGAAGCCAAGCTGGATAAATTCATGGAC
Source organism: Nelumbo lutea (assembly GCF_056320005.1). Taxonomy (NCBI): domain Eukaryota; kingdom Viridiplantae; phylum Streptophyta; class Magnoliopsida; order Proteales; family Nelumbonaceae; genus Nelumbo; species Nelumbo lutea. The sequence goes on from NC_142684.1 coordinate 214,229,675, forward strand.
ATGATGAGTAGTAAGATGAGCAGCCAGGATGAGGCTCAAAGAAGGATGGAAGCTAAATTTGATCAAATTGCAAAGAACCATTCGTCTTCAATTCACAACTTGGAGGTGTAGATAGGCCAACTAGCCAATGCTGTTTTGGCTAGGAACCAAGGTAATTTACCAAGCAACACTGAGACTAATCCAAGGGAGCAACTCAAAGTAATTTACTAAGGAGTGGGAAAGTGCTGGAGCCAAAGCAAGATGTGTAAAGTAAGAGGGAAGGTACAGATGTTGAGAGTCCTTCATCAACCAATGCTGAAATCTATGATGAAGAAACCAGTGATAAGTCATAGGGGAACCAAGGTGACAAGGAGAATCACTCTAATGCCCAACCTTCACCCTATGTCACACGAATCCCTTTTCCTCAAAGACTGAAGAAGCAGCAGACTGAATAGCAATTTTCCAAATTTTTGGATATTTTTAAGAAGTTGCAAATCAATATTCTTTTTGCTGAGGCTCTTGCCCAAATGTCTCAATATGCTAAATTTTTGAAGGAGATCATCAAAAATAAGGAGATGGGAGGATGACCAAATGGTCTCATTGAATGAAAAGTGCAGTTTAATCATCAACAACAAGATGCCTGCCAAATTGAAAGACCTAGGGAGTTTTACAATTCCATGTGTTGTTGGTAGCATTGAGTTTCCTAAGTGTTTGTGTAATTTAGGTACTAGCATTAATTTGATGCCTTTGTCTATTTTCAGGAAACTTGGTCTTGGAGAAGTGAAACCTACCTTGATGACTTTGCAGTTGGCAGATCATTCCATCAAGAAACCTCATGGCGTGGTTGAGGATGTACTTGTGAAAGTGGACTAGTTTATATTCCTATGGACATTATTATGCTCGATTTTTAGGAGGATTGTAATTGCACCTTGATACTTGGCAGACCATTTCTAAACACAGGGAAAACTTTGGTTGATGTGTATGAAGGAAAGCTGACCCTTCAAATTAGTGATGACAAAGTGGAGTTTAACATGTCCAAGGCTATGAAGCATCCTATGGAGGAAGAACTTTGTATGAGAATTGATGTGATCAATTCATGTGTGAAAGAAGTATGTCAAGTTAGTGAGGTAGAACAAGATTTTGACGATGGTGTAGTGGCTGGCAATGCTTGTGACACTGAACCTTTTGCTAAACTTGAATTACTAGTAAGAAGTGCTAACCCCACTCCTCCTTCTATTGAGCAGCCACCTAAGCTTGATTTGAAACTTTTACCATCACATTTAAGGTATGCATTCTTGCAAGATGATAATACCTTGCCAATTATTTTATCAAACAAACTATCAAATAAGTAGGAATAAAAAGTGTTAAATGTGGTAAGGCATTGGATTAAGGCTTTAGGTTGGCAAATTTTGGACATAAAGGGCATCAGTCCTTCTATTGTGATGCACAGGATTCACATGGAGGATGGATTTCATGCCACAACTGAGAGGCAAAGAAGATTGAACTTGCACATGAAGTAGTGAAGAAAGAGATAGTCAAGTTTCTTGATGCAAGTATTATCTATGCTATTTCTGATAGTTCTTGGGTCAGTCCTGTTCAGTGTGTACCCAAGAAAAGTGGTATGACTGTTGTGAAAAACGAAGAGGGTGAGCAGGTCATGCCTATTATTGTTTTCTGGATGGCTATTCTGGATATAACCAGATTTTTATTTTTCCAGAGGATCAAGAGAGGACCACTTTTATATGCCCATATGGCACTTTTTCTTATACGCGAATGCCTTTCGGGTTGTTTAATGCACCATACCTTTCAGAGGTGTATGGTGGCCATCTTCTCTGACATGATTGAAGACATAATGGAGGTATTCATGGATGACTTTTCTGCTTTTGGTGATTCATTTGATCTGTGTTTGGCTAACCTTGACAGGGTTCTTAAAAAATGTGAGGAGACTAACCTTGTTCTAAACTGGGAGAAGTGCCACCTTATGGTGGAGGAAGGCATAGTTTTGGGCCACAAAATTTCCAGCAAAGGTATTGAGATTGACAGAGCTAAAACAGAGATCATTGAAAAGTTGCCACCTCCTACATCAGTAAAGGGAGTAAGAGGTTTTCTTGGCCATGCTAGCTTTTATAGGCAATTTATTAAGGATTTCTCATCTATTGCTAAACCTCTTACTAATTTTCTGATTAAAGATGTCCCTTTTGAGTTTGATTATGCATGTTTGAATGCTTTGCGTAGGTTAAAATTAGCGTTAGTATCTGCACCAATCATCTCACCACCAGATTGGTCTTTGCCTTTTGAGATTATGTGTGATGCCAGTGATCAAGCTATTGGAGCTGTGCTAGGGGAAAGGAAGGATAAGATGATGCATGTTGTGTATTAGGCAAGCAGAAATTTGGCGGATGCCCAACTTAATTACACAACCACTAAGAAGGAGATGTTAGCAGTGGGGTTTGCAGTGAACAAATTCAGATCATATTTGCTTGGCTCTAAGGTAATAATTATACTGACCATGCTGCTCTCAGGTACCTTTTTTGCCAAGAAGCAGTCGGACGTTCCGGGGCAGGATTTTTCACCACCTTGTCTAACTTTTCGGAAGTTAGGACCAGCATAAGATTTCTGTACCAGTCGGCATAGTTTTGGCCCTTAAGCTTGTTATCATCTAGAAGCTTTGCAAATTGACCATTTGCCATTTTCTGATAAAATAGCAAAATCATTAGTCCACAACCTTAGTTTGATTCATGTTACCTACATAGATATGGTTGTTAATCTATGTTCCATTCCCATTTGTTCATCTCTGAGATTTCCCTCCTTTCTCAGTGACGGAGATGATGAAATGTCTCTGGAAATGTGGGAAATCACATGGGGTGCGTGAAGCCAACTGTTTTAGCTACATAACCTCACCACCTTTCTGTGACGAATCATATCCACTCATCAAATGAGTTTCCCTTTGGCCTCTGTTAGACAAGGTTCAGAGCCATTTTCAGGTAAACCTTTCTATCCAGTGAGTGCTTACCCATCATATTCAGGTTATGCCAAGGTACCATGAGAGAGTTCCCATTTTTTGGTGAAGCCCCTCCCACATCGGTCTATGACGCCCCTATCATCTTATGAAACACTCTAATAGATCCAACAGCAAATGGATAGCCCAATTTTATGGTGCGTTTCCTCATTACTGAAGGACCCATCATTGTGCTAATGACGGAAGGCCTTTAGAGAGTCCATCATATGGGTCTCCCTATCACATGCATTCATATTTGCTGGAGGGAACAAAAATTACGCCCTAGTTTTAATTCTAGTGGGCCTTAATCGGCTAGGGGTTCCGTACGCATCCCTTTTCAAGGTTGTCGGGCCCACCAAGCAAAGAGGGGTCATCCAATGACCTTGAAGGACACCATGGCAATGATGTGCATTCAGCCATGGTGTGCGCAAGAGCCACTAATGAGTCTTCATGGGCCAAGTACTTATGGCCCATGGTCGCAGCACATCAAACATCCAAACATCACATGTAAAGGAGGAATTGATCCAATCAATTAACTGCTGTAAAGCCCATTGAATAGCCCATTGAAATCTAATTCATTAACGATTAATAACTACTAGGTGTATGGGCTGAATCGCAAATAGTAGTTCGGCCCATACAGCTTATCTCACAGTAATGGGCCTTTTGCAGTTTTAACCCTTTAAAACTGGGCTTTACAGGTGGGCCGAATTAATCCTTGTAATTGAACATCAGATTTGGAACAGCAAGTGTGAGAAATACAGACTGAAAAACAGTCCCTATCGAACCCCAGATTCGGTCCAAACAGTTTTGGTCCAATCTAGTCTGAGAGGATCCAAAACTGATTTTCAATTCAAGAATTAATTCATGAAAGATCTGAAATTAATAATTTTGATTTCAAACAATCACAAATCAATCTATGGACTGTTCGCACCACCTGCAAAACAGAGGTTAATCACAAGGGTTGCAGTTTCACAAACTGCAAATCGCAGAAAGCGATTTCTCCAACTGCAAATCTCCAGCGCCGCCTTCTTCTTCCTTCTTTAATCAAGAAAAATAACAGAAATCCTATTTCTATTAATTACATTCTTGATCAAATCCTATACATTCAGTCTAAAAATAAAAAAAATATTTACAAACCGAATTAAATAAATAGAAAGAAAAAGGGTGTGTAGACTATCTGCGCCAAATCTGCACTGCGATCTCCAGGTTCGAACAGTCCATTAAATCAAAATAAATAAAGAATAATTCTAAATAAATTTTGGATTTAATAAAAATTAATTTCAGATCAATTGCCCTTAACAAGAAACAGTTTCTTGAAATAAAGAAAACAATCTGCGCAAATCTTGAAAGAACACCTTCTATCCATCTGCGCAGGGTCAGATCTGATTTTCTTTTGGTTCAAGATTCGAACCTATGGCTTTGATACCACTGAAAGAATGGTATGATCCATCTAATGGATGCCATAAAGGTTGCGGAATGGGTGGGCAAATTTCAAAATTTCCTACCTTCTCCCAACTGGGAATCATATTCCCTAAATTTAGAATACAATATTCAAGGATCCTACTTGAACCATAATCAAACCAGATCTGTACCAAAAGACAAATGGAAGGAATATACCTGATCCGGAGAAGCACTATCTCCCAAAGTTGATGTTCACGCCCAAAGAATGCTCCAAGATCCGTTCCTGCTGAAGATGACATAGCTGTGGATGGAACAGAACCAGCAGAGTGCGTCCTACACACTGGATCCTTCACAAGAATCCTCTGGAAGTACTAAACACTGGATCTTTTTCAGTCTTTCTTGCAAGACTGATGTCAAGAACAGATTTCTTGATTTTCTTTTTCTGCAAAGATCTAATCTTGCAAAATAGATGGCGGCGGTAGGAGGAGAACTCCAAAAGTGAAAAAGCTGAACTGCTTCTTCTTTCTTTTTCTGGAGTATGAGATCTGATCTCAATTCGCAGGAACCTTTCGTGCGATTTCTCTTGATTCGAAAAATGTTGTATTTCTCTCTTTCTTTTTCTTAGGGTTCTCCTCCTTTCTTCTTGATTAAGAAACTTCCTAATTAGGAGTTATCCCAATCCAAATCAGTATTTGGATAGGGGATAATCTTAATCCTATCTGCAGATAAAGTTAGCTTACTCCTGATCTTATCAGGAGGTTACCAGATTCAAATCTAATTTGAATTTGGTCTCCAAGAGTGGATAAGGCTAAAGGCCCAATCCTTTTACTAACATTAATCTCAAATTCGCCCCAAGGATGGGTGATCATATCAGCCCACCTCGAAATGGGCTTCTGGCCCATTAAGTGTTCAATGTCTAATTACTTTCCAATCTGCTGCCCAGTTGGGCTTCTTTGTATGGCGTGGGACGCAAGCATTGATCTACACACCAGCCACATGGGTTCAGCCCAGCCTTTAAAACAAGGCCCAGCCGAATTCACTGAAAAACTCAATGAACCCCTTGAGTCCATCATATGGACCCTATGGGCCCAACGCTTACATTAAGTGGTCCCTGGGCCAAGCCATCTTATAAAAACCCAGGGACTGTGGGCAGGTGCAAGATTAGCCCATCAGGTATTATCCTCAATGGTCTTACACTTAACCTCTCAGCCCTTAATGATCAAGCACTGCCCGACAAAAGAGGACCTCTCCCTCGGTTGCAAGAAACAGTGCTGCACTCTTCTCTCACATGGATCCTGGGAATTAAAACTATTTGCAAACAATTTGAAACCGTACATATATATATAAATATATTAATTTTGCAAAACAAAATTCCAACGGTTGAAATCAACTGCCGGCAGTTTGGTTTCCATCAGAGAGAGTGCATTCCCAATCATTACCCTTTGTCCGACAAAGTGGCTGATTCTGTCACTATGATCACCCACTCAGATGAATTCTCAAACGGCCCCAACATACCCAGGTTTTGATCCCCGCTAAGGATCTCACTGATTGGCATATCAAAGGCAGCCTGATCCAACACCTAGTGAAATGTCATAATCGAGTCTAGGGGTCAGGTGTAACTTTCCAGTTTTGCCCATCTATCTCCAAGGTCCAGGGCAATACTGGAAATCTGGTCCGGTTCAAGGATTCAAGTAATCCCATACTGCATGTGCCTCAGATCTTACCCTGGTAGCTGAGACAGGCCATCCCAACACTTGGTGGCACACCAGTATCAGCCTTGGCAGGATAAATCTCCCCAGACTTATCCAACGGCTGTGAACATTTAAAACTAACACGAGTCTCTATAAATGTCCAGTTTTAGGGTTTTACATAGAATTAAACCAAACAACATGAATCAAACATGCACTTTATTTATTTCCACTAAATAACAAAAGTACATCAAATCAGATTGAAGCTAAGGGCATACAAAAACTGTCTAACAAATCCAACCCAGATTCATGAGCCTCTAGTTTGTTGATATACCCCATCATCCAGAGACAATGGTCATGAACTTGTTGGCCCTTTGATATCTGCGCGGTCAAGAACTGTTTCAAAACCTTCTACCGAGTAGAACAATTTTGCTCTTCGTACATTGTCTTGAGACTGTCCAATATTCCCTTAGCAAGTTCGATCTGATCGAACTGCCTCTGAATTGGGTTGTCCAAGGAGGCAATGATACAACAGCGGGCAAGGGAGTTTTTCTCCTCCCATTCTTGATATTCTCTTCTTCGAGCCTCAGAAGCCCTATCTCCCGAATGATTCGGGGCAGGATTCTTGGCCACCGTGTCCAATTTCTCAGAGGTTAAGACCAACATAAGGTTCCTATACCAGTCGGCATAGTTTGGGCCCTTTTCTCAGAGGTTAAGATCACCGTGTCATCAAGCAACTTTGCAAAGTGTCTGTTTGCCATTTTCTAATAAAAGAGCAAACATCAGTCCACAACCTAGTTTGATTCATGTTCATTACATAGATATGGATTTTAATCTACGTTCCATTTCCATTTATTCATCTCTGAGATTTCCCTCCTTTATTAGTGATGGAGACTGCGAGTTGTCTCTGAAAATGTGGTAATTCACATAGAGTGCATGGAGCCAACTGTTTCAGCTGCATAACCCCACCACCTTTCTATGAAGGATCATATGCACTCATCATATGAGTTTTCCCTTTGGCCTCTGACAGACAAGGTTCAGAGTTGTTTTTAGGTAAACCTTTCTGTTCAGTGAATGCTTACCCATCATGTTCGTGAACGCCAAGGTACCGTGAGAGAGTTCCCATTTTTTGGTGAAGCCCCTCCCACATCGGTCTATGACGCCCCTATCATCTTATGAAACATTCAGACAAGCCCAATAGCAAATAGATAGCCCATTTTCTGGTGTGTTTCCTCATTACTGAATGACCCATCCTCATGCTAATGATGGAAGGCCTTTAGAGAGTTCATCATATGAATCTCCCTATCATATGCACTCATATTAGTTGGAGGGAACAATCAATTACGCCCCAGTTTGATCTAGGTCAAACCCAAGTGGCTCCCACTGGCTTTCATAAAGTCAGATTTTGGTGGGCCTAAATCGGCTAGGGTTCCGCACGTAACCTCTCCATGAAATGTGGGGCCCACCACCAAGGGAGGTCATCCAATGACCAAAAGGGACACCATGGCAATGATGTGCATTCAGCCATGGTGTGCGCAAGAGCCATTGTCGATCGAGCATGGGCCAAGTACTTATGGTCCATGTACGTAGCACATCACACATCCACACATCACATGCAAGGATAAATTGATCCAATCAATTAATTATCTATAAAGCCCATTTGAAGCCCATTTTAAAACCATAATATTAACCATTAATATTATCTAGGTATATGGGCCAAATTAGGGTTGATGGGTTTGGCCCATATAGCTTTTTCTGCAAAGTGGGCTTTTAGTAGTTTTAACCATTTAAAACTGGGCCTTTACAGGTTGGGCCGAATTAATTATTTAATTAAATATCAATCCTCAGGCCCATTAATGGGAAAATTAGGGCTGACTTTCAACCTTGGTCAAACCCTAGATTTGGTCCAAAGAACTAATCTTGGTTCGAATGGGTCTAGGGTTTGATCTTTAATAAAATCTTTAATTCAAGAAAATAATCTGAAATTAAATTCTGATAAAAGAACAATCAATAATCAGTCTATCAGGGTTGTTCGCACAATCCTTCCTACAAAATAGAGGTTAGATCACAGGTTGCAGTTTCACAAACTGCAAATCGTAAATAGCGTAGCAAATTAACAGTCCACAACCCAAACCGAACACATTGCCGTAAGTGAGGTTGCCTAATGAATGAAGGTGTTCATTCCTGAATTTCGAATTCAGCACATCACCTATTCTACTATTGTGTGACAACACTGGACCTACGGGAGGTTGATGTTAAGAGGCAACGTCAGTAGAGAATGTGGCAAGCCCATTGACTAAGCCACTGACACAGAAAGTGTTTGAGAAACACATGGAAAGTTTGGGACTCCAGCTTATACCAGATTGGACCTAAGTGCAAGTGGGAGCTGTTAGACAGTTGTATACCCTTAGCTCCAATCTGAATGATGTACACTATGAATTTATTGTAAATGAATAATGTACATATTTGATTCATGTTCCTGTGGTGTATTTCTGTGTAATACCCTTAAACTGGACACTTATGAGACTCGTGTTAGTTTAGAATATTTATAGCCATTGGATAAGTTTGGGGAGATTTATCCAGCCAAGGCTAACACTGGTGTGCTGCCAAATGTTGGGGTGGCCTGTCTCCGCTGCCAGGGTCAGACCCAAGGCACCTGCAGTGTAGGATTAATTGAATCTTTGAACCGGACCAGATTTCCAATATTGCCCTAGGCCTTGGATATTGATGAGCAAAACTGGAAAGTTACACCTGACTCCTAGACTCGATTATGATACTGCACTAGGTGTAAGATTTGGCTGTCTTTGATATGCCAATCAATGAGATCCTTAGCAGGGGTCAAAACCTAGGTATGTTGGGACAGTCTGAGAATTCATCTAAGTGGGTGATCATAGTGATAGGATCCACCCCTTAGTCAGACAAAGGTAATGATTGGGGATGCACTCTCTCTAATGGAAACCAAGACTACCAGCAACCAATTCCAATTGTTGAAATTTTGTTTTGCAAAATATATTAATATACTGATAGACATATATATATATTAAGGTTTCCAAACGTTTGCAAAAGGGTTTTAATTCCTAGGATCCATGTGAGTAGCGAGTGCAGCACTGTTCCTTACAGCCGAGGGAGAGGTCCTCTCTTGTCATGCAGTGTTTGATCATTATGGGCTGAGAGGTTAAGTGTAAGGCCATTGAGGATAATACTTGATGGGCTAATCTTGCATCTTCCCATAGTCCCTGGGTGTTACAAGTTGGCTTGGCCCAGAGACCACTTAGAGTAATTGTTGGGCCCATAGAGCCCATGTGATCGGTTTCAAGGGGTGCACTATCCACAATAGTGTATTCGGCCAGGCCTTGTAACAAAGACTGGCCGAACCCATGTGGCTGATGCGTAGATCAATGTTTGGCTCCCACGCCATACAAGGAAGCCCAATTGGGCAGCAGTTTGGAAGGCTAAGAGAGCACATAACCTTGTTGGGCCTAAAGCCCATTTTGAACTGGGCTGATTTGATCAGTTAAATGAGGGGTGAATTCTGATATTAGATTAGCAGAAACCTCCTAATGGGATTAGGAGATGGCTGATCTAATCTGCAGATAAGATAAGGGTTTACCCTTATCACTTGAAGGGAATTCTGTTTCAAATATGATTTGGATCAGCAACACCTAATGGGATTAGAAGCTGATCCCTTTAAGGTTATAAAAGGTGGGGGCGGCAGCTTTTAGACACACAACACAATTCACATTGTCTTCAGAGCTGAAATCACAGAAGAAAGAATTCAGCACCTTCACAAAAATTCTTTATTGCCGCCTCCTTCCTGCCACTGCCATATCTACCAGTTCGATCTCCTCTTGTCAGTGGGAGTGATCAAGATTGGATCTTGATATCAATTCTTTGTGAAAGGGCTGATTGGGAGCAGCCTTTGGGAGTAGTCTTTGGTTCCTTCCTTGGGCATGAACACCTCCATTGGGAGATACTATTTCTCCGTATCATGTATATCTTTCTTCTACTGCTTTTGTTCAGATCTAGTTCAGTTCTTGGTTCAAGATTGATCATTGAAAAATATGATTTTTTCTAAAATAGGGAATACGATTCCTAGTAGGATGGGGTGAAATTTTTAAAATTCGCCCATTCTATTCCATAAGATTTAGGCGTTAATACGATGGATCTCTCATCCCTTCATGTACCTCAGGTCTCACCCTGACAGCTGAGACAAGTTGCCCCAACCAACTTGGTGGCACATCAGTGTCAGCCTTGGTAGGATTAATCTCCCTAAGTCTATCCAACGGGTGTGAAGATTCTAAACTAACACGAGTCTCATATGTGTCTAGTTCAAGGGTATTACACAAAAACACACCATAACAACACAAAACAAATATGTACTTTATTCATTTACATTAATTGTCATAATGTACATCATTCTGATAGGAGCTAAAGGCATACACTGTCTAACAGCTCCCACTTGCACTTAGGTCCAATCAGGTATAAGCCGGAGTCCAATGCTTTCCACGTGTTTCTCAAACACTTTCTGTGTCAGTGGTTTAGTCAATGGGTTTGCTACATTCTCCGCTGATGCTACCTTCTGAATCAGGGTGTCCCCTCTTCCAACTATCTCTTGCAGTACATGGTACTTCCTCTTGATGTGCTTCAACTTCGAGTGGGCTCGTGGCTCCTTAGCCTGAGCGATATTTCCAGTGTTGTCACACAATAGTGGAATGGGTGATATGCTAGATGGAACTACTGATGAGACCAAAAAGAACTCTAATTTTATCCCCTAATATTCACTCTTTTACATTTATTTAGCACTTAAATGGACTCATTACTCTTGTATTTCGATTCAGGGCAATAAAGAAGGCAATTGGAAGAAAACATGGCAAATCGGGTGATTTTGCACAATTTCGGCGACAGTCAGTAATCTGGGCCTAACTCTCAATTCCGGACACCGAATTCGACAATTCAAGAAGCATTAGAAAGATGAAAGGAAGGCCCACAACTTTTATGTTTTGGGTTTTGACAGATTCGGCCCGCATCGAGTACAAAAATGAGCCCAAAGTCGGAGCAAGTTCGCAGCTAGGCCCATTTCACAACTTAAGCCCAACTCGCAGAAGTACCTTGAAGCAGCCCAATTCGAAGGGGGGAGGTTCAATTGTGTCATTGTGAGGTTCTGTAGTTACTTTGTTTTCTTTCTTTTTAATTCAAGTATTCATTGGTTCTTGTGTACATTTTTTATTGGATGTTAATGTTAATTAGTCTGACAAACTGAATTAATGTTGATTTTCCTACTGCTATCCATGATTTCGGTGATCCGTAATTGTCACGAATAATGGTACAAGTAGCAATTAGGTTGATATCTTTTTTGGATCAATTTTTCGTGACAGCCTTTGACCAATGTTTTAACATGGTTCAACCTAAAAGAATCGATGGAACAAAATTCAGTAATTGCAGCTATCTCAATTATTGTTATTTTGGTTTAACTGTTTTCACAAATCTTAATGCTATCATTGTTTAACATGGAACGCTATCGTACCTAGTTGAGTGGTGATAAGTGTTGATCGAATGCTTGGTTTGGTCAATTGAATTAGGAAAACACAAGGTTTATTTTGGCTATCCTAATAAATCTAAGGTTAAATGCTTGAATTGCAAGAATGCTGAATTGTACCTAGGATCGATGGCCAATCGATTCAACCCGAACCCTTGAATCAGAATTCGGTAAGACTGATTTTCTCTTGTTTATTTAGTTTGTTATTCTTTTAATTTTAGTTATTTAATTTTCCCACACAATTACTTTACCCATTCGGCTAAGAGATTATTGATTTGCTCCCTGTGGGATTTGACCTAGAACCACTTTTACTACAAATATTTTATTGTGGGACTAGTAATAATTTTGAGGGCTTCGACAAACCCATCAAAATTTTCGTGCCGTTGCCGAGGAGCAACTTTAATTTCTTAGTTATTACCTTCCTCTTGTTAACCTCTTTTATTTTATGACTCGTGCTTCTCAACGAGGTGAACTCGAGTACAACCCTGAAATTGAGAGGACCACCCGTCGTTTAAGAAAGGAGGCGAAGCAAAGGAAGGATCGTTCAACAAAGAAGGTGAATTCAGATTGTGATCTTCCCATCTTCGAAGAAGTAGAAAGAATGGCTGACAGAGAGAGGACATTAAGGGAGTTGGTTGCACCAACTATGAACCAACAACCTTTATGTATCACGTACCCCACTCTTGAGGTAGCCTTTGAACTCAAATCTGGTTTGATTCAAATATTACCTCTGTTTCATGGTTTCCCTGGTGAGGACCCTCACAAACATCTTAAAGACATGTGTCCATCATTGCAAGATGGTTCAATGTAGCAAGTCAATGCCGTAGGAGGATTCCCGGGCCAGCCCCAACGAAAGTATGATCCCTACTCCAATTATTACAATCCGGGGTGGAGAGATCACCCAAACCTAAGCTATGGGAACCAAGGAGGACAGCAGCAATACCAGCCCCATTTTTTCAGTCGACAGCCCTAGTTTTCAACACCCATCATAGCGCAAAGCCAACCCTCGAATTCAGGTACGTCATTAGAAGATATAGTTAAGGCTCTAGCTACTAATACTCAGCAATTTCAACAAAAAACAAGAGCCAGCATTCAGAATTTGGGGAACCAAATCAGCCAACTTGCCACTGCTGTTAGCAAGTTGGAGGTGCAGAGCTCCGGGAAACTACCACCACAAACGGTAGTCAACCCCAAGGAGAGTGTAAGTGCAGTGGTGCTAAGAAGCGGGAAGGAACTACAGCTAGAACCTACATCACCAAGGAAGGTGGATAAAGGGCAGGAAGAAGACAAGGTGCAGGACTCAAGAGTTAGAGAGAACGTTTCAGCCATGATCAAGAGGACCTTACCAGAAAAACATGCTGATCCAGGTATGTTCACCCTACCTTGTGCGATTGGCAATAAGCAAATCGAGCATGCCATGCTAGACTTAGGTGCATCTATCAATGTCATGCCATACTCGATTTACTATGCTTTGAGATTAGGTCCTTCAAGGGAAACTAAAGCTGTTATCTAATTAGCTGATCGTTCTAACGCCTTCCCAGAAGGGATTGTTGAGAATGTAATGGTGCAGGTTAATGATTTAATTTTCCCAGCTAATTTTTACATTCTGAAGATCCAGGTAAGTTCAGCCCCACTTCTATTAGGCAGGCCATTAATGAAAATGGCCAAGACCAAAATAGATGTGGATGAGGGTACCCTCTTCATCGAATGTGACGGAGAGACTATTAAATTTAATATTTTTGAAGCTATGAAGTACCCAAATGAAGACCATTCGGTTGACACTATTGATCCAACTGTGCAGGAATTTTTTGAAAAAGATATGAATGAGGAGCTAGAATCGAGTGCACAATTGGATACGAAGGCCCCTATTCCAGATTTGAACCCGCCCATGATGGATGGAAGGGGAGCACACCGAAAGCTGAAACCACGAGAGCTAAAGTAGCAAAGGAGAACGTCGAGCATAACGACGTTAAACAATTGCGCTTGTGGGAGGCAACCCATTGTGTTTAGTTAATTTTGTTATTTTGTTTGGTTCTGATTTTTGTGTTTAGCAGGAACCCAACAAGACAAACAGGGAAGTACCCCCAAATCCTTCTACTTTATGCATAATCACATACATTGGGGACAATGTATAACTTAAGTGTGGGGGGATTACGGAAATCTGATGGAAATTTGGGATACCTTATCTTCTTGAAATTTCTACTCCCTGGGAACTTATCCTTGAACGATTTCAACTTATTAGGAATCATGTGCTTAGGCTGAATGGATAAGATAGGATGCAAGTATGACTAACTGAATCTTTCTTGGCTGCATATGGTACCTCATGATTTTAATCGATCAATAGGCAAGATGCATAAGGGTTTGATTGATTTTCACATAATTATCTGTCAAACATGGGTTGATTATTCTAGAACTTGCTGTGTTAGGCATATAGAGACCACGATCAATGAATTCATGGATCAGGCGGTGAAACCCTGTGATTCTTGTGAAAAAAAAAAAAAAAGAGAGAAAGGGAGTTTGAAACTAAAATCATGACTAATGTGAGATGGAGCATAAAATGCACTCACATCTAGAAACAAAAAACAAGTGTGAGACGGAGCATAAAATGCACTCACATTTAGAAGTGAAAGCAAGTGTGAGATGGAGCATAAAATGCACTCACATCTTGAAAAGAAGGCAAGGGTGAGATGGAGCATAAAATGCACTCACCCTAGAACCCCAACCCCATTCTCACCTTCAGATCCTAGGAATTGACACTAAGTGGTGAAGATGTGATACATAGCAAGCTTATGGTAATAAGAACACCTTGTTTTGATTCAAAGGAAAGTAATTGCATCTGGCTGAATTGGTTTGTTAAAAGCAATGAGCACCCGTGCAGTCCAAGGAGTTTCAGCCCTGGAAGGCTTGTCTCCTTGACTATCGATTTAACTTGGGACCATGAGGAATAGTGATTTGCGATCACTCTTGGACAAGAAATAGGGGAGAAAGAGATGAAAAGGGAAAGGTTACCAAGTCTGAACTAAGGCATGAAATGAACCAGGCCTCATGTAGAGAAAAAGAAAGATTGAAAATCAATAGTTAGTCTCTCTTGTGTTACTTGAGTTTTTGCCTTGCCCGAGGACGGGCAAAGTTTAAGTGTGAGGGGATTTGATGAGACCAAAAAGAACCCTAATTTTATCCCCTAATATTCACTCTTTTACATTTATTTAGCACTTAAATGGATTCATTACTCTTGTATTTCGATTCAGGGCAATAAAGAAGGCAATTGGAAGAAAACATGGCAAATCGGGTGATTTTGCACAGTTTCGGCGACAGTCAGTAATCTGGGTCTAACTCTCAATTCCGGACACCGAATTGGACAATTCAAGAAGCATTAGAAATATGAAAGGAAGGCCCACAACTTTTATGTTTTGGGTTTTGACAGATTCGACCTGCATCGAGTACGAAAATGATCCCAAAGTCGGAGCAAGTTCGCAGCTAGGCCCATTTCACAACTTAAGCCCAATTCGCAGAAGTACCTTGAAGCAGCCCAACTCGAATTCAAGAGTTAAGAGTCCGAATTTCGAATGTAATCTCCAAGGAGAGAGTTTTATCAGATCTAAAGTCTTGAATGTAATCCTAAAGAGATAAGAAGATTGAGATTAGAGCATTAGATAAGAGATAGGATAGGATTAGTTCAAGATAAGATCAAAACTCCCTAAGGATAAGATGATCTCCTAGAAGGAATTGGAAAACAGCCCTCTCCTTTGGCTATATAAAGAGGGGGGCGAACCAGCTCCAGAAATCACTCATTCCAAGATCCAAGAGATCATCAAGAAGACCAAGAAGCAAGAAGGCAGTTCGGCTATGGAGAAGAAGAGCATGGAGATTGCGCAGATCATGAGTAGCTAAGCTTCTTTTTCTGGTTCAAGGGGGGAGGTTCGATTGTGTCATTGTGAGGTTCTGTAGTTACTTTGTTTTCTTTCTTTTTAATTCAAGTATTCATTGGTTCTTGTGTACATTTTTTATTGGATGTTAATGTTAATTAGTCTGACAAACTGAATTAATGTTGATTTTCCTACTGCTATCCATGATTTCGGTGATCCGTAATTGTCATGAATAATGGTACAAGTAGCAATTAGGTTGATATCTTTTTTGGGTCAATTGTTCGTGACAGCCTTTGACCAATGTTTTAACATGGTTCAACCTAAAAGAATCAATGGAACAAAATTCAGTAATTGCAGCTATCTCAATTATTGTTATTTTGGTTTAACTGTTTTCACAAATCTTAATGCTATCATTGTTTAACATGGAATGCTATCGTACCCAGTTGAGTGGTGATAAGTGTTGATCGAATGCTGGGTTTGGTCAATTGAATTAGGAAAACACAAGGTTTATTTTGGCTATCCTAATAAATCTAAGGTTAAATGCTTGAATTGCAAGAATGCTGAATTGTACCTAGGATCGATGGCCAATCGATTCAACCCGAACCCTTGAATCAGAATTTGGTAAGACTGATTTTCTCTTGTTTGTTTAGTTTGTTATTCTTTTAATTTTAGTTATTTAATTTTCCCACACAATTACTTTACCCATTCGGCTAAGAGATTACTGATTTTCTCCCTGTGGGATTCAACCTAGAACCACTTTTACTGCAAATATTTTATTGTGGAACTAGTAATAATTTTGAGGGCTTCGACAAACCCGTCAACTACTCCCAATTCATGAATGAACTTCTTCATCCATATGACTTCTTTGGCAGCTTCACTTGCGGCAATGCATTCAACTTCAGTTGTGGAATCAACCATGGACCCTTGTTTGCTGCTTTTTCAGCAAACAACACACGATCCTATCGTGAAAACATACCCAGATGTAGACTTTCTATAATTTGGATCTGACTGAAAGTCGGCATCAATATACCCCTGGATGTGTAGTGAACTACCATCGGATACCAGACAAAACTCTTTTGTCCTTCGAAGGTACTTTATCATGTTTTTCACAGTAGTCCAATGCTCCTACCCTAGGTTGGTCTAGAATCTGCTTACCACACTCACTGCCTGAGCGATGTCAGGATGAGTGCACAGCATGACATACATGATGCGCCTCACGGTGGAGGCATAGGAAACATCCTTCATGTCCTCAATCTCTGATGAACCTACAATTTATCTATATTTTATGAGGTTTTTGCATGAAATTTTATGATGGTTTAATTCAATTTTGCCCTATTTTAGCTTGATTGCAAGAAAGATTTCAGGGGGAGCCAAATCAACAAAAAGTAGGCAAAAGCAAGAAAAGAAAACCCAAAATTTATCAAGTTCAGCCCGGCCCAGCCATGAGAGCAAGAGAATTTCATTCGACCCAAGAAGAGCAACTGAAACTCTTTGGAAAATCCAAGGGAAGAAGCCTAGCAAGAAGGAAATTTTGGCCCAACCCATTTTTAGCCCAAATAACAGCCTAGAGTGTAGCCCACTTGAGCTCAAAAGCAAGCTAAGTTGTAACCCAAATAGCAGCCCAAAGAGAGCTAGGGACGGCAACTCCTAGAAGTTTCTTGAAGAGAAGGAGGGAGCACTCTAGAAGGTTCATGAGGGGTGTAATACACCCCATTCTAGAGGCTTCAAGAAGGGGCAAGAGCCCCTTTGAAAAACTATATAAGGAGGCCTCTAGGAGGGGAGAAAGTTGTTCAATTGCTTGAGAGGAAAGCTCTCCCACTCTTAGAGGTTTGGCCACCTTGAGAGAAGAAAAGAGAAGAAGGCTAGGCGCAAGGAAGAAGAAGAAGAAGGGCTGAAGGAAGTTCAAGACAAGCAAGCTAGAAGAAGAAGGTGAGTTCGAATTGAGGGTTTGTGATTCAAAGATCTTTTGTAATAAATCATTTGTAGTTTCGTTCTCTTTTGATTTGAATTCAGTTTCTTAGTTATATGTTCTTTCTTCTTTCTCCTTGTTTCCATTCTTCCTTGATGTATTTCAGCTTGTAAAATTTCAGTTCAGCAATTTAATTCTTTTTGATTCATTCAAATGGTCATGCATTGTACTTGAAGTTTCTTGAATAAGGGTGTGATTGTAGATTAATTCGGCCAACTAACCTTCAAAACTCAGATCTGAATTCTCAGATCTGAGATTGCAAGATCTGAATTGCTTGAAAGAGAATTCAGATCTGCAATTTTCAGATTGGGCGAATTAATCTACAACTTGGAATTCCTAGAGTGCTTGAGAGAGACTCTAGGAATTCAGATCTACTATTCAAGAACTGAATTGAGTGCAAGGTTAGAGATAACTTGCACAATTCAATTGGTGATCAATTCAGATTTGAATTGATGCCTTAGAAGTGTTTGAAGAAATGCATGCATGGGGATTAGATTCTTGCTAGAGATAGATGAACCGTCACTCATGCATAGGATGAACATGCGCTTGAGAGAGGCTGTTCATGACCTTGGGGTTTCACCAAACCAAGGCTCAATCATGATTCATTCGAATGATCTAAATTGATAGATTGCTGAATTCTGAGATTGACATTTACTGCTTACTCTTCTAACCTGATTTGAAGGCAATTGGACCAATGATTTAGATAGATTTTAATTTAGGATTTTTTAGCTTTCATTAAAGTTTTGATTTATTTGTTGATCAGATAAGAAGTGCTCAATTTAGTATTGGTAATTGTTTCCTAAATCCTCGTGGGAACGATACTTCACTCACTACTTTATTACTTGAACGGCTAGTGCACTTGCTAGTGTCACAATGAGCCAACACACATCAAGTTTTTGGCGCCGTTGCCGGGGATTTATAGAAGCAATATTAGGAAACATTGAGCATTCTTAATCTGGTATCATTCAGCATTGCATTCATAGTTGGTTTAATTTGCTTAATTTTACATTTGAGCTTTGAATGCAACTGTTGTACTACTGTAGTTATGTTTCTTCTTTCTTAAGTAGATTATTTTCTTTTTCTGGTTTCAGTTTCATTTTAATAAAGGCATATTTGATTTCTATTCAATCTTGGTGTTGTTTCCTTCAAAAAGAAAAAAAAAAAAGAAAAAATTCACATAAACATGAGTGTTGCAGATCTGAGTTGCATTCGGCACTCAGATCAGCAGATTTCAGATCTGCAGCACTCAGCCGAAAAGAGTTGCTTGTGTTTCAGACTTTATTTATTTATTTTTTTTTCTCATTACAAAAAGAAAAAAAAATGAAAAAAAGGGAGATCTTTTGAACAACAAGAGGAGCAATTGAGAATTCGGATCAGAATTCAGATTTGAGTTCAGATCTGAATTCTGCTATTGCAGATCTGCAACAGTTCAGATCTGAGTTCCTCTGAACTCAGACCTGAACTGATGCAATTTTGAGGGGAATTGGGTGTCATCACCACCCCAATTCACCCTAGGGCACTTCTGCTATTCCCCAAAAACAATTTGGTAGCAATGACTGAAGGTAAGGCAATTGAGAATTCAGATCCAAACTCAGACTTGAGTTCAGATCTGAATTCTGCTATTACAGATCTGCTCAGTTCAGACCTGAATTCCTCTGAACTCAGATCTGAACCGATGCAAGTTTGAGGTGAATTGGGTGCCATCACTACCCCAATCCACCCTATGATACATCCAACCTGCCTCAAGGGTGAATGGATAGCAAGGAATGAGAGAAATTCAAATCTGAAATGCAGTTGATATGATGTGAGGACTGAACTGATACAGAGCATACTATGAATTCTGGGTGGACTGAATTCTTGGCTTTACCCACTTGTACCCAATCTAAATTTGCTGAGGATGTGTGTTTGGATTGAATAATTGTGATGCCTCACATATTCAATAAAAGCAGCAGTGCATTCCACTAGCATTTAGAGCTGTAGCAGGGCTGCTACAGTACAGCAATTAGCATGAAACTCCACTGCTGATCTAGTTAGCTCTCTTTCCCATTGATGATCTACTTCATATTTGATTGCTGATTTAGTGTAGCTGGTAGATGTAGTTCTTCAGATGTAGTTCTTCAGCATTGCATTCATAGTTGGTTTAATTTGCTTAATTTTTCATTTTTGCTTTGAATGCAACTGCTGTATTACTGAAGTTATGCTTCGTTTCTCTTTAGTAGATTACTTTATTTTCCTTGTTTCAGTTTAATTTTAATAAAAGGAGACCTATTTTGCTTTCTATCTTGAAGTTATTACCCTCTAAAAGAAAAAAATCACAAAATCATGAGTGTTGCAGATCTGAGTTGCATTCGGCACTCAGATTTGCTATAGCAGAACTGCAACACTCAACCGAAAAAAAAAAAATTTAAATGAGTTCAGATCTGAATTGCATTCATCAATCAGACCTGCACTCATCCAAAAAGATTTTGGTTTCATTGCTATATTTTGTTTTAGATTTATTTAAAAAAAAAAAATAAAAAAAAAATAGATAAAGAAAAGAAAAAGAAAACAATGAAAAAAATATCATGTGAGTTTTCAAATCTGAAACTCAGATTTGAAGTTCAGATCTGTGTTCAGCCGGTTGCAGGACTGCATTCTGCTAGGTTCAGATCTGAGTTCATCTAAACTCAGACCTGAACCCACTCTATTTTGATGTGAATTCGGGTAGTGACAGCACCCAATTCACAATTTGATGCATCAGACTTGCCTCATTGATGAAAATTTAAGCCATGAATGGTAAAATCAGTTCTGAAGTGCATGAGAATCAGAGGCAGTTTAAGTACATGATCTGAAATTTTTGTGAACTTGATGTTTTGTTATCTTTTAAATCACTTGCACCCAATCTGAATTGGTTGTATTGGATTAGGACTGATGTTTGTGAGGTCCAAAAAGAGCTTGATATTTTTGATGTAATGGTATTCAGATCTAAATCAAGGCTGCTTTCATTATAAAATTGCAGATCTGATTTCAGGTCTCTGCAATCAATTGAGGCATACAAGACATTTAAGTTGGGACTTGAAAGAGAAGTCTTAAGCTCTTGGGATCAAACTTATTTCAGACCTAACTGCAACAGATTTTAGACCTACTTATTGATATTAGGTTTGGAGTTTTTGTAAGTGACTGCTCTCAAAAGTTAAGTTTTCAAATCTGATTTTTTTTTTTTTTGTTAGAACTTGAAGAGCAGCTTAAAGATCATAAATTCAGCAATGATTGTAGATCTGTTTACAGTAGATTTTAGATTTTTTTACTTATGTTCATTTAAGTTTAGAATAGTGTGTAATAAACTCCGTTGCTGATTTAGCTAGCTCTCTTTTCCATTGAACATCTACTTCACACTTGAATGTTGGTTTAGTTTCAGTAATGGAGCTATGTCTTTCTAATTAGCAAAATTATTAGTGTGGATCAGATCTTCATACATTCACTTACATTTCTGAAATTCTAATGTAGATCTGAGCACACAAAAAAAAAAAAAAAAATCAAATAACTTTGGTAGTGTGCTGATTTCAAGAACTCTTAGACTTCTAGGCTAGTTTCAATTTTGTAAATCACTTGTTTATCACTTGCATATCAGATTCCAAGAGATATTTATATTGGCTTTTGATCTTGTTTTTTTAAATTTATTTATTTATTTTTTGTTAGATAGAATTCAAACTTCTTGGCCTTGTAAGTTTCTGTTGTGTATTACAGACTGGTTAAATTATTTACATTGTTTGGAATTGTGTATAGTAGTCTTTTTATTATTTGGTTTAAATTATTTTTAGTTAGAACAAAGCTCTTGATCTCTCTTGCAAGTAAATTCTAGCAGAAGAGGCTCCCACCAAAAGAACTCTTGCATATCTGGAAATTAATCTTCAGGAAGTCCTCTATACACCCTTCTCTTTACTTGGAATTTCTCTTGTTGGTTTTATTGTGATCCCCTAACAATAGGAACATTGAGGACAATGTTCATCTTAGGTGTGGGGGAGTGAGCCCGAGGCTAGGGTATGGGGGCTGAAACCATGCACCCCAACACACATATGCAGGCAATGACATAACCAAAAAAAGACTGGAACCCCTCAAGTTCATTACTATTTATTTGATGATTATTTTTAAGAAGGAATTCAATGAGTTGAGGGAGACTGATGTACTTGTTAAGTTTTTATTCTTGTGAATGACCCAATTTGATTTATGCATGAGAAAAGGGGAGTTGAATATGCTTTTCAGCATAACTAGCCCTAACTATCTTCATGTGTATTGAAGCCCTTGATTTCATGGTTAATGGTCAAGAGAGCTAGTGCACATCTGAAGTGCTGATTCTTGAGGTTCAATAATTGCAAAGAAGGACAAAAGCCCAAATTGACTCCGCTATTCTGAGCTGAATAGTAAAACTAGCAGCTTAGAACATGAGTCCTATTTACCTACCTCAAGCAAGTGACCAGTGTGAGATGGAGCATAAGATGCACTCACACCAAAAAAAAAAAAAAAAAAAACAGAGAGAGAAAAGTGTGTGAGATGGAGCATAAAATGCACTCACACCGAAAAAAAAAAAAAAAAAAAAAAAGGGTGAGATGGAGCATAAGATGCACTCACCCCTAGAATTAAGAAATTGTGGTGATAGCTGAGGTTCAAAGGGGCACTCTAAAGTTGAACTCTCATTGAGATTCAGTTACAGATGTGAAACTTAGTGAAATTTGATTATTAACCTTGACAATTAAGGAGCTGATTTATATATGAATTAGGAGTGAAGGCTATACTATGATGAAATTCATATTCTCCTTTCCTTGGATTTGATACATATCTTAATTGGTAATTTACAAGAATAAGAGTTGAGCACTTACAAAAGTTCCCCGACTACCAATGCATTTCTATCTTAAAAAGTTCACCAGCTAAATGGTGAGAACAGAAGGGGGGAATGTTAAGTTTATGGTTGATATCTTTGCTTGAGGACAAGCAAAAGCTTAAGTGTGGGGGTATTTGATGAACCTACAATTTATCTATATTTTATGAGGTTTTTGCATGAAATTTTATGATTGTTTAATTAAATTTTGCCCTATTTTAGCTTGATTGCAAGAAAGATTTCAGGGGGAGCCAAATCAACAAAAAGAAGGCAAAAGCAAGAAAAGAAAACCCAAAATTTATCAAGTTCAGCCCGGCCCAGCCATGAGAGCAAGAGAATTTCATTCGGCCCAAGAAGAGCAAGTGAAACTCTTTGGAAAATCCAAGGGAAGAAGCCTAGCAAGAAGGAAATTTCGGCCCAGCCCATTTTTAGCCCAAATAACAGCTTAGAGTGTAGCCCACTTGAGCTCAAAAGCAAGCTAAGTTGTAGCCCAAATAGCAGCCCAAAGGGAGCTAGGGGCGGCAACTCCTAGAAGTTTCTTGAAGAGAAGGAGGGAGCACTCTAGAAGGTTCATGAGGGGTGTAATACACCCCATTCTAGAGGCTTCAAGAAGGGGCAAGAGCCCCTTTGAAAAACTATATAAGGAGGCCTCTAGGAGGGGAGAAAGTTGTTCAATTGCTTGAGAGGAAAGCTCTCCCACTCTTAGAGGTTCGGCCACCTTGAGAGAAGAGAAGAGAAGAAGGCTAGGCGCAAGGAAGAAGAAGAAGAAGGGCTGAAGGAAGTTCAAGACAAGCAAGCTAGAAGAAGAAGGTGAGTTCGATTTGAGGGTTTGTGATTCAAAGATCTTTTGTAATAAATCATTTGTAGTTTCATTCTCTTTTGATTTGAATTCAGTTTCTTAGTTATATGTTCTTTCTTCTTTCTCCTTGTTTCCATTCTTCCTTGATGTATTTCAGCTTGTAAAATTTCAGTTTAGCAATTTAATTCTTTTTGATTCATTCAAATGGTCATGCATTGTACTTGAAGTTTCTTGAATAAGGGTGTGGTTGTAGATTAATTCGGCCAACTAACCTTCAAAACTCAGATCTGAATTCTCAGATCTGAGATTGCAAGATCTGAATTGCTTGAAAGAGAATTCAGATCTGCAATTTTCAGATTGGGCGAATTAATCTACAGCTTGGAATTCCTAGAGTGCTTGATGAACTTACAATTTATCTATATTTTATGAGGTTTTTGCATGAAATTTTATAATGGTTTAATTAAATTTTTGCCGTATTTTAGCTTCATTGCAAGAAAGATTTCAGGGGGAGCCAAATCAACAAAAAGAAGGCAAAAGCAAGAAAAGAAAACCCAAAAATTTATCAAGTTCAGCCCGGCCCAGCCATGAGAGCAAGAGAATTTCATTCGGCCCAAGAAGAGCAAGTGAAACTCTTTGGAAAATCCAAGGGAAGAAGCCTAGCTATGAGGAGAATTCGGCCCAGCAAGGAAGGCCCATTTTTAGCCCAAATAACAGCCTAGAGTGTAGCCCACATGAGCTCAAAAGCAAGCTAAGTTGTAGCCCAAATAGCAGCCCAAAGGGAGCTAGGGGCGGCAACTTCTAGGAGTTTCTTGAAGAGAAGGAGGGAGCACTCTAGAAGGTTCATGAGGGGTGTAATACACCCCATTCTAGAGGCTTCAAGAAGGGGCAAAAGCCCCCTTGAAAAACTATATAAGGAGGCCTCTAGGAGGGGAGAAAGTTGTTCAATTGCTTGAGAGGAAAGCTCTCCCACTCTTAGAGGTTCGGCCACCTTGAGAGAAGAGAAGAGAAGAAGGCTAGGCGCAAGGAAGAAGAAGAAGAAGGGCTGAAGGAAGTTCAAGACAAGCAAGCTAGAAGAAGAAGGTGAGTTCGAATTGAGAGTTTGTGATTCAAAGATCTTCTGTAATAAATCATTTGTAGTTTCATTCTCTTTTGATTTGAATTCAGTTTCTTAGTTATATGTTCTTTCTTCTTTCTCCTTGTTTCCATTCTTCCTTGATGTATTTCAGCTTGTAAAATTTCAGTTCAGCAATCTAATTCTTTTTGATTCATTCAAATGGTCATGCATTGTATTTGAAGTTTCTTGAATAAGGGTGTGATTGTAGATTAATTCGGCCAACTAACCTTCAAAACTCAGATCTGAATTCTCAGATCTGAGATTGCAAGATCTGAATTGCTTGAAAGAGAATTCAGATCTGCAATTTTCAGATTGGGCGAATTAATCTACAGCTTGGAATTCCTAGAGTGCTTGAGAGAGACTCTAGGAATTCAGATCTACTATTCAAGAACTGAATTGAGTGCAAGGTTAGAGATAACTTGCACAATTCAGTTGGTGATCAATTCAGATTTGAATTGATGCCTTAGAAGTGTTTGAAGAAATGCATGCATGAGGATTAGATTCTTGCTAGAGATAGAAGAACCGTCACTCATGCATAGGATGAACATGCACTTGAGAGAGGCTGTTCATGACCTTGGGGTTTCACCAAACCAAGGCTCAATCATGATTCATTCGAATGATCCAAATTGATAGATTGCTGAATTCTGAGATTGACATTTACTGCTTACTCTTCTAACCTGAATTGAAGGCAATTGGACCAATGATTTAGATAGATTTTAATTTAGGATTTCTTAGCTTTCATTAGAGTTTTGATTTATTTGTTGATCAGATAAGAAATGTTCAATTTAGTATTGGTAATTGTTTCCTAAATCCTCGTGGGAAGGATACTTCACTCACTACTTTATTACTTGAACGGCTAGTGCACTTGCTAGTGTCACAATGAGCCACACATCAAGTTTTTGGCGCCGTTGCCGGGGATTTAGAGAAGCAATATTAGGAAACATTGAGCATTCTTAATCTGATCTCATTCAGCATTGCATTCATAGTTGGGTTAATTTGCTAACTTTTTCATTTCAGCTTGGACTGCAACTGCTGTAATCATGTAGTTATGTTTCTTCTTTCTTAAGTAGATTACTCTCTTTTTCTGGTTTCAGTTTCATTTTAATAAAGGCATATTTGATTTCTATTCAATCTTGGTGTTGTTCCTTTCAAAAAGAATAAAGAAAAAGAAAAAAAAATTCACATAAACATGAGTGTTGCAGATCTGAGTTGCATTCAACACTCAGATCAGTAGATTTCAGATCTGCAGCCCTCAGCCGAAAAGAGTTGCTTGTGTTTCAGATTTTATTATTCTTTTCTTTCGTTACAAAAACATAAAAAAAAAAAAAACAAATGAAAGAAAAAAGGGGGAGATCTTTTGAACAACCAGAGGAGCAATTGAGAATTCGGATCAGAACTCAGATCTGAGTTCAGATCTGAATTCTGCTATTGCAGATCTGCAACAGTTCAGATCTGAGTTCCTTTGAACTCAAACCTGAACTGATGAAATTTTGAGGGGAATTGGGTGTCATCACCACCCCAATTCACCCTAGGGCACTTCTGCTATTCCCCAAAAACAATTTGGTAGCAATAACTGAAGGTAAGGCAATTGAGAATTCAGATCCAAACTCAGACTTGAGTTCAGATCTGAATTCTGCTGTTACAGATCTGCTCAGTTCAGATCTGAATTCCTCTGAACTCAGATCTGAACCGATGCAAGTTTGAGGTGAATTGGGTGCCATCACTACCCCAATCCACCCTAGGATACATCCAACCTGCCTCAAGGGTGAATGGATAGCAAGGAATGAGAGAAATTCAAATCTGAAATGCAGTTGATATGATGTGAGGACTGAACTGATACAGAGCATACTATGAATTCTGGGTGGACTGAATTCTTGGCTTTACCCACTTGTAACCGAGCTACATTAGCTAAGGAGGTGTATGTTTGGATTGAATAATTGTTATGCCTCAGATATTTAAGAAAAATTAGCACTTTCCAAGTATTTCTTTTAGCATTCAGATCTGTAGCAGGGCTGCTATAGTGCAACAGTTAGCAAACCTGATTTCAGATTTCTACAAAAGTTGTATGGGCCGAATAGCTTGCAATACCAAACATTGCAGACCCAATTTTCAGGTCTTAGCAAGTGTTTGATATGCATCAGCTATACAGGTTTGAGCTTCAATTGTAGAGTTTTTAACCCAAGCCTAACTCAGGACTGGTTTTAGTTTATTTCAGATCCTTTTAATTTTTTTTTTTTTAGATCAGATCTGATTTCAGCCCTAAAGCATCACAGAATTGATTCCAACCTTAATGGATGTATATTGTAGTGTATACCAATGAGTGTGTATGAGATATCCAGCTCAGATCTGAATTATTATTTATTAATTTCTCTAGACTAACAATACCAAAGACTTGTAGATCTGAACTCAGATCTAAATTGGGTCTGAATTCAGATGTTGCAATCGATGGATGTAGATAAAGGAACCTTGAATAAGATGATTGGTTTAAATCTGCTTTTAGTATAATCGGCTTCATTTATTCATGATAGGATGTAGGTTTTGTATTCCAATACTTCACTTTACATTTTCAGTGTGATAGGATTAGTTATTTATTTTCTTTTGTGAATATTGGCATTTTTATTGCTTTGACTTTAACAGTTTATGACAAGCAGACCTGAACTGGAAGAGATCCTTTACGACCCAGAGATTGAACGGACTCTCCGTGTCCGTTTGAGAGCTGCTAAGCAAGTCAGACAAGAAGCACAAGAAATGGCTGAACAAAGAACTATGATGGATTATGCCAAGCCTACCCTCACCGGGACTGTCTCCAGCATTATCAGGCCAACTATTGCTGCCAATAACTTCGAAATTAAACCGGCCATAATCCAAATGATACAAAATACGGTTCAGTTTTGTGGTATGGCCCATGAGGATCCGAATGCCCATATTGCTAACTTCTTGGAAATCTGTGACACCTTCAAACACAATGGGGTAAGTGATGATGCCATCCGGCTGAGGTTATTCCCATTTTCTTTGAAGGATAAAGCCAAAGCTTGGTTGAACTCATTACCGGCAGGATCTATAGCCACATGGGACGAAATGGCCAGCCGTTTTCTCTCTAAATATTTTCCCCCTTCTAAAACTGCTAAAATGAGGAATGACATCACTACTTTTTTCCAGCAAGAGGGGGAATCTTTATATGAGTCATGGGAACGATACAAGGAGCTGTTAAGGAGAGTTCCTCACCATGGCCTCCCCATTTGGCTGCAAGTGCAGACTTTCTATAATGGTCTTACTGACTCAAATAAGACCATATTAGATGCTGCAGCCGGAGGATCCATAAATAATAAAACTCCTGAGGTTGCCCATGCACTTATTGAGGAAATGGCAGCCAACAATTATCAATGGCATTCGGAAAGGACTCAAACTAGGAAGCAGCAAGGCTTGCATAATGTTGACACTTATACAGCACTAGCTGCACAAATAGGAGCACTCAGTAAAAAAATAGATGAAATGCAGATAGCTGCCATGCATGTGCAGCCTCTTAATTGTGAATTGTGTGGGGGAGGCCACATCAGTACAGACTGCCAAGTTGGCAATCAGTTCAGACCATCTACTGAACAAGTTGACTATGTCAGCAATTCGTCAAGACAGCAGGGTTACCAGAGTCACCATACTTTTCATCCAGGATGGAGGGGACATTCAAACCAGTCCTGGCCAAATCAGCATATTTCCAAGCCGTTCCACCAGACTTATCATCAGCCTGAACCGAAATCCAATTTGGAGGAACTGATGACAAAATTTATAGCAGGTGCAGAAACTAGATTCCAGAACCAGGAAGCCTCAATCAAAAACCTGGAAAACCAAGTGGGGCAATTGGCACAATTAATCTCTTCCAGACTGCCGGGAACTCTTCCAAGCAACACTGAAGTGAATCCACGAGAGCAGGTGCAAGCTATTACCTTAAGAAGTGGAAAAGAGTTGCCTGAGGTAGAAAAGAAGAATTGGGCTGAACCCAAGGCAGAAACAAGCCTTGGAACCAGACAACAGAAGACGGAACAACCAGAAGCACAACAAGGGATGCACCAACAACCACAAGTTCCATTCCCTAGCAGGCTGAAGCAACAAAAATTGGAGAAGGAATTTGGTAAGTTTCTTGAAATATTTAAAAGTTTACATATTAATATTCCTTTTGCTGATGCTTTAGCCCAGATGCCACACTATGCAAGGTTTTTGAAGGAATTATTGGCAAACAAAAGGAAACTGGGAGATGTGGCTACAGTTGCATTAAATGAGGAATGTTCTGCTATCCTTCTGAACAAGCTGCCTCAGAAACTCAAAGATCCAGGGAGTTTCACTATTCCTTGTACCATTGGCAGTTTAAAAATTGAAAAAGCTTTATGTGACCTGGGAGCTAGCATCAATTTAATGCCATATTCTATCTTCAAGAAATTGGGGTTGAATGAACCCCAACCCACTAGAGTGGCATTACAATTGGCTGATAGATCCATTAGACATCCTAGGGGGATCATAGAAGATGTGTTAGTTAAAGTTGACAAATTCATTTTTCCAGTTGATTTCATTGTGTTAGACATGCAAGAAGATGTGGAGGTCCCGCTTATCCTAGGGAGACCTTTCCTGGCTACCGGGAAAGCAATGATTGATGTCCAACAAGGACAACTCAGCCTTAGGATACAAGATGAGGAGATAATTTTTAAAATGTCTGATGCTATGAAACATGCACCCTCTAGTGATGATTCTTGTTTTATGATTGATGCCATTGAATTGACAATTGATGAATGCTTCCAGGTAAGTAGAATAACTGATCCTCTTGAACTCTGCCTCCAGCAGGGAGAACTTGAAGAAACAGAAAATGAAAAAATAAACCTCATGATAGCATACCTGAATGATAAGCCTCAATTCAAGGGAAAGGGGTTTCTTAAATTAGAGAACTTAGGCAAATTGCCCGGACCATCAGGTAAGCCATCACCCCAAGAACCCCCCACCCTTGAACTGAAGCAATTACCATCCCATTTAGAGTATGCTTTCCTTGAGGAACCATCAGATCTCCCCGTGATAATTTCCGCAGCACTGAATCCCTTACAAAGAGAAAAATTATTAAGAGTGCTGCGGGAACACAAAAATGCTATAGCTTGGAAGGTAGAAGATATCAAAGGCATTAATCCATCAATCTGCACTCACAGAATTTTGATGGAAGAGGACAGCAAGCCTTCCATTCAGCCCCAAAGGCGCCTGAATCCCAACATGAAAGAAGTGGTAAAGGCTGAAATAATTAAGTTGTTAGATGCTGGGATCATTTATCCTATTTCTGATAGTTCTTGGGTAAGCCCTGTGCAAGTTGTGCCCAAAAAAGGGGGTACGACTGTTGTTCCAAATGAGAAAAATGAACTCATCCCTACTAGAACCATTACCGGATGGCGTGTGTGTATTGACTATAGAAAATTAAATGAAGCCACCCGGAAGGACCATTTCCCTCTCCCATTTATGGATCAAATGTTGGAGAGGCTAGCCGGGCATGAGTATTATTGTTTCTTGGATGGATATTCAGGGTATAACCAGATACCAATTGCACCAGAAGATCAAGAAAAGACCACTTTTACTTACCCATATGGAACCTTTGCATACCGAAGGATGCCCTTTGGGTTATGCAATGCCCCAGCAACCTTTCAGCGATGTATGATGTCTATATTTTCTGATATGGTTGAAAAATTTATTGAGATCTTCATGGATGATTTTTCAGTTTTTGGCTCTTCATTTGATGCATGTTTGAATAATCTGGAACAGATGCTTACTAGATGTAAAGAAACACATCTTGTGTTGAATTGGGAGAAATGTCATTTTATGGTGCAAGAAGGCATAGTGCTTGGACACAAGATCTCTCAAAGAGGTATAGAACTCGACAAGGCCAAGGTGGAGGCAATTGAAAAATTACCAACCCCAACATCTATTCGTTCTTTGAGAAGTTTCTTAGGACATGTCGGATTCTATAGAAGGTTTATTAAAGATTTCTCAAAAATTTCCAAGCCATTATCTACCTTGCTTCAGAAAGAAGTGCCTTTTGAATTTTCAACTGAATGTCTTCATGCTTTCAACATCTTGAAAGACAAATTGATCCATGCACCTATCATGATAGCACCAGATTGGACCCTCCCATTTGAATTGATGTGTGATGCGAGTGATTTTGCTATAGGAGCTGTTTTAGGACAAAGAATGAACAAACATTTTCAGCCAATTTACTATGCTAGCAGAACCTTGACTGGACCCCAACTCAATTACACCACCACAGAAAAGGAGCTGTTAGCAGTAATATTTGCACTTGATAAGTTTCATTCATATCTGATATTATCCAAGGTTGTTGTCCACACAGATCACTTGGCATTAAGGCACTTGCTTACCAAGCAAAACTCAAAACCAAGACTGATCAGGTGGATCCTTTTATTGCAAGAGTTTGACATTGAGATTAGAGACCTGAAGGGTGCTGCAAACCTGGCTGCTGACCATCTCTCCCGGTTGGACACGGTAAGCTCAAAAGAGGAGATAACCAGCAACATTCGAGAAGAATTTCCGGATGAGCAGTTGTACTCAATACAGAAATACTCATATCCTTGGTATGCTGATTTTGCTAATTATCTAGCTGCACAAGTCCTTCCTCCTAACCTTTCATATCAACAGAAAAAGAAATTCTTTTCTGATGTAAAATACTATCTGTGGGAGGAACCCTTTTTGTATAAATTGTGTGCAGATCAGATCATAAGGAGATGTGTCCCCGAGGAGGAGATGGAGTCGGTACTCCAATTTTGCCAGGATAAAGAAGCAGGAGGTCATTTTGGAGCTAGTCGCACGGCAACCAAGGTTTTGCAATCAGGTTTTTATTGGCCCACACTCTTCAAAGATGCCCATCGGTATGTGTCCACATGTGACAAATGCCAAAGATCGGGAAACATTTCCCGACGGAATGAAATGCCCCTTTCCAATATTTTAATCTGTGAAATCTTTGATGTTTGGGGTATAGATTTCATGGGACCTTTCCCGAATTCTTTTGGGAATAAGTACATCCTCGTTGCAGTTGACTATGTATCCAAATGGGTAGAAGCCATGGCTTTACCCACAAATGACTCAAGAAGGGTAGTACACTTCCTAAAGAAGCTATTCTCCCGATTTGGCACTCCGCGAGCTATAATTAGTGATAGGGGAACTCACTTCTGCAATAGCCAATTTGAGAGGTTAATGCAGAAATATGGAATTACACATAAATTAGCTACCCCTTATCACCCTCAAACCAGTGGCCAAGTGGAGTTGGCTAACAGGGAACTCAAAAGAATTCTGGAAAAGACCGTAGCATCCACCAGAAAAGATTGGTCCATCAAATTAGATGATGCATTATGGGCATACAGAACTGCATTTAAGACACCTATTGGCATGTCCCCCTACAGATTGGTCTTTGGTAAAGCATGCCATTTACCAGTTGAATTGGAACACAAGGCCTATTGGGCTCTTAAATTCTTAAATTTTGACATTCAGGCCACAGGGGCTAAAAGGCGGTTGCAATTGAATGAATTGGATGAATTCAGACTTACCACCTATGAGAATGCCAAAGTTTATAAAGAAAGAATAAAAAACTGGCATGATAAGAACTTGCTGAGATGGGACTTTTATGTAGGCCAACAGGTATTGTTATATAATTCCCGTCTCCGCTTGTTTCCAGGTAAGCTGAGATCCAGGTGGTCTGGACCCTTTACCATTTCACAGGTTTTTCCCCATGGGGCTATAGAACTCACCCACCCAGTTCAGGGCACGTTTAAAGTAAATGGTCAGCGCCTGAAACCATATTTAATGGGCAGTACTGTACCCCCTCCATCCACTGTTTATCTAGATAACCAATAATCTCTTATGCTTGCTCATGAACAAGTTAAGGAATCTTTTTGTCATTTATCTTTATAGAATATTAGTTAGTAAAATAAAGATCTTTTTCTCAAAATTCCAATTCTTTAAGGACTCAGTTCATCATTTTCTTTTCTTCAGTTTGCTCTAGCAAGTGTGACTCCCTAACACTACGAACATTGAGGACAATGTTCATCTCAAGTGTGGGGGAGTGAGCCCGAGGCTAGGGTATGGGGGTTGAAACCATGCACCTCATGCACCCCAACACACATATGCAAGCAATGACATCACAAAAAAAAAAAAAAAAAAAAAAAAAAAAAAAAAAGACTGGAACCCCTCAAGTTCATTACTATTTATTTGATGATTTTTTTTAAGAAGGAATTCAATGAGTTGAGGGAGACTGATGTACTTGTTAAGTTTTTATTCTTGTGAATGACCCAATTTGATTTATGCAGGAGAAAAGGGGAGCTGAATATGCCTTTCAGCATGACTAGCCCTAACTTCCTTCATGTGTATGGAAGCCCTTGATTTCATTGTTAATGGTCAAGAGAGCTAGTGCACATCTGAAGTGCTAATTCTTGAGGTTCAATAATTGCAAAGAAGGACAAAAGCCCAAATTGACTCCGCTATTCTGAGCTGAATAGTAAAACTAGCAGCTTAGAACATGAGTCCTATTTACCTACCTCAAACAAGTGACCAGTGTGAGATGAAGCATAAGATGCACTCACACCAAAAAAAAAAAAAAAAAAAAAGGTGAGATGGAGCATAAAATGCACTCACCCTTAGAAATAAGTAATTGTGGTGACAATCGAGGTTCAAAGGGGCACTATAAAGTTGAACTCTCATTGAGATTTAGTTACAGATGTGAAACTCAGTGAAATTTGATTATTAACCTTGACAATTAAAGAGCTGATTTATATATGAATTAGGAGTGAAGGCTAGACTATGATGAAATTCATATTCTCCTTTCCTCGGATCTGATACATATCTTAAATGGTAATTTACAAGAATAAGAGTTAAGCACTTACAAAAGTTCCCCGACTACTCAATGCATTTCTATCTTAAAAAGTTCACCAGGTAAATGGTGAGAACAAAAGGGGGGAATGTTAAGTTTATGGCTGATGTCTTTGCTTGAGGACAAGCAAAAGCTTAAGTGTGGGGGTATTTGATGAACTTACAATTTATCTATATTTTATGAGGTTTTTGCATGAAATTTTATAATGGTTTAATTAAATTTTTGCCGTATTTTAGTTTCATTGCAAGAAAGATTTCAGGGGGAGCCAAATCAACAAAAAGAAGGCAAAAGCAAGAAAAGAAAACCCAAAAATTTATCAAGTTCAGCCCGGCCCAGCCATGAGAGCAAGAGAATTTCATTCGGCCCAAGAAGAGCAAGTGAAACTCTTTGGAAAATCCAAGGGAAGAAGCCTAGCTATGAGGAGAATTCGGCCCAGCAAGGAAGGCCCATTTTTAGCCCAAATAACAGCCTAGAGTGTAGCCCACATGAGCTCAAAAGCAAGCTAAGTTGTAGCCCAAATAGCAGCCCAAAGGGAGCTAGGGGCGGCAACTTCTAGGAGTTTCTTGAAGAGAAGGAGGGAGCACTCTAGAAGGTTCATGAGGGGTGTAATACACCCCATTCTAGAGGCTTCAAGAAGGGGCAAGAGCCCCGTTGAAAAACTATATAAGGAGGCCTCTAGGAGGGGAGAAAGTTGTTCAATTGCTTGAGAGGAAAGCTCTCCCACTCTTAGAGGTTTGGCCACCTTGAGAGAAGAGAAGAGAAGAAGGCTAGGCGCAAGGAAGAAGAAGAAGAAGGGCTGAAGGAAGTTCAAGACAAGCAAGCTAGAAGAAGAAGGTGAGTTCGAATTGAGAGTTTGTGATTCAAAGATCTTCTGTAATAAATCATTTGTAGTTTCATTCTCTTTTGATTTGAATTCAGTTTCTTAGTTATATGTTCTTTCTTCTTTCTCCTTGTTTCCATTCTTCCTTGATGTATTTCAGCTTGTAAAATTTCAGTTCAGCAATCTAATTCTTTTTGATTCATTCAAATGGTCATGCATTGTATTTGAAGTTTCTTGAATAAGGGTGTGATTGTAGATTAATTCGGCCAACTAACCTTCAAAACTCAGATCTGAATTCTCAGATCTGAGATTGCAAGATCTGAATTGCTTGAAAGAGAATTCAGATCTGCAATTTTCAGATTGGGCGAATTAATCTACAGCTTGGAATTCCTAGAGTGCTTGAGAGAGACTCTAGGAATTCAGATCTACTATTCAAGAACTGAATTGAGTGCAAGGTTAGAGATAATTTGCACAATTCAGTTGGTGATCAATTCAGATTTGAATTGATGCCTTAGAAGTGTTTGAAGAAATGCATGCATGCGGATTAGATTCTTGCTAGAGATAGAAGAACCGTCACTCATGCATAGGATGAACATGCACTTGAGAGAGGCTGTTCATGACCTTGGGGTTTCACCAAACCAAGGCTCAATCATGATTCATTCGAATGATCCAAATTGATAGATTGCTGAATTCTGAGATTGACATTTACTGCTTACTCTTCTAACCTGAATTGAAGGCAATTGGACCAATGATTTAGATAGATTTTAATTTAGGATTTCTTAGCTTTCATTAGAGTTTTGATTTATTTGTTGATCAGATAAGAAATGTTCAATTTAGTATTGGTAATTGTTTCCTAAATCCTCGTGGGAACGATACTTCACTCACTACTTTATTACTTGAACGGCTAGTGCACTTGCTAGTGTCACAATGAGCCACACATCAGTGCTTGAGAGAGACTCTAGGAATTCAGATCTACTATTCAAGAACTGAATTGAGTGCAAGGTTAGAGATAACTTGTACAATTCAGTTGGTGATCAATTCAGATTTGAATTGATGCCTTAGAAGTGTTTGAAGAAATGCATGCATGAGGATTAGATTCTTGCTAGAGATAGAAGAACCGTCACTCATGCATAGGATGAACATGCGCTTGAGAGAGGCTGTTCATGACCATGGGGTTTAACCAAACCAAGGCTCAATCATGATTCATTCGAATGATCCAAATTGATAGATTGCTGAATTCTGAGATTGACATTTACTGCTTACTCTTCTAACCTGATTTGAAGGCAATTGGACCAATGATTTAGATAGATTTTAATTTAGGATTTTTTAGCTTTCATTAAAGTTTTGATTTATTTGTTGATCAGATAAGAAGTGCTCAATTTAGTATTGGTAATTGTTTCCTAAATCCTCGTGGGAACGATACTTCACTCACTACTTTATTACTTGAACGGCTAGTGCACTTGCTAGTGTCACAATGAGCCAACAATCTCCTCGGGAGTCTTAGGAGACATGCCCATGGAGAGAGTGACTCCATGTCTCAAAGGAACATTTCCTTTCTTGGAGTTTTCCATGTTGTATCTCTTGAGTATCTTGTCAATGTAAGCAAATTGGGATAATCCAATTATCCTCTTCAATCTATCTCTATAGAGTTAAAGACCCAGTATATAGGAGGCTTCCCCAAGATCTTTCATGGAGAAATGCTGTGAAAGCCAAACTTTTACGGTAGTTAACATTCCTGCATCATTCCCAATGAGTAGAATGTCATCTACATACAGAACCAAGAATGTAACCTTATCACCACTGGATTTCCTATAAACACAAGGCTCACCCGGGTTTTGCTCAAAGTCAAACCTTTTGACGGTAGAGTCAAACTGAATGTTTTAACTCCTAGAAACTTGCTTAAGTCCATATATGGATTTATTTAATTTACATACCATGTGTTCCTGACCTACAGCTATGAAACCTTGAGGTTGCTGCATGTAGATATCTTCACTAAGATCTCCATTCTGGAATGAAGTTTTGACATCCATTTGACAATTCTCATAATCATGGTATGCTGTTATAGATAGCAGGATCCTAATGGATTTAAGCATGGCCACCAACAAAAAGGTTTCCTCATAATTGATTCCATCTTTTTGAGTGTACCCTTTCACCACAAGATTAGCCTTGTAGGTCTCAACCTTACCATCAGGGCCCTTCTTCCTCTTATAGATCCATTTGCAACCAATTGCTTTTATCCCAGGTGGTAGATCTACTAGAGTCCACACTCCATTGGTCTCCATTGAGTCCATCTCAGCTTTCATGGCATCTACCCACTTCAAGGAATCTATGTTCAACATAGCTTCCGTGTAAGTCATGGCATCCTCCTTATTGGTCGTAGCTTCCACCAGGTAACTATCCTGGTCATAGCCGAAATGATCTGGAGGCCTAGAAACTAGGGTAGATTTTCTATGTTGGTCATTACCTGGAACTTGTGGGACATCTCCCATTGACCCTGAGCTCTCCTCATCAAAAACAACTTGACGATGATTGTTTAGGATGTAATCATCCTCCAGGAAATGGGCATTTCGACTACAGAACATCTTCTATTCTCTTGGGTCATAGAATAGGTAACCCATAAAGCCCTTGGGGTAGCCTACGAATAGGCAACGATTGGTCTTGGATTCCAATTTGTTCACACTCATTCTTTTAACATGTGCTTGACAACCCCAAATCTTCAAGTGTCTTACACTTCGTTTCTTACCGATCTAAAGCTCATAAGGAGTCTTCGGAACTGATTTTGTTGGAACTCGGTTCAGCACATATATCGCAGTCTCTAATGCGTGACCCCAAAAGGATGTGGGCAACTCTGAGTGCACGAGAAGTGATTGAACCATATCTAATAAAGTCTTGTTCCTCCTCTTTGACACACTACTTAGTTATGGTGTAGCAAGAAGAGCTAGATGTGATACTATCCCATTGGCCTTTAAGTAGTCCCTGAATTCGTTAGAGAGATACTCGCCACCTTGGTCTGATTGAAGGGTCTTAATTTCTCTCCCTAACTGCTTCTCAACCTCTTGTCTAAACTCTTTGAACTTTTCAAATGATTTAGACTTGTATCTCATTAGGTACACATAACCATACCGAGAGTAATTATCAGTAAATGTTATAAAATAAATGTGTTGGTTACATGTCCTAACACTCATGGGACCACATACATCAATATGTATAAGGTCAAGCGTGCTTGTTCTTCTTTTAGGTTTACCATTAAATGTCTGTTTCATCATCTTACCCTGAAGGCAAGGTTCACAAGTTGAAAGATCTTCTACAGTCAGAAAATCCAAAGGACCATCCTTTACCAACCGTATGATACGATCTATGTTAATATGGCCAAGTCGGTAATGCCACAGGCACGTGGGATTAACTATATCACGGGTTCTTTTCTTGGGGATGTCATCAGATGTAGTTTTGGCTATGTTAGTTTTCAGAGAAGGATGAAGAACATAGAGACCATTCTCAAGTTCTCTGTATGCAAGGAATTTGTTATTTCTTTTAATAGTAATAGTATTACTAAAAAGAACATAATATCCATCCCCACAAAATTTTGAAACATAAATCAAATTTCTTCTCAAATTCTATACATAAAGACAATCTTTTAGCACAATAGTTCCTTCTTTGAAAATTAACTCTACAGTTCCTATAGTTGTAGCTGCAACACTTGCAGAAATCCCCAAGTAAAGAGTTACTTCTACGTCACTCAGTCTTCTACTTATCCTGAACCCCTGCAGTGAGTTACATGCATGAGCCAAAGCCCCGGAGTCAATACACCAGGAAGTAGAAGTTACCCCAAAAAATTGGTTTCTATGACACAGGATTCAAAATTACCTTATTTCTTGGATTCCAGGTACTAAGGATAGTTCATCTTCTAGTGGCCCACCTGCTTGCAGAAGTGACAAGCATTTGATCTATGTAGCATGGCAATGGTCCATTACCTTAGTAGCTTTCTTCTAAGGCTTTCTCTTTGCCTTCCTCTTCTTCTTGCCCAACTTTCCGGCTTCAACAAGCATGGCAATGGGCTCAGCCTTCTTAATCAGTTCCTCGGCCCTCTGCGACATATTGCTGAGTTCCTATATGCTAACATTTAGCTTGTTCATGTTATAATTCATGATGAATTGATTGAAAGGAGGCAATGAATTTAGGATGGCGTCAACCTTTGTGACATGGTCAAGCCCGGATCCAAGCACCTCAAGTTCATTAATATAACCCATCATCTTGAGACAATATGGTCATGAACCTGTTGGTTCTTGGACATCTGCGCGGTCATGAACTACTTCAAGACCTTCTGCCAAGTAGAATGATTCTACTCTTTGTACCTCGTCCTTAGCCTATCCAAGATATCCTTGGATAATTCGATCTGATTGAACTGCCGCTGTATCGGATTATCCAAGGAGGCAATGATGTAGCAGCAGGCTAGGGAATTTTTCTCTTTCCATTCCTGGTAGTCCCTCCTATGAGCCTCAAAATCCCTATCACCCAGATGTTTCAAGGCAGGATTTTTAGCTACTTTGTTCAACTTCTCTAAAGTGAGGACCAACATAAGTTTATGGTACCAGTCAACATAGTTTGGGCCCTTTAGTTTGTTGTTGTCCAACATTTTAGCAAATTGTCCATTTTCCATTTCTGATGAAATGCAAACTCTAGTCCACAACCTAATTTGATTCATGTTATCCACATAGTTATGGATTTTAATCTATGTTTCATTCTCATTTGTTCATCTCTAAGATTTCCCTCCTATCTCAGTGACAGAGACTGCGAATTATGTCTCTAGAAATGTGGGAAATCACATAGGGTGCATGGAGCCAACTATTTTAGCTGCATAACCCCACCACCTTTCTGTGAAGGATCATATCCACTCATCATATGAGCTTTCCCTTTGGCCTCTGTTAGACAAGGTTCATTGCCATTTTAG
Source organism: Nelumbo lutea (assembly GCF_056320005.1). Classification (NCBI taxonomy): domain Eukaryota; kingdom Viridiplantae; phylum Streptophyta; class Magnoliopsida; order Proteales; family Nelumbonaceae; genus Nelumbo; species Nelumbo lutea. The sequence continues at coordinate 214,268,544 of NC_142684.1, forward strand.
GTTAAACCTTTCTGTTTAGTTACATCATATTTGTGAACGCCAAGGTACCATGAGAGAGTCTTCCATTTTAGGATAGGCCCCTCCCACATCGGTCTATGATGCCCCTATCATCTTATGAAACATTCCAACAGATCCAGCAGCAAATGGATAGCCCCATTTTATGGCGCGTTTCCTCATGACTGAATGACCCATCTTCATGCTAATGATGGAAGGCCTTTAAAGAGTTCACCGTATGAATCTCCCTATCATATGCACTCATATTTCAGGAGGGAACAAAAGTTATGCCCTAGTTTAATTTAAGTCAAACCAATGTAGCTCCCACTGATTTTCATAAAGCTAGATTTAGGTGGGCTCTAAACGGCTAGGGTTCCGCACAGATCCTCTTGGTAGGGTATGGGGCCCACCACGAAGGGAGATCATCCAATGATCTTAAGGATACCATGGAAATGATTTGCATTTAGTTATGGTGTGCGCAAGAGCCACTATCGTATTAGCTTGGGCCAAGTACTTATGGCTCATGAACGTTGCACATCACACATCTATACATCACATGCAGGAATAAAATTGATCCAATCAATTAATATTTGTAAAACCCATAATTAAAGCCCATAATAATCCATAATATCACTGATTAATATTATCTAGGTATATGGGATGAATTGCAAAGAGCAGTTCGGCCTATATAGCTTTTATGCCGTTAATGGGCTTAAGCAGTTTTAAGACATTAAAACTAGGTTTTACAGGTGTGGTCCAAATTAGGTCTTGCAATTAAAAATCAACTCCTGGACCCAAGAATGAAAAATTAGGGCTGAGAACAACCCCCATCGAACCACAGATTTGGTCCAACCAGTTTGGTCCAATCTGGTTCGAATGGGTCTAGGGTTTAATTTTTAATTCAACAATTAATTCAATAATTGATTTGAAACTAAATTACTGATAAAAGACATTCAAGAATCAGTACTAGGGCTGTTCATAGACCAGCTAGCCTACAAAACAGAGGTTAGTTCGCAGCTTGCAGTTTCTCAAATTGCAAATCGCAGATGGGCGAACCATAATCTGCGAAAATTCTTCCTTCTACGCAATCAACTTTGATCTTGATTGAAATAGAATAGAAAAAACCCTAATTTTCTATTAATATTACATCAAATCAAATTTCTATACATTCATCTAGAAAAAAATAATTACAGACAAGAATGTAAAAGAACTACAAAGTGTAGATTTCTTGCGCCAATCAAGATTACGATCTCCACCGTACGAACAACCCATAAATCAAGAAAAATATAAAGAACCTTTATAAATATAATTCAGATTTATAAAATTTAATTTCAGATCAATAGCCCTTAATCTGGGGACCGATTTCCTAGAAAATCTCTTATCTGTGCAAATGGGATGAGAGATTTGAACCTGGCTAATTTTTGGTTCCAGATCTAGCTAATTTTTGGTTCAAGACTTGAACCTGGATCTGATACCACTGAAGGGGTGAGAGATCCATCATATGGATGGCCGAACTCTGTAAGTAGGTTGGGCAAATTTTCAAAAATTTCTCTCTCTCCCATGTGGGAATCACATTCCTTATTTTAGAAAACTGCATTTTCAAGGATCAATCTTGAATCCTAAACCATATCAGATCTGAAACCAAAAGGTAGGGGAAGGATATACCTGATATAGAGTAGTAGTAACTCACAATGAAGGTGTTCATGCCCAAGGATATCACCAAAGACTACTCCCACTGAAGATGACACAGCGTAGGGTGGAGTAGAATCAGCAGGTGGTTCTTTAGCAAGAACCTGATTTTTCACCAAGAATCTAATGGAGGGCGAGTGAGCATGACTTCAGATAAGTTTTTCTCAAAAAATTGATATCATGGACTTTTCTTGATCGCTCCTACAGGTGGAGATCGAACTAGCAATGGCGGCAGCAACAGGAGAAGGCAAGAGTAGAAGATGACATCAGTCGAACTGCAGTTGTCTTCTCTCTTGTATCAATAATTTGATTGGGTGAATTGGGGTTTACCCTCCTCCTCTATTTATAGCCTTAAAGAGAGGTTCTCCTAATCCCATTAGGAGTTTCCTAATCCAAATCTTGTATTTGGATCTAGACTCTCTTTAAGAGATAAGGATAATCTCGTATCTTATCTGTAGATAAAGATCAACCCTCCTAATCTAATTAGGAGTTTCCTAATCTAAATCTTTATTTGGATTTGGACTCTCTGAGTTTATAGGGACAATCCCTTATCCTATGTGTTCACTTATCCTCCAAACTGCTGCCCAGTTGGGTATCCTTGTATGGCGTGGGACCAATGTTAGACAGTCTTTGTATGCCCTTAGCTCCAACCAAAATGATGTACTTTTGACATTTACTGTAAATGAATAAAGTGCATATTTGATTCATGTTCTTGCGGTTTGTTTCTGTGTTATACTCTTAAGCTGGACACTCCATGAGACTCTTGTTAGTTTAAAATGTTCACAACCAGTGGGTCGGTCTGGGGAGACCTATCTTGATAAGGCTGACACTGATGTACCACCAAGTCGGTTGGGGTGGCCTATCTCAGCCGCCAGGGTGAGACCCAAGGCAAATGCAATGTAGAATTAATTGAATCTTTGAACCGGACCAGATTTCAAGTATTGCCTTGGACCTTGGAGATTAATGGGCAAAACTAAAAAGTTACACCTGACCCCTAGACTCGATCATGATATTGCACTAGGTGTCAGATTGGGCTGTCTTTGATGTACCAATCAATGAGATCCTTAGCGGGGGTCAAAACCTGGGTATGTTGGGACAATCTGAAAATTCATCTGAGTGGGTGATCATAGTGATAGGATCAGCTCCCTTGTCAGACAAAGGTAATGATCAGGGATGCACTCTCTCTAGAAGGGATAGGATATCCATCATCACATGGACAACCAAAGATTGCGGATTAAGGGGGCAAATTTCAAAAATTTTTCTCTCCCTTCAACTGGGAATCAAATTCCCTATTTAGAAAATCATATTTTCAATGATCATTCTTGAACCATAAACTGAACTAGATCTGAACCAAAAGGAGTAGGGAGGGATAATACCTGATACGGAGAAGCAGTATCTCCCAATGGAGGTGCTCACGCCCAAGGAAGGATCCAAAATCTGCTCCCACTGAAGATGGCACAGTGCAGGGTGGAGCAGAATCAATAGTATTCTTCGAAAAGAACTTGACCCTTTGCAAGAATCAACTGGATGGCCTATGAATACAACTCCAACCAATATTTTCTCCAAAAGATTGGTATCAAGATCAAATCTTGATTTCTCCCAAGAACTGAAGATCGAACTACTGTAGGCGGTGGCTGCAGGAAGGAGGTGGCAAGAGAGTATTTGCAGGGTGCAGAATTCTCTCTTCTTGTAATCTCAGCTCTGAAGACAAGAGTGTGTTAGTTGCTTGTCTAAAGGCTGCCACCCCCTCCTCCTTTTATAATCTCAAAGGGATCAGCTTCTAATCCCATTAGGAGTTAGAGATCCAAATCATATTTGGATTAGAAGTCCCTTTAAGTGATAAGGGATAACCCTTATCTTATCTGCAGATCAGATCAGCCATCTCCTAATCTAATTAGGAAGATTCCAGATCTAAATCTTATTTAGATCTTGGACACTCTAAGTGGATAGGGTCTGGGCCCAATCCTATCAGCTGATCCATCTCAGAATTCTCCCCTTTAAGTGACTAATTAAATCAACCCAGTGTGAATTGGGCTTAAGGCCCATTTAAGGTTATGTATTCATTTAGTCTTCCAAACTGCTGCCAATTGGGTTTCCTTGTATGGCGTGGGACCCTAGCATTGATCTACACATCAGCCACATGGGTTCAGCCCAGCCTTTGTTACAAGACCTAGCCGAATACACTATTATGGACAGTGCACCCCCTGAAACCCATCTCATGGGCTCTATGGGCCCAACACTTACCCTAAGTGGTCCCTTGGCCAAGCCACCTTGTAACACCCAGGGACTGTGGGCAGATGCAAGATTACCCCATCGGGTATTATCCTCAATGGTCTTACACTTAACCTCTCAGCCCATAATGATCATACACTGCCCGACAAGAGAGGACCTCTCCCTCGGCTACAAGGAACAGTGTTGCACTCTCTGCTTATATGGATCCCAGGAATTAAAACCTTTTGCAAACCTTTTAGAAACCATAATATATATACTTTTATATCTCATATAAAATATATTTTGCAAAACAAATCTCAACGATTGGAATCGGCTGCCGGTAGTCTTGGTTTCTATTAGTGAGAGTGCATCTCCGATCATTACCTTTGTCCGACAAAGGGGCTGATCCTATCACTATGATCACCCACTCAGATAAATTCTCAGAATGTCCCAACATACCCAGGTTTTGACCCCCGCTAAGGATCTCACTGATTGGTACATCAAAGACAGCCCAATCCGACACCTAGTGCTGTATCATAATCAAGTCTAGGGGTCGGGTCTAACTTTCCATTTTTGCCCATCAAAGATTTATTTAATCGTACACTATATGTGCCTAGGGTCTCACCCTGGTAGCTGAGACAGGCCACCCCAACCGACTTGGTGGCACCACAGTGTCAGTCTTGTCAGGAAGGTTCCCTAGATCGACCCACTAGCTGTGAACATTCTAAACTAACATGAGTCTCATTCAGTGTCCAGTTTAAGGGTATTACACAGAAACATACCAAGGGAACATGAATCAAATATGCACTTTTATTCATTTACAATAAACTCATAAAGTACATCATTTTGATTGAAGCTAAGGGCATACAAAACTGTCTAACATCTCCGATGGAAACGAAGATTGCTGGCAACCGATTTCAATCGTTGAGATTTGTTTTGCAAAATATATTTTATATGAGATATAAAAGTATATATATTACGGTTTCTAAAATGTTTGCAAAAGGTTTTAATTCCCGGGATCCATATAAGTAGAGAGTGCAACACTGTTCCTTGCTGCCGAGGGAGAGGTCCTCTCTTGTCGAGCAGTGTTTGATCATTATGGGCTAAGAGGTTAAGTGTAAGGCCTCTGAGGGTAATGCCTAATGGGCTAATCTTGCAACTGCCCACAGTCCCTAGGTTTTTATAAAGTTCCTTGGCCCAAGGACCACTTATTGTAAGTGTTGGGCCAAATAGAGGCCCATGTGATGGGTTTTCGGGAGTGCACTATCCACAACAGTGTATTCGGCCAGGCCTTGTAACAAAGGCTGGGCCAAACCCATGTGGCTGATGTGTAGATCGATGCTTGGGTCCCACGCCATACAAAGAAGCCCAACTGGGCAGCAGTTTGGAAGCATTTTGAGCACATAGACTTATTGGGCTTGAAACCCATTTCGAATTGGCCTAGTTTGATTAGTTAAATAGATGGGGTGGATCTGGGATTAAATCAACAGATAGAATAGAGTCCTACCCTATCCACTCAAAGAGACCAGATCTAAATTCAGTTTTGGAAACCTCTTGATAAGATCAAGAGAAGGTTGATCTAATCTACAGATAAGATAAGGGTCTTATCCTTATCACTTAAAGAGAGTCAAAATTCAGATAATGATCTGAATTAGGAAACTCCTTATAGGATCAGGAGCTGATCTCTTTATGCCTATAAAAGCAGGAGGGGGCGAACCATCCAAACCATCCCAAAAATTACAGAGATATCAGATCTTGAATTACAGAGAGAAGAATAAACAGTGTGACTGCGCCTTCTCCCTGTAATCCCGTCCTACTGCCACCATATTGCCAGTTTGTTCTCCAACCTTGTAGGAGTGGTCAAGATTGGATCTTGACATCAGTCTTTGCTGAAAGGCTGATAGGAAGTTATGCTCACTGCCTCCATTGGATTCTTGCTGAAGAATTCAGTTCGTAGGACTGACCCTACTGATTCTGCTCCTCCATCCATTGTGTCATCTTCAGTGCGAGCAGTTCTTGGTGATCTTCTTTGGGTGTGAATACCTCCATTGAGAGATTTTATTTCTCTGTATCAGGTATATCCCTCTCTTACTATTTCATTTCAAATCTGGTTCGGTTTATGGTTCAAGTTTGATCCTTGAAAAATATGATTTTTCTAAAATAGGGAATGCAATTCCCAGTTGAAGGGAGAGAAATTTTTGAAATTCACCGACCCTATTCTACAAGATTTGGGTGTCCATGTGAAGGATCTCTCATCCCTCAGTGGTATCAAAGCCATGGTTCAAGTCTTGAACCAAACGAACTGGATCTAAAACTTGCGCAAATACACAGAATGTGTTCTACCTGATTTGCGCAATTTAAAGTTTTTTTTCTGGGAATTTTGTTCCCAGTGAAGGGTTGAGAGATCCATCAGATGGACGCCCAAAGATTGCGGAATAAAAGGCGAATTTCAAAAATTTTTCTCTACCTTCAACTGGGAATCACATTCCCTATTTAGAAAATCATATTTTCAAGGATAAATCTTGAACCTTAAACTGAACCAGATCTGAACCAAAAGGAATGGGAGAGAATGATACCTGATACGGAGAAGCAATATCTCCCAACGAAGGTGTTCACGCCCAAGGAAGGATCCAAAGACTGCTCCCACTGAAGATGGCGCAATGCAAGATGGAGCAGAATCAGCATTGTTCTTCCCCAAGAACTCTGTCCTTCACAAGAAACAGCAGGATGGAACGTGAGCATAGCTTCCTTTTCAATCCTTTCTCAAAGAATTGATGTCAAGATTCAATCTTGACTTCTCCCACATCTGGAGATCAAACTGGCAAACAGGGCGGCAAGAGCAGGGAGGCGGCAAGAGAGTATTCGCAAGGTGCAAAATTCTCTCTTCTTGATTTCAGCACTAAAGAGGATCTGATGTGTTTCTTGGTCTCTCTCTCAAGGCTGCCGCCCCCTCCTTCCTTTTGTTAACTTGAAAAGATCAGCTCCTAATCCCATTAGGAGGTGCTTATCCAAATCATATTTGGATCAGCCTTCTCTTCTAATGATAAGGATAAACCCTTATCTTATCTGTAGATTAGATTTGCTTTATCCTAATCTTATTAGGAGGTTTCTAGATCTGAATCACATTCAGATCTGGACTCTCTGAGAGGATAGGATTAAGACCCTATCCTAACTGCTAATCCATCTCAGAATTCACCCCTTTAATTAACTAAATTAATAGCCTAGTTCGAAATGGGCTTTAGGCCCATTAAGCTTATGTGCTCACTTAACCTTCCTAACTGCTGCCCAGTTGGGCTTCCTTGTATGGCGTGGGACCCTAGCATTGATCTACACATCAGCCACATGGGTTCGGCCCAGCCTTTCTTACAAGGCCTGGTCGAATACACTGTTAAAGACAGTGCACCCCCTGAAACCCATCAAATAGGCTCTATGGGCCCAACACTTATCCTAAGTGGTCCCTAGGCCAATCCACCTTGTAACACCCAGGGACTGTGGGCAGATGCAAGATTACCCCATAAGGTATTATCCTCAATGGTCTTACACTTAACCTCTCGGCCCATAATGATCATACACTGCCCGACAAGAGAGGACCTCTCCCTCGGCTACAAGGAACAGTGTTGCACTCTCCACTTATATGGATCCCGAGAATTAAAACCCTTTTGCAAACATTTTAGAAACCATAATATATATACTTTTATATCTCATATAAAATATATTTTTCAAAACAAATTTCAACGGTTGAAATCTGCTGCCGGCAGTCTTGGTTTCCAATAGTGAGAGTGCATCCCCGATCATTACCTTTGTCCGACAAAGGGGCTGATCCTGTCACTATGATCACCCACTCAGATGAATTCTCGGATTGTCCCAACATACCCAGGTTTTGACCCCTGCTAAGGATCTCACTGATTGGTATATCAAAGATAGCCCGATTCGACACCTAGTGCAGTTTCATAATCGAGTCTAGGGGTCGGGTGTAACTTTCCAGTTTTGCCCATCAATCTCCAAGGTCCAGGGCAATACTGGAAATCTGGTTCAGTTCAAAGATTCAATTAATCCCACACTGTATGTGCCTAGGGTCTCACCCCGGTAGCTGAGACAAGCCACCCCAACCGACTTGGTGGCACCACAGTGTCAGCCTTGTCAGGATAAGTCTCCCCAGACCGACCCACTGGCTGTGAACATTCAAAACTAACACGAGTCTCAATAAGTGTCCAGTTTAAGGGTAATACACAGAACATACCAAGGGAACATGAGTCAAATATGTACTTTTTTTCATTTACAATAAACTCATAAAGTACATCCATTTTGATTGAAGCTAAGGGCATACAAAACTGTCTAACAGCTCCCACTTGCACTTAGGTCCAATCAGGTACTAGCCGGAGTCCCATGCTTTCCACGTGTTTCTCAAACACTTTCTGTGATAGTGGCTTTGTCAATGGGTCCACTACATTAGCCGCTAACGCTACCTTCTGAATCAGGACGTCCCCTCTACCAACAATCTCCCGCATTACGTGGTACTTCCTCTCGATGTGCTTCAACTTCGAGTGGGCTCGTGGCTCCTTAGCTTGAGCAATGGCTCCATTGTTGTCACACAACAATGGGATGGGTGATGTGTCGGATGGAACTACTCCCAACTCATGAATGAACTTCTTCATCCATACGGTTTCTTTGGCAGCCTCACTTGCAGCAATGTACTCGGCCTCGGTCGTGGAGTCTGCAGTGGACCCCTGTTTGCTGCTTTTCCAGCAAACAACACACGATCCTATCGTAAAAACATATCTAGATGTAGACTTTCTATCATCTGGGTCTGACTGGAAATCGGCATCTGTATACCCTTGGATCTGTAGTGAGCTACCATCGAATACTAGACAAAATTCTTTTGTCCTTTAAGTAGTCCCTGAATTCGTCAGAGAAATACTCGCCACCTCGATCTGATCGAAGGGCCTTAATTTCTCTCCCTAACTGTTTCTCGACCTCTTGTCTAAACTCTTTGAACTTTTCAAAGGATTCAGACTTGTGTCTCATTAGGTACACGTAACCGTATCGTGAAAAATCATCTGTGAAGGTGATGAAATACACGTGTTGATTTCGTGTCCTAACACTCAGGGGACCACATACATCAGTATGTATTAGGTCAAGTGTGCCCGTACATCTTTTAGGCTTACCGTTAAATGGCCGTTTCGTCATCTTGCCTTGTAGGCAAGGCTCACAAGTGGGAAGATCTTCTACAGTTAGAAAATCCAAAGGACCATCCTTTACCAACCTTGTGATTCGGTCAACACCGATGTGGTCAAGTCGATAATGCCACAGACACGTGGGATCAACTGTATCACGAGCTCTCTTCTTAGGGATTTCAGCCGACGTAGTTTCGGTTATGTTAGTTTCTAGAGAAGGATGTAGAACATAGAGACCGTTCTCCAGTTCCCCGTATGCGATGAATCTGTTGTTTCTTTTAACAGTAATCGTATTACTAAAGAAGACAGAATAACCATCTGCACACAGTTTTGAGACAAAAATCAAATTTCTCCTTAAATTTTGTACATAAAGACAGTCTTTCAGTACAATTATTCCTTCTCTAAAAATTAATTCCATGGTTCCTATGGCCGCGGTTGCAACAGTTGTAGTAGCCCCCAAGAAGAGTGACTTCTCCTTCACTCAGCCTTCTGCTTACCTTAAACCCCTGCAGTGAGTTACAAGCATGAGTCGAAGCCCCGGAGTCAATACACCTGGAAGCAGAAGCTACCAACAAATTGGTTTCTATAACACAAGTTTCGAAGTTACCTTTCTTGGATTCTAGGTAGGCAGGACAATTCTTTTTCCAGTGGCCGGTCTTCTTGCAGAAGTGACAGGCATCCGATGCTTTGTCTTTCTTCTGCTTCTTGCTCTTAGTGGCTTTCTTCTGAGGCTTCTTTGCCTTCCTCTTTCTCTTGCCTGTCGTGCCAGCTTCAACAAGCATGGCTACAGGCTCATCCTTTCTAATCAGTTCCTCAGCTCTTTGCAACATATTATTGAGCTCTTGTAAGCTGACATTCAGCTTGTTCATGTTATAGTTCATGATGAACGGATTAAAGGAAGGAGGCAAAGAGTTAAGGACAGCATCTATCTGGGTAGCAAGGTCAAGCCCGGATCCAAGAGCCTCCAGTTCGTTGTTGTATCCCATCATCCGAAGACAATGGTCGTGAACTTGTTGACCCTTGGACATTTATGCTGTCATGAACTGTTTCAAGACCTTTTGTCGAGTAGAACGATTCTGCTCTTCATACATTGTCATGAGACTATCCAATATGTCTTTAGCAAGTTCGATTTGATCGAACTGCCTCTGTATCGGGTTGTCTAAGGAGGCAATGATGTAACACCGGGCAAGGGAGTTTTTCTCCTCCCATTCTTGATAGTCTCTCCTTCGGGCCTCAGAAGCCCTATCACCCGGACACTCCGAGGCAGGATTCTTTGCCACTTTGTCCAGCTTTTCAGAAGCTAGGACTAGCATAAGGTTCTTGTACCAATCAGCATAGTTTGGGCCCTTCAACTTGTTGTCATCAAGTAGTTTTGCAAAAGATCCATTTGCCATTTTCTGATAAAAGAGCAAACATCAGTCCACAACCTAATTTGATTCATGTTCATTTCATAGATATGGATTTTAATCTACGATCCATTTCCATTTATTCGTCTCTGAGATTTCCCTCCTTTCTCAGTGACGGAGACTACAAGTTGTCTCTGGAAATGTGGGAAATCACATAGGGTGCATGGAGCCAACTGTTTCAGCTGCATAACCCCACCACCTTTCAGTGAAGGATCACATCCACTCATCATATGAGTTTTCCCTTTGGCCTCTGTCAGACAAGGTTCAGATCCGTTTTCAGGTAAACCTTTCTATCCAGTGAGTGCTTACCCATCATATTCGTGAACGCCAAGGTACCGTGAGAGAGTTCCCATTTTCTGGTGAAGCCCCTCCCACATCGGTCTATGACGCCCCTATCATCTTATGAAACACTCAGACAAGCCCAACAGCAAATGGATAGCCCATTTTCTGGTGTGTTTCCTCATTACTGAAGGACCCATCCTCATGCTAATGATGGAAGGCCTTTAGAGAGTTCATCATATGAATCTCCCTATCACACACACTCATATTAGCTGGTGGGAACAAAATTACGCCCTAGTTTGATTTAGGTCAAACCAAAGTGGCTCCCACTGACTTTCATAAAGCAGATTTCGGTGGGCCTTAAATCGGCTAGGGTTTCGCACGCAACCTCTTGATGAGGTGTGGGGCCCACCACTAAGGGAAGTCATACAATGACCAAAAGGGACACCATGGCAATGATGTGCATTCAGCCATCGTGTGCGCAAGAGCCACTGTCGAATGAGCATGGGCCAAGTACTTATGGCCCATGTACGCAGCACATCACACATCCATACATCACATGTAGGGATAAATTGATCCAATCAATTAATTATCTGTAAGGCCCGTTGGAAGCCCGTTAAAATTCCATAATATTAACCATTAATATTATCTAGGTATATGGGCTGAATTTGCGTTACCCAGTTCGGCCCATATAGCTTTATCCTTTGAAATGGGCTTTTGCAGTTTTAACTATTTAAAACTAGGCCTTTACAGGCTGGGCCGAATTAACCATTTTATTAAATATCAATCCTTAGGCCCATTAGTGGGAAATTACGGTAGACATTCAGCCTTGATTAAACCCTAGAATTGGTCCAAACAGTTTTGAACCAATCTTGGTTCGAATGGGTCTAGTGTTTGATTTTTAATTAAATCCTTAATTCAAGAAAATAATCTGAAATTAAATACTGATAAAAGGAAAAACAAGAATCAGTTAAACAGGGCTGTTCACACAATCCTTCCTGCAAAACAGAGGTTAGATCACAGAATGCAGTTTCACAAACTGCAAATCGCAGATAGCATTTCTCTTATCTGCAAAATCTCCTTCTCTGCACTGCCATCTTCGATCCAAAATAAAATAAATAGAAATCCTATTTCTATTAATAATTACATCAGATCGAATACCTATACATTGAGTCTAGGAAATAAAAAAAAATTTACAGACCCAAAATAAATCAAGAACTGCAAAATCGCAGGTTCCCTGCGCGAACCAAGAATTCGATCTCCTCTTGTACGAACAGCCCATAAATCAAGAAAATTATAAAGAACAATTCTAAATAATAATCAGATTTATTTAAAAATAATTTCAGATTATTTTCCCATCTGTTTTGGGAACAAATTTCCCAAAACCAAATCTGCACAAATTGGGTAGAACGCCTTCTCCCTAATTGCGCAGGTTCAGTTCTGAAACAGAATGGTTCAAGATTTGAACCTGACTCTGATACCACTGAAGGGTTGAGAGATCCCTCAGATGGACACCCAAAGATAGCGGAATAAGGGGCGAATTTCAAAAATTTTTCTCTCCTTTCAACTGGGAATCACATTCCCTATTTAGAAAATCATATTTTCAAGGATAAATTTTGAACCTTAAACTGAACCAGATCTGAACCAAAAGGAATGTGAGAGAATGATACCTAATACGGAGAAGCAATATCTCCCAACGAAGGTGTTCACGCCCAAGGAAGGATCCAAAGACTGCTCCCACTGAAGATGGCGCAATGCAAGATGGAGCAGAATCAGCAGTGTTCTTCCCTAAGAACTCTGTCCTTCGCAAGAAACAGCAGGATGGAACGTGAGCACAGCTTCCTTTTCAATCATTTCTCAAAGAATTGATGTCAAGATCCAATCTTGACTTCTCCCACAGCTGGAGATCGAACTGGCAAACAGGGCGGCAAGAGCAGGGAGGCGGCAAGAGAGTATTCGCAGGGTGCAGAATTCTCTCTTCTTGATTTTAGCACTAAAGAGAATCTGATGTGTTTCTTGGTCTCTCTCTCAAGGCTGCCACCCCCTCCTTCCTTTTGTTAACTTGAAAAGATCAGATCCTAATCCCATTAGGAGGTGCTTATCCAAATCATATTTGGATCAACCTTCTCTTCTAATGATAAGGATAAACCCTTATCTTATCTGCAGATTAGATTAGCTTTATCCAAATCTTATTAGGAGGTTTCTAGATCTGAATCACATTCAGATCTGGACTCTCTGAGTGGATAGGATTAAGACCCTATCCTAACTACTAATCCATCTCAGAATTCGCCCCTTTAATTAACTAAATTAATAGCCTAGTTCGAAATGGGCTTTAGGCCCATTAAGCTTATGTGCTCACTTAACCTTCCTAACTGCTGCCCAGTTGGGCTTCCTTGTATGGCGTGGGACCCAAGCATTGATCTACACATCAGCCACATGGGTTCGGCCCAGCCTTTGTTACAAGGCCTGGTCGAATACACTGTTAAAGACAGTGCACCCCCTGAAACCCATCAAATGGGCTCAATGGGCCCAACACTTATCCTAAGTGGTCCCTGGGCCAAGCCACCTTGTAACACCCAGGGACTGTGGGCAGATGCAAGATTACCCCATAAGGTATTATCCTCAATGGTCTTACACTTAACCTCTCAGCCCATAATGATCATACACTACCCGACAAGAGAGGACCTCTCCCTCGGCTGCAAGGAACAGTGTTGCACTCTCCACTTATATGGATCCCGGGAATTAAAACCCTTTTGCAAACATTTTAGAAACCATAATATATATACTTTTATATCTCATATAAAATATATTTTGCAAAACAAATTTCAACGGTTGAAATCGGCTGCAGTATCATAATCGAGTCTAGGGGTCGGGTGGAACTTTCCAGTTTTGCCCATCAATCTCCAAGGTCCAGGGCAATACTGGAAATCTGGTCCAGTTCAAAGATTCAATTAATCCCACACTGTATGTGCCTAGGGTCTCACCCCGGTAGCTGAGACAAGCCACCCCAACCGACTTGGTGGCACCACAGTGTCAGCCTTGTCAGGATAAGTCTCCCCAGAGCGACCCACTGGCTGTGAACATTCAAAACTAACACGAGTCTCAATAAGTGTCCAGTTTAAGGGTAATACACAGAAACATACCAAGGAAACATGAATCAAATATGTACTTTTTTTCATTTACAATAAACTCATAAAGTACATCAATTTTGATTGAAGCTAAGGGCATACAAAACTGTCTAACACCCAGTTAATGGGCGAATGATCTGAAATTAATTTTCATAAATCTAGAATTTATTTAGACATGTTTTTTATTATTTTCTTGATTTATGGGCTATTCGTACAATTGGAGATCAAAATCTTGATTGGCGTAGTGAACCTGCGATTTGCAGTTTCAATTCATTCATTCTGGTTTGTAAATAATTTTTTTTTTATTTTTTGGACTGAATGTATAGGATTCGATCTGATGTAATATTAATTGAAAATTAGGATTAATATTTATTTTTTTTGGATCGAAGCTGGCAGTGCAGGAAGGAGATTTCGTCGAGGGGAAAATCGTTATCTGCAATTTACAGTTTGAGAAACTACAAACAAGGATCTAACCTCTATTTTGCATGGTGGAAAGTGCGAATAGCCCTATCTGACTGATTCTTGCTTGATCTTTTATTAGTAATTAATTTTAGATTAATTCTTGAATTAAATCTTTAATTAAAGATCAAACCCTAGACTCATTCGAACCAGATTGGTCCAAACTGGTTGGACCGAATCTAGGGTTCGATCTAGGCTGAATGTCAGCCCTGTTTTTCCCACTAATGGGCTTTCCTATTAAAAGCCCACTTCGTGGATAAAGCTATATGGGCCGAACTGATCAACCCTAATTCAGCCCATATACCTAGATAATATTAATGGTTAATATTAGGAATTAAAAATGGGCTTCAAATGGGCTTTACAGATATTTAATTGATTGGACCAATTTATCCTTGCATGTGATGTATGGATGTGTGATGTGCATCGAGCATGGACCATAAGAATTTGGTCCAAGCAGTTTCGATAGTGGCTCTTGCACACACCATGGCTGAATGCACATCATTGCCATAGTGACTCTTTTGGTCATCCAATGACCTCCCATAGTGGTGGGCCCCACACCTCATGGAGAGGATACGTGCAGAACCCTAGCCAATTTGGGCCCACCAAAATCTGGCTTTATGAAAGTCAGTAGGAGCCACTTTGGTTTGACCTAGATCAAACTAGGGCATAATTACTATTCCCTCCAGCTAATATGAGTGCATGTGATAGGGAGATTCATATGATGAACTCTCTAAAGGCCTTCCATCATTAGCATGAGGATGAGTCCTTTAGTAATGAGGAAACACACCATAAAATGGGCTATCCATTTGCTGTTGGGCCTGTCTGAGTGTTTCATAAGATGATAGGGACATCATAGACCGATGTGGGAGGGGCTTGACCAGAAAATGGGAACTCTCTCACGGTACCTTGGTGTTCATGAATATGATGGGTAAGCACTCACTGGACAGAAAGGTTTACCTGAAAACGGCTCTGAACCTTGTTTGGCAGAGGCCAAAGGGAAAGCTCATATGATGAGTGGATATGATCCTTCACAGAAAGGTGGTGGGGTTATGCAACTGAAACAGTTGGCTCCATGCACCCTATGTGAATTCCCACATTTCTAGAGACAACTCGCAGTCTCCGTCACTGAGATGGAAGGGAAATCTTAGAGATGAATAAATGGAAATAGAACATAGATTAAAAGCCATATCTATGTAATGAACATGAATCAAATTAGGTTGTGGACTGATGTTTGCTCTTTTATCAGAAAATGGCAAATGGACAATTTGCAAAGCTTCTTGATGACAACATGTTGAAGGGCCCAAATTATGCCGACTGGTACAAAAAACTTATGTTGGTCTTAACCTCTGAGAAACTAGATAAGGTAGCCAAGAATCCTACCATGGATCGTCCGGGAGATAGGGCTTCTGAGGCCCGAAGGAGAGAATACCAAGAATGGGAGGAGAAAAACTCCCTTGCCTACTGCTATATCATTGCCTCCTTAGATAATCCAATACAGAGGCAGTTCGATCTGATCGAACTTGCCAATGACATATTGGATAGTCTCAAGACAATGTCCGAAGAGCAAAATCGTTCTACTCGGTAGAAGGTCTTGAAACAGTTAATGACCGCACAGATGTCCAAGGGCCAACAAGTTCTTGACCATTGTCTTTGATTGATGGGTTACATCAACGAACTGGAGGTTCTTGGATCCAAGCTGGATCTGGTAACCTAGATCGATGCTATTCTCAACTCTTTGCCTCCATCCTTTAATCCATTCATCATGAATTACAAAATGAACAAGTTGAATGTCAGCTTGTTGAAACTCAGCAATATGTTGTAGAGGGCCGAAGAATTGATTAAGAAGGATGACCCCATTGCCATGCTTGTTAAAGCTAGCAAATCGGGCAAGAAAATGAGGGAAAGAGAAAGCCCCAGAAGAAGGCTGCCAAACCCAAGAAATAGAGGAAGGACAAGGCATCAGATGCCTGTCACATCTGCAAGAAGACCGACCACTAGAAAAGGAACTGTCCTGCCTACCTGGAATCCAAGAAAGGTAATTTCAAATCTTGTGTTATAGAAACCAATTTATTGGTAGCTTTTGCATCCTGGTGTATTGTCTTCAGGGCTTCAACTCATGCGTGTAACTCTTTGCAGGGGTTCAAGGTAAGCAAAAGCTGAGTGAAGGAGAAGTTACGCTCTACTTGGGGACTTCTGCAAGTGTTGCAGTCGCGGCCATAGGAACCGTGGAGTTAATTTTTAGAGAATGAACAATTGTACTCAATGATTGCCTTTATGTACAAAATTTAAGAAGAAATTTGATTTCTGTCTTGTCAACCTTAATAATACGATTACTATTAAAAGAAACAACAGATTCATCGCATATGGGGAACTAGAGAATGGTCTATATGTTCTACATCTTTCTCTAGAAACTAACATAACTGAGACTACGTCGGCTGAAATCCCCAAGAAAAGAGTTCGTGATACGGTTAATTCCACATGCCTGTGGAATTACTAACTTGGCCATATCGGTGTTGACCGAATCACGAGATTGGTAAAGGATGGTCCTTTGGATTTTCTAACTATAGAAGATCTTCCCACTTGTGAGCCTTGCCTATAAGGTAAGATGATGAAATGGCCATTTAATGGTAAGCCTGAAAGATGTATAGACACACTTGACCTTATACATACTGATGTATGTGGTCCCTTGAGTGTTAGGACACGATATGGTTACGTGTACCTAATGAGACATAATGAGATATGTACCTAATGATTTCCCACGTGTATTTCATCACCTTTACAAATGATTTCCCACGATATGGTTATGTGTACCTAATGAGACAAGTCTGAATCCTTTGAAAAGTTCAAAGAGTTCAGATAAGATGTCGAGAAATGGTTAGGGAGAGAAATTAAAGCCCTTCGATCAGATCGAGGTGGCAAGTATCTCTCTGACGAATTCAGGGACTACTTAAAGGACAATGGGATAGTATCACAATTGACTTCTACTACACCACAACTTAACAGTGTTTCATAGAGGAGGAATAGGACCTTATTGGATATGGTCCGGTCACTTCTCATACATTCAGAGTTACCCACATCCTTTTGGGGTTACACATTAGAGACTGCGATTTACGTGCTAAATCGGATTCCAACCAAATCGGTTCCAAACACTCCATATGAACTTTGGACCGGAAATAAACCAAGTGTCAGACACTTGAAGATTTGGGGTTGTCTAGCACATGTTAAAAGAACGAGTGCAGACAAGTTGGACCTATTTGTAGGCTAACCGAAAGGCTCTATGGGTTACCTATTCTATGACCCAAGTGAGTAGAAGGTGTTCTGCAGCCGAAATGCCCAATTCCTGGAAATCGATTACCATCCTGGACACCCATCATCAGGAAATAGTTCTTGATGAGGAGAGCTCAGGAGCAGTGGGAGATGTCCCACAAGTTCTAGGTAGTGACCAACCTAGAAGATCCACTCGAGTATCCAGGCCACTTGTCCGTTATGGTTATGACCAGGATAGTTACCTAGTGGAAACCTTGACTAGTGAAGAGGATCCCGTGACTTATGCGGAAGCTATATTGGACATAGATTCCCAGAAGTGGGTGGAGGCCATAAGAGTTGAGATGGACTCAATGGAGACCAATGGAGTCTGGACTCTAGTAGATCTGCCCTCCGGGGTAAAAGCAATTGGTTGCAAATGAATTTATAAGAGGAAGAAGGGCCCCGATGGTAGGGTTGAGACCTTCAAAGCTCATCTAGTGGCGAAAGGGTACACTCAGAAAGAGGGCATCAACTATGAGGAAACATTTTTGCCCATGGCCATGCTTAAATCCATTAAGATCATGCTAGTTGTAGCAGCATACCATGATTATGAGATTTGACAAATGGATGTCAAAACTGCATTCCTGAATGGAGATCATACTGAAGATATCTATATGTAGCAGCCTCAAGGCTTCATTGCTACTGGTTCGGAACACATGGCATGTAAACTTAACAGATATGAACTTAAGCAAGCTTCTAGAAGTTGGAACATCCATTTTGAACTCTGCTGTCAAATCGTTTGACTTCAAGCAGAATCCGGATGAGCCCTGTGTTTACAGGAAGTCCAGTGAGGATAAGGTTATTTTCTTGGTTTTGTATGTAGATGACATTCTACTCATTGGGAATGATGTAGGAATGTTAACTACGGTGAAAGTATGGCTTTCGCTGCAATTCTCCATGAAAGATCTTGGAGAAGCATTCTATATACTGGGTCTTTGACTCTATAGAGATAGATCAAAGTGGATAATAGGACTATCACAATCTACTTACATTGACAAAATAGTCAAAAGATACAACATGGAGAACTCCAAGAAAAGAAATGTTCCTTTCAGGCACGGAGTCACTCTCTCCAAGAAGATGTCTCCCAAGACTTTTGATGAGATTGAGGGCATGAAGGACGTTCCCTATTCCTCTGCCGTAGGGAGCATCATGTATGCCATGCTGTGCACTCACCCTGACATTGCTCAAGCAGGGTGTGTGGTAAGCAAATTCCAAGCCAACCCATGGTAGGAGCACTGGACTACTGTGAAAAACATACTTAAGTACCTTTAAAGGACAAAAGAGTTTTGTCTGGTATTCGATGGTGGTTCACTACAGATCCAAGGTTATACTGATGCCGATTTCCAGTCAGATCCAGATGATAGAAAGTCTACATCTGGATATGTTTTCACGATAGGATCGTGTGTTGTTTGCTGAAAAAGCAGCAAACAGGGGTCCACTACAGACTCCACGACCGAAGCCGAATACATTGCCGCTAGCGAGGCTGCCAAAGAAGCTGTGTGGATGAAGAAGTTCGTTCACGAGTTGGGAGTAGTTCCATCCAACACATCACCCATCCAGCACAAATAAGTACCTTGAACTTTAAAAAATACACACTTTCGTTCACCTAGTATTCCATCAGTTAAACATTATATAATGCCAAAAATAGCCTCTCATGTCTTTCTGAGATCATTCTCAGATAGCTGAACATCTCCCCATGATGATGTTCTCACATAGATAGAAAATAACATATTTAAATTTTCCAATGACAACATTCTGTAGTGATGATTTTACACTATAGATTGATTCCAAAAAATACACTTGAAGGGTATTTTTGGCATTATTTAATGTTTAATTGACAGAATACTAATGGATGGACCCAAGTATCTAATTTTGAGTGTTCAGGGTACTCAAGTGTTTCAATTTAAAGTTTAGGGTGTCTATTTGTCACTACCCCAAAGTATAGGGTAACTATACATAATTTACCTTTTTCAAATTGGGCCTAAAATGCCATTGCTCTAGAGGAATCTGCCCTAGTCCCACCTCCTAGTGTTCTTATTCTTAGTTGTAATTTTTGGATATTGTTAAGGGACTTCTTGAGGTTAGAGGGGTGTTTTTTGTAGAGAACAATGTTGTTCTTTAGTTTCATTGTTTTTTATTCTTGTAATCTCCTTTTGATTTTTAGTTGATTATTTTGTTTGTCTTAAACTTTGCTAATGTGAGTTTCTTACACCACCAGTTCTATGTTTGGATAAAGGAAAAGGGTTGAGTCAGGTCGGCAACTAATACTAAAAGTATTGTTGAACTCTCATGATCATTGCAGACTACTTGTAATTGGAACAAGGCTTAGATGATGATGATAGTAATGTTTTGTTCATCTTAACCTGTTGACATAGACATTTAGCAACTACATAAATATTGTATTAATGCATTAGGTTCATTTAATTTTTTATGTGCTTATGGTGTTAGATGATGTCCCTTCATTCACTGTTTGATCCTCAACGTGCCCATTATAATTAATTAAATTTTAGTACAATGCTATTGGTAGGTCATTGTTTGTCCAGTCTTGAAGCCAAATAGGTTTTGGCATGAAAGGTGTGTCAAAGAATAAAAACCTATTCAGTTTCCTCACCTAATAAGTTAAGCTTTTAGGTTGAATGGTTCCTTGTTAAGATAGTATTCAAGCCTATTGAACCAAATAGTATAGTGTTTCATCCTCACTACCCCCATTTTGTTTAATTAAATTTTAGTAGAAGGTATGGGTGGGCTGTGCTTGTCCACACTTCAAGCGTGATGGGCTTTCTTGTGAGGGGGTGAAGATATGGTTACTACTTTTGCTTTAGGGTTACATGTTGTAGGGCTAGATTATGTTAGGATGGACTCATTGCATTGATTGTGTTTAAGTTGGTACCCAAGCCTTGGGTTTGGTTTGCATTAATTTCATCGAGCCCAATCCAATACAAATTGAGTGGTACCTATGGCTCATGTGATGAACTACACATGGCCTTAATATTAGACACCAACCACCAAAATATAATCCTGTCAATTGAATGAGGGGTGGAGCATAGTAGACCTGATGAATACCCTACCATGTTCATCACCAAGGATTTAAAAACTGACCCAAAAATGGAATCTCTTTGACCACCGATTCTTGTATCAGCAGTTCGATTGCCCGGGTGAAATAGTTCAAGCGGTTTGATGTATTTAACCCTTGGATTGCAATATTAGGGTAGAAGAGTTTGAGAAAAGAAAGAGATTGGTAGTTGTCAGCTCAGAAAGAAAGAAAGGAAAGAAATAAAAAGTGAATGAAATTAAGAAATAAAGGAATGAAGGAATGAAAGGAGGGAAGGAAGGACGAATGAAGAAGAAGAAGAAGGAAAAGTGAAGGCCTTAGTATTAGCACTGATATGGATGCTATTGATATTGATGGAACTTCCACCCATAGTACTGATACTTGGGGGAAGAAAAAGAAGGCCACTAAGTTGATTAGCCCGGTTTGAAATATATTTAAAAGAAAGGAGGTTCAGGGGAAGTGAAAAGTGTTGTTTGCAAAAAATGTAGGAAAGACCTTAGTTTTTGTAGAAAGGGTGGTACTAGCCATTTGGGTAGACATTTGCTCACCCATGAGAAAGAAGAAGAAGAAGAAAGGAGAGAAACAATACAAGCACAAATTATGCGGGGGGGTGATACTTTTAATTTAAATATTCTCAAGCAAAAACGAGGCAAGAATTAGAAAACTACATTGTACATGATGAACAACCATTTTTGTTAGCTGGAGATACTAAACTTGAAAAATGCTTACGTAATTCTATGAATCCACAATTGGCTTTTATGTTATATTTGGATTTCTAAATTTAACATAAGTTATATTTGTGTTACCGAACATTTTATTGATGAAAATTGACTTTTATGTAAAAGAATTTTAAGTGTTAATAGGCTTGAATGGCCACATACTGGTCCAATTATGGCTACAAGTATTTTAAATACTTTACAATCTTATTGAATTGACCATAAATTATTTTCTATTAGTTTTGTTAATGCTAGTAATAATGGTTCAACAATAAATATTTTAAAATATCAATTAAAACCATGTTTAAATGGTAAATTATTTAATATCAGATGTATATGTTACAACTTAAATTTATGTATTCAGGAAGCTTTAAATATTATTTATACTCATATTTTTTAAATTAGAAATTATATTATATATATTAAAAGTTATGGAGCAATAACAAGAATTTAACTTTTTATGTCAAAATTAGGGTTTGAAATATAAACATTTTATGTTAGATGTTAAACGTAGACGGAGTTCTACCTACGGTATGTTAGAAAGTTGTGTTTCTCACAAACAAACTCTTAGTGATTTTTATAATTCAAAAATGTCTACTAATATTATATTTGAGGAAGATTGGGAAATGTCAGTTTCTATAAGAGATTTTTTAAAACATTTTTATGATGCAACTAATGAATTATCAGGTATTTGTTATCCAACTAGTTGTAATTTAACTTATCAATTAATGGTGATTAGTGATTGTTTTGCAAAATATAGAAAGAATCCACAAATTAAAAGCATCGTTGAAATAACAGAAAATAAATTTAAGAAATATTGGGAGAACATTTCTTCTCTTTATTAGATCCTAGGAATAGAAAAGATGGTTTAGATGTTTTACTTCAAATATATTGTGAAAATATGAATATTGAAATTAAAAATATAAAGAAGAAATTAATAGTTTATTATTTGAAATGTATAGTTTATATGAATCTGAAGTAACATAGAATAATAAAAATTCTACAACTTGTGCAACTGCATCTTCCACTTCTAAACTTGAGTTCACTTCTGGTAGAGCAATTGCACAACTTGAGTATGCCATTACAATCGGAAGTCTGATGTATGCTACGCTTTGTACTAGACATAATATTGCATTTGTAGTAAGTAAACTTATTCAGTTTACAAGTAATCCCAATGTAGAAAATTGGAAGGCAATTGGGAGAGTTCTTGGGTACCTTAAAAGAACCTTGGAACTTGGCTTATTCTACTATCATTATCCAACTATAGTAAAAGGGTACACTGATGCAAATTAGATTACCGATAATGGATATAACAAGTCCACCTCTGCATGAATTTTCGTCCTTGGTGGGTGAGCAATTTCTTGGGCATCCAAGAGACAATCTTGTATATCTTAGTCGACCATGAAATCTGAATTCATAGCTTTGGCGGCTATTGAAAAAGAGGTTGAATGGATTAAGAATTTATTATTGAATATAAAATTTTGGCCTAGTCCTATTCCTCCAATTTTCATTTACTGTGATAGTGATGTAACTCTATCAAGAGCCTATAATGGTACCTACAATGGTAAGTCCAGACATATAAGTATATGAAATGTTAAAGTATAGTGGTACCCATATAATGGTACCTACAATGGTAACTCTATGCTTAAGGGGATGTCAAAGTCATGGAAAACAGAGATGATCCCTACTATGTTTTAAACCGAGTTCGGGTGCAGTTGGTCCATAGTAATGCTAAAGTATTTGATGACCTCGACAATGAAAGGGTAAAGAGGGAAGCATAGCCCAGTAGTGAGTTATTCCTCGAAGACCATGATCTCGTCGAGATCTTGTTGCCAGGGATATCCCTCTAAGGAGATAAAATACCCAAGGTTATTAGGAAGGTTGTACTTGATGATTAGAGCTTGGAGTTTTTTTGGTGATAGAATTGAAGGACCAAACTTATCTAGACCTCAAGATCTTCTAGCATGTTTGGGGGTCAAAGTCTTTTTGCTTGGTGGTTCGGAGGGTGATTTCTTCCTACCAGATGACTCACTCTCTCGAACTAAAGGGCTATCTTAGGCCGGGATAGAATCTATAGGGCATGCCAAGGTGGTCAGCTCTGTGCGCTGACCTCATGTTCTTGACCCGAGGAGGTTGCTTCAGTTGGACCAGACTCATAGTCATGAGCCAAGGAGGTTTCCTCAGCTTAGTCAGACTCATTTTCATTAAGGAAGCTAAAGCTACTACTACTCATACTGGAACAAGGAAACAAATTGGAGCAAAGAAAGCTTACCCGAAGAGAAGAGAAAGCGACCTCAAAGACAAGAGTAGGCACCACCGTACTAGAACCTAAAGCGTGAGCCCCAAATCACGAAGTCTCCAAAGCAAAGTGACAAAAATGGGACCCCAAGGTCCCTATTTATAGCCATTATAGCCGATCTTGGATGGTCCAGACCGATGCAATCCTACGGTTTTCGTAGAAACCGGTTGCATGCCACTCAAGGCGAAAACAATTGAGCATGTGTTTTGACGTCTGTGGGGTTTGGAATCCGTGTGACGTCCGTGCGTCCTTGGTACACGATCTGGTCCTCGATTGAACTAGGCGGGTCATTGAGGTCTGCCATCGAACCGGATACCGATCCGATGGAAGATGGGCAAAATCGACCCAACCTCGTCATGGCCTCACTGCACTAGGTCAGGACCCCTAGCACGGGGAGTGGGGAGCAATTGATGAGGGGTGATTTGGCCTGACCTAATAAACAACGGACACGTGGACGAGACCTGGTGATGAAACTGAAAAGAACCCTAATTTTCATCCTTTTACACTACTTTAGCACTTAAATGCACTCATTACTCTTGTATTTCGATTCAAGGCAATAAAGAAGGCAATTGGAAGGAAACAGGCCGATTCGGGTGATTTTGCATAGTTACAGCGATAGTCAGTGATCTGGGCCTAACTCACAATTCCAGACTCTGAATTGGGCAATTCAAGAAGCACTAGAAAGAAGAAAGAAAGACCCACAATTTTTTTGTTTTGGGTTTTGACTGATTCGGTCCGCATCGAGTATGAAACCGGGCCCAAAGTCGGAGCAAGTTTGCAGCTAGGCCCATTTAACATCTGAAGCCCAACTCGCAGAAGAACCTGGAAGCAGCCCAAGTAGCAGAGAAGCGCAACTCGGATGCAAGAGTCTAGAGTTCTAATTTGAATGTAATCTCCCAAGAGGGAGAGAGTCTTATTAGATCTAAACCTTGAATGTAATCCTATAAGGATAAGAAGGTTGGGGATTAGATAAGAGATAGGGTAGGATTAGTTCAAAGAAGATCAAGACTCCCTAAAGATAAGATGATCTCCTACAAGGAGATGGAAAACCGCCCTCTCCTTTGGCTATATAAAGAAGGGGGTGAACCAGCTCTAGCATCACTCACTCCAAGATCCAAGAGATCATCAAGAAGAGGCCAAGAAGCTCAAGGAAGCAGTTCGGCTATGGATAAGAAAGGCATGGACATTGTGCAGATCATGAGTAGCTAAGCTTCTTTTTCTGGTTCAAGGGGATAGGTTTGACTATGTCATTGTGAAGTTCTGTAGTTACTTTATTTTTCTTGCTTTCTAATTCAAGTATTCATTGATTGTTGTGCATTTTTTTAGTGGATGTTAATGTTAATTAGTCTGACAAACTAAATTAATGTTGATTTCCCTACTGCTATCCATGATTTCAGTGATCCGTAATTGTCACGAATAATGGTACAAGTAGCAATTAGGTTGATATCTTTTTGGGTTAATTGTTCATGACAGCCCTTGACCAATGTTTTAACATGGTTCAACCTAAAGGAATTGATGGAACAAGATTCAGTAATTGCAGCTATCTCAATTATTGTTATTTTGGTTTAACTGTTTTCACAAATCTTAATGCTATCACTGTTTAACATGGACACTATCGTACCCAGTTGAGTGATGATGAGTGCTGATCGAATGCTGGGTTTGGTCAACTGAATTAGGAAAACACAAGGTTTATTATGGCTATCCTAATAAATCTAAGGTTAAATGCTTGAATGGCAAGAATGCTGAAATTTACCTAGGATCGATGGCCAATCGATTCAACTCGAACCCTTGAACCAGAATTCGGTAAGACTGATTTTCTCTTGTTTGATTAGTTTTTTATTCTTTTAATTTTAGTTATTAAATTTTCCCACATAATTACTTTATCCATTCGGCTAAGAGATTTCTAATTTGCTCCCTGTGGGATTCGACCTAGTACCACTTTTACTACAAATATTTTATTGTGGGACTAGTACTAATTTTGAGGGCTTCAACAAACCCATCAAAATTTTGGCGCCATTGCCGGGGAGCAACGTTAATTTCTTAGCTATTACCTTCTTTTGTTAACCTTCTTGTTTATGACTCGTGCTTCTCAACAAGGTGAACTTCAGTCATCCCCGAAATTGAGAGGACCACCCGTCGTTAAAGGAAGGAGGCGAAGCAAATGAAGGATCGTTCACCAAAAAGGGTGAACTCGGATTGTGAATTGCCCACTTGTGATTTTTCTATCTTCGAAGAAGGAGAAAAAATGGCTGATAGAGAGAGGACATTGAGAGAGTTGGCTGCACCGATTATGAACCAACAGCCCTTATGCATCACGTACCCCACTCTTGAGGTAGCCTTTGAACTCAAATCTGGTTTGATTCAATTATTGCCTCTGTTTCATGGTTTCCCAGGTGAGGACCCTCACAAACATCTAAAGGAATTTCATGTCGTCTGTTCAAGCATGAAACCCCACGGTATGACCAAGGACCAGGTAAAACTCATAGCCTTTCCATTTACCTTAAGAGATAAAGCAAAGGATTGGTCTTATATTCTCCCTCCCGGTTTAGTACGCACATGGGATGAAATGAATAGGATATTTCTAGATAAATATTTCCTGCATCCCAGGCTGCAAATATAAGAAAAGAAATATGTGGAGTTCAGCAGTTTTGTGGTGAGACATTTTATGAATATTGGGAAAATTTTAAGCAACTTGTTGCTAGTTGTCCCCACCACCAAAGTGAACAAGACACCTGAAAAGGCCAGGGAATTAATCTCCAATATGGCCGAAAATTCTCAGCAATTTGGTACAAGGACAGAAGGTACCATTAGAAGGGTTAACGAGGTAAGCCATGCAAATTTAGAAAATCAGATTTCTGATTTAACTACTTTGGTTAAGCAACTTGCTGCAGGGCAATTACAAACTGCCAGGGTGTGTGGTATATGTTCGATCCCTGGACATCCTACGAACATGTGTCTATCATTATAGGATGGATCGATGCAGCAAGCGAGTGCCGTAGGAGGATTCCCGGGCCAGCCCCAATGAAAGTATGATCCCTACTCCAATTATTACAATCTGGGGTGGAGAGATCATCCAAATCTAAGGTACGGGAACCAAGGAGGACAGCAGAAATATCAGCCCTAGTATTTCAGTCGACAGCCCCAGTTTTCAACACCCATCATAGTGCAAGGCCAACACCCAAATTCAGGTATGTCTTTGGATGATATAGTTAAGGCTCTCGCTACTAATGAGAGCTAGCATTCAGAATTTGGGGAACCAGATTAGCCAACTTGCCACTTCCCTTAGCAAGTTGGAAGCGTAGAACTCTGGGAAACTACCCTCAAAAATGGTAATTAATCCAAAAGAGAATGCAAGTGCGATGGTGTTGAGGAGTGGAAGAGAGTTGCAATCCCAACCAAGTTCACCAATGAAGGCAGCCAAGGAAGAGGAAGGACAAGGGTCAAACAACAGCCCCATTGAGGTAAAATTGGACCCCCCTCTCCCTAAGGTTACTAATGTTGTACCACCTTTTCCTAGCAGGTTGGCAAGTTCAAAGAGAGAGGAATATGAACAGGAAGTGTTAGAAACCTTTAGGAAGGTGGAGATCAACATTCCCTTGCTAGATGCAATAAAACAAATCCCTAAATATGCAAAATTTTTGAAAGAGTTATGCACTAACAAGAGGAGGCTATGAATTGATGAAAAGTTAAGAGTGGGAGAGAACGTTTTGGCCGTAATTAAGAGGACCCTGCCAGAAAAGCGTGCTGATCCAGGTATGTTTACCCTACCTTGTGTGATTGGCAATAAACGGATCGAGTGTGCCATGCTGGACTTAGGTGCATCTATTAATGTCATGCCATACTCGATTTATTGTGCATTGAGACTAGGTCCTTTAAAAGAGACTAGAGTTGTTATTCAATTGGCTTATCGTTCTAATGCATACACAAAAGAGATTGTTGAGGATGTATTAGTGCAGGTTAACGATTTCATCTTTCCAGCTGATTTTTACATCCTGAAGATGGAAGAAGACACAACCACGAGTTCATCCCCACTTCTATTAGGTCGGACATTCATAAAAATGGCCAAGACCAAAATAGATGTGGACGAGGGTACCCTCTTTGTCGAGTTTGTCAGAAAGATTGTAAAATTTAATATTTTTGATGCAATGAAATATCCTAGTGAGTGTCATTTGATTTGCTCTATTGATACTATCGATTTGATTGTGCAGGAAGTATTTGGAGAGGAGGACATGGACGATGTGCTGGAATATAAGGCACAATTGGACAGGGAGGAGGAGATGGATGCATCCTATGATACTCTGGAACCTGAACAAGAGGTAAGTACTTCTGATGTTCAATCGAAAGTTTCTCACACAAGGCTGCTGCCCTCTGTTTTATAGGCTCCGGAGCTGGAACTAAAGACCCTACCTGATCACCTAAAATATGCCTACTTGGGCAAAAAAGAGACACTGCCTGTGATCATTACAAAAGGGTTGACTGAGGAGCAAGAAGAGAGGCTCATCAAAGTCCTAAAGGACCATAAGGAGGCGATTGGTTGGACCCTAGCCAACATAAAAGGGGTCAGCCCCTAGATTTGCATACATAGGATCCTTTTGGAAGATGATGCCAAACCGGTTAGAGAACCACAAAGGAAACTCAACCCGGTAATGAAAGAGGTGCTTAAACTGTTAGATGAAGGGATAATTTATCCAATTTCAGACAGCAAATGGGTAAATCCTATTCATGTTGTGCCTAAGAAAACTAGGATGACTATAGTAAAAAATAAAAATAATGAACTAATTCCCATGAGGGTACAAGGTGGCTGGCGAATGGTAATAGATTTTTGAAAACTCAACTTGGCCACTCGAAAGGACCATTTTCCCCTACCCTTCATTGATTAGATGCTAGAGAGGCTGGTAGGTAAGGCTTTCTTCTATTTTCTCGATGGATTCTTCGGGTATTATCAGATTGTTATTGCGCAGGAGGACCAAGAGAAAACGACATTCACTTGTCCATTCGGCACTTTCTTCTACAGATGAATGCCCTTTGGTTTGTGTAATACTTTGGGCACTTTTTAAAGATGCATGATGAGCATATTTTCTGATTTTATTAAAAAATGCATTGAAGTGTTCATGGATGATTTTACTATTTATGGTGATTCGTTTGATGACTGCTTGAATAGTTTAAGTAAAATTCTGAATAGATGTGTGGAAACAAATTTTGTCTTAAACTATGAAAAATGTCATTTTATGGTGAAGGAGGGTATTGTGTTGGGATATGTAGTTTCAGATAGAGGAATGGAAGTCGACAAGGCAAAAATTGATTTGATTGTGAGTTTACCTTACCCTACAAAATGTTAGGGAGGTCCGTTCTTTTCTTGGACATGCTGGCTTTTATCACAGGTTCATCAAAGATTTTTCAAAAATTGCCCTGCCATTATCCAGTTTGCTGCAAAAAGATGTGCCTTTCGATTTTGTTGATGAGTGCAAGGAAGCATTTAACAAGCTTAAAAATTTATTAACCATTGCACCCATCATTCAACCACTCGATTGGAACTTTCCCTTTGAGATCATGACTGATGCAAGCAATTATGCAATAGGGGCTGTTCTAGGGCAGCGAATAAATGGGAAGAGCCATGCCATTCATTATGCTTCCAAAACGTTGAATGCTGCATAGAGAAATTACACAACCACTGAAAAAGAGCTATTAGCTATTGTGTTTGCTTTAGACAAATTTAGGTCATATTTGCTTGGCTCTAAAGTGATTGTTTTTTCTGAACATGCAGCTATGAGATACCTACTAGCAAAGAAGAGTCGAAACTGAGGCTCATAAGGTGGATACTCTTGCTCCAAGAGTTTGATATAGAAATCAAGGATTGAAGGGGAGTTGAAAATTCGGTGGCTGATCGCCTAAGTAGAATGGTGAAAGACGAGGACTCCTCTCCCATCTGTGAGTTGTTTCCTGATGAGCAGTTGTTCCACATGAGAGGTATGACTCCATGGTATGTTGACATTGTGAATTACTTGGTCACTGGAATTTTGCCAAATGACCTTACCAGATCCATAAAGAATAAAATTAGGTATGAGGTGAAATATTATGTATGGGGTGAACCTAACCTATGGAAATTTTGTTCTGACCAAATGATTAGGAGATGTGTCCCTGAGGAGGAGCAAATGTTGATTCTAAGGTTTTGTCATAATTATGCTTGTGGGGGCCATTTTGGGCCAAAGAGGACTGCTCAAAAAGTCTTAGATAGTGGGCTATATTGGGCCACCCTATTTAGAGATGCCTATTTGTTTTGTAAAAACTGTGAAAGCTGTCAACAAATAGGTACACTATCTCGCAGGAATGAGATGCCCCAGACCCCCATTCTTATATGTGAATGTTAGAGAGTTTTTGTATGCCCTTAGCTTCAATCTGATTTGATGTACTTTTGTTATTTAGTGGAAATAAATAAAGTGCATGTTTGATTCATGTTGTTTGGTTTAATTTTGTGTAAAACCCTAAAACTGGACATTTATAGAGATTCATGTTAGTTTTAAATGTTCACAGCCGTTGGATAAGTCTGGGGAGATTTATCTTGCCTAGGCTGATGCTGGTGTGCCACCAAGTGTTGGGATGGCCTGTCTCAGCCATCAGGGTAAGACCCGAGGCACATGAAGTATGGGATTACTTGAATCCTTGAACCGGACCAGATTTCCAGTATTGCCCTGGACCATGGAAATAGATGGGCAAAACTGGAAAGTTACACCTGACTCCTAGACTCGATTATGACACTTCACTAGGTGTTGGATCAGGCTGCCTTTGATATGCCAATCAATGAGATCCTTAGCGGGGATCAAAACCAGGGTATGTTGGGGCAGTTTGAGAATTCATCTGAGTGGGTGATCATAGTGACAGAATCAGCCACTTTGTCGGACAAAGGGTAATGATCGGGAATGCACTCTCTCTGATGGAAACCAAACTGCCGGCAGTTGATTTCAATTGTTGGAATTTTGTTTTGCAAAATTAATATATTTATATATATATGTACGGTTTCAAATTGTTTGCAATTGGTTTTAATTCCCGGGATCCATGTGAGAGGAGAGTGCGGCACTGTTCCTTGCAGCCGAGGGAGAGGTCCTCTCTTGTCGGGCAGTGCTTGATCATTAAGGGCTGAGAGGTTAAGTGTAAGACCATTGAGGATAATACCTGATGGGCTAATCTTGCACCTGCCCACAGTCCCTGGGTTTTTATAAGATGGCTTGGCCCAGGGACCACTTAATGTAAGTGTTGGGCCCATAGGGTCCATATGATGGACTCAAGGGGTTCATTGAGTTTTTCAATGAATTCGGCTGGGCCTTGTATTAAAGGCTGGGCTGAACCCATGTGGCTGGTGTGTAGATCAATGCTTGGGTCCCACGCCATACAAAGAAGCCCAACTGAGCAGCAGATTGGAAAGTAATTAGACACTGAACACTTAATAGGCCAGAAGCCCATTTCGAGGTGGGCTGATATGATCACCCATCCTTGGGGCAAATCTGAGATTAATGTTAGTAAAAGGATTGGGCCTTTAGCCTTATCCACTCTTGGATACCAAATTCAAATTAAATTTGAATCTGGTAACCTCCTGATAAGATCAGGAGTAAGCTAACTTTATCTGCAGATAGGATTAAGATTATCCCCTATCCAAATACTGATTTGAATTGGGACAACTCCTAATTAGGAGGATTCTTAATCAAGACAAAATGAGGAGAAACCCAAAAAAATAGAGAAATATCAGATTTCAACCACCTTGAAGAGATATAGGATATCTCCTGCGAATTGAGATAGGATCTCATTTCATACTCCAGAAAAAGAAAAAAAGGTAGTTCAGCCTTTTCGCCTTTAGATTTCTCCTCCTGCCGCCGCCATCTGTTTTTGCAAGATTAGATCTTTGTAGAAAAAGAAAGTCAAGAAATCTGTTTTTGACATTAGTCTTGCAACAAAGACTAAAAGGATTCAGTGTTTAGTGTTTCCAGAGGATTCTTGTGAAGGATCCAGTGTGTAGGACGCACCCTGCTGGTTCTGTTCCATCCACAGCTGTGTCATCTTCAGTAGGAACGGATCTTGGAGCATTCTTTGGGCGTGAACACCAACTTTGGGAGATACTGCTTCTCCGGATCAGGTATATTCCTCCCATTTATCTTTTGGTACAGATCTGGTTTGATTATGGTTCAAGTAGGATCCTTGAATATTGTATTCTAAATTTAGGGAATATGATTCCCAGTTGGGAGAAGGTAGGAAAATTTTTGAAATTCGTGCACCCATTCTGCAACCTTTATGGCGTCCATTAGATGGATCCTACCATTCTTTCAGTGGTATCAGAGCCACAGGTTTGAATCTTGAACCAAAAGAAAATCAGATCTGACCCTGCGCAGATGGATAGAAGGTGTTCTTTCAAGATTTGCGCAGATTGTTTCCTTTATTTCAAGAAACTGTTTCTTGTTAAGGGCGATTGATCTGAAATTAATTTTTATTAAATCCAAAATTTATTTAGAATTGTTCTTTATTTATTTTGATTTAATGGACTGTTCGAACCTGGAGATCGCTGTGCAGATTTAGTGCAGATAGTCTGCGCACCCTTTTTCTTTCTATTTATTTAATTCGGTTTGTAAATTTTTTTTTTATTTTTAGATTGAATGTATAGGATTTCATCAAGAATGTAATTAATAGAAATAGGATTTCTGTTATTTTTCTTGATTAAAGAAGAAGGAAGAAGAAGGCGGCGCTGGAGATTTGCAGTTGCAGAAATCGCTTTCTGCGATTTGCAGTTTGTGAAACTGCAACCCTTGTGATTAACCTCTGTTTTGCAGGTGGTGCGAACAGTCCATAGTTTGATTTGTGATTGTTTGAAATCAAAATTATTAATTTCAGATCTTTCATGAATTAATTCTTGAATTGAAAATCAGTTTTGGATCCTCTCGGACTAGATTGGACCAAAACTGTTTGGACCGAATCTGGGGTTCAATAGGGACTGTTTTTCAGTCTGTATTTCTCACACTTGCTGTTCCAAATCTGATGTTCAATTATAGGGATTAATTCAGCCCACCTGTAAAGCCCAGTTTTAAAGGGATAAAACTGCAAAAGGCCCATTACTGTGAGATAAGCTGTATGGGCCGAACTGCTATCTGCGATTCAGCCCATACACCTAGTAGACATTAATTGTTAATGACTTGGATTTCAATGGGCTATTCGATGGGCTTTACAGCAGTTAATTGATTGGATCAATTCCTCCTTTACATGTGATGTTTGGATATTTGATGTGCTGCGACCATGGGCCATAAGTACTTGGCCCATGAAGACTCGTTAGTGGCTCTTGCGCACACCATGGCTGAATGCACATCATTGCCATGGTGTCCTTCAAGGTCATTAGATGACCCCTCTTTGCTTGGTGAGCCCCACAACCCTGAAAAGGGATGCGTACGGAACCCCTAGCCGATTAAGGCCCACCAGAAATCTGACTTTATGAAAGTCAGTGGGAGCCACTCTGGTTTGACCTAAATTAAACTAGGGCGTAATTTTGTTCCCTCTAGCAAATATGAATGCATGTGATAGGGAGACCCATATGATGGACTCTCTAAAGGCCTTCCGTCATTAGCACAATGATGGGTCCATCAGTAATGAGGAAACGCACCATTAAATTGGGCTATCCATTTGCTGTTGGATCTATTAGAGTGTTTCATAAGATGATAGGGGCGTCATAGACCGATGTGGGAGGGGCTTCACCAGAAAATGGGAACTCTCTCACGGTACCTTGGCATAACCTGAATATGATGGGTAAGCACTCATTGGACAGAAAGGTTTACCTGAAAACGGCTCTGAACCTTGTCTGACAGAGGCCAAAGGGAAACTCATTTGATGAATGGATATGATCCGTCACAGAAAGGTGGTGGGGTTATGTAGCTGAAACAGTTGGCTTCACGCACCCCATGTGATTTCCCACATTTCCAGAGACATTTCGTCGTCCCCGTCACTGAGAAAGGAGGGAAATCTCAGAGATGAACAAATGGGAATGGAACATAGATTAAAAGCCATATCTATGTAGGTAACATGAATCAAAATAAGGTTGTGGACTAATGATTTTGCTATTTTATCAGAAAATGGAAAATGGTCAATTTTCAAAGCTTCTAGATGATAACAAGCTTAAGGGCCCAAACTATGCCGACTGGTACAAAAATCTTATGCTGGTCCTAACTTCCGAAAAGTTAGACAAGGTGGTGAAAAATCCTACCCCGGAACGTCCGGGTTATAGGGCTTCTGAGGCCCGTAGGAGGGACTACCAAGAGTGGGAGGAAAAGAACTCCCTAGCCCGCTGCTTTGTCATTGCCTCATTAGACAACTCAATACAGAGGCAGTTCGATCAGATCGAACTAGCCAAGGATATATTGGACAGTCTAAGAACAATGTATGAAG
The DNA here is from genome assembly GCF_056320005.1 of Nelumbo lutea. NCBI lineage: Eukaryota > Viridiplantae > Streptophyta > Magnoliopsida > Proteales > Nelumbonaceae > Nelumbo > Nelumbo lutea. Next base: position 214,302,670 of record NC_142684.1, read on the forward strand.
AGCAGAACCGTTTTACTCGACAGAAGGTCCTGAAATTGTTCATGACCACGCAAATGACCAAAGGGTAGAAAGTTCATGACCATTGTCTTCGGATGATGGGATACATTAACGAACTTGAAGCTCTTGGATCCGGGCTAGATCTTGGCACGCAAGTGGATGCCATTCTCAATTCTTTGCCCTCTTCCTTCAATGCGTTCACAATGAACTACAATATGAATAAGCTGAATGTCAGCGTCTAGGAACTCAGCAATATGTTGCAAAGAGCCGAGGATCTACTCATGAAGGATGAGCCTATGGTTATGCTTGTTGAATCTAACAAATCGGGCAAGAAAAAGAGAAAGGCAAAGAAGCCTCAGAAGAAGGCTGCCAAACCTAAGAAGCAGAAGAAGAACAAGGCATCTAATATCTGTCACTTCTGCAAGCAGACCGGCCACTGGAAGAGGAATTGTCCTGCCTACCTGGAATCTAAGAAAGGTAACATCGAAACTTGTGTCATAGAAACTAACATGTTAGTTACTTCTGTGTCCTGGTGTGTTGACTCCGGGGCTTAAACTCATGCGTATAACTCACTGTAGGGGTTCAAAGTTAGCAGAAGGTTGAGTGAAGGTGAAGTGACACTATTCTTGGGAACAACTGCAAGTGTTGCACCAGCAGCAATAGGAACCGTAGAATTAGTTTTTAAAGAAGGAATACTTGTACTTAAAGATTGTCTTTATGTATAGAACATGAGAAGAAATTTAATTTCTGTTTCAAAACTGTGTGCTGATGGATATACTGTTTATTTTAGTAATATGATTACTATTAAACGGAATAATAAATTCATCGCATGCGGGGAACTAGAGAACGGTCTCTATGTTCTACATCCTTCTCTGGAAACTAACTTAACCGACACTACGTCGGTCGAAAATCCCAAGAAAAGGAATCGTGATACAGTAAGTCCCACGTGCCTCTGGCATTACCAACTTGGCCATATCGGTATTGACCGAATCACAAGGCTGGTAAAGGATGGTCCTTTGGATTTTCTAACCATAGAAAATCTTCCCACTTGTGAACCATTGCCTTCAAGGTAAGATGTCTAAGCGGCCATTTGACGGTAAGCCTGAAAGATCTGAAGGCACACTTGACCTGATACATACTGATGTATGTGGTCCCCTGAGTGTTAGGACACGGAATCAACACGTGTACTTCATCACCTTTACAGATGATTTTTCACGATATGGTTACGTGTACCTAATGAGACATAAGTCTGAATCATTTGAAAAGTTCAAAGAGTTCAGACAGGAAGTCGAGAAACAGTTAGGGAGAGAAATTAAGGCCCTTCGATCAGATCGAGGTGGCGAGTATCTCTCTGACGAATTCAAGGACTACTTAAAGGCCAATGGGATAGTGTAACAATTAGCTCCTCCTGCTACACCTCAACTCAACGGTGTTTCAGAGAGGAGGAATAGGACCTTGTTGGACATGGTGCGGTCGCTTCTCGTACGCTCACAATTACTCACATCCTTTTGGAGATATGCATTAGAGACTGCTATCTACGTGCTGACATGATCACCCATCCTTGGGGCAAATCTGAGATTAATGTTAGTAAAAGGATTGGGCCTTTAGCCTTATCCACTCTTGGATACCAAATTCAAATTAGATTTGAATCTGGTAACCTCCTGATAAGATCAGGAGTAAGCTAACTTTATCTGCAGATAGAATTAAGATTATCCCCTATCCAAATACTGATTTGGATTGGGACAACTCCTAATTAGGAGGATTCTTAATCAAGACGAAAGGAGGAGAAACCCAAAAGAAAGAGAAATATCAGATTTCGAACCACCTTGAAGAGATATAGGATATCTCCTGCGAATTGAGATAGGATCTCATTTCATACTCCAGAAAAAGAAAAAAAGGCAGTTCAGCCTTTTCGCCTTTAGATTTCTCCTCCTGCCGCCGCCATCTGTTTTTGCAAGATTAGATCTTTGTAGAAAAAGAAAGTCAAGAAATCTGTTCTTGACATTAGTCTTGCAACAAAGACTAAAAGGATTCAGTGTTTAGTGTTTCCAGAGGATTCTTGTGAAGGATCCAGTGTGTAGGATGCACCTTGCTGGTTCTGTTCCATCCACAGTTGTGTCATCTTCAGCAGGAACGGATCTTGGAGCATTATTTGGGCGTGAACACCAACTTTGGGAGATACTGCTTCTCCGGATCAGGTATATTCCTCCCATTTATCTTTTGGTACAGATCTGGTTTGATTATGGTTCAAGTAGGATCCTTGAATATTGTATTCTAAATTTAGGGAATATGATTCCCAGTTGGGAGACGGTAGGAAAATTTTTGAAATTCGTGCACCCATTCCGCAACCTTTATGGCGTCCATTAGATGGATCCTACCATTCTTTTAGTGAAATATTTGATTTTTGGGGCATTGATTTCATGGGACCCTTTCCCCCCTCTTGTGGTTTTTCTTACACACTTTTGGCAGTCGATTATGTCTCGAAATGGGTGGAAGCCAAAGCCACCAAAACTAATGATTCTAAATGTGTTGTAGGGTTTATAAAGTCTAGCATCTTCAGTAGGTTTGGCATTCCTCAAGCCATCATAAGCGATCAAGGGACCCATTTTTGCAATAGAACAGTTGAAGCCTTGTTGAGAAGATTTGGGGTGCATCACCGAATTGCCACTGCTTATCATCCCCGGACTAACGGGCAAGTTGAAATTTCCAATAGAGAGGTAAAGTCCATCTTCGAAAAGATGGTGAATCCAAGAAGGAAGGAATGAACATACGTCTAGATGATGCTCTCTGGGCATATCAGATAGCTTACAAGACCTCAATAGTTATGTCCCCTTACATGTTAATTTTCGGCAAATCTTGCCACTTGCTGGTGGAAATTGAACATAAGGCCTATTGGGCAATCAAGCAATGAAACATGAACAGGGAAGAAGTAGAAAAGGAAAGGAAGCTCTAGTTGCAAGAGCTGGAAGAGTTGAGGTTAGAGGCATATGAGAATTCGAGAATCTACAAAGAAAATACCAAATCATTCCATGACAATGCACTCTTAAGAAAACAATTTAAAATTTGACAAAAGGTCTTATTGTATAATTCTCAACTTCAACTCATGCTAGGTAAGCTGCATTCTAGGTGGATGGGTCCATTTACTATGTCTAATATTTTTCCTATGGTACTATAGAGATCAAAAATCTCGACACAAGTAAGATCTTCAAGGTGAATGGACATCGATTGAAGTTGCTCCACGAGGATGCAAATGTCCCCTCTATGGTAGACATCTCGTTGGACATTCCATGGTATTTTTTGCATTAAAGGAGCAATAGGAGGGCGTCGAGCATAACAACGTTAAAGAATTGCGCTTGTGGGAGGCAACCCATTGTGTTTAGTTAATTTTGTTATTTTGTTTTTAATTTTTGTGTTTAGCAGGAACCTCACAAGGCAAACAGGGAAGTACCCCCAAATCCTTCTACTTTTTGCATAATCACATACACTGGGGACAATGTATAACTTAAGTGTGGGGGGGATTAGGGAAATCTGATGGAAATTTGGGATACCTTACCCTTTTAAAATTTCTACTCCCGGAAACTTATCCTTGAACGATTTCAAATTATCAGGAATCATGTGCTTAGGCTGAACAAATAAATAGGATGCAAGTATGACTAACTGAATCTTTCTTGGCTGCATATGGTACCTCATGATTTTATTCGGTCAATAGGCAAGATGCATAAGGGTTTGATTGATTTTCACATAATTATCTGTCAAACGTGGTTTGATTATTCTAGAACTTGTTGTGTTAGGCATATTGAGACCACAATCAATGAATTCTGAAGGGTTGAGAGATCCATCACATGGACGCCCAAAGATTGCGGAATAAGGGGCGAATTTCAAAAATTTTTCTCTCCCTTCAATTGGGAATCGCATTCCCTATTTAGAAAATCATATTTTCAAAGATAAATCTTGAACCTTAAATTGAACCAGATCTGAACCAAAAGGAATGGGAGAGAATGATACCTGATACGGAGAAGCAATATCTCCCAACGAAGGTGTTCACGCCCAAGGAAGGATCCAAAGACTGCTCCCACTGAAGATGGCGCAGTGCAGGATGGAGAAGAATCAGCAGTGTTCTTCCCCAAGAACTATGTCCTTCGCAAGAAACAGCAGGATGGAACGTGAGCACAGCTTCCTTTTCAATCCTTTCTCAAAGAATTGATGTCAAGATCCAATCTTGACTTCTCCCACAGCTGGAGATCGAACTGGCAAACAGGGCGGCAAGAGCAGGAAGGCGGCAAGAGAGTATTCGCAGGGTGCAGAATTCTATCTTCTTGATTTCAGCACTAAAGAGGATCTGATGTGTTTCTTTTGGTCTCTCTCTCAAGACTGCCGCCCCCTCCTTCCTTTTGTTAACTTGAAAAGATCAGCTCCTAATCCCATTAGGAGGTGCTTATCCAAATCATATTTGGATCAGCCTTCTCTTCTAATGATAAGGATAAACCCTTATCTTATCTGCAGATTAAATTAGCTTTATCCTAATCTTATTAGGAGGTTTCTTGATCTGAATCACATTAAGATCTGGACTCTCTGAGTGGATAGGATTAAGACCCTATCCTAACTGCTAATCCATCTCAGAATTCACCCCTTTAATTAACTAAATTAGTAGCCTAGTTCGAAATGTGCTTTAGGCCCATTAAGCTTATGTGCTCACTTAACCTTCCTAACTGCTGCCCAGTTGGGCTTCCTTGTATGGCGTGGGACCCAAGCATTGATCTACACATCAGCCACATGGGTTCGGCCTAGCCTTTGTTACAAGGCTTGGTCGAATACACTATTAAAGACAGTACACCCCCTGAAACCCATCAAATGGGCTCTATGGGCCCAACACTTACCCTAAGTGGTTCCTGGGCCAAGCCACCTTGTAACACCCAGGGACTATGGGCAGATGCAAGATTAGCCCATCAGGTATTATCCTCAATGGTCTTACACTTAACCTCTCAGCCCATAATGATCATACACTGCCCGACAAGAGAGGACCCCTCCCTCGGCTGCAAGGAACAGTGTTGCACTCTCCACTTATATGGATCCCGAGAATTAAAACCCTTTTGCAAACATTTTAGAAACCATAATATATATACTTTTATATCTCATATAAAATATATTTTGCAAAACAAATTTCAACGGTTGAAATCGGCTACCGGCAGTCTTGGTTTCCAACAGTGAGAGTGCATCCCCGATCATTACCTTTGTCCGACAAAGCGGCTGATCCTGTCACTATGATCACCCACTCAGATGAATTCTCGGATTGTCCCAACATACCCAGGTTTTGACCCCCGCTAAGGATCTCACTGATTGGTACATCAAAGACAGCCCGATCCGACACCTAGTGCAGTATCATAATCGAGTCTAGGGGGCGGGTGTAACTATCCAGTTTTGCCCATCAATCTCCAAGGTCCAGGGCAATACTGGAAATCTGGTCCAGTTTAAAGATTCAATTAATCCCACACTGTATATGCCTAGGGTCTCACCCCGGTAGCTGAGACAAGCCACCCCAACCGACTTGGTGGCACCATAGTGTCAGCCTTGTCAGGATAGGTCACCCCAGACCGACCCACTGACTGTGAACATTCAAAACTAACACGAGTCTCAATAAGTGTCCAGTTTAAGGGTAATACACAGAAACATACCAAGGGAACATGAATCAAATATGTACTTTTATTCATTTACAATAAACTCATAAAGTACATCAATTTTGATTGAAGCTAAGGGCATACAAAACTGTCTAACAGCTCCCACTTGCACTTAGGTCCAATCAGGTACTAGCTGGAGTCCCATGCTTTCCACGTGTTTCTCAAACACTTTCTGTGATTCCAGGTAGGCAGGACAATTCCTTTTCCAGTGGCCGGTCTTCTTGCAGAAGTGATAGGCATCCGATGCTTTGTCTTTCTTCTGCTTCTTGCTCTTAGTGGCTTTCTTTTGAGGCTTCTTTGCCTTCCTCTTTCTCTTGCCTGTCTTTCCAGTTTCAACAAGCATGGCTACAGGCTCATCCTTTCTAATCAGTTCCTCAGCTCTTTGCAACATATTTTTGAGCTCTTATAAGCTGACATTCAGCTTGTTCATGTTATAGTTCATGATGAACGGATTAAAGGAAAGAGGCAAAGAGTTAAGGATAGCATCTATCTGGGTAGCAAGGTCCAGCCCGGATTCAAGAGCCTCTAGTTCGTTGATGTATCCCATCATCCGAAGACAATGGTCGTGAACTTGTTGATCCTTGGACATTTGAGCGGTCATAAACTGTTTCAAGACCTTTTGTCGAATAGAACGATTCTGCTCTTCATAGAGTTCAATGTTATCTAATTCTCTCCAACTATTGTTGTACTCTAACTGTACTTCTTCACCTATAAATACACAGGTTCGAATGATTCAATTATCCCATCAAACCATTCTCAATTTGTTTGGCTATTCTACTTGTTGTTTATTTTCCTAACTATAATAGAACATGCAGCTGGCTTTCAAACATGCATAACGAATTATTGAATTACATTTATATTTTAGACAAATAAATTAAAACTTGCAACTACAAAAGAACGGCATTAGCCTCAAAATCAAAGTACCATTTTATGTAAATGGCGACTGTGGACACAAACATCTGAGAGACAGACCCGAGAACTACTCGATCAACACGTACAGAGGAGAACACAAACTTTTGACGGACACAGACTCGAAAATTACTCAACAGAGAGGAGTAGATCTAATAGTGGAATTATTAACTGTTTCTAAGAAATGAAGAAATAAATTACAGGAATCAAGAATCATAAAATTCCGCCAATAAATAGATTAGTTGTTGTCGCCCTTGGATTTGGATTTGTTCTGTATGACATAGTTTGAAATTGCTTTGGCCACCCACCACAAAGTACCAGCGGTAATACGGTTAGCGTTGTCTTCAAACTTGTCGTCGAGCTCAAAGGCAGTGGTGGATTGAATGATGCATGAGGAGGCGTCTTTCTCTATGACTTTGAAGATAATATCGAATGAACGAAACCCAATATCAAGAAATCCTCCTTCAATCACCCGGACCAACTTCTCACGTTCTTGATGATCAATCTTTATGAACTTCTCCTTCCATATACGTGGCTCAGGAAGCGCTGAAACCAGTAATTATATTTAAGTATCAAATTAAACCATCATGGATTAATAAGAAATATTTCAATTCATTCATTAATTCAATAAATAAAATGATGAAAAGAAGAAGAAATTAAAGGGTAATGCAAGAACATCATTTCTCTTATAAACTTGGGGCAATATACCGTCGTCGAGTTCAATGAGAATGACAGTGCCGACCGTTCCATCACCCTCAAGAACATCATTTCTCTTGTAAACTTGGGGCATTAGTTGGACGAAGAGTTTGGGCAGATCGGGCGAGCCATACACAGCCCACACATCATCTGCAGGCACCCCTACTTCCATCTCGTTAGTTACACGCGCAGTCATCATCTTGTTAATTTAAAATTGATGCAAATAAACAAATTAAAGGCTAAGCTCTTCGAACAAGTTTTGGATGTAAGGTGTGTTTGATTGATCTGTAACTAGTAGCCTTTTTATATATCTACTCTAGGTATGGTATGTAGAGATAGATCTTCGTCTTTGTTTAATTTTGACTTGTATTTTGTTGTCTCTCTTGTACAGCATTAACTTTCAGAAGCTTCGACGATTCTCTGCATGCATGTCTACCAAAGTTTGAATTGTGCTAACTCCCACCATGCAATAACTTGGCAACTCTCAAGCACGTTTTGGATAAGTCTTAGCCGACGGATTCGTTTGACTCCTTTTTCTCTCATTGATTAAATGATAATGAAATTACTAAAAAGTCCAAAAGTATAGGTAGGTTTGTGATAGCGTGTGGATGCGGCGATAACAACAAAGGAGAGCCAGCCCGAAGACTTGAATTGAGAATAGGAATACATGACATGAATTGTTCAATTTCCAACCAAATAGGGACGTCAATGAATGATGACCTGTTCTGTACCGGCTGGCTGCTCTGTACTGTAGGCGGTCCATTTGCCGATGATGTAGACCAGTCTATTTGTTTTGGCCGTCTATCTTTTTGATATGGCTAAGGCCATGATGGATAGGCAAATGCAATTTCAGATAAACATTCATGATCATTTATGATAAGCCTGAACTTCTTGGATTGCAAAGTCTTGGGCCAAGGATGTCAAATTTCTTGGGTTAAGGAAGTCAATTTTCTCTCAAGTTTTGTCTAGATCAGACTCGTATCAAGCCTGTACATAATACATGTTGGGCTCAGGCCAACTAAGTCCTATATCCGACAAACCTAACCCATCCTAGAAGTTATATGTATATTTATAATATATACTATAATATATCTATAATGTCTATTTATTTTTATAGTATCTTAATGTTTTGTGGTAATTGTATAGTATCTTTCATATGTGGCATAGTATTTTATCGAATATATATAGTATAATATATTAATATACACAAAATAAAGTTAAATATATTTTTTACAATTTCTTGAAGCTTATTTTCTGTAATTTGATTATAAAATTAAGCTAAAACTTTATTTGTTTTAAAATACAAATCCTGTATATTCTTATGGGCCAGCCAAGATGCTTGGCCCAAGAACAAAATCGAACATGTTTTATTAGGCCTAGGTAGGCCTCAAGGCTATTAACTACTCGTAGAAAACCTAACCTGACTCATGATCATCACTATTGGTGGGTTGTGTAGGCATGGGTTTGGTCGAATCCAAATATGACCTAAAACCCAATTAAGGATAATTCGATCCAAACCTAATTAAGTCATTTTTCTTCTTTTATTAGTGTGCTCAACAAATATAAAAGAAACACTACAAAGGATCACTAAAGGGCTTTTAAAAAGTCTTAAGATACTTGTAAAGAACTAAAAACTCCATCCACATCCAAGGTTTTAAAACCGACCTAGAAATGAAAACGTTTTGGCCACTGGTTTTTGGGTCATCGGTTTGATCGTTCGGATCAAATGGTTCGAATGGTTTAAATATTGTAACTGGTCTGAATTCAGTAATCTCTGAGTAGAACAACAGTTTACAAATTCCTCTTCTTTATATTGCTGAAATCAGGGACGGGATTTAATTACACAGATCTAAACTGCTGAGAGCTGAAATCTCAGTAGCTACTGAGAACAGTAATATACAGTTATGAAATCTTAGCAGCTACTGAGGACAGCCAAGTGCGGATCAGCAGTGATTGTGTTCAGGTCTGAGTTTCATATTAAAAGGCTCTTCTGTGCTACTGAAGGTCAATACACTAAACTGAAGTCAATGTACAAAGGATTGATAGCAATTCAGACATCAGTTCTACACAAAATTGAGATCAGCTCTGAAATCTCAGAAGCCACTGAGAACAACAATAAATATAATAGCAGCTGCTGATAACAGTACAGTTGTGCTCAGGTCTGATTTCCATATTGGAAGGCTACTAAATATCAGATCTGAGCCCACTGTTTTGATGAGCTATGCATCACCAAACACCAGATGGAGTAGCCATACTAAAACTGAGCAATTCAGTAGGATAACCTACTGATATTAGCAATGAAACATGCTGTATATAGATCTGCACAAAACCGAAATCAATCAGTAGAAAAAAATAATCTGAAATCAGACCTGTATTCACCATGGTGTGGATGCTGGGATCTTATTTTCTTTTTCTTTTCTTTTTCTATTTTTCTTTTCTTTCCTTTTTTTTTTTTTTTTTAAAGGAAGAAAACTAAAACAAAATACAGCAATGCAACCAAAATCTTTTTGGATGAGTGCAGGTCTGATTGATGAATGCAATTCAGATCTGAACTCATTTTGAGATTTATTTATTTATTTATTTGTATTTTTTTTTTAGAACCAAAAGAAGAAGAGAAATTTGATTTGCATAAGCTACATTAAAACTGAAACTAAGGATGGAACAATCAAGTATCAAGAGAAGAAACATGGCTCCATCAATGTAGCCCTTGATGGAGTATACACTTATTGGAATGTAGTACACACGGCTGCACACACCCATTCAGATCTGTTAGACTTTCTATTCATGCACAGCTGAAATCAGAGCTATCTATCTTGAAAAAAAATTTCAAAGATCTGCCTAGGACAATTCACAATGCCAATTTAGTAATGTTAATTGTAATACAAACCTGTTCAAAACCTGCCCTGGTTCAGTCTTGCTGTAGCAGGTCTGCTATAGTAGCCCTGCTATAGGTCTGAACTCTAATAGAAAAATGGTGTGGAAGTGCCACTTTTCATGAAATCTCTTGAGGCATAAAAAAATTCTCAAATTAAATATACTTTTCTTCAACCAAATCAGCTTAGATAGATCGGAGTACAAGTTATTTAATACAGCAAAATATGCCCTGTATCCTGCTCTGTTCACAACCCCAGTTCAGATCTAGGTGGTTGCAGATCCGAATTTCTTCAACCATGACTATCCAATTGTTTTTGGGAGATAGCAGATTTTTTTGTAGGGTGTATTGGGGTGACGATAACCCCCAATTATCCTTTAAATTTACATCAGTTCAGGTCTGAGTTCAAGAGAACTCAGATCTGAACTGTTGCAGATCTGCTACAGCAGAACTCAGATCTGAACTCAGATCTGAGTTCTGATCCGAATCCTTGGTTTCCATGGTTCTTTCTCTCTCTCTTTTTTTTTTTTCACTATCTAAATATATATTTTTTTTCTTTTTGCAACGAAAGAAAAGAATAATAAAGGGCTGAGAACAGATATTTTTTTTTTCTGAGTATTGCAGTTCTGCTATAGCAGAGTTCAGGTCTGAACTCAAGTCTGAGTTCGGATCTGAAATCTCAATTGCCTTACCTTCAGTTATTGCTACCAAATTGTTTTTGGGGAATAGCAGAAGTGCCCTAGGGTGAATTGGGGTGGTGATGACACCCAATTCCCCTCAAAATTTCATCAGTTCAGCTCTGAGTTCAGAGGAACTCAGATCTGAACTGTTGCAGATCTGCAATAGCAGAATTCAGATCTGAACTCAGATCTGAGTTCTGATCCGAATTCTCAATTGCTCCTCTGGTTGTTCAAAATATCTCCCCCTTTTTTTTTTTATTTGTTTTTTTTTTCTTTTTGTAATGAAAGAAAAGAATAATAAAATCTGAAACACAAGCAACTCTTTTCGGTTGAGTGCTGCAGATCTGAAATCTGCTGATCTGAGTGCCGAATGCAACTCAGATCTGCAACACTCATGTTTATGTAAAAATTTTTTTTTTTTTTTTTTTTTCTTTTTGAAGGGAACAACATCAAGATTGAATAGAAATCAAATATGCCTTTATTAAAATGAAACTGAAACCAGAAAAAGAGAGTAATCTACTTAAGAAAGAAGAAACATAACTACATGAGTACAGCAGTTGCATTCAAAACTAAAATGTAAAGTTAAGCAAATTAAACCAACTATGAATGCAATGCTGAATGATACCAGATTAAGAATGCTCAATGTTTCCTAATATTGCTTCTCTAAATCCCCGGCAACGGCGCCAAAAACTTGGTGTGTGGCTCATTGTGACACTAGCAAGTGCACTAGCCGTTCAAGTAATAAAGTAGTGAGTGAAGTATCGTTCCCACGAGGATTTAGGAAACAATTACCAATACTAAATTGAACATTTCTTATCTGATCAACAAATAAATCAAAACTCTAATGAAAGCTAAGAAATCCTAAATTAAAATCTATCTAAATCATTGGTCCAATTGCCTTCAATTCAGGTTAGAAGAGTAAGCAGTAAATGTCAATCTCAGAATTCAGCAATCTATCAATTTGGATCATTCGAATGAATCATGATTGAGCCTTGGTTTGATGAAACCCCAAGGTCATGAACAGCCTCTCTCAAGCGCATGTTCATCCTATGCATGAGTGACGGTTCTTCTATCTCTAGCAAGAATCTAATCCCCATGCATGCATTTCTTCAAACACTTCTAAGGCATCAATTCAAATCTGAATTGATCACCAACTGAATTGTGCAAGTTATCTCTAACCTTGCACTCAATTCAGTTCTTGAATAGTAGATCTGAATTCCTAGAGTCTCTCTCAAGCACTCTAGGAATTCCAAGCTGTAGATTAATTCGCCCAATCTGAAATTTGCAGATCTGAATTCTCTTTCAAGCAATTCAGATCTTGCAATCTCAGATCTGAGAATTCAGATCTGAGTTTTGAAGGTTAGTTGGCCGAATTGATCTGCAATCACACCCTTATTCAAGAAACTTCAAGTACAATGCATGATCATTTGAATGAATCAAAAAGAATTAGATTGCTGAACTGAAATTTTACAAGCTGAAATACATCAAGGAAGAATGGAAACAAGGAGAAAGAAGAAAGAACATATAACTAAGAAACTGAATTCAAATCAAAAGAGAATGAAACTACAAATGATTTATTACAAAAAATCTTTGAATCACAATCCCTCAATTCGAACTCACCTTCTTCTTCTAGCTTGCTTGTCTTGAACTTCCTTCAGCCCTTCTTCTTCTTCTTACTTGCGCCTAGCCTTCTTCTCTCCTCTTCTCTCAAGGTGGCTGAACCTCTAAGAGTGGGAGAGCCTTTCTCTCAAGCAATTGAACAACTTTCTCCCCTCCTAGAGGCCTCCTTATATAGTTTTTCAAGGGGGCTCTTGCCCCTTCTTGAAGCCTCTAGAATGGGGTGTATTACACCCCTCATGAACCTTCTAGAGTGCTCCCTCCTTCTCTTCAAGAAACTCCTAGAAGTTGCCGCCCCTAGCTCCCTTTGGGCTGCTATTTGGGCTACAACTTAGCTTGCTTTTGAGCTCATGTGGGCTACACTCTAGGCTGTTATTTGGGCTAAAAATGGGCCTTCCTTGCTGGGCCGAATTCTCCTCATAGCTAGGCTTTATTTTCTGGGGTTTTCTCAAGGAATTCACTTGCTCTTTTTGGGCCGAAGTGCTCTCTCTTGCTTCCTGATGTGTGGCTCATTGTGACACTAGCAAGTGCACTAGCCGTTCAAGTAATAAAGTAGTGAGTGAAGTATCGTTCCCACGAGGATTTAGGAAACAATTACCAATACTAAATTGAACATTTCTTATCTGATCAACAAATAAATCAAAACTCTAATGAAAGCTAAGAAATCCTAAATTAAAATCTATCTAAATCATTGGTCCAATTGCCTTCAATTCAGGTTAGAAGAGTAAGCAGTAAATGTCAATCTCAGAATTCAGCAATCTATCAATTTGGATCATTCGAATGAATCATGATTGAGCCTTGGTTTGGTGAAACCCCCAAGGTCATGAACAGCCTCTCTCAAGCGCATGTTCATCCTATGCATGAGTGACGGTTCTTCTATCTCTAGCAAGAATCTAATCCCCATGCATGCATTTCTTCAAACACTTCTAAGGCATCAATTCAAATCTGAATTGATCACCAACTGAATTGTGCAAGTTATCTCTAACCTTGCACTCAATTCAGTTCTTGAATAGTAGATCTGAATTCCTAGAGTCTCTCTCAAGCACTCTAGGAATTCCAAGCTGTAGATTAATTCGCCCAATCTGAAATTTGCAGATCTGAATTCTCTTTCAAGCAATTCAGATCTTGCAATCTCAGATCTGAGAATTCAGATCTGAGTTTTGAAGGTTAGTTGGCCGAATTGATCTGCAATCACACCCTTATTCAAGAAACTTCAAGTACAATGCATGATCATTTGAATGAATCAAAAAGAATTAGATTGCTGAACTGAAATTTTACAAGCTGAAATACATCAAGGAAGAATGGAAACAAGGAGAAAGAAGAAAGAACATATAACTAAGAAACTGAATTCAAATCAAAAGAGAATGAAACTACAAATGATTTATTACAAAAAATCTTTGAATCACAACCCCTCAATTCGAACTCACCTTCTTCTTCTAGCTTGCTTGTCTTGAACTTCCTTCAGCCCTTCTTCTTCTTCTTACTTGCGCCTAGCCTTCTTCTCTTCTCTTCTCTTCTCTCAAGGTGGCTGAACCTCTAAGAGTGGGAGAGCCTTTCTCTCAAGCAATTGAACAACTTTCTCCCCTCCTAGAGGCCTCCTTATATAGTTTTTCAAGGGGGCTCTTGCCCCTTCTTGAAGCCTCTAGAATGGGGTGTATTACACCCCTCATGAACCTTCTAGAGTGCTCCCTCCTTCTCTTCAAGAAACTCCTAGAAGTTGCCGCCCCTAGCTCCCTTTGGGCTGCTATTTGGGCTACAACTTAGCTTGCTTTTGAGCTCATGTGGGCTACACTCTAGGCTGTTATTTGGGCTAAAAATGGGCCTTCCTTGCTGGGCCGAATTCTCCTCATAGCTAGGCTTTATTTTCTGGGGTTTTCTCAAGGAATTCACTTGCTCTTTTTGGGCCGAAGTGCTCTCTCTTGCTTCCACGACCGGGCTGGACTGAAATTGGTCTTTTTGAACCTTCTTTTCTTGCCTTTTTCCTTCCTTCTCTTGGATTGATTATCCCTGAACCTATTCTTAGCATTAAGCTAAATTAAGGCAAAAATTAATAAAACCGGCATAAAAATCCATGCTAAAGTCCTCAAAAATTATATATAAATTGTAAGTTCATCAAATACCCCCACACTTAAGCTTTTGCTTGTCCTCAAGCAAAGACATCAGCCATAAACTTAACATTCCCCCCTTCTGTTCTCACCATTTACCTGGTGAAGTTTTTAAGATAGAAATGCATTGGGTAGTCGGTGAACTTTTGTAAGTGCTCAACTCTTATTCTTGTAAATTACCATTTAAGATATGTATCAGATCCAAGGAAAGGAGAATATGAATTTCATCATAGTCTACCCTTCACTCCTAATTCATATATAAATCAGCTCCTTAATTGTCAAGGTTAATAATCAAATTTCACTAAGTTTCACATCTGTAACTGAATATCAATGAGAGTTCAACTTTAGAGTGCCCCTTTGAACCTCAGCTATCACCACAATTTCTTAATTCTAGGGGTGAGTGCATCTTATGCTCCATCTCACCCTTTTCTTTTCTTTTTTTTTTTTTTTTTTTTTTTTTCGGTGTGAGTGCATTTTATGCTCCATCTCACACACTTTTCTATCTCTTTTTTTTTTTTTTTTTTTTTTTTTTTTTTTTTTTTTTTTTTGGTGTGAGTGCATCTTATGCTCCATCTCACACTGGTCACTTACTTGAGGTAGGACTCATGTTCTGAGCTGCTAGTTTTACTATTCAACTCAAAATAGCGGAGTCAATTTGGGCTTTTGTCCTTCTTTGCAATTATTGAACCTCAAGAATTAGCACTTCAGATGTGCACTAGCTCTCTTGACCATTAACAATGAAATCAAGGGCTTCCATACACATGAAGGAAGTTAGGGCTAGTCATGCTGAAAGGCATATTCAACTCCCCTTTTCTCATGCATATATCAAATTGGGTCATTCACAAGAATAAAAACTTAACAAGTACATCAGTCTCCCTCAACTCATTGAATTCCTTCTTAAAAAAAATCATCAAATAAATAGTAATGAACTTGAGGGGTTCAAGTCTTTTTTTTTTTTCTTTTGGTCATGTCATTGCCTGCATATGTGTGTTGGGGTGCATGGTTTCAGCCCCCATACCCTAGCCTCAGGCTCACTCCCCCACACTTAAGATGAACATTGTCCTCAATGTTCGTAGTGTTAGGCAGTAACAATAAAACTAGCAAGAGCATCATCAAGTAATAGGAGGTATTTAGAGGACTTCCCTGAAGATCATTCTTAAATTCTGCAATATGTTGTCGGTGGAAAACTTCTTCTGCTAGAAATCACTTGCAAACTAGAAGAGGAGATCAGTAGCTTTGTTCTAACTAAAAATAATTTAAACCAAATAATAAAAAGACTACTATACACAATTCCAAACAATGTAAATAATTTAACCAGTTTGTAATACACAACAGAAACTTACAAGGCCAAGAAGTTTGAATTCTATCTAACAAAATAAATAAATAAATAAATAAATTTAAAAAACAAGATCAAAAGCCAATATAAATATCTCTTGGAATCTGATATGCAAGTGATAAACAAGTGATTTACAAGATTGAAACTAGCCTAAAAGTCTAAGAGTTCTTGAAATCAGCACACTTCCAAAGTTATTTGATTTTTTTTTTTTTTTTTTTTTTTTATTTTTTTGGTTAGAACTTGACTTTTGAGAACAGTCACTTACAAAAACTCCAAACCTAATATCAATAAGTAGGTCTAAAATCTGTTGCAGTTAGGTTTGAAATAAGTTTGATCCCAAGAGCTTAAGACTTCTCTTTCAAGTCCCAACTTAAATGTCTTGTATGCCTCAGACCTGAAATCAGATCTGCAATTTTATAATGAAAGCAGCCTTGATTTAGATCTGAATACCATTACATCAAAAATATGAAGCTCTTTTTGGACTTTTCAGGCCTCACAAACATCAGTCCTAATCCAATCCAAACATCAATCCACAGCCAATTCAGATCGGGTGCAAGTGATTTAAAAGATAACAAAACATCAAGTTCACAAAAATTTCAGATCATGTACTTATACTGCCTCAAATTCTCATGCACTTCAGAACTGATTTTACCATTCATGGCTTAAATTTTCATCAATGAGGCAAGTCTGATGCATCAAATTATGAATTGGGTGCTGTCACTACCCAAATTCACATCAAAATAGAGTGGGTTCAGGTCTGAGTTCAGATGAACTCAAATCTGAACCAAGCAGAATGCAGTCCTGCAACCGGCTGAACTCAGATCTGAACTTCAAATCTGAGTTTCAGATTTGAAAACTCACATGCTATTTTTTCATTGTTTTCTTTTTATTTTCTTTATCTTTTTTTTTTTCTTTTTTTTTTTTTTATAAATCTAAAACAAAATACAGCAATGCAACCAAAATCTTTTTGGATGAGTGCAGGTCTGATTGATGAATGCAATTCAGATCTGAACTCATTTTAAATTTTTTTTTTTTTTTCGGTTGAGTGCTGCAGTTCTGCTATAGTAGATCTGAGTGCCGAACTCAGATCTGCAACACTCATGATTTTGTGATTTTTTTTTTTTTTTTTTAGAGGGTAATAACTTCAAGATAGAAAGCAAAACAGGTCTCCTTTTATTAAAATTAAACTGAAACAAGGAAAATAAAGTAATCTACTAAAGAGATAAGAAGCATAACTACAGTAATACAGCAGTTGCATTCAAAGCAAAAATGAAAAATTAAGCAAATTAAACCAACTATGAATGCAATGCTGAAGAACTACATCTACCAGCTACACTAAATCAACAATCAAATATGAAGTAGGTCAACAATGGGAAAGAGAGCTAACTAGATCAGCAGTGGAGTTTCATGCTAATTGTTGTACTGTAGCAGCCCTGCTACAGCTCTGAATGCTAGTGGAATGCACTGCTGCTTTTATTGAATATGTGAGGCATCACAATTATTCAATCCAAACACACATCCTCAGCAAATTTAGATTGGGTACAAGTGGGTAAAGCCAAGAATTCAGTCCACCCAGAATTCATAGAATGCTCTGTATCAGTTCAGTCCTCACATCATATCAACTGCATTTCAGATTTGAATTTCTCTCATTCTTTGCTATCCATTCACCCTTGAGGCAGGTTGGATGTATCATAGGGTGGATTGGGGTAGTGATGGCACCCAATTCACCTCAAACTTGCATCGGTTCAGATCTGAGTTCAGAGGAATTCAGATCTGAACTGAGCAGATCTGTAACAGCAGAATTCAGATCTGAACTCAAGTCTGAGTTTGGATCTAAATTCTCAATTGCCTTACCTTCAGTTATTGCTACCAAATTGTTTTTGGGGAATAGCAGAAGTGCCCTAGGGTGAATTGGGGTGGTGATGACACCCAATTCCCCTCAAAATTGCATCAGTTCAGGTCTGAGTTCAGAGGAACTCAGATCTGAACTGTTGCAGATCTGCAATAGCAGAATTCAGATCTGAACTCAGATCTGAGTTCTGATCCGAATTCTCAATTGCTCCTCTGGTTGTTCAAAATATCTCCCCCTTTTTTTTTTTTCATTTGTTTTTTTTTTTCTTTTTGTAATGAAAGAAAAGAATAATAAAATCTGAAACACAAGCAACGCTTTTCGGCTGAGTGCTGCAGATCTGAAATCTGCTGATCTGAGTGCCGAATGCAACTCAGATCTGCAACACTCATGTTTATGTGAAATTTTTTTTTTTTTTTTTTTTTTCTTTTTGAAGGGAACAACATCAAGATTGAATAGAAATCAAATATGCCTTTATTAAAATGAAACTGAAACCAGAAAAAGAGAGTAATCTACTTAAGAAAGAAGAAACATAACTACATGAGTACAGCAGTTGCATTCAAAACTAAAATGTAAAGTTAAGCAAATTAAACCAACTATGAATGCAATGCTGAATGATACCAGATTAAGAATGCTCAATGTTTCCTAATATTGCTTCTCTAAATCCCCGGCAGCGGCGCCAAAAACTTGATGTGTGGCTCATTGTGACACTAGCAAGTGCACTAGCCGTTCAAGTAATAAAGTAGTGAGTGAAGTATCGTTCCCACGAGGATTTAGGAAACCCAATACTAAATTGAACATTTCTTATCTGATCAACAAATAAATCAAAACTCTAATGAAAGCTAAGAAATCCTAAATTAAAATCTATCTAAATCATTGGTCCAATTGCCTTCAATTCAGGTTAGAAGAGTAAGCAGTAAATGTCAATCTCATAATTCAGCAATCTATCAATTTGGATCATTCGAATGAATCATGATTGAGCCTTGGTTTGGTGAAACCCCCAAGGTCATGAACAGCCTCTCTCAAGCGCATGTTCATCCTATGCATGAGTGACGGTTCTTCTATCTCTAGCAAGAATCTAATCCCCATGCATGCATTTCTTCAAACACTTCTAAGGCATCAATTCAAATCTGAATTGATCACCAACTGAATTGTGCAAGTTATCTCTAACCTTGCACTCAATTCAGTTCTTGAATAGTAGATCTGAATTCCTAGAGTCTCTCTCAAGCACTCTAGGAATTCCAAGCTGTAGATTAATTCGCCCAATTTGAAATTTGCAGATCTGAATTCTCTTTCAAGCAATTCAGATCTTGCAATCTCAGATCTGAGAATTCAGATCTGAGTTTTGAAGGTTAGTTGGCCGAATTGATCTGCAATCACACCCTTATTCAAGAAACTTCAAGTACAATGCATGATCATTTGAATGAATCAAAAAGAATTAGATTGCTGAACTGAAATTTTACAAGCTGAAATACATCAAGGAAGAATGGAAACAAGGAGAAAGAAGAAAGAACATATAACTAAGAAACTGAATTCAAATCAAAAGAGAATGAAACTACAAATGATTTATTACAAAAAATCTTTGAATCACAATCCCTCAATTCGAACTCACCTTCTTCTTCTAGCTTGCTTGTCTTGAACTTCCTTCAGCCCTTCTTCTTCTTCTTCCTTGCGCCTAGCCTTCTTCTCTTCTCTTCTCTTCTCTCAAGGTGGCTGAACCTCTAAGAGTGGGAGAGCCTTTCTCTCAAGCAATTGAACAACTTTCTCCCCTCCTAGAGGCCTCCTTATATAGTTTTTCAAGGGGGCTCTTGCCCCTTCTTGAAGCCTCTAGAATGGGGTGTATTACACCCCTCATGAACCTTCTAGAGTGCTCCCTCCTTCTCTTCAAGAAACTCCTAGAAGTTGCCGCCCCTAGCTCCCTTTGGGCTGCTATTTGGGCTACAACTTAGCTTGCTTTTGAGCTCATGTGGGCTACACTCTAGGCTGTTATTTGGGCTAAAAATGGGCCTTCCTTGCTGGGCCGAATTCTCCTCATAGCTAGGCTTTATTTTCTGGGGTTTTCTCAAGGAATTCACTTGCTCTTTTTGGGCCGAAGTGCTCTCTCTTGCTTCCACGACCGGGCTGGACTGAAATTGGTCTTTTTGAACCTTCTTTTCTTGCCTTTTTCCTTCCTTCTCTTGGATTGATTATCCCTGAACCTATTCTTAGCATTAAGCTAAATTAAGGCAAAAATTAATAAAACCGGCATAAAAATCCATGCTAAAGTCCTCAAAAATTATATATAAATTGTAAGTTCATCACTTCCACGACCGGGCTGGACTGAAATTGGTCTTTTTGAACCTTCTTTTCTTGCCTTTTTCCTTCCTTCTCTTGGATTGATTATCCCTGAACCTATTCTTAGCATTAAGCTAAATTAAGGCAAAAATTAATAAAACCGGCATAAAAATCCATGCTAAAGTCCTCAAAAATTATAGATAAATTGTAAGTTCATCAAATATACTACAAACCGTTCTCTAGGTTGAATAGTTCAATAGTCAAACCATCCGGGTCAATGGTTCGTAGACTAGTTCAACGATTTTTGACCAAAGACTGGGTTTGGAGTAAAACAGAACTGGTTGCCTGAATAGTTTCCGGTTTGAATGGTTCGACCGTCTGGGTTAACAACGGTTAGAAAACATTGTCTACATCATAATAGATTTGATTCCCTTGGGGTAATTATGAATGAAGACTTAGGGTCTATTTGGCAAGTCCTTTTAGAAGATCTTTCGAGCTTTTCAAAGATTGCTATACCACAAGAGGGTCTTTTTCTATTTGACAATGAAAGATGGGAAACCAAAAAACTCATGTCCCATAAAACTTGAGGAAGCCCAAAATGGCTGAAAATCAATGAGCTTCAAATTGAATCTTCTAGTCTTTATGCACTTAAAATCTTTCATTTAACAACTTGGTAGACTATGATTGACTAGGATACTTACTAAATAGTCTTGATCTTTTAATTCACATATCTTTAATACTATATATTAGTTATATCTTTAATTTCAATAAAGAATTCATGCATTACTCGAAATAGTTGAAGGGTATTTAAATCTTTTTGTCTTCTAACTAACGGTGAATTAACACCGGGTACTAAATTGTCACAAAATGAAAGTTTGGGTACTAGATTGTCGCGTTTTAAAGTTTGGGTACTAAATTGGCACTAGGCCTAAAGTACATGGTACCTATGGGAATTTTCCCAAATATTTATTCATGCTTTTTTATTTTTTAGGTAAATAAGACATTGACGATTTTAATCACAAAATGTCATTATTAAGAGGACAATTTTGTCCATCTAAACAACTTTCCCTCACTAAAATTTTTTTATAAAAATTAAAATTACTGTTAAATGTAATTTAAACTATTAGAGGTGGATATACTGTTTACACAATTAGATTTTATCTAAATCATGATTGTGCAGTACATGAGATAATAATTTCAAAGAAAAATAATCACTCTTGATAATCAATACCAAACATTATCAAAGATGATTTTTAAAATATCGGCTGCCAAAGAGTAAAATGACACAAATAACCAAAATGGGTGACTTTTGACAAATCACCGGTTTTTGAAAAATCAGGTGAGTGGAATTGATGATCATACATGCCAAACATCACTTAAAACAAATTAAAAAGTGCAAGCCTGAAAGAATGGCAATGGCAACATCTGTACACAAATTTTGGCATGCACATGCAGATTCCAGAGCTATATTAAACATCCTAATGTAAAAAAACCGCATTTTATACATTAATGCCCGGCCCTAATTTAGCATCAATTCCGAGGCTAGCATCCACCTTAATTGTATTTTGGGCTTAGAAATTCTGATTATGGGCTGAACAGTCATTCTCTCTAATGTTTAACGATACGTATTGTGAGTGTAAGTGGTTTTTTTGAAGTTTTTCGTGGAAACATGGGTAATTCCGGTGTTGGTAGGAATCAAGTAGTGGGTGTTGGCCTGTAGACCGCTAAACTAAGCTACACATTGCATTCATGACTGGTGAGATTCTGATGTGTTTTTCTGCTCTATTTTTCTTTATTGTTGGAATTAAATTATCTACTGCAATAATGCAAACTTGTTTTCATGTGTTTTCTTTAGTTTTGTTGCTATTTGGTAGTATTATTTATAGCTATGTATGTGAATGTATGGAAAAGGCTCACTAGTCAGGTTAAGTAGGAAGTAGGAGCCACTCCTATAGTATTTTTGTGTACTTCTGTAGTTTTGTTGCTTCTTGCTCAATAGACATTTTTTTCTAGCTTGTGAAGTCAAACCCAAGTGCCCCAGTTCATGCAAGTAGGATGCCACTCGACACCTTGGTGCTTGGGTTCAAGCATACAAAGAAAAATCAACATAAACAATGGTCTATCTTACTGGATTTGTATCATGTGAGAATCTATACTACTATAAAATGTACAAATGTTCACATAATATTTCTGAAATTTTAATATATAATATATCTAATAAAAAAATTATAATTAATAATTAATAAATTTCTTAATTTCTTAAATGTAAAATAAAAAATATTATATTATATTTTTTATTTTTATAAAATACTTTTTCTATATATTTTATTAATAAACTATTTATAAAATATATAATAAAATATTTTTATAAAATATAAAATGAGCCGAGCCGAGCTGAGCCAAGCTCGAGCTCAAGTCTTGTAGAATAGTCTTGAGCTAAGCACGAGCCTGGAACTATACGGCTCGGCTCGGTTCAGCTCGAATCCACCCCTAGTCGCATTGAATGAATAATGGGATTTTTATTTAAGGTAGATTGCTGAAACCTCACCTAAAGTTTCTAACCATTGTTGTTTCCTGCCCTAAAATTTGGTAAATGCAATCACTTCCCGTGAACTTTCTAACATAGTTGTAAGTAGATCCCCTGTTCGAACCATCTAAGAACAGACACAAAAATGTTCAAAATACCAATGCATGCAATTACTATTGATGATGGATTTTACGATATATATATATATATATATATATATATATATATATATATATATATATATATATATATCTGTGTGTGTGTGTGTGTGTGTATAAAAACTTTATGAACAAAAAAAGTTATAGCTTTACCTTTTAGTGATTGACATGAAGGGAAAATTGGGAAAATAAATCAATTTCTAAAATGAGATTGGAAGGATTTGGAATAGCAATTGATGTGGAGAGAAAATTGGAATAACAAACATTTTGTAAAAAGTACTTACATGGGTATTTTTGACATTTTCATGCCTCTTGTTAGAGGATTCTAATAGGGGATGTACTTGCAACTATGTTAGAAAGTTATAGGGAGGTGATTGCAATTATCAAACAAAAAATTTACCTTTTTTTTAATTAGTTGTGCTAAGCATTTGATGATTAGATTTCAAAAAAAAAGTATCCATTTTCTATATACGATACATTACAATCACCCATTTCAATTTTTATTTGTTTTTAGGGACTCACTATTCACTCTAATTTGAGGGATGTGCTTAAATTTATAAACGTGGGTTTAGGATGTTGATAGGTAGGGATGATCATTTATGATCAGCCCGACCTTCTTGTCTTGCAGATTCTTGGGCCAAGGAAGTCAAATTTCTCTCAAGCTTGGTCTAGATCAGACTCGTATCAAGCCTGCACATAATACATGTTGGGCTCAGGCCAACTAAACCCTATGTCCAACAAACCTAACCCATCCCAGAAGTTGTATGCGTATTTATAATATATTCTATAATATATCTATAATGTTTATTTATTTGTATAGTATCTTAATGTTTTGCAGTAATTGTACAGTATCTTTCATATATGGCATAGTATTTTACCGAATATATATAGTATAATATATTATTATAAACAAAATAAACTTAAATATATTTTTTGGAATTTCTTGAAGCTTATTTTTTGTAATTTGATTATAAAATTAAGCTAAAACTTTATTTGTTTTAAATTACAAATCCTGTATATTCTTATGGGCCAACCAAGATGCTTGGCCCAAGAACAAAATCGAACATGTTTTATTAGGCCTAGGTAGGCCTCAAGGCTATTAACTACTCGTAGAAAACCTAACCTGACTCATGATCATCACTATTGGTGGGTTGTGTAGGCATGGGTTTGGTCGAATCCAAATATGACCTAAAACCCAATTAAGGATAATTCGATCCAAACCTAATTAAGTCATTTTTCTTCTTTTATTAGTGTACTAAACAAATATAATAGAAACACTACAAAGGATCACTAAAGGGCTTTTAAAAAGTCTTAAGATACTTGTAAAGAACTAAAAACTCCATCCACATCTAAGGTTTTAAAAATTGACTTGGAAATAGAACCGTACTGGCCACTAGTTTCTAGGTCAATGGTTAGATTGTCCGGGTCAAATGGTTCGAATGATTTAAATATTGTAATTGGTGATATGTCATCTTACTCATTAGATGGGAATATTAGGGTAAGATGCATATAAATACAAGAGAAAAAAGGTTTAACTATTTAAGAATGAGAGAGATGTGAGAAGCTCTCGATGGCTGACAGAGTTTAGAAGAGAGAAAAGAGAGAGAGGGAAAGAGAGAGAGAGAGAGAAGAAGAAGAAGAAAAAGAAGAAGAAGAAGAAGAAGGAAGAGGAGGAGGAGGTCAATTCTAGGCTGTAGTGGCGACAACAATGGCAATGGCAAACTACAATGGAAATAATGGCGGCAATGAAAGTAGATCTGAGATTTCTCTCTGTCTCAGATTTCACTCTCTTTCTCTCTCTCTCTCTCTCTCAGATCTGTCATCTAAACTGCTCTCCTAGATCTCTAAATGTGAGATCTCTCAGATATTTTTCATTGTCTCACACATCCCTCAACTGATCTCCCTCTCTCTCTAGTAAATCTTAGATATGAGATACTTTCTTCTCTTTTCATTCTTGCTCTAACTTGTCAAAGTAATAAACTACAAACTGTTCTCCAGGTTGAATAGTTCAATAGTCAAACCATCCGAGTCAACGGTTCGTTGAGTAATTCAACGATTTTCTACCAAAGACTAGGTTTGGGGTAAAACGGAACCGGTCACTTGAATGGTTTTTGGTCCGAACGGTCTGACCATTTGGGTCAGCGACGGTTCGAAAACATTGTCCACATCATAACAGATTTGATTCCCTTGGGGTAATTATGAATGAAGATTTAGGGTCTATTTGGCAAGTCCTTTTAGAAGATCTTCTGAGCTTTTCAAAGATTGCTATACCACAAGAGGGTCTTTTTCTATTTGACAATGAAAGATGGGAAACCCAAAAGTCTCATGTCCCATAAAGCTTGAGGAAACCCGAAATGGCTGAAATTCAAAGAGCTTCAAATTGAATCTTCTGGATTTTATGCACTTAAAATCTTTCATTTAACAACTTGGTAGACTATGATTGACTAGGATACTTACTAAATAGTCTTGATCTTTTAATACACATATCTTTAATATTATATATTAGTTACATCTTTAATTTCAATAAAGAATTCATGCATTACTCGAAATAGCTGAAGGGTATTTAAGTCTTTTTGTCTTCTAACTGACTGTGAATTAACGTCGGCTACTAAATTGTCACAAAATGAAAGTTTGAGTACTAGATTGTCAAATTTTAAAGTCCGGGCACTAAATTGGCACTCGGCCTAAAGTATAGGGTACCTATGGGAATTTTCCCATATATTTATTCATGCTTTTTTATTTTTTAGATAAATAAGACAATGACGATTTTAATCACAAAAAGTCATTATTAAGAGGACAATTTTGTCCATCTAAACAACTTTCCCTCACTAAAATTTTTTATAAAAATTAAAATTACTGTTAAATGTAATTTAAACTATTAGAGGTGGATATACCATTTACACAATTAGATTGTATCTAAATCATGATTGTGTAGTACATGAGATAATAAATTCAAAGAAAAATAATCACTCTTGATAATCAATACCAAACATTATCAAAGATGATTTTTAAAATATCGGCTGCCATTGAGGAAAATGATACAAATAACAAAAATGGGTGACTTTTGACAAGTCACCGATTACAGTAATCACCGGTTTCTGAAAAATCAGGTGAGTGGAATTGATGATCATTGATGCCAAACATCACTTAAAACAAATTAAAAAGTGCAAGCACGAAAGAACGACATTGGCATTAAAATCAAAGTACTATCTTATGTAAATGGCAACATCTGGACACAAATTTTGACAGGCACAAACACGAGAACTACTCCATCTGAAAGGGATGAGAGATCTATCACATGGATGCCCAAAGATTGCGGAATAAGGGGCAAATTTCAAAAAATTTTCTCTCCTTTCAACTGGGAATCACATTCCCTATTTAGAAAATCATATTTTCAAGGATAAATCTTGAACCTTAAACTGAACCAGATCTGAACCAAAAGGAGTGTGAGAGAATAATACCTGATACGGAGAAGTAATATCTCCCAATGAAGGTGTTCACGCCCAAGGAAGGATCCAAAGACTGCTCCCACTAAAGATGGCGCAGTGCAGGATGGAGCAGAATCAGTAGTGTTCTTCCCCAAGAACTCTGTCCTTCGCAAGAAATAGTAGAATGGAATGTGAGCACAGCTTCCTTTTCAATCCTTTCTCAAAGAACTAATGCCAAGATCCAATCTTGACTTCTCCCACAGCTGGAGATCGAACTGGCAAACATGGCGACAAGAGCAGGCAGGCGGCAAGAGAGTATTCGCAGGCTGCAGAATTCTCTCTTCTTGATTTCAGCACTAAAGAGGATCTGATGTGTTTCTTTTTCTCTCTCAAGGCTGCTGCCCCCTCTTTCCTTTTGTTAACTTAAAAGATCAGCTCCTAATCCCATTAGGAGGTGCTTATCCAAATCATATTTGGATCAGCCTTCTCTTCTAGTGATAAGGACAAACCCTTATCTTATCTGCAGATTAGATTAGCTTTATCCTAATCCCATTAGGAGATTTCTACATCTGAATCACATTCAGATCTGGACTCTCTGAGTGGATAGGATTAAGACCCTATCCTATCTGCTAATCTATCTCAGAAATCGCCCCTTTAATTAACTAAATAAATAGCCCAGTTCGAAATGGGCTTTAGGCCCATTAAGCTTATGTGCTCACTCAACCTTCCTAACTGCTGCCCAGTTGGGCTTCCTTGTATGGCGTGGGACCCAAGCATTGATCTACACATCAGCCACATGGGTTCGGCCCAGCCTTTGTTACAAGGCCTGGTCGAATACACTGTTAAAGACAGTGCACCCCCTGAAACCCATCAAATGGGCTCTATGGGCCCAACACTTACCCTAAGTGGTCCCTGGGTCAAGCCACCTTGTAACACCCAGGGACTGTGGGCAGATGCAAGATTAGCCCATTAGGTATTATCCTCAATGGTCTTACACTTAACCTCTCAGCCCTTAATGATCATACACTGCCCAACAAGAGAGGACCTCTCCCTCGGCTGCAAGGAACAATGTTGCACTCTCCACTTATATGGATCCCGGGAATTAAAACCTTTTTGCAAACATTTTAGAAACCATAATATATATACTTTTATATCTCATATAAAATATACTTTGCAAAACAAATCTCAACGGTTGAAATCGGTTGCCGGCAGTCTTGGTTTCCAACAGTGAGAGCGCATCCCCGATCATTACCTTTGTCTGACAAAGGGGCTGATCCTGTCACTATGATCACCCACTCAGATGAATTCTCGGATTGTCCCAACATACCCAGGTTTTGACCCCCACTAAGGATCTCACTGATTGGTACATCAAAGACAGACCGATCCAACACCTAGTGCAGTATCATAATCGAGTCTAGGGGTCGGGTGTAAACTTCCAGTTTTGCCCATCAATCTCCAAGGTCCAGGGCAATACTGGAAATCTGGTCTAGTTCAAAGATTCAATTAATCCCACACTGTATGTGCCTGGGGTCTCACCCCGGTAGCTGAGACAAGCCACCTCAACTGACTTGATGGCACCACAGTGTCAGCCTTGTCAGGATAGGTCTCCCCAGACCGACCCACTGGCTGTGAACTTTCTAAACTAACACGAGTCTCAATAAGTGTCCAGTTTAAGGGTATTACACAGAAACATACCAAGGGAACATGAATCAAATATGCACTTTTATTCATTTACAATAAACTCACAAAGTACATCAATTTTGATTGAAGTTAAGGGCATACAAAACTGTCTAACACCATCAACACATAGGATAGGAGAACACAAACTTTGACAGACACAAACTCGAGAACTACTCAGCAGAGAGGAGTAGATGTAAGAGAGGAATTACAAACTGTTTCTAAGAAATGAAGAAATAACAGGAATAAAGAATTATAAAGTTCCGCCAATAAATAGATTAGTTGTTGCCACTCTCGGATTTGGGTTTGTTCTATATGGTAGTTTGAAATTGCTTTGGCCACCCACCACAAAGTACTAGCGGTAATATGGTTTGCTTTGTCTTCAAATTTGTTGTTGGAGGGTGATGTGGCCCGACCTCGTAGCACTGGTACACGTGGGCATGACCTTGCTCATGCGATGACTTAGCGTGGTAGTATAGCAAGCACAACCGCAACTCGGTCAGGCAACTCGGCGAGTTAGGATACACGTCGAAGAGCCGTCTAGGCAGCACCTCCTCCCCGAGGCTAGGGCACTTTGAGCTATCTCCGAGCTCGGGGCCCCCTGACCTTTCCTAATGCCCTAGCTCCTCCCAGTGGATTTTAGGCCACTCCCAAACAGGAATGCCCCAATCTGTCTCTAGATACCCCGAGGTAAAGACACCTTGGGCCAGACAGCTCGGTGTAGCTTGCCATGGGCAACTCGCCACTTGTAGGGTAGCTCGGTACAAGGTAGCTCGTAGAAGGGCAGTTCAGCATATCACAGGAAGGACTCCTGCTCGACTGCCATACCAGACAAACCTGGAGACTGCCACCACATCTCTCATCAAACAGTATTGTGCCTGCCACCTTTGGAAGGTGTACTACATCTGACAGGTACGTACCCTGCAATGACGGCCCTGTGCGTGCCACCTCAGCCCTGGATGTAACGGCTATGACAGGATGACAATGGCAATTATACCTACCTTGTCAAAGGCAGGTGGGCCTGATTCGACAGAGTTCTGTTATAAGTAGCCCAATCACAAGAGACAAAGGTAACTTCCTGATACTTGCGCTATCTTTACTCTTAGCTTTCTTCCTCTCTTCACATCTTTCGCAGAACTCTAACTTAAGCATTAGAGTGTTCCCGCTGGGCAAGCCCCCAGGGATTCCTCATCTTCTCCATCTCATGTACCTTTCAGGAGCCACGCAAGTGCCAGCTAGGAGTGACCGGATTGCGCACCATCATTTGGCACCGTCTATGGGAAACGCTTCTAAAAGCCTTCCTCTATGCTTTCACAGTTCCTTCTTTTCTAAAAACTCAGCATTCATGGCTTCTTCAAGCAATGCCGGACGTAGCATGAAGATGGACATCACTAGAGAACAACTTCAGGTCCCCGTGGACTACATTGGGCAGTTCACCATTCCCCTTTTGGTGGACGGTGTCCCTAGCCTGAACGTGCCATGAGTAGTGGCTCCTGTGAGTGTTCCCCTTCCTCCCTCTGTTGAGACAACCTTTGCTTAACCAACTATTGTCCCTTCAACGACAAGTCAGAGCCAACTCGACAACTTGGTGCAGTCCATGCAAGCCATGCAAGCCCAGATGCAGGGGTTTCAGTAGTTCTATCTCTACCACCAGCAGGTGTTGCACCAAGTCTCTCAATATCCCTATCAGCAGCAGTTCCCTCAGCTACCTCAACCTCAGCCCCAGCTCTCTCCTCGGCACCCGGCCTCGCAACAAGTTAGGTCTCACCGCCAGGATGAATACCCTTCTTGCCAAGAAGAAGCTTCCTAGAACCCCCCTAAGAGCCAAGCCTCCTCTTGCGGCAGAAGGAAAGACCAGTCACTCCGGTCTCACCGTGGGCAGTCAGGTCGGGAGGACCCCAGCTCGCCAGGTCTACATCACCCCAACAATCAAAGTTCGAAGCCCCTCTTCTAGAGAACCGGTTCGAGATCCTGGCTGCAGACTCTAAGCAGAACTCCTCTGTCCATAGCCATCACCAGTAGCCCGAGCTGCTTCTTGCGCAAACTATTCTTGACAACACAGAGGTGAGCAACACCAATGCAGAGCCCACCAAGAAGCAAAGATGCCACCGCCGAGCTCGCCGAACTACCACCCACAACCTGCCCGATCTCAGAGGCAGGGAAGAGGTAAGCTCGGGTGAAGTTAAAGCTCCCCTCCTTTATGTTCCTTCCCTACTCTCTCCTGAGCTCCTACTGTTCCAATGCCCAAGGACTTCAAGCTCCCCCCTCTCGATAAATATGACGGGTCGTTTGACCTGAATGATCATGTAGACACTTTCCAGTCACAGATGCACCTGGCAAGGGCCAACGAGTCTTGCATGTGCGTGACCTTCTCCACCACTTTTAGAGGAGTGGCCCGCACATGGTAACGAAACCTGGCACCCGGATTGATAAGAAGTTGGGTGCAGTTCGTGCAAGCTTTCATGTCCCACTTCGTCACTAGTAACCGGTGTCTGCTAACTGAGGAAAGCCTTCTTAACATAGTCCAGAGAGAGGTAGAGTCCATCGGGGCTATATCAAGTGGTTCAATGATGCATGCATGCAAATATCACGCCTGGACCCCATAGTGCGCCTTGTAGTAGCCATGAAGGGCGTGACGCACAAAGAATTCAAGTGGCACATGGTTGTCAACCAGCCGGCGACCATAACTGAATTCCTCAAGCTTGCGGACAGGTTCATAGCCACAGAAGAAGAGATCAACCAGAAGGGTGAGAGCGCACCCGAGAAGAGAAAGAGAGAAGGAGAACCTTTTAGCCAAGGGGACAGCCGAAAGAAGAAGGATGTAGCTCGGGGGGCAAAGCCGAGTCAGCCGTTCCGAGCTCCTGTAGCGGACCGAACTGATTACACCCCACTGAATGCGAAGCAAGCCGAAATCCTGATGGCAATCAAGGACGCCCCGTACGTGAAGTGGCCGCCCCGCTTGAGGGGGAATCCTAATGAAAGGAATAAAAATTTGTATTATAGTTTTCACAGAGACCATGATCATAGTACCGAAAACTGTAAGAATCTCCGCGACGAGATAAGGGAACTCATTCGTCGCGGATATCTAAGGAATTTTGTACAGAATAACAATAATAATAATAATAATAAAATAGGTCAACAAGGGGAGCACGGTAAAGATGCTCTCGAGTCCAGCAGCAGGCCGACAGAGCAGTCACAAAGGCAGCCTCCGGAAGAGAGGCAAGTTTAGGGCACCATTTACATGATAGTCAGAGGCTCGATCATTGCGGGCTGTACCTCGGAGGCAGTTCGGACATCAGTTCGCGAAGCCACCAGAGAAGAGCAGAATCCTCCTAAGCGGCCGAAGACAGAGGAGCTCAGTACTATAATGCCAAGGTCAAGAAGCGGAACCTCCGCGTTGGTGACCTGGTCCTCTATAAAGTTATGGTACTTGAGCCTGACACTAGCAAGCTCGGGTCCAATTGGGAAGGACCTTATTGAGTGAAACAAGTGCTCGGGGAAGGAACATATGCACTCGAAACTGTCAAAGGGAGACAGGTACTCGAAAATTGTCAACTTAAGACAGTATTACCTATAACAACTGAGTGGACTACGAGTCACTCCCAGAGCCTAAGGGCCAGACTGCCGAGCTAACATGACCTCGACACTATAAGACCCTGTTGCTTCTTCGGCACCGGTGAACTCCAGGAGAGCGGACTATAAGCCACTCCCCCAGCCTAAGAGCCAAAACGCCGAGCTAGTGAAAGACCTCAGCACCATGTAAGACCTAGCTGCCTCATCGGCATAGGCTAAGTACTTGTAATGCCTAAGGTGCAGGTAGCTCAGATACTAACTTTGTGATGCATATCCCGCCCTGGCATATAACAGCTTGAACCCGTTAGGGAGAATCGATGTCAACCTAATGCGGGTGCAGATGGGTCAGGCATATACCCTACTATGTTGCTCACCCCGGTGTACATAAGTTTACCCCTGTTAAGTACTGGGAGACAGTTCGGGGTGACGACAGTCGAGAAACCCCCGCTTTGGGTACTTAGCTTGATAGGTTAACAGTTCGAGGTAAAATAATCACTTCAGCAAAAAAAAAAAAAGTAAATTGCACAGCATGTAGCAAAGTGTATTTTCATTACAAATATTCCATTACAAGAAGTTTGTTACAAAAAAGAAGAAGATCAAGCTCGCAGGTATAGGGGCTGAACTACTTCATAGGCTCATCGCCTTTACTAGGGACCTCCTCAAGATCATTAACCGAGCTGGTGGCCTCTGCATCATCATTGGCGCCTTCGTCCTTAGAGTCCAGATCATCCGCTGACTGACGCACTATGTCATTAGTGATCCGCGAAGTAGTGATGGTGCTTGTATCAAGACCGGGATAGATGTGCCTAATTAACCACCGACTTAGCTTAAAACCCTTGTGGTAGGCCTCGGTCATCACGTCATCAAACCTCGAAGACTTAACATAGTCGATGACAGCTTGGACCTTGGTCTCCTCAAGGGCATCTTCAAAGATCTCAGTCTTCTCTTTGAGGTCACCCTGAGGTACTCCACCTCGTGCTCCAACTTTCCTTTCGCTTCCTTAAGGCCCTGTACCTCAAGCTTCAGAGCATCCCGCTCTGCCTTGAGACTATCCATCTCGAGCCTCAAGGCCTCTTGGCCAACCTTAAACCCTTTCACCTCGGCCCTCAATCTGTCATTGTCTCTGGCCAGCTCACTCTTCTCTACCAACAGCACCTCGATGAAGCTCTTCTGAGCTAAGGCATCATTCTGGCGGTGGATCTGACCGTGACCTGCCCTTAGTTCGGTATGGACTGCACGGGATGACTTCTCAGCTTCCAAAGCCTGTCTCGGATGCCGATCAGATTGAAGGGTCAAGCCACACACGACTGAGTTCACCTACAAAAAGGAGACTAGTCAAAAGGAAAGAAAAGAAAGAGAAAAGTGTTAGACACTTTTGTATGCCCTTAGCTTCAATATGATTTGATGTACTTTTGTTATTTAGTGGAAATAAATAAAGTGCTTGTTTGATTCATGTTGTTTGGTTTAATTCTGTGTAAAACCCTAAAATTGGACATTTATAGAGACTCATGTTAGTTTTAAATGTTCACAGCCGTTGGATAAGTCTGGGGAGATTTATCCTGCCAAGGTTGATGCTGATGTGCCACCAAGTGTTGGGATGGCCTGTCTCAGCCACCAGGGTAAGACCCGAGGCACATGCAGTATGGGATTACTTGAATCCTTGAACCGGACCAGATTTCCAGTATTGCCCTGTACCTTAGAGATAGATGGGCAAAACTGGAAAGTTACACCTAATCCCTAGACTCGATTATGACATTTCACTAGGTGTTGGATCAGGCTGCCTTTGATATGCCATTCAGTGAGATCCTTAGCGGGGATCAAAACCTGGGTATGTTGGGGCAATTTGAGAATTCATCTGAGTGGGTGATCATTGTGACAGAATCAGCCACTTTGTCGGACAAAGGGTAATGATCGGGAATGCACTCTCTCTGATGGAAACCAAACTACCGGCAGTTGATTTCAATCGTTGGAATTTTGTTTTGCAAAATTAATATATTTATATATATGTGTACGGTTTTGAATTGTTTGCAAATGGTTTTAATTCCCGGGATCCATGTGAGAGGAGAGTGCGGCACTGTTCCTTGCAGCCGAGGGAGAGGTCCTCTCTTGTCGGGTAGTGCTTGATCATTAAGGGCTGAGAGGTTAAGTGTAAGACCATTGAGGATAATACCTGATGGGCTAATCTTGCACCTGCCCACAGTCCCTGGGTTTTTATAAGATGGCTTGGCCCAGGGACCACTTAATGTAAGTGTTGGGCCCATAGGGTCCATATGATGGACTCAAGGGGTTCATTGAGTTTTTCAGTGAATTCGGCTGGGCCTTGTTTTAGAGGCTGGGCCGAACCCATGTGGCTAGTGTGTAGATCAATGCTTGGGTCCCATGCCATACAAAGAAGCCCAACTGGGCAGCAGATTGGAAAGTAATTAGACACTGAACACTTAATGGGCCAAAAGCCCATTTCGAGGTGGGCTGATATGATCACCCATCCATGGGGCGAATTTGAGATTAAAGTTAGTAAAAGGATTGGGCATTTAGCCTTATCCACTCCTAGAGACCAAATTCAAATTAGATTTGAATCTGGTAACCTCCTGATAAGATCAGGAGTAAGCTAACTCTATCTGCAGAAAGGATTAAGATTATCCCCTATCCAAATACTGATTTGGCGCAGATAGTCTGCGCACCCTTTTTCTTTCTATTTATTTATATTCGGTTTGTAAATAATTTTTTTTTATTTTTAGACTGAATGTATAGGATTTGATCAAGAATGTAATTAATAGAAATAGGATTTCTGTTAATTTTCTTGATTAAAGAAGAAGGAAGAAGAAGGCGGTGCAGGAGGTTTGCAGTTGGAGAAATCGCTTTCTGCGATTTGCAGTTTGTGAAACTGCAACCCTTGTGATTAACCTCTATTTTGCAGGTGGTGCGAACAGTCCATAGTTTGATTTGTGATTGTTTGAAATCAAGATTATTAATTTCATATCTTTCATGAATTAATTCTTGAATTGAAAATCAGTTTTGGATCCTCTCGGACTAGATTGGACCAAAATTGTTTGGACCGAATCTGGGGTTCGATAGGGACTATTTTTCAGTCTGTATTTCTCACACTTGCTGTTCCAAATCTGATGTTCAATTACAAGGATTAATTCGGCCCACCTGTAAAGCCCAGTTTTAAAGGGTTAAAACTGCAAAAGGCCCATTACTGTGAGATAAGCTGTATGGGCCGAACTGCTATCAGCGATTCAGCCCATACACCTAGTAGTCATTAATTGTTAATGACTTAGATTTTAAATGGGCTGTTCAATGGGCTTTACAGCAGTTAATTGATTGGATCAATTCCTCCTTTACATGTGATGTTTGGATGTTTGATGTGCTGCGACCATGGGCCATAAGTACTTGGCCCATGAAGACTCGTTAGTGGCTCTTGCGCACACCATGGCTAAATGCACATCATTGCCATAGTGTCCTTCAAGGTCATTGGATGACCCCTCTTTGCTTGGTGGGCCCCACAACCCTGAAAAGGGATGCATACGGAACCCCTAGCCGATTAAGGCCCACCAGAAATCTGACTTTATGAAAGTCAGTGGGAGCAACTCTGGTTTGACCTAAATTAAAACTAGGGCATTTTTGTTCCCTCTAGCAAATATGAATGCATGTGATAGGGAGACCCATATGATGGACTCTCTAAAGGCCTTCCGTCATTAGCACAATGATGGGTCCTTCAGTAATGAGGAAACGCACCATAAAATTGGGCTATCCATTTGCTGTTGGATCTATTAGAGTGTTTCATAAGATGATAGGGGCATCATAGACCGATGTGGGAGGGGCTTCACCAGAAAATGGGAACTCTCTCACGGTACCTTGGCGTAACCTTAATATGATGGGTAAGCACTCACTGGACAGAAAGGTTTACCTGAAAACGGCTCTGAACCTTGTTTGACAGAGGCCAAAGGGAAACTCATTTGATGAGTGGATATGATCCGTCACAGAAAGGTGGTGGGGTTATGCAGCTGAAACAGTTGGCTTCACGCACCCCATGTGATTTCCCACATTTCCAGAGACATGTCGTCATCTCTGTCACTGAGAAAGGAGGGAAATCTCAGAGATGAACAAATGGGAATGGAACATAGATTAAAAGCCATATCTATGTAGGTAACATGAATCAAACTAAGGTTATGGACTAATGATTTGCTATTTTATCAGAAAATGGCAAACGGTCAATTTGCAAAGCTTCTAGATGATAACAAGCTAAAGGGACCAAACTATGCCGACTGGTACAGAAATCTTATGATGGTCCTAACTTCCGAAAAGTTAGACAAGGTAGTGAAAAATCCTGCCCCGGAACGTCCGGGTGATAGGGCTTCTGAGGCCCGTAGAAGGGACTACCAAGAGTGGGAGGATAAGAACTCCCTAGCCCGCTGCTTTGTCGTTGCCTCATTAGACAACTCAATACAGAGGCAGTTCGATCAGATCAAACTAGCCAAGGACATATTGGACAGTCTAAGATCAATGTATGAAGAGCAGAACCGTTCTACTCGACAGAAGGTCCTGAAATTGTTCATGACCGCGCAGATGATCAAAGGGCAGAAAGTTCATGACCATTGTCTTCGGATGATGGGTTACATTAACGAACTTGAAGCTTTTGGATCTGGGCTAGATCTTGGCACACAAGTGGATGCCATCCTCAATTCTTTGCCCTCTTCCATCAATACGTTCACAATGAACTACAATATGAATAAGTTGAATGTCAGCGTCCAGGAACTCAGCAATATGTTGCAGAGAGCCGAGGATCTACTCAAGAAGGATGAGCCTGTAGTTATGCTTGCTGAAGCTAACAAATCGGGCAAGAAAAAGAGAAAGGCAAAGAAGCCTCAGAAGAAGGATGCCAATCCTAAGAAGCAGAAGAAGAATAAGGCATCTGATGTCTGTCACTTCTGCAAGCAGACCGGCCACTGGAAGAGGACTTGTCCTGCCTACCTGGAATCTAAGAAAGGTAACATCGAAACTTGTGTCATAGAAACTAACATGTTAGTTACTTCTGTGTCCTGGTGTGTTGACTCCGGGGCTTCAACTCATGCGTGTAACTC
Organism: Nelumbo lutea; assembly: GCF_056320005.1. Taxonomy (NCBI): domain Eukaryota; kingdom Viridiplantae; phylum Streptophyta; class Magnoliopsida; order Proteales; family Nelumbonaceae; genus Nelumbo; species Nelumbo lutea. Next base: position 214,339,127 of record NC_142684.1, read on the forward strand.
ACTACAGGGGTTCAAAGTTAGCAGAAGGTTGAGTGAAGGTGAAGTGACACTATTCTTGGGAACAATTGCAAGTGTTGCAGCAGCAGCAATAGGAACCGTAGAATTAGTTTGTAAAGAAGGAATACTTGTACTTAAAGATTGTCTTTATGTACAGAACTTGAGAAGAAATTTAATTTCTGTTTCAAAACTGTGTGCTGATGGATATACTGTTTATTTTAGTAAAATGATTATTGTTAAACAGAATAATAAATTCATCGCATGCGGGGAACTAGAGAACGGTCTCTATGTTCTACATCCTTCTCTGGAAACTAACTTAACAGAAACTACATCGGTCAAAAATCCCAAGAAAAGGAATCGTGATACAGTAAGTCCCACGTGCCTCTGGCATTACCGACTTGGCCATATCGGTATTGACCGAATCACAAGGCTGGTAAAGGATGGTCCTTTGGATTTTTTAACCGTAGAAAATCTTCCCACTTGTGAACCTTGCCTTCAAGGTAAGATGTCTAAGCAGCCATTTGACGGTAAGCCTGAAAGATCTGAAGGCACACTTGACCTAATACATACTGATGTATGTGGTCCCCTGAGTGTTAGGACACGGAACCAACACGTGTACTTCATCACCTTTTCAGATGATTTTTCACGATATGGTTACGTGTACCTAATGAGACATAAGTCTGAATCATTTGAAAAGTTCAAAGAGCTCAGATAGGAAGTCGAGAAACAGTTAGGGAGAGAAATTAAGGCCCTTCGATCAGATCGAGGTGGCGAGTATCTCTCTGACGAATTCAGGGACTACTTAAAGGCCAATGGGATAGTGTCACAATTAGCTCCTCCTGCTACACCTCAACTCAACGGTGTTTCAGAGAGGAGGAATAGGACCTTGTTGGACATGGTCCGGTCACTTCTCGTACGCTCACAATTACCCACATCCTTTTGGGGATACGCATTAGAGACTGCTATCTACGTGCTGAATCGGGTTCCAACCAAATCAGTTCCTTAAACTCCATATGAACTTTGGACCGGAAGGAAGCCAAGTGTAAGACACTTGATGATTTGGGGTTGTCCTGCACACGTTAAAAGAACAAGTGCAGACAAGTTGGAATCTAAAACCAGTCGTTGCCTGTTTATAGGCTACCCAAAGGATTCGGTGGGTTATCTATTATATGACCTGAGTGAGCAGAAAGTGTTCTACAGTCGAAACGCCCAGTTCTTAGAATCTGATTACATCCTGGACACCCATCGTCAGGAAATAGTTCTTGATGAGGAGAGCTCAGGAGCAGTGGGAGATGTCTCACAAATTCCAGGTAATTACCAACCTAGAAGAACCACTCGGGTATTCAGACCACCAATCCGATATGGTTATGACCAGGATAGTTACCTAGTGGAAACCTTGACTAGTGAAGAGGATCCCGTGACTTACGCGGAAGTTATGTTAGACATAGACTCCCAGAAGTGGGTGGAGTCCATGAGAGCTGAAATGGACTCAATGGAGACCAATGGAGTCTGGACTCTAGTGGATCCGCCGCCCGGGGTAAAAGCAATTGGTTGCAAATGGATCTACAAGAGGAAGAAGGGCCCCGATGGCAAGATTGAGACCTTTAAAGCTCACTTGGTGGCGAAAGGGTATACTCAGAAAGAAGGCATCGACTATGAGGAAACCTTTTCGCCCGTGGCCATGCTTAAATCCATTAGGATCCTGCTAGCTGTAGCAGCGTTCCATGACTATGAGATTTGGCAAATGGATGTCAAAATCGCGTTCCTGAATGGAGATCTTAGTGAAGATATCTACATGCAGCAGCCGCAAGGCTTCATTGCTGCTGGTCAGGAACACATGGTATGTAAACTTAATAGATCCATATATGGACTTAAGCAGGCTTCTAGGAGTTGGAACATCCGTTTTGATTCTGCAGTCAAAACGTTTGACTTTGAGCAGAATCCGGATGAGCCCTATGTTTACAGGAAGTCCAGTGGGGATAAGATCACCTTTTTGGTGTTGTACGTGGATGATATCCTACTCATTGGGAATGATGTAGGAATGTTGACTTCGGTCAAGGTATGGCTATCACAGCAGTTCTCCATGAATGATCTTGGAGAAGCTTCATACATACTGGGTCTTCGACTCTATAGAGATAGATCGAAGCGGATAATTGGATTATCCCATGCTGCTTATATTGACAAAATTGTCAAGAGGTACAGCATGGAGAACTCCAAGAAAGGAAACGTTCCTTTCAGGCACGGAGTCACTCTCTCCAAGAAGATGTCTCCCAAGACTTCTGAGGAGATTGAGAGCATGAGAGACGTTCCCTATGCCTCAGCCGTAGGGAGCATCATGTATGCCATGCTGTGCACTCGCCCTGACATTGCTCAGGCGGTGAGTGTGGTAAGCAGATTCTAGGCAAACCCAGGGCAGGAGCATTGAACTGCTGTGAAGAACATATAGCTTGTTTGGCAGCCTTACTTGTAGCAATGTGCTTAGCCTTGGTCGTGGATTGGTTTTCTAACATACTACACAAGACCCCAACATAAAGATGCATCCATATTTGCACTTTCTATCATTTGGGTCAGACTAAAAGTTGGCATCTGTATACCCGACCATCTGCAATGAACTACCATCAAAGACAAGACAATAGCCTTTAATTCTTCGTAGGTATTTTAGTATGTTTTTCACAACAGTCGTGTTATTGTCCTAGTTGGGTTGATATCTGCTCATAACACTTATAGCCTAAGTAATGTCTGGCCGAGTGCACAACATAGCATATATGATGCTCCCTACAGCAGAGGCATAGGGAACTTTTCTCATATCCTCTATCTCCTCAAGGGTCTTTGATGACATTCTTTGGAGAAGCTGACTCCATGTTTGAAAGAAATGAATCATTTCTTAGAATCCTACATGTTAAATCTTGTCAATGTAAATAAATAGGGACAATCTAATTAACTTCTTCGATCTATCTGTATAGAGTTGAAGCCCCAAGATGTAAGTAAGGTTCAAAGTATCGGAAACACCAAGTGTATCAGAAAGGCAATTTTAAGAAACGTATCAGGATGCGCCTTGAATATGCATGTGTATCAGAGAAAATGTAATATACACATAGATACACTTGGAAACACTATAAATACTTTGATAAATCATAATTATACATCAACAACACTAAATAATAGACCTCAATGAGGTGTATACACATTAAATTAATATATTTTAATAGTTTTATGAAGAAATATATTATAGCCAATTATAATTTCATTAAAATTCCTATGCTTAACTATAATTTATAAATTATAATTCTTAAGTTTTAAAGTTTTATGGGATGAGAAAAACCCAACTCTCCTATCCAACCATAAACATGCATTGGCACAACTATGTGAAGACATAATTAAAAATTATTTATTGTTTTTTGTTAATTTATATTTCCCTAGATATCTTCATGAAATTTCCATAAATCTACTGATAGCACAAAAAGTTGTGATTTTGAATGTAAGAAATGTAAATCAACATAAATTTAAACATTCAAGAAAAAAAAAGAAATCACAAGATATTATAAAAGATTGAAAAAATTTACCTATTTTTGCTATATTTTTTTTCAAAACTTGAAAAATCTTTATAAAAAAATCAATGATTCGCACTTGTTTCTTGCAAACTTTTGCAAATCTAGCACTCTAGGAATGAAGTTTGGAGTTCTAGAGTCATTTGGGGGTGAAAGAAGGCTTATTTCGGGGAAAAGAAGTTTGCTTTCCCCCTTTAATTTTTTTTTTTAGTTTTTGGTCATATCTTTTTTGTCGATATGCCCCGATACACCCCCGGTGCATCCCTGATACACCCCGATATGGGTCTGATACGGATGAGAAAAGATGAAACGTTCAATTTCCATGCGTATCCTATATCGGTTTCTCAAAGATACGATACACCCCATATCGGGTGAAGCTGCCAAGTACATTGCCGCAAGTGAAGCTGCCAAGGAAGCCGTGTTGATGAAGAAGTTCATAGATGAATTGGGAGCGATTCCATCCAGCACATCTCCCATCCCGTTGTTGTGTGACAACAATGGAGCGATCACCCAGGCTAAAGAGCCTCGGGCTCACTCGAAGTCGAAGCACATCGAGAGAAAGTACCATGTACTGCGGGAGATCGTTGGTAGAGGGGATGTCTTGATTCAGAAGGTAGCATCAGCGGATAATGTGGCAGACCCATTGACTAAGCCACTGGCACAGAAGGTGTTTGAGAAACACGTGGAAAGTATGGGACTCCGGCTTGTACCAGATTGGACCTAAGTGCAAGTGAGAGCTGTTAGACAGTTTTGTATGCCCTTAGCTTCAATCTGATTTGATGTACTTTTGTTATTTAGTGGAAATAAATAAAGTGCTTGTTTGATTCATGTTGTTTGGTTTAATTCTGTGTAAAACCCTAAAACTGGACATTTATAGAGACTCATGTTAGTTTTAAATGTTCACAGCTGTTGGATAAGTCTGGGGAGATTTATCCTGCCATGGCTGATGCTGATGTGCCACCAAGTGTTGGGATGGCCTGTCTCAGCCACCAGGGTAAGACCCGAGGCACATGCAGTATGAGATTACTTGAATCCTTGAACCGGACCAGATTTCCAGTATTGCCTTGGACCTTGGAGATAGATGGGCAAAATTGGAAAGTTACACCTGACCCCTAGACTCGATTATGACATTTCACTAGGTGTTGGATCAGGCTGTCTTTGATATGCCTTTCAGTGAGATCCTTAGCGGTGATCGAAACCTGGGTATGTTGGGGCAATTTGAGAATTCATCTGAGTGGGTGATCATAGTGACAGAATCAGCCACTTTGTCGGACAAAGGGTAATGATCGGGAATGCACTCTTTCTGATGGAAACCAAACTGCCGGCAGTTGATTTCAATCGTTGGAATTTTGTTTTGCAAAATTAATATATTATTATATATATATATATGTGTACGGTTTCGAATTGTTTGCAAATGGTTTTAATTCCCGGGATCCATGTGAGAGGAGAGTGCGGCACTGTTCCTTGCAGCCGAGGGAGAGGTCCTCTCTTGTCGGGCAGTGCTTGATCATTAAGGGCTGAGAGGTTAAGTGTAAGACCATTGAGGATAATACCTGATGGGCTAATCTTGCACCTGCCCACAGTCCCTGGGTTTTTATAAGATGGCTTGGCCCAGGGACCACTTAATGTAAGTGTTGGGCCCATAGGGTCCATATGATGGACTCAAGGGGTTCATTGAGTTTTTCAGTGAATTCGGCTGGGCCTTGTTTTAGAGGCTGGGCCAAACCCATGTGGCTGGTGTGTAGATCAATGCTTGGGTCCCACGCCATACAAAGAAGCCCAACTGGGCAGCAGATTGGAAAGTAATTAGACACTGAACACTTAATGGGCCAAAAGCCCATTTCGAGGTGGGCTGATATGATCACCCATCCATGGGGTGAATTTGAGATTAAAGTTAGTAAAAGGATTGGGCATTTAGCCTTATCCACTCTTAGAGACCAAATTCAAATTAGATTTGAATCTGGTAACCTCCTGATAAGATCAGGAGTAAGCTAACTCTATCTGCAGAAAGGATTAAGATTATCCCCTATCCAAATACTGATTTGGATTGGGATAACTCCTAAAAAGGAGGTTTCTTAATCAAGAAGAAAGGAGGAGATTTCGAACCAAGAGAAAAATCGCAAGAAAGGTTCCTGCAAATTGAGATCTGATCTCATACTCTCCAGAAAAAGAGAAAAAGCAGTTCAGCCTTTTTCGTTTTGGAGATCTCCTCCTGCCGCCGCCATCTGCCATTGCAAGATTAGATCTTTGCAGAAAAGAAAGTCAAGAAATCTGTTCTTGACATCAGTCTTGCAAGAAAGACTGAAAAAGATTCAATGTTTATTACTTCCAGAGGATTCTTGTGAAGGATCCAGTGTGTAGGACGCACCCTGCTGGTTCTGTTCCATTCACTGCTGTGTCATCTTCCGCAGGAACAGATCTTGGAGCATTCTTTGGGTGTGAACACCAACTTTGAGAGATACTGCTTCTCCGGATCAGGTATATTCCTCCCATTTATCTTTTGATACAGATCTGGTTTGATTATGGTTCAAGTAGGATCCTTGAATATTGTATTCTAAATTTGGGGAATATGATTCCCAGTTGGGAGAATGTAGGAAATTTTTGAAATTCGCCCACCCATTCCGCAACCTTTATGGCATCCATTAGATGGATCCTACCATTCTTTCAAAAAGAAGAGAAAAGGGTCCTTCGCAAGGAACTCACCACCATGGTATGAGAAGCAGCTCAAGCACCGAGTTGACGGAGAGTGAGATTAGCCCATTCTAAGACCTCCTCCAGGTATGTAGCCTCCTTACTCTTTTGAAGGCTTTACTCGGGGTTCAGAATGCTTTGACCCACCTAACTCCCCGAGCTGGATTCCGACATCTCGGCCGCATAGGTGGACTCCTCGGAAGCTTCGGTGGCAACTTCAGCAAGACGAGCTCCGGTTGTAGCCTCTGTAGGGCGAGCCTCGACAGCTTCAACGGCATCCCCAACAGCAGTCTCGGCAGGATTAGGGATGGGCTCGACCGCCACTTCGGGCCCCTGAGGCACCATGTCTCACTCCAAGCCGATGACAGGTCGAGCGCCGGGGAGCTCGAGCTCCGGAGCCCGGTCCTGAGGAGGCTGAGCCTCGATAGAGGCTGAGCCTCGATAGAGGCCTGTAGGGACTCGACGTGCGCCTTCTTGGCTACGCACTTTTTTCTCTTAATCTGGCGGAAGAGCCTCTAGCTGTCTATTTTCTCCACCTCCATGGGACCTATAGTGAAGCTCGGCATTAGTAACCTTGAAGTAAGTATGCGAACAGAAAGGTCAAAGTAAAGATAAACCTACCCAGGCTCAAGTTGGCCTGGATGAGCTTCTCCTCGGCTGCGAAGTCCTTGTAATTCAACCTGAGCTGAGCCCATGACTGAAGTGACTTCTTGTCTTCCCATCGAGGGTAACACCAGGGTCTTGAACGGCCACCCTCCAGTCAGTAGGGAAGGGTCATCCCGTGCTGCTCTGAACTACGAAGTAGTCCCGCTTTCAGGCCCGGACTTTACTCGGAAGCTTATGCATTAATTTAAAACCCGGAAGGGGAGACAGATAATAAGCCTGCCTATGCCCGGGGAGAGCGCCCGAAGCGCTCTTCTTTATTGCGAAGATGGTACTGAGGATATCTAGGTCAATGGGGAAGGAGCGGTCGAAGCAGAGGGAAATGGTCCCAACCACATTCCATATGGAATTCGGGTGAAGTTGGTCCAAGGTAATGTTAAAGTGCACCAGCACCTCAACAATCGGGGGGTGAAAAGGAAGACGGAGTTCGACAACTAGTTACTCCCTGAAGATCATGATCTCATTGGGACCGTGCTCCCATGGAAAGCTGCAGGTAGGAAGATATAAGAGTACTCCCCAGGAAGGTGGAACCTCTGTATGAGGTCCTGGAGTCTCTCCGGAGTCATGGTGGAAGGGCCGAACTGATCTAGCACCCGACCTCAGTGGGAGGTGGATGCTAGATGACCCGAAGCCACCCATACGTCGGATGGCTGGGTGGCAGAAGAGCCACCGTGAGCCGAGGTACCTACCTCGGGCTCGTCGATAAGGCTATCTACACTAGACGACATGATAACACGGAAAGGAAAGAATGTTCAGAAAAGAAAAGGAAGTTCGGGGACTCACCATAGGAAACATAAACTCTCTCTCTTAACAAAGAAGTTGGTTGTAGCTTGGTGGTTATTGTAGTCATTATATGCATGTTATTTTTACACAAGCAGTGAAGCCATTTGACTATGTTCGGATTCCGGATTTGATTGAACCACTTAGGTTCAAACCGGCTAGACCAATTTAAATCACTTAGGTTCAAGGGTTGTTGAACCGTTTAGTTCTGAATTAATTCAATTCAATCGGACTGATTTAGTCAAGGGTGGACTGATCTGGACGGACCATATCAGGTTTGTGCACGGGTTTGGGACCAGACCAGCTGACCCAAACCGGGTCAGTGTAGCTAATCGGGTTGGTCCAGATTTGAGCAAGATCATGTGGATATTGGTCGGATGGACGGTCTAGGTCGGGCAAAGCACGTGGAGGCCGAATCATCTCGTCCAAAACTGTTTCAAATTCGGGTCGACCCGGATTGGCTTGTATTGGGTCAAGTCAGAGTGTGAATATTGGTTGGACCAGACGACCCAAATCGAACAGAGCAAGTGGCACCGAACCATCCCACCTGGGGTCTATTTCAGATTCGAGTCGACCCGGATCAGTATATATTGGATCGGGTCAGACCGCATTGAACTGGTCTAGACTCGGGTCAAATTGATTAGGATTTATGTGAGGTGAAGTGTATTAATTCAAGTCAAAACTAAATTTAGTCAATTATTAATAGAAAATTAACACATTAATTATAAATTATTTAATTCAAATGAAGAAAAATTAAAAAAAATGCTAAAACATTAATTAATATAATAAAAGGCAACGGACACAGGTATCATCATGTTCTTTTTTTTTTTTTTATAATTATATCCTGCTGGCTTGCAGGTATAAGTATGACCGGCCTGCTGGCCGCTGGCTGCTGTGAACTTTATTAATGCAGACTTCAAGTAAAATAGAGTTGGCGATCCATTTGCCGATTAGGTTGACTTTAATTTTGACCGTCTATTTTTTTTGGACTCCATTTGGGATTGCTTTGTTTTCTGCTTATTTTTACTGAAATACCCCTAAGTCCCCAATATAAATAACTATATAAGTGGTATTTATGTATTTTGGTTTGAAGGAAGAAAGGATAGAAATACCCTCTGATAGTTATATAATAGCTAGTTTGGCGGGCATTTTGAGTAAAGTGATAAATAACTTTACAATGACCAAAATACCCCTCCCAACAACTAAAACACAATTAGTTTTCAGGGTATTTTAGGCAATTGAATTATTTTTAATTCCTATAAATAGCATTATCATCCACCATCTCATCACACTAATTCAATAATTCTCTTAATCTCTTCTCTAGCTCTCATACACTCTCAACTCTCTACCTATCAATGTCTCACACATTCTTTGATTCTCCAATTCTCAACTTTATTGAAGTTTCAAGAAGAAGGCTTGCTCAATAGATCAAGTATCTCAACTCTCAAGTTAGCAATTTGGGAGGCTTGGACTCTTGGAGTTGAAAGGCTTCAATTGTTGAAATCAAGTTCGGATTTCGAACCAACAATTTGGATAAGCGCAATTAAATTAATTTTTATTTTTTTAAAACTTAAAAAAATGGCTGGCTCCACCCAAAATCAATTCCCCAACATGTTCAATGTCGACGATATTCAGTCATAGTATGGTAGTATTAGCACTGATATGGATGCTATTGATATTAATGGAAAATCCACCCCTAGTACTAATACATGGGGAAAGAAAAAGAAGGCTACTAAGTTGATTAGCCCGGTTTGAAATGTATTTAAAATAAAGGAGGTTCAGGAGAAGTGAAAAGTTTTGTTTGCAAAAAATGTAGGAAAGACCTTAGTTTTTGTTGTAAGGGTGGTACTAGCCATTTGGGTAGACATTTGCTTACCCATGAGAAAGAAGAATAAGAAGAAAGGAGAGAAACAATACAAACACAAATTGGGCAGGGGGTGGTACTTTTAATTTAAATATTCTCAAGAAAAAACAAGGCAAGAATTAGAAAAATACACTGTACATGTTGAACAACCATATTTGTTAGTTGAAGATACTAAACTTGAAAAATGGTTACGTAATTCTATAAATCGACAATTTAAAAAATTGTTATTCATATAAACAAAATTTAATTTATATGTTATCAAATCTTAATTCTAAAATTGTAAATACTTCTAATATTTGGATTTCTAAATTTATCCTAATTTATATTTGTGTTACCAGGCATTTTATTGATAAAAATTGGCTTTTATGTAAAAGAATTTTTAGTTTTAATAGGCTTGAATGGCCACATATTGGTCCAGTTATGTCTACAAGTATTTTAAATACTTTACAATCTTATGGAATTGACAATAAATTATTTTCTATTAGTTTTGTTAATGGTATGAATGATGATTTAACAATAAATATTTTAAAATCTCAATTAAAACCATGTTTAAATGGTAAAGTATTTAATATCAGATGTATATGTTACAACTTAAGTTTATGTATTCAGGAAGCTTTAAAAATTATTTATACTCATATTTTTTAAATTAGAAATTATATTATATACATTAAAAGTTATGGAGCAAGAAAACAAGAATTTAATATAGAAAGAATCCACAAATTAAGAGCATTTGTTGAAATAACGGAAAAAATTTTAAGAAATATTGAGAGAACATTTCTCCTCTTTATTAGATCCTAGGATTAGAAAAGATGATTTAGATATTTTACTTGAAACATATTGTGAAAATATGAATATTGAAATTAGAAATAGAAAAGAATAAATTAATAGTTTATTATTTGAAATCACATAGAATAATAAAAAGTGTACAACTTGTACAACTGCATCTTTCACTTCTAAACTTGAGTTCACTTCTGGTAGAGCAATTGTACAATTTGAATATGCTAGTACAATCCAAAGTCTTATGTATACTACGCTTTGTACTAGACATAATATTGCATTTACGGTAAGTAAATTAGTCGGTTTACAAGTAATCCCGGTATAGAGCATTGGAAGGCAATTAGGAGAGTTCTTGGGTACCTCAAAAGAACCTTAGTACTTGGCTTATTCTACTATGATTATCCAACTGTATTAGAATGGTATACTGATGCAAGTTAGACTACCGGTAATGGAGATAACAAGTCCACATCTAGATGGATTTTTGTCCTTGGTGGGTGTGCGATCTCTTGGGCATCCAAGAGACAAACTTGTATATCTCAGTCGACATGGAATCTGAATTCATAACTTTGGTGACTATTGAAAAAGAGGTTGAATGGATTAAAAATTTATTATTGGATATAAAACTTTAGTCTAGTCCTATGCCTCCAATTTTCATTTACTGTGATAGTGAAGTAACTTTATCAAGAGCTTATAATAATACCTACAATAGTAAGTCTAGACATATAAATATGTTAAATGATAAAATATAGTGGTACCCATATAGATATGTGAAACAATAAAATATAGTGGTACCTCGTTTTGTTTGGATTTTTTACTTGTTGTTTATTTCCTAACTATAATGGAAGATGCAGCTGGCTTTCAAACATGCATAACGAATTATTGAATTACATTTATATTTTAGACAAATAGATTAAAACTTGCAACCACACAAGAACGGCATGGGCATCAAAATCAAAGTATCATTTTATGTAAATGGCGACATGTGGATACAAACATCTGACAGACATAAACTTTTACGGATAGACTCTAAAACTACTCAACGGAGAGGAGTAGATCTAATAGAGGAATTATTAATTATTTCTAAGAAATGAAGAAATAAATTGCAGGAATCAATCATAAAATTCCGCCAATAAATAGATTAGTTGTTGTCGCCCTTGGATTTGGATTTGTTCTGTATGACATAGTTTGAAATTGCTTTGGCCACCCACCACAAAGTACCAGCGGTAATACGGTTAGCGTTGTCTTCAAACTTGTCGTCGAGCTCAAAGGCAGTGGTGGATTGAATGATGCATGAGGAGGCGTCTTTCTCTATGACTTTGAAGATAATATCGAATGAACGAAACCCAATATCAAGAAATCCTCCTTCAATCACTCGGACCAACTTCTCACGTTCTTGATGGTCAATCTTTATGAACTTCTCCTTCCATATACGTGGCTCAGGAAGCGCTGAAACCAGTAATTATATTTAAGTATCAAATTAAACCATCATGGATTAATAAGAAATATTTCAATTCATTCATTAATGCAATAAATAAAATGATGAAAAGAAGAAATTTAAGGGTAAGGCAAGAACATCATTTCTCTTGTAAACTTGGGGCAATATACCGTCGTCGAGTTCAATGAGAATGACAGTGCCGACCGTTCCATCACCCTCAAGAACATCATTTCTCTTGTAAACTTGGGGCATTAGTTGGACGAAGAGTTTGGGCAGATCGGGCGAGCCATACACAGCCCACACATCATCTGCAGGCACCCCTACTTCCATCTCGTTAGTTACACGCGCAGTCATCATCTTGTTAATTCAAAATTGATGCAAATAAACAAATTAAAAGCTAAGCTCTTCGAACAAGTTTTGGATGTAAGGTGTGTTTGATTGATCTATAGCTAGTAGCCTTTTTATATATCTACTCCAGGTTGGGTATGTAGAGATCGATCTTCGTCTTTGTTTAATTTTGACTTGTATTTTGATGTCTTTTTTGTACAGCATTAAGCTTCGACGATTCTCTGCACGCATGTCTACCAAAGTTTGAATTGTGCTAGCTCCCACCATGCAATAACTTGGCAACTCTCAAGCACGTTTTGGATAAGCCTTAGCCGACGGATTCGTTTGACTCCTTTGCTCTCATTGATTAAATGATAATGAAATTACCAAAAAGTTCAAAAGTATAGGTAGGTTTGTGACAGCGTGTGGATGCGGCGATAACAACAAAGGAGAGCCAGCCCGAAGACTTGAATCGAGAATAGGAATACATGACATGAATTGTTCAATTTCCAACCAAATAGGGACGTCAATGAATGATGACGTCTATTTGCCGATCATGTACTGTAGGCGCTCCTTTTGCCGATTATGTAGACCAGTCTATTTGTTTTGACCGTCTATGTTTTTGATATGGCTAAGGCCATGATGGAATTTGATCCAGGTCTCTATTACAATGAACATGTTACATCACCAACTCAACCAGTTGGCACCTTCATGCATTTAATTTTTAGTTGAATAAATTAAGTTATTAATGCTGCCTTTCCCCCTTCATGAATGACAATTACAAAAGAAGTTTATCTGCTGTAAATAAGAAATATGTATCCATATAAAAAAAATGTCAACCTCCTAAGAAAGGTTCTATTGTTGTCATTGTCTAATTCCACCCCATTATTATGATTCTTGTTGATGTTCCTGATCTTCCCCACCCTTGTTGTTGGCGTCATATGTTTGATCATTCTCAACTATTCATTCATTTCCTTCTATAAATGATGTTTGGTTAGAAATATGTAAAATTTAAGATTTAGTAGTAAAGTCTCTTTGTAGTTAAAAATGTCTTAGTTATTGCCTCTGTAATCAAAGCCTAAATGTTTTGTCATTAATAAAGTTCTTTTATGTACTCAAATACTTTATTCTGGACAGCATTTTGGGATGATTAATTTCATGCAACATTTATCAGATTAATTGATGGTGGCTTAAGCTTAGTTCTAATTGTTGGACAGTTTTGTATGTCCTTAACTCCAATCAATTTTGATTTACTTTTGAGGACAGACACAAAAATGTTCAAAATACCAGTGCATGCACTTATTATTGAGTATATATATATATATAAACTTTATGAACAAAAAAAGTTATAGGTAGACCTTTGAGTGATTGATATGAAGGGAAAATTGGGAAAATAAATCAATTTCTAAAATGAGATTGGAAGGATTTGGGATAGCAATTGATGTGAAGAAAAAATTGGAATAATAAACATTTTGTAAAAAGTACTTACATGGGTATTTTTGACAATTTCATGCCTCTTGTTAGAGGATTCTAATAGGGGATATACTTGCAACTATGTTAGAAAGTTACAGGGGAGGTGATTGCAATTACCAAACAAAAAATTTACCTTTTTTTTAATTAGTTGTGCTAAGCATTTGATTAATAGATTTCAGAAAAAAAATTATCCATTTTCTATATACGATACATTACAATCACCCATTTCAATTCTTATTTGTTTTTATGGACCAACACTATTCACTCTAATTTGAGGGATGTGCTTAAATTTACAAATGTGGGATTAGGATGTTGATAGGTAGGGATGATCATTTATGATCAGCCCGACCTTCTTGGCTTGCAAATTCTTGGGCCAAGGAAGTCAAATTTCTCTCAAGCTTGGTCTAGATCAGACTCATATCAAGCCTGCACATAATACATGCTGGGCTCAGGCCAACTAAGCCCTATGTCCGACAAACCTAACCCATCCCAGAAGTTATATGTATATTTATAATATATACTATATTATATCTATAATGTCTATTTATTTGTATAGTATCTTAATGTTTTGTGGTAATTGTATAGTATCTTTCATATATGGCATAGTATTTTACCGAATATATATAGTATAATGTATTAATATAAACAAAATAAACTTAAATATAATTTTTGCAATTTCTTGAAGCTTATTTTCCGTAATTTGATTATAAAAATAAGCTAAAACTTTATTTGTTTTAAAATACAAATCCTATATATTCATGTTTTATTAGGCCTAGGTAGGCCTCAAGGCTATTAACTACTTGTAGAAAACCTAACCTGACTCATGATCATCACTATTGGTGGGTTGTATAGGATAATTTGATCCAAACCTAATTATGTCATTTTTCTTCTTTTATTAGTGTACTCAACAAATATAAAAGAAACACTACAAAGGATCACTAAAGGGCTTTTAAAAAGTCTTAAGATACTTGTAAAGAACTAAAACTCCATCCACATCCAAGGTTTTAAAAACCGACCTGGAAATGGAACCGTTATGGCCACTGGTTTCCGGGTCAGCGGTTTGACCGTTTGGATCAAATGGTTCTAATGGTTTAAATATTATAACTGGTGATATGTCATCTTACTCATTTGACGGGAATATTAGGGTAAGATGCATATAAATACAAGAGAGAAAATGTTTGACTGTTTGAGAATGAGAGAGATGTGAGACGCTCTCAATGGCTGACAGAGTTTAGAAGAGGGAGAAGAGAGAGAGAGAGGGAGAGAGAGAGAGAGAAGAAGAAGAAGAAGGAGAAGAAGATGAAGAAGAAGAAGAAGAAGAAGGAAGAGGAGGAGGAGGTCACTTGGAGGATGTAGTGGCGACAACGACGGCAATGGTGACAGCGATGGCAAACTACAACGACAATAGCAGTGACAATGAAAGTAGATCTGAGATTTTTGTTAGTCTTAGATTTCACTCTCTCTCTCTCTCTCAAATCTGTCATCTAGACTCTAAACTACTCTCCCAAATCTCTAAATGTGAGATCTCTCAAATCTTTTTCATTGTCTCACACATCCCTCAACTGATCTCTCTCTCTAGTAGATCTCAAATCTGAGAGACCTTCTTCTCTTTTCATTCTTGCTCTAACTTGTCAAAGTAATAAACTACAAGTCGTTCTCCAGGTTGAATAGTTCAAAAGTGAAACCATCCGGTTCAACGGTTCGTAGAATAATTCAACGATTTTTTACCAAAGATTAGGTTTGGGGTAAAATGGAACCGGTCGCCTAAATGGTTTCCGGTCCGAATGGTCCGACCGTCTAGGTTAACGACGGTTCAAAAACATTGTCTACATCATAATAGATTGGATTCCCTTGAGGTAATTATGAATGAAGATTTAGGTTCTATTTGGCAAGTCCTTTTAGAAGATCTTTTGAGCTTTTCAAAGATTGCTATACCACAAGATGGTCTTTTTCTATTTGACAATGAAAGATGGGAAACCAAAAAGTCTCATGTCCCATAAAGCTTGAGGAAGCCCAAAATGGCTGAAAATCAAGGAGCTTCAAATTGAATCTTTTGGTCTTTATGCACTTAAAATCTTTCGTTTAAAAATTTGGTAGACTATGATTGACTAGGATACTTAGTAGATAGTCTTGATCTTTTAATACACATATCTTTAATATTATATATTAGTGATATCTTTAATTTCAATAAAGAATTCATGCATTACTCGAAATAGCTGATGGGTATTTAAGTTTTTTTGTCTTCTAACTGACGGTGAATTAACGTCGGGTATTAAATTGTCACAAAATGAAAGTTTGGGTACTAGGTTGTCTCATTTTAAAGTTCAGGTACTAAATTGATACTTGGCCTAAAGTATAGAGTATCCTATGGGAATTTTCCCATATATTTATTCATGCTTTTTTATTTTTTAGATAAATAAGACAATGATGATTTTAATCACAAAAAGTCATTAAGAGGACAATTTTGTCCACTATGGGATACCAAATTCAAATTAGATTTTAATCTGGTAACCTCCTGATAATATCAGGAGCAAACTAACTTAATCTGCAGATAGGATTAAGATTATCCCCTATCCAAATATTGATCTAGATTGGGATAACTCCTAATTAGGAGGATTTCTTAATCAAGAAGAAAGGAGGAGAAAACTAATTCACATATACCAGTTTTTGAACAAGAAGGTTTTTCCATGGGAGAAGAAAGTCTTCTACACAAAGAGATTAGATCTCAAAAACTCCAGAGAGAAGAAAAGCTACTGAGCCATCTTCGTCCCAGGAGTTCTCCTCCAGCCGTCGCCAACTCCTCTTGCAAGATTTGATCTTTGCAGTAGAAAGAAGTCAAGAAATCAGTTCTTGACATCAGTATTGTAGAAAAGACTGAAAAGGATTCAGTGTTCAGAGTTTCCAGTGGTTTCTTGCGAAGGATCCAGTGTGTAGGATGCACCCTGCTGGTTCCGTTCCATCCACAGCTATGTCATCTTCAGCAGTAGTGGATCTTGGTGTCTTCTTTGGGCGTGAACACCAACTTTGGGAGATACTGTTTCTCCGGGTCAGGTATAATTCTCCCTTTTCTTTTTGGTTCAGATCTGGTTCGATTATGGTTCAAGTATAATCCTTGAATATTGTATTCTAAATTTAGGGAATATGATTCCTAGTTGGGAGAAGGTAGGAAATTTGAGAAATTCGCCCACCCATTCCGCACCCTTCATGGCGTCCATTAGATGGATCCTACCATTCTTTCACCATTTGGGTAGACATTTGCTCACCCATGAGAAAGAAGAAGAAGAAGAAGAAGAAAGGAGAGAAACAATTCAAACACAAATTGGGCGAGGGGTGATACTTTTGATTTAAATATTCTCAAGAAAAAATGAGGCAAGAATTAGAAAAATACATTGTACATGCTGAACAACCATTTTTGTTAGCTGAAGATACTAAACTTGAAAAATGCTTTAAAAATTTGTTATTCATATAAACAAAATTTAATTTATATGTTATCAAATCTTAATTCTAAAGTTGTAATTACTTATAATATTTGGATTTCTAAATTTTACATAAGTTATATTTGTGTTATCGGACATTTTATTGATTAAAATTGGCTTTTATGTAAAAGAATTTTAAGTGTTAATAGGCTTGAATGGCTACATACTGGTCCAGCTATGGTGATAAGTATTTTAAATACTTTACAATCTTATGGAATTGACAATAAATTATTTTCTATTAGTTTTGTTTATGCTAGTAATAATGATTCAACAATAAATATTTTAAAATCTCAATTAAAACCATGTTTAAATGGTAAATTATTTAATATCAGATGTATATGTTACAACTTAAATTTATGTATGCAGGAAGCTTTAAATATTATTTATACTCATATTTTTAAATTAGAAATTATATTATATATATTAAAAGTTATGGAGTAAGAAAACAATAACTTAACTTCTTATGTCAAAATTGTGGTTTGAAATATAAACATTTTATGTTAGATGTTAAACATAGACGGAGTTCTACTTGCGCTATGTTAGAAAGTTGTGTTTCTCACAAACAAACTCTTAGTGACTTTTATAATGCAAAAATGTCTACTAGTATTATATTTGAGGAAGATTGGGTAATGTCAATTTGTATAAGAGATTTTCTAAAACATTTTTACGATGCAACTAATGAATTATCGAGTATTTATTATCCAAATAGTTGTAATTTAACTTATCAATTAATGATGATTAGTGATTGTTTTTCAAAATATAGAAAGAATCTACAAATCAAAAGCATTGTTGAAATAATGGAAAATAAATTTAAGAAATATTGGGAGAACATTTCTTCTCTATGTTAGATCCTAGGATTAGAAAAGATGGTTTAGATATTTTACTTGAAAGATATTATGAAAATATGAATATTCATATTATAAAAAAGAAAACAAGAAATTAATAGTTTATTATTTGAAATGTGTAGTTTATATGAATCTGAAGTAACATAGAATAATAAAAATTCTACAATTTGTACAACTGCATCTTCCATTTCTAAACTTGAGTTCACTTTTGTTAGAGCAATTGCACAACTTGAGTATGCTAGTGCAATCGGAAGTCTGATGTATACTTTGCTTTGTACTAGACATAATATTGCATTTGCAGTAAGTAAACTTAATCGGTTTACAAGTAATCTCGGTGTGGAGCATTGGAAGGCAATTGGGAGAGTTCTTGGGTACATCAAAATAACTTTAGAACTTGGCTTATTCTACTAGAAGGGTACACTGATGCAAGTTAGATTACTGGTAATGGAGATAACAAGTCCACATCTGGATGGATTTTTGTCCTGGGTGAGTGTGTGATCTCTTGGGCATCCAAGAGACAAAGTTGTATATCTCAGTCGACCATGGAATCTGAATTCATAGCTTTAGCGGCTATTGAAAAAGATGTTGAATGGATTAAGAATTTATTATTGGATATAAAACTTTGGCCTAACCCTATGACTCCAATTTCCATTTATTGTGATAGTGAAGTAAGTCTATCAAGAGCCTATAATGGTACCTACAATGGTAAGTCCAAACATATACGTATGTGAAATGTTAAAGTATAGTGATACCCATATAAGTATGTGAAACATTAAGGCCCAGACCTATAGTGGTACCTACAATGGTAACTCTATGCTTAACAGGAAGTCGAAGTCATGGAAAATAGAGATGATCCCTACTTGAAGGGATGAGAGATCCATCATATGGATGGCCAAACCTACAGGTAGGTTGGGAGAAATTTCAAAAATTTCTCTCTCTCCCATGTGGGAATCACATTCCCTATTTTAGAAAATTGCATTTTCAAGGATCAATCTTGAACCCTAAACTAAACCAGATCTGAAACCAAAAGGTAGGAGAGGGATATACCTGATATAGAGTAGTATCAACTCCCAATGAAGGTGTTGATGCCCAAGGAGATCAACAAAGATTGATCCCACTGAAGATGACATAGCGTAGGGTGGAGCAGAATCAGCAGGGTGGTTTTTCAGCAAGAACCTGATTCTTCACCAAGAATCTAATGGAGGGCGAGTGAGTACGACTTCAGATCAGTTTTTCTCCAAAAACTTATATCAAGAACCTTTCTTGATCGCTCCTACAGGTGGAGATCGAACTGACAGTGGTAGCAGCAACAGGAGAAGGCAAGAGCAGAAGATGGTGTCAGTCCAACTGTAGTTGTCTTCTCTCTTGTATCAATAATCTGATTGGGTGAATTGGGGTTCGCCCTCCTCCTTTATTTATAGCCTTAAAGAGAGGTTCTCCTAATCCCATTAGGAGTTTCC
The DNA here is from genome assembly GCF_056320005.1 of Nelumbo lutea. Taxonomy (NCBI): domain Eukaryota; kingdom Viridiplantae; phylum Streptophyta; class Magnoliopsida; order Proteales; family Nelumbonaceae; genus Nelumbo; species Nelumbo lutea. Next base: position 214,358,463 of record NC_142684.1, read on the forward strand.
TAATCCAAATCTTGTATTTGGATCTAGACTCTCTTTAAGAGATAAGGATAATCCCTTATCTTATCTGCAAATAAAGATCAGCCCTCCAAATCTAATTAGGAGTTTCCTAATCCAAATCTTTATTTGGATTTGGACTCTCTGAGTGGATAGGGACAATCATTTATCGTATCAGTTATCTAAATCCTAGAATCGCCCCTCTTTAATTAATCATATTAAACTAGTTCGAATTAGGCTTTAGGCCCATTAAGTCCATGTGCTCACTTATCCTCCAAACTACTGCCTAGTTGGGTATCCTTGTATGGCATGGGACCCAAACATTGATCTACACATCAGCCACATGGGTCTAGTAGCCTCTATTACAAGGCCTGGCCGAATTCACTATAGGTTATAGTGAACCCCCGAGTCCACCATGGGCTCTTAATGGGCTCAACATTTACACTAAATGGTCCCTGGGTCAAGCCACCTTATAGAAACCCAAGGATTGTGGGCAGATGCAATATTATCCCATCAGGTATTACCCTCAATGGTTTTACACTTAACCTCTCAGCCCATAACGATCAAACACTGCCCAATTGCTTTTACACTTACCATCGGGGCCCTTCTTCCTCTTATAGATCCGTTTGCAACCAATTGCTTTTACCCGGGGGCGGACCTACTAGAGTCCAGATTTCATTGGTCTCCATTGAGTCCATCTCAATTCTCATGGCATCTACCCACTTTAAGGAATCTATGTCTAACATACCTTTCGTATAAGTCACGGGATCCTCCTCATTGGTTGTAACTTCCACTAGGTAACTATCCTAGTCATAGCTCTAGAGGACTGAAAACCTGGGTAGATCTTCTTGGTTGGTCATTACCTGGAACTTGTGGGACATTTCCCACTGACCCTGAGCTCTCATCATCAAGAAGTAACTATATCAAGAGCCTATAATGGTACCTATAATGGTAAGTTTATGCTTAAGGGGAAATCCAAGTCATGGAAAACAGAGATGATCCCTACTATGGTTTAAACCAAGTTCAGGTGTAGTTGGTCCACAGTAATGTTAAAGTATTTGATGAAATCGACAACGAAAGGGTAAAGAGGGAAGGGTAGCCCAGTAGTGAGTTATTCCTCGAAGACCGTGATCTCGTCGAGATCGTGTTGCCAGGGATATCCCTAAAAGGGGATAAAATACCCAAGGTTATCAGGAAAGTTGTACTTGATGATCAGACCGTGTTCTGTCCAAGAACCTAATCCTTTGCAAGAAATAGTAGGATGGAACATGAGCACAGCTTCCTATCAGTCCATTCACAAGGAACTAATATCAAGATCGAATCTTGATTTCTCCCACTGAACTGGAGATCGAACTGACAAGTGAGGCGGCAGCAGGAAGGAGGCGACAAGAAAGAATTTTCGCAGGTATGGTGAAATCTCTCTTCTGTGATTTCAGCTCTGAAGACTTGCAGTGATGTTGTTGTGTTGTCTAAAGGCTGCTGCCCCCTCCTCCTTTTAAGTGATAAGGGTAAACCCTTATCCTATCTGCAAATTGGATCAGCCTTCTCCTAATACATTAGGAGGTTTCTAAATCTGAATCTCATTTAGATCTGGCCTCTTTGAGTGGATAGGGTTAAGACTCAATCCTGTCTGCTAATCCAATCTTAGAATTCGTCCCCTTAATTTAACTGCTTAAATTAGCCCAGTTTGAAATGGGCTTTAGGCCCATTAAGATTATGTACTCACTTAGCCTTCCTAACTGCTGCCCAGTTGGGCTTCCTTGTATTGCGTGGGACCCAAACATTGATCTACACATCAGCCACATGGGTTCAGCCCAGCATTTGTTACAAGGCCTGGCCGAATACACTGTTATGGTCAATGCACCCCCTAAAACCCATCACATGGGCTCTATGGGCCCAACACTTACCCTAAGTGGTCCCTGGGCCAAGCCACCTTATAACACCCAGGGACTGTGGGCAGATGCAAGATTAGCCCATTAGGTATTACCCTCAATGGTCTTACACTTAACCTCTCAGCCCATAATGATCAAACACTGCCCGACAAGAGAGGACCTCTCCCTTGGCTGCAAGGAACAATGCTGCATTCTCTACTTATATGGATCCCGAGAATTAAAACCTTTTGCAAACAATTTGGAAACCATAATATGTATATAATTTTATATCTTGTATAAAATATATTTTGCAAAACAAATCTTGATGCTTGAAATCGGTTGCCGACAGTCTTGGTTTCCATCAAAGAGAGTGCATCCCCGATCATTATCTTTGTCTGACAAAGGGGTTAATCCTGTCACTACGATCACCCACTCAGATGAATTCTCAGACTGTCCCAACATACCCAGGTTTTGACCCCTACTAAGGATCTCACTGATTGGTACATCAAAGACAGCCCAATCCGATACCTAGTGTAGTATCATAATCGAGTCTAGGGGTCAGGTGTAACTTTCTAGTTTTGTCCATTAATCTCCAAGGTCCAGGGCAATACTAGAAATCTGGTCTGGTTCAAAGATTCAATTAATACTACACTGAATGTGCCTTGGGTCTCACTCTAGCAGCTAAGACAGGCCACCTTAATCGACTTGGTGGCACATCAGTGTCAGCCTTATCAGGATAGGTCTCCCCAGACCAACCCACTGACTGTGAACATTCTAAACTAACACGAGTCACATTAAGTGTCTAGTTTAAGGGAATTACACAGAAACATACCATAGGAACATGAATCGAATGTGTACTTTTATTCATTTACAATAAACACATAATGTACATCATTCTGATTGAAGCTAAGGGCATACAAAAACTGTCTAACATTATCCAAGATTTTGATTTCCATATAGTCTATGAATTATTTGCTTAATGCGATTAGGAGTGGCCATCTCTTAGTTGATTCGGTGTATATGAATGAATCGGGAGAGGAATTTATATACTCGACCACATAGTTCATGGTGTGAATTGAATGGTATATAGGGATATATACACATGATTCATATGAATATATGAGTTTTTCTTGCACTTCATGCATTTCTATTATTGAAAACTCTAGTCGAGGGATCGAGGGGTTACTTGATAGAAATATGTTTAATATATCTTGGGAAAGAATATCAAATAAAATTGGGAAAAACTTTAGCTTATGGGAAGAGCAATTAATCTTGGTTAATCGTATCCATCAATATTCATTAGATTGGTTGGGTGGACCTAAAGCCCTAGCGATTTCATCATTTGCATATTCCATTGTTGATTGTCATTGCTTTTATCTTCTTTTCCTAGTTTTTATTTTCAGTAGTTCTTGCTCCCTCAAATCTGAATTTCGATTGTCTAAATAATTAGGGAAGACTTGGGTTTTAATACTTATTTTGTTAAATCCCCATGGTAACGATATTTTTATACTACTTGATAACTAGTGCACTTGCTAGGGTTATATTCATAGCTATCAAGTTTTTGGTGCCGTTGTCGGGGATTTAATCCTAAAATAATATTAGAACTTGTTAACCTTGGTTAATTTGGATTTTTTTTATTTATGTTTTATTCTTTATTTTTATTTTATTTTATTTGTTTGGATTCTTGCTGGTTCAGATTTACTAGTGCATGACATCACTAGAAGAGAGGGACTAGTAGAATTCGATCCAGAAATTGAGAGGACCCTTCGCTTGTTGCAAAGAGCCAATAGAGTTAAGACAAGAGAGGAGGTTGTTATTGGTGAACTAGCAATAGAGATTGAAGGAGAGATGCCAAAAACAAATCTCACCCTCTTGGACTATGCTTGTCCAACAATTGATGGGGCGACATCTAGCATTTACAAGCCCACCATTCAGGCCAATAATTTTGAAATCAAGCCGGCAATAATTCAGATGATCCAGACAAGTATTCATTTTAGTGGGTTGCCAAGTGATGACCCTAATGCACACATTGTTAACTTCCTATAAATATGTGATACATTTAAACATAATGGTGTTAGTGATGATGCTATTAGTCTTAGATTATTTCCTTTTTCATTGCGTGATAGAGCTAAAGATTGGCTTAACTCACTCCCTGCAGGAAGTAATACCACTTGGAATGATCTAACCCAAAAATTTTTGGCTAAATATTTCCCCCCTCCAAAACAACAAAATTAATTAATGATATTACTACTTTTGCTCAATTTGAGAGGGAATCTTTGTATGAAGCATGGGAACGATTCAAGGACATGCTTAGGAAGTGTCCTCACCATGGGATACCAACTTGGCGTCAAATTCAGACTTTTTATAATGGTATTACCCCCTCTAGTCAATCAATTATTGATGCAACAGCAGGTGGCACAATTAGGACAAAAACTCCAGAGGAAGCTTATGATTTAGTGGAGGAGATGGTGTCAAACAGCTACCGGTGGAGTAATGACCAAACCAATCAGAGGGGAGTACACCACATCAATTCCCTTGCAGCCCTATCTACGCAAATTGCTAATCTGAATAAGAAACTTGACACCTTTAATATTGCAGCCATTAATGCATCATCTAGCATCTCATGCGATTCATGTGGTCAAATAGGACATGCTAATTCTGATTGTCCATTAAGTGATCCTTTTATTTCCCATGAGAATTCTAATTTTATTTCTCATGCTGGCAGGCCAAATTTCAATCCCTACTCAAATATATACAACCCAGGGTGGAGGAATCATCCAAACTTTTCATGGAGAAACAATCAGCAAAAGGCACCCATGGGATTCCAACCACAACCACCCCCACAAGAAAAAAAGAGCAATTTGGAGGAGATGATGTCTAAGTTCATCAATTCTGCTGAAGCAAAATTCCAAAGCCATGAAACATTGATTAAGAACTTGGAAATTCATGTGGGGCAGATTGTAAGCATGTTGTCGAAAAGAAAAGAGGGACGGTTACCCAGCAACACAGAGAAGAATCCTAGAGAGCATGTGAACGCCATAGCCTTAAGAAGTGGGAAGACAGCCAGCGAAGCCCAAGAAGACGACAAGGAAACTGAATTGGCCGATCTGCAAAAGGAGAATGAGGGAAGCACCCCTAAACTGAATTTAGATGTAATTAAACTTCCTATTCCCTACCCAAGAAGAGTCTTGAAGGCTAAATTAGATAAGCAATTTGAAAAATTTTTGGAAGTGTTTAAGAAGATCCATATTAATCTTCCTCTTCTTGATGTATTGTCACAGATGCCGAAGTATGCCAAATTCATGAAGGAGGTGATGTCCAACAAAAGGAAGTGGGTGGATTGCGAGATGGTAAAGCTAAACAAAGAGTGTTCAGCCATTCTTCAAAATAAACTGCCCCCAAAAGTTAAGGATCCAGGGAGTTTATCTATACCTTGCACCATAGGGAATGCTGAATTTGAGAAAGCCTTATGTGATCTTGGTGCTAGTATAAATTTAATGCCCTACTCTATTTTTAAAAGGCTTGGATTGCATGAACTAACATTTACAACTATTACCCTACAATTGGCCGATCGAAGCATTAAATACCCTAGGGGAATAGTGGAAGATGTTTTAGTTAAAGTAGGGAATTTCATCATCCCTGCTGATTTCATTGGGTTGGATATGGAGGAGGATAGATTGATGCCATTGATCCTTGGGAGACCCTTTTTTGCTACCGGTAACACTTTAATTGATGTACAAAAGGGTTTACTTACCCTTAGGATCAACGATGAAGAGATGGTATTTAACGTTTTCCAAACCATGAATTATCCCAACACAAAAGAACATGAGATATATGAAATCGATTCTATTGATGTTTGGGCAGCTGAAATTATAATTTAAAGTTATATAATTCTGTTGAAAACTGTATTGTTAACCATTGTAATAACATGCAGGTGATGGAGGAAGAGGCAAAGGAGGCGATGAATTATTTAGGGGTTGGCCAAGAAGAATGCAAACCAAGACAAGGGAGATTTCTACCACTAGATGGGCCGACCTCCAATAAACAATTATTACCCTCCATTAAAGCACCTCCAGCCTTGGAACTTAAACCCTTGCCTCTTCATTTAAAATATATATTTTTGGGAGACAGTTCCACCTTACCTGTAATTATCTCTTTTGAATTGGCAGGTCTCCAAGAAGAAAAGCTTGTAAGGGTGCTCAAGCAACACATATCGGCCATAGGATGGAGCATCGCCGACATAAAAGGGATTAACCCTTTGGTATGCACACATAAAATTCTGATGGAACAGGGCTGCAATCCCAAGGCACAACCACAAAGGAGGCTGAATCCTAAAATGCAATAGGTAGTGAAGGTAGAAATTATGAAATGGCTTGAAGTAGGTATCATCTACCTGATTTCTGATTCATCATGGGTAAGTCCTATTCAAGTCATACCAAAGAAAGGAGGGATTACTGTAATTCTAAATGAAAATAATGAATCAACTCCCATAAGAACAGTAACTGGCTGGAGGGTGTGCATAGACTATCGAAAGCTGAATGAGGCCACTAGGAAAGATCACTTCCCTTTGCCATTTATTGATCAGATGATAGAGAGACTTGCAGGGCACGAATATTATTGCTTCCTAGATGGCTAATCCAGGTATCTTCAAGTACCCATTGCACTTGAGGATCAGAAGAAGACCACTTTTACTTGCCCATATGGAACCTTTGCATTTAGGAGAATGCCATTTGGACTGTGCAATGCACCTACCATTTTCCAGCGTTATATGATGTCATTATTTGGTGATTTCATTGATGACTTCATGGAAGTCTTCATGGACGGTTTCTCCATTTATGGATCATCATTCGATGGATGCTTGCTTAATTTGGAAAAGGTACTTCAAAGGTGTGAGGATTCTAACCTTGTTTTGAACTGGAAAAATGTCATTTCATGGTTAGGGAAGGAATAGTTCTAGGACATAAGGTGTCCTCCCGGGGCATCGAGGTTGATAAAGCCAAAATAGAACTGATTGAAAAACTACCTCCACCTCAATCATTAAAAGATGTTAGGGGTTTTCTCGGGCATGCCGGTTTTTATAAGCAGTTCATCAAAGATTTTTCTAAAATTGCCAAACCCCTAACAAATCTGCTAGTTAAGGATGTACCGTTCGAATTCAATGATGATTGTTTGCATGCATTTAATACTCTTAAGGAGAAATTGATTCAGGCTCCTATTGTATCAGCCCCTATATGGGAACTACCCTTCGAAATAATGTGTGATGCAAACAATGATACCTTGGGCGCACTTTTAGAGAAAAGAAAAGATATGAAATTTCACACCATTTACTATGCAAGTAGGACCATGAATAAAGCACAAAAAAATTATTCCACTACCAAAAAGGAATTACTTGCTGTAGTATTTGCTATTAAAAAATTCAGATCTTATTTGCTCTTATCTAAAGTCATTGTTTTCACTGACCATGCTGCCTTGAGATATCTACTTGCTAAGAAAGATGCAAAACCTAGGCTGCTATGATGGATCTTGCTTTTGCAAGAATTTGACCTAGAAATTAAAGACAAAAAGGGTAGTGAAAATACTGATCATTTATCAAGGCTTGACGAAAGTTATGTTGAAAATATTAATAATTCGGCCTTGCATGATGAATTCTCAGATGAGCAACTATATGTGATTAGCAGAAACAATGAACCATGGTTTGCTGATTTGGCTAACTTTTTGGCAGGGAAGGTGATGCCACTTCACTTGACATATCAACAGAGGAAGAAATTCTTCTCTGATGTAAAGCATTATTTATGGGATGAGCCTTACCCGTACAGGATCTGCAGGGACAGACTAATAAGGAGATGTATTCCCGAGGAGGAAGTGATCAGTGTTATAAAATTCTGCCATGACAGAGAAGTAGGAGGTCACCATGGAACATCAAGAACCGCTTCAAAAATTCTCCAAAGCAGTTTTTATTGGCCATCACTCTTCAAGGATGTCTACACATATGTAAGTGCTTGCAATCATTGCCATAGGATAGGTAATATCTCCCGACAAAACGAGATGCCCTTAAACAACATTCTTGTTTGCAAAATATTTTATGTATGGGGTATCGATTTCATGGGACTTTTCCCAAAATCAGTTAATAATTCCTATATACTTGTGGCTGTGGATTATGTGAGCAAATGGGTGGAAGCATGTGCATACCCCACTAATGATGCTCGGGTTGTCATTAAGTTCAAAAAAGATTTATATTCACTCGTTTTGGAACACCTCGAACTATCATAAGTGATGGGGGGAAGCATTTCTGTAACAAACAATTCGAACAACTATTAAACAAATATGGTGTTACACATAGAATTGCAACCCCCTACCACCCCCAGACTAGCGGCCAAGTAGAAATCTCTAATAGAGAATTAAAACATATTTTGGAAAAGACGGTTACCACTTCTAGGAGGGATTGTTCCTTAAGACTAGACGATGCACTTTGGGCCTATCGTACGACATTCAAAACCCCAAACGGTATGTCCCCTTATCATTTAATCTTTGGCAAAGCATGCCATCTACCCGTTGAGCTGGAACATAGAGCTTACTGGGCTACCAAATTTCTGAATTTCAATTTAAGAAATGCAGGTGATCAAAGGAAGCTCCAGCTAAATGAATTAGAGGAATGGAGGAATCAAGCATACGAGAATGCCCGGACCTACAAAGAAAAAACCAAAGCATGGCATGACTCCCGTATTGTAAGTAAGGAATTTAAGGAAGGAGACAAAGTGTTGCTCTTTAATCCTCGTCTCAAGCTATTCCCTGGGAAGTTGAAAACAAGGTGGAGTGGACCCTTTGTAGTGGCTAGGGTATTCCCTTATGGAGCGATTGAATTGCATAATGGTAAGGGCAACACATTCAAGGTAAATGGGCAGCGTTTAAAGCATTGTATTGAAGGAGAGCAAACCATCCACCATGGGTCCATTCTCTCCTTAAAACCACCATGAAAGAAAGGTGAAAGTCTAGCTCAGGACTTAAAAGGAGTGCTTGTGGGAGGCAACCCATTAAGTTTAGTTGTTTGTTTTGTTCAGTTTTCTTTTTTCTCTTATGAGTGTGTTTTTTTTTTCGTATCTTACATCTGCAGGATCTCAACAAGGCATCCAGGGAAGTCCACTTAAATCTTTCTCTCCTTGTTCTTGTTATGCATATTCCATACATTGAGGACAATGTATACCTTAAGTGTGGGGGGGATTAAGGGATTTGATAACTTGTTGGTTAACTCTAGCATGCTTTGATCATCACTTTTGAACCCTTCCTTTTGAAATTTCTACTCGTTAGAAATTTGTTTTGAATGATTGCAAACCACCCTAAATCATGTGCTTAGGTGAGATAGACAAGAAAGGATGCAAGCAAATCTAGCTGAAAATTTTTGGCTATGGAAGGTATCTCAGTAGTGGGAAAGATCAATGGGCAAGATGCAATACAGATTTGACCCCTGTGAGCATTTGGTTTCTGATGGACAAACATGGTTTGATTATTCTAGAAATTGTTTTGTTAGGCATGTCAAGACCACAATAATGAGTTCAAGGATTGGAACGTGATCTATCAAAAAAAAATAATTTTCTGAATAAGTGTGAGATGGAGCATAAAATGCACTCACACTAAAAGCATAAGAAAAGGGTGAGGTGGAGCATAAAATGCACTCATCCCTAGGTCCCGAACCCAAATTCACCTTTTGATGCATTGAACTCAAGATAAGTGGTGGAGATGTGATACATAAGCAAGCTTAGGGTAATAACATTCCTTGTTTCATTCTAAAAAATCATGAGAGGGTATTCTTGAATCTTGTTGCATGTGATTGTGAAAACAAAGAGGGCTTACTCTAGTCCTAAATTATTCATGCGAAGAGATGCTTGTTTCCCTTGATTGTCGATTTCATTTGGGGACATGAGGATTGGTGATTTAAGATTATTCTTTGACAAATTAAAGAGGAAAAGAAGTAGACGAATGGAAGGACCATTAATACTGGATCAAGGCATGCAGGAGAACAAATACCCTGTTGAGAAAAATCCAAAACAATCTTTTAGTTAGCTGGTTCCTGTTTTAATTTTGTTTTGAGTTTTGTCTTGCCTGAGGATGGGCAAAGTTTAAGTGTGGGGGGATTTAATGAGAGTAGAATTTATCATAGGAGAGGGCTGATCTAATCTACAGATAAGATAAGGGTTTACCCTTATCACTTGAAGGGAATTCTAATGGGATTAGGAGCTGATCCCTTTAAGCTTATAGAAGGAGGAGGGGGCAGCAGCCTTTAGACACACAACACATTTCACATTGTCTTCAAAGCTGAAATCATAGAAGAAAGAATTCAGCACCCCTGCAAAAATTCTTTCTTTCCGCCTCCTTCCTGTCGTCGCCATATCTGCCAGTTCGATGTCCTCTTGTTAGTGGGAGTGATCAAGATTGGATCTTCATATCAGTTCTTTGTGAAAGGGATGATTAGGAATAGTGCTCATGTGTCGTCCAGCTGATTCTTGCGAAGGATCTGGTTCTTTTGAAGAACACTGCTGATTCTGCTCCATCCTGCACTATGCCATCTTTAGTGGGAGCAATCTTTGGTTCCTTCCTTGGGCGTGAACACCTCCATTGAGAGATACTATTTCTCTGTATCAGGTATATCCCTCTTCTACTGCTTTTGTTCAGATCTGGTTCAGTTCTTGGTTCAAGATTGATCCTTGAAAAATATTATTTTTTTTCTAAAATAGGGAATATGATTCCCAGTTGGATGGAGAGAAATTTTTGAAATTCGCCCATTATATTCTACAAGATTCGGGCATCCATACGTTGGATCTCTCATCCCTTCAGTGGTATCAAAGCTAGGTTCAAGTCTTGAACCGAATTGAATCAAATCTGAACCAGTGCAAATGGGCAGAAGGCGTTCTACCCAATTTGCGCAAATATAAGGTTTTTTTTTCTGGAAAATTTGTTTCCAGTTGATGGGCGATTGATCTGAAATTAAATTTTATAAATTTGATTATTATTTAGAAATTTTCTTTATAATTTTCTTGATTTATTGGTTGTTCATACACATGGAGATCGAAATCTTGATTGGCGTTGTGAACCTGTGTTTTTGCAGTTTCTTGATTATTTTATTACATTTGGCCTGTAAAATATATATATATTTTATTTTTTAGACTGAATGTATAGGCATTCAATCTGATGTAATATTAATAGAAATTAGGTTTTCAATTTACTTTATTTTGGATCGAAGTTGGTGGTGCAAGGAAGGAGATTTCACAGATGGGAAAATCGCTATCTGCGGTTTGCAGTTTATGAAACTGCAAACTATGAATGTGCGAACAGCCCTATCTGACTGATTCTTGATTTTCTTTTATCAGTATTTAATTTTAGATTAATTTCTTGAATTAAATCTTTAATTAAAGATTAAACCCTAAACCCATTCGAACCAGATTGGTCCAAACTGGTTAGACCGAATCTAGGGTTCGATCAAGGCTGAATGTCAACCCTAATTCTCCCACTAATGGGCCTAAGGATTGATAATTAATTGAATATTTATTTCGGCCCATCCTGTAAAGGCCCAGTTTTAAATTGTTAAAACTACTAAAAGCCCACTTTGTGGATTAAGCTATATGGGCCGAACTGGTCAGCCCTAATTCGGCCCATATACCTAGATAATATTAATGGTTAATATTATGGTTTAAAATGGGCTTTAAAATGGGCTTTACAAATTTTAATTGATTGGATCAATTCTTCCTTGCATGTGATGTATTGTGTGATGTGCTACGTTCATGGGCCATAAGTGCTTGGCCCATGCTGGTTCGATAGTGGCTCTTGTGCACACCATGGCTGAATGCACATTATTGCCATGGTGTCCCTACTGGTCATTGGATGACCTTCCTCCATGGTGGGCCCCACACCTTTTGAAGAGGATACGTGCAGAACCCTAGCTGATTTGGGCCCATCAAAATCTAGCTTTGTGAAAGTCAATGGGAGCCACTTTGGTTTGACCTAAATTAAAGTAGGGCATAATTTTTCGTTCCTCCACCAAATATGAGTGCATGTGATAGGGAGATTCATATGATGAACTCTCTAAGGGCCTTCCATCATTAGCATGAGGATGGGTCCTTCAGCAATGAGGAAACACACCAAAAAATGGGCTATCCATTTGCTGTTGGACTTGTCTGAGTATTTCATAAGATGATAGGGGCATCATAGACCGATGTGGGAGGGTTTTACCAGAAAATGGGAACTTTCTCATGGTACCTTGGCATTCATGAATATGATGGGTGAGCACTCACTGGACAAAAAGGTTTACCTGAAAACGGCTCTGCACCTTGTCTGACAGAGGCCAAAGGGAAAGGTCATATGATGAGTGGATATGATCCTTCACAGAAAGGTAGTGGTTTTTGCAGCTGAAACAGTTGGCTCCATGCACCCTACGTAGTTTCCCACATTTCCAGAGATAAGTCGCTGTCTCCGTCACTGAGATAGGAGGGAAATCTCAGAGATGAAAAAATGGAAATGGAACATAGATTAAAAGCCATATCTATGTAATGAACATGAATCAAATTAGGTTGTGGACTAATGTTTGCTATTTCACCAGAAAATGGCAAACAGACAATTTGCAAAGTTTCTTGATGACAACAAGCTTAAGGGCCCAAACTATGCTGACTGGTACCATAACCTAATGCTGCTCTTGACCTCTGAGAAACTGGACAAGGTAGCCAAGAATCGTGCCCCGGATTGTCCGGGGGACAGGGCTTCTGAGGCTCGAAGTGTGAATTCCAAGATTGGGAGGATAAAAACTCCCTAGCCCACTGCTATATCATTGCCTCTCTGGACAATCCAATACAGAGGCAGTTTGATCAGATCGAACTAGCCAAGGACATATTGGATAGTTTAAAGACAATGTACGAAGAGCAGAACCGTTCTACTCGACAGAGGTGCTAGGTCGAATCCCATAGAGAGCAAATCAGTAATCTCTTAGCCGAATGGATACTATAATTGAGTGGGTAAATTTAATAACTAAAATTAAAAGAATAAGAAAGCACTTAAACAAACAAGAAAAAATCACTCTTATCAAATTTTGGTTCAAGGGTTCGGGTTGAATCGAGTGGCCATCGATCCTAGGTAAATTTCAGCATTCTTGCAATTCAAGCATTTAACCTTAGATTTATTAGGATAGCCATAATAAACCTTATGTTTTCCTAATTCAGTTGACCAAACCTAGCATTCGATCAACACTTATCACCACTCAACTGGGTACGATAGCGTTCCATGTTAAACAGTGATAGCATTAAGATTTGTGAAAACAGTTAAACCAAAAGAACAATAATTGAGATAGCTGCAATTACTGAATCTTGTTCCATCGATTCCTTTAGGTTGAACCATGTTAAAACATTGGTCAAAGGCTGTCACAAACAATTGACCCAAAAAGATATCAACCTAATTGCTACTTGTACCATTATTCGTGACAATTACGGATCACCGAAATTATGGATAGTATTAGGAAAATCAACATTAATTCACTTTGTCAAACTAATTAACATCAACATCCAATAAAAATATGCACAAGAATCAATGAATACTTGAATTAGAAAGCAAGAAAATAAATTAACTATAGAACCTCACAATGACACAATTGAACCTCCCCCCTTGAACCAGAAAAAGAAGCTTAGCTACTCATGATCTGCACAATCTCCATGCCTTTCTTCTCCATAGCCGAACTGCTTTTTTGAGCTTCTTGGCCTCTTGATGATCTCTTGGATCTTGGAGTGAGTGATGCTAGGGCTGGTTCACCCCCCTCTTTATATAGTCAAAGGAGATGGCTGTTTTCCAACTCCTTCTAGGAGATCATCTTATCTTTAGGGAGTCTTGATCTTCTTTGAACTAATCCTATCCTATCTCTTATCTAAAGATCTAATCTCAATCTTCTTATCTCTTTAGGATTACATTCAAGACTTTAGATCTGATAAGACTCTATCCTTGGAGTTTACATTCGAAATTTGGACTCTTAACTCTTGAATTAGAGTTGGACTACTTTAAAACTTGGGCTGCTACAAGGTACTTCTACGAGTTGGGCTTAAGTTGTGAAATGGGCCTGGCTGTGAACTTGTTCCGACTTTTGGCTTGTTTATGTACTCAATTCGGGCCGAATCTGTCAAAACCCAATACATAAAATTTATGGGCCTTTCATTTATCTTTCTAATGCTTCTTGAATTTTCCAATTCGGAGTCCGGAATTGAGAGTTAGTTCCAGATTACTGACTGTCGCCGAACTGTGCAAAATCACTCGATTTGCCCTATTTTCCTCCAATTGCCTTATTTATTGCCCTAAATCAAAATACAAGAGTAATAAATCCATTTAAGTGATAAATAAATATAAAAGAATGAATATTAGAGGATAAAAATAGGGTTCTTTTTGGTCTCATCAATTAACGAACTCGAGGCTCTTCAATTAGGGCTAGATCTTGCCATGCAAGTGGATGCCATCCTTAACTCTTTGCCTCCTTCCTTCAATCCGTTCATAATGAATTACAATATGAACAAGCTGAATGTCAGCGTCCAGAAACTCAACAATATGTTGCAGAGGGCCAAGGATTTGATTAAGAAGTATGATCCTATGGCTATGCTTGCTAAAGCTAGCAAATCGGGCAAGAAAAATAGGAAGGCAAAGAAGCCCCAGAAGAAAGCTGCCAAACCCATGGAGCAGAAGAAAGACAGCGCATTGGATGTGTGTCATTTTTGCAAACAGACTAGCCACTGGAAGAGGAATTGTCCTCAATACCTGGAATCCAAGAGGTAATTTTGAATCTTGTGTCATAGAAACCAATTTATTGGTGGCTTCTGCGTCTTGGTGTATTGACTCTGGGGCTTCAACTCCTGCGTGTAACTCACTGCAGGTGTTTAAGGTAAGCATAAGGCTGAATGAAGGTGAAGTGATGCTCTACTTGGGGACTTCTGCAAGTGTTGCATCTACGATAATAGGAACCGTAGAGTTAGTTTTTAGAGAATTATCCATTGTACTTAAAGATTGTCTTTTTGTGCAAAATTTAAGAAGAAATTTGATTTTTGTCTCAAAACTGTGTGCGAATGGATATTCAGTCTTTTTCAGTAATACGATTACTATTAAAAGAGACAATAAAAACATTGCACAAGGGGAACTGGAGAACGGTCTCTATGTTTTACATCCTTCTCTAGAAACTAACATAGCCGAAACTATGACGGATGATATCCCCAAGAAAAGAGTACGTGATACAGTTAATCCCACGTGCCTGTGACATTATCGACTTGGCCATATTGGTATTGACCGAATCACAAGACTGGTAAAGGATGGTCCTTTGGATTTTCTAAGTGTAGAAGATCTTCCCACTTTGTTAGACAGTTTTGTATGCCGTTAGCTTCAATCAAAATGATGTACTCTATGAGTTTATTATAAATGAATAAAAGTGCATATTTGATTCATGTTCCCTTGGTATGTTTCTATGTAATACACTTAAACTGGACACTTAATGAGACTCATGTTAGTTTAGAATGTTCACAGCCAGTGGGTCGGTCTGGGGAGACCTATCCTAACAAGGTTGACATTGTGGTGCCACCAAGTCGGTTGGGGTGGCTTGTCTCAGCTACAGGGGTGAGACCCTAGGCACATACAGTGTAGGATTAATTGAATCTTTGAACTGGATCAGATTTCCAGTATTGCCCTGGACCTTGGTGATTGATGGGCAAAACTGGAAAGTTACACCCGACCCGTAGACTCGATTATGATACTGCACTAGGTGTCGGATTGGGCTGTCTTTGATGTACCATTCAGTGAGATCCTTAGCGGGGGTCAAAACCTGGGTATGTTGGGACAGTCTGAGAATTCATCTCAGTGGGTGATCATAGTGACAGGATCAGCCCCTTTGTCGGACAAAGGTAATGATCGGGGATGCACTCTCACTAATGGAAACCAAGACTGCCGGCAACCGATTTCAATCGTTGAGATTTGTGTTTTGCAAAATATATTTTATATGAGATATAAAAGTATATATATATGGTTTGAAAATGATTTGCAAAAGGTTTTAATTCCCGGGATCCATATCAGAGAGAGTGCAACACTGTTCCTTGCAGCCGAGGGAGAGGTCCTCTCTTGTCGGGCAGTGTATGATTATTATGGGCTGAGAGGTTAAGTGTAAGACCATTGAGGATAATATCTGATGGGCTAATCTTGCATCTGCCCACAGTCCCTAGGTGTTACAAGGTGGCTTGGCCCAAGGAAGCCTAACTGGATAGTAGTTTGGAAGGCTAAATGAATACATAACCTTAAATGGGCCTTAAGCCCATTTCGAACTGGGCTAATTTGATTAGTCACTTAAGGGGCAAATTGTGAGATGGATCAACTGATAGGTGGGCCCAGACCCTATTCACTTAGAGAGTCCAAGATCTAAATGAGATTTAGATCTAGAAACCTCCTAATTAGATTAGGAGATGGCTTATCTAATCTGTAGATAATATAAGGGTTATCTCTTATCTTAAAGGGACTTCTAATCCAAATATGATTTGGGTTAGCAACTCCTAATGGGACTAGGAGCTGATCCCTTTAAGATTATAAAAGGAGAAGGGGGTGGTAGCCTTTAGACATGCAAGCTACACACTCTTGTCTTCAGAGCTGATATTACCAGAAGAGAGAATTTTGCACCCTACAAATACTCTCTTGCCGCCTCCTTCCTGCAGCCGCTTCCTACAGCAGTTCAATCTCCAGTTCTTGGGAGAAATCAAGATTGGATCTTGATACCATTCTTTTGGAGAAAAGATTGGTGGGAGTTGTATTCACAAGCCGCCTACTTGATTCTTGCGAAGGGTCAAGTTCTTTTGGAAGAACACTACTGATTCTGCTCCACCCTACACTACGCCATCTTTAGTGGGAGCAGATTTTGGATCCTTCCTTGGGCGTGAACACCTCCATTGGGAGATACTACTTCTCTGTATCAGGTATTATCTCTCCCTGCTCCTTTTGATTCAGATCTGGTTCAGTTTATGGTTCAAGAATGATTTTGAAAATATGATTTTCTAAATGGGGAATTCGATTCCCAATTGAAGTGAGAAAAAATTTTTGAAATTCGCCACTTATTCCATAATCTTTTGGTGTCCATGTGATGGATTTTCTTTCCCTTCAGTGGTATCAGAGCCATGGTTCAAATCTTGAACCAATTCTATTTCAGATCTGAACCTGCGCAAATAGGGAGAAGTTTGTTCCCAAAAATTGATGGGCAAATAATCTGAAATTAATTTTATTTAAATCTTATTATTATTTAGAATAGTTCTATATGATTTTCTTGATTTATGGGCTGTTCGTACATGAGGAGATCGAATTCTTGATTTGTGTAGGGAGAACTGCAAGATTTGCAGTTTATTGATTTATTTATTACATTTGGTCTATAAATAATTTTTTTTTTTAATTTTAGACTCAATGTATTGGCATTCGATCTGATGTAATTATTAGTAGAAATAGGATTTCTATTTAATTTTATTTTGGATCGAAGATGGTGGCGTAGAGAAGGAGATTTCGCAGATGGGAGATTCGCTATCTGCGATTTGCAGTTTGTGAAACTGCAATCTGTGATCTAACCTCTGTTTTATAGGATGGAGTGTGCGAACAGCCCTGATTAACTGATTCTTGATTTTCTTTTATCAGTTATTTAATTTTAGATTATTTTCTTGAATTAAAGATTTAATTAAAGATCAAACCCTAGACCCATTCGAACCAAGATTGGTTCAAATTGTTTGGACCAAATCTAGGGTTTAATCAAGGCTGAAAGTCAGCCCTATTTATCCCATTAATGGGCCTGAGGATTGATATTTAATTAAATGGTTAATTCGGCCCAACCTGTAAAGGCCCAATTTTAAATAGTTAAAACTGCTAAAAGCCCACTTTAAAGGATAAAGCTATATAGGCCGAACTGGGTAACCCTAATTCAGCCCATATACCCAGATAATATTAGTGGTTAATATTATGGATTTTTTAACAGGATTCCAATGGGCCTTATAGATAATTAATTGATTGGATCAATTTATCCCTGCATGAGATGTTTGGATGCGTGATGTGCTGCGTGCATGGGCCATAAGTGCTTGGCCCATGCTCATTCGACAGTGGTTCTTGCGCACACCATGGCTGAATGCACATCATTGCCATGGTGTCCCTTTTGGTCATTGGATGACCTCCCTCAGTGGCTGAAAAGTTACACCTGACCCCTAGACTCGATTATGACACATCACTAGGTGTCAGATCGGGCTGTCTTTGATGTGTCAATCAATCTGATTCTTAGTGGGGGTCAAAACCTGGACATGTTGGGGCAGTCTGAGAATTCATCTGAGTGAGTGGTCATAGTGACAGGATCAGCCACTTTGTCAGACAATGGTAATGATCCGAAATGCACTCTCCCTGTTGGAAACCAAACTGCCGGCTGTTGATTTCAATTGTTGGAATTTTGTTTTACAAAATTATTATATATATATATATACATGTATATGTACGGTTTCAAAAAGATTTGCAAAAGGTTTTAATTCTCGGGATCCATGTGAGTAGAAAGTGCGGCACTGTTCCTTGCAGTCGAGAGAGTGGTCTTCTCTTGTCGGGCAGTGCTTGATCATTAAGGGCTGAGAGGTTAAGTGTAAGACCATTTAGGATAATACCTGATAGGCTAATCTTGCACCTGTCCACAGTCCCTGGGTTTTTATAAGATGGCTTGGCCCAGGGACCACTTAATGTAAGTGTTGGGCCCATAGGGTCCATGTGATTGGCTCAAGGGGGTCACTGAGTCTTTCAGTGAATTCGGCTGGGCCTTGTAATAAAGGCTGGGCCGAACCCTTGTGGCTGGTGTGTAGATCAATGCTTGGATCCCACACCATACAAAGAAGCCCAACTGGGTAGCAGGTTGGAAATTGGTTAAACACTGAACACTTAATGGGCCAAAAGCCCATTTCGAACTGGGCTGATATGATCACCAGTTCATGGGGCAAATCTGAGATTAGTGTTAGTAAAAGGATTAGGTCTTTGACCTTATCCACTCTAAGAGACTAATTTCAAATTAGATTTGAATCTGGTAACCTCCTGATAAGATCAGGAGTTAACTAACTTAATTTGCAGATAGGATTAAGATCAACCTCTATCCAAATACTTATTTTGATTGGGATAACTCCCAAAAATATTGGGAGGTTTTTTAATCAAGAAGAAAGAGGAGAAAATCCTAGCAGAAATATCAGATTTTGAACTAGGGGGTTTGAGGAAGCAAGAAACACATCCTGCAATCAGAGATCAGATCTCTCACAGACTCTAGAGAGAAGAGACAATTCTGCCCTCTTCATCCCTGGACTTCTCCTCCTCCAGCCGCCGCCACTCCCTGTTGGAAGATTGGATCTTTGCAGCAACAGGAAGTCAAGAAATCAGTTCTTGACAATAGTCTTGCAAGAAAGACAAAAGGATTCAGTGTTCAAGGTTTCCAGAGGGTTCTTGTGAAGAATCCAGTGTGTAGGACGCACCCTGTTGATTCCGTTCCATCCACAGCTGTGTCATCTTTAGCAGGAGAGGATCTTGGTTACTTTTTTGGGCGTGAACACCAACTTTGGGAGATATTATTTCTCCAGATCAGGTATAATCATTCCTGTTTCCTTTTGGTTCAGATCTGGTTTGTTTATGGTTCAAGTAGGACCCTTGAGTAAAGTATTCTAAATTTAGGGAATATGATTCCCAGTTGGAAGAAGGTAGGAAAATTTTTTGAAATTCGCCCCCCATTCAGCACCCTTCTTGTCATCCATTAGATGGATCCTACCATTCTTTCAGTGGTATCAGAGCCACAGGTTCGAATCTTGAACCGAAAGAAAATCAGATCTGACCCTGCACAGATGAACAGAAAATGTTCTGCCAAGATCTGCGCAGATTGCTTTCTTTTTTTTCAAGAAATGGTTTCTTGTTAAGAGCGTTTGATCTGAAATTAATTTTGTTAAATGCAAAAATTTATTTAGAATTCTTCTTTATTTATTTTTGATTTAATGGATCCTAACTCGCGTCTCCGAATTCTGAATGGGCTGATTCAAGATCCACTGGAAAGATAAGAGAAAAATCCACAACTTTCATGTTTTGGGTTTTCACAGATTCGGCCTGCATCGAAGTCAAACCCGGGCCTGAAGTCGAGGCAATTTCGTAGGAAGGCCCAATCCGGGCCTGAAGTCAAACCCGGGCCTGAAGTCGAGTGCACAGCAAGGCATACATGATGCTCCCTACGGCCGAGGCATAAGGAACGTCTCTCATGCCCTTGATATCCTCAGAAGTCTTGGAAGACATCTTCTTGGAGAGAGTGACTCTGTGCTGGAAAGGAACATTTCCTTTCTTGGGATAATCCTATTATCCGCATCGATCTATCTCTATAGAGTCGAAGACCAAGTATATAAGAGGCTTCTCCAAGATCTTTCATGGAGAATTGCTGTGAAAGCCATGCTTTCACCATAGTTAACATTCCTACATCTTTCCCATTGAGTAGAATGTCATCTACATACAGAACCAAGAAGGTAATCTTATCTCCACTGTACTTTCTGTAGACACAGGGTTCATCCGGATTCTGCTGGAAGTCAAACGATTTGACAACAGAGTCAAAACGGATGTTCCAACTTCTAGAAGCTTGATTAAATCCATAAATGGATCTATTAAGTTTACATACCATGTTTTCCTGACATGCAGTAATAAAGCTTTGCGACTGCTGCATGTAGATATCTTCAATAAGATCTCCATTCAGGAATGCAGTTTTGACATCCATCTGCCAAATCTCATAATCATAGTATGCTGCTACAGCTAGCAGGATCCTAATGGATTTAAGCATGGCCACAATCGAAAAAGTTTCCTCATAGTCGATGCCCTCTTTCTGAGTGTACCCTTTTGCCACCTGACAAGCTTTGAAGGTCTCAACCCTACCATCGAGGCCCTTCTTCCTCTTGTAAATCCATTTGCAACCGATTGCTTTTACCACGGAGGGCAGATCTACCAGAGTCCAGACTCCATTGGTCTCCATTGAGTCCATCTCTGCTCTCATGGCCTCTACCCACTTCTGAGAATCTATGTCCAACATAGCTTCCGCGTAAGTCACGGGATCCTCCTCACTAGTCAAGGTTTCCACCAGGTAACTATCCTAGTCATAACCAACGGACTGGTGGCCTAGAATCCTGAGTGGATCTTCTAGGTTGGTCACTACCTGGAACTTGTGGGACGTCTCCCACTGCTCCTGAACTCTCCTCATCAAGGACTATTTCCTGACAATGGGTGTCTTGGACATAATCGGTTTCCAAGAATTGTGCATTTCGACTGCAGAACACTTTCTGCTCACTTGGGTCATAGAATAGGTATCCCATAGAGCCTTTTGGGTAGTCTACATATAGGCAACGGTTGGTCTTGGATTCCAACTTGTCTGCACTCGTTCTTTTAATGTGTGCTAGACAACCCCAAATCTTCAAGTGTCTGACACTTGGTTTCTTTCCGGTACAAAGTTCATATGGAGGGTTCGGAACCGATATGTTTGGAACCCGATTCAGCACGTAAATCGCAGTCTCTAATGCATAACCCCAAAAGGATGTGGGTAACTCTGAGTGTATGAGAAGTGACCGGACCATATCCAATAAGGTCTTATTCCTCCTCTCTGAGACATCGTTAAGTTGTGGTGTAGCAGGAGGAGCTAACTGTGATACTATCCCATTGTCCTTTAAGTAGTCCCTGAATTCGTCAGAGAGATACTCACCACCTCGATCTGATCGAAGGGCTTTAATTTCTCTCCCTAAGTGTTTCTGGACCTCTTGTCTGAACTCTTTGAACTTTTCAAAGGATTCAGACTTGTGTCTCATTAGGTACACGTAACCATATCGTGAAAAATCATCGGTGAAGGTGATGAAATAAGCGTTCTGATCCCATGTCCTAACACTCAAGGGACCACATACATCACTATGCATAAGGTCAAGTGTGCCTGTACATTTTTTAGGCTTACCGTTAAATGGTCATTTAGTCATCTTGCCTTGCAAGCAAAGCTCACAAGTGGGAAGATCTTCTACAGTTAGAAAATCCAAAGGACCATCATTTACCAACCTTCGATCAACACCGATGTGGCCAAGTCGGTAATGCCACAGGCACGTGGGATTAACTGTATCGCAGGCTCTCTTACGTGGGATTAACTGTATCGCAGGCTCTCTTCTTGGGGATTTCAGCCGACGTAGCTTCGGTTATGTTAGTTTCTAGAGAAGGATGTAGAATATAGAGACCACTCTCTAGTTCCCCATTTGCGATGAATCTGTTATTTCTTTTAATAGTAATCATATTACTAAAAAGATAGAATAACAATCTGCACACAGTTTTGAGACAGAAATCAAAATTCTTCTTAAATTTTGCACATAAAGACAATCTTTCAGTACAATAGTTCCTTCTCTAAAAAGTAACTCCACGGTTCCTATGGCCGCGGCTGCAATAGTTGTTGTAGTCCCCAAGTAGAGTGTAACTTCTCCTTCACTCAGCCTTCTGCTTACCTTGAACACCTGCAATGAGTTACACGCATGAGTTGAAGCCCCGGAGTCAATACACTAGAAGGCAGATGCAACCAATAGATTGGTTTCTATAACACAAGTTTCAAAATTACCTTTCTTGGATTCCAGGTAGGCAGGATAGTTCATTTTCCAGTGGTCGGTCTTCTTGCAAAAATGACAAGCATCTGATGCCTTGTCCTTCCTTTGTTTTTTGGGTTTGGTAGCCTTCTTCTGGGGCTTTCTCTTTGTCTTCCTTTTCTTGCCCGATTTGCTAGTTTCAACAAGCATGGAAATGGGCTCATCCTTTTTAATCAATTCTTCAACTCTCTGCAATATATTGCTGAGTTCCTACAAGCTGACGTTCAGCTTGTTCATGTTGTAATTCCTGATGAATGATTAAAGGATGGAGGCTGAGAGTTGATAATAGCATCGATCTGTATTACCAAATCCTGAAAGAATGGTAGGATCCATCTAATGGACACCATAAAGGTTGCGGAATGGGTGGGCGAATTTCAAAATTTCCTACCTTCTCCCAACTGGGAATCATATTCCCTAAATTTAGAATACAATATTCAAGGATCCTACTTGAACCATAATCAAACCAGATCTGTACCAAAAGACAAACGGGAGGAATATACCTGATTCGGAGAAGCACTATCTCCCAAAGTTGGTGTTCACGCCCAAAGAATGCTCCAAGATCTGTTCCTGCTGAAGATGACATAGCTGTGGATGGAACAGAACCAGCAGAGTGCATCCTACACACTAGATCCTTCACAAGAATCCTCTGGAAGTACTAAACACTGAATCATTTTTAGTCTTTCTTGCAAGACTGATGTCAAGAACAGATTTCTTGACTTTCTTTTTCTGCAAAGATGTAATCTTGCAAAACAGATGGCGGCGGCAGGAGGAGAACTCCAAAAGCGAAAAAGCTGAATTGCTTCTTCTTTCTTTTTCTGGAGTATGAGATCTGATCTCAATTCGCAGGAACCTTTCTTGCGATTTCTCTTGATTCGAAAAATGTTGTATTTCTCTCTTTCTTTTTCTTAGGGTTTCTCCTCCTTTCTTCTTGATTAAGAAACCTCCTAATTAGGAGTTATCCCAATCCAAATCAGTATTTGGATAGGGGATAATCTTAATCCTATCTGCAGATAAAGTTAGCTAACTCCTGATCTTATCAGGAGGTTACCAGATTCAAATCTAATTTGAATTTGGTCTCCAAGAGTAGATAAGGCTAAAGGCCCAATCCTTTTACTGACATTAATCTCAGATTCGCCCCAAGGATGGTGATCATATCAGCCCACCTCGAAATGGGCTTCTGGCCCATTAAGTGTTCAATGTCTAATTACTTTCCAATCTACTGCCCAGTTGGGCTTCTTTGTATGGCGTGGGACCCAAGCATTGATCTACACACCAGCCACATGGGTTTGGCCCAGCCTTTAAAACAAGGCCCAGCCGAATTCACTGAAAAACTCAATGAACCCCTTGAGTCCATCATATGGACCCAATGGGCCCAACACATACATTAAGTGGTCCCTGGGCCAAGCCATCTTATAAAAACCCAGGGACTGTGGGCAGGTGCAAGATTAGCCCATCAGGTATTATCCTCAATGGTCTTACACTTAACGTCTCAGCCCTTAATGATCAAGCACTGCCCGACAAGAGAGGACCTCTCCCTCGGCTGCAAGGAACAGTGCCGCACTCTTCTCTCACATGGATCCCGGGAATTAAAACCATTTGCAAACAATTTGAAACCGTACATATATATATAAATATATTAATTTTGCAAAACAAAATTCCAATGGTTGAAATCAATTGCCGGCAGTTTGGTTTCCATCAGAGAGAGTGCATTCCCGATCATTACCCTTTGTCCGACAAAGTGGCTGATTCTGTCACTATGATCACCCACTCAGATGAATTCTCAAACTGCCCCAACATACCCATGTTTTGATCCCCGCTAAGGATCTCCCTGATTGGCATATCAAAGGCAGCCTGATCCAACACCTAGTGAAATGTCATAATCGAGTCTAGGGGTCAGGTGTAACTTTCCAGTTTTGCCCATCTATCTCCAAGGTCCAGGGCAATACTGGAAATCTGGTCCAGTTCAAGGATTCAAGTAATCCCATACTGCATGTGCCTTGGGTCTTACCCTGGTGGCTGAGACAGGCCATCCCAACACTTGGTGGCACACCAGTATCAGCCTTGGCAGGATAAATCTCCCCAGACTTATCCAACGGCTGTGAACATTTAAAACTAACACGAGTCTCTATAAATGTCCAGTTTTAGGGTTTTACACAGAATTAAACCAAACAACATGAATCAAACATGCACTTTATTTATTTCCACTAAATAACAAAAGTACATCAAATCAGATTGAAGCTAAGGGCATACAAAAACTGTCTAACAGCTCCCACTTGCACTTAGGTCCAATCTGGTACAAGCCGGAGTCCCATACTTTCCACGTGTTTCTCAAACACCTTCTGTGTCAGTGGCTTAGTCAATGGGTCTGCCAACATTATCCGCTGATGCTACCTTCTGAATCAGGACGTCCCCTCTACAAACGATCTCCCGCAGTACATGGTACTTTCTCTCGATGTGCTTTGACTTCGAGTGAGCCCAAGGCTCTTTAGCCTGGGCGATCGCTCCATTGTTGTCACACAACAACGGGATGGGAGATGTGCTGGATGGAATCGCTCCTAATTCGTGTATGAACTTCTTCATCCACACGGCTTCCTTGGCAGCTTCACTTGCGGCAATGTACTCGGCCTCGGTTGTGGAGTCTGCAGTGGACCCCTGTTTGCTACTTTCCAGCAAACAGCACACGATCCTATTGTGAAAACATACCCAGATGTACACTTTCTATTATCTGGATCCGACTGGAAATCGACATCGGTATACCCTAGAACTTGTAGTGAACTACCATCGAATACCAGACAAAACTCTTTTGTCCTTCGAAGGTATTTGAGTATGTTCTTCACAGCAGTCCAATGCTCCTGCCCTGGGTTTGTCTGGAATCTGCTTACCACACTCACCGCCTGAGCAATGTCCGTGCGAGTGCACAACATGGAATACATGATGCTCCCTACGGCTGAGGCATAGGGAAATGCTCTCAATCTCCTCAGAAGTCTTGGGAGACATCTTCTTGGAGAGAGTGACTCCGTGCTTGAAAGGAACGTTTCCTTTCTTGGAGTTCTCCATGTTGTACCTCTTGACAATTTTGTCAATATAAGCAGCCTGGGATAATCCAATTATCTGCTTTGATCTATCTCTATAGAGTCGACGACCCAGTATGTATGAAGCTTCTCCAAGATCATTCATGGAGAACTACTGTGATAGCCATACCTTGACCGAAGTCAACATTCCTACATCATTCCCAATGAGTAGGATATCGTCCACGTACAACACCAAAAAGGTGATCTTATCCCCACTGGACTTCCTGTAAACACAGGGCTCATCCGGATTCTACTCAAAGTCAAACCTTTTGATTGCAGAATCAAAACGGATGTTCCAACTCCTAGAAGCCTGCTTAAGTCCATATATAGATCTATTAAATTTACATACCATGTGTTCCTGACCAGCAGCAATGAAGCCTTGTGGTTGCTGCATATAGATATCTTCACTAAGATCTCCATTCAGGAATGTGGTTTTGACATCCATTTGCCAAATCTCATAGTCATGGTACGCTGCTACAGCTAGCAGCATCCTAATGGATTTAAGCATGGCCACGGGCGAAAAGGTTTCCTCATAGTCGATGCCTTCTTTCTGAGTATACACTTTCGCCACCAAACGAGCTTTAAAGGTCCCAATCCTGCCATCGGGGCCCTTCTTCATCTTGTAGATCCATTTGCAACCAATTGCTTTTACCCCGGAGGGAGGATCCACTAGAGTCCAGACTCCATTGGTCTCCATTGAGTCCATTTCAGCTCTCATGGCCTCCACCCACTTCTGCGAGTCTATGTCTAACATAGCTTCCGCGTAAGTCACGGGATCCTCTTCACTAGTCAAGGTTTCCACCAGGTAACTATCCTGGTCATAACCATATCGGACTGGTGGTCTGGATACCGGGTGGTTCTTCTAGGTTGGTCATTACCTGGAATTTGTGGGACATCTCCCACTGCTCCTGAGCTCTCCTCATCAAGAACTATTTCCTAACGATGGGTGTCCAGGATGTAATCGGATTCTAAGAATTGGGCGTTTCGACTGCAGAACACTTTCTGCTCACTCGGGTCATAGAATAGATAACCCACCGAATCCTTTGGGTAGCCTATAAACAGGCAACGGCTGGTTTTAGATTCCAACTTGTCCGCACTTGTTCTTTTAACGTGTGCAGGACAACCCCAAATCTTCAAGTGTCTTACACTTGGCTTCCTTCTGGTCCAAAGTTCATATGGAGTTTTCGGAACTGATTTGGTTGGAACCCGATTCAGCACGTAGATAGCAGTCTCTAATGCGTATCCCAAAAAGGATGTGGGTAATTGTGAGAGTACGAGAAGCGACAGGACCATGTCCAACAAGGTCATATTCCTCCTCTCTGAAACACCGTTGAGTTGAGGTGTAGCAGGAGGAGCTAGTTGTGACACTATCCCATTGGCCTTTAAGTAGTCCCTGAATTCGTCAGAGAGATACTCGCCCCCTCGATCTGATCGAAGGGCATTAACTTCTCTCCCTAACTGTTTCTCGACTTCCTGTCTGAACTCTTTGAACTTTTCAAATGATTCAGACTTATGTCTCATTAGGTACACGTAACTATATTGTGAAAAATCATCTGTAAAGGTGATGAAGTGCACGCGTTGATTTCGTGTCCTAACACTCAGGGGACTACATACATCAGTATGTATCAGGTCAAGTGTGCCTTCAGATCTTTCAGGCTTACTGTCAAATGGCCACTTAGACATCTTACCTTGAAGGCAAGGTTCACAAGTGGGAAGATTTTTTACAATTAGAAAATCCAAAGGACCATCCTTTACTCGCCTTGTGATTCGGTCAATACCGATATGGCCAAGTCGGTAATGCCAGAGGCACGTGGAACTTACTGTATCACGATTTCTTTTCTTGGGATTTTTGACTGACGTAGTTTCGGTTAAGTTAGTTTCCAGAGAAGGATGTAGAACATTGAGACCATTCTCTAGTTCCCCGCATGCGATGAATTTATTATTCCGTGTAATAGTAATCATATTACTAAAATAAATAGTATATCCATCAGCACACAGTTTTGAAACAGAAATTAAATTTCTTCTCAAGTTCTGTACATAAAGGCAATCTTTAAGTACAAGTATTCCTTCTTTAAAAACTAATTCTACGGTTCCTATTGCCGCCGCTGCAACACTTGCAGTTGTTCCCAAGAATAGTGTCACTTCACCTTCACTCAACCTTCTGCTAACTTTGAACCCCTGCAGTGAGTTACACGCATGAGTTGAAGCCCTGGAGTCAACACACCAGGACACAGAAGTAACTAACATGTTAGTTTCTATGACACAAGTTTCGATGTTACCTTTCTTAGATTCCAAGTAGGCAGGACAATTCCTCTTCCAGTGGCCGGTCTGCTTGCAGAAGTGACAGACATCAGATGCCTTGTTCTTCTTCTGCTTCTTAGGTTTGGCAGCCTTCTTCTGAGGCTTCTTTGCCTTTCTCTTTTTCTTGCCCAATTTGTTAGCTTCAGCAAGCATAACCACAGGCTCATCCTTCTTGAGTAGATCCTCGGCTCTCTGCAACATATTGCTGAGTTCCTGGACGCTGACATTCAGCTTATTCATATTGTAGTTCATTGTGAACGCATTGAAGGAAGAGGGCAAAGAATTGAGGATGGCATCCACTTGCGTGCCAAGATCTAGCCCAGATCCAAGAGCTTCAAGTTCGTTAATGTATCCCATCATCCGAAGACAATGGTCATGAACTTTCTGCCCTTTGGTCATCTGCGCGGTCATGAACAATTTCAGGACGTTCTATCGAGTAGAACGGTTCTGCTCTTCATACATTGTTCTTAGACTGTCCAATATGTCCTTGGCTAGTTCGATCTGATCGAACTGCCTCTGTATTGAATTGTCTAATGAGGCAATGACAAAGCAACAGGCTAGGGAGTTCTTATCCTCCCACTCTTGGTAGTCCCTCCTACGGGCCTCAGAAGCCCTATCACCCGGACGTTCTGGGGCAGGATTTTTCACCACCTTGTCTAACATTTCGGAAGTTAGGACCAGCATAAGATTTCTGTACCAGTCGGCATAGTTTGAGCCCTTAAGCTTGTTATCATCTAGAAGCTTTGCAAATTGACCGTTTGCCATTTTCTGATAAAATAGCAAAATCATTAGTCCACAACCTTAGTTTGATTCATGTTACCTACATAGATATGGCTTTTAATCTATGTTCCATTCCCATTTGTTCATCTCTGAGATTTCCCTCCTTTCTCAGTGATGGAGACGACGAAATGTCTCTGGAAATGTGGGAAATCACATGGGGTGCGTGAAGCCAACTGTTTTAGCTACATAACCTCACCACCTTTCTGTGACGAATCATATCCACTCATCAAATGAGTTTCCCTTTGGCCTCTGTCAGACAAGGTTCAGAGCCGTTTTCAGGTAAACCTTTCTGTCCAGTGAGTGCTTACCCATCATATTCAGTTTACGCCAAGGTACCATGAGAGAGTTCCCATTTTTTGGTGAAGCCCCTCCCACATCGGTCTATGACGCCCCTATCATCTTATGAAACACTCTAATAGATCCAACAGCAAATGGATAGCCCAATTTTATGGTGCGTTTCCTCATTACTGAAGGACCCATCATTGTGCTAATGACGGAAGGCCTTTAGAGAGTCCATCATATGGGTCTCCCTATCACATGCATTCATATTTGCTGGAGGGAACAAAAATTATGCCCTAGTTTTAATTTAGGTCAAACCAGAGTGGCACCCACTGACTTTCATAAAGTCAGATTTCTGGTGGGCCTTAATCGGCTAGGGGTTCCGTACGCATCCCTTTTCAGGGTTGTGGGGCCCACCAAGCAAAGAGGGGTCATCCAATGACCTTGAAGGACACCATGGCAATGATGTGCATTCAGCCATGGTGTGCGCAAGAGCCACTAATGAGTCTTCATGGGCCAAGTACTTATGGCCCATGGTCGTAGCACATCAAACATCCAAACATCACATGTAAAGGAGGAATTGATCCAATCAATTAACTGCTGTAAATCCCATTGAATAGCCCATTGAAATCTAAGTCATTAATAATTAATGACTACTAGGTGTATGGGCTGAATCGCAGATAGCAGTTCGGCCCATACAGCTTATCTCAGAGTAATGGGCCTTTCGCAGTTTTAACCCTTTAAAACTGGACTTTACAGGTGGGCCGAATTAATCCCTGTAATTGAACATCAGATTTGGAACAACAAGTGTGAGAAATACAGACTGAAAAATAGTCCCTATCAAACCCCAGATTCGGTCCAAACAGTTTTGGTCCAATCTAGTCCGAGAGGATCCAAAACTGATTTTCAATTCAAGAATTAATTCATGAAAGATCTAAAATTAATAATTTTGATTTCAAACAATCACAAATCAAACTATGGACTGTTCGCACCACCTGCAAAACAGAGGTTAATCACAAGGGTTGCAGTTTCACAAACTGCAAATCGCAGAAAGCGATTTCTTCAACTACAAATCTCCAGCGCCGCCTTCTTCTTCCTTCTTTAATCAAGAAAAATAACAGAAATCCTATTTCTATTAATTACATTCTTGATCAAATCCTATACATTCAGTCTAAAAATAAAAAAAAATATTTACAAACCGAATTAAATAAATAGAAAGAAAAAGGGTGCGCAGACTATCTGCGCCAAATCTGCACTGCGATCTCCAGGTTCGAACAGTCCATTAAATCAAAATAAATAAAGAACAATTCTAAATAAATTTTGGATTTAATAAAAATTAATTTCACATCAATCACCCTTAACAAGAAACAGTTTCTTGAAATAAAGAAAACAATCTGCGCAAATCTTGAAAGAACACCTTCTATCCATCTGCGCAGGGTCAGATCTGATTTTCTTTTGGTTCAAGATTCGAACCTGATGAACCTACAATTTATCTATATTTTATGAGGTTTTTGCATGAAATTTTATGCTGGTTTAATTAGATTTTGCCCTATTTTAGCTTGATTGCAAGAAAGATTTCAGGGGGAGCCAAATCAACAAAAAGAAGGCAAAAGCAAGAAAAGAAAGCCCAAAATTTATCAAGTTCAGCCCGGCCCAGCCATGAGAGCAAGAAGGAAATTTTGGCCCAGCCCATTTTTAGCCCAAATAACAGCCTAGAGTGTAGCCCACATGAGCTCAAAAGCAAGCTAAGTTGTAGCCCAAATAGCAGCCCAAAGGGAGCTAGGGGCGGCAACTCCTAGATGTTTCTTGAAGAGAAGGAGGGAGCACTCTAGAAGGTTCATGAGGGTGTAATACACCCAATTCTAGAGACTTCAAGAAGGGGCAAGAGCCCCCTTGAAAAACTATATAAGGAGGCCTTTAGGAGGGGGGAGAGGTGTTCAATTGCTTGAGAGGAAGGCTCTCCCACTCTTAGAGGTTCGGCCACCTTGAGAGAAGAGAAGAGAAGAAGGCTAGGCACAAGGAAGAAGAAGAAGAAGGGCTGAAGGAAGTTCAAGACAAGCAAGCTAGAAGAGAAGGTGAGTTCGAATTGAGGGTTTGTGATTCAAAGATCTTTTGTAATAAATCATTTGTAGTTTCATTCTCTTTTGATTTGAATTCAGTTTCTTTGTTATATTTTCTTTCTTCTTTCTCCTTGTTCCATTCTTCCTTGATGTATTTCAGCTTGTAAAATTTCAGTTCAGCAATCTAATTCTTTTTGATTCATTCAAATGGTTATGAATTGTACTTGAAGTTTCTTGAATAAGGGTGTTATTGTAGATTAATTCGGCCAACTAACCTTCAAAACTCAGATCTGAGATTGCAAGATGTGAATTGCTTGAAAGAGAATTCAGATCTGCAATTTTTAGATTGGCCGAATGGATCTAAAGCTTGGAATTCCTAGAGTGCTTGAGAGAGACTCTAGGAATTCAGATCTACTATTCAAGAACTGAATTGAGTGCAAGGTTAGAGATAACTTGCACAATTCAGTTGGTGATCAATTCAGACTTGAATTGATGCCTTAGAAGTGTTTGAAGAAATGCATGCATGGGGATTAAATTCTTCCTAGAGATAGAAGAACCGTCACTCATGCATAGGATGAACATGCGCTTGAGAGAGGCTGTTCATGACCTTGGGGTTTCACCAAACCAAGGATCAATCATGATTTATTCGAATGATCCAAATTGATAAATTGCTGAATTCTGAGATTGACATTTATTGCTTACTCTTCTAACCTGATTTGAAGGCAATTGGGCCAATGATTTAGATAGATTTTAATTTAGAATTTTTTTTAGCTTTCATTAAAGTTTTGATTATTTGTTGATCAGATAAGAAGTACTCAATTTAGTATTGGTAATTGTTTCCTAAATCCTCGTGGGAACGATACTTCACTCACTATTTTATTACTTGAACGGCTAGTGCACTTGCTAGTGTCACAATGAGCAACACATCAAGTTTTTGGCGCCGTTGCCGGGGAATTTAGAAAAACAATATTAGGAAACATTGAGCATTCTTAATCTGATCTCATTCAGCATTGCATTCATAGTTGGGTTAATTTGCTAACTTTTTCATTTTAGCTTTGAATACAACTACTGTAATACTATAGTTATGTTTCTTCTTTCTTAAGTAGATTACTTTCTTTTTCTCGTTTCAGTTTGATTTTAATAAAGGCATATTTGATTTCTATTCAATCTTGGTGTTGTTCCCTTCAAAAAAAAAAAGAAAAAATTCACATAAACATGAGTGTTGAGATCTGAGTTGCATTCGGCACTCAGATCAGCAGATTTCAGATCTGCAGCACTCAGCCGAAAAGAATTGCTTGTGTTTCAGAATTTTATTTCTTTTTCCATTACAAAAAGAAAAAAAAAGTATATATATATAAAATGAAAAAAAAAGAGATCTTTTGAACAACAAGAGGAGCAATTGAGAATTCGGATCAGAATTCAGATTTGAGTTCAGATCTGAGTTCTACTATTGCAGATCTGCAACAGTTCAGATCTGAATTCCTCTGAACTCAGACCTGAACTGATGCAATTTTGAGGGGAATTGGGTGTCATCACCACCCCAATTCACCCTAAGGCACTTCTGCTATTCTCAAAGGCAATTTGGTAGAAATAACTGAAGGTAAGGCAATTGAGATTTCAGATCCGAACTCAGACTTGAGTTCAGACCTGAACTCTGCTATAGCAGAATTGCAATACTCAGAAAAAAAAATCTGTTCTCAGCCCTTTATTATTCTTTTCTTTCATTACAAAAAGAAAAAAAAAATATATATTTAGATAGTGAAAAAAAAAAGAGAGAGAAAGAACCATATAACCGAAAGAATGGAAACCAAGGATTCGGATCAGAACTCAAATCTGAGTTCAGATCTGAGTTCTGCTGTAGCAGATCTGCAACAGTTCAGATCTGAGTTCTCTTGAACTCAGACGTGAACTGATGTAAATTTAAAGGATAATTGGGGGTTATCGTCACCCCAATACACCCTACAAAAAATTCTGCTATCTCCCAAAAACAATTGGATAGTCATGGTTGAAGAAATTTGGATCTGCAATCACCTAGATCTGAACTGGGGTTGTGAACAGAGCAGGATACAGGGCATACTTTGCTGTATTAAATAACTTGTACTCCGATCTATCTGAGCTGATTTGGTTGAAGAAAAGTATATTTAATCTGAGAATTTTTTTTATGCCCCAAGAGATTTCATGAAAAGTGGCACTTCCACACCATTTTTCTATTAGAGTTCAGACCTATAGCAGGGCTACTATAGCAGACTTGCTACAGCAAGACTGAACCAGGGCAGGTTTTGAACAGGTTTGTATTACAATTAACATTACTAAATTGGCATTCTGAATTGTCCTGGGCTGATCTTTGAAATTTTTTTTTTCAAGATAGATAGCTCTGATTTCAGCTGTGCATGAATAGAAAGTCTAGCAGATCTGAATGGGTGTGTGTAGTCGTATGTACTACATTCCAATAAGTGTATACTCCATCAAGGGCTACATTGATGGAGCCATGTTTCTTCTCTTGATACTTGATTGTTCCATCCTTAGTTTTAGTTTTAATGTAGCTTATGCAAATCAAATTTCTCTTCTTCTTTTGGTTCTAAAAAAAAATAATAATAATAAATAAATAAATAAATCTCAAAATGAGTTCAGATCTGAATTGCATTCATCAATCAGACCTACACTCATCCAAAAAGATTTTGGTTGCATTGCTGTATTTTGTTTTAGTTTTCTTCCTTTAAAAAAAAAAAAAACAAAGGGAGATTTTGTTCAGTTGTATAGTTGCATTACTACTTTGTGTTCTATTTCATTTCAAAAGAAAAGAAAAAGAAAATCAGATCCCAGCAGCCACACCATGGTGAATACAGGTCTGATTTCAGATCTTTTTACTACTGACTGATTTCGGTTTTGTGCAGATCTGTATACAGCATGTTTCATTGCTGATATCAGTAGGTTATCCTGCTGAATTGCTCAGTTTTAGTATGGCTACTCCATCTGGTGTTTGGTGATGCATAGCTCATCAAAACAGTGGGCTCAGATCTGATATTTAGTAGCCTTCCAATATGGAAATCAGACCTGAGCACAACTGTACTGTTATCAGTAGCTGCTATTATATTTATTGTTGTTCTCAGTGGCTTCTGAGATTTCAGAGCTGATCTTAATTTTGTGTAGAACTAATGTCTGAATTGCTATTAATCCTTTGTACATTGACTTTAGTTTAGTGTATTGACCTTCAGTAGCACAGAAGAGCCTTTTAATATGAAACTCAGACCTAAACACAATCACTGCTGATCCACACTTGGCTGTCCTCAGTAGCTGCTAAGATTTCATAACTGTATATTACTGTTCTCAGTAGCTACTGAGATTTCAGCTCTCAGTAGTTTAGATCTATGTAATTAAATCCCGTCCCTGATTTCAACAATATAAAGAAGAGGAATTTGTAAACTGTTGTTCTAATCAGAGATTACTGAATTCAGACCTGTTTGTAAATTGCTACTGAATTCTATATATTGAATAAGATGTTGATCTGCTTTTAGTTAGCTGCATTTATT
Source organism: Nelumbo lutea (assembly GCF_056320005.1). Classification (NCBI taxonomy): domain Eukaryota; kingdom Viridiplantae; phylum Streptophyta; class Magnoliopsida; order Proteales; family Nelumbonaceae; genus Nelumbo; species Nelumbo lutea. Next base: position 214,393,006 of record NC_142684.1, read on the forward strand.
TATTTTAGGATGTAGGTTTGTATATTCCAATACTTCACTTTACATTTTCAGTTGTAATAGGATTAGTTATTTATTTTCTTTTGTGAATATTGGCCTTTTTATTGCTTTGACCTTTACAGTTTCTGACAAGTAGACCTGAACTGGAAGAGATCCTTTACGACCCGGAGATTGAACAGACTCTCCGTGTCCATTTGAGAGCTGCTAGGCAAGTCAGACAAGAAGCACAAGAAATGGCTGAACAAAGAACTATGATGGATTATGCCAAGCCCACCCTCACCGGGACTGTCTCCAGCATTATCAGGCCAACTATTGCTGCCAATAACTTCGAAATTAAATCGGCCATAATCCAAATGATACAAAATACGGTTCAGTTTTGTGGTATGGCCCATGAGGATCCGAATGCCCATATTGCTAACTTCTTGGAAATTTGTGACACCTTCAAACACAATGGGGTAAGTGATGATGCCTTCCGGCTGAGGTTATTCCCATTTTCTTTGAAGGATAAAGCCAAAGCTTGGTTGAACTCATTACTGGCAGGATCTATAGCCACATGGGACGAAATGGCCAGCCGTTTTCTCTCTAAATATTTTCCCCCTTCTAAAACTGCTAAAATGAGGAATGACATCACTACTTTTTTCCAGCAAGAGGGGGAATCTTTATATGAGTCATGGGAACGATACAAGGAGCTGTTAAGGAGAGTTCCTCACCATGGCCTTTGGCTGTAGGTGCAAACATTTTATAATGGTCTGACCGATTCAAACAAGACCATCTTAGATGCAGCAGCTGGGGGCTCCATAAACAATAAGACTCCCGAGGTTGCCCATGCACTCATCAAGGAGATGGCAGCCAATAACTACCAATGGCATTCAGAAAGGACACCAGTTAGAAAGAAGCATGGCCTTCATAATGTGGATACATACACAGCTCTCTCTGCACAAATAGGAGCACTTAGCAAAAAATTTGATGAGATGCATATGGCAGCTATGCATGTACAGTATGATAAGTGTGGGGGAGGCCATGATAACATTGAATTCCAAGTTGGCAGTCAGTCTTTTCAGTCCATAGAACAAGTAGACTTTGTTGGCAACTTTACAAGACAGCCAGGAAATCAGTACCATCATGCCCATAACCCCGGATGGAGAGGCCACCTGAATCAGCATGCACCTAAACCTTTCCACCAAAACTTCTATCAGCCGGAACCGAAATCTAACTTGGAGGAGCTGATGACCAAGTTCATAGCTAGTGCAGAAAATAGATTTCAGAATAACGAAACATCAATAAGGAACTTGGAAACTCAGGTTGGGCAGCTGGCACAGATGATTTCAGAAAGGGCTCCGGGTACCTTACCTAGTAACACCATGGTAAACCCAAGGGAACAAGAGGCTGTTGGGAGAATTCCCAATTCAGATACTTAGTCATAAACTGTCTTACTTGCTTTTTGTTTTTATTTTTCATAGCATTTAAGTTTAGTTAGTTTTTCTTAGAATTTAATTGAATAAAGATACTGATCTCCTCTTCTACTTTGCAAGTGATTTCTAGCAGAAGAAGTTTTCCACCAACAACATATTGCAGAATTTAAGAATGATCTTCAGGGAAGTCCTCTAAATACCTCCTATTACTTGATGATGCTCTTGCTAGTTTTATTGTTACTGCCTAACACTACGAACATTGAGGACAATGTTCATCTCAAGTGTGGGGGAGTGAGCCCAAGGCTAGGGTATGGGGGCTGAAACCATGCACCCCAACACACATATGCAGGCAATGACATAACAAAAAAAGACTGGAACCCCTCAAGTTCATTACTATTTATTTGATGATTTTTAAGAAGGAATTCAATGAGTTGAGGGAGACTGATGTACTTGTTAAGTTTTTATTCTTGTGAATGACCCAATTTGTTATATGCATGAGAAAAGGGGAGCTGAATATGCTTTTCAGCATGACTAGCCCTAACTATCTTCATGTGTATGGAAGCCCTTGATTTCATGGTTAATGGTCAAGAGAGCTAGTGCACATCTAAAGTGCTAATTCTTGAGGTTCAATAATTGCAAAGAAGGACAAAAGCCCAAATTGACTCCGCTATTTTGAGCTGAATAGTAAAACTAGCAGCTCAGAACATGAGTCCTACCTCAAGCAAGTGACCAGTGTGAGATGGAGCATAAGATGCACTCACACCAAAAAAAAAAAAAAAAAAAAAAAAAAGAGAGAAAAGTGTGTGAGATGGAGCATAAAATGCACTCACACCGAGAAAACAAAAAAAGAAGAAGAAGAAAAGGGTGAGATGGAGCATAAGATGCACTCACCCTTAGAAATAAGTAATTGTGGTGACAAACGAGGTTCAAAGGGGCACTCTAAAGTTGAACTCTCATTGAGATTTAGTTACAGATGTGAAACTTAGTGAAATTGATTATTAACATTGACAATTAAGGAGCTGATTTATATATGAATTAGGAGTGAAGGCTAGATTATGATAAAATTCATATTCTCCTTTCCTTGGATCTGATACAAATCTTAAATGGTAATTTACAAGAATAAGAGTTGAGCACTTACAAAAGTTCCCCGACTACTCAATGCATTTCTATCTTAAAAAGTTCACCAGGTAAATGGTGAGAACAGAAGGGGGGAATGTTAAGTTTATAGCTGATGTCTTTGCTTGAGGACAAGCAAAAGCTTAAGTGTGGGGGTATTTGATGAACCTACAATTTATCTATATTTTATAAGGTTTTTGCATGAAATTTTATGCTGGTTTAATTAGATTTTGCCCTATTTTAGCTTGATTGCAAGAAAGATTTCAGGGGGAGCCAAATCAACAAAAAGAAGGCAAAAGCAAGAAAAGAAAGCCCAAAATTTATCAAGTTCAGCCCGGCCCAGCCATGAGAGCAAGAAGGAAATTTCAGCCCAGCCCATTTTTAGCCCAAATAACAGCCTAGAGTGTAGCCCACATGAGCTCAAAAGCAAGCTAAGTTGTAGCCCAAATAGCAGCCCAAAGGGAGCTAGGGGCGGCAACTCCTAGATGTTTCTTGAAGAGAAGGAGGGAGCACTCTAGAAGGTTAATGAGGGGTGTAATACACCCAATTCTAGAGACTTCAAGAAGGGGCAAGAGCCCCCTTGAAAAACTATATAAGGAGGCCTTTAGGAGGGGGGAGAGGTGTTCAATTGCTTGAGAGGAAGGCTCTCCCACTCTTAGAGGTTCGGCCACCTTGAGAGAAGAGAAGAGAAGAAGGCTAGGCACAAGGAAGAAGAAGAAGAAGGGCTGAAGGAAGTTCAAGACAAGCAAGCTAGAAGAGAAGGTGAGTTCGAATTGAGGGTTTGTGATTCAAAGATCTTTTGTAATAAACCATTTGTAGTTTCATTCTCTTTTGATTTGAATTCAGTTTCTTTGTTATATTTTCTTTCTTCTTTCTCCTTGTTCCATTCTTCCTTGATGTATTTCAGCTTGTAAAATTTCAGTTCAGCAATCTAATTCTTTTTGATTCATTCAAATGGTCATGAATTGTACTTGAAGTTTCTTGAATAAGGGTGTTATTATAGATTAATTCGGCCAACTAACCTTCAAAACTCAGATCTGAGATTTTAAGATGTGAATTGTTTGAAAGAGAATTCAGATCTGCAATTTTCAGATTGGCCGAATGGATCTAAAGCTTGGAATTCCTAGAGTGCTTGAGAGAGACTCTAGGAATTCAGATCTACTATTCAAGAACTGAATTGAGTGCAAGGTTAGAGATAACTTGCACAATTCAATTGGTGATCAATTTAGACTTGAATTGATGCCTTAGAAGTGTTTGAAGAAATGCATGCATGGGGATTAGATTCTTCCTAGAGATAGAAGAACCGTCACTCATGCATAGGATGAACATGCGCTTGAGAGAGGCTGTTCATGACCTTGGGGTTTCACCAAACCAAGGCTCAATCATGATTTATTCGAATGATACAAATTGATAAATTGCTGAATTCTGAGATTGACATTTATTGCTTACTCTTCTAACCTGATTTGAAGGCAATTGGGCCAATGATTTAGATAGTTTTTAATTTAGAATTTTTTTTAGCTTTCATTAAAGTTTTGATTATTTGTTGATCAGATAAGAAGTACTCAATTTAGTATTGGTAATTGTTTCCTAAATCCTTGTGGGAACGATACTTCACTCACTACTTTATTACTTGAACGGCTAGTGCACTTGCTAGTGTCACAATGAGCAACACATCAGAACCTGTGGCTCTGATACCACTGAAAGAATGGTAGGATCCATCTAATGGACGCCATAAAGGTTGCGGAATGGGTGGGAGAATTTCAAAATTTTCTACCTTCTCCCAACTGGGAATCATATTCCCTAAATTTAGAATACAATATTCAAGGATCCTACTTGAACCCTAATCAAACCAGATCTGTACCAAAAGACAAATGGGAGGAATATACCTGATCCAGAGAAGCACTATCTCCCAAAGTTGGTGTGCACGCCCAAAGAATGCTCCAAGATCCATTCCTGCTGAAGATGACATAGTTGTGGATGGAACAGAACCAGCAGAGTGCGTCCTACACACTGGATCCTTCACAAGAATCCTCTGGAAGTACTAAACACTGAATCTTTTTTAGTCTTTCTTGCAAGACTGATGTCAAGACCAGATTTCTTGACTTTCTTTTTCTGCAAAGATCTAATCTTGCAAAACAAATGGCGGCGGCAGGAGGAGAACTCCAAAAGCGAAAAAGCTGAACTGCTTCTTCCTTCTTTTTCTGGAGTATGAGATCTGATCTCAATTCGCAGGAACCTTTTTTGCGATTTCTATTGATTCGAAAAATGTTGTATTTCTCTCTTTCTTTTTCTTAGGGTTTCTCCTCCTTTCTTCTTGATTAAGAAACCTCCTAATTAGGAGTTATCCCAATCCAAATCAGTATTTGGATAGGGGATAATCTTAATCCTATCTGCAGATAAAGTTAGCTAACTCCTGATCTTATCAGGAGGTTACCAGATTCAAATCTAATTTGAATTTGGTCTCCAAGAGTGGACAAGGCTAAAGGCCCAATCCTTTTACTGACATTAATCTTAGATTCGCCCCAAGGATGGTGATCATATCAGCCCACCTCGAAATGGGCTTCTGGCCCATTAAGTGTTCAATGTCTAATTACTTTCCAATCTGCTGCCCAGTTGGGCTTCTTTGTATGGCGTGGGACCCAAGCATTGATCTACAAACCAGGCACATGGGTTCGGCCCAGCCTTTAAAACAAGGCCCAGCCGAATTCACTGAAAAACTCAATGAACCCCTTGAGTCCAATATATGGACCCAATGGGCCCAACACTTACATTAAGTGGTCCCTGGGCCAAGCCATCTTATAAAAACCCAGGGACTGTGGGCAGGTGCAAGATTAGCCCATCAGGTATTATCCTCAATGGTCTTACACTTAACCTCTCGGCCCTTAATGATCAAGCTCTGCTCGACAAGAGAGAACCTCTCCCTCGGCTGCAAGGAACAGTGCCGCACTCTTCTCTCACATGGATCCCGGGAATTAAAACCATTTGCAAACAATTTGAAACCGTACATATATATATATATATATATATAAATATATTAATTTTGCAAAACAAAATTCCAACGGTTGAAATCAACTGCCGGTAGTTTGGTTTCCATCAGAGAGAGTGCATTCCCGATCATTACCCTTTGTCCGACAAAGTAGCTAATTCTGTCACTATGATCACCCACTCAGATGAATTCTCAAATTGCCCCAACATACCCAGGTTTTGATCCCCGCTAAGGATCTCACTGAATGGCATATCAAAGGCAGCCTGATCCAATACCTAGTGAAATGTCATAATCGAGTCTAGGGGTCAGGTGTAACTTTCCAGTTTTGCCCATCTATCTCCAAGGTCCAGGGCAATACTGGAAATCTGGTCCGGTTCAAGGATTCAAGTAATCCCATACTGCATGTGCCTCGGGTCTTACCCTGGTGGCTGAGACAGGTCATCCCAACACTTGGTGTCACACCAGTATCAGCCTTGGTAGGATAAATCTCCCCAGACTTATCCAACGGCTGTGAACATTTAAAACTAACACGAGTCTCTATAAATGTCCAGTTTTAGAGTTTTACATAGAATTTAACCAAACAACATGAATCAAACATGAACTTTATTTATTTCCACTAAATAACAAAAGTACATCAAATCAGATTGAAGCTAAGGGCATACAAAAACTGTCTAACAAATCCAACCCGGATTCAAGAGCCTCTAGTTTGTTGATATACCCCATCATCCAGAGACAATGGTCGTGAACTTGTTGGCCCTTTGATATCTGCGCGGTCATGAACTGTTTCAAGATCTTCTACCGAGTAGAACGATTTTGCTCTTCGTACATTGTCTTGAGACTGTCCAATATTCCCTTAGCAAGTTCGATCTGATTGAACTGCCTCTGAATTGGGATGTCCAAGGAGGCAATGATACAACAGCGGGCAAGGGAGTTTTTCTCCTCCCAATCTTGATATTGTCTTCTCCGGGCCTCAGAAGCTATATCTCCCGAACGATTCGGGGCAGGATTCTTGGCCACCGTGTCCAATTTCTCAGAGGTTAAGACCAACATAAGGTTCCTATACCAGTCGGCATAGTTTGGGCCCTTCAACTTGTTGTCATCAAGCAACTTTGCAATGTGTCTGTTTGCCATTTTCTAGTAAAAGAGCAAACATCAGTCCACAACCTAGTTTGATTCATGTTCATTACATAGATATGGATTTTAATCTATGTTCCATTTCCATTTATTCATCTCTGAGATTTCCCTCCTTTATCAGTGATGGAGACTACGAGTTGTCTCTGAAAATGTGGTAATTCACATAGAGTGCATGGCGCCAACTGTTTCAGCTACATAACCCCACCACCTTGTTATGAAGGATCATATGCACTCATCATATGAGTTTTCCCTTTGGCCTCTGCCAGACAAGGTTCAGAGTTGTTTTCAGGTAAACCTTTCTGTTCAGTGAGTGCTTACCCATCATGTTCGTGAATGCTAAGGTACCGTGAGAGAGTTCCCATTTTTTGGTGAAGCCCCTCCCACATCGGTCTATGACGCCCCTATCATCTTATGAAACATTCAGACAAGCCCAACAGCAAATAGATAGCCCATTTTCTGGTGCGTTTCCTCATTACTGAATGACCCATCCTCATGCTAATGATGGAAGGCCTTTAGAGAGTTCATCATATGAATCTCCTCATGCTAATGTCGTACACTTGGTTTCTTTCCGGTCCAAAGCTCATAGGGAGTCTTTAGAATTGATTTGGTTGGAATCCAGTTTAGCACGTATATCACAGTCTCCAATGCGTATCCCCAAAAGGATGTGGGTAACTCTAAATGGACGAGAAGTGATCGGACCATATCCAATAAGGTCCTGTTCCACCTCTCTGAAAACACCATTCAGTTGTGGTGTAGCAGGAAGAGCCAACTGTGATACTATCTCATTGACCTTCAAGTAGTCCCTGAATTCGTCAGAGAGATACTTGCCACCTCGATCCAATCGAAGGGTCTTAATTTCTCTTCCTAACTGTTTTTCGACCTCTTGTCTGAACTCTTTGAAATTTTCAAAGGATTTGGACTTATGTCTCCTTAGGTACACGTAACCATACCGAGAGAAATCATTGGTAAATGTAATAAAGTACACGTGTTGGTTATGGGTCCGAACACTCAGGGGACCACATACATTAGTATGTATAAGGTCAAGCGTGCCTGTACATCTTTCAGGCTTACCATTAAATGGCCTCTTTGTCATCTAACCCTGAAGGCATGGCTCACAAGTGGAAAGATCTTCTATAGTTAGAAAATTCAAAGGACCATCCTTAACCAGTCTTGTGATTCGGTCAATACCGATATGGCCAAGTCGATAATGCCACAGGTGAAGGGATAGGAAATCCATCACATGGACACCCAAAGATTGTGGAGTAAGGGGCAAATTTCAAAAATTTTTCTCTCCTTTCAACTGGGAATCGAATTCCCCATTTAGAAAATCATATTTTCAATGATCATTCTTGAACCATAAACTGAACCAGGTCTGGACCAAAAGGAGTAGGGAGAGATAATACCTGATACAGAGAAGTAGTATCTCCCAATGGAGGTGTTCACACCCAAGGAAGGATCCAAAATTTTCTCCCACTGAAGATGGCACAGTGCAGGGTGGAGCAGAATTAGCAGTGTTCTTCCAAAAGAACTTGACCCTTCGCAAGAATCAACTGGATGGCTTGTGAATACAACTCCCACCAATCTTTTCTCCAAAAGATTGGTATCAAGATCCAATCTTGATTTCTCCCAAGAACTGGAGATCGAACTACTGTAGGCGGCAGCTGCAGGAAGGAGGCGGCAAGAGAGTATTTGCAGGGTGTAGAATTCTCTCTTCTGGTAATCACAGCACCGAAGACAAGAGTGTGTAGCTAACACAAATCTAATTAGGAGGTTTCCAGATCTAAATCGCATTTAGATCTTGGACTCTCTAAGTGGATAGGGCCTGGGCCCAATCCTATCAGCTGATCCATCTCAGAATTCGCCCCTTAAGTGACTAATCAAATTAGCCTAGTTCGAAATGGGCTTAAGGCCCATTTAAGGTTATGTATTCATTTAGCCTTTCAAACTGCTGCCCAGTTGGGCTTCCTAGTATGGCGTGGGAACCAAACATTGATCTATGCATCAGCCACATGGGTTCAGCTCAGCCTTTGTTACAAGGCCTGGCCGAATACACTGTTATGGACAGTGCACCCCCTGAAACCCATCAAATGGGCTCTATGGGCCCAACACTTACCCTAAATGGTCCCTGGGCCAAGCCACCTTGTAACACCCAGGGACTGTGGGCAGATGCAAGATTAGCCCATCAGGTATTATCCTCAATGGTCTTACACTTAACCTCTCAACCCATAATGATCATACACTGCTCGACAAAAGAGGACCTCTCCCTCGACTGCAAGAAACAGTGTTGCACTCTCTTTGATATGGATCCCGGGAATTAAAACATTTTGCAAATCATTTCGAAACCATATATATATACTTTTATATCTCATATAAAGTATATTTTTCCAAACACAAATCTCAACGATTGAAATCGGCTGTCGGCAGTCTTGGTTTCCATTAGTGAGAGTGCATCCCCGATCATTACCTTTGTCCGACAAAGGGGCTGATCCTGTCACTATGATCACCCACTCAGATGAATTCTCAGACTGTCCCAACATACCCAGGTTTTGACCCCCGCTAAGGATCTCACTGAATGGTACATGATGTGTGGCTCATTGTGACACTAGCAAGTGCACTAGCCGTTCAAGTAATAAAGTAGTGAGTGAAGTATCGTTCCCACGAGGATTTAGGAAACAATTACCAATACTAAATTGAACATTTCTTATCTGATCAACAAATAAATCAAAACTCTAATGAAAGCTAAGAAATCCTAAATTAAAATCTATCTAAATCATTGGCCCAATTGCCTTCAAATCAGGTTAGAAGAGTAAGTAGTAAATGTCAATCTCAGAATTCAGCAATCTATCAATTTGGATCATTCGAATGAATCATGATTGAGCCTTGGTTTGGTGAAACCCCAAGGTCATGAACAGCCTCTCTCAAGCGCATGTTCATCCTATGCATGAGTGACGGTTCTTCTATCTCTAGCAAGAATCTAATCCCCATGCATGCATTTCTTCAAACACTTCTAAGGCATCAATTCAAATCTGAATTGATCACCAACTGAATTGTGCAAGTTATCTCTAACCTTGCACTCAATTCAGTTCTTGAATAGTAGATCTGAATTCCTAGAGTCTCTCTCAAGCACACTAGGAATTCCAAGCTGTAGATTAATTCGCCCAATCTGAAAATTGCAGATCTGAATTCTCTTTCAAGCAATTCAGATCTTGCAATCTCAGATCTGAGAATTCAGATCTGAGTTTTGAAGGTTAGTTGGCCGAATTAATCTACAATCACACCCTTATTCAAGAAACTTCAAATACAATGCATGACCATTTGAATGAATCAAAAAGAATTAGATTGCTGAACTGAAATTTTACAAGCTGAAATACATCAAGGAAGAATGGAAACAAGGAGAAAGAAGAAAGAACATATAACTAAGAAACTGAATTCAAATCAAAAGAGAATGAAACTACAAATGATTTATTACAGAAGATCTTTGAATCACAAACTCTCAATTCGAACTCACCTTCTTCTTCTAGCTTGCTTGTCTTGAACTTCCTTCAGCCCTTCTTCTTCTTCTTCCTTGCGCCTAGCCTTCTTCTCTTCTCTTCTCTCAAGGTGGCCGAACCTCTAAGAGTGGGAGAGCCTTCCTCTCAAGCAATTGAACAACTTTCTCCCCTCCTAGAGGCCTCCTTATATAGTTTTTCAAGGGGGCTCTTGCCCCTTCTTGAAGCCTCTAGAATGGGGTGTATTACACCCCTCATGAACCTTCTAGAGTGCTCCCTCCTTCTCTTCAAGAAACTCCTAGAAGTTGCCGCCCCTAGCTCCCTTTGGGCTGCTATTTGGGCTACAACTTAGCTTGCTTTTGAGCTCATGTGGGCTACACTCTAGGCTGTTATTTGGGCTAAAAAATGGGCCTTCCTTGCTGGGCCGAATTCTCCTCATAGCTAGGCTTTATTTTCTTGGGTTTTCTCAAGGAATTCACTTGCTCTTTTTGGGCCGAAGTGCTCTCTCTTGCTTCCACGACCGGGCTGGACTGAAATTGGTCTTTTTGAACCTTCTTTTCTTGCCTTTTTCCTTCCTTTTCTTGGATTGATTATCCCTGAACCTATTCTTAGCATTAAGCTAAATTAAGGCAAAAATTAATAAAACCGGCATAAAAATCCATGCTAAAGTCCTCAAAAATTATAGATAAATTGTAAGTTCATCAAATACCCCCACACTTAAGCTTTTGCTTGTCCTCAAGCAAAGACATCAGCCATAAACTTAACATTCCCCCCTTCTGTTCTCACCATTTACCTGGTGAACTTTTTAAGATAGAAATGAATTGAGTAGTCGGGGAACTTTTGTAAGTGCTCAACTCTTATTCTTGTAAATTACCATTTAAGATATGTATCAGATCCGAGGAAAGGAGAATATGAATTTCATCATAGTCTAGCCTTCACTCCTAATTCATATATAAATCACCTCCTTAATTGTCAAGGTTAATAATCAAATTTCACTAAGTTTCACATCTGTAACTAAATCTCAATGAGAGTTCAACTTTAGAGTGCCCCTTTGAACTTCGGTTGTCACTACAATTACTTATTTCTAAGGGTGAGTGCATTTTATGCTCCATCTCAGCCTTTTTTTTTTTTTTTTTTTTTTTTTTTTGGTGTGAGTGCATCTTATGCTCCATCTCACACTGGTCACTTGTTTGAGGTAGGTAAATAGGACTCATGTTCTAAGCTGCTAGTTTTACTATTCAGCTCAGAATAGCGGAGTCAATTTGGGCTTTTGTCCTTCTTTTGCAATTATTGAACCTCAAGAATTAGCACTTCAGATGTGCACTAGCTTTCTTGACCATTAACAATGAAATCAAGGGCTTCCATACACATGAAGGAAGTTAGGGCTAGTCATGCTGAAAGGCATATTCCGCTCCCCTTTTCTCCTGCATAAATCAAATTGGGTCATTCACAAGAATAAAAACTTAACAAGTACATCAGTCTCCCTCAACTCATTGAATTCCTTCTTAAAAAAAATCATCAAATAAATAGTAATGAACTTGAGGGTTTCCAGTCTTTTTTTTTTTTTTTTTTTTTTTTTGTGATGTCATTGCCTGCATATGTGTGTTGGGGTGCATGAGGTGCATGGTTTCAACCCCCATACCCTAGCCTCGGGCTCACTCCCCCACACTTGAGATGAACATTGTCCTCAATGTTCGTAGTGTTAGGGAGTCACACTTGCTAGAGCAAACTGAAGAAAAGAAAATGATGAACTGAGTCCTTAAAGAATTGGAATTTTGAGAAAAAGATCTTTATTTTACTAACTAATATTCTAAAAAGATAAATGACAAAAAGATTCCTTAACTTGTTCATGAGCAAGCATAAGAGATTATTGGTTATCTAGATAAACAGTGGATGGAGGGGGTACAGTACTGCCCATTAAATATGGTTTCAGGCGCTGACCATTTACTTTAAACGTGCCCTGAACCGGGTGGGTGAGTTCTATAGCCCCATGGGGAAAAACCTGTGAAATGGTAAAGGGTCCAGACCACCTGGATCTCAGCTTACCTGGAAACAAGCGGAGACGGGAATTATATAACAATACCTGTTGGCCTACATAAAAGTCCCGTCTCAGCAAGTTCTTATCATGCCAGTTTTTTATTCTTTCTTTATAAACTTTGGCATTCTCATAGGTGGTAAGTCTGAATTCATCCAATTCATTCAATTGCAACCGCCTTTTAGCCCCTGTGGCCTGAATGTCAAAATTTAAGAATTTAAGAGCCCAATAGGCCTTGTGTTCCAATTCAACTGGTAAATGGCATGCTTTACCAAAGACCAATCTGTAGGGGGACATGCCAATAGGTGTCTTAAATGCAGTTCTGTATGCCCATAATGCATCATCTAATTTGATGGACCAATCTTTTCTGGTGGATGCTACGGTCTTTTCCAGAATTCTTTTGAGTTCCCTGTTAGCCAACTCCACTTGGCCACTGGTTTGAGGGTGATAAGGGGTAGCTAATTTATGTGTAATTCCATATTTCTGCATTAACCTCTCAAATTGGCTATTGCAGAAGTGAGTTCCCCTATCACTAATTATAGCTCGTGGAGTGCCAAATCGGGAGAATAGCTTCTTTAGGAAGTGTACTACCCTTCTTGAGTCATTTGTGGGTAAAGCCATGGCTTCTACCCATTTGGATACATAGTCAACTGCAACGAGGATGTACTTATTCCCAAAAGAATTCGGGAAAGGTCCCATGAAATCTATACCCCAAACATCAAAGATTTCACAGATTAAAATATTGGAAAGGGGCATTTCATTCCGTCGGGAAATGTTTCCCGATCTTTGGCATTTGTCACATGTGGACACATACCGATGGGCATCTTTGAAGAGTGTGGGCCAATAAAAACCTGATTGCAAAACCTTGGCTGCAGTGCGACTAGCTCCAAAATGACCTCCTGCTTCTTTATCATGGCAAAATTGGAGTACCGACTCTATCTCCTCCTCGGGGACACATCTCCTTATGATCTGATCTGCACACAATTTATACAAAAAGGGTTCCTCCCACAGATAGTATTACATCAGAAAAGAATTTCTTTTTCTGTTGATATGAAAGGTTAGGAGGAAGGACTTGTGCAGCTAGATAATTAGCAAAATCAGCATACCAAGGATATGAGTATTTCTGTATTGAGTACAACTGCTCATCCGGAAATTCTTCTCAAATGTTGCTGGTTATCTCCTCTTTTGAGCTTACCGTGTCCAACCGGGAGAGATGGTCAGCAGCCAGGTTTGCAGCACCCTTCAGGTCTCTAATCTCAATGTCAAACTCTTGCAATAAAAGGATCCACCTGATCAGTCTTGGTTTTGAGTTTTGCTTGGTAAGCAAGTGCCTTAATGCCGAGTGATCTGTGTGGACAACAACCTTGGATAATATCAGATATGAATGAAACTTATCAAGTGCAAATATTACTGCTAACAGCTCCTTTTCTTTGGTGGTGTAATTGAGTTGGGGTCCAGTCAAGGTTCTGCTAGCATAGTAAATTGGCTGAAAATGTTTGTTCATTCTTTGTCCTAAAACAGCTCCTATAGCAAAATCACTCGCATCACACATCAATTCAAATGGGAGGGTCCAATCTGGTGCTACCATGATAGGTGCATGGATCAATTTGTCTTTCAAGATGTTGAAAGCATGAAGACATTCAGTTGAAAATTCAAAAGGCACTTCTTTCTGAAGCAAGGTAGATAATGGCTTGGAAATTTTTGAGAAATCTTTAATAAACCTTCTATAGAATCCGACATGTCCTAAGAAACTTCTCAAAGAACGAACAGATGTTGGGGTTGGTAATTTTTCAATTGCCTCCACCTTGGCCTTGTCGACTTCTATACCTCTTTGAGAGATCTTGTGTCCAAGCACTATGCCTTCTTGCACCATAAAATGACATTTCTCCCAATTCAACACAAGATGTGTTTCTTTACATCTAGTAAGCACCTGTTCCAGATTATTCAAACATGCATCAAACGAAGAGCCAAAAACTGAAAAATCATCCATGAAGATCTCAATAAATTTTTCAACCATATCAGAAAATATAGACATCATACATCGCTGAAAGGTTGCTGGGGCATTGCATAACCCAAAGGGCATCCTTCGGTATGCAAAGGTTCCATATGGGCAAGTAAAAGTGATCTTTTCTTGATGTTCGGGTGCAATTGGTATCTGGTTATACCCTGAATATCCATCCAAGAAACAATAATACTCATGCCCGGCTAGCCTCTCCAACATTTGATCCATAAATGGGAGAGGGAAATGGTCCTTCCGGGTGGCTTCATTTAATTTTCTATAGTCAATACACACATGCCATCCGGTAATGGTTCTAGTAGGGATGAGTTCATTTTTCTCATTTGGAACAACAGTCGTACCCCATTTTTTGGGCACAACTTGCACAGGGCTTACCCAAGAACTATCAGAAATAGGATAAATGATCCCAACATCTAACAACTTAATTATTTCAGCCTTTACCACTTCTTTCATGTTGGGATTCAGGCGTCTTTGGGGCTGAACGGAAGGCTTGCTGTCCTCTTCCATCAAAATTTTGTGAGTGCAGATTGATGGATTAATGCCTTTGATATCTTCAACCTTCCAAGCTATAGCATTTTTGTGTTCCCGCAGCACTCTTAATAATTTTTCTCTTTGTAAGGGATTCAGTGCTGCGGAAATTATCACGGGGAGATCTGATGGTTCCTCAAGGAAAGCATACTCTAAATGGGATGGTAATTGCTTCAGTTCAAGGGTGGGGGGTTCTTGGGGTGATGGCTTACCTGATGGTCCGGGCAATTTGCCTAAGTTCTCTAATTTAAGAAACCCCTTTCCCTTGAATTGAGGCTTATCGTTCAGGTATGCTATCATGAGGTTTATTTTTTCATTTTCTGCTTCTTCAAGTTCTCCCTGCTGGAGGCAGAGTTCAAGAGGATCAGTTATTCTACTTACCTGGAAGCATTCATCAATTGTCAATTCAATGGAATCAATCATAAAACAAGAATCATCACTAGAGGGTGCATGTTTCATAGCATCAGACATTTTAAAAATTATCTCCTCATCTTGAATCCTAAGGCTGAGTTGTCCTTGTTGGACATCAATCATTGCTTTCCCGGTAGCCAAGAAAGGTCTCCCTAGGATAAGCGGGACCTCCACATCTTCTTGCATGTCTAACACAATGAAATCAACTGGAAAAATGAATTTGTCAACTTTAACTAACACATCTTCTATGATCCCCCTAGGATGTCTAATGGATCTATCAGCCAATTGTAATGCCACTCTAGTGGGTTGGGGTTCATTCAACCCCAATTTCTTGAAGATAGAATATGGCATTAAATTGATGCTAGCTCCCAGGTCACATAAAGCTTTTTCAATTTTTAAACTGCCAATGGTACAAGGAATAGTGAAACTCCCTGGATCTTTGAGTTTCTGAGGCAGCTTGTTCAGAAGGATAGCAGAACATTCCTCATTTAATGCAACTGTAGCCACATCTCCCAGTTTCCTTTTGTTTGCCAATAATTCCTTCAAAAACCTTGCATAGTGTGGCATCTGGGCTAAAGCATCAGCAAAAGGAATATTAATATGTAAACTTTTAAATATTTCAAGAAACTTACCAAATTCCTTCTCCAATTTTTGTTGCTTCAGCCTGTTAGGGAATGGAACTTGTGGTTGTTGGTGCATCCCTTGTTGTGCTTCTGGTTGTTCCGTCTTCTGTTGTCTAGTTCCAAGGCTTGTTTCTGCCTTGGGTTCAGCCCAATTCTTCTTTTCTACCTCAGGCAACTCTTTTCCACTTCTTAAGGTAATAGTTTGCACCTGCTCTCGTGGATTCACTTCAGTGTTGCTTGGAAGAGTTCCCGGAAGTCTGGAAGAGATTAATTGTGCCAATTGCCCCACTTGGTTTTCCAGGTTTTTGATTGAGGCTTCCTGGTTCTGGAACCTAGTTTCTGCACCTGCTATAAATTTTGTCATCAGTTCCTCCAAATTGGATTTCGGTTCAGGCTGATGATAAGTCTGGTGGAACGGCTTGGAAATATGCTGATTTGGCCAGGACTGGTTTGAATGTCCCCTCCATCCTGGATGAAAAGTATGGTGACTCTGGTAACCCTGCTGTCTTGACGAATTGCTGACATAGTCAACTTGTTCAGTAGATGGTCTGAACTGATTGCCAACTTGGCAGTCTGTACTGATGTGGCCTCCCCCACACAATTCACAATTAAGAGGTTGCACATGCATGGCAGCTATCTGCATTTCATCTATTTTTTTACTGAGTGCTCCTATTTGTGCAGCTAGTGCTGCATAAGTGTCAACATTATGCAAGCCTTGCTGCTTCCTAGTTTGAGTCCTTTCCGAATGCCATTGATAATTGTTGGCTGCCATTTCCTCAATAAGTGCATGGGCAACCTCAGAAGTTTTATTATTTATGGATCCTCCGGCTGCAGCATCTAATATGGTCTTATTTGAGTCAGTAAGACCATTATAGAAAGTCTGCACTTGCAGCCAAATGGGGAGGCCATGGTGAGGAACTCTCCTTAACAGCTCCTTGTATCGTTCCCATGACTCATATAAAGATTCCCCCTCTTGCTGGAAAAAAGTAGTGATGTCATTCCTCATTTTAGCAGTTTTAGAAGGGGGAAAATATTTAGAGAGAAAACAGCTGGCCATTTCGTCCCATGTGGCTATAGATCCTGCCGGTAATGAGTTCAACCAAGCTTTGGCTTTATCCTTCAAAGAAAATGGGAATAACCTCAGCCGGATGGCATCATCACTTACCCCATTGTGTTTGAAGGTGTCACAGATTTCCAAGAAGTTAGCAATATGGGCATTCGGATCCTCATGGGCCATACCACAAAACTGAACCGTATTTTGTATCATTTGGATTATGGCCGGTTTAATTTCGAAGTTATTGGCAGCAATAGTTGGCCTGATAATGCTGGAGACAATCCCGGTGAGGGTAGGCTTGGCATAATCCATCATAGTTCTTTGTTCAGCCATTTCTTGTGCTTCTTGTCTGACTTGCTTTGCAGCTCTCAAACGGACACGGAGAGTCTGTTCAATCTCCGGGTCGTAAAGGATCTCTTCCAGTTCAGGTCTGCTTGTCATAAACTGTTAAAGTCAAAGCAATAAAAATGCCAATATTCACAAAAGAAAATAAATAACTAATCCTATCACACTGAAAATGTAAAGTGAATTATTGGAATACAAAACCTACATCCTATCATGAATAAATGAAGCCGATTATACTAAAAGCAGATTTAAACCAATCATCTTATTCAAGGTTCCTTTATCTACATCCATCGATTGCAACATCTGAATTCAGACCCAATTTAGATCTGAGTTCAGATCTACAAGTCTTTGGTATTGTTAGTCTAGAGAAATTAATAAATAATAATTCAGATCTGAGCTGGATATCTCATACACACTCATTGGTATACACTACAATATACATCCATTAAGGTTGGAATCAATTCTGTGATGCTTTAGGGCTGAAATCAGATCTGATCTGAAAAAAAAATTTAAAAGGATCTGAAATAAACTAAAACCAGTCCTGAGTTAGGCTTGGGTTAAAAACTCTACAATTGAAGCTCAAACCTGTATATCTGATGCATATCAAACACTTGCTAAGACCTGAAAATTGGGTCTGCAATGTTTGGTATTGCAAGCTATTCGGCCCATACAACTTTTGTAGAAATCTGAAATCAGGTCTGCTAACTATTGCACTATAGCAGCCCTGCTACAGATCTGAATGCTAAAAGAAATACTTGGAAAGTGCTAATTTTTCTTAAATATCTGAGGCATAACAATTATTCAATCCAAACATACACCTCCTTAGCTAATGTAGCTCGGTTACAAGTGGGTAAAGCCAAGAATTCAGTCCACCCAGAATTCATAGTATGCTCTGTATCAGTTCAGTCCTCACATCATATCAACTGCATTTCAGATTTGAATTTCTCTCATTCTTTGCTATCCATTCACCCTTGAGGCAGGTTGGATGTATCATAGGGTGGATTGGGGTAGTGATGGCACCCAATTCACCTCAAACTTGCATCGGTTCAGATCTGAGTTCAGAGGAATTCAGATCTGAACTGAGCAGATCTGTAACAGCAGAATTCAGATCTGAACTCAAGTCTGAGTTTGGATCTGAATTCTCAATTGCCTTACCTTCAGTTATTGCTACCAAATTGTTTTTGGGGAATAGGAGAAGTACCCTAGGTTGAATTGGGGTGGTGATGACACCCAATTCCCCTCAAAATTGCATCAGTTCAGGTCTGAGTTCAGAGGAACTCAGATCTGAACTGTTGCAGATCTGCAATAGCAGAATTCATTTGTTTTTTTTTTTTCTTTTTGTAATGAAAGAAAAGAATAATAAAATTTAAAACACAAGCAATTCTTTTCGGTTGAGTGCTGCAGATCTGAAATCTGCTGATCTGAGTGCCGAATGCAACTCAGATCTGCAACACTCATGTTTATGTGAATTTTTTTTTCTTTTTTTTTTTGTCTTTTTTTTTTGAAGGGAACAACACCAAGATTGAATAGAAATCAAATATGCCTTTATTAAAATGAAACTGAAACCAGAAAAAGAAAGTAATCTACTTAAGAAAAAAGAGACATAACTACAGTAGTACAGCAGTTGCAGTCCAAGCTGAAATGAAAAAGTTAGCAAATTAACCCAACTATGAATTCAATGCTGAATGAGATCAGATTAAGAATGCTCAATGTTTCCTAATATTGCTTCTATAAATCCCCGGCAACGGTGCCAAAAACTTGATGTGTGGCTCATTGTGACACTAGCAAGTGCACTAGCCGTTCAAGTAATAAAGTAGTGAGTGAAGTATCGTTCCCACGAGGATTTAGGAAACAATTACCAATACTAAATTGAACATTTCTTATCTGATCAACAAATAAATCAAAACTCTAATGAAAGCTAAGAAATCCTAAATTAAAATCTATCTAAATCATTGGCCCAATTGCCTTCAAATCAGGTTAGAAGAGTAAGTAGTAAATGTCAATCTCAGAATTCAGCAATCTATCAATTTGGATCATTCGAATAAATCATGATTGAGCCTTGATTTGGTGAAACCCCAAGGTCATGAACAGCCTCTCTCAAGCGCATGTTCATCCTATGCATGAGTGACGGTTCTTCTATCTCTAGCAAGAATCTAATCCCCATGCATGCATTTCTTCAAACACTTCTAAGGCATCAATTCAAATCTGAATTGATCACCAACTGAATTGTGCAAGTTATCTCTAACCTTGCACTCAATTCAGTTCTTGAATAGTAGATCTGAATTCCTAGAGTCTCTCTCAAGCACTCTAGGAATTCCAAGCTGTAGATTAATTCGCCCAATCTGAAAATTGCAGATCTGAATTCTCTTTCAAGCAATTCAGATCTTGCAATCTCAGATCTGAGAATTCAGATCTGAGTTTTGAAGGTTAGTTGGCCGAATTAATCTACAATCACACCCTTATTCAAGAAACTTCAAATACAATGCATGACCATTTGAATGAATCAAAAAGAATTAGATTGCTGAACTGAAATTTTACAAGCTGAAATACATCAAGGAAGAATGGAAACAAGGAGAAAGAAGAAAGAACATATAACTAAGAAACTGAATTCAAATCAAAAGAGAATGAAACTACAAATGATTTATTACAGAAGATCTTTGAATCACAAACTCTCAATTCGAACTCACCTTCTTCTTCTAGCTTGCTTGTCTTGAACTTCCTTCAGCCCTTCTTCTTCTTCTTCCTTGCGCCTAGCCTTCTTCTCTTCTCTTCTCTCAAGGTGGCCGAACCTCTAAGAGTGGGAGAGCCTTCCTCTCAAGCAATTGAACAACTTTCTCCCCTCCTAGAGGCCTCCTTATATAGTTTTTCAAGGGGGCTCTTGCCCCTTCTTGAAGCCTCTAGAATGGGGTGTATTACACCCCTCATGAACCTTCTAGAGTGCTCCCTCCTTCTCTTCAAGAAACTCCTAGAAGTTGCCGCCCCTAGCTCCCTTTGGGCTGCTATTTGGGCTACAACTTAGCTTGCTTTTGAGCTCATGTGGGCTACACTCTAGGCTGTTATTTGGGCTAAAAAATGGGCCTTCCTTGCTGGGCCGAATTCTCCTCATAGCTAGGCTTTATTTTCTTGGGTTTTCTCAAGGAATTCACTTGCTCTTTTTGGGCCGAAGTGCTCTCTCTTGCTTCCACGACCGGGCTGGACTGAAATTGGTCTTTTTGAACCTTCTTTTCTTGCCTTTTTCCTTCCTTTTCTTGGATTGATTATCCCTGAACCTATTCTTAGCATTAAGCTAAATTAAGGCAAAAATTAATAAAACCGGCATAAAAATCCATGCTAAAGTCCTCAAAAATTATAGATAAATTGTAAGTTCATCAGTACATCAAAGACAATCCAATCCGACACCTAGTGCAATATCATAATCGAGTCTAGGGGTCGGGTGTAACTTTCCTGTTTTTCCCATCAATCTCCAAGGTCCAGGGCAATATTGGAAATCTGGTCCAGTTCAAAGATTCAATTAATCCTACATGGTATGTGCCTAGGGTCTCACCACGATAGCTGAGACAAGCTACCCCAACCGACTTGGTGGCACAACAGTGTTAGCCTTGTCAGGATATGTCTTCCCAGACTGACCCACTGGCTGTGAATATTTTAAACTAACACGAGTCTCATTAAGTGTCCAGTTTAAGGGTATTACACAGAAACATACCAAGGGAACATGAATCAAATATGCACTTTTATTCATTTACAATAAACTCATAAAGTACAGCATTTTGATTGAAGCTAAGGGCATACAAAACTGTCTAACAGCTTCCACTTGCACTTAGGTCCAACCAGGTACTAGCCAGAGTCCCATGCTCTCCACGTGTTCCTCAAACACTTTTTGTGATAGTGGCTTTGTCAATGGGTCTGCTACATTTTTCATTGACGCTTCCTTCTGAATCAGGATGTCCCCTCTACCAACAATCTCCCTCAATACATGGTACTTCCTCTCGATGTGCTTTGACTTCGAGTGTGCTCATGGCTCCATAGCCTAAGCAATAGCTCCATTGTTGTCACACAACAATGGGATGGGTGATGTGTTGAAAGAATGGTAGGATCTATCTAATGGACGCCAAGAAGGGAGCGGAATGGGGGATGAATTTCAAAAAATTTTCCTACCTTCTTCCAACTGGGAATCATATTCCCTAAATTTAGAATACTTTATTCAAGGGTCCTACTTGAACCATAAACAAACCAGATCTGAACCAAAAGGAAACAGGGAGGATTATACCTGATCCGGAGAAATAATATCTCCCAAAGTTGGTGTTCACACCCAAAGAAGTAACCAAGATCCGCTCCTGCTAAAGATGACACAGCTGTAGATGGAACGGAACCAGCAGGGTGCGTCCTACACACTGGATTCTTTACAAGAACCCTCTGGAAACCTTGAACACCGAATCCTTTTGTCTTTCTTGCAAGACTATTGTCAAGAACTGATTTCTTGACTTCCTGTTGCTGCAAAGATCCAATCTTCCAACAAGGAGTGGCGGCGGCTGGAGGAGGAGAAGTCCAGGGACGAAGAGGGCAGAACTGTCTCTTCTCTCTGGAGTTTGTGAGAGATCTGACCTCTGATTGCAGGATGTGTTTCTTGCTTCCTCAAACCCCCTAGTTCGAAATCTGATATTTCTGCTAGGGTTTTCTCCTCTTTCTTCTTGATTAAGAAACCTCCCAATATTTTTGGGAGTTATCCCAATCCGAATCAGTATTTGGATAGAGGTTAATCTTAATCCTATCTGCAGATTAAGTTAATCCTAGTTGGCCTTCTTTGTATGGCGTGGGACCCAAGCATTGATCTACACACCAGCCACATGGGTTCGGCCCAGCCTTTAAAACAAGGCCCAGCCGAATTCACTGAAAAACTCAATGAACCCCTTGAGTCCATCATATGGACCCAATGGGCCCAACACATACATTAAGTGGTCCCTGGGCCAAGCCATCTTATAAAAACCCAGGGACTGTGGGCAGGTGCAAGATTATCCCATCAGGTATTATCCTAAATGGTCTTACACTTAAAACCTTTTGCAAATCTTTTTGAAACTATACATATACATGTATGTATATATATATATATATATATTAATTTTGCAAAACAAAATTCCAACAATGAAATCAACTACCGGCAATTTGGTTTCCATCAGAGAGAGTGCATTTCGGATCATTACCATTGTCCGACAAAGGGGCTAATCCTATCACTATGACCACTCACTTAGATGAATTCTCAGACTGCCCCAACATGTCCAGGTTTTGACCCCCACTAAGGATCTCACTGATTGACACATCAAAGACAGCCCGATCCGACACCTAGTGATGTGTCATAATCGAGTCTTTGGGTCAGGTGTAACTTTCCAGTTTTGCCCATTTGTCTCCAAGGTCTAGGGCAATTCTGGAAATCTGGTCCAGTTCAAGGGTTCAAGCAATCCCTTACTGCATGTGCCTTGGGTCTTACCCTGATGGCCGAAACAAGCCATCCCAACACTTGGTGGCACATCAGTATCAGCCTTGGCAGGATAAATCTCCCCAGACTTATCCAATGGCTGTGAACATTTAAACTCACACAAGTTTCTACAAGTGTCCAGTTTTAGGATCTTACATAGAATTATACCAAACAATATGAATCAAACATGCACTTTAATTTATTTCCACTAAATAACAAAAGTACATCAAATCCGATTGAAGCTAAGGGCATACAAGACTGTCTAACAGCCCCCACTTGCACTTAGGTCCAATCTGGTACAAGCCAGAGTCCCATACTTTCCATGTGTTATTCAAACACCTTCTGTGTCAGTGGCTTAGTCAATGGGTCTACCACATTATCCGTTGATGCTACCTTCTAAATTAGGACGTCCCCTCTACCAACGATCTCCCGCAATACATGGTATTTCCTCTCAATGTGCTTTGACTTCGAGTGGGCCCAAGGCTCTTTAGCCTGGGCAATCGCTCCATTGTTGTCACACAACAACAGGATGGGTGATGTGCTGGACAAAATCACTCCCAATTCGTGTATGAATTTCTTCATCCACACGGCTTCCTTGGCAGCTTTAGGCGGCGTGTGTGGTAAGCAGATTCCAGGCTAACCCAGGGCAGGAGCATTGGACTGCTGTGAAGAACATACTTAAATACCTTCAAAGGACAAAAGAGTTTTGTCTAGTATTCGATATACCGATGCCGATTTCCAGTCGGATCTAGTGCAACGGCTTGAGCGCGTTAGCGCTCATGGAATTGCTTCTTTGTTGGTTAGGGCGCTGCTTACGTTTTTCAGCTGCATTGCACTGCCACATAAACAATGGATCCGCGACGGTTTGAGAAGAGGCATGCGTGATAATAGCGGAGCAGTGGACTTATACAACCCTGTCCTACTCTGCAACAGGGTTACAGACCTGCACAGGATCTGCTAATCCCGTTGCTTATGGGGCTATATTGTTACCAACCTTGACTATCAATAGAAGGCCAGACATAGGATTCGGGTGCTCAGAGATTCAATACATATGTCGACAATTGGCCATGAATGGCCTTATTATCTGCTAATCAAGAGAATGCCGACCACTACAACATATAAGGAAGCCAGGGGCTCACTCGCTCCTCGGTCTTTGGAGTCAATAGTGTTTGGTTCATTTCAGTAGCCCGAACGAGAGTCGACTTATTTCAGTGTAGGTCTTGTCGAGCCTGACTTCTCACCCTAAAATCAATGAGCTTCAAGTTGCCAACTAAAAGCTGAAAATTGCTGCTTTTGCTATTGATGTAAACGCGCAGGGCCCAGATAGCTTTTCTTGGAGAGCTTCAACTAACAGACACATCTTTTTCTTTTGGGGAGGGTACTCCGAGTAGTGGGTACCTCGTAGGACCTCGACCTGCCTACTCAGGTCTTGTATGGATATGCAGGAAGGGGTGCTCCTAGGTGTGTGTAGGGGGTGTGTTTGTTCGCGAGAATGGATTCCTCGTCAAGTCAGTTTGGGGGGTGTGGACACACTTGCGTGAATTCAGGTAATGGCTACAAGGGAGAAATCGAAAGGAAATTGTACCCGACCAGGGATGGACGTAAACTCATAAGCTACCGAGGGTAGGGATAATCGTCCAGGTCTTATTGTGAAACAAAAAATTGCAAATTGAGTAGGCAGTATTGAGTTGTTTTGTGATAATACAATTAAGCCGAGCTGCTGCCTTAACTAGAGATGTCATAGCTGCTTAGGAGTGTTGGTGTCCATCAAGCGGGAGGGAGCCTTAGAGATGAGGGCGCCCATCAAGCGCTTGATACAAATAAGCAAGTAAAAGACAAGTAGAAGCCAGTTAGAGACGAGTAGGCAGGGTACTAAGAAGCGAGTGTGGTATGTAAACAGGGACAGATCACATGGTTTTGTACTGGTCAGCTTTGGGCTGGAGATTGATGATTGGCTGGGAGTGAAGGTCGACGGAACAGGGAAGAAAAGGTTATTCGCTATTGGCTCACCCAGCAAGATACGGCGAAGCCAACAAGCGAGAAAACTATAGGGCGCTAACTTCCGACAGCACTCTACTTCCTAATCCAGAAATAAAGAGGAAGCGGAATGCTGTCTTGGGAGATCGAAGAGGAGTCGAACCTCCATTGCCTCAAAGGTGTTAGACAGTTTTGTATGCCCTTAGCTTCAATCAAAATTGATGTACTTTATGAGTTTATTGTAAATGAATAAAAGTACATATTTGATTCATGTTCCCTTGGTATGTTTCTGTGTATTACCCTTAAACTGGACACTTATTGAGACTCGTGTTAGTTTTGAATGTTCACAGCCAATGGGTCGGTCTGGGGAGACCTATCCTGACAAGGCTGACACTGTGGTGCCACCAAGTCGGTTGGGGTGGCTTGTCTCAGCTACCGGGGTGAGACCCTAGGCACATACAGTGTGGGATTAATTGAATCTTTGAACTGGACCAGATTTCCAGTATTGCCCTGGACCTTGGAGATTGATGGGAAAAACTAGAAAGTTACACCACCAATCAGTGTGATCCTTAGCGGGGGTCAAAACCTGGGTATGTTGGGACAATCCGAGAATTCATCTGAGTGGGTGATCATAGTGACAGGATCAGCCCCTTTGTCAGACAAAGGTAATGATCGGGGATGCACTCTCACTGTTGGAAACAAAGGCCGGCAGCCGATTTCAACCGTTGAAATTTGTTTTACAAAATATATTTTATATGAGATATAAAAGTATATATATTATGGTTTCTAAAATGTTTGCAAAAGGGTTTTAATTCCCGGGATCCATATAAGTGGAGAGTGCAGCACTGTTCCTTGCAGCCGAGGTTGAGGTCCTCTCTTGTCGGGCAGTGTATGATCATTATGGGCTGAGAGGTTAAGTGTAAGACCATTGAGGATAATACCTGATGGGCTAATCTTGCATCTGCCCACAGTCCCTGGGTGTTACAAGGTGGCTTGGCCCAGGGACCACTTAGGGTAAGTGTTGGGCCCATAGAGCCCATTTGATGGGTTTCAGGGGGTGCACTGTCTTTAACAGTTTATTCGACCAGGCCTTGTAACAAAGGCTGGGCCAAACCCATGTGGCTGATGTGTAGATCAATGCTTGGGTCCCACGCCATACAAGGAAGCCCAACTGGGCAGCAATTAGGAAGGTTAAGTGAGCACGTAAGCTTAATGGGCCTAAAGCCCATTTCGAACTGGGCTATTAATTTAGTTAATTAAAGGGGCGAATTCTGAGATGGATTAGCAGTTAGGATAGGGTCTTAATCCTATCCACTCAGAGAGTCCAGATCTAAATGTGATTCAGATCTAGAAACCTCCTAATAAGATTAAGATAAAGCTAATCTAATCTACAGATAAGATAAGGGTTTATCCTTATCATTAGAAGAGAAGGCTGATCCAAATATGATTTGGATAAGCACCTCCTAATGGGATTAGGAGCTGATCTTTTCAAGTTAACAAAAGAAGGAAGGGGGCGGCATCCTTGAGAGAGACCAAGAAACACATCAGATCCTCTTTAGTGCTGAAATCAAGAAGAGAGAATTCTGCACCCTGCGAATACTCTCTTGCCGCCTCCCTGCTCTTGCCGCCCTGTTTGCCAGTTTGATCTCTAGCTGTGGGAGAAGTCAAGATTGGATCTTGACATCAATTCTTTGAGAAAGGATTAAAAAGGGAGTTGTGCTCACGTTACATCCTGCTGTTTCTTGCGAAGGACAGAGTTCTTGGGGAAGAACACTGCTGATTCTGCTCCATCCTGCACTACACCATCTTCAGTGGGAGCAATCTTTTGATCCTTCCTTGGGCGTGAACACCTTCGTTGGGAGATATTGCTTCTTCGTATCAGGTATCATTCTCTCCCTTTCCTTTTGGTTCAGATCTGGTTCTGTTTAAGGTTCAAGATTTGTCCTTGAAAATATGATTTTCTAAATAGGGAATGTGATTCCCAGTTGAAGGGAGAGAAAAATTTTTGAAATTCACCCCTTATTCCGTAATCTTTGGGCATCCATGTGATGGATCTCTCAACCCTTCAGTGGAATCAGAGCCGCATGTTCAAATCTTGAACCATTCTGTTTCAGATCTGAACCTGCGCAATTAGGGAGAAGGTGTTCTACCCAATTTGTGCAGATTTGGTTTTGGGAAATCTGTTCCCAAAACAGTTGGGAAAATAATCTGAAATTAATTTTAAATAAATCTGATTATTATTTAGAATTGTTCTTTATAATTTTCTTGATTTATGGGCTGTTGGTACAAGAGGAGATCGAATTCTTGGTTTGCGCAGGGAACCTATGATTTTGCAGTTCTTGATTTATTTTGGGTCTATAAATATTTTTTTTTATTTTCTAGACTCAATGTATAGGTATTCAATCTGATGTAATTATTAATAGAAATAGGATTTCTATTTATTTTTATTTTGGATCAAAGATGGCGACGCAGAGAAGGAGATTTCGCAGATAAGAGAAATGCTATCTGCGATTTGCAGTTTGTGAAACTGCATTTTGTGATCTAACCTCTATTTTGTAGGAAGGATTGTGCGAATAGCTCTGTTTGACTGATTCATGTTTTTCCTTTTATCAGTATTTAATTTTAGATTATTTTCTTGAATTAAGAATTTAATTAAAAATCAAACACTAGACCCATTTGAACCATGATTGGTTCAAAACTGTTTGGACCAATTCTAGGGTTTAATCAAGGCTGAATGTCAGCCCTAGTTTCCCACTAATGGGCCTAAGGATTGATATTTAATTAAATGGTTAATTCGGCCCAGCCTGTAAAGGCCCAGTTTTAAATAGTTAAAACTGCAAAAGCCCATTTCAAAGGATAAAGCTATATGGGCCAAACTGGGTAACCCTAATTCAGCCCATATACCTAGATAATATTAATGGTTAATATTATGGAATTTTAACGGGCTTCCAACGGGCCTTACAGATAATTAATTGATTGGATCAATTTATCCCTGCATGTGATGTATGGATGTGTGATGTGCTGTGTACATGGGCCATAAGTACTTGGCCCATGCTCATTCGACAGTGGCTCTTGTGCACACCATGGCTGAATGCACATCATTGCCATGGTGTCCCTTTTGGTCATTGGATGACTTCCCTCAGTGGTGGGCCCCACACCTCATCAAGAGTTTGCGTGCGGAACCCTAGCCGATTTAAGGCCCACCGAAATCTGGCTTTATGAAAGTCAGTGGGAGCCACTTTGGTTTGACCTAAATCAAACTAGGGCGTAATTTTGTTCCCTCCAGCTAATATGAGTGCGTGTGATAGGGAGATTCATATGATGAACTCTCTAAAGGCCTTCCATCATTAGCATGAGGATGGGTCCTTTAGTAATGAGGTAACGCACCAGAAAATGGGCTATCCATTTGCTGTTGGGCTTGTCTGAGTGTTTCATAAGATGATAGGGGCGTCATAGACCGATGTGGGAGGGGCTTCACCAGAAAATGGGAACTCTCTCACGGTACCTTGGCATTCACGAATATGATGGGTAAGCACTAACTGGATAGAAAGGTTTACCTGAAAATGGCTCTGAACCTTGTCTGACAGAGGCCAAAGGGAAAACTCATATGATGAGTGGATGTGATCCTTCATAGAAAGGTGGTGGGGTTATGCAGCTGAAACAGTTGGCTCCATGCACCCTATATGATTTCCCACATTTCCAGAAACAACCCGTAGTCTCCGTCACTGAGAGAGGAGGGAAATCTCAGAGACGAATAAATGGAAATGGATCATAGATTAAAATCCATATCTATGAAATGAACATAAATCAAATTAGGTTGTGGACTGATGTTTGCTCTTTTATAAGAAAATGGCAAACGGATCTTTTGCAAAACTACTTGATGACAACAAGTTGAAGGGCCCAAACTATGCTGATTGGTACATGAACCTTATGCTGGTCCTAGCTTCTGAAAAGCTGGACAAAGTGGCAAAGAATCCTGCCCCGGAGCGTCCGGGTGATAGGGCTTCTGAGGCCCAAAGGAGAGACTATCAAGAATGGGAGGAGAAAAACTCCCTTGCCCGGTGTTACATCATTGCCTCCTTAGACAACCCGATACAGAGGCAGTTCGATCAGATCGAACTTAACAAAGACATATTGGACAGTCTCAGGACAATGTATGAAGAGCAGAATCGTTCTACTTGACAAAAGGTCTTGAAACAGTTCATGACCGCTCAAATGTCCAAGGGTCAACAAGTTCACGACCATTGTCTTCGGATGATGGGATACATCAACGAACTGGAGGCTCTTGGATCCGGGCTGGACCTTGCTACCCAGATAGATGCTATCCTTAACTCTTTGCCTCCTTCCTTTAATCCGTTCATCATGAACTATAACATGAACAAGCTGAATGTCAGCTTACAAGAGCTCAGCAATATGTTGCAAAGAGCTGAAGAACTGTTTAGAAAGGATGAGCCTAAAGCCATGCTTGTTGAAGCTGGCAAGACAGGCAAGAGAAAGAGGAAGGCAAAGAAGCCTCAGAAGAAAGCCACTAAGAGTAAGAAGCAGAAGAAAGACAAAGCATCGGATGCCTGTCACTTCTGAAAGAAGACTGGCCACTGGAAAAGGAATTGTCCTACCTACCTGGAATCCAAGAAAGGTAACTTCAAAACTTGTGTTATAGAAACCAATTTGTTGGTAGCTTCTGCTTCCTGGTGTATTGACTTCGGGGCTTCGACTCATGCTTGTAACTCACTGCAGGGGTTCAAGGTAAGCAGAAGGTTGAGTGAAGGAGAAGTCACACTCTTCTTGGGGACTACTGCAACTGTTGCAGCCGCGACCTTAGGAACCGTGGAATTAATTTTTAGAGGAATAATTGTACTGAAAAACTGTCTTTATGTACAAAATTTAAGGAGAAATTTGATTTCTGTCTCAAAACTGTGTGCAGATGGTTATTCTGTCTTCTTTAGTAATACGATTACTTTTAAAAGAAACAACAGATTCATCGCATACGGGGAACTGGAGAACGGTCTCTATGTTCTATATCCTTCTCTAGAAACTAACATAACCGAAACTACATCGGCTAAAATCCCTAAGAAGAGAGCTCGTGATACAGTTAATCCCACGTGTCTGTGGCATTATCGACTTGGCCACATCGGTGTTGACCGAATCACAAGGTTGGTAAAGGATGGTCCTTTGGATTTTCTAACTATAGAAGATCTTTCCACTTGTGAGCCTTGCCTACAAGGCAAGATGACGAAATGGCCATTTGACGGTAAGCCTGAAAGATGTACGGGCACACTTGACCTAATACATACTGATGTATGTGGTCCCCTGAGTGTTAGGACATGAAATCAACACGTGTATTTCATCACCTTCACAGATGATTTTTCACGATACGGTTACGTGTACCTAATGAGACACAAGTCTGAATCCTTTGAAAAGTTCAAAGAGTTTAGACAAGAGGTCAAGAAACAATTAGGGAGAGAAATTAAGGCCCTTCGATCAGATCGTGGTAGTGAGTATCTCTCTGACGAATTCAGGGACTACTTAAAGGACAATGGGATAGTATCACAATTAGCTCCTCCTGCTACACCACAACTTAACGGTGTTTCGGAGAGGAGGAATAGGACCTTATTGGATATGGTCCGGTCGCTTCTCATACACTCAGAGTTACCCACATCCTTTTGGGGTTACGCATTAGAGACTGCGGTTTATGTGCTGAATCGGGTTCCAACC
The DNA here is from genome assembly GCF_056320005.1 of Nelumbo lutea. Classification (NCBI taxonomy): domain Eukaryota; kingdom Viridiplantae; phylum Streptophyta; class Magnoliopsida; order Proteales; family Nelumbonaceae; genus Nelumbo; species Nelumbo lutea. The sequence continues at coordinate 214,423,314 of NC_142684.1, forward strand.
AAATCGGTTCCGAATACTCCATATGAACTTTGGACCGGAAAGAAACCAAGTGTCAGACACTTGAAGATTTGGGGTTGTCCAGCACACGTTAAGAGAATGAGTGCAGACAAGTTGGAATCCAAGACCAGCCGTTGCCTATTTGTAGGCTACCCAAAAGGCTTTGTAGGTTACCTATTCTATGACCCAAGTGAGCAGAAAGTGTTCTGCAGTCGTAACGCGCAATTCTTGGAAACCGACTATATCCTGGACACCCATCGTCAAGAAGTTGTTCTTGATGAGGAGAGCTCAAGAGCAGTGGGAGATGTCCCTCAAGTTCCAGGTAGTGACTAACCTAGAAGATCCACTCGAGAATCCAGGCCACCAGTCCGTTAAGGTTATGACTAGGATAGTTACCTGGTGGAAACCTTGACTAGTGAGGAGGATCCCGTGACTTACATGGAAGCTATGTTGGACATAGATTCCCAGAAGTGGGTGGAGGCCATGAGAGCAGAGATGGACTAAATGGAGACCAATGGAGTCTGGACTCTAGTAGAACCACCCTTCGGGGTAAAAGCAATCGGTTGCAAATGGATTTACAAGAGGAAGAAGGGCCCCGATGGTAAGGTTGAGACCTTCAAGGCTCGTCTGGTGGCAAAAAGGTACACTCAGAAAGAGGGCATCGATTATGAGGAAACCTTTTCGCCTGTGGCCATGCTTAAATCCATTAGGATCCTGCTAGCTGTAGCAGCATACCATGATTATGAGATTTGGCAAATGGATGTCAAAACTGCATTCCTGAATGGAGATCTTACTAAAGATATCTATATGCAGCAGCCGCAAGGCTTCATTGCTACAGGTCAGGAAAACATGGTATGTAAACTTAATAGATCCATTTATGGACTTAAGCAAGCTTCTAGAAGTTGGAACATCCGTTTTGACTCTGCCGTCAAATCGTTTGACTTCGAGCAAAATTCGAATGAACCCTGTGTCTACAGGAAGTACAGTGGAGATAAGATTACCTTCTTGGTTCTGTATGTAGATGACATTCTACTCATTGGGAATGATGTAGGTATGTTAACTACGGTGAAAGTATGGTTATCACAACAATTCTCCATGAAAGATCTTGGAGAAGCCTCCTATATACTGGGTCTTCGACTCTATAGAAATTGATCGAAGCGGATAATAGGATTATCCCAATCTACCTACATTGACAAAATAGTCAAAAGATACAGCATGGAAAACTCCAAGAAAGGAAATGTTCCTTTCAGGCATGGAGTCACTCTCTCCAAGAAGATGTTTCCCAAGACTTCTGAGGAGATTGATGGCATGAAAGACGTTCCCTATGCCTCTGCCATAGGGAGCATCATGTATGCCATGCTGTGCACTCGTCCTGACATAGCTCAGGCAGGGAGTGTAGTAAGCAGATTTCAGGCCAACCCAGGGTAGGAGCATTGGACTGCTGTGAAAAACATACTTAAGTACCTTCGAAGGACAAAAGAGTTTTGTCTAGTATTCGACGGTAGCTCACTACAGATCCAAGGGTATACAGATGCCGATTTCCAGTCAGACCCAGATGATAGAAAGTCTACATCTGGATATGTTTTCACGATAGGATCGTGTGCTGTTTGCTGGAAAAGCAGCAAACAGGGGTCCACTGCAGACTCCACGACCAAGGCCGAGTACATTGCCGCAAGTGAGGCTGCCAAAGAATCCGTATGGATGAAGAAGTTCATTCATGAGTTGGGAGTAGTTCCGTCCGACACATCACCCACCCCATTGTTGTGTGACAACAATGGAGCCATTGCTCAGGCTAAGGAGCCACGAGCCCACTCGAAGTCGAAGCACATCGAGAGGAAGTACCACGTACTGCGGGAGATTGTTGGTAGAGGGGACATCCTGATTCAGGAGGTAGCGTCATCGGATAATGTAGCAGACCCATTGACAAAGCCACTATCACAGAAAGTGTTTGAGAAACACGTGGAAAGCATGGGACTCCGGCTAGTACCTAATTGGACCTAAGTGCAAGTGGGAGCTGTTAGACAGTTTTGTATGCCCTTAGCTTCAATCAAAATTGATGTACTTTATGAGTTTATTGTAAATGAATAAAAGTACATATTTGATTCATGTTCCCTCGGTATGTTTCTGTGTATTACCCTTAAACTGGACACTTATTCAGACTCGTGTTAGTTTTGAATGTTCACAGCCAGTGGGTCGGTCTGGGGAGACCTATCCTGACAAGGCTGACACTGTGGTGCCACCAAGTCGGTTGGGGTGGCTTGTCTCAGCTACCGGGGTGAGACCCTAGGCATATACAGTGTGGGATTAATTGAATTTTTGAACTGGACCAGATTTCCAGTATTGCCCTGGACCTTGGAGATTGATGGGCAAAACTGGAAAGTTACACCCGACCTCTAGACTCGATTATGATACTGCACTAGGCGTCGGATCGGGTTGTCTTTGATTTACCAATCAGTTACACCCGACCTCTAGACTCGATTGATGGGCAAAACCTGGGTATGTTGGGACAATCCGAGAATTCATCTAAGTGGGTGATCATAGTGACAGGATCAACCCCTTTGTCGGACAAAGGTAATGATCGGGGATGCACTCTCGCTGTTGGAAACCAAGACTGCCAGCAGACAATTAATGTCCGACTGCCGGCAGTCGGACAAAGTATATATATTATGGTTTCTAAAATGTTTGCAAAAGGGTTTTAATTCCTGGGATCCATATAAGTGGAGAGTGCAACACTGTTCCTTGCAGTCGAGGGAGAGGTCCTCTTTTGTCGGGCAGTGTATGATCATTATGGGCTAAGAGGTTAAGTGTAAGACCATTGAGGATAATACCTGATGGGCTAATCTTGCATCTGCCCACAGCCCTGGGTGTTACAAGGTGGCTTGGCCCAGGGACCATTTAGGGTAAGTGTTGGGCCCATAGAGCCCATTTGATGGGTTTCAGGGGGTGCACTGTCTTTAACAGTGTATTCGACCAGGCCTTGTAACAAAGGCTGGGCCGAACCCATGTGGCTGATGTGTAGATCAATGCTTGGGTCCCACGCCATACAAGGAAGCCCAATTGGGCAGCAGTTAGGAAGGTTAAGTGAGCACATAAGCTTAATGGGCCTAAAGCCCATTTCAAACTGGGCTATTAATTTAGTTAATTAAAGGGGCAAATTCTGAGATGGATTAGCAGTTAGGATAGGGTCTTAATCCTATCCACTCAGAGAGTCCAGATCTGAATGTGATTCAGATCTAGAAACCTCATAATAAGATTAGGATAAAGCTAATCTAATCTGCAGATAATATAATGGTTTATCCTTATCATTAGAAGAGAAGGCTGATCTAAATATGATTTGGATAAGCACCTCCTAATGGGATTAGGAGCTGATCTTTTCAAGTTAACAAAAGAAGGAAGGGGGCGGCAGCTGATGAACTTACAATTTATCTATAATTTTTTGAGGACTTTAGCATGGATTTTTATGCCAGTTTTATTAATTTTTGCCTTAATTTAGCTTAATGCTAAGAATAAGTTCAGGGATAATTAATCCAAGAAAAGGAAGAAAAAAGGCAAGAAAAGAAGGTTCAAAAAGACCAATTTCAGTCCAGCCCGGTCGTGGAAGCAAGAGAGAGCACTTTGGCCCAAGAAGAGCAAGTGAATTCCTTGAGAAAACCCAAGAAAATAAAGCCTAGCTATAAATAGTATTCGGCCCAGCAAGGAAGGCCCATTCTCAGCCCAAAAGAGCAGCTCAATGTATAGCTATCATGTGCTAAGAGAGAGCCTAAGTGCAGCCCAAATAGCAGCCCTTAGGAGGCTTTCAAGAGAGCTCTAGAAAGTTCAAGAAAGGGGTGTAATACACCCCATTCTAGAGGCTTCAAGAAGGGGAGGGAGCCCCCTTGAAAAACTATATAAGGAGGCCTCTAGGAGGGGGGAGAGGTGTTCAATTGCTTGAGAGGAAGGCTCTCCCACTCTTAGTGGTTCGGCCACCTTGAGAGAAGAGAAGAGAAGAAGGCTAGGCGCAAGGAAGAAGAAGAAGAAGGGCTGAAGGAAGTTCAAGACAAGCAAGCTAAAAGAGAAGATGAGTTCGAATTGAGGGTTTGTGATTCAAAGATATTTTATAATAAATCAATTGTAGTTTCATTCTCTTTTGATTCGAATTCAGTTTCTTTGTTATATTTTCTTTCTTCTTTCTCCTTTTTTCCATTCTTCCTTGATGTATTTCAGCTTGTAAAATTTCAGTTCAGCAATCTAATTCTTTTTTATTCATTCAAATGGTCATGAATTGTACTTGAAGTTTCGTGAATAAGAGGTGTTCAATTGCTTGAGAGGAAGGCTCTCCCACTCTTAGAGGTTCGGCCACCTTGAGAGAAGAGAAGAGAAGAAGGCTAGGCGCAAGGAAGAAGAAGAAGAAGGGCTGAAGGAAGTTCAAGACAAGCAAGCTAGAAGAGAAGGTGAGTTCGAATTGAGGGTTTGTGATTCAAAGATATTTTGTAATAAATCAATTGTAGTTTCATTCTCTTTTGATTCGAATTCAGTTTCTTTGTTATATTTTCTTTCTTCTTTCTCCTTTTTTCCATTCTTCCTTGATGTATTTCAGCTTGTAAAATTTCAGTTCAGCAATCTAATTCTTTTTTATTCATTCAAATGGTCATGAATTGTACTTGAAGTTTCGTTAATTCGGCCAACTAACCTTCAAAACTCAGATCTGAATTCTCAGATCTGAGATTACAAGATCTGAATTGCTTGAAAGAGAATTCAGATTTGCAATTTTCAGATTGACCGAATTAATCTACAGCTTGGAATTCCTAGAGTGCTTGAGAGAGACTCTAGGAATTCAGATCTACTACTCAAGAACTGAATTGAGTGCAAGGTTAGAGATAACTTGCACAATTCAGTTGGTGATCAAATCAGATTTGAATTGATGCCTTACAAGTGTTTGAAGAAATGCATGCATGGGGATTAGATTCTTGCTAGATATAGAAGAACCGTCACTCATGCATAGGATGAACATGCGCTTGAGAGAGGCTGTTCATGACCTTGGGGTTTCACCAAACCAAGGCTCAATCATGATTTATTCGAATGATCCAAATTGATAGATTGCTGAATTCTGAGATTGACATTTACTGCTTACTCTTCTAACTTGATTTGAAGGCAATTGAGCCAATGATTTAGATAGATTTTAATTTAGGATTTTTTAGCTTTCATTAAAGTTTTAATTTATTTGTTGATCAGATAAGAAGTGATCAATTTAGTATTGGTAATTGTTTCCTAAATCCTTGTGGGAACGATACTTCACTCAATACTTTATTACTTGAACGGCTAGTGCACTTGCTAGTGTCACAATGAGCCACACATCAAGTTTTTGGCGCCGTTGCCGGGTATTTAGGGAAACAATATTAGGAAACATTGAGCATTCTTAATCTGATCTCATTCAGCATTGCATTCATAGTTGGGTTAATTTGCTAACTTTTTCATTTCAGCTTGGACTGCAACTGCTGTACTACTGTAATTGTGTTTTAGTAGATACTTTCTCTTCCCTGTTTCAGTTTAATTTTAATAAAGGGAGACCTGTTTTCCTTTCTATCTTGAAGTTATTGTCTTCTAAAAGAAAAAAAAATTGAAAACATGAGTGTTGCAAATCTGAGTTGCATTCGGCACTCAGATGTGCTATAGCAGAACTGCAATACTCAACAAAAAAAAAAAAATCTGTTCTCAGCCCTTTATTATTCTTTTCTTTCATTACAAAAAGAAAAAAATATATATATTTAGATAGTGAAAAAAAAGAGAGAGAGAGAGAGAACCATATAACCGAAAGAATGGAAACCAAGGATTCAGATCAGAACTCATATCTGAGTTCAGATCTGAGTTCCCTTGAACTCAGACCTGAACTGATATAAATTCAAAGGGTAATTGGGGGTTATCTTCACCCCAATACACCCTAGAACAAATCTGCTATCTCTATAAAACAATTGGATAGCATTGGGTAAAGAAATTCAGATCTGAAATCACCCAGATCTAAACTGGGACTGTGAACAGAGCAGGATAGAGGGCAGACTTTGCAATGTTAGATAACTTGTACTATGATTTTTTTTTTTTTGAGCTGTTTTGGTTGAGAAAAAGTGTGTTTATTTTGAGGAAAAGAATAGCATGAGAGCTTTCAGATCTGAACTTCAAATCTGACTTTCAGATCTGAAACTCAAATCTGAATTTCAGATCTGAAACTCAAATCTGCTAGATTCAGATCTGAGTTCAGCTAATTGTAGGTCTGCATTCTGCTAGGTTCAGATCTGAGTTCATCTGAACTCAGACCTGAGCCTACTCAATTATGACTGATATTTTGATACATCAGACTTGTCTCATGGCTGAAAATGTAGCAAAGAATGAAAGAAATTTGATGTGAACTCAGACTTGGGGTCAGATCTGAGTTCAGTTGGTTGCAAATCTGCTAGGTTCAGATCTGAGTTCATCTGAACTCAGACCTGAACCTACTCAATTCTGATGAGAATTTGGCACCCCATTCACAATGTGAGATATCAGATTAGCTTCAGGGATCAAAGGGTAGCAAGGAATGAAAAATATTTGAAAGAATGATATGTAAGCCTTCAGATCTGAACCTCAGATTTGAGCTCAGATTTGAGCTCAGCTAGTTGCAAATCTGAATGCATGTGGGTTCAGATTTGAGTTCATCTGAACTCAAACCTGAACCCACTCTATTCTGATGTGAATTCGGGTAGTAACAGCACCATTTGATGCATCAGACTTGCCTCATTGATGAAATATAAGCCATGAATGGTAAAATCAGATCTGAATTACATGAGAATCTGAGGCAGTATGAGTACATGATCTGAAATTTCTTTGAACTTGATGTTTTGTTATCTTTTAAATCTCCTGCACCCGATCTGAATTGATGTTTGGATTAGATCTCTTGCAGCAGTCAACAATACCAAACATTGCAGATCTGATTTTTTAGGTCTTAGCAAGTGTTTGATATGCATAAGCTATACAGGTTTGAGCTTCAAATGTAGAGCTTAAAATCCTTAAACCAAGCCTAACTCTGATATCAGCCCTAACGCATCACAGATTTGGTAGATGTATATTGCAGTGTATACCAATGAGTGTGTATGAGATATACAGCTCAGATCTGAATTATTATTTGTTAATTTCTCTGGACTAACAATACCAAAGACTTGTAGATCTGAACTCAACTAAATTGGGTCTGAATTCAGATGTTGCAATCGATGGATGTAGATAAAGGAACCTTGAATAAGATGATTGGTTTAAATCTGCTTTTAGTATAATCGGCTTCATTTATTCATGATAGGATGTAGGTTTTTATATTCCAATAATTCACTTTACATTTTCAGTGTGATAGGATTAGTTATTTATTTTCTTTTGTGAATATTGGCCTTTTTATTGCTTTGACCTTAACAGTTTATGACAAGCAGACCTGAACTGGAAGAGATCCTTTATGACCCAGAGATTGAACGGACTCTCCGTGTCCGTTTAAGAGCTGCTAGGAAAGTCAGACAAGAAGCACAAGAAGCTCAAGAAGCTCAAGAAATGGCTGAGCAGAGGATTATGATGGACTATGCCAAACCCACTCTCACTGGAGCTGCCTCCAGCATTATCAGGCCCAATATTGCTGCTAACAACTTTGAGATCAAACCTGCCATCATACAAATGATTCAAAACACGGTGCAATTCTGTGGATTGGCCCACGAAGATCCCAATGCACACATTTCTAACTTTTTAGAAATTTGTGACACCTTCAAACACAATGGGGTAAGTGATGACGCCATTAGGTTGAGGTTATTCCCATTTTCTTTGAAGGATAAAGCCAAAGCATGGCTGAATTCATTACCGGCAGGATCAATAGCTACGTGGGACGAAATGGCTAGCCGTTTTCTCTCTAAATATTTTCCCCCTTCTAAAACTGCTAAAATGAGGAATGACATCACTACTTTTTTCCAGCAAGAGGGGGAATCTTTATATGAGTCATGGGAACGATACAAGGAGCTGTTAAGGAGAGTTCCTCACCATGGCCTCCCCATTTGGCTACAAGTGTAGACTTTCTATAATGGTCTTACTGACTCAAATAAGACCATATTAGATGCTGCAGCCGGAGGATTCATAAATAATAAAACTCCTGAGGTTGCCCATGCACTTATTGAGGAAATGGCAGCCAACAACTATCAATGGCATTCGGAAAGAACTCAAACTAGGAAGCAGCAAGGCTTGCATAATGTAGACACTTATACAACACTATCTGCACAAATAGGAGCACTCAGTAAGAAAATAGATGAAATGCATATAGCTGCCATGCATGTGCAGCCTCTTAATTGTGAATTGTGTGGGGGAGGCCACATCAGTACAGACTGCCAAGTTGGCAATCAGTTCAGACCATCTACTGAACAAGTTGACTATGTCAGCAATTCGTCAAGACAGCAGGGTTACCAGAGTCACCATACTTTTCATCCAAGATGGAGGGGACATTCAAACCAGTCCTGGCCAAATCAGCATACTTCCAAGCCGTTCCACCAGACTTATCATCAGCCTGAACCAAAATCCAATTTGAAGGAACTGATGACAAAATTTATAGCAGGTGCAGAAACTAGGTTCCAGAACCAGGAAGCCTCAATCAAAAACCTGGAAAACCAAGTGGGGCAATTGGCACAATTAATCTCTTCCAGAGTGCTGGGAACTCTTCCAAGCAACACTGAAGTGAATCCACGAGAGCAGGTGCAAGCTATTACCTTAAGGAGTGGAAAAGAGTTGCCTGAGGTAGAAAAGAAGAATTGGACTGAACCCAAGGCAGAAACAAGTCTTGGGACCAGACAACAGAAGACGGAACAACCAGAAGCACAACAAGGGATGCACCAACAACCACAAGTTCCATTCCCTAACAGGCTGAAGCAACAAAAATTGGAGAAGGAATTTGGTAAGTTTCTTGAAATATTTAAAAGTTTACATATTAATATTCCTTTTGCTGATGCTTTAGCCCAGATGCCACACTATGCAAGGTTTTTGAAGGAATTATTGGCAAACAAAAGGAAACTGGGAGATGTGGCTACAGTTGCCTTAAATGAGGAATGTTCTGCTATCCTTCTGAACAAGCTGCCTCAGAAACTCAAAGATCCAGAGAGTTTCACTATTCCTTGTACCATTGGCAGTTTAAAAATTGAAAAAGCTTTATGTGACCTGGGAGCTAGCATCAACTTAATGCCATATTCTATCTTCAAGAAATTGGGGTTGAATGAACCCCAACCCACTAGAGTGGCATTACAATTGGCTGATAGATCCATTAGACATCCTAGGGGGATCATAGAAGATGTGTTAGTTAAAGTTGACAAATTCATTTTTCCAGTTGATTTCATTGTGTTAGACATGCAAGAAGATGTGGAGGTCCCGCTTATCCTAGGGAGACCTTTCCTGGCTACCGGGAAAGCAATGATTGATGTCCAACAAGGACAACTCAGCCTTAGGATACAAGATGAGGAGATAATTTTTAAAATGTCTAATGCTATGAAACATGCACCCTCTAGTGATGATTCTTGTTTTATGATTGATGCCATTGAATTGACAATTGATGAATGCTTCCAGGTAAGTAGAATAACTGATCCTCTTGAACTCTGCCTCTAGCAGGGAGAACTTGAAGAAGGAGAAAATGAAAAAATAAACCTCATGATAGCATACCTGAACGATAAGCCTCAATTCAAGGGAAAGGGGTTTCTTAAATTAGAGAACTTAGGCAAATTGCCTGGACCATCAGGTAAGCCATCACCCCAAGAACCCCCCACCCTTGAACTGAAGCAATTACCATCCCATTTAGAGTATGCTTTCCTTGAGGAACCATCAGATCTCTCCGTGATAATTTCCGCAGCGCTGAATCCCTTACAAAGAGAAAAATTATTAAGAGTGCTGCGGGAACACAAAAATGCTATAGCTTGGAAGGTAGAAGATATCAAAGGCATTAATCCATCAATCTGCACTCACAGAATTTTGATGGAAGAGGACAGCAAGCCTTCCGTTCAACCCCAAAGGCGCCTGAACCCCAACATGAAAGAAGTGGTAAAGGCTGAAATAATTAAGTTGTTAGATGCTGGGATCATTTATCCTATTTCTGATAGTTCTTGGGTAAGCCCTATGCAAGTTGTGCCCAAAAAAGGGGGTACGACTGTTGTTCCAAATGAGAAAAAATGAACTCATCCCTACTAGAACCGTCACCGGATGGCGTGTGTGTATTGACTATAGAAAATTAAATGAAGCCACCCGGAAGGACCATTTCCCTCTCCCATTTATGGATCAAATGTTGGAGAGGCTAGCCGGGCATGAGTATTATTGTTTCTTGGATGGATATTCAAGGTATAACCAGATACCAATTGCACCAGAAGATCAAGAAAAGACCACTTTTACTTGCCCATATGGAACCTTTGCATACCGAAGGATGCCCTTTGGGTTATGCAATGCCCCAGCAACCTTTCAGCGATGTATGATGTCTATATTTTCTTATATGGTTGAAAAATTTATTGAGATCTTCATGGATGATTTTTCAGTTTTTGGCTCTTCGTTTGATGCATGTTTGAATAATCTGGAACAGGTGCTTACTAGATGTAAAGAAACACATCTTGTGTTGAATTGGGAGAAATGTCATTTTATGGTGCAAGAAGGCATAGTGCTTGGACACAAGATCTCTCAAAGAGGTATAGAAGTCGACAAGGCCAAGGTGGAGGCAATTGAAAAATTGCCAACCCCAACATCTGTTCGTTCTTTGAGAAGTTTCTTAGGACATGTCGGATTCTATAGGAGGTTTATTAAGGATTTCTCAAAAATTTCCAAGCCATTATCTACCTTGCTTCAGAAAGAAGTGTCTTTTTAATTTTCAACTGAATGCCTTCATACTTTCAACATCTTGAAAGACAAATTGATCTATGCACCTATCATGGTAGCACCAGATTGGACCCTCCCATTTGAATTAATGTGTGATGCGAGTGATTTTGCTATAGGAGCTGTTTTAGGACAAAGAATGAACAAACATTTTCAGCCAATTTACTATGCTAGCAGAACCTTGACTGGACCCCAACTCAATTACACCACCACGGAAAAGGAGCTGCTAGCAGTAATATTTGCACTTGATAAGTTTCGTTCATATCTGATATTATCCAAGGTTGTTGTCTACACAGATCACTCGGCATTAAGGCACTTGCTTACCAAGCAAAACTCAAAACCAAGATTGATCAGGTGGATCCTTTTATTGCAAGAGTTTGACATTGAGATTAGAGACATGAAGGGTGCTGCAAACCTGGCTGCTGACCATCTCTCCCGGTTGGACACGGGAAGCTCAAAAGAGGAGATAACCAGCAACATTCGAGAAGAATTTCCAGATGAGCAGTTGTACTCAATACAGAAATACTCATATCCTTGGTATGCTGATTTTGCTAATTATCTAGCTGCACAAGTCCTTCCTCCTAACCTTTCATATCAACAGAAAAAGAAATTCCTTTCTGATGTAAAATACTATCTGTGGGAGGAGCCCTTTTTGTATAAATTGTGTGCGAATCAGATCATAAGGAGATGTGTCCCCGAGGAGGAGATGGAGTCGGTACTCCAATTTTGCCATGATAAAGAAGCAGGAGGTCATTTTGGAGCTAGTCGCACTGCAGCCAAGGTTTTGCAATCAGGTTTTTATTGGCCCACATTTTTCAAAGATGCCCATAGGTATGTGCCCACATGTGACAAATGCCAAAGATCGGGAAACATTTCCCAACGGAATGAAATGCCCCTTTCCAATATTTTAATCTGTGAAATCTTTGATGTTTGGGGTATAGATTTCATGGGACCTTTCCCGAATTCTTTTGGGAATAAGTACATCCTCGTTGCAGTTGACTATGTATCCAAATGGGTAGAAGCCATGGCTTTACCCACAAATGACTCAAGAAGGGTGGTACACTTCCTAAAGAAGCTATTCTCCCGATTTGGCACTCCGTGAGCTATAATTAGTGATAGGGGAACTCACTTCTGCAATAGCCAATTTGAGAGGTTAATGCAGAAATATGGAATTACACATAAATTAGCTACCCCTTATCACCCTCAAACTAGTGGCCAAGTGGAGTTGGCTAACAGGGAACTCAAAAGAATTCTGGAAAAGACCGTAGCATCTGCCAGAAAAGATTGGTCCATCAAATTAAATGATGCATTATGGGCATACAGAACTGCATTTAAGACACCCATTGGCATGTCCCCCTACAGATTGGTCTTTGGTAAAGCATGCCATTTACCAGTTGAATTAGAACACAAGGCCTATTGGGCTCTTAAATTCTTAAATTTTGACATTCAGGCCATAGGGGCTAAAAGGCGGTTGCAATTGAATGAATTGGATGAATTCAGACTTACCACCTATGAGAATGCCAAAGTTTATAAAGAAAGAATAAAAAACTGGCATGATAAGAACTTGCTGAGACGGGACTTTTATGTAGGCCAATAGGTATTGTTATATAATTCCCGTCTCCGCTTGTTTCCAGGTAAGCTGAGATCCAGGTGGTCTGGACCCTTTACCATTTCACAGATTTTTCCCCATGGGGCTATAGAACTCACCCACCCGGTTCAAGGCACGTTTAAAGTAAATGGTCAGCGCCTGAAACCATATTTAATGGGCGGTACTGTACCCCCTCCATCCACTATTTATCTTGATAACCAATAATCTTTTATGCTTGCTCATGAACAGGTTAAGGAATCTTTTTGTCATTTATCTTTTTAGAATATTAGTTAGTAAAATAAAGATCTTTTTCTCAAAATTCCAATTCTTTAAGGACTCAGTTCATCCTTTTCTTTTCTTCAGTTTACTCTAGCAAGTGTGATCCCCTAACACTACGAACATTGAGGACAATGTTCATCTTAAGTGTGGGGGAGTGAGCCCGAGGCTAGGGTATGAGGGCTGAAACCATGCACCCCAACACACATATGCAGGCAATGACATAACCAAAAAAGACTGGAACCCCTCAAATTCATTACTATTAATTTGATGATTTTTTTTAAGAAGGAATTCAATGAGGTGAGGGAGACTGATGTACTTGTTAAGTTTTTATTCTTGTGAATGACCCAATTTGATATATGCATGAGAAAAGGGGAGCTGAATATGCTTTTCAGCATGACTAGCCCTAACTATCTTCATGTGTATGGAAGCCCTTGATTTCATGGTTAATGGTCAAGAGAGCTAGTGCACATCTGAAGTGCTGATTCTTGAGGTTCAATAAATGCAAAGAAGGACAAAAGCCCAAATTGACTCCGCTATTCTGAGATGAATAGTAAAACTAGCAGCTTAGAACATGAGTCCTATTTACCTACCTCAAGCAAGTGACCAGTGTGAGATGGAGCATAAGATGCACTCACACCAAAAAAAAAAAAAGGAAAAAAAAAGAAAAAAAAAAGAGAGAGAAAAGTGTGTGAGATGGAGCATAAAATGCACTCACACCAAAAAAAAAAAAAAAAAAAAAAAAAAAAAAAGAAAAAAAAAGAGAGAGAAAAGTGTGTGAGATGGAGCATAAAATGCACTCACACCAAAAAAAAAAAAAAAAAAAAAAAGAAAAGGGTGAGATGGAGCATAAGATGCACTCACCCCTAGAATTAAGAAATTGTGGTGATAGCTGAGGTTCAAAGGGGCACTCTAAAGTTGAACTCTCATTAAGATTTAGTTACAGATGTGAAACTTAGTGAAATTTGATTATTAACCTTGACAATTAAGGAGCTGATTTATATATGAATTAGGAGTGAAGGGTATACTATGATGAAATTCATATTCTCCTTTCCTTGGATCTTATACATATCTTAAATAGTAATTTACAAGAATAAGAGTTGAGCACTTACAAAAGTCCCCCGACTACTGAATGAATTTCTATCTTAAAAAGTTCACCAGGTAAATGGTAAGAACAGAAGGGGGGGAATGTTCAGTTTATGGCTGATGTCCTTGCTTGAGGACAAGCAAAAGCTTAAGTGTGGGGGTATTTGATCAACTTACAATTTATCTATAATTTTTTGAGGACTTTAGCATGGATTTTTATGCCGGTTTTATTAATTTTTGCCTTAATTTAGCTTAATGCTAAGAATAAGTTCAGGGATAATTAATCCAAGAAGAGAAAGAAAAAAGGCAAGAAAAGAAGGTTCAAAAAGACCAATTTCAGTCCAGCCCGGTCGTGGAAGCAAGAGAGAGCACTTCGACCCAAGAAGAGCAAGTGAATTCCTTGAGAAAACCCAAGAAAATAAAGCCTAGCTATGAATAGAATTCGGCCCAGCAAGGAAGGCCCATTCTCAGCCCAAAAGAGCTAGTGTCACAATGAGCCACACATCAAGTTTAAAGTAGTGAGTGAAGTATCGTTCCCTAGCAAGTGCACTAGCCATTCAAGAAATAAAGTAGTGAGTGAAGTATCGTTCCCATGAGGATTTAGGAAACAATTACCAATACTAAATTGAGCACTTCTTATCTGATCAACAAATAAATCAAAACTTTAATGAAAGCTAAAAAAAATCCTAAATTAAAATCTATCTAAATCATTGGCCCAATTGCCTTCAAATCAGGTTAGAAGAGTAAGCAGTAAATGTCAATCTCAGAATTCAGCAATCTATCAATTTGGATCATTCGAATAAATCATGATTGATCCATGGTTTGGTGAAACCCCAAGGTCATGAACAGCCTCTCTCAAGCGCATGCTCATCCTATGCATGAGTGACGGTTCTTCTATCTCTAGCAAGAATCTAATCCCCATGCATGCATTTCTTCAAACACTTCTAAGGCATCAATTCAAATCTGAATTGATCACCAACTGAATTGTGCAAGTTATCTCTAACCTTGCACTCAATTCAGTTCTTGAATAGTAGATCTGAATTCCTAGAGTCTCTCTCAAGCACTCTAGGAATTCCAAGCTGTAGATTAATTTGGCCAATCTGAAAATTGCAGATTTGAATTCTCTTTCAAGCAATTCAGATCTTGCAATCTCAGATCTAATAATTCAGATCTGAGTTTTGAAGGTTAGTTGGCCGAATTAATCTACAATAGCACCCTTATTGAAGAAACTTCAAGTACAATTCATGACCATTTGAATGAATCAAAAAGAATTAGATTGCTGAACTGAAATTTTACAAGCTGAAATACATCAAGGAAGAATGGAAAAAAAAAGGAGAAAGAAGAAAGAAAATATAACAAAGAAACTGAATTCGAATCAAAAGAGAATGAAACTATAATTGATTTATTACAAAAGATCTTTGAATCACAAACCCTCAATTCGAACTCACCTTCTCTTCTAGCTTGCTTGTCTTGAACTTCCTTCAGCCCTTCTTCTTCTTCTTCCTTGCGCCTAGCCTTCTTCTCTTCTCTTCTCTCAAGGTGGCCGAACCTCTAAGAGTGGGAGAGCCTTTCTCTCAAGCAATTGAACACCTCTCCCCCATCCTAGAGGCCTCCTTATATAGTTTTTCAAGGGGGCTCTTGCCCCTTCTTGAAGCCTCTAAAATGGGGTGTATTACACCCCTTTCTTGAACTTTCTAGAGCTCTCTTGAAAGCCTCCTAAGGGCTGTTATTTGGGCTGCACTTAGGCTCTCTCTTAGCACATGATAGCTATACATTGAGCTGCTCTTTTGGGCTGAGAATGGGCCTTCCTTGCTGGGCCGAATTCTATTCATAGCTAGGCTTTATTTTCTTGGGTTTTCTCAAGGAATTCACTTGCTCTTCTTGGGCCGAAGTGCTCTCTCTTGCTTCCACGACCGGGCTGGACTAAAATTGGTCTTTTTGAACCTTCTTTTCTTGCCTTTTTCCTTCCTTTTCTTGGATTAATTATCCTTGAACTTATTCTTAGCATTAAGCTAAATTAAGGCAAAAATTAATAAAACCGGCATAAAAATCCATGCTAAAGTCCTCAAAAATTATAGATAAATTGTAAGTTCATCAAATACCCCCACACTTAATGGGCCTAAAGCCCATTTCGAACTGGGCTATTAATTTTGTTAATTAAAGGGGCGAATTCTGAGATGGATTAGCAGTTAGGATAGGGTCTTAATCCTATCCACTCAGAGAGTCCAGATCTGAATGTGATTCAGATCTAGAAACCTCCTAATAAGATTAGGATAAAGCTAATCTAATCTGCAGATAAGATAAGGATTTATCCTTATCATTAGAAGAGAAGGCTGATCTAAATATGATTTGGATAAGCACCTCCTAATGGGATTAGGAGCTGATCTTTTCAAGTTAACAAAAGAAGGAAGGGGGCGGCAGCCTTGAGAGAGACCAAGAAACAAATCAGATCCTCTTTAGTGCTGAAATCAGGAAGAGAGAATTCTGCACCCTGCGAATACTCTCTTGCCGCCTCCCTGCTCTTGCCGCCCTGTTTTCTAGTTCGATCTCCAGTTGTGGGAGAAGTCAAGATTGGATCTTGACATCAATTCTTTGAGAAAGGATTGAAAAGGGAGCTATGCTCACGTTCCATCCTGCTGTTTCTTGCGAAGGACAGAATTCTTGGGGAAGAACACTGCTGATTCTGCTCCATCCTGCACTGCGCCATCTTCAGTGGGAGCAATCTTTGGATCCTTCCTTGGGCGTGAACACCTTCGTTGGAAGATATTGTTTCTCCGTATCAGGTATCATTCTCTCCCTTTCCTTTTGGTTCAGATCTGGTTCAGTTTAAGGTTCAAGATTTATCCTTGAAAATATGATTTTCTAAATAGGTTATGTGATTCCCAGTTGAAGGGAGAGAAAAAATTTTGAAATTCGCCCCTTATTCCGCAATTTTTGAAATTCCCAGTTGCGCAGCGCCCTTACGTTTTCTCGCTTGTTGGCTTTGCCGTATCTTGCTGGATATGAGCGTGGATGGACCGCTTAGCCTGAGCCAAGGGCACCTCTAACTCTTTTCCCCTTTGACTAGCTAGGTCGAACTTCCAAATTCTTGGTGCAAAGGTAAAGCACTATATTACCATACACTTGACTTTGTGCTCGCTTCGACGCTACTCAATCCCCATATCGATCAGCTCCAACTAAAACTCCTGATTTTGCTTCTCAAACAGACAGGGATGCTAAACGAGGTAGCAGTTCTTGCTATACTATTGTATCCGATGTAGGCCCAGATACAATGCACCTACCAACCCCTCGTCGTCGTGATGGTGAACAGATGAACCTATGACCTACCCATTAGTACCCAAAAATAGCATTAGGGAAGGACAGGTATGTCTAGTGTGCTTTCTAATCTTGAGAAATCTGCCCCTTGTTCCTCTGTTACTTTAGCTGATGGGACTTTGTCTAGTGTGTCTGGGAGAGGGCTCAAGTGATAGCTTGTACTTGGTAGCCAGATTCCGAAACTGCCCATGAGCATCACGGCATAGGTAAAAGGGAATGAGAGGCAAGCCCCCCCATCTTCTGCATATCTTGCTCATCCGGCATGGCATGACTCACCGAACCTGCTAGCGCAACAAGCAACAGCTTTGAATCGCTTGCTCGGCAAAATCAAAACGAATGTTCCAACTCCTAGAAGCCTACTTAAGTCCATATATGGATCTATTGAGTTTACATACCATGTGTTCCTAACCAGCTGCAATGAATCCTTGTAGTTGCTGCATGTAGATATCTTTACTAAGATCTCCATTCAGGAACGCGGTTTTGACATCCATTTGCCAAATCTCATAGTTATGGTATGCTGCTACATCCAGCAGGATCCTAATGGATTTAAGCATGGCCATGGGCGAAAAGGTTTCCTCATAATCGATGCCTTCTTTTTGAGTATACCCTTTCGCCACCAAGCGAGCTTTGTAGGTCTCAATCCTGCCATCGGGGCCCTTCTTCCTCTTGTAGATCCATTTGCAACCAATTATTTTTACCCCGGAGGGCGGATCTATTAGATTCCAAACTCCATTGGTCTCCATCGAGTCCATCTCAGCTCTCATGGCCTCTACCCACTTCTGGGAATCTATGTCTAACATTGATGTGTGGCTCATTGTGACACTAGCAAGTGCACTAGCCGTTCAAGTAATAAAGTAGTGAGTGAAGTATCGTTCCCACGAGGATTTAGGAAACAATTACCAATACTAAATTGAACATTTCTTATCTGATCAACAAATAAATCAAAACTCTAATGAAAGCTAAGAAATCCTAAATTAAAATCTATCTAAATCATTGGTCCAATTGCCTTCAATTCAGGTTAGAAGAGTAAGCAGTAAATGTCAATCTCAGAATTCAGCAATCTATCAATTTGGATCATTCGAATGAATCATGATTGATCCTTGGTTTGGTGAAACCCCAAGGTCATGAACAGCCTCTCTCAAGCGCATGTTCATCCTATGCATGAGTGACGGTTCTTCTATCTCTAGCAAGAATCTAATCCCCATGCATGCATTTCTTCAAACACTTCTAAGGCATCAATTCAAATCTGAATTGATCACCAACTGAATTGTGCAAGTTATCTCTAACCTTGCACTCAATTCAGTTCTTGAATAGTAGATCTGAATTCCTAGAGTCTCTCTCAAGCACTCTAGGAATTCCAAGCTGTAGATTAATTCGCCCAATCTGAAATTTGCAGATCTGAATTCTCTTTCAAGCAATTCAGATCTTGCAATCTCAGATCTGAGAATTCAGATCTGAGTTTTGAAGGTTAGTTGGCCGAATTGATCTGCAATCACACCCTTATTCAAGAAACTTCAAATACAATGCATGACCATTTGAATGAATCAAAAAGAATTAGATTGCTGAACTGAAATTTTACAAGCTGAAATACATCAAGGAAGAATGGAAACAAGGAGAAAGAAGAAAGAACATATAACTAAGAAACTGAATTCAAATCAAAAGAGAATGAAACTACAAATGATTTATTACAGAAGATCTTTGAATCACAAACTCTCAATTCGAACTCACCTTCTTCTTCTAGCTTGCTTGTCTTGAACTTCCTTCAGCCCTTCTTCTTCTTCTTCCTTGCGCCTAGCCTTCTTCTCTTCTCTTCTCTCAAGGTGGCCGAACCTCTAAGAGTGGGAGAGCCTTCCTCTCAAGCAATTGAACAACTTTCTCCCCTCCTAGAGGCCTCCTTATATAGTTTTTCAAGGGGCTCTTGCCCCTTCTTGAAGCCTCTAGAATGGGGTGTATTACACCCCTCATGAACCTTCTAGAGTGCTCCCTCCTTCTCTTCAAGAAACTCCTAGAAGTTGCCGCCCCTAGCTCCCTTTGGGCTGCTATTTGGGCTACAACTTAGCTTGCTTTTGAGCTCATGTGGGCTACACTCTAGGCTGTTATTTGGGCTAAAAATGGGCCTTCCTTGCTGGGCCGAATTCTCCTCATAGCTAGGCTTTATTTTCTGGGGTTTTCTCAAGGAATTCACTTGCTCTTTTTGGGCCGAAGTGCTCTCTCTTGCTTCCACGACCGGGCTGGACTGAAATTGGTCTTTTTGAACCTTCTTTTCTTGCCTTTTTCCTTCATTCTCTTGGATTGATTATCCCTGAACCTATTCTTAGCATTAAGCTAAATTAAGGCAAAAATTAATAAAACCGGCATAAAAATCCATGCTAAAGTCCTCAAAAATTATAGATAAATTGTAAGTTCATCAAACATAGCTTCCGCGTAAGTCACGGGATCCTCTTCACTAGTCAAGGCTCCCACCAGGTAGGTATCCTGGTCATAACCATATCGAACTGGTAGTCTGGATACCCGGGTGGACCTTCTAGGTTGGTCACTACCTAAAACTTGTGGGACATCTCCCACTGCTCCTGAGCTCTCCTCATCAAGAACTATTTCCTGATGGTGAGTGTCCATGATGTATTCAGATTCTAAGAATTGGGCATTTTGACTGCAGAACACTTTTCGCTCACTTGGGTCATAGAATAGATAACCCACTGAATCCTTTGGATAGCCTATAAATAGGCAACGACTGGTTTTGGATTACAACTTGTCCGCACTTGTTCTTTTAACGTGTGTAGGACAACCCCAAATCTTCAAGTGTCTTACACTTGGCTTCCTTTAGGTCCATAGTTCATATGTAGTTTTCGGAACTGATTTGGTTGGAACTCGATTCAGCACGTAGATAGCAGTCTCTAATGCAATATCCCCAAAAGGATGTGGGTAATTCCGAGCATACGAGAAGTGACCGAACCATGTCCAACAAGGTCCTATTCCTCCTCTCTGAAACACCGTTGAGTTGTGGTGTAGCAGGAGGAGCTAGTTGTGACACTATCCCATTGTCCTTTAAGTAGTTACTGAATTCGTCAGAGAGATACTCACCACATCGATCCGATTGAAGGGCCTTAACTTCTCTTCCTAACTGTTTCTCGACTTCTTGTCTGAACTCTTTGAACTTTTCAAAGGATTCAGACTTGTGTCTCATTAGGTACACGTAACCATATCATGAAAAATCATCTGTAAAGGTGATGAAGTACACGTGTTGATTCCGTGTCCTAACACTCAGGGGACCACATACATTAGTATGTATTAGGTCAAGTGTGGCTCTAGATCTTTCAGGCTTACCATCAAATGGTCGCTTAGTCATCTTACCTTGAAGGCAAGGCTCACAAGTGGGAAGATTTTCTATGGTTAGAAAATCCAAAGGACCATCCTTTACCAGTCTTGTGATTCAGTCAATACCAATTGTATCACGATTCCTTTTCTTAGGATTTTCGACCGACGTAGTTTGGGTTAGGTTAGTTTCTTGAGAAGGATGTAGAACATAAAGACCATTCTCCAGTTCCCCGCATGCGATGAATTTATTATTCCGTTTAACAGTAATCATATTACTAAAATAAACAGTATATCCATCAGCACACAGTTTAGAAACATAAATTAAATTTCTTCTCAAGTTCTGTACATAAAGACAATCTTTAAGTACAAGGACTCCTTCTCTAAAAATTAATTTTACGGTTCCTATCGCCGCAGCTGCAACACTTGCAGTCATTTCCAAGAATAGTGTCACCTCGCCATCACTCAATCTTTTGCCAACTTTGAACCCCTGCAGTGAGTTATAAGCATGAGTTGAAGCCCCGAAGTCAACACACCCGGACACAGAGGTAACTAACATATTAGTTTCTATGACACAAGTTTCGATGTTACCTTTCTTAGATTCCAGGTAGGCAGTACAGTTCCTCTTCCAGTGGCCGATCTGTTTGCAGAAGTGACAGACATCAGATGCCTTGTTTTTCTTCTGCTTCTTGGGTTTGGCAGCTTTCTTCTGGGGCTTCTTTGCCTTTCTCTTTTTCTTGCCTGATTTGTTAGCTTCAGCAAGCATAACCACAGGCTCATCCTTCTTTAAAAGATCCTCGGCCCTCTGCAACATATTGCTGAGTTCCTGGACGCTGACATTCAGCTTATTCATATTGTAGTTCATAGTGAACGCATTGAAGGAAGAGGGCAAAGAATTCAGGATGGCATCCACTTGTGTGCCAAGATCTAGCCCGGATCCAAGGGCTTCGAGTTCGTTAATGTATCCCATCATCCGAAGACAATGGTCATGAACTTTCTGCCCCTTGGACATCTGCGCGGTCATGAACAATTTCAGGACCTTCTGTCAAGTAGAACGATTATGCTCTTCATACATTGTTCTTAGACTGTCCAATATGTCCTTGGCTAGTTCGATCTGATCGAACTGCCTCTGTATTGAGTTGTCTAATGAGGCAATGACAAAGCAATGGGCTAGGAGTTCTTATCCTCCCAATCTTGGTAGTCCCTCCTACAGGCCTCAGAAGCCCTATCACCCGGACATTTCGGGGCAGGATTTTTCACCACTTTGTCTAACTTTTCAGAAGTTAGGACCAACATAAGATTTTTGTACCAATCGATATAGTTTGGTCCCTTAAGCTTGTTATCGTCTAGGAGCTTTGCAAATTGATCGTTTGCCATTTTCTGATAAAACAGCAAAGACGTTAGTCCACAACCTTAGTTTGATTCATGTTACCTACATAGATATGGCTTTTAATCTATGTTCCATTCCCATTTATTCATCTCAGAGATTTTCCCTCCCTTCTCAGTGACGGAGACGACGGAATGTCTCTGGAAATGTGGGAAATCACATAGGGTGCGTGAAGCCAACTGTTTCAGCTGCATAACCCTACCACCTTTCTGTGACGGATCATATCCACTCATCAGATGAGTTTCCCTTTGGCCTCTGTCAGATAAGGTTCAGAGTCATTTTCAGGTAAACCTCTGTCTAGTGAGTGCACACCCATCATATTCAGGTTACGCCAAGGTACCATGAGAGAGTTCCCATTTCTGGTGAAGCCCCTCCCACATCAGTCTATGATGCCCCTATCATCTAATGAAACACTCTAATAGATCCAACAGCAAATGGATAGCCCAATTTTATGGTGTATTTCCTCATTACTAATGGACCCATCATTGTGCTAATGATGGAAGGCCTTTAGAGAGTCCATCAAATGGATCTCCCTATCACACGCACTCATATTTGAATGGAAGGAACAAAATTACGCCCTAGTTCTAATTTAGGTCAAACCAAAGTGGCTCCCACTAACTTTCATAAAGTCAGATTTCTGGTGGGCTTCAATCGGCTAGGGGTTCCGTACGCATCCCTTTTCAAGGTTGAGGGGCCCACCAAGTAGAGTGGGATCATCCAATGACCTTAAGGGACACCATGGCAATGATGTGCATTCAGTCATTGTGTGCGCAAGAGCCACTAACGAATTAACATGGGCCAAGTGCTTATGGCCCATGGTCGCAGCACATCATACATCCAAACATCACATGTAAAGGAAGAATTGAACCAATTAATTAACTGCTATAAAGCCCAACGAATGGCCCATTTAAAATTTTAAGCATTAACAATTAATGTTTACTAGGTGTATGGACTGAATTGCAGTTAGCAGTTTGGCCCATACAACTTTTCTCACAATAATGGGCTTTTGTAGTTTTAACCCTTTAAAACTGGGCTTTACAGGTGGGCCGAATTAATCCCTGTAATTGAACATCAGATTTGGAATAATCAGTGTTAGATAAATGGATTGAAAAATAGCCCCCTTCGAATCTCAGATTCGGTCCAAACAGTTTTGGTCCAATCTAGTCCGAAATGGTCCAAAACTGATTTTCAATTCAAGAATTAATTCAAGAGAAATCTGAAATTAATAAGTTTTCATTTTAGACAATCACAAATCAAAATATGGACCATTCGTACCACCTACAAAATAGAGGTTAAACACAAAAGTTACAGTTTCATAAACTGTAAATCGCAGTAGGCGATTTCTCCATCTACGAATCTCCAGCGCCGCCATCTTCTTTCTACTTCTTTAATCAAGAAAATAAATAAAACAGAAATCCTATTTCTATTAATTAATTACATTCTTGATCAAATCCTATACATTCAGTCTAGAAAAATAAAAAAAAATTATTTACAGACCAAATAATAATAAAAGGAAGAAAAAAGGGTGCACAGACTATCTGTGCCAAATCTGCACTGCGATCTCCAGGTTCGAACAGTCCATTAAATCAAAAATAAATAAAGAACAATTCTAAATAAATTTTTGCATTTAACAAAATTAATTTCAGATCAGACGCTCTTAACAAGAAACCATTTCTTGAAAAAAAAGAAAGCAATCTGCGCAGATCTTGGCAGAACATTTTCTGTTCATCTGTGCAGGGTCAGATCTGATTTTCTTTCGGTTCAAGATTCGAACCTGTGGCTCTAATACCACTGAAAGAATGGTAGTATCCATCTAATGGATGACAAGAAGGGTGCGGAATGGGAGGCGAATTTCAAACAATTTTCCTACCTTCTTCCAACTGGGAATCATATTCCCTAAATTTAGAATACTTTACTCAAGGGTCCTACTTGAACCATAAATAAACCAGATCTGAACCAAAAGGAAACAGGAATGATTATACCTGATCCGGAGAAATAATATCTCCCAAAGTTGGTGTTCACGCCCAAAGAAGTAACCAAGATCCTCTCCTGCTAAAGATGACACAGCTGTGGATGGAACAGAATCAACAGGGTGCGTCCTACACACTGGATTCTTCACAAGAACCCTCTGGAAACCTTGAACACTGAATCCTTTTGTCTTTCTTGCAAGACTATTGTCAAGAACTGATTTCTTGACTTCCTGTTGCTGCAAAGATCCAATCTTCCAACAAGGAGTGGCGGCGGCTGGAGGAGGAGAAGTCTAGGGACGAAGAGGGCAGAACTGTCTCTTCTCTCTAGAGTCTGTGAGAGATCTGATCTCTGATTGCAGGATGTGTTTCTTGCTTCCTAAAACCCCCTAGTTCAAAATCTGATATTTCTGCTAGGATTTTCTCCTCTTTCTTCTTGATTAAAAAACCTCCCAATATTTTTGGGAGTTATCCCAATCAAAATCAGTATTTGGATAGAGGTTAATCTTAATCCTATCTGCAAATTAAGTTAGTTAACTCCTGATCTTATCAGGAGGTTACCAGATTCAAATCTAATTTGAATTTGGTCTCTTAGAGTGGATAAGGTCAAAGACATAATCCTTTTACTAACACTAATCTCAGATTTGCCTCATGAACTGGTGATCATATCAGCCCAGTTCGAAATGGGCTTTTGGCCCATTAAGTGTTCAGTGTTTAACCAGTTTCCAACCTGCTACCCAGTTGGGCTTCTTTGTATGGTGTGGGGTCCAAGCATTGATCTACACACCAGCCACAAGGGTTCGGCCCAGCCTTTATTACAAGGCCCAGCCGAATTCACTGAAAGACTCAGTGACCCCCTTGAGCCCATCACATGGACCCTATGGGTCCAACACTTACATTAAGTGGTCCCTGGGCCAAGCCATCTTATAAAAACCCAGGGACTGTGGACAGGTGCAAGATTAGCCTATCAGGTATTATCCTAAATGGTCTTACACTTAACCTCTCAGCCCTTAATGATCAAGCACTGCCCGACAAGAGAAGACCACTCTCTCGGCTGCAAGGAACAGTGCCGCACTTTCTACTCACATGGATCCCAAGAATTAAAGCCTTTTGCAAATCTTTTTGAAACCGTACATATACATGTATATATATATATATATATAATAATTTTGTAAAACAAAATTCCAACGATTGAAATCAACAGCCGACAGTTTGGTTTCCAACAGAGAGAGTGCATTTCGGATCATTACCATTGTCCGATAAAGGGGCTGATCCTGTCACTATGACCACTCACTCAGATGAATTCTCAGACTACCCCAACATGTCCAGGTTTTGACCCCCACTAAGTATCTCATTGATTGACACATCAAAGACAGCCCGATCCGACACCTAGTGATGTGTCATAATCGAGTCTAGGGGTCAGGTGTAACTTTTCAGTTTTGCCCATTTGTCTCCAAGGTCTAGGGCAATACTGGAAATCTGGTCCGGTTCAAGGGTTCAAGCAATCCCATACTGCATGTGCCTTGGGTCTTACCCTAATGGTCGAAACAAGCCATCCCAACACTTGGTGGCACATCAATATCAGCCTTGGCCGGATAAATCTCCCCAGACTTATCCAATGGCTGTGAACATTTAAAACTAACACAAGTTTCTATAAGTGTCCAGTTTTAGGGTCTTATACAGAATTATACCAAACAATATGAATCAAACATGCACTTTAATTTATTTCCACTAAATAACAAAAGTACATCAAATCTGATTGAAGCTAAGGGCATACAAGACTGTCTAACAGCTCCCACTTGCACTTAGGTCCAATCTGATACAAGTCGGAGTCCCATACTTTTCCAGTGGCTGGTCTTCTTGCAGAAGTGACAGGCATCCGATGGTTTGTCTTTCTTCTACTTCTTACCCTTAGTGGCTTTCTTCTGCGGCTTCTTTGCCTTCCTCTTTCTCTTGCCCATCTTGCTAGTTTCAATAAGCATAGCTACAAGCTCATCCTTTCTAATCACTTCTTCGGCTCTTTGCATCATATTGCTGAGCTCTTGTAAGATGACATTCAGCTTGTTCATGTTATAGTTCATGATGAATGGATTAAAGGAAAGAGGCAAAAAATTAAGGATAGCATCTATCTGGGTTGCAAGGTCCAGCCCGGATCTAAGAACCTCCAGTTCGTTGATGTATCCCATCATCCGAAGACAATGGTCGTGAACTTGTTGGCCCTTGGACATTTGTGTGGTCATGAACTGTTTCAAGACCTTTTGTCGAATAGAACAATTTTGCTCTTCATACATTATCCTGAGACTATCCAATATGTTCTTGGCAAGTTCGATCTGATCAAATTGCCTCTGTATTGGGTTGTCCAAGGAGGCAATGATGTAACACCGGGCAAGGGAGTTTTTCTCCTCCCATTCCTGATAGTCTCTCCTTCGAGCCTCAGAAGCCCTATCACCCGGATGCTCTGGGGCATGATTCTTTGCCACTTTGTCCAGCATTTCAGAAGCTAGGACCAGCATAAGGTTCTTGTACCAGTCGGCATAGTTTGGGCCCTTAAGCCTGTTGTCATCAAGAAGCTTTGCAAAAGATTCGTTCGCCATTTTCTGATAAAAGAGCAAACATCAATCCACAACCTAATTCGATTCATGTTCATTTCATAGATATGGATTTTAATCTACGATCCATTTCCATTTATTCATCTCTGAGATTTCCCTCCTTTCTCAGTGGCGGAGACTACAGGTTGTCTCTAGAAATGTGGGAAATCACATAGGGTGCATGGAGCCAACTGTTTCAGCTGCATAACCCCACCACCTTTCTGTGAAGGATCATATCCACTCATCATATGAGTTTTCCCTTTGGCCTCTGTCATACAAGGTTCAGAGCCATTTTCAGGTAAACCTTTCTGTCCAGTGAGTGCTCACCCATCATGTTCGTGAATGCCAAGGTATCGTGAGAGAGTTCCCATTTTCTGGTGAAGCCCCTCCCACATTGGTCTATGATGCCCCTATCATCTTATCAAACACTTAGACAAGCCCAACAGCAAATGGATAGCCCATTTTCTGGTGTGTTTTCTCATTACTGAAGGACCCATCCTCATGCTAATGATGGAAGGCCTTTAGAGAGTTCATCATATGAATCTCCCTATCACGTGCACTCATATTAGCTGGAGGGAACAAATAATTACCTCCTAGTTTGATTTAGGTCAAACCAAAGTGGCTCCCACTAACTTTCATAAAGTCAGATTTTGGTGGGCCTTAAATCGGCTAGGGTTCCGCACGTAACCACTTGATGAGGTGTGGGGCCCACCACTGAGGGAGGTCATCCAATGACCAAAAGGGACACCATGGCAATGATGTGCATTCAGCCATGGTGTGAGCAAGAGCCACTGTCGAATGAGCATGGGCCAAGCACTTATGGCCCATGCACGCAACACATCACACATCCAAACATCTCATGCAGGGATAAATTGATCCAATCAATTAATTATCTGTAAGGCCCATTGGAATTCTGTTAAAAAATCCATAATATTAACCACTAATATTATCTGGGTATATGGGCTGAATTAGGGTTACCCAGTTCGGCCTATATAGCTTTATCCTTTAAAGTGGGCTTTTAGCAGTTTTAACTATTTAAAATTGGGCCTTTATAGGTTGGGCCGAATTAACCATTTAATTAAATATCAATCCTCAGGCCCATTAGTGGGATAAATAGGGCTGACTTTTAGCCTTGATTAAACACTAGATTTGGTCCAAACAATTTGAACCAATCTTGGTTCGAATGGGTCTAGGGTTTGATCTTTAATTAAATCTTTAATTCAAGAAAATAATCTGAAATTAAATAACTGATAAAAGAAAATCAAGAATCAGTTAATCAGGGCTGTTCGCACACTCCATCCTGTAAAACAGAGGTTAGATCACAGATTATAGTTTCACAAACTGCAAATCGCAGATAGCGAATCTCCCATCTGCGAAATCTCCTTCTCTACGCCACCATCTTCGATCCAAAATAAAATTAAATAAAAATCCTATTTCTACTAATAATTACATCAGATCGAATGCCAATACATTGAGTCTAAAATAAAAAAAAAAAATTATTTACAGGCCAAATGTAATAAATAAATCAATAAACTGCAAATCTTGCAGTTCTCCCTACACAAATCAAGAATTCGATCTCGTCTTGTACGAACAGCCCATAAATCAAGAAAATCATATAGAACTATTCTAAATAATAATAAGATTTAAATAAAATTAATTTCAGATTATTTTCCCATCAATTTTTGGGAACAAATTTCCCAAAACCCATATCTACGCAAATTGGGTAGAACGCCTTCTTCCTATTTGCGCAGGTTCAGATCTGAAATAGAATTGGTTCAAGATTTGAACCATGGCTCTGATACCACTGAAGGGAAAGAAAATCCATCACATGGACACCAAAAGATTATGGAATAAGGGGCGAATTTCAAAAATTTTTCTCTCACTTCAATTGGGAATCGAATTCCCCATTTAGAAAATCATATTTTCAAAATCATTCTTGAACCATAAACTGAACCAGATCTGAATCAAAAGGAGCAGGGAGAGATAATACCTGATACAGAGAAGTAGTATCTCCCAATGGAGGTGTTCACACCCAAGGAAGGATCCAAAATCTGCTCCCACTAAAGATGGCGTAGTGCGGGATGGAGCAGAATCAGCAGTGTTCTTCCAAAAGAACTTGACCCTTCGCAAGAATCAACTAGGCAGCTTGTGAATACAACTCCCACCAATCTTTTCTCCAAAAGAATGGTATCAAGATCCAATCTTGATTTCTACCAAGAATTGGAGATTGAACTGCTGTAGGAAGCGGCTGCAGGAAGGAGGCGGCAAGAGAGTATTTGCAGGGTGCAGAATTCTCTCTTCTGGTAATCTCAGCTCTGAAGACAAGAGTGTGTAGCTTGCATGTCTAAAGGCTGCCACCCCCTTCTCCTTTTATAATCTTAAAGGGATCAGCTCCTAATCCCATTAGGAGTTGCTAACCCAAATCATATTTGGATTAGAAGTCCCTTTAAGATAAGAGATAACCCTTATATTATCTGCAGATTAGATCAGCCATCTCCTAATCTAATTAGGAGGTTTCTAGATCTAAATCTCATTTAGATCTTGGACTCTCTAAGTGAATAGGGTCTGGGCCCACCTATCAGTTGATCTATCTCAGAATTCGCCCCTTAAGTGACTAATCAAATTAGCCCAGTTCAAAATGGGCTTAAGGCCTATTTAAGGTTATGTATTCATTTAGCCTTCCAAACTACTATCCAGTTAGGCTTCCTTGGGCCAAGCCACCTTGTAACACCTAGGGACTGTGGGCAGATGCAAGATTAGCCCATCAGATATTATCCTCAATGGTTTTACACTTAACCTCTCAGCCCATAATAATCATACACTGCCCAACAAGAGAGGACCTCTCCCTCGGCTGCAAGGAACAGTGTTGCACTCTCTCTGATATGGATCCCGGGAATTAAAACCTTTTGCAAATCATTTTCAAACCATATATATACTTTTATATCTCATATAAAATATATTTTGCAAAACACAAATCTCAAAGATTGAAATCGGTTGCCGGCAGTCTTGGTTTCCATTAGTGAGAGTGCATCCCCCATCATTACCTTTGTCTGACAAAGGGGCTGATCCTGTCACTATGATCACCCACTGAGATGAATTCTCAGACTGTCCCAACATACCCAGGTTTTGACCCCCGCTAAGGATCTCACTGAATGGTACATCAAAGACAGCCCAATCCAACACCTAGTGCAGTATCATAATCGAGTCTACGGGTCGGGTGTAACTCTCCAGTTTTGCCCATCAATCACCAAGGTCCAGGGCAATACTGGAAATCTGGTCCAGTTCAAAGATTCAATTAATCCTACACTGTATGTGCCTAGGGTCTCACCCCGGTAGCTGAGACAAGCCACCCCAACCGACTTGGTGGCACCACAGTGTCAGCCTTGTTAGGATAGGTCTCCCCAGACCGACCCACTGGCTGTGAACATTCTAAATTAATACGAGTTTCATTAAGTGTCCAGTTTAAGTGTATTACATAGAAACATACCAAGGGAACATGAATCAAATATGCACTTTTATTCATTTACAATAAACTCATAGAGTACACCATTTTGATTGAAGGTAACGGCATACAAAACTGTCTAACAAAGTGGGAAGATCTTCTACACTTAGAAAATCCAAAGGACCATCCTTTACCAGTCTTGTGATTCGGTAAATACCGATATGACCAAGTCGATAATGTCACAGGCATGTGGGATTAACCGTATCACGTACTCTTTTCTTGGGGATATCATCCGTCATAGTTTCGGCTATGTTAGTTTCTAGAGAAGGATGTAAAACATAGAGACCGTTCTCCAGTTCCCCTTGTGCAATGTTTTTATTGTCTCTTTTAATAGTAATCGTATTACTGAAAAAGACTGAATATCCATCCGCACACAGTTTTGAGACAAAAATCAAATTTCTTCTTAAATTTTTCACAAAAAGACAATCTTTAAGTACAATGGATCATTCTCTAAAAACTAACTCTACGGTTCCTATCATCGTAGCTGCAACACTTGTAGAAATCCCCAAGTAGAGCATCACTTCACCTTCATTCAGCCTTATGCTTACCTTAAACACCTGCAGTGAGTTACACGCAGGAGTTGAAGCCCCAGAGTCAATACACCAAGACGCAGAAGCCACCAATAAATTGGTTTCTATGACACAAGATTCAAAATTACCTCTTGGATTCCAGGTATTGAGGACAATTCCTCTTCCAGTGGCCGGTCTGTTTGCAGAAATGACACACATCCAATGCGCTGTCTTTCTAGTGCTCTGCAACATATTGTTGAGTTTTTGGACGCTGACATTCAGCTTGTTCATATTGTAATTCATTATGAACAGATTGAAGGAAGGAGGCAAAGAGTTAAGGATGGCATCCACTTGCATGGCAAGATCTAGCCCTAATCCAAGAGCCTCGAGTTCGTTAATTGATGAGACCAAAAAGAACCCTATTTTTATCCTCTAATATTCATTCTTTTATATTTATTTATCACTTAAATGGATTTATTACTCTTGTATTTTGATTTAGGGCAATAACTAAGGCAATTGGAGTACAAAAATGAGCCAAAAGTCAGAACAAGTTCACAGCCAGGCCCATTTCACAACTTAAGCCCAACTCGTAGAAGTACCTTGTAGCAGCCCAAGTTTTAAAGTAGCCCAACTCTAATTCAAGAGTTAAGAGTCCAAATTTCGAATGTAAACTCCAAGGATAGAGTCTTATCAGATCTAAAGTCTTGAATGTAATCCTAAAGAGATAAGAAGATTGAGATTAGATCTTTAGATAAGAGATAGGATAGGATTAGTTCAAAGAAGATCAAGACTCCCTAAAGATAAGATGATCTCCTAGAAGGAGTTGGAAAACAACCATCTCCTTTGACTATATAAAGAGGGGGGTGAACCAGCTCTAGCATCACTCACTCCAAGATCCAAGAGATCATCAAGAGGCCAAGAAGCTCAAGAAAGCAGTTCGGCTATGGAGAAGAAAGGCATGGAGATTGTGCAGATCATGAGTAGCTAAGCTTCTTTTTCTGGTTCAAGGGGGGAGGTTCAATTGTGTCATTGTGAGGTTCTATAGTTAATTTATTTTTTTGCTTTCTAATTCAAGTATTCATTTATTCTTGTGCATATTTTTATTGGATGTTGATGTTAATTAGTTTGACAAAGTGAATTAATGTTGATTTTCCTACTACTATCCATAATTTCAGTGATCCGTAATTGTCACGAATAATGGTACAAGTAGCAATTAGGTTGATATCTTTTTGGGTCAATTGTTTGTGACAGCCTTTGACCAATGTTTTAACATGGTTCAACTTTAAGGAATCGATGGAACAAGATTCAGTAATTGCAGCTATCTCAATTATTGTTCTTTTGGTTTAACTATTTTCACAAATCTTAATGCTATCACTGTTTAACATAGAACGCTATCGTACCCAGTTGAGTGGTGATAAGTGTTGATCGAATGCTGGGTTTGGTCAACTGAATTAGGAAAACATAAGGTTTATTATGGCTATCCTAATAAATCTAAGGTTAAATGGTTGAATTGCAAGAATGCTGAAATTTACCTAGGATCGATGGCCACTCGATTCAACCCGAACCCTTGAACCAAAATTTGATAAGACTGATTTTCTCTTGTTTGTTTAAGTGCTTTCTTATTCTTTTAATTTTAGTTATTAAATTTACCCACTCAATTATAGTATCCATTCAACTAAGAGATTACTGATTTGCTCCCTATGGGATTCGACCTAGCACCTCTGTCGAGTAGAACGGTTCTGCTCTTCGTACATTGTCTTTAAACTATCCAATATGTCCTTGGCTAGTTCGATCTGATCAAACTGCCTATGTATTGGATTGTCTAGAGAGGCAATGATATAGCAGTGGGCTAGGGAGTTTTTATCCTCCCAATCTTGGAATTCACACTTCGAGCCTCAGAAGCCCTGTCCCCCGGACAATCCGGGGCAGGATTCTTGGCTACCTTGTCTAGTTTCTCAGAGGTCAAGACCAGCATTAGGTTATGGTACCAGTCAGCATAGTTTGGGCCCTTAAGCTTGTTGTCATCAAGAAGCTTTGCAAATTGTCTGTTTGCCATTTTCTGGTGAAATAGCAAACATTAGTCCACAACCTAATTTGATTCATGTTCATTACATAGATATGGCTTTTAATCTATATTCTATTTCCATTTTTTCATCTCTGAGATTTCCCTCCTATCTCAGTGACGGAGATAGCGACTTGTCTCTGGAAATGTGGGAAACCACATAGGGTGCATGGAGCCAACTATTTCAGCTGCAAAAACCACTACCTTTCTGTGAAGGATCATATCCACTCATCATATGACCTTTCCCTTTGGCCTCTGTCAGACGAGGTACAGAGCCGTTTTCAGGTAAACCTTTTTGTCCAGTGAGTGCTCACCCATCATATTCATGAATGCCAAGGTACCATGAGAAAGTTCCCATTTTTTGGTAAAACCCTCCCACATCGGTTTATGATGCCCCTATCATCTTATGAAATACTCAGACAAGTCTAACAGCAAATGGATAGCCCATTTTTTGGTGTGTTTCCTCATTGCTGAAGGACCCATCCTCATGCTAATGATGGAAGGCCCTTAGAGAGTTCATCATATGAATCTCCCTATCACATGCACTCATATTTGGTGGAGGAACGAAAAATTATGCCCTACTTTAATTTAGGTCAAACCAAAGTGGCTCCCATTGACTTTCACAAAGCTAGATTTCGATGGGCCCAAATCAGCTAGGGTTCTGCACGTATCCTCTTCAAAAGGTGTGGGGCCCACCATGGAGAAAGGTCATCCAATGACTAGTAGGGACACCATGGCAATAATGTGCATTCAGCCATGGTGTGCACAAGAGCCACTATCGAATCAGCATGGGCCAAGCACTTATGGCCCATGAACGTAGCACATCACACAATACATCACATGCAAGGAAGAATTGATCCAATCAGTTAAAATCTATAAAGCCCATTTTAAAGCCCATTTTAAACCATAATATTAACCATTAATATTATCTAGGTATATGGGCCGAATTAGGGCTGACCAGTTCGACCCATATAGCTTAATCTACAAAGTGGGCTTTTAGTAGTTTTAACAATTTAAATCTGGGCCTTTACAGGTTGGGCCGAAATAAATATTCAATTAATTATCAATCCTTAGGCCCATTAGTGGGAGAATTAGGGTTGACATTCAGCTTTGATCGAACCCTAGATTTGGTCTAACCAGTTTGGACCAATCTGGTTCGAATGGGTCTAGGGTTTAATCTTTAATTAAAGATTTAATTCAAGAAATTAATCTAAAATTAAATACTGATAAAAGAAAATCAAGAATCAGTCAGATAGGGCTGTTCGCACATTCATAGTTTGCAGTTTCATAAACTGCAAACTACAGATAGCGATTTTCCCATCTGCGAAATCTCCTTCCTTGCACCGCCAACTTCGATCCAAAATAAAGTAAATTGAAAACCTAATTTCTATTAATATTACATCAGATTGAATGCCTATACATTCAGTCTAAAAAATAAAAAATATATATATTTTACAGGCCAAATGTAATAAAATAATCAAGAAACTGCAAAATCGCAGGTTCACAACGCCAATCAAGATTTCGATCTCCATGTGTATGAACAGCCAATAAATCAAGAAAATTATAAAGAAAATTTCTAAATAATAATCAGATTTATAAAATTTAATTTCAGATCAATCGCCCATCAACTGGAAACAAATTTTCCAGAAAAAAAACCTTATATTTGCGCAAATCGGGTAGAACGCCTTCTGCCCATTTGCACTGGTTTAGATTTGATTCAATTCGGTTCAAGACTTGAACCTAGCTTTGATACCACTGAAGGGATGAGAGATCCATCGTATGGATGCCCGAATCTTGTAGAATATAATGGGCGAATTTCAAAAATTTCTCTCCATCCAACTGGGAATCATATTCCCTATTTTAGAAAAAAAAATAATATTTTTCAAGGATCAATCTTGAACCAAGAACTGAACCAGATCTGAACAAAAGCAGTAGAAGAGGGATATACCTAATACAGAGAAATAGTATCTCTCAATGGATGTGTTCACGCCCAAGGAAGGAACCAAAGATTGCTCCCACTAAAGATGGCGTAGTGCAGGATGGAGCAGAATCAGCAGCGTTCTTCAAAAGAACCAGATCCTTCGCAAGAATCAGCTGGACGACACATGAGCACTATTCCCAATCATCCCTTTCACAAAGAACTGATATGAAGATCCAATCTTGATCACTCCCACTAACAAGAGGACATCGAACTGGCAGATATGGCGACGACAGGAAGGAGGCGGCAAGAAAGAATTTTTGCAGGGGTGCTGAATTCTTTCTTCTATGATTTCAGCTTTGAAGACAATGTGAAATGTGTTGTGTGTCTAAAGGCTACTGCCCCCTCCTCCTTCTATAAGCTTAAAGGGATCAGCTCCTAATCTCATTAGGAGTTGCTGATCTAAATCATATTTGGATTAGAATTCCCTTCAAGTGATAAGGGTAAACCCTTATCTTATCTGTAGATTAGATCAGCCCTCTCCTATGATAAATTCTACTCTCATTAAATCCCCTCACACTTAAACTTTGCCCATCCTCAGGCAAGACAAAACTCAAAACAAAATTAAAATAGGAACCAGCTAACTAAAAGATTGTTTTGGATTTTTCTCAACAGGGTATTTGTTCTCCCGCATGCCTTGATCCAGTATTAATGGTCCTTCCATTCGTCTACTTCTTTTCCTCTTTAATTTGTCAAAGAATAATCTTAAATCACCAATCCTCATGTCCCCAAATGAAATCGACAATCAAGGGAAACAAGCATCTCTTCGCATGAATAATTTAGGACTAGAGTAAGCCCTCTTTGTTTTCACAATCACATGCAGCAAGATTCAAGAATACCCTCTCATGATTTTTTAGAATGAAACAAGGAATGTTATTACCCTAAGCTTGCTTATGTATCACATCTCCACCACTTATCTTGAGTTCAATGCATCAAAAGGTGAATTTGGGTTTGGGACCTAGGGATGAGTGCATTTTATGCTCCACCTCACCCTTTTCTTATGCTTTTAATGTGAGTGCATTTTATGCTCCATCTCACACTTATTCAGAAAATTTTTTTTTTTTGATAGATCACGTTCCAATCCTTGAACTCATTATTGTGGTCTCGACATGCCTAACAAAACAATTTCTAGAATAATCAAACCATGTTTGTCCATCAGAAACCAAATGCTCACAGGGGTCAAATCTATATTGCATCTTGCCCATTGATCTTTCCCACTACTGAGATACCTTCCATAGCCAAAAATTTTCAGCTAGATTTGCTTGCATCCTTTCTTGTCTATCTCACCTAAGCACATGATTTAGGGTGGTTTGCAATCATTCAAAACAAGTTTCTAACGAGTAGAAATTTCAAAAGGAAGGGTTCAAAAGTGATGATCAAAGCATGCTAGAGTTAACCAACAAGTTATCAAATCCCTTAATCCCCCCCACACTTAAGGTATACATTGTCCTCAATGTATGGAATATGCATAACAAGAACAAGGAGAGAAAGATTTAAGTGGACTTCCCTGGATGCCTTGTTGAAATCCTGCAGATGTAAGATACGAAAAAAAAAACACACTCATAAGAGAAAAAAGAAAACTGAACAAAACAAACAACTAAACTTAATGGGTTGCCTCCCACAAGCACTCCTTTTAAGTCCTGAGCTAGACTTTCACCTTTCTTTCATGGCGGTTTTAAGGAGAGAATGGACCCATTGTGGATGGGTTGCTCTCCTTCAATACAATGCTTTAAACGCTGCCCATTTACCTTGAATGTGTTGCCCTTACCATTATGCAGTTCAATCGCTCCATAAGGGAATACCCTAGCCACTATAAAGGGTCCACTCCACCTTGTTTTCAACTTCCCAGGGAATAGCTTGAGACGAGGATTAAAGAGCAACACTTTGTCTCCTTCCTTAAATTCCTTACTTACAATACGGGAGTCATGCCATGCTTTGGTTTTTTCTTTGTAGGTCCGGGCATTCTCATATGCTTGATTCCTCCATTCCTCTAATTCATTTAGCTGGAGATTCCTTTGATCACCTGCATTTCTTAAATTGAAATTCAGAAATTTGGTAGCCCAGTAAGCTCTATGTTCCAGCTCAACGGGTAGATGGCATGCTTTGCCAAAGATTAAATGATAAGGGGATATACCGTTTGGGGTTTTGAATGCCATACGATAGGCCAAAAGTGCATCGTCTAGTCTTAAAGAACAATCCCTCCTAGAAGTGGTAACCGTCTTTTCCAAAATATGTTTTAATTCTCTATTAGAGATTTCTACTTGGCCGCTAGTCTGGGGGTGGTAGGGGGTTGCAATTCTATGTGTAACACCATATTTGTTTAATAGTTGTTCGAATTGTTTATTACAGAAATGCTTCCCCCCATCACTTATGATAGTTCGAGGTGTTCCAAAACGAGTGAATATGAATTTTTTTTGAACTTAATGACAACCCAAGCATCATTAGTGGGGTATGCACATGCTTCCACCCATTTGCTCACATAATCCATAGCCACAAGTATATAGGAATTATTAACTGATTTTGGGAAAAGTCCCATGAAATCGATACCCCATACATCAAATATTTTGCAAACAAGAATGTTGTTTAAGGGCATCTCGTTTCATCGGGAGATATTACCTATCCTATGGCAATGATTGCAAGCACTTACATATGTGTAGACATCCTTGAAGAGTGATGGCCAATAAAAACCTCTTTGGAAAATTTTTGAAGCGGTTCTTGATGTTCCATGGTGACCTCCTACTTCTCTGTCATGGCAGAATTTTATAACACTGATCACTTCCTCCTCGGGAATACATCTCCTTATTAGTCTGTCCCTGCAGATCCTGTACAGGTAAGGCTCATCCCATAAATAATGCTTTACATCAGAGAAGAATTTCTTCCTCTGTTGATATGTCAAGTGAAGTGGCACCACCTTCCCTGCCAAAAAGTTAGCCAAATCAGCAAACCATGGTTCATTGTTTCTGCTAATCACATATAGTTGCTCATCTGAGAAATCATCATGCAAGGCCGAATTATTAATATTTTCAACATAACTTTCGTCAAGCCTTGATAAATGATCAGTATTTTCACTACCCTTTTTGTCTTTAATTTCTAGGTCAAATTCTTGCAAAAGCAAGATCCATCATAGCAGCCTAGGTTTTGCATTTTTCTTAGCAAGTAGATATCTCAAGGCAGCATGGTCAGTGAAAACAATGACTTTAGATAAGAGCAAATAAGATCTGAATTTTTCAATAGCAAATACTACAGCAAGTAATTCCTTTTTGGTAGTGGAATAATTTTTTTGTGCTTTATTCATGGTCCTACTTGCATAGTAAATGGTGTGAAATTTCATATCTTTTCTTTTCTCTAAAACTGCGCCCAAGGTATCATTGCTTGCATCACACATTATTTCGAAGGGTAGTTCCCATACAGGGGCTGATACAATAGGAGCCTGAATCAATTTCTCCTTAAGAGTATTAAATGCATGCAAACAATCATCATTGAATTCGAACGGTACATCCTTAACTAGCAGATTTGTTAGGGGTTTGGCAATTTTAGAAAAATCTTTGATGAACTGCTTATAAAAACCGGCATGCCCGAGAAAACCCCTAAAATCTTTTAATGATTGAGGTGGAGGTAGCTTTTCAATCAGTTCTATTTTGGCTTTATCAACCTCGATGCCCCGGGAGGACACCTTATGTCCTAGAACTATTCCTTCCCTAACCATGAAATGACATTTTTCCAGTTCAAAACAAGGTTAGACTCCTCACACCTTTGAAGTACCTTTTCCAAATTAAGCAAGCATCCATCGAATGATGATCCATAAATGGAGAAACCGTCCATGAAGACTTCCATGAAGTCATCAATGAAATCACCAAATAATGACATCATATAACGCTGGAAAATGGTAGGTGCATTGCACAGTCCAAATGGCATTCTCCTAAATGCAAAGGTTCCATATGGGCAAGTAAAAGTGGTCTTCTTCTGATCCTCAAGTGCAATGGGTACTTGAAGATACCTGGATTAGCCATCTAGGAAGCAATAATATTCGTGCCCTGCAAGTCTCTCTATCATCTGATCAATAAATGGCAAAGGGAAGTGATCTTTCCTAGTGGCCTCATTCAGCTTTCGATAGTCTATGCACACCCTCCAGCCAGTTACTGTTCTTATGGGAGTTGATTCATTATTTTCATTTAGAATTACAGTAATCCCTCCTTTCTTTGGTATGACTTGAATAGGACTTACCCATGATGAATCAGAAATCAGGTAGATGATACTTACTTCAAGCCATTTCATAATTTCTACCTTCACTACCTATTGCATTTTAGGATTCAACCTCCTTTGTGGTTGTGCCTTGGGATTGCAGCCCTGTTCCATCAGAATTTTATGTGTGCATACCAAAGGGTTAATCCCTTTTATGTCGGCGATGCTCCATCCTATGGCCGATATGTGTTGCTTGAGCACCCTTACAAGCTTTTCTTCTTGGAGACCTGCCAATTCAGAAGAGATAATTACAGGTAAGGTGGAACTGTCTCCCAAAAATATATATTTTAAATGAAGAGGCAAGGGTTTAAGTTCCAAAGCTGGAGGTGCTTTAATGGGGGGTAATAATTGTTTATTGGAGGTCGGCCCATCTAGTGGTAGAAATCTCCCTTGTCTTGGTTTGCATTTTTCTTGGCCAACCCCTAAATAATTCATCGCCTCCTTTGCCTCTTCCTCCATCACCTGCATGTTATTACAATGGTTAACAATACAGTTTTCAACAGGATTATATAACTTTAAATTATAATTTCAGCTGCCCAAACATCAATAGAATCGATTTCATATATCTCATGTTCTTTTGTGTTGGGATAATTCATGGTTTGGAAAACGTTAAATACCATCTCTTCATCGTTGATCCTAAGGGTAAGTAAACCCTTTTGTACATCAATTAAAGTGTTACCGGTAGCAAAAAAGGGTCTCCCTAGGATCAATGGCATCGATCTATTGATGTATGGCTCATTGTGACACTAGCAAGTGCACTAGCCGTTCAAGTAATAAAGTAGTGAGTGAAGTATCGTTCCCACGAGGATTTAGGAAACAATTACCAATACTAAATTGAGCACTTCTTATTTGATCAACAAATAAATCAAAACTCTAATGAAAGCTAAGAAATCCTAAATTAAAATCTATCTAAATCATTGGTCCAATTGCCTTCAAATCAGGTTAGAAGAGTAAGCAGTAAATGTCAATCTCAGAATTCAGCAATCTATCAATTTGGATCATTCGAATGAATCATGATTGAGCCTTGGTTTGGTGAAACCCCAAGGTCATGAACAGCCTCTCTCAAGCGCATGTTCATCCTATGCATGAGTGACGGTTCTTCTATCTCTAGCAAGAATCCAATCCCCATGCATGCATTTCTTCAAACACTTCTAAGGCATCAATTCAAATCTGAATTGATCACCAACTGAATTGTGCAAGTTATCTCTAACCTTGCACTCAATTCAGTTCTTGAATAGTAGATCTGAATTCCTAGAGTCTCTCTCAAGCACTCTAGGAATTCCAAGCTGTAGATTAATTCGCCCAATCTGAAAATTTCAGATCTGAATTCTCTTTCAAGCAATTCAGATCTTGCAATCTCAGATCTGAGAATTCAGATCTGAGTTTTGAAGGTTAGTTGGCCGAATTAATCTACAATCACACCCTTATTCAAGAAACTTCAAGTACAATGCATGACCATTTGAATGAATCAAAAAGAATTAGATTGCTGAACTGAAATTTTACAAGCTGAAATACATCAAGGAAGAATGGAAACAAGGAGAAAGAAGAAAGAACATATAACTAAGAAACTGAATTCAAATCAAAAGAGAATGAAACTACAAATGATTTATTACAAAAAATCTTTGAATCACAAACCCTCAATTCGAACTCACCTTCTTCTTCTAGCTTGCTTGTCTTGAACTTCCTTCAGCCCTTTTTCTTCTTCTTCCTTGTGCCTAGCCTTCTTCTCTTCTCTTCTCTCAAGGTGGTCGAACCTCTAAGAGTGGGAGAGCCTTCCTCTCAAGCAATTGAACAACTTTCTCCCCTCCTAGAGGCCTCCTTATATAGTTTTTCAAGGGGGCTCTTGCCCCTTCTTGAAGTCTCTAGAATGGGGTGTATTACACCCCTCATGAACCTTCTAGAGTGCTCCCTCCTCTTCAAGAAACTCCTAGAAGTTGCCGCCCCTAACTCCCTTTGGGCTGCTATTTGGGCTACAACTTAGCTTGCTTTTGAGCTCATGTGGGCTACACTCTAGGCTGTTATTTGGGCTAAAAATGGGCTGGGCCGAAATTTCCTTCTTGCTAGGCTTCTTCCCTTGGATTTTCCAAAGAGTTTCACTTGCTCTTCTTGGGCCGAATGAAATTCTCTTGCTCTCATGGCTGGGTCGGGCTGATCTTGATAAATTTTTGGGTTTTCTTTTCTTGCTTTTGCCTTCTTTTTGTTGATTTGGCTCCCCTAAAATCTTTCTTGCAATCAAGCTAAAATAGGGCAAAATTTAATTAAACCATCATAAAATTTCATGCAAAAACCTCATAAAATATAGATAAATTGTAGGTTCATCATCTATCCTCCTCCATATCCAACCCAATGAAATCAGCAGTGATGATGAAATTCCCTACTTTAACTAAAACATCTTCCACTATTCCCCTAGGGTATTTAATGCTTCGATCGGCCAATTGTAGGGTAATAGTTGTAAATGGTAGTTCATGCAATCCAAGCCTTTTAAAAATAGAGTAGGGCATTAAATTTATACTAGCACCAAGATCACATAAGGCTTTCTCAAATTCAGCATTCCCTATGGTGCAAGGTATAGATAAACTCCCTGGATCCTTAAGTTTTGGGGGCAGTTTATTTTGAAGAATGGCTGAACACTCTTTGTTTAGCTTTACCATCTCGCAATCCACCCACTTCCTTTTGTTGGACATCACCTCCTTCATGAATTTGGCATACTTCGGCATTTGTGACAATACATCAAGAAGAGGAAGATTAATATGGATCTTCTTAAACACTTCCAAAAAATTTTCAAATTGCTTATCTAATTTAGCCTTCAAGACTCTTCTTGGGTAGGGAATAGGAAGTTTAATTACATCTAAATTCAGTTTAGGGGTGCTTCCCTCATTCTCCTTTTGCAGATCGGCCAATTCAGCTTCCTTGTTGTCTTCTTGGGCTTCGCTGGCTGTCTTCCCACTTCTTAAGGCTATGGCGTTCACATGCTCTCTAGGATTCTTCTCTGTGTTGTTGGGTAACCGTCCCTCTTTTCTTTTCGACAACATGCTTACAATCTGCCCCACATGAACTTCCAAGTTCTTAATCAATGTTTCATGGCTTTGGAATTTTGCTTCAGCAGAATTGATGAACTTAGACATCATCTCCTCCAAATTGCTCTTTTTTTCTTGTGGGGGTGGTTGTGGTTGGAATCCCATGGGTGCCTTTTGCTGATTGTTTCTCCATGA
The DNA here is from genome assembly GCF_056320005.1 of Nelumbo lutea. Lineage (NCBI taxonomy): Eukaryota > Viridiplantae > Streptophyta > Magnoliopsida > Proteales > Nelumbonaceae > Nelumbo > Nelumbo lutea. The sequence continues at coordinate 214,465,198 of NC_142684.1, forward strand.
AAAGTTTGGATGATTCCTCCACCCTGGGTTGTATATATTTGAGTAGGGATTGAAATTTGGCCTGCCAACATGAGAAATAAAATTAGAATTCTCATGGGAAATAAAAGGACCACTTAATGGACAATCAGAATTAGCATGTCCTATTTGACCACATGAATTACATGAGATGCTAGATGATGCATTAATGGCTGCAATATTAAAGGTGTCAAGTTTCTTATTCAGATTAGCAATTTGCGTAGATAGGGCTGCAAGGGATGATTCCTCTGGAGTTTTTGTCCTAATTGTGCCACCTGCGGTTGCATCAATAATTGATTGACTAGAGGGGGTAATACCATTATAAAAAGTCTGAATTTGACGCCAAGTTGGTATCCCATGGTGAGGACACTTCCTAAGCATGTCCTTGAATTGTTCCCATGCTTCATACAAAGATTCCCTCTCAAATTGAGCAAAAGTAGTAATATCATTAATTAATTTTGTTGTTTTGGAGGGGGGAAATATTTAGCCAAAAATTTTTGGTTTAGATCATTCCAAGTGGTATTACTTCCTGCAGGGAGTGAGTTAAGCCAATCTTTAGCTCTATCATGCAATGAAAAAGGAAATAATCTAAGACTAATAGCATCATCACTAACACCATTATGCTTAAATGTATCACATATTTCTAGGAAGTTAACAATGTGTGCATTAGGGTCATCACTTGGCAACCCATTAAACTGAATACTTGTCTGGATCATATGAATTATTGCAGGCTTGATTTCAAAATTATTGGCCTGAATGGTGGGCTTGCAAATGCTAGATGTCGCCCCATCAATTGTTGGACAAGCATAGTCCAAGAGGGTGAGATTTGCTTCTGGCATCTCTCCTTCAATCTCTATTGCTAGTTCACCAATAACAACCTCCTCTCTTGTCTTAACTCTATTGGCTCTTTGCAACAAGCAAAGGGTCCTCTCAATTTCTGGATCGAATTCTACTAGTCCCTCTCTTCTAGTGCATGTCATGCACTAGTAAATCTGAACCAGCAAGAATCCAAACAAATAAAATAAAATAAAAATAAAGAATAAAACATAAATAAAAAAATCCAAATTAACCAAGGTTAACAAGTTCTAATATTATTTTAGGATTAAATCCCCGACAACGGCACCAAAAACTTGATAGCTATGAATATAACCCTAGCAAGTGCACTAGTTATCAAGTAGTATAAAAATATCGTTACCATGGGGATTTAACAAAATAAGTATTAGAACCCAAGTCTTCCCTAATTATTTAGACAATCGAAATTCAGATTTGAGGGAGCAAGAACTACTGAAAATAAAAACTAGGAAAAGAAGATAAAAGCAAGGACAATCAACAATGGAATATGCAAATGATGAAATCGCTAGGGCTTTAGGTCCACCCAACCAATCTAATGAATATTGATGGATACGATTAACCAAGTTTTTTGCAAACAAAACTTTTCACTTCTCCTGAACCTCCTTTATTTTAAATACATTTCAAACTGGGCTAATCAACTTAGTAGCCTTCTTTTTCTTTCCCCATGTATTAGTACTAGGGGTGGATCTTCCATTAATATCAATAGCATCCATATCAGTGCTAATACTTGATGAACTTACAATTTATCTATATTTTATGAGGTTTTTGCATGAAATTTTATAATGGTTTAATTAAATTTTTGCCGTATTTTAGCTTGATTGCAAGAAAGATTTCAGGGGGAGCCAAATCAACAAAAAGAAGGCAAAAGCAAGAAAAGAAAACCCAAAAATTTATCAAGTTCAGCCCGGCCCAGCCATGAGAGCAAGAGAATTTCATTCGGCCCAAGAAGAGCAAGTGAAACTCTTTGGAAAATCCAAGGGAAGAAGCCTAGCTATGAGGAGAATTCGGCCCAGCAAGGAAGGCCCATTTTTAGCCCAAATAACAGCCTAGAGTGTAGCCCACATGAGCTCAAAAGCAAGCTAAGTTGTAGCCCAAATAGCAGCCCAAAGGGAGCTAGGGGCGGCAACTTCTAGGAGTTTCTTGAAGAGAAGGAGGGAGCACTCTAGAAGGTTCATGAGGGGTGTAATACACCCCATTCTAGAGGCTTCAAGAAGGGGCAAGAGCCCCCTTGAAAAACTATATAAGGAGGCCTCTAGGAGGGGAGAAAATTGTTCAATTGCTTGAGAGAAAGGCTCTCCCACTCTTAGAGATTCAGCCACCTTGAGAGAAGAGAAGAGAAGAAGGCTAGGCGCAAGGAAGAAGAAGAAGAAGGGCTGAAGGAAGTTCAAGACAAGCAAGCTAGAAGAAGAAGGTGAGTTCGAATTGAGGGATTGTGATTCAAAGATTTTTTGTAATAAATCATTTGTAGTTTCATTCTCTTTTGATTTGAATTCAGTTTCTTAGTTATATGTTCTTTCTTCTTTCTCCTTGTTTCCATTCTTCCTTGATGTATTTCAGCTTGTAAAATTTCAGTTCAGCAATCTAATTCTTTTTGATTCATTCAAATGATCATGCATTGTACTTGAAGTTTCTTGAATAAGGGTGTGATTGCAGATCAATTCGGCCAACTAACCTTCAAAACTCAGATCTGAATTCTCAGATCTGAGATTGCAAGATCTGAATTGCTTGAAAGAGAATTCAGATCTGCAAATTTCAGATTGGGCGAATTAATCTACAGCTTGGAATTCCTAGAGTGCTTGAGAGAGACTCTAGGAATTCAGATCTACTATTCAAGAACTGAATTGAGTGCAAGGTTAGAGATAACTTGCACAATTCAGTTGGTGATCAATTCAGATTTGAATTGATGCCTTAGAAGTGTTTGAAGAAATGCATGCATGGGGATTAGATTCTTGCTAGAGATAGAAGAACCGTCACTCATGCATAGGATGAACATGCGCTTGAGAGAGGCTGTTCATGACCTTGGGGTTTCATCAAACCAAGGCTCAATCATGATTCATTCGAATGATCCAAATTGATAGATTGCTGAATTCTGAGATTGACATTTACTGCTTACTCTTCTAACCTGAATTGAAGGCAATTGGACCAATGATTTAGATAGATTTTAATTTAGGATTTCTTAGCTTTCATTAGAGTTTTGATTTATTTGTTGATCAGATAAGAAATGTTCAATTTAGTATTGGTAATTGTTTCCTAAATCCTCGTGGGAACGATACTTCACTCACTACTTTATTACTTGAACGGCTAGTGCACTTGCTAGTGTCACAATGAGCCACACATCAAGTTTTTGGCGCCGTTGCCGGGGATTTAGAGAAGCAATATTAGGAAACATTGAGCATTCTTAATCTGGTATCATTCAGCATTGCATTCATAGTTGGTTTAATTTGCTTAACTTTACATTTTAGTTTTGAATGCAACTGCTGTACTCATGTAGTTATGTTTCTTCTTTCTTAAGTAGATTACTCTCTTTTTCTGGTTTCAGTTTCATTTTAATAAAGGCATATTTGATTTCTATTCAATCTTGATGTTGTTCCCTTCAAAAAGAAAAAAAAAAAAAAAAAAAAATTTTACATAAACATGAGTGTTGCAGATCTGAGTTGCATTCGGCACTCAGATCAGCAGATTTCAGATCTGCAGCACTCAACCGAAAAGAGTTGCTTGTGTTTCAGATTTTATTATTCTTTTCTTTCATTACAAAAAGAAAAAAAAAACAAATAAAAAAAAAAAGGGGGAGATATTTTGAACAACCAGAGGAGCAATTGAGAATTCGGATCAGAACTCAGATCTGAGTTCAGATCTGAATTCTGCTATTGCAGATCTGCAACAGTTCAGATCTGAGTTCCTCTGAACTCAGACCTGAACTGATGAAATTTTGAGGGGAATTGGGTGTCATCACCACCCCAATTCACCCTAGGGCACTTCTGCTATTCCCCAAAAACAATTTGGTAGCAATAACTGAAGGTAAGGCAATTGAGAATTCAGATCCAAACTCAGACTTGAGTTCAGATCTGAATTCTGCTGTTACAGATCTGCTCAGTTCAGATCTGAATTCCTCTGAACTCAGATCTGAACCGATGCAAGTTTGAGGTGAATTGGGTGCCATCACTACCCCAATCCACCCTATGATACATCCAACCTGCCTCAAGGGTGAATGGATAGCAAGGAATGAGAGAAATTCAAATCTGAAATGCAGTTGATTTAATGTGAGGACTGAACTGATACAGAGCATTCTATGAATTCTGGGTGGACTGAATTCTTGGCTTTACCCACTTGTACCCAATCTAAATTTGGTGAGGATGTGTGTTTGGATTGAATAATTGTGATGCCTCACATATTCAATAAAAGCAGCAGTGCATTCCACTAGCATTCAGAGCTGTAGCAGGGCTGCTACAGTACAGCAATTAGCATGAAACTCCACTGCTGATCTAGTTAGCTCTCTTTCCCATTGTTGACCTACTTCATATTTGATTGTTGATTTAGTGTAGCTGGTAGATGTAGTTCTTCAGCATTGCATTCATAGTTGGTTTAATTTGCTTAATTTTTCATTTTTGCTTTGAATGCAACTGCTGTATTACTGTAGTTATGCTTCTTATCTCTTTAGTAGATTACTTTATTTTCCTTGTTTCAGTTTAATTTTAATAAAAGGAGACCTGTTTTGCTTTCTATCTTGAAGTTATTACCCTCTAAAAAAAAAAATCACAAAATCATGAGTGTTGCAGATCTGAGTTGCATTCGGCACTCAGATCTACTATAGCAGAACTGCAGCACTCAACCGAAAAAAAAAAAAAAAAATTTAAAATGAGTTCAGATCTGAATTGCATTCATCAATCAGACCTGCACTCATCCAAAAAGATTTTGGTTGCATTGCTGTATTTTGTTTTAGATTTATAAAAAAAAAAAAAGGAAAAAAAAAAAAGATAAAGAAAATAAAAAGAAAACAATGAAAAACTAGCATGTGAGTTTTCAAATCTGAAACTCAGATTTGAAGTTCAGATCTGAGTTCAGCCGGTTGCAGGACTGCATTCTGCTTGGTTCAGATTTGAGTTCATCTGAACTCAGACCTGAACCCACTCTATTTTGATGTGAATTCGGGTAGTGACAGCACCCAATTCACAATTTGATGCATCAGACTTGCCTCATTGATGAAAATTTAAGCCATGAATGGTAAAATCAGTTATGAAGTGCAAGAGAATCAGAGGCAGTATGAGTACATGATCTGAAATTTCTTTGAACTTGATGTTTTGTTATCTTTTAAATCACTTGCACCCAATCTGAATTGGTTGTATTGGATTAGGACTAATGTTTGTGAGGTCCAAAAAGAGCTTCATATTTTTGATGTAATGGTATTCAGATCTAAATCAAGGCTGCTTTCATTATAAAATTGCAGATCTGATTTCAGGTCTGAGGCATACAAGACATTTAAGTTGGGACTTGAAAGAGAAGTCTTAAGCTCTTGGGATCAAACTTATTTCAGACCTAACTGCAACAGATTTTAGACCTACTTATTGATATTAGGTTTGGAGTTTTTGTAAGTGACTGTTCTCAAAAGTCAAGTTCTAACCAAAAAAAAAAAAAAAAAAAAAATATCAAATAACTTTGGTAGTGTGCTGATTTCAAGAACTCTTAGACTTTTAGGCTAGTTTCAATCTTGTAAATCACTTGTTTATCACTTGCATATCAGATTCCAAGAGATATTTATATTGGCTTTTGATCTTGTTTTTTTAAATTTATTTATTTATTTATTTATTTTGTTAGATAGAATTCAAACTTCTTGGCCTTGTAAGTTTCTGTTGTGTATTACAAACTGGTTAAATTATTTACATTGTTTGGAATTGTGTATAGTAGTCTTTTTATTATTTGGTTTAAATTATTTTTAGTTAGAACAAAGCTACTGATCTCCTCTTCTAGTTTGCAAGTGATTTCTAGCAGAAGAAGTTTTCCACCGACAACATATTGCAGAATTTAAGAATGATCTTCAGGGAAGTCCTCTAAATACCTCCTATTACTTGATGATGCGCTTGCTAGTTTTATTGTTACTGCCTAACACTACGAACATTGAGGACAATGTTCATCTTAAGTGTGGGGGAGTGAGCCCGAGGCTAGGGTATGGGGGTTGAAACCATGCACCTCATTCACCCCAAACACACATATGCAGGCAATGACATAACCAAAAAAAAAAAAAAGACTGGAACCCCTCAAGTTCATTACTATTTATTTGATGATTATTTTTAGGAAGGAATTCAATGAGTTGAGGGAGACTGATGTACTTGTTAAGTTTTTATTCTTGTGAATGACCCAATTTGATTTATGCATGAGAAAAGGGGAGATGAATATGCTTTTCAGCATGACTAGCCCTAACTTCCTTCATGTGTATGGAAGCCCTTGATTTCATTGTTAATGGTCAAGAGAGCTAGTGCACATCTGAAGTGCTAATTCTTGAGGTTCAATAATTGCAAAGAAGGACAAAAGCCCAAATTGACTCCGCTATTTTGAGTTGAATAGTAAAACTAACAGCTCAGAACATGAGTCCTACCTCAAGTAAGTGACCAGTGTGAGATGGAGCATAAGATGCACTCACACCAAAAAAAAAAAAAAAAAAAAAAAAAAAAAAAAAAAGAAGAAAAGAAAAGAGAGAGAAAAGTGTGAGATGGAGCATAAAATGCACTCACACCTAAAAAAAAAAAAAAAAAAAAAAAAGAAAAAAAAAAAAGAAAAAGGTGAGAAGGAGCATAAGATGCACTCACCCTTAGAAATAAGTAATTGTGGTGACAACCGAGGTTCAAAGGGGCACTCTAAAGTTGAACTCTCATTGAGATTTAGTTACAGATATGAAACTTAGTGAAATTTGATTATTAACCTTGACAATTAAGGAGCTGATTTATATATGAATTAGGAGTGAAGGCTAGACTATGACGAAATTCATATTCTCCTTTCCTCGGATCTGATACATATCTTAAATGGTAATTTACAAGAATAAGAGTTGAGCACTTACAAAAGTTCCCCGACTACTCAATGCATTTCTATCTTAAAAAGTTCACCAGGTAAATGGTGAGAACAGAAGTGGGGAATGTTAAGTTTATGGCTGATGTCTTTGCTTGAGGACAAGCAAAAGCTTAAGTGTGGGGGTATTTGATGAACTTACAATTTATCTATATTTTATGAGGTTTTTGCATGAAATTTTATAATGGTTTAATTAAATTTTTGCCGTATTTTAGCTTGATTGCAAGAAAGATTTCAGGGGGAGCCAAATCAACAAAAAGAAGGCAAAAGCAAGAAAAGAAAACCCAAAAATTTATCAAGTTCAGCCCGGCCCAGCCATGAGAGCAAGAGAATTTCATTCGGCCCAAGAAGAGCAAGTGAAACTCTTTGGAAAATCCAAGGGAAGAAGCCTAGCTATGAGGAGAATTCGGCCCAGCAAGGAAGGCCCATTTTTAGCCCAAATAACAGCCTAGAGTGTAGCCCACATGAGCTCAAAAGCAAGCTAAGTTGTAGCCCAAATAGCAGCCCAAAGGGAGCTAGGGGCGGCAACTTCTAGGAGTTTCTTGAAGAGAAGGAGGGAGCACTCTAGAAGGTTCATGAGGGGTGTAATACACCCCATTCTAGAGGCTTCAAGAAGGGGCAAGAGCCCCCTTGAAAAACTATATAAGGAGGCCTCTAGGAGGGGAGAAAGTTGTTCAATTGCTTGAGAGAAAGGCTCTCCCACTCTTAGAGGTTCAGCCACCTTGAGAGAAGAGAAGAGAAGAAGGCTAGGCGCAAGGAAGAAGAAGAAGAAGGGCTGAAGGAAGTTCAAGACAAGCAAGCTAGAAGAAGAAGGTGAGTTCGAATTGAGGGATTGTGATTCAAAGATTTTTTGTAATAAATCATTTGTAGTTTCATTCTCTTTTGATTTGAATTCAGTTTCTTAGTTATATGTTCTTTCTTCTTTCTCCTTGTTTCCATTCTTCCTTGATGTATTTCAGCTTGTAAAATTTCAGTTCAGCAATCTAATTCTTTTTGATTCATTCAAATGATCATGCATTGTACTTGAAGTTTCTTGAATAAGGGTGTGATTGCAGATCAATTCGGCCAACTAACCTTCAAAACTCAGATCTGAATTCTCAGATCTGAGATTGCAAGATCTGAATTGCTTGAAAGAGAATTCAGATCTGCAAATTTCAGATTGGGCGAATTAATCTACAGCTTGGAATTCCTAGAGTGCTTGAGAGAGACTCTAGGAATTCAGATCTACTATTCAAGAACTGAATTGAGTGCAACGTTAGAGATAACTTGCACAATTCAGTTGGTGATCAATTCAGATTTGAATTGATACCTTAGAAGTGTTTGAAGAAATGCATGCATGGGGATTAGATTCTTGCTAGAGATAGAAGAACCGTCACTCATGCATAGGATGAACATGCGCTTGAGAGAGGCTGTTCATGACCTTGGGGTTTCATCAAACCAAGGCTCAATCATGATTCATTCGAATGATCCAAATTGATAGATTGCTGAATTCTGAGATTGACATTTACTGCTTACTCTTCTAACCTGAATTGAAGGCAATTGGACCAATGATTTAGATAGATTTTAATTTAGGATTTCTTAGCTTTCATTAGAGTTTTGATTTATTTGTTGATCAGATAAGAAATGTTCAATTTAGTATTGGTAATTGTTTCCTAAATCCTCGTGGGACCGATACTTCACTCACTACTTTATTACTTGAACGGCTAGTGCACTTGCTAGTGTCACAATGAGCCACACATCAATACTACCATACTATGACTGAATATCGTCGACATTGAACATGTTGGGGAATTGATTTTGGGTGGAGCCAGCCATTTTTTTAAGTTCTAAAAAAATAAAAATTAATTTAATTGCGCTTATCCAAATTGTTGGTTCGAAATCCGAACTTGATTTCAACAATTGAAGCCTTTCAACTCCAAGAGTCCAAGCCTCCCAAATTGCTAACTTGAGAGTTGAGATACTTGATCTATTGAGCAAGCCTTCTTCTTGAAACTTCAATAAAGTTGAGAATTGGAGAATCAAAGAATGTGTGAGACATTGATAGGTAGAGAGTTGAGAGTGTATGAGAGCTAGAGAAGAGATTAAGAGAATTATTGAATTAGTGTGATGAGATGGTGGATGATAATGCTATTTATAGGAATTAAAAATAATTCAATTGCCTAAAATACCCCGAAAACTAATTGTGTTTTAGTTGTTGGGAGGGGTATTTTGGTCATTGTAAAGTTATTTATCACTTTACTCAAAATGCCCGCCAAACTAGCTATTATATAACTATCGGAGGGTATTTCTATCCTTTCTTCCTTCAAACCAAAATACATAAATATCACTTATATAGTTATTTATATTGGGGACTTAGGGGTATTTCAGTAAAAATAAGCAGAAAACAAAGCAATCCCAAATGGAGTCCAAAAAAAATAGACGGTCAAAATTAAAGTCTACCTAATCGGCAAATGGATCGCCAACTCTATTTTACTTGAAGTCTGCATTAATAAAGTGCACAGCAGCCAGCGGCCAGCAGGCCGGTCATACTTATACCTGCAAGCCAGCAGGATATAATTATAAAAAAAAAAAAAGAACATGATGATACCTGTGTCCGTTGCCTTTTATTATATTAATTAATTTTTTAGCATTTTTTTTAATTTTTCTTCATTTGAATTAAATAATTTATAATTAATGTGTTAATTTTCTATTAATAATTGACTAAATTTATTTTTGACTTGAATTAATACACTTCACCTCACATAAATCCAAATCAATTTGACCCGAGTCTAGACCAGTTCAATGCGGTCTGACCCGATCCAATATATACTGATCCGGGTCGACTCGAATCTGAAATAGACCCCGGGTGGGATGGTTCGGTGCCACTTGCTCTGTTCGATTTGGGTCGTCCGGTCCAACCAATATTCACACTCTGACTTGACCCAATACAAGCCAATCCGGGTCGACCCGAATTTGAAACAGTTTTGGACGAGATGATTCGGCCTCCACGTGCTTTGCCCGACCTAGACCGTCCATCCGACCAATATCCACATGATCTTGCTCAAATCTGGACCAACCCGATTAGCTACACTGACCCGGTTTGGGTCAGCTGGTCTGGTCCCAAACCCGTGCACAAACCTGATATGGTCCGGTCTAGGTCAATCCACCCTTGACTAAATTAGTCCGATTGAATTGAATTAATTCAGAACTAAACGGTTCAACAACCCTTGAACCTAAGTGATTTAAATTGGTCTAGCCGGTTTGAACCTAAGTGGTTCAATCAAATCCGGAATCCGAACATAGTCAAATGGCTTCACTGCTTGTGTAAAAATAACATGCATATAATGACTACAATAACCACCAAGCTACAACCAACTTCTTTGTTAAGAGAGAGAGTTTATTTTTTAAGTCCATAAATATAAGATTAATAGGTTTGGACGAATTAGATTGGGTTAATGCGAGTTTGGATTGAACACAACCCATTTAATTTTATATAATTGAATCATTAATGGGTTGATGGATTAGATGAATTGGATTGAAACTCAACCCAAACCAAACCCAACCCAACCCACCCAACTACCACCCCTAACTGTGGGCTGTGTATGGCTCGCTCAATCTTCCCAAACTCTTCGTCTAACTTATGCCCAAAGTTTACAAGAGAAATGATGTTCTTGAGGGTGATGGAACGGTCGGCATTGTTATTCTCATTCTCATTGAACTCAACGACTATATATATATATAGTCTTACATTACTAATTTCTTCTTCTTCTTTATTTTATTTTATTTATTGCTATATTCAGTAGTCCAGTCTATATGACCACGAGCCAGCCAATTATTGCATTAATGAATGAATTGAAATATTTTTTATTAATCCATGATGATTTAATTTGATACTTAAATATAATTACTGTTTTATCAATCAGCACTAGGGGTGTTCACGGGTCAGGTTGGGTCGGTTTATTGGGGTTTTCCCAACCAACCCGACTTGGTCGGGTTACCTGAGGTGGAAACCAAAACTGACCCACTGATAGGCCAAACCGACCTGGTCGGTTTGAGTTGGGTTGGGTCGGTTTGGGTCGGTTTCAGTTTTGCTCTTGTACAAAAGGACACCTAATTTAATTCTAATTGCAATTGCCTAATGGGTTGCCTATTTGGTGTAAAATATTATAGAAAGTTAGAAACTATGATAGATTGCCTATTCTAATTGTAATTTCTTAATGGGCCTTCTGGTCTAGTAGAAGACAAGTTATAGTTAAGTAGGAAACTACTTAAACTAGGAACTACCGAAGTAGTAGAAGACTAGTTCGGTTCGGGTCGGGTTGGTTTCGGCTTTCACACAAGAAAACCGAAACCGACCCGATATATCGGTTTATATATTTGCCCAACCCGAAACTGACTGGTATTGGTGAAAACCCGGCCGACTTGGTTTGGATTGATCCGGGTTGATCGGTTTGGTCGGGTTGGGCATTCTTATGAACAACCCTAATCAGCGCATCCTGAGCCATGTATATGGAAGGAGAAGTTCATAAAGATTGATCATCAAGAACGTGAGAAGTTGGTCTAAGTGATTGAAGGAGAATTTCTTCGTAGTGGGTTTCGTTCATTCGATATTATCTTCAAAGTCATAGAGAAAGATGCCTCCTCATGCATCATTCAATCCACCACCGCCTTTGAGCTCGATGACAAGTGATGGTGCGCAATCTGATCACTCCAAGCTGGCACTTGCGTGGCTCCTGAAAGGTACCTGAGATGGAGAAGATAAGGAATCCCCGGGGGCTTGCCCGGCGGGAACACTCCGATGCTTAAGTTAGAGTCCTGCATCATTCAATCCACCATCGCCTTTGAGCTTGACAACAAGTGATGGTGTGCAATCCAGTCACACCTAGCTGGCACTTGCGCGGCTCCTAAAAGGTACTTGAGATGGAGAAGATGAGGAATCCCCAGAGGCTTGCCTAGCGGGAACACTCCGATGCTTAAGTTAGAGTTCTGCGAAAGATGTAAAGAGAGGAAGAAAGCTAAGAGTGAAGATAGTGCAAGTATCAGAAAGTTACCTTTGTCTCTTGTGATTGGGCTACTTATAACAAAACTTTGTCGAATCAGGCCCACCTACCTCTGATAGGGTAGGTATAACTGCCATTGTCATCCTGTTGCAGCCGTTACAGCCAAGGCTGAGGTGGCACGTGTGGGGTCGTCGTTGCAGGGTACGTACCTGTCAGATGTAGTACACCTTCCAAAGGTGGCGGGCACAATACTGTCTAACGAGAGACGTGGTGGTAGTCTCCAGGTTTGTCTGGTATGGCGGTCGGGCAGGAGTCCTTCCTACGATATGACGAACTGCCCTTCTGTGAGTTACCTTGTACTGAGCTACCCTGCAAGTGGTGAGTTGCCCATGGCAAGCTACACCGAGCTGTCTGGCCCGGGGTGTCTTTACCTTGGGGTAATTAGAGGTAGATCGGGGTATTCCTATTTGGGAGTGGCCTAAAATCCACTGGGAGGAGCTCGGGCAATAGGAAAGGTTAGGGGCCCCGAGCTCGGAGGTAGCTCAGAGTGCCCCAGCCTCGGGGAGGAGGTGCTGGCCAGGCGGCTCTTCGGCAAGTAGCCTAACTCGCCGAGTTGCCAGACTGAACTCGGTGAGCCATCCCCACCGAGTTGCGGTTGCGCTTGCTGCGCTGTCACGCTGAGTCATCGCGTGAGCAAGGTCATGCCCACGTGTACCCATGCTACGAGGTCGGGCCAAATCACCCTCCATCAATTGCCCCCCACTCCCTATGCTGGCGGCGCTGACCTAGTGCAGGGAGTTCATGATGCGCCAGGTGGATTTGGCTTCGGTACTCATGCCACTTCATCGTGCGCTTCGTCCAGTTGGACCGATCTAGTGCCCGGCTTGATCAAGAGAAACTCGGGTCGCATTCAGTTTACACACAGACTTCACGCTAAACTGATTTCTCCTCGAGGAGCCCGTAACCGGTTTCTTTGAGAGCCATTGGATCATCTCAATCTTGACTGTTAACACCTAGATGCAGTGGCTATAAATAGTGGGGGACCCTTGGTCATTTCTTCGCCACAAAGTCTTCAGCATCAGTGTTGAGCTCGGGTCTGAGGTTCCTAGCTCAGGTTTTTAGCTCAGTTGCTCCCTTAGTTCGGTTCATGTTTCCTGGGGTGAGTCCCCGAACTTCCTTTTCTTTTCTGAACATTCTTTCCTTTCCGTGTTATCATGTCGTCTAGTGTAGATAGCCTTATCGACGAGCCCGAGGTAGGTACCTCGGCTCACAGTGGCTCTTCTGCCACCCAGCCATCCGACGTATGGGTGGCTTCGGGTCATCTAGCATCCACCTCCCACTGAGGTCGGGTGCTAGATCAGTTTGGCCCTTCCACCATGACTCCGGAGAGACTCCAGGACCTCATACAGAGGTTCCACCTTCCTGGGGAGTACTCTTATATCTTCCTACCTGCAACTTTCCATGGGAGCATGGTCCCAATGAGATCATGATCTTCAGGGAGTAACTAGTTGTCGAACTCCGTCTTCCTTTTCACCCCCCGATTGTTGAGGTGCTGGTGCACTTTAACATTACCTTGGACCAACTTCACCCGAATTCCATACGGAATGTGGTTGGGACCATTTCCCTCTGCTTCGACCACTCCTTCCCCATTGACCTAGATATCCTCAGTACCATCTTTGCAATAAAGAAGAGCGCTTCGGGCGCTCTCCCCGGGCATAGGCAGGCTTATTATCTGTCTCCCCTTCCGGGTTTTAAATTAATGCATAAGCTTCCGAGTAAAGTCCGGGCCTGAAAGCGGGACTACTTCGTAGTTCAGAGCAGCACGGGAGGACCCTTCTCTACTAACTGGAGGGTGTCCGTTCAAGACCCTGGTGTTACCCTCGATGGGAAGACAAGAAGTCACTTCAGTCGTGGGCTCAGCTCGGGTTGAATTACAAGGACTTCACAGCCAAGGAGAAGCTCATCCAGGCCGACTTGAGCCTGGGTAGGTTTGTCTTTACTTTGACCTTTCTGTTCGCATACTTACTTCAAGGTTACTAATGCCGAGCTTCACTATAGATCCCATGGAGGTGGAGAAAATAGACAGCTAGAGGCTCTTCCGCCAGATTAAGAGAAAGAAGTGCATAGCCAAGAAGGCGCACATCGAGTCCCTACAGGCCTCTATCGAGCCTCAGCCTCCTCAAGACCTTGCTCCGGAGCTCAAGCTCCCCGGCGCTCGACCTGTCATTGGCTTGAAGTGAGACATGGCACCTCAGGGGCCCGAAGTGGCGGTCGAGCCCACCCATAATCCTGCCGAGACTGCTGTTGGGGATGCCGTTGAAGCCGTCGAGGCTCACCCTACAGAGGCTACAACCGGAGCTCGTCTTGTTGAAGTTGCCACCGAAGCTTCCGAGGAGTCCACCTATGCGGCCGAGATGTCGGAATCCAGATCGGGGAGTTAGGTGGGTCAAAGCATTCTGAACCCTGAGTAAAGCCTTCAAAAGAGTAAGGAGGCTACATACCTGGAGGAGGTCTTAGAATGGGCTAATCTCACTCTCCGTCAACTCGGTGCTTGAGCTGCTTCTCATACCATGGTGGTGAGTTCCTTGCGAAGGACCCTTTTCTCTTCTTTTCTCTTTCTTTTCTTTCCTTTTGACTAGTCTCCTTTTTGTAGGTGAACTCAGTCGTGTGTGGCTTGACCCTTCAATCTGATCGGCATCCAAGACAGGCTTTGGAAGCTGAGAAGTCATCCCGCATAGTCCATACCAAACTGAGGGCAGGTCACGGTCAGATCCACCACCAGAATGATGCCTTAGCTCAGAAGAGCTTTATCGAGGTGTTGTTGGTAGAGAAGAGCGAGCTGGCCCGAGACAATGACAGATTGAGGGCCGAGGTGAATGGGTTTAAGGTTGGCCAAGAGGCCTTGAGGCTCGAGATGGACAGCCTCAAGGCAGAGCGGGATGCTCTGAAGCTTGAGGTACAGGGCCTTAAGGAAGCGAAAGGAAAGTTGGAGCACGAGGTGGAGTACCTCAGGGTGACCTCAAAGAGAAAACTGAGATCTTTGAAGATGCCCTTGAGGAGACCAAGGTCCAAGCTGTCATCGACTATGTTAAGTCTTCGAGGTTTGATGACGTGATGACTGAGGCCTACCACAAGGGTTTTAAGCTAAGTCGGTGGTTAATTAGGCACATCTACCCCGGTCTTGATACAAGCGCCATCACTACTTCGCGGATCACTAATGACATAGTGCGTCAGTCAGCAGATGATCTGGACTCTAAGGACAAAGGCGCCAATGATGATGCAGAGGCCACCAGCTCGGTTAATGCCCTTGAGGAGGTCCCTAGTAAAGGCGATGAGCCTATGAAGTAGTTCAGCCCGTATACCTGCGAGCTTGATCTTCTTCTTTTTTGTAACAAACTTCTTGTAATGAAATATTTGTAATGAAAATACACTTTGCTACATGTTGTGCAATTTATTTTTTTTTTTTTTTGCTGAAGTGATTATTTTACCCCGAACTGTTAACCTATCAAGCTAAGTACCCAAAGCGGGGGTTTCTCGACTGTCGTCACCCCGAACTGTCTCCCAGTACTTAACAGGGGTAAACTTATGTACACCGGGGTGAGCAACATAGTAGGGTATATGCCCGACCTGTCTGCACCCGCATTAGGTTGACATCGATTCTCCCTAACGGGTTCAAGCTGTTATATGCCAGGGCGGGATATGCATCACAAAGTTAGTATCTGAGCTACCTGCACCTTAGGCATTACAAGTACTTAGCCTATGCCGATGAGGCAGCTAGGTCTTACATGGTGCTGAGGTCTTTCACTAGCTCGGCGTTTTGGCTCTTAGGCTGGGGGAGCGGCTTATAGTCCGCTCTCCTGGAGTTCACCGGTGCCGAAGAGGCAACAGGGTCTTATAGTGTCGAGGTCATGTTAGCTCGGCAGTCTGGCCCTTAGGCTCTGGGAGTGACTCGTAGTCCACTCAGTTGTTACAGGTAATACTGTCTTAAGTTGACAATTTTCGAGTACCTGTCTCCCTTTGACAGTTTCGAGTGCATATGTTCCTTCCTGGAGCACTTGTTTCACTCAATAAGGTCCTTCCCAGTTGGACCCGAGCTTTCCAGTGTCGGGCTCAAGTACCATAACTTTATAGAGGACCAGGTCACCGACGCGGAGGTTCCGCTTCTTGACCTTGGCGTTATAGTACCGAGCTCCTCTATCTTCGGCCACATAGGAGGATTCTGCTCTTCTCTGGCAGCTTCGCGAACTGATGTCCGAACTGCCTCCGAGGTACAGCCCGCAATGATCGAGCCTCTGACTATCATGTAAATGGTGCCCTAAACTTGCCTCTCTTCCGGAGGCTGCCTTTGTGACTGCTCTGTCGGCCTGCTGCTGGACTCGAGAGCATCTTTACTGTCCTCCCCTTGTTGACCTATTTTATTATTATTATTATTATTGTTATTCTATACAAAATTCCTTAGATATCCGCGACGAATGAGTTCCTTTATCTCATCGCGGAGATTCTTACAGTTTTCGGTACTATGGTCATGGTCTCTGTGAAAACTATAATACAAATTTTTATTCCTTTCATTAGGATTCCCCTCAAGCGGGGCGGCCACTTCACGTACGGGGCATCCTTGATTGCCATCAGGATTTTGGCTTGCTTCACATTCAGTGGGGTGTAATCAGTTCGGTCCACTACAGGAGCTCGGAACGGCTGACTCGGCTTTGCCCCCCGAGCTACATCCTTCTTCTTTCGGCTGTCCCCTTGGCTGAAAGGTTCTCCTTCTCTCTTTCTCTTCTCGGGTGCGCTCTCACCCTTCTGGTTGATCTCTTCTTCTGTGGCTATGAACCTGTCCGCAAGCTTGAGGAATTCAGTTATGGTCGCCGGCTGGTTGACAACCATGTGCCACTTGAATTCTTTGTGCGTCACGCCCTTCATGGCTACTGCAAGGCGCACTATGGGGTCCAGGCGTGATATTTGCATGCATGCATCATTGAACCACTTGATATAGCCCCGGATGGACTCTACCTCTCTCTGGACTATGTTAAGAAGGCTTTCCTCAGTTAGCAGGCACCGGTTACTGGTGACGAAGTGGGACATGAAAGCTTGCATGAACTGCACCCAACTTCTTATCAATCCGGGTGCCAGGTTTCGTTACCATGTGCGGGCCACTCCTCTAAAAGTGGTGGAGAAGGTCACACACATGCAAGACTCGTTGGCCCTTGCCAGGTGCATCTGTGACTGGAAAGTGTCTACATGATCATTCAGGTCAAACGACCCGTCATATTTATCGAGAGGGGGGAGCTTGAAGTCCTTGGGCATTGGAACAGTAGGAGCTCGGGAGAGAGCAGGGAAGGAACAGAAAGTAGGGGAGCTTTAACTTCACCTGAGCTTACCTCTTCCCTGCCTCTGAGCTCGGGCAGGTTGTGGGTGGTAGATCGGTGAGCTCGGTGGTGGAATCTTTGCCTCTTGGTGGGCTCTGCATTGGTGTTGCTCACCTCTGTGCTGTCAAGAATAGTTTGCGCAGGAAGCAGCTCGGGCTACTGGTGATGGCTACGGACAGAGGAGTTCTGCTTAGAGTCTGCAGCCAGGATCTCGAACCGGTTCTCTAGAAGAGGGGCTTCAAACTTTGATTGCTGGGGTGATGTAGACCTGGCGAGCTGGGGTCCTCCCGACCTGACTGCCCACGGTGAGACCGGAGTGACTGGTCTTTCCTTCTGCCGCAAGAGGAGGCTTGGCTCTTAGGGGGGTTCCAGGAAGCTTCTTCTTGGCAAGAAGGGTATTCATCCTAGCGGTGAGACCTAGCTTTTCGCGAGGCCGGGTGCCGAGGAGAGAGCTAGGGCTGAGGTTGAGGTAGCTGAGGGAACTGCTGCTGATAGTGATATTGAGAAACTTGGTGCAGCACTTGCTGGTGGTAGAGCTAGAACTACTGAAACCCCTGCATCTGGGCTTGCATGGCTTGCATGGACTGCACCAGGTTGTCGAGTTGGCTCTGGCTTGTCGTTGAAGGGACAACAGTTGGTTAAGCAAAGGTTGTCTCAACAGAGGGAGGAAGGGGAACACTCACAGGCACCACTACTCATGGCACATTCAGGCTAGGGACACCGTCCACCAAAAGGGGAATGGTGAACTGCCCAATGTAGTCAACGGGGACCTGAAGTTGTTCTCCGGTGATGTCCATCTTCATGCTACATCCGGCATTGCTTGAAGAAGCCATGAATGCTGAGTTTTCAGAAAAGAAGGAACTATGAAAGCATAGAGGAAGGCTTTTAGAAGCATTTCCCATAGACGGTGCCAAATGATGGTGCGCAATCCGGTCACTCCTAGCTGGCACTTGCGTGGCTCCTGAAAGGTACCTGAGATGGAGAAGATGAGGAATCCATGGGGGCTTGCCCAGCGGGAACACTCTAATGCTTAAGTTAGAGTTCTGCGAAAGATGTGAAGAGAGGAAGAAAGCTAAGAGTAAAGATAGCGCAAGTATCAGGAAGTTACCTTTGTCTCTTGTGATTGGGCTACTTATAACAGAACTCTGTCGAATCAGGCCCACCTGCCTTTGACAAGGTAGGTATAATCGCCACTGTCATCCTGTCATAGCCGTTACATCCAGGGCTAAAGTGGCACGCACGGGGCCGTCGATGCAGGGTACGTACCTGTCAGATGTAGTACACCTTCCAAAGGTGGCAGGCACAATACTGTTTGACGAGAGATGTGGTGGCAGTCTCCAGGTTTGTCTGGTATGGCAGTCGGGCAGGAGTCCTTCCTACGATATGCTGAACTGCCCTTCTGCGAGCTACCTTGTACTGAGCTACCCTACAAGTGGCGAGTTGCCCATGGCAAGCTACACCGAGCTGTCTGGCCCAAGGTGTCTTTACCTCGGGGTATCTAGAGACAGATCGGGGCATTCCTGTTTGGGAGTGGCCTAAAATCCACTAGGAGGAGCTAGGGCATTAGGAAAGGTCAGGGGGCCCCGAGCTCGGAGATAGCTCAAAGTGCCCTAGCCTCGGGGAGGAGGTGCTACCCAGACGGCTCTTCGACGTGTATCCTAACTCGCCGAGTTGCCTGACCGAGTTGCGGTTGTGCTTACTATACTGCTACGCTAAGTCATCGCATGAGCAAGGTCATGCCCACGTGTACCCGTGCTACGAGGTCGGGCCACATCACCCTCCATCAACAAATTTGAAGACAAAGCAAACCATATTACCGCTAGTACTTTGTGGTGTGTGGCCAAAGCAATTTCAAACTGCCATATAGAACAAACCCAAATCCGAGAGTGGCAACAACTAATCTATTTATTGGCGGAACTTTATGTTAGACAGTTTTGTATGCCCTTAGCTTCAATCTGATTTGATGTACTTTTGTTATTTAGTGGAAATAAATAAAGTGCATGTTTGATTCATGTTGTTTGGTTTAATTCTGTGTAAAACCCTAAAACTGGACATTTATAGACACTCATGTTAGTTTTAAATGTTCACAGCCGTTGGATAAGTCTGGGGAGATTTATCCTGCCAAGGCTGATACTGGTGTGCCACCAAGTGTTGGGATGGCCTGTCTCAGCCATCAGGGTAAGACCCGAGGCACATGCAGTATGGAATTACTTGAATCCTTGAACCGGACCAGATTTCCAGTATTGCCCTAGACCTTGGAGATAGATTGGCAAAACTGGAAAGTTACACCTGACCCCTAGACTCGATTATGACATTTCACTAGGTGTTGGATCAGGCTGCCTTTGATATGCCAATCAGTGAGATCCTTAGCGGGGATCAAAACCTGGGTATGTTGGGGCAGTTTGAGAATTCATCTGAGTGGGTGATCATAGTGACAGAATCAGCCACTTTGTCGGACAAAGGGTAATGATCGGGAATGCACTCTCTCTGATGGAAACCAAACTGCTGGTAGTTGATTTCAATCGTTGGAATTTTGTTTTGCAAAATTAATATATTTATATATATATATGTACGGTTTCGAATTGTTTGCAAATGGTTTTAATTCCCGGGATCCATGAAAAGAGAAGAGTGCGGCACTGTTCCTTGCAGCCGAGGGAGAGGTCCTCTCTTGTCGGGCAGTGCTTGATCATTAAGGGCTGAGAGGTTAAGTGTAAGGCCATTGAGGATAATACCTGATGGGCTAATCTTGCACCTGCCCACAGTCCCTGGGTTTTTATAAGATGGCTTGGCCCAGGGACCACTTAATGTAAGTGTTGGGCCCATAGGGTCCATATGATGGACTCAAGGGGTTCATTGAGTTTTTCAGTGAATTCGGCTGGGCCTTGTTTTAGAGGCTGGGCCGAACCCATGTGGTTGGTGTGTAGATCAATGCTTGGGTCCCACGCCATACAAAGAAGCCCAACTGGGCAGCAGATTGGAAATTAATTAGACACTGAACACTTAATGGGCCTGAAGCCCATTTCGAGGTGGGCTGATATGATCACCCATCCTTGGGGTGAATCTGAGATTAATGTTAGTAAAAGGATTGGGCCTTTTGCCTTATCCACTCTTGGAGACCAAATTCAAATTAGATTTGAATCTGGTAACCTCCTGATAAGATCAGGAGTAAGCTAACTTTATCTGCAGATATGATTAAGATTATCCCCTATCCAAATACTGATTTGGATTGAGATAACTCCTAATTTGGAGGATTCTTAATCAAGAAGAAAGGAGAAGAAACCCGAACCAAGAAAGAAAAATATCAGATTTCGATCCACCTTGAAGAGATATAGGATATCTCCTGCGAATTGAGATAGGATCTCATTCATACTCCAGAAAAGAGAAAGGCAGTTCAGCTTTTTCGCCTTTAGAGTTCTCCTCTTGCCGCCGCCATCTTTTTTGCAAGATTAGATCATTGTAGAAAAAGAAAGTCAAGAAATCTGTTCTTGACATTAGTCTTGCAACAAAGACTAAAAGGATTCAGTGTTTAGTGTTTCCAGAGGATTCTTGTGAAGGATCCAGTGTGTAGGACGCACCCTGCTGGTTCTGTTCCATCCATAGCTGTGTCATCTTCAGCAGGAACGGATCTTGGAGCATTCTTTGGGTGTGAACACCAACTTTGGGAGATATTGCTTCTCCGGATTAGGTATATTCCTCCCATTTATCTTTTGGTACAGATCTGGTTTGATTATGGTTCAAGTGGGATCCTTGAATATTGTATTCTAAACTTAGGGAATATGATTCCCAGTTGGGAGAAGGTAGGAAATTTTTTTGAAATTCGTCCACCCATTCTGCAACCTTTTCGGTGTCCATTAGATGGATCCTACCATTCTTTCACTTTATAATTCTTTATTCCTCTTATTTCTTCATTTCTTAGAAACAGTTTGTAATTCCTCTCTTACATCTACTCCTCTCTGCTGAGTAGTTCTCGAGTTTGTGTCTGTCAAAGTTTGTGTTCTCCTATCCTATGTGTTGATGGTGTTAGACAGTTTTGTATGCCCTTAGCTTCAATCAAAATTGATGTACTTTATGAGTTTATTGTAAATGAATAAAAGTGCATATTTGATTCATGTTCCCTTGGTATGTTTCTGTGTAATACCCTTAAACTGGACACTTATTGAGACTCGTGTTAGTTTAGAAAGTTCATAGCCAGTGGGTCGGTCTGGGGAGACCTATCCTGACAAGGCTGACACTGTGGTACCATCAAGTCAGTTGAGGTGGCTTGTCTCAGCTACCGGGGTGAGACCCCAGGCACATACAGAGTGGGATTAATTGAATCTTTGAACTAGACCAGATTTCCAGTATTGCCCTGGACCTTGGAGATTGATGGGTAAAACTGGAAAGTTACACCCGACCCCTAGACTCGATTATGATACTACACTAGGTGTTGGATCGGTTTGTCTTTGATGTACCAATCAGTGAGATCCTTAGTGGGGGTCAAAACCTGGGTATATTGGGACAATCCGAGAATTCATCTGAGTGGGTGATCATAGTGACAGGATCAGCCCCTTTGTCAGACAAAGGTAATGATCGGGGATGCGCTCTCACTGTTGGAAACCAAGACTGCCGGCAACCGATTTCAACCGTTGAGATTTGTTTTGCAAAGTATATTTTATATGAGATATAAAAGTATATATATTATGGTTTCTAAAATGTTTGCAAAAGGGTTTTAATTCCCGGGATCCATATAAGTGGAGAGTGCAACATTGTTCCTTGCAGCCGAGGGAGAGGTCCTCTCTTGTTAGGCAGTGTATGATCATTAAGGGCTGAGAGGTTAAGTGTAAGACCATTGAGGATAATACCTGATGGGCTAATCTTGCATCTGCCCACAGTCCCTGGGTGTTACAAGGTGGCTTGGCCCAGGGACCACTTAGGGTAAGTGTTGGACCCATAGAGCCCATTTGATGGGTTTCAGGGGGTGCACTGTCTTTAACAGTGTATTCCACCAGGCCTTGTAACAAAGGCTGGGCCGAACCCATGTGGCTGATGTGTAGATCAATGCTTGGGTCCCACGCCATACAAGGAAGCCCAACTGGGGCAGCAGTTAGGAAGGTTGAGTGAGCACATAAGCTTAATGGGCCTAAAGCCCATTTCGAACTGGGCTATTTATTTAGTTAATTAAAGGGGCGATTTCTGAGATAGATTAGCAGATAGGATAGGGTCTTAATCCTATCCACTCAAAGAGTCCAGATCTGAATGTGATTCAGATTAGAAACCTCCTAATGGTATTAGGATAAAGCTAATCTAATCTGCAGATAAGATAAGGGTTTATCCTTATCACTAGAAGAGAAGGCTGATCCAAATATGATTTGGATAAGCACCTCCTAGTGGGATTAGGAGCTTATCTTTTAAGTTAACAAAAGGAAGGAGGGGGCAGCAGCCTTGAGAGAGAACAAGAAACACATCAGATCCTCTTTAGTGCTGAAATCAAGAAGAGTGAATTCTGCAGCCTGCGAATACTCTCTTGCCGCCTCCCTGCTCTTGTCGCCATGTTTGCCAGTTCGATCTCCAGCTGTGGGAGAAGTCAAGATTGGATCTTGACATTAGTTCTTTGAGAAATGATTGAAAGGGAAGTTGTGTTCACATTCCATTCTACTGTTTCTTGCGAAGGACAGAGTTCTTGGGGAAGAACACTGCTGATTCTGCTCCATCCTGCACTGCGCCATCTTCAGTGGGAGCAGTCTTTGGATCCTTCCTTGGGCGTGAACACCTTCATTGGGAGATATTACTTCTCCGTATCAGGTATTATTCTCTCACATTCCTTTTGGTTCAGATCTGGTTCAGTTTAAGGTTCAAGATTTATCCTTGAAAATATGATTTTCTAAATAGGGAATGTGATTCCCAGTTGAAAGGAGAGAAATTTTTTTGAAATTCGCCCCTTATTCCGCAATCTTTGGGCGTCCATGTGATAGATATCTCATCCCTTTCAGATGGAGTAGTTCTCGTGTTTGTGCCTGTCAAAATTTGTGTCCAGATGTTGCCATTTACATAAGATAGTACTTTGATTTTAATGCCAATGTCGTTCTTTCGTGCTTGCACTTTTTAATTTGTTTTAAGTGATGTTTGGCATCAATGATCATCAATTCCACTCACCTGATTTTTCAAATACCGGTGATTACTGTAATCGGTGACTTGTCAAAAGTCACCCATTTTTGTTATTTGTATCATTTTCCTCAATGGCAGCCGATATTTTAAAAATCATCTTTGATAATGTTTGGTATTGATTATCAAGAGTGATTATTTTTCTTTGAATTTATTATCTCATGTACTGCACAATCATGATTTAGATACAATCTAATTGTGTAAATGGTATATCCACCTCTAATAGTTTAAATAGTATTTAACAGTAATTTTAATTTTTATAAAAAAATTTAGTGAAGGAAAGTTGTTTAGATGGACAAAATTGTCCTCTTAATAATGACTTTTTGTGACTAAAATCGTCATTGTCTTATTTATCTAAAAAATAAAAAAGCATGAATAAATATATGGGAAAATTCCCATAGGTACCCTATACTTTAGGCCGAGTGCCAATTTAGTGCCCGGACTTTAAAATTCGACAATCTAGTACTCAAACTTTCATTTTGTGACAATTTAGTAGCCGGCGTTAATTCACAGTCAGTTAGAAGACAAAAAGACTTAAATACCCTTCAGCTATTTCGAGTAATGCATGAATTCTTTATTGAAATTAAAGATGTAACTAATATATAATATTAAAGATATATGTATTAAAAGATCAAGACTATTTAGTAAGTATCCTAGTCAATCATAGTCTATCAAGTTGTTAAATGAAAGATTTTAAGTGCATAAAATCCAGAAGATTCAATTTGAAGCTCTTTGAATTTCAGCCATTTCGGGTTTCCTCAAGCTTTATGGGACATGAGACTTTTGGGTTTCCCATCTTTCATTGTCAAATAGAAAAAGACCCTCTTGTGGTATAGCAATCTTTGAAAAGCTCAGAAGATCTTCTAAAAGGACTTGCCAAATAGACCCTAAATCTTCATTCATAATTACCCCAAGGGAATCAAATCTGTTATGATGTGGACAATGTTTTCGAACCGTCGCTGACCCAAATGGTCGGACCGTTCGGACCAAAAACCGTTCAAGTGACCGGTTCCATTTTACCCCAAACCTAGTCTTTGGTAGAAAATCGTTGAATTACTCAACGAACCATTGACTCGGATGGTTTGACTGTTGAACTATTCAACCTGGAGAACAGTTTGTAGTTTATTACTTTGACAAGTTAGAGCAAGAATGAAAAGAGAAGAAAGTATCTCATATCTAAGATTTACTAGAGAGAGAGGGAGATCAGTTGAGGGATGTGTGAGACAATGAAAAATATATGAGAGATCTCACATTTAGAGATCTAGGAGAGCAGTTTAGATGACAGATCTGAGAGAGAGAGAGAGAGAGAAAGAGAGTGAAATTTGAGACAGAGAGAAATCTCAGATCTACTTTCATTGCCGCCATTATTTCCATTGTAGTTCGCCATTGCCATTGTTGTCGCCACTACAGCCTAGAATTAACCTCCTCCTCCTCTTCCTTCTTCTTCTTCTTCTTCTTCTTCTTCTTCTTCTTCTTCTTCTTCTTCTTCTTCTTCTTCTTCTCTCTCTCTCTCTCTCTCTTTCCCTCTCTCTCTTTTCTCTCTTCTAAACTCTGTCAGCCATCGAGAGCTTCTCACATCTCTCTCATTCTTAAATAGTTAAACCTTTTTTCTCTTGTATTTATATGCATCTTACCCTAATATTCCCATCTAATGAGTAAGATGACATATCACCAGTTACAATATTTAAATCATTCGAACCATTTGACCCAGACGATCTAACCATTGACCCAGAAACTAGTGGCCAGTACGGTTCTATTTCCAGGTCAATTTTGAAAACCTTAGATGTGGATGGAGTTTTTAGTTCTTTACAAGTATCTTAAGACTTTTTAAAAGCCCTTTAGTGATCCTTTGTAGTGTTTCTATTATATTTGTTTAGTACACTAATAAAAGAAGAAAAATGACTTAATTAGGTTTGGATCAAATTATCCTTAATTGGGTTCCCGGTCATGTTTGGATTCGACTAAACCCATGCCTACACAACCCACCAATAGTGATGATCATGAGTCAAGTTAGGTTTCTACAAGTAGTTAATAGCCTTAAGGCCTACCTAGGCCTAATAAAATGTTCGAGATTGGTCCTGGGCCAAGCATCTAGGCTTGCCCATATGAATATACAAGATCTGTAATTTAAAACAAATAAAGTTTTAGCTTAATTTTATAATCAAATTACAGAAAATAAGCTTCAAGAAATTCCAAAAAATATATTTAAGTTTATTTTGTTTATAATAATATATTATACTATATATATTCGGTAAAATACTATGCCATATATGAAAGATACTGTACAATTACCGCAAAACATTAAGATACTATACAAATAAATAAACATTATAGATATATTATAGTATATATTATAAATACGCATACAACTTCTGGGATGGGTTAGGTTTGTTGGACATAGGGTTTAGTTGGCCTGAGCCCAACATGTATTATGTGCAGGCTTGATACGAGTCTGATCTAGACCAAGCTTGAGAGAAATTTGACTTCCTTGGCCCAAGAATATGCAAGACAAGAAGGTCGGGCTGATCATAAATGATCATCCTTACCTATCAACATCCTAAACCCACGTTTATAAATTTAAGCACATCCCTAAAATTAGAGTGAATAGTGAGTCCCTAAAAACAAATAAAAATTGAAATGGGTCATTGTAATGTATTGTATATAGAAAATGGATACTTTTTTTTTTTTGAAATCTAATCATCAAATGCTTAGCACAACTAATTATAAAAAAGGTAAATTTTGTGTTTGGTAATTGCAATCACCTCCCTATAACTTTCTAACATAGTTGCAAGTACATCCCCTATTAGAATCCTCTAACAAGAGGCATGAAAATGTCAAAAATACCCATGTAAGTACTTTTTACAAAATGTTTGTTATTCCAATTTTCTCTCCACATCAATTGCTATTCCAAATCCTTCCAATCTCATTTTAGAAATTGATTTATTTTCCCAATTTTCCCTTCATGTCAATCACTAAAAGGTAAAGCTATAACTTTTTTTGTTCATAAAGTTTTTATACACCACACACACACACACACACACATATATATATATATATATATTCGTAAAATCCATCATCAATAGTAATTGCATGCATTGGTATTTTGAACATTTTTGTGACTGTTCTTAGATGGTTCGAACAGGGGATCTACTTACAACTATGTTAGAAAGTTCACAGGAAGTGATTGCATTTACCAAATTTTAGGGCAGGAAACAACAATGGTTAGAAACTTTAGGTGAGGTTTCAGCAATCTACCTTAAATAAAAATCCCATTATTCATTCAATGCGACTAGGGGTGGATTCAAGCTGAGCCGAGCCGAGCCGAGCCGTATAGTTCCAGGCTCGAGCTCAGCTCAAGACTATTCTACAAGGCTTGAGCTCGAGCTCGAGCTCGGTTTGAGCCAGAACCTTGAACTCGAGCTTGGCTCGAGTCAAAAGTTCATAAGCTCGAGCTTGGCTCAGCTCGGCTCGGCTCATTTTATATTTTATAAAAATATTTTATTATATATTTTATAAATAGTTTATTATAAAATATATAGAAAAAATATTTTATAAAAATAAAAATTATAATATAAAATTTTTATTTTGCATTTAAGATATTAAGAATTATATTAATTATTAATTATAATTTTTTTATTAGATATATTATATATTAAATATAATATATATATATATATATTCGAGTTGGCTTGCGAGCCAAGCTCTAGTAGGCTCGAACTCGGCTGAAACCGAGTCGAGCCGAGGTTTTCAGGAGCCAAGCTCAAGCAACTTGTGAAAAGCTCAGCTCGTTGCCCCCCTAAATGTGACAACCAATTAATGGAGAACACTTGGGTTTTGATGAGATTATTTTTTAAGATAAATAAGAAGAAATTTTATAGAATAAACATACCCTAAAAATCCAAAGTGAAACTCCAGGCCCATATGAACCACAACAGCCCACCCAACCCACATCAATTCCTTACCCTAAACCAACAAGCACACACACACACACACAAAATGACTTTCCAAAATAAACAAACAACATTTCCAACTTAAAACAACCTTCATATCGCTTCTAAACTCCCTTTCCTCTCCTTCCCCTTTCTCTAGTGCTTCTATTTAGGACAATTGTACACAAAATAGGAAGACACATATATACAATATCATTTACTAAATATTAAATATACTTTGGTCTTTGGACACTTTCAATTACCATCCACGTTGAGAAATTGTAGTCATTAATTTCAGTCTTTAATAGTTTTTTCTCAATCACGGTATAAAATACTTGCTTTCTCCTTATTTATACTTTAGATAATGTCTAATATGAAAATGACCAAGTAATTCAGTTACCAACTTAATATTCAATACACATGAAGTAATTATGGTCTTTGATTTCAATCTTTAAATGTTTTATTAAACATGTGAAGAGTAATTGCAGTCTTTGATTTCGTTCTTTTTATATGTTTTCATAAACATGTGAAATACTTCTTTTACCCTTATTTATACTTGAAAAATATTAACTAAAAGGAAAATTTTTGTCCAACCAAAATTTCAGAAATATTATGTGAACATTTGTACATTTTATAGTAGTATAGATTCTCACATGATACAAATCCAGTAAGATAGACCATTGTTTATGTTGATTTTTCTTTGTATGCTTGAACCCAAGCACCAAGGTGTCGAGTGGCATCCTACTTGCATGAACTGGGGCACTTGGGTTTGACTTCACAAGCTAGAAAAAAATGTCTATTGAGCAAGAAGCAACAAAACTACAGAAGTACACAAAAATACTACCAAGTAGGAGTGGCTCCTACTTCCTACTTAACCTGACTAGTGAGCCTTTTCCATACATTCACATACATAGTTATAAATAATACTACCAAATAGCAACAAAACTAAAGAAAACACATGAAAACAAGTTTGCATTATTGCAGTAGATAATTTAATTCCAACAATAAAGAAAAATAGAGCAGGAAAACACATCAGAATCTCACCAGTCACGAATGCAATGTGTAGCTTAGTTTAGCGGTCTACAGGCCAACACCCACTACTCGATTCCTACCAACACCGGAATTACCCATGTTTCCACGAAAAACTTCAAAAAAACCACCTACACTCACAATACGTATCGTTAAACATTAGAGAGAATGACTGTTCGGCCCATAATCAGAATTTCTAAGCCCAAAATACAATTAAGGTGGATGCTAGCCTCGGAATTGATGCTAAATTAGGGCCGGGCATTAATGTATAAAATGCGGTTTTTTTACATTAGGATGTTTAATATAGCTCTGGAATCTGCATGTGCATGTCAAAATTTGTGTACAGATGTTGCCATTGCCATTCTTTCAGGCTTGCACTTTTTAATTTGTTTTAAGTGATGTTTGGCATGTATGATCATCAATTCCACTCACCTGATTTTTCAAAAACCGGTGATTTGTCAAAAGTCACCCATTTTGGTTATTTGTGTCATTTTACTCTTTGGCAGACGATATTTTAAAAATCATCTTTGATAATGTTTGGTATTGATTATCAAGAGTGATTATTTTTCTTTGAAATTATTATCTCATGTACTGCACAATCATGATTTAGATAAAATCTAATTGTGTAAACAGTATATCCACCTCTAATAGTTTAAATTACATTTAACAGTATTTTTAATTTTTATAAAAAAAATTTAGTGAGGGAAAGTTGTTTAGATGGACAAAATTGTCCTCTTAATAATGACATTTTGTGATTAAAATCGTCAATGTCTTATTTATCTAAAAAATAAAAAAGCATGAATAAATATTTGGGAAAATTCCCATAGGTACCATGTACTTTAGGCCTAGTGCCAATTTAGTACCCAAACTTTAAAACGCGACAATCTAGTACCCAAACTTTCATTTTGTGACAATTTAGTACCCGGTGTTAATTCACCGTCAGTTAGAAGACAAAAAGATTTAAATACCCTTCAACTATTTCGAGTAATGCATGAATTCTTTATTGAAATTAAAGATATAACTAATATATAGTATTAAAGATATGTGAATTAAAAGATCAAGAATATTTAGTAAGTATCCTAGTCAGTCATAGTCTACCAAGTTGTTAAATGAAAGATTTTAAGTGCATAAAGACTAGAAGATTCAATTTGAAGCTCCTTGATTTTCAGCCATTTTGGGCTTCCTCAAGTTTTATGGGACATGAGTTTTTTGGTTTCCCATCTTTCATTGTCAAATAGAAAAAGACCCTCTTGTGGTATAGCAATCTTTGAAAAGCTCGAAAGATCTTCTAAAAGGACTTGCCAAATAGACCCTAAATCTTCATTCATAATTACCCCAAGGGAATCAAATCTATTATGATGTGGACAATGTTTTCGAACCGTTGTTAACCAAGACGGTCGAACCATTCAAACCGGAAACTATTCAGGCAACCAGTTCCGTTTTACTCCAAACCCAGTCTTTGGTCAAAAATCGTTGAACTAGTCTACGAACCATTGACCCGGACGGTTTGACTGTTGAACAATTCAACCTAGAGAACGGTTTGTAGTATATTGACAAGTTAGAGCAAGAATGGAAAGAGAAGTAGGTCTCTCAGATCTGAGATCTACTAGAGAGAGAGATCAGTTGAGGGATGTGTGAGATAGTGAAAAAGATTTGAGAGATCTCACATTTAGAGATCTGGGAGAGCAGTTTAGAATCTAGATGAAAGATCTGAGAGAGAGAGAGAGAGAGAGAAAGAGAGTGAAATATGAGATAGAGAAATCTCAAATCTACTTTCATTGTTGCCGCTATTGTAGTTGTAGTTCGCCATCGCCATCGCCGTTGTTGTCACCACTACAGCCTGCAAGTGACCTCCTCTTCCTCTTCATTCTTCATCTTCTTCTTCTCTATCTCTCTCTCTCTCTCTTTCTCTCTCTCTCTCTCTCTCTCTCTCTCTCTTTCTCTCTCTCTCTCTCTCTTTATCTCTCTCTCTCTCTCTTCTCTCTCTTCTAAATTCTGTCAGCCATCGAGTGCTTCTCACATCTCTCTCATTCTCAAACAGTCAAACCTTTTTTCTCTTGTATTTATATGCATCTTACCCTAATATTCCTATCTAATGAGTAAGATGACATATCACCAGTTACAATATTTAAACCATTCTAACCATTTGATCCGAACGATCAAACCGATGACCCAAAAACCAGTGGCCAAAACGTTTTCATTTCCAGGTCGGTTTTAAAACCTTGGATGTGGATGGAGTTTTTAGTTCTTTACAAGTATCTTAAGACTTTTTAAAAGCCCTTTAGTGATCCTTTGTAGTGTTTCTTTTATATTTGTTGAGCACACTAATAAAAGAAGAAAAATGACTTAATTAGGTTTGGATCGAATTATCCTTAATTGGGTTTTAGGTCATATTTGGATTCGACCAAACCCATGCCTACACAACCCACCAATAGTGATGATCATGAGTCAGGTTAGGTTTTCTACGAGTAGTTAATAGCCTTGAGGCCTACCTAGGCCTAATAAAACATGTTCGATTTTGTTCTTGGGCCAAGCATCTTGGCTGGCCCATAAGAATATACAGGATTTGTATTTTAAAACAAATAAAGTTTTAGCTTAATTTTATAATCAAATTACAGAAAATAAGCTTCAAGAAATTGTAAAAAATATATTTAACTTTATTTTGTGTATATTAATATATTATACTATATATATTCGATAAAATACTATGCCACATATGAAAGATACTATACAATTACCACAAAACATTAAGATACTATACAAATAAATAGACATTATAGATATTTATAGTATATATTATAAACATACATATAACTTCTAGGATGGGTTAGGTTTGTCCGACATAGGACTTAGTTGGCCTGAGCCCAACATGTATTATGTAGAGGCTTGATACGAGTCTGATCTAGACAAAACTTGAGAGAAACTTGACTTCCTTAACCCAAGAAATTTGACATCCTTGGCCCAAGACTTTGCAATCCAAGAAGTTCAGGCTTATCATAAATGATCATGAATGTTTATCTGAAATTGCATTTGCCTATCCATCATGGCCTTAGCCATATCAAAAAGATAGACGGCCAAAACAAATAGACTGGTCTACATCATCGGCAAATGGACCGCCTACAGTACATAGCAGCCAGCCGGTACAGAACAGGTCATCATTCATTGACGTCCCTATTTGGTTGGAAATTGAACAATTCATGTCATGTATTCCTATTCTCAGTCTTCGGGCTGGCTCTCCTTTGTTGTTATCGCCGCATCCACACGCTATCACAAACCTACCTATACTTTTGGACTTTTTAGTAATTTCATTATCATTTAATCAATGAGAGAAAAAGGAGTCAAACGAATCCGTCGGCTAAGACTTATCCAAAACGTGCTTGAGAGTTGCCAAGTTATTGCATGGTGGGAGTTAGCACAATTCAAACTTTGGTAGACATGCATGCAGAGAATCGTCGAAGCTTCTGAAAGTTAATGCTGTACAAGAAAGACAACAAAATACAAGTCAAAATTAAACAAAGACGAAGATCTATCTCTACATACCATACCTAGAGTAGATATATAAAAAGGCTACTAGCTACAGATCAATCAAACACACCTTACATCCAAAACTTGTTCGAAGAGCTTAGCCTTTAATTTGTTTATTTGCATCAATTTTGAATTAACAAGATGATGACTGCGCGTGTAACTAACGAGATGGAAGTAGGGGTGCCTGCAGATGATGTGTGGGCTGTGTATGGCTCGCCCGATCTGCCCAAACTCTTCGTCCAACTAATGCCCCAAGTTTACAAGAGAAATGATGTTCTTGAGGGTGATGGAACGGTCGGCACTGTCATTCTCATTGAACTCGACGACGGTATATTGCCCCAAGTTTACAGAGAAATGATGCTCTTGCATTACCCTTTAATTTCTTCTTCTTTTCATCATTTTATTTATTGCATTAATGAATGAATTGAAATATTTCTTATTAATCCATGATGGTTTAATTTGATACTTAAATATAATTACTGGTTTCAGCGCTTCCTGAGCCACGTATATGGAAGGAGAAGTTCATAAAGATTGATCATCAAGAACGTGAGAAGTTGGTCCGGGTGATTGAAGGAGGATTTCTTGATATTGGGTTTCGTTCATTCGATATTATCTTCAAAGTCATAGAGAAAGACGCCTCTTCATGCATCATTCAATCCACCACTGCCTTTGAGCTCGACGACAAGTTTGAAGACAACGCTAACCGTATTACCGCTGGTACTTTGTGGTGGGTGGCCAAAGCAATTTCAAACTATGTCATACAGAACAAATCCAAATCCAAGGGCGACAACAACTAATCTATTTATTGGCGGAATTTTATGATTCTTGATTCCTGTAATTTATTTCTTCATTTCTTAGAAACAGTTAATAATTCCACTATTAGATCTACTCCTCTCTGTTGAGTAATTTTCGAGTCTGTGTCCGTCAAAAGTTTGTGTTCTCCTCTGTACGTGTTGATCGAGTAGTTCTCGGGTCTGTCTCTCAGATGTTTGTGTCCACAGTCGCCATTTACATAAAATGGTACTTTGATATTGAGGCTAATGCCGTTCTTTTGTAGTTGCAAGTTTTAATTTATTTGTCTAAAATATAAATGTAATTCAATAATTCGTTATGCATGTTTGAAAGCCAGCTGCATGTTCTATTATAGTTAGGAAAATAAACAACAAGTAGAAAAGCCAAACAAATTGAGAATGGTTCCACGGGATAATTGAATCATTCGAACCTGTGTATTTATAGGTCAAGAACTCTATCAAATAGAGTTCAATGACGCGAGGCATTATTATTTGCCTAACATAACCATCATCATGTACAAGTTGGGAGCGTCTAATTGTTGGCAGAGATCTGAATTCGGATTTTTTAATAGATTAGTACTCACTATTCGCTTTCGTTGTTACTACATCGCAACTGCTTCCAAATAAATATATTTTTATTTTCTAGATGAAAAATTCAACAAAGACAAGCCTTATCTCCAACGCGTTTTTTCTTTCCGACAAAATCTGAAAAACCCGAGTCGCCGAAGTTGATCAGACGACAAGACAATGGGAAAATACAAGTCAAAATTAAAAGGGGCACATATCAAACGAAACTTTACATCCAAAACTTGAACAATTTTCTTTCTTAATTTGTTTCTTTGTCTGAATTATTGTAATTGCATCATGCCAAGGAAGAAAAAGATGATGATTGGACGTGTAGTTAACGAGATGGAGGTAGGCGTGCCTGCTGACGATATTTGGGCTGTGTATAGCTCGCCGGAGCTGCCCAGACTCTTCGTCCAGCTTATGCCCAATGTCTACAAGAAAATTGATATTCTTCAAGGTGATGGAACGGTTGGCACTGTCTTACACATCGAATTCGCCGATGGTATATATGTGTTTTTATATATTTTTCCTTTCTTCTTGCTTTCAGAAAGCATTATTTGATATATATATATATATATATATATCAATATTTCTTAATTAACCAGGAGCTCTACCCTTTGTGTTCTTAATTTATATATGATTAATCAATATTTCAGGGTTACCGGAGCCACGTAATCTAGAGAAAAACGCCTGTTCGTGCATCATTCGATCCACCACTGCTTTCGAGCTCGATGAAAAATTCGAAAGCAACGCTAATCTTATTACTGCTGGTAATTTATGGGGAGCGGCCAAAGCAATTTCAAACTATGTCATTCAGAACAAATGAAATAGGAGAAACCACCAAGTCCACCGAATTTTATGATTCTTGATTGGCGTCCCTTTAATTCTTGCATACTTTCCTCTGTTTTAAGTACTACTTGAGTCGTCAGTGTGTATCAAGTTTTGTATTCGGTAACAGGATGTTGTTTGTCTATATAAAAATAAAACAGTAACTCAGTGTGTATAAAATGTAATTCAATAATTGATCATCTGCCTGGAATTCTGGAAATCATAAAAATTTCGGTTGCATATTAAAATATATAAGTTGAGTGCTTTCTCCGTTAATGCAATTAAATGAGTAGATACATTATTTAAGTTTTTTTAAATTTGTGCCAATGATTTCACTGTCTATTATTGATGACAAAATAAATAAATAAAATAAAATAAAATTCCGTCGATTCTACTCCACCCCTTTCTCTCAAGGACATGGAGAAAATGACAGGACGTCTAATATCAGGCCCATGTACAGTTCATCAAAGCTGAAAGGTAGAGGCAAAACTCAGGTTGAGTTGGAATGTGTTCAAGTTAATAACCCAACCCCAATTCGTGAGTCGACCGAGATGGGATATATACCAACCATAATAATAATATTATCTAGGTGATTAACGTGTGATTTAATGGTTTATTTATATAAGTTTGATTAGGCTTATGAGCTTCAAGCACTGTTTTCAAAATCGGATCGGGCTGGAAAAATCAGGAATCGGTCACTTGATTGGTTCTGTTTTCCTTTAAAACCATTTTTTTCTCCTAAAATTATTGAACCAGCCGGTTAATCGTTCGAACTGTTCGAACAGTTTTGACCATTTTTTTATTTTTTTTATTTTTTTTTTATTTTTTGTCAGAACGAACTGATTATTCAGGTCAAACAGTCAGACCATTCAAACCGATAACTGTACCCCTGAGCGGTTCATCACCAATTCGTTTTTAAAATCCATGGTTTCAAGAGGGGCACATCATATATTAATTGCATTATTCGCATATCAAAGGGGCACATATCAAGCAAAACTTAACATCCAAAACTTGAACAATTTTCCTTTTTCTTTGTCTGAATTATTGCAATTGCATGACCACAACGAAGAAAAAGATGATGATCGACCGTGTGGTTACAAATTTCTTTCTTAATTTGTTTCTTTGTCTGAATTATTGGAATTGCATCATCCCAACGAAGAAAAAGATGATGATCGGCCGTGTAGTTAACGGGATGGAGGTAGGCGTGCCTGCTGATGATATTTGGGCTGTGTATAGCTCGCCGTAGCTGCCCAGACTCTTCGTCCAGCTTATGCCCAATGTCATCAAGAAAATTGATATTCTTCAAGGTGATGGAACGGTCGGCACTGTCTTATACATCGAACTCGCCGACGGTATATATACGTTTTAATATATTTTTCCCTTTCTTCTTGCTTTCAGCAAGCATTATTTGATGAATTGAAGGGATTAATTAGAATCTAGAACCCATTTCAATATATATATATATATATATATAGATAGATATATATTTCTTAATTAATCAGGAGCGCTACCCCTCGTGTTCTTAATTTATATATGATTAATCAATATTTCAGGGATGCCGGAGCCACGTATATGGAAGGAAAAGTTCATAAAGATTGATCATCAACACCGGGAGAAGGTGGTCCGACAAATTCAAGGAGGATTTCTTGATATGGGGTTTCGTGTGTTCCATGTTATCTTCAAAATCATAGAGAAAGACGCCTCTTCGTGCATCATTTGATAAGGCTAATCACTTCCGACCGAATCGGATGGGGAGATAATGCTTAGTTGTCGTGAAACGTGATCCCGTAGAATTCGGGAACCGGTAGAGTGATTATCGGGATTATGTTGAGGGTAGATTGGTATACCCAAGCTGGTTTCTACCTCGAACTAGTGTTCTCGAGCTAAGGGTTGTATACCCCAAACTGAATTATGAATTGATGTCGCAACCTGGTACCGAGGTGCCCTTAGCTCGGGATGAGTACCGAGGTGCTCTTAGCTCGGGATGATTTCAGCTCAAAGGGTCCCTAGCTCAGGGTAGTGGACCATAAGTTCACTAGCCTTCGCTCAAAGGTCGTGCTTAGACTCTTTAGCTTGGGTTTCCCAGTTCACCATTTTCTCAGCTCGGTCGTTTTTCTGGGTGAGTCTCCCCTAGCTTTTCTTTTTCAATTTAGTTTAGTTCGTAGTTATGTCACAGTTAGTTTTGATAGTCTTTTAGATGAGCCCGAGGAAGGTACCTAGGCTCAGATCGGTCCTCCCGAGATGGAGTCATCCTGGGAGGCGCGAGAGGCCACGAATAATCCGGCGTCTACTTCTCATCAAGGTACCGCGTTAGTGCTGCTAGCCTTAGTATTGTCAGGTACCATTCTCATTGGCAACTGCTCGAACTGCTGACGTCGGCTGCTGTGGACTAAAGGGTCTTGTTTGGATTCCGCGGCCAGAGCGCCAAATCGGTTTTTTGCGAGTGGAACTTCAAATTGCGAAGGCCGATGCAAAGCGGGCTTGGTGTGCTAGGTGCCTCCTGACCTATTTACTTGTTGCAAGGTGGGAGGAGTAATCTGTCTCTTCCTCCTGCCGCGGGATGAGACTTGACTCCCCTGAAGGTTCTGGATTTGGGAGGTCTCTCCCCAGCGAGGAGGGTGTTCGCTATGGTGGTGAGGCTTGGTTTGTTGCGTAGCTAGATGCTGAGGTGGAAGCAGCTGTTGATTCTGCGGTAGTAGAGGGAACTGCTGTTGGTACTGCTACTGAAAGACATGATGAAGGACTTGCTGCTGGTACAACTGGAATTGCTGGATCTATTGCATTTGGGCCTGCATGGCCCACATACTGTGCACCAAGTCGTCGAGTTGGTTATGTCTGACAACTAGGGGAATGATAGAGGGCTTTGCGAAGGTTGTACTTACCATAGAAGGAAGTGTGCGTTCACTGGTGCAATGACTTGAGGTACGTTCAATGCTGTGTCTGGCGTTGATGGAAGAAGCCATTGAAACTGGATATGAAATGCTTTGTGGAAAAAGAATTTTTTAAGCGTTCCCACAGACAGCGCCAATTGATGCTGCGCAATCTGGCTGCTCCTACCTGGCGGTGGCTTAGCTTCCTATAGATGACGGACGTGGAGAGTCTGCACAGAAAATCAGAGAACCCTGGGGTACTTACCCAGCGAGGTCGCTCCGATGCTTAAGTCAATTTATGCAAGCTGAATGTAATCAAAGAGCAAGAGAGCTAGTAAGTAGTAAAAATGTGTGTACCTTTGGGCCCTGGGAGGGAGGCCTTTATATAGTGGAGTCCTCACGGGCTTTACGAAGTAGTTCCGTGATCTTTGCCATGATAGAGTTTGTTTCCGCGTTATTTGGAGATAATGTTATCAGTTGATAAGGCTAATCACTTCTGCCCGAATCGGATGGGGAGATAATGCTTAGCTGTCGCAAGACGTGATCCTGCGGAATTCGGCAACCATTAGAGTGATTATCGGGTTTATGTTGAGGGTAGATCGGTATACCCGAGCTGGTTTCTACCTCGAACTAATGTTCTCGAGCTAAGGGTTGTACACCCCAAACTGAATTATGAATTGATGTCGCGACCTGGTACCGAGGTGCCCTTAGCTCGAGATGAGTATCGAGGTGCTCTTAACTCGGGATGAGTACCGAGGTGCTCTTAGCTCGGGATGATTTCAGCTCGAAGGATCCCTAGCTCAGGGTAGTGGAGTATTACTTTGTAGCGAGCTGGCTATGCCGAGTTGTCACCCATGTCGAGTCACGTCCACATGTCCCCTTATTACAAAGTCGGGCCAAATCACCATCCATCACCGTCTATTTTGATCCACCTCTTTCTCTCAAAGTCATGGAGAAAATGATAGGGCGTCAAGTAATAAATTGGAGGCAAGCATCTAATATCGGGCCCATGTACAGCTCATCAAAGCTCAAAGTTAGAGGTAAAACTCAGGCCGAGTTGGATTGTCTTCAAGTTAATAACCCAACCCCAATTCGTGAGTCGACCGAGACGGGATATATACCAACCTTAATAATAATATTGTTATAATATTAGGTGGTTAACATGTGGTTAAGATCGACCAATGTTTTAAAAATTGGATCGGGAGCTAAACCATTTTCCCTCCGGGTCATAGGTCGGTGGTTTAATGGTTTATATATAAGTTTGATTAGGCTTACGAGTCTCAAGAGCCAAGTTTTATTGGACTTGAACTTACTCAATTAGTAAACTAGTTTATCAATGTGTTTGGTTCCGTTAATGTTTATTAGAGTGGCGTTTATCTAATAAATACTCATTTTAAACGTTGTTTCATAAGAGATCACTAGTCACCCTTAATTGTTAATTGTTAGATTGGCAACCCTTGCCCTCTCACTAGGTTGCATTTGAGGTCCTTAGCAAATGAAACTAAGGGTCCGTTTGGTTTGCAGTCAAAATTGGAATTGAAATTCTTTAGAATCGGAATCGGAATGGTTTAATCCCATAATCTGTTTGGTTCAGACAGAAATAAGAGTAAGAATTATAATCAATAGAAGGGGATTTCATTCTCAAGGGAAGGGCAAGGAATAGCCATTCCTTCAAATGGAGAAATACCATTCTAGCAGGAATAGGAATAAGATTCCAATTCCATCCAACTAAACAATTAGAATCGAAATGGACTCTACTCATGCAAACCAAACGGGCTTAAATTATTGGAAAGCTACCTAAACGAGAAAAATCTAATTAAATCAAATTCAAGTTAAATTAAGGGTGCATTATTAATTCAATATTTCAAAATCAATTCACATTAACTAAAAATCATGACCCCAAAGTATCACGTGCGTGGCCTAAACAATGTATTTTCGCATTCTGCTCGGCTTAACTCAATTAAAAGTGGAAATCGAATATATTAACTCGGCTTTATCTCTGACCCAGTCAATGGTCAATTTTCGACAGCCAATACTAGCTTTCCACATGCTAAAACCTTAATAGCCACCCTAGGCGATCTTCCTGGTAACCCAGAATCTCTTTTTTTTCAAAGAAGCCTGCTTTGAAATTTGAAATTACATCTAATGCCAGATTGAATCTAATTTGCCTTTTGCTTAGTGTGGTGATGATGTTGTTTGGGCCCAATATCGGCTTGGTTGGGCTGTTCGGGAGCTTCCTAGATCTACGTGACACGTTATCCCACCCATTTCCTTGTTTGTCTTTTTGCCAAAAAACTTTGATTGTAAGTACTTTTTTACCCTTTGTCCATGGTAACGTGTCATGCGGATGAATCTCTCCAATTGCAAAAAAGCTGTTGGGTCCAAACAGCGGAAAGGCCCAACAGCCTATACTGATGAGAGAATTTCTGCGGATACGACCTTATCATGAGAATGGATAAAATAATAATTATATTTTAATTTATTTTTACTAAAAACCAAAGAATGGGTCTCAATAGGTGAATTTTCCACAAGCGACTTTAGATTAGATTCATACTTGCCATTGCAGAAAAATCAGGTCAGAGGCGTAAGAAGTTGAGGAGTTGGGTCATTATATAAACCTTAGAAAGGGATGTAAATATATAGGTTGCAAAAGCTAACATCTCCAGGATTGAAGACTGAAGAGCATTTGCTGTGTGGAGGGTGGAAGAAAATGATTCACAGTGTGTCTACTGAATTGGAGGTTGATCTACCGGCTGATGATATCTGGGCGGTATACAGCTCGCCGGAGCTGCCAAAGCTCGTCGTCAAATTGATGCCTCATGTCTACGACAAGATTGACATCGTTGAAGGTGATGGTGGGATTGGCACAGTTTTGCAGATCGTACTTAACCCAGGTATATATGTTTATTATGTTCGACGTCTCTTTGCTTGCTTTATTTTATTTTACAGGAATCTCTCTCTCTCAACCAGCTTTTACTCACACGTCCAAGGTATTGGCATAGCCAATAGACACTCAGACTTAATCCCCCACAAGGAACCAGGTTTGACCCAAGTAACGGTTGTGCAGAAGCTATAATTGGGCTCAGAATAAAATCAAGTTTAGATGCAGCCACCTCTCAGATTCGGACATGATATAGTTATCTACCAACATCCAATCTATCCGTTAATATTTAGATTGAAATTGGACTTTATCAGTCGGGTTCAGTTTGGGCTCGGGATTTGGATGTTATACATTTATTAACAAATTATGACAAAGACCCCTGAAATTATCATTCAGCTGTTTAAATTTTTTTAAATCTCGAAATTATCATTTTCTTATTTATTATTAGATTAGTTTTCTAAATATAATATTGAAGTCCTATGGGTTGATTTAATAGATCTTTGTAGATTTCTGGCTGAATTTCATATTTAGATGAAGTGGTAGAGGTTTCTTTCTGACAGATCTAATTTTAAAATTTCATATGATTGTTCTTGTTTTATTAGAGAAAGGAGTGGATAATTTTTATATATTAAGATGAAGAATGACATTCATGTCAGTGAAGTGAAATAAAAAAATTAAAAAAACTTGTTTTTCTATGTTAGTGAAATGATTCTTGTTATTTTAGCTGTTCCGTTTGGAGAAAATGGAAGTACTTCTGGGTCAATTATTAGGGTTTAAGAGAAAAGGACAAGAAAAATAAAATAAGGAAAATTCATGTAGATATTTTAGTAATTTAATGCATTCCATCAACTAACTTAAAATCCAAAGGGTATTTGTTGCAAAGTGAAAGTTTTTGGAGAGTCTTCATTGCAAATAAAAAATCGATGAGTAATAATCACTGACCTACAGCGATGTCTCTGCAATTTACCCTTAAAAAGAAAAAAAAAAAGAACCTATAACCTATTTGTGAAAATACAATATCCAGACCTATATATTACCATTATAATTGGAACTGATTCATACTTGATCCAATTATAAACGAGTTGAACTTTAACTTTATCATACTAAATTTATGCTTCAAAACCCATACAAAACAATAGTGTTCTTATGGATATTTAGTTTAATCGTAGTTGCATACATTTTACAATAGGTGGATTGCCCATATTAATAATGGTCACGCAGGTTAAGTTGAGTAATCCTGGTAAGACCTACTGTGCTCATCAGTTTTTGAACCCATCATTGACTACCTGGTTAGACCAATGATTTGGTGAGAATTCCGGTTTGGGACAACATCTAATCCATTATATCACAAAAAATATATTGATTTAGTCAATGACTTATTGACTCGGATGGTTGAACCATTGATCCATCAACCCAAAAAACTATTCAGTATTCATTGGTTCAGATGATGATGATGAATAGTAGTTAACAAATTTTAAATATCTAATTTTCTAAACCAATGAGCAGTTAGGCTCTCCTTCCAACAAAATTTTCAAATTTAGAAGTTTAAATTCAGCTCCAAGAAAATTCTCTAGCTTGCAAGAAAAAGCTGAAAGCAGTTAGCGTTTTATTGTTGAGCCTTTGTTTTTTCCTTTGATCTAGGCAGCTTAGAGAAAGTAGGTCCCAAAAACACAAAGAAATGGTTAAAAAAAAACACTTAAAGTCTAAAACCAATTTTAGGTATCACTTGTGAGTTGCGAATACTCTATTTTCGCCTTCAGAATAGCTATTATAGTCTAAAATGAAGTATTCTGGAGTCAAAGTACTTCATTTCTCATTGCACAACAGAAGTGCAAAATGGCTTGATCGAAACCGATTCAAACCTTAATGAAATTCAAAACAACAACAATAAGCAACAAATAACCAAGAAACATCAAAGCAATAAGAAATAAACACACAATACCAACTTTTAACGTGGAAATTAAACATCTCTAATGTGATGAAAAACTGCAGGGCATTAACCCAGAAAAGTCTTCATTATAATAACAACAAGGGAAATACAATGTGTTTTTCTCTATCATTAACTAAAAGATACCATCATCAAGAGAAATTTCTCTTGGCTCAAACTGAAATCCTCACCAAAATGGTGATTTACAACAATAAAACAAAGGGAGAATAAACACTTTTGGAAATGCTTCTTGGAGATAAGTGGTAGCACAAAAATTACTATGGATATGGCCTCCACAATGGCTTCTTCTTGCTTGAAATCCTCCAAGAGAAGCCCTAACTTTAAAAACTCAAGAGCCACCCAACATATGTGTGTGTAAAGATGAGAGAATGAGGGCATTTTTCCTTAACCCTTCTTTTTCTTCTTATGTCGTTTTGTTTTCTTTCTTTTTATTTTAACAAGTGGGCCCTACCTTATGAGGGAACCCAATAGAGAAGGGTGGAAGCTAAACTTTAGGATTCATGGTACACTTTGGCTGAGGAAAGGGTTTCATTGGACCCGGAGAATGACAACATTTGTGAGCAATCTGATGGACTTCTTATTGATAGTGTTGACAAGTTTGTTTATTATTTATTTAGGAGGCATTCAGAATTCTAGTAAGTCAAGGGGGGAACTGAGAGACTTGTTTATTGACATTGTAGTGGGAAAGGTACTTATTAGAGGATCTAAGGGTTCATTTTTTATATTCTGATAGGAAGAAAATTGGTCAATTAGATTTTGGTTTCTATTAATCAAGATATCCATCTTCTTATCTCATATTTATGTGGCATCCATAAAAAATTAATTTTCCTTAGGTCTGTGCTAATGTTAAGTATGGTTGGGTGTCTCGCCTGTGATAGAAATGATGGAGCCGCGTACATGGAAAGAGAAGTTCGTAGAGATAAATGACGGAAGGCGTAAGAAGGTGGTGCGACAAATCGAGGGAGGATATTTGGACATGGGATTTCATTTCTATGAAGATATATTCAAAATCAAAAAGAAATCCGATTCATCGTGCATCATTAAATCAAAATCGGTCTTTCGAGTTGACCACAAACACAAGGCCAATGCTTCTCTAGTCACCCCCGATGCATCAGCGGAGATGGCCAAGGCAGTTGCTGAATATGCCAAACAGAAGAAAACTAATAGCAGCAGCAGCAGCAAAGATAAAGCTAAAGCATGCTATGAATGAGAAACCAATTAAATAGAATAAACAATTCTGCGCTTTGACACTGTGCAATCAATCCATAGTTTAATTTATTTGAGGCTTGGGATAAAAGAATATGGGTTGGTTGAGCGTGTAAATAAATAATGGATTGGTGTTTGTTTGCTCTTCCACTTAATGATATATTCACATACCACCCAAAATAAATAAATAACACATGTAAACAAGGACGAGTGTAACTGCAATGCAATTTTCAATTGTTGCATGAGTACGGGAATTCAAATGAATTGAATGCAGACTTAGCTTCATTTTTGTTTCAAATTTGCTGTTGCTGTTAATATTAATTTTAGGGTTAAATACTTTAACTACCTTTATGGTTTAGCAAATAGATACAAATATATCCTATTATTTAAGAAATTATTTAAAGTATCTTAGACATTTCTGATAATGTATAACCGTTAATAACACCCATAATAAATAGATAAACTTTAGGGTAAATTTCTTAAACTACCCTTATGGTTTAGCTATTTGACCATGTGTACCTATATTGTTTGAAAATTGATTGATGCTACTCTTACTATTTATGACAATTGACTAATCCTTCTTGGTCGTTAGTGTGCATCAATAGAGTTGTGAAAAAGACTATTTT
Organism: Nelumbo lutea; assembly: GCF_056320005.1. Classification (NCBI taxonomy): domain Eukaryota; kingdom Viridiplantae; phylum Streptophyta; class Magnoliopsida; order Proteales; family Nelumbonaceae; genus Nelumbo; species Nelumbo lutea. The sequence goes on from NC_142684.1 coordinate 214,508,808, forward strand.
ACAATCCACTATAATTACTCGGATCTCTCCCTCTCCTTCTCATTTTCTTCGTCGGAACTACTAGAATTGCCAAAACGACAAATGATGACCAGATCTCAGATTTGGGTTTAAGAGATCTAGATTCCTTGCAAAGAATCTAAGAGATACTCAGATATGGATTCCTTACTCGGATTTATCATCTTCTGATTTTTTCAAAATGAAGTAAACATCGGCAAGATAAGCATCGGCGACATATTGACACTACCCCTACACTCCACTTCAAGGACAACAATAGTGACATTAGCAAAAGTCACTCGTCTTCGGGGCCTCCTGAAATAACCTACTAAACTTCATCGGACCACCGAGGCTGCCTAAACCTCCCTATGCTCGTCGGAAGAGGAAGGCAAAGGTGAGGAATGGAAAAAGAACTTCATTTGACCACCAAGGTTGCCTGGACCTCCCCGTGCTCGTCAAAAGAGGAAGGTGAAGGTGAGGAATAGGAAAAGAACTTCATCCGATCACCGAGGCCACTTAGACCTCCTTGGGAAGGCAAAGGCCGTTTGGACCTCCCTGTGCTTCTGTCAATAGTCAAACAGTTGACAATGATACATCTGTCGTCGAGAATCTACCCTCTAGATCTATCGATTCAAAACATTTGGCTGATTTGGTGCTTGAGAACATGGTGGAAGGTTGCAACAACAGGAAAAGGCTGATTTTGCTCCTTCAGATTCAAATCATTTGGTTGGTTTGATGCTAGAGAACATGGTGGAAGGTTGCATCAACAGGAAAAGGCAAAGGCTAAGGTTGTCTGGACCTTGTTGTGCTTCTATCAGTAGTCAAATAGTTAATGGTGATGCTTCTACCATCGAGAATCTTCCATCTAGATCACTACCGATGTGCGGAATCCTCATGCACTACTCATCACATAAAAAGACAACCCAAACCCTCTAGATCTATTGATCTCACAACCCTCTTTTATTTAAGAAAGTAGGTCTCTAAACTGAGGGTTGTTAAAAGAAAGGTCTCTAAACTGAGTTCAACAACCCTGTTTTGGCCACAACCCTTTTCCAGCATTGGGAAACCAAGCAACAACATAGATGAAACAAGGGAGAGAGGGAGAAAGAACGAAGGGGAAGGAGAGAGAGAAAGAGAGAGGAGTCGGATGTAGAGGAGGCTAATGCAGAGGCAGGTTAAGCACCGAACCAACTCGATTGCTATTGAAAGGAAGAAGATGATAAAGGTAAAATTGGGTTTTAAAAAAATACACATCACTTGTATATTAATGGATACAAACCATAAGAATATTAATGGATACAAACAATATGAATAGAGCTAGTCAATTGTCACAATAGCGGTGGCATCAATCAATTTTCAAACAATAGGGATACACCAAATCAATTAGCCAAACCATTAGTATAGTTACCCTAATGTAGCATTTCTTCTCACAAGTTTTTGTGTACATTGGTTTGGGACTTCAAGAAAGATGCCCTTCTTCTCTATCTTTTCATAGGTTCTATACACACGAGAGTGGCTGTAGTGCCCATTTAAAAACAGGATCAGATAAATACTTCATAGATTTACTTGACAAATAAAAAAGATAAATACTTAATACAGATTTTTATCCACGAAGATAAAACAATGCAGTGTGAGATACACACAGTGATAGCACGTTGTCATCTTGGTGCCACGAGGTCATCTTCATCTGCCGCTGAGAGACGAGGGGGTGACCGAAAAATTTAAAGAGGGTACTAGGAAGTTGAAAAGTTGATCTCCAGTAATGCCCAAATTAAGTCTGGGTTTGGCAGGCTAGGCTCCTTAACTTGACTCACCTCAATCTTTCCAACTCAAGCCTGACTTCTCTTGATCTCTCCACATTATTCACCAGAAGCACATCTTTGAAACTTCAGATGCAAGAAAAATCTTTGCTAGTTGGAAAATCTTATGCGGGAATTTCCCAGTCAACCCACAAGAATTGAGATGTAAAGAAGAAAAAAAGAAAAACAAGGTTTTCTAGAAGAAAACAAAGGAATCTAACCAGATCTCCGCCCAATCTGTAAAATCAGATGCGAAGTACCAAAACAAGAAAGAAAATGAAAAAACATATTAGAAAAATGAAATCCCCTCTTACATCAGACCTAGAATGCTTAAGAAAGCAATAGGTGAAAAGAAAGATCTTGAGTCTCCATTGGAGGGCTATCAAAAATGGAGGAAAAAATGGACCCAAGTTACACCAAGGAATCAAAAACTGGTGATTTGAATGAATCTCTATTAATTCTCTCTCTATCTGGGGAGTTGTCCATTGTCAGAAATGTTCAAGGTAAATTAGATAATTTTTTAAACAGTAAGTAGATTTGTGTCCATTTGTTGAAGTAGTTTAAGTATTTAACCCTTAATTTTAAATGAGAAAATAGAAGTTAAAACAAAGATAAATCCATTGCAAAAGTGAACGAAAGATTATCGATTTGTACTAATTCAAATGAAATTGCATAGTGTAAATAATGGCTTGGCTACCTAGTGACATGCCGGCAGTTTGAAATATATGTACCCATTGGCAGGTGCAATGACTCCGGATCTACTGCCTACTGCCTACGAGAACTCTGCTCATGCCTACACACAATACACTATCTCCCCTTGAGATATTCTCTCGATGTGACGGTAATAAACATGGCCAGAGTTATTGTAAGCAGGAGATCTGGACTTCACATGCATGCAGTAGTACCACAACCAAATCGAAAAAACTACTTTCTTGTCCAATTTTACCAAAATTGCCTCATTGGCAGCCGATAATCAGAGAACAAACAAGGATCAGTAAAAAGTAAAACAAAAGCCACAAATACTGTTAGACAGTTTTTTGTATGCCCTTAGCTTCAATCTGATTTGATATACTTTTGTTATTTAGTGGAAATAAATAAAGTGCATGTTTGATTCATGTTGTTTGGTTTAATTCTGTGTAAAACCCTAAAACTGGACATTTATAAGGATTCATGTTAGTTTTAAATGTTCACAGCCGTTGGATAAGTCTGGGGAGATTTATCCTGCCAAGGCTGATGCTGGTGTGCCACCAAGTGTTGGGATGGCCTGTCTCAGCCATTAGGGTAAGACCCGAGGCACATGCAGTATGGGATTACTTGAATCCTTGAACCGGACCAGATTTCCAGTCTTGCCCTGGACCTTGGAGATAGATGGGCAAAACTGGAAAGTTACACCTGACCCCTAAACCCGATTATGACACTTCACGAGGTGTTGATCAGGCTGCCTTTGATATGCCATTCAGTGAGATCCTTAGAGGGATCAAAACCGGGGTATGTTGGGGCAGTTTGAGAATTCATCTGAGTGGGTGATCATAGTGACAGAATCAGCCACTTTGTCGGACAAAGGGTAATGATCGGGAATGCACTCTCTCTGATGGAAACCAAACTGCCGGCAGTTGATTTCAATCATTGGAATTTTGTTTTACAAAATTAATATACATACATATATATATATGTATATATATATATATACGGTTTCGAATTGTTTGCAAATGGTTTTAATTCCCGGGATCCATATGAGAGGAGAGTGTGGCACTGTTCCTTGCAACCGAGGGAGAGGTCCTCTCTTGTCAGGCAGTGCTTGATCATTAAGGGCTGAGAGGTTAAGTGTAAGACCATTGAGGATAATACCTGATGGGCTAATCTTGCACCTGCCCTCAGTCCCTGGGTTTTTATAAGATGGCTTGGCCCAGGGACCACTTAATGTAAGTGTTGGGCCCATAGGGTCCATATGATAGACTCAAGGGGTTCATTGAGTTTTTCAGTGAATTCGGTTGGGCCTTGTATTAAAGGCTGGACCGAACCCATGTGGCTGGTGTGTAGATCAATGCTTGGGTCCCACGTCATACAAAGAAGCCCATCTAGGCAGTAAATTGGAAAGTAATTAGACACTGAACACTTAATGGGCCAGAAGCCCATTTCGAGGTGGGCTGATATGATCACCCATCCTTGGGGCGAATCTGAGATTAATGTTAGTAAAAGGATTTGACCTTTAGCCTTATCCACTCTTGGAGACCAAATTCAAATTAGATTTGAATCCGGTAACCTCCTGATAAGATCAGGAGTAAGCTAACTTTATCTGCAAATAGGATTAAGATTATCCTCTATCCAAATACTGATTTGGATTGGGATAACTCCTAATTAGGAGGATTCTTAATCAAGAAGAAAGGAGGAGAAACCCTAACAAAGAAAAAGAAATATCAGATTTCGAACCACCTTGAAGAGATATAAGATATCTCCTGCGAATTGAAAAATGATCTCATTTTCATACTCCAGAAAAAGAAAAAGGCAATTCAGCCTTTTTACCTTTAGAATTCTCCTCCTGCCGCCGCCATCTATTTTTGCAAGATTAGATCTTTGCAGAAAAGAAAATCAAGAAATCTGTTCTTGACATTAGTCTTGCAACAAAGACTAAAAGGATTCAGTGTTTAGTGTTTCCAGAGAATTCTTGTGAAGGATCCAGTGTGTAAGACACACCCTGCTGGTTCTGTTCCATCCACAATTGTGTCATTTTCAGCAGGAACGGATCTTGAAGCATTCTTTGGGTGTGAACACTAACTTTGGAAGATACTGCTTCTCCAGATCAGGTATATTCCTCCTATTTATCTTTTGATACAGATCTAGTTTGATTATGGTTCAAGTAAGATCCTTGAATATTGTATTCTAAATTTAAGAAATATGATTCCCAGTTGAAAGAAGATAGAAAACTTTTAAAATTCGCCCACCCATTCCGTAACCTTTATGGCGTCCATTAAATGAATCCTACCATTCTTTCAAATACAACAATCTCCCACTAAAACAAGAAATGACCAAATTTACCAAGCCAAAAATACTTTATTAAAGAAATAATAGTATCAGTTGGATTCCATTTCTTTCTATTGGAGCATAAAAGTATTATTGTTATACTTACCCTTGGAAATCAAGGGTATATACAGATGTATCAGAATTAGGCTTAAAGTAACTTTGAATTTTTGTACGTCTGCTTTCTGTTATTTTTTCAGCACAGAGCTATGATACGGCAGGTTGGTGAAATAAGGTTGCTGAAACCTCCTTCCTGTATTTTATGACTTGTGGTTCAATACCATGTTTTATGAAAATAACGCTATCGTCCAAACTTTATGAAATCATTACATCTGTACACCCCATCCATTATCTCAAGTTGATAGAAACAGAAAATTTGCTGAATTACCCAACCTTGTTCTTATGAACAGTAACTTAGCTTCCAATTTTGCCCTTCCTATTATGTGGTGCTCATTAACAATGTCTAAAGTTTAAATCCATTTATTCTGGAGGGAAACCACCTGTCATTTTGATTTTGATAATGTCATTTATCTCTAGGAAGACTGATCAATTCAATCCGAATTTTGAATTACTGTATTTTCTTTACAAAAGTTAATACAAAATAAGAGTTAAATTACAGAAAGTATATTGTTCAGGAAAGTGCTCAAGGGTTTGAACTTTTTAGTAAGACATTTTAATACCCTGAACTTTTAGAAATATACACTTAAGTTTAATTCTGTTAAAACTAACATTACAACGAGGGAAAAATCCAAGCCATTAATAACTTTTTAGTGAGACATTAGTTTTTTCTTAAAACTAACATTATAATCATAATCCAAGCCATTAATAACAAGCCAATTGAAAATTAATGGGACTCTAGAGAATGAATACACAAAAATTCTAATTCACATGATTCTCTTTACTAAACCATTTTTGTTGGTATTCAGTGCCAAGCACTATTAATAACTTCTCCCTGCCCCCTCGACCCTTTTTTTCCCACAAGTGCTGTTAGCGGAATTTAATACAAGGGCAAGTGAAAAAGGGGTATATACGATAATACGAACAACCATTCAAGGAGGATATGGATGACATTTAAAAGCATTAAAATGTCAAAAGTTCATTGGATGACATTTAAGTAATGGAAAGGTTGTAAATAAAACAATGTCAAAAGTTCTTTGGACAATAATAGAATAGGATTAAAAGACTTAAACCTCCCTTAATGTTCTTCCTAAATAATCATAACTCCCTTGTAATTTCTGAAATAACTAACCTCCCATGTGAAACCCTGGATTTAATAATTAACCCTTTAAAAAATCATAATCAATCCTGAATTTGATAAATAAACCCCTTGATATTCGAAGGCTTTTGATGGCCTGAAAATCATCAAGGCAACTGATTCCATTTCATACTAATTCCTTTGATAAAAACCATTCACTTGATCAGCAAGCCACTGACATTTCAGTTGAACCATTAACCCAGCCATTTTTTAACCATTTTTATTTATTTTTTATTTTCAAATTGCAATGGACCATCCATTCGGATGGTCAAACCACTAACCCAAAGCAGTCCCGGTTCCCTGTCAGTTTTTTTGAACATTGGTCTCAAATCCAAAACAGTCAGAGCTGACATGAGCAACCAATAAACAAAATTGTAAATGTTCAATAAAGAGTTCCAAATTTGAATGATCTTTATTTCCCACATTTGTAAGCATTCAGCAATAATTAACGAGGATTCAATTCTTTTAGTGAGAAAAAATATAGATATGATATCCGTATTACTAATCAGGGAACAACATGAATACACATACACAAAGCGTTTTTAATACATCCCAGATAAACTAATAAATAAATAATAAAATTAGAATATAGGCTATATTGACACGCACCAACACCGACATATTGGTATCAGGCGTATCAATGTTTTGATTCCTGGAACAAAGAAACAACAATCCAACAGGAACACAACACTAGAAATATCATAGGCATTAACTTATAAGAAAAAAATCCAAATTTTCACTGTACAATCCAACAGGCAGATTCAAATTAAAGATCATCAATCAGATTAGGAAGGAATCAAGATAAGTTCATTCCGAATATCGAATGCAATAAATAAATTAATCTAAAAATATCAAAACATTATTTTTTATATTAAAAAAATACCATTGATATTACGCATCGTTGATTGAAAAGAACTGAAAATGAATACTAGGAAACTTTATCATGTGACCCTTACTTAAAGATAAAACATTTAAGCCCACCTCATTAAAAGACTCGAAATGTTCATATAAGAATATAAAATCTTATAATTAAATCAGCTATTATCAGATCAAAAATGGGTAGATCCACTCAATTCATGTATAGTTATAGACTGTTGAAATTAGATGAGATTTGAATTCATATTTAAACTAACAGATACATCTTATTACATAGTCAAATCCAAAACTCAACACAAAAAAGCGATCAAAATAAAATAGAATAGGCCAAGAAAAACTAAAGAGTGGCAGAATTATAAACAAACTAATCATAGTTGAACCAACGCATTCTCCTCTTTAACAGCAACACATGGATAAGCAGATAAGTTTGTCTTGGTTGGGGCTCAGAGAGTTGCTTACTGTGCTCAAGGAAGAGTATTCAAACTCTTCTCATACAAGAGGTGTCAGAAGTAGCACTGTTCATCTTTGCCCCCCACCATTGACAATAGAGGTTAATGATTAGATGGGCACAACGAGAGAGACTATAAACAAGTTCCGATATATCACAAAATACAAAGCATATAAGGCATTGAAGATTTTTATTGAGTTGATCTGTTGACAGAATGAGAAGGAAGCGGTAAAGCGAATTCAGGTTTTAAACCAAAAATTTCTCCTTTGCAAATAGGTATCTCAAGAGAATTTTTCAAATGTTAATACTCAAAGAAAATAGAAGATTAACCAAGACCGTATAAAGAATCATTTGCAAATAGTGACTAAGATGAATATCCACTGCTCAAACAAATTCCAGTTTGACCGAGCTGAGGTTCCCATTTTTCCACCCTTAAATTGAGCATAAGATGTAATCGACCAGTGTTTTAGGAAATTTCTTAAATCAAACAAAAAAAAAACCTTTGGGCATTTGTATTGGAAATGAGAAGAAAAACCCAACTAAAGGAACATTATAAGACAGAGCACCAAACCAGGAAACTAAGATTGAACGAAGAAAAAACATAATAAAGAAAGAAGAAATATGGTTTTTGACATAATACAAAGATTCACCTTTCTCTAATCGAGATGGTGAACTCTGACCGTTGCTGGGGGAGGGATCTCTGTGAGAAGAAGAAGAAGAAGAAGAAGAAAAAGAAGAAGAAAGTGAACTAGTTGGATCTAAACTACGATCGCAGCCATCACAGAAGTGATAAATGTACTTAGGCTTACTAGACCAGCTTCAGCGTAGGGCTTATACGATAACCCAACTCAGCAAGTCTGAAGAGCAAAAGAATCGATATGCGAGCAGAATAACACCTCCCCTGCCATGTTCATTCGCAAAAGGGCTGCCTGAATGTCTGCTCGATGCAAAAATTTCCTTCTTTCGGAAACAAAAATCGACATCAACAATCAACAAAGCAACATCGCAAAGAAATAAGAAAGATTAGAACTAGAGTAGAACGGAGAGGGAGAGGAAGTCTGGGTCGACTCCTCTGTTGAGAAGTTTTTTACGAGGCTGAAGGATGGAGAAGGCGTGTTTATAACTAGGATTTTGGGTTTTGGCCTTAGGGTTTTGAGGCGCGACGTAGGGTTTCAAGTTTTCCGCTTCGTGTTGAAGCGGTAGGATTAATGGATTATGTGTCAACTGATCGGATCTAATGGCTGTAATCATGTCTGGGCGGGCCCGGTATCGAATAAATAAATAAATGTGCAGATGCAGACTGCAGAAATCAGAATCATTAGGGCCGACCCGATTAATCGAGACCATTGGCTCTGATGCAATAGACCCAATTACAATTGACAGCTCTCCTGTAAAACGGGCATTGCTGGGCCGACCCGAGTCCATGCGGGCCCCTATCATGTCATGCCATCCCACGGGCTGGGCTGGATCATGGGTCAAGCCTTTGGGTCAGGCCGAGCCGTGGATTAGATCAGGCTGGCTTGGTCCCGAAACTCCAAGCCCAGTATAGTTTGCATGGTCGTGCTATGTCATGTCAGGCCACGGACAACACAGCCTGATTTATCCCTCTACTAGTAATCCATGATTTATAGGGGTGCAAGTCGAATGGGTTGAATTGGGCTTAAGATAAGCCCAGGTCTGACCCTATTCAATCCAACTGGGTTCTGTGTTTAGGTTTCTTGGCACAGGGAACATTACTCGCTCCACCAGGGAATGTACCCTTTTATCGGAACTATGTTCCAAGATGAACTTTTCATCACATTAAGTACTTAAATGGAGGTAATGAGGTCCAGCTCTCATTGGATAAATACACATGTAATAACTAAAACTAAATTCATAATAACTTTTCTCCATCCCTTCAAGAACTTCCAATTTCTCTTCATCTTGAACTACATGTAAAGGCTCTCTCAACCAATTTCATACAAATTAAACCTTCCATGATTATTGGTGTCAATGAACTACGAAATTGTTCAACTACCAGTTTCAAATGCAACAATAAACACAGGAATACCCAAAATGTCCCGAGCCATATAAGAAAGTATGCCTATTTTAAACTTTTGTTTTCCACCAAGACAAAAGATCAAAATTTGCATGACCTTCTTCTAATGCTTCCTCCAGATAGTGATCACACACATCTCATCATTCTTCAAAACTTTATGAAATTCTAACTTAAACATTTCAATTGGATCATCATTCAACTCTTCAATTTTTTCCTTGCTATCTTGAGGTGACTTTTCTACTAGCATTTCAAGATTTGCACAAACATCCTTCTATTATTGAAAAAGGTGGTCCATAATATTTTTTATTTTTGTCAACTCACTATTAACCATGTTTTCATCATTATAGACATTAGACTACCAAAACTACACATATCTTATTTCATAAAGAGTGTATAGAATAGCAGCAACAATCAACAAAACATTGATCTTATTAACATTACCCCAGCATTTGTCAAACTTTTGTTTCATTCTTACAATTATAAAATAGAAGATCATCATGTTTTGATCATTTCTTCAAACGATGTTCAATTCCAATCATCTCATGAATATACAAATTGGCTATCACATAATTTGATCCTTACAACAGTTTTGTAGCCTTATAGAAAGGCTCTAAAAACTTGCATAAAATCTTTGTTCATGCCCAATCAAACTCAGTGAGGGAACCATCCTTAAGTTCAATCGAAAATTCATATCCTTCTCTTCTAAGCACTCAAAATCTCTTTGAAACTCCAATAAAATTTCTAGCATGAAATATGTGGAATTCCATCGGGTGTCAACATCGAAACACACTGATTTTTTTACTTGTTGTCCTCTATTCATTAATACACAACGTAACGAGATGGGGAACTCCTAAATATTTGATGCTATTACAAATATGACTAATTGAGTCCCCATAGGGTTGTCAACGGGTCGTGTTTGGACCAAAACCAATCCAACATGAGATGTTATGGGCCCAAACCTAGAACCGAACCCGATAGGTTTGTAATTTTTGGACCTAGTATAGAACCAATCAGTTCTTAAGGCAATCACATCTGATCCAATAGACCCGATTATAATAAATAAAAAATAAATATTTTATGTTTAATATATATATATATAATTTATTTAATATATTAGACATTATACATACATATACATATATATATATATATATATATATATATATATATATATATATATATGTATGTATGTATATATGTATACATACATATATATACATATACATATACATATACATATTATACATTATACTTATATACATACATACATATATGTATAATGTATATGTATATATGTATATATACATATACATATTATACATTATACATAAATACATACATATACACACACACACACACACACACACACATATATATATATATAGGGTCCACCAAGTTGGACCTAACCCATTAACATCCCTATGTCCCCAACTTCTTCCATCCCATCTTTAACAATAAGATTTACGATGTGAGCACAATATCACAAATGAAAATACTCACCATCAAACAACAAGCCACTTTTCTTGGTTACTTTTTTTACTTGTTATTCTCTATTCATTAATACACAACTTAACGAGATGGGGAACTCCTAAATATTTGATGCTATTACAAATATGACTAATTGAGTCCCCATAGGGTTGTCAACGGGCAGTGTTTGGACCAAAACCAATCCAACATGAGATGTTATGGGCCCAAACCTAGAACCGAACCTGATTGGACCTGGTATAGAACCAATTAGTTCTTAAGGCAATCACATCTGACCCAATAGACCCGATTATAATAAATAAAAAATAAATATTTATGTTTAATATATATATATAATTTATTTAATATATTAGACATTATACATATACACATATATATATGTATGTATATATATATATATATACATATACATATACATTATACATATATACATACATATATATACATATACATATACATATTATACATTATACTTATATACATGCATACATATATGTATAATGTATATATATGTATATATATATATACACACATATATGTATGTATGTATGTATATATGTATACATACATATACATATTATACATTATACATAAATACATATTCACACACACACACACACACACACACACAATATATATATATATAGAGGGTCCACCAAGTTGGACCTAACCCATTAACATCCCTATGTCCCCAACTTCTTCCATCCCATCTTTAACAATAAGATTTAAGATGTGAATACAATATCACAAATGAAAATACTCACCACCAAACAACAACCACTTTTCTTGGTTACTTTTTTCTTAAGAACCCAAGCAACCACGTCATTTGCACTTACTTACATTGCCAATAGTTATTTGCATAAATTATATAAACCCCATGATAACAAGCAAGATTCAATAGCATCTCCAATTGCATCACCAATATGTGGAGATGGAAGTACAAGGAAATTAATTATTTTCTTTTGCAAATTCCAATCACCATCAATATAAGGTGCAATAAGACACATATATCCTAGATTTTGAACATATGTACATATATCAGTGGTGATGGACACTCTTTTCAACTTTGCAAACATTATACTCAAAATTTTCCTCTCATTCATGTATAGCTCCATGCAATCTTTTGTTATTGTGGTGTGTGAAACAAACTGAAATATAGGCTGAATAGCCCTAATAAAACGTCTAAAGCCCTCATGTTCCACAAAATTAAATGGAAACTTTTCTAGAATAATCATTTTTGTCAATTCTTGCCTATCATAATCTTGATCAAATTCCAAATAGCATGATCAGTAGTTACATCAAGCCCAAACGAAATAACTGATTGTTTGGAATCATTTTCACTTAAAGTTGTGTTTGGTTGCAGTGCAAATTCATTTGCATTGATGCAAAACTATGATAGTGCAACTGATTTGGCTGCAAGTTTTGATTTATTTTTGTTTCAAATTTTACCTTACTTTGCTTGGTTGCATTAAAAATGAAGTAAAATAAGACCTAAACCAGAATAAAGTAAAATTCAAAACAAAATTAAGTCAAAATTTGCATTTTTTTTCGTTTGCACACCCATATATTTGTACTAGTGCAAATAAAATTGCATTGCAACCAAACAAAACAAAAAGGACACTTCTACAATTTACAAGTGGGGTTTCAGGATGCTAGTTCCATTAGCACTAGCACACCCAAGCTTCTTGCCATAATAATTGCAATTAGCACGCTTAAAGTCCTCCAGGTCGGGGGATTTTTTTTAAATGATCCCAAACAAAAGATACACTCTTACATTTTCGATTAGAAGCTACCTTTGAAGTTGTGGCAATAGTTGTATTACTAGTTGTTTGATGCTGATCATTTGTTTTGCTATGCTTAAGTTGAAGACTTCAATCAATCCCCAATATTCAGTCCTACAAGAAACAATTGGAACATAAATTAAGATATATACAACATAAAACATAAATTTTGTTTTAAATCTGAAATAAGATGTACATCTTATTTACTATTTGGATGACAGAATCAGACAAAAAACATAACCACCCTTCATGACAAAATCGGACCAAAATTGGGATGTGCTAACTTGTTAAAAATTAATGAGAAATGTTCAACTTTGTGAAGTCCCATCCAATCTTAATCAGAAATTAACGAACATAAAAAATGATAATAATATAGTAATTTACTATCAATCATATCAAATTCACTTACTAAATTGAATTGCATGACTTAATTGGAAATGGAATTTTTTTGTGTTTCAAATTTTTAAGCCAAATGGAATTCATGGCTTTTTTGTCATTGAAAAACCAATTTCTTGATTAAAAAAAAAAACACTATATTTCAATGAAATGTGAAAGTTTAGCTAAGGCAGGGGTGTTTTGGAGCGATTTGTATAGCAATAGAATCAACGTCATGCCATGTTTTTGTTTTGGGCTTTTTGTTTAACTTTCTTAAAAAAGGCAAAACAAAGTGAATTTCTGTTGTGAGCAAAAGTGTGTTAGGAAGTTTTGGAAGGAATTGGCAGGTTCTTTCATACTCAAACTCCTAGAGAAATTACATTCAAAATAGATGATCTTAGTTTTCAGTTGTTGAGTTACATAAGGTGCAAAGAGTGTCTCCTTCTTTCTCCTTGATCCAAATAGCTTGTTTTGATTTAACTACATCAAGAAGCAATTTAGTGTTTGAGGACTAGTTAATAGGGGAGTTTGAGGACTCACAAACCGGTATGCTAAAGTTACTATAGGTTGAGCAAACCATACAAGTCAAGTCCCTCTGCCAATCCATTTTAGATGTTTTCTTCGCTATAAACTCCCTATTTCTCCATTGTAAAAATCTTGTCGTAGCTTGGAACTTGAGCTAATGGAGTTCCTGTGAGTCAATGTTTCTATTAATAACAACTGACGATGTGATTCGGTCGATTTCATAGCCCAAAGCTAGAGAGAAATGCCACCTATTTTGCTACTGTAGTCGCTAGCCTCATGCAGGTACGACAGAGGAAAAATGAATCTCTCATGGACTACCTAGCAAGATTCAACGAAGAGGCACTATAGTTCAGAAACCTGAACCAATCCGTGGCTATCAACGCTATTCAACACGGCCTCTACCCATCCCCATTCAACTTCTCCATCTCCAAGAACCCTCCGCAAACCCTGGCTGTGCGGATAAGCCATGTGCAAAAGTATATCAACGCAGAAGAAGTGCATACACAATTGTAGGACGAGGAAGAGATGCCCAACAAGAAGAGGGGAGATACTGAGGAGCGGGAGTCAGAAAGATCAGACCATCCACCGACTTGAGCACTTCAACATCCAACAGATTCCTTAAGCCGAGAACATACGAGCCAATGCACTATCCAAGTTAGCTAGCTCTCCAAAAACCAACCTCGGCAAGACAACACGGTTGGACACACTAGCCCAGCCGAGCATTGCACCGACAACTCTCCTCATCCTCCCAGTATAGCATAGCCGGTCCTGGATGGACCCCATCGCACAATACCTCTGAGAATGTACACTTCTAGAAATTGAGCAGAAGCGAAGAGACTCTAGCATAGATCGGCTCGGTATTGCCTTATCCAAGGTCAGCTCTACCGCCGCTCACATACTCTCCCCTACCTGAAATGCCTCTCCCCATCCGAGGCAGACTATGTCCTCAGGGAGATCCACGAAGGTATCTACGAAGACCATCTTGGCGCACTTACCCCTGACATAAGGCACTTTGGCAAGGTTATTTCTAGCCAATGATGAAGCAAGATGCAGCCCAGTTAGTTCAGAAATGTGATAGTTGTCAACAACACTCCAATCTCCATCACCAACTTGTAGTCCCCTTTAAGCCGATCACCAGCCCATGGCCGTTCGCATAGTGGGGGATGGACATCCTCGGCCCCTTCCCACTGCGGTTACTCAGAAAAAGTTCCTCTTGGTGGCGGTGGATTACTTCACCAAATGGGTGGAAGTCGAAGCTCTAGCATGCATTACTGCGCATAATGCCTATAACTTTTTCTAGCAAAGTATTGTCTGTCGATTCGATATTCAACGTGTCCTCATCACAGACAATGGGACACATTTCACCAACCAAAAGTTTGAGGCCCTCTGCTCTAACCTGAAGTCGATTATCGAACCACCGCTGTACACCGACCCCAGAGCAAAGTAAAGTGCAGAAATTAATATACACTCAAACAACTACTAACATAGTAAAGTGATGAAAACGGGTCATATCCATAGGGAAGTGAGGGAAAAATTAATATACACTCAAATCCGGACAAGAAAACACAAAAGGAAAGTGCAAAAATATAAAAATTAATTAATTAAACCAAGAAAAATATAGAATTCGAACAATACAGAAAGTTAAAAGTGCAGAAACATAAATAAATACAAAAATAAATTAACAAAAGAAATGAAATAAAAATCTATAATCCGATCAGAGGTAGCAATCGCCGGATCTCCCCTTGCTCTCGCAAGGACCTAATTAAGTAATCACAAAACCCACTTAGGCGTAGCCGTTTAACCTCTTTCCTTAGACACTAACCGTCGGTTATGGAAAGTAATTACAATCTTCCCTAAAATTCAGCACACCTTTGAACCAAATGTGAGGCTCCCTAAAGGATCTTGCTATCCAAATTTTAAATTAGGGTTAGGGTGAACCGCACGTAAAGGGTGGTGATTTTTTGTCCAAGGAAGGGTGATGAAATCCCCACCTTATCTTATTTAAGTTGGATGCCCTTAAATGGACTAACGAAACAAAAACAATCAAACAAAATGAATGCAACTAATTACAATGCATAAACAATTATTTCTAAAATGCAATTCAGCAATATAACATAAAATAATAAATCAAACTAATTAAGCAAAATGAACAATTAAAGTAATAAAAAGAAAACCTAACACATTCACAATTAGCAATGATAATTTAGCAATTAAATAAACCTATATGATGCATGCTCTAGAATATGAAACCCTAAATGTTGGGATGCAAAGGCAAAAGTTTTAAAATATTAATCAATTTTTATATTATTTTATTTATTTATTTATTTAATTTGAAATTTTAAATTTAAATTTGAAAATTAAATCCAAAATTCAAAAATTTGGACAATTTCCTTTTTTTAACAATTGATTATTCAATTAAAGCACTAATAAAAAGAAAATTAAATAAGGCAAAACTAATTATAACAAATATAAAATAAAAGAAATAATTGTGCTAAAAAATTAACAACTACCAAAATAAATTCTAACAATTAAATTGCTAATCTAAAAATTAAACCGAAAATAAAATAAACAAAAGAAAATTATGTGGCAATAAATAAAATAAAAAAATAAATGATTTTTTTTTGTTTTTTTATCTGAAATAAAAGAAAAACACAAACCTAATAAGACAAAAAATCAAACAAGAAATTAAAATAAAGAAAGAAAAATAAATTTGGAAACAAACAACAAAAAATAATACTAAAATAAAAATAAATCAGTTTTTTCTAAAAAAATTAATTAAAAATTCGAAAATCACTATTCTACCAAAAAGAAGAGTTTGAAAATAAAAATAAGAAAATTAAAAATAAAATGGAACGACTACACCTGAAACGCAATCCAATATCTCTTCTCTTCTCTTCCGTCCTGTAGTCCTGCAATGCTCCGGTACCCCACCTTCTGCTATTCCGTCCTACAGAATCAAAGAGAAACAATAATTAAATTGAGATAATGGATCAAGTAATAAAACGAAAATAAAAAAATAATGAAACAAATCCGGACAAAGCAAATAAAAATTGTTCTCCGTGCTTCCCCGACAACGACACCAAAAACTCAATATGTCCGGAAGCGTGTCGTTAACCACTTCGGAACACCGATTTAATATTTATAAAATTTTTCCAATTCTCAAACAACTAATAACACAGTAAAGTGATGAGAACGGGTCGTATCCACAGGGAAGCGAGGGAAAAATTAATATACACTCAAATCTGGACAAGAGAACACAAAAGGGAAGTGCAGAAATATAAAAATTAATTAATTAAACTGAGAAAAATATAGTATTTGAATAGTACTAAAAGTTAAAAGTGCAGAGAAATAAATAAATTAACAAAAGAAATGAAATAAAAATCTATAATCTAATAAGAGGTAGTAGTCTCCAGATCTCTCCTTTGACCCTTGAACTTCTCGATCTAGGCCTTCCGTCTTAACTGGCCGAATTGCATATCTACAGAAAATAAAATGAAGAATATACGGAATAAAAATTAATTGTAGAAAGTAATTAACGAAACTAGAATTGATAGAACAGAAATTAAAACTAAAATAAAGTAAAAGTGGTTGGGATTCAATTCTAGAGGTGGCAGTAGTGGTGTTGGCAAACTGCAAGTAGGAACCCCTCCTCTTGCCTGGGCGTCCTCCTTTTCCTCTACCCTTGAACTTCTCAAGATCAGCCTTCCGTCTTACTTGAGGGCAGAATCCAACCCTTTCTCAGGAGCTCTGGGGTCCTTTTTATAGAGAAGGGTGGATACATTGGGATTAGAGAGAAAGAAGGGGGCAGCAACTGGGTTTTAGCATAGTTATGGGCGCCCTAGGGTTTCTAATGGAGGGTTAGGATGGTTTTGGGGTGATCCTAAGGCTGAGAATAGAATGAGAGGGCACCCAATATTATGTAGGGCTAATATTTGGGTGCACAAAAATGAAGGGAGGAGATTGAGGTGCCTAGGGTTGAAAGGTGGAGATTAGAAGAAGTGGGTGGCGCCCTAAAGTGGATGGCTGAGATATAAGATGGAGTGGAGGGCTGAGATCTAGTGGTGAGGGGCTGAATGGTGAGGATTAGTAGTTAGGTGGCACCCTAGGATTTAAAAGTTGCAAAAAGAGTGCCCTAGAATGAGTGGTTGAGATTAAAAGAGGTGGAGGGTAGAGATTAAACATGTAGAGGTGGCTATGGTATGCTAAGAGTGAAAAGAATGGGTTAAAAGGCACCCTAGGGTTTGTTAAGGCGTGGGGAGCATGCTAATATAGTAGAAGGGGCACCAAACTAGGTTTAGCAAATAGGAGGCGCTTTCCTACTCTCAATTTTTCACAAACACACCCCCTCTATCAGCTAGACTTCACACCAACTTCCCAAAAATTGCATTTCAGCCATGAAAACTTCACAGTTTTGCACAAAATTTGCATAGAGACCCTCAGTGGCCACAACATTGCATTTAACTGGGAAAAGGACATACTTTGACTTTTCTAAGGCCGAAAATACCCATGAATTGATGCTCTCAAGGCATCAAAATGCAGAGTTATCAATAGCCATCGAAAAGACACCCTTCAGTCTGACCTACGGAGTCGAAGCTATGGTACCTGTAGAGATTGGCTCTCCAACCCTCCGAACTGAGCTCTTCGATGAGGACCTCTATGCAGAGTTAAACCTGATCGAGGAAGCCCGGGACCGAGCACATGTCAAGATGGTAGCATAGCAGCAGAGGATGGCGAAATACTACGACACCAAAGTCAGAAGACGCAAGTTCAACACAGGTGACCTCGTCCTCCGCAAAGTCATAGTGCCTGCGCCCGAGGAAGGCAAGCTCGGACCAAATTGGGAAGGGCCATATTGAATCACTAAAGTTCTTAGTCTGGGCACCTACAGGCTCAAAAACCTTGATGGCCGACCAACATTGAGGAGTTGGAACACAGGAAACCTTCAAATGTACTATCAATGATTCGATGATAATAAAGAGCACTTTGTTCAAGCAAAGTGTTGATTGCCTGACACACCACATGCATGCACACCATACAACACATACACACCACTGCACAAGCACCGTGCTACACGACCACGCTACAAAATTGAGCTACACGATCGCGCTACTTGACCACGCAGTACATGTGTAGCTCGGTACAACTCACTAACTCGGCTGACCTCCGAACGGTCTGAGTACACAATGCATAGCCCGATAGCGTATTGCCGACCAACCTGACTCGGCTGACCTCCAAACGGCCTGAGACCACAAAGCATAGCTCGACAACATATTGCCGACCAACTTGACTCGGCTGCCCACGGCCTAAGCCTAAAGCGGAGAAGAACGCCCCCACCCATCAAGGCTTGAGGACGGTCAATCAAAGTCCACTCACCTACCAACTAAGTCGGTTAGAGCTAGCCAAGCAACGGATAGCCCGCGAAAGGCCCCAAAGGCTCATGAGACCGAAAACTAAGCATCTGAAAGATGAGAGCATGGAATACACTCCCGCTTCGCTAGTCAGAGGATGAAGATCTTGGCCAACTCAAACCTCAACCAAGGCAAGGCCGAGGAACAGAAAAAAATGGAAAAAGATGATTGCACACAAGTTTAGAACCAGAAATTTATATGAAGTTAAATAGCTAGTATAGCAAATGAAAGCTCGGCATACCGAGCCATTACAAAAGCAAAAAAAAAAAAGAAAGAAAGAAAGAGAGGAAGGAACCCGCAGTAGTTCAATCTACAAAAGGGAAATTAGTGACCTCGCCACCACCATCCTCATCATCATCGCCACCTATGCCCTCCTCATCAACAAGTCCGAGGCCGGGGGCATTTTGTCGTCATAGGCCTCCCAAGTCTATGCAACACCAGCTAGCTTGGGACAGTGGCACATTGCTCTTCACCGGAAGACGTTGAAACCAGCCTCGAAGGAAGCCGAAGCATACTGATCCATGTCCCGCCGAAGCTCCATCGAGCTCTTGTACCGTGCCACTACATCCTCGACAACCTCTTGCTTCAGTCATTCCCTCTTTGCCTTTAGTTTGGTGATCTCGTGCTTCAAGCCAAGGAACCAAACCTACTTGCTCGGCCAACCGACCTTCAGCTTGGCCACCTCTCTGCTTTTAGTGCTGCGGATCACTCCCTTGCCGCTTAAAACATGGCCAGTTGTGCCTTTAGTTGTAGGTACTCAGAATGCTCCTTCTTGTACCATTGCCGCAACTCACGAAGGTGATCAACCATGGCAATGGCCGAGCATGCATTCTGCGGACACAATAAGCATTGTTAGTGCAAGGAAACATGCTTAAAACAACGAAGGCAAGTAGAAACTTACCTGAGCCACAACCCGAATAAGTGAGCACTCTAAGGTGCTACTCTCGGTACTCCCATCCTCTTCGATGATGTAGGCTGTCATCATCCCGTGGAGTAGCTTCTCGGGAACACTAGGGATCTCCAGCCCGTCTCGACTGCCGACCGTCCAATGCGGCACATGAATATCGGAACTACTGCTCCCCACCTCAACTCATGAAGGGAAGGTAACCTGGCGAGCTTCCCCGACATCCACAACCACAACATCCACGTTGACATTCCCTTGCCGCCAAGATCTTTTTTGGCGATGAGGCTCCCTCTCAAAAGACCTCAAAGGAGGAACCACTTGGGGATGGACCTGCGGTGGTGCGCCAGCCTGGTTCTGCCTCTAGCGATTGGTATGTCGGGAAGCACATTGTTAAACACCCTAGAACACTAGTTTAAACATTTATAATTTTTACCGTTTCTCAAACAACTACTAATAAATGGGTGAGAACGGGTCATATCCATAGGGAAGCAAGTGAAAAATTAATATATACTTAGATCCGGACAAGAGAATGCAATCGGAAATGGCAGAAAATACGAAAATAAAATCTATTATTGCTAAAATTAAATGTTTTAAATTTAAATAAGACAATAAATAAAAATAAGAATTTAATAAAGTATGGGAATCAACAAAGGAAATAAAAGAAGTAAAAAAAAATGATCCAGAATCTGGATTTGGTGGCGGTAGCTGCAGATTGGTCGGACAGCTTGCTGAAACCCCTCCTGACAAGAACCTGACGTTTGTCCTTTCTACAACCCTCAAACCCCTCGAGACACCTTAGCCTTGAACCGAACGAATTTAGATCTACAAAACAGAGAAACGAACAAGAATTAAATCCAAAAGATTGCAAAAATAAAAATATCAGAAAAGAAAATAAAGAAAAGAAAAGAATAGTTGATCAGATCAAGTGGTGGTAGTTGTAGAATGGTTGAATAGCTTGCAAGAACCACTCTAACAAGATCTGGGTGTCCTCCCCTTCTACAACCCTTGAACTCCTCAAGAAACCTTAGTCTTGTTAACTGGGTGAATTGACCAACTCTTCTCCAGGGCCCATGGGGTTCTTTTTATAGAGAAAGGTGGATATAACTGGAATTAGAGAGAAAGAGGAGGGTGACAGTTGGGTTTTAGAAAAAATATGGGTGCCCTAGGGTTTAGAATGAAGGGTTAGGATGGTTCTAGGGTGATCCTAAGGCTGAGAAGAAAAGGAGAAGGCACCCAATATTATGTAAAGCTGAGATTTAATGGCTAAAGGCTGAATGATGTAGATTAGAAGTTAGGTGGCTCCTAGGGTTAGAATGCTAAAAAAGAGTGCCCTAGAAGGGATGGTGGGGATTAGAAGGGATGGAATGTGAGGATTTAGTAGTTAGGGGTGGTTAGGGTTTGTTAAGAGTGAAAAGAATGGGTTAAAATTTGTCGTAGGGTTTGATAAGGCATGGGGAGCATGCTAATACAGTAGGAGAGGCGCCAAACTGGGTTTAGCAGCTAGGAGGCGCCCTCTTGTTTTCAGTTTTTCACAAAAACCCTCCCTTAGTTGGACTTCACACTAGCTTCCCAAAATCTGCATTTCAGCCATAATAACTTCCAGTTTTCCCCAGAATTTGCATAGAGACTCTTAGAGGCCACAACATTGCATTTAACTGGAAAAAGGGCACATCTTGATTATTCTAAGGCCAAAAATACCCCTGAATTGATGCCCTTAAGGCATCAAAATGCAGAGTTATCACACCCCCAACTTAAACATTTCTAGTCCCTCAGGAATGCAGCCTTAAAATTACACTAAGCATAGAGATCCTTCCCATCTCAAGATCATCCCTGACAGAATTAGTCAAGCATCCTCATTCTAGAATTTTTCAAACTCTGTAGAGATCGGTATTGGGCTTACGGGATAAAACTATATTACTTTGAATATTATAGAAACTTGGCATAAAAATCTTATTTACCCTTCCATTTGCAGACTGTTTGGATAATCTGAGATTGATTTCTAAAATCAGACATGTATTCTTCTTATCATTTCTGACAATGGATTTCTACCCCTAAACTTCATATGCATACTTATTTTTTTGTTACATTCCACTGTTTTACGCAAATCTCGACACTTGCCTTAGGTGAAGAGACCCGGTTACTAAGTCTAGGGTGTCCATTGACCTTTTATTCTCTCTCTCTCTCTCTATTTTTCTTTTTTTTTGCAGAATTGTTTAGGACAGTCCACTGATTCTAACAATTTGAACAATTTTGGTCTAATTTCTCAATCTTTCTCTTCTTATCTTGGTAGGGGCAAACTTGGGAGTATTTTCTAATTTCTAAATGGTTTCAACAATATTCAAATAAGACCAATTTTTACTCCTATCACCTGCTACCAATGTCTACAAAATTTAATATTCTTTTATCAGTTTCCTCAACTTTTTTTCTTTGGGAATCTCTTTTAATGGAAAAATTTTAAAAATGTTTCAGTGAAATTTTAATTATACATTTTTAAAGGCTTAGCTTCTCATTTTTTTTTCAATTTCTCTCTCTCTTTCTCTCTCTCTCTCTCTCTCTCTCTTTCTCTTTCCTTACCCCCAACTTAAATGCCATTGTCCCTAATGGCATGACTAGAATGATGCAAAAAGGATTTGCGTCAAAGGAAACAATGAATAGGGTTTTCCTGAGGGGTTCAAGGGCTACCACCTGGTCTCGAATCAAGAGAAGGAAATTCAAATCCTAAAAACAAAAAACTACGTTGGGTTGCCTCCCAACCAGTGCTAAGTTTAACGTCTTTAGGCATACACATTCATGCACTTCTTCCATTTACACTCTCTGACTCACTTTCATCTTCATACAAACAGAGTTCATACTGGACTAACTAGGGGGCATACAAGGCATTTGAAATATCATCAACTACATCTATCTTATACGCATCTTCCCCTAGATTTGGATACATAGAGGCACTAAAAACTTTTAACTGGACTTTCTACTCCTCACATGAAATGTTCATTTCTCCCGATTTAGAGTTGATGTTTGTATTGACCATTGCTAGAAACAAACATCTTAAGATTATCTGGATATGGTTTAGTTCATCGATTGGGGTCATGTCTAGGATAAAATCCAATAGAAAGTGACAACCCTCTACCTTGACAATGACCTCCTCAATAACACTTTGAGGAGTCTTGACTAACCAATCAACGAGTTGCAAAATTACCGGGGTAGGTTTTAACTCGCCGATCCTAAACATGTCATAAATGGACAGAAGCAGATTTATATTGGCCCTAAAATCCACTAGAGCCCGATCGTGGCTCCATCATTTGAGTACACAACTCTTTCAAGAACTTGGCATGGGCCAAGACATGTTCGATCGCATCAAGGAGAGGGAAGTTAATATTGTCTTCCCTACTCTCCTTGTTGCAAGTCTCTTTCTTCTTTCGCACTGACCTGAGTGTGAGTGCAGTTGGAAAGGGAACTACGGGTTGGTTCACTAAAGGTTCTTCTTCTAAAGTTTCCTTTCCTTCTTCTTCTCCACCCAACTTAGGGTCTTCCTGCTCCTTTTCTTCTTCATTAACTCTCTTTTTCTCACCCCCGTCCTCTAACATCCTCCCACTCCTTAAGGTTGTAACAGCTTTGGCATTTTCAAGCTAAGGGTTCTTAGGAGGTGGTTGAATTTGTTGTGGAGGAAAGCCCAATGGATAATTTCTAGGAGTCGCAACTGGTTGACTTAGTATTTACCCTACTTGTCTCCTCGCCTTGGCTTCAGCTACCCGTCCTATTTGGCTCTCTAATCTATCAATGGACTGCTGCTGATTTAGGATCAGCTGCTGAAACTGCATGAATTGGTCATCTACTGTACGGGTCTGAGGAAGTTGAGGGTTAGCCTGATACGATTGGGCCAATTGGTTCCTAGGATACATATGTTGGAATTGGGTCTGCCCTTGTGGCCTTTGAAATTGTTGGGCTTTGGGGTTAGATGGATGGTACTTCTAGGACTGTGTGTAGGTTTGACATGGTTGAGCTGATTGAGTCCCAGGGTAATCATTGTACTTCTAGTGGGTCTGGGCTTCAGACCATTGAGAGTGCACATTTGGTAGGGGGTTTCTTGGGCTTGGGCTCTGTAAGTGAAGTTCGACTGATTTTCCCACCCAGGGTTATATGGACTAAAGAATAGGTTAGCACTGGGTTGGAAAAATCTATTGGCCGCATGTACTTGGTTTGGACTAACTAGTTGACATGGGCCTGTCGCAGGGTACTGGCTAACATGATGGGCCGGGCTTGCACAAATGGAACTTGTTGGATAGGATGTCAAGGTTGTGTATGGGCCACTTTGTTGACGACATGCAAGGACTTGGTCAAGTCTTTGGGCCATCCCATTAATCTTGTCTAGTTGTCGAGACACGTGGTTCCAATCTATCTATGGCTCAGGTTGGAAGTAGTTTCTTATTCCATAAACTCTGGCCATTGAATTCATTTTGTTTTAACCCCCCCCCCCATTTTTTGTTGGAATTTGAATTTGAAGTTCAAATTTAGATTTTTTTATTTAATCTTTTTTTAATTCAAAATTTAAATTCAAATTCAAAATCAGATTTTTAAATCTAAATTCCTAAAATTTAAATTCAAATTTGAATTTTTAATTTTTTTTAAATGAAGAAAAATCAACCACACGACCTAGGGTTTCCTAAACTAGTGGTTCAATCAATGTGAGTCCTTTTAGGTTCACTTGGAATTACACCACTTCCTTTGGTTAGCCAGGTAAGAGGTGGGGATGTGGGAGGCTCCCCTTGCTCTCACAAGTACCTAATTAATTAACCACAAACTCCCGGTTATGGAAAGTAATTACAAGTTTTCCTAAAATTCAGCACACCTTTGAACCAAGTGTGAGGTTTCCCTAAAGGATCTTGCTATCAAAATTTTAAATTAGGGTTAGGGTGAACCGCACATGAAGGGTGGTGACTTTTGGGCCAAAGAAGGGTGATGAAATTCCCACTTTATCTTATTTCAGTTGGATGCCCTTAAATGAATTAACGAAAAAAAAACAAAATAAACAAATCAAATGCAACTAACTACAATGCATGAACAATTATTTCTAAAATGCAATTCAGCAATATAACAACTAACAAAATAATTTCAGCAATTAAATAACCCTATATGATGCATGCCCTAGAGTATAAACCCTAAATGTTGGGATGAAAATGCAAAATTTTTAAAATAATAAACATTTTTTTACATTTTTATCGATTTTTTCTATTTTTTTCTTTTTTTAATTTTTTTTGAAATTTGAAATTTGAAATTTAAATTTCAAAATTTGAAACTCAAATTCAAATTCTAATTCTAATTAAAATTTTAATTTTAATTCAAATTCGAAATTTAAAATCAAATTTAAAAAAATTAACAATTTCCTATTTACGATTAATTATTTAATTAAATAACTGAAAAAAGAGAATTAAATAAGGAAACAAATAATTATAACAAACAGAAAATAAGAGAAATAATTATGCTAAAAAGATTAGCAACTACCAAAATAAATTCTAACAAGAAAAATTGGTATTCTAAAAATTAAACCAAAAATAAAATACACAAAAGAAAATTATGTGGCAATAAATAAAATAAAATAAAATAAACAATAAAATTATTTTTTCTATCTTCTAAATAAAACAAAAACACAAACCTAATAAGACAAAAATTTGAACAAGAAATTAAAATAAAGAAAAAAAAAAGATCTAGAAACAAAACGGAAGAGAAATATTACTTTTAAAAATAAATCGAATCTAAAAATTAATTAATATTTTGAAAATTACTATTCTACCAAAAAAGAGTTTGAAAATATAAACAAGGAAAACTAAAAATAAAATGGGACGACTACACCTGAAATGCAATCCAATTTCTCTTCTTTTCTCTTCCGTCCGGCAGTCCTGCAACGCTTCGGTACCCCACCTTTCGCTATTACGTCCTGTAAAATCAAAGAGAAACAAGAATTAAACTAAGATAATGGATCAAGTAATTAAACAAAAAAAAATTAATGAAACTGATCCGGACAATGTAAATAAAAAATTTCCTCCATGCTTCCCCGTCAACGACACCAAAAACTTGGTGTGTCTAGAAGCGCGTCGTTAAGCACCCCGGAATACCAGTTTAAACATTTATAATTTTTACCATTTCTCAAACAGCTACTAACATAGTAAATGTGTGAGAACGGGTCATATCCACAAGGAAGCAATTGAAAAATTAATATATTCTTAGATCCAAACAAGAGAATGCAATCGGGAATTAAATTAAATGTTTTGAATTTGAGCAAGACAATAAATAAAAATCAGAACTTAATAAAGTACGTGAATAACCAAAGGAAATAAAAGAAATAAAAAAATCCAAAACCTGGAATCCGATGGTGGTAGCTACAGATCGGCCAGACAGCTTGCAGAAATCCCTCTTGACAAGAACCAAGCATCTGTCCTTTCTATAACCCTTGAACCCCTCGAGACACCTTAGCCTTGAACCGAATGAATTAAGAACTGCAAAACAGAGAAATGAACAAGAATTAAATCCATAAGATTGTAGAAATAAAAATAACATAAAAGAAAATAAAGAAAATAAAAGAATGGTTGATCAAATCTAGTGGCGGTAGTTGTAGAATGGTTGAATAGATTGCAGGAACCCCTCTTGACAAGATTTGGGCGTCCTCCCCTTCTACAACCCTTGAAGTCCTCAAGAAACCTTAGCCTTGTTAACTAGGTGAATTGACCAACCCCTTTTCTAGGATCCCTGGGGTCCTTTTTATAGAGAATGATGGATATAACTGGAATTAGAGAGAAAGAGGGGGTGGTAGTTAGGTTTTAGCAAAAATATGGGTGCCCTAGGGTTTAGAATGAAGGATTAGGACGGTTCTAGGGTGATCCTAAGGCTGAGAAGAAAAGGATAAGGCACCCAATATTATGTAAGACTGAGATTTAATGGCTATAGGCTAAATGGTGAAGATTAGAAGTTAGGTGGCTCCTAGGGTTAGAATGCTAAAAAAGAGTGCCCTATAATGGATGGTGGGGATTAGAAGGGATGGAAGGTGAGGATTTAGTAGTTAGGGGCGATTAGGGTTTATTAAGAGTGAAAAGAATGGGTTAAAAGGCGCCCTAGGGTTTGCTAAGGCGTGGGGATCATGCTAATACAATAGGAGGGACGTCAAACTAGGTTTAGTAGTTAGGCGGCCCCCTCTTGCTTTTAGTTTTTCACAAAAACATGCCATCTCTCAGCTAGACTTCACACCAGCTTCCCAAAATCTGCATTTCAGCCATGAAAACTTCCTAGTTTTCCCTAGAATTTGCATAGAGACCCTTAGAGGCCACAACATTGCATTTAACTAGGAAAAGGGCACATCTTGACTATTCTAAGGCCAAAAATACCCTTGATTTGATGCCCTTAAGGCATCGAAATGCAGAGTTATCAGCTAGACTTCACACCAGCTTCCCAAAATCTGCATTTCAGCCATGAAAACTTCCTAGTTTTCCCTAGAATTTGCATAGAGACCCTTAGAGGCCACAACATTGCATTTAACTAGGAAAAGGGCACATCTTGACTATTCTAAGGCCAAAAATACCCTTGATTTGATGCCCTTAAGGCATCGAAATGCAGAGTTATCAGCAATTCTCCTTCATTCGACGTACAATTTCCTCCTCACTTGCCATTTCAACACATGCACCGCGGAAGCATGACAATAAGTACTAGATCAATGAAGCAAAGAAAGTACGAGCAAACAAAGCAACAAAAAGGATGAACCAGCCATCCTACGCTTCAGCCTGTCAAGCATCAACATCTCTGAGCATGAATACGCAGCTACGTCTATCTCGTGATTCATGCTCAAAGCCAACCTCTCCTCCCAAGTGAGTGCAGACCATTGAGGTTGGGGCACTCTCGTTCTCGGATTTTGTAGCGAGGCCGGGAAGGGGAGGTCACCGGGACAACGCACAAAGAAGAAAGTTTCCTTCTAGTGCTTCATAGAAGAGGGAGCCCCGACCAATGCTCTAATGTTCTTCCTACTTGAGAAGTAGTAACAGCCATGTTAGTGATGTTTAAGCTAAAGATGGAAGCTCACCATACCCAGGGTCTGCTTAACATCGCGAATGACACAGTAGGACAGAAGGCCAACCAAAAATCTAAATGAGTTCGGCATCATCTACACCAGCAATACTTGGTACCATGTAAGTACCTCGGCAACCCCTTCGTTTAGAGGAAACCTCAGCCCGGCTTCCAAACTGTACTCGTACACACAAATCTCACTGGGCCGAGCATCTGTTGCCATCTCACCATGTTGCAGGCACCTCATTCGGAATTCCTCAGGGATGTAGTACATAGCTTGGATCCGAGACATGTCCTCAAGGGTCAAGACACAGGGTGTGGTCGCAAACCGGCGACCAACCCACAAAGGAAGCTCGGCTTCCACCCGAGAGGTACCAACCTCAGCCTCCTCAATCTCGGCATCCTCAAAATCTCCAACCTCAGACTCATAATCGGACTCACTATATTTAGAAGAGCTAGAAGCAAAAGAAGAATGGGAAGATGAAGAAGACATCTTATCTAGATTGAAGCCAAGGAATAAAAACAAAATGTCAAGCAAGCTATCCAAGCAACTCCTCTCACAAATGGCAAAGGGGAAATGCCCGTCCATCTCTTCTTATAACCCACAGGAATGTGAAATCCATGCCAGATATATGGTGAGGATCGAGTGCTGCCCTAACAAAGCTCGGGAAGACCAATTGACACGACTGTTGCCGCATGCACAAGGCCTCGGGAACCAAAGCGACAACCTTGACAAGCAACGGCTAGGGCATTAATTGCTCCTGTCCACCCTGTAGCAGTGATCCAACCAACAACGCAGATGCTCGAGGCTTGCCTAGGCCCACTGGGTCAACCAGTTTCCCCCTCCTCAGCTCCAGAACTAGGGGAGTGGTGCTCGGTTTCCGAAGTCAAAGTTCTTAGAGTTCTGTAGTCGACAATGGAAAGATTCCTCGGCCATGTTCCATATTTCCCAGATCCCAAGATTACGGCAAGTGCCGAGGAACACCAAAGGAAACATATGCTCAACTAGACATCAACCTAGAAGTTCCTTAGCTGAGGAACGAATTGGGACTACTTCATTCCTTGACTTCAGAATTGGGGGAGAGGTGTTCGGGTCATGGCTGAGCTGGTCCTAAGAGACACGTGGCCGCCTAATTATCACTCGACCACATCAGCCTAGCTCGGCCACGTCGGCATAACTTGGCAAAGTCGGAATAAGCTCGGTTGAGTATGCTACTATTGTGACTCCCCATCTTATCCTTTCAGCCATGTCAGCTATACATCATACAGATGAGCACAACTACGGATAAAGAGGAGTAAGGAAGATGACTCCGCTGGGGAATGGAACTCTATCCCGAATACCTTGGTGGCTAACCTCATCCCGACAACCCAAAAGCCCAATCTGACCAGGACACAAATCTTCGGCTATAAAAAGATACTCCATGCTCAAGGTAAGGGATCCAACTTTTGACACCCATACTGCTACTTAGCTCGGCCCAACCATCTACCACCTCCTACTGACTTGAGCGCCGGAGTACTTACTCGGGGATAACTCCTCGGGCCTTTGGCTTCAACTTTCTTGATCATAGGTCTTGAAGCGCGACCTCGTCCTTGCAGCTTGGCTTCGCCCTGCCAGCAAGGATTATCTGGTTGCTCTCCTTAGTTCGTACACCACCTCGGATTGAGCAACATTATTAAAGTGAAATTTATCAACAATGAATTATTAATGAAAATTATCATCAACTTATCAGTAATTATTTAAACTTAACTGTAAAGATTTATGGTTAATTTACTCTTTAAAATATTGATTTTCTAAATTACTTATGTAATTAAATTTTTGATAACTATAGTGATTTTTGGAATTATTTAAATTGTACTTATGCAATTAAATTTCCAATAATTATACAGATTTTTTGCAATAATTATAGTAATTAACTCTCATTTCTATGTTATTGAAAATTACCAAAAATTATCAAAAAATTACTTTAATTACATCTTTTACTGTTATTTAGAATAATATTTATTCACTTTTCTTTATTTATCACTAATTATTGAAGCGAAAAATATCAACAATTCACTATTTATTTCCCTTTAATCGTTTAAAAGTAAATTATTAGGAATTATTGAAAATTACCAGATATTATCAGTAAATTATTCGTATTATAGTAACTAATTGTTGCTAATACTTTTTTGTCCATTAATTATGGTTAAATTAGCAATAATTATCAGAAAATTATTTTAATTACATCTTTATTTAGAATAATATTATTCATTTTTCTCTATTTGTCACTAATTATTTAAGATTGGCAGAAATTTTCTATAATTTACTGTTACTTTTCTCTAATTATTTATGAATTATTAGGAATTATTGAAAATGACCAGATATTTTCTGTAAATTATTGGTATTACAGTAATTAATTATTGCTAACAATTTTTCTCTTCCTTACGATTAATTAGCAATAATTATTGTTTTTTTTCTTTAACTTACTTAACAATATGTTCATATTAGTAATTATTATGAATTACCAAAAGTTAGTAGTAATAATTGGAAATTACCAAAAAAGTTCAATTATTACTAAGTTTATACTAATCACGTTTTAATTAATAATTTTTCTTTGTAGTATTACTAGAAATATTCAATAATATAATGTTATTATCCTTGAATTATTTATCAATAAATTATCAATTATTAATGAAAATCACAAAAAAGTATTAGTAAATTTTTACTATTAATAGTAATTACCAGATATATTCAATAATTACAACACATATACAATAATTTATTTTTATTTTCCTTGAATTATTTATTTTTAAATTATCAGTAATTAC
Source organism: Nelumbo lutea (assembly GCF_056320005.1). Lineage (NCBI taxonomy): Eukaryota > Viridiplantae > Streptophyta > Magnoliopsida > Proteales > Nelumbonaceae > Nelumbo > Nelumbo lutea. Next base: position 214,539,568 of record NC_142684.1, read on the forward strand.
TTTGTTGTCGTGACCCTTCAAAAGAAGACATCAATAATGTGTTGGTGCATGGCTGTTTAGCTCGAAAAGTGTGGCTCTTCTTTAGTAGAATGCTAGGGTTGCCTTTCAGGGTAAATGAAAGTATTATGGAGCTTCTCTCTTATTGGTTTTTAGCGGCATCAGCTAGAAATCAATGGGCTGTTGTGGTGGGGCTGATTGCATGCTTTGCTGTTTGGGAGATTTGGAAAGAATGAAATAGGCGCAAGATGGAAAATAAAGTTGGCGATTTGGGTGGTAGTGCGGTTGATTCATGATGTGTCCTCTTCATTATCTTTGACCCATAAGGTGAACTACAACCATCAATTATCCTTGCAAGGTTTGGGGTTGCAGATCCATCCGATCAGAGGAAAGACCATTAAAGTGGTTCACTTGATGGTGGTTCCGGAGGGTTTTCTGAAACTTAATGTTGATGGTGCTTCCAGAGGAAATCCAAGCCCCTGTGATGGAGGGGGTATTATTAGAAATGGAAGGAATGGGTATATTTGTGCTTTCTCTAACACTTGTTGCACTGAAACTAATTTAGTTGCAGAGGCTATGGCCTTGCTAGATGGATTAAACATTGTCGTTGCTTTAGGTTTACACAAGATTATGGTTGAGTCGGATTCCGAAATCTTGAATGATATTCTTAATGGAGTTTGTACAACCCCTTGGAAGCTTTGGTTTTGGTTGTCTCAAGTACAAGAGCTTAGGAATAGACTGGAATTCTTTTGCGTACATATTTATAGAGAGACTAATCTACCGGTGGTTGCTCTCGCAAAGCTTGGTTGCTTAACTTCTTAGAAAATTCTTTATGACTACATAAAACTTCTTCCTTCCCAAGTCCAAAACTTGGTGACTGCAGATGGTCTAGGTCTTCCTTTTTTGTAACTTCGTTGATCTTAGGTTTCTGGGACACCTGATGTTTATATGAGACAGGTTTCCTTTGTATAGTTTTGAGGGGTAAGGCCTCACATCCCCCCCTCCGAGGGTTTTTATTACATATGAATAAATTTGCGATGGCCACCCCTCCACTGGGAGTAAACTTTGGGGTTAAAAAAAACATCAGTAATTATTGAAAGGGAAATTGTCTAAAACTCACCATTAGTTTTTAGCATTTCTTTTAAACTCACCACAACTTTTCAAAATGTCTAAAACTCACCATATCACTAACTTGACGTTAAACAAACTAATGGACATTAATATATTACCATTTTAACCTTCATAGAAAAATATAAAATATATACAAAATAAATTAACAAGTGTTAATATATTACCATTTTAATATTTAGACATGAAAAAAAAAGGAAAAGTTCAAAAAAATATTTTCAAATATAAAATACATAAAACATAGAAATTATAAAAAATATAAAGAATTATAGAAATTACAAACAAAACAAATTATTTTCAAATTATAGAAACTATAGAAATTGAAAAACAAAATCAGAAAATAAAAATTTTAGAAAAAACACAAAAAAATCTAGAAAAACACAGAAATTGTAAATAAATAACAAAAATATAGGAAAAATCATAGATTGTAGAAAATAGAAAAATGTAAAAAAACAAAAAATTATAAAAAATCTTGAAAATTATAGCAAAACATTAAAAATGCAAAAAAAAAAACCAAGAAAATTGAAAACTAAAAAAGACCATTTTTCCTCTAACTCACCATTCAAGGGTAATTTGGTCATGAAAATTGTTATTTATACTGACATGGACACCTCTGTTAAGAAGATCTAGTGGTGCACTAATGGAAGGTGAGTTTTGGAAAATAAAAACTTATTGACATGGTAAGCTTTAGACATTTTGAAAAGTTGTGAGTTTAAGAGAAATGTTGAAAACTCATGGTGAGTTTTAGACAATTACCCTTATTGAAAAATACCGGAAATTATCAATAAAATGTTAATATTATCAGTAATTACAAGAAATTAAGTGTGTCTGTTCAAAATTACCAGTAACTTTCAATTACCAGGAAAAAAAATCTAGACATTACCAGTAATTTTCAATTTATCAGGAAAATAAAAAAATTACTAGAAATTGTCTGTAATTGGAATATTACCAGAAATTGTCAGAAATTAGCAAAAATTATCAGAAATCATTGGTAATTACCACAAATTATTTTTCAATTTTAGTAGTTGTTAATATATTTTTCTTTGCCTTGAATTATTTATTGGTAATTATTAGTAATTATTGAAAATTATCGAAAATTATCAATAAAATTGTTAATATTATCAGTAATTACCAGAAATTAAGTAACTTTAAATCTACCAAGAAAATAACAAGTTACTAGAAATTACCAGTAATTTTCAATTTATCGGGAAAATAACAAAATTACTAGAAATGTCTGTAATTGGCACAAATTATCTGTAATTATGTGTTATTAGTTATTAGTGTTTTTTGGAATTTATTTATTTATTAAATAATATAACTGTACTCATTTACGTTATTTTTAAGTTATTATGGTTGATTTTTTGGTAATTTTTTGAAATATTCATAGTACTTTTTGTAGTTTTCGTAATTTTTAAAGTATTTTGGTAGCTTTTTTATTAACAAATAGAAATTTAATAGTTACTGTTAATAAAAATTTAATAGTAAAAACATTCAGAACTATTAATAATAGTAAAAATAAGAGCAAATACTGTTAATTAATATTAGTAATTTTTAATGTAAATACTATTAATAAATTCTCTTAATATATTTAGTAAATAATGTTAAATTAAAATATATAGTGTTATATTAAATAATATTCATTAATATTGGTATTTTTTAAAGTAAAATTACCAAAATTACCATAAATAAGGGTATAACTTGCTGAAAATATATTTATTAATAAATAAAAATATATTTGTTAATATTAACAAAAACTGTTAATAAATATAAATATATTTTTAATTTTAATAAATAATGTTGATAAATACTGTTAATTTAATAAATACTATTAGTAAATAATGTTAATAAATCCTATTAATATATTTAATAAATACAACTATATTACAATAGATAATCTTATCCTTAAATCTTTAAATTACCATTAATTTGATAAAATACGATAAATTACCATAACTTACCAATAAAGTTCCATATAAAATTTTATAATAACCAAAATAAATTACCATTAGTTGTCAAAAAATATCATAAAATAATACAAATTACAGACACAAATTATCACAAAATTGTGAAACTCCATAAAATATGAAGATTACTAGAATTTACCCTCCAACTTGTGTTGTATTGGTTTGCATCAATTTTCTGTTTGTTCAGTAGGTTCAAAAGATTTAAACTAAAAAAAGTTAAATTTAAGTTTAAAAATTGCAATGGTATTATTAAAATAATAAATTAAAAAATTAAATTTATAATATAAAATAAATTAGACTAAGGAATATGGGAATTTTATTCATTTTCCATATTAAAATATATATATATATATATATATATATATATATATATATATATATATATATATATATATAATGGTTGGGCTGTTTCAATTTTGATCGGTTTACAAATGGCCAAACCAAAATTTACCTAACCTGGTCAAGTTAGGAAATTTTTGAACTGAATTCGATCACAAATATTAGAAAATCGACCAACTCGGGTCTATTTAGGTTAGGCTGATCAGTTTGGTCGATCGGTTTGATGAACAACAATAAAGAATTATTAAGGTTGTGTCTCTTTGTAGTGTAAATGCAAATTGACGTAAAATTCCACTTCACTGTCTAGTATTTCAGTATAAACATAGACTAGTGTAAAACTCCACTTCCAATATGCATTTTCATACATTGGTTGTGTTTTCCAAAATCGGTGTATTATTACATTGATTATCACACTTTAAAAACGTTCCAACGATTCACTAATACCCACCAACGTTGAACTCCATCGATGAAATTTACACCCATAACAAACACAAGCTAATTGTTAAAAAGTTCAAATAGTTCTAACCATGTTTTCTGTACACCTCACGGGTCCCTGATAGTAATTAACTGCAATAGTTCTAACAATGGTTTTCGAACCGTCATTAACTCGGATGGTTGGACTGTTTGACCCAAAAACCGTTCAGGCAATCGGTTCCGTTTTACCCCAAACTCAGTCTCTGACAAAAAACCATTAAATTAGTCAACGACTCATTAACCCAGGTGGTCAAACCACCAACTCGTCAACCCATTCAACCACTTTTGGCCTTTCTATTTTTTAATTTTTTTTATCAGAATGAGTTATTTGTTCGAACCAGACAGTCGAACTGTTGACCCAGAAACCAGTGGCCAGAACAATTCCGTTGTTTCTGGATCATTTTTTAAAACTTTGGTTCAAACAAAAAAAATCAGCTACTCAATAGTTCTAGCCATACGGATTCATGCTCATATAGTTAGTCCCATGATCATGTATAAGGCCCACGAGTATGGTAATTCATCTTGGATTGTGATGGATGTGCCCATACCACCTAATAGCATATGAATTCTGATTGCTTACCTGCCAATGAAACAAAATGGGCTCAATCTTTCCAAGTCCATTGATGGGTCTGATATGAGCCCATCCACCATAAGCATGATTGAATGATTGAATCATCAATCTAGATTTGGACAAGAAAACAAAAGTTCTTATCCAGAAGTAAATCATCAATCTAGATGGGTCTGATATGGCCCTTGGTTGTTTGGTTGTGAACAAACCATTTTTAATGGTTTTGAGAAGTTTCAGAATTTGAGTTGATTTTGTTCGAAGAAGAAGAAGAAAGAAAGAAGAAAAAAAAATAAAATAAAAGAAAGAACGAAAGAAAGAAGAGATGCATGCTGGGCAACTATCGCACGAACTAGAGGTAGCTGTGCCTGCCACCGAAGTGTGGGAAATCTATGGTACCCTGAAACTGGGGAAGCTTTGCGAAGAACTTCTCCCGGATGTCATCCGCAAGGCAGAAGTAGTTGAAGGCGATGGAGGGGTTGGCACAGTGCTCAAAGTTACACTTCCACCAGGTATCTTTAATTTCTATTGACTCAATTCAATTACTGAACAATTCTTTCTAGCTCAACTGAGATTCTGTCCTAATCTCTACTCCCATCCATGTCTCTGAAACCCACTGTTTGGCTAAGCTAAGCTAAGCTTCCACTTTTGAGGTTTGGGCTGTGGGAAACAAAAATGAGTTGAAAAAAGAGTTTTGAGCATTTGATAAAAGTTGTTTTTGTAAACACTTTTATTCTTTATTTGGACCACAAAAGCACACATCCTGAAGCTAGCTTATTCAAATGCAACCTTAATTATTGAAAGATTGTTTGCTTATCTGGGAATACCAGGTCTGGTTTCTTATAAAGAGAAATTCACCAAGATTGATAATGAAAAGCGTTTGAAGGAAGGAGGAGCCTTGGACCTTGGGTTTCGTTTGTATCGAATTCGCTTGGAGATTATTGAGAAAACTGAAGTTTCATCGCTAATCAAATCAACCATAGAGTATGAAATTGATGATGAGTCAGCCAACAACGCTTCGTTTGCCACCACTAAGCCACTGGAGCAAATTGCAATGGCCATGGGGAAGTATCTCACTGAACTTAAAACAGAGTAGATGATGCCAGAATTTCATAATCTAGTTCTGCATTTTCTGTTGTTGAGAAATAAATCAATATGATTCCCTCATACTTTATTCAAGAATATAATTGAAATCTTGTCTATCGTGGGAATTATTGGAAATTAGCATGTCTGCCTGTCTGGTATACAAAAATTTTACAAGCTCAGTTTCTTAGAGAAGCTACATGTGGATATCTGCTACAATTTTCTAAGAGCTGGAAATAGAGAATCGCAATAATATAATTGAACTTAAGATTTAATAGTGGTATAGCTCTTGTGCCTCCATTGTTTGTGATTATGCATGATTTGGTCTTTCCTATCTAGATTGGCAGCTTGGATGTCGGCTTGTTTAAGTAGCCAGTCGAACTGCAAGAGAACACGACCAGAGGACCCAGGGTAACTTACCCGGTGTGGGCACTCTGGTGCTTAAGTTAACGAAGAGTATAGTGCGAGCTGAAGAACTTTGTAAGCAAGATAGACAGAGAGTTAATATCACAAGTACCTTGTAAAGTTGAAGGTGAAGTCCTTATATAGGTGAGCTGCCGTAGGCCTTATGGAACGCATCCAAGATCCCTAGCCCGCATTATCCCAGAGTCCATTTTGCACTTGGAGATGGACTTCGCGTAAACTGATAAGTCTTATTGAGTCTGTCCGATCCCGGGAAGGCTGGAGGCAACTAGCTAGCTAGCTTCTAAAAGTAGGCTGTGTGGCACCTCAGCAGGTCAAGTCACCACAAGCTGCTCGGACCTCGGTCTTGGCCGAGGTGCTTGTGGTACCCGAGCTGACCTGGCCTATTTAGGTGGCTGGGAATGCTGAGTTGTCATTTGGTCATCAGGTCGTTCAACGTGACCGCATGCTAACAGGTCAGGCCAAATTACCTCTCATCAGTTTGCAACATAATTTCTTTTTAATTCAAGCTTGCAATTTGCAATGCAATTTCATTTGAATTGAAGTAGTACAATTGCATGGGTGTGAAAACCAAAACAACAGTGTTTTTGAATTGTTGTCGACTTGGATGGTCAAACTGTTCGGCCTAGAAATCGGTTCTGTTTCACCCTTAATCCGTTCCTGGACCAAAAACCGATGACTTGTTCAGAAAATTGCTGACCCAAGCAGTTGAACTATTAACCTGGACAGCGGTTCACAGTTTAATAAAGTTGCAAGGAGATCAGAGAGGGGAGAAATTGAAACAAGAACGATCTCAGATCTGAGCAGACACAACAGAGAAGAAGAAGAAGAAGAAGAAGAAGATTGTAGATGTTGAAGAGAAATTAGATCTAAGGTCTAAGATCTCGGTTCTTAGATCTCAGATCTCATATTTGATTTGTGTTTCTGTTACTGTCATCACCTTCGCTAGTGAACATCGAATCCTCCTCCTCTTCTTCCTTCCTCCTTCTTCCCTCCTTCCTTCCTTCTTTTCTTTCCTTCCTCCCCTTCCTTTCCTTTTTTTTTCCTTTCTCTTCTTCCTTTCTTCTTTCCTTCTTTTCTTCTATCTTTCTTTTTGCTCAGTCGACAACTTGCCTCTCTTTTCTCATACAAGACTAAAATTCTAAGAATAGGTAATAATATTTGCCCTAATAATCAAACCATTCAAATCGTTTGACCTAAATGGTTGAACCACTGACTCGGAAAACCAGTGGCCACAAAGTTCTATTTCCGGGTCGATTTTTAAAACCTTGCAAAAAAGTATAAATTATGCTTCACTTTTACTTTTGGATCTTGAATTCTTTTCCTTTAGGTTGTGTTCGGTTACAATGCACTAATGCAAAACTACAGTAGTGAACATAATTGGGTGCAATTTCTGATTTATTTTTGTTTCAAATTTTACTTACTTTAACAGATGAAGTAAAATAAGACTTTAAAACATAATAGAGTAAAACTCAAAACAAAATTAAACTAGAATTTGCACTCTCATACATTTGTACTAGTGCTAATAAAATTGCATTGGAACCAAACACAGCCTTAGGTTTTATTTTAGGACAAAATGCAAAAAACTACCTTGTTGTTTGGAGTGGTGATCCATAGCTCCACAAACTTCTATTTGTGATGGAGATCTACCTCGTACTTTTAATTAGATTCCAACACTTAGGTTCTTGTCATTAGCATCTCGTCAATTTTAAACTTTGATGAGTCCATTTTGCCATTTCCTTTAGTGCATCTCCAAAATCCAAAATTTGAATTTTTTCTATATTTCTTTTTTCTTTTCATTTGTTTAGGAGATAGACTAAAGAAAGTTAAAAGAGGAGTGTTGCCATTTGGTTTTAGAGATGCAATAAAAGGAAAGGCAAAATGGTCTTGTTGGAAAGTATGAATGCAATATGGTTGTAACGGATATCAAACCAAAAACCAAACAAGCAAGTCTGAATTGCAAGAAAATGTATAGTAAGTTTGTGAAAAACTTACCGGTAACAACTGAGCTTCTAGTGTCCGCTCTCCTTAAAATTGATTTCGCCGCCTCTTGGAGTATTCTGTTGGTGCAGAAGGTTTCTAGTGGTTAGTCTCCAGGATGAAACAACTCTAAGTCTTGGCATTCTGTGCACTCACAGTCCAAAGCAGCAAACCGGATTGTTATGTGTGCCCAAAACAAAGAAAAACATAGTGGAAGAGAGCAAAGGTGCATGCAGAAGAAGAGAGAAAAAACACACTCAGAAAAGCCAAAGTTAAGTGCTATATATAAACACAAAAGTCTTGGCCACTAAGAAACCTAGGACAAAAACGTCTCTTAACAACTCCCACCAACTTTGAGAGTTCTCCCATGAAATAGGAGAGCAGGCGATTACAAAGAGAACGTTAGAAACATACTTTTGGTTAAAACATTAAAGCCTTAATGGAAAAAGCAAAAAAAAAAAAAAAAGAAAGAAAGATAGGGCAAGGCCCCTAGACCTAGGCGCACGGCACGGCGCAATGGGTGGATGCACACGTATTAGCCCAGCCCAACCCTGCCCGGCCCAATGCATGCATTCTTGTGGTGGTCAAAGTGCACTCTCACCACAAGCCCCAAAGACAAATCCAAAAGCACAATATAGTAAATAAACCCAAGAGAAATGCTCTTACTAGTCTAAGTGGGACTCAATCTACTCCACTAGCAAACAAAGCTTAAAAGACAAAAGGTCACGGAGGCAACAACAAAAGGCAAAATGCATTAATTTGAATCACACAAAAACCAAGGAAAAAGACCAACATGTCTCATGAATATTCAAAACAGATGAAATGCTAATGGGGAGTGCAAAGTTTTGCAATCTAAAAATATAGGGTAGCTCTCTATCTCGAATGAAATTATCGATCCCTCAATGTTAGCGTTTCACGAGATAGAAAGTACATTTGTATCAAGTAAGAGTATAAAATGTAATTACAAACAAATAAATAGAAAACTTAACCAAATGCAAAACTTGTATCTTAAGCTACATTTGTTTGCGATACAAAAGTTGAACCAGGGTATTTATATACCCTATTTGGGTTTGTGAGCTTTTGTTTGCCACGAATCAATTAAGAGGGAAAAACGTTTTTTTTTTTTTTTTTCTGACACATTCGTATTAATAACGTAGACGGGAATGGGCCCATGCATGGCCCATGCATGTCTACGTAAACCCAAGCCCATCTAGCTTAATCCATCTGGCATACCAGATCTACTAGGTCTCTTGTAGGTAACTAACTAGGATAACCCTAATCCCCTTCTCAAGATAAGAATTATCCTAAACAAACTAGGATAATTCTAATCCTATATCAAGGTAAGAACTATCCTAGATAAATCTCAACTGGCCCAGATAAGCTCTACCTCATATAGTCCTATTGTAACTCACTCTCTGTAATTATAAATAGGGTTGATTTGACCCTAACAAGGCAGGTTGGTTAAATGATTCTTTTATTCTATCTTTTTATCTCTTTTATCTCTATTATTATTCTTTGCTATCTTCCTTTTGTTTTAACTTGGTATCAGAGCCATGTCGACAGAGACAGGCATACATGGTAGTAGCCCAGCGGCTCAATGTCAAGTAGTGTTTTCCCTTCAATCTAGAATGTTACTCATTATCTTCCTATCAAACTTGGAAGTAACAATTATCTGATGTGGCATACCCAGTTCCTTCCCATTCTTCGATAACATCACCTCTTGGAGCTAGTAGAAGGGAAGAAGAAGCCACCACCTGAAGTTATACCCAATCCAGGCAGTATAGGGATGATTGTGAACCCTGAATTCGAAAAATGGACAGACATCGATCAGCTTGTGCTGAGTTGGCTGATCTCTTCTCTCATTGAAGGTGTTATGGTGCAAGTGGTAGGTTTGTCGATGTCATCAAAGGTATGGACTTCACTTGCTCACAATTATTCCACGCACTCCCATTCTAGGGTACTGCAGTTGCGGAGACAACTATAAAATCTTAAAAAAGGGTATCTATCTATCTCTGCATACATACAATGAGTTAAATCCATTGCTAATAGTCTTTCAACAGTATCTGAACCAATTCTCAAATCAGAATTGGTACTCTGCATTTTATCTAGATTAGGGAGTGAATATGAGTCAGTAGTTACAGCTCTTACAAATCAACCAGATGCAGTAGATCTTGGTATTGCTGACACTATGGGAGCACTTTTGAACCATGAGAGCTGGCTTGAAGACCTAGCTCTTGCGTCAAAACTCAAAGTGTAAATCTTACAAGTGTTCCTCTAAAGAAAACTAATTTTCAGAAGTCCCCACAACAGTTCTCACTAAATTACAATAACAATAGAGGTAAGAGGCATGGATGTGGCTCTCCACAATATAATCATCAATCTTTTCAAAATCAGTCACATCAATCTTCTGGAGGATGTGGAGGTAAAAATAATGCTACTTGTCAGATCTGTAATAAATATGGACACAGTGCCCTACAGTGTAGAAAAGTAAAATATGACTTTGGTTTTTCTGATAATCCTTGCAATGATCCTTCTGCCTTTCATGGAGGGGTAAATACCCCTTAGAATTAGTATGAGAATAATTTCGATTCCAACTAGTATCCGAACTCTGTAGCTACTCATCACATGACTCCAGATCTAGATAATCTACAGAATCGCACTGAGTATACTGGACCAGATCAAGTGAAGGTCGAAAATGGTCAAGGTCTGAATATTCATCATATAGGATCTTCTATGATTTTCAATCAACATGCTTTCTCTTTGAAAGATATTTGCATGTTCCTTCTATCTGCAAGAATTTATGGTCTGTCAGACAGTTTACAAAAGATAATGACATGTTTTTTGAGTTTCACTGTGACTGTTGCTATGCTAAGGATTATACGGGGAGAATCCTACTTCAAGGGGCCAGTAGAGAAGGATTATACAACTTTCCTGCACCAGCCACAATTACACCTAAAGCTCTTATTGGAGAACGTCACTTCATGGTTGGCATTTGCGTCTTGGACATGCGGCTATGCGTAATGTACGGCAAGTCATTTCAAAGTTTGGTTTCCCATTTATTCATTCTAGTGTTAATGAGTTTGTTTGTTAGTCCTGTCAAATGGGCGAGAGTCAGAATGCCCTTGAAGTGTTCAAGTTCTCAGTCTAGGCGTCCATTAGACTTGATTTATTTAGATGTATGGGGACTTTTTCCCATTAAGTCGAATAATGGATTTTCTTATTGTGTTATTTTTATGGATGATTTTTTGAAATTTTCTTGTGTGTATCCTATGGCTCGAAAATCAAATGTTTGTGATTTATTTGTTAAATTTAAAAGGCATGTAGAGGTTTTGTTCAATGCCAAAATAAAAGTTTTTCAATCAAATTGGGGTGGAGAGTATCGCTTTCTCTCCCGGTACTTAGATTCGCAAGGAATTACACATCGATTGGCGTGCCTCATACACACGAACAAAACAAATCAGTTGAATGGAAGCACATACATGTGGTTGAATATGCCTTATCTCTGCTAGCCTCCTCCAAACACCCCTTCTCCTTTAGGGTTGATGCAGTAGAAACTACAGTCTTTCTGATTAATCAACTTCCCACAGAGGTACTGAATGGTATGTCCCCTCATGAAAAACTCTTTCAAACTTCTCCTAATTATTCTTTACTATGGTGTTTTGGGTGTGCGTGCTATCCTTTTCTATGGCTCTACAACAAGAATAAGCTTCAGTTTCGATATCTTCAGTGCATTTTTATCGGTTACAGAACCTCCCACAAAAGGGTCCCGGTGTTTTCATGTTCCTTCTAGACATATTTTCATAGCTCGCCATGTTGTCTTTGATGAGACTCTCTTTCCAAGAATTGATGAAGCACCGCCACACACACCTCCTGTAAAGCAAAGGAAGATCCATCATATGGATGGCTGAACCATGCAGGAAGGCTGGGCGAAATTTCAAAAGTCTCTTTCTCCCTTCCGGGAATCCTATTCCTAGTTTTAGAAAAACTTTATTTTTGAAGGATCGTTCTTGAAACAAACTGGACCAGATCTAGACCAAAGATTAGGGAGAGAGATACTTGATACGGAATCCACACAAATGCTCCTCCCAATGTAGGTGTTCACGCCCAAAGAGAGTGCCAAATCTGTCATTCACTAAAGATGACACAACTTAGGATGATGCAGGATCAGTAGGGAGGTTCTTCAACAAGAACCCCAATTCTTCAACAAAAATCACATTAAAGGATATGAGCACAACTTCAAATTATTTCTTCTAGCAAGAAATAATATCAAGATCAAATCTTGATCAGTTCAAGATGGAGATCGAATAGGGTCGGTGGCAGCAAGAACAGAAGGAGAAAAGATGAACTGAGAATTCAGTACTGAGTGCTTTGTAAAGAGAATTGACCCTCCTATTTATAATACTCTTTTGGATCAGCTTCCTAATCTGATTAGGAAAGAATTCCTTTGATTCAAATCTATATTTGAATCTAGACTCTTAAATGGATAAGACTTATCTTATACATCATCTAATCTCATTCTGATTATAAACCCAATTTGCCACCTGTTATTTAATCTAATTAAATACCCAATTCAGTGTGGACTTTTAAGGCTCATTAAGCTTTTAGGCTCACTTCCTTTAACCGTTGGCAAAATTGGTTCTCTTTGTATGGCATGGGACTCTAGCATTGATCTCCACAAAAGCCATATGGGTTCAGCCCATCCTCTGTTACAAGGCCTAGCCGAATAATCCCTTGAACCCATCAATATGATCTCTTAGTGGGCCCAACATCTACACTAGATAGTCATTGAGTCTAGCCACCTTATGAAGGCTCAAGGACTATGGGCTTATGTGAGATTAGCCCATTAGGTTTATTATCCCTAAATGGTCTTACACTTAACCTCTCATCCCTTAATGATCAAACACTACTCGACAAGAGAGGACATCTCCCTCGGCTGTAAGGTATAGTGCTGCACTCTCTACTCACATGGATCCCGAGAATTAAAACATTTTGCAAATAATTTGAAACCATATATATATATATATATATATATATATATATATATATATTGGAAAATCAAATTCCAAACATATTTGAAATCCACTACTAGCAGTTTAGGTTTCCATCAGAGAGAGTGCATTCCCCAATCATTCACTTTATCCGACAAAGGGGATGATCATGTCACTATGATCACCCACTCAGATGAATTCTCAAACTGTCCCAACATACCTAGGTTTTGATCCCCTCTAAGGATCTCACTGTTTGGCATATCAAAGATAGCCCAATCCGACACCTAGTGGAGTACCATAATTGAGTCTAGGGGCCAGGTGTAACATTCCAATTTTGCCCATCTATTTCCAAGGTCCATGGCAATACTGGAATTTGGTCTAGTTCAGGGTTTCAAGAAAACCCACACTGCATGTATCTTAGGTCTCACCCTGGCAGCTGAGACAAGCCACCCTAACCAACTTGGCAGAACATCAGTATCAGCCTTGGTAGGATAAATCCCCTAGATCTATCCAATGGTTGTGAAGATTCTAAACTAATAAGAGTTTCATAAGTGTCAAGTTTAAGGGTATTACAGAGAAACACACCAAATCACATGAATCAACTATGCACTTTTATTCATTTACAATAAATGATAATAAGTACATCAATCTGATTGGAGATTAGGGCATACACGGTCTAACATCCTATTGCTACAGGAACTTTCATTTCAGCACCTGCACCTCTGCAACCTACAACACTAGTAGTACCTTCAACGTCTCTGACTCCACCCGCACCTGCATCCAACTCCAGTTCAACGACCACCTCTCCAATTTCAGGACCATTGGAGCAATCCTCTTCTGCTCGGCCACAGAAGTTTCGAAGCATTCAAGACTTGCTCGACTCTACAACACAAGTTTCTCAACCGGTAGCACCCACTCTATGCATACCCGATCCATGGATAGGACCCTTCCTCGGTCTCAGCTTGTGACAAGGTATCCAATCCCTTCTACCCTTCTCAGTCTCCTCTAGGAACAAGAGCAAAAAAAATTTAATCAAGTTGCAAAGTCACCTAACTGGCAAGAAGCCATGCACAAAGAATATCAGGCCCTCATTAAAATGATACGTGGCACTTAGTTCCGTATGATCCCTCCATGAACATTGTCAGAACCAAGTGGATCTACAAAATAAAGAAAAAGGTTGATGGAACCATTGATCTCTACAAAGCCCGGCTGGTCGCCCAGAACTTTAACCAGATACATGGTCTTGATTACTTTGATACTTTTAGTCTGATTGTCAAACCGATAACCATATGGACATTTCTCTCCCTCACCCTTGCACAGGGATGGCTGGTTCACCAATTAGATATTGATAATGGCTTTCTTCATGACATTTTGGACGAAAATATTTTTGTGCATCAACCAAAAGGATTTGTGGATCCTAGATATCCAAATCATGTCTACAAGTTGAAAAAGGCTCCCTATGGCCTAAAACAAGCACCGTGAGCCTGGTATTCACGTCTGAGTTCTATTCTCAAACAGATGGGTTTTCGCAACTCCATTGTTGATCCATCACTATTTATCTTCTCCTCCAACAAATTGACTCTCCTCCTGCTAGTGTATGTTGATGACATTATTTTGATTGGAAATTCTGCTACCGCCATCAGTAATTTTCTCACGTCGCTATCTTCAATTTTCCCCCTCAAAGACTTGGGTTCCCTTCACTATTTTTTGGGAGTCGAGGTAAGCCACAATTTTGGTAGTTTGATCCCTTTACAACAGTGCTACATTCTTGATTTACTGCATCGGACCAATCGGGAAGGGGCCAAACCTGCAAGCTCGCCCATGTCTACATCTGTTCGCCTCTCAAAAACTCCAGATGAAACCCTGCCAAACCCCACAGAGTATTAGAGCATTGTTGGAGCTCTACAATATGTCACCATCACTTGCCCAGATATCTCCTTTGCAATCAACAAGGTCTACCAATTCCTTCAATCTCCTATTGATGAGCATTGGACAACTGTCAAGTGAATACTTCGCTATCTCAAGGGTACTCTCACGTAGTCTTCATTTTTAGGGATCTTCACCATGGCAATTAATCGCCTACACAGGCGCCGATTGGGCTAGCTATCCAGATGACCAATGATCTACAGGGGGTTATGCAATTTATCTTGGCTCCAATCTAGTCTCCTGGAGCTCCTAGAAGCAATACACTATTGCTCTCTCCAGCACTGAATCTGAGTTCAAATCTCTCGCCAACACAGTCACAGAATTGTTATGGATCCAGTCTCTGCTGCGAGACATTGGCTTTCTACCTCCTCCCCCTATTATCTGGTGTAATAATATGGGTGCTGCCCGCTTAACAGCCAACCCCATTTTTCATGCTCGAACAAAACATGTGGAGGTAGACTTCCATTTCCTACGTGATCTTGTCACCTAGAAGAAGCTTTAGATCCGATACATTCCCACAGCCGACCAGATAGAAGATATCTTCACTAAGGCACTCTCTACAACACGTTTTGTCTCCCTTCAGGACAAGTTTCTCATCTCCCCATTCATCTTGTGGGGGGATAATAATGTAAACAGGTGATAACTAATAACCCTGCATTTTGATGCCTTAAGGGCATCAATTCAATGGTATTTTCGGCCTTAGAATAGTGAACGTGTACCCTTTTCCCAATTAAAATCAATCATGTGACCTTTGAGAGTCTCTGTGCAAATTATGTAGAAAACTAGGAAGTTTTCTAGGCTGAAGTACAATTTTTGGGAAGCTAGTGTGAAGACCAGCTGAGAGAGGGGCTATTTTTGAAAAGAACTGAGAACATGAGGGCACCTCCTATCTACTAAACCCAGTTGGCACCCATCCTATTGTATTACCATGCTCCCCTCTCCTTAGCAATCCCTAGGGAGTCTTTTTAACCCAATCTTTTCACTCTTAGCAAACCCCAGCCGCCCCTAGGTGTTTAATCTCCACCCACCACCTCTTTTAATCTCAACCACTCATTTTAGGGCTCTTCTTTATAGCTTTTAAACCCTAGGGTGCCACCTATTCTGCTAATCCTCACCATTAAATCTCAGCCACTCCCTCCATCCTATATCCCAATCATTTAATCTAGGGCACCACATATTCTTTTAATCTGAACCCTTCAACCCTAAATGTTATAATCTACACCCTCCATTTCTGGACACTCAAATCTCAGCCCTACATAATATTGGGTGCCATGTCCTTCCATTTTCAACCACAGGATCACCCCAAAACCATCTTAGCCATCCATTAGAAACCCTAGGGCGTCCCTAAGTTTGTAAAATCCCAGCTGCTACCCCCATCTTTCTCCCTATTTCCAATTGTGTCCACCCTTCTCTATAAAAAGGGTCCCAGGGGCCTTGTAGAAGGGGTTGGTCAATTCACCCAGTTAACAACGCTAAGGTTTCTTAAGGAGTTCAAGGGTTGTAGAAGGGGAGGATGCCCAGATCTTGTCAGGAGGGGTTCCTACAAGCCGTTCAACCAATCTACAACTACCGCCATTGAATCTGATCAACCATTCTTTTTTTTTTTGTTATTTTTATTTCTGCAATCTTTTAGATTTAATTCTTATTTGTTTCTCTGTTTTGCATATCTGAATTTATTTGGTTCAAGGCTAAGGTGTCTCGAGGGATTCGAGGATTGTAGAAAGGATGGACACCGGTTCTTGTCAGGAGGGGTTTCTGCAAGCTGTTTGGCCAATCTGCAGCTACCGCTACCGGAACTCGGATTCTGGATCATTTTTTTGTTTATTTCTTTTATTTCCTTTGTTGATTCCCATACTTTATTAAATTTTGTTTTTTATTTATTTCTTGTTTAAATTTGAAACATTTAATTTTAGCAATAATAGATTTTATTTTCATATTTTCTGCCATTTTTGATTGCATTCTCTTGTCCATATCTAAGTATATATTATTTTTTCACTTGCTTCCCTATGGATACGACCCATTCTCACCCATTTACTATGTTAATAGTTGTTTGAGAAACGATAAAAATTTACAAATAATTAAACTGGTGTTCCGAAGTGGTTAACAACACGCTTCTGGACACACCAAGTTTTTGGCGCCATTGCCGGGGAAGCACGGAGAAAAAATTTTATTTACAGAATTCATTCCAGCAGGTGTACCCTAGGAACCAACCGGTCCAACCGTATCAGGCTTACCCTCAACCTCCTCAAACTCGTATAGTAGATGACCAATTCATGTAGCTTCAGTAGCTGATCCTAAATCAACAACAGTCCATCGATAGATTTGAGAGCCGAATAGGACAACTAGCCGAAGCCAAGAAGAGGAGAGGAGTAGGGCAACTAACGAGTCAACCGGTTGTGAGTCCTACAAATCAGTCACCGAGTTTTCCTCCAAAACAAATTCAACCACTTCTTACTAAAAATACCAAGGTTATTACAACCTTAAGGAGTGGGAGGATTTTAGAGGACCCATGTGAGAAAAAGAGAGTTACTGAAAAGGAGCAAGAAGACCCTAAGTTGGGGGGAGAAGAAGAAGTAAAGAAAACTTTAGAAGAAGAGCCCATAGTAAACTAATCTGTAGTCCCCTTTTTAACTGCACTCACAATCGGGCCATTGCAAAAGAAGAAAGAGACCCGCAAAGAAGAGAGCAGGGAAGTCCATATTAACTTCCCTCTCCTCAATGTGATCCAACATATCCTGACCTATGCCATGTTTTTAAAAGAGCTATGCACTCAAATGATGGAGCCACGATTGGCCCCACAAAGAATAATGCTCTCGGTAGATGTTAGTGTAGCTCTCCTAAATCAATTCTTCTGAAATGTGGAAGACCTTAGTGCTCCTCTCATAAGCTGTAGCATCACTGGAATCACCTTTGATCGGGCACCAGTGGATCTTAGGGCCAATATAACTCCGCTTCCATCAATTTATGATAGGTTCAGGATCAACGAGTTAAAATCAACCCCGATAATTCTACAGCTCGCTAATCGGTTAGTCAATACTTCTCGAAATGTTATTAAGGTTAGGGTAGAGGGTTGTCACTTCCCATTGGATTTTATCCTAGACATGACCCCAATTGAGGAGTTGAACCATATCCTGGTAATCTTAAGATGCTCGTTCCTAGCAACGACCATCAATTGTAAATTGGGAGAAATGAACACTTCATTAGGGGAGCAGAAAGTCCGGTTTAACGTTTGTATTGCCTCTAAGTAACCAAACCTAGGGGATGATGAGTTCAAGGTAGATAAAGTGGATAACTTTTTAAATGGCCTATTTACCCCTTGGTTAGTCTAATTTGAGCCCTGTCTATCAAAAGAAGAAAGTGAGTCAGAGAGTGTAGATGGACAAAGTGCTTGAATGTGTTCAACTGAAGACGTTTAACTTAGCCCTAGTTGGGAGGCAACCCAACGTCATTTTCAATTACTTTTAGGATAAGAGTGTTTTTTTTCCTGATTCAAAGACCAGGTGGCATACCTTGAACCCCTCAAGAAAACCCTACTCGTTGCTTCCTTTGGCCCAGATCTTCATTGCATCATTCTAGTCATGCCATTAGGGACAATGGAATTTAAGTTGGGGGTGAGAAAAGAGAGAGAAAAATTGAAAAAAAATTTGTGAAGCTAAGCCTTTAAAGATGGAGAATTAAAATTTCACTGAAATTTTTATAATTTTCCATTAAAAGAGATTCCCAAACAGAAAAAGTTAAGGAAACTAATAAAAGAATATTGAATTTTGTAGAAATTGGTAGCAAGTGACAGGAGTCAAAAATTGGTCTTGTTTGAATGTTGTCGAAACCATTTAGAAATTAGAAAATAGTCCAAAGTTTGCCCCTATCAAGATAAGAAGAGAAAGATTGAGAAATTAGACAAAATTCTTCAAATTGTTAAGAGAGCGTGGACTACCCTGAACAGTATTGCAAAGAGAGAGAGAGAGAGAGAGAGAGAGAGAGAGAGAGAATAAAAAGTCAATGGACACCCTAGACTTAGTAACCGTGTCTCTTCACCCAATTGAAGTGTTGAGATTCGCATTAAACAAAAAATGGAATGCCAAAGACACTTACCTAACACTTAGTAACCGGGTCTCTTCACCTAAGTCAAGTGTCGAGATTCGCATAAAATGGTGAAAGGTAACAATAAAAATAAGTTCAGGGGTAGAAATCGGTTGTCATAAATAATAAGAAGAATACTTGTTTGATTTTAAAATCAACCTCATCTTATCAAGACGGTTTGCAAATGGAAGGGTAAATAAAATTTTTAAGCCATGTTTCGATAATATTCAAAATAAGATAGTTTTACCCCTAAAGCCCAATACCGATCTATACAAAGTTTGAGAATGTTGGAATTAGGATGCTTGATTAATTCTGTTAAGGATGACGTTGTAATGGGAAAGATCTATATACGCAGTGCAATTTTAAGGCTGCATTGGTAAGGGACTAGCAATGTTTAAGTTGGGGGTGTGATAACCCTACATTTTGATGCCTTAAGGGCATCAATTCAAGGGTATTTTAGGCCTTAGAATAGTCAACGTGTACCCCTTTCCCAATTAAAATCAATTATGTGACCTTTAAGTGTCTTTGTGCAAATTATGTAGAAAACTGAGAAGTTTTCTAGGCTGAAGTGCAGTTTTTAGGAAGTTGTTGTGAAGACTAGTTGAGAGAGGGGGTGTTTTTATAAAGAACTAAGAATAGGAGGGGCTTCCTATCTGCTAAACCTAGTTGGCGCCCATCCTACTATATTACCATGTTCCCTTCTCCTTAGCAAACCCTATGGAGTCTTTTTAACCTAATTTTTTCAATCTTAGCAAACCCTAACCGCCCCTAGGTGTTTAATCTCTACCTTCCACCTCTTTAAATCTCAACCACTCATTTTAGGGCTCTCCTTTATAGTTTTTAAACCCTAGGGTGCCACCTATTCTGCTAATCCTCACCATTTAGCTCCTCACCATTAAATCCCAACCATTCCCTCCATCCTATATCCCAACCATTCAATATAGGGCACCACATATTCTTTTAATCTAAACCTTTCAATCCTATATGTTCTAATCTACACCCTCCATTTCTAGGCACCCAAATCTCAGCGCTACATAATATTGGGTGCCCTCTCCTTCCATTTTTAGCCACAGGATCACCCCAAAACCATCTTAGCCATCCATTAGAAACCCTAGAGCATCCCTAACTTTACTAAATCCCAACAGCCACCCCCATCTTTCTCCCTATTTCCAATTGTGTCCACCCTTCTCTATAAAAAGGGTCTTAGGGGCCTGTAGAAGGGGTTGGTCAATTCACCCAATTAATAAGGTTAAGGTTTCGTGAGGAGTTCAAGGATTGTCAAGAGGGCTTCCTGCAAGCTATTCAACCAATCTGCAACTACCGCCACTAGATCTGATCAACCATTCTTTTCTTTTCTTTATTTTCTTTTCTGTTATTTTTATTTCTGCAATCTTTTATATTTAATTCTTGTCCGTTTCTTTGTTTGGCAGATCTGAATTCGTTCGGTTCAAGGTTAAGGTGTCTCAAGGGGTTCGAGGGTTGTAGAAAGGACGAACACCCGGTTCTTGTTAGGAGGGGTTTTTGCAAGCTGTCTGGTCGATTTGTAGCTACCGCTACCGGATCCAGATTCTGGATCATTTGCTTATGTATTTCTTTTATTTCCTTTGTTGATTCCCATACTTTTTTAAATTTTTATTTTTATTTATTGTCTTGTTTAAATTCGAAACATTTAATTTTAGCAATAATAGATTTTATTTTCATATTTTCTGCCTTTCCCGATTGCATTCTCTTGTTCAGATCTAAGTATATATTAATTTTTCACTGGCTTCCCTGTGGATACTACCCATTCTCATCCATTTACTACATTAGTAGTTGTTTGTGAAACGGTAAAAATTTACAAATAATTAAATTGGTGTTCCGAAGTGGTTTCAGGGATATTTTTGACCTTAGAGTAGTCAAATTGTGTCCTTTTCCTAGTCAATTTCAATGTTGTGACCTCTGAGGGCCCCTATGCAAATTATGTGCAAAACTAGGAAGTTTTCATGGCTGAAATGCAGATTTTGGGAAGCTAGTGTAGAGTCCAACTCAGAGAGGAGGTGTTTTTGTGAAAATTGAAAACAGGAGGGCGCCTCTTATCTGCTAAACCCAGTTAGTGCCCATCCTACTGTATTACCATGCTCCCCTCTCCTTAGCAAATCCTAGGGAGCCTTTTTAACCCATTCTTTTCCTCCTTAGCTAACCCTAGCAGCTCCAGTTATGTGATCTCCACCATCAACTCCTTCTAATCTCCACCATCCATTCTAGGGCTCTCCTTTGTAGCTTTTAAACCCTAGGGCACCACCTATTTTGCTAATCCTCACCATTTAGCTTCCCTACTATTGAATCTCAGCCACTCCCTCCATCTTATATCCCAACCATTCAATCTAGGGCGCCACCTATTCTTTTAATCTTAACCCTTCAACCCTAGATGTTCTAATCTACACATTCCATTTTTGCGCACCCAGATCTCATCCCTACATAATATTGGATGCCCTCTCCTCATATTCTTAGCCATAGGATCACCCCAAAACTATCTTAGCCATCCATTAGAAACCCTAGGGCATCCCTAACTTTGCTAAATCCCAGTTGTCGCCCCCATCTTTCTCCCTATTTCCAGTTGTGTCCACCCTTCTCTATAAAAATGTTTCAGGGGCCTTGTAGAAGGGGTTGGTCAATTCACCCAAATAAGAAGGAAGGCTGATCTTGAGAAGTTCAAGGGTAGAGGAAGAGGAGGATGCCCAGGCAAGAGGAGGGGTTCCTACTTGCAGTTCACCAACACCACTACTGCCACCTCTGGATTTGAATCCCTACCATTTTTTCTTCAGTTTTAAAATTACTTTTTGTTCTTTAATTTCCATTTTATTTTTCCTTCCTATAAATTTTATTTTTATTATATTTAATTTATACTTTATTTCTTTTCTGCATATCTGAAATTCGACTAGGTAAAACGGAAGGCCTAGCTCAAGAAGTTCAAGGTCAACGACGAGATCTGAATACTGCTACCTCTGATCGAACTGCAAATTTCTTCTTTTTAATTTGTGTTGTTTATTTATTGCTGTTACTTATTTTATTTTCAGCAGTGTTTGAACTCCATTTTTATTTAATACCAATTTAATTAATGAAACTTTTGTGATTTTGCAATTTCCCTTTGCATTTTTTTACCCGGATTAAGGTTTGCAATAATTTTTCCCTCGCTTCCCTGTGGATACGACCCGTTCTCACCATTTACTACGTTAGTAGTTGTTTGAGAAACGGTAAAAATTTTAAATGTTTAAACTGGTGTTCTGGAGTGTTTAACGATGCGCTTCCGGACACATCAAGTTTTTAGTGCCGTTGCCGGGGAAGTAATAGAGAAAATTTTTTATTTGCTTTATCCGGATTTGTTTCATTATTTTTTCTTTTTTGTTTCATTACTTGATCCGTTATCACTGTTTAATTCTTGTTTCTCATTGATTCTATAGGATGGAATAGCGAAAGGTGGGGTACCAGAGCACTGTGGGATTGCGGGACGAAAGAGAAGAGAAGAGAAACTAAATTGCATTTCAGGTGTAGTCGTTCCATTTTATTTTTATTTTCAAACTCTTTTTTTTCAAAGAATAGTGATTTTCGAATTTTTAATTAATTTTATTTTAAAAACTCCGATTTATTTATTTTAGCGTTATTTTTCTATTGTTTTGTTTCTAGATTTATTTTTCTTTCTTTATTTTAATTTCTTGTTTGAATTTTTGTCTTACTAAGTTTGTGTTTTTCTTTTATGTCAAAAAAAAATATTTCATTTATTTTATTTTATTTATTGCCGCATAATTTTCTTTTGTTTATTTTATTTTTGGTTTAATTTTCAAAGTAGCATTTTTCTTGTTAGAATTTATTTTCGTAGTGGTTAATATTTTTAGCATAATTATTTCTTTTATTTTCTATTTGTTATAATTATTTGTTGCCTTAATTAATTTCCTTTTTATTAGTGCTTTAATTGAATAATTAATTGTTAAAAAGGAACTTGTTTAAATTTTTTAATTTGATTTAATTTTAAATTTAAATTCAAATCTGAATTTGAATTTGAATTTCAAATTTCGAAATTTAAAATTCAAATTTCAAATTTCAAAAAATAATAAAATAATAAAATAATAAAATTGAAAAAATAATAAAATAATTTTTTTAATTAATATTTTAAAAGTTTTGCATTTGCATTCCAACATTTAGGGTTTGATATTTTAGAGCATGCATCATATAGGATTTTTCTTTTAATTGCTGAAATTATCCTTGTTAGTTGTGAATGTGTTAGGTTTTCTTTTTATTTTTTTAATTGTTCCTTTTGCTTAATTAGTTTGCTTTATTATATTATGTTATATTGTTAAATTGCATTTTAGAAATAATTGTTCACGCATTGTAATTAGTTGCATTCATTTTGTTTGATTGTTTTTGTTTCGTTAAACTATTTGAGGGCATCCAACTTAAATAAGATAGGGTGGGGATTTCATCACCCTTCCTTGGCCCAAAAATCACCACCCTTCATGTGCGGTTCATCCTAACCCTAATAAAATTTGGATAGCAAGATCCTTTAGGGAAGCCTCACAATTGGTTCAAAGGTGTGCTGAATTTTAGGAAAGCTTGTAATTACCTTCCATAACTGGTGGTTGGTGTCTAAGGAAAGAGGCTAAATGGCTACACCTAAGCGGGTTTTGTGGTTACTTAATTAGGTCCTTGTGAGAGCAAGGGGAGCCTCCCACATCCCCACCTCTTCCCTGACTATCCAAAGGAAGTGGTGTAATCACAAGTGAACCAAAAAGGAAACACTAGGTCGTGTGGTTGAATCACTAGTCTAGGAAACACTAGGTTATCCCTAGGTCATGTGGTTGATTTTCTTGCATTTATTTAAAAATTTAAAAACTCCAATTTGAATTTAAATTTCAAAATTCAAAAAAAATAAAAAATAAAAAATAATAACATAATAAAAATTTAAAAATTCAAATTTGAATTTAAATTTCAAACATTTAAATTTTGAATTCAAAAAAGAGGAAATTTTCAAATTTGATTTTAAATTTCATAATTTAAATTTCAAAATCTAAATTTGAAATTTAAATTCAAAATTTAAATTTTAAATTTCAAAAAAAAAGAAGAAGAAGAAAAATGGGGTTAAAATAAGATAAAATGAATTCCGTGGCTGGAGTTTGTGGAATGAGAAACTACTTCCAACTTGAGCCACAAATAGATTGGAGCCATGTGTTTCGACAACTGGAGAAGATTAATGGGATGGCCCATAAACTTGACCAAGTCCTTGCACGTCATCAACAAAGTGGCCCATACCCAACCTTGTCATCCTATCCATCATGTTCCATCTGTGCAAGCCCGACCCATCATGTCAGCCAGTGCCCTGCGACGGGCCCATGTCAACCAGTTCATCCAAACCAAATACATGTGGCCAATAGATTTTTCCAACCCAAGGCTAACCCATTCTCTGGTCCATATAACCTTGGGTGGGAAAATTAGCCCAGTTTCAATTATAGGGTCCAAGTCCAAGAAAGCCCCCTGCCAGATATGCACTCTCAATGGTCTAAAGAACAGACCCACTGGGAGTACAATGATTACCATGGGACTCAACCGGCTCAACCATGTCAAATCTATACACAGTCCCAATACAACCTATCTAACTCCATGGCCCACCAATTTCAGAGGCCACAAATGCAATGTCAATTCCAATAGATGCATCCTTGGAACCAATCGACCCAAGCACGTACAGAAGATGACCAATTCATGCAGCTTCAGCAGCTGATCCTAAATCATCAGCAGTCCATTGATAGATTAGAGAGCCAAATAGGACAATTAGTCGAAGCCAAGGCGAGAAGTAGGGAAAATACCGAGTCAACCGGTTGCAACTCCTAGAAATCAGCCATTGAGTTTTCCTCCACAACAAATTCAGCTACCTCATAAGAACCCTTAGTATGAAAATACCAAGGCCATTACAACCTTAAGGAGTGGGAGGATTTTAGATGACCCATGTGAGAAAAAAAGAGCTAATGAAAAGGAGCAGGAAGACCTTAAGTTGGGGGGAGAAGAAGAAGGAAAGGAAACATTAGAAGAAGAGCATATAGCAAACCAACCCGTAGTTTCCTTTTCAACTACACTCACAATTAGACTAGTGATAAAGAACAAAGAAACTCACAACGAGGAGAGCTTGGAAGTCCATATTAACATCACTCCCCTCAATGCGATCCAGCATGTCCCGACCTATGCCAAGTTCTTGAAACAATTGTGTACTCAAATGATGGAGCCACAATTGGCCCCACAAAAATTGATGTTCTCGACAGATGTCAGTGCAGCTCTCCTAAATGAACTCCCCCAGAATATGAAAGACCTTAGTGCACTTTCCATAAGCTATGTCATCACTAGAATCACCTTTGATCAGTCACTATTGGATCTTGGGGCCAGTATAAATCTTCTTCCGTCTATTCATGACAGGTTTAGGATTAGTGAGTTAAAACCTACTCCAATAATTCTACAAGTTGCTGATTGGTTGGTCAAGACTCCTCGAAGTGTTATCGAGGACATCATTGTTAAGGTAAAGGGTTGTCACTTTCCATTGGGTTTTATCATCCTAAACATGCCCCCAACTGAGGAACTGAACCATATCCCAATAATCTTAAGATTTCCGTTTTTAGCAGCAGCCAATACAAACACCAACTGTAAACTAGGAGAAATAGACATTTCATTTGGAGAGTAGAAAGCCACGTTAAATGCTTTTAGTGCCTCTAAGCATCCAATCCTAGGGGAAGATGAGTGCAAGATAGATGTAGTTGATGATCTTTTAGATGCCATGTCTACCCCTTGGTTAGTCCAGTCTGAGTCCTGCTTTCATGAAGATGAAAGTGAGTCGGAGATTTTAGATAAAGAAAGTGTGTGAATGTGCCCGGTTGAAGACGTTAAACTTAATGTTGGTTGATAGGCAAACCAATGTAATATTCAGTTACTTTTAGGATTCGAGTTTTTCTTTTCTTGATTCGAGACCAGGTGGCAAACCTTGAACCCCTCAGGAAAACCCGATTCATTGATCCCTTTGGCCCATATCCTTTTTGCATCATTCTAGTCATGCCATTAGGGACAATGGCATTTAAGTTGGGGGGGGGGGTAAGGAAAGAGAGAGAAAAAAATTGAGAAAAAAAAAAAGTCGTGAAGCTAAGCCTTTAAATATGCAGAACTAAAATTTCACTGAAGTCTTTAAAATTTTCCATTAAAAGAGATTCCCGAACATAAAAGGTTAAAAAAAGTGATACAAGAATATTGAATTCTGTAGAAATTGGTAGCAAGTGATAGGAGTAAAAATTGGTCTTATTTGAATATTTTCAAAACCATTTAGAAATTGGAAAATACTGCCAAATTTTCTCCTATAACAATAAGAAAAGAAAGATTGAGAAATTAGACAAAAATTCTTCAAATTGTTAAAAACAGTGGACTACCCTGAACAACGTTTGCAAAAGGAGAGAGAGAGAGAGAGAGAGAGAGAGAGAGAGAGAGAGAGAGAGAATAAAAAGTCAATAGACAGTTAGACTAAGTAACCGGGTCTCTTCACCTAAGTCAAGTGTCGAGATTCGCGTCAAACAGAAAAGGGAATGCCAAAGACATTTACCTAACACTTAGTACTCGGGTCTTTTCACCTAAGGCAAGTGTCGAAATTCATGTAAAAGGGTGGAAGGTAACAAAAAATAAGTATGCATATCAAGTTCAGGGGTAGAAATCCACTATAAAAAATGATAAGAAGAATGCCTATCTAATTTTGAATCAATTTCATTTTATCAAGATAGTCTGCAAATGGAAGGGTAAATAAGATTTTTAGGCCATGTTTCTGTAATATTGAAAACAATACAGTTTTATCCCTAAAGCCCAATACTGATCAATACAGAGTTTGAGAATTCTGGAATCAAGATACTTGACTAATTTTGCTAGGGATGATCTTGAGATGGGAAGGATCTCTATGCTCAGTGTAATTTTAAGGTTGCATTTCTAAGGGACTAGCAATGGTTAAGTTAGGGGTTGAATAACTCTGCATTTTGATTCCTTGAGGGCATAAATTCAGGGGTATTTTCAACCTTAGAGTAGTCAAATTGTGTCATTTTCCTAGTTAATTTCAATGTTGTGACCTTTGAGGGTCCCTGTGCAAATTTTGTGCAAAACTGGAAAGTTATCATGGCTAAAATGCAGATTTTGGGAAGCTGGTGTGAAGTCTAGCTGAGAAAGGGGGTGTTTTTATGAAAATTTGAAAGTAGGATGGCGCCTCCTATCTACTAAACCCAGTTGGCGCCCACCCTACTATATTACCATGCTCCCTTCTCCTTAGCAAACCCAAGAGAGCCATTTTAACCCATTCTTTTCCTCCTTGGCTAACCCTAGCCGCCCCAGGTGTGTAATCTCCGCCATCCATTTTAGGGCTCTCCTTTTAATCCTATCTCAAGATAAGAACTATTCTAGATAAAACTCAATTGACCCAGATAAGTTATGTCTCATCTGTGTATAGTCCTACTGTAACTCACTCTCTATAATTATAAATAGGGTTGATTCGACCCTAACAAGGCATGTTGGTTAAATTATTCTTCTATTCGGTCTCTCTCTCTTTTATCTCTATTATTATTCTTTGCTATTTTCCTTTTGTTTTAACTCATATCATGAGGAGAGTGCATTACTGTAAATGGATACAAACTTGTTGTAAAAACAGTAAAGAGAACAATTGGAACTTATCGATAATCACTTTCCAAACCGAAGTTGCAGTGATGTGAAGTTGTTGTAGGAACTCGAAACTGGGAATTGCAGGAAGATGGAGGGCTGAGTCATGCCACATGGTCACTCTCCATAAAACCGTATTTTCCCCTATGGTGCAGCCCGGAGTGATTGCAAACTAGTCGCCAAGATAAAATAGCCCACATGCCACTGGTAAGTGTGCACTCGCTTACCAAACCTCCGCAAACCACAAAAGTTGATGCTCATATTTCAAAGAAGATAGAGAGGAAAAACTTGTTCTGTAAAAACTGGGTCGACCAACACTCTTCTTATAGAGTGCTCTTAGACCTGAATGGACACAGAGGTGTCCGTTCAGATAGGAGCCTCTTTAAAACATTGTACCTGTTCGAAGAGGCATAGGGAGGAAGAAGAGATACAAAAACAGGAATGATTTTGTTTGAAAAAATATACTTTTTGAAATTAGAACAGTCATCTGTTCGAGCATACACAAACACATTAAGTTTGGCCAACACTCTTCTTATAGAGTGCTCTCAGACCCGAATGGACACAGAGGTGTCCATTCAGACAGGAGCCTCTTCAAAACAATGTACCTGTTCGAAGAGGCACAGGGAGAAAGAAGAGACACAAAAACATAAACGATTTTGTTTGAAAAAATATACATTTTGAAATTAGAACAGTCATCTGTTCGAGCATACACAAATGCATTAAGTTCGAAATTCAAATTCGGTAAAAGGATAAAATGATTCGGTGCAATACACGCACCCATACCCGCACCCGGACCCTGACCCGGCTCGGCTTGGCTCGTTTCAGTGCGCACATGTGAAAAGCACCCCCAACCCCCCCTCACATGCATGGAATATTTATAGTTCTCTCCTCCTATGGGTCCCTACCCATAGAGGAAGCAAAACTACAAATATACTCCACTTTCACTCTTTTTCCAAACAATATGGAACAAGAAGTCATTCAAGGATGGGAAGAGGAAAGGACAAAAAACAAGAGAGGGGGGAGAGAGATTCTTGTAAATTTGAACCTCCCTCCAACAATACTGTTTGGATCTTTGATGTAAACAAGGTTACTTATACTGTCAATCAAGAGAAACCATCGTATGCAGAACATGAAAAGTTGAAGCATTAATTGTATACTTCCATGCAATCTACCAAAACCACCAAATTTGTATCGATTTGAAACAACCAAGAAGAATACAAAATGGGTTTACAGTTAACCATAAACCCATTTTGCATTCATGAACAAAAAAGAGAATATTTATGTACAATACATATTTGCGTTTGAATCGCAAATAAGCACAGCCATCTTGAAATTTCCACTACAAACAAATTGGGCTAGCCACACTTTGAGCATCGAACTACTAATTATTGCTTACCTTGCAACTTTTTGTAGTTCATCAAGTCCGGTTGGATGGTTTGATGAGGGAAATTTATGCAGCAAGTTTGAAGTGCATAATGTATTTTCCCACCTCATATTCTCTCCATTTTTTTTTATTTATAATTTTCATGCAAGACGATCAGACAAGTACGCTCTCACCGCGAGAGTCCTTTATGTTTATGGTTTTCTACTGTAAAGTTGTGTTTATGATTCAGTGACAAGATATAGTGATTTTTAATTTTAGCAATGTGATTTGACCACCTCCAATAGGTAGTTGATGTTTCTAGAAGCTCGATAATAACTAAGCATTTAAACAATAACTGCTTCAGTTTAAATAGACACATTTATTCTTTGATAATGTATATCCGACTCTTCTATAACCAGTCAAATTGAAGTCATCATTGATGAATACATACAATTTTGGGCAAACAGTTAGTAAAGCAGCGAAGCATTAATATAAAAAATGGTTTGACTATAATATAGAAAAAATATGATATCTGAAATTTTTTTCACTAATCATAAAAGTTGTAGTCAATCAGGCGTTATTTATCAAAATTCATGGGTGGGCTTTGATTGGTCAAAACTCTTTCCATACCATATCTTTTCCACATCATAGATTTTCCCTATAAAAAATAAATGAAAAGTAAAGAAATGCAAGATTTTTGAAATAATAAGAAAATCTTTCATGATCCATCTTTCTCTCCTTGTAACAAATATTCAAACAAATTAACCTAAAAGGCAAAAAAAAAAATGTAAGGAACTACACTTAAAGGCAATTACTTTGAGGTTAAAGGCAGTAATGAAGCTAAGGATCTGCTCGTTTCCTTGTAATTCTTATCTTTTTAAGAGGAATTTTTTAACTTTAAAGGAAAATTGGTTGTTCATTTCCTCGTATCTCTTATCTCTTAAAGTGCAATTATACAACTTTTTATCTTTTAATGATATCCCAAAAAGACAAACAAAAACTCTCATATATAGGGTTAAATGGATATTTGATAGCTTTCAGAATTCATAACAAAATTCTCTACATTTAGACTTCACTTCAAAGGAAAAAAAAAAATCACCAATAATAATATACTTCTTAATGTAATTGTTACACTTTCAAATGTTATACTTTAGAATAAATGAACAAACTCTTAGTTTTGCGGTGACAAACTTATTTGGGTATGTTGCAAAAATTGTTTTGGCCCATCTTCGACCGGGAGAAATCTTCATCCATTTTGAGAGGCAGATCACCCCATGCATCTCACTCCAATTACCTACATCCCAATTGGGAGATCCATTCTATAAAACGTAAACCCTGGATTCGTGTCAAATGATTGTATTCCTCTTGTGTATCATTTCCAATCTAATGTTTTGTAGCCTGCGTGTCGGGCAAGGCGGACTAAGTTCTCTATACTTTAAATTTAGAGCATGATTAATAAAATTTTAAGGTAAAGTATGGGATTAAAAAAATAAAAATAATAAAACACAACCAATCAAATCAAATTCATCGTCCATTGGAAGAAATATTCATCATTTTCACATGTAAGAAGAAAATTTGATGCAATAAATATTTACAAGTTTTGTGTCCATGGAAACACAAGCTGAAGCAAGCCGTGAATGCAATGACGGAGATAATTAAAGAGCTTTTTTCCTCTCAAAGTGAAGGTCATGATTAAGAGCATTGGAATTGGAAAATGGTCATGATTGGCATTAATGAGGATGGAACGAGAAATAGGATTGTTATGATTGTGCTCTTTGTTGCGATCAGGTTTATGAACTCATTTTGAGTTAATTTAAAAAAATTCGAAGGCAAATTTTACAGGTGTGGATCCGATCCATATTTCAACTTATGAGTCTGAAGTAAATATGAAGGATTATGTATTTCAGGGGGTTTTCTCTCCATTACAGATTAGAGGTGGTTTTCTCTCTTATATACTTACTTTTGTATGAATAAGGTTGTAAGTATATAGCTCTCTTACATAGTGGATTTCTGTTTGTCCATTCAGGTTGGCATTGACGCCCCACAAGGCGTGTCCCACAAGTACCTCACAGCACATCCCAACTGTGTGTTGGAAACATCTCCCAATAACAATTATAGAAGACAATGTTCAAAATATCGATGCACCCGATATGTCAGTAGAGGCATATCGGGCAAATCGGTACTATATTTTATTGCTTTTTTTTTCACAACTGGTTCAAGAGGACTGGTTTAGGGCTCCTCCACCCCCTGAATCAGTCAAACCCTTGATACACCCACTGTAGGGGCGTATCGGAAGGGTCCCGGAACAATATGTATCAACCGATACAGACCGATACATGTCGATACTTTGAACCTTGATATTGGAAGATATTTCTGATGCACGTTGAGTTTTGGGAGGATTTTCATGATTCATACAGTTGCTAACTTGGCAAAAAAAAAAAAAAAAGATCATTCCATTAAACTTATTCAAAGCTTCCCAAATGGATAGGCTTTGTGCTTTGGGGGTTTAAAATTGTTTTGGCACTTGTTGGCTCAATCCCATGTACCTAAGACTATTGATTGATACTGTATCAATAAATTTGTTTAATATTTATACTAGCGGAGGGACCCTGTTTCGCAGAGGCTAGAATGGAACCATCGACTCATTGATTCGTTGACCCAGTCTTTGGCCAAAAATTATTGAATCGGTCAACGATCCATTGATTCAAGCGTTGAACCGTCGATCCATTGACCTGTTCAATGGTTTTTGGCCATTTTTGTATTTTTTTTCATTGGTAACCATCCAAGCAACCAGTTCCGTTTTATCCTAATCTCGATCCCTAGCAAAAAAACGTTGAATCGATCAACAACTCATTGACCTATGCGGTCAAACCGTTGACACGTTTAATGGTTTTTTATCATTTTTTTTTTATTTTTGTTATCAAAATAGGCCATTTGTTCAAACCGAACAGTCAAACCATCGACCTGAAAACTGGTGGCCAGAATGGTTCCATCTTCAGGTCGTATGAGTCACATGCTCGAATGACATAACATGTATGGTACTGCTTAATGGACCTCAGACACTCAATTTTTTTCTGTAATATTTTTGTCAGAATGGGTCGTCCGTTTTTTTTTTAATTGGGTATCGTCCAGACAACCAGTTCTGTTTTACCCCAATTCTAGTCCCTGGCCAGTTCAATGGTTTTTGAACATTTTTTTATTTTTTTTATTTTTGTTGTCAAAATGGGTTGCTCGATCGAATCGGACGATTGAACCGTCAACCCAAAAACCGATGGTCAAAATGGTTTTATTTTTGGGTCATATGAGTCACACGCTCGAATGACATAACACGTATGGTACTGCTTAATGGACCTCACACACTCAATTTTTTGCTTGTAACTTTTGTTGTCAGAATGGGTCGTTTGTTCGAATCAGACGATCAAACCATCGACTCAAAAACCGGTGGCCATAATGGTTCCATAATTTTTTGCTTATAACTTTTTGTTGTCAAAATGGGTCACCCATTCGAATCGAACAATCAAACCGTCGACTCAAAAACCAGTGGCCAGAACGGTTCCATTTTCAGGTTGTATGAGCCACATGCTCGAATGACATAACCTGTATGATACTATTTAATGGACCTCACAAACTCAATTTTTTGCCTATAATTTTTGTTGTCAAAACGGACCGTCCGTTCAAACTGGATGATCAAATCGTTGACCTAAAAACTAGTGATCAGAAGGGTTCCATAATTTTTTTGCTTGTAATTTTTGTTATCGGAACGGGTCATCCATTCGAACTAGACAATCAAACCGTCGGTTATCAGAAAGTTATTAATAACATTTATCAATAATAGTAAGTAATTATACTATTAAATTAAATAATCATTAATGATAGTTTTAATAATATTATTTAGTTATTTTTAATATAAAATAAATATTAAATTTATGAATAGGATTTATTAAAAATATTTGTTAAATTAATAATTACCAAAATTAAATTAAATTAACAGTATTTATTAGTAATAGTAATTATAATATTTTATTAAATAATCAATAAGAATACTTTTAATAACATTTTTAATTATTTTTAATATAACTATAATTACTAAATTTATTAACAGTATTTATTAATAACACTATTTAAAATTTTAATTTAAAGTAAAATTAAAATAAATATCTATTTATTAACAATATTTATAATAACAGTATTTATTAATTATAATCACTAATTATATATTTATTAGATTACTGTAATAATCAGTAATTTATAACAGTAATTACTGTTATTGTAATTAATAGGATAGGGGTGCTCTCACGTGGGAATCTACACACACCCGTAGATTCCATTTGCTGCACGGAGAGAGTATCCCAATCGTATTAACATATATATACTATAAAATTGATTGGAATATATATCTTCATATACTATTAAATTATGCATTCTCTCATCTGTATATATTATATTAATAGTTATTTCAACCTAAATTTAGTATCGTAGATGTATTTGTGGGATTTAATATAATTTCCCTAGTGTATCTAAGCTTATCCATATATTTCCATTGTATCTATAATATAATTTGTGGGATTTAAATTTAGTATCGTAGATGTATTTGTGGGATTTAATATAATTTCCGTAGTGTATCTAAGCTTACCCTATCTCGGTACATATTCATATCCAAGTTTCCCAATACAATACACAATACCTATATTTTAAACCTTGTAATTGCCCTTATTTAGCTAATTAGAAATGAATGCCAAACAACAATAAATGTATTTCATAGCCTTAAGGATCAGCTTAGCATGACCCCAATTAATTCGTATCTGTCATTATGTGTATGACTAAACTCTAAGCTAGAAAAAGTAATTGAAACTGGCATGATTTAAGTGGGCCTGTAGTTAAAAGGCCCATTACTATAAGCCAAAACCAGACAGAGCTAGATTAAGTCAAAATACATTTTCTGGGGCAAGTAGGAGGTAAAGCACTTTGAGGATGGTCAATCAATCATAGCAGTTAGGAGTGTCAATTGAAGTGGATTTGGTCCAATCCGGTCCAATCTAGTGTGAGTTCATTATAAATGAATCACGTCCAGTCCAATTTAATGAATATTTTGGACCGATTCAATTCAATGTTTGGACTGTCTAATTTATTGAAATTTGTTTTAATTTAGATTAGCTCTAACCCAAGCCTGGTCCATTGACACCTATATTCTTATTCTCTATCAATAGACCAGATATTGGCTCAATCCAATATATATTTATTATCGATGGATCAGGTCCAATCCAATAAATATTTTGGACCATTAAGTCTATTCAATATGTTTTATTGGTCGGTTCAAATTGATTTTGGTTTGGATGAGATTCAACCCAAAACCGATCCATTGACAAGTATAAATCGAATATCTCGACTGAGAACCGACAACTCCTGGTCCCATTTTACAGCCCTAAGGCTTTGATGTGAAATGAAAGGAAGAAAGACAGCCACTTGACCAAAGAATCTCACTACTGCATGTAGACGTGTAAATTGGACATTTGGGCATAAATCTCGTGCAGGAGAACGTCATCCATTAATAGAGAAGAGGGAAAAAAAAAAACCTAACTAAATTTCATGGTTGTGATCCAAAGTTGGTTGTTGACTTCAGACTCGTTGATTCTTAGTTGGTACTTTTTAAGGTCGAGTCCATAATGAAGGAAAGAAAATGCATGTTGGACATGGATGAATGAATGTTTTGATGAAACCGATCATCAATTGCAAGCTAGAAAGTAACTAACTAAATAGGAGAGTGGCAATGCCTGATGGGACACGCTAAGTCCAACTACATCATTCCATTCTCTTCTCCCGTTTGGGAGCAGTGTGCGACTGTTTGGTTTTATAAGTGAGTTCCAATTTATGAGTGATTTGTTTCATCTGTCTTTTCAAGAAATATGAAATGATGGGATACAAATTGATTTTTTATTGAACATTTAAAGTAATTTGATTTAACATTATAATATGTTTATAATAACAACTGTGTGATATTTCTAAAAGGAGTCAGGTTTTTTTCAAATTTCAATCATGCTTTCAAAGAACCATTCAATCTAAGTTGATATTATGTAACAAGCCCTCCCTATTGCGTTTGAAGAGTAGTGAACAAGTACAATCTACTTATACCATCTCAAAAAATCATGCTACCTAAAAGCTTAAGCTATTAGGTGAACCCCTTGAATAGGTTGATGTTCTCTAACACATGTCACCACGATAATTCAGGATCTCCTAGGCGATTCAATAAACAAAAAATTTAGCACTTCAAAAAGAGTAGAAACCCCTCTTCCCTTCCCAAATCTCAAAGCTAATTATCACAAAAAATGTTTAAAAAAAAAAACTACCAAATGCTGTTTTTTACTGATTTCATTTATTTGTTGATATGATGAAAGACTCCGGTCCCAAATGTCCCCTAGAATTGCTCCAGTTTTACACAAAAATCACCCACCAAGATCGTGTCATATAGCGAGCACATGGGCCCTATGCAGAAACCCTCGCACATTTGATCGTAGAAGACTAGAAGAAACGGAGCATCTTTAATTTGTTTATTATTTTGGTTGGGTTGGAATTGGACGACTGAAATGATTGGAGGATAGGTTTCAACTTTCAAGTTGCGTGTAGAACCGAATCGGGTACCACCCCCACCCAGACTCAGTATTAGCCTCTCTATCTTATAGAAATAGCTTGGTGTAAACGTAAGGTACAAATAATAAAGTGAAGATGTCGTCAAATGCTAGTAGTAGTGGCGATGGGTTGAAAGAAATTGTGCTCCGTAGGATTGTTAGCCATATCTCTTGGTTCCCGCAAGTTCAGCTCTCTCTTTCAATTTCAAGAGAAAAAAGCAAAAGATAATGGCCCGAAGAGAATTTGGATAGGATTCATCATCCATCACCAAATGGATTCCTTAATACAAAATATAAGAAATAACTTCACATCTTTAATTTCTTGCAGCCTAGCCTAATATGGCTGACTTGGCCTACAGGATTTGAGTTAGTTGTATTTGTAAGGTCTACCTTGGTGTCTCTGTCGGCCTCTCCGGCCCACTCCCACCCATGACTGATCACTTCCTCCAATACCACCACCCCAGAGCCAGAAGAGTAACAGAGGCCACCATCCGATGTTAAAACTTAAAAGTTGGTCCCCGCTAGATGGGGTCATTGGACTACTGGGGATATGAACTCATTTTTTTGCTGTCTTCTCGTTTTTGTTTTTCATTTTTTGGTTTACCGACAAGGACATGTTTGCTCCAATACTTATCGGTCTGTGATTGGATTCCACCTTTGCAAAGAAATTAATTATTTCATTTTTTTTTCAATCAAAGAAAAGGATCTCGCAGGTCGCAGCCTTGAACGAGTATGATGGTTCTCCCAAATTAAAACCGTACAGGACAGGTATTCTGAGGGAGCCTTGCGGTGTAAAATCATCCTAAATGGACAATTGATCCTAGTTTTTTGGGGTTTTTTCTGTGGTATTAGGCTCTTAGCGTGGGGATAGAGGAGTGTATACATGAAATCCACTTAGGGAGGGATTGAGATGAGATTTCTTATAAATCACCAATTTCTAAGATCACTAATTTATTTATACTATATTATAAAGCCATTAGGTCCTACGTTAGCAGCTCTCTCCTTTTTCCATTTCTTCTTCTCTCTTCTTTCCTTAAACCTCTCTCTTTTCTCCCTTACCCGTTCCTACCCTTTCATGTTGCCACATGGCATCCCTCACTTCTACACTAGAGTCCCACTTCAAATCTCTCTCTCATGTTCCTAATCACTTAGCCAATCTCCTCCTAAAATTTCTACTAAACTATCTTTTCCACCTAAAATTCTTCCTAAAATACCTCTTAATCTATATTGCCATGTAGCAGCTCTCTCTCTCTCTCTCTCTCTCTCTCTCTCTCTCTCATGTTACCAATTGGCTCAACCCCCTCCTAAAATTTCTCCAAAACAATCTCTCTCATTTAAAATTCCTCTTAAAACACCTCTTAATCTATACTATCGACGACCCATGCAATGCATAGGCTTTATTAAGCAAAGGCTAAGCAATAGAAATACATAAGACCATATAATAGTTTTATATTTTAGCTTTTTCATATTCAGTTCGATAGAACTCCACCCCAGCTGGTTAGTTTTTTAGAATTTCCGACCAGTTTTGGTTCAACAACTTTCCAACCCAAGTTATATATATATATATAATTTTAAATATGATTATTTAATACGAGAAAGTGGGAAAATTCTCATATTTCTTATTCTAAAATATTTTATATCATAAATTTAATTCTTTTTTAATTTATTTTTTAATAATAAACACTATAATTTGTTTAAATAAATTCAATTTTAAGACTAAATCTTTTAAACAAATTGTTAGACAGTTTTTGTATGCCCTTAGCTTCAATCAAAATGATGTACATTATGAGTTTATTGTAAATGAATAAAGTACATATTTGATTCATGTTCATGTGGTGTGTTTCTGTGCAATACCCTTAAACTGAACACTTAATGAGACTCGTGTTAATTTAGAATGTTCATAGCCAGTGGGTCGGTCTGGGGAGACCTATCCTGATAAGGCTCACACTGATATGCCACCAAGTCGGTACGGGTGGCCTGTCTCAGCCGCCAGGGTGAGACCCAAGGCACATGCAGTGTGGGATTAATTGAATCTTTGAACCGGATCAGATTTTCAGTATTGCCCTGGACCTTGGAAATTAATGGGCAAAACTGAAAAGTTACACCCGACCCCTAGACTCGATTATGATACTACACTAGGTGTCGGATTGGGCTGTCTTTGATGTACCAATCAGTGAGATCCTTAGCGAGGGTCAAAACCTAGGTATGTTGGAACAGTCTGAGAATTCATCTGAGTAGGTGATCATAGTGACAGGATCAGCCCTTTTGTCGGACAAAGGTAATGATCGGGGATGCACTCTCTCTGATGGAAACCAAGACTGTCGGCAACCGATTTCAATTGTTGAGATTTGTTTTGCAAAATATATTTTATATGAGATATAAAAATATATATATGGTTTACAAAATGTTTGCAAAAGGTTCCCAAAATGTTTACAAAAGGTTTTAATTCTCGGGATCCATACAAGTAAAGAGTGCAACACCGTTCCTTGCAGCCGAGGGAGAGGTCCTCTCTTGTTGGGCAGTGTTTTGATCATTATGGGCTGAGAGATTAAGTGTAAGACCATTGAGGGTAATACTTGATGGGCTAATCTTGCATCTGCCAATAGTCCCTAGGTGTTACAAGGTGGCTTGGCCCAGGGACCACTTAGGGTAAGTGTTGGGCCCATAGAACCCATAAGATGGATTTCAAGGGGTGAACTGTCCATAACAGTGTATTCGGCCAGGCCTTGTAACAAAGGCTGGGCCGAACCCATGTGGCTGATGTGTAGATCAATGTTTTGGTCCCACGCCATACAAGGAAGCCCAACTGGACAGCAGTTAGGAAGGCTAAGTGAGCATATAACCTTAATGGGCCTAAAGCCCATTTTAAACTGGGCTAATTTAATTAGTTAAATAAGGGACGAAATTTGGGAATGGATTAGCAGATAGGATAGGGTCTTAGCCCTATCCACTCAGAGAGTCCAGATCTGAATGTGATTCAGATCTGGAAACCTCCTAATGAGGTTAAGAGAAGGTTGATCTAATCTGCAGATAAGATAAGGATTTGCCCTTATCACCTAAAGGGACGTCTGATCCAAATATGATTTGGATCAGCAACTCCTAATGGGATTAGGAGCTGATCCATTTAAGGTTACAAAAGAAGGAGGGGGCGGCAGCCTTTAGAAGACACATATTCACATCCTGAAACAAAGAAGGAAGAATTAAGCATCCTTGCGAAATTCTTTCTTGCCGCCTCCTTCCTATTGCTGCCTCACCTGCTAGTTCGATGTCCAGTTCAATGGGAGAAATCAATATTCGATCTTGACTTCAGTTCCTTGTGAAGGGACTAATAGGAAGTTGTGCTCACGTGCCATCCTGCTATTTCTTGCGAAGGATTAGGCTCTTGGAGAGAACACTACTGATTATGCTCCATCCTACACTGCACCATCTTCAGTGGGAGCAGTCTTTGGATCTTTCCTTGGGCGTGAACACCTTCGTTGGGCGATATTATTTCTACGTATCAGGTATAATCTTCCCCTACTGCTTTTATTCAGATCTGGTTCAGTTTATGGTTCAAGATTGATCCTTGAAAATATGATTTTCTAAAATAGGGAATGCGATTCCTAGTTGAAGGGAGAGAAATTTTTGAAATTTGCCCACCTTATTCCGCAAGATTTGGGTGTCCATACGATGGATCTCTCATCCCTTCAGTGGTATCAGAGCCAGGTTCAAGTCTTGAACCAAATTGGATCAAATATGAACCTGTGCAAATGGGCAAAAGGTGTTCTACCCGATTTGCGCAAATTTGATGTTTCTCTGGAAAATTTGTTTCCAATTAATGGGCGATTAATCTAAAATTAATTTTTTATAAATCTGATTATTATTTAGAATTGTTCTTTATAATTTTCTTGATTTATGGGTTGTTCGTACACATGGAGATCGAAATCTTGATTGGTGCAGGGAACCTGCGATTTTCCGGTTTCTTGATTATTCTATTACATTTGATCTGTAAAATAATTTTTTTTTAATTTTTTAGACTGAATATATAGGCATTCGATCTGATGTAATTATTAATAGAAATTAGTTTTCTATTTTTTTTATTTTGGATCGAAGATGGCGGCGTAGAGAAGGAGATTTTGTAGATGGGAGAATAACTATCTGCGATTTGCAGTTTGTGAAACTGCAACCTGTGATCTAACCTCTGTTTTGCATGATGGATTGTGCGAACAGCCCTATGTTACTGATTCTTGCTAGTTCTTTTTTCAGTAACAATTTCATATTAATTCTTGAATTAAATCTTTAATTAAAGATCAAACCCTAGACCCATTCAAACCAGATTGGTCCAAACTGGTTGGACCGAATCTAGGGTTCAATCAAGGTTGAATGTCAGCCCTATTTTTTCCCACTAATGGGCCTAAGGATTGATAATTAATTAAATGTTTAATTCGGCCCAACCTATAAAGGCCCAGTTTTAAGTTGTTAAAACTGCTAAAGCCTACTTCGCGGATTGAGCTATATGGGCTGAACTGATCAACCCTAATTCAACCCATATACCTAGATAATATTAATGGTTAATATTATGGATTAAAAATGGGCTTCAAATGGGCTTTACAGATATTTAATTGATTGGATCAATTTATCCTTGTATGTGATGTATGGATGTGTGATGTGCTACGTACATGGGCCATAAGTACTTGGCCCATGCTGAATTGATAGTGGCTCTTGCGCACCCATGGCTGAATGCACATCATTGCCATGGTGTCCCTTTTAGTCATTGGATGACTTCCCTCAGTGGTAGGCCCCACACCTCATGGAGAGGTTAACGTGCGAAACCCTAGCCGATTTGGGCCCACCAAAATCTGGCTTTATGAAAGTCAGTGGATGCTTTTTTTTGTTTGACCTAGATCAAACTAGGGCGTAATTACTATTCCCTCCAGCTAATATGAGTGCATGTGATAGGGAGATTCATATGATGAACTCTCTAAAGGCCTTTCATCATTAGCATGAGAATGGGTCCTTCAATAATGAGGAAACGCACCAGAAAATGGGCTATCTATTTGTTGTTGGGCTTGTCAGATGTTTCATAAGATGATAGGGGCGTCATAGACCGATGTGGGAGGGGCTTCACTAGAAAATGGGAACACTCTCACGTTACCTTGGCGTTCACGAATATGATGGGTAAACACTCACTGGATAGAAAGGTTTACTTGAAAATGGCTCTAAACCTTGTCTGACAGAGGCCAAAGGGAAAGCTCATATGATGAGTGCATATGATCCTTCACAGAAAGGTGGTGGGGTTATGCAGCTGAAACAGTTGGCTCCATGCACCCTATGTGATTTCCCACATTTCCAGAGACAACTCGAAGTCTTCGTCACTGAGATGGGAGGGAAATCTTAGAGATGAATAAATGGGAATGGAACGTAAATTAAAAGCCATATCTATGTAATGAACATGAATCAAATTAGGTTGTGGACTGATGTTTGTTCTTTTATCAGAAAATGGCAAACAAACAATTTGCAAAGCTTCTTGATGACAACAAGCTGAAAGGCCTGAACTATGCCAACTGGTATAGGAACTTTATGCTGGTCCTAACTTCTGAAAAGTTAGACAAAGTGGCTAAAAATCCTACCCCGGAGCGTCCGGGTGATAGGGCTTCTGAGGCCCGAAGGAGAGACTATCAGGATTGGGAGGAGAAAAAACTCCCTTGCCCGGTGTTACATCATTGCCTCCTTGGACAATCCAATACAGAGGCAGTTCGATCAAATCAAGCTCGCCTAGGACATATTGGATAGTTTAAGAACGATGTATGAAGAACAGAATTGTTCTACTCGTCAAAAGGTCTTAAAACAGTTCATGACCGCACAAATGTCCAAACAACAACAAGTTCATGACCATTGTCTTCGAGTGATGGGCTACATCAATGAGCTTGAAGCTCTTGGATCCGGGCTGGACCTTGCGACCCAGATAGACGCTATCCTTAATTCTTTGCCTCCTTCCTTTAATCCGTTCATCATGAACTATAACATGAACAAGCTGAATGCCAGCTTACAAGAGCTCAACAATATGTTGCAATGAGTAGAAGAACTGATTAAAAAGGATGAGCCTGTAGTTATGCTTGTTGAAGCTAGCAAGACAGGCAAGAGAAAGAGGAAGGCAAAGAAGCCTCAGAAGAAAGCCACTAAGGGTAAGAAGCTGAAGAAAGACAAGGCATCGGATGCCTATCACTTCTTCAAGAAGACCGGCCACTGGAAAATGAACAGTCTGCCTACCTAGAATCCAAGAAAGGTAATTTCGAATCTTGTGTTATAGAAATCAATTTATTGGTAGCTTCTGCGTCCTGGTGTATTGATTATGGGGCTTCAACTCATGCGTGTAATTCACTATAGGTGATCAAAATAAGCAGAAGACTAAGTGAAGGAGAAGTTATGCTCAACTTGGGGACTTCTACAAATGTTGCAGCCACAGCCATAGGAACCGTAGAGTTAATTTTTAGAAAATGAACAATTGTACTCAAAGATTGCCCTTATGTACAAAATTTAAGAAGAAATTTGATTTCTGTTTCAAAACTATGTGCGAATGATTATTCTGTCTTCTTTAGTAATACGATTACTATTAAAAGAAACAACAAATTCATCGCATACGGGGAACTAGAGAACGGTCTTTATGTTCTACATCCTTCCTTAGAAACTAACATAACCGAAACTACGTTGGCTAAAATCCCCAAAAAAAGAGTCTGTGATACAGTTAATCCCACGTGCTTGTGGTATTACCGACTTGGCCATATCAGTGTTGACCGAATCACAAAATTGGTAAAGGATGGTCCTTTGGATTTTCTAACTGTAGAAGATCTTTCCACTTGTGATCCTTGCCTACAAGGTAAGCCTGAAAGATGTATAGGCACACTTGACCTTATACATAGTGATGTATGTGGTCCCCTGAGTGTTAGGACATAGAATCAACACGTGTATTTCATCACCTTTACTGATGATTTCTCACGATATGGTTACGTGTACCTAATGAGACATAAACCTGAATCCTTTGAAAAGTTCAAAGAGTTCAGACAAGAGGTTGAGAAATAGTTAGGGAGAGAAATTAAAGCCCTTCGATCAGATCGAGGTGGCGAGTATCTCTTTGACGAATTCAGGGACTATTTGAAGACTAATGGGATAGTATCACAATTGGCTCCTCCTACCATACCACAACTTTACGGTGTTTTAGAGAGGAGGAATAGAACCTTATTGGATATGGTCTGGTCATTTCTCATACACTCAGAGTTACCCACATCCTTTTGGGGTTATGCATTAGAGACTACGATTTACGTGTTGAATCGAGTTCCAACCAAATCGGTTCCGAACACTCCATATGAACTTTGGACTGGAAAGAAACCAAGTGTCAGACACTTGAAGATTTAGGGTTGTCCATCACACGTTAAAAAAATGAGTGCAGACAAGTTGGAATCCAAGACCAGTCGTTGCCTATTCATAGGCTACCCAAAAGGCTCTGTGAGTAACTTATTCTATGACTCAAGAGAGAAGAAGGTGTTCTGCAGCCGAAATGCACAATTCTTGGAAACCGATTACATCCTGAACACCCATCGTCAAGAAGTGGTTCTTGATGAAGAGAGCTTAGGAGCAGTGGGAGATGTCCCACAATTTCCAGGTAGTGACCAACCTAGAAGATCCGCTCGAGTATCCAAGCCACCAGTCCATTATGGTTATGACCAGGATAGTTACCTGGTGGAAACCTTGACTATTGAGGAGGATCCCGTGACTTATACGGAAGCTATGTTAGACATAGATTCCCAAAAGTCGATGGAGGCCATGAGAGCTGAGATGGACTCAATGGAGACCAATGGAATCTGGACTCTAGTAGATTCGCCCTCCGGGGTAAAAGCAATTGGTTGCAAATGGATTTACAAGAGGAAGAAGGGCCCCGATGGTAGGGTTGAAACCTTCAAAGTTCGTCTGGTGGCGAAAGGGTACACTCAGAAAGAGGGCATTGATTATGATGAAACATTTTCGCCTGTGGTCATGCTTAAATCCATTAGGATCCTGCTAGCTATAGCAGCATACCATGATTATGAGATTTGGCAAATGGATGTCAAAACTACATTCCTGAATGGAGATCTTGCTGAAGATATCTATATGTAGCAGCCACAAGACTTCATTGTAACTGGTCAGGAACACATGGTATGTAAACTTGATAGATTCATTTATGGACATAAGCAAGCTTTTAGGAGTTGGAACATCCGTTTTGACTTTGCTGTCAAATCGTTTGACTTCAAGCAGAATCCGGATGAGTTTTGTGTTTATAGGAAGTCCAGTGAGGATAAGGTTACTTTCTTGGTTCTGTATGTAGATGACATTCTACTCATTGGGAATGATGTAGGAATGTTAGCTACGGTGAAATTATGGCTTTCACAACAATTCTCCATGAAAGACCTTGGAGAAGCCTCCTATATACTGGGTCTTCGACTCTATAAAGATAGATCGAAGCGGATAATAGGATTATCCCAATCTACTTACATTGACAAAATAGTCAAAAGATACAACATGGAGAACTCCAAGAAAGGAAATGTTCCTTTCAGGCACGGAGTCACTCTCTCCAAGAAGATGTCTCCCAAGACCTCTGAGAAGATTGAGGGCATGAAGGACGTTCCCTATGCCTCTACCGTAAGGAGCATCATGTATGCTATGCTATGCACTCGGCCCGACATTGCTCAAGCAGTGAGTGTGGTAAGTAGATTCCAAACCAACCCAGGGCGGGAGCACTGGAATGCTGTGAAAAACATACTTAAGTACCTTCGAAGGACAAAAGAGTTTTGTCTAATATTCGATGGTAGCTCACTACAGATCTAGGGGTATAATGATGTTGATTTCCAGTCGGATCCAAATGATAGAAAATCTACATCTGGATATGTTTTCACGATAGGATCGTGTGTTGTTTGCTAGAAAAGCAGCAAATAGGGATCCACTACAGACTCCACGACTGAAGTCGAGTACATTGCCGCAAACGAGGTTGCCAAAGAAGTCGTGTGGATGAAGAAATTCATTTACGAGTTGGGAGCAGTTTCATCTAGTACATCACCCATCACGTTGTTCTGTGACAACAATGGAACCATTGCTTAGGCAAAGGAGCCGCGAGCCCACTCGAAGTCAAAGCACATCGAGAGGAAGTACCACGTACTGCGGGAGATTGTTGGTAGAGGGGACGTCCTGATTCAGAAGGTAGCGTCAGCGGAAAATGTAGCAGACCCATTGACGAAGCC
Organism: Nelumbo lutea; assembly: GCF_056320005.1. Classification (NCBI taxonomy): domain Eukaryota; kingdom Viridiplantae; phylum Streptophyta; class Magnoliopsida; order Proteales; family Nelumbonaceae; genus Nelumbo; species Nelumbo lutea. The sequence continues at coordinate 214,584,440 of NC_142684.1, forward strand.
ACTATCATACAAAGTGTTTGAGAAACACGTGGAAAGCATGGGACTCCGGCTTGTACCAAATTGGACCTAAGTGCAAGTGGGAGCTGTTAGACAGTTTTTGTATGCCCTTATCTTCAATCAAAATGATGTACATTATGAGTTTATTGTAAATGAATAAAGTACATATTTGATTCATGTTCTTGTGGTGTGTTTCTGTGCAATACCCTTAAATTGGACACTTAGTGAGACTCGTGTTAGTTTAGAATGTTCACATTCAGTGGGTCAGTCTGGGGAGACCTATCCTAATAAGGTTAACAATGATGTGCCACCAAGCCGGTTGGGGTGGCCTATCTCAGCCGCCAGGGTGAGACCCAAGGCACATGCAGTGTGGGATTAATTGAATCTTTGAACCGGACCAGATTTCTAGTATTGCCCTGGACCTTGGAGATTAATGGGCAAAACTGGAAAGTTACACCACACCCCTAGACTCGATTATGATACTACACTAGGTGTCGGATTGGGCTGTCTTTGATGTACCAATCAGTGAGATCCTTAGCGGGGGTCAAAACCTGGATATGTTGGGACAGTCTGAGAATTCATCTGAGTGGGTGATCATAGTGACATGATCATCCCCTTTGTCAGACAAAGGTAATGATCGGGGATGCACTCTCTCTGATGGAAACCAAGACTGCCGACAGCCGATTTCAATCGTTGAGATTTGTTTTGCAAAATATATTTTATATGAGATATATATATATATATATATATATATATATATATATATATATATATATTATGGTTTCCAAAATGTTTGCAAAAGGTTTTAATTCCCGGGATCCATATAAGTAGAGAGTGCAACACTGTTCCTTGCAGCTGAGGGAGAGGTCCTCTCTTGTCGGGTAGTGTTTTGATCATTATGGGCTGAGAGGTTAAGTGTAAGACCATTGAGGGTAATACCTGATGGGCTAATCTTGCATCTGCCCACAGTCCCTGGGTGTTACAAGGTGGCTTAGCCCATGAACCACTTAGGGTAAGTGTTGGGCTCATAGAGCCCATAAGATGGGTTTCAGGGGGTGCACTGTCCATAACAGTGTATTTGGCCAGGCCTTGTAACAAAGGTTGGGCTGAACCCATGTGGCTGCTGTGTAGATCAATATTTGGGTCTCACACCATACAAGGAAGCCCAACTGGGCAACAGTTAGGAAGACTAAGTGACCACATAACCTTAATGGGTCTAAAGCCCATTTTTAACTGAGCTAATTTAATTAGTTAAATAAGGGGCAAAATCTGGGAATGGATTAGCAGATAGGATAGGGTCTTAGCCCTATCCACTCAGAGAGTTCATATCTGAATGTGATTCAAATATGGAAACCTCCTAATGAGATTAGGAGAAGGTTGATCTAATCTGCAGATAAGATAAGGGTTTGCCTTTATCACCTAATGGGATGTCTGATCCAAATATGATTTGGATCAATAACTCCTAATGGGATTAGGAGCTGATTCCTTTAAGGTTACGAAAGAATGAGGAGGCGGCAGCCTTTAGAAAACACATATTCACATCCTCTTCAGAGCTGAAAACACAGAAGGAAGAATTAAGCATCCCTACAAAATTCTTTCTTGCCGCCTCCTTCCTGCTGCCGCCTGACCTGCCAGTTCGATCTTCAGTTTAGTGGGAGAAATCAATATTTGATCTTGAATTCAATTCCTTGTGAAGGGACTGATAGGAAGTTGTGCTCACGTGCCATCCTGCTATTTCTTGCGAAGGATTAGGTTCTTGGAGAGAACACTGCTGATTTTGCTCCATCCTACACTATGCCATCTTCAGTGGGAGCAGTCTTTGGATCCTTCCTTGGGCATGAACACCTTCATTGGGAGATATTATTTATCCGTATCAAGTATAATCCTCCCCTGCTGTTTTTATTCAGATCTGGTTCAGTTTATGGTTCAAGATTGATTCTTGAAAATATGATTTTCTAAAATAGGGAATGCGATTCCTAGTTGAAGGGAGAGAATTTTTTGAAATTCACCCACCTTATTCCGCAAGATTTGGGCGTCCATACGATGGATCTCTCATCCTTTCACAAATAAACCAAACCAAAAATAGACCTAAACCAATACAACCAAGTTGACAAGATTTCACTAAAAGTTAGTCAGTTTTGAGTGACAAACACCCAACCTAACCAAGTTGATTTGGTAGGCAAAACAACCTACAACCGAACTAAACCAATCCTTGAGCACTCCTAATTTTAGCTAAATTAATAGTTTAATCTTTAATTATTATTGAAAATATATTTATCAAAAAATAAAATAAATAATTACTAAAAATACAGTAAATATTAATTTTAGTACATATAAATATATAATGAGTATACACTATTATGGTAAAATTATTACTAAGAAATATTAATATTTTTGAATGTTATTTTCTATAATTATTAGTTGATATAAGCAAAATTAGTTATTAACAATATTATTTAGTTATTTAAGTAGTATTATTAATTAAATTTTAAAATATTAATTATTTACTGAATTTAATAATCAATAAAATTAAAATTAGTATTATTAGTACAAAATTCGTTGTTAATTTTGTAAAATATTAGATTATTATTATTAATATGAATATTATGAATTCTACTATAATTATTTTTCTAATTTTAAGAAATTTTTTAAATTTATTACATGACTTCGTTATTTTAACTATTTAAAATTTATTTATGTTAAATATTTTGTAATTTAAAAGTCATAAAATATTTAAAATCTTTCATTATTTGAATTTTATTTGTTTTAAAGTTATTACATAATATAAATATTTTGTTATATAATTGTTTAGCTATTTTCTATGTTTTTACATTTACGATATTTAGTTATTGAAATATTTATATAATGTTTTATTTTTTAATGTTAAATTTTTATTATTTGAATAACATTTAAATTTAAATATTCATAAAATTATAATTTATATTGTTACTACATAATTTTATAACGAATTTTGTAAAAATAGAGAATTATTAATAATATAAATATTATTAAATCTATTATAATTAATTTCTATCTTTTGAATAAATATTTTAAAGTTAGTATATAATTTCATTATAATATTTAAATAATTCTAAATTTTTTTAATTGGCAGATTCTTTAGATAGATGCAGATAAAAAGTGGGGGAGAGAATAAATTGGAATTAGAGATAATTTAGGAGAAAAATAGGAATTAGAGACAATTTGGGTTAAAGTGGGGGAAAGTCGTGCCACTTGGCTAAACATTAGAAAAGCAAATCCCTCTTTCTTTATGGTTGCTTGAAATAGTTAAGCCTATGTTATTTCCTTTTTGCTTTAATGAGTGATGTTGACAGTCTTGCTATATATATATACTAGCGGGGACCCATTCGATGTACGGGCTTTGTTAAGCAATAACTAAACAATAGAAATACGTAGGAGTATATAATTGTTTTATATTTTAACTTTTAATTAACCAATGATCAATAGAATTCTACCCGAGTTGGTCAGTTTTCTAGTATTTCAAATCGGCTTTGGTTCAATAACTTTCCAATCCGACCAAGTTAGGTCAGTTTTGGTTTAGCCATTTGTAAATTAACCCGACAATAGATATATATTAGTATTTTATATTTTAAATATGAATTTTTTAATACAGGAAAGTGAGAAAATTCCCATATTTCTAAATCTAAAATATTTTATATCATAAATTTAATTCATTTTAATTTATTTTTTAATAATACTACTGTAATTTATTAAATTTAAATTCATTTTTTAAGCTTAATTCTTTTGAACAAACAAACCAAACTGAAAATAGACCAAAATCAATAAAACCCGAGCTAACGGGTTTTCACTAATGGTTAGTTTTTGGTGACAAACTCCCAACCTGGCCAAGTCGATTTGATAGGTGAAACAACCTATAATGGAACTAAACCAATCCTTGAACACTCCTAATTTTAGCTAAACTAATAGTTTAATCTACAATAAGGCAATAATTTTTGAAAATTTGTAGCAAAAATACACAATTATTGAAAATAAATTTATAAAGAAAATACAATAATTACAAAATTGCAATAAATACTAAAAATATATTAAATTAGTCAATAAATAGCGTAATTTCAAATAATAGTTTAATCTCTAATAAATATTAATCTATAAATTATAAAAAGAACATAATTACTAAAATTAAATTTAAAACAAAAATACAATAAATTAAATTTCAAAAGTTCAATAATAGTTGTTTAATCTACAACAATTATTGACAATTTACTGTTAAATAACAAAACAAAAATAGATTTATAAATGATTATTGAAAATATATTTATCAAAAATACAATAAATAATTTCTGAAAACAAAATAACTATTAATTTTAGTGTGTATGTGTATGTGTGTGTGTATTGAATGTACACTATTATTGTAAAATTATTACTAATAAATATTACTTTTTTGAAAGTTATTTTCTATAATTATTAATTAATATAAGTGAAATTAGTTATTTACAATATTATTTAGTTATTTAAATAATATTGTCATTTAAAATTTTAAAATATTAATTATTTATTGAGTTTAATATTTCCAAAAAATTATAAGTAGTACTATTATTACATAATTTGTCATTAATTTTGTAAAATAATAAATTTATATTATTATGGATATTATGAAATCAATTATAATTATTTATCTATTTTTAGTGTTATCTTATTTAATATATTTAGCTATTGAAATATTTAAATAATGTTTTATTTTTTAATGTTAAATTTTTACTATTTGAATAACATTTAAATTGAATAATTCATAAAATTATAATTTAATTATTACTACATAATTTCATGATGAGTTATTAATAGTATGAATATTATTAAATCTATTATAATTAATTTTTACGTTTTGAATAAATATTTTAAAGATAGTATATAATTTCATTATAATATTGAAATTATTCTAAAAATTTTTAATTGAAATTTTCTATAGATGGGTAGATAAAAAGTAGGGGAGAAAATAAATAGGAAATAAAGATAGTTTATGGAGGAATCTCTCTACTAAATTATAGATGATTTAAGAGATGACTAGGACTATAGGAGTTAGAGATAATTTAGGAGATGAATAGTAATTAGAAAGAATTTAGGAGAAAGTCGGGGAAAGTTGTGCCACTTGGCTAAACATAAGAAAAGAAAATCCCTCTGTCTTTATGTTTGTTAGAAATAGTTAAGGTTATGTTATTTCCTTATTGGTTAATGACTAATTATGTGGAATTAAAAAAAATAAAAAAAAGGAAAATAGGAAAGGGGTTTGGAGCAATGAGAGGCATGGTGATGTGGACTGTTTATAAATATTATAAACCATCTAAAAACAAAAAACGTGGTTAAATTAATTTATGAAATATTTTTTTATATTTTCAATAATTACTGATATTACTGAATATTCTTTAGTAAATATCAACACCTAAACTATATTTTCTTTGTAATTTTTGTAAACTGAAAATTTTTAATTACTAAGAATTACTTGCTGAAAATTACTGATTTTGATCATTTAATTTCATAATTTTTTGAAAATTAATTATTGAATTCAATAATTACCAAAAATAAGAATTAATTAAAATATTAATAAATACAAATTTATTAACTAAAAGTTATCAATAATTTTTAGAAATGAGTAGTTATTGATATTTTTAGTAATTTTGGTCAATTTATTAAAATTTAATGATATTATCAACTAATAATTATAAATTTTCAGTAATTTCTTAGTGGAAAGTTAATTTCATAAATTAATTTTTCGTATTTTTAGTAATTTTGATATTAACTATAACTTTTGAGCAATAATTAGTGATTTTGTTAGTTTAGTGAAAGTTAAATTATAAAACTTCAAATTTATCAAATAAATAATTGGAAATTTTTAATCATTTCCCTAAGTATTGGATACTGCACATATAATTACCATAATTAATGAAACTATATTTATGGGTTTGGGGGGAGTTATGGGTTTAAGGTATGACCCCCATGGTAGGTATGGCAATGGGCGGGTTTGGGGCAAGGATCATACTCCTCATCCCAACCTCAAGTTTTAAGTTAATCCCTATCAAAAATTTCAGCCTTCATCCCTGGTCCTCGATAGAGAGGGCTTCCCCATCGGGGACCTAAATCCCCAAATTTTTTTAATTAAAAGTTTGTTTTTAAAATGGTATTTATTTGAAATAAAGGAAAAAATGAAAATACCAATAATATTTTAAATATATTTTGATATATATATATATAATATAATATAAGTAACATAAATAATATTATAAATTTAATATATATATATATATATACATATATTTACTATATATAATTGGGGTTGGGGTGGGATGTGAACTTCACTCCTCGTTCCCAATTAGGTATTCCTATTAATCCCATCCCCACCCTATGCCCCACTAAGGCAATCTCCATCCCATCCCTCCCTGATTGGGGGGCCGAGTACTTGGTTGGGATGGACAAAATTGCCATCCCCACCCTATCCCCGCTAAGGCAATCTCCATCCCATCCCTACCTCATCGGGGGGGGGGGGGGGGGGGGGGCAAGTACTTGGATGAGATGGAGAAAATTGTCATCCCTACCTTGTCCCCTTTAAGGCAATCTCCATCCCATCCCTGCCTAAATAGGGAGGCTAGGTACTTGGTGGGGATGGAGAAAATTGCCATCCCTACCCTATCCCCACTAAGGCAATCTCCATCCCATCTCCACTTGATTGGGGAGGCCCGGTACTTGGTGGGGATGAAGAAAACTGCCATCCCTACCCCTAGGTTGTGTAACTTCATAGAACAATAAGTTTTAAGTACAATTTCGTGCATCGCACGGGGCCAGCTAGTATTTATTATATATTTATATAATAAAATTAATATTTATTGTATTTTCATTAATTATTTATTGTTTTTTGTGATAAATATATTTTTAAAAATTATGTATAAATCTATTTTTGTTTTGTTATTTAATAGAGAATTTTCAATAAGTATTGGAGATTAAACTACTATTATTTAATTTTTTAAATTTAATCTATTGTACTTATTGTATTTTTGTTATAATTTATTGATTAATATTTATTAGAGATTAAAGTATTATTTGAGGTTACACTATTTATTGCCCAATTTAATATATGTTTTAGTATTTATTGTATTTTTGTAATTTTTGTATTCTTATTAGTTATTTATTGTATTTTTATTTGAAAGAAGGGTAGGATCCATGTAATGGACGCCATAAAGGTTGCAGAATGGGTGGGCGAATTTCAGAAATTTCCTACCTTCTCCCAACTGGGAATCATATTCCCTAAATTTAGAATATAATATTCAAGGATCCTACTTGAACCATAATCAAATCAGATCTGTACCAAAAGATAAATGGGAGGAATATACCTGATCCGGAGAAGCAGTATCTCCCAAAGTTGGTGTTCACGCCCAAAGAATGCTCCAAGATCCGTTCCTGCTGAAGATGACACAGCTGTGGATGGAACAGAACCAGCAGGGTGCGTCCTACACACTGGATCCTTCACAAGAATCCTCTGGAAACACTAAACACTGAATCCTTTTAGTCTTTGTTGCAAGACTAATGTCAAGAACAGATTTCTTGACTTTCTTTTCTGCAAAGATCTAATCTTGCAAAAACAGATGGCGGCGGTAGGAGGAGAACTCTAAAGGCGAAAAAGCTGAACTGCCTTTTTCTTTTTCTGGAGTATGAATGAGATCCTATCTCAATTCGCAGGAAATATCCTATATTTCTTCAAGGTGGTTCGAAATCTGATATTTCTCTTTCTTGGTTAGGGTTTCTCCTCCTTTCTTCTTGATTAAGAATCCTCCTAATTAGGAGTTATCCCAATCCAAATAAGTATTTGGATAGGGGATAATCTTAATCCTATCTGCAGATAAAGTTAGCTTACTCCTGATCTTATCAGGAGGTTACCAGATTCAAATCTAATTTGAATTTGGTCTCCAAGAGTGGATAAGGCTAAAGGCCCAATCCTTTTACTAACATTAATCTCAGATTCGCCCCAAGGATGGGTGATCATATCAGCCCACCTCGAAATGGGCTTCTGGCCTATTAAGTGTTTAGTGTCTAATTACTTTTCAATCTGCTGCCCAGTTGGGCTTCTTTGTATGGCGTGGGACCCAAGCATTGATCTACACACCAGCCACATGGGTTCGGCCCAGCCTTTAATACAAGGCCCAGCCGAATTCACTGAAAAACTCAATGAACCCCTTGAGTCCATCATATGGACCCTATGGGCCCAACACTTACATTAAGTGGTCCCTGGGCCAAGCCATCTTATAAAAACCCAGGGACTGTGGGCAGGTGCAAGATTAGCCCATCAGGTATTATCCTCAATGGTCTTACACTTAACCTCTCTGCCCTTAATGATCAGGCACTGCCCAACAAGAGAGGACCTCTCCCTCGGCTGCAAGGAACAGTGCCGCACTCTCCTCTCACATGGATTCCGGGAATTAAAACCATTTGCAAACAATTTGAAACCGTACATATATATATAAATATATTAATTTTGCAAAACAAAATTCCAACGATTGAAATCAACTACCGGCAGTTTGGTTTCAATCAGAGAGAGTGCATTCCCAATCATTACCCTTTGTCCGACAAAGTGGCTGATTCTGTCACTATGATCACCCACTCAGATGAATTCTCAAACTGCCCCAACATACCCAGGTTTTGACCCCCGCTAAGGATCTCACTGATTAGCATATCAAAGGCAGCCTGATCCAACACCTAGTGAAGTGTCATAATCGAGTCTAGGGGTCAGGTGTAACTTTCCAGTTTTGCCCATCTATCTCCAAGGTCCAGGGCAAGACTGGAAATCTGGTCCGGTTCAAGGATTCAAGTAATCCCATACTGCATGTGCCTTGGGTCTTACCCTGATGGCTAAGACAGGCCATCCCAACACTTGGTGGCACACTAGCATCAGCCTTGGCAGGATAAATCTCCCCAGACTTATCCAACGGCTGTGAACATTTAAAACTAACAAGAATCTCTATAAATGTCCAGTTTTAGGGTTTTACACAGAGTTAAACCAAACAACATGAATCAAACATGCACTTTATTTATTTCCACTAAATAACAAAAGTACATCAAATCAGATTGAAGCTAAGGGCATACAAAAACTGTCTAACATTATTATCAATATATTTTCAATAGTTATGTACTTTTGCTATAAACTTTCGATAATCATTGGAGATTAAACTATTGTTATTTATTAGAGGTTAGACTATTAGTTTAGCTAAAATTAGGAGTGTCCATGAGTTGGTTTGGTTCTATTGCATGCAGTTTGGCCAACCAAATCGACCTAGTGATGATGGGGAGTTGGTCACCCAAAACCGATTAGTGAAAACTGACCAATTCATGTTGTATCGATTTGGGCCAATTTTCGGTTTGGTCTATCAGTTCAAAAGATTTAAAATTAAAAATTAAATTTAAATAAAAAAAATTACAGTGACATTATTAAAAAAATAAATTTATGATATAAAATATTTTAGATTAAGAAATATGGATGGTTCATTCGATTTTGGTTGATTTACAAATGGTCAAAGCGAAACTAATCCAACCTGGTAGGGTTGGGAAATTGTTGAACCAAAACCAACTCGGGCCGAATTGGTCGGGTTGGTCGGTTTTATTAGTTTGGTGAACAACCCTAGCTGAAATTAATTATTGTTGTTTTTGTATTGTAAACAATTATTAAAAGTAGTATATAAAATATAAGGGAAATCTATAATGTAGGAAAGATATGGTACGGAAGAGTTTTGACCAATCAAAATCCACCCATGAGTTTTGATAAATAACACCTGATTAGCTACCACATTTATGGTAGTAGTTGATTGGTCAAATTTTTTCATATATCGTATCTTTCCCATATCATAGTCGAACCCAAAATAGAAATAATTATTAATTACTTAAAAATTTCAAAAATATAAGACAATTGCATACACTTATGTGTTTCTATTATTTAGCTTTTGCTTAACAAATCTCGTGCATCGCACAGGTCCCTGCCAGTATATCATAAATCAAAGCAATTGTTTGTTCGGTACCATTGATGCCATGTTAGCCAATTTCTAAGAAATCGGAAATGAATTTGTTTGGTAGTGATTATTGGCAGTGGCCTTATTTTAGGGATAATTCCCGATTAGTACCATGTACTTTGGCTCAAGCAACAATCCAATACCTGAACTTTCAAAATGTGAAAATCCAATACCCGATTTTCAAAATGTAACAATCATGTACCTGTCATTAACCAATCTGTTAATCAGTCGTTAAGTGACATTTGAAAAGTCAAAAAATGCCATTCGAATGCCATCTAATTCTCTTTATCAACCATCCAAACGTTGACAAAAAATTGAGCAGTCCCAAATCTTAGCATCTTCTATTCAAAAAAGTTGGTGACTATTTAGAAGAATCTATAATTTGGGACAGTTCATTTTACTTTCAATGTTTGGATGGTTGATAAAGAGAATTGGATGGAATTTTTAGGGCATTTTTTACTTTTCAAATGTCACTTAACGGCTGATTAACAGACTGGTTAACAGTAAGTACTGGATCGTCACATTTTGAAAGTTCGGATACTAGGTTGTCACATTTTGAAAGTTCAGGTACTGAACTATCGCATTTTAAAGTTTGGGGATCAAATTGTCACTCAAGCCAAAGTACAGGATACTAATAAGGAATTTTCCCTTTATTTTATAAGAACTATCTCCCTTATTCACATCAGATTCCATTTCATCCAAAAAATGGGAAAATCTATGATGCGGGAAAGATATGGTATGGAAAGAGTTTTGACCAATCAAAATCCACCCATGATTTTTGATAAATAACACCTGATTCACTACTATGTTTTGGATTCCAATTGATTGGTTAGATGTTTTTCTGATATCATATATTTTTCCATATCATAGTTGAACAAAAAAAATTGGAATGGGCTTGAAAAGAATAATCATAAAAAATGGTGAGTCCTCTTTTAAGCAAAATTTTAATAAATCACTAGCGGGGACCCGTGCAATGTACGGGATTTATTAAGCGAAAGTTAAATAATAGAAAGCGTCATTTACTAAAATACCTCTTATAGTTTCATGGATTTATTAAAATCTTCCCTATAATTAGCATTTTACTATAATAGCACTTATAATTTGCAATGGATTTAATCAATCTTCCATTAAATGACAGTGGAAAATGATAGTGTTGACCCTAGTGTTCATTTAAATAAATTTAATCAAAAGAAAATAAAAATAAAAATACCATTTTTGCCCTTAATAAGACATGGACAACCACTCTATTGGCTATATTTGGTCAATTTTGTTTTCTATACAAAAGAGTGTTAGGGGTACTTTTAGAATAAAAAATCATGGATCTAATGTCAAAACAAACACTCCTTAATGAAAAGTTGATTAAGTAAATAAGTTGTAAAATATATGGGATGTTTTAGTAAAATGAAAACTATAAGGTAGGTTTAAGTAAATATGTAAAACTATAAGGTGTGTAGGAATGGCAACGAGGCGGATTCAGGGCGGGGATCATATTCCCCATCCTCGACCTCGATTCTGAAATTAACCCCCATCCCCAGTCCCCGATGGGGATGGGTTCCTCGTGGGGACCCAAATCCCCAAAATGTTTTTAGATAATAGTATTTTTTTAAATAAATTTATTTAAAAATAAATAAAAAATTAAATTATAAATAAGGTTTTAAATATGTTTTGATATATATATATAATACATAATAGTATATTTAATATAAATAACATTTAATATATATATATAATCGGGGTCAGGGCGGGGCGGGGACCTCAATCCCCATCCCTAACCCCAACTAGGGATTCCTATTAATCCCTATCCTCACCCCCGCCCCACCAAAACAATCCCCATCCCCGGCTCCATCGGGTCGGGGAAGTTAGGTCCCCGTTAGGGATGGGGAAAATTACCATCCCTAAAGGTATGTTCTAGTAAATGACCCTAATAGAAACACAAAAGAGTATACAATTGTTTTATATTTTCAACTTTTAAAATAATTAATAATTATTCATATTTTATATACTACTTTTAATAAAATTTTCAGTTAGGTTTATTCATCAAACTGATGAAACTGACCAACTCAATAAACTCAACTTGAGTTGCTTGGTTTTCTAGTATTTTAGGTCGGCTTTGGTTAAAAAATTTCCCAATTCGACCAACTTGAATCAGTATCACTTTGGCCATTTGTAAACCGACCAAAATCGAATGACCTAATATATATATATATATATATTTTTTTTAAATATAATTTCTAATATGGAAAAGTGGAAAATTTCTCATATTTCTTAGTCTAAAATGTTTTTATATCATAAATCTAATTTTTAAATTTATTTTTTAATGATTACATTGTAATTTTTAAAATTAAATTTAAGTTTTAAGTTTTAATCTTTTGAACCAATAGACCAAACCAAAAAATCGACCCAAACTAATACAACTTGAGTGGGTTGGATTACACAAAAGGTCAATCAATTTCAAGTGACCAACTCCCCAACCTGACCAAGTCAATTTAGTTGGCCGAATAGCCTACAACTGAACCGAACCAACTCATGAACACTCATAATTTTAGCTAAATTAATAATTTCATCTCTGATAAATAAGAATAGTTTAATCTCCAATAATTATTGAAAATTTATAGTGAAAACACATAATTATTGAAAATATATTAGCAATGAAAAATATAATAATTATAAAAACACAATAAGTACTAAAAATATATTAATTTAGTCAATAAATAGTATAATCTCTAATAAAAATTAATCAATAAGTTATAACAAAAATATAATAAATACAATAATTACAATAAATTAAATTTAAAAACTTCAATATTAGTATTTTAATCTCCAATAATTATTAAAAGTTTTCTATTAAATAGAAAAACAAAATAAATTTATATGTAACCATTAAAAATACATTTATCACAGAAAACAATGAATAATTACTGAAATACAATAAATATTAATTTTAGTATATATAATTATATAATAAATACAGATTAAGAGTTTAAAATTATTATAAATAAATAATATTTTTTGAAAGTTATTTTCTCTAATTATTACTTTATTTAAGTGAAATTAGTTATTTACAATGTTATGTAAAACTATTAAATTATTATTAGTTTAAATATTATGTTATAATGATTTTTCTAATTTTCAGGATTTTTTTTAATTTATTACATAATTTCTTTGTTTTAACTATTTAAAATCTAGTTATGTTAAATATTTTGTTATTTAAAATATTTATCTATTTAAATACTTAAATAATATGTAAAATATTTAAATTTTAAAATAAGAATTATTTATTGAATTTAGTTATCCATAAAATCATAATTTATACTTTTATTACATAATTTCATTATTAATTTGCAATATATTAAATTATTATTAATTTCAATATTATGTTATAAATATTTTTCTACTTTGAAGAAATTTTTTAAATTTATTACATAATTTCGTTATTTTAACTATTCAAAATCTAGTTATGATAAATATTTAATTATTTAAATATTTAAATCATCTATAAAATATTTAAAATATTTGTTATTTGAATTTTATTTATTTAAAGCTTCATATTATTAAATATTTAAAAAGATTTATATTGATAGTCTAGAAAAACATAATTTAAACTGATAGTCTAGAAAAACATAATTTAAATTGTTAATACATGATTTCATGATATATTTTGAAAAATATAAAATTATCTTTTGTGTTTTCAATAAATATTTTAAAGTTATTATATAATTTTGTTAGAATATTTAAATAATTCATAAATTTTTTTAATGTAAACTTTCTTTAGATAGATATAGATAAAAAGTAGGGGAGAGGATAAATAGGAATTAGAGAGAATTTAGGAGAGAATTTTTCTACTAAATTAGAGATAACTTAGGAGATAAATAAGAAATAGAGATAATTTTGGAAAAAGTAGGGGATAGTGAGGAAGATAGCTTTGGAGAAATTTTAGGAGAAGAGATTATTTAGGTTATTAGGAAAGTGCATCTCGTTGATTGTGGAGAAAATTTCTTACCGCTTTGTTTATATATATATATATATATTCTAAGCGATTTACAACCACTGTTTTCAAAACCAGATGGTCGGACCGGAAAAACCAGGAACCAGTCACCTGACCAGTTTCGTTTTCCTCCAAAACCGCTTTTTCCCCAAAACCATTGATTTTGGTCAGCAAACCGCTGGACCGGCCAGTTAACCATTCAAACTGTTTGAACGGTTTTGACCGTTTTCCAATTTTTTATTATTTTTTATTTTTTTGTCAGAACGGGCCAACCATTCGGGTCGAACGGTCGGACCATTCGAACCAGTAACCGGACCCCTAACCGGTTTGGTCACCAGTTCGTTGTTAAAAACCATATTTACAACTGTAAATTCATTAATAATTTACAATTCAAAAATTGCTAATGTGACTATGATATAGCACCGATTTTTGAGAAATCGGCAATGATACCAAAATCACCCAAGTGACTATCCGAATTATTAAGTCATGGGCATTCTTATAGGGTTTTTATTGTCTAATGGATCAACTGGTCTAGGCACTTGGGATGTTGGTATGTTAGGTTATGTGGTAAGCCTGCACTAACCGGATCTATCAGATCAGCCATCTTCAGGTTTTCCGATTGAGGTGGACCATGCTGAACTCAATCCATTACCAATACAATGCGGGCTGTTTGTTTGGAGAAGTTTCATACCAAACCAAAACCAAAAAAACAAAATTCAAGTATAAGAAATTCTCAATCTAAACCAAACCATTCCATTCATTAAGAATTAAAATATATAATACGCGTAGTTACATTCATGAAATTAATTATAATATATAATATCCCCTAGTTCCGTTCATTAAAATTAATTATAATATGGGAATATCTATGATGAGAAAAGATATGGTATGGAAAGAGTTTTGACCAATTAGAACCCATCCATGAATTTTGATAAATAACACCATGTTCCCTACCACGTTTATGATTCCGGTTTATTGGCTAGTTGTTTTTCGGATATCATATCTTTTCCATATTATAGTCAAACCAATTATAATATATAACTAGCGGAGGGGGCCTTGCATTGCAGGGGCTTGCTCATAAACTATCAGGCTCGAGCTCGATTCGAATTAGAGAATTGAACTCAAACTCGAGATCAACTCGAGTCAAAATTTAAGAAGTTCAAGCTCGACTACCTTTGATTACAGGTCTCTCAAGCAGTCAAGGTGCTGAGCCAAGGTCTCCCTCAATTGCTAAGGTGCCAAATCGAGGTCTCCCTCAGTTGTTGAAGTGTCGAGCTAAGGTTTCCCTAGCAGGTGAGGTGTCGAGCTGAGGTCTCCCTTAGTTGATAAGGTTTCGAGTTGATGTCTCCCTCAATTGTTGAGGTGCTGAGTCGAGATCTCCCTCAGTGACCAAGGTGCCAAGCCGAGGTTACACCCTATGTGCACACTTGATTAGGCTCGTGAGACCTTTGATTACAAGCCTCCCTGGTGCTGAGCCAAGGTCTAGCCAAGATCTTACTCAGCTACTGAAGTGTCAAGTTGAGGTTTCCCTAGTAGGCGAGGTGTCGAGCTAAGGTCTCCCTTAGTCAACAAGGTGCCGAACTGAGGTCTCCCTCAGTTGTCGAGGTGCTGAGCCGATGTCTCCCTTGGTGGTCAAGGTGTCATCTAGCTCGAGCTCGATTCAAATTAGAGACTTGAGCTCGAGCTCAAAAGTTTGATCTCGACTACTTTTGATTGTAGGTCCCCTAGTAGCCGAGATGTTGAGCTCAGGTCTCCCTCAGTTGGAGAGAGAATGGTATTCTTGTAATTTATAAGGAGAAAGAGAGATGGTAGGAGAAAGAGAGAGATGGCATTCTTGTAATTAATAAGGAGAGAGAGAGTTGATAGGAAAGAGTGACATTCTTGTAATTTGTAAGAAGAGAGAGAGAGAGAGAGAGAGAGAGAGAGAGAGAGAGAGAGAGAGAGAGAGAATTGGTAGTAGAGAGTGGCATTCTTGTAATTTGTAAGAAAGAGAGAGAGAGAGAGCATGTGACATTCTTGTAATTTGAAAGAAAAAAAAAGAGCAAAAGAGAGTTGGTAGAGAGCAGCATTCTTGTAATTCGAAAAGAATAAAAAGCAAAAATTATTGTTAAATTCCATTTTTTGCCTTCTCAGGCCTTCTTTCGTACACATTCCAACTTAATGTATTTATGTTGATACCCCTTCTTTATTTAGCCAGCTTAGATTGGATTGAGACATACCATACTAAATTCAGAAAAGTACAGACAGGCCCAATGCAAATTTCTGAATTCCACTACAGATTTATAAATATTCAAATTGTCAAATACCCCCCACTCCATACACCAAATGTCCGCCTGTGAATTGGCATCAATTCCAAACTAGCGCCTACCCCCAACTGTACTTTTGGCCTAAAAATTCTGGCCTTGAGCTGAACCATCATTCTCCCTACTAAATATGACTCGCTAACACCAACTCTATCTTAGCATATAGAGATAGGGCTCCCAATAGACTCGCGTGATATTTTCTTAATAGGATACAAATTCGTGGGCCCAAATCTAGCCCACCCAAAAATAATCGAAGGCGTATCAACAAATTTAGGGAGTGTTCTATAACGTAGATGAGAAATTGGGTGGTGTGTTTGCATCCACACCACAGGTGTGGTGGGGATGAAAACACACCACTCCTCAATAGGATAGTTGTTCTACACCATGGACAAAAATGTGTGTATTGATCCATACCACACCTTAATGGGCGTTCTACAAGGTGTGGTACATTTCTATCTACATCTTGTGTTTGATTCCATGCATCTCGACTACAACATGTGAGATTATCTATGCCGTTAATCATTAAAATACAATATTTTATCAACCTAGGCGGTTGAACCATTCAACGGTTTTGATCGCTTTTTATTTTATTTTTATTTTTTCTACTAGAATGGGTCGACCGTTCAACCCGGTAATCGGACCCTAGACTGGTTCGTTCTCCAAGTCGGTTTTAAAAACCTTCTAAAATAATAAATAATAAAATATACATTTATCCAATTAAATGTTATTATTTTTTCTATGGTTTTCAAAATCAGACCGGACAATCAAACTGGAAAAATCGGGAGCCGGTCAAGTGACTGGTTCTGTTTTTTGCCAAAGCTAGATTTGTAGCGATGGTTTTGATCAGCAAACTGCTAACCCAAGTGGTTGAACCGTTCAATGGTTTTGATCGCTTTTTATTTATTTTTATTTTTTTTGCCAAAACGGACCGATCGTTCAACCCAGTAACTGGACCCCTGACCGATTTGTTCTCCAGATCGATTTTAAAAACCTTGTAAAATAATAAATAATGAAATATACATTTATTCAATTAAATGTTATTACTTTTTCCATGGTTTTCAAAACTAGACCATATGGTCGGACCGGAAAAAATCGGGAACCGGTCAGGTGACCGGTTTCGTTTTTCACCAAAACCGGATTTTGGCCAAAAAAACGTTGATTTGGTCAGCAGACCATTGACTTGATAGGTTGAACCGTTCGAATCGTTCAAACCGTTCAACGGTTTTGATCATTTTTTATGTTTTTTTATTTTTTTTGCCAGAACGGGCCGACCGTTCGACCTAGAAACCAGACCCCTAACTAGTTCGTTCTCTAAGTCGGTTTTAGAAACCTTGTAAAATAATAAAATATACATTTATCCAATTAAATGTTATTACTTTTTCCATAGTTTTCAAAATTGGACCAGATCGGACGGTCGGACCAAAAAAATCAGGAATCGGTCAGGTGACCGATTCTATTTTTTTGGCAAAACTGGATTTTGGCAAAAAAACGTTGATTTGGTCAGCAAATTGCTGACCTGGATGGTCGAACCGTTCAACAATTTTGACCATTTTTTATTACTTTTTATTTTTTCTTTCGGAACGGGCTGATCGTTCGGTTCGAACAATTGATTCATTGAAAATCTATTGAAAAACAAGTTGGTGTTTCACAATACATGAAAAACGAATATGAAACAGGGGTTTGGGTTTCACTTGAATAAACTTTTCCACAAGCAGTTGTATAACGAAAACGCAATAGGGGTTCACCAATTCGAATAATGGAAATAAAAAATAATAATAATAAAGTAACAACAAATGCTTGAAACCCGTATCTAGTGACAATGGTCGTATCAATGGCGGTAGGACGTGAGCTTCCCATCAAAGATGGAAGACAACTGCAAATATCGATTGAAATAGAGATGTGGTATCAGAAGATATGATAAAAAAAGATGATCAAATGGAGAGGTGAGAGAATGAGATATTTTTCAAGTAGACATCTCCTTTGAAGCTTAGGATCACTCTTCACTCTTGAAATTATAAAACGGTGTAGCGATGGCCAGTGCAAGTGTGATGTATTTTCAACTGCAATATATCGTGGTCAATCCACTGTGCCGAACACCACCACAGTTTTGACCGTTTTTTATTATTTTTTATTTTTTCTTTCAGAATGGGCTGATCATTCAGTTCGAACAATCGATTCAATGAAAATCTATTGCAAAAAAAGTCGGTGTTTCACAATAACTAAACATGCAAAACGAATATGAAACAGGGGTTTGGGTTTCACTTGAATAAGTTTTTTCAGAAGCAGTTGTATAACGAAAACGAAACAGGGGTTCAGCAATTTGAATAATGGAAATAAAATAACAACAAATACTTGAAACTCGTATCTACTGACAATGATCGTATCAATGGCGGTAGGACGTGAGCTTCCCATCACTGCAAGTACCATTGAAATAGAGATGTGGCAAATGGAGAAGGAATAGCAGCAGTGACTAGTAAGACGTTGATGTTGCAACGGTGAGAGAATGAGATATATTTTTCAAGTAGACATCTCCTGTGAAGCATAGGATCACTCTTCACTATTGAAATTATAAAACAGTGTAGCGATGACCAGTGCAACCCCCCCCCCCCCCACCCCAACCCCCGGTGGCAGCGGGATTTAATCCCAGGTCTCTACTCCGACGAGTCCAACTGAGCCACCATTAATTGTTTTGCTTTCTATGTTTTCTGAACTTATTGACTATCAATTATTGCCCTACTGCAGCCTCTTTTTTATTTGTCCCTCCTCATTCTTTACACTCTGAACGGCGTAATGCGCCACCTTGTCCGCCATGGCTGTTCTTGTTTGGAACTGCCAGCCCCCTAATCTGCGTTTGAAGCAACTCCTCTGTCAATACAAGCCGTTGTTTTACTTCTTTTCAGAAAATGTTCGAAGTAATGAGCTGAATTCATCTTTATTGGATTTGTTATGAATTTGCTGCTATTAAAATGGTAGAGAGACACACTTGTTGAATTTGCATCTAGTCAACCTTTTTAACATTTCTTGAATTTGCATCATTAATTTGTAGAGGTTTTTTGAGTTGTTTTTCTCCCGACGCTCTTGCTTACATGCTTTTAATTCTTTACCTTGTAATATGAACGAATTTGCCTTTAGGTGTCTAAAAAAAGTAGAACTAAATTTCATCATTTTCGATTCGTTATTGTATCGGTTTAAAGAGTGGTATTAATTTTTTTTTTTTTTACCATTGTAAAACTAACGCCATAATCATTAATCAATATTCTTTCTTATTTTTATAAGTACTTAAAAGAAGCGCTAGGACCATACAATAACTGGAAAAAAGCACTTATACCTATTCGGTAAATAAGTCAGGTATAAGTGCTTAATTTCAAAAAAACACTTAACAAAAAAGCATGTTCAAGGTGGCTTTTTCTAAGCACTTGTAAACAAGTGCTTATTCAAAAAATTTGGGATGGTCTAGTCCCTTAAATTTTTTCACAATGCCCAAAGCACCCCCGCAAATGGAGAAAACCCATGTTTTCTCCATTCACCCAGTTCGAACAAGGAAGCAGTGGTCCCGTTTGCATTTTTCTTTTCTTTTTGTTCTCTTCTGCTACAATTGATGTAGTGCGATCTGGCTTCTTTCGCATGTCTGATGATTTGAACGCTGATTCCGATGCTTGTCTTGTCAAGGGCCAAGCTATAAATGGCCGAGCTGTTTTGTTTTATAAGAGATATAGAATTAGAGTGCTTGGGTTGTTTTTACCTAGGGTGGGCACTCTAATGCTTAAATCAGAGAGTTGTTTGGGAGTTCTTTTGGAGAGAAGAGAGTTTGAGAGCTTAATCGTGCGTATCTTCACTGGTGAGAATGGGGGATTTATATAGATGTGAGTGACTTGAGTCTTCTCACAATGGGTCTCATGTTCTCGCGGAGCCGTTTCCACTCACTCGAGAGAGTAATTACGTCAGTTACATAATCCGCGTGGGATTATGGTCTGTTCGATTATCTCTAATGTGTGCAATGCGATAGGCCAGCCTAACGATCGATTCATTAGCACTCCAGAGATCTCGACTTGCTAACGTATCTATGAGACAAATTAGCAGGCTCACCTTGTAGGCCCGGCCGAGGCAATTAAGATTGGCCTAGGTGAGGTGTTTTAGGCCGACTTGCCGAGCTGGTTTGCTTACTCAATGCCAAGGTGTCACTTGAAGGCCATGTGCCATGATGTTATTCGGAGGACCAAATTACTCAAATGCTTCTTATCAAAAACTTCTCATCCTCTATTTCACAGTCCATAGTTCTCTATTAATGGAAAATATCCATTTCCCTATTTTCTGTAAATACATTATTCAAAACATTTATTTTCTTCGTTGCAGAGATTTTCACTAATCTTCCACAAAAAAACTCTACTTATCTTTTCCTTTTTATTAGCCATTGCAGCAGGAAATCGCGGATTTTCAAAGATTTTAATTTCCATATCTTGCTTCTTTGAACTAGACCAGTTTGAATCAAACTGAATTGGATTGCACTTATGTATGTCAAGATTAATTTTCTGGTTTTGTGATATTTGACCATTTTTCAGGTTCTACGCAACAGAGGTTCTTGTAGCTTTAGAGTACCTCCACATGATGGGGATCATCTCAAGAGATTTAAAACCAAAGAACTTCTTGGTTATGTTATTCATATTTTTTTATTTATCACTAGTATTTATTATTATTATTATTATTATTATTATTATTATTATTATTATTTCTATTATTATCATTATTATCACTATAATTGTTCTTTTTTTTTATTAATGGTATGTGTGGATCCACGTGTCACTCAATGTGTAGGCCCATATGGATTCCCATGTGTCAAGGCATGGTGATGTGGCAACTTCCTTCAAATGTTTGGTTATAATATTGAAAACCATTGTTCAAATGTGTTGGTAAAATGATGGCTAAAATTCTCATTTATGCTAAAATAAGCACTTGTACGGAAAATAGCTTACCAAACATCCCCACCCCAATAAATGCTTAAAATACCCAATAAGTGATTTAGCAAATAGATCACCAAACAACATTAAGTGGTTGCTTCAATAAGCACTTTTGCAACAAGTGCTTATTTTAACAACCACTTAATCACCAAACATAGCCTTAATATGTTTTTGATAAGGACATATAGGGGTGGATTCGAGTCGAGCCGAGCCGAGCCGAATACTACTAGGCTGGAGCTCGCCTCTAAACTATTCTACAAGGCTCGAGTTTGAGCTCGAGCTTGGTTCGAGCCAAAACCTTGAGCTCGAGCTCAATTCGAGTAAAAAATTTATAAGCTCGAGCTCGGCTTGGCTCGAGCTCGATTTTGAGAAAAAAATATTTTATAAAAATAAAAAATTATATATAAAAATATTTTTTATTTGATATTTAAAATTTTAAGAATTATAATAATTAACAATTATAATATTTTTAGTATATATTAAATATCATATATATATTCGAGCCGGCTCGCAAGCCTCACGAGCCGAGCTCTAGTAGGTTCGAACTTGGCTTGTTTAATAATCGAGCTAATGAATTGGACTCGAGCTCGAGCTCAAACTTAGTTGAAACTGAGCCAAGTCGAACTTTTTACAAGCCAAACTCGAATAGCTCGTGAAAAGCTCGGCTCGTTGCAACCCCTAAGAACATATGATGACCCGATTGGGCAAATCAGCCAAACCCAATTTGGACTTGAGTGAAAGGATCAAAACAGTCCTATATTTGTAGAAAACTGACACTGAGGGATCGGCTCAAACTGTATTTACCGTTAAACAAGACTGCATTAACATCTCTAAACTGAGCCAGTTTTCACTGAAGGTGGACAAGTTACCCGTTTAACCATCAGAGTCAATGGCCACCTCTGATGTCATAACAATAAAGAATTTCATAAAAATAAAATAACATAAAACCTGTTGATCTAATAAATAGGTCAAATGGATGAGCAGTTCAACTGTCTAACTAGCCCACGAATTATTAACCAAATATAGTGATTCTTTTACAATCTAACGGGTTATAGTCTAATCATCGGCTGAACCCTGGGATATTATAATAATTGGGTGAATATTCTTTTCTTATTCTCATTATCTTACATATTAATATAAACTTACTACTTAGTAACCTAATTGAACTTAGAATTATTAAATAATTTTTATATACTTTCGCCTATTACTTTTCTATCTCTATATTATCTATTTCTCCTATTTTGTTATCTTGATAATAATACCATGTTGAAATTAATATAGCTGAACCACTTTCCTTACAATTTACTCTTTGTAACGGTTTCCAAACATTGATTTAAATAGATGTGCAATTTTGTCATTTATGGGACAACTGACAACTTATACAAAACATACAAAGGAGAGAGGAAAAATAAGATCTCAGTACTATCAATAAATTGGTTTTTATTTTGAATAGGCAATTTCTGTGAAGAACTTATCTTTTTGCAGCTTTTGCTACTTCTAAATTTTAAAATTGTTTTTTTCTGTTTCATGTTGTTCACAATTTATTTTTGTTTGTAGTAAAAAATGTGATAGTTCTTTTTGTTTCCTTTTGTTTCCTTTTTCTGAAAAACAAAACCGATCTTGTCGCTGATCACACCCTTAGGTTTTATTTTCATTTGTTTTCAAAATTATTACATCAGCGCAAAATAAATGGTCAAAAAGACATTATTGAATTGTGTTTTTGCTTTGAAAAATCAATACAAGTTTCAAAAAACAATTCATGTTTTTAACTATAAACAAATTTTGTATTACAGTACTACTACATGATTTATGTAACATGATGAAAACCTGTTCTTTAAACTAGAAATTCAGGATCAGGTTTTGATTTTAATTTTGGAAAATGGAAACCAATAACACATATATAACCAATAACTTGTTTAATGTAGTTTTGTTTTAAGAACCAATTGTTAGACAGTTTTGTATGCCCTTAGCTTCAATCAAAAAGATGTACTTTATGAGTTTATTGTAAATGAATAAAAGTGCATATTTGATTCATGTTCCCTTGGTATGTTTCTGTGTAATACCCTTAAACTGGACACTTAATGAGACTCGTGATAGTTTAGAATGTTCATAGTTAGTGGGTCGGTCTGGGGAGACCTATCCTGACAAGGTTGACACTGTAGCGCCACCAAGTCGGTTGGGGTGGCTTGTCTCAGCCACCGGGGTGAGACCCTAGGCACATACAGTGTAGGATTAATTGAATCTTTGAACTGGACCAGATTTCCAGTATTGCCCTTGATGGGCAAAACTGGAAAGTTACACCCGACCCCTAGACTCGATTATGATACTGCACTAGGTGTCGGATTGGGCTGTCTTTGATGTACCAATCAGTGAGATCCTTAGCGGGGGTCAAAACCTGGGTATGTTGGGACAGTCTGAGAATTCATCTGAGTGGGTGATCATAGTGACATGATCAGCCCCTTTGTCGGACAAAGGTAATGATCGGGGATGCATTCTCACTAATGGAAACCAAGACTGCTGGCAGCCGATTTCAATCGTTGAGATTTGTTTTGCAAAATATATTTTATATAAGATATAAAAGTATATATATTATGGTTTCGAAATGATTTGCAAAAGGTTTTAATTCCCGGGATCCATATAAGCAAAGAGTGCAACACTGTTTCTTGCAGCCGAGGGAGAGGTCCTCTTTTGTCGGGCAGTGTATGATCATTATGGGTTGAGAGGTTAAGTGTAGGACTATTGATGATAATACCTAATGGGCTAATCTTGCATCTGCCCACAGTCCCTGAGTATTACAAAGTGGCTTGGCCCAGGGACCACTTAGGGTAAGTGTTGGGCCCATAGAGCCCATCTGATGGGTTTCAAGGGGTGCACTGTCCATAACAGTGTATTCGGCCAGGCCTTGTAACAAAGGCTGAACTGAACCCATGTGGCTGATGTGTAGATCAATGTTCGGGTCCAACGCCATACAAGGAAGCCCAATTGGGCAGCAGTTTGGAAGGCTAAATGAATACATAACCTTAAATGGGCCTTAAGCCCATTTCGAACTGGGCTAATTTGATTAGTGACTTAAGGGGCGAATTCTGAGATGGATCAGCTAATAGGATTGGGCCCACACCCTATCCACTTAGAGAGTACGGGATCTAAATGAGATTTAGATCTGGAAACTTCTTAATTAGATTAGGAGATGGCTGATCTAATCTGCAGATTAGATAAGGGTTATCCCTTATCTTAAAGGGACTTCTAATCCATATATGATTTGGGTTAGCAACTCCTAATGGGATTAGGAGCTGATCCCTTTAAGTCTATAAAAGGAAGAGGGGGCGGCAGCCTTTAGACAACACAAGCAAGCAATACATAGTCTTGTCTTCAGAGTTGAAATCATAGAAGAGAGAATCTGCACCCTACAAATACTCTCTTGCCGCCTCCATCCTGCAACCGTCGCCTACAGCAGTTCGATCTCCAGTTCTTGGGAGAAATCAAGATTGGATCTTGATTCCAATCTTTTGGAAAAAAGATTGGTGAGAGTTGTATTCACAAGCCGTCCAGGTGATTCTTGAGAAGGATCAAGTTCTTTTGAAGAACACTGCTGATTCTACTCCACCCTACAGTGCACCATCTTCAGTGGGAGCAGATTTTGGATCCTTCCTTGGGCATGAACACCTCCACTGGGAGATACTACTTCTCTGTATCAGGTATTATCTCTCTCTATTCCTTTTGGTTCAGATCTGGTTTAGTTTATGGTTCAAGAATGATCCTTGAAAATATGATTTTCTAAATGGGGAATTCGATTCCCAGTTGAAGGGAGAGAAAAATTTTTGAAATTTACCCCCTTATTCCGCAATCTTTAGGTGTCCATGTGATGAATTTCCTATCCCTTCACCATTTTTTTTTTTAAATCAGATGGTTTTGATTTATTTTTGAAACTCAAAATAAGAAAAAATAATTCACAATGAAGAACACCACCTTAAGGCCTATTCATTTTTTTGGATTTTGAAAGGGGGAAGTTAGTCAATGAGATTTTGGTTCCCATTGACCAAGATACCCATATTCTTTTTTTAGACTTATGTGGGGTTCACAAAAATCTATTTTTTGGGTAAGTGATACCCAAACTAAAGTTGGGTCCATACTTTTCAAATCTAAACCTAACCTGAACTTCAACCCAACCCTGTTTTTTCAGGCTAACCCGACCCAAGTTACAACCATATTATTAACTAGGGCTTGCTCTTTTCTGCAATGCAAAATCCTGCTTCACTTACGTTTGGGTTTCATTTTTATTTTTCCTCAGCCATTTAAAACAAAAATAATAAATAATTACTTAAATACAATAAATATTAATTTTAGTATATATAATTATATAATAAATATAGATTAAGAGTTAAAAATTATTATTAATAAATATTAAAATTTTCAAAGTTATTTTCTCGAATTATTACTTGATATAAGTGGAATTAGTTATTTACAACATTATGTAAAAATATTAAATTATTATTAATTTCAATATTATGTTCTAATTATTTTCTTCTTTTCAGAAAATTTTTAAATTTATTACATAATTTCTTTGTTTTACCTATTTAAAATCTAGTTATGTTAAATATTTTGTTATTTAAAATACCCAATTATTTAATTACTTAAATAATATGTAAAATATTTTAATTTTAAAATATTAGTTATTTATGCAATTTAATTATCCATAAAATCATAATTTATACTATTATTACATAATTTCATTATTAATTTTGTAATATATTAAATTATTATTAATTTCAAAATTATGTTATAACTATTTTTTTGCTTTAAAGATTTTTTTTTTAATTTATTATGTAATTTTGTTATTTTAACCATTCAAAATATAGTTATGATAAATATCTAGTTATTTAAATATTTAAATAATCTATAAAATATTTAATTTTTTTTGTTATTTGAATTTTATTTATTTAAAGCTATTAAATATTACTAAATGTTTGAAAAACATTTAAATTGATGATCCAGAAAAACATAATTTAAATTGTTAGTACATATTTTCGTGATATATTTTGTAAAAATGTAAAATCATTTATTAGATAATTTCGTTATTTTAACTATTTAAATATAGTTATAAAAAATATTTAGTTATTTAAATATTTAAATAATCTATAAAATATTTAATTTTTTGTTATTTGAATTTTATTTATTTAAAGCTATTACATATTATTAAATATTTGAAAAGCACTTAAATTGATAATCTAGAAAAACATAATTAAATTTTTTTTTGTGTTTTTAATAAATATTTTAAAGTTATTATATAATTTTGTTAGAATATTTAAATAATTCTTAAATTTTTTAATCCAAACTTTCTTTAGATAGATATAGATAAAAAGTAGGGGAGAAGATAAATAAAAATTAGAGATAATTTAGGAGATAAATAGGAATAGATAATTTAGAAGAAAAATAGGAATTAGAGATAATTCTAGAGAAAGTAGGGGAGGTAGTTTAAGATAAACTTTAAGAGAAAAGATTATTTAGGTTATTGGGAAAGTGCATCTCATTGGTTGTTTAAAAAATGACATGGAATAAAAAAAAACAAAAAAAAGAGAAAAAAAAGACAAATTTTCTTAATCACTTTTTCTTAATATATATACATATATATATATATATATTATAAATAATATATTATATATTATCTGTCCAAACTTAATGAAGAGTGAGCCAGGTCGAACCTACCATTTGACCATCCGGCCATGTACAAGTCTAATTGCAAATACTGAGGGTTCATTTGGTTCACAATTGGAATCCCAATGGTCAATTACCTTCATTTGTTTGGTTCAAACTGGATTTAAATTTGAAATTAAAATTAGGTGGAATGAATTCCATTCCATCAAAAATAGCAATGGAATTCAGACTCTACCCAATCAAAAAGTTAGAATTGGAGGTCCATTTCACTTCGAATTTTGAACCCTATTCATACGAACCAAACGGACCCTAATATCATTGTCATGGTCGTAAGCCTTTGTCACAACCAAATAGCTACATTATGATTCTTTAAGTCTTAAATCATTTCTTATGTCTTTTTAATAGCACTGTAAAAACGTGATGATGGCCCACGTGATATTAAATTAAATTTTTTATAGGAAAGGATAGTATTTTTTCTTGGTAATCGGGATGGGTCATCATAGTACCTATCTATTCGTTCTTCACGTCTATAAAAAAAGCATATTTATTATTTTAAAAGATTTTTTTTTGTTTTTATTTGGGGGGCTTAGAATCGGGCTTATCATTTTCCTTTTTTCTGTGTTTATACTGAACAAAAAATATCTGCTTTAATATACGATACAGGTACAGATCTTAGATCTTTTCGTGTCCTCTGCCGAGTGGCAAAAACGGGTATCCGCTTTAAATGGCAATTTCTATGGTACCGGAAGCCGCAAACCCTGTTTTAGATATGGTACGAGCAACGAATTTGTGCAACTCTTAGATATCTCGCCCTCGCTCTTCAAATTCATCTCTGTTGATCCCACCATGTCTGTAGGGCGAGGCATCCAAGAGTCCCATGTCTCATTTTCATTTACAGATGTAGGAGTGGCCTTCAAGGTTCAAACCCCACAGGCCACAGGGCACTTCACCTCAGCTTTTGCCCAATCCAAAGCTTAAAGCGGGGGACTTGACAATAGTCTTGTTTTCTCTTTCTCTCCGTCCATCGCTCGTTCTCCATCACTGTCCTTGATCCATGGCTGCTGCCCATCTCTCTTCTTTCTCGTCGTCTGTAGAAAACACTCATCTTTTCTCTCCATTCCCATCTCAGAAGCCTCTGTCTCTCTCTACTAAAACCCTGCAAAACCCCTCCTTTTCCTCCAAACCCGC
Source organism: Nelumbo lutea (assembly GCF_056320005.1). Taxonomy (NCBI): domain Eukaryota; kingdom Viridiplantae; phylum Streptophyta; class Magnoliopsida; order Proteales; family Nelumbonaceae; genus Nelumbo; species Nelumbo lutea. The sequence goes on from NC_142684.1 coordinate 214,612,542, forward strand.
CTCCTCTCATCCCCTCTCTCACACCCATAAAAACCCTTTTAAGCTCTCATCCAAGAACCCCATCGCAGATATAATTTCCTCTTCAAGAGACCCAGATGATCGTTTTATCAACTACGATGATAACGATAAGCCCAGAGAGGAATGTGGCGTTGTAGGTATCTATGGCGATCCTGAAGCCTCCAGGCTTTGCTATCTTGCCCTCCATGCCCTGCAACACCGTGGCCAGGAAGGCGCCGGTATCGTCACTGTTCACGACAATGTTCTTCAATCTATTACAGGCGTCGGCCTTGTTTCCGACGTCTTCAATGAAGCCAAGCTCGATCAACTCCCTGGTGAATCCGCGATTGGGCATGTTCGATATTCTACTGCCGGCGCTTCCATGCTTAAGAACGTGCAGCCCTTCGTCGCCGGCTACCGATTTGGGTCTGTTGGGGTTGCACACAATGGCAACTTGGTAAATTATCGCTCCCTCCGGACCATGCTCGAAGACAATGGCTCCATATTCAATACTAGTTCTGATACAGAGGTTGTTCTCCATCTGATTGCGATATCAAAAGCCCGGCCTTTCTTTCTCAGGATCGTCGATGCTTGTGAGAAGCTCGAAGGTGCGTACTCCATGGTTTTCCTGACAGAAGACAAACTTGTTGCGGTACGTGACCCATTCGGATTCCGACCTTTGGTCATGGGGCGAAGGAGCAATGGTGCTGTTGTGTTTGCCTCCGAGACCTGCGCGCTTGATCTGATTGAAGCTACTTACGAGAGGGAGGTGAATCCCGGAGAAGTTTTGGTGGTAGACAAAGATGGGATTCAATCACTTTGCTTGATGCCTCACCCCCAGCCGAAGGCCTGCATTTTCGAGCATATTTACTTCTCTTTACCGAATTCTGTGGTCTTTGGCCGGTCAGTTTACGAATCCCGGCATGCATTCGGGGAGATACTAGCTACTGAAGCTCCAGTAGACTGCGATGTTGTGATAGCTGTACCAGATTCTGGGGTGGTTGCTGCACTTGGATATGCAGAGAAATCTGGAGTTCCGTTTCAGCAGGGGCTTATTAGGTCACACTACGTTGGAAGGACATTCATCGAACCTTCACAGAAGATCAGGGACTTTGGGGTGAAGCTCAAGCTTGCACCTGTCCAGGCGGTATTGGAGGGGAAAAGGGTTGTGGTTGTGGATGACTCAATTGTAAGAGGAACCACGTCCTCAAAGATTGTTAGGTTGATCAAAGAGGCTGGTGCGAAGGAGGTTCACATGAGGATTGCAAGCCCACCAATCATTGGGTCTTGTTATTACGGTGTAGATACACCAAGCTCAGAGGAGTTGATTTCAAATAGGATGAAAGTGGAGGAAATTAGAGAGTTTATTGGGTCTGATTCTCTTGCTTTCCTTCCACTGGAGAGCTTGAGAAATTTGCTTGGAGCCGATGCTCCTAACTTTTGCTATGCTTGCTTCTCTGGGAAGTACCCTGTTCCACCAAAGGAGGTTAAGGTGAAACGGGTGGGCGATTTTATGGATGATGGGTTGAATGGGAGTATAGAATCTATAGACGGAGGATGGATTCAAACTTCTAGAAATGTTACAATGGGGAAAGCAAATGGACCAAGGTAGCAATCATCGTCATGATGAAGATTTCCTCTGCATCAGTCCCTGTTTTTGGTAAGGATGATCTATTTTTTAATTAACAAGAATTTAGACAATACTCATGTATTATTGTGTGACTCGGAGAGTGACAGGTATCTCCAGTTATTAGATATATTCATATATCTATGATCGTATTTATGCTTCTTTTAGATTGACTTAGGTTACAAATCTGAAACTGATACAGTGGGCTTCCCCTTTAATTTGTTTTGATACTCATTTTGGTCTTCTTTCGTATGGGTAATGAGTTATGAACTTAATACAGATGAACCCCCCCTCCCCCCCAAAAAAAGACAATTGTGATTCCCTGCGGTAATAGTATGATAATTGTAATTGCTGTTTAGTTCTGATTTATTGGTTTAGTCACCATTTAAAGTTGAAATTTACTTGCCTAACTTGTTGTGCAACAACACACCCAAGATCTGAAGCCAATTGGCAAATGGATAAAGAGAAAGAAACGAAAAACAGAGAAACTCAAAAGAATCAGGAGCCTCTGATCATATGGTAGGTATATGTAGTGTGCTTCCTAATCTTGAGAGGTGAAAGACCAAGCACAAATCTCAATGATTAAGCATTTTGGTATTTCGACATTGCCTACATCAGGAGGAGGACAAGGTGAGATCAAATCAGCCCCCCACAATGCCCCACAGCACATCCCCGCTGTTTATTGGGAACATCTCCCGATGATAATACCAGAAATGATGATGTCATCATTGGGAGATGTTCCCAATACACGCAGGCATGTGCTGTGGGACGTTGTGGGGGGCTGATTTGCACTCGGATAAGTCCACTATAATCAACATTCAACATCTGGAATATAAGTATGGACAGCCTCTCTCAAAACCCTATTGCCCTTTACACCCAAACCCTCACACTCAATCTGTTTTTCTGATGTCAAACCCTAGAGAGCAAAATACATTATATAGGATGCATATTTGAAAAAAGGTTGGGTCTGTACACAAACCTCAATGGATTTTCCCCTTTGGGGTTTTCTCCACAATGCGGGTTGGGCCATGGAATGGGTTGCAACCATGAAGTCAAGGCACATACACAACATGACATTTTGTTATTGGTATCTGGCATTGGTGCAGTCAGTACGGATTATAAAGTTGACAACTAGAATGCCCTCTGTTTTCATGTTTTGGTAATGCATATGTCCATTCTTGTACCCTTTCTTGTACTTATATTTCTCTTATTTAATAAAAGTTTTCAGTTACTGATAAAAAAAAATGCATATGTCCATTCTTGTACTTATATTTCTCTTATTTAATAAAAGTTTTCAGTTACTGATAAAAAAATGCATATGTCCATTCTCTCTTCAGTTACATGCAACAATGTCATATTTTGTTGATTTCTGCCATAGTTTTTTCTTAACACATGGTTTGTGAAAACGCATTAAGCCTATTTTCACCTTGTTGAAAAGAATTTAAGCACCGGGGACCTTCATTGTACAGGGATTTTCCCATTTCTAAGAATAGGAGCTACCTTTCAGAGGCAGGGTCCAGGCATCAGATGTTTCACATGAGTTTGGGGTAATCTACAATCGGTAAGGATGAGACTCTGTTATTCTTGGATCTTCAAAAGGGGTTGCCAAAGTTGAATGCCCCGGTACAAGTAATTCAGTCAACTGGCTCCAAGAATAACATCAGATGGTTCACAAGAGTTTTGGGGTAACAAATTCTTTATCCAGTGGATGGTTAATGGAAAATAACATTTTTCCTAAAAGTATTTAATGGTATTTACTAGTTTCTGAACAAACTCTGGCTTAGCTATTTTTTCTAAATCCTGTGATCCTTCACCTGTAATTGATGGATGTTTTAACCCATCTCAGGCAGCTCTCTCTGATGAATAACTGAAACATTTATGAAGGGAAATTAAGTGTACATCATAAGAATCTTTCTGTACAAAAGGGCCCCTGCTATCCCTCCCCACATCATTTTAAAATTCTATAGTTGAGCTCAAAATAGTTTCTATTTTGTACCGAGCACCACCCAAGAAATTAGCTGATCTTGGTACCCATTGTATTGTTATCTAGATGTTCCTTGAGATTTGAGAACCATCTGAAACGTATGATTTCATTCCTGTAAATCCACATTGCATTAACCCTCCATCAACCAGCTCATCACTATTTTCGAGTCTCCTTCAATCACAAGATTCTCCACCCCCTTTTCCTTTGCCTTTTGTACTCCAAAAACATCTTCAAGAGTTCTGCCCTAATGGAATTTCCTTCACCTATTGGTCCTAAAACATTGCAAGTATGCCCCCATTTTCATCCCTTAGACCTCCTATTCCAGTGACCCTGGATTACAGAGACTACTACTTCAATCAAAATTTAGCTTCACAATTCCCCTTCCTGATGATGTCCAAGTACCATTGTTTTTTTTTTTCACTGCACCCCAATTTCTAACAACGTCATCAGTTGTAAAGTTTGAAAATAAGTCCTAGTCTTCATCCAATACGCCACCCTAACTTGATGATTACAATAATTGCCTGCATACTCCTTTCTCTATTCTCAAACGTCCCAGCCTTCCTTGCTCTCTAAATGTTCAACATCAAAGCAGCCCTAGTGCATCTCCACATTATCCTTCATCTTTTTTTGGCCACCTAAAAGATGGTTCAAACAACCTGTCTAAGCCATGGTGGGGTTGAGGGGGGGGGGGGTTTCCATCTACACGTCACCCAAGATCAACCTTCATTCTAATAAAATGGAGCATAACCAGAAAGCAGTGGGAAAATGTCGAACAAGGTCAGATCACCAAGAGACCCACTGCCATATTCGTGGTGCTTTTGCATTTATTTGGTTAATGCAACTGTTGCTAAATTTGATAACTATAGCCTATAATGTGTTGCAGCTGTTTTGTTTACCAGTTCTGGGGATTATAGACTAATTGCTCTTGGTTGAACTGACCCTAGGCTAGCCGAACCAAATGAAGCTTTTGCCTTTAGTGGATCAACCTAAAATCTTAATATCTCATTGGATGGTCTGGTTACGATTTTGACTGCCTATTGCTGGTTTGCTATGCCTAAATCAGCTCTGGCTATGAATGATGCACCTTGATTTGTCAATACGCCCACGATATTCGTTAGTCATAGACCCCAAGCTTTATGATCTTGTCATCCATAATTCTCTTTCTCGTGGATGATTTGTGCGACTTCAGCAACTGGAGATCTACTTGGCATTTGACGACATTTTACTTTACCATCATATTTCTAGATGAGTTGGGTTCTTGTGTGCAGTTCAGGTTATTCGTGGCTCACAAGTTAGTTGTGAAGGATGGAACACAACTCACTTGAATTGTTAAGGAACCAGGATTGACAACCTGATGTGTTTAGGTCAATCCAGGTACTTTTCCCAACCCATTGTGACCCCCACCTGGTCTTTCCTAGCTGTGAAGTGTGACCTTTATTTGGCAATACAAATCAGTAGCATTAATTGATATCAACCTAGCCTAGCGCCTCAAGCATTTAAGCTCTAATGTTGGTCAACAATAATGTTGGCTTTGGTAGCTAGCTAAACCATCTAGATTAGTTGCCCAGTGGTAGTTTTCTTAATTTCTGCAAGCATTATCTTGTTTCTTATCTATGGAGTTATTAGCTCATATATCCCTTCAATGAGACCGAAAAGCAAACTGGTTGCTTACAAAATCTCGTCCGTTTACGTTGTAATCTCAGACCGATGTAGGGATTGGGTTGGGATCATGACACAGAACAAAGATTGTGTTGAACCAGAGGTACCACGCTTTTGTTCATTTGCAAATCAAACGTCAGGCCAGGGTTCTTCATTTGAGCTTCTGTTGATGGATGTTACAACTAGTTGAGGATTATATGTGGGTTTGCACAACAATTTGCCAAACCTACTCAAAGATGAAAGAGCCATTGTTTAGAGAACTCAACTAATGTCCACTGTTATCTTGATTTTCCTCCAGATTTTCAAATGGAGATCTTGGATCAGTTGGTCTGAGCACAGCCTGCGAACTCTGATAAACAGAGGTTACAGAGAACAGTGAACTAACTTAAGTGTTTTTTAACATGCTGATCAGCGCAAAAATTTATCGGACTATCTTTTTATTGAAGAATGATTTTGGAGAGCAAGCCATGTCCTTTGTTGAGTCATCCGACTCTAAAAGCCGAGATTTCAATGTTCTTAAATCTCAACCATTTCTACAGTTATTTTAATGCGTTAGTGATTGGGCATCCTTGGAATTGTGATATCAGAAAAGGGCACTAGTGAGAATGCAAATGTTGGCCATCAAAGAATAAATCAATCTGGATGAGCTGGAGACAAAATCATACACACCCGGCTGAACCACCCGCCCTATCACGAGTAAACACGTTAGTGCTCAGTCTGGGCCCATCTGTTCTGACCACTGGTGTATTCAGCTGTGAGACCATGAGGGTAGCCCAGCCTCAACAGTAACATATTTGGTTTATTTGGCAATAGATGTGACTGGGAACATCCACACCATTTACATACATATATTAAGGGGTGTTGGATAATGTGGTGAGTGCCCATTGTTTTCGGTTCTGCAATGTACCACGCAAAAACACTTTCTTTTAAGCCTGTCCAAGGTTCTGGATGGGCTGAGGCTGGTTTTGGATCCGGATTTCCTCCTTACAGATTGTCCCTTACACCCACCTCGAGTGTTATTGTTTTCTTTTTTTTTTTTTATCTTTCTTTTCTTCTACTTCTTCTTTGGAATGGGTTATAGCCTTCCCCAAATCCTAGAAACTCCAATACGAGTGAAGGAAGAATTCAGTACCAAATCTCCACTACAACCAGTTAGAGACTTTACCAACAACCTACTTGGCACCTTTTAATAATGTTGTTGATTGAAATCTCAATATTTGTACTTGAGTCTCTGATGGTGCGCAATCCGATCACTCCTATCTGGCGCTCACGTGGCTCCTGAGAGGTATCTGATATGAGAAGAAAGAAGAAGAACTCACAGGGGGTTTGTCCGGCAGGAATACTCCGATGATTAAGTCAGTATTCTGTGCAAGAAGCAAAGGGAAAACGAAGGCTAAGAGTGCATATTGCGCAGGTGGTTCGAAGATACATTGTTTTTGGAAAATTAGCTTCTTATAACAGAATTCCATTGTTTCAAGCCCTCTGGCTTTTGACAGGGCAGGTATAACCGCCACTGTTAGTCTGCCACAACCGTTACAAGCAAGGCTGAGGTGGCATGCGCGGGGCCGTCGTTGCAGGGTACGTGCTTGTCAGGTGTAAGGCGCCTTCTAAAGGTGGCAGGCACGACGCTGTCTGACGAGGGGCATGGCTGTTGTCCCCATATTTGTCGGGTACAGTGGTCGGGCAGGAGATCCTTCGGCAATGCGCCGAACTACCCTTTCACGAGTTACCCTATGCCGGGCTATCCCATAGGCGGCAAGCTGCCTGTGGCAAGCTACGCTGAGCTACCTAGCCCGAAGTGTTTTCACTCTGGGGGGTCTAGAGGTGGATCGGTGAGCTCCCATCAGGGAGTGGTCCGAAGTCCAGCAGGAGAAGCTTGGGTATAGAGAGAGGTCAGGGTCCCCTGACCTCGGGGTATCCCGAAGTGCCTTAACCTCAGGGAGGAGATGCAGGCAAGACGACTTCTAGCGAGTAAGTTATCCATCCAATTGCCGAGCTCAACTCGATAGGACCCTCCCCCCGAGTCGTGATCATGTCAGCTGTACTGTCACGCTAAGTCACTATTTGAACAAGGTCACGCCCACGTGTACCTGTACTGCAAAGTCGGGTCAAATCACCCTCCATCAGTCTCCACTCAAGTGCATATAGGCAAGGCATTTTCACTTTACCAAATCTATATCATGTTTGATTGGGTAGATTTAAATATAAATGTCTGTACCATCTTTATCATGGCATCATGTTCAAACCACTTTCTCAAGGAAATACCTTTTTGACATTTTCTCCATTCGGGCGTTTTACTTTTAATATCTTATGTGGCAGCCAGTAATAAAAATTACGCCTCCGGTACCCTGCTTTCTCAAGTTCAACCAGTCATAGTACCAAACACAATCAAAATTGGTTTGAGAATTAGATTAATTTCAAGAAAACTGTTGAAGGTCAACAAAATACAATTGGAACACAAGAAGGAAATGCAATGCAAAAGTACTAAACAAGTAACATTATAAAAGAATATCTCGCATGAAAAATACTTATAACTAACAATTCATAATCGATTTCAACCATGATTATTAGTTAAAACTCATTAGATTGGCTAGTGTCAAAAGATGGGATGTGCACCAATCATTCCACGTTTATTTGGAAAAAGAACTAGTGTTTGTCCTTTTAATCAACAAAAGGGGATTTGCGTTATTCAATAGCGGTTTGGCCTATCGGGAGGTAAATGAAAGCACTCAAGCGATAGGTAGTGCCCGTAACGAAAAGATAAGACAAGAAAAGATGCATCTTCTTGAATATCTTCTGCTCTAAAGCAACGGATCCTGATTTTTTTGAATATCTGCCACGTGGTAAGTTAACGAGTGCCCCAAATCTAGTTGAGGTCTTATGGAACCATTCAACTAAACTTAAAACATGGATAAGTCATAAGTGCATATTCATTCATATCTTGTATTGAAATTTTATTAATTATAATAAGAACGATAATGATGCATCAGATGGTCCAAATATATGCTCATGTTCTTTTTTTTTTGTTCTTTTTTTTTTTTTTTTGCAGCCTCGCTTGCGTGGGAATGGGATCCATTTAAAACAAATATTCTTGCTAAAGCCCACAGTCCACTATCAGGCTACATCCCCCACCATTCAGATACATGGCTGGTCTTCTCATTTTTCTAGAAAGTTAGACATGTGGCATTTTCTAAGAAGTTGCTAGTAAAACTCATAACCCACTATCACTATTTTCAATCCATTCTTAAAAAATGCAGAAAATGCAAAAGTTGTTATCCACAACTACTTTATCTACGCTATCAATCTCAATTAATCATTAACACTTTACGTATCATAACAAAAGAAAACTATCCATATTCTAATAATTATTGAAAAACTATTTTTTGAAACAAATATTTCTTGAAATTTTAATAATTATTTAAAATATTAATAAATATAAATTTAATATTATTGATTCCATATATATATATATATATTAAAAGAAGGTCTTGCTCCCTAAACCCACAATCCACTACCACCATTCAAACAAATGACTATGGCTTTCTCATTTTATGGAAAGCTAGACACATGACAATTCTTGATAAATTCCTACTAAAGCAACAACCCCATCATTCAAACACTTGTCAACCTAAATTTTTTGGGACTGTTCAAATTTTCAAGGAGAACAGAAGACAAATTCAAAAATTCTCTTGCAACCAATTCACCCCCACATTCATGTCAAATTCTACATCATGTCCAATAATCTACATTCTCCATCCAATCAAGTGGGCTGTTCAAATTTTCAAAGAGAACTTAATTTTAGGAGACAAAATAAAAAATTCTGTTGCAACCAACTCACCCCCACGTTCATGTCAGTCTAAGGCACGTCCAGTAGTCTACATTCTCATTCAATCTATCACAATCTATCAAGTTTGAAACTCTAAATTCTACTCCAATCTCCACAATCTTTGCATACGATCTTCTCTAAATCTGTAATTTCTCAAAGCTTACAAGGAGTTCACTTCATTGGAATTTTCTACTTGGATGTTTGCAACTTCAACCACTTAGGTTAGTTTTACATTTCATCTCACTTTATCTTATACGTATAAAGTTTTGAGATTCAATTTTGGCAAACAGGTTTCAATTTTGTGTTTCATTTATTTTATCACGTTGACCACCAACGATCAATTCTGTGTGGTTGCCGGTGGTAGGGAGTGTCATACCATATGTATGGTAGTCGTTGGGTGCGAGTCTAGGCTGGAACTGTTGATAATGTTTGAGAAGCTCATTCTGCTGCCCTTCCTACTAATTCAATGACTTGGCGACAATTAGGAGTGGCCACGAGTCGAGCCTTTCATGAACTATTTGAGTTTGGCTTGACTTAGTTTAAACCGAACTTCGAGCTAAATTTGAGTCTGATATATAGGCTCGTTTGTTAATTGAGCTGAGCTTGAGCCAATGAAGCTCGATTCATGAGACTCACGAGCATAGCATTAAATATAATTTTTATTATATATACATACATATATATATATATATATATATATATATATATATATATATATAATAAATTATTTATTGTATAACAATATTTTTATTTTTCATATATAATAGTAAATAATTTTTATAATTATTTTTTGTATATATAATATTAAATAATTTTTATAATTCTTAATTCTGTCTAAAAAATAAAAATAATTTTATACATAACTCATCTTTCTCTCTTAAATCAAAAGGAAGCACGACTGACAAATTTTGTAGGCAAATCATTTTTTCGATAAAACTTTTTTCTTTCTGAAAAATATGTACTCTTTGGATGTCAACGTAAGTTAGGAGTTCTGTCTGGATTCAAGAAAAAAAAAATGCCAGAGGCGGTGAAGCAGAAGAAAATCACAACTACTTTGTTCGACAAGAGACACTTGGGAGTTTAGTCTGGATTGGTTGCAAAGCAAAAATAGCAGAGGTAATGCATTCAAATTTCAAACAAACCAGAAAATGATCCCCTGACAGAGTTGTGAAGAATCACCTTGATTAATCTCAATTGGTTTTACTTCCGTCCCTAACAAGCTTTAACCGTTATACCAATGGGTCCTTTTGTTTTTTCAAATTGTTTTTGGTATTTGGGTTCTTAACGTCCAATTAATTTCGGCAGAACTCCCGTGGTTATAGTTACAACATCCCGAGGACCAAGCGATTCTGGCAGAACTCAAAACATCTGTTGGATAACTGAAGCGGATATGGCTTCATCCATACCATACATACATAGGTTTAGTTTTGATATTTTCTAAGTGGGTCCCTAGCCCCATGTATAGGAATTTAGACTCGATTCAGTTAACTTGAGTGGCCTCAAAGGAGGATTTTTGGTGCTCGGTGGCTGTTCTGTTAGATGACACTACTACTATTACTATGTTCAGCGAAAGTTTGCAATGAGGAGAGAGAGGGGGTGGGGGAATTCAGCTAGTGATGCTGCTTTGTTCAGGGAGACCAAAAGAAGAGGATGGAGAGAGTGTGTATTCAGTGATTTATTTATGTTGTTCTATTTGGTTTTGGACCTGTTTATGGACTAGGCCAGGCCAGGCTTTCACTCTGTGTTAACAGATTTTTTCAAGGCCTGAACCTGAACCTGGCCCTATAAAAAGTTCAAAAACCAGGCCTTGGCCGGAACCCAAAGTCTATATAGCTCATGCCACTGCTATTGTTAAAGCGGCTGAAATATATATATATATATATATATATATATATATATATATATATATATATATATATATATATAGAGAGAGAGAGAGAGAGAGAGAGAGAGAGAGAGAGAGAAATTATAAAGAAAAAAAATAAAAAAAATGTATATATATTAAATTATTAATATATATATATACTATAATAAATATTATATATTTTATATTATATAAATGAATCGGGCTGGTCTAATTTGGGCCAGGCTTTTTTGAAAATCCCGAACTCAGTTTAAAACACAATCGGGCTTGGTGTTTTGGACATAAAGTCATGCCCGCATGCCTAATTACATGTCTAAGCCCAATCAGGTGCAGGCCGGGCCGTCGGGCTACCCGGCCCATAAACAGCTATACAAGCGAAGTAGAAAATGGTTTTTTTTACTCTACGATACGAGTGTCAACCTTAGCTGTTACCTGCCCATTAATATTAGCCCAGTACGGTAGTGACAATTCACTCCACATCCACACCCGGTCAAGCTTTATTAATATTTAACTTGACCCAATTATTAAAAAACCAATCCAACTGTATTATATTCAATTCAAATTTACTATTTATTAACAAATGTTAATTAAGCGTCTGTTTGGCATCAATTCCGTTGCTCCATAAAACAGTGATACATCAGCATTACGTCAGAAAAATGGTATTTTAGAAAACATTTTTTTGTTTGAAACCGTTTTTCCTAAAAAACAGTGCTTCAAGACATGCTTTGAAATCGAGAAGGTATAGTTTAGAGCAACACCATGCTTTGAAGTTTAGAGCAACATCGAATTTAGCATTTTCTCAAATTGCAGCTCATTGCTGCAAACGAGGACGTAATGTGGCAGTGACGTGGACATCCTATAATGGTTACGAGTGCTGAAAACAAACATGGAGAACTGGTACTCAAGGAATGTGTTGTTGTTGCTCTAGGAAATGTCCTACTTGGCAGCAACGTTTCCAAATAGAAAAAAGACACCATTTTTCTCAAAAAATGGTGTTTCCAACCCACACATCAGCAGCACCGTTTTCTCATCTTTCCAATCCTTTTCTCATGTGTGGTTGGAAGCACCGTTTTCTTATGCCTTTATTTTTGTTTGGAATCGTTGCTGCCAGGTAGGACGTTTCCCGTTTTCTGTTTGGTACCAATGCTCCATGAAACATTTTCAGCACCGGTTCCCATTATCTAGTGCCACATCACTGCCCTATTGGCAGCAATGATTTGCAACTTCACGAAATGCCAAATTTGGCATTGCTCCAATTCATGGCTTCCCGATTTCCAAGGAGTGGCTTGGAACACCATTTTTATGGAAAAACGGTTCCAAACAAATATTCGTTCCTTGGAGCACCATTTTTTCTGATGTGATGCTGATGTGGTGTCGTTGCTCCAGGAAACGGCAACAATGCCAAACGACTCCTAAGCAAATTAGTGTTCCAACATGATATGATGTTGCACATCCCCTCTCCTATTCAATAAGAAATCCCCAATTTTTCATATTTTCTCATGAATATATTCCAGATTCAGATTTTATCACCATAGAGAGAAGGTTTAGCATAACAAAATCATTAAAAATGATTGATCAAGTAAACAATAATTAAATTAAAAATTATTAATAAAATAATAACATTATTAAATATTTAATAAATGGAATAACTAGATAAAAGGACTAAAAATGATCAAATTTAATATAACTATTTAAATTATAAGAAAATGATTGAATAATTAATGAAGCGATTAAATAATAAAATACAAATAAAGATTATATAATTGATTAAACAATTAGAGAATAATTAGTTAGATGAAAATATTAAATAATTAATAAATGGATAAAATAATATATAAGACTACCTTAAAGAAAGTGTCATTATAAATACTCCATATGGTATTGGTATCTTAAAAATAGGATGTTGATTACAAATTAAACCTGATTTAATTTTTTTAAATTAAATAAGAAACTTGAATTTATCAAATTAGCATAAGTTGTGAATCTCAAATGAAATAATAAATAATGTAAACCCACTATTTTAAAATGTGATAAATCTCTTAAATCAAATAAAAACCTAACCTAAATTTCTAATATAGATGATTTAAAAAAAAAATAGTTCATATCAATGGCTCCGTACTTAATACGGGGGTCATTCCTATTAGATATAGATTACATAACAATCGGTTGGATCTGAGTGAATCTTGATAGACCTAACTCCCTAAGTCCGAATCAAGGATTAAGGTATTGATATGATACTCCCAATACGGGGCGTATCGTATCCATATCTATGATCATGGATACAGGATACACTATGAGTGGATACGTATCCTACGAGTCATGCATATTGATACGATACACCTCCATAACAGGCTGTATCGCACCGTATTCGATGGATATGGTCTGATACACACCGATATGGAGGTGTATCCATGTCTAGTTTGAAAAAATTGTACATTGAGTACTTTTGGATTGTTTTTCATCTTTAATATAAGTTAAAAAATAGTATTATGAAAACCAAAATAAATAATTTAAGATTTAATTTTCCAAAAAATTTAATAAAAACTAAAAATTATAAAATAATATATTTCATCTACCTTAGATGATTTATATATTTTATTTTACACATAATTATACGTTAAAAATGAAAACATAGTTATTATTTGAAAAAAATAGTTATTATATAAATATACTAAATAAATAAATTTCCCAACAAAATTAATGGAAAACAGAAAATTATAATTATAAAAATTGAAAAGAATAATTTAAGATTTAATTTTTCCAAAAAATTATAAAAAACTGAAAATTAAATATAATTTATTTTATCTACCTTAAATGATTTATTTGTTTTATTTTACAATTATGTGAAAAATAAAAACATTATATACTAAAAATGAAAACATATTTATTATTTAAAAAATATTTTTTATTTAAATAAAATACTAAATTAATAAATATTCCCAAAAATTAATAAAAATTGAAAGGGTGATATTTATTGTACAATGTTTGAATGATGTAGAGTCTTGGTATTGTTTAATGTAATATTTCTCTTCATATAACCTATTGAAGTATGCATTTCTTATTTGTTTATATTTTATTCATAGATAATTCAGCATTTGGTTTAGTATGATTAATGTATTTATGTGATTTGTATGTATTTTACTAACGCATGCAAGTGTTTTTATATCTTTCGTTCGTCTCCATGCGTTTTCGAAACGTATTCATATCCATATGCGATCCAATACCCAATACCAATACTTTGATCATCTGTCCGAACCCAAATAAATACACCTCACAACTAATCTAACATTAATTAGATACAGTGGATGAGACTGTAAATGATTCTTTTGCATATTCTGCGCCATATGAATTTTCTCCTGAAATTTAAAGAATTCTGTTCTGTCATATATTATATAATTTACGGAGAAGTGCGGATTCTGACCCTCGGCTGAACCATCATTCTACCTATAATTTATACAAAATTCTGGTGTTTTTATAAATCTTGTATCTTGTACAAATAATAAATACAAAAAGAATGTTTTATCACTAAGAAGTCAAATAAATAGTTTTTCTTTTTAATTTCTGATTTTGGTCACAAAATAGACAAATTTAACCCATCAACTAGGTTCAAAACGACGCACCAGATTATCAGTCCATTGCGTGCTGCTTTACTTGGACGTCATGTTAGAAAGGGTTACAGGAGGAAAAGATCAATAGGTGATTCCATCCACGTGGCAGAATCATATGGGTTGTGGATGTTGTTCATGGTCCATTGAATAGGGACCCTGTATCATCTACACATACAACCCCTTCCCACCAATCCACACAGCCTAATTAGCATCCCTATACCCCACATTCTCAGCTGATAAGCTTGGAAAAAGTCTGATGTTCTCGGTGATTAAAATAAACTCAAACAGAATTACAGAAACCAACTTTCAACAATCAGCACACTGCTAAACAAACATAAAAAAAAAAAAAAGAAACTAATCCAAAATAGAGATCTGGTTGAAATAAATAATTGAAAGGAGGTGCTCAGAGTTCAGACCACCGGATGTAAAATGAAAATTGAACAAAAATATATGAAAACGTAAGTGGTAATGCAAATAAATAGAAGAGCAAAAAGGGGGCCCTAGAGATATTCAAGCTGTGGCAGAAGGTCTGGAGGCAGCGGAGAGACGAGACCTCTTCTTAGCCAAGCTCTCACTCCTGCGTTCACGTTGCTCCTTCAATCGGGAGGCTAGCAGTTTATGGTACTCTGCTGCTTCAGATTTGGCCTTCGCAATTCTCTTCTTCTTCTCAGCAACCCGGGCCCGCTTCCTCTGCAGTGTCAGAGGCGTCACCAACCTCTGTATCTTAGGAGCCTTGCTACATTTCTTCCCTGCACAATGTTCCCCCATTAAACCATATACTTAGCCATGGGATAACAGAAATTATATATCATGGATTGGAGAGGATTGCATAATTTGAACTGCACCATGACCAGACTCCAGAGGGAGGGAAAGTTCACACTGGCATCCATGTCATCTTCATCATCTAAATGTCAAAAAGCTTGGACATTTGGATGATGAAAAAAATGTAAGCATATTTGGATCGGACATCTATAAAAGAACTCCTATAAATTGGATGGTATGGATGTTGAAGAAATATTTCTATGAGAGGTAAAGAATGGAAACAGAAGAGAGGATGGAATTCAACCAGTCCAAACCCATCCAAATGGGGAAATACATTGTTCATTATCCCAGAAGACGAAAGACTAGATGGGCTCTTTTGTACGGCCCAAAAAGGTTAATTATATTTGGAATGAACATTCCTATACAGAGGATGGTATCAATGTTGAAGAAATGTTTCCATAATAGAGGTATGGAAACAGAGGAGAGGTTATTAAAAAACTTGACAAAGGGACAATGTTTAATGGACAATAATACATACAAATCTTTCAAGTTGAAATAGACAATTGGACAGACAATCAAGATGGTGTTTGGCATGGTTCCCAATTCTGCCATTGCTGATTTCCAGATGCAACACCAAGGAGTTCTAGCAATATTTCTACTTAAAACAGCATGCAATCATCAAAATGATTGTTCAAGAAATTACCTTGAAACCCAAGCGGCCATTGTGTTGCCAATTTTGTGGAAATATGATTCTTTCCCTGTTTCCTCATAAATGTTGATGCAGTTTTTTTTTTCTTTTTTTTTGTAAATGATGTAGTAAGTTCGTACAATGCAAATAGCAAAATCAGAAGCCAGGACAAATACAATTCAAGCCAATAGATGAAAAACAAAACTGCCACAGACAGTATTATCAAAGTCAATCAGAGCTATAGAAAATCACTACATGAATCCAAATTTGCTCAAAAGCTTGGACATAATTGTTCTGATTATAATGGTTAGCAGTTTTTTCAAGCCAAGTATCTTAAATAACCCATTTATATACTTGTGCTGACAAACCAAATAACAGAATCATACAAAAGAAGAATTCCTTCTGGCATCTTTATAGGTGTCTAACATGGATAGAGTTACCCTAGAAAGCCCTATACATGGTTATGCTCATGGATAAAACAAACCAATTGGTCTTTTATGCAGCATCTAGATGTGGAAAACATGCAAGCACCCACATACATTCATGTCATCCAGATAGTTGGGTTACGAAGTGGCATAGCATGAATAGGATTTACATGGAAGCATATATGTATGCATTTGCATCATCAATTCAATTATGCATCAAAACACCACCATTCGAGAATAGGTAAAGGTCACAGGTAAAATTATCAACAGGATAAATGTGGGGTATAAGTAACCCAAAAGGAGTACATACCAGATTTTGTTGGAAACGTTCTTCGGTAAGTATTGACATACTTCCGAACATCATCCTGTTTAGAAAGGTTGAACAGCTTGCGGATCTTTGAGGCCCTCTTTGGACCCCTCATCCTAGGCTTCTCTATGTCAGTCAAGCCAGGTAGATCATTTTCCCCTGTTTAACAAGTGACAGGACGACAGGTTCAATCTTTGTTTTATTTTATCTAATCTCTGTTTAACAAGTGACAGGACGACAAGTAAAGTTACCCTTCTTAACAATAACCAAGTTCAGAACTGAGAGGTCAGGGTTAACAATGCATCCACGAACAGACTTCCTCCGGCGCTCTCCATGACGTCTTCCATAGCCACGGAAGCATGGAGCCCCTAAAACCAGTGAACTAACTTACATCATCCCCCATCACACATGCATGATTGATGGGTACAGTAAAATAACTTGATTCCAAGAAAATTACCCTCAGAAAAATAATTTCAGGAAGCATTTATAGAATGGAAATGGCAATCTAATCTGAAGGATAAAAAAAAAAAGTAAAACCTCTGTGCAGCAACAGTCGGACACGGCCAGGAGTCAAAACTCCCTGTTTCATGGGAAAACCCTGCTTGTCACAGCCTCCCATGATTTTAAAGACATATCCCTTGAACTCCTGTGCAAATGAGAGACCAAATCAAGGAGTTGTAACTACGCCTTAATGAAATTGAAGACTTAAATTCCGGCTATTTCCTTTCTTCTTTACTCTATCATATCAATTAATCAGTTTTGACTGATGACTACTTCATTCTGTACTCATTAACCATTAACATCCAAAGATTTACAAGTACAATACCTCACCCAAAGCATCTCCACTAACCTCCTGAGAGATTCTCTTGTCAAAAAAGGCCCGGCTGTACAAAATAAAAGACGTCAATAGAAAATTGTCCAATAAAGATTTAGGGGAAAGAAGCCTAGTCATGAACCCAAACTGCTCTAAGATCAAAACCAAACGGTTGAAATGGATGAACTGAATGACTACATATTGATCCGTCTTTTAAAGAATAAATTTTTTAAGGAGGTCGTGGGCTCTTTAATGGACGAATCATGAAGCTGAAGTTGAGGAGTTTACTATTATATCCAGTAGGGGTGTAAACAGAAGCGAATTCAAAGAAAATCATCTCATATCCAAATTCAAATCCCTGGCATCAGGGAAATGATTATTCGAATTCGACATCTGACATCTGGCGGATCTTTAAAAGGGCTAGCCGAATTTGAATTCAATTCATGTCGGATCAATTACTTCAAATCTCTGAATCCGAATCAGATTTAGTTGAATTGTTTTAGAGAGAAATAAAGGATATTTAGGTACATTTATGGGATCGAATTAGGCCATATCCAAACTATTCCAAGTCTGAAATACGAAACCGCTACATCCCAGACATTGACTATTCAATCGACTTCTGTTATTCATATCAATCAGATAATTTCCAATGCTAGGCATCCACAGGCACATTGCTCACCATACATTCTAGATCATCCATCACTCTTCTCAGGAGTGAGCCATAGTTTTCTCCCTAAAAACAGTTGCAGAATGCTTCTATTTGGAGCCATTCGCAAACTCATGCAATATTGCAAACAAAGCCTGGTTGTCATAAAAATGCATGTGGGTTTGTATGAATGCTGATGATGGTATCTCCAACCCAATATATATATATAATCAGATAAAATCCAAACGGTAACCGTTTCGATAAAATTAGCATCTTTAAATTACTACACAATTAGATAAATTTAATCTCTACAGAAGAGCTTACAGTTTCTGATCATCGTCGATTTCCAGTTTCTTTTGGCAACCTGTGGTCGGATTTGCAATGTTAAACTGCGTATAATAAAAGAGAAAGAGATGGACAATAAGAACCAACCCAATATAAAGGAAAAAGAAGAAACAGAACAGCATTGCTGCACTGCAGTGAAAAATAGAAAAAACCACCACACAGAAAAACTAATGAAGAGAGAACCTTCATGGTATCGTAGGAGCAGATCACTGCTGAAAACAATAGTTCTGCATTGCGCGGAAGAGAGAATCTATATCTATAGAAGTCTTGGAATTTTCTCTTTTTTTTATTTTTTTTATATTTTTATTTTATATCATTTTTTAAACAACCAATGAAATGCTCTGTTTGCCCATAAAAATTACCTAAAATTTCTCTGTTTGCCCATAAAAATTATTTTATATCATTTTTTAAACAACCAATGAAATGCTCTGTTTGCCCATAAAAATTACCTAAAATTTCTCACACACACTCTCTATCCCCCCAATACGTTCCCAATAAACTAAATAATATCTTCTAATTTTTTTTTCTAAACTACCTTCCCCACTCTACCCACTTTATCCTAAATTATCTCTAGTTTAGTAGAAAGTTTCTCTCCTAAATTATCTCTAATTCCTATTTATTCACGCCCCCACTTTTCATCAATATCTATTTAGTAAAAGTTTGAATTAGAAAATTGTTTAAGAATTATTTAAACATTCTTATGTAATTATATAATAACTTTAAAATATTTATTAAAATTATAATAGATTTAATAATATTTATATTATTCATAATTTTATATTTTTACAAATTTCACCACAAAATTATGTACTAACAATATAAATTATTATTTTATGATTTTATGGATTATTCAATTTAAATGTTACTCAAATAATAAAAATTTAACATTAAAAAATAAAATATTATTTAAATATTTCAATATCTAAATATCTTAAATAGAAAAATATAAAAAATAACTAAATAATTATATAACAACATTTTCCGTGTTAAGAAATAACATTAAAATAAATAAAATTCAAATAACAAAAAGTTTTAAAAATTTTACATATTATTTAAATATTTAACTAGATTTTAAATTGTTAAAATAATGAAATCATAAAATAAATTAAAAAATCTTAAAACCAAAAAAGTAATTATAACATAATATCCAAATTAATAATCATTTACTACTTTACAAAATTAATAACGAAATTATGTAATAATAGTATAAATTATAATTTTATTGGTTATTAAATTCAATAAATAACTAATATTTGAAACTTAAATAATTATATTATTCAAATAACTATATAATATTGTAAATAAATAATTTCACTTATATCAATTAATAATTCTAGAAAATAACTTTCAAAAAAATAATATTTATTATATTTTCAATAATTATTTATTGTTTTTTGTGATATATCAATAATTATGCGTAAATCTACTTTTGTTTTTGTTATTTAATATAAAATTTTCAATAATTATTGAAGATTAAAATATTTTTATTTAACTTTTTAGATTTAATTTATTGTATTTTTGTTATAATTTATTGATTAATATTATTAGAGATTAAACTAGAATTTGAGATTACACAGTTCATTGACTAATATAATATACTTTTAGTATTTATTATATTTTCATTATCAATATATTTTCAATAATTATGTATTTTTGCTATAAATTTTCAATAATTATTGGAGATTAAACTATTGTTACTTATTAGAAATTAGACTATAATTTTGTTGACATTAAGAGTGTTCATGGGTTGGTTCGATTTAATTATATGTTGTTTGGCCTACCAAATTGATGTGTGCACAATTTACATATAAATTCTGGTGTTTATGCATGGTTTTGATGCTGATTTGTGTGAATTCTTACCCCAATTTAGCTTGATTTCAGGAAATTGTCAAAGGGGACAAGTCTAGGGAAAAAGAGCATAAAATCATGGTAAAGGAGGCCAAATAGAAGGTGATACAACCCAGCTAGGAGCAAGGCCCAGCCGAGAGGTCAAAGGAGGGTCATTCGACCCATGCAACCCATGCTGCACTCTTTGGGAAAGCCCAAAGAGAGAGCACAACTGAAGTTCTCCAATGGAGCCTATTCGGCCCAGAAATGAAGAGGCCCATTTGCAGATCAAGAACAGCTCAAGAGCAGCCCAAAGTGCAGCCCAAGAAGCCTAAAAGCGGGAAACTTTCTAGAAGAGAGAAATGAGGCGTTAAGTGAATAACAAGGCTAATTGGGTAATTCTGGACAATTTCAGCACCGAATAATAATTTAGGCATAACTCTCTCATCCGAACTTCGATTGAGATGATTCAAAATGAGTTGGAAAGATAAAGAAAATCTCTAGAACTTTCATGTTTTGACTTTTGATAGAAACGGACTGAATCGGGGTCAAAATTGAGCCCGAATTATCTGAAACCGCATTGTAGAACTTTTTAGATGAGAGAACTTTCTAGATGGGAGAACTTTCTAGAGGAGGAAAGGGGCTGAGGAGAAGGCTATAAAAGGAGAAGAGAGCCAAGGGAAAAGAGGTCCAAACATCTGATTTCAAACTCTCCTAGAGCTCTTGTTCTAAGAGAGAAGAAGAGAGAGAGAGATAGACGCAAGAGAGGAGAAGAGAGGAGGAATAAGCAGCTTCAAGAGAAGAAGAAGCTGAATTCGAAGGGGGAGAAAGCAATTAGAGATCAATGTTTCATTCTCACTTGATTTCTGCACAATTTGGTAATCGAATTCAGCTATGATTTATGTAATTTCTCCATCAAATTTTCCTTTCCTGCTGTAATCAAAGCATGTTTTATGTGAATTCAATTCTGTAATTTTTTTTTCTAAGTTCATTCGAATAAAGTAGATTCAACCTTGAAGTTTCTTGTTTGGAATTTCAATTGTGGATTGTTAGCCGAACTGCTAGTCTAAAATCTCATATCTGAAATTTCAGATCATGAATTTACAAGGTCTGAATTGCTATTTTCCAATCTCAGATCTGTAAATTCAGATCATGAAATAGTGAGATCCGAACTGCTATTCTATAAAATCAAATCTATGATTTTAGATCTTGAACTTGTAATACCTGAATTACTTGAGAAAGAATTCGGGTTGGTTCAGTTTTGGTCAGTTTACAAAAGACCAAATCAAAATTGACCTAACTTTGTCGAGTTGGAAAATTGCTAAAACAAAGTTGTTCGAAAATACTAGAAAACTGACCAACTTAGGTCGACTTCGACCGGATTGGTTATTAAAAAGTTACAATATAAACTAATAATACACTCCTATGTATTTCTACACCATGCCTCTCCTTGCTCCAAACCCTTCCTGATTTCCTTTTTTTTTTTTTGAAATTTTATTTAATTAATTCCACATAATCTATATAAATATATTAAGCTGAAATGTGTATGTAAGAAGGCCTGGGGATGAGAGAAATGGAATCTAACAGTACTTTTTGCCTTTTTTCACTGAAATTACAAGAATGCCACTCTCTATCAACACTCTCTTTTGCTCTTTTTTTTCTTTCAAATTACAAGAATGCCAATCTCTCCTACCAACTCTCTCTCTCTCTCTTACTTTTGTTTTCTTTCTAATTACAAGAATGTCACTCTCTCTCCTACCAACTCTCTCTCTTTTTCTTACAAATTACAAGAATGCCATCTCTCTCCTTATAAATTACTAGAATGCCACTCTCTCTCCAACTGAGGGAGACCTCAACTGCTAAGGGACCTACAATCAAAGGTACTCGAGTTTGAGCCAAGTCGAGATCGAACTTCTGAGCTCAAGCTCAAGTCTCTAATTCGAATCGAGCTCGAGCTAGATGACACCTCGACCACTGAGGGAGACATCGGCTTAGCACCTCGGTCACTAAGGGATGTCTTGGCTTAGCACCTCAACAACTGAGGGAGACCTCAGCTCGACACCTTGTCAACTAAGGGAGACCTTAGCTCAACACCTCGCTTGCTAGGGAAACCTTAGCTCGACACTTCATTAGCTGAGGGAAACCTCGATTTGGCACCTCGGCAATTGAGGGAGACCTCGGCTGCTTGAAAGACCTGCAATCAAAGGTATCCGAGCTCAAACTTCCAAGCTTTTGACTCGAGTTGAGCTCAAGTCTCTAATTTGAATCAAGCTCAAGCATGACAGTTTATGAGCAAGCCCCTGCAAGGCCCTCCGCTAGTTACCCATTAAAACAATAAGGAAATAACATAGGCTTAACTATTTCTAACAACCATAAGTAAAGAGGGATTTGTTTTTCTAATGTTTAGCCAAGTGGCACCACTTTCCCCCACTTTCTCCTAACATCTCTCTAACTCCTATTTATCCTCTCCCCCACTTTTTATCTACATCCATCAAAAGAAAGTTTTAATTAAAAATTTTCAAAATTATTTAAATATTATAATGAAGTTATATACTAACTTTGAAACATTTATTCAAAAGACAAAAATTAATTATCATAGATTTAAAAAGTAGAAAAATAATTATAATAGATTTCATAATATTCATATTAATAATAATTTAATATTTTACAAATTTAATGATGAATTATTTAATAATAGTACTAATTATAATTTTACGGATATTAAAATTCAATAAATAATAAATATTTTAAAATTTTAAATAAAAATATTATTTAAATAACTAAATAATATTGTAAATAACTAATTTCACTTAGATAAATTAATAATTGTAGAAAATAATTTTCATAAAAGTAATATTTATTTGTAATGATTTTATAATAATAGTGTATATTCATTATATATTTTTATATACTAAAATTAATATTTATTTTATTTTCTGTAATTATTTATTGTATTTTTTAATAAATATGTTTTCAATAACTATTTATAACTATTTTTGTTTTGTTATTTAACAGTAAATTGTCAAAAATTATTGGAGATTAAACAACTATTATTTAACTTTTGAAATTTAATTTATTGTATTTTTGTTATAAATTTATTTTTAGTATTTATGTACTTTTATAATTTATTGATTAATATTTATTATATATTAAACTATTATTTCAGATTACACTATTTATTGACTAGTTTAAAATAATTTTAGTATTTATTGTATTTTTTTAATTATTGTATTCTTATTAGATATCTATTGTATTTTCATTATAAATTTATTTTCAATAATTTTGTGCTTTTGTTATAAATTTTCAATAATTATTGTAGATTAAACGATTGTTATTTATTAGAGATTATACTATTAATTTATATAAAATTAGGAGTATTCAAGGATTGGTTCAATTTAGTTGCAAGCTCTTTCACCAACTAAATTGACCTGGTTAGGTCGGGAGTTTGTCACTTGAAACGAATGACCATTAGTGAAAACTAGCCAACTCATATTGTATTAGTTTGGGTCTATTTTCGATTTGGTTTGTTTGTTTGGAAGATTTAAACTTTAAAAAAAATTAATTTAAATTTAATAAATTAGAGTGGAATTATTAAAATTAAAAAATTAAAAAATTAAATTTATGATATAAAATATTTTAGACTAAGAAATATGGGAAATTTCCACTTTTTCGTATTAAAAATTATATTTAAAATATAAAATATTAATATATATCTATGGTCGGGTTGGTTCAATTTTGGTCAGTTTACAAATGGCCAAATCAAAACTGACCTAACTTGGTCAATTTGGAAAATTGCTAAAACTGCTTTTGTTATAAATTTTTAATAATTATTGTAGATTAAACTATTGTTATTTATTAGAGATTATACTATTAATTTATATAAAATTAGGAGTATTCAAGGATTGGTTCAATTTAGTTGCAAGCTCTTTCACTAACTAAATTGACCTGGTTAGGTCGGGAGTTTGTCACCTGAAACGAATGACCATTAGTGAAAACTAGCCAACTCAGATTGTATTAGTTTGGGTCTATTTTCGATTTGGTTTGTTTGTTTAGAAGATTTAAACTTAAAAAAATTAATTTAAATTTAATAAATTATAGTGGAATTATTAAAAATTAAAAATTAAAAACTTAAATTTATGATATAAAATATTTTAGACTAAGATATATGGGAAATTTCCACTTTTTTGTATTAAAAATTTATATTTAAAATATAAAATATTAATATATATCTATGGTCGGGTTGGTTCAATTTTGGTCAGTTTACAAATGGCCAAATCAAAACTGACCTAACTTGGTCGATTTGAAAAATTGCTAAAACAAAGCCAATCAAAAATATTAGAAAACCAACCAACTTTGGGTCGAGTTTGATCGGATTAGTTATTAAAAAGTTACAATATAAAAGAATTATATACTCCTATGTATTTCTATTGTTTAACTTTCACTTAACAAAGCTCGTGCATCACATGGGTACCTACTAGATATATATATATATATATAATTTCCTTTTTTTTATTTTTTATTTTTATAATTCCACATAATTATCTATTAAACCAATAAGGAAATAACATAGGCTTAACTAGGGATTTTCTTTTCTAATGTTTTAGCCAAATGGCACCATTTTCCCCTTCTCCTAAATTCTCTCTACTTCCTATTTATCTCCTAAATTATCTCTATCTCCTATTTATCTCTAAAATTATCTCTAATTTAGTAGATAGATTCCCCCCTAAACTATCTCTAATTCCTATTTATCCTCAACCCCACTTTTAAACAACATCTATCTAAAGAAAGTTTCAATTAAAATATTTCAGAATTACTTAAATATCATAGCAAAATTATATACTAACTTTAAAATATTTATTCAAAATTAATTATAATAGATTTAATAATATTTATATTATTAATAATTCTATATCTTTACAAAATTCATCATTAAATTATGTAGCAACAATATAAATTATAATTTTATGAATTATTCAATTTAAATGTTATTCAGATAATAAAAATTCACATTAAAAATAAAACATTTTTTTAAAATAATTCAATAACTAAATATCTTAAATAACAAAACATTAAAAATAGATAAAAAATTATATAAAAAATATTTAATATAACGTAATAACATTAAAATACATAAAATTAAAATAATGAAAATTTTAAATATTTTACATATTATTTAAATATTTAAATAACGAAATATAACATGACTAAATTTTAAATGGTTAAAATAAAGAAATTATGTAATAAATTAAAAAAATATTAAAAGTAAAAAAACAATTAAAATAGATTTCATAATTTTCATATTAATACTAATTTATTATTTTAAAAAATTAATGACAAATTATGTAATAGTAGTACTAATTAAAATATTGCAGATTATTAAATTCAATAAATAATTAATATTTTAAAATTTTAAACTACAATATTATTTCAATAACTAAATAATATTGTAAGTAACAATATTATTTATTGCAATTTTTATATTTATTTTATTTTCAGTATATATTTAACATTTAACATAAACAGAAATTGTATCATAAACAGGTGAAACCTATATCATAGATACCTTGTTCATTTCCCTCCTATATTATACATTGTAGTATGCAATGTTCTGAAAACCCTGACCAAACGTGAACTAAAAAAGCGTCCAGCTCCCATCTTCCCTTTCTTTCTTCTTCTTCTTTTTTCTTTTTTAATTTTCATTCATATTTTGCTCAACAACTTAACAACAAAAAACAACAAATTTGACCGATAACCATTGCACCCGAATATACGATCTATTTCATGTTCAATCAGATAAGTCAGCGCATCAAAATTACCCGTAAAATATCCATGCATAATTTTTTTATATAATTTAATTACTTTTATTTATTAATTATATTAATAATTTTTATATAAACTTAATATCTTATATATTTTGAAGATAATCTATCAGTATATATTAAAACTAGCGGGAACCCGTGCGATGTACAGATTTTGCTAAGCGAAAGCTAAACAATACATATAAATAAGAGTATACAATTGTTTTATATTTTAATTTTTAAATAATTAATAATTATTTATATTTTATAACTATTTTTTATATCTTTTGTAATACAAAAATGACTAGGCCTAAGCCCAAACTCGGCCCGACCATCAGGCCTAGATCTTGAGCCCAAGCCCAAAGCCCAATTTAGACAAATATTGGGTTAGGCTTGGAACAAGCTTATTAGGGAAAGCCCGAGCCCGGCTTGATGTTTAAAGCTTGAGCCTGAGCCCTAGGCTTAAAATGTTATCCAAGCCCAATTTAGGATGGGCCGAGCCAGGCAAACCTATTGGGCTACCTGGCCCATGAACATCTAATTTCGGGTGACCAACTCCCCAGCCCAACCAAGTTGGTTTAGTTGGCCAAACAGCTTTCAACCAAACTGAAATGACCCATGAACACTCCTAATTTTATCTAAATTAATAGTAAATTAATAAATTAAAAAATATAATAAATCCAATAAGTACAATAAATTAAATTTAAAAGTTAAATAATAATATTTTAATCTCCCAATAATTATTAAAAATATATTTATCACAAATGTAATAAATAATTACTAAAAATACACAAATATTGATTTTAGTATATAAATATATAATAAATATTGATAAGATTTTTATAATTATTATTTATTAATTTTATTTTTTTAACATTATTACATAATTTCCTTATTTAATCTATTTTTTAATTAATATCCAAAGTATGATTTAGTTATTAATTTTTTATGTTTAAAATATTTAAGAATTAGTTATTAATAATTTTTAATAATTTATACTACTATTATTATATAATTTCGTTATGTTATTAATTCAAATATTATGAAATCTATTATAATTCCTTTTCTACTTGTAAGATTTTTTTTTTAATTTATTACATAATTTCATTATTTTAACTATTCAAAATTTAGTTATGTTAAATATTTCATTATTTAAAATATTTAGTTATTTAAATGTTTAAATAATATGTAAATTTATTTATTTTAAAGTTATTACATAATATTCAATACTACGTTATATAATTATTTAGATATTTTTAATATTTTTATTTAAAGCATTTTGTTATTGAAATATTTGAATAATATTTTTTTAGTTAAAATTTTTATTATGTGAATAATGTCTAAATAAATTTGTCACTTAAATTTTTAAAATATTATTTAGTTTTTAAATTGAATAACCCATAAAAAATATTATTTTTGTGTGTATAATAAATACTTTAAAGTTATTACATAATTTCATCATAATATTTAAATAATTCTTTAACTTTTTAATTCAAAATTTCTTTGGATAGATATAGATCAAAAGTATGAGAGGATAAATAGGAATTAGAGATAATTTAGGAGAGAAACTCTCTATCTAATTAGAGATAAATAGGAATTGGAAATAATTTAGGGGAAGGTGGGGGATAGTGATGCCACTTGGCTAGATATTATAAAACCAAATCTCTCTTTCTTTCCTTGATAACTAACTCCCTTGACACGTGGCTTAATGGGTGGGCTGGGTAGGGAAGAAGAGGAGAGAGAGAGAGAGAGAGAGAGAGAGAGAACTAGAAAGGGGTAAGGGAGAAAGGAAAGAGATTTAAGGAGAGAAGAGAGAAGGGGAATGGGAGAAGGAGAGGGCTACTGAAGTGGAACCTAATTGCTTTATAATATAGTATAGATAAAGATGGCTACATGAAATGGTCTCTCATTTCTTCTTTATTTCTAAATCTCACAAGTTGCCAACTCAGCGTGCCTAGTGTCAAATAATGTCTAACCAATTTCCAGATTGTGCTTTGCCACATTAACTTCATGAAGAACCCAACAAAACCGAACTAACATATCCTCATTTAACTTCAAAACCAGTGGGGACCCAAGCAACACATGGAATTTGTTAAGCGAAAGCCAAATAATAGAACATATGGGTATACAATTATTTTATATTTTATATTTTTAAATAATTAATAACTATACCCTTAATATTTAACTATTGTCTTAGAGTACCCCTAATTTTGACAACTGATTTGCTCTACCCCTACCGCCAACGTCCGTTAATGTTTCATCAAAATCTATACACACGTGACACCATGTGACATATATTTTTTTTAAACCCCAATACTACCCTGCACCTCTTCTCTTCACTTCCCCTGTTCCTCCACCCTCTCCTTAGGCATAGGAGGTGTAGCGGCAGCTCCGACACTAGCAACACCACTAGCCCTGACATTGAAGCTGCTGATGTCAAGTGATTGAACCCATTTCCACCATTCGGCACCATCTCCAGCATCTTGGTTTCTTCTTGACTCACATGGATCTTCCCTCGGAGAGTAACGACGACGATTACTTCAGGATTTGGGTGATAAGTGAGAAGATGCAAAGCAACAGTTGAAGAAGAAGATATCCAGGTTCCTTTGCAACGACTACGTTTGGTTTTTCTGAGAGGTTTGAGAGTGAGAGACGTAAAAGATAAGGGAGGAGGAAGGTTGAAGAAGAGGGAACCAACGATCACTTATCCATCTTCAGCAATAACAACAATACTAGTAGACCCCTCCACTTGCGGATAGACATGTTCATGGGCTAGGCTTTCTATATGTATCAACATAATACACTCTGGCCCGAGCTCGAGCCCAGCCCGACCATCGGGCCTAAGTCTTGAGCCCAAACCCGACCCCCATATGAAGCCTGAGCCCAACCAGGAATTTGAAAACATATTTTTTTTCTTTTTTTATTCAATAAAAAAGTGTTTTATTTATATTAAAAACCTTCAAAACACAAAAATAATAAACATCTCACTATTACTTGGAAAAAAAGAGAAGAATAACAAAGAAAAAATATTGTGTATATATTTTTTATTAAATAAAATATACTTTTATTATTTAATACATTGTATCAAGTCAAGCTCGGGCTCGGGCCAAACTTTTTTGACAAAGCCGAAGCCCGACCTTAAAAACAGTCGAGCCCAGTGCTTTAGACCCGAGCCCGCGGGCCTAAAGTTATGACCAAGCCCAACTTAATAATGGGTTGGGTCGAACTACCCAGCCCATGAACAGGTCTACCAACGGATCACCTATCCATCTCCAGCACCAACAACTTGATTACCGATATCAAGTGCATCCTTCATTCCTGTTACAAATCCAAATTCTAAATTCCCAACTTAATAATGGGCCGGGTCGGACTACCCAGCCTATGAACAAGTCTACCAACGGATCACCTATCCATCTCCAGCACTAACAACTTGATTACCGATATCAAGTGCATCCTTCGTTCCTGTTACAGATCCAAATTCCGCCCTCCCCTGTTCCATCGTTCACCAGTGGTGCAACCACACTACCAACCTCTCTCTATTTGTACTCTCTCTCCTATTTTATGTTTCATTGTGAAAGTTTGAAAGAAAATAATGGATAAAATAGTCTTTTTCATCATTATAGTTAAATCGTAAGGGTACTATTTGTTAATTAGCTAAATAGTAGGGGTAGTTTAAGAAATTTGCCCTTTTCTATACTACTTTTAATGTGTTTTTACAATATAAAAACAACAATAATTAATTTCAGTTACTGTTGTTCATAAACTTGATGAAACTGACCAACCTAACCAACTCAACCCGAGTTGGACAGTTTTCTAGTATTTCCAATCAGCTTTGGTTCAACAATTTAAATAATATGTAAAATATTGAAAACTTTTCGTTATTTGAATTTTATGTATTTTTAAGTTATTGCATAATATTAAATATTTTGTTATATAATTATTTAGCTATTTTTAATATTTTGTTATTTGCATAACATTTAAATTGAATAATTCAAAAAATTATAAAATCATAATTCATATTGTTAGTACATAATTTCGTGATTAATTTTGTAAAAATATAAAATTATTAATAATATAAACAATATTAAATCATTTATAATTATTTTTATGTTTTTAATAAATATTTTAAAGTTATTATATAATTTTGTTAGAATATTTAAATAATTCTTAAATATTTTAATAAAAAAAATTTTAAGTAGATATAGATAAAAAGTGGGGAAGATGATAATTAGGAATAAGAGATAACTTAGGAGATAAATAGGAATTAAAGATAATTTAGGAGAAAGTGGGGGATAGTGAGGGAGGTAGTTTAGAAAAAATTTTACAAGAAGAGATTTTTCAAGTTATTGAGAATGTGGAGGATTTATATATATATATATATATATATATATATATATATATATATATATATATATAGAAGATAGATAGATAGATAGATAGATAGATAGATAGAGAGAGAGAGAGAGAGAGAGAGAGAGAGAGAGAGATCTTAAGTAATTTTTTATGGGGAAGGAGAGCATCTCATTGGTTGTTTAAAAATAACATGGGTAAAAAATAAAAAAAAAATCAAAAAAGGAGAATCCATAGACTTCCTTCTTTTACACACACACACACACACACACACACACACACACACACACACACACACGTGCAACTAGACCTGTTCATGGGCTAGGTAGCCTGATTGCATGGCCCGACCCGATCTAAGTCAGGCTTGGACAAGATTTCAAGCCCACAGGCTTGGGTTTGGGGTTTCTGAAAAAAGCCTGGCCCGAGCTCAAGCTCAACTTGATGTATTTTATAATAAAAATATATTTCATATAATAAAAAATATATAATATATTTTTTCTTTACTATTCTTCTCTTTTTATCAAGTAATAGTGAGATCTTTCATTTTTTTTAGGTTATGCGGTCTTTTAATATAAATAAAATAATTTTTATTGAATAAAAAAAGAAAAATCTTTTTCCAAATTTTTGGCCAGGCTCGGGCTCAAGACCTAGGCCTGATGATTAGATCAGGCTTAGGCTCGGGCCTAAGTATAAATGAATCGTCCACATAGAGTCCATATCTGAGGTGCTAGGGCCGGATCTGGTGCTGTGAAGGTGCATTCCGCAATGAAATCGGCTAAGACTTGGGCTTTGATGGGGGTCGAGGTGCATAGTTGATGTCGAACTCGCTCAGCTCCACACTCCAATTGACTAGGCGTTCAGATGCTTCCAGTCTCTATAGGATTTGCTTGAGAGATTGGTCGGTAATCACCAAGACGTTGTGGGCTTGGAAGTATGGCCTAAGCTTTCTTGCCGAGGTGACTAGGGCTAGGGCTACCTTATCTAAGTTTGTGTACTGGGTTTTTGCACCGTTAAGGACCTTACTGATGTAGTAGATCGGCCTTTGTACCCAGTCTTCCTCCTTGACCAGTACCGAGCTAACCACCTCATCTCCGGTTGAGAAGTAGAGCAACAACTCGTCTCCAGGGCTCAACTTTGTGAGGAGAGGCGGCGAGCTTAGGTACCTCTTCAGCTCCTGAAAGGATCGTTCACATTCCTCAGTCCATTGGAGATTGCAGATTTGGACCTTGAAGAAGGGAAAGCACCATATTGCAGATTTGGACATGAACCTACTGAGGGCGGCTACTCGTCCAGTGAGGCATTGCACTTCTTTATATGTCCTCGTTGATCACCTGCCACCGTTTTATGGCAAAGCTCCTCTTCTTTTTCCTAATTGATCGGTAGCGCGGATTGGGCGGTGAGTGATGACCCTGGGGTCAATCCCCGACATATCCGTCACCAACCAAGCAAACACATCGGCATGGTCCCTCAACAGCTGTATAAGGTCTTCCCAAAGACAATTATCCAGGAGAGATCTGACATGGATTGTCTTCTTGGGGTTTTCTTTGGAGAACAACACCTGTATCAAATCTTCGACGGGTTGGTCGCGCTGTGTCTTCAGCTCGTCTTGCAGGTCTATGCTCTTTGTGGTCAGTGTCTTTGCAGTTTGGCACTTTCCTCGATAGGATGTCATTTAACATTGTCATGCCACCCTTTGGTCTCCACATGCCACTCCCACTCTGTACAGGGTTGGGAATTTCATGGCGAGGTGAAATGTAGAGACAGAGACCCGCAGAGCATTCAAGGTCAATCGGCCAAGGATGGTGTTCTAGGACGAAAAACAACAGATAATGATGAAATCCACCATTGCTGTGGAAGTTATCTCACCATCTTCGATCAACAGGAGTAAGGTGATTTTCCCCTTAGGCATGAGTGACTCCTCGGAGAAGTCTATCAAGGGAGTGTTGATTGACATGAGGCAATCTTTACTGATGCCAAGTTGGTTAAAGGCCTCTTTGAATAGGGTGTTGGCTAAGCTCCCTTTGTCTACTAGGATGCGTCGAATTTCGTAGTTAGCTATCTCAACGGTGATCACGAAGGCGTCATCGTGCGGGGTCTAGACCCCCCTGAGATCATCGTTGCTGAAGGTGATTGGGTCCTCTTTTCTTTTGTTCTCTATTGTCGATCTCAAGCAACCATGCATACCTTTTCGATTTGAGTTGCTCTCCCCTTTGGAGGCCATTCCCCCTGAGATCACAGCAATGGCTACGGTTTTGGGAGCTCGGCCTGGGGGTCTGGGGTGCGGTTCCTCTTTTGGCTTGTGTTCTTTGATGTCGATGAATTCTCCGAGGTACTCGTGCCTGATCTGGTCCTTGAAGTGGTGCTTTAGATCATGATAGGCATCTGTCTTGTGGTTGTGGTCCCTATGGAACTTGTAGTATTTGTCGCAGTTCCTCTTGTTGCTCTGAGTCTTCATCTTCTCAGGCCATCTGATGTACTTGCTATCACAAATCTGCATCAAGATTTCAGACCGCGGTGCAGTCAGTGGCTTGAAATTCCTGTAGGTCGGGGGCAAAGTTCTCGGTCGTTGGTCAAGTCGATGGTCCTATCTATTGTTATCCCGGTCCGTCCTTTCTATCTTGCACTCCTCGGGATCTCTCTTCTTCCTTTCAAGCCATTCCTCCTCATCCTTCAGTTGTGCTTGCGATTCTTCCGCATTGATGTACTTCTGAACATGACTCATCAGCACGGCTATGGTCTGAGGAGGGTTCTTTGAGATTGAGAAGTTAAATGAAGAGGGGCACAAACCATATTGGATGTCTATGATAGCTACTGACTGGTTCAACGACCGAACTTGTAGAGCTTCAGTGTTGAACCTGGAGAAGTACTCTCGGAGGGACTCCCCCTTCCTCTACCGCACTTGCATGTGGCTTATCGAAGTCTTCCATAGCTCTTCCTTTCTTAGGCGGTGTTGGGCAATCCTTGACCGAACTAGACTCGGCGATGGAGACTGGTTGTTGTTGTGTCCGTCTGCCGAGTCTTTCCTTAACCAAAATATGAGTAGATCGGTGTGTTCGGTTACAGTTCACAGGACCGAGCCGAGGAGCCCGATCTTCTTGATGTTTGTTGCTTTTCTTGATCCGGCCATGCCCTGTCCTTGTCCGACTGGCACGTTTTAGGGTTCTCAGGGCGAGGATCAGCTGTAGTACGCATTGGGGCAGGAGGGGGGGACGGTCTGAGGAGGTTGTGTTGTAGATCCCAATGACTGCATCATCGCCAAGATTTGGTCGACATTTTCTTGCATTGCCTAAAATTGGGTAGGGTCGACTGCGACTTGTTGCTGAGGTTATTCAGTTTCACGGCGTAGAGGCCTGCGTTGAGAACATGATACCCAAGATGGGGATCAGCATGTTGATCATTCATATGTGTTTGTCAGCATCTTTCATGATTGCGCAATAAAGAGAGAGTTTTGGGAAGGTTTTTTGTGTGTTTCCCATAAACGACACCAATCTGATGTAGTTCTTGAACCGAGGTCGCAGTTAGATAATCCTGCCAACTTGGCAGAGCCGAGGTGGAAGGACGAAACCACACTCCAAGATCTGAAACTAAGAAAAGAGTCAGAGGCCCGGGGAGTCATCCCCAGGTAGATACTCCGACGCTCAAGTTAGTAGAAAACGGCAGGCAGTCGGACCTAGCAGGTAGAGAACAATTCTGGTCCGAGCATAATAATAGTATGGAAGCTAAAAAGTTGGATCCTTTACCTTGAGTGGGAGGTACCTTTTTATAGCCAAAGATCCGTGTCTGGATCAGATGAGGCTTTCGGGGTTGTCGGGATGAAGTTGCCTACCGAGGTCTTCAGGATAAGTCCTAATCCTCGATGGAATTGTCCCTATCCATGCGATTATTTCCTATCTTGGTTACGCTTATCTATATGACGTGGTACTGGCGTGATTGAAAAGATAAGGTGAACCACAGAAGTGGCATAACACTGAGACCGATGAAATAAAATGACCACAGAAATAACACGTGGCATCTGAAGCCAACTCAACCATAACCCAAACATTCCTTACCTCTTAAGAAAAACTTTCCACCCCTATTTGTTTTATCAACTACTCTATTCAGATCAACCTTCTTGTCTATCTTAAACATAAGATCAATAGAAGCATGATCACCTCACGACTCATCCCACCACTACCTCCAGCACCTTATTATCCACATCTTCTATGGAAAATCTAACCAATACTAAACTCAATGGCATGATAGGATCTCTATTTCAAGTATGCATGGCCAAACGCGAGCTAACCCCGCAATACTTTACTAACATAGTAGATAGGTCGTTGGACCTGATCTACCTCTTTTATCAGTACCGAGCTAACCACCTCGTCACTTGCCGAGAGGTACAACTTCAAAACATTGCCCTCCTCAGGCCAGGTTAAGATCGGTATATTAGCGAGGTACTTTTTGAGCTCGTCAAACATGAGCTGGCAATCTTCGGTCCATTCAAACCCTTTGCTTTTGATTGCTTTAAAGAAAGGCAGGCAGTGGTCTGCCAACTTGGACATGAAGCGGCTCAGACCAACTATCCGGCCATTCAACCTCTGAACCTCCTTCAGTTTCTGGGGTGGTCTCATGTCTAGGATGGCCTTTATTTTGTCCAGGTTAGCTTCAATGTTGCGCCGGTTAACAACGTACCCCAGGAATTTACCCGAGGTGACATCAAAGACACTTATTCGGGTTCAATTTCATGTTAAATCTATGTAGAATTTCAAAAACTGAATGCAAGTCTTGTATTAAATCATGCGAAAACTGGGTTTTGACGACCATGTCGTCTACATAGCATTCATTTTTCTGCCAATCAATGGCTCAAATAATTTATTTACAAGTCTCAAAAAGGTTGCCCTAGCATTTTTCAACCCGAAGGGCATGACCTTGTAACAGTACATGCCAAGCTCGGTTATGAAGGTAGTCTTTTCTTCGTCTGCTGGGTCCATCCTGATCTGGTTGTAGCCCAAATAGGCATCTAGAAAACTCAGCAACTCATGCCCTGAGGTCGCGTCCACCAGACGGTCGATCCTAGGGAGTGGGAAGCAATCCTTTGGGCAGCCTCGGTTCAGGTCAGTGTAGTCGACACACATGCGCCATTTACTGTTAGCCTTCTTTACCAAAACGGGGTTGGCCACCCAGCTCGGGTAATGGACTTCCCTGATAAAATCGGCTGCGAGGAGCTTCCTGACCTCCTCGTCGACTGCCCTCCATCGCTCTGGGGATAGGTTGCGTTTCTTCTGTCTAACTGGCCTAACTACAGGATCAGTATTAAACTTATGAGTTATGATGCTAGGGTCTATACCGGGCATTTCTGCCGCGGACCATGCAAAAACATCTAAATTTTCAAGTAGGAAGCGTACCAGTTTAGATCGCAGAGGCTCCTCAATGGAAGCGCCGATCTGAAGTGACTGGGTTGGGTCCTCCGTCGATGCCGGGATGGAGACGGTCTCTTTCATGGGCGCAGCTGGCTCCTCGCACTGCTCTGTGGGTCGCTCTAGCTCAAGGTCGTCGGCCACCTTGGCTTTCTCTTTGAGAGCAACGACGTAGCATTTACGAGACTCAAGCTGGTCACCTCGCACTATCCCGATTCTGAAGTCCATGGGGAACTTCATGGCCAAATAGTAAGTGGAGACCACAGCTCGTAAGGCATGGGTGATCGACCGACCTACTATGGCTTTGTACGGGGAGGGGGTTGCGACCACCAAGAAGTCATGGTTGAGCCTCATATGCTAGGCCAAGTGCCGACTTCCACAGGTACTATAATCCTTCCCAGGGGCCAGACTTCCTCTCCGCTGATGCCTACCAGGGGAGTGTTCGCAGGCTTCAGGTCACTCTCTTGGAGCTGAAGTTGGTCGAAGGCTACATTGAAGAGGATATATGCTGAGCTGCCCGAGTCAATGAGGACTCGCCTAACTTCAAAGTCATTGATCTTTACCTTTATGACGAGCGCATCATCATGGGGGTAGTGGACCCTGCGCGTGTCATTCTCTGTGAAGAAGATTGGGCCTTCCACCCTTGGCCACTTCGGGGGGTTCTGTTCTTCCCTAGCGGCCTCGCGAGTTGATGTTTGAGCTACAGCTGAGGTGCAGCCTTTGCGGTTGCTCTGCCTGCCTGCTGGATTCGGGAGCATCTCTATTCTGCTCCCCCTATGGACCTGCTTTATTATTATTATTATTATTATTATTATTATTATTATTATTATTATTATTATTATCATTTTGTACAAAATTTCTCAAGTACCCACAACGGATGAGCTCCTCTATCTTGTCGCAGAGGTTCTTACAATTCTCAGTGCTGTGACTGTGGTCTTTATGGAAACTACAATACAAATTTTTATTTCTTACATTAGGATTTGCCTTTAGCCGGGGTGGCCACTTCACATACGGGGTGTCCTTGATCGCCATAAGGATTTCAGCCCACTTCGCGTTCAGGGGCGTGTAGTCCGTCCTTTCTACTGTTGGAGCTCGGAAAGGCTAGTTTGGCCTTGCCCTCCAAGCTTGGTCCTTCTTCTTCTTGCTATCGCCCTGAGTTGGAGGCTTTGTCTCCCTTTTCCTTTTCTCGAGGGCCTGCTCGCCCTTCTGGTTGATCTCTTCCTCTGTCCCTATAAACTGATCCGCGAGCCTGAGGAACTCAGTTACGCTCTTGGGTTGATTGACAACCACATACCACTTAAATTCTTTATGGGTAATGCCTCGCTTGGCCGCGATGAGACGAACTGCGGGGTCCATATTGGGTATTTGTAAACAAGCATCATTGAACCACTTGATGTAACTCCGGATGGACTTCCCTTCCTTCTAAACTATGTCGAGGAGGCTTTCCTGAGTTCTTGGGCATCTCTTGCTGGTGACAAAATGGGAGGTGAAGACTTGCACAAACTGCACCCAGCTTCTTATCGATCCGGGTGAGAGATTTCGTTACCATGTGCAAGCCACTCCTTTGAAGGTGGTGGAGAAAGCCATGCACATACAGGATTCACTGGCTCTTGCCAGGTGCATCTTGGACTGGAAGGCATCCACATGATCATTCAGATCGAAGGATCCATCATACTTATCTAGTGGAGGGAGCTTGAAGTCCTTTGGCATAGGGACAGCAAGAAGTTTTGGTGACAGAGGGGAAGGAACTTAAAGGAGAGGAGTAGCTTTTACTTCATCTGAACTTACCTCTTCCATACCCCTGAGCTCGGGTAAGACGCGAGTAGCAGCTCGGAAAGCTCATCGGCGCCTCCGCTGCTGCTTCGTCAGCTCAGCGTTGGTGCTGCTGCCAGGTGCATCTAGGACTGGTCTCTCCTTCTTGCCATGGGATGAGGCTTGGCTCTTGGAAGGATTCTGGGTTTGAGAGGCCTCTCCCTGACAAGGACATTCGCTTTGGTGGGAGACCTTGGCTTGCTTCGAGGCCAGATGCCGAGGGGGAAGCGGCTGCTGGGCCTAAGGCAAGGAAGGGAACTGTTGTTGGTACTGGTACTGAGAAACTTGATGCAGCACTTGCTGCTGGTAGAGTTGAAAATACTGGAACTGCTGCATTTGAGCTTGCATGGCTCGCATACACTGCACTAGGTCTTCCAACTGGTTCTGGTTAGTCACTGGGGGAAGAACCGAAGTTTTAGCAAAGGTCTCTCCAACCGTGGAAGGGAGTGGAGCATTCATGGGTGCCACTGTGAGAGGCACGTTCAAGCTAGGAATTCTGTCCATAGAGAGGGGGATAGTAAACTATCCAATACAGACGGTGGGGAGTTGGGGTTGCTCCCCAAAAGCGTTCTGGTCGGCACCACGTCCGGCATTGCTAGAGGAAGCCATGAATGTTGAGTTCTTAGAGGAAAATTGCAGGAACTAGAGGATGGCTTTTTGAAGCGTTTCCCACAGACGATGACAAATGATGCTACGCAATCCATGCACACCTAGCTGGCAGTCGACTGGCTCCTAGCTGGCGACGGACGGTACCTGAGAAGAGGACGGTGAAGGATTCCCAGGGAATTTTCCCGGTGGTAATACTCCAATGCTTAAGTTAGAACGCTTGAGAGAGGAGTAAGTAGTGCAAAGAAGGCTAAGAGTGCAGGTCGTGCTAGATCAAAGAGAGTTCGAGATTAACTGAAGATTCATTCAAAATACCTTCGCCCCTTCGAGCATGGGGCTCTTAAATATGGGTGTTCTTGTCAAATCGGGCGTAACCGCCACTGGATCTCTGTCACAACCATTATTTGCCAGGGTTGCGCAGGTAACTGTTGCAGAGTACTACCCAATCAGATGAGTGACACGTCCCGGAAAAGACAGACATGCCACCTCCTATCGAGATACATGGGTGTAGTCTGTTGAGCTGGCAGGGACTACGCCATCAGCCAGGAGACGTGATGCAGTCTGACGGGTACGATCTTGTCAGGTAGAAGCTTCCTGAAAAACGTCGCGTCGCTTAGTAGCGAGCTGCCTTGTAGCGAGCTATCCCGTTACGAGCTGCCTTGTAGCGAGCTCCTAGAGGTACTTCGAGGTGATTCCGCCTGAGGTTGCCTTTGGGGCAATTGGAGCGAGCTGGTTATCCTAGCTCGCGAGCTGGGATAGACTTATCTTGGAGTATTCCCTTTCAGTACATCGGGGGTCCTCGAGCTTGCGTTGTAGCGAG
Organism: Nelumbo lutea; assembly: GCF_056320005.1. Lineage (NCBI taxonomy): Eukaryota > Viridiplantae > Streptophyta > Magnoliopsida > Proteales > Nelumbonaceae > Nelumbo > Nelumbo lutea. Next base: position 214,651,703 of record NC_142684.1, read on the forward strand.
CTGTCCTGCGAGCTCGTTACTTAGTCGTAGCCAGGCTGTTATGCTGAGCTGTCACTTGTGTCAAGTCACGTCCACATGTCACCTTCTCAGGAGGTTTGGTTAAATCGCCCTCCATCAGAGATGGTATGTTTCTCCTTTGATCAGTTTGCCAATGGCATTTTGACAACTTTATATTTTGACATATTGTTTGTCCATTACCCGTGTATATTTGGGTAAAGCTAGTTCTACGACCCAAGTTATTCATAGAAGAAAAAAACAAAAAAAAAAAAAAACAAAAAGAAAGAATGACCCAAGTCATTTAAAACATGTTAAAAATATAGAAAAACATACTAAGAGCTCTTGACGGTATTTTACCCTAATTCAATGGTTATGAGAGCTTTAAGTTGGATTTGTGAAGGAAGGTAAAGTCCATCATATTTCTTTTAGCCTTTCGGGAATCGCATTCCCTAGTTTCAGAAAAAATGCATTTTTGTAGGATTGTTCTTGCACCGAAATCGGATCAGATTTGAAACCAAAAGGAGGGAGATGTATACATGATACGGATTCCACAAATGTAGCTCCCAAAATAGTAGCTTGCGCCCAAATTGAATCCCAAAACCAGCTTCCACTGAAGATGGCGCAACTTGGAGTGAAGCTGATTCAGCAATGCAATTTTTAGCAAAACTGCAATCTAACAGCTTGGGTCGAACAAAGGAGAGAAGCATGATTTTTCTCTGCAATTTTCTTGCAAAATTCAGAGATAGAACTTATCAAGATCAATCCCAAGAGTTGGAGATCGAACTAGGGTTTCTGGGTGGCAAGAGCAGAGAGAGAAAGCTGAAGTGATCTAGAGCAATTTGATCTCTCTTTTCTTAATCATTAAGAAGTACCACTCCTAATCGAATTAGGAGGTTTATAATCCAAATCTTTATTTGGATTTGGACTCTATCAGTGGATAGGTCTTATCCTCTTAAGAGAATGGGTGCTCCAAACCCATAATCGCCCAAGTCACATAACAGTTTAAGCAGTCATGTGACTACTTGATTAATCATATTAATCATGGGCTCTTCCCAGTTTAAGCAGTCACGTGAGCCACTTAGTTAAACAGGAGAGTTGACAATGGCAGGAATATGATTAAAATGAAAGAACTTTGCCATTGCTCTTCCCAGCTTTTTTCTCAAATCTTGACCACTAAACATTGATTTCAATTTCTTTTGACCTACATCTTTATATCGATATAGTTGTAAGTAGACCTGTTCATGGGCTGAGCTCGGGCCGGGCTTTCACTTTGTCTTAACAAATTTTTCTAAGGCCCGAGCCTGAGCCTGGCCCGACCATTGGGTCTACAACTTGGGCCCGAGCCCAGCCCTCATAAAAAGCCCAAAGCCCGGGCCTGGGCCCGAGCCCGAAATTTAGCCCATGTTGTTACTATTGCTGAAGCATTTGAATAGAGATAGAGAGAGAGAAATTATAAAGAAAAAATAAAAAAAAATGTATATATTAAATTATAAATATATATATATATATTAATAAATATTAGATTACTTATATATTTTATATAATATATAAAATACATATTATGTATTTTATAAAATATATAATATTGAGTCGGGTCGGGTCAGGCTTTTTTGACAAATCCCGAGCCCAGCCCAAAACACAATCGGGCATACTGTGTTAGGCCCAAGGTCAGGCCTACAGGCCTAATTACATGACCAAGCCTGACCGGGGTGTGGGCCGGGCTAGGCTGGGTCATCGGGCTACCCGGCCCATGAACAAGTCTAGTTGTGAGTCTATAGGCACTTCAAGTTCTCGTACATTGTATGAACGATGCATACTACTCTGCCCTTGTCCTTGTCTACTACTACCACCAACACTAGATCTTTGATTGCCACCGCTTGGTCTACTTGAATTAATTCTTCGTAATTGATCATTATTCCATCTATCTTCAAGAGACTCTTTAATAGCTTTTCTGTATGTTATTCTGTCTCTTTCTGTCACACAGTCACCTAGATATGCTATGTCATCTTCATCATCAACCCTATCATATTGGTCATATTCATGTGATGGTCGGGAGAGTGCATCCTAAAACTCTTTTGAACGTTTTGCTTTTTCTTGCTATGATGCTTTTTGTTCCCGTAACATTTTATGCATAGCTAGACTTACTTCTCCTGGGCATTTTTGGCATTGGGCTACATTTTTAAAACCACCTGCCAAATGTTGTTTCAATCTATAAACACCACCACTCCCAATTACCTTGCCATAATAATTACAAATAGATTTATTTGTGTCACCTTCTACGGGTTTTTCATGTTGCCACCCAATATCATCTAGTTTTGGCATTTTAAATGTCTCAGTCTGCATAAAGAAAATTAAAATATTATAAATTTATAATATAAGTTTTATTATTAGTTATTAGTTTATTACAACAAAGCGATCATATTGTATTAATTATACTCTCAAAATATTTCATTTTTCTAAATTTATTATGTTTATACACATTTTTATTAAAATATCATTTTTAGATAAACATCACCATTTCCAATAATTATTACAGTTTTTTAGATAAAATATTTCAATTTTCTAAATTTATTATGAATTTTGACATATCTATAAGGTTTTAATAAGGTTTTTAATTTTTATATGCTTATTATTGTGAATTTTAATAAGTTTATTATAAATTTAATTGTTTACTTATTTAAATAATATATTCATCCATTTTAATAAATATTAAATTTATATACTGATTTATAAATTATGATTTAATATAAAATTTAATAAAATTATTCTGATTTTTTATATTAAATTTAGAATAAATTATGATTTATTATAAAATTTAATAAACATTTTCTGGTTTTTGATAAATATTTTAAACATACTAAGTAGTTAATATTTTATTACTTGAAAATTATTGTATGTTTTATATTATAAAGTAATTAATTTATTTTTTTAATTTTTTTATAAATATTTTATAAATATTAAATATAAATTATTCATGGAAGAATTTGTGTTAAATATTAAATATAATATAGTACCGTATATATTAATGGAATAATTTATATTAATATATTGTATTATATTAATGTAATATACTAATATATTATATTATTAAAATATATTTTAAATTTTTATACTGATTTATTATGAATTTTGACATGTTACTTGTTTATGTGTAATTCTGATTTATTATAAATTTTGATCAATAGTAACAATCAAATTAAAGGTGAAGTATTTAATACTTCTATTACTATAAATAAACATTTTATATGCATGCCTATTTTATATTCTAGTTTTCTTTTTGCTTTTATTTCTTTAATTTTGATGAACATTTTATTTTAAATATTAATTTTAAATATGTGTCAATATGAGTAATTTATATTAACATAAATATATATTATATAATATAAATAATATATTGTTTATTCATTTAAATAATATACTATTTTATTTTAATAAGTTGTAACTTATATACTGATTTATTATTCTTTTACAAACTTATCTGATTTTTTCTTATTGTTAATTCTGATTTATTATAAATATTAATATATTTATTTCACACTAGTAAATAAAAATACATTTATTCTAATGTTTTTAAATATTAAAGTTATAATACATTATGTTTTATCATAAATTTAATAATCTGATTCTCCTTCTTTTACTCTTAAGACTCTAATAAATTCTAATTTTTTATAAAACTTAATGAATTTATTCTGTTTTTTAATAATAAATTATGATTTAGTGTAAAATTTAATAAATTTTATCTGATTTTTTATATTAAATTTAGAATAAATTATGATTTATTATAAAATTTAATAAATATTTTATAATTTTTAATAAATATTTTACTCTTTTTTTTGTTAATTTACTGATTTAATAAATTAATATTTTTTTTGTTAATAAAATTTTCTGATTTAATAAACACTTAAATAATTTACTCTTTTTTTGTTAATTATTTTTTATAAATATTTTTTGAAATATTAAATATAAATTATTAATGGAATAATTTATATTAATATATTGTATTATATTAATATAATATGCCAATATATTATATTATTAAATTAACAATACTAAATAATATATTGTATTATGTTAAAAATACTATGTAGTTATTTTGTTGAAGGTCTACAATATTACGGTAGACCTTCATCTACTGTAGAGCATCTACCGAGATTAATGTGTCTGTTGTGATGGTCTATGGACATTTCATAGACCATCACACATCATATTTAAACTTTTATACTTAACAATTTAACAACAGTCAACACACAATCTATTCATTCGAAAGAGGGAAACCGTAAAGCTGAGAGCCTGAGAACGCTCTCAGGGAGCTCTGCTTCAACTTCAAAGTCTTCAACCTTCGGTCTTTCTATCCTTCACAAATCACATCTAAGAAACCCAGAACTTGAAGATCAGCTTCAAGTTCCAAGCTTCTGACGGAAGTTCAGCCTCAAGTTTTTTTTTTTTTCCTTTTTTTACTCCTAAAAAATCTAAGGGTATGCTCTTATGGTCTTACCTGAGTTAGAGAATGGCTGAGAGCCTGAGAAACCTAAGATGAAAAGTGGTTGATGCTCACTTACTCGATTGCTCAAGATTCCAACTCCAACTGCAGCCTCCAACTCCAACCAATTGCTGATGCAGCCTCCAGAAGACCAAAACCAAGCCTCGACTCCTCATTCCAGCCTCCAGGTAAGGGAACAAAAAACCCCTTCTTCTATGAAGTATGAAACCCTTCTTCCTCTTCTTCTTATAAGCTTAAAATTTGTACGATGATTCTCTATGTCTGTAACATGTTGTCCCCTTGTTCTTTATTTTTTTTAAGCATGTATGTGATTCTCTGTGTATGAAATTATGTTTTGTATCATGTAGATGCTTTTTTTTTCTCTTTTTTCTCTTTTTTTTGTTAGATGTGAAACCATATTCTTTTTCTTGTACGTTAGTCGGCATGCCTATTGACATATTAGGAAAGATGGTTGTTTTTGCTTTTCTGGACCAACTTGGTCGACATTTCTGACCGGAATAATGTAATATTTATGTTACAACTCATTTTCATGTCACTAAGCCTCAACACCAACATATGTCGGGCGACATTGGCGACATTTCGCAACATTTGGAACCATGGTCCTGACTAGCACCTTGATGCGCTACCTAGCCAAGAAGTAATAGTACCCCAGTTGGTGATGCTTCAATTGAAGGAAGTAGGTAACCATCCCCAGGGTAAGCTCAACGTTGTGGATGAAACAATAGGACATGAGACTGGCCAGGAACCTAAACAAGTTGGGCATCAACTGCATCGGCAGTACCCAGTACCTCTCAAACACCTCGATTACCCCCTCATGCAATGGGAACCTCAACCCAGACTCTAGGCTCTTCTCATACACACAAAGCTCGATCGTCCGAGCATCTGTGGGCCTCTCACCAGTCCTCGCACCTAAGCTCATATTCCGTAGGAATGCAGTACAGAGTCTGGATCCGAGCCATATCCTTGGGATTCAGACAACACGGAGTGGTCCCAAATTGATGACCAGCCCGCGGTGGAAGGGTAGTTTCCTCCCTGGTTGATGACTCGGCCTCGGCCCCCCATTCAGCAACCTGCTCATGGTCAAATGCCTCAAATTCTTCGGCCTCAGTCCCCTGTCCATCAACCTTAGGAACTTTGAGAACAACAACCTCGATGAAAAACCCCGACTCAGACTCATAATTGGAAGAAGCAATGAAAGCGGAGGAAGACGAAGCAGAAGAAGAGGAAAAAGAATGAAAAGACGAGGAAGACATTCTGATTGCGACCTCGACTCAAGAACTACCTCAAATCGAGCAGCATAAGGAATATGCTAGAGAAGTATTTATGGTAGTGGGATTAGAAGAGGAGAGAATGAAAAGCTTTAGACTACATTGGAGAGTAGTCCTTTAGGCATTAAGTAGGTAGGTGAGAGATATCATAAGGTGGAAAAGGAAAGAGGTTGGGATTTTTTTGATTGGTTCATCAGTGGGTAGGTTGAAGTAGTATTGGTTTGGATTTTGCTAGCTAAATTGTAGATAAAGAATGCAGGTAAGGGTTAGTTTTGAGTTGGTGTAAAGTTAAATTTGTGCTAGATTTTTTAGGGTTATTTTGTGCTTTTGTTTTTTGAATGGGTGTTGTTGTCTTGTGATGAGAGTAGGTAATTGGTAGGGGAGAAGAGGTAGGCTTTAATTGAGAATTGGTTAGTTTTTTTGGCTTAACTTGTTGTAAGGTGTAAATGTTTCATTAGGGTTGTGGTATAGGGTGTATTGGAGATGTCTTAGGAATGAAGTTATCCCTAGGAACCAAGGAGTAGCTCCAATAGGTGATAATGAAAGAGTAGAGTAAGATGGTTAGGGCACTTGCATAGAGACCAAGGGCTAAAAGAACTTGGGATATGACTAAAAAGGACATGAGTAATAATAGTAAGAAATATCACTAATATTTTAATTGTGAATATAACTTTAAATAAAACAGATTGACAAAACAAGATTCATGTAACTAACCCATATAGTTGTGATAAGGCATGGATGATGATGGTGATGATTTAAATATATGAGCCTGACTGAAATGATCACCTATAGTTAAGAGTTTGTTACACTATTTTAGGTACCTTATTTTGAGTCCACGGGATTTTTTTCTGGCCTTTGTTGTTGATTTGTTAATGGTAAAATAGTAGTTTGTACAAGAAAGATCCGATGTTTTACAACTGCTGTGGAAAGTAGGTTTACATTTTTGATATCTTAGATCGATGCCTGAAATTTACTATTAAGTAATAATCACCATCAACTGCCGGCCGTAACAACCTCCCCCATATTTCGTCTCTGCCGTTCAATGGTGATGGATCCTACTGGTGATTTGAACTTTTAACCCAACCATCTATGGCCTCACCGCAACAATAGTACTCTAGTGGTTAGTTATTGGTGTTGTTATAGAGCGGTTCCCAAGAGATCATCAACATCAACACGTATAAAAAGAAGACAGTACCGACGACACAAGGCAAGGAGAGGAGGAAGACCAAGAGACGAGGATGGCACCTGCAAAGTTGGCAGTCGTTTTCCTCGCCACTCTGGCCATTCTCTCTCTCCTTCCTGCTCAGGGTTCCTCAGGTCCGCTGGTGGTTCGTAACCCAGTCCTAACCCACCACAACGGCCCTCTCCTCAAGGGGAACTTGAGCCTTGCCATCTTGTGGTATGGCAACTTCGGTCGCAGCCATAAATCGGTCATCCGGAAATTTATCCGTTCACTCAACAATGACGGTACCAGGTTACAGCCAAGGGTCTCGACATGGTGGAGGATGGTGGAGAGTTATCAAGGCGCAATATTGGCCGGCCGCAGACGTGCAAGCCCTCCTCCAATTCGCGTTCGCGTCGCAAAGCAAACATCTGACAAGACATATTCCAGTGGAAATATCTTAACTCGGGACATCATACCCGGTCTTGTGAAGCAAGCGGCGGGTGGGTCACGATCGTTGATCGCTGCCATCTTCACGGCCAAGGATGTGTCGGTCCAGGGCTTGTGCACAGGCAAATGCTCACTGCATGGGGTTGTGACAACCGGGCAATCCCAACAATTGTATATGGTGGTCGGGAATCCAGTGCTAGAGTGCCCATATGATTGCGCCTGGCCGTTCCATAAACCTAAGAAAGGGGCAGTGAAATCTAAGGTATTGAAGCCACCAAGCGGCAAGGTGGGTGCCGATGCAATGGTCGTCAGTTTGGCTTCAGCCTTGGCAGGGATGGTCACTAATCCATACAATACTGGGTTCTTCCAAGGCCACGGAAGGAATCAGATCGAGGCGGTGACAGCCTGCTCAAAGGTGTTCGGTACAGGCGCGCATCCGGGTTACCCTGGGAAGGTAGCCATTGATGGGGCTACGGGTAGAGCCTTCAACGCACATGGCTGGCGTGCCAAGTTCTTGCTTCCGGGACTATGGAACCCAAAGACCTCCTCATGCTGGACACTCATGTAACTCTGCTCTCTCCAAACTTAACCATGTAGAGTAGAGACTTCCTTTTGTAACAGCTGCTGGTTTGTTGTGAACTAAGCACATCTACGATGACCGGTCGTTATTCACGCTATATTTAATGGGCCGGAAACAAAAAAAAAACTTCAAAATTAATTAATTTTTTCCTGGGTTACGACAAACCTAATCCCTGATTCTCTCCATTTGCTTTTCCCCTTCACGAGAAACATGGCTGTGTTTGGGTTGAAGGAAAACGTAGGGAAGCCTATGTAATCCCCACCTTTTTCCTTCAAACCAAGCACAACGCTCCGTACCTTTTATTATGCTAAATTCTGCAATATGATTTTCTTCTTTTTTTTTTATCATTTTGACGTATTCTAACAATGAGGATCCACACACCAGTGATAAATTCACGGCCCCATGTATTTTATAAACCTTTTCATTGGATGCACACCCCGTTTAACAGTGGAAACTTTCAGCTAAAACTTACTCAATTATCCCATTTTTGTGGGGTTTAGAAGATATGGCTGATATCGTCAAGGTCTCTGTAGCTAAAAGATTTTTTTTTTTTTTGCAGCTTATTTAAGCTTGCAACTTTTTTTAAATTGTTTTTTTAGGATTAAAAGATATAGCTTCATCGTGAACATGGAATAGAAGAAAAGAAACACAGATTAAATTGTTGTTCGTTGTAGTCGACCGCCTATGCGGCCAAGAAAATTGGTTTCTAGAGAGAGCTGACCGGCCATGGCACCAGACAACAAGAAATGGGGACGGGGTTACTGTAATACCCATCTTCCAGCGTTACTGTGGCCGCTGGACTGGAGAACGGAGGTGGGGTTTATAGCTCAGAGAAAGAGGGTGTGATGGTTGAAATAAAAGATTTGGGGCGTTGAAAAGCTTTGCTTGCCTCAATGAAGAGGAAGAGAAGCAAATGGAGTGGGGGTTAGCTTTGGCAGAAATTTTGTTTGTTTGGCAGGAAATTCTCATTCTTTTACTAGATTAATAATAAGATAAAAATAAAAATAAATAATAATATATTAGTAATAAATTATTAATAAAAATAGTAATACTAAGATATTAATAAAATATTCATAAATTAATGATAAATATTAAGATATTAATTGTTAAATACTAATAAAATAATAATTATATATTCATAAAATACTAATAAAATAATAATAAATTAATTAATACAAAATTGAAAATTTTCAGTTGATTCCAATCTAAACTCCAAATGAGTCAAATAGAAATAATCGGAATCTGATTCCAATTCCTGACCAAACTAAACAGGTGTTAGGGATAAGTGATTCCGATTCTTGGTGATTCCACTTCTGAATCTGATTATGATCTCATTTGCAAGCCAAACGGATCCTTAATTAATTTGAATTTTTATTCAAAGTCCAGCCCGTTAAGTATAGCATTAACGTTATGTTTAAATTATTTTTTTGACGCCAGTTAAGTTTAAATTTATTAACTTTGAGTGGGATGTTTAACTTGTATTGGTCCTATACTCCTATTGCAGGTCTCCGAACGATATGTGCGAAATCATTGGTTGTTGAGAGACATATGCAGTAATAGCGACATGGAGATGCACATAGGCATAGGTTTCACAAAAGGTTGCAATATTCCTTGCGAGAATGGACTAACCCACAACAATAAAGGCTAATACACAAAGAAAAAACCTGAAAATTTACTTAATCAAAGAATTATCAAAACATAAAAACTACATAATTGACAGCACTTAGCCAAAAAAAGGAGACAATAAGGGGAATGAGTGAATCTATTATCCCAATCCCTAACTAAAAACCGTTCAATCGGTCAATGATTTATTAATGTAGGCGGTCAAATTGTCAACCTGTTGACCCATTCAATGGTTTTTTGTCTTTTTTATATTTTTAATTGGAAACCGTCTAGGCAATTAGTTCTGTTTTATCCCAATCCCGATCCCTGGCCAAAAACCGTTGAATCAGTCAACAACCCATTGACCCAGGCGGTCAAACCGTCGACCCGTTGACCCGTTCAATGGCTTTTGGTCATTTTTTTATTTTTTTTAACTTTTGTTGTCAAAGCGGGTCATCCATTCAAACTAGACGATTGAACCATCAACCCGAAAACCAATGGCCAGAACGATTTTGTTTTCAAGTTGTATGAGTCACATGTTCGAATGACATAACATGCATGATATTGCTTAATGGACCTCACATAATTTTTAAACTGTAGTTTTTGTTGCCAAAACGGGTCGTCCATTTGAACCAGACGGTCGAACACCATTTTTTATTTTTTTAATTGGGAACTGTCCAGGCAACTAGTTCCGTTTTACCCCAATCCAGTCCTTGGCCAAAAACCGTTGAAGCAGTCAACGACCCATTGACCCAAGTGGTCGACCCCGTTCAATGGTTTTTGGCCATTTTTTTTTAATTTTTGTTGTCAGCAATGCCCGTCCATTCGAATCAAACGGACAAATTGTCAACCCAAAAAACCGGTGGCTAGAATGGTTCCATTTTCGGGTCATATGAGTCACACGCTCAATGACATAACAGGTATTATACTACTTAAGACCTCACACTCTATTTTTTGCCTACAATTTTTGTTGTCAGAATGGGTCATCCATTCAAATTGAACGATTTGAAAACCAGTGGCCAGAATGGTAGAATGGTTTCGTAATTTTTTGCTTATAATATTTATTGTCATAATGGGTATCCATTCAAACTGGATGGTTGAACTGTCGACATGAAAACCAATGGTATATATATATAAGGGAAATAATGATATTTGGGAAAAGGGGAGACCACCCCTTTCCCTTTAATAGATATATATATATATATATATAAGCTATTTTCTTTATGACCATTGTCATAGAACTACTTTGAAAAATGAAACTGAGCAATTTAAGGCATGATTATGTGATATAATATTTTATGACTCTCTTAATATGTTATCTTTATTGAATATAGTCTTATCAAATTAATGAAATTGTCAAATATTTTGTACTTCTTCATGTTATTAATTTATTTATTTTTTATTTTATAATTTTCAAATTCCATTTCTATTTGAAAGTTTTAAGCTATTTTCTTTATTTGCACAATTGCCTATTCAATTCTGTAAATTAATTCTTTTTTATTTTCTATTTTTTTCTCTATGTAAGCAAAGGCAAAAGTTTTTTCTACACTACACCAAAAAAGGGTTTTGACGACGTTAGGCAAAAGTCACCAAAACTACTACAAACGTCAAAAACTTTCGCCGACTTTTGTACAAATGTCGCATCTATAAAAGTTTTAAAATGCTTTTCCGACGTTTGTAGTGTTTTTTCGTGACGTTTGCAAATGTCACTAAAACCAACTTATATGTCACTCAGGCACAATTTTGGTGATGTTTGTAAATGTCACTAAAACTATAGATTTTAGTGACGTTTATAAACATCGGCAAAACTGCAACTTTTAGTGATGTTCATAAACGTCAACAAACTTTGACATTTTAGCGACGTTTATAAATGTTGGCAAAAGTTGTAGAATGTCACCAAAAGGTTTTTTGTTTTTTTTGTTATACCAATTTCAGTGACGTTAAACAAATGTTGCCAAAAGTGTTTTTTTTTTCTATTTTGTTTTTTTCTTGGTATCCTAATGATTTTAAATTACCTACTTTACACTTAATTCATCCATATAATCATTTAATTATATTAAAATATAACAAAATAAACTTCAAAATTATAATTAATAAAAATGTATTTACAATTAAACATTTATGTTTATACAAAAAGTATATGAAAAAGGAAGAAAAAATATATCATCCAAAACGGAGAGATTTCCCCTTTGCATTGGCATTCTCCCTCTCCCTACTCGTTGCATGTGCATGAGAAGACCTTGTGCCAGGTATCTATTCAATATCCTATAAAAGACAAAATAATAATGTTATTTTTTTCGCCAAAAGATATAGAAGTATAACATAAATTTTTTAGCAAGTATAAACAAAATGTTAAATTTGACTTATTGTACTAGGTTTGATGATGGAGCTACATCATGGGAATGGAGATCTCTGGGTGGAAGAGGAGTGTTTTCTAACCCATGACTCTATACAAGGAAAACATCAACCAACAATTTCTTTCCAACATTCTTGTATTTTCAGGTAGATTTTTTTTTTTAAAGAAAATATAGCTATAAAGATATTTCATAATCTAGAATATTCTATAATGAATGTTGGTCAAGTATGTATGCCTAATTTTTTATGACAAGCAAATCCTCTTTCAAGAGTTTATGTGTGTTAAGTAAAGATTTTACCATTACACCAAGGTTTATGGCATTATAAATATAAGAAGCCAAAATGTTCCCAATCCAACTATAAATGTACAAGGTACATTGCATTGAAATTTGAATTTTTGTAAGTATCTTGTCTATATTTGATCATTTGTTTATTGAGATACGATCTATATACGATCTATATTTTTTCATTTGTTTATTGAAATTTGATGTAACTGTTTCTGGTCACGTATCAATTTTTTCATGATGTATCAAATTTTTTGGCTAAGTACCTCGTCAGTGACGTATGCTCCCAAGTGGCTTGTGACTAGAGGCCGAAGTGGAGCTCCCTAGTGGCGAGTTGTCTAGTGGCGAGCTATCTAGTGGCGAACTGCCTGGGGGCGAACTACCTTGATGAGCTTCTTGGTGGTGAGCTATCTGGTGGCGAGCTACCTTGTGCTGAGCTACCTTGATGAGGTGTCGGGCTGACTAGGTGCCTAGTGTCGAGCTACCTTGATGAGGTGCTGGGTTGACCAGGTGTCGAGCTGACTAGGTGACGAGCTAGATTGATGAGCTTCCTTGCTCTTTAGAGACCTGCAAGGAACCAAATGTCAGAGGACCTGGGGTGGCTAAATCGGCGAAGTCGCTCCAATGCTTAAGTCAGTACTCTCATAGTAGACTGGGAGCTAAAAAATCATAAAGTATGTGAGCTAGGATATGCCTACTTGCTTACTTGCTCGCTTGCCCCTTGCCATTGGGGTTGGTGCCTTTATATAGGCATTGTTTGGCGTGGGCTTCACGCACCACATCCGAGATTTCTGTGAGGCCATCTAATTGGTTCGAGATTATTGGAGGTAACTGCCATGCATGTTGACCACCCTTCAGATCGTTCGGCACGTGGGCCAACTTCCAAGGATCATGGAAGTGTTAGGATATGCATGTTGAATTTGTCGGTGAGCACGTCTTGCAGGTCGCTAGGTCGGTGCCTATGCCAGGCCGCCAGGTCGTGCCTAGGTCAGGCTGCCAGCTCGTACTAGGGCCAGGCTGCCAGCTCGTGCTAGGGCCAGGCCACCAGCTCATGCCTGTGCCAGGCTGCCAGCTCGTGTCAGGACCACGCCGCCAGGTCGGGCCTGTGCCAGGCTGCCAGGTCGCGCTAGTGCCAGGCTACCATCTCGTTCTAGGGCCAGGTCGCGCTAGGGCCAGGCCGCGCCTAGGCCAAGCCATGCCTAGGCCAAGTCGCACCTGTGCTAGGCTGCCAGGTGGGACACCATCAACTTGGCTAAGGCAAGTTGTTGCCAAAGTGGTTCTGGGTGTCACCTAGTTGTTCTAAGGTGCCATGTGTCACAATATCATTGGAGGGGCAGATCCGCCCTCATCATTTGCCCCCACTCCCAAGCCGAAAGTTACTCGATGAAGGGAGTAGATTTCTCCTTTTGGCCCATAATGAATAATTCGATGAGCTCGTAAGCGTCGATTCAATTCCTTAGGATCTGGGAGCGACTCGTAGTCCGCTCCTTGATTTTTCCCATGCCGAAGAGGCGACTGGGTCTTATGTGGTACTTTAGCCCTTAGGCTCTGGAAGCGACTCGTAGTCCACTCTCCTTGATCTTTGATTTTGCCCATGCTGAAGAGGCGATTGGGTCTTATGTGATGATGAAGCCTTTTATCAGTTCGTCAGTTCGCGCTTGGGCCAGGCCACCAGGTTGGTGCAGGTACCAGGCTGCTAGGCCGCCAGTCCGCGCACCTGGCCTCCAGGTGGGTGCCTTAGAGCTATGATTGCACTGTCTCAGCCTCGTAATGCTGGTCACCCACCCCTACAAGAAGCTACTAGGAGCTCGACCTTTGGAGGCAACACTACTAACTTTAGGTCGCCAGCTCACACGGGAGCCTTGGAAGGCTCGACCAGCAAGGGCGCTCATGTAGTCTGTTGGCCGCCAACTCCCGTGGAAGCCACGAAGAGCTCATCTTTGTAGAGGGGACCTCACGAAGAGGACTGATGAGGTTTTATCTGGATTGAAAATGTAGTTGGTAGAACTGCTTAGTCTGTTAGCTCCCTGTATAGTCTTTGAGTTCATAAAAAATGGAAAATATAAAGCGATAGCTTTTAGTTTCTAAGAAATGAGGACTTAGCTTTCTGGAAGAAGAGGACTTAGCTTTGTAGAGGAGGAGAACTTGGCTTTTTGTAGCGTTTCCCACAGACGACGCCAAATGATGCAATCGTTTCTGGTCACGTATCAATTTTTTTGTGATGTATCAAATTTTTTGGCTAAGTACCTCGTCAGTGACGTATGCTCCCAAGTGGCCTGTGACTCAGAGGCTGAAGTGGAGCTCCCTAGTGGCGAGTTGTCTGGTAGCGAGCTACCTAGTGGCAAACTGCCTGGTGGTGAGCTCCCTGGTGGCGAACTACCTTGATGAGCTGTTTGGTGGTGAGCTATCTAGTGGCGAGCTACCTTGATGAGGTGTTTGGCTGACCAAGTGCCTAGTGCCGAGCTACCTTGATGAGGTGTCGAGCTGCCTGGGAGGTGCCAAGCTGACCAGGTGTCGAGCTGCCTGGTGACGAGCTAGATTGACGTGCTTCCTTGCTCTTTAGAGACCTTTAAGGAACCAAATGTCAGAGAACCCGGGGTGGCTAACCCGGTGAGGTCGCTCCGATGCTTAAGTCAGTACTCTCATAGTAGACTGCAAGCCAAAAAATCATAAAGTATGAGAGGTAGGATATGCCTAGTTGCTTAATTGCTCGCTTACCCCTTGCCATTGGGGTTGGTGCCTTTATATGTGCATTGTTTGGCATGGGCTTCACGCACCACATCTGAGATTTCTGCGAGGTCGTATAAGTGGTTCACGATTCCTAAAGGTAACCTCCATGCATGTTGACCACCCTTTGGATCATTCGACATGTGGGCCAACTTCCAAGGATCATGGGAGTGTTAGGATATGCATGCCGAATTTGTCGGTGAGCACATCTTGTAGGTCACCAGGTCGGCGCTTGTGCCAGGCCACCAGGTCGCGCCAGGGCCAAACCGCCATCTCGTGCCTATGCCAGGCTGCCAGCTCATACCAAGGCCAGGCCGCTAGGTCGCGCCAATGCCAGGCTGCCATCTCGTGCCAGGGCTAGGCCGCCAAGTAGGACACCATCAACTTGGCAAAAGCAAGTTATTGCCAAAGTGGTTCTAGGTGTCACCTAGTTGTTCTGAGGTGCCATGTGTCACAACGTCATTGGAGGGCCAAATCCGCCCTCATCAGGAGCAGTTCCCAGGAGTGAGCATCTTCATTTGTGGAAGAACTATCCATTCTCTTTCAAATAGTTTGATAACACATGAACTAATAAGAGAAGGGACATAAGGGGAGTGGTAGTTGTAGACTCTTTGTTTGCTTGGCATAAGGAGCGCTCAATATGAATATCCCTTCCTCTAGAGAGAAGGTGAATATCACATTCCAGTTATAAATCTCTAATCACATTTTCTAGATTAGAGATTTAGTCAACCATCACAAAGCAATGGTTAGCAGGTTTTCAACATACTACTTTACCTTATTTAATTGTCTAGTCAAATGCATATGGAAAGACTGATCAAGTGTTTGATATCGAAATTGATCCATATTTCAGTTCTTACTACTAGTTTCTTTAACTTCAAGCTTCCTTCCAATTCTTTTCCAATGGTGCAAATCTGAACACTTTTATGTTCATGTTACAAAAAATCAACATGCAAAATAGGTAAATAATACTGTTCAAATACATCTACAAAAAGTAACCTGTATTTATTCTAGGGGAACTGGGGAACTCTGGTTTTCTTTCATGGTTTGTTTGTATTAAGAGATTTTGTCAATGCAAAATTTCTAGCAAGATCCATTTTTTATCACTAACAAATAACCAAAAGAGTGTTATTACCCATCTTCTTAGGCATTGGATATTTTTCTTCTAGTTCCTTAAAGGTTTCCTTGCAAATTCCTCACACCCCTCAAAAACTAGACCTACTACCTTCACCTCTATATTCGTTATGGTTTCCAAGCCAATAGACTTCTCAATAGACTCCGATATTGGAATCACTATCATCAGATAGCCATCATTTTGGCCCATGGAGGAGTGTTATTATGTATTCACTTGGATTTTTTTTTTTTTTGTTTCCTCCTGTCATGTTCTCTTCTTTTGGCCCATGGAGGAGAGAGAGCAGATAGCCATCATAATGTAATTGTGACCAATTCTCTCATT
The DNA here is from genome assembly GCF_056320005.1 of Nelumbo lutea. Taxonomy (NCBI): domain Eukaryota; kingdom Viridiplantae; phylum Streptophyta; class Magnoliopsida; order Proteales; family Nelumbonaceae; genus Nelumbo; species Nelumbo lutea. The sequence goes on from NC_142684.1 coordinate 214,668,082, forward strand.
CCTGCAAAAACTTGTACTCAATCCCCCAAAGGTGAGTATCTTGTATAAGATTTATAGTTTCTCTCTTGCTCTTTATGTGGAATGTTTCCACAGACCTTGGCCATACTCTTTAAGTGTTTTTATTTTGTGTTGCTCTAGGATAGCTCATTCAATTAGGTTGTGTTTGGATTAGGCTTTGGAGTAGAAGCCAAGACAAGATGTGCCAAGTAAAATGGGGAAAACCCAACACTCTAGAAGCTTTACCACTTCTACCCCAAATCCAAACATAGCCCTTAGTTCTGAGAAGTCATAGGACCTACCTGGTCCAAATTCACCAAAGTGTATCCATAGTTTTCTTTCTTAAGTCATTGCCAAGGGTTAACCCAATCACATCGAAACAACACCAAGCTGACATCCTTTGTATACCTCAGCTTAGTTATCTCTTTAATCCTCCCATAGTATTGGATGTCACTTCGAATACCATGCATGTCCCGTCCACTCGTGTGTAAGGTGGTGTCTGCAACTATTGCCAACCCGTTGTTTTGATAGGCCTTTCCTCAGTCTGAAGAATGTGGTCAGAAACTATAACCATTGATTAGATATCTCGATAACACAAACACATCAGCCATATGCCTCATTGCTAGTGTTGCAACAAGATTAGAGGATTGTCCACCATTTCCTTGTTCATGGGCATCTAGTACACGATTCCTTAACCAAGTAGCAAACTCGGTTCAATGGGCCTTTTGTAGTAGTTGTTGCTTTCTTGGAAACCGTGGGGCTAAGATTTTTAAATGTTCACTAAAATAGTGAAATTTACATTAGTTGAATGAATCCATGAATCAAATTACATATTTCAAAATATTAACAAGAGTTATGAGCAATTACTCAATGTATGGGGCCACCTTGTCCACATGTGTCAAGACATAATGATGTGCTTGGGACAGCAAAAGCGCATCTAATTTCATAATTTTTTGTGCACCAAATGGTTTATCCTTTCCAGACAATGATAGCTCTATGTCACCCTTAGAGTTCCTTCCAACTCACGTGAATCGAGTATCAACATCATGGAGATACATGGAGCAAAATGTCATGCATTCTTCGACAAGATACCCCTCTACGATTGACCCCTCTGGATGTGCCCTATTTCGTACAAGCTTTTTATACCTACTAGGCACCCTTTGGAGGTTGACATGTGTAACAAGAGAGAAATCAAATTAGTCGGTGTAAGAATATAACTTTCATTAACAATTTAACAATGATTTGATGTTTTACCTTTCAACCAGATACATCCATCGGTATTGTATTGGCCCTACTAGTCTGACTTTTGACACAAGATGAATGCACAAGTGGACCACTATGACAAATAATGATGGTGGAAATATCATCTTCAATTCACACGTGGTCACTATTATCTTATCTTGCAAACTATTCAATTATAAGGGGACGAGATATATCCTTTGGAAGTGTATTTCTAACACATATCAGAAGGAACTGATGCATGATGACATGATTGTCATGGCTTTTCAATCTAAGCAGTTTGCCATTAGCTAAATTGACTCGCCTTGAGATATTGGAGGAATATCCATATCCGACACTTGCATATTCTTTAAAACTTGGAAAAATTACACTTATTTTTCTTGGGCAACATAATCATATGTTGTATAATAACCCTGCCAATACTAGCATGTGTTACTGGATGGAGAGAATGTCAAATATTCATGTCAACAAAATCATAACGACTCTTTGGTGTGTCCTTTGACTTTCCATTAATGTTCAAAATAGTTCCCAATATATTTTCACATACATTCTTCTCTACATGCATCACATCTAAGTTATGACAAAGCAAATTATGCCTTCAATAAGGCAACTAAAATAATATGCTATACTTCTCGAAGCTCCCAACATTACTCCCCTTAGAATCATCTAACAAAAGTCTTTTTCTATGTCCCTTTCTACACTCAAAATTCTTCCCTTCTAGCTTTGAAACAATTTATGCACCTAAAAGAGAAACTAGTAAAAGCCTAAACTCTTGAGTCCCATCAAAACTCCGCTTATTCTTCCTCCATCTATGATCTATTGGGAGGAATTTACAGTGGCCAAGGTAGCAATGTTTTTTTCTATGGTCCAACCACCTAGAATGTGTTTCTTCTTGACAATATGGACAAGCCAAACGCCTCTTGGTGCTTCAACCAGACATTAATAAAAGTGCATATTTGATTCTGTGTAATACCCTTAAACTGGACACTTAATGAGACTTGTGTTAGTTAAGAATGTTCACAGCCAGTGGGTCGGTCTGGGGAGACCTATCCTGACAAGGCTGACACTGTGGTGCCACCAAGTCGGTTGGGGTGGCTTGTCTCAGCTACCAGGGTGAGACCCTAAGCACACACAGTGTGGGATTAATTGAATCTTTGAACTGGACCAGAATTTCAGTATTGCCCTGGACCTTGGAGATTGATGGGCAAAACTGAAAAGTTACACCCGACCCCTAGACTCGATTATGATACTGCACTAGGTGTCGGATTGATCTGTCTTTGATGTACCAATCAGTGAGATCCTTAGCGGGGGTAAAAAACTGGGTATGTTGGGACAGTCTGAGAATTCATCTGAGTGGGTGATCATAGTGACAGGATCAGCTCCTTTGTCGAACAAAGGTAATGATCGGGGATGCACTCTCACTGATGGAAACCAAGACAGCCGGCAGCCAATTTCAATCGTTGAGATTTGTTTTGCAAAATATGTTTTATATGAGATATAAAAGTATATGTATATATTATGGTTTCAAAATTTTTGCAAATAGGTTTTAATTCTCGGGATCCATAGATGAGAGAGTGCAACACTGTTCCTTGCAGCCGAGGGAGAGGTCCTCTCTTGTCGGGCAGTGTATGATCATTATGGACTGAAAGGTTAAGTGTAAGGCCATTGATGATAATACCTGATGGGCTAATCTTGCATCTGCCCATAGTCCCTGGGTGTTACAAGGTGGCTTGGCCCAAGGACCACTTAGGGTAAATGTTGGGCCCATAGAGCCCATCTGATGGGTTTCAGGGGGTGCACTATCCATAACAGTGTATTCGGCCAGGCCTTGTAACAAAGGCTGGGCTAAACCCATGTGACTGATGTGTAGATCAATGTTTGGGTCCCACACCATACAAGGAAGCCCAACTGGGCAGCAGTTTGGAAGGTTTAATGAATACATAACCCTAAATGGGCCTTAAGCCCATTTCGAACTGGGCTAATTTGATTAGTGTTTAAGGGGTGAATTCTGAGATAAGATCAGCTGATAGGATTGGGCCCACACCCTATCCATTCAGAGAGTCCAAGATCTAAATGAGATTTAGATTTGGAAACTTCCTAATTAGATTAGGAGTTGATCTCTTTAAGTCTATAAAAGGAAGAGGGGGCGGCAGCCTTTAGACACAACATCCAACAGACTCAAGTCTTGTCTTCAGAGCTGATATCATAGAGGAGAGAATTCTGTACCCTGCAAATTCTTTCTAGCCGCCTCCTTCCTGCAGCCACCGCCTATAGCAGTTCGATCTCCATTGCTTGGGAGAAATCTAGATTGGATCTTGATTCCAATCTTTTGGAGAAAAGGTTGGTAGGAGTTGTATTCACAATCGTCCAGGTGATTCTTGGGAAGAATCAAGTTCTTAGGAAGGACACTGTTGATTCTGCTCCACCTTTCACTGCGCCATCTTCAGTGGGAGCAGATTTTGGTTTCTACTTTGGGCGTGAACACCTCCATTGAGAGATACTATTTCTTTGTATCAGGTATTATCTCTCTCTCCTTCTTTTGGTTCAGATCTAGTTCAGTTTGTGGTTCAAGAATGATCATTGAAAATAAGATTTTCTAAATAGGGAATTCGATTCCCAGTTGAAGGGGGAAAAAATTAGAAATTCGCCCCCTTTATCCCGCAATCTTGGGCGTCCATATGATGGATTTCCCATCCCTTCACCAACCACCTAGAATGTGTTTCTTCTTGACAATATGGACAAGCCAAACGCCCCTGGGTGCTTCAACCAGACATTAATGCATAAGCCAAAAATTCATTAGTCGTCCACATAAGACATGCCCTTAGTAGAAATTCTTACATGGTAACTACATCATAGGTCCATACACTCTTCATCCATAAAATTTGGAGCTCTTTTACAAGATGTTGTAGGTATACACCAATGTCATTACCCGAGCCTCTAGGGCTTGAAATTAGCAAAGTAAGCATCATATAAGGTGGTTTCATATACATAGTGGTAGGGTATAAGGCATTGTCATTACAGGCCATATGTTGTTCATCGAGCTTAATGCAGAATGTGGCTCAAACTCATCAATTGCCAATCCTAGCCTTACTTTCCTCTTATCGGCTGCAAAGTTGGGGTATCTCTTATCAAAATCTTTCCATGCCTCTCCATCAACTGGATGGCAAAGCATTCTATCCTTGGTCCTACTGTCCTCATGCCATGTCATACTTTTGACAGTCTTGACATAAATAGTTGTTGTAACTTTGGAATGAGAGGGAAGTACCGTAACACCATCTGAGGACTTTTTTTCCTTGAAAAACTAACCTCTTGATCAAAATCATCTACCCCTCTATCGTTGCCACTCTTCCATCTTCATTCGCCACACTTGTCACACTTATCCTTATCATCGCCCTAGAAATCATACAATCTTTTGGACAAGCATCTATTTCTCCTCCTTACACCCAATAGTTGCAATGATCTTCTTGCATTATGAAAAATCGATTGGGCATTTGGCACCCTCAGGCATAGCCTTTATGAACACCTTCAAAAGTTCGTTAAAAGATACACCATTCCATCTGTACAATGAGTTGAGGTGGAGGAATGACATCACCATGAAGTATTTGTTTCCAATCCATAATGGCTCTTCTGCATCCTTAATGAATTGTAAAAAAGGTTGTCATATCCCCACATGGTTCTTCTATAGATATTTCCGGTGCATTTCCTTGGTGGCTATACTCGAAGCACATGTGGTAAATATCCTCAAGCATCTTCCTTACATCTTCTCCACCTCCTATAATTGCATCTAAATGTGCTTCTAATGTGGTTCGGGTCATTCAACTAACACATGGCCTTTCCTCACCATTTTCGGTCCAAACATTGTAGGTTTCCATTATCCCCTAATTAATGCAATGATTCTCCACCCCATTCCATGGTTGAAACCTTGCATTACAACATCTGTTGCAAGGGCATTTGATATGGCGTTGTGAATTAGCAGCACCATGATCAAATGCATATGCCAATAGTTTCGACACTCCCAATCTAAATTTATCTGACAACCTGATGGACCAAGGGAAAAGACATTAAAAACATTATTATTATTATCATTAAATATTTTTTTCTTATAATTTCCTAAGCACAAAAGGAAAATGGACGAATATTATCGATGTGCCTTCATCCATGATTTATCTTGATGGTCATCCATTTTTTGCCTACTTTGACTATAACCCATCCAATACACATTTTAACACTTTAACATCAGACACAAAAAGATTAAGACCTGAATTAACTAAATGCATAATATACTATCCAGTCCCAATGCCTAAATTTGTTTGTATGCCCCTATAGGGTCTTGTCTTTGGATAATAGAGCATTCTGACAGTTGCAATTCAGTACACTACTTAATGCTAATAGCACAATCCTCTAAACTTTTTGAAATTGTTGCATCTAAGGCTGTAACTTAGGTAACAAGTATCAATACTAAATTGAGTGTGTGGCTCAATTTGTAATACAACACAGGAAGTTGTACCTTGATGTGTGGCTCATTGTGACACTAGCAAGTGCACTAGCCGCTCAAGTAATAGAATAGTGAGTAGAGTATCGTTCCCATGAGGATTTAGGTAACAAGTATCAATACTAAATTGAGTACTTCTTATCTAATTAACAAATAAATCAAAACTTTAATGAAATCTAAAAATCCTAAACTAAAATCTATCTAAATCATTGGCCCAATTGCCTTCAAATCAGGTTAGAAGAGTTAGCAATAAATGTCAATCTCAGAATTCAGCAATCTATCAATTTGGATCATTCGAATAAATCATGATTGAGCCTTGGTTTGGTGAAACCCCAAGGTCATGAACAGCCTCTCTCAAGCGCATGTTCATCTTATGCATGAGTGACGGTTCTTCTATCTCTAGCAAGAATCTAATCCCCAAGCATGCATTTCTTCAAACAATTCTAAGGCATCAATTCAAATCTAAATTGATCACTAACTGAATTGTGAAAGTTATCTCTAACCTTGCACTCAATTCAGTTCTTGAATAGTAGATCTGAATTCCTAGAGTCTCTCTCAAGCACTCTAGGAATTCCAAGCTTTAAATCCATTCGACCAATCTGAATTTTGCAGATCTGAATTCTCTTTCAAGCAATTTAGATCTTGCAATTTCAGATCTATGAATTCAGATCTGAGTTTTGAAAGTTAATTGGCCGAATTTAAATCTTGCAACTTCAAGTACAATTCACAACCATTCGAATGAATCAAAAAGAATTTGATTGCTGATATGAAATTTTACAAACTAAAATACATCAAGAAAGAATGGAAGAGGGAGAAAGAAAAATTTACAACAAGGAAGCTGAATTCAAATCAAAGGAAAATGAAACAAGAGTAGAATGATTACAATGGATTTCTGAATAAAAAACCCCCAATTTCGAACTCACCTTCTCTTCTTGCTTAGCTTGACTTGAACTCCTTCAGCCCTTCTTCTTCTCCTTTCTTGCGCCTAGCTTTCTTCTCTTCTCTTCTCTCAAGGTGGCTGAACCTCTAAGAGTGGGAGAGCCTTCCTCTCAAGCAATTGAACACCTCTCCCCCCTCCTAGAGGCCTCCTTGTATAGTTTTTCAAGGGGGCTCTTGCCCCTTCTTGAAGCCTCTAGAATGGGGTGTATTACACCAATTTCTTGAACTTTCTAGAGCTCTCTTGAAAGCCTCCTAAGGCCTGCACTTAGGCTCTCTCTTAGCACATGATAGTTGTACTTTGAGCTGCTCTTTTGGGCTGAGAATGGGCCTTTTTTGCTGGGCCAAATTCTACTCTTAGCTAGGTTTTCTTTTCTTTGGTTTTTTCAAGGAATCCACTTGCTCTTCTTGGGCCGAAGTGCTCTCTCTTGCTTCCACAACCGGGCTGGGCTGAAATTGATCTTTTTGAACATTCTTTTTTTTTTGTCTTTTTCCTTCATTTTCTTGGATTAATTATCCCTGAAACTTATTCTTAGCATTAAATTAAATTAAGGCAAAAATTAATAAAACCGGCATAAAAATTCATGCTAAAGTCCTCAAAATTATAGATAAATTGTAGGTTCATCATACCTCTTGGGGAAAATAATATTTATCATTGAAACATGGCAACATAGTCTCAAGTTTCTACTATACATAAGGATCACCACTGCAACTTAGAGAAGTGTATTAGTGGCACATGCACATGGTAAAGTATACTATTAGGTGTTGGGCCAGTGGGTTGTTAAATGTGAAAGACTTCTACAGTCAGTTAGCATAGCCTTTTATTTTCTGTTTCAGGTTACAGAGGAAGAAATCCACTTAGCAAGCATTCCTAACAGTCGTTGACTAACCTAAAGGGAAGAAAAGGAAAATTGTACAAGTGGGAACCATAGATACAAATGATACCAACTATGAATCATTTGTAGACATCTACTAGGAAACACATGGAAACATGACACCAGATATGAATCATTAAAAAAAGGTGGGCATAGATGGTTTTACCTTCAGAGAGTCTGCGAAAACAAAGAGCCCAACTTCAATGTAACCCGAAAATAGATTAGATAAATCAGCAGAAATTTTTAGGTTTGGTGAATATTTCCAATAGAAAAGTTTCCCTACAAAACTAAGGGAAAAATTAACATCTCTATTTCTAATGAACAAAAGCTACTTGGTCTTCCTACAATTACAGAGGATATCAAAGACTCAAAAGTTCTTATAAAAAGTGAAAGCAAAGAAAACTTGGTAGAGGAAAGTGAAAGTATTTCAGTTCACAAAGATCAGGTAGGATTGGTATTCTATAGAAATGATGATGAGAACATTGAAGATATTAGAACAAGTGGTGATATGGATGGTATAGGAGATAGCACTTCTATTTCACTCAATAAGCAAGAAGTTGGGCCTAAGCTAGCACAACCAAGTCCAGTCTCTACTCTAAACTCGTGTTTTCAAGAGGATGTAGCTAGTTCTGCAAAATTCATCATAGAAAGTAATACTCCTATAGAAATTAATTTTCCTTTCTTAAGTGCCAACAAATGAACTCCACTTCTGATAGAAATAAGATGTGTAGCATGGACTACTACACCAATCAGAAATAAACGTATTAGTTTCTAGTACATCTAATAATAGTATAGATAGCTGATGTGTTTACTTCTAATAGAGTGTTCCAAGCTGTGTTACACATTGTTTCTAGCAGATCCAGACACCAATAAATCACACATCTCTTGCATCTAGATAACTCTACCTGCTACTAATAAAGAATATGTCTACTTGATGGTTTTATATCGTTACACTATCACAAGAGGTGCATATCATAAAAAGTGTCCTAAATCTATTTAATTCCAAACATTTCTGGATCTGTGGTTAATCCTTAGTATTGCATTTATCTCTTTATTACTTAAAAAAAAAAGAAACTTTATAGTTTTCTGAATACTTGTATGATTTAATTCCCCTAATTGATGTTTTAACATTATTATTTACAAATGAAGAGCAGCTTATTTGATGTCTTTGGAAATGTGTGAAAATGGGTGTCTAGACTTCAACATTTAAACTACTTTGATACGAGGTCTTGACTTAAAAAGAAGTCCTTTCCAAGACCTATAGTTTTGGGTCTCAAAAATTGATAACAGTTTGCAGTAATTATGAATAGAAAGCAACTTTTTTGAAGCCTTGAACAACAAGCAACTTAATGGATTCACTATAATTCTATAGAAATATATCTTGATTTTCAAATGCAATTTATAAAAAGTAAATCAAATCACCACTAGAGAAAAGTAGTGTTTTTCAAAGAATGGATTAGTAGCAACCAAAGCCTAAATGTCGAAAAACCAAAGCCACATACCTGTATGAGAGTTCAATCATACATGACCTTACTTGAGGCACGACTATTTTTTATACTACTATAGTCTTCACCAGTTTTTTTTCTTCTTGTTCATTTTATTTGACTATTGGCCCACCCATTTTCCATTCCGAAAAGAATGAAGCACAGAGCAAGAATGGTGTATTCAAAAATTAAGGCTTAGTTTGGAAAGAGTATAAATACATACAAAATATAAGGTTTTGCAGTCTGCATATTTGTATTTATGCTCCTTCCACTTAATTTGGAAGGAGCACAAATACAAATATGTACAGTGCAAATACATATAAAATAATACAAATGTAAAGGTTTTGCCCAAAATGAGCCTAATAAAAAACTCATTCTTGCCCAGAATGAGCAAAAAAAAAATAAAAAAATAAGTCTAGTGGGAGCAAACCAAACAATGCCCCCTCAACTCAAGAATTGCGGATGATATGACACCAAAAGAGCATTAAAAAAAGGCCTTTACCAAATGTTGGTCCACATGATATGGCATAACATCATGTTCCTGACAATTAATTGTTTTACATTAGGTATGAAACTTGGCGAGTTGTGACGAGTTTTGGGCCTTTCGGCCCAATCTTAAGGCATCTCATTAGGTCTAGCCCAACTAAGGTCGAAGCCCCAAGCCCCAAGCAAGGTACAACTCAACTTGATCCAGACTCAAGCCTAGGCTTGTTTGGAAGTTTGATCTTTCATTTGGAAAGGTCTTGCAACTATATCTTATACACCATAAAACTCTCTTTCTTCCATCCAATGAACACAAACAAACAAAAAAAAAGGATCCATATCTTTTTTCTACTGCTCCCTCCCTCAAAGAAACTAGAAAGTAGAAGCCAAAATCTAAACAGAAAGGGGCAATTCGCCATCCTAGGAAGAAATTTATCTGCAACCATTTGCAGCTATATAATATTAAAAGGTTTGGAGCCAACCTCATCTACTTCGTGTTTGTTTTATAAAAAAGGAGTTCTACCTTGCTTGGAACAACGTTAGTTCATTGTTGTGGTTATGATATTTGAATTCTCATTTTACCTAGTTTTGAGTAAACTAGTGGTATCAATATACACATATATGTCAAGTTTCATGAATAATGTAGGAGAATTGCTTTTGGATTTGATATTTTTATCAAAAAATGCTATCCTTGGCCAATCTTTATTATGATCGTTGATTAAGTAGTTTAGAGCCTGCAATGTTTCTTTTTCAATGATCATTGATGAATCAATTCATAATTTGTATCTATACTACTTATAAAAGAGTGAATGCCCTTTTTTTTGGAATTTTCATTGGACATTTTTACCCTTTTGTCTAAACATACAACACTTTAGAAACTACCCACTTATAACCATTTAAAAACTGACAGGGTGTTGGAACCATGAATTATAACTATTCAGAAATTGCCCACTTAATACCTTAATTAATTTTTGGATAAATGAATTATAAAAAGTGACCATAAATTATAAATAGTTTTGTCTTAGAGATAATCCCACGTGCAAATACACTTACACATTTACTAGTTTTAACAAAAGAATGAATAAAATTCATGTAGCTGATCCCATAAAATTGAGGTAAGACTTAGACTGATGATGACAATCAAATAAATCTTCTTTTCAATGAATCATGGATCTTCAACCATGCGATACCTTCAATACCAATATAAACACTTGGTAAAATAAAAATTTCAATTCTTGTAATCTAAGAAGTGTCTATTTACTTGAATAACTTTCATGTGAAGCTTAAAACTTTTGACCAACAAAAGGTGTACCTCTTTTTTTTGCAAATAATCAAGATGTAAATAGAAATTTTCTAGTAAGGACTTCGATCAAATCTTACACATAGTAAAATATTTATATGACAAGAAAATATGATACAAAAAAAGTTGGTGTACAATTTGGTGGAGACTACGCTATACACTGAAAAAGATTGCTTGAAAATGAAATTCATGTTGGAAAAAAAATCTTTTCAAATATAAAAATGAACATTTTGGTATGTATATGTAAATAAATGCATGATTTATTAAAGGGAAAAATTCTTGATTAGTACCATGTATTTTGTGTCTAGAGCCACTTTAGTCCCTGAACTTTAAAATGCGACATTTCAATACCTGAACTTTCAAAATGTGACAATCTAGTACCTGCCATTAATCAATAGTTAACCTGCCATTAAAGTGGCATTTGAAAAGGACACAAATGCCCTTCGAGTGTCATTTAATTTTCTTTATCAGCCATCTAAACGTTGACAAAAAATTAACAGTCCCAAATCCTTTCTTCTTCCATTCAAGAAAGTTGGGGTTATGTTTGAGTGGGCATTCTAATGACTCCAACTTTCTTGAATAGAAGAAAGTTGGGACTATTAATTTTTGTTGTCAATGTTTGGATAGTTGATAAAGAAAATTAAATGACACTCGAAGGGTATTTGTGTCTTTTTAAAATGTCACTTAATGGTCGGTACTGAATTGCCATGTTTTGAAACTTCGAGTGCTATATTGTCGCATTTTAAAGTTTAGGGACCAAAGTGACACTAGACCAAAAGTATAGGGTACTAATTAAGAATTTTCCCTTTGTTAAAATATACATATTTATTGATATAATTGTTTTAGATCATTGCTATTTGTCATTATCATCTTTCTATGAGAATAGTTGGCTGCATGAATGCTATGTTGCCATTCCATTTTGTTCATTGTTCATTGCCATTTTCATCATTGACATTTGAGCTCTTAAAATAATTTCTTATTACTTCAACCTATGTTCTTTTTGGTTCACTCCTATCTATTTTACAACTTTCAACTTATAACAATGTATTGTTTGTACAAAACCAAACCATCTCAATTTATTTTCCTTTATTTTTATCACATATTAGGACTATTCCCTTGTTTCTTTTAATGAATTTATTTTTAATTGTCTTTTATAGGGTTTCTAACCATCCATCTTAAGCATTTATTCTACACCAATTTTTTGGATAGATTCAACTATATGATGCTGGAAAGACATGGTACAAAAAAGTTTTTACCGATCAATTGATATCATACAATACAAGTGATATTCATCATTACTCAAATGAGAGGGGATGATTGGTCAAAGCCCTTCTCGTATCATATCTTTCCAACAGCATTAGAGTTTTCCTTTTTTGGATATGTTATACATATATTTGGTTGCTTATTACTCTTGGTTCACACAACATTGCTGGCCTTAATAGTTGACGGACATAGAAAATTTCCTTGTAGCCTAATTCCCACATTTTTTTGTTGTCACTAAATTGATCTATAATAATGTTTTAATAAAAAACCAAAATACATGTATCTACCATTTCCTCCCAATTATCTTACATGATTACATCTGTTCTTTAAGTCTTGCACTGATACAAAATTATGGTAGTGCAAATGATTTTAGTGTAAATTCTGACTTATTTTTATTTCAAAATTTAGATTATCTTGTTTGATTATAGTACAAGTGAAGTAAATTAAGACATAGAATAGAATAAAATAAAACCCAAAGTAAAATTAAATAGGGGTGCTCATGGTTCGGTTAACTAAACCGTGGGCTTATTTTTTAAATCGATCTGAAACTGAATTGAAGCCAATCGGTTAACTGGTTGACCAACTCGGTTCACCATCGGTTCAGTTTGTTAGTTTTTTTATTATTTACAATATATTATAAAAAATACATAAATATATAATAAAATACTATAAATATATAATATTGTATTTTAAATAATAAATAATAAATAATAAATTATAAATTATAAATATGTATATTTATATATAATGCATATTTATTAATTTATAATATATATAAAATATAAAAATATATATAATATACATAAAATATATATAAATATATGTATACCGGTCGGTTTGGTTAACCGCTGGTTTTCTATTTTGGTTAACTGAAATCGACCAATACCTTTGGTTTTTTTAAAATGTTGAACCAAAATCGAACTGACCAGATCGATTAACCAATTTTTTTGGTTAGTTTTGTTTTTCGGTTTTTCTTGCATTTTTTTTTCATTTGCACTCCTATACATTTGTACTCCTTCCAAACTAAGCCTTAGGCCCCGTTTAGGTGTGTCTTTTTGCACGGTTTGTTAGTTATTTACAAGCTTGACAGACCGGGATTAGGTCTTTTCCCATTTGGTTTGTGGTAGATTTACCCGTCAAAAAGCCGATATGCTTAAAAGACGTAAGAAGCCCAAATCGAACAATTTTCGGGAAGCTCCAAATAAAACTTTTGTATTTTTTTCTATTCGGCTTCGCACGGAAATCCATACCTTAACCAAATGAGTTTCAAATTGCTCAGATCTTAAAAAACTCCATGCATCTTTTAACTATACAAGATCTTCTAAAAAATACTTACCAAATATTACATTATCATTAATAGCCTAGATAAGACGCATGGACCGTTAAAACTTAAAAGCCGGGCTACTCTCGATCCTCTAATCCAAACACCTAACATGTTTCATTTTATCTGAAGTACATTTCGAATTCAATCTGATCAAGGGCGATGGAATTCGATCTGTCCAATATGAATGCAATGTTTTTATAAGAATCATTGCTTAAAGTTCAATAAATTATATTATCAATACATTCTTTTCATGTTAATTCAATGTCAAAGTCATTTTTAATATATTATTATTAAAAATGTATATATTTTGATTATTCTTAATTTAATTCACTAATAGATATTCAATATCCGATTGCTCGATTCGAATCCGATATAAAATCCGACTGAAAGGGAAAATCACATTGGATTTGGATATAACATTTTCACCCGACACCCGGTTCTTAAAATTTTCATTTCTCCTCTTCAACTCCCATCGGACCCGACCCTTCTCTTTCTCTGCTAAAGCTTCGTTTCTCGTCTCAGACAGACGCAGGATACTCTGTCCCTCGCTTGCTTCATCAATAATCAATCTTGGATCCGTAAACGAAATTGACCTCTGAACAAACTCGGCTTCACTTCTCACTCTCACCAAACTCCTTTGGAGAATCTGTCCGGACTAGGGGATGGATTCTTCAGGGACAACGCTCATGGATCTCATCACAGCAGACCCCTCGTCGGTGCCTTCCGGCACCTCCGGCACCTCCGGCCCGTCCGCCAACACTTCTACCACCTCTTCAGTGGCGGCTCCGCCTTCCACACTCGGCAAACCGGCGGCACAAACAGATCGAAAGTCGAAGAGAAGCACTTTGATGCAGATCCATTCCGAAACCATTTCTGTCGCCAAAGCTTTGAATCCCGTCAAAACTAACATTATGCCCCAGAAGCAAAAGAAAAAGGTAACACGGACAAATTAATTCTTCTCTTCTATGTGAATTCATCTTCTAAGACTTAACTTTAATAGAAATATTAACCAAGCCGGATCTCCTTGCAGCCGGTTTCGTATTCGCAACTGGCTAGGAGTATTCACGAGCTCGCTGCGACATCTGACCAGGTAATTATCAGTTATTGTACGATTGATTACTATCTCCCTCCAATCCAGCGGAATTATCTGGAAATTTGATCTGTCATTTTCTTGTCCTTTTTTTTTTCTAATTACAGAAAAGCTCCCATAAGCAATTAGTACATCATGTGTTCCCGAAGCTTGCGGTGTACAATTCAGTTGATCCTTCTTTGGCTCCATCTCTACTCATGGTATGCCCCTTTATGGTTTACTACTTGCTTTTCCCTTTAGTTCGCAGTTTTTCCTGGTAATGAGTTTATCATAATCGTCCAGAGTAGGTATTGGTTGTGACCTTATAAAGCCAATTGATGCTCAATCCATCAAGTCTTCAAATAACCATTTTTTGTTTTCTTGGTCATTATCTTTAAATCTGACCGATAGCAAGATCAAACATTTTGGACCTAGTGGAATGAACCTGGGGCCTAGGACCACCGGCTGACTACACTCCCATCTGCTAACTGATTGTTTAAAATTTTGGACTTACTGAAATGAGGTGTTCATTCTAAAGTCAAAGATTTAGATTCTTCAGTGACATGCTCAGAAAACCAAGGTCCTTTCATTCATCCAAAACATATCCAGTCACCACCTTGAAGTCCCCCTTTCTACTCTAGAGTATCCTAGGGAATACATCAAGAGCAATCACCTAAGAAGGGAAAACATCTCTACCCAAATAGAGGCACCATAGCCCATGGTTTTAAAAACCAAAGTTTCAGTTATTTTGTTTCTTTGTACCTCAAACAAAATAAACTGAAACAGTGTCGTTTTTCCATTAGAAAATATATGTGAAATATTTTAGTGCCTAAAATATACTATGAAAAACGTTATAATCATTAAAAACCAAAAATAGTTTACCAAAATTTCTGTTATCTTGAAATCATGGTTTGAAGTTTTGGTTTCATTTGGCATTTCACAAAGTGCAAATGAGGAAACTTTGTAGATTTTGCTTAGAAATCAGGAAAATTTGAGAAAAATCAGAAAACGCTTATTTTTGTTTATGAAACTCCAATAAATGTTAAAAGAGTACAAGTATACACTAAAAGGAGCAGCCCAGTGCATGAGGCTCCTGCCAATGTGGGGTCTGGGGGACAGATATATGCAGCCTTACCCCTGCACATACAGAGAGGCTGTTTCCAAAGTACAACTATACACTCATTACCTAAAAAATAACAATCCACTATGTACAACAAACAGTAGAAGATTAAAGTTCTTAAGTAGGCATATCAAAAGGAACATTTGATTTATTATCACGAAAGGTTAGTATTCCTAAACCCAAATTCTTATATCTTGATTAATTTATTATATGAATTATTGCTATGGTTATTATATTATTGTATAATTATTATAAGGATTTAATTATTCCTAACTTAATTATTTAACAAAAAATTATAAAAAATTTATGTTCTGAAAACTAAATTAGACCTCTCAAAGATAGAGACTGTTTGGGGGAATGAGGAAAAGGAAGATGAAGACTTTGACCCTAGCGGAGAGTAGATGTGGAAAAGGATCGTAAATACAGCAGTTAAAGTGAACAAAGCTTTCAGTTTATTGTGCCACCAGCCCAATTCGTACAAGAGAAGACACAAGGGGACACAACAGAATTCTGGGGTGTATGACTGAATGAATTGACCCCACACCCCAATATATATATTAATGTATGTACAATTACATAAAAGCCCTTATAGGACTAAAGAAGATGAAAACAAATAATGTACAACATACAACTAGGACTATGATAATACAAGTACTACATTAGGACTCTTCACCAGTGATTTAAAAGGCATGCCTAGGCGCACAGGCGAGGCACATTTCAGGGTATGTGCCTCGCCTAGGTCCTAGGCGCCGCCCTTTCAAATGTGCCTTGCGCCTCAGCCCAGGCGTGCGCCTCAGCTCCGAGAACCCCCAATTTGGTAATGTTTTTCATTCATTCATCCTAATAAAGTGTCTTCGTAAAAAGCAATTAAAACTACAAAATCATTATTTTTGTGTGAAAACTAAGAATTTAAGACCTAAAGTGGGCTTGCCTCGAGGGGCGTGGAACAAAGCCGGCTCATAGAATCAAGAATGTAATATGTTTTACATTACATTAGCTATGTGAAGTACTACAATTGAGTGAAAAAAATAGAGGTTTTACATGCTTGAAAATGTTTTATATGTTTGATTTTATTTTTAAATTCTCATTTGAATATGTTTTACATCTTATGTTTATGTATTTTCATTTTAGATAATAGGTTTGTTAAAATATTATTTTAAAATTTTAGTTTATATTTTTTTATTAATATTATGTTTAATATTTTTTTTGATTTTTTTGAATTTTTTGACATTTTTCTTTGATTTTTTAGCATTTTTTTTTTAATTTTTGCACCTTGCATCAAAAAGGCGCACGCCTCGCCTTGCGCCTTGCGCCTCAGGCGCAAATTGACCCCTGCTCCTTTTTTGTGCCTTGCGCTTTTAAAATATTGCTCTTCACACTCCCCATCAAACTGATGCGAATTCATGAGTGTCTAGTTTGCTTACGAGAAATAAGTGTCTAGATCTTGTCATGGCCTTAGTAAAAATATCGACAATCTATATATCTGAGGCAACATATTGATAGGTTGATCATCAAGGGAGACTCAAAAATTGTGATAAAATAGTCGCAGAAAGGGGGAGGGGTGACTTGGCAGCTGAAGAATGAATTCTGAAGTTTTAAATGGTTGTCAAGGGACATGACAGTCTAGGTGGGATGGGTGAGGAGATCAGCCAACAGTTTGACTGATGGCTTAGCAAAGCAAGGGGTTCAAAGAACACATGTTTTGGGCACATTTGTAGGTAGAGGAAGACCAAGATAGTCAAATAGAGATTGAAGCCAAACAACCTCACTACACATAGATGGCATTGCCCTATACTCTACTTCTGTAGATGACTTGGAGATAGTTTGTTGTTTCTTGCATTTCTAGGAGATGAGGGAATCACCCATGAAGTCACACCACCTTGTAATGGAACGTCGGGTGTCGGGGCATCTTGCCCAATCTGTATCAGCATAGGCCCTTAATTGGATAGTAGAGGATGAAGAGAAGAACAATCCCTATGATAAAGTACCATGAACATAGCAAATAATCCGATGGATATTAGTCAAATGAGGTTGTCGAGGGGTAGAAACAAATTGACTGACAACATGAACCGCATGAGAAATATCAGGACGAATCATAGTAAGATATGTAAGAGACCCCACAAGTTGTCGATTGAGGGAAGCATCCGTGAGTAAGGGACCTTTTGACTTAGCTTAACATTTAGATTATCAACCTGCTTATTATCAATAAGGCTTTCTCACTTGACATGATCAAATGCATACTTGTGTTGGCAAACAAAATATCCCTGATTACTTCTTTAGAGTTCAAGTCCTATGAAATAGGTAAGAGGACCCAAATCCTTCATGTGAAAGGAACTATGAAGTAGTGATTTTAGTTCTCGAATTCCTTCATCATTTCTAGTCAATAACATGTCATCCACATATAAGAGGAGAGTTGTGATACCCTGAGTCCTTTTTTGAACAAAGACAGAATGATCAGAAGCACTCTGACCATATCTAGTATCGACAATGACATCTTGGAATTTTTCAAATCAAATAACCATCAGAAGAAAAAGTTGGAAAATAAGTTGATCAACTGAAACAAGGTTAGTAGTACTTGAGGGTTCAGGGTAGGTAGTGGTCATATGATTGGTGGCTCTGGAATCAATTATCCAAACAAGAGAACTCACTAGATAAGCCAATAGTAGAAAATGTAGATTAGATAGCAGAGGATATCAGTTGTCGTATCTTTTCCTCATCCATAGAAGTAGAGGATTCACCTTTACTGGTAGATGCATCAGTAGTCTGTCCATCAGTCACTTGATACGCTCGTGGCTGATTCTTCTTCATAGTTCCCTTGGATGGTTGAATACGGCAATCTGGAATAATATGACCATGCTGTTTACGATAGGTGAATACATTTTTCTTCTTACAATGAGAGGCAATGTGTCCAAATGTGGGACTCTTTAGTCATTTACTCACATGTGAATCCTAACAATCTCCTCCCGTGCAAGTCTCTTCCACATTAGGTACTCAATACTCCCCCTTGAATAGAAACTGTTATCATGTCACCAAGTTTGACACGCACCAACCAAGAGCCCTTTGCTCATGACCATAGGGAGCCATCACCTAGCTGTTAGGTGCCAAATGGAGAGAGTCATCCATGGGTGGGCCAGGCCATGGGAATCACCAACCACTCAACTATGGGGGCACATTCCCATAGGTAGAATCATTATGGGAGATCAACCTCTCTTGTCAACTACTTGACGATGAGGAAACTGGCATGAGAGTCACCACATGCATCTACTTGTGTGTTGTGTGTTGTATGTTGTGTCCAGCCAAACCTTTGGCTTTGATACCATTGTTGTGCATTGAGGGGAGTCAACAAAACCGGGGAGCTTGCACACACGCATAAGACTTGTACACAAGAGTTGGACACCACCTTTAACCCAAAAGCTTAAACCATTAGGTTGTGGGCCAATCCTTGCATATAAGTCACTTGCATCTCTTTTCTTCTTCCAATGTGGGACTCTTCACTCTATACACTCACACATAACCCCAACACTATATGGACCTATGATGAAAACTTCATTTTCATGTGAATTGCAGATAACCCCTTCCTTCTTTTTCCTTCTTTTTGACCTGCATCAATTGGTTTTATTAAAGAGGTGTTCATTTGAGAACAATATGATGACTTTTGGCTACTTGATTTCATGTTGGAAATTTGTGATGGCTTTTCATAAGCATCTAGCATAAAATTCATTTCTATTCGTCTTTCTTTGTAATCCCAATTCGATTTAGACTTAGTAAGATGTTGTTACTGTGAGTTTATACAGTTTGTCTTATTGGAACTATATCACTGTGCACTGTTTAGTGGTTTGGTTTCTACTTTCTGTTATGCTCTAATGTCTCAGAAATTTCTAACTGCTAGTTCTTATTGTTAATGCTTTTGTGTTTTTATTTTGTCATTTATCTGCTAGTGCAGAAGTCCAAAAGAATGAGAGGTTGTTAACATGAAAATATCTATTCTACAGCTTAATCAGCAATGCGAGGACAGGAGTGTTCTACGCTATGTTTACTACTATTTAGCCAGGATTTTATCAGATAGTGGTTCTCAAGGTTTAAGTCCAGGTGGTGGGATCCCCACACCAAATTGGGATGCTCTTGCTGACATTGATGCTGTTGGAGGGGTGACTAGAGCAGATGTTGTTCCTCGAATAATTAATCAACTTACTAAAGAGGCATCAAATGCTGATGTTGAATGTAAAGTAGTTCCTGCATTTGAATTGTGGCATATTTTTATTTATTTTATTTTTCATGCATTTATCCTATGCTGCAAACATAATTTACCTGCTTTTACTACTTTCTCATTTGGTTTATTTATCAGAATTAGGTCTGTGGAGAGATGCTCTAGAAACAAGAGGTTTTAAGGTAAGTAGGACTAAAACACAATATGTCAAGTGTAGGAGTGGGATCAATGTCCAACTTCTTCTTTGATTGTTGTGGGATTAGGGTACAATTATGATAGGAGACCAAGAGATACCTCAATACAACCTTTTCTGTTACCATGGTTTGATAATTCAAAGTGAGGGAGAGATCAAGGAGGATAACACCTATAGAATTAGAACATGGTGAGCAAGATGGAACAGTGCGTTTGAAGTCCCACATGTTAAGATGGGAGACAGTAGACTAAGATGGTTTGGTCATGTAAAGATAAGACCACCTACAGCACTATTAAGAAGTGACTTATTTTTTTCTTCTCCTTTTTTTTTTTTTTTGATAAGTAGTAACTTGTTGCAAAGTTGAAGGGCCTAGGAAGATGTCAAAATGGACATGACATGAAATAGTGAGGAATTATTTTAAGACCCAAAATTTAACAATGCATATGTTATGGGATAGAAATGACAAAAAATATCTTACTAGATGGAAGAAGGTGAGGGAGCAAGGAAGAGGGACGGTTAGGAATTGGGATAATAAAGGGCAGAAATGCTGCATTAATTAGGAAATGGTTGTGAAGGTTTCCTAATGAGATAAGGTCACTGTGGCATTTTGTGATCAATGACGTTTATGGGCTGGACTCCAACAGATGAAATTCAGACTCTGTTAGAAATACTACCCTTAAGAGCCATGGAAAGTTATTTGGGTTATACTCCCTATCGTCTCACAACACATTTGATATGATGCTTTTTTGGGTACTTGGGTGAAGTTTAGGGAGGACCTATGGTGGGGAAGTCTCCTCTTTTTGCCAATCATTCCTAGAATTTATAGGCTATCAACCCTAAAACATAAGTACATGGCTTAGTTTGCAACTTCAAACAATAATGATCTTTATTGGAACTTGGGGTTGAGAAGGGGAGTGAAAGATTCAGAAAGCTCCAAGCTTATGCATTTGCTCGAAATGCTAAAAGGAGGTATCTCTATTCCCTTGGGGGTGTGTGGATGAGAGTGTTTGGGGTCCTGACACCAATGGAGTTTTCTCGTGACTCCTTTTTTAGAAGCTTGAACCAAAATTTGTACTACACCCATTCCCAGATAAAGCATTGTAAACTGGTCCAGTAATCCCAAAAGTATTCTGTTGGGAGGCAGCCGATCAGATTATTAACACATGCGAAAGAGTCCAAAGGAAGTTGAAATCCTGGTTTCTATCTTCTCATGTTTGTGTTTTGTGTCTGAGTGGTGAAGATGCCACTCATCTTCTCGTGACTTACTAATATGCTTCTCAGGTATGGACAAATTTCACTTATCTTCAGGAGTATTTGGACAACACCTGCAAGCCAAAAACAGCCCATATTTGTTCCCGGTTCTCCGTTCTCCTTGTCAAGAAGAAAGATGGCTCTTTGAGGTTTTGTGTAGACTATAGCAAGGTTTAAAATGTTGATGTCAGTGGAAATGTTGGTCATCCAAATATAAGAAACATGTCGGGAATATCGTATGGAAATATTGTAAAAATTATAGACATGGTGAAAACATTGTAATATATGCAAAATATAGAATGATATGTTATGAAATGATAAAAAAGCATAGGCACACCTTTTTAAATTATCATCTTGTTCCAAATCATTAAACAAAGCTAAGAAACTAAGGTTATAGACGAAAGAATACATTCTAAAGTTGCTCTATAAACCTTAAGATTCAAAGTTTCATGATAGTATGAATTAAAGCATAATTTAAACTTAAAAACCTGGAGACATGGAAAGGTTCCGAGCTGCCACGAAATGGAGAGGGGAGCTACAGGTCGAAGCCAAAAAGTTTAAGTTTGAGGACTGCAGAAACAACGGGATGAGATCATTGAAGACCAGAGAAGAGAGGAAGGCAACAGTATTCCTCATTGGTAATGCAACAGAATGGTTGAAAGGATTCCTAGATGGAGCAATTTATTCTGTCAAGAAGGAAGGTTGGAAGAGTCAACTAGCATTCAATAGGAAGAGCTATTCAGCTGAACTAAAACGAAATGGAAAAGGATGGTTTGTTGTAGCCACAGAATGGTTCGCTAATGGTAAAAGGCAGATGCTCTGCATCCCGGAGGGGAAGGAAAACAGAGGCTGGAAATTTTTACATCGAAGCTCCAAGAATATCTGGTCAACACTGAAGCACATTTCACAGTCAAGAAGGGGAAGTTGGAAGGAGATACAGAGGAAAGTGGGGAAAAAAGAAGGTGGAAAATCTAGAGGATGAGACGAAACAGAAAGAAGACACAAAGGATGATGAAGATGTAAAGTTTTCTGCAAGCAACAGAACTCTGAAGTTGTGGGTGAAAGGCTTTAAAGACAACCGGCAAAATTTCTGGGTGCTGACAGCACAGCGGAAGATACAAGATTGGCAAAGCCTAGGAGAAGAAGTAAAAGGAGTCTTGAAGGTCACAGGAGATGTAAAGGTTTTCCCGTTCGATGACAAAAAAGCCCTGATTGAATTTCAACAAAAACCTAAGGAGGCTGAAGCGATATCTCTAGAAACATCGCAGGGTTTAGTGCTAGCTGGGTGGTGGTCTCCCAGTTGTAACGGAAAGTTGGTAGAGCCACTAAGCCATATAAACTTGAGGATTCTAGGGTTGCCGTTTCACCTCTGGTCAGAGGATATCCTCATTAAAATATCTAAACTGTGCGGGGGAGAAATGGAATCATATAGCTTCTCAGACCTCTGGGCAGCTAAGGTGCAACTGGTAGGAGCAGCACCAGAGTCGATCCCACGTCTAATAGAGATCTGTTAATGTCGACTGTGTAGGGGTAATTTTGTCTTTATGCTTATGTTTAAGTTGCTGATGTGTAAAGTTATGTTGGTACTTGTGTCCCTCACTTAAGTAGGGGCAAATGTGTCCTTTCCTGATTAATAGAAATATAAAATAGATCTGGCCGAATGAAGAGAGACTGATTTTCTCTCTTGTTCGAACCAAACCTTTCTCCCTCTCTATTCTCTTCTTTTTCTCTTATTTCTACTGTTACCATTCTAACAGAATTCAAAGGCAGGTTGGATTCTAATATGGTATCAGAGCCTAACTAAGCAATCCGAAACTGCCCAGAATTCTGTTCTTCATGCACCCAGTCTAGGGTTTTCTCTTGTTTTCTTCGCCATCAGTTGGAGATAAGGGAAGGGGTTGAAAAGGAGTGATTGCCCTCTTCCTTTGGAGGTTTCTATGCCTCCAGTCATGCAGTTAGTGGTTGGTTGCTGTGGTTTGTAGGAAGCCCTCCCCAAATCGATGAAGAGAAGAGGGCTGATTCGTGTGATGCAGTGGGTGTTGAGTAGTCTGATTTTCTGGTAATTAGGTAAGAGGTTTTTATGCAGTTTTTTATTGTGAATCAAATGATGAGTATGTTTCAGATCGTATGGTGGGAATTCAGGTTGTAGTATGTTAGGGTTTATGCAAATTTCAGTGTGATTTGAAGGGGGAGTGATCCTCAAACAGTGTGGTGAGTTTTCAGGTAGTCGTGTGGTAGGGTTGTGGTGTAGAGAGTGCAGTATTTAGCAATAACAAGTGCTGAGAACAGTGTGGTTTAGTGTGCGGTGTGCAGAATTCAGCAATGGGAGACAACAATGACAGTAAAACTAGTGTGATGGTCCCTACTGACTACCTGAATGTTTAGATGACCTCTATTAAGCTGAATGGAGAAAATTATGTACCTTGGGCAAAATCTGTAGAAGTCGAACAGTGTGGTTTAGTGTGCGGTGTGCAGAATTCAGCAATGGGAGACAACAATGACAGTAAAACTAGTGTGATGGTCCCTACTGACTACCTGAATGTTTAGATGACCTCTATTAAGCTGAATGGAGAAAATTATGTACCTTGGGCAAAATCTGTAGAAGTCTTTCTTAAGGCAAAGAAGAAAGTGAAACACATAAGAGAGGAAAAACCCTCTACTGACTCTCATGAGTATGATGACTGGGAAAAAGAAGATGCACAGATTATCACATGGTTATGGAACATTATGGAACACTAAATTAGTATGAATTTCATGTTTTTTGATACTGCCAAGGAAGTGTGGGACCATGCTAAGAAGTTGTACTCGGGTATAGACAACACAACTAGAGTATACCAACTGTATTAGGAATACTTTAATTTGCAACAAGGTAATCAGAGTCTTGAGGAATACTATGCTAGTATGAGAAACATTCATAATGAGTTGAATGTGTATCACCGCCTCCTTCTCTTCCCCTTCCAGTTGCGGATTCCGTTCCACTCATTCCAGCTGTGACCAAAACAGAAAGATGACTCAATGAAGGAACAAGAGACTTCAAAACTTTCAGCGAAGGATGACCGAATCGATAGTGCCACTAGAGAGGAGAAAGAGATGAATGGAGAGCTATTGACGTACTTCCACCGTCAAGATAATACAATCCACCAGCTTCATGCCCTCCACCAGTTTTCATCCCCGTCTTGAGATCTTGAAAAACACACGAAGAAGGGTAAAAAGTAATAGAGCAATTAAGAGACTTAGTCAACTTACCAACTGGCATAAGGTTAAATGGAAATTTAGGGACATACAAAACTGAGGATAAGGGTAAAGAGTAACATTACCAACACCACAAATAGAGGATGTGGAACCATTAGCAAGGGTAATAGATTTTGATGTTGGGCAATGAGAGAGGGAAGAAAACATACCTGGAGTTCTAGTCATGTGATCGGAGGCTCCAGAGTCAATAATATAGAGATTGGGTGTGGATGCTAGACAAGCCATACCTGAGTGTGCTAGAGTGGCTGTGTTCTGTTGAGATGTGGCCTAGACAAAACTCTCATACTCATCACGAGGGACACTCATCATCTCCTTCCCGGGAACATCTGTGGATGTAGGGAGCATCTGATCAGCTGAATGGCTCTCCTGTCTGAAGCTGCTATCACTGTCATGGCATGATTGGCCTAAGTTGAAGGTGGACCATGCAAATCATAGCAATAATTAATTGTATGTCCATCCACACCATAGTGTGTACATCTCCTCGGACCTGAACTACATCCTTTGCCACAGACTCCCCCTGAATCTCAACCTCTAGTACGACCACCACCATGGTTATACGTAGGTGTGCCGACTAAATCCTGAGGGGGTCTATATGGGGTAGCCATCGGGGTTTGTTGCTCAGGGGGAGGATGGTAAGGTGTGCCGACTAAAGAAGGCCATTTATGGACTTAAAAAGTCTCATCGAGCATGGTTTGGTAGGTTCAGTGAGGTGGTAAAGAAGTTTGGTATGAAACAGTGCCAGGTTGACCTTTAGTCTTCAGTCATGACTCTCAAGCTGGAAAGATCCTATAGGTGATGTATGTAGATGATATTGTTATTACTGGGAATGATAAAGTGGGGATTGATAGGTTGAAAACCTTTCTGTAGGAACACTTTCAGACAAAGGACCTTGGTAAACTAAAGTATTTTTTGGGGATAGAAGTAGCAATGTCTAAGCATGGTATTAACTTGTGTCAAAGGAAATATGTTTTTGATTTGTTTGAAGAAACAAGATTGTTAGGTGCTAAACCAGTTGAAACACCTATGGAAGCAAACACTAAGCTGAGTAGTGATATGAGTGAAGAGTTTGAAGACCCTGGAAGGTACCGGCGGCTAATAGGTAAACTGAATTACCTAGCCATTACTCAGCCAGACAATTCATTTGTGGTTAGTGTGGTAAGTTAGTTCATGCAGAAACCTCGGGTTCCACATTGGGATGTAGTTCTAAGGATTGTGAGGTATTTAAAGGGGGCTCCTGGTCGTGGTTTGATATATAGAAGTGGAGGAAAACTTAAAATAGAAGGATATACTGATGCTGATTGGGCTAGTTCTATATTTGATAGGAGATCCACTACAGGCTATTGTACTTTTCTTGGGGGTAATCTGGTGACATGGAAAAGTAAGAAATAGACAGTTGTGGCAAGAAGCAGTGCAGAGGCAGAATATAAAGCTATGACACATACTACTTGTGAATTAGTGTGGCTGAGGAACCTTCTACAGGAGATGAGATACACTATTGACACTCCAATGAAGCTGTACTATGACAATCAGGTTGCAGTCCATATCTCTTCTAATCCAGTGTTTCATGAGAGAACCATGCACATAGAGGTTGACTGCCACTTTGTGAGAGAGAAGGTGTTGAGTGGAGTGATTGATACTGCATATGTTAACACAGGAAACCAATGGATAGACTTGTTTACCAAAGGGTTGAGTCGGGGAAGAGTGGATTACATATGTAACAAGCTAGGATTATATGATATATACTCACCAGCTTGAGGGGGAGTGTTAAATGTCGACTGTGTAGGGGTAATTTTGTCTTTATGCTTATGTTTAAGTTGTTGATGTGTAAAGTTATGTTAGTACTTGTGTCCATCACTTAAGTAGGGGCAAAGGTGTCCTTTCCTGATTAATAGAATGCTCCTTGCAACTTCCACAATGTATAGCAAAAAGAATGCTCCTTGCAATTTCCACAACGTGTCTGTTTTTCTTCTCTGCTACTCCATTTTGTTGTGGAGTGCGGGCACAAGAACTTTGATGAACAACCCCAAACTTCTCAAGATAGGAGGTAAGGTCCTTCTTAAAATATTCCTTAACATTGTCTGACCATAATATTTTGATGCGGGTATTAAACTAAGTATGTGTTCATGGAACTGTTGCACAAGTTTAGGCACTTCAGCCCAAGAGCACATAAAGTAAATCTAAGTATATCGTGAAAATTCATCAATAAAAATGATGAAATATCTATAACCACCCATACATGGTAATGGTAAGGCCCCTACACATCATAGTGAACAATATTGAAAGGAATAGTTGATCTTTTATTACTTGAAGGATAAGTTTTCTTACAATGCTTTGAGAACTCACAAGACACACAATGAAGACTGGACAAATTAATTCCTTTAGATAACACCGGAAACAACCGACTCAATGAAGAAAAAGACAAATGGCCCAAACGTCTATGACATAACATAATACGACTAGTGGGCTCTGAAACAAATGCAGTTCTCTTAGGTTGTTCTCGGCTTTGCTCAGGCATGTCTAACAGATAGATCCCATTTGCCTCATGGCCACTCTCAATCACCATCTGAGATTCCATGTCATGAAAAATACAATATGAAGGAAAAAAAGTCACGCTGCAATTTAGGGATTTAGTCAAATTATTAATTAAAAGCAAATTGGTATTAAGTTTAGGTACACGAAGAACAGATGATAAGGTTAGGGCGTTAGAGGTCTTAATGTCTCCCTTTCTTGTGATAGGGGCAAGAGAGCCATCGACAAGGGATATCTTATCCCGGCCAGAAAGAAGTTGGTAAGAGGTGAATAACAGTGGACCATTGGTCATATGGTCAGAAGCACCATAATCTATTATCCAAGGGGTTTTATGAATACCTGAGATAGAAGCATGATGTGCAGTGGCCCGAATACCTAAGTGAGCATATGCAGAGGAAGGGATAGTCTCTAAAGGAGCTGTAGTAGTGGACTCCAAGTGACTGATGATTCAGCCATACTTCTTATATTCAGCCCTGGTGGCTGCAAGCTGTTCTCCCACTGACTTCTCTCCACCCTATCCTTGTTCACTTTGTGGAGAGGTGGCTACATTTGCATTTCCACCTTTTCCAGTTTCGACCCTTTTTCCACCATTTTCTTTCTTGAATTTGGCAGGAATGAGCTTTTGATGCAGCTTCCAACATATGTTTTTAGTGTGTTTAGGCTTCTTGCAGTATTCATAGATAATATCTTTCTTTCTAGTGTTAACCTTCGGCTTCATCCCAGCATTAGCATAATGATCAACTTGCGGCTCAACAGATTGAACCTGTCTTCTACTCTTCTCACCGCTTGCTATAGCATAGGCTCGAGGCAAAGTCACCTCATCCTTTGCTAAAAAATTCTGCCTCACAATATCATACTTCGAGTTGAGTCTAGTGAGGAACTCAAAGACCCGAATTCTCTCCACCAACCTCCTATATATTTTTGCATCTTATGTGCAACCCCAAACAACAGTCTCCATCAGATCAATCTCTTGCCAAAGAGATTTCAGCATAGAGAAGTTTTTGTAGTTTCAATTCGTAGGTCCAAACAACAGTCTCCCCTTGTTTAAGATTATTCACATCGTGCTTCAATTTGTAGGCCCGAGCAACATTAAGTTTTTGGGAATAGGTCTCAATGGCACATTCCACACTTCTTTTGTAGCTTCCATCCACAGATAATGTTGACTAATGTGTGGTTGCATAGAATTCACTAACCAACCCACTACTGTGTAGTTTTCCTGCATCCACCTTTCATAGGCAAGATCATCCTCCCCCGGTTTCTTCTTGCTCCTAATAATGTAACCCCATTTTCCTCTACTACTGACATGTATCTTAATAGATTGAGACCAGTTAAATAGTCGGTCCCATGACTCCCATCTAACTTCACAGTAGTCACAACCCCCAAAAGATTCTCCACTAACCCTCCATGTCCAAACCCAGAATCTCTGGAATATTTGGTCTCTCCTCTAGTTTGCTCCAATGAGTAAACGGATGCAAACAAAAATCAAATTAGGGCTTTACTAGGCTAGATTTATTGTTCTAAGCAAAGAACAACCTTTCAACCCCCAAAATTAGGGTTTCACAGGACCTGATGGGATGGGAAGAAAGAGAAAAACTTCAACCGCCCCTTCTAGAGGTTCCGGAACTCAATCCAACCAAAACTGTGCCTAATAGAAATCAAAAGACTTACCTTTGATCCCCAAGTGCCTGGTTCAAACTGTCTCTACAACCTGTAACAAGATTTTTCCAGTTATCTAGGGTTTTTGGGAAAAATCTCCAAGAACCTGCCTTGGGCTTCAACTAAGGATGAAAAACCTCTACAAAACTCTCCAAAAACCTTTTTAACTGGGCTGCATAAGTAGCTGGTTGATCAACTGATCAGTTCTCCATACACTATGTATGGGCAAAGAAAGGAGAAAAAAAGTCAAAAGTGAGAACTTGCTCTGATACCAAGTTGAAAATTACACTTGCAGTAATTCAGATAATACAAGAAAAGAAGGAAGAGCGAAAGAGGAAGAAGAGGAAAGATGTTTCAGCAATAGGTTGTGGAAGAAGAAAAGAAGGGAAGAGAGAAAAGAAGAACCCGGCCCTCCCTCTCTAGCCCCCTTTCATCACTTTTATTAACTTAATTCTAAACCTAAGTACAATTACTTGGATGCCCTTAATGGGGCGGCCAGCACTAAAGAAATAATTAAAGAAAACGAAAGAAGGCCCATAACTAACGAACATAACTTTTAAACACTACTTAAAAGAAATAAAGAACACTAAGGCCCATTCGGCCCATTCTCACTACAAAAACATATTGCATTCTTGATTCTACGAGCTGTCTTTGTACCACGCTCCTTGAGGCAAGCCCAAACAAGTCCATGTCAGGGTTTTAAATTCTTAATTCTCACATGAAAATGATGATTTTATAACTTTAATTGCCTTTTAAGAAGATATTTTATTAAAATGAGTGAATGAACATCATTATCAAATACTGGGTTCTTGGAGCGTGGTTGGGGGTCCAGGGGTGCAGCCCCAAACCCAGCCACAAGGTTCAAAAAAAGCAAAAAGGCGCATGCCTGGTGCACCTTTTGAAGGGATTGTGCTTAGGACCTAGGTGAGGCGCATACCCTAAAATGCACCTCGCTTGTGTGCCTAGGTGCGCCTTTTAAATCACTGGGACAGGGTTCCTCTTGAGGGAGGGGCAGTTGTTGAGAACCAGTAGAGCCATCAGCCAGCAGGCAATGGATACTTACCAGGCCCATGCTGAGGCGCAGAATGGAAGTAACCCTCAGCTTGCAGCATCCCCAGACCTACGCCCCCATTCACTATGTTTATACCAGAAGGAAACATCAGCTTAAGTAGTTGTGATCTATGTGTGTCAACTGAGTTAATTACATCTGGAAGAGTGGGAAAGATGAATTGTAATGGGGGGATAAATAAGGGAAATGAGGGAAAGCACGGCAGGCAGTTCGACAGTATCCTCTTGTTTTCTTCTTCTTCTTCTCCCTCTTTGTGTAGGCGGTAGAACCCCCTCGAAGTGGTTCCTGTGTTGGGAAGTATCAAGTTAGAGATCAGCAAAGGCAAATAGAATGGGCAGCACCTACATATGGAGGATTGAAACTCAATTTTGATGGGGTAGCCTTGGCAACCTAGGGATGCCAGGAATTGAGGGAGTAGTTAGATATGGTAACAACAACATTTGCCCTAGGTATTCAAATCCAAATGGACATGGGAACTCCCTTAAATCGGAACTTCTTGCCTTCATTCAAGGTCTAAAGCTGGTCTCTATGCAAGGATGAATGGATATAACAATAGTAGAGGGAGATTGTCAAAAACTCGTATCATAGATGAGAGCTGAGGAGAACATTCCCTGGGTACAGGTTATTGGTGAGGAAGGCATAAACACTGGGCAATACCTTGAATAGCTTATGCAACTGTAACTGGGTGCTCAGGACTGCTAATGTACTGGCTGATACCTTAGCAAAAGTAGGGGTTACAAGGGAGAGCCTTTTGTGGGAATACCTAAGCTGGGTTTGAATGTGTAAAGCTCTTTTATTTGTTTGATTTTTGCTGGCAAGAGTAACATTGTATCCCTTACTTACCACTAGGGGTGCAACTTGGATGGGCTCGGGTTGGACTTTTGTCAAAATTTGAATGGGCCAGGCCTGAAGGCCTTAGCCCAAAGCAGTGTAAAATGATAATTCGGGCCAACCCAAGTTGTACCCCTTGTTATCACTAATAATTTTGGGTAGTAGGTATTTATTTTATTTCAGTTACTACAATCTGTTTGTTTTTGATAAAAAGAAGAGGATATGACACTGAACAAAGTGGAATAGTAGAACAAGTAACAGACTTATCAAGGGCCTGGACTGAAATAGCGTATTCATCGAGAGAAAAAGACAGTTTGTATGGAGTGGAAACCCCCAACAGGTAATAAAGTAAAAACTAAACTCCAATGGGAGTTCCCTTGGAAACCCGGGTATGGCTGGAATAGGAGGGGTCATCAGAAACGCAGAGAGGAGGATAGTGGCAATGTTTTCAGGGCCAGTTGGTTTGGGAAACTCTTTGAAGGCTGAAATGTTGGCTCTTTTGCAAGGTCTTGGACTAGCTAAACAGCTGGGTTTTAGAATGATTGAGGTGGAAGGAGACTCACAAGTAATCATTTCATGGGCAAAATCTTAACAGGCATATCTCTTGGACCCTACAGCACACGCTAAGAGAAGTGGAAAAGCTAGCAAGAGAATTACAGGTTGAATTCAAATGGATTAAGAGTGCAAATGGGTTAGCTGACTCCTTAGCAAAACAAGGAGTTATGAGGCAACTATTGTTTTGGGCATCCATGTAACTTAGGTTATAAAGGGATTGACACTACAAACAATCAAGTTGTATTAATCATTCTTACTCTTAATTTAATAAAATAAATTTACTTTTTTCTGATAAAAAGAGTGGAATGGTAGAACAGGATTCATGTAGTTGACCCCATAAAGTTGGGACAAGGCTTTGTTGAGTTAGGTTGAATGGTAATGTTATTAGATGATGTTAAATAACTATAGTCTGCAGCTTCTACTATGTAAATGGGCACACATTCTTTTTGATATCTTTGAGGATGCCATGTTTGAAACTTTCCTGTACAATCTGGCATTTGTTATGAAAATGAATTCTTAGTTTCTTACTTGTAACTATCACTTTGTTTTCTGTGGAAAATTCATCCTCTTTTCCATTTTAATAACACTTCTAAATTGGAATCTGGGTTTTCAAGTTATAAAGCATGTTTTGTTGTTCCGAGCTGAAAAATGCATTGTGCTGACTAGTTCACTATTATTTCTGGCAAATGAACTGCTGTATTTGGAAAAATTATCTTCTGAGAAATGCAGTCATGATTGTGTCAAATATTATGCTCTCTTTGACCAGTGGTTGAAGCTTGTGTGTGTTTTGGTACATTTCTATTGACATGGTTTAGTGCTTAGCTTTTGTTTATCGCTCTTTTGAAGTTCATGCACGAAGACTTGCTGCCTTGAAGGCCCTTACCTTTGCTCCATCAAGCAACAATGAAATTTTGGCCAAATTGTATGAAATTGTATTTGGCATTCTTGATAAGGTTAGTCCTTTGTTGCATTTAGTGAATGGAAGCAAAGTTCAAGAAATACTATTTCTTTACATAGTTTGACAAATACTGCTATATTTTTGTTCTTATTTTTGTTACTACCTACTGGTTGAAGTGACCTTGCTAAACCAAGACTTGTGCATTTTTTCCCCTCAATTTCAGGTAGCTGATACAAAACAAAAACGTAAGAAAGGCATGTTTGGTGGCAAGGGTGGAGACAAAGAGGTAATCATATTAATAATAGTTATGAACTAAGGCCATTACCAATGTTGATCCTAGCTATCTGGGGTCTTGGGAATAGTTAAAAACAAAGTTGAATAAATTTTTCAATTTGGTCAAGCGGGGCTTAACTGTTGTTTCTCTTTTTGCTTCTTTTCTGGTATTGATATAAAAAAGCCCTTATGGATGTCCATTTCTTTTTATTGGCATCACTTGAACTAATTTGGAACAAAAAGGAGAGGGAAAGTAGAAGGAGAAAATAAAATAGAAACTTGTGGTAGAGTGGGGCTTAACCGTTGTTTCTCTTTTTGCTTCTTTTCTGGTACTGATATAAAAAAGCCCTTATAGATGTCCAATGCTTTTTATTGGCATCGCATGAACTAATTTGTAACAAAAAGGAGAGGGAAAGTAGGAGAAAATAAAATAGAAACTTGCAGTAAAGATTCATGTAATGTGCATCAAGGGGCCACACAAGGGAAATTGCTCTTCTTAGTCAGTTAAGTGAAGAAATAATTGTTCCAATTTACAATGTGTTGAAATCTTAGTTTAGGGTGTTCCTGGCCCAGGGGTATTCTTGTAATGTTTCATGATTGGTTATGCAGTATCTAGTTGGCTGTAGAGAGTTTCCGCTGGAGGTTATTGCTTCCTACAGTTCCTGATTATCTGCTTTGTATGATTGTCCTTTTGTTTTTGATCTATTTCTAGTTTCTGTTGCTTATAAAAGAAGTAGAAGTCTCAACACTCAAAAATAGGGATGCTGCAAACTGTTAACCTAGACGGTCGAAACAATAAAAGAGCACAAGAAGAATAAAGGGTGTCAGAAGAGTAATCAGCTCCCACCTGAAAGTCTCCTTTATATTCAAAAATATGTACAATTACAAGTATGCCCTCACAGGTCTGTAGGAAAAGAAATAAAGAATAAAAGGATATTGTACAACAGGAACTACAGTGATATAGTAATATTACATTAAGCCTTAAAATCTCCACACAAACATCTCAACAGTTCCCCTCAGGTTGGGTGTAGATATTAATCATACCCAACCTAACTTGTGTAAATCAGTCTCTACCTTATTTTTTGCAACATGTTTAATGAAAATTTCAGCTAGCTGCATGCCGATGCCAGAAGCAATGTTAGGTGAACAAACTTCATCAGAGGCCACCTTTTCTCTAATAAAACGCTGTTCAACTCTTATATGCTTTGTCTTGTCATGTTGAATTGGATTAGGTGCTATGTTAATTACAACCTGATTATCACAGTACAACCTCTATGGCTGTTCCAAATCAATCCTAAGATCATCAAGTAGATGTCTAATTCATAGCATCTCTGATACACCATGTGCAATGTCTTTATACTTAGCCTCGACACTAGAATAAGCAATAGATTGTTTCTTATTCTTCCAGTAAACAAGATTTCCACTAACAAAAGTACAGAGCTTGATGCAAACCTCCGTTTAGTAATGAACTTGCTCAGTTTGTATTGGTGTTTGCTTCCACCTTCATGTGTCGGCATGGTGTACTAGCTAGCAACATTAGTTACATATGAAATGTCTAGCCTGGTCATGCATAAATACAACTTACCAACTAGTCTCTGATATCCTATAACGTCGTAAAGTGCTTCTCCATTCATAGCACAGATCTTGTGATTTTGATCAACAGGAGTCTTTGTTGGGTTAATTCTTAACTTCGATGTCTTCGTTGGAACACAAAAATCCCATGTTTTGACCTTGCAACCTTAAAACCTAGGAATTAACACAAGTCTACTCGTTTGTTTATATCAAATTTATGATGCAAGAACTGCTTGAATTGATTTATCTCATCAGAATTTTTACCGTTAACAACAATATCATCAACATGGACAGTAAGAGAAATTGACAATACCTCTCCCCTTAATAATTAAGGTATAACCTAAGATTGAGAATCGCCAAACCTTTGTAATGCATTTTTGAACCTGTGAAACTAAGAAATAGGAGATTATTTAAACCCATGTAAATACTTCTTCAATTGGCATACATTCCCTTCACTTTTACTATCACAAAAAGCTTGGTGGGAGAGTCTGTTGAGAAAAGCATTCTTTGCATCTAATTGGAATAAAGGCCAGGATTAGGAAGTTGCAAGACATAAAAGCATTAGAATTCATCTTTGCAATAGGGGCAAATGTCTCCAATAATCCACTCCATATGTTTGTGTATATACCTTGGCAACAAGCCTAGCCTTGCATTTCTCTAAGTGCCATCTGCCTTATGCTTAACTATAAATACTTGTTTACATCCCACGAGCTCCTTCCTTGCTGGTAAATCAACTATGTCCCAAGTTTGATTCTTAAGTAAAGCACCAATATTAGCTTACATAGAATTCTTCTATTCAGGTCTGGAGGGAGCTTCAATGACGTTCCTAGGAATAGGCAAAGAAGAGATAGAAGCAAGAAAATCCCTATATGATGGAGATAAAGGGACAAGGCAAGTACTAGGAAATACAATGGGCTGTACAAAAATGGTGTTTTTCCTTATAAATCGTAATAGGAAAATTAATGCCATTAACCATGGGAGGCAAAGTGGGAAGAGTCTAGGATCTTAGAGTCAATTGAGACCTGCAATTCTGAATTTTATTTTATTTTTTGTTTTTCTATTCCTCAATGCTAAAGTTAATGGCTTTTTTGACCTCTTAAACTTAGTATGGATTTTTAAAATAATTTGATTTTTTAAGATGATTAAAGCTATTCTTACTTTCTTAGTGATACCAACAAACTAGAAAAAAGTCAAAAAACTCGAGTCGACTAAAGCACCCAAAAATTATGAAATTGCCTTTGGTGCAACAGTTCGGATAAACTTTATTCCTTCTTTCATGGTTTCTTCTTCTCTCTCCATGTTTGCATCATTACCTCTAATAAGAGTTAAAATGCTGGTATTGGTGGAAACATCAGTCATCCAAATATGGGAAATGTGTTGAAATGTTGTATGGAAATATTGCAAATATCATAGACATGAAACATTGTGAAATATGCTAAAATATGGAATGATATTTTATGAAATGATAAAAGAAACATAGGTATTAGGTGCATCCTTTTAAATTATTATTTTGTTCCAAATCATCAAATAAAGCTAAGAATTACATGTAAACTACCAAAAAGAAAAAAGAAAAAGAAAACTCATTCTATCATGTAGTTTTCAGGACAACTTCACAACATATTATCATTATCATAGTTATGCTGTCAATTAGCAGACCTCATGTAGGTGGGATAAGGCATGGAGGATGTTGACAATAGTTATGCTGTCAATTATGCAGTTGAACTATAATTTTTCAAGCTCTGATTTAACAGAATCAGAATTATGATTGGTTTATGTGTTTGTACAGTCTATTATTCGAAGTAATTTGCAATATGCTGCCCTTAGTGCTTTGAGGAGACTTCCTTTAGATCCAGGAAACCCTGCATTTCTCCACCGTGCAGTTCAGGGGTAAATTGCTCTATCTGTCTCTCTATATCTTTTTTAATGAAAGTATCTTTCTACAGTTTCATACTTGATTACATATTAAATTGAGTACTTATATTGCTATTTTTTTTTGGGTCTGTGTAAATGTAGCAATCTTAAGAACTATGTGATATAGTGTGGAATTTATACAACTCTGTCTTCCTACATCTTTATTACAATTTACAATATCTTAAAGAGAGAGGGTCTAACCATATCGACCCTTTCCATGGGAAAATGAGTTGACAACTATTCAATAGCGTCATGCAATGTCTTAAGACTAGGACAAGACTAGATGGTCAAACTGGTCAACCCGGGAATTGGGGCATTTCAGTTTTTAAGAACCCCGGTTTTTATTTTTTTGAAAAACTGGTAGAACCGGTCAAAACCTGGTAAAACTGTTGAAAGCTGGACGGGTTTAAACGACCCAACTGATTTCATGACCTGCCTGAGTCACTAAATGGTTGCAAATTTTAAAATGTTATTAGAGGGATTCGAACTTGGGTTCTTGTAATTAAATTAATTAGCCTTCAACTATCAACCCATCTTTGGAAATGCTTGCCCTTTGCAATCTGTTGGGCAGTATGGAAGGAGCAAAACTGTACAGTTTTTGAATTCAAATCTGATTCAAGTAGAAACTGTCATTAGTAAGGTGGAATGGACCTTGAAGAGATGGGATTGTATTTCGAGGCTTTTGAGGGAACTCCAACCGATTATTCCACTGACAATTGGATCTTTATTATTTTTTGATTTCTTGTATAGTGAGCTGAATGTAAATGCTTCTGTGCGAGGCACTCTTTTGAATATGTTGAGGGTCCTTGCCCTTGTATGGTTATTTTAATACAATTATCTTTACCACTTATCAAAAAAAAAATTTTTGTTGATTAAAAAGTGTAAAATACAAGAACCATAACTTTGTCCCTATCTATATACTAATGTCAAATCTAACCCTAAATGGCTAACCATTAGTTAGAGAGTGAGAATTTTTTAGAAGCAAAAAAGAATTGAAGAAAACTGGGCCAATGCAGTGGGGTTAAGTTGGTGTAGGCTACATTGATTTCGTTTATGGTTGACCTCAACCTGAACTAACCCAGCTTGACTAGACGTATGGATTTGGATATAGGTATATTGGTCATGGATCTTGGTTTAGATATAGGTAGGAGTGCAATTTGGACAGGCTCAACTGGAGCATGGACTGACCTAATCCAAAATTTTATGTGGTCTGAGCTTTGACTTTCACTCCTTGGGCTGGTCTGGAGCCTAGAACCCTGGGTTATTTCACCTCTTGGGCTGGGCCTGGCCTGGCCTAGCCCTTGGGTAGCCTGAGCCCAGATAGAGAGCAGTCTGATCCCAACCCATGACCAACCCAATCAATTGCCTCCTTGTTTCAATTGTCCAATATTCTTAATTTCTGATTGTTGATGCCCAAACAGAAGAGGAAACAGGGGTCTGGAAAGACTGGTCATTATCATTTTTTTTTGAAGAGTAAAAGTAAAAATTTTATTAATAAAATAAAAGAAAAATAGGATACAACCCAAACTGGGGTGTTAAGATAACATCTGAATCACAAACCACAACAGGATTACAACAGCACAAAAGCTAACAAAGAGAAACAGTGCACCCCCCACTTCAAAAAAGTGTCTAATCTTCAGGTTCAAACGCCTCGTCACATCCGTCATCGTCCTCGTCTCAGACTTTTTCTTCTTTTCGTCACAACTTCTCACTCTCTTCCCTTTTACTCTTTTCAAAAGCTTTGGAAGCTCTTCTAGAGAACTCTTCACCTCCCCAAAAGAAAAGCCCTAGGCTCTTGCCGATTCTAACCTCCCTGTCCACCAAACTCTTAAGCTCCACTGCATCCCCCTCCTTAACTTTATCAGCTTGTTGAGACAAATCGAAACTACTCTCACCAGCTTGACTTCCTTTGCTGGGGTCGACGTTATCCCCTGGCCCTGGCTTAACTTCTAGACCTACCTTTGCTGGGGTCAACGTTACCGCCCCTTCTGCAGCTTGATGCTCCATCCCCCTCCTTTCATCACCCTTCTTTTGGTCCAAAACTTTTTATCTCTTCCTCTTGTAGACTCTTTTATATTTATTGGAGGGTCCTGCCCCAATCAATCCATCTTTTAGCCTTGAGAAAACCTTTGAAACATGGACAAAATGAAGCTTGTTTGTTTCTCTAGCTTTCTTCACCCCTTCCAAAGGTACAGTCTACAGTGTCTCCTTCCTTGTCCACACTTCTTCTCCAACCTAAGTGGATTCCAATCCTACCAACTGCTGTTTCCAACTGTTGGAAAACCTCACACCCAAAGATGAGTCAAATTTGTCAACCTTGTCCAGAGCCTCTTTCGTGCCCTCAACACAGCAAGAATCAATCACTCTTGTTGTCATCCCCTTCACTGCCAGACATACCTAACATTCCTTTGTTGCCCTCCCCTTCCCACCTTACTGACTTCTTCACTGTTTCCCTAGAATTCATCTCCCTCCCTTCATCTGGACTTCTGAAAAAAGTGCCCCTTGGTTCTCCCTCTCCAAACTCCATTGCTGTGACAAGATGGAAGAGAAGGAAGAAATGGAAGAAAGCTCGACTTCGAAATCACCAAAATAAAGAAACTTACCTGTTTGCTGGTCAGAAACTTGACTTCTCCTTCTTCCCTCCAACACAATGTTTCCTTAGGCCAAAACTTTCAATGTGACTTCCGTGCTGATCTATCTCCTCAAGAACCTTACAACCAGTCCCCTTCCCAAGATTTTCAGACTGAAATGCACACCCAACTCTTCAACTCTGCTTAAACATTCTCTTTTCCAAGATTCCCAAACTGAAACAAGGTGTCTTCGAAATCTCCCCAGCCTTGTTGATGAGACTGGCTTACAAAACTCGATCCTCGGTCAGACCTTCATCTCCTTTACCACCCTGAGTCGCCTATTGGTCTTCTGAAATTACAGATTCTTCTTTCTCTTTCATCTCTTCCCCCACTCTATCCTTATTTTTTCCTTCCATGTGTTCCAAGGAGATAGCCTCTCCCCTAATTCCACTGTCTTTTGAGAGGTTAACTCCATCGCCTCACTTAAATTTATGCTCTCCTCACCATTCAAAATAGCATGGGCCCCACCACTTTTAATGTTTCTTGGGACTTTATTTTCACTACTATTAAAGTGACCCAACGAAAAGTCCCCAACTGCTTCAATAATATTTTTACTTCCAAAAAATACCCTCATATTTTTGGGTAGTCAAGAAAGAACATGTCTAGAAAATCAATGTGGCAGAAGTGCAAATGCTAAGATGGATGAGTGGAAAAACTAGAAAGGATAGGATCAGGAATGAAGTTATCCATAGGAACCTAGGAGAAGCTCCAATAGGTGATAAAATGAGTGTAGACTAAGATGTTTGGGCAAGTGCATAGAAGACTACCAACTACACCAATTAGAAGTTACAATTTGTTACATATTGAAGGGGCTAGTAGAGCTCGGGGTAGACCAAAAAGGGCATGAATAGAAGTAGTAAGACATGATTTAAGCACTAATAAATTTAATAGTGGATATGGCTTTAAATAGAATGGATTGGCAAAACAGGATTCATGTAGCTGGCCCCATGTAGTTGGGATAAGGCATGGATGATGATGATGATGATTCCTATATTTTGCCTCCCAGTTTTGTGCATCATGTTTTTCATGGTATCTGTTTAAATCTGTTGAATGATTCCATCATTTCTGTTAGACAATTTTGTATGCCCTTAGCTTCAATCAGAATGATGTACTTTACGAGTTTATTATAAATGAATAAAAGTGCATATTTGATTCATGTTCCATTGGTATGTTTCTGTGCAATACCCTTAAACTGGACACTTAATGAGACTCGTGTTAGTTTAAAATGTTCACAGCTAGTGGGTCGGTCTGGGGAGACCTATCTTGATAAGGCTGACATTGTGGTGCCACCAAGTCGGTTGGGGTGGCCTGTCTCAACTGCCAAGGTGAGACCCTAGGCACATACAGTGTAGGATTAATTGAATATTTGAACTGAACCAAATTTTCAGTATTGCCCTGGACCTTGGAGATTAATGGGCAAAACTGGAAAGTTACACCTGACCCCTAGACTCGATTATGATACTGCACTAGGTGTCGGATTGGGCTGTCTTTGATGTACCAATCACTGAGATCCTTAGCGGGGGTCAAAACCTGGGTATGTTGGGACATTCTGAGAATTCATCTGAGTGGGTGATCATAGTGACAGGATCAGCCCCTTTGTCGGACAAAGGTAATGATCGGGGATGCATTCTCACTGATGGAAACCAAGACTGTCGGCAATCGATTTCAATCGTTGAGATTTGTTTTGCAAAATATATTTTATATGAGATATAAAAGTATATATATTATGGTTTCTAAAATGTTTGCAAAAGATTTTTATTCCCGGGATCCATATAAGTAGAGAGTGCAACACTGTTCCTTGCAGCCGAGGGAGAGGTCCTCTCTTGTCGGGCAGTGTTTGATCATTAATGGCTGAGAGTTTAAGTGTAAGACCATTGAGGGTAATACCTGATGGGCTAATCTTGCATCTGCCCACAGTCCCTGGGTGTTATAAGGTGGCTTGCCCCAGGGACCATTTAGGGTATGTGTTGGGCCCATAGAGCCCATTTGATGGGTTTCAGGCGGTGCACTGTCCATAGTAGTGTATTCGGCTAGGCCTTGTGACAAAGGCTGGGTTGAACCCATGTGGCTGATGTGTAGATCAATGCTTGGGTCCCACGCCATACAAGGAAGCCCAACTGGGCAGTGGTTAGGAAGGTTAAGTGAGCACATAAGCTTAATGGGCCTAAATCCCATTTCGAACTGGACTTATTTAATAAGTTAAATATGGGCGAATTCTGAAATGGATCAGCAGATAGGATAGAGACTTAACCCTATCCACTCAGAGAGCCCAGATCTAAATGTCATTTGGATTTGGAAAATTTTTAATAAGATTAGGAGAAGGTTGATCCAATCTGCAGATAAGGGTTTATCCTTATCACCTAAAGAGATGTTTTGATCCAAATAAGATTTGGATCAATAACTCCTAATTGGATTAGGAGCTGATCCTTTGGGGTTACAAATAAGGAGGGGGCGGCAGCCTTTAGAGAGACATACTCACATTCTCTTTAGAGTTGAAATCACAGAAGAAAGATTTCTGCAATTCCTGCAAAGATCTTTCTTGCCGCCTCCTTCCTGCAGCCACCAGACATCCAGTTCGATCTCCAATTGTGGGAGAAGTCAAGATTCGATCTTGACATCAGTTGTTTGAGAAAGAATTGATAGGAAGCTGTGCTCACGTGCCATCCTGCTGTTTCTTGCGAAGGACAGAATTCTTGGAGAAGAATACTGCTGATTCTGCTCCATCCTGCACTACATCGTCTTTAGTGGGAGCAGTCTTTGGATCTTTCCTTGGGCGTGAACACCTTCGTTGGGAGATACTATTTTTCCGTATCAGGTATAATCTTCTCCTACTCCTTTTGGTTCAGATCTGGTTCAGTTTATGGTTCAAGATTGATCATTGAAAATATGATTTTCTAAATAGGGAATGCGATTCCCAGTTGAAGGGAGAGAAAAAATTTTTGAAATTCGCCCCTTTATTCCGCAAGATTTGGGCGTCCATACGATGGATCTCTCATCCCTTCAATTTCTTCTGTTGAGAATCTTGAGATGTATGTTTTATCATGTTATGCTTAAAATTGTTTCTTATACTTGTTTCCATTCTGTTTTGGCATCTAAATTACAGTTTTATTATCCTGATGGATTAATTATTATTGTTATGTAATTAATATATTGAAATTATGACATTCTTATTACTACAGTGTTTCATTTTCTGATTCTGTTGCTGTACGGTATTCGCTTGAAATTATTTCGGAGTTAGCTACAAAAGACCCTTATTCTGTTGCAATGGCAATTGGTGAGTTTATCAGTGTAAATGTTAGTTATTTTTTTATTCTAAGCCTTTTGACATCACTGGTACACTTAACTTAATCAAGTATATGTGCATGTATAGAATCACTTTCTTATTTCATCATGTGCACATCCTTATTCACACTGTGGATGCAATATCTATGTTTGTGATGCAATGTTTATACCCACACCATGCATATTGATTAAAAGTGATTTAAATAACTTTCTATTAACACCCCCTTTGCACCCCCTGATGCAGGAGCTGAAGAGTCAAAATTGGAATTTTATGATATTTTATGTATTTCTGTATTTTTGGATAGTAGGGGTATTTTTGTCAATTTTTAATTTTCTGTGGGGTCTAATGATTGGGTTTATTTTGTCTAGTTATAGTTTGTTTATGTTTAATATTTCAGAGCCATTGCATAAGTAGGATTAGAGTTATTGAGTCTTCTTTGAATTTAAATAAGATATGACAGCTTAGTTTGAATCCTACTAGGATTATTGAGTCTAACAGTTTGACTCCTAAGACTATTATGAGTTTAACAGTTTGACTCCTAGGATTATTATGGGTTTAGAGTCTATAAATATATATGGACGTTTTACACAAAGGCAATGAAGTATATTGAGTTTTCTTCAGCTTATGCTAGCTATGGTGAGTGATTCCCATGCCCTAGAATGATTCTAGGCACCCTGCGAGTGATTCCAGGTATTTTTCCTCTTCTTTCTCTCCCTATTTTCTCTTTTATTCCTTCAAGAGTCCATTACAACCATCAATAGCTCTGATCAAGAAGACGATTCAACATTCTCTAAGGACTAAAACTGAGCTGGTCCTACATTAGTTGGTATCAGAGCTAATGGTTTATTCACTATGTTCTCACAAATTGACCGATTCTATAGGCCTAGGGTATCTTCTAAATAATCTTACAGGTCTAGAACCAATGATGATTGGGTTTTTGATCCATATGAAGGGTCTTTGGTTGACTTATTTGAGAAGATGGTGGGAGAAAACAGATCTAATAATGTTGGCTATAGGAGTAAGGTTTTCAAACATGTTAGAAGAGAGGGAAATACCAGATTTCAAAGGAGATGATGATCTGCAAGCATTCTTTGATTGGGTTTCTGAACTAGAAGTGGAGAACTCTTGAGCAACAACTAGAAAATAGAGGTGATGATCTAATTAGTACATGGGTAGAGATTAAGAGGTGTTTAATAAAAAAATATAAACTTAAATGTTAAAATAAATGTTTTAAAAAACCTATTATCTAAAGTTAAAATACATAAACATAAGATGTAAAGCATATTCAAATGAGAATTTAAAAATAAAATCAAACATATAAAACATTTTCAAGCATATAAGACCTCTAATCTCTTTTTTCACTCAATTGCTGTACTTCAAGTAGCTAATGTAATGTAAAACATATTACATTCCTGATTCTACAAGCCGCCTTTGTGCCACGCCGCTTGAGGCAAGCCCAAACAAGTCCATGTTAGGTGTTAAATTCTTAGTTCTCACACAAAAAATAATGAATTTATAGTTTTAATTGCTTTTTAAGAAAATATTTTATTAGGATGAATGAATGAACAAC
Source organism: Nelumbo lutea (assembly GCF_056320005.1). NCBI lineage: Eukaryota > Viridiplantae > Streptophyta > Magnoliopsida > Proteales > Nelumbonaceae > Nelumbo > Nelumbo lutea. The sequence continues at coordinate 214,711,344 of NC_142684.1, forward strand.
ATTAGCAAATAGGGGGTTTCAAAAAAAGCAAAAAAACGTCAAATTTTCAAAAGGCGCACGCTTGGGCTGAGGCGCAAGGCGCACCGGGTGCACACCTAGGCACACCAGGCATGCTCCTTTTGAAAGGGCTGCGCCTAGGACTTAGGCGAGGCGCATACCCTAAAATGCGCCTAGGCACGCCTTTTAAATCACTGGATTGTAGTAGATCCTAGTACGGAAGTAAGTGACTTTACATTACAAGTTCAACTAGAACTAATTCAAGAATTACAACCTGACATAGCACAAGTTCCACCAACATCAACAATGGAAGGAGTCCTAGAGTTTGTTAAAGAACCAAGGATAGAAAAACACATAGAGATGGTGATTCCTAAGCTAGAAGTTGAAGGAAAAGTTCCAAATGTTGCAGTTGAGAATTTGGATAAGCGAGGGGAAGATTCATCAAAACGGCTGGTTGATGAATTAAGTGTTCAAGAAACTAATGTTATTCATGATTTAACAAAGATGGTTATGGAAGGCAGTGTTTCAGAAATACATTTCTTCCAAGATCCTTTTCTAGTTTTGTGTGTGGCCCCTACTCTACAATCCAAGCATGTAGCTGTGGGAAGTCCTACTCTAGTAATTGGGGCATTTCAGCTTTTCATCCTCAGGTTCTTCAAAACTCGAGAACGAGTCTTTTTGAACCGGGGGAGAATGATGTAGGAGTTGAAGAGTCAAAATTGGAATTTTATGATATTTTATGCATATCTGTATTTTTGGGTAGTAGGGGTATTTTTTCCATTTTGCAATTTTTGTGGGGTCCAATGATAGGTTTTATTTTGTCTAGTTATAGTTTGTTTATGTTTAAAATTTCAGAGTCACTGGACAAATAGGATTATAATTATTGAGTCTTCTAGGATATGACAGCTTAGTTTGAGTCCTACTAGGATTATTGAATCTAACAGTTTGACTGCTAAGACTATTATGAGTCTAACAGTTTGACTCCTAGGATTATTATGAGTCTAGAGTCTATAAATATGTATGGACATTTTACACAAAGGCAATGAAGTATATTGAGTTTTCTTCCGCTTATGCTAGCTATGGTGAGTGATTCCCATGCCCTAGAGTGATTCTAGGCACCGTGTGACTGTGAGTGATTCCAGGTATTTTCTGTCTTCTTTCTCCCCCTATTTTCTCTTTTATTCCTTCAAGAAGCCAGTACAGCCATCAACAGCCATAAAACTCTGATCAAGAAGACCATTCAACATTCTCTAAGGACTAGAATTGAGATAGTCCTACATCACCCCCCAAAAAAGGAAATGATAAGTGAAAAAAGTTTGAGGAAGGGCATCTTTAGTTGCAAATATTTGACAATGTTTTGGAGAATGTGAAAACCTTTGCAAAAGTCAAATTTCTGAATCATGGGGGAAGGGTATGGGTTTGAAATCTTTGAAGGCAGGGGCTAGAAGAACTAGGTGTGCACAAAAAAGGACATGGGTTGAAGTAGTAAGAGATAATTTGGGCTTAGTTTGGCAAGAGTACAAAAACAAATATGTACAATGCAAATACATACAAAATAATACAAAATACAAGGTTTCACACTCTACATATTTGTATTTATACTCCTTCCAAACAGCCTTAAGAATCAAAGATTCTTAATAAAAGATCAAGAAATTAAGGAAAAATTGTTAAATGAAGAACATTTAAAACAAGGGTGATATACACATTTTTGATAATTATCATGGATTTTAACTTATGAGCACACTATGAAACTTTAGGAGAGAATAATTGAGCAAAGGTTACGACATGAAACAAATGTTTCAAAAAACCAATTTGGCTTTTTATTAAGATGATTCATAGAAAAGTTTGTACTAGTCATAGATGAATTGACTAAACATATTCAGGAGGAGATATGGTGCTTGATGTTTGTTGGTGACATAATATTAATTGATGAAACTAGCGATAGATTAACAGACCAAGAAGAACATGGGAGGCTTCGTGGAGAAAGTGGAGGGAAGTTTCGTGGAGAAAGTAAAATGGAGGTCAGCTCTGAGGATAGAGGCCAAAAAGTTTCTCTTCAAAGAGATACGGATCAAAGGAAGAATGGGTTTGAAAGTAAGAGAACAAAAGGGAGCCACGATCCTTGTGGAAGGCTCAGAAATGATTGAGTGGGTGAAAGAGTTTGTCTCTGATGCAGCTGCTAAAGGGAAGCAGAAATATCAGAAAGAAAATTTCTCAGGATCGGGTAGGAGGTATGTGCTGGAGAACAAGAATAATGCAAAAGGTGCATTTATTTCTTTAACTGAATATTTCTCTAAGGGAAGGAAACAAATGATTTGTCTTCCTCAAGGGAAGAATGATCAAGGGTGGAGAAGGATTGCTGGGACACTAACAAATTTTCTAAATAGAAGGAGAATGGAGAATAAAGAGAATATGAAAGTTGATGAAAGGGGACAACAACCAGAAACCAAAAGCCAATTTTTGTGTAAAAAAGAGGATACAAACAAAAAGTTTGTTGCCATGGCAAATAGTTGGAGGGACCCTTCATTGGTAGCAGAGGGGACAAAAGGAAAACGGGATAGAATGCTAGTGGTTGAAGATGGAGGGGTGGTGACAGACTGGTCGAAAGTTGCAGAAATGTTGAGGAGCAAGATGGAGCTAAGAAGCATCTTTATTGTGACCCCGTTCGATCCTGCTAAGGCAATGTTGGACCCTCTTGAAAACCAGGTAAATGTTAGAGCCCTAAGTATCCAAGATGATATGGGAACCTTCTCGGTTTTTAAATGGTTGTTTTCATCAAATTCAAAAGTGTTCTCAGTGAAAGATAATGTAATTGTTCTAGTGCTTGGGTTGCCATTCCATCTCTGGAATCAAAAAATAGCAAACTCAATTGCTTTGTTGTGTGAAGCTCACCTTGATGGTGTTTTTGGGGAGACCTGCGAAGTGTAGTCATTCTACTAGGTGGTGTAAAACCCGAAGATATATCGAGGAAGGTGAATGTAGCTATGGAGGGTTTGTTCTTCCCAGTGTGGTTACTATCCTCCATTGAAGCTATCGTGTGGAGAGAAGCAAGGCAGGAGGAAGACGAAGTGGTGGAGGAGCTGCAGCTACGTGGCAGTCTGAAAGTGGTTGTAAAAAAGAAACAAGGAGTTTTCACATGAATGGAAGCACAACCTTTAGGCAGGCCAAAAGACTCAGATCAGGAAGCCATTAGAAGTGTTAGACGTGTTACACAAGGCACGGTGGGAAACCAAAGTTTCTTTTGCTCAGGCAGTTGCTTGTGGACCTGCCTCAAGAATGGTCTGAGTGCAATACGGGAGGAGGGAGGTGATTCATCGGGTCGGGTAGAGGTATTGGTAGCCTCAGGAATATGCACGGGGGTCCAACCAGAAGTCCCATCTCTAAATTGTAATTTTGGGGCCAGTAGGCCCGAAAAGTTAAGTGGGCTATGCTTAAAAGACCCAAGAGTTAGGGGGGCGCGTGACAACTTAAAGGAGCACGTGACAAGGTTGGCTCCTCAGGTAGACAGTAAAATCCGTATACCACTGTCTTCCTCAAGCCCTTTCTCTCGTTCGAACAGTTCAACGAAGGTCTCCAGCTCATTACAGTGGAGACCCTCGAAGAAGATGCCGCATAAGGAATAGGAACACCGTTACCCCAGGAGTGTGAAGAGTAGTGAGGTTTTCGACTCTGATTCGCAAAAATTGACAGACGATGAAGAACTTTCTAATTCCGATTCCGATTTGGAAGAAACCATTAGCTTGGGAAGTATCGACCTCCAAAAACCAAGAGATATATTGGAAGAGGGTAGCCTAAAACTGAACTGTTATTCCTAGAGGAGGAGACGGATTCACAAGATTCTGGTAATATCAAAACGCAAAGAAGAGTGAGCCTTAGCAGCGGAGAACAAATCTTTCCCAAACTGGTTATGCTATACAAAAGACAAGTGGAGTTGGGAACACTTGAAAGGTAAGGCAGAGTGCATCCCGGCCAATAAACGAGTCCATTCCATATGTGTAGCCTAGTCAAGACATCGGGCCAGAGAGACAGGAATCAGACTTGGAGCCTTACCTAAGGATTCACGCAGAGGGAAAGAGAAGTGAAGTTTCTATGATTGTAGAGGGTGAGGAAGTATTGGTTGTACCTAGTCCGCTTCGACGACTGAGTCCGGAAAAGGGGAAGGGCCTAGTCCTGACTCCAAGAATTGATACCCAGCAGTCGGGTCCACATGCAACCATCTGTGCTAATTCCAGGTAAGCCTGTCTATTTGGTTTTAGATACTAACTTGGGTTCTTTACCTGTAACAGATGTCCTGGAATCCCAACTAGACCAATCAACTAGTAGCTGGGAAGTGGCGATTGATAATGATGGAGTCTGATCAGAGAAGGGAGTTGGGTTGTTAGAAAGGAAACAAGAGGAGTTAGAATGGATTCGGGAGCAGATTTGTGCCATGCTGGAGGAATATAAACAGAAGGAGGAAATGATAGAGGTGGCTCCAAAAAACCCTGAATCAGAGGCAAGAACCAATAGATTGGGGTAGGAATTAGGAAATAACGGGTAGGATAGGAAGTCAGTGGGAAATAAGGGTAGGAAAAAGAAGAAAAAGTCTGAAGTAGAGAGACTAATAATGGACATTGAAGGGGATATCGAGTTTAGTGGCAGGGGGGAAAGAAAGAAGGGTTCTAAATGAAGGAACACTATATTGGAGGGCTAAATTCTTGAAAGGTAATGAAGATAATAAGATGGAATGTAAGGGGTTTGGGTAGTGCCAGAAAAAGGAGATTGATTAAGGAGCTACTTAGGAGAGAAAGACCTGCTGTTGTGATGTTGCAGGAGACAAAATTAGTTGAACTGGATAGAAGGTGGGTCAAGGAGATTTAGAAAATAAGAGGGGTAAGATGGTGCTCAGCTTCGTCGTGGGGAGCCTCGGGGGGAATAGTAACTTTGTGGTGGGAGGACTTCGTAGAACCAGTAGAGGAGCTAATAGGAAACTTCATTATATCCCTAAAATTCAGAATGGTGGAAGATGGATTTATTTGGGTGCTAACAAATGTGTATGGTCCAAATAATCACAGAGAGAGGAATGAGTTATGAGAGGAGCTTCATGGAATTCAAGGTTTGTGGGAAGGTCCTTGGTGTTTGGGGGGGGGGATTTTAATGCAATAAGATTCACAAATGAGTCAAATAATCCTAGGCAGGCCATTACAACTAGTATGAGGAAGTTCAATGACTTCATAAATTCCTATGAGTTACGGGAGTTTCCTTTACTATAGGCTACCTACACTTGGTCCAACTTCCAAGAAAACCCAACCTACTCAAAGCTTGATAGATTCCTATTTAATGAGGGTTGGGAGAGCCATTGGAGAGGTTTGGTGGCTAAGGCCCTACCTAGGATAACCTCTGATCGCTACCCTATAGAAGTAGGACAAGAACCTCTTGGTAATGGACCTAGACCATTCAAGTTTGAAAATATGTGGCTGACACACCCGGACTTCTTGCCTAAGGTTAAGGAATGGTGGAGTGAAATGGGATGGGGTTAGATTCTAGAAAAAAATAAAAAGGTTGAGAGGCAAAATAAAAGAATGGAATAAGGATCAATTGGAAGAGTGGAGGAGGTAAAAGTTAGATTATTGGTTCAAATTAAGGAGTTAGATGCAAAAGAATCCCAAGGGATGATGGATGGACAAGACAGAGAAATGAGGAGGAAACTGAAAAAGGAGTTAGAGGAGACTTTGTTGAGGGAGGAGATCTCTTGGAGACAAAAATCCAGACATAAGTGGATCAAGGAAGGGGATGGGAATACCAAATTTTTTCATGCTTTGGCTAATGGGAGGAGGAAAGCTTTGATACTAAAGCTTGAGGTTGATGGTGTGGAGATAACCTCTCAAGAGGAGATTGCCAGTAGGATTGTGGATCACTTCAAGTCCATCTTTCAAAGACCCTTAGAGAATTGGTTAATAGTAGGGGAGGAGAATTGGCCAACTTTGAACCAAACAGATAAGGGATGGCTGGAAAGAATGATTGAGGAAGAGGAAATTAAACAAGTTTTTTCTATGGATAGGGCTAAGGCAAGGTCCTGACGGATTTACAATGGCATTTTATCATGACTGTTGGGACATAGTCAAAGAAGACTTAATTCCCAAAAAGAATGATGCCAGACACCCCAAAGATTTTCGACCAATTAGCCTGGTGACAAGCATCTATAAGATTCTGGCAAAAGTGCTCTCTAGGAGGATGAAAGCAATTCTCCCCTCTCTCGTTAGCCAAGCACAAGGAGCCTTTATACAGGATAGACAAATTATAGATCAGATCCTTATTGCAAACGAGAGTGTGGAAGAGATAAGGAGATCGGGCAGGAAAGGATTTGTTTGCAAACTGGACTTGGAGAAAGCCTATGACTTAGTGGATTGGAGTTTCTTGCTAGAGATGTCAAGAAGACGTGGATTTGGGGATAAATGGTGTAATTGGATAAGAGGATGCTTAAACTCTTGTTGTTATTCAGTGTTGGTGAATGGGGTGGTTAAGGACTTTTTTCCAACCGATAGAGGCCTAAGACAAGGGGATCCACTCTCCCCTTTCCTCTTTACACTTGTTGCTGATGTCTTTAGTAGGATGATCTCTAAAGCAGATGAGGAGGGCCAAATAAAGGGATGGAGAATAGGAAGCAGAGGCATTCGAGTAACTCACCTTCAGTTTGCTGATGATATTGTTATTTTCTGTGAAGGGAATGAGTTGAGCAAAGTGGAGAACCTTAAGATTTTAATAAGTACTTTGAGAGGGTCTCCAACTTGAAGGTAAATTTTGATAAAAGTTGTGTGGCTGGAGTAAACTTGGAGAATAGGGAGATTGAATCCATTGCAGAATGCTTAGTTTGCAATATTTCTTCTTGGCCTTTGACATACTTAGGGCTACCTTTAGGAGCCAATCTAAAGAAAGTAGTTTTTGGGCCCCTATTGTGGAGAAATTTGATAAGTGCTTGACGACTTGGAAAAAGAATTACATTTCAATAGGGGGTAGGCTGACTTTAATTAAGGCTACACTTGCCAACCTTCCAACCTACTTTCTTTCAGTGTTCAGGATTCTTCCAAGGGAGGCTAAGAAATTGGAGAAGAGAATGAGGGACTTTCTATGGGAACCAGGAGTGGTGAAAAAGGATCACTTGATCAGATGGGAGATAGTTAACAAACCAAAGGAAGAAGGGGGTTTAGGGATAGGGAACATAGTGCTAAAGAATGAGTCCTTCTAGGGAAGTGGCTATGGAGATGGCCCGAGAGAGAGAGATTATGGGGTGGTGGCAAGCATTCATGGTTGTGTAGGAAATGGTTGGGATTCTGGGATATCTCGCCGAGCTACCCTTACTACACCTTGGAAGGCTATACAGGGTATTCTCCCTCGCTTCCTCAGATTCATCAGGTGTGATGCTTGTTCTGGTAATGCTATTTTGTTCTGGGAGGATATTTGGGTGGGTACTCAACCCCTCAAAGATTGTTTCCCCTTGCTCTATTCCCTTTCCCTTCACAAACATGAGCCAAGTGCAACTTTTCTCCCGAGCCCGTTAAACCCCTTATCTTTAAACTGGGACTTTGGGTTTCGTAGAGGGTTAAGGGATGGTGAGTTGAGTTGTGTTATTGAGCTAATTCATTTACTAGAATCCGTTTGCTTGGACCCCACTTCTTCTGATCAAAGGGTTTGGACTCCTCTTCCAAAAGGTACTTTTACTTGCTCTTCTTTTCTAAAATCCCTCAGTTCTAACCCCATTTCCCAAGGACTCCTTGTCAAAGAAGCCTGGGCGCGACCTATTCCCCCAAAAATTGTTGTATTCTGTTGGGAAGTCTTCTATGGGAAAATCAATACTTTGGAAAACTTACAGAAAAAGAGACCCTTTCTTTGTCTTTCCCCAAATTGGTGTTCTTTGTGTAAAGCCGAGAATGAGGACTGTTTCCATTTGCTGATCTCTTGTTCCTTTGCTACAGCTATATGGAGGTGGAGCCTTTGTTTATTTGGAGGTAGGTGGTCTATGCCTTCTGATTTCAGCTTGTTATTCAACCCATCTGTCTTTGTTTGGCACACTAGAAGAGGTAAGGTCATGTGGAAATGTGCCACGGCAGCCACTTTGTAGACTCTTTGGGAGGAAAGGAATGCAAGAATTTTCTTAGAGAAGGAAAGAGGGTTAGATGAAATGAAGGATTGTATCCTAACAAGAGCAATCCATTGGCTGAAAACTATGGATATCTTTGATGATTTCTCCTTTGATGACTTGTGGAGGAATTGGCTAGTAATAGCTAACGCTTCAACAAAGAAGGACAGAATTCTGTCATAATGGGTTCTGCCTTTGGAAGGTGTCATCAAGCTGAACTTTGATGGAATCAGCCAAGGCAACCCCGGACCTTCAGGTATAGGGGGTATCCTGAGAAATAAGGACAACAACATAATTTCCCTATTCTCAGGACCGGTGGGAGTGGAGGATTCCACAAGGGCAGAAATCCTTGCTGCAGTACAAGGAATTCAGATCACCAACCAGCTTGGGGTGGAGCATCTTCTAGTTGAAGGGGACTCTCAGGTGGTAACAAGGTGGCTCCTAAACTTGGATACCACCATTTGGGGCTACAAAGATCTCATAAAAAAAAGTAAAGTGGTTAACCAGCAACATGAGAGTTGAGGTAAAATGGGTTAGTAGGTCTGCTAATTCTTTGGCTGATGCTTTAGCCAAACATGGGGTTTCTAGGGAAGATCCTTTTTGTGCTTCTTTGTAAGTTGTTATTAATTTGGAAATCTGTACTTAACTAGCCCGGAGAGGTTGTAACTCGTGCCTTTCCTTGGGGACTTTGTACTATTGTCTATTGCTGATTAACAAAATTATTTCAATTATCAAAAAAAAAAAAAAAGAAACTAGCGACAGATTAATGCAAAACTAGGTTTACGGGCAACTACATTAGAAACAAGAAGTAGGACTAAAACAGAATATATGCAATGCAAATTTAATAATAATAAAAGGAGTGCAAATCAGTGTACATTTAGGACTGGAGACCAAGGGATAACTCAATGTGGCCTCTTCAGTGATAGGAAAAATGGAGGGGTGCACCTGGAGTGTTATGTGATAGGCAGATATCACTTCAGTGAATGGAATATTCTAGAAAATGGTTGTCAGACCAGCTATGTTGTAGGAGTAGAGTTTTGGGCAATTAATAAACCAAATGTCTAAAAAATGAGTGTGGCAGAAATGAGAAGAAATTGGTTGGTGAGAGATTCAGTAAATGCTCTAAAGCACCACTTATGGGTGCAATGATGAAACCGGCATTTTCCATTGAAAACAACATGTCAAAATTACAGGTTGGAGTGTGGTAGCTGGTTAAGGAGAAATAGTAAGGCAATGTGGTGGTCAAAGGTGGTGGTCATTTGGCAGATTGACAATAGTAAGGCAATGTGGCAATATAGGAAAGAAATCAAGGAGATAAATTGGTTGGTGAAGGATTTAGTTGTTTCTCACATATGGGCACAAACATCAGTAAATGCTCTAGCTGATGGACTGGTTAAACAAGAGGTGAGGAGGAAGAGTGTTTTGGGATAAGTTGTAACCGCTTATAAATTTGATATTGGGGATTTTGAACTTTTTGTGGGAGGGTTAAGCTTTGCAATTGTATGGGTTGGGGGGGGTGTACTGGTCCATCAAGCAATTCAGTTGTACATATTCTGTTCATAATTAATAAAGTTTCCAGTACCTTTCAAAAAAAAAAAAATCCTCGTCCAAATTGGTTGAGACTGCTTTCTGTGGCTCAAGAAACGTGGGGCAATCTGAAAAGAAGCAGCCAACTCCAGTAAAGATGCCCATCTGAATTGCTACATGAAAGAATCTTAGAACTACAATCTTTTTTTTTGATTTTTTTAATTTTCACTCTGTAAACTCTTGAAAAACCTTAACTGCTTCAAATCTCTCTAAATCAACTATCTTAAAAGGAAGAAATTCTCCTGAAAGGAGAACAAGTAGAAGAAGTTGAGAGAAGATGGAAAAGAAAGCCAATAGTGATCTGGCTGCCTTCTCCCATTAACTTTTACACTTAAAGAGTAAAAAATGTAACTTGGAGTAAAAGCTATGACAGACTTAGGTTTAGTATGAGATTAGTTAAGAAAAACTAGAAAAAAGAGGAATAAACAGAGGAAGAGAAGGAGAAGAAGAAGATGAAAATAGAAGAAAAGGAGAGAAGAATGTAATGGTACTGCTTGTTAGACAGTCTTGTATGCCTTTAGCTTCAATCGGATTTGATGTACTTTTGTTATTTAGTGGAAATAAATTAAAGTGCATGTTTGATTCATGTTGTTTGGTATAATTCTGTGTAAGACCCTAAAACTGGACACTTATAGAAACTTGTGTTAGTTTTAAATGTTCACAGCCATTGGATAAGTTTGGGGAGATTTGTCCTGCCAAGGCTGATACTGGTGTGCCACCAAGTGTTGGGATGGCTTGTTTCGGCCATCAGAGTAAGACCCAAGGCACATGCAGTATGGGATTGCTTGAACCTCTGAATCGGACCAGATTTCCAGTATTGCCCTAGACCTTGGAGACAGATGGGCAAAACTGGAAAGTTACTTTTGACCCCTAGACTCGATTATGACACATCACTAGGTGTCGGATCGGGCCCTTTGTCGGACAATGGTAATGATCGGGAATGCACTCTCTGATGGAAACCAAACTGCCGACAGTTGATTTCAATCGTTGGAATTTTGTTTTGCAAAATTAAGATATATATATGTATATGTACGGTTTCAAAAGATTTGCAAAAGGTTTTAATTCCCGGGATCCATGTGAGTAGAGAGTGCGGCACTGTTCCTTGCAGCCGAGAGAGAGGTCTTCTCTTGTCGGGCAGTGCTTGATCATTAAGGGCTGAGAGGTTAAGTGTACGACCATTTAGGATAATACCTGATGGGCTAATCTTGCACCTGCCCATAGTCCCTGGGTTTTTATAAGATGGCTTGGCCCAGGGACCACTTAATGTAAGTGTTGGGCCCAAAGGGTCCATGTGATGAGCTCAAGGGGGTCACTGAGTCTTTCAGTGAATTTGGCTGGGCCTTGTAATAAAGGTTGGGCCGAACCCATGTGGCTGGTGTGTAGATCAATGTTTGGGTCCCACGCCATATAAAGAAGCCCAACTGGGCAGCAGGTTGGAAACTGGTTAAACACTGAACACTTAATGGGCCAAAAGCCCATTTCGAACTGGGCTGATATGATCACCAGTTCATGGGGCGAATCTGAGATTAGTGTTAGTAAAAGGATTGGGTCTTTGACCTTATCCACTCTAAGAGACCAAATTCAAATTAGATTTGAATCTGGTAACCTCCTGATAAGATCAGGAGTTAACTAACTTAATCTGTAGATAGGATTAAGATTAACCCCTATCCAAATACTGATTTGGATTGGGATAACTCCCAAAATATTGGGAGGTTTCTTAATCAAGAAGAAAGAGGAGAAAACCCTAGCAGAAATATCAGATTTCGAACTAGGGGGTTTGAGTAAGCAAGAAACACATCCTGCAATATGAGATTTGATCTCACACAGACTCCAGAGAGAAGAGACAGTTTTGCCCTCTTCGTCCCTGGACTTCTCCTCCTTCAGCCGCCGCCACTACCAGTTGGAAGATTGGATCTTTGCAGCAACAGGAAGTCAAGAAAGCAGTTCTTGACAATAGTCTTGCAAGATAGACAAAAGGATTCGGTGTTCAAGGTTTCCAGAGGGTTCTTGTGAAGAATCCAGTGTGTAGGACGCACCCTGCTGGTTCCGTTCCATCTACAGCTGTGTCATCTTCAGCAGGAGCGGATATTGGTTACTTCTTTGGGCGTGAACACCAGCTTTGTGAGATATTATTTCTCCGGATCAGGTATAATCCTTCCTGTTTCCTTTTGGTTCAGATCTGGTTTGTTTATGGTTCAAGTAGGATCCTTGAATAAAGTATTCTAAATTTAGGGAATATGATTCCTAGTTGGAAGAAGGTAGGAAATTTTTTTGAAATTCGCCCTCCATTCCGCACCCTTCTTGGCGTCCATTAGATGGATCCTACCATTCTTTCACTGCTGCCCCCACAATTTGTTATTTATATGTTTCAATAAAAGAAGATTACAATGATCAAATTACCCCTGCTGCCTAAAAGAAAACAGAAATAATGGTAACAGTAAGTAAAAGCCAATTCTAATGTTAATTTTGCAGCATAACTTTCCTTATACTGTCCTCATTTTGCACCAGAGAATAGGCTTAAGAGTTCAGCCCAACAAGGAATTCAAAAACTCTATTTCTTTTCACAAACTTGTTATAAGTTTCTGCAACCTTTTGACTCTCCCATTCAGTTGTCTCCAAATGATCAATCTCATGCCATAAAGACTTTAAAGTTGAGAAATGGATTGATTTAGGTTTCTCCCCCTGCTTCAGATTTGCCACTTCAGTTTTTAGCTCATAAGCCCTGGCTACATCAAGGGGTTAAAGAATAAGTTTCCTTCATATTGTCCCAAATGTCCTTAGCTGTCTTTGCCCGAAGACATTTCTATTGATATGAGGCTGCATTGAGTTGCATAGCCAAGTTATTACTAGGTAATTTTCTTGGACCCATTTGGCTTGGGAAGGGTCTTCCTTGGTTGGCTTCTTAGTTATCACCAGTTACATACCCCAATTTACCCTTTCCTCCAATGGCCATGATGACCGATTGAGTCCACTCCAAATAATTTGCTCTATCAAATTTAATTGTAGTATTCTGGAGGGGATTGTTGTCTGTCACACTACCAGCCCCTAGAAGCCCTTCCTCAACAGATTTTAATTCATTATGAACATTCTCCATGCTGAATTAAGCAAAGAATCACATGGCCCAACTCCCTTCAATTAGAAGAAAAGGTCTTCAAGTGAAATCCCTAGAAAAACCTTGGAGAAAACAAGAAAACTTCTGCCGTGATTACTAGAGACTTTTAAAATCCTATCTCCTGCTGTCGATCTCTAGAAGGAATAAAAAACCACCCTGAAACAACAGATCGCCACCTTCAATCTTAGGTTTAACCCTTAAACCTCAATTAAATAAGTATTAGTTGTGAAACACACCTGCAATAATCTGAAATAAAGAAAAGAAAACAGAAGAGAAGAAGAAGATTGAAGAAGATGGGAGAGAGAAAAGTAAAGGAGGAAGAAAGATGGAAGAAAGGGCAGAAGAGAGAGAGTCTAAACCTCTCTTCAGTCCCCAATGATCTCTTTTATTCTTTTGTTGTAAAAATTAAAGGCAATTACTTGAGTGCCCTTAGTAGGGCACCCATCACTAAGGACAACAATAAAAAACAATAAAAAAAAAGAAAAAAACTGGCCCATAACTAAGGCCCACTACCTACTAAAACAAGTCATAAATATAACTTAAAGAAAAATAAAGAAACTAAGGCCCATTCGGCCCATTCTGACTACACTCCCCCTCTAGCTGAGCATAGATGTCAGTCATGCATAGCTTGCTTACATAATGTTGAAGCTTTGCCTTTGGAACTCTCTTAGTTAGAAAATCTGCTAGCTGCTCTTTTGATGCAATGAAAGGAAGGACCTCTTTTGAAGCCACTCTCTCCCGTATAAAGTGACCTCAATGTGCTTAGTTCTATCATGCTGAACTGGGTTGTGAGCAATGCTATGAGCAGCCTGGTTATCACAATATAACATTAGTGGGTTATCACATGAGACACCCATTTCATCAAAGAGAGATCTAAGCTATAACAACTCAGAAACCCCATGGGCCATAGCCCTATATTCTACTTCAGCTGAAGATCTAGCAACCACTGATTGCTTTTCACTCCTCCAGGAAACAATATTCCTAGCTACCATAGCACAATAGCTGATTTGGACCTCCTATTATCAACATTGTTTGCCCAATCAACATTTATGTATGCCTCTACCTTCATATGACCATGTTTAAGAAACAGTGTGCCCTTTCTGGGAGTTCCCTTAAGATAACATAGTACCCTTTCCGCCGCAACCATATTTGTGCCTTTGGGGGCATGCATGAACTGGCTTATTACACTGACAACATATGAAATGTCCAAATGAGTCATAGAGAAGTTTTCCCAACAATCTCTAAACCACTCCCTTGTCAACCAAAAGCTCTCCATCACCAGTTGAGAGTTTATGATTCACATTAATGGGGCTAGAGGCAAGTTTAGCACCAAGTTTCCCAGTCTCCGTAAGAAGATTCATCACATATTTCCGTTGAGAAATGAAGACTCCTTCTTTAGCAACCTCAATGCCTAGAAAATACCGCTACTCCCCTAAGTCTTTGATCTCAAATTTAGAATTAAGGAACTTCTTAAGATCATTGACTTCTTGTGTACCACTACCAGTAATAACAATATCATCCACATAAACAATAAGAAATGTGACCAAAGTATTTCTCCTCTTAACAAAGAGGGTATGATCAGGTTGAGTCGAGTCTATCCAAACTGAACAATAGCAGCCCTAAACCTATCAAGCCAAGCACGTGGAGATTGCTTCAAACCATAAAGTGACTTCTTCAATTTGCACACCTTGACTTGCATCTCCTTACCATACATACCGGGGGGGAGAGGCATATATACTTCTTTTAGTGAGGTCACCATTCAAGAATGCATTCTTAACATCAAATTGATAAAGGGGCTAATCATTTCTTACTACCAAAGATAAGAGAACCCTTAGAGAAGTCGTTTTAGCTACTGGAGTAAAAGTTTCAGTGTAATCTATCCCATACACCTGGGTATATCCCTTGGCAACCAGACGTGCCTTGTATCTTTCAATCGACCCATCAACATGATACTTGATAGTGTAAACCCATATGCACCCAATAGGTTCCTTCCTAATTGGAAAGTCAACAATGTCCCATGTATTATTTTTATAGAGTGCTATTTTAGTCCTCATAGAATCCCTCCATTCTAGTTTGGCTAGTGCTTCGGTCACTGACTTTGGAATGGGTTGAGAGGAAATGAAGGCTAGAAAGGAATAGTAGGATGAGGACAAGCTGTAACAAATATGTTTGGAAATACAATGAGCTGTACATTTCCGCTTACCTTTTTCTCACAACAATGAGAAAGTCAAGGTCTAGAAACTTGGGTGCTGGTGGTAGAAATGTCGGACTTGTCCCCTCTTCAGTGATTGGAAGTGCCTGAGACTCAACTGGAATGTAGGAACAATGTGTCTGCCTTAGTCTTTGCCGCTGGTACCACCTCTAGAGAATAGGATTAGTGGTAAAAATTGGAGGGCTAGTAGGAGGAGGAGGAGGAACAGGAGGAGATCTAGAAGGAGAGGAACCCTCCACGGGAGTGGGAGTAAGTGTGGAAGGCTCAACATAAGACTCAACCGGAGCTGGCAAAGCAAGGGACGAAGAAAACAGTTCAGGAGGACTCTCCCCTGCAGAAGGATGACTATAAAAGGGAATTGACTTTGAAAATGTGACATCCATGGAAACAAACTGGGAGCCACTAATGGGATCAAAACAACAATACCCTTTCTGTGTGGAGGCATAACCAAGAAAGATACACTTCTGAGCCTTGGGTTCAAACTAATGTCTCCTGGAGCCAGGAATGAGGACATAGAAAGTGCAACCAAAGACACGCAGAGGAGTGGAGAAGACCTCAACACCTTGAAAGAAGACACCAAAAGGAGACTTTAACCCCAAGACTCGGGAAGGCATACTGTTAATAAGTTAAGTAGCTGTTAAAATTGCATCCCCCCAAAATTTCACAGGAACATGGGTAGCAAAAAGAATTCTCCTTGCAACTTCCACAATTTATCTATTTTTCCTCTATACTACTACATTTTGCTGTAGAGTATGGGCACAAGAACTTTGATGAACAACCCTAAATTTTTCAAGATTGGAGGTAAAGTTCTTTTCAAAATATTCCTTAGCATTGTCTAATCAGAATATTTTGATGTGGGTATCAAACTGAGTGAGGATTTTTTTTGAAGAAAGTAAAGTATTGTATTGCAAAATGAAACCAGATACATCAGCCCATGTACAATGAGGACTTGTACAAGGGGGATTTACAAAAAGATATGAGAAATCAGTTAAAGAAAGGTCTAACTCACAAAAAAGAAAAAAGTTGAACTCTAGTGAAAGCTCTTTGTACACTTAACTGGGAACATAAAAAGCCCAAAACTTTGTTTTTGATTGAAACTATGTCATTGGAAAAGGTTATCAAAAATTCAATTGTTCCTTTCCTTCCAAAGGGCCCAAAGGATAGCAGCTGGGAAAATCACCCAAAGCAGCTTGCCTCTTACATTTAGACCCTCTACATGCTTAACTTCTAAGTGAGGATATATTCGTGGAGTTGTTGCACAACTTTAGGCACTTCAGCACGAGAATATTTATAGCCACCTATACAAGGTAAATGGTAAGGCCCCCACACATCAGAGTGAGCAACATTAAAAGGAATAGTCGATCTTTTATTGCTTGCAGGATAAGTGTTATTGCAATGTGTTAGAATTCAGGTCTGCCTTAGAGTTCGTCCTGACTGAGTTCAGTTATGTAGAAGAAGAAAGAGTGATAGAGAAAGAGAGAAAGAGAGAAAAGAGAATTCTGGTTCGAACTGAAAGAGTCAACATGACTTCTCCCAGTCGGCCAGTAAGTATTTATATTATTATTAAAACATAACTGAAAAGACCTATGTGCCCTTACTTAAGTTAAGAGCACATGTTTCAACACAACATTACAGATCAGCAACATCAATCAAGGTATAAAGACAGAAATACCCCTACGCTAACACTCCCCCTCAAGTTGGTGAGTATATATCATATACTCCCAGCTTGTTACATATGTAGTCCACTCTTCCCCGACTCAAGCCTTTTGTAAATAAGTCAGCCCACTGATTTCCTGTATTAACATGTGTAGTGTCTAACTCTCCATTCAGCACCTTCTCCCTCACAAAGTGACATTCAACCTCAATGTGCTTGGTTCTTTCATGAAACACTAGATTAGAGGAGATATGTACTGCAGCCTGATTATCACAATAGAGCTTCATTGGAGTGTTAATGTTGTACCCTACCACAATGTAAATCAAAACAATAGTTGATGGTATGTCCATCCATACCACAATGAGTGCACTTCCTCGGGCTTGAGCTACGTTCTCTACCATAGGCTCCCCCTGAATCTCTGCTCCCAATACGACCACCACCACGATTATAAGTAGACCCACCATTGCCACTTCGGCCATATGCAGAACCACTACCAACACCACGGCCAGACTGAACTCCCTGAGCTCCACCTCTACCACTACGGCCTCTCGATGCAGCAAAGGCAGATCTATCTGAGATATTAGAGTTCTCAGTAGATCCAATAGAAATCCTCCGAAGTCGAGCAAATACCTCTTCTAGGGACAGAAGAGCTGATCTCCCTAATATCTGAGCCCGTACTGGTTCATACTCAGACTTTAGTCCCACCAAAAATCTAGTCACATCAAGCTGCTCTCTCTGTTGTTGCTGAATCTTGACATCAGAAGTGAGAGGATGATAGACATTCAACTCATTACGTATGTTCCTCATGTTGGCATAGTACTCCTCAAGACTCTGATTGCCCTGTTGCAGATTAAAGTACTCTTGATAAAGCTGATAAACTCTGGTTGTATTGTCCTGCCCCGAATGCAATTTTTTCGCATGGTCCCACACGTCTTTGGCAGTATCAAGGAACATGAAGTTCACACTAATCCTGGGTTCCATACTGTTCCACAACCATGTGATGATCTGAGCGTCCTCTTGCTCCCAATCTTCATACTCGTGAGAGTCAGAGGAGGGTTTCTCCTCTCTGATATGTTTTACCTTCTTCTTTGCCTTTAGAAAGACTTCAACGGATTTAGCCCAAGGCACATAATTCTCTCAATTTAACTTAATGGAGGTCATCTGAACATTCAGGTAGTCTGTAGGCACCATCACACTAGGTTTATAATCATTACTGTCTCCCATTATGTTATCACCAATTCTGCACACTTGCTGAATTCTATTATCACTGAGATCTGCACACTACACACCACTAGGTCACACCTGTCACACTGATTGCAGCACTAATTGTTGCTGGAATGTGTGCTCTTTACACCACAAACCCTGCTCCTACAACTACCTGAAATCTCACCACTATATGATCATATCTCTTCCTTCAACATGCACAAAGAAACCAGCATAAACCCTAGCACTTACTGGCTGAAACACTATATGATATATCTCTTCAAAAAAAAAACCTAGAACTAAAATCTCTTACCTTATCGCTGAAGTAACACCCATGTGAGCAGGAGAGCAGTCCACACACAACAGCCGCTTCACACACAACAGCCACACACAGTTCGACCCTCTATTCTTCCTCTACTAGGAGAGGGCGATCTCAGAAATCACAGCAACCAACCACATACGACCTGACTGGAGGCATAGAGACCCCCAAGGGAAGAGGGCGATCACTCCTTTTCAGCCCTTTCCCTCTCCAATCGAACACAGAAAAAAAGAGGAAAACCCTAGATAGGGTGTGCAGAGAATGAACCCTTGGCAAGCAAAAATCTAGGCAGATTTAACCTGCTCTGATACCATGTTAGAATTTAGGTCTGCCTTAGAGTTCGGCCTGACTGAGTTCAGTTATGTTGAAGAAGAAAGAGTGATAGAGAAAGAGAGAAAGAGAGAAAGAGAGAAAGAGAGAAGAGAGAATTCTGGTTCGAACTGAAAGAGTCAACATGACTTCTCCCAGTCGGCCAGTAAGTATTTATATTATTATTAAAACATAACTGAAAAGACCTATGTGCCCTTACTTAAGTTAAGAGCACATGTTTCAATACAACATTACAGATCAACAACATCAATCAAGGTATAAAGACAGAAATACCCCTACGCTAACACAATGCTTTCAAAACTCACAAGACTCACAATGTAGACTTAACGGATTTATTCCTTTAAATAATTTTGGAAACAATTGACTCAATGAAGAAAAAGATAAATGACCCAAACGATAATGACAAAATATAACATGACTAGTGGATTCTGAAACAAAAGCAGTTCACTGAGGTTGTACTTGGCTCTGCTCAGGCATGTCTAACAGATATATCCCACTCCTCACCTTCTGAGATTTTATGTATTGAAAAACACAATATGAAGGATAAAAGGTCACACTACAATTCATGGATTTAGTTAGATTACTAACTAAAAGAAAATCGGTATTAGGTTTAGGCACATGAAGAACAAATGATAAGGTTAGGTCATGTGATGACTTGATGTCTCCCTTTCTTGTAATAGGGACAAGAGAACCATCAACAAGGGATATTTTGTCTCGACCAGAAAGGAACTGGTAAGAGGTGAACAAGTGTGAGACATTAGTCATGTGGTCAAAGGCACCAGAATCAATTATCCAAGGGATTTTATGAGTACTTGAGGTAGAAGCATGATTTGTAGTGGCACGAAAACCTGAGTGTGCATATGCAGGGGAAGGAATTGTCTCTGATGAAGTAGATGCTATATACTCCAGTGACTGATTATTCGGCCATACTTCTCATATTCAGCCCTGGCAGCTGCAAGTTGCTCTTCCACTGACTTTTCACTTTTTTGCCACTGTTCACTCTATGAGGAGGTGGCTACATTTGCATTTCCACCTTTTCCATTCTCAATCCTTTTTCCACTACTTTCTTTCTTGAGTTTGGAAAGTATAAGCTTTGGGTGCAACTTCCAACAAGTGCCTTTAGTATGTTTAGGTTTCTTGCAGTACTCACAGACAACATCTTTCATCCCAGTGTTGACTTTCGGTGTCATCCTGGCGTTAGCATAGTGATCAACCTGTGCTCTACAGACTCAGTTTCTCTCCACCAACTTTCTATGTGTTTCTGCACCCTTTGTACAACCCCAAACAGTACTCTCCATCAAATCATCAGTCTTCTACCAATGAAATTTCAGACCTGGAGAAGTAGACGAATAAGGGCTTCTCCCCCTGTCTTAGATTATTTACATCATTCTTCAATTTGTAGGCTCGGGCAACATTCAACTTTTGGGAATAGGTCTCCGTGACACTATTCCAAACTTCCTTTGCAGTTTCCATCCACAAGTAGTGCTGACTAATATGTGGCTGCCATAGTTTTCAAGGCGCCAAGGCGAGGCTAGGCGACAGGGGGGTGCCTTGTTGCCTAGTCGCTTAGGCGATGGATTTTTTTATGTTGAAAACATAGATCCTAGGGTAGTTCCCTAGGTACCATAACCATATTTCCTTAATAATTGTTCATAATTTTCATAAGAAAAGTATAAAGTTCATATTAAAGTATAGAAAATCAACATATTCATGAGGAGAAAAAGAAGGAAAATAAAATTCAAAAAGTATAGGGGATGAACCCTTATTTTTGTTATAGGAAAGGAAGATGTTGTCAGTTGTTTATGTTTATGTATTCAGGTTTAGTACCATAAGGGTACTGATGTAATTTCCTCTTTGATTACTGTTCGGCTGTACTAGTATAAATAATAATAGATCATTCTTTCACCCCCTAAGTTCAATAGGGGCTTTCAGTCCTCTCGGCTCTCCTCTCCTCTCTCCCTCTCTTCTCTCCTCTTGTCTATCACTTGCTCTTGCTCAACATGGTATCAGAGCAAGTTCGTCCAGGCCTGAAAACAAATTAGTTGAGGTCATTCTCCAATGCCGAGTAGATTGCCTCTTCATCTCCTAGAAGCTGTATCCCTGATGCTCGACTTCAAGAAGGAAGAAGGTGCCGGCCTGACTGTTTAGCTTCCTAACACAGAAAAGAGTTCTGGTACAGAGTCTTTTCGTATTCCAGCCCATATGCTGTTTTCATTGATTGCTCGGCTGTAGAGAGGCTGTCACCTGTTGTACGAAGAGGAGGTTCTGGTTTGCAGAGAGGCTGGAGTTCAAGAAGGTACTGTCCATCTGCTGTTCGGGTGACCTGGTATTCAACTGAAACTGTTTTTTGTTGTTCTTTCTTCTTGCACCCTTCGATGGACTGTTGATGCCCTAAAATTCGAATGTGGTGTTCTCCTCTGGTGTGTCACTACTATTCGGCTACATTGTTGATGGACTGAAGTTTTTCCTTGACTGTTCTTGCTGTTCGGCTACATTATTGATCTCAGTGACTGTTCGGCTACCCTGAAGTTGGTGTCAGCCGATTAGGTGTATGGTGAACTATCACCTTATGTTTCTCTTTCTACTAAGGAGTTGTATGAAAACTGT
Organism: Nelumbo lutea; assembly: GCF_056320005.1. Classification (NCBI taxonomy): domain Eukaryota; kingdom Viridiplantae; phylum Streptophyta; class Magnoliopsida; order Proteales; family Nelumbonaceae; genus Nelumbo; species Nelumbo lutea. The sequence continues at coordinate 214,732,481 of NC_142684.1, forward strand.
AAAACCCTAGGTCATACAGACCTGGTTATGTACTGCATTGCAGTGTTTGTATGTTTGTTCATTGGATTCCTACAAAAATTGTAGGTCATACAGACTAGTCCAAGTGCTGCAGCAACAGTGCTTGTTCTTGGCTCTCTGTGAAACAGCAGGTCAGAAGTACCTAGTTGTATGCTAAAATAGCAAGTGCTTCTTCTTTTGTGGACTGAAGGACATAAGATCCCTTTTTTGTAACAGCTCTGTGAGGCAGTGTGCCTTGGGTGTTGTGTGTTCTTAAACCTGAAATCATGAACAGTGAAGATTCAACCACATCTGGAATCTCCACGATGCTGAATGGAATGAGTGGGGGTGGTGACCTATCCTTCCCTATGGCTGTTGTTCCTCTTGATGGATTAAACTACCTAGAATGGTCAAGAGGGATCAAGTTATACATCACTACAAGAGGGAAGATAGGCTACATTAATGGGAGGATAAAAGAACCATCCTCTGGGAGTGCTGAATATGATAGATGGAATCAAGAGAACAATATTGTTACGTCCTGGCTCTTGGTTTCCATGCAGCCTCAAATCAGGAAGAATTTCATGTGGGCTGAAACTGCGAATGAAATCTGGGAACAAGCAAAGTCTACATATTCAAAATTGAGACACTATGCCAAAATTTATCAACTGCAGGCAACATCTTCTACTTGTAGACAGGGGGAGAGGTGTTTATTGGTCTATTACTCTGACTTAACATCTGCCTGGAAGGAGTTGGATCACTACCAGAGTGTGGATTGGAAATGTGATGAGAATGCTAAGAAGTACAAACAGATTGTCTCCCAGCAAAGGGTGTTCGCATTCTTACATGGTCTGAATCCTATGTATGAATCTATCAGAGTTCAGATTCTCAGCTCTAAGGATCTCCCTTCTGTTCAGGAAGTCTATGCTCTTGTACAATCTGAAGAAAGTAGGAGAAATTTGATGAACAGCCCTGGTGGGGATGCTGTTGTGTCAGTTGCAAAAAGGGGTGTATCTACTGGTGGGGGATCTTCTTCCTGGAAAGGAGATCTCCAGAAAAAAACAGAAGATAAGGAAAAATTGTGGTGCACTCATTGCCAGAAACCCCGACACACCAAAGATACCTGTTGGGATCTTCATGGGAAACCAAAATGGGCTCAAGATCTGACTAAGAAGCAAAGTTCAGAGGTGAATAAGAAGTACGAGCAGCAAAATACAAAGAAACATCACATGGCCAACATGGCTACTCGGGAGCATCAGCCTACCATTTCTACTATGACTTAGACACATCTCACTGGACCTAACCCGAGGGAGGACATTATGAATTCCTTCCGTGACCATTTAGAGCTCTATGGTAGAGCAATTCGTTAGATGGATACTCCTCTCTCAACCTCATTTGCATCTACGTCAGGTAACCCTGCCATTGCTTTCCATGTTGCTTCTCACACCCATGACTCTCTCCATGGATCATTGATTCTGGAGCATCTAAACATATGACTGGTACGTCCTCTTACTTTCAAACCTATCACCCTCTTTCTGGAAGAGACAAGGTGAGACTAGCCGATGGATCATACTCTTCCATAGCTGGTCAAGGATCCTCTTTCTTCCTCTTGGCCTTACCCTCTCTGATGTTCTTCATGTTCCAAACTTTCCCATTAATTTGTTCTCTGTTAGTAGTGTTACTAATTCCTTAAATTGCTCAGTGACTTTTTTCCCTTCTCATTGTGTGATTCGGGATCTGGCCTCGGGGAGGATGATTGATAGGGGTCGTATGGCTGATGGACTTTACATGCTGGAGAATAGGGCTGGTCTTCATGTTACAGAGTCTATGAGTCAGTCCTGTAAGAAAAAAGTCTATTTATGGCATTGTCGTCTTGGTCATTTGTCTTTTGAGTATTTGAAAGTTGTATTCCCAGATCTGTTTAAGTCAATGTCTGTCTCTGACTTTTCTTGTCAAACGTGTCAGTTGAGTAAACATTGTAGAACTCATTTTCTTCAAAGACATAGTAAATCTGAATCTCCATTTCACATTGTTCATTCTGATGTGTGGGGCTCTGTTACTTTACCATCTGAGAGTGGCTACAAGTATTTCATTACCCTCATTGATGATTATTCTAGATTTACATGGGTATATCCGATGCGAACCAGGGAAGAAGTACCAAAAATCATTCAAGATTTCCAGCAGATGGTCTTCACTCAATTTCAAACTGAAATCCAAATTTTCCAATCAGATAATGCAAAAGAATTTTTTCATAGTGACCTCACGGAATTTTTTGCTTCGCATGGTTCCCTTCACCGTAGCTCTTGTGCCCGCACACCACAACAAAATGGTGTGGCCGAGCGGAAGAACCGACATCTCCTTGAAGTGGCTCGAGGTTTACTACTTCATATGAATGTTCCCAAACGGTTTTGGCTTGAAGCTGTTCTTTGTTCCACTTACCTTATAAACTGTATGCCCTCTCGTCGGTTAGAGTACAAAGCCCCACATCAACTTCTCTTTCCTAAGGCTCCCCTTCTTTCTATTCCTCCTCGTGTCTTTGGTTGTCGGTGTTTTGTCCAAAATCTGTCTCCCACCCGTGGGAAATTGGACTCTCGTGCTATACCTTGCATATTTCTTGGTTACTCCTTCACTCAAAAGGGCGACTGTGTTTTTGATCCTGTTTCTCGTAAATTCTATGTCTCCATGGATGTTTCTTTCTTTGAAGATGAGCCTTTCTATCCTGTTTATCCTCAGGGGGAGTGTAGACATGAGGAGAAACTAGTTCAACTTCCCTCTCTCCCTGACCCTCCACCTTTTCGTGTTTTTTCTCGCCATCGCAAAGGCCAGCCAAATCCAAGAGTTGTAGAGAATCCGGAAGCTATACCTCCTGTGCCACCAGACTCCTCGAGGGAGGATCATACTCACTCAGGTATTTTAGCTCCCAATGATGTCCTTGAATCTATTGAAAATGATTCCTCTACTGCTAATGATCTTGACCGTCCTATTGCTCACAGGAAGGGGGTCAGATTGTGCACCACAAAACATCCCATTTCCAACTTTGTCTCCTATGAGAACATTTCACCCTCATTCTGTGCCTTCCTTACCTCTATTGACAGTGTCCCTATCCCTAAGAATGTGGCAGAAGCTCTTTCAGTTCCTGAATGGACAAATGCCATGAGGGAAGAAGTTAATGCCTTTCACAAAAATGGCACATGGGAACTTGTTGATCTTCCCAAGGGAAAGGTTCCAGTTGGATGCAAATGGGTGTTCACAGTCAAACATAAGGCGGATGGAACAGTAGAAAGGTATAAAGCTCGCTTAGTGGCAAAGGGATTTACTCAAGTGTATGGAGTTGATTATGCTGAAACTTCTGCCCCCGTTGCCAAGATGAATTCTATTAGAGTCCTTTTCTCTCTTGCAGCCAATCTGGATTGGGTTTTACACCAACTGGACATCAAGAATGCATTCTTGAATGGTGACCTTGAAGAGGAAGTGTACATGATTCAACCTCCTGGGTTTCTAGCCCAAGGCAATGAACAGAAAGTGTGCAAGTTGAAGAAGTCCTTATACGGGCTGAAACAATCACCAAGAGCTTGGTTTAGTAGATTCCATGTGGTAGTTCAGCAGAAAGGATACAGGCAATGTCAGTCAGATCACACACTGTTCGTGAAAAAAGAAGGTAAAATTGCTGCTCTAATTGTTTATGTGGATGACATAATTGTTACTGGTGATTGGGAGGATGAAATTCAGAAAGTGAAACTTTTCCTTGCAACTCAGTTTGAAGTGAAGGATCTAGGACCTGCCAGATACTTCATTTGAATTGAAGTTGCCCGATCAAAGAAGGGTATCTTCATTTCTCAAAGGAAATACGTCTTAGATTTACTTCAGGACACTGGAAAGATGGGGGTGAAGCCAGTTGACTCTCCCATCGACCCCAACCATAAATTAGGTGACAACTGTGGTGAATCACTCAAGGATGTGAAACAGTTCAGAGACTTGTAGGGAGATTGTTATACCTTTCTATGACTCGCCCAGACATTGCATATGCTGTTGGTGTCCTCAGTAAATTCATGCATGCTCCTAGGTCTTCTCATCTTGAAGCAGCAGAGAGAATCCTCCGATATTTGAAGAAGTATCCGGGTACTGGTTTGTTGTTTCAAAAGCATGGACATTTGAAAGTTGAAGTTTATACAGATGCAGATTGGGCTGGATCCCAAAGTGACAGAAAGTCTACTAGTGGCTACTGCACCTTCATGGAGGGAACCTTGTTACATGGAGAAGTAAAAAGCAAAATGTGGTAGCTAGATCCGGTGCTGAAGCTGAATATCGTGCTATGGCCCACGGGGTTGCTGAAGGCATGTGGATAAAGAATTTGTTGGGGGAGTTGGGTTTTCCAGTGACCAAACCTATAACTCTATTTTGTGATAACAAAACAGCTATAAGCATTGCTGCGAATCCGGTGCTACATGATAGAACAAAACACATCGAAGTTGACAAGCATTTTATCAAAGAGAAAGTTATTACAGGCGAAGTGTGTACCCCCTATGTCACTTCTGAGAACCAGCTTGCAGACATCTTTACAAAGGGTTTAAACCTTTCCAGACATCATGATCTTTGTGACAAGTTGGGCATGATTGATATCTATGCTCCAACTTGAGGGGGAGTGTTGTCAGTTGTTTATGTTTATGTATTCAGGTTTAGTACCATAAGGGTACTGATGTTATTTCCTCTTTGATTACTGTTCGGCTGTACTAGTATAAATAATAATAGATCATTCTTTTGCCCCCTAAGTTCAATAGGGGCTTTCAGTCCTCTCGGCTCTCCTCTCCTCTCTCCCTCTCTTCTCTCCTCTTGTCTATCACTTGCTCTTGCTCAACAGAAGAAAAGAAAAAGTAATGGTAGTAGTAGTAGTATGGAAGAAAAAAATTGGTAAATAAAATTTTAAATTCTTCCTTACTTATTGGTTCAGGTTTTGAAGTCTTTGAGGGTTCAATACAGCATTTAACAATGTTTGTGTTGATTAAACCCTAATAAATAAGAAAACATTAAAAAGAAATTAGTATATAAACACACAAAATGATTATTTTAGTTTAATAATGTCTATTTTATAATTATAATCTCAAAAAAGAATGAACAAAAAAGTATTTTATAGTAGGAAGTAAAAAACTGCTTGGCAATTAGGTGAGGCGAGCCTCAAAGGGCTTGTCGCCTAGGCGTTGCCTTGACAACTTTGGTGGCTGTATAGAGTTCACTAACCATCCCATTACTGTGTAGTTTTACTGCATCTACCTTTCATAGGTGGGGTCATCCTCCTCCAGTTTCTTTTTGCTCCTGGTAATGTACCCCCATTTCCCTCTACTGCACACGTGTTTGAATTGACTGAGACCAAGCTAAATAATTGGTTCCATCCAGCTTCACAATGGTCACTGCCCCTAACAGAGTCTCCATAGGCCCCCCATGTCTAAACCTAGAATCTGTGGGATATTTGGCTTCTCCTCCAATTTGCTCCATTGAGTGAACGGAGGCAAATGAAAATCAAAATATGGTTTACTAGGCTAGATTTGCTATTTCAAGCGAAGAATTGCTCTTCAATCACCCAAAACTAGGATTTCACAGAACCCAACAGGATGGGAGGAGAGAAAGTCCAACCGCTCTTACCAGAGGTTTCAGTATTCTGTCCAACACAAACCACCCTTAATAGAAATCAAAGTGTCTCTATGACCTGTTCTGTAACAGGATTTCTCCAGTTATCTAAGGTTTTCAGGAAAAAAAAACTCCAAGAACCTGCCTTGGGCTTCAACTAAGGATGAAAGTCTCCACTAAACCTCTCTAAAAACCCTTCCATCTGGGCTACATAAGCTGCTAATTGATCAGCCGATTAGTTCTCCATACACATTGTGTTTGGGCTAAGAAAGAAGAAAGATGTTGAAGGTGAGAACCCGATCCGATACCAAGTTGTGAAACACACTTGCAATAATCTAAAATAAAGAAAAGAAAAACATAAGAGAAGGAGAAGATTGAAGAAGATGGGAGAGAAAAAGTAAAGGTGAAAGAATATGGAAGAAAGGGAAGAAGAGAGAGTTCTAAACCTCTCTTCAGCTCCCAATGATCTCTTTTATTCTTTTGTTGTAAAAATTAAACACAATTACATGAGTGCCCTTAGTAAGGCGTCTATCACTAAAGACAGCAATAAAAAACAATAAAAAAAAACAAAAAACAGGCCCATAACTAAGGCCCACTACCTAGTAACACAAGTCATAAACATAACTTAAAGAAAAATAAAGAAACTAAGGCCCATTCGGCCCATTCTCACTATAGTATCTTTGATCCTTCCTGGTCACTGGGCAAAGTTCAGACTTCAGAAGATGGTTGAACAATGCTTCGATCTCAACTAACTTCCAAGAATCAGGCAAAAAAGGTCTGAAATTCCAGCCCTAAAAAAGTCTCATGCAACTGACTGGGTTAAGCATACATGTGATCTCAACCTAAACCTAAAAGAAAAAAGAGACAAAGAAACATAGAAAGAGGAGGAGAAGACGACGATAAAAGAAAAAAAGGTGAGCAGAATATAATGGTTCTGCTGCCCCCACAATTTGTTATTTATGTGTTTCAATAAAAGATTACAATGACTAAATACCCCTTCCGCCTATAAGAAAACAAAAGTAACAGTAACACTGTAACAGTTGGTAAAAGCATTAAATAAAAGATGGGACCACATATAAAAGACAGCAACTAAGACTCGTTTACAGTATCTCTACAATATACAATGTCAAATATACCCTCAATAGGGTGCCTACTGTCCTCACACTTAAACATAACTTAAAGAAACATTAAACTAATGGATCTTCGTCCCAATAACACTAACTAAATAATTAAAACATATAATAGTAAATTGTCAACGTTTAGAAAGGATGCTAATTAATCATCTATTCATTTGTTTCATTGTATGCTCCTACTTGTTTGTGTTGATTTTGTTTTTCCCATCTAAATGTTGAGCTTATATGGTGCTGGCACTTTCTCCCTTCTAGGAAAATGGAGAACTTATTTGGTGATGCACTTCCTTGCTGTCTTATGGGTTTTAGGGGGAAAGTAATGTGAGGCTTTTCAATGGCAGTACCTCTGTTCTGTTGCATGAAATGTATTACCAAAATTTTCACTATTGGTCTGTGGGCTCCGATTTGCCATCTCTTGAAGGCTTGACAGGGTGGCAATTGGGTGGGCTAGCACCATTAGAGGTTTGTGGTGATTAGCATATGCACTTAGAGATATCTCTTGAAATTCAGACTAGACATCTTGTTTTGTTGCATTTCTAGGTCTGCTAATCCAGGCTTTTGGCTAAAAGTAGTGTGTCAGTCCATGAGATGGTGTGTTTCTTATGCATCCTCTTATCTTCTTTGCTAGATTCTTTTTTCTGCTCTCTTTTTGTTCTGTGGATGTATATTGTGTTTATACTTTTCTCATTCAGTGATCTCTTTATGTTGATCGAAAAAAGCTGTTAAAGATTCCGTTCTTTTTCATTCATTTTGGAATGATTATATCATCTTTGTATTTGACTTCAGTTTTGGTAAATATATGGGGTAAGCATAGGTCCTGAATCCACTAATTAACCATACATAACTATGTTTTTCTCTTTTTTGAGAAATGCAAATCTTGCTATCATTTGCTCCCAACATTTGGAGTTTTGCTCTTTTAGGTGTTTCACTAACATTTTCTTCTTGCTTCCTATTCTATGTGCAGGAAAGCTTGTGCTCCCTGGAGGTATGCATAGTTTTTCTTGATTATCTTTATTTTTTTCTGTTCAAATTTCATGCTCCTTTGGAAGAATATATGGTCTTCCATTTCTTGTTTGGTGTAATATGCACATCAAAATGAAGTTTACAATTTTGCATATCCAAGCGTACACATGCATATACACAAGTAAGAATATACTAAGCACAAATGGGAATGTGCATGGGGTCTTGTAATTGCAATGTCTTGCTACTCCACTAGTCGTTTTTGTTGGGTTGGGGTTAGGGCCGTTAGGCTACCCAATTTCTGAACCATGGTTTGCAGTATCAATGATATTGGCGTTATATCCCACATTTTGCTAGGTGGCGATACGGAATTTTCTGGGAATCTTAGAAATATCTTTGATATTTTTCTGATATGTTGGCAATATTTCAGATTCATTGATAGACTATATTTAAGGTTTAAAATTTTAGAATATTATTACAAACTTTTTGATATTTTGTTAAAACTATTGTTATTTTTAGAAAATATTTTCCTAAAAGAACCATGGGGAATTGGTGATTGAATAATGGGCTTACTATTTTGATATCATTAACTAAGTCACTATAATTCAAAAGAAAAAGTAAAATGCATATAACTACAAAAGAGTATTCTCAAATTTATCAAAATATATAGTAACTGTTAGTGTAGGGGTATTTCAATCTTTATACTTATGTTGAGGTTGCTGATCTGTAATATTATATTAGAACTAGTGTCCCTCACTTAAATAAGGGCACATGTGTCTTTTCCATTATATTAGTAATATAAAACATGTCTGGCTGAATGGGAGAAGTAATTTTTTCCCTAATTCGAACCAAACTTTTCTTCTCTCCTTTTCTCCTCCTCTCTCTCTCTTTCTTTCTTCTTCTTCTCTCTTCTTGGCTGTTATCAGACTAACAGAACTCAAAGGCAGGCCAAATTATAATAGTAACAAAAAAAAAAAAAAAGAAAAAAAGTGAAAATACCGAGTAATTGACGTATTTAATGATGTGAAGATTGCTAAAAGAATAAAATGGAGACAAAAAGTGACACCACTAAAGTCTCTCAATTTTCTCCTATTTGATTTATGTAGTTCTTTGCTATGGTTTTTTTGAGCCTTAACTGTGCAATTATATTTATTCTAATGATTCTTTGAAGGTTTAATAATTAATTCCTTGTTTCTAGAAATCTTTCCTATTTTTTTAGATTGTTCAAATATCTTAGCGAAATTAGTGAAATATCTCCAAAATTTCTCCATCACTATATTGCGAAATATCCATTGATATCGAAATTGCGAACCATGTCCTCAACCCAATCCCAACCCAATCTGAAGCCTGAAAACACAAGCCCAACACATGCAAAATGTCGAAATGGGCCTCCCCAAGTTGTAGCCCTATCAAAGATTAAATAGTCGAGCCAACCCCATGGAAAATTCAGACTTTTCTTTTGTTGGTGCAGTGACATGAAAACATAAGCTTTGAGGCTCAACAGGTAAAATACACACTTACCAGCTCTTGTTTGCTGCCTATAGATATAGATATAGATTGGGGGTAGGTGAGGATAGCTTGTTTCTCTTCTCCGAGGCTACTTAGTGGAGCTAATAGCTGCCAGATGATGACCACTTCTAGTTCTCGTGCAGTTGCTTCTTTTTGATTTGATTATTATATAGAATTCTAGACTAAAGAAGAAGCTCGTAAATCAAAACAAGGCCACATCAGCGATAGAACTGTACTAACCTGTTTCCATTGACGCTCTAAGGGCTCTGCAGGAGAAGAAAGAACCTCTGGGTCTACTTGATAATAAGTAATGGTCCCACTATTAGCAGAAAGAAAGGGTTGTATTGGTTTCAAATTCCCCCTTCTTTCAGTTTTAAATGTCCTTAAGTTCAATTATGTTTTAATTCAATTGTGGTGTTAGCCATTCTCCAGACTCATGAAAAAGGAAGACCATTTAAATGGGATCAAACTTTCCAGAGTGCTTTTGACAACATTAAAGCATATCTGATCAAACCACCAGTCCTCGTGTGCCCAACAACTGGCAAGTCACTTCTATTATATATCATGGTGTTTGATGGTTCCTTGGTTGCTTTCCTTGTCCAAAACAATGAACAAGGGAAGGAGAATACACTATGCTACTTATGTTGGGCCCTAGTTGGAATAGAATTCAAAGGTAAGGGCAGGGCAAGGGCAAGGGTACATGTATGGGTCGCTTGGCCATGGGTTTTTATATAAAGACCATAGTAATGTGAATGTATCAGGATTTATTGATGCTGATTGGGCTGGTTCACCATTAGACAGGTGGTCGACAACAGGGTATGGTCATGTGCTGAAGTTGAGTACTGGCATGGTTGCCTGGTTGCCAATATGAAACAGTGTTTATGGCATGGTCAAGTGCTAATGTTGAGTATTGAGTGCTATGATGACCCATACTACTAGTGAGATGATGTGGTTGAAGCTCTTCCTACAAGAGTTGGATATTCTGGATATGCTCTCCATGAGTCTACATTATGACAATCAGTCTGTCATTCATATTATTTAATCTAGTTTACCATGAGAGGACTAAATATATTAAAGTAAATTGCCATCTTGTTCGGGAAAAGTTGTTTAGTAATGATATTTTTTTTGGTGAGTAATAGTAAAATTTTATTAATTCAAAAGCTGATTTAGAGTTGTGATTTCATACAACATCCAAGGAAGAGGCACGAGCTGCAGCCCCTCCTAGAATCCTACAATTAAACTAGGAAATAAATACAGGAATCACAGCTGAGCCCAAAATTCTTCCTATTTACCCCCTGCCTGGCTAACACATTGGACAAAGTATTTGCTGATCTCCCAACCAACATATTCCTTGTCAACTAACTGAATTTCTTCATTTTGTTCTTGTAGCACCATACAGCATCTTCAGGATTTTTCAACCAGCCCACCACCACCTTAGATTCCCCTTCAATTATCAAATGTTGTACTCCCAGCTGGTTTGCAAATTGCATCCCTTGTACAACAGCTAATAGCTCTGCCCTGATAGAGTCTCCAACTCCTAAAGGACATGAGTAAAGCAAGACAATCTTTCCATTCTCATTTCTTAGAACACCCCCCATTCCGAATAATCCTGGATTACCCATGCTACTTCCATCAAAGTTCAACTTCAATGAGCCTTCAGATGGAGGAGACCAACTTGTAATTAATTTGTCCTTTAAGGGTGAGCACCTCGCTACTACTGACCAGTTTCTCCAAAGGTCATTAAAAGAGAATTGATGAAAGATTTTCAATGTCTTCAGCCAAAGTATTGCCCTATGTAACAGACAGCCTTTCAGTTCCTGACAGCTCCTTTCCTTTTCTTGAAAAATTCTAGCATTCCTTTCTTCCCAAAGAGTCCAAATCAAGGTGGTGCGAGTGTATCTCCACATAAATCTCCCTGCTTTTTGTAGGCCAAGAGAAAGTAGAATGGTCAAAGATCATGCGAACTTCTACTGGTAAGCTCCAACTACTCCCAAACAATGAAAGTAGCCAAGCCCAAAGGTCTGTAGAAAATGGACAAGATATTAGTAGATGGTAACAATCCTCCCCGTGAGCTTTGCAGAGGATACACCAGTTAGGAGAAATACAGAGGAAAGGTCTTCTCTTTTGTAGGTTATCTAGAGTGTTTACTTTCCCATAGAATACTTCCCAACAAAACGCCATAATCTTTGGGGGAATTGGCCTACACCAAATTTCCTTTGACAGAAAGGGTTGTTGAGCAGAAGACTGAGAGATGGACTTGAAATAAGAAGCACAAGTAAAGGTTCCTTTGGGTCTAGGAGCCCACACCCTTTTATCTGGCTTGGAGGGATCCAAGAAAACCTGATTAAGGCAACCTAGCAAGTTAGAGAGAGATGGGCGTTGTAAATGGCCTTCGATTGAATGCTTCTCACCACCACATGCCACAACCTTTCACTTGACAATGGCCATCATCACAACCATTTCCCTAACAGAGCTTGATTTTTTTCAATTACCCTCCCATTCCCAATCCCCCTTCTTCTTTATTCTGCAAACAATTTCCCATTTAACCAAATGATCATTTTTTTCTTGTCCTGGCTCCCACAAGAAGTCTCTCATCAACTTCTCCAACTTTCTAGCTTTCCTAGGTGATATCCTAAAAACAAACAGAAAGTAAGTGGGTAAATTAGCCAAAATAACTCTTATTTAGGTGATTCTACCTCCCAAAGAGATGTTATTCTTCTTCCACGAAGCTAATCTCTTCTCAAACTTTTCTAGCACTGGGGTCCAAAATCTGTTCTCCTTAGGATTTTCCCCTAATGGAAGCCCTAAGTAGGACATAGGCCAAGAAGAGATGGAACACTCAAGATACTCCGCAATAACCTTAATCTCCCCAACCTCCAAGTTTATACCCGCTATGCAACTCTTCACCAAATTTATTTTTAGACTAGAATCCGTTTCAAATCCTTTGATTAGCTCCTTTAGGTTTGCTACATTCTCGCTAAGACCTCCTTGACAAAAGATCATTAGGTCATCTGCAAATTGAAGGTGGGTGACTGGGATTTGGTGTCTCCCTATTTTCCAACCCCTAATTGCTTCTTCTCTACCGGCCTTAGTAATGGTCCTACTAATCACATCGGCTACTAAGGTAAAAAGGAAGGGAGAGAGTGGATCCCCTTGCCTAATGCCCTTACATGCTGGAAAAAAATCCTTCACCACACCATTTACTAGAATAGAGTAGTGACAAGTACTAATACACCCAAATATCTAGCTACACCACTTGTCCCAAAATCCACAGTTTCTCATCACCTCTAATAAAAACTCCCAGCACATCAAGTCCCAAAATCTACAGTTTCATTTCCTCCACACACATTCGCAATTAGAATCTGATCTATTATTTGTCGCCCCTGAATGAAGCCCCTCTGAGTTTCACTGATGATAAAAGGGAGAACTGTTTTGATCCTCAAAGAAGCATTTTAGCTAGAATTTTATAGATGCTTGTCACCAGGCTAATAGGCCTAAAATCTTTTGGGTGGTTGGCATCAATCTTCTTAGGGATCAAGGGCAAAAAAGTGGCATTGATTCCAGGGCTTATTACATGATTGTCTGCAAATTCCTTAAAGGCTTCAACTAAATCCTCTTTTAGCAACTCCCAACAATCTTGATAAAAAGCCATTGTAAAGCCATCTAGACCTGGAGCCTTGGATCTATCCATTAGAAAGACAACTTTCTTAATCTCTTCTTTTATTGAAATTCCTTTCCAACCACCTTGCCATTCCGTCCTCAAGTCTTGGCCATTCCATCCCTCCCACGACTGCTCTCTCACTCAAAGGTCTTCTATAGATCGATTTGAAGTGGTCCACAAGTTTTCTGGCTATGTCATCCTGGTTGGTAATCACCTCATTGTTGAAAGTGTTAAAATAATTGATTTTATGTTTGTTAGGGTCTGTTTGGCTGATTAAAGCCCTTTTTATTTTAATCTATTATTGTACTTTCACTTAGTAGGGGCACAAGGGTCATTTCCCTTCTTATTTTTTCGCCCTATATATTATAATGAAGCTGGCGCCGCCAGCACTGTTCCATTGCCTCAACACTTCTTCCTTCTCTTCTCTTCTCTTCTCTTTGCTATAACCTTCAATCAGATTTACTGTCAAGATGGTATCAGAGCATGGCCATTGAATCAAGTGTCTTCTCCAAGCTGCTGAATCTGGGCGGAACAGAGGAGTACATTTGGGCTGTTCGAATCAGACCTGCAACTGGTACCACCCCATTTTTTTCTTTACTCTTATTCTCTTCCCTTGGCCGTGTACCAAGAGGAAAATGAATGGACCTGAACCACTGAATGTTGGCACACCCTTGTGAGGTTTTTCCTCTGTTTGTTTTGGATCGTGTGATCCTGTACCTGTGAAAGGCTGCTGTAGGTCACGTATGACCTGTTTTCTCTACTTGTGGGCTTGATGCCTTGTGTGTAAGGATCTCCCCTTGTGATTATTGCTTGTAGACCTGCTGAGAAAACTAGTAGGCTGGGACTGCTCCGTATAGGTCTGAATATCAGATCTGTCATCTTGTTTATTTTGGAAATTGTTGCTGGTCTTGTGCTCAGATTAAGTCCAAAAACTGCAGTGTGGGTGGACTAATCACTTGTTGTGTGTGGAGTTTTTTGTTCTGATATAAGGAGGGATTCTAAGTTGAAGTTTTTTGATAAAAAAAATTCTGTGTTGACCATGTCTTCTGAGAATTCTGCTACTTTAGGGATTTCTGGAAATCAAAATGGGGTAAGTGGGGGGAATGGATATGAGTTTCCCCATGGCTGTCATTCCCTTTGATGGTCTGAATTACCTTGAATGGTCTAGGGGAATAAAACACTACATCACTGCTAGGGGAAAAATAGGATACATCAATGAGAAAGTGAAGGAACCGAAGAGTGGAAGTGCTGAATTTGATAGATGGAACCAAGAAAATAGTATGGTGATGTCTTGGCTCTTGGTTTCCATGCTGCCACAGGTAAACTTTTATGTGGGCTGAAACTGCTTGTGAAATATGGGAACAAGCAAAGTCCACCTATTCAGAGCAGAGTCACTATGCCAAGATATACCAACTGCAAGCTGAATCGTCCACTTGTAAGCAGGGAGAAAGGAGTCTCTTGGCGTACCATTCGGATCTGACATCAATATGGAAAGAACTTGATCACTATCAGAATGTTAACTGGAAGTGTGGTGATGATGCAAAGGCATACAAATCACTTGTATCTCAGCAACGAGTAATTGTCTTCCTCTTGGAGCTAAATCCTTCATATGAGTCCATCAGGGTATAGATCTTGGGAAGTAAAGACTTGCCATCAGTTCAGGAGGTTTATGCCTTGGTTTAGTAAGAAGAAAGTAGAAGAAATGTGATGAATTCTACAGAGAGGGAGCCAGTTGCTCTAGCTGTTTGGGGGAGTTCAGATACTAATGTTGGAGGTGGTTCTAAGAAGGGTGACTCTCAGAAGAGAACAGATGATAAGAGTAAGTTTTGGTGCACTCACATAAGACACACCAAAGATACTTGTTGGGATCTCCATGGAAAACCTAAATGGGCACAGGATTTGTGTAAGAAGTCAACAACTGATCAGGGCAAGAAACTAAGTCAGCAGAATCAAAAAAGGTATAACTCAGCTAATATGGCATCTCAAGAGACTGGTCCCATGGTAACTTAGGAAAAGCATCCCAGTTCTGACCCTAAGGAAGAGATCATCATCTCCTTCTGTGACCATTTGGAGTTATATGGTAGGACTCTTCGCCAGATGGATACTGGTCTTACTCCTTCTACCTCTTTTGCATCTACTTCAGGCAACACTGCCACTGCCTTCCATGTGTCATCTCGAACCTCTGATTCCCCTTGGGTAATTGACTCCGGAGCCTCAAACCACATGACCGGTAAAAATTTATTTCAGGCATACAATCTTCTCTCTAGAAGAGATAAGGTGAGACTAGCTGATGGCTCTTTTTCCACCATAGCCGGCCAAGGAACCATATCTCTCCCACTCGGCCTTACCCTTTATAACGTACTACATGTTCCTAAATTACCTATAAATCTGCTTTCCATTAGTAGTATTACTCACTCCTTGAACTGTTCAGTTACTTTCTATCCATCTTCATGTGTGTTTTAGGATTTGGCCTCGGGGAAGACGATTGGTAGAGGAAGCATGGTGGATGGCCTCTACGTGTTGGAGAATAAAGCTGGTCTTGTGGGTACAGTCTTTGAGTTCGTCCAGTGAGAGTCAAGCCTATTTATGGCATAGTCGTCTTGGTCATCTTTCTTTTGAGTCGTTAAAAGTTATGTTTCCAAAATTGTTTGAGTCTTTGTTAGTGAGTCAGTTACAGTGTCAGAGATGTCAATTGAGTAAACATTGTAGAAGCTCTTTTCCTTTGAGAAATAAAAGATCTGAATTTCCGTTTCATATTGTTTATTCTGATGTTTGGGGCCCTGTTACTCTACCTACTGAGGCTGGATATAAGTACTTCATTACCTTGATCGATGATTATTCTAGATACACCTGGGTTTACCCTAGGCGATCTAGAGAGGAAGTGCCTAAAATTGTGAAAGACTTTCAACGCGTGGCGTTCACTCAGTTTCAAACTGAAATCCATATTTTCCAATCGGACAATGCAAAGGAATACTTCCATTGTGATCTCACAGAATTCTTTGCTTCGAGTGGATCACTTCAACGAAGCTCTTGTGCTAGGACACCTCAACAAAACGGTTTTGCTGAAAGAAAAAATTGTCATCTTCTTGAAGTAGCTCGTGGCTTGTTAATCCATATGAATGTTCTGAAGTGCTTTGGATGGATGCTATTCTGTGTTCTACGTGCATCATCAACCATATGCCCTCTTGGTTACTAGAGTATAAGGCCCCACATCAGCTTTTGTTTCCTACAACTTTGTTGTTTCCCATTCCAATGCGTGTTTTTGGGTGTCGTTGCTTTGTTCATAACTTGTCACCTACTCGGGGTAAACTTGATCCTCGTGCTATTCCTTGTGTCTTCCTTGGTTACCCTCTATCTCAAAAGGGGTACCGTTTCTATGATCCCGTCTCTCATAAGTACTGTCTCAATAAATGTGTCCTTTGAGAATCAACCTTTCTTCTTAGTTTCTCCTCAGGGGGAGAGTAGGGTTAGGAGAAACAGGCTCAGACTCAACTACCTCCTCTACTTGACCCTCCTCCATTCCGTGTCTTTTTTCGCCACCACAAAAGCTAGTAGAGTTCAAGAGCCATAGAACCTGACACTATGCAACCAACATCATTGGCTTCATCGGAGGTTGATCCTTCCCATCAGCCAGGTACACTTGCTTCTATTGATATGCCTTCTCTCAATGTTGATTCCTCTGTCATTAATGATCTTGATGTTTCTATTGCTAAGAGAAGGGGTGTTAGATCTTGTACTACTAACCATCCTATCTCTCACTTTGTGTCTTATGGTCATATTTCATCTTCATATCATGCATTCCTCTCCTCTGTTGATAGTATCCCCGTTCCTAAGAATGTGGCAGAAGCTTTATCCAAACATGAATGGACAGATGCAATGAAGGAAGAGATTGATGCATTACACAAAAATGGCACTTGGGAGTTGTTGGATCTTCCTGAAGGGAAGGAATCAGTGGGGTGCAAGTGGGTGTTCATAGTGAAACACAAGGCTGATGGAACTGTTGAAAGGTACAAGACCAGACTGGTGGCAAAAGGTTTTACACAAGTATATGGAGTGGACTATGCAGAGACTTTTGCCCCAATAGCCAATTGGACATCAAAAATGTTTTCTTGAATGGTGACTTAGAAGAGGAAGTGTACATGACCCAACCTTCAGGTTTTTGTGCTAAAGGCAGTGAACATAAAGTGTGCAAGTTAAAAAAATCCTTATATGGGTTGAAACAATCTCCTCGGGCCTGGTTTAGTAAGTTCCACTCAACAGTTCAACAGATGGAGTTCAAACAATGCCAGTCAGATCACATACTATTTGTAAAGAAAGGTGAAGGGAAAATTGCATCTCTAATTGTGTATGTGGATGACATAGTGATCACAGGAGATTGGGAGGCTGAAATAGAGAGACTAAAAAGGTTCTTAGCCACTCAATTTGAGGTGAAAGTTCTAGGCCCCTTACGTTATTTCCCTGGAATTGAAGTTGCCTGTTCTCACAAGGGCATCTTTATTTTCCAACGAAAATATGTACTAGATCTACTAGAAGATACAGGCAAACTGGGGGTGAGACCAAT
Source organism: Nelumbo lutea (assembly GCF_056320005.1). Classification (NCBI taxonomy): domain Eukaryota; kingdom Viridiplantae; phylum Streptophyta; class Magnoliopsida; order Proteales; family Nelumbonaceae; genus Nelumbo; species Nelumbo lutea. The sequence goes on from NC_142684.1 coordinate 214,749,918, forward strand.
TGACTCACCAATTGAACCTAACCATAATCTGGGAGACAGTCAGGGAGAGTTCTTGAAAGATGTGAAGAAGTTTCAGAGACTTGTAGGGACTCTTGTATTTTTCTATGACCAGGCCTGATATTGCTTATGTAGTGGGTGTCCTTAGTCAGTTCATGCACAATCCTAAGACAACTCACCTTGAAGTTGCAGAGAGGATCCTCAGATACCTCAAGAAGTTTCCTGGAGCTGGTTTGCTGTTCTAGAAACATGGACATTTAAAGATGGAGGTATATACTGATGCTGATTGGGCAGGGGTAGCTGATGGCCGAAAGTCTACCAGTGGATATTGTGCCTTTGTAGGGGGAAACCTAGTCACATGGAGAAGTAAGAAGCAAAGTGTGGTGGCTAGGTCTAGTGCTGAAGCAGAATACAGAGTTATGTCTCATGGAGTTGTTGAAATCATGTGGATAAGAAATCTGTTAGGAGAACTGGGTTTTACAGTTAGCAACCCTATGTCACTCTATTGCGACAATAAGGCTGCTATCAACATTGCAGCTAATCTAGTCCTCCATGATAGGACGAAACACATTAAAGTGGACAAGCATTTTATTAGAGAGAAACTTGTAAGTGGAGAAGTGTGAAACCCCATATGTCAGCTCAGAAGAACAACTTGCAGACATCTTCACCAAAGGCCTTCATCATGTGCGCCATAATGATTTGTGTGACAATTTGGGCATGATTGACATCTATGCTCCAACTTGAGGGGGAGTGTCGAAAGTGTTAAAATAATTGATTTTATGTTTGTTAGGGTCTGTTTGGCTGATTAAATCTTTTTTTATTTTAATCTATTATTGTACTATCACTTAGTAGGGGTACAAGGGTCATTTCCCTTCTTATTTTTTCGCCCTATATATTATAATGAAGCTGGTGCCGCCAGCATTGTTCCATTGCCCCAACACTTCTTCCTTCTCTTCTCTTCTCTTCTCTCCTCTCCTCTTCTCTTCTCTTCTCTTTGCTGTAACCTTCAATTAGATTTACTGTCAAGACTCATCTTCTATGTTAAGTGGTCCACTCAAAGGTCTTTTATAGATTGATTTGAAGTTGTTTAGTAATGACATCGCTACACTATATGTTAAGTTGTAAATATACAATATAGAGTAGTTGAATAGGATTGTAATTAGTCCTAGGTTCAATGTGAAATAAATAAGAGAGGAGATTGAGAAGAGAGAGGAAGACGACGAGAAAAAGAGAAGAAGTATTCGAAGAGGAGAATTCAGAAAAGAGAGTGTTGACAATGATTGTCGCCTCACTCTACAATTTATATTAATATTTAAGTAAAGGTGAACAGGCTGAATTACCCTTACTGCTTACATGGCAAAAGAAATAAAAGAACTAATAAGAAACTACCAACTGAAATAACTGCTAATTGAAACTACTATAAATAATCATAAACTAACGAACACAGTGGGGGCAACATTAATGTTTTCTACACTCCCCCTCAAGTTGGGAATATATGTTTGTCATTTCCAACTTGCATAGATCTGCTTCTAACTTTGTCTTTGAAACTGCCTTGGTGAGAACATTTGCAAGCTGCATATGTTGGAGGTGATATTTGGAAGACGCACTTCTTGAGAAGCAACTCTTTCTCTCATAAAGTGTAGGTCCACTTAAATATGGTTAGTTCTGTCATGTACCGGATTATGGGCTATATTAATAGCAGCCTGATTATCATAGTACAACATTAAGGGTTTCTCATAAGTAATACCCAACTCCTCAAATAGTGATTTCAACCATAGTATTTCAGCCACACCATTTGCCATGGACCTATATTCAGCTTCAGCACTGGAGCGAGCAACAACATTTTGTTTCTTACTCTTCCAAGAAACAAGATTACCTCCTACAAAGGCACAATATCTAGAGGTAAGACCTCCTATCATCAACACACCCAGCCCAATCAACATTTGTGTAAACTTCTATTTTCATGTGACCATTATCCTTGAATAGTATACCCCTACTTGGACACCTCTTCAAATATGTCAATATCCTCTCAACTGCAAGTAGATGAGTAGTTCTAGGAGAGCATATACTGATTGACAACATTGAGTGCATAACTAACGTTTGGTCGTGAGACAGAGAAGTTTTCCAACTAACCGTTGGAACAGAGCTTTATCTTCAAGGGGCTCTCCACCTTCTGCACTGATCTTGTGATTCTGTTCAATAGGTGTGTCAGTAGGTTTAACACCCAGCTTACTTGTTTCTTCTAGCAAATCAAGGACATATTTTTTTTGAGAAACAAAAATCCCATGCTTGGGACCGAACTACCTCAATACCCAAGGAGTATCGTAGCTCTCCCAGGTCTTTTACCTCAAACTCTTGATGGATTTGCTTAATAGACTCAATCTCACTGGTATCACTCCCTATCAATACAATATCATCCACATATACAACAAGTAGTGTTAAGGAAGAATTCACTTTCTTAATAAACAAAGTGTGATCTGACTGGGCCCGCACATAGCCAAACTTTTAAATAGCTTGTATGAATCTATCAAACCAGCTCTAAGAGACTATTTTAGTCCATGTAAGGCTTTATTCAACCGACAAACCTTCTTTCCTGTTTCTGCACTATAAAATCTAGGAGGCAACTGCATGTAAACTTCTTGCAAGTCTCCATTGTGGAAGGCATTTTTAGCATTCATTTGAAACAAAGGCCATGAATAACTGGCTGCAAGAGATAATAAAACTCTGATAGTGGTCATCTTTGCATTTGAGTAAATCCCTTTGCAACTAATCTGACCTTGTACCTTTCAATGGAACCGTCAACATTTTGCTTTACAGTAAACACCCATCTACATCCAACTAGCTTCTTCCCTTTAGGTTGATCAACTAGCTCCCAAGTGTTCTTCACAGGGGCATCCATTTCTACCTTTATTGCATCCTTCCACTCAGGTACTGATAAGGCTTCTTGCATTGTTTTGGGAATGGGAATAGCAGTAGTGGAAGCCAAGGACTTGTAGGATGGGGACAAATGATCATAGGAAAGGAACTGGGAAATACAGTGGGCTGTAGATGGGGTACAACGGCGTTTGCCTTTCCAGACTGCAATGGGAAGATCAAGGTCATCCAATGGAGGTGAAGGCTCAATAGAAGGGGGTGAAGGCTCAACAGTGGAAGGTATCTCATCTGTAATGGAAGATGAAGGAATAGTAGTACCTGGATCTGGATCCATAGAAGGAATTGGGACTGGCTTGGACTGATGATGATGATTGGAATCAACCTACCTCCATCGTATGTCATAAACTCTCAAATCCCTGCACCTCTGATAGCCCTCTCCACTACACTCCTCTTCAGTAACTGGGACAGGTAATGGAACTTTTGATGAATGAACCCCCACCTTGCTATTCTCCACCTGAGAAGAAACCCTAGGATAATAAGGTACATCCTCAAAGAAAGTGACATCCATAGAGACAAACCTCCTCCTAAAAGTAGGTTCATAGCAGCAATATCCCTTTTGAGTTTGTGCATAGCCAAGGAAAATGCATTTTGAGGCATTAGGATCAAAATTGGAACGATGAGGACCAAGGGTCTGAACAAAGCAAGTACTACCAAAGGTTTTAAGGGGAATGGTAAACAACTCTTTATCAGGACCAAGGGTTTGAAGGAATTCGGTTGATGAGATATACAACTGTATGAATGGCATTGCCCCAAAAACGTATAGGCACATTGGAGTTAAACATAATGCTTCTAGCCACCTCCAATATGCGTCTATTCTTCCTCTCAACAACCCCATTCTGTTAGGTGTATGAGGACAGGTACTCTGGTGGATGATCCCATGGTCAAGGAGATATGAGGCTAATGGTTTTGCAAAATACTCTTTCGCATTATCAGATCTGAAAATTTTGACTTTGACCCCAAACTGGGTTAAAATCATCTGATGAAAGATCCAGGTTAAGGTAGGAACCTCATATGGAGAACACATAAGGTAAACCTAAGAAAACAGGTATAGTCATCAACAAACAACAGGAAATATTTGTACCCCCCATAGCAGTGGTGTGATAAGGTCTCCATACATCGGTATGCACAATTTCTAAAGGAATACTACTTTAATTACTCAATGAATAGGCTGTGTACAATGCTTTACAAGATCACAACTTTCACATTTCAAATTGGACATCTGGATAGACTCAAACAAACTAGGAAACAAACTTTTCAAAGACTTAAAAGATAAATGACCCAACCAATTATTGCCAAAGCATAACTTGACCAACAAAAGACCTCCTAACTTCACTACCTTCCCCATGTGAGCTCCGTTCAAGTAGATAGATTCCATTTGTCTCATGGCCAATCCCAATCACCTTTCTTGTCTCCAAATCCTAAAAAACACATCGGTAAGGGAAAAAAGTTATTGAACAATTTTAGGTTTTAGTAATGCTACTAACTGAAAGCAAATTAGTACTAAGTTTAGCAACATGTAAAGCAATAGACACTTTGTCTCTGCCAAAGGATAAGTGATTGGTAGTAAACAGTGAGGACAAGCCAGTCATATGATCAGATGCACCTGAATCTATCACCCAACAAGGTTCAGTGTTACCTAGGGCTTAAGCATTATAAGTTGAGGCTCGTGTACCTGAATGAGCAGAAGCCGAAGTGGGAGGAGTAGAGGTTGTGACTAACAATTGAGACAATGGTGCTGAATTACCAACTTCACTCTCCAACTGAGTTAGAGCAGCGCAGACAGCAGCTAATGTGTCTAGGGATGTAGCTCTTGTGCCCAATGAGGTTGCAAAGTCAGTAGTAATAGCCACATTGGCATTTTCCTTTTTATTTCTGAGTTTTGCTGGAAGTAGATGTGGATGTAACTTCCAACAGGTGTCTTTAGTATGTTTGGGCTTCTTGCAATGTTTGCATACTAGGTCCCTCTTATCTTCCTTCTTCATATCTCTCTCCTTATCACCCCAAACTTAGGTTTAACTATTGCCAAGGCTGATTCAAAAGGCTGATGCTGCAACATAACCTTTCTCCTACTCTTTTCACTGTGCACTAAGGAGTAGGCTTGTGATAGGGTCACATCACACTGCTTCTCGTGAGAAGTTGTTGTCTCACAATATCATATTCAAAATTCAGACTGGCTAGGAACTCAAACACCCTATTAGTTTCAACTTACTTTTTGTAAGTCTGTGCATCTTTCTGACTTTCCCATTCAATTGTTTCTGGGTGGTCAATTTCATGCTATAAGGAATTCAAAGTTGAGAAGTAAACCGAGACTAATTTTTCTCCTTGCTTAAGATTATTAACTTCACATTTCAGCTCATAAGCCCAAGCAACATTAAGGGGTTGGGAGTAGGTCTCTTTCATGATGTCCCAAATTTCCTTAGCTGTTTTTGCCCACAAGTAGTTTCGACTGTTATGTGGCTGCATGGAGTTGCACAACCATGTCATAACCAAATAGTTCTCCTAAACCCATTTGGCATAGGTTTGGTCCTCTTTAGTTGGTTCCTTCACATCCCCCAACAATTAATTCAGTTTCCCTCTACCCCCAATGGCCATCATGGCTTATTGGGCCTACTCCAAGTAATTTGACCCTTCAAACTTGACAGTGGTAATCTGAAAATTGTTATCGGGCATGCTACCAGAACCACTAGCCCCCAAAAAACCTTCCCCTTGGTTCTTAAAGTCTATTGCTGTCAGCCCTTCTCAATTTATAGGTCAAAAAGAACTTTTAGAACTTAAAAAAGGTGAAATTACACCCAGATTTTACTTTACAGCAGACCTAGAAGGTTTGGCCACCATCCAGAAAAGAGATAACAGATTTGTTAATTCTCCAGAAATCAGAAAACTCACCCTTGAATGCTGAAACTGGTCTAATTATTCTGCTGAACACTCTCCAAGGTCCTACAAATTGGGCATCAATTGCACACTGCCAACAATCTCCAAGAACCAGCCGATGAGCATATCTCTGCTGAAACTTCCAATCCTAGGAAGTTCTCATGTAGTCGGCCTGATTAGACTAGCATAAGAATTCCTAGGTTGGCTCTGATACCAAGTAGTCGAATAGGACTGTAATCAGTCCTAGGTTCAATGTGAAATAAACAAGAGAGAAGATTGAGAAGAGAGAGGAAGACAAAGAGAAGAGGAGAAGTACTCAAAGAGGAGAATTCAGAAAAGAGAGTGTTGACAATGATTGTCGCCCCACTCTACAATTTATATTAATATTCAAATAAAGGTGAAAGGGCTGAATTACCCTTACTGCTTACATGGCAAAAGAAATAAAAGAACTAATAAGAAACTACCAACTGAAATAATTGCTAACTGAAACTACTATAAATAAACATAAAGTAACGAACACAGTGGGGACCACATTAATGTTCTCTACATATAGCAAATATACAATATATACATATATTGCAGGCTGGGCTTGGCCTGGCTTAGGCCTAAAATTGGTCTCAGCCTGGCCTTCAAATTTCTGGACCTGGACACAAAACCTAGGCCCAAGCCTGGATATTTGTAGGCTGAGCTGGAAATGATCATCCCTAATTTGTAGGACAGAATTGTTCCACTCAATGCTTATGTTCTAGTATGGGCTCATTTGTACTTGACTTCACATTAGACTTGAAAGACTGAAAAGGTTGATGGAACCTCCTTTGGGAGAGGGATTTGGGTTTTTACTGGAAGCTGCATATAATACTCTAGATCTCTCCTGTCTGTACACGTGCCAAAATGCTAGGGGTTAGGTTGACATTTTAGTTCACCCCTCCCAAGGCCACAAATAGCCAAGACTAGAATTGGGTAATGGCCTTTTTTCTTGGCATTGAGAAACTAGAATAACACTTATTAGAATAAATAAACAGCATCTGGTAATCCTTGAATGCTTTGGGGTGTGTGCAGGACCTGCAGGTATCTTTGACATGACTTTGAATTGTCAAATCAAACACTTACCATGTATATCTATATATATATATATATATATATATATATGAGTTATGTGATTTCTCAATCGCAAGTTCAGGGCATATCAAGGACTTTACATTTTAGACAATTGATTTGAAAACTTTGTTTAGTCAAATGGGTTTTGCAGATTTATGGTTTTAGAGATGTTTATTTGTTTTTTTTTTTTATTTGGTAATTTCATATTTGGGTTTTCTTGTGTCTGCTGATCAAGTATGAGGTTGTTGTGTTATACTCATGTACTCCTATGAATCAGGGGCTTTGCAGGATGTTCTTCATTTGCATGATGTTCTTGCTAGAGTTGCCCTTGCAAGACTCTGTCATACAATATCTAGAGCTCGTGCATTAGATGGTAAATGTTTGTTTTTTTTTTGTACTCTTATTTTTTTCTTAATTCTCAATGCTTCCAAATTAGTATATTTGCATTTGAGCAGGACTAATAGTTGATATGGTAAAATGTTGTTTATACAGAAAGACCTGATATTAAAGCTCAGTTTGCATCTGTACTGTATCAACTTTTACTGGATCCCAGTGAAAGGGTTTGTTTTGAGGCAATTCTCTGTGTATTGGGCAAATTTGATAACACAGAGAGGTATATGTCTGAAGGTTGTGGATCTTTGGGCATTAATGTTTCTCTCAGTATACACTTTTAGTCTGACATATATCAATTGTAGGGCTGAAGAGCGAGCTGCTGGGTGGTACCGGTTAACCAGAGAAATTCTCAAGTTGCCAGAAGCACCATCTGTATCATTGAAGGAAACTAGTGTTGAATCAAAAGACAGCCTCCCACCAAAGCCTTCCAAAGATAAATCACAAAAATCAAGACGTCCTCAGCCTCTTATCAAACTTGTGATGAGAAGGTATGAAAGTTCTTTATTTTTTATTTTTTTGGTTTTTTTCCATGCTTTGATATTTTTTTCTTGATGAAATTCTTGCATAATCTGGGTCATAGGTGGATTCTTGAATTATGCGAATTTAAGAATTGACAGTTGAGCGTTATTTGTGGTTTTCTAATATAATTATTATAAAACATTGTTTCTTGTCTTAATTTCTCCTTAGGTTGGAGAGTTCCTTTCGGAGTTTCTCCCGGCCTGTACTTCATGCAGCAGCAAGAGTTGTACAGGAAATGGGGAAAAGTCGTGCTGCAGCATTTGCATTAGGTGTGGATATTGATGAAGGAGCTCATCTTAGTGTATATTCTGAGGCCACTGATTCACTTGATACAGATCTCAATGAAACCTCCTCACATTCCGAAGGTAATCTATTTTCCATGTATTGAGTCTATTTACCAGTATCCCATCCTTATTCGATATAGAGTACTTGGAATCCAGTGAGTTTGTCACTTAAAGAAAGTGTTGAACTTATATTGTTTTTATATTTTATTTTTATTTTATACCCTTAATTGTATCATTGTTTTATTGTCTTGGTTTTTGGCCCAAGTCCATTGATTTATGACAGGGCCAAGTGACCTACCAGGACTTTTAGTTTTTATTAACCTCTTGTTTCCATTATTTGAGGCTGGATCCATCAAGCACTTTGTGCTTTTCTTCTTTGTACATAGGATCTGATGTATAAATTACAGTTTTATTATCAGAAATACAAGTCATTACATTTTTTCCTCAACCCAGTCTTATTGTCTGGAGGGTGGTCATCATGGCCTTTGTTAGTTTGGCCACTTGCAGACCAGGGAACACTAGTGACTTAGTGAGGACATACCCAGAATAAGTAGAGCAGCAGTAAAGTGATTTAGCAAATAAGGAAGCTTAGAGAAATGGAGAACAAGTCTATTGGCATTTGCTAGGGGTGTCCATGAAAAACCGACAAAACGAACCAAACCGAGAAAACCAAACTGGAAAATGCGGTTAACCGAACCGACTGGTATATATATTTATATGTATATTTTATATATATCTTAAATATATGTCACATATTTTCTATATATTATATATAAATTTATATGCATTATATATAAATATACATATATTATATTTATAATAATCTATTTATTAATATATTATATATTTTTATAATATTTATAATATATTATATATCATTTTTTATTTATAATATAATATTATACATATATTTATATAATATATTATAAATATAAAAAACCAAAAAACCGAAGAACCGAACCGGTCAAAAACCAAAACCGACGGACCGGTTAACCGGTGGTACTGGTTCGGTTTCAGTTTGGAGAAATTGAAAAACCGGTAGGACCGGTTCAGTTTGCCAAAATTGTCCACGCCTAGCATTTGCTGACCTTTAGCAACTTCTTTCTGAACTTTTTTTTTTGAATCTCTTTTTGATACATATTGTACATACCTTCTTTGGATTAGTTGTTGATATTTCTGTATAGAGTTGCACAGATGTTCTTTGTACATGGGATCTGATGTATAAATTACAAATTTATTATCAGAAATACAAATCATTTTATTTCTTTTCTCAAAAAAGAATTTCAGAAATGCCAGGAATGAAATGCTTACTTGAAAGAAGACTGCTTTTGATGGCTTCTTAAGCCCATACATATAGACCTTTTAATGAACATACTTGACCATACAAGTCCTTTACTTGCTTTAGTTGCTCTTATGTTTATTAGATCTACTTACATTTCTTAGTAGCTGTTAGAGTGAGCCGAATAAGGGTAATTTAGTAATCTTATGTCAGTTAAGTACTTTGCTTATGTGGCTGTTTTATTAGAGTACTCTGCCCCACACTTAAGTGAGGGCAGTTTAGTCTTTGTAAGTGTAATTAGAACCTAATAAACACAAGGGGGTCGACTGAATGTAAGATTAATCAGTTCGACTAAACCCTCCTGTTCTCTCTTTCTCTTGTCTTCTTCCTCATCTTCTTCTTCCTTCTTCACTGGTTCGGACTACTGTAGCTGCTCCAAAACAGTAGCCAATCATCGTTTAAGATACTACTTTCATTGATCTTTCTTTTTTCTTCTTTTTTTTTTTTTTTTGATAAAAGCTTCCGTAGATCTGACACATTGTCTTAACATTCTTTATTGGGCATAATTGCTAAGGCCTTAGAAATCCTATTTTCTTTGCTCAACAAAGACAAAGATATCCTTAGTTAAATTCTTATTTGTTCTTTCTTATAGTGGCCTTTGATTGGTAATTACATCCATTGATTCTCTGATTGATCCACACTTTTAAGAAAAGAAAGATGCATTGAGGTAAATCCAGTGGTTGAGTATAAATATATAAACTTCTAGATTTCCCCAAAATTCTGTTAACTGCACTTGATTAGGAAATCAGTTAAGCCATCATTTTCCTCCAACTTTCGTGTAATGGAACTTAGGTTGGGAGTACTTTCTAAAGTTGATTTATATCATGTACCTCAATATGGGATTTGAATAAAAAAGCAGTCAGTTTTCATGTTTACATGGATGTTGACAATGTTAAAAAAGTGAGAACTAGCAGTACACGTGCCTTGGAATAGAGAAGTGCAGCAGCCTTGTTTGGTTGATATGAGAAGAGAATAATCTCACATACAGGATACTAGATATATTTATACTTTTTCATAAATCTCAGTTTACAATAATGACCATGTTTACAATAAAATAAGGACTAGAGTGTCCTTAATTAAAAAGATGAAAAGACCATACTTCCCTACTGCCCAATAAGACTAAAGAAAGCAACATAAGAAAATAGAGAATAATAGTAGTACTTGTATATAATCCCAGCTTGTTATATATAAAATCAACCCAAGGCCCATTAAAACCGTTAGTGAACAAATATGCAAGCTGATTCCCTGACTTTACATATGGAGTAGCTATGTCTTTAGTCTTAGTAATTGTTCCCGAACAAGATGGCAATCTACTTCAACATGTTTTGTCCTCAAGAAAAATTGGATTAGAAGCAATGCAAATAGCAGCCCGATTATCACAATAAAGATTCATGGGGAGCTGAATCGGCATACCCAATTCTTGTAGGAGGATATTCAGCCATAATTGCTCAGAAGTAGCCCGGGCCATTGCCTGATATTCTGCTTTAGCACTAGATTGTGCAACCACACTTTGCTTCTTGTTCTTCCAAGTGACAAGTTACCACCCAAAAAGGTAGAATACCCCATAGTGGACTATTTGTTAGAGGGAAACCAGGCCAATTAGCATCAGTGAAACTAGAAATATCACATTACCATGATCACCATATAACAAACCACAACCTAGTGATCCTTTTAGGTTCCGTAATATGTGATAAACAATTGTGTTTGGTGCCCTATGGGAACCAATTGCCTATACCTTCCTGGGTCATCTAAGAGATTACTCTAATTTGAAGCCAACATTATGCTTGGGTCTATAAGAGTAGAACATGGCTTAGACCTTAGCATATCTGTCTTCTCAAGCAAACAAAGAACATAATTACATTGAGACAAACTAATCTCTGTAGGGGATCAATATATCCCAAAGGTTAGCAATACCTTGCTTACCATCACTTGTAATATCACAATATCATCTACATAGACAATCAAGATAATCTGCATTAATATAGTTTGTTGACAAAACATCAAATGATTCATTGGAACTTTTGCAACCCAAAAGATATCATAGCCTCACTAAACTTACACCAAGTCCAAGGAGATTGTTTAGGACCATAAAGTGAACTCTTAAAATGGCACACCTTCCTCGACTCCCCTTGAGCAACAAACCTTAGTGGTTGCTCCACGTATATCTCTTCCTTCAAGTTATCATGGAGGAATACATTCTTGACATCAATTTGGAAGAGCGGTCAATGATATGTAGGAGTGAAACTTTTAGGAACTAAGCAAGCTCATTGAGGAAAATATTTGAACATAATCTATACCATAAGTTTGAGTAAAGCCCTTAGCAACTAAGCAAGCTTTTAGTTTTTCAACAAATCTACAAAGTACATAACATATAAACCCAATGGCAACCAACACACTTTCTCATGGTGTTAAAGAACATGGTTCCTGTTGGTTCGGCTGTCTTAATTTGTATGTTTATCTTTGTTGGGTCTTAAGTCATTAGTTATTGGGCCTAATCTTATTTAGTGTTTATTTTGACTAGGTGTACCATCACTAATCAGGGGCATTCTTGTCTATTTATGTAACATTATGTAATGTCCTTATATATAGTAGATTAGGGCTGGCTGAGGATTAATTCTGCTGCCCATCTCATATCTTCTTCTTCTTCTTCCTCTTCTTCTCTCATTTGACAGCCCTATTTCAGCAAACATGGTATCAGAGCACTAATCTTTCGACTGGTTACAACAGCCGCCTCTTCTTCTACTCGCAGTTAACTCTCTCATCTTTCTTTTTGGTTGCTGCAAAGAAACCCTAGGGTTGGTCGTAGAACACAGCTAGACCTACATCTAGGGTTTCCCTTGGTTGTAGGGCCCAAGGGGAGGTAGACCTAGAGGCTGATGCCCTAATAGACGCAGTACAACAGACTGTAGCCATTCGGCTAAGATAGATCTGTGTAGAACAGATCTAGGCGGAAGGACTAATCTTAGCAGTCCTAGAACTGTTCGTGGGTGAGGCTATAACCTGCGATAGCAGTGCTTAGCTCACAGTAGAAGCCAACACAGCAAGTTGCAGGCTGCGGCAGCAGTGATTAGAACACAGCAGAAGGTAGCACAACAGAGTATAATCTGTGACAACAGTAATTAGGGCACAGTGTGCAGTGTAGTACTCGGTGTTTCATTTCTGTGTCGGGTTCTCAGGACTGAGTTTACAGTGCAACAAGTTCCGTAAGTGTGAAACAGTTCACTATATATTGTGTTTACAGTTTTGACATTTACGAGTAAGTGAAGATGTCTTCCATATCCGGGGAAGTGTCTTCTAGAGATGTTAGGGCTTGTGGGAGGTCTCCTAATCAGGAGAATCCAAATCTGCACAGCCTACAGATCACAAGTGTGTTGTTGGATGAGTACAACTTCAGGGAATGGTCTGTCTCAGCCATGCTTTTCATCACATCCCGGGAACTCACTGGTTACTTGGATGGGCAGAAGAAGGAACCAGAAGTGGGGAGTGCTGAATATGCAGCTTGGCGCAAGGAGAATGCTACAGTTATGTCCTAGCTACTTGCCTCAATGACTCCAAGAGTAGCTAGGACTGTTCAACATTTCTCCACGGCTGCCAAGATATGGGAAAAAGTTTCTAAAACCTATGGGCAGAAAAAGAATAATGCCAGAATTTATAGACTGAATCAAGACATTGCTGCCTTGAGACAAGGAGATATGAGTGTCGCAACATATTTTGCTACACTAGAAGGACTATGGGAAGAGTTAGATCACCACCTTATTATTGATTGGGAGAGTGCCGGAGACAAGGAAAAGCATGACAAACAAATTGAAGAGGGTAGAGCATTTAAGTTTCTGGCTGGCCTAGATCCTATATATGAGAGCATAAGGTCCCAAATTCTGGGAAGGGATGAAATGCCAGACTTTCATCATGTTTACTACCTTGTGAGGAATGAAGAGGTGAGAAGAAAAGAGATGCAGGTTGATACTCAAACGAAACTAGTTGAACAGTCTGTGGAGCATTCGACCCTAATCTCTACAAATCAAAGGGGAAACAGGCACTCTGACAAGAGACATCTGAAGTGCACCCACTGTGGAGGGGAAAGGCATGTGAAAGAGACCTGTTGGGTTCTCCATCCGCATCTGAAGCCAGCTGCATTGAGGAAAGATAAGAAGCATTTGAAGGGTGAATCTGCAAGTGTGAATCTGGCTACGGGTCAAAGTGATGATGGTTCAAAATACTCGTCTATAGTTACTTCCTCTTCCATGGGACAGACTACTAATTCCCCCCGAACCGGGTCCTTGGGTTTTACTGCCGATGAGGTAGAGGTACTTAGCCGGGCCCTAGCCCGTCTAAGGACCAACTCTCTTCCATCCTCCTCCCTTGCCAGATCAGGTATTGTCTCTGCCTTTCGTGCAACTAGTACAACTGACCACATGACACACATGTCTTCTCTATTTTCTTTCTATCATTTAATGTCTGGCCAAGATAAAATGAGGGCTGCTGATGGTTCTCTTTCTACCATCTCTAGGAAAGGAGTGGTTGACCTAAGCAAGGACCTCTCACCCAAATCTGTCTTGCATGTTCCCAATCTTTCTTCAAATCTCTTATCGGTTTCAAAGCTTACCAAAAATTTGAATTGTAACATAACCTTTTTTCCTACCCATTGTGTCTTTTAGGACAGATTGACGAAGAGAACGATTGGGAGCGGTCATGAGTGCGGAGGTCTCTACTACCTTGATGCAGACATCAGTTCGGCCTTGCAAACATCTGCTACTTGTAGTCAGTCCAGTGTGGAGTCAATATCTAGGTTACATCTGTGGCATGCTAGGCTAGGTCATTTACCTTTTTCATCTTTGGAAGTGTTGTTTCCAGAATTATTCAAAGGTGTTTCAAGTCAAGAGTTAGTTTGTGAAGTCTATCAATTATCAAAGCAATGTAGAACTGTTTATTCAACTTCGAGTAATGAAATTCGAGCTTCTTTTGACTTAGTCCACTCTGATGTTTGGGGCCCCTCTCCCATTATTTTTGTTGATGGCTTTCGATATTTTATCAGTTTTATTGATCACTATTCTCGATGCACATGGATCTACTTATTAAAAGCACGAGAAGAAGTGCCGCTGGTAACCATGACATTTTGCAAAATGATTGAAACACAATTTGGTACGAAGGTCAAACAATTCAGGTCAGATAATGCTGTAGAATACTTTGAAAGGTCCTTGAATCTGTTTATGGAGGATGCTGGAATGATTCATCAGTCATCTTGTGCTAGTACCCCCCAACAGAATGGGGTTGCTGAGCGCAAGAATAGACACCTATTGGAGACTGCTCGAGCCTTACTATTTCAGCACAAAGTTCCAAAAAACTATTGGTCTCAAGCAATCCTTACTGCATCATATCTGATAAATCGAATGCCATCCAAGGTATTGGGGGTGAAAACTCCTTTCTCTGTTCTTTGCCCTCATCTTTCTGACTTTTCTCTTCCACCGAGAGTCTTTGGTTGTGTATGCTTTATACATGTCAAGGATCCGAAGAAGACCAAATTGGATCCTAGGGCTACAAAGGGAATCTTTTTGGGGTACTCCCCTACTCAGAAGGGATACAAGTGTTATGATCCAGTCACCAAGAAAAAATATGTCACAAAGGATGTGGTATTCTTTGAGTCTCAATCCTATTTTCGTTCTTCCCAGAATCCTCCTCAGGGGGAGACTAGTGGGATGGAAGAGGATTTTTCTATTTCCCCATTCTTTGTACCTCTCTCGACCTCAGGCCTTCCATCTTCTCCACCTGATCCACTTAGTTGTGGTATCCTGGGTGAATCTAGTGAGGCTCCCATTGTACCAACTACTACTAGTGATGTTGCAAATATTACTGAAGACTCCAGCAGGCTGCAAAGAGATATCAGAATCACCTACAACAGAAGGAAGAAGGGTCCTCTAACTCATGACAGCAACCAATTGGACCCGGATCAACCTGTCTCAGAAACTCAAGGTAATCCTATCAGTTCCTCTGACTTGGATCTTCCTATTGCCCTTCGTAAGTCTACTCGTTCTTGTACTATCAGACACCCCAATGCTGATTTTGTGTCTTACTCACATTTGTGTCCTCGCTATTGTTCTTTTGTGTCTGCTCTCTCTTCTATGCATGTTCCTACCAGGTATTCTGAGGCAGTATCTGACCCAAAATGGAAAGAGGCTATGGACGAAGAAATGAAGGCCTTAATGAAAGCAAGGACTTGGGAATTAGTGGATCTACTAGATGGGAAAGGCACTGTTGGATGCAAGTGGGTGTTCACTGTGAAGCATAGGGAGGACGGGTCCATTGAGAGGTACAAGGCTAGACTGGTAGCAAAAGGGTTTACGTAAAAAGAAGGGATTGACTACAAAGAAACTTTTGCTCTGGTGGCAAAACTCAAAACAATCCGAGTTCTATTATCATTAGCTGCAAATTTCTCATGGGAGCTACATCAGTTGGACGTGAAGAATGCTTTCCTGAATGGCGACCTGCATGAAGAGGTGTTCATGGATCCTCCACCAGGTTATGGTTTTGGCAAGAAGGTATGTAGACTGAAAAAATCCCTATATGGCCTTAAGCAGTCCCCTCGAGCTTGCTTTGAGAAGCTATGTGGGGTCATGAAGAAAGGGGGTTACACTCAAAGTGGGGCAGATCATACCCTATTCATAAGGAAGGGAAATGGCAAACTTACGACACTTATTGTCTATGTGGATGATATGGTAATTATAGGGGATGATCAGGAAGAGATTAAAAGACTAAAGGAGGTTTTGGTTGCTGAATTTGAGATCAAAGACCTAGGCCAACTGAGATACTTTCTTGGGATTGAAGTTGCAAGGTCCAAAGAGGGCATCTATATATGTCAGCGGAAATACATCCTTGATCTTCTTCAAAAGATAGGCATGATGGGGTGTAGGCCAGAAGATACTCCAATAGAACAGAATCATGTTCTACAGGAGTCAGTAGGAGAGGACTACCTTGATAAGGAAAGATACCAAAAGTTGGTGGGGAAGTTGATTTACCTGTCCCTCACTCGCCCTGACATTGCTTATGTTGTACATGTTGTCAGTCAGTTCATGCACACTCCTAAAATTCTTCACATGAAAGCTGTGGAAAGGATCCTCAAATATTTGAAGTCTTGCCCGGGGAAAGGGATTCTGTTCAGGAAAAACAGTAAAATTGAAGTTGAAGGATATATTGATGCAGATTGGGTTGGCTCTGTTGGGGACAGGAAGTCTACTTCTGGGTACTGCACCTTTGTTGGAGGAAATTTAGTTACATGGAGGAGTAAAAAACAGAATGTGGTTGCTAGATCTAGTGCAGAGGCCGAATACCGAGCTATGGCTCATGGTGTTGCTGAACTTTTATGGCTTAAGATCCTGCTTGGTGAACTTGGAATAAAGATTGAGTGTCCTCTCAGGTTGTACTGTGACAACAAGGCTGCCATCAACATTGCAAATAACCCAGTGCAACATGATAGAACGAAACATATTGAGATAGACCGTCACTTTGTTAGAGAAAGAATTGTCTCAGGAGAACTCTGCATTCCTTATACTCCCTCCGAGATGCAGATTGCAGATGTTCTGACTAAAGGGCTAGCTACAGTGAAATTTGTGGACTTACTTGGCAAGCTAAACATGATTGACATCCATGCTTAGCTTGAGGGGGAGTGTTGGTTCGGCTGTCTTAATTTGTATGTTTATCTTTGTTGGGTCTTAAGTCATTAGTTATTGGGCCTTAGTTACTGGGCCTAATCTTATTTAGTGTTTATTTTGACTAGGTGTCCCATCACTAATCAGGGGCATTCTTGTCTATTTATGTAACATTATGTAATGCCTTTATATATTGTAGATTAGGGCTGGCTGAGGATTAATTCTGCTGCCCATCTCATATCTTCTTCTTCTTCTTCCTCTTCTTCTCTCATTTGACAGCCCTATTTCAGCAAACAGTTCCAAGTACCATTAGCATGCAAGGTAGGTATCTCTTCTTCTATAGCTGACCTCCAGGCCTCTTGCATATTTCTAGGAATAGATGCAGAGGACAAGGAAGAAATGAATCAATGGAAAAAAAAACCGACCAATAGGATGGACAGTACATGAGTTCTTTAGGGTAACAAAACCGTCAGTAGGATGAGTAGTGCAAGATCTTTTACTTTTACTGACCTCAATAGGAAAGTATAAATCATCTAATGGTGGAGGTTGAGAAAAGGTTCAAAAATAGGATCATCATTAGGTGAAGATTCAATTGGGTCTTCAAACGTTGAAGCACATGAAGGAGCCATGAAATCTGTATGCCGTGCTTAACTCAAGCAATTAGTGGCTTAGAAAGTGGTTCCACAAGCAAACAACTAGGTAATGGAGATAACTACTATTCAGTAATGCTGGAATTCTCATCAGAAAAATAAATAGTTTTAAAGAAAGTGACACCGGTAGAATAAGTGATGATGATGAATTGGATCGTAACATCTATGCCACAAATAGTAAGGAAAGCTCAGCTCTGAATCCTCGTTTCAACTTTGAGTTGCAATTCTAGTTCAGAGGTTGAGTTGGATTCGAACAATGTTCTTTCTAGTTGTTTTGTCAGCAATCTGGGCTTTCTTCCTGGTTGTAGAAGACCCAAAAACATAACTGATTTTTATGATGTGGTAGTGGCCAAGCCTTTGACTTGGGGTTTCAGTAGTACGAGAGGGAGGAGTAGAAGGGGAAAGAGAGGATTGGCTGGTTGTTTTCTCATTTGGTTTGGCTGCTTTTTTTAGTATACTTCTTGTATGCTTTTTTGCTTACAAGATAACACACTTAATTGCTTTGAGATCAGTCTTATCAACAGAATAGGACAATTGATGAAGGAAACAGATAAATTAAAACTACGGGGAGGAACGTGGAGCAAAAGAGAGTTAGAAAACAGAAGGGAGTAAGAAATTTGACTTGAAGAATAGATGAGGACATTAATAAGAAAAGCAATCAAAACAATATCATTCCAATAGTTTTTGGGTACATGCACCTGATGCATCAAAACCCAAGCAACTTCTAATGGATTAAAGCTGATGTTTGATGTATGATGCCATGGAAAGTAAAGAAGTTAGCAAAAGTATGTGAAGTATATTCAATACCATTATCAGATTGCAAGCTACACATGTTTGTATCGAATTGAGTTTGAATTTTGATAAAGAAAGACTTGAAATTGGAGGACAGTTCAAAACAATCTTTCATTAAATGTAACCTTGCCATTCTTGAATAATCATCTACAAAAGTAAAATAATAAAAATCCAAATAGAAGGTTCATCTCATAGGACTACAGACAACTCAGTGAACCAGCTGGAACATTTCTTCACTTATCAAAAAAAAAGAAAAAAAACAGCTTGAACATTTTGGGAACTTGCTTATTGACTCTAGGTGGAAAGAGACACAATGATGCTTACTGAGCTGACAAGCTTCACAATTTAGGGACTCTAAATGACTTAAAGAGGGAACAAGTAACTTCAAATTCTGCAACAAAGGATAGACCGAGATGACAGCAAGGTCCAAAGTACTGATGCATCTGATATGCTAGAACATGCATATCAGTTGTTTTGATGCTTAATACCTTTTTTTTTGTTATTTTTTAAAATTGCTTCAGGCAGTGAGTTTTAGGCATGTCTACCCCCTGAAACCAGTCAAAATCTTAAACACACCTTATTTGGCATATTGGGCTGTATCATGTTGAAATTTTGAACCTTGGATGACAGTGATGCTGAAAAGGCGAAGAAATCGAGGACTGTAGAGCTTCCCAGGTCACCATCAAAGAAATATAACCCTCCAGATTCACATCCTCTACCACTCGTTTTCTTCATGTTTAGATCCTAAAATATAAAAATAAAGGATAAAAGGTGACTGAGTAATTCAAGAATTGGGTCAATTTATTAACGTACATTAAGTTAAGGAAATTGAGGAACATAAAAGGCAGAGGAAAGCGACAAATTAGTGGTATCTGGTAAGCTTAATAGAACCAATACCATACATGGGGGATAATTGATCATTAGCAAGTGTAACAAGTTTATGTGGGGAATTAGAAAGGGCTTAGATGAATAAACAAGTCTGGGGTACATGTCATGTTGTTAGACACTCCAGAATCAACTACCCAAGGAGCAGTAACCATGGATAAGGCATGTGGATCAATACCTGATTTTTCTAAAGTGGCAGTGGAGGCAAAGCTCTGAGATGTTGACATCAATCATGCATGCTCATCCTTGGAAATTGTAACAACATCATCAGCCATATGTTGCTGACGCTGACATGGCTGAACACTATTAGGCATAGAAGTAGTTGTAGAACTGTCTTCTTGATACGTGGTATTGTGTGCAAATCCTCTGGACTTCTGATTCAAAGCCCACGAAACTTCACAGTGTGACCCTCTTTTTGCAATTAGAGCACATGTACACCATGCAACTCACAATAATAGTTGATGGTATGATACTCACTTCCAAAATGTGTACAATAATGGCCATTCTTGCCACTATCACATTCTCTCACCATATTGGTGCTACATCCACCATGCATATTTCTGCTTCCACCACAACTAGCACCTTTTCCTGCTTCCCCTATTGTTTCCAAGGCTGATCTATTTGACAAACTGGAGTTCTCAAACATGGAGGCTCTCTATAATCAGAACACATCTGGGAGAGAAGGTAGCTCTGGGCTGCCAAGGATCTAGGTTCTAATGGGTAGCTCTTGGTAGCACCTTTGAAGGTCATTCACATCAACCTTCCTCAATTTCTCAGATTTGTCAGGTATGAAGTTTGTTTTGGTAATGCTGTCTGGTTTTGGGAAGACATTTGGATCGGAAACACCCCTCTAAAGGATATTTTCGCTTTGTTATTTTCTGTTTCATTGTATAAAAAAGAGGTGGTTTCAAAATTTATCTCATCTTTGGGAACACCTATGGCTCCTACTTGGGATTTCAGTTTCCGTAGGGGATTAGGGGATGATGAAATTGGCTCCTTCTCTGACTTGCTTTGTTTCCTTAACCAGGTTTGTTTAGATCCCTCCAAGCCAGACAAAAGGGTGTGGGCTCCTAGACCCAAAGGGATCTTTACTTGTGCTTCTTACTTCAAGTCCATTTCTCAATCCTTTGTCCCAACTCCCATAGCCTTCAAAGGAAATTTGGTGTAGACCGGTTCCTCCAAAGATTATGGCTTTTTGTTGGGAAGTGTATTATGTGAAAGTAAGCACTCTAGATAACCTACAAAAGTGAAGACACTTCCTTTGTATTTCTCCCAGCTGGTGTACCCTCTGTAGAGCTGGAGATCTGCTCAATCTGCCTTGATTTGGACTCTATGGGAAGAAAGGAATGGTAGAATATTTCAAGAGAAGGAAAGGAACATTCAAGAACTGAAGGACTGTGTGTTGATGACCAATTGGGTGTAGGGCAATATGGCTGAAGACTTTGGAAAATTTTCATCAATTCTCATATGATGACCTTTGGAGAAACTGGTCAGCAGTAGCAAGGTGTTCTCCATTAAGAATAAGACAGTTATAAGGTGGTCTCCTCCATCTGAAGGCTAATTAAAGCTGAACTTTGATGAAAGTAGCTTGGACAATCTTGGGTTATCTGGAATGGGGGGGGGGGTGCTCTGAGGAATGAGTTTGGAGAGGTGGTACTCCTCTACTCAGGTCCTTTAGGATTTGGAGATTCTATTAGGTCAGAGCTATTAGCTGCTGTACAAGAGGTGCAATTTGCAAACCAATTGGGGGTAGAGCATTTAATCATTGAAGGGGATTCCAAGGTGGTGGTGGGCTGGCTGAAAAACCCCGAGGATACTATATTGGTACTACAAGAATGAAATTTATTTGGCTGAAAAGGAATATGCTGGTTTCTAGACAGTGGGTGGGGAGATCAGCAAATGCTTTGGCTGATGTGTTAGCCAAAGAAGGGGTAAATAGGGAAGAATTGTTTTGGGCTCAGCTGTGATTTATGTAATCTATTACTAGTTTACTTGTGAGCTATTGGGAGAGGCTGCATCTCGTGCCTCTCCATGGGATGTTGTATGAAATTATAATTCTAAATCAGTTTCTGAATTAATAAAATTTCTATTATTCATAAGAAAAACAGGTTCAAATTCAGCCAATAGATTTCAGACCCATCAGTTTGGTGACTAGTATCTACAAGATAGTGGCCAAAGTAATCTCCTTGAGGTTAAAAATAGTTTTGCCCTCCTTAATAAGTCAATCACAAGGGGCTTTTATTCAAGGTAGACAAATCACTGATCAAGCCCTGATGGCTAATGAATGTGTAGAAGACTTCAAGAGAAGGGGGAAGGAAGGATTTGTCTGTAAATTGGATCTGGAGAAAGTGTACGATTAGTAGATTGGCATTCTTGATGAAAGTTTTTGGAATTTTGGGTTTGGAGATAGGTGGTGTGCTTGGATTGAAGGTTATTTGACTACTGCTCATTATTCTGTGTTGGTT
This sequence comes from Nelumbo lutea, assembly GCF_056320005.1. NCBI lineage: Eukaryota > Viridiplantae > Streptophyta > Magnoliopsida > Proteales > Nelumbonaceae > Nelumbo > Nelumbo lutea. The sequence goes on from NC_142684.1 coordinate 214,771,785, forward strand.
AATGGAGTGATTGGAGATTTCTTTCCAGCTACTAGAGGACTGAGACAAGGGGATCCCCTCTCTCCCATCCTCTATACCTTGTTAGCAGATGTTTTTAGTAGACTTATTTTGATAGCGGACAGGGTGAATCTGATTAGAGAATGGAGGGTTGGAAGAGAAGGTGTTATTGTTACACACCTATAGTTCACAGACGACACTATCCTTTTTTGTGAGACAGGGGACCCTCGGATAGCAAGGAACTTGAAAGGGGTGATAAAGTTGTTTGAGGTTGTGTCAAAACCAAAGATCAATTTCCAAAAGTGTTGTGTAGTGGGGCTGAATTTAGAGCAAGAGGAATTGGGTGGGATAGCTGAGGAGTTAGGTTGTTTGACATCTAGTTGGCCTTTGAGATACTTGGGATTACCATTAGGAGAAACTGGCAGTTTTTGGAATCCCATGGTGGAAAGATGTGCTAAGAAACTGGCAGCCTAGAAAAGAACTTATGTACCCCTAGGGGGTCGACTTACTTTAATTCATTCCACCTTAGCAAATCTTCCAATTTACTTCCTTTTAGTATTTAGAATGCCGCAAAGGGAGGTAATGAAAGTTGAGAAATTGATGAAGGACTTTTAGTGGGAGCCCAGAGAGGGATGGAAGGATCATTTGGTAAGATGGGAATTAGTATGCAAGAGAAGGGAGCAAGGGGGTCTGGGATTGGGTAACCTAGGTAAGAAAAACTCAGCCCTTTTGGGTAGTTGGCTTTGGAGAAGGAAAGACTTTGGCACAAAGTTGTAGAGAGTATTCATGGAGCAGAAGACAATGGTTGGGATGTTGGCATATCTCGGAGGGCCACGTTGAACTCTCCTTGGAAGGCAATCTATGGTGTTCTTCCACAATTCTTAAACTTAATCGAGGATGATGTATGTACTAGGGATAGGGTTCTTTTTTGGGAGGACTTATGGATTGGAAACTCAACCCTCAAGTATCTTTTTCCACCTTTGTATTTCCTCCCGCTTTAAAAATGAACCTCTTCAAAGATTTGTCTCATTTTCCACCTTTGCTTGCTTGGTTCTATCTGTCTGGACCCTTCTAAACCTGATGCTCGTATTTGGTCCCCTAACCCTTCGGGCACTTTCTCTTGCACCTCCTTTTTCTCTTCCTTATTCTCTGTCCCTAGCTCTCAGCTTTTCCCTTGTAAAGAGATCTGGTCTAGACCTGTTCCCCCTAAAGTGGGAGCCCTTTGTTTGGAGGCCTCTCTTGAAAAACTAAACACATTGAACAACCTACAAAGAAGAAGACATTGTCTGAGTATTTCCCCCAACTGGTGTGTCTGCAAAGCAAGTGGAGAAAGCTGTTACCATTTACTAATATATTGCCCCTTTGTTGTAGGTCTCTAGGAAAAGCTTCTTAACCTCCTTGGATGCAGGTGGACAATGCCAACGCAGGTTAGCAATCTATTTGAGCCTACAACCTTCAGGTGGCCTAAGAAAAGAGGTAAAGTCTTGTGGATGTGTGCTAGGTCTGCATTGGTTTGGACTGTTTGGGAAGAAAGAAATGTCAGGATCTTTGATGATAAGGAGGGGAACAAGACAATTGTATGGGATTGCTTAATTAATAGAGCCATTAATTGGGTAAAGACCCTGGAACTATTTTCTCCATTTTCCTTTGATGATTTATGGAGAAATTGGGAAGTGGTTGCCAAAAGCTCTAGTACAAGACCTAAACCGTTAGCAGAATGGAAACCTCCTCAAGAGGGTATCATTAAGCTCAACTTTGATGGCAGAGGTTTAGGCAATCCGGGTCCTATGGGTGTTGGGGGAGTGTTTAGAAATACCGAAGGGCTAATCATTGCTTTATACTCTGGCTCTATAGGAGTAGGGGACTCAAGTCAATGCAGAAAATCAAGCAGTGCTACAAGGAGCTGAATTTGCCAAGAAACTGAACTGTGAACAGTTGTTAATTGAAGGTGATTCCAAGCTGGTGATCCAGTGGTTGAAAGAACCAGAAACAGCAGCCTGGTCCTATAAAGGAGCTTTATGAAGATTCAAATGGCTAACTACAAACATGTCATTCCAGTTCCAATGGGAAAGAAGATCAGCAAATGGGTTAGCAGATTCATTAGCTAAACAAGGGGTGCATAGGAATCAGATGTTTTGGACTAAACTGTAATTTTTAACCCGAGGTTGCATCTTGTGCTTCATCTTGGGAATTTTCTGTGTCTTTTATGCTTTTAATCTATTAATAAATTCACTCATTACTTATAAAAAAAAAAACAGGTTCGGATTCTCTACAGACACCTGATAAGAATTTTTCTACATGTAAGTCATCTCTCTGCTTTGTCATAACCTGTACATTGATTTGTATTGGTTGATAGATGTTTAGGTTTTTACAAATACTATTCACCTCTGAAAAGTATTCCTCAATATTATTGTCACCTTGCTATAAGCTGAAGAATTTCTGGAACAACTGAAAAATTCTAATGCTGTTATCAATCCCTGAATTTTCCCATTTACTAGAAAAAAGACGAAGCTTGCCCTGATTCTAGGCTCCATACTATTCCAAAGCATTGTCCGAATTTGTGCATCTTCCTGAACCCAATCGGCATAGATGGATGATACTTAATTTTTCCTTTTCCCATAAGGAAAACCTCCACAAATTTGTCCAATTGTGCATAATTTGCATTGGTTGTCATCTGGACTTGAAAGACACCTGATGTCACAGGTTTCACTTCTATTTTTACAACTAACGGATCACAAATCAAGGGCTAATAGCAAGACTGGTCCACTAATTCAGATCACTAAAAATTCAGTAGGAGAGCCTCCAATCAAAGATAAGACACCCAACCAACAGTAGCTTCACATAACATAGCCAAAGCATACACAAACAACCGTAGGTAGATCAAAAACATGCTCATAAATGCAATCGACCAGCAATAAACAACCTGACAGACCCAAATCACCTACTCTTCTGAATGTATTTCACATTGACTTCACTCCTTTCACACATTATGCACTTCACTATCACAAACAAGTCAATAGAAGCTGATTAAATCACTAGTCCTCTTCTTAGATAATCAGAAAGAAACCATAAACAGAAAAGGAGAGGGAAAAAAAGTGAGAATTAGCAGTACCTGATCCTTGGAGGAGAAGAGAAACCCAGCAGCCATGTTCGGTTGAGATTAGAAGAGAATAATCTCACCTACAGGTTGCTGGATATGTTTATAGTTATTTCATAAATCTGACTTTACATAAAAAAAATTACCCTGCCACCCAATAAGGCTAAAAACAGCATACGAAAATAGAGACTAATGACACTACTTAACAGACGCTTTGTAAAAGAATTATTGCCAACTGGTAACCTTACAACCTTTCTTCATCTGGGTTTTCTACAGACAGTGCAAGACAAAGTCTTTACTCTGGGTTGTACTGGAAAACATTTATTCAACAGCAGTGTTATGTACAAAAAAGAATAAGTTTCTATGGTTTTATACAGTATACAAAACAATCATCTAGAGAATTGCTGAAAACTAGGAAATATATTGTGGCTCATCAACAAGCAAGGGATCTGAGGGTGACCACTTTGTCCAGAAATTCTGGAGATTAGGTCCATACCCGGCTTGTCCCTCCCAAAATTCTTGATAGCTGGGATCAACATTGGGTGATGGCCTTCATCAACAGGTGAAGTTCACCTTTCTGTTCCTAGTTTTCAACAGGGAGCAACTCCATTTTTTATGCTGAGCAGGTGCCCTGAAACATGCAAGGAAAGACCACAAAAAAATTATTTTATTTGGCATACAATCTGAACAGTCCTTGGAATAGTAGGATATTATCATGAGAACCTTTCTTAGTGAAGCTGGAAGAGAAATGGATAGTGATGTTACAATACTGCCTTTAGACTTTAAATTTCTTTATGTTTCAACTTATGATTTTGTTGTCAATAAAAAAAAAAAATTCCACAATACTGGCTCTTGACTATACACTTAATTCCTACAATGTTTTCATCTAATAAATTCATTGTTGTATGTATATAATATTGTTGAGTAATTTCCTCTTTATTTAACAAAATCCACTTTTCTGTATACTATGTGCTTTCTATCACCTTTTTTTTCATTTTTGTAGCCAGCCGAAAGGCTTCCTCAGTATCTAATGGAACAGCTGGGATGGATACAGTTGCAAGTCTATTGGCTTCTTTAATGGAAGTAGTACGAACAACTGTAGCATGTGAATGTGTTTATGTTCGAGCCATGGTAATAAAGGCTTTGATTTGGATGCAAAGTCCATATGCATCATTTGAAGAACTAGAATCCATTATTGCATCTGAACTCTCTGATCCAGCTTGGCCATCAACACTGCTGAATGACATCTTACTCACTTTGCATGCTCGATTTAAGGTACTACAAACTTTTTAAACCAAGTTTTGATTCTCTATTTTATAACTATTTATGGCTTTCTATTGGAGAGGATGTCCAGGGTGTCCATCCTTATGGAAAAGATGAACATGCCCTTATGACCAATGGCTCAGAAGAAAAGAAACACTACTCAAGCATCAGGTAGCACATCTGTACATTGGATTCTAGGAGGTGTGGCACTTATGCATGGAGCAAAGTTAGGTACTTTTAAATGTTTTCCATCCATGGAGATCTGCTGTCAAATTCAAGGGCAGATTTCAAGAAAGAAACCATTGGCTCAGCCTATTGAATTTTACACAGCCTCATGCAGCCTTCTGCTTGGTTGGGGGTGGGGGGATTAAGAACAGTGACCCTCTATTTCGCCAATAGGAACTCCATAAAGACCTTGGCAACTCCCTGGTGGGCCACTGATCTCCATATTTCTATCCTTGTTAAAACAAGAAAAAGGAATCTTGTTAGTTGTTACCATCCGGAAAAATGCAAAAATAAAAAAAAAAGCCTTTCTTTACTCCTCCCTAGGTTAGTACCATTTTCAGTCTACTCCTCCCAAGGCCCTAGATGGCCGATACCAACATTGGGTAATGGCCCTTTTCTTACTTATAGAATGGAAATACGTCAACATATTAATTCACTTACTACTTACTTAGCAAAGATGCATTTTTGCCCTGCACCAAGAGTAGTAAATGATACCTAGGTGTGCATATCTTAAGAATGGTGCAATCCCTTATAATAGATCTCACAAACCCATCCATACCCACCCATTTGATTAGTAGATCAATATGGGTCAAGTGACCCATAAGGGTCAGGGTGGGTTGGATTGAGGGTTACCCATTGGGTCGCTGCTAGTTTAGGGCTTGATTTATTCTTCTGAAACTCTCTCTCTCTCTTTCTCTCTCTCTCAATCAGATTGGCTGCCACAGCATCACTCTCTTTCGCTTAGAGCTATTAGAATCCCCAAAGCAACAACAGAGAAGGAAAAACAGAGAAAGAAATGGAAATAAAGCCTGAATGAAGTTGTGCTTATCTTCCTCTTGATCTCATCGATTGGTGTCTCTGCATCTTCAATGTCTCACACGGAAGTAGCTAGAATCAAAGGGAGAGAGATCCTATAGCTACACCTCATTTTTTGAGGATTTTTGCGTGTTTTAAGCCCTGTAGATATCAGTGCTCAATTGGCAGAGACGAAGATGGAACCTACAGCTACAAAATCAAAGGGAATGTTAGAGGAAAAGAAGAGGGAGTCTATGCAAGAGACAACAGAGAGATGTCGTGTAGGGATTGGGGCCATGGGCATTCCTCGTGACAGCGTCTCCACTCTCCCTTTTTGTTAGGATGCAACCAAAGATATTTTTGCAATATGTGTGGAAATTTGCTGCAATCTCCATTGATTGCAATATGTGTGGAAATTTTCTGAATATTTTGCCTTTCTTTAGTTGAGAAACATAATTTTTGACAATTTTATCATTTTATGTATTTTTTGCTATTTCTCATTTTTTTGCCTTTTTTTAAAATTTCTATTTTTTACTTTTCCGCTAAAATATATAATTTTCTGAATTTTTATCATTTATTTTTTTTTTGTAATTTCTGATTTTTAGCTGAAATATATATTTTTTATTTTTATCATATTTTTTTGGAAAAACAGGTCAAAATGGGTGGGTGAGGGTCAGGGTGGGTTATGACCCATTAATTAGCATTTTTAGTGGCTCGATAGTCAATCCACACCCAACCCAACCCAACCCACCTATTTTCTAGACATAAACATGAAAGTTTATAATTTTCTTATGAAAATTATGAATAGTTATTAAGGAAATATGGTTATGGAACCTAGGGAACTACCTAGAATATGTATTTTTCACTTAAAAAAATTCATTGCCTAGGCAACAAGGCGCCCCCTTGTTGCCTAGCCTCGCCTTGGCGCCTTGAAAACTATGTGATGGGGATAGCTTTGGTTTTAGCAATGTTTTAAAAGGTGTGGGAGGCGTACACTTGGAGGCGTGCCTCTAGGTGAGGTGTCCCCAAAACGCCCTGATGTAACAAATGTTCTCTTTGCCGCGCCATCAAGTGCCATCCATCGTGCCTACAGCCGACACTCCAGTGTCCAAGTGTGTGTCATGGGTGGGCTTTGCATGTACTTTTGTATGGGGGACTGCCAATGGCATTATTGTAATACTGTAGTATGATTTTTCACCTTTTTGATGTTTCTTATTGTCACTCCCCCAAAAGCTTAACATACTCTTTGAGGGGAGGTAGGTACTCGAGTGAGCTCATTAGCGTGTAAAGGCTTTCTCGATCCCATTGAGTGCCGCACTGGGCTTCGTCGATTAGCGCCGTGACAATTGGTATCAGAGCAGGTTGCTCCTCAACGCTCATGACCCTTGCATAGCAACACTAGTGGTGGCGCAATGAAGCACAACAAGGAACTCACTGACGAGATTAGGCATGGCCTTGCCCATGCTAGAGAGACCGATGAGGCTTTGGGTGATGAAGCCGTTGTAGAGAAGGCCCCGAGGGGTTTCACATCCAAGACTAGCAAGCGCGACAAGTCAGTTGACACGCTTGCTGCTTTCGACACACGCATCCTTCGCTGCGAAGTGACTGTTGGGAAGATGCGTGACCGAGTAGAAGAAATCCACCTGAATGTGGAAACAATTGAGAGCTCCATGGTGGAGCTAGAAGCCCGTTTAAATGGCATTATTAACAAGGTCCAAGACGTCCTGAATAGAACCCTCAAGGAATTCCTTGGAACAATATCCCGACAAGAAGGGAGCTCATCTCGATCCGACATCCAAGACCAGGTGGATGAGATGAGGGCTGAATGGATGGCCATGAAATTAGCCATGGCCTCTCCTTCTGACCTCTAGACTCAATTGGATGATCTAAGAGGAGACATGACGCTCCTCAAGAGATTAGTGGCCAGCACTCCAAGCCCCTCCACAACGCTGGCCCCTACTCGTGTGAAGATTCGGGAGCCCACACCTTATGTCGGCTCCTGAGATGCTAGAGAACTTGACAACTTCTTGTGGCAAATGGAACAATATTTCCGTGCCGCTAGAATTGATGATGACCAAACGCAAATTCGTACAGTGATCATGTATTTGACTGACATTGCTAATTTATGGTGGCGCAGGTGATGCCAAGACATTGAACGCGGTACGTGCACCATTAAGACATGGGCTGATTTCAAGCAAGAACTAAAGGGGCAATTCTACCCAGAGAACGTGGAGTACTTGGCGTGGAAGAAGTTAAAAGCCCTCCAACACGGGGACTCACTCCACGATTATGTCAAAGAGTTTTCAGCCCTTACCTTGGAGATCACGGACATGTCCGACAAGGATCTACTGTTCAACTTCATGGACGGACTGAAGCCATGGGCCAAACTAGAGCTCCAATGCCGCAACGTACAGGACCTTGCCATGGCAATGGCAGTGACGGAGCAACTCAATGAGACCAGCTTGTCAGATGAAGAAGCCCCCAAGCCAGAAAGCCCGCGTTCCCCTAATTTGAGTGGGGGAACCAGTCACCCACGCCCTCCGTACGACAACTCCAACATCAACAAACCAGCAAGACAAGACTATGGGAAGAAGCCACAAGGAGAGCAAGGCCCTCAGCACCATTACAATCCCAGAACCGCTGGGTCCCCAATTTCTTGCTTCCTTTGTGGGGAAATCACTTGGTTCGCAACTGCCCAACCAAGAGGAAGATCAATGCCCTTGTTGCCAAGCTCAATGAAGACGAGCAAAGTAATGAGGAAAAGTCTGTACAGGCGCCAAGAGTGGGCGCCCTCCAGCTCATCAACGCCATGGTCAAGAAAGAGGCCACATCCAAGCGGCCCACCAAAGCCCACAAGGGGCTGAATTATGTAAACATCACCCTCGGCGGGAGGCCGACCCAAGCTCTGGTGGGCACTGGGGCCACCCACAACTTCATTTCGCTTGCGGAGGCAAAGCGACTCGGCTTGACCACCACCAAGCAAGCAGGGTGGGTCAAGGCTGTCAACTCTGGGGCCAAAGCAGTAGAGGGCATGGCTCGTGGAGTAGAACTCCAAGTGGGGCCCCAGAAAGGACCCATCAATCTATCTATGGTACCCTTGGATGATTTTCAGGTTGTTCTTGCAGTGGAGTTTCTCACGCAAGCGGAAGCAGCACTTATGCCACACATCAGCAGCTTACTTATTTTGGATGAACACTCCCCTTGCATGGTTCCTGTCTCATCAACCTTGCAGATACTTGGGAAGCAGCTTTCAGCCTTGCAGTTGTACCAAGAAACTAGCAACCAAGAAGACAGCTTCGCGTCAACAAGGAAGAACCCCTGTCAAGCATCTCACATCAACCCTGGAACTGGTTGGGAAGTCGTCACTAGGAAGAAGTCTCCCCCAAAGCAATTCCATTTCCAGCACCAACTCCAATGCCAGCGCCCAAGTCAACACCAACATCAGCATCAGCATCAGCTTCAACACCAACCACATCAGCGGAAGTCGACTTCGCAACAGAAGCCACAAGCACCTGCAATTGATGGGCCCAACAGAAGACCCAAGGCCGTGTCAAACCTTGCCCACATCTACTACCACAACCACCGGGGAGAGCGAGTGCCACCCAAGCCATTTAGGGACCACATTCACATCATCCCTCAGGCTTAATCCAGTAGTAGCCTTGTGAGTCACCCTTGGGGAAAAATGCATGGGAACCAACACCCTAACAATCCAAAATATCATTTTGACCTAGCCCTGGCCACAAACCTTCCTAACACCAAGCTAGAGCAACCAAAATCCTACCTTGAAGCATCCAGGCAAGGACTTACCGTAGGGACTAGCCATAGGTATTCCCACCATCCAGAATGCCTTGAAGACTTCCACCCATCATCATGCCCGGGCCTTGGAAGAGATAAACTTCGTGGAGCAGCTGAAGTACCTTCCTTCATCAACAGCAGATCGGAGCCTCAAGTAGAAGCTAGTCTTTGAGGACGAAAACTGAATTGAGTGGGGGAGATTGTAACAAGTGTTCTCTTTGTCGCGCCATCAAGTGCCATCCATCGTGCCTACAGCCGCCACTCCAGTGTCCAAGTGTGTGTCATTGGTGGGCTTTGCATGTACTTTTGTATGGGGGACTGCCAATGGCATTATTGTAATACTGTAGTATGATTTTTCACTCTTTTGATGTTTCTTATTGTCACTCCCCCAAAAGCTTAACGTACTCTTTGAGGGGAGGTAGGTAGTCGAGTGAGCTCATAAGCATGTAAAGGCTTTCTCGATCCCATCGAGCGCCGCACGGGGCCTCGTCGATTAGCCCCGTGACACTGAGGCATAGACCAAAGGTGTTGACACCTCTAAGGCATATGCCTTAGGTGCAAGAGGCGTACACCTCATATGCTTTTTTCATGAGGCGTATGCCTCATGCGCCTCACGCACACTCATATAAAAAGACAGAAAAAAAGAAAAAAGAAAGAAGGAAAAAAAAAAAGGAAAGGAAAGGAAAAGAAAGGGAAGGGAAAGAAAAAGAAAGAAAGAGAAGAAAATAAAAAGAAAAGGAAAGCGAAGGGAAGGGAAGAATAGATAAGGGGAAAGAAAGTGGGATGAGGGCTCTGCCTCCGGACCCCCTTGGCTATGGGGCTTTGCCCTCAGACCCCACAACCCCCCTTTCAACTAGTGCTTTGCATCTTCGTTCTTTTTAATATAAAAGATTTTTAATAAAAATAAAGAAAAAAATGAGATCCTCTTTCCTCTTCTTCTTTCTTCCCTTCCTTCTCCTTCCTCCTCATCCCCCTCCTCTTAAGGAGGCTACCTATTACGTTCTGAAGTACGCCTTGTAGAGAAACCGATGTCCACTCTGTCCGTAAGGTAGAATGTACCTAGTCTATTTGTTATGTTTCTCTGTTATTCTAGTTCTGTTATTCTAGTTGTTATTTACTTTTCAGTTTTATATTGTTAAGTGTTATGATGTAAACACCAAGGGCAGATGTGTCCTTTCCTGTAACTAGCATAACATATAAATATTAAGTTGAAGTGGCGGCAGCAGATGTGTTAGAATCTGTCCCTCCTTTCAGCAACTTGTGTTCTCTTGCTTCTCTTCTATTCTCTCCTTTTCTCTCATCTTCTCTTTTGTTTTACAAACCTAAAACCTTATAGTATTCAAGACTGATTACAGTCTTGATCTTCTACATGGTATCAGAGCCTATCTAGGGCTTCTCATGTGTATTTAGTCCAGCCGACCACATGAGAACTAGCTAGGGCTGGAAGTCTTGAAGAAGTTTTTTGGCGGCTGAATCTTGGAGATTACCAGGAGAGGTTCGCAGCAGTTGAAGACTTGCCGCAGCCTGTAGAGAGTTGGTAATCAGGAAGAGGCAGTGAAGGTTAGGGTTCAGGTAACCCTAGAAGACAGTACACCGAAGGCAGGTAATCAGTAAGTAAGTTTGTTTCTTTACTGATTTTTAGAGATTGCAATCAGCCGAGATAGGTTGGACCTATCTAGAAAGAGGGGCAGAACTGTGTTCAAGTTTGCTCTAGGGTTTGGCTTGCCGAACTGTGATTAAGTTTGTGTTTAGGGTGTGATTTTTGGGCTGAACCCTCCTCTTCAAAGGGGATTAGTTTTTAGGGTTTCACAGTGCCCTACGACAAGTCCCACTAGTGCGGACTGCTTGGAGAGTGCAGCTGAGAACTTTAGTGATTTCAGATCCTCAAACCTACAGTTGAAACCCTATTTTACTCTCACAGTAGTGGGCCCCACAGTAGTGATTTCAGAGAACAGCATCTCAGATTGATAGGCGATTGATTTCAGGTCAGTTTTGTGTTGGTATTCCTGATCGGATCAGACCAGTTTCAGATCACATCGGTTTTGTGTTGGTATTTCTGATCGGATCAGATCAGTTTCAGATCAGATCAGTTTTGAATCAGCTTTCAGACTTACTTCCTTGACTCTTTTTGAAAAGTAACTGTCTTTTCAGATCAGATCAGTTCCGGATCAGCATTCAGCTTTCAGATCAACTCTTTTCTTGTAAGTCGTTTACTTTTCTAAGAAAAGATAGGTTGTAGTGATCTTGCGGCAAGCCCTAGTGCTGGACTGAACTTTGTGATCTACCTAGAGCTGTCCTCAGGTCTATTGATGGCATTGATCAGATTCTAGGGTTTCACATTAACCCTACTGCAAGTCTATCTATACAGTACTGATTAGATTATGCAACTGAATTGATCACTTTAAGGACTGATTAAAACCCTAATTCTGCAAAGGCAAATCAGACCTCCTTCTAAGCTGTTTTTCAGAGTTTTTTGGGGTTTTCGAACTCTCTTAAAGGGGTTAGAGCTCTACGGACAGCCACTGTTGTGTTTGTTTGTTTGTTTCATATCAGAGTTATCCCAGTTGTGCACATACACTGTGAATACAAATCAGGCCTATACTATTTTTTGGTTGTGATTGGTAGTCCAAGTGCCGTTTTAAGACTTGACCGAGATGGAGTTTAAAAATCAGGCAGAAGGCAGCTTTGGGAGCATCAGTTATGGTAGTGTTTCTGAGATGGATTGTCAGCTTACAACCGTAAATTCAGGTACTCTAGCTTCAGCCTACCATGCCTCAGTTCCAGGTACTACTGAACCTTGTTGGGTAATAGATTCAGGTGCATCCGACCACATGACTAGCTTGCCTTCATTGTTTACCTCTTACTATTTGTCATCTGGTAGGGATAGAGTATCTATTGCTGATGGCTCCCTGGTTCCTATTTCAGGGAAGGGGAACATTAAGTTGTCAGATACGATCTCCTTGTCTTCTGTCTTACATGTTCCTAAGCTTGATACTAACCTCCTTTCAGTCAGTAGTATTACCAAACACATGAACTGCTCAGTAACTTTCTTCCCTGACCGGTGTGTTTTTCAAGACCTGGAGACGAAAAAGGTGATTGGGACTGGCCGTGAGACGAATGGGATCTATCTGCTCGGGGAGAATTCTTGTCGGGAAGAGTCAGTGGGTAAGAGGTCACTTGTTTCCCAGAGTGTGAGGTCGGTTATGCTTTGGCATAACCGATTGGGTCATTTGTCTTTTCGATCCTTAAAGAGTTTGTTTCCTACTTTGTTTGAGTCTGTTGAGTTGTCCCAGTTGCAATGTGAAAGCTATGAGTTTGCTAAACATTGTAGAAACTCTTATTCATTGAGTAATAAAAGGAGTAATCGTCCTTTTGATCTCGTGCATACGGATGTTTGGGGGCCATATCACGTTCCTTCTATGGGTGGGTACAGATATTTTTTGTTATTCGTTGATGACCATACCCGGTTTTCTTGGGTTTATCTTATGCGTTCACGAGATGAGGTTCCCGCCCTAACCCAGAATTTTCACCAAATGATCCTAACCCAGTTTGATGCCAAGATTAAAGCTCTTAGATCTGATAATGCAAAGGAGTACTTTGCTAAGTCATTGGCATCTTACCTTCTTACTCATGGGGTTATCCATCAGAGCTCTTGCCCTCATACACCTCAGCAGAATGGGGTTGCAGAAAGGAAGAATAGGCACATCTTGGAGGTGGCTAGAAGTCTTATGTTTACCTCCAATGTCCCTATTCGCTTCTGGGGTGATGCTATCCTCACGGCGGTCTACTTTATTAATCGGATTCCTTCCCAGGTTCTTGATTTGCGATCTCCTTTTTCCCTTCTATACCCACATGAGGAGTTGTTTTCTATTCCCCTTAAGACTTCCGGTTGTACCTGCTTTGTTCAACTTCTCGGACCCCATCACTTCAAGTTTGAACCCAATGCCTCCAAATGCATTTTCCTTGGTTATGCACGAACTCAAAAGGGGTATTGCTGCTATGATCCTGTCTCAGGGAGGAGGTTCATCTCCATGGATGTCACTTTCTTTGAGGAGACACCCTATTATCCTCGGGTTTCTCCTCGGGGGGAGAGTAGTGAGAGTAGGGGTTTAGGTCCATGTCTTCATGGGGAGAGCAGTGAGAATGGGGTAGTTCTTTTACCTATTCCATTGGGTGATGGGAGCTGCAATGGTGAGGGTGGCCAGAGGGATCAGGAGTTGAGGGGGAGCTGCAATGGTGAGGGTGGCCAAAGGGATCAGGAGTTGAGGGGGAGCTGCAATGGTGAGGGTAGCCAGAGGGATCAGGAGTTGAGGGGGAGCTGCAATGGTGAGGGTGGTCAGAGGGATCAGGAGTTGAGGGTCTATCACAAGCGGTGCAGGCAGGTTGATCCCGATCATCAGTAGTCCAGGCCAGCTCCAATCTCATTGGCGGCTCCAGGTCCAGGCATTACAGTCCCAGGACCCACAGAGACTTCTTCTATTGTTGCCATTTCACCTCCTACAGATGACCTTGATCTTCCAATTGCTATTCGTAAAGGGAAACGACATTGTACCACATCTACAGCCCACTGTATTTCCCATTTTTTATCCTATGAGTGCCTATCATCTACCTACAGGTCCTACCTTAGTTCCATTTCCAATGTCCCTATTCCAAGAACAGTGCAAGAGGCTCTATCAGTCTCGGAGTGGAGAGGTGCAATGCAAGTTGAAATGGATGCCCTGTTGAAAAATAATACCTGGGAGCTAGTTGACTTACTCAAAGGAAAGAAACCAGTTGGATGCAGATGGGTATTTACTGTAAAGCACAATGCAGATGGTTCCATTGAGAGGTACAAAGCTCGGCTAGTTGCAAAAGGGTTCACTCAGACTTATGGTATAGATTACTTGGAGACTTTTGCCCCGGTAGCCAAGATGACCACCATTCGGGTTTTATTATCTCTTGCAGCAAGCCACACTTGGCCCTTGTACCAAATGGATGTTAAAAATGCCTTCCTGAATGGGGACTTGCAGGAAGAGGTTTACATGCAGTTGCCTCCTGGATACTATGATACAGAGACAGGTAAGAAGGTCTACCGGCTCAATAAGGCATTGTATGGTTTGAAGCAGTCACCTAGAGCTTGGTTCGACAGATTCAGACTAGCTCTTGAGAAGTTTGGTTATGTACAGGCCCAGTCAGATCATACACTGTTCATCATGAGGGTGGAGTCTTCACTGACATTACTTGCAGTATATGTTGATGATATTGTGGTGACAGGAAATGATAGCCATGAGATTGAGTCCCACAAACAGCTCCTTCATCAAGAGTTTGAGGTGAAAGATCTAGGTCCACTACGGTATTTTTTGGGTATTGAGGTTGCTAGATCTAAACAGGGGATCTTTGTCTCACAGAGTAAATATGTTTTAGATCTGTTGGCTGAAACTGGAAAGCTGGGTGTCAAACCTGCAGATACACCCATTGAACAGAACCACAGGATTAGTGCAGAGAGTGGAGAGCTGCTTGAAGGCAGAGTTATGTTCTAGCGGTTAGTGGGAAATCTCCTATATTTGTGCCTCACTTGGCCAGATATCAGTTATGCAGTTAGTGTTGTCAGTCAGTACATGCATTCTCCTAGAACCACGCACCTTCTAGCAGCAGAAAGAATACTAGCATACTTGAAGAGATGCCTGGGTAGAGGTATATTGTTCAAGAACAGTAACCACATGAAGGTGGAGGTCTATACAGATGCCGATTGGGCTGGGAGTTTTGATGACAGACGGTCTACCTCACGATATTGTGCCCTTGTGGGAGGAAACCTTGTCTCCTTGAGAAGTAAGAAGCGGAGTGTTGTCTCCCGGTCGAGTGCTGAAGCAGAATACAGGTCCATGGCCAACGGAGTGGCTGAAATCCTATGGCTAAGATCTCTACTTGAGGAGTTGGGTATTGAGTATGAGAAGCCTCTGATGCTGTATTGTGATAATCAAGCAGCCATTAATATAGCACATAATCCAGTACAGCATGACAGAACCAAACACATTGAAGTTGACCGGCATTTTGTACGAGAGAGGGTTTCATCTCAAGAAGTGTGCCTCCCTTACATCACTACCAGTATGCAACTAGCAGATATCCTCACTAAAGCCGTATCAAGAAAGAAGCTAGAAGCGGATCTATCCAAGTTGGGAATGATAAACATTTACTCCCAACTTGAGGGGGAGTGTAGAGAAACTGATGTGGCCCCACACTGTGGGGCCACTCTGTCCATAGGGTAGAATGTACCTAGTCTATTTGTTATGTTTCTCTGTTATTCTAGTTCTGTTATTCTAGTTGTTATTTACTTTTCAGTTTTATATTGTTAAGTGTTATGATGTAAACACCAAGGGCAAATGTGTCCTTTCCTGTAACTAGCATAACATATAAATATTAAGTTGAAGTGGCGGCGGCAGATGTGTTAGAATCTGTCCCTCCTTTCAGCAACTTGTGTTCTCTTGCTTTTCTTCTATATTCTCCTTTTCTCTCATCTTCTCTTCTGTTTTACAAACCTAAAACCTTTTAGGATTCAAGACTGATTACAGTCTTGATCTTCTACACGCCTCACACCTCTAGGTAGTGGAACACCTTGTGCAATGCCTCTGTGTTTTAAAACATTGGCTTTTAGAAGTATATTATTGGGTAGTAATCAGTATGGTAATGCACTATTTTGAGTCTTGACAAGTCATCATACGCTCTCATCCCTACTACAGATGGTGTGAATCACTGGATCTAATCTGGACAACATATTGCTTTGCTCAATGGGCACAAATTCAACCTGACCCATTATCGATGAGGACATGATAAATTTGGAACCCTGTTCTGTAATTAGTAATGTTTAGAATCCTTGTCTGTTCTGTGGGAATCTAATTTTTGGCAAATCCTTTTCTGAGAATGTGATGGGCTGTGGGGCCACTAGTTGGCCAATCATCTTCAGAACCTGTTCTTTAATTGGTAATGTTTTGAAGCCTTGTCTGTTCTGTGGGAATTTAACTTTTTGCATATCCTTTTTCTGAGAATGTGATAGGCCATGCATACTTGATCTGTTTTCACAGAAGATTTGGAGGTGATTTCTCAGGCTTCATCATTAGACAATGTTTCTTGCAAGTTGAAATATAGATCCTATCATGCCATTGATTTTAGTGTTGGTTAGATTTTCCATAGAAGACGTGGATAATAAGGTGTTGGAGTTAGTGGCGGAATGACTCTGGAGGTGATCGTGCATCTATTAATCTTATATTTAAGGTAGACAAGAAGGTTGATCTGAAGAGAGTAGTTGATAAAGAAATTGGAGTTGAAAATAAGTTAGGATCGTTTTTCTTAGGAAGTAAGGAACATACTAGAGAAGTATTAATGGTAGTGGGATTAGAAGAGGAGAGAATGAAAAGCCTTAAACTACATTGGTGAGTAGTCCCTCCTTTAGGCATTAACTAGGTAGGTGAGAAATATCATAAGGAGGTGGAAAAGGAAAGAGGTTGGGATTTTTTGATTGGGTTGGTAGGCAGGTTGAAGTAGTATTGGTTTGGATTTTGCTAGCTATATTGTGCCAGGTTTTTGGGTTGGTGTAGTCTTGTGATGTTATTAGGTAGTTGGTAGGGGGAGAGGAGGTAGGTTTTAATTGTGCATTGGTTAGTTTTTTTGGCTTTGTTGTAAGGTGTAAGCATAGTTTTCAAGGCGTTTAGGTGATTCTGGGCGACACTAGGGTGCCTAGTCGGGCACCTAGGCAATAAATTATTATTTTTTTTTATGAATTAGGCGTTTTCAAGACGTCTATACTCCTTTTCTGGAGTATAGGTTGATCTTGGGGCATTGAATGATCCACTCTTCCTGTCCATGATTTGATTTGCATCAAGAAACTTTCTACTTGGGGTTTCATCTCCCACCTTAAAGAATTAGAGCAGGATGGGCAAAATGGAGGGGTGCATCTGGACTTATATGTGATAGGTGAATACCACTTAGATTAAAAGGAAATTTCCTTAAAACGGTTGTAAGGCCAGGTGTGTTGTATGGAGCAGAGTGTTGGGTGTTCAAGAAACATGTCCAAAACATGAATGTGGCAGAAATGCAAATGCTAAGATGAATGAGTGGAAAAACTAGAAAGGATAGGATTATGAATGAAGTTATCCATAGGAACCTAGGAGTAGCTCCAATAGGTTATAAAATGAGAGAGTTATTTGTCACACATTGAAGGGGCTAGAAGAGCTTGTGGTAGACCAAAAAGGACATGAGTAGTAGTAGTAAGAAATGATTTAAGCACTAATAATTTAACAGTGGATATTTGTTTAAATAGAACGGACTAGCGAAACAGGATTCATGTAGCCAACCCCATATAGTTGGGATAATGCATGGATGATGATGGTGCTGATTTAAATATGTGGGTCTGGCTTGAAGGCCCGGGCCAGTGGCCGGGCTTAAATGAGCACCTCTAGCTAAGAGTTTGTTACACTATTTTAGGTACCTTATTTTGAGTCCATGGGAATTTTTCTGGCCTTTGTTGCTGATTTCTTATTTCCTAGATGCAGCAAAAATAATTCATACAAGAAAGGTCAACTTATTATAGATTTCAGTCTTCTATATATATCTACTATAGTCCTTTCTTGTGGTTCCTTTTGTTCTTGTTCATTCATTCTTTCTTATGTTTGTTTCTGTTTTTTCTTTGTCAGGCTACTCCAGATATGGCTGTTACTCTTCTTGAAATTGCAAGAATTTTTGCTACAAAAGTTCCAGGAAAGATCGATGCTGATGTTTTGCAACTTCTGTGGAAAGTAGGTTTACATTTTTCATATCTCAGATAATGTCGTGCATTGAGTATTTCACTTGATGTTTGTGTGTGTGTGTGTGTCTGTG
The DNA here is from genome assembly GCF_056320005.1 of Nelumbo lutea. Classification (NCBI taxonomy): domain Eukaryota; kingdom Viridiplantae; phylum Streptophyta; class Magnoliopsida; order Proteales; family Nelumbonaceae; genus Nelumbo; species Nelumbo lutea. Next base: position 214,789,807 of record NC_142684.1, read on the forward strand.
TATCACCATTTAGCTCTGCTAAAGCTTCAACAGAAACAGAAGAATCTGCCTTAGAAGCTACTGAATTAACAGCTAGACAAAAACCAAACTTTCCCTAACAACAGCACAGGTTGCAGACAGAGCAGATCTACCTACAAAAGCTCCACTACATTGATCTTTGACTATCCAAAAGTTGGAGGAGTCCACTGAGAATTCAAATCTGCACCAGCTTCAGAACGGAGCAGTGTCGGTGATGATGAAGCTACTTGACCCCAATATTCCTTGGCTATCTTCAAAGCCCTGTCAATGCCCAAATAGGGATCTAGAATTATTGAACGAAGACAAAAGAAAAGAGGTCACATTGGGGGTTCTCTTGGTCTCTCTTCCTAATTGTACCCGGTGTTTTAAAAGGTGTGTCTAGGCAATTAAACGAGGTGCATTATGAGTTTATGACGCATGTGCTTCACCTGAACCCAAGCAGTGCCCCTTTCAAAAGGCACGTGCTTGGTGTGCCTTGTGCCTCAGCTTAGGTGCCTCAACTCAGGTGCACACCTTTTTAAATTACCATTTATTGCTGTTTGTATGATAATAAAGGTCTATTGCACACCTAAAGCCTTAGTTCTTGCAAATGAGATCTCAGACATAAAAATTTCCATTAAGGAAGCAACAAAAATACAACTAATATCTGAGTCCTAATCCTAAAATAGAATGAACTGCAACAGAAATCACAAAAACAGTCTTTTATATATATGTTAAATTATATGTATGGACCAAAGTTTCGGTTTTGGGAGCTACCCCATACCCCGACATGGACTTGTTTAGGCTTTTCCCAAGGACCTTTACAGAGGCGGAGGGCCGATTTCCTAGGATTAGGAATTGAATATGTTTGACATCACATTAGCTACTTGAAGTAATGCAACAAGGATATAAATATTGGAAATTTCACATGCTTGAATTGTTGAATGCTTGAAGCACTTTGGTAAATCCACATATGTTTGCTTTGACTGCTACAATTTCACTTTGAATATGTTATGTTTATGTTTCTTAATTCGAGTCAGTAGTCTTGTTAAAACATTTAATTTCTTTTAAAATCCAAGTTTATATTTTTTTATGTACTATTCTGTTTTAACTTGGGTGGTATAAAGCCCCAGCGCTTTGCACTTTTAGAACACTGATTGTACCCTGATTCCTGTTCCTATTATGATTAAATTTACGATGTATTTATTTTGTTTTATTCCTACTTATTAAAACCCCATGTTCCTAGAACATCAGTCCACAGATTTGGTTTTGCATTCCATCCCCCTCTAGTTTCATCACCAAATGCTATGCTTTTAGCCAACAACATACACCAGTGAGATGTCCTGAATATGTTTACCAAATGCAATTCTTTCATGACTATTGCAATTAGGTCTTAAAATATAAATCTGATTAAAATTTCAATATCATAAAAAAATGGAATAGCCAAACTTTAAACTTTGTTCTCAACAATTAAGATGTTGGAATCTGGAGTTGCATGTAAAATGAACTAGTTACTATAAAGTAAGTTGTTCCTTGTGAATCTAAGATCTTCATATTAGCTTCGTGAGCATTAAGTTTGCTGACCACGAACATAGGAAGTGGAATGATTAACTATTTAATATTTTGAATTAACAACAGACAGCTAAAAGTCAGATTAGCTTGGGGGATGAATTTTAAGGCAAGGTGTGAAGTGTTTTCACATGATTCAGTGATGCCACTTGGGTCTGATATTGGCTTTGCCAGGTTTGTAGTCTTACTAGGCCTAGAGTCTGGAACATTTTGTTCGAGTCTTGTCTAGGCAAGTCAGTCTCCTAAATGTCTTTTCCATGATGATTCAATTTTGTTTAACCTTTAAGGTGTCTCATATCCTTATGAAAACTTTATTTTGCTTCAAATTTGTTGTTATTTATTTGGAAGATAACTTGGGAAGTACCATATACTGATATCATTATTTATTTTATTTGTCTATTTATTTTTGAAACTGTAAGGTAAAGTACTTCATTAAAATCCAAACAAGATACAAAAATCACCCCGGTATAATGTGATTCTGTACAAGAGATAACCCAAGTGATCCATATATTAATATCATTATCAGAATGCAAGGAAGCAATGTTAAGACCTGCATTTCCTTTTGATCATGGTGCAACATATTTGACCTGTTAATGATGGTATAGAATGTATTGCGTTTTGTTTTTTTGTAAATCTCATCTATATTCCTTTTCTAGACATGCCTTGTTGGAGCTGGACCAGGTGGAAAACACACAGCTTTAGAAGCAGTGACAATAGTTCTTGATCTACCACCACCACAGCCTGGGTCAATGTCAGGACTTACTTCCATAGATATGGTATCTGCATCTGATCCGAAATCGGCTCTGGCGTTACAGAGATTAGTGCAAGCAGCTGTAAGTATGATATTTTTATTTGTTATTTAATTAATAGAATCTCTGGGGAGGTAGTATCACATGCCTCCTCCAAGGCTGATTGTACTTCCCCCTTTTTTCTTTTTAATAAAATTGCTTAATCATTAAAAAAAAGAAGAGTCTCTAGCATTTTATATGGTTCCTTGGAGATATGAAGACAACATACATTTTTGTTATCGAAGAAGCTAATCAATCTTTATCTCTGATTGATTACATTTTCAGGTATGGTTCCTTGGAGAAAATGCTAATTATGCTGCATCTGAATATGCTTGGGAATCTGCTACTCCTCCTGGTACTGCATTAATGATGCTAGATGCAGACAAAATGGTGGCTGCTGCCAGTTCTCGGAATCCTACCTTAGCAGGGGCATTAACTCGGCTCCAGAGGTGTGCTTTCAGTGGGAGCTGGGAGGTATATTTTTCCATCCATATGCTCTTTAATGAAAGTGTGAATGTTATATGCACATAATTATCCTATGAACTTGTCTAATTTATTTTGCATCTCTTTGACAAAAGAAATAAGACAAAAAAAATCTCTCTAATTTCTTAATCATTCTTTCCACCATTCCTTTGAGAAGAAAAATTGAAATGAAGGTGTCTTCTATTTAACATACAACCCATGCATGCAAACAATCCCCAAATTCCTCTCTTTAAGGACACACACACCCACTCCAGCACAAGAGCTTTACCGATTGAAAAGATAGCCCAAGGCTTTATATATATCATTTGTCTCTGTAGTATAACATGTACTAATATAATTCCTGAATTCACTACTGATTAAAGTCTTACCACCACCACCACCATCACCAACTTTGTCATTGTTATTATCTTTTAAAGTTCATCAATTATTTATTGTCTTATTGGATTGGAAGTTGGTATGCAACAATGTTACTGTTTCTTCCATTCTATGGCTGGCTTCTCTAGGTTCGCATCATTGCTGCTCAAGCTCTAACTACAATGGCAATCAGGTCTGGCGAGCCTTTTAGGCTACAGATTTATGAATTCTTACATGCTCTATCATTAGGTGGAGTGCAATCTCAATTCTCAGATATGCGTCTTAGTAATGGAGAAGATCAAGGGGCCAGCGGAACTGGCCTCGGTTCCCTGATAAGTCCTATGTTGAAGGTTCTTGATGAAATGTACAAAGCACAAGATGACCTGATCAAGTAAGAGCTGAGATGTACAACTTATTTTTATGTCAGCATTTATTTTAGTTTTGATGATTTCAACCTAACAAATGCTTTGTTGGAATGTGGATTCATTATGGTTTGGCTCTGACATGTTTTTATATGTTGATATTCAGAGAAATAAGAAATCATGACAATGCAAAGAAGGAATGGACAGATGAGGAACTTAAGAAATTATATGAGACTCATGAGAAGCTACTTGATCAAGTTTCATTGTTTTGTTATGTTCCGAGAGCAAAATACTTACCTCTGGGGCCAATAAGGTGCTTTTGATCTTTGAAGCGCATCATGTCCTTGCATTTCCAATAGCACTGGCACCTATTGCACTACTTTATTGACCTTCTTAAGTAGATATTACCTTTTAATAGGCAATAGAACAATTCTGCTGTACTATTGGTTAGGGATCTGTTTTCTTATTGTACTTCTAATGATTTAACCCTGTAAACCAGAAATAACAAAGAAGAAAGAATAGAACAGGAGAGAAAGGAAGATTGGGGGGAGAAAGTTTACACTCCCACTTGACTTCCAACTTCTTAATTCTTATATATTAGTTACTTTTTAAGAATAGGGTCAGGGACTATGCATTTAAACTAAAGGGAAAAGACCACACTCCCTCTCTAGTAGAAGACAAAACCACCCTCATAACAATTAGACTATGTATTTCAACACTCTCCCTCAAGCTGATGAGCATATTTCATATAATCACATCTTGCAACAAATAAAGCCAATTAAGGACAATTCAAGGTTTTTGTAACTAAATCAGCTAATTTATTCTCAGATTTGACATACAAAGTAAAAATATCCTTTCCAAGCATCTTCTTGGGAATAAAATGATAGTCAACTTCAATGTGCTTGGTCCTTTCATGAAACACTGGTTAGATAAAATGTGAATAGCAACTTGTCATCACAATATGAACTCATAGGTAGTCACTGGTATGCCCAACTATTGTTAGAAAGGTTTTGAGCTATGTAAGCTCACATGTGGTATGTGCAAAAAACATGAACTATTTTAATTTTGTAGACTTTTCCATGGATAAGTCCAGGAGTCTGTTTTCTCATCTTGCTGAGTTTGACTCTTGAACAACCCCCAACCAGTATCAAGGAAGTTCGAACTACTATCTTTGGTTCCATACTATTCCACAACTATGTTCTGATTCATACATCTTGTATTCACTCTGAATAGTTAGATGTTTTAGATTAGGTTTATTTACAGTTAGTTACTTGGATTTTCATTTCACCATCAATAAATCTTCAAACAATTTAATCCATTAAGGATACTCACCTCCATTCAATTTGATAAAAGTCATTTGAACAGGAAAGAAAAAACAGATGAAAGCATCATGGGGGCCTTTTTACCTATAGGAAAATCTGTGTAGGAAAGTTTTACCTATAGGAAGGGTTCTATCTTGAAAATTTATGGATGGCAATGTTCACCTCTATAGGCAAATTTATGCATGAGAAAATTTACCTATATTTTTTTATTAGTAAAATTTTACCTATAGGTTTCCTTTGATATGGTTGCTGGACATTCACAGATAGGTTTTCAGAGGATGTAGATTCTATCATGAAACTGCTTCACAAATAGGTTTTCAGACATCAACAACACTTTCAACTAGAGGGCCACTCCATGAGCACATTACACCACAATCACAGAAAAAAGAGAAAAATTAAGGAATCCTAGGGTTCAATAAGCAGAAGGTCTGATTTATATTGACACCTATACATTCCAATTTGCTTGGATCTTAACTGAAGTGAGTGAAGAGGTGGAAGAAAGCAGGTCAATTAAATCTGATGGGAAAATTTACCTATATTTATTTATTAGTAAAAGTTTACCTATAGGTTTCCTTTGATATGGTTGCTGGACAGTTGCAAATAGGTTTTCAGAGGATGTAGATTCTATCATGAAACTGCTTCACAAATAGGTTTTCAGACATCAACAACACTTTCAACTAGAGGGAAACTCCATGTGCACATTACACCACAATCACAGAAAAAGGAGAAAAATTAAGGAACCCTATGGTTCAATAAGCAGTAGATCTGATTTGTATTGACCCCTATACAGTCCAATTTGCTTGGATCTTGACTGAAGTGAGTGAAGAGGTGGAAGAAAGCAGGTCAATTAAATCTGATGCTCTGATACCATGTACTTTAATGATCTAATTCTAACCTGTAAGCCAGAAATAATAAAGGAAGAAAGAGAGACCACAAGAAAATAAAAGTGAGGAAACAAAGATACTGCAAGAGAATCAAGTCGAAGTTGAACTCCTTTGATGCTAATCACTTCTTAAATAGGAATATAGGACGACAAACTTAAAATAAATAAGACCACACTGCCCCTCCTTAATAAACTTCTTAGTGAAACACGTTTATTTTAGAGGAAGGTAAAGTATTAAAAATAAGGCAATGTGCTTCAACAGTTGTCACTGTTACATATCTCTTCAAAATTTTGCTTATTTTCTAAATTTAAATTGTTTTCAAGTTTTTTATTACTGCTTTTTTCATCAAAGAATTTCTTTTGTGCTGTGATGATTTCTTCACTCTTATTTCTTTTTCCACTCATCCCTGTTTCTGACCCCAGTATGTTATTTTCTGAATTCTTATAACAGTGCAAAACTTATAGACATCTATCGTACCCGACACAATATAAGTGCATCAACCGGTTTGAATGATCCAGCTGTTGCTACAGGGATTTCTGACCTTGTTTATGAATCTAAGAGAACACCTGCTGAGCCTGATACACTTGATGATGACCTTGTAAATGCATGGGCTGCAAATCTAGGTGATGATAGCTTGTGGAGCAATAATGCAACAGCAATGAATAGGGTGAGAAATTTGATTTGTATGGTATATAATCTTGGTTCTTTTTGTGTGTATGTGTTTGTGAGTGTATTTAGTTTAATATTATACTAGAGAATAACCCTCCATACTAAGCACAGGGCCAATATTTTCTTTTCTTTTTTACTTATGTATTCTAATAAATTTTGTTTAGCACCCTTTTTCTATGTTGTAAATTTAGGTTATTATTTTATTTGATTTTTTATGTATAGATTTGTTATTTTAACTTTAGAGATTAAATCAAGTTTTATTCTAAATAATATCCCCACTTTATGGATCCTACATCACTTGAAATGAGTTTTTATTTTTTTCTTTTTAGTGGAGGTAAGTACCATTTGAGTGGGTAGACAAATGGCTGAGGAAGGAATAACCACTTTTGAGATGCTCTTTCTTGAGAAAATAAGGTGCCACTTGTCTGAGGGAGAAGGTCTCTAAAATTCTCCTAACCGTAATGTACATAGCATGTATTTTGTCCTGCTGGATCTGCCACTTAACAGCTTCAAGATTCCAACCATCTATCTTAATAAAAAATGCATTACTATTTTATTGGCTGTTTTAAAATTGTTGGGGTACCAAAATTTATCTACTTCCACCTATAGTAAATCTTGTGGGTGTAGCCCACCTAATATTGTTTCCAACTGATCATCCCTCCTAATGTGCTTCCCATGTATCATAGTTTGGAGGATGGGTTCCTATCTTTCACCTCAAGGAAAGATAAAAATATTCGTGTTGCTAGTTCTGATTCTATTGTTATGAATTATTCTATTCGATATTTGACATCTACTTTATGTTGGATAATGAACGACACATATTCCCCTGGCATTGTTTTCCTCATATTTCCTTTAGGCTATGCTTGGTTTAAAGGAAAAAGTGGGGAAAGGAAGGGAAAGGTAGGGAAACCTTTACAAACCCTGTATGGATTTTCCTACCTTTCCTTTCCTTTTCCTACTTTTTCTTTCAAACCAAACACAACCTTAGAGACTAATCATCAGTCCGGCTCCACTTGTTGTCAGGTTAATGAGTTTCTTGCTGGTGCGGGAACGGATGCTCCAGATGTTGAAGAGGAGAACATTACATATAGGCCTTCTGTTGGTTATGACGATATGTGGGCAAAGACACTTCTAGAAGCTTCAGAACCAGAGGTATGGACATTGCCCAACCTCTCTTGATTAGGAGAGGAAGACAGCAGGAACACAGAATGCTGAACAGTATCTCTGGAAGGTAGCTCAGGAAAATAACCTACATTTAATTTTACAGGAAGATGATGCAAAGTCATCTGGGACATCTTCTCCTGAGTCAACAGGATCTGTTGAGACTTCCATATCATCCCATTTTGGTGGTATGAGCTACCCATCCTTGTTCAGTTCACGACCATCGGGCTATGGATCTTCAAAAACATCGGTATTAAATCACAAACACCATACATATATCTAATACCTCCTCTTCATGATCATCATTTTGCACCAATGTTTCTATATCTATATTCAAAAATATCTCTATTTTTCACAAATTGTGGTTTTTGGACTATGAAATTGCTGAAGATCTTTATTGTTTCAACACAATTTACATGGTATTATTTATTTAATTTATAAATAGTGGCACATGGAACAAGGCTTTTACAGAGTATGCAGCCATCTTTTATTGATCAATCAATAAAGTTTTTTCCCAACTGGGTTTGGGTGCATAAATCCCTTTCCACCATTCCACCATATTTAAGGTTATCTCTTCCTCAACAGACAAGAAGAGGAAGGAGGAATTTTTGAAAATTATTACAGACCTGGACTCAAAGAAGGAAGGTGAATACCTGGAGGATGATCTTAGAAGGAAGAGGGTGATGGAAAAGAAAGAGTATGACTCACTAGTGTTCCAAGAAGAGGTGAGGTGGCGGCAAAAGTCAAGAGGCACTTGGTTAAAACTTCGGGATAATAACTGCTTTCTTTCATAAAATAGCTAATGCCAGAAGAAGGGTTAACTCAATTAAGAAGCTGCAGGTTGATGGGAGGCTGGTAGAAGATGAGAGAGATTGAGCGAGCTATTGTGAGCTACTACAGGCAACTGTATAAGGATCCTTGTCATTTCAGACCTAAGTTAGATGGTATCAACTTCGCAGTGCTATTGCTAACAGAACAACAGGTGACTACTGAGCTAGAAAAGCCATTTTCAAAGCAGGAGGTCAAGAAGGCTATTGATAAAATGGAAGGGGAGAAGGCACCTGGTCTAGATGGCTTCACAATATTATTCTATAAGAAACTTTGGGGTTTAATCAAATCAAACTTGCTCAAGTCCTAGAAGAATTTCTTAATTCAGCAGCATTGGAGTACTAGGAGTGATGGACTCTATCTCCGTCTACCAAGGAGCTTTTGTCCACAATAAACATATACATGTGCAGTGTGCAAAGGCATTTGTAAAGCTTTTGATAAGCTTTCTAAAGGCTTAAAACCCAAAGCGGGGGATGGGAGGACGTTGTACTTTTGCATGGACCCTTGGTGTGGGGATAGTGCTCTAAAAGATGTTTTCCTGGCTCTACTTACAATGGCTGTAGACAGGTCAGCCGTAGTAGAAGACTCTTTTGTGGTGGAAAGTAATGTGATTACATGGACACCATCCTTTAGGAGAGGCTTCAACCTTGGTTCAAAGTATCAGAAACGCAAAGTGTATCAGAAAGGCAATTTTAAGAGATGTATTGAGACACACATAGATACAAACAAAAACCAAGATACACATGGATATGCTATGAAACTCAAATAAATACTAAAAAATATATTAAAAACAATAAGAACAAGGTATAAGGTGGGTCAGGTCGGGTCGACACAATGACTTTGTGGGCTAGCTCGCGGGCCTAGGTGGTCTATGCCTACCTAACTTGGAACCACTAAAAGGTTAGGCCCGGCATAGCCCATGGCACGAGCCTAGGTGGGCCTGGGTCGGGCAGAGCCATGTTGTGGGCCAAGGCTGGGTTGTGTTACAGGCTAGGCCCAGGCCGAGTTGGGCCAGTTTTTTTTTTTTTTTACATTTCTGTTTTTTTTCTTTTTTTGCTAAGTCTAAACGTGACACAAACTTTGGGAAAAATAAAAATTTAACAAAAAATACTTTAACAAAATACAAAAGAGACAACAAGTTGAAAAGAAAATATTAGAAATTTTATTTCATTTGAATTTAATGAATACAAAGTACAAAATGAATTAAACAATACAGTGGAATTTTGGAATTGGAATAAAATATAAATACAATATAATCAAATTAAAAATAAAAACTTACAATGGTATTGAAAAAATAACAAAGAATTTAAATAAAATTGAAAAAACAAATTTACAATCATTTTAATAATGTTATACAATTATTGAGTATACAAAAACATATTGACTTCATTATTTTCTTCAAGTTCCTTGACCTTGATCTACATCATCTGCTTCTGGTGAAACATCAAGTGAAGTGTCATGCCCTCCTTTATCTTGTAGTCTATCCTCAACATCTAGCAAATATTTCAAACATATGTACATCTCTAGGCTTTCATCTTTCATGTAGCTTCTCTTGTTGTCTAGCACCCTAGTACTTTCACTAAAACAATACTCCGATGGAACTATAGACACTTGAGGGGTTAGTAGATCACGTGCCATGGTGGCAAGAATTGGATAATTTTTTCCATGTCACTCCACTAGGCTGCAAGAGATAATAGTACTCTGGTAGTGGTCATTTTTGCTACGGGTGCAAAAGTTTCTAAGTAGTTAATACCATATGTCTGAGTAAATCCTTTTGCAATTAATCGGACCTTATACCTTTCAACAAAATCATCAACATTATGTTTCACAGTGAGTACCCATCTACATCCAACCGGTTTCTTTCCTTTAGGCTGATCAACTATCTCCCAAGTATTGTTTTCGATGAGGGCATCCATTTCTACTTTTAGTGCATCTTTCCATTCTGGTACTTCCAATGCTTCTTGTATTGTTTTGGGAATGGGAATATCAGCAATGAATGCGAGAAAAGACTTGTAGGAGGGAGACAAATGATCATAGGATAGGAACTGAGAAATGCAGTGAGTTGTGGTGCAACTGTGTTTTCCTTTACGGACTGCTATGGAGAGATCAAGGTCACTGAATGAAGGTGAAGGCTCCACGGTTGGATGTCTCTCATCTATAGTATCTATGGTACCTGGATCTGGATCTACAGAAGGAACTAGGGCACTATGGTACCTGGATCTGGATCTGGATCTGTAGAGGGGACTGGGACTGGCCTGCACTATTGAAGTTTGAAATCAACCTGTCTCCATTGTCTGTGATAGACTCTCACATCCTTGCACCTTTGACATCCTTCCCCATTATATCCTTCTTCACTTAATGGGATTAGTAAAGGAACTTTCGATGATCTACTCCCGACTTCACTATTCTCCCCCTGAGGAGAAACCCTTGGATAGTAGGGTTTATCCTCAAAGAAGGTGACATCCATCAAGACAAATCTTTTTCCAGAAGTCGGTTCATAACAGCAATATCCCTTTCAAGTTTGGACATAACCAAGGAAAATACATTTGGAGGCCTTGGGATCAAATTTGCAACTATGAGGGACAAGGATTTGAACAAAGCAAGTGCACCCAAAGGTTTTGAGGGGAATGGTAAACAATTCTTCATCAGGGTATAAAAGGGTAAATGGAGTTTTCATATCAAGAATGCGTGAGAGAATCCGGTTAATGAGATAAGCAGTTGCAAGAACAACATCCCCCTAGAAACGTATAGGCACATTTGAGGTAAACATAATGCCTCTGGCTACCTCTAATATGTGCCTATTCTTTCTTTTAGCAACCCCATTCTGCTGTGGTGTATGTGGGTAGGTACTTTGATGGATAATCCCATGATCAAGCATGTAGGAGGCTAATGGGTTTGCAAAATATTCTTTTGTATTATCGGATCTAAAAATTTTAATTTTGACCCCGAATTGGGTTAAAGCAAAATATTCTTTCCCTTAGGCTAATGGGTTTACCTCATCTCGAGAACGCATAAGGTAAACCCAAGAAAATCGAGTGTAATCATCAACAAATAATAGGAAATATCTGTACCCTCCCCCATGGCAGTGGTATGATAGGGTCCCCAAACATCAATATGCACAATTTCAAAAGGAATATTGCTTATGTTATTACTTAATGAATGGGTAGTCCTGCAATGTTTTGCAAGCTCACAACTTTCACATTTCAAACTAGTCATCTGGACAGATTCAAATATACTTGGAAACAAACTTTTCAAAGCCTGAAAGGATAAATGGCCCAATCTATTATGCCAAAGATGACCTGATCAATAGACTGAGAAACAAAGGATTTCTTAGTTTCACTATCTTCCTGATGAGCACTTCCTCCAAGTAGGTAGATTCCATTTGTCTCACAGCTAGTCCCAATCACCTTCCTTGTTTCCACATCCTGAAAAACACATCGATCAGGAAAAAAGGTTACTGAACAATTCTGCCCTTTTGTAATGCTGCTAACTGAGAGCAAGTTAGTATTAAGCTTAGGAACATGCAAGACGGAGGATAGTGAAATTGCATCAGACAACTTGATGTCTCCTTTGCCAGAAATAGGAACAAGGAATCCATTATTGATGTCTAGAATAGTAGTCTTACAAGACTACAGAGACTCTTTAGATTTTGAACAGAAAATAAAAGAGAAGAAGAGAAGAAGAGAGATAGAGAAGGAGAACTCGTGGGAGAAGCTTTGAAAGAAGAGAGTGGTTGAAGTGCTTAAAACAGCCGCTCCACTCCTTAATTTATATACATAGTTTCCTAATTGTAAAAGAACTTTAATGCTTACATGGCAATATAAGAGAAATCTAAGATGGAATAAAACTAATCCTACTAGGAAAGCTGATCCTAATCAATTAAATCTAAGTACATCTCAGGGCGTCACATGAATACACTTAATGTGGGGTCCACAGTTTCCTACAAGAATCAAAGCTGCACTTTCACTGTAACAAGATATAATAGACTTAGCACTTTATTGTAAGAGAAATTACTCACACCCCTTAGTTGTCTGTGACAGGAGAGGGCATCAGCACCAGGTGCAAGCAGATTTAGTGGCCCTTCTGTTGGTTCTTCTGCATCAATGTTTGAGGGTCTAGGTTCCCCGGTTAGAGCCTGCATTCTTTTATTGCCAATCTGTTCTTTATTTTCTACAATGAAATCTGCAATTCTAATTATTTGGTCCCCTTCAGGTTAGAGATCCTCCATCATATTCAGCATCTGTTATGCAGAGATATGAGTCATTTGAGAACCCATTAGCTGGGCCTGGTGCCCAAAACTTCGAATCACAAGATGATGAACCAAGTCGTTCTGAAAATCGACAGTTTGGAAAAGCACTCTATGACTTCACTGCTGGTGGTGATGATGAGGTATTATAATGTGGTTTGTCATGTTGTGAAAATTGTCTTTGTCTTCTAAACAATAAAGAGCCTTGTGTAAAATGTTCAAGTAATAAAGTTCTATGCTTTAGACATACTTCGTTTTATATTTACGGAAGTGGTTTACTTTTAAGAGTTCAATATTACAAGACTTATGGGTTATTTGTTTTTCAGCTAAACCTGACAGCGGGAGAGGAACTGGAAATTGATTATGAGGTGGATGGCTGGTTCTACGTAAGTATATTAATAGAGTTACAGACCATGCTTTCATATTATCTGAATTGGAATTAGTACTTCTAATGTATTGACCTTTCAAATTTCAGGTCAAGAAGAAACGCCCTGGAAGGGATGGAAAAATGGCTGGTTTGGTCCCTGTCCTCTATGTTAGCCAATCTTGATGGGAATCATCTTTACAAGAAATTTTGAATCTCCCCTATCTACCTTCTATTACTAGTATATCCAATCATCCCTTCTTTCCGCATTTCCTGGCGAGAAATGTGAACCCTTCAATTGTTAGTTCTACCATTAGCCAAGAAAAAAATCATTTTCACAGTTGACAAACTATGAGGCCTTTTTCTCTAAACTATACTTGTCATTTTTCTGCAATCCGAATAGTATGAAGTTGGTTGACAGAAGCATTTTTCTTCTCCTTTTCCCCTCCAAAATTCACAGCAGTTTCTCTTGTCCTTCCATTAGCATGGAGTTTGTAGAATTAGTCATTCATTTTTCAGGGTTTTGTTTTCTCATTTGTAACATATGAAAAAGTTCCTCTTTTTGTTTTTTTTCCATTTATTTTTTGTGTATTCTATCTGTTTTATTTATTTTTTTTGACCATTAATTTCCTGGCATAGTCACCATGGTAACCTATGGCAGATTGGTCTTTCCCATCAACAGTAATTAGTATTGTATTGAGCAAATTGTAACCTCAGTTAATATATTTCTGTTTTGGGTTGTTCAAGTGGGAGTTGGATGGTTATCAAAAATTGTTGTAACCTCGAACTACATGCTACATTTCCGCCCTAAATAACTAAATGAAAATTGATCATGACTGATCCAATTTTTGAGTTATGGAAAGAGCAGAACATCACATGATTCGTCGACCATGGAAAGTGGTAATTGCTTGTATGATTATTTGTTTTAATCCACCTGAATTTTCCCGCTGTTTAGTTTTCCTGTTAACTTAGTTCTGTTCTTTCATTTAAATTTCTTGGTCACAGAAGTTCCAAGGACTAGGACTACCTTGTTAACGGCAAAAGCAGGCTGTTTATTGAACTTGGAATTGGTTCAAGTACCAATAACACATCACTCTGCTCTGCTGATTCAACCATAATTATATGAAGATAAATGTTAATGTTTTTCAACTTTCAACCCATTATGAGGACCTGAAACTCAGTATTTGGCATATCAGTGACCCTGAAAATCGATGCGTATAGTACGATATGTATCATTATATCAATACTTTGGACATTGTTTTCTTGCTTACAAACATTTAAATTGATAGGGGATGCTAACCGAGTCCCATTCACTTCAAAAGTACCTTCTATCTTTTCCCTCAATTGTACTTTGTCTAGTGTTTGGATCCACCAGTCCATGAGCAGATCCCCTTAAAGTTTGCTACTTAGCTTGCTTGATTTTTTAACCATCTGATCTGCCAAGCATCATCTTCGTCTTGAAACAAAGAACTCATACTGGGGTTAGGGGTCCTATAACATTCCTCAGCTATTGTTTGAAGAATCAAGACCAACCATTAATTGGCCCGAGAAGACATTGACTAGGCGCAAAAATAGATGAGTTTAACCTTTAATCTGGACATTACCTGTAGAATTTCCTTCTAAAACTCGAGAACATTATTCTACTACCGAATTAATTAAACATAGTAAACTAAGATGGTTATATTGCTCTGTGCAACTCGTATTGGTCAACTGATCTATCTAGGACTTGTCAGATGGTGGGTCCAGATGCTACAACCTTGTGGAGTTACCGAATACCGAGTTTTGGTGGAGGAAACCATATATTTTGAGACCTATCCGATGACACAAAAGGCTCAAAGCCTCAAAGTATCAGAGTATCAAGCAATTAGCAAATGACACGGTAGCTGAGATAATCAGCTGGCGTCCCTCCAAAGATGGAGGTGCGGGATGAAACCGGTATTTATAATTGCAGATTGATCTGTCCCCACCCCTTAATCCCCTGTAATGGTTATCAAAAATATACATATTGGAATGTTCTTGGGAAATAATGCTTGGATATGGTGAAATGGTTGGGATATGCAGAAATATGCCAGGGAAACTCAAAATCCTGCAGATGCAGAAATATGCGTCCCACTGGGATGTACTTGAAAAACACTGGAAATGGTGGAAGAATTAAAAAGCATGTATGTACTTTTTCAATGAGATAAAACTATAAATCTTTTTTTTTTTGATAAATATTTTCAATGATATAAATCCTAATTTAATGTTAAAAAATATGCTAATTTCAATGATCAATTTTTCTTTTTCTTTTTCTTTTTCTAGTTTTCTGTTTGAACAATGATAGCACTGTTTATTTCAATTAAAAGGGAGTTTAGAAGTTAAATAAAACCCATGTTATTTTAGTTCTCAAGACATCATTCTAAATTTGTAATATGGTTGAGTGGTAAGTACTTCTCTGCTCTGACCGGAATTCGAATTGTATAGTTGGGGTTTAAAAAAAAGATTTGAATAATAGCAATTGAATATGGATTTCATATGGCAAGATTTGAAATACTACTGGATTTAATGGACGAAATTAATGGATTAAATAGAAGGCTGACAACAGATCAGCGGTGATGGCCTAAATCCTCTCTTTCATGCATGCTGCACCCTGAAATTTACGTTTAAATAGAAAACCACGTAAACATTACAGCTCAACAACCGTTCACATATAAAAGAGGTTCTTTCAATCATTTACCTGTTCCAGAAATGTTGTTAAGGCTGCTTATACCAAGTCTGATGTAACGGACTTAAAAATATTGGGAGAATAGAGAAGAGATATAATGGAGAATGATTGCAAATGAAAAGAAACTTGGACAGTGGAAACTGTAAAGGATTGAAGATTTCTCCTTGCCAGGTTGCACCTAGGTTATAGGGTTGTGTGGGGAGAGGGGCAAACGGCCATGTCACTCTATCACTGCTCTAATAATCTTATTCAACTACATCAGCTGTAACACCAATTGAGCTGGCTTGACTTGGGATTGTATCGTTCGGTAAACCCAATTGGACAAAACCGTCCTCTGTTTTTGGTTCATGTCCTATCTGGTATGCATCTGTCAGGAATTGATGCTTTGAGCTTTTTCTTTATTTTGTTTGGTTCCTCAGCAATAATCTTCTTGGATTACCATGGTGGTTCTGATGCCATGGCTGAGTAATGTGAACTGAGGATGTTCAAGGGTGAAAGCAATTTGTATGAAAAAAGGCATCTTATGACTGACATTAATGAAGCGTAAATTTTACAACAGGAGAAATTATACAAGGCACAAGCTACTGAGGATAATGAATAAAAAGGAGGTAGCTGAGGATGAAATCACTCTATGGTGTTGCCTTCAGTTCTTTTTTAGTAGCAGCAGCCAAACAAGGTTACTATGCTACACACATTGGCAACCAGCACCCTCAGTTGTGACGACTCTCTTCTTTTGTCTACTTAAAAAGCATCTGGATTCTTTACATTTGGACCATTTTGGAATCTTCTTGTCTTCATTCTTCCATATTTTTGCAGCCAGGAACTTAAACAGGCTCCTCATACAAGTTGTCATTGCAGTGACAAGTTCTCTGCAGAATAAAAATAAAAGTTACACCTCTGAAACATTTAAAAGCAAAGATAAAAACAAAAATGACAACCAATCTATAATCCTACAAACTGATATTGGCAACTCAAGCAGACAGACAAGACCACTACCACCTAGGAACACAGGTAAGAATACCAAAAGTATTGTAGACTAGAAGTTTCATTTTGATTTCCCTTAATTTAACACATTCAACTCACGTCCATAGAGCAGTTAACTGTAACTCCACCATGGTAGGACCTTTCACACTGATATGATATTCTAGTGAATGAGTTGTTCAGTGTCTGCAATTATATTTTATCAGCTCTACTATGTGCAATAATATCTGCAACATGGGTGTGAAGAGCTTAAAAAGGTTATTCCTAATTTAATTTTACCAAAGGTGCCTTCTGAATTGCCCATTCAGAGTCTAACTAGCATTGAGCGACTCCCAGGGGAATAATAAGCAAAATTCGCTCGCCCCAACTAATGCATGAAGAAAATAAAAATCAAGTAGTTAATTCATTTTTCAGGGCTACTTAGTTAATCATGAATTTCCTTGGTTAGCTATTTTCAAAGTTTTTGCATGAAAAAGGAGCTCCCTTGAGCAAACATTGACTTGAAAAGTCATGGCTTATTTCTGTAATACACTGGCCTTAACCTTGAAAAGTAATAATTATGTAAAAATACAAACTATCTCCATAGCAAGGCAAGTTGATATCAAGTAACGAATTTTAGCACTTTTTGACAAAGAAAAATATAAAAAGAAAAGGAATGTCATACATACAATGGAGAACAAGAAGATCGGTGACCATTTATGTAATAGACAAACAAGTATGCATCATAGTGTTGGCCCTGGATGTAATAAAAATTTGACAATCTCCGTATACACTTGAACAACATCTTCTTGTAGAATGTAATGGCTGGATCGTTGTAAGCAATCACATGCAAGTAAACTGCTTGACAAGTAGGAATTCTTGATGCATATTTAGTAACCTCTCGAATAAGTGAAGTAGCTGATATCCAACAGAATAAACACCATTTTAGTAGGTCAAAGAGGCATTCACAAAATAACAAAACAAATTAGAAGAAAAATTATTACCTATCCCAAGATTTCTGTAAGGCTCTACTACACCCAGTGTCAGAATATAAACAAGTGTTTGGTCTATCCTTGAAGAGTCATGTCGAAGTGTATCTGCTATCTGTCAGGCCGATGGTTGGTTGCAACAAATTGTTACCTTTTAATACACATAAATAAGAGTAACTTACATTTTTGAATGTTAACAAAGACAAATCCTAACCTCACTTTCATTTGCTGGGATAATACGTGCAGTGACAAATCCAATAAGTTCATCACTATGAGAGCCAGGTCTACTGCGGTCAACAGCTCCCCATGAAACAATGTCACGGCCATTGACAACATTGAGGAAGAACTCAGACTCATACCTAAAAATGGCATCCTCAAGAACAAAATCAGAATGCTACACACACACAAAACGCATATACCAACCTGGGTAGGCATCGGTGCATTTTCACCTGATAGGAAATAGATCAGCATGTATCTTTTCAAGAACTTGAAGATCAGAAGGTGTTATAGGTCTATAAGCAATATTTGGACAATGTTGGGCTTTTGGATCCACCATCAAGGATTATGGCATTAATCCCCTTCAAAGATATGAAATACTTGGCAAACATATAGAAGAATCCTTTTTTTCCCATTCAGACATCTCCCATGGAATCAATCAAGCTGTTATTGCAAACCATGAAAAACATTGTTTTATCATTGTTTACCTGGAATTGAAAAGAGAAAAGATAATGAGTACGTTTTCAGTTGTACTAAAAACCAGAAATAGATGACCAAATATGATATTCAGTCACTAATTCCTCCTTAATTCATGCAGTTAAGTAACCACAAATATGATATTCAGTCCCTCACAGATGACCAAAATATTTAATTTCTGCTGTGGCAGGTACAGTTGAAACCAAAATAAATATTGAAAAAGTTTAATTTTATCAAGTTGCCATGTCTTCATTAAGTTTGCTTTATTTCCTTCTTTCTTTGTTGGCAGTGACTAATTTCTTTCATGAGTTCCATGATGAAGTTGGTTGAATTTGAATTACCAAAAATTCCCTGGTAAGCTCTCAAATTTGATGCTAATCATGAATAAATTCTTCTAAATGTGTTATGTATTGCTTTCTCTGATCCGTTTAGGAAATTTGAGCAATGTGAAAAAAGAGAGGAATTACTGAGTTTCTTCTTTTCATTGTTGTATATCCAGGTGAATGAATCTTTTTAATCTAGAGTTTGTCATAATGCTTAAGATCATTATTACTATATTTTTTACTGCAGGAGACAGGAAAAAGGAGCTGCAAAAAATGAAAAAAAATGCAGCCATTTATCACTTAGATGACTCAGGTAAGTCTAATATTCAGAAACATTTATCATTATCACCCGTAAACCAGGTTGAGTTGATGTTCAGTATAATGTACGGTTACCTTAGTCAAATTTATCCTTTTAAGTTTTCCTTGACATATTCTATTGAAGGAAATCTATCTCAATTATTCCATGATTTCCAACAAGTAAAAGTGACAAGCTTGCATCTATACATGTTGTAGTCATTCTAAATTTTTGTTTAACCCATTACTTATTGAATATACAACTCATTAAAAGATATACTGTTATTTACACTATCAATAGTTTTGTCATTCATAATGTAATGACAAATTCATGAACTCCAACTGTTTAGCACTTTTATCTGTACAACTACAATCACTTTGAACATGGCAGTTTTGATAAAAGTGCTAGAGGTCTAGGGTCAATCATGAAGTTTAAAATTACTATAATACAATGTTAAGGGCCATTGCTTGGTGTATTGGTAAATCTTGGGGTAACAAGCAAGAGAACACAGGTTTGAGTCTGAGAACATTCACTTTCTACCCAAGCAGGGACCAGCATTGGGTAGCGCCCTTTTTATAAATAGTGATTTAATCTGTTAGGCATAAAACCTGGCACCCCAGGATAATATGCAACTCCTCTATCTCTTGACTCTTTTAATACAATTACCCCCAGGAAAAAAAAAAACATAATGGTGGTTTAATCTGTTAGGAACTTCTCTTTTAAGTTCAACAAATTTGAACCGGATGGTGCATGCTCAGTAAACATTTAACAGCTGAAACACTTCTTAGAAAAGAGCAACATCCAATGAACAATAGAACAATAAAACCTGGGACTCTTCCTAGGATCTTGAATTCTGCCATGTAAAAAAGCTAAAACATCAAATTCCAAATAGGAGAGGGGAGGATTAATGCTAATCCCTATTCCAAAATAATGAATGGAACTAGTATTTCCGGATTCCTACTTTAGGGTACCAATTAACCATATAAAACACATGAAGAATCACCAAAATCATCATCCAACATCCTACAGAGACAGAGTCAAACTAGGTGGTGGAGGTGATTAAGCCCATCAGCATCAAATGATAAAAGAAGAAAGCTAAAACTCTCTCTTTTGGTAGAAATTTATTAAACTCAGAAAAGTCAGGTTCGTCAAATGATGGACACAAAGAACCCTCCTGCTTATGAGATCAGAAAACGAAACTAAGACAATTATATCATCTAAATTTGTATACTAAATTCAATTTGTATATTAAAATTCAATCTGACTGCCAGGAAAAAAAAATGAAAATAAAAGAATTATCATTCGAATCATTTAACAAAGTTCAAACTTTTCAGTAAAAGAACAAACCCGTGAATTTCAACTGTGCAATAAGTCGAGAGATGAAGAAAATTCGAGTCAGAAGTATCCACGCACAACCAGTGAGGACTTGAGGGGAACGAAACAGATAGATCAATAAACTAAATACCTGAAATTCAAACTTGTAAAGTATAAATTTCTTGGTGGAAGAAAAAAAAACAGATAAAAATTTTCTCTTTGGATCAGGAATGGAAGATCATACCTGATTTCGGGGAAGCAATTTCACAGGCAAAGGAGAAGGACGTTGGAATATAAGAGTTGCAGAGAAAATAATAAAAGAGAGAAAAGTTCCTTTCTTTCTTTCCTTGTTTCCTTGGGAAGTCGTCTTTGGAATAAAGAATGTGAGCGTGTTGGTATTCCGGTTGTTTATGATTCTGAAAGGTGACTCGCAGTTCACGTCCACCGTTCACGCTTCACGTTTGCGGTTTACCTGTCCTTGAACTTGACGAAAACGCCCCCATGAACTCTGCGGATATACCCGCCAACGCCATGAATGGGTGATGGGTTACCCGATAACCCGCCCCACCTTAGCCCGGTCGTGCCTGCTCCATTCTTATGAATGTGGAAACTGGAAACTGTTGTAGGATTTTAATTATTTTGTACTCCTTTCGCTTCGGCAGAAACCAGAAGGATTTTGATTCAAGCAGAGCACTTCACATGAAAAGAATCTTTAACTATGAATTGATTCACCCAAATTTGATTCTGAGCTCACTGCAGAATGCAACCAATCTTGAATCTAGAATTAACTAGCCTAATTATGAATCATGGATTGTGAATCAGACATGAACCCCATTGTATGAGCATAGCTTCCACTTTTCATTAAACAAAAGTGCAGAAGAGAAGACCAGGTATTAGCATTATTTGTTGTGAGCTGTAACGTTGGACCTTGGTTCTCCAGAGTTCTAACTCTATTAACTAGGCTCCAAGGACTTGGTCAAACCTCCATGTGCTACAAATCAATGCCCTTAATTTTGCATATTCCATTGATAAGCTTTTTTCCAGAAATTTGCCCAATATTATATTATAGGAAATTTATCCTTATGTAGTTGTTGTAGGGACTAGAGAGTTCATACTGAGAACAAGAGAGAACAAAAAACACAGGTCTGCAATTCAGAAGACTTCATTCTGAAAACTAAAATTTGCAGGAATCTCAGCAGAACCGAACTATATCTTGTCTTGTTTCATTTCTTACTGTTTCATTTTACCTGCACTGCATCACCTCTTTGTATCACTGGCACCTGGGCTGCATGTCCATTATGTTTGGCCTGAATGTCCATTACAAAACTGGGTACAGTTTCCAATCTTGTTCTGTTTCAGATATCTTCACATTGACTTGAAGTACTGATTCCTTTCACATGGGTATGCTAGATATTAGCTTGGAGGGAGCAAAGCTGCTTTAATTTTTTGTGATCCATAGAAACTCTATGTTCATATAATGAACATATAGAAGAAACCGATGTGTTTAGGCAAGCCATTAATTGATAACTGAGAATGGTTTAGTGTGAAACAGAATCTGAGGGCAATTTTGCACAATTCAGCATGTTTAAGGATTTCTATCATTTGGATTCTAAAACGATGTTTGGAGAAATCCACAGAGAGTACAAATTTTAAAATCCATAAGTGGCTAGTCAAATTAAAATCTACATTCAGATCATGAAATATGCAATAATCCAACATGGATCTTGTCTGAAATGCTCCTTTATACAGAGAGACGTTTGCGGCATGTCATAAGATGATCTCTTTGGATCAGATCAGTACTATTAATGGGAGCCATATAGATCATCTGAAAGGTGTTCAACGAGTTAGCTCCCCTAATGGAATTGATAAATGTTAGAAAGAGACAAATTGGGAAGTGGGAAGGAACCCCCTTTCCAAGAGACCAAGAGAAAAGAAAGAGCAAATGTGTAGGAAAAGGCCATGGTCCATGAATTTGTTGTTTTGTCTGCAAATTTGAGCATCCAACTTTGGCTTTGTACAAGCAAAAAACCTTTTAAAGGGTTGGTAAGAGCGTCAGGATCGATGTATCAGTAATGAGCTAAAATGTTTTCAGGCTAAAATATTTTATCTATATTTTGTCTCTTGTACGATGAAAACAAAGTTTCCACCAACAGTCAGTCATGTAAAAGCTCAAGTCTGCAAACAGATTAGTAGGTAAACCAAAATTGGGTCAAATGAACCTTACATTGCTAAGGACGCCATTGAATTCGTTGCCAAAAATGCCACCAAGAGAGGTCAAGAATTAGCTACATATAGCAAATGCGTCCAGAGTTACGTAGAAGTGGAGAGGGGTTGTCGCTTATCATTCTAATCTATCCCAACAATGCATGAATCGCGCCAGTCTCATTTTTCACTGCAACCCAAGACTTCAACCCCTCTTCCCCTCTGAATTGCGCGATTTGATGCTCTCTATTCGCAGATAGTTACAATTAGAGGTGTAAATTGAGTTGTGCCGCCCACAGCTTAGTATGGTCGGGTTCAATTTTGATTTCAATCATTGAAATCAAGTTGGGATTCTGAACTGACAATGTAGGTAAGTTCAATTAAATTAATTTTTATTCTTTTTAGAATTTAAAAAAAAATGGTTGGCTCCTCCTAAAACCAATTCTCCTAAAGTTCAATGTCGGTGATATTCAGTCGCATCATGATAGTGTTAGCACTGATATGGATGCTATTGATATTGATGGAACTTTCACCCCTAGTACTGATACTAGGGGAAAGAAAAAGACGGCCTCTAAGTTGATTAGCCCGATTTAGAAATATTTGAAGGGAACGGAAAAAGAATTATTTGCCAAAAATGTAGAAAAGACTTTAGCTATTGTAATAATGGTGATATTAGCCATTTGAGCAGACATACGTTCATATGTGAGAAAGAAGAAGAAAAAAAAAAGAAAAGGGGAGAAAAACAACACAAACACACATTTTTTTTTTTTTTTTTTTTGGGGGGGGGGGGGGGCGAGTGTTGGTACATTTAAATATTCTAAAGAAAAAAATGAGACAAGAATTAGCAAAATACTATTCTATAAATCCACAATATAAAAAAGTTTCTAAGAATACTATTAGGTCAAATGCTTTAAATTTTTTTTATTCATATAAACAAAATTTAATTTATATGTTATCAAACCTTAATTCTAAAGTTGCAATTACTTTTGATATTTGGACTTCTAAATTTAACATAATTTATATTTGTATTACCGATCATTTTATTGATGAAAAATGGCTTTTAAATAAAAGAATTTTAAGTTTTACTAGGCTTGAATGGTCAGGCTCAGTTATTGTTGCAAGCATTTTAAATACTTTGCATGATTATGGAATTGAGAATAAATTATTTTTTATTAGTTTTGATAATACTTGTAATAATGATTCAGCAATAAATATTTTAAAATCTTAATTAAAACTATGTTTAAATAGTAAATTATTTCATATTAGATGTGCATGTCACATCTTAAATTTATGTATTCAGGATGCTTTAAATATTATTTCTACTCATATTTCTAAAATTATAAATTGTATTATATATATTAAAAATTTTGGAGCAAGAATGAAAAAAAAAAAGTTCTGGAGCAAGAAAACAAGAATTTAAATATTTATGTCAAAATTATGGTTTAAAATATAAACATTTTATATTAGATGTTAAACATAGATGGAATTCTACCTATGCTATGTTAGAAAGTTGCATTTCTCATAAACAAATTCTTACTGATTTTGATAGTGTAAAAATGCCTAATGATATTATATTTGAATAAGACTGGAAAATGACAATTTGTATGAGATTTTTTAAAACATTTTTATGATGCAACTAATGAATTATCAGGTATTTAGTATCCAACTAGTTGTAATTTACCTTATAAATTAATGGCAATTAGTGATTGTTTTGCAAAATATAGAAATAATCCACAATTTAAAAGTATTGTTGAAATAATGGAAAATAAATTTAAAAACTATTGAAAAAACATTTCACCTCTTTATTGTTTAGCTATAATATTAGATCCTAGGATTAGGAAATATGGTTTAGATATATTATTTGAAACGTATTCTAAAAATGTAAATATTGATATTGGAAATAAAAAAGAGGAAATTAATAGTTTACTATTTGAAATGCACAGTTTATATAAAACTGAAGTAATAGGAAATAATTCTACAAGTTGTACAGTTGCATCTTCTACTTTTGAACTTAAGCCAATAGTAGAAGAGAAAAAGTTTTTTTATTTTATAAGTAGAAGGCAAAAACCTACTACCTTAACAACCAGTTCATTTAATTTTTATTTACAAGCAAATTTTTCTACTTTAGGTGAGGGAATAAATAATTTTAATATTTTAGCCTAGTGGAGTGAACATTCAAAAAATTATCCAGTTCTCGCCGCCATGGCACGTGATCTACTAACACCTCTGATGTCTATACTTCAATTGGAGTCTTGTTTTAGTGGAGGTACTAAGGTGTTGGACGACAAGAGAAGCTGTGTGAATGATGAAAGTATATAGAGATGTGCATCTTCTTTAAAGATTGGTTGGATGTTGAAGACAGATTACAAGACAAAGGAGGGCATAACACTATACCTGATATTTCACCTGACGCAGATGATGAAAGTGATGAACAATAGTTGTATAGCATTTTTCAAATTATTGTAAATTTTGTTTTAATTTTATTTAATTTATTTGCTATTTTTTAACAATGTAACTTTGTATTTTCAATTTGTAAATATATTGTATTTTTTATATTTTATTAATTTATTCCATTTTCCATTTTCATATTTCATTCATCCAAGTATCCAACCATTGTATGCTTTGTAGTTTGTATCGTTCAAATTTAAATGAAATAAAATTCCTATTTTTCTTCCAATTTGTTATTCCATTCTTATTCGACAAAGTTTTTTTTTTCATTTATTTGTTAGATTTCTCATTTCTTTTTTTTTTTTCAAATAGTTCCCAAAGCCCAAAAGAAAGTTAAATATTTTAGTTTTACACTTTTACTTAGCAAAGAAATAAAAAAAAAAACAAAAAAACAAAACAAAAAGAGGTAAAAAACAATCTGGCGCAGTTCAACCCACACCCACGCCCATGGCACGACCTATAGCCCAGCCCGGCCCAAGCCTATGGCATGGCATGGCATGACATGGGCCCACAAGGGCTTGGGCTGTGGGTCGTGCCAGGTTGACCCCCCAAGTTATCCCTAGGGAGGACGGCACGACATGACTGGCACTTTGCCCGGGCCGTGCTGTTCTAGCCCGACATGGCCATTTTACACTTCTAGGTTAGAGTGTCTGAGTTGCTTTACCCGGGGTGGGAACTTTGATGCTTAAGTCAGCGATAAGTTCTTGGAGAGATATAAAGAGAGAGCTAGTATGCTTGAGAGCTAAATCGTCAGTACCTTTTTTGTGAATGGGGATGCCTTTATATAGGCTAGTTGCCATAAGACTCACGAAGTGCGTCCGAGATATCCAGCCCATCTGATTCAGAGGTGTTTTCATGCCCAAAGATGAACTCTACGTAAGTAGGTAATGTCTATCCAGTTGCGTCCGAAATGGGTTGGGTGATAACTGACTTCGTCCAACGTGGCGCCGTGATCCCAGGGAAGTCAAAAATGACACTTTGCTCGTAGAAGAGGTAACTTGGCACGTCAAGCAAGTCGCTAGCTGAACTCGAGTCAAGTCAGTGGAAGCAGGTCGCCTCTTACACCAACTTGATGTGTTGCCGAGCTGATTACAGTTCAACCTGCCGAAGTGGTGTTGAGGCCACCAAGGTGGCTACGAGGTGTCTGAGGCGCTCCTAAGGTTTACTTACATGGTGCTGAAGTGTCAACTAACTGTTCTGAGGTGCCACGTGTTATCATGTTACTGGAGGGCCAAATCGCCCCTCATCAATTGCCCCCACTCCCGAGTCGATGCCAGTTCGGCAAAGGGAGTAGCTCATAGTCAATCTTCGGCCTGTGGTGATTCGCTTGGTCAGTTTGTAGATCACTCGGCTTGTTCGCCCAACTCAGCTCAAGGGCGAGCTAACACGTGACAAAATTCGAATTTCAAATTTCAAATGGGGTGCTCAAGTTGAGTGCGCAAATTTTTAAAATTCAAATTCTCCCACGAGTGGTGCTCTCCTAGACTGTCAATCTGTCATCACGTTGCCTCGTCCGTTGATTTTCTGCGCCCAAGTCTATAAATAGGGGGGTCCCTGTAGGGGTCCCATTTGCACTGTTTTAAGATTTCCGACGAGAGAGTGGGGCGAGTAATTGTAGGAGAATTCTGCTGTGAGATCGTTGTCAGTTCGATAGGAGAAATCTAGTTGGGCAAGGTTGACTTCTGTTTTCCAAAAAGTTGGTGAGTCTTTTTTCCCTCTTTTAGGCATGTACTCAAGGAGTCGGAAGGGGGGGTACTCTTATTCTACTAAGGCCAAGGAGGGGTCCTCGGCATGAGATCGGCAAGGTTCCCACATTGGGGCCTCAACTTTTTGACAAGAGCCGGAGTCCAACTCCCATATCGATCCTAGCAAGCTAAGCGGGGAGGAAATTATCGATTTAGCATCTGCATTCCACATCCGAAATGAGTTCAACTATATTCAACCTATCCCAGACCAGTTCCCTTGGAGTCACGGTTGAGGCAAAGTCTGTGTCTTTGAGGAGGCGTTGGTCACTAGCCTCCGATTTCCTCTTCACCCATTCATTGTTGAGGTTCTCTCTCTCTCTCTACGGTATTTCTTTGGGGCAATTTCACTCGAATGCCATCTAGACCCTCGTGGGTACATTTTCTATTAGCTACCATCTTGACTTTCCTTTGGGCATAGATGTCTTCTCGGGGTTGTACAGAATAAAGAGGGTTCCCAATGAGCCCTAC
Organism: Nelumbo lutea; assembly: GCF_056320005.1. Classification (NCBI taxonomy): domain Eukaryota; kingdom Viridiplantae; phylum Streptophyta; class Magnoliopsida; order Proteales; family Nelumbonaceae; genus Nelumbo; species Nelumbo lutea. The sequence goes on from NC_142684.1 coordinate 214,816,975, forward strand.
TATTTTTAATTGTCTTTCCACCAAAGTTATAAGCTTCTGGGAGGTTTTCCCACAAAAGTCAAGGACTAGAAGAGTAGGTACTTCTTCCTTTCTCAGGAGGTCGGCTGGCCTATGGATATCGTTTAGCGATGTAAGTACTTCTTCCTTTCTCAGGAGTTCGTTCACGAGTTGGGAGTAGTTCCATCCAGCACATCACCCATCCCATTGTTGTGTGACAACAATGGAGCTATTGCTCAGGCTAAGGAGCCACGAGCCGACTCGAAGTCGAAGCACATCGAGAGGAAATACCACGTACTTCGGGAGATTGTTGGTAGAGGGGACGTCCTGATTCAGAAAGTAGTGTCAACGGAAAATGTAGCAGACCCATTGACAAAGCCACTATCACAGAAAGTGTTTGAGAAACACGTGGAAAGCATGGGACTCCGGCTAGTACCTGATTGGACCTAAGCGCAAGTGGGATCTGTTAGACAATTTTGTATGCCCTTAGCTTCAATCAAGATGATGTACTTTATGAGTTTATTGTAAATGAATAAAAGTGCATATTTGATTCATGTTCCCTGGGTACGTTTCTCTGTAATACCCTTAAACTAGACACTTAATGAGACTCGTGTTAGTTTAGAATGTTCATAGCCAGGGAGTCGGTCTGGGGAGACCTATCCTGACAAGGCTGACACTGTGGTGCCACCAAATCGATTGGGGTGGCCTATCTTAGCTGCCAGGGTGAGACCCTAGGCACATACACTGTAGGATTGATTGAATCTTTGAACTGGACCAAATTTCCGGTATTGCCCTGGACCTTGGAGATTGATGGGCAAAATTGAAAAATTACACCCGACCCCTAGACTTGATTATGATACTGCACTAGGTATCGGATTGGGCTGTCTTTGATATACCATTCAGTGAGATCCTTAGAGGGGGTTAAAACCTGGGTATGTTGGGACAGTCTGAGAATTCATCTGAGTGGGTGATCATAGTGACAGGATCAGCCCCATTGTCAGACAAAGGTAATGATCGGGGATGCACTCTCACTGATGGAAACCAAGACTGTCGGCAGCCGATTTCAATCGTTGAGATTTGTTTTGCAAAATATATTTTATATGAGATATAAAAGTATATATAAAATGGTTTCTAAAAGGTTTGCAAAAGGTTTTAATTCCCATGATCCATATAAGTAGAGAGTGCAACACTATTCCTTACAACCAAGGGAGAGGTCCTCTCTTGTCGGACATTGTATGATCATTATGGGCTGAGAGGTTAAGTGTAAGACCATTGAGGATGATACCTGATGGGCTAATCTTGCATCTGCCCACAGTCCAAGATCTAAATAAGATTTAGATCTGGAAACCTCCTAATTAGATTAGGAGATGGCTGATTTGATGTGTAGATAAGATAAGGGTTATCCCTTATCACTTAAAGGGACTTTTATCCAGATATGATTTGAATTAGCAACTCCTAATAGGATTAGGAGTTGATCCCTTTGAGATTATAAAAGGAGGAGGGGGCGGCAGCCTTAAGATATGCAACCAACACACTCCTGTCTTCAGAGCTGAGATTACAAGAAGAGAGATTTATGCACCCTACAAATACTCTCTTGCCGCCTCCTTCCTGCAGTCGCCGCCTCCAGCAGTTCGATCTCTAGTTCTTGGGAGAAATCAAGATTTGATCTTGATACCAATCTTTTGGAGAAAAGACTGGTTGGAGTTGTATTCACAGGCCATCTAGTTGATTCTTGCGAAGGGTCAAGTTCTTTTGGAAGAACACTATTGATTCTGCTCTCCCCTGCACTGCGCCATCTTCAGTGGGAGCACCTCCATTGGGAGATACTGTTTATCTGTATTAGGTATAATCCCTCCCTACTCCTTTTGGTTCAGATCTAGCTCAGTTTATAGTTCAAGAATGATCTGTGAAAATATGATTTTCTAAATAGGGAATTCGATTCCCAGTTGAAGGGAGAGAAATTTTTTTTGAAATCCCCCCCCCTTATTCTGTAATCTTTGGGCGTCCATGTGATGGATATCCTATCCCTTCACAGGTACCATAACCTTCCTTAGTACTAGGTCACCAACTCAAAATTTGCATCTCTTAACTCGGGTGTTATAATACCGAGCTACTTGCTAATGGTATGCCACGGTCCGGATATAGGCCAAGTCACGAACTTCTTCCACCAAGTCAAGGTTAGTCCATAGCAAATCCTTGTTAGTCTCCTTTTTGTACGTCTTGAACCACAAGGTCGGCACCTCAATCACGGTTGGGATAACAGTCTTCGCACCTTATGTTAGGTTGAAAGGAGTCTCGTCGGTTGACATTTTGATAATAGTTTGGTAAGCCCAAAGGACACTAGGCAGCTTGTCCACACACAAACCCTTAGCTCGGGAGATCCAAATTTTGTGTCTATAGTGTATCGCCCTATTCGCCACTTCAGCTTGACTGTTTGCCTGAGGGTGAGCCAATACAGTGAAATTTTGTTGGATTCCCATCTCGGGACATCAATTTTGATTTTTTTTTCTTTGAGCTGCTTCACGTTGTCTGATATCAACACCTTGGGAGTCTGAATCTGTAGACAACACTCTTCTAGAAAAAGTTTGCACGTTTCGAGTTGTGATGGATACAAGCGGCTTGGCTTCCACCCACTTCGTAAAGTATTCAACCACAATGACCAAGAACCTTCTCTACCCAATCGTAGGTGGGAAGGGACCAAGGATATCTATCCCCCACTATGCGAATGGCCATGGGCGGATAAGGTACTTTAGGTCGGCAACAACTTGATTTGGGCACCCTAGTAGTAGCCTTGTTGTAAAACTTTTTTGGTGGGCGCCCTACCCCCCAGGTGTCCTCCGTAGAGACCTTCATAAATCTCATGTAGCACCTAATTTACTTTAGTTAGGTGCAAGCAACACAGGTAGGGGAGCATGAACGACCTGCGATACAATTGCTTGCCAATAATTATATAGCGAGCTAATTTCCGCCCTACCCTCCGAGCTACATTGCGCTCCGCAAGTAGTGTCTTGTGGCATAGGTAGTCAATGAACAGATTCATCCAGCTCGGCTCTGCAGCCAAAACGGGAGTGACATCTTCTACTAACCTTTCTATGCTAGGTCGTGGCAGGTTTTCAATGTAGACCGTTCTCTTCGCAGTATCCGTCGCACCAGCTAGCTTCAAGAGTGCATCGGCTTTGGTGTTCTCAAACCTCGGAACTTGCTAGATCTACCAAGAGTGGAAGTTGGGCAGGAGCTCTCTAACCTTGGCCAGGTAGGCCGACATGGCAGGCTCCCAGGCCTCATACTACCCATTCACTTGGTTCACCACTAGTTGTTATCGGTACACACCATGAGATGTTTCGCACCAACCTCTTTTTGCTAGTGATAACCCGACTCTCAGCTCCTCGTATTCAGCTTCATTGTTCGATACTCGGAACGTGTAACCAGAGAGAATACTCCAGCTTCATCTCACTAGATCCATAGAGTATCATCCCAACTCCGCTTCCACACTAGTTAGACGAGCCATCTATATGCAGGTCCAGGGCCCCTTGTCCCAATTCGGGCCGGGTGCCGCACTGGTTGATGCCTACGAGGTGGTCACGACCTCGACAACTTTAGGGGTCGGCATGCTAAATGTGCACTTGGTGACAAAGTCAGCCAGGACCTATGCTATGATCGCTAGGCACGGCTCAAACTGGATGTTGTACTCACTAAGCTCGATTGTCCATTTGTTAACCTTCCCGAGACCTCGAGTTGGCTTCGATGCCATGTCGGTTCACTATGTACTCGAGGAACTTGCTCTACGTGACCCCAAAGACACACTTTTTCGGGTTAAGCTTCATACTGCATTTTCTTAGAATGTTGAAAACGTTGTTTAGGTCAAAAATCAAAAAGTATGAAAACTAAGTTTTGACAACCATATCATTGATGTAAACTTTAATTTTATTGCCAATTAACTCAACAAATATTTTATTTACAAGACATTGGTAGGTTGTCCTAGCGTTTTTCAAGCCAAAGATTATCACTTTATAACAATAAAGGCTAGTTTCAATTACAAATGTTGTCTTCTCCTGGTTAGCTGGACCCCATCTGAATTTGGTTGTAATCGAAAAAGGCATCCATGAAGCTCAACAACTCGAACCCCATAGGGAGTGGGAAGTTGTCCTTTGGGTGGATTCAGTTGGGGTCGATGTAATCAACAAACATGTGCCACTTGTCATTGGCTTTCTTCACAAGTATTGGATTGGCAATGCAGCTCGGGTATTGGACCTCTCTAACAAAGTCTGCTATGAGAAGCTTCCCTACATCCTCGTCTACTATCCTCCACCGCTCTTGGGCGAGGTTCCTTTTCCTCTATCGGAATGGTCTGACTAAAGGGTCAACATTTAGCCTATGAGTTATGACAGAGGGGTCTATGTTGGGCATTTCTACTTCCTACCAAATAAAAACATTTATGTTTTTAATTAAAAAACTTACCAGGTCAGAGCATAGTGGTTCTGTGAGGTGAGCTTCGATCTGTACCATCTTCTCGGGGTCGGTATATGAGACTGGCACCATGATGGTGTCCTCCATGGGGCGAGCTCTCTCATCGTCGTTCTCTCGAGGCAGCTCCAAGTTGACGTCGATGGCTTGCTTTCCTTTGCCCTTCAGTATGGCCATGTAGCACTTGCGAGACTCAAATTGATCACCTCGCACCACTCCTACTCCATGGTCTATCGGAAACTTCATCGATAGATAATAGGTCGACACTACCGCTCCGAGGGCATGTAAGATAAGTTGGTCCAAAATGACGTTATAGGGCGAGGGGGTCGCGACCACTAAAAAGTCGTAATCGAAGCGTACTAAGTTCGGTGTCGGTTCTGTTATTACTAGAACTCTTACCCAGCCTAGGGGGCGAACCACTTTTCCGCTAAAGCTGACCAAGGGGACGTTGGTCGGCTCTAGGTCCTTCCTCTCGAGATCCATTGCTTGAATGCCTCCAAGAAGATGATATCGGCCAAGCTTCCTGAGTCAACCAAAATCTACTTTACCTCGAATTCGTTTATGACTAACTTGATTATGAGGACGTCGCCGTACAGATACTAGATCCCACAAGTGTCATCCTCGGTGAAGTAAATCACTTCCTCCACATGGGGGAGCTTTGACAGGTTCTCATCCTCATGCTTGATCTCTCAAACTAAGTTCTTTCCCACCGAATTGTTGCATCCTACTACTATGGACCCTCCTGTGACCATGTTAATAACGCCATGGATGAACCACTCTTCTACTAGTGGATCTCGAGGGGGCTGGTCCCTATTCTGGTCCTTACTCAACTGTGGCACTTCTCTTGTATGATCGGCAGGTCGGCTTTGGTCCTCCTTCTTAATGAACTACTTCAATTAATCTTGATAGATAAGCTCCTCAATCTCATCCTTGAGGTTACAACAATTCTCAGTGTCATGGCCGATGTCCCGATGAAAGTGGCAATATTTGTTAGGGTTCCTATTGGCAGGGTCTCCTCTCATCTGAGGTAGCCATCTGACATACTCGACCATTTTGATCTGCATCAGATTTTTCCCCTCTTCGTATTCAATGTAGTGCAGTTACAGTTCTAGATAGGGGGAGTGCGAGAACGCTGACCCCAAGATCTACTGCTTTTATACGAAGACCTGCTTCTTCTCCGCAATGACCTACTACGATGGTTGCAAGGGGACCTGCTGCACCTTGGTGACTTAATCTTCCGTTGCTGTTTGTTGCTCCCCAACTCATCTAACGACCGCTTCCATTTGTTGCTCAGTTCCAATCGGGATCCGAGCTCTTCCTTGGCCTTCGTAAACTTGGCCGCTTGGTTGAGGAACTCCTCCATAGAGGTAGGAGGGTTTAACTCAACCTTCCAGCGCAAGTTGGGGTGTCGAATGCCATTGACCGCTATGATGAGCTAGATGGCTGGATCGAGGTTGGGAATCTGAAGTCGCTCCATGTTGAACCATTTGATGTAGTCCTGGAGCTTCTCGTTAGGTTGTTAGACAACATTGAGCAAGCAGGTTGCGGATTTCAGGCATCGCTTACTTGTAGCGAATTGTGTAGTAGACAGGCCTGCGAACTAGTTCCAACTTTTAATGGAGCCCGTGGCCAGCCCCGAGTACCACATCTGAGCTGTGCCCCAGAAGGTGGATGGGAAGGACATGCAAAGGCTTGCATCATTTGCCCCATGTAGCTACATAAGGGCCTGGAAGTTGTCAAGGTGGTCTACCAAGTCGGTCGTTCCATTGTAGGATTCCAGACTAGGGGCCTTGAAATCTTTCGGTTGTGGAGCCATGAGGATCTCAACAGCCAATGGTGAAGTTCGGGACACCAGTTATGTTGACAAGGTGCCAATCTAACTCACCTTCGTTTTTCCTTCCTCTTTCCTTTCCGCCTCCTCGTTGTCATAGCGAGGTGACTCCTTCCTTTGTTGTGGTGTGCACGCCCGTGATACCTTCTTCGAGACCCTTCAGTCGAACTAGTGGATTCATTCTTGATCAGGGTTATGGCTTGGCTCAGTTCCTTGATCGGGACCTGGTTCTGGTCACCAAATCGACAAGGTGGGTCAGGCACCAGGTTCTGATTCTGGTCACCAAACTGTTGGTTCTAGTTCTAGTTGGCATTCTGCCTAGTGGCCTAATATCATTGGTGTTGATGCTACTACTATTGTTGTTGTTGTTGCATTCTTGATAGGGCAGCAAAACATCCTTTCCATGTCTTTATCTGTCGGTTTATCCCACGGATGTACTGCATCAACTCATTGAACTAGCACACATTGATCTCGATCAAAACTGTTGAGGCAATTGGCAAGAGAGGCGTGTTCACGTTGGGTAGAGGAAAGTTGGGATTCTGTATGACTGGGACACCTAGTAGGGTCAAGGGAATGGTAAACTGCCCAATAGTCATAAAGGGGATCTCGGAGTGCACGGCGGGTTGGTACTACACCCATGTGACCGAGTTGTTGTTGTTAACAGGGTTGTTGACTAGAGTGTTGTTGGAAGATGCCATTGAAGATGTACTGAAAAAGAAAGTGGGAGAGTATGACTTTTTTTGTAGCGTTTCCCACAGATAGCACCAATTGATGGTGCGCAATCTGACGCTCCCTACTGGCAAACAGCTCAGATGCTGGGCTGAGTAGGTCACCTAGTTGAGCTACAAAAAGAGAGGTCAAAGTGTCTAGGTTGCTTTACCAAGGTAGGCACTCTAATGCTTAAGTCAGTAATAAGTCCTTGGAGAGCTATAAAGAGAGAACTAGTATGCTTGAGAGCTAATCGCACATACCTTTTCTGTAAATGGGGATGCCTTTATATAGGCTAGCTGCGTGGGACTCACAAAGCACATCCAAGATCTCTGGCCCATCTGATTCGTAGGCGGTTTCACACCCAAAAATGAACTCCACATAAGCAGGTAATGTCTATCCAATTGCATCCGAAATGGGCGAGGTGATAACCGACTTCTTCCAATATGGTACTATGATCTCGGGGAAGTCAGAAATGACACTCCGCCTGTAGAGTAGGTCACTCGACACGTCAAGTAGGTTGCTAACTGAACTTGTGTCGGGTCGGTGAAAGCGAGTCACCCCTTACACTGACCTGATGTTTTGGCGGGCTGATTACAGTTCGACCAGACAAGGTAGTGTCAAGATCACCAGGGCGGCTGCAAGGTGTTCAAGGCGCTCGCTTAGTCCTTAATAGCTATGAAGAATTTTCTTAGGATTCAGAATGCAAAAGAGTATGTATGAATAAGTGTGTAGATAAGTGTCTTTACCTTGAGATGAACACTCCCTTTTATAAGTGACCTTGCCTTTGAGTGGTTGGAGGCAGTTGGTGATGTACAGTCAGGATTTAATCTGATCGATGCCATGTGACACAATCCGAGGCCTACCAAGTATATCTACATCAATTAGTTTTACCAATAATTGAAATAAAAGCAAATAACGGACAAGGAGATTCTGTTTTCTGTTTCACATAGTGCTGAGGTGTCAACTGACTTTTCTGAGCTGTCACATGTTATCACGTTACTGAATGGCCAAATCGCCCCTCATCACCCTTCTTCACACAAGAAAACAGAACGCAATAGAAATCTCCTACGCCTTGATGGCATTATTTATTGACGTTGAAAGATTGGTAGGATCCATCTAATGGACGCCATAAAGGTTGCGGAATGGGTGGGCGAATTTCAAAAATTTCCTACCTTCTCCCAACTGGGAATCATATTCCCTAAACTTAGAATACAATATTCAAAGATCCTACTTGAACCATAATCAAACCAGATCTGTACCAAAAGATAAATGGGAGGAATATACCTGATCCGGAGAAGCAGTATCTCCCAAAGTTGGTGTTCACGCCCAATGAATGCTCCAAGATCCGTTCCTGCTGAAGATGACACAGCTGTGAATGGAACAGAACCAGTAGGGTGCGTCCTACACACTGGATCCTTCACAAGAATCCTCTGGAAGTACTAAACACTGAATCTTTTTCAGTCTTTCTTGCAAGACTGATGTCAAGAACAGATTTCTTGACTTTCTTTTCTGCAAAGATCTAATCTTGCAATGGCAGATGGCGGCGGCAGGAGGAGATCTCCAAATCGAAAAAGGCTGAACTGCTTTTCTCTTTTCTGGAGAGTATGAGATCTGATCTCAATTCACAGGAACCTTTCTTGTGATTTTTCTTGGTTCGAAATCTGCTGTAATTCTCTCTATCTTGGTTCATTTTTTTTTCTCCTCCTTTCTTCTTGATTAAGAAACCTCCTTATTAGGAGTTATCCCAATCCAAATCAGTATTTGGATAGGGGATAATCTTAATCCTTTCTGCAGATAGAGTTAGCTTACTCCTGATCTTATCAGGAGGTTACCAGATTCAAATCTAATTTGAATTTAGTCTCTAAGAGTGGATAAGGCTAAAGGCCCAATCCTTTTACTAACTTTAATCTCAAATTCACCCCAAGGATGGGTGATCATATCAGCCCACCTCGAAATGGGCTTCTGGCCCATTAAGTGTTCAGTGTCTAATTACTTTCCAATCTGCTGCCCAGTTGGGCTTCTTTGTATGGCGTGGGACCCAAGCATTGATCTACACACCAGCCACATGGGTTCGGCCCAGCCTTTAATACAAGGCCCAGCCGAATTCACTGAAAAACTCAATGAACCCCTTGAGTCCATCATATGGACCCTATGGGCCCAACACTTACATTAAGTGGTCCCTGGGCCAAGCCATCTTATAAAAACCCAGGGACTGTGGGCAAATGCAAGATTAGCCCATCAGGTATTATCCTCAATGGTCTTACACTTAACCTCTCAGCCCTTAATGATCAAGCACTGCCCGACAAGAGAGGACCTCTCCCTCGGCTGCAAGGAACAGTGCCGCACTCTCCTCTCACATGGATCCCGGGAATTAAAACCATTTGCAAACAATTCGAAACCGTACATATATATAAATATATTAATTTTGCAAAACAAAATTCCAACGATTGAAATCAACTGCCGGCAGTTTGGTTTCCATCAAAGAGAGTGCATTCCCGATCATTACCCTTTGTCCGACAAAGTGGCTGATTCTGTCACTATGATCACCCACTCAGATGAATTCTCAAACTGCCCCAACATACCCAGGTTTTGATCCCCGCTAAGGATCTCACTGAATGGCATATCAAAGGCAGCCTGATCCAACACCTAGTGAAATGTCATAATCGAGTCTAGGGGTCAGGTGTAACTTTCCAGTTTTGCCCATCTATCTCCAAGGTCCAGGGCAATACTGGAAATCTGGTCCGGTTCAAGGATTCAAGTAATCCCATACTGCATGTGCCTCGGGTCTTACCCTGATGGCTGAGACAGGCCATCCCAACACTTGGTGGCACACCAGTATCAGCCTTGGCTGGATAAATCTCCCCAGACTTATCCAACGGCTGTGAACATTTAAAACTAACAAGAGTCTCTATAAATGTCCAGTTTTAGGGTTTTACACAGAATTAAACCAAACAACATGAATCAAACATGCACTTTATTTATTTCCACTAAATAACAAAAGCACATCAAATCAGATTGAAGCTAAGGGCATACAAAAAACTGTCTAACAGCTCCCACTTGCACTTAGGTCCAATCTGGTATAAGCCGGAGTGCCATACTTTTCACATGTTTCTCAAACACCTTCTGTGTCAGTGGCTTAGTCAATGGGTCTGCCACATTATCCGCTGATGCTACTTTATGAATCAGGACGTCCCCTCTACCAACGATCTCCCACAGTACATGGTACTTTCTCTCGATGTGCTTCGACTTCGAGTGAGCCCGAGGCTCTTTAGCCTGGGCGATCGCTCCATTGTTGTCACACAACAACGGGATGGGAGATGTGCTGGATGGAATCGCTCCCAATTCGTGTATGAACTTCTTCATCCACACGACTTCCTTGGCAGCTTCACTTGCGGCAATGTACTCGGCCTCGGTTGTGGAGTCTGCAGTGGACCCCTGTTTGCTGCTTTTCCAGCAAACAGCACACGATCCTATCGTGAAAACATACCCAGATGTAGACTTTCTATCATCTGGATCCGACTGGAAATCGGCATCGGTATACCCTAGCACTTGCAGTGAACTACCATCGAATACCAGACAAAACTCTTTTGTCCTTCGAAGGTATTTGATTATGTTCTTCACAGCAGTCCAATGCTCCTGCCCTGGGTTTGCCTGGAATCTGCATACCACACTCACCGCCTGAGCAATGTCAGGACGAGTGCACAGCATGGCATACATGATGCTCCCTAAGGCTGAGGCATAGGGAACGTCTCTCATGCTCTCAATCTCCTCAGAAGTCTTGGGAGACATCTTCTTGGAGAGAGTGACTCCGTGCCTGAAAGGAACGTTTCCTTTCTTGGAGTTCTCCATGCTGTACCTCTTGACAATTTTGTCAATATAAGCAGCCTGGGATAATCCAATTATCCGCTTCGATCTATCTTTATAGAGTCGAAGACCCAGTATGTATGAAGCTTCTCCAAGATCTTTCATGGAGAACTACTATGATAGCCATACCTTGACCGAAGTCAACATTCCTACATCATTCCTAATGAGTAGGATATCGTCCACATACAACACCAAAAAGGTGATCTTATCCCCATTGGACTTCCTGTAAACACAGGGCTCATCCGGATTCTGCTCAAAGTCAAACGTTTTGACTGCAGAATCAAAACGTTTGTTCCAACTCCTAGAAGTTTGCTTAAGTCCATATATGGATCTATTAAGTTTACATACCATGTGTTCCTGACCAGCAGCAATGAAGCCTTGCGACTGCTGCATGTAGATATCTTCACTAAGATCTCCATTCAGGAACGCGGTTTTGACATCCATTTGCCAAATCTCATAGTCATGGTACGCTGCTACAGCTAGCAGGATCCTAATGGATTTAAGCATGGCCACGGACGAAAAAGTTTCCTCATAGTCGATGCCTTCTTTCTGAGTATACCCTTTCGCCACCAAGCGAGCTTTAAAGGTCTCAATCCTGCCATCGGGGCCCTTCTTCCTCTTGTAGATCCATTTGCAACCAATTGCTTTTACCCCGGGGGGCGGATCCACTAGAGTCCAGACTCCATTGGTCTCCATTGAGTCCATTTCAGTCCTCATGGCCTCCACCCACTTCTGGGAGTCTATGTCTAACATAGCTTCCGCGTAAGTCACGGGATCCTCTTCACTAGTCAAGGTTTCCACCAGGTAACTATCCTAGTCATAACCATATCGGACTGGTGGTCTGGATACCCGGGTGGTTCTTCTAGGTTGGTAATTACCTGGAATTTGTGGGACATCTCCCATTGCTCCTGAGCTCTCCTCATCAAGAACTATTTCCTGACGATGGGTGTCCAGGATGTAATTGTATTCTAAGAACTGGGCGTTTCGACTGCAGAACACTTTCTGCTCACTCGGGTCATAGAATAGATAACCCACCGAATCCTTTGGGTAGCCTATAAACAGGCAACGACTGGTTTTAGATTCCAACTTGTCCGCACTTATTCTTTTAACGTGTGCAGGACAACCCCAAATCTTCAAGTGTCTTACACTTGGCTTCCTTCCGGTCCAAAGTTCATATGGAGTTTTCGGAACTGATTTGGTTGGAACCCGATTCAGCACGTAGATAGCAGTCTCTAATGCGTATCCCCAAAAGGATGTGGGTAATTGTGAGTGTACGAGAAGCGATCAGACCATGTCCAATAAGGTCCTATTCCTCCTCTCTGAAACACCGTTGAGTTGAGGTGTAGCAGGAGGAGCTAATTGTGACACTATCCCATTGGCCTTTAAGTAGTCCCTGAATTCGTCAGAGAGATACTCGCCACCTCGATCTGATCGAAGGGCCTTAATTTCTCTCCCTAACTGTTTCTCGACTTCCTGTCTGAACTCTTTGAACTTTTCAAATGATTCAGACTTATGTCTCATTAGGTACACGTAACCATATCGTGAAAAATCATCTGTAAAGGTGATGAAGTACACGTGTTGATTCCGTGTCCTAACACTCAGGGGACCACATACATCAGTATGTATTAGGTCAAGTGTGCCTTCAGATCTTTCAGGCTTACCGTCAAATGGCCGCTTAGACATCTTACCTTGAAGGCAAGGTTCACAACTGGGAAGATTTTCTACGGTTAGAAAATCCAAAGGACCATCCTTTACCAGCCTTGTGATTCGGTCAATACCGATATGGCCAAGTCGGTAATGCCAGAGGCACGTGGGACTTACTGTATCACGATTCCTTTTCTTGGGATTTTCGACCGACGTAGTTTCGGTTAACTTAGTTTTCAGAGAAGGATGTAGAACATAGAGACCGTTCTCTTGTTCCCCGCATGCGATGAATTTATTATTCCGTTTAACAGTAATCATATTACTAAAATAAACAGTATATCCATCAGCACACAGTTTTGAAACAGAAATTAAATTTCTTCTCAAGTTCTGTACATAAAGACAATCTTTAAGTACAAGTATTCATTCTTTAAAAACTAATTCTAGGGTTCCTATTTCCGTTGCTGCAACACTTGCAGTTGTTCCCAAGAATAATGTCACTTCACCTTCACTCAACCTTTTGCTAACTTTGAACCCCTGCAGTGAGTTACACGCATGAGTTGAAGCCCCGGAGTCAACACACCAGGACACAGAAGTAACTAACATGTTAGTTTCTATGACACAAGTTTCGATGTTACCTTTCTTAGATTCCAGGTAGGCAGGACAATTCCTCTTCCAGTGGCCGGTCTGCTTGTAGAAGTGACAGACATCAAATGCCTTGTTCTTCTTCTGCTTCTTAGGATTGGCAGCCTTCTTCTGAGGCTTCTTTGCCTTTCTCTTTTTCTTGCCCGATTTGTTAGCTTCAGCAAGCATAACTACAGGCTCATCCTTCTTGAGTAGATCCTCGGCTCTCTGCAACATATTGCTGAGTTCCTAGACGCTGACATTCAGCTTATTCATATTGTAGTTCATTGTGAACGCATTGAAGGAAGAGGGCAAAGAATTCAGGATGGCATCCACTTGTGTGCCAAGATCTAGCCCGGATCCAAGAGCTTCAAGTTCGTTAATGTAACCCATCATCCGAAGACAATGGTCATGAACATTCTGCCCTTTGGTCATCTGCGCGGTCATGAACAATTTCAGGACCTTCTGTCGAGTAGAACGGTTATGCTCTTCATACATTGTTCTTAGACTATCCAATATGTCCTTGGCTAGTTCGATCTGATCGAACTGCCTCTGTATTGAATTGTCTAATGAGGCAACGACAAAGCAGCGGGCTAGGGAGTTCTTATCCTCCCACTCTTTGTAGTCCCTCCTACGGGCCTCAGAAGCCATATCACCCGGACGTTCTGGGGCAGGATTTTTCACTACCTTGTCTAACTTTTCGGAAGTTAGGATCATCATAAGATTTCTGTACCAGTCGGCATAGTTTGGGCCCTTTAGCTTGTTATCGTCTAGAAGCTTTGCAAATTGACCGTTTGCCATTTTCTGATAGAATAGCAAAATCATTAGTCCACAACCTTAGTTTGATTCATGTTACCTACATAGATATGGCTTTTAATCTATGTTCCATTCCCATTTGTTCATCTCTGAGATTTCCCTCCTTTCTCAGTGACGGAGACAACGAAATGTCTCTGGAAATGTGGGAAATCACATGGGGTGCGTGAAGCCAACTGTTTCAGCTGCATAACCTCACCACCTTTCTGTGACGGATCATATCCACTCATCAAATGAGTTTCCCTTTGGCCTCTGTCAAACAAGGTTCAGAGCCGTTTTCAGGTAAACCTTTCTGTCCAGTGAGTGCTTACCCATCATATTCAGGTTACGCCAAGGTACCGTGAGAGAGTTCCCATTTTCTAGTGAAGCCCCTCCCACATCGGTCTATGACGCCCCTATCATCTTATGAAACACTCTAATAGATCCAACAGCAAATGGATAGCCCAATTTTATGGTGCGTTTCCTCATTACTGAAGGACCCATCATTGTACTAATGACGGAAGGCCTTTAGAGAGTCCATCATATGGGTCTCCCTATCACATGCATTCATATTTGCTAGAGGGAACAAAAACGCCCTAGTTTTAATTTAGGTCAAACCAGAGTGGCTCCCACTGACTTTCATAAAGTCAGATTTCTGGTGGGCCTTAATTGGTTAGGGGTTCCGTACGCATCCCTTTTTAGGGTTGTGGGGCCCACCAAGCAAAGAGGGGTCATCCAATGACCTTGAAGGACACTATGGCAATGATGTGCATTTATCCATGGTGTGCGCAAGAGCCACTAACGAGTCTTCATGGGCCTAGTACTTATGGCCCATGGTCGCAACACATCAAACATCCAAACATCACATGTAAAGGAGGAATTGATCCAATCAATTAACTGCTGTAAAGCCCATTGAACAACCCATTTAAAATCTAAGTCATTAACAATTAATGACTACTAGGTGTATGGGCTGAATCGCAGATAGCAGTTCGGCCCATACAGCTTATCTCATAGTAATGGGCCTTTTGCAGTTTTAACCCTTTAAAACTGGGCTTTACAGGTGGGCCGAAGTAATCATTGTAATTGAACATCAGATTTGGAACAGCAAGTGTGAGAAATACTGACTGAAAAACAGTCCCTATCGAACCCCAGATTTGGTCCAAACAGTTTTGGTCCAATCTAGTCCGAGAGGATCCAAAACTGATTTTCAATTCAAGAATTAATTCATGAAAGATCTGAAATTAATAATTTTGATTTCAAACAATCACAAATCAAACTATGGACTGTTCGCACCACCTGCAAAACAGAGGTAATCACAAGGGTTGCAGTTTCACAAACTGCAAATCGCAGAAAGCGATTTCTCCAACTACAAATCTCCAGCATCGCCTTCTTCTTCCTTCTTCTTTAATCAAGAAAAATAACAGAAATCCTATTTCTATTAATTACATTCTTGATCAAATCCTATACATTCAGTCTAAAATAAAAAAAAATATATTTACAAACCGAATATAAATAAATAGAAAGAAAAAGGGTGCGCAGACTATCTGCGCCAAATCTGCACTGTGATCTCCAGGTTCGAACAGTCCATTAAATCAAAATAAATAAAGAACAATTCTAAATAAATTTTGGATTTAATAAAATTAATTTCAGATCAATCGCCCTTAACAAGAAACAGTTTCTTGAAATAAAGAAAACAATCTGCGCAAATCCTGAAAGAACACCTTCTATCCATCTGCGCAGGGTCAGATCTGATTTTCTTTTGGTTCAAGATTCGAACCTGTGGCTCTGATACCACTGAAAGAATGGTAGGATCCATCTAATGGACGCCATAAAGGTTGCGGAATGGGTGGGCGAATTTCAAAAATTTCCTACATTCTCCCAACTGGGAATCATATTCCCTAAATTTAGAATACAATATTCAAGGGTCCTACTTGAACTATAATCAAACCAGATCTGTACCAAAAGATAAATGGGAGGAATATACCTGATCCGGAGAAGCAGTATCTCCCAAAGTTGGTGTTCACGCCCAATGAATGCTCCAAGATCCGTTCCTGCTGAAGATGACACAGCTGTGAATGGAACAGAACCAGCAGGGTGCATCCTACACACTGGATCCTTCACAAGAATCCTCTGGAAGTACTAAACACTGAATCTTTTTCAGTCTTTCTTGCAAGACTGATGTCAAGAACAGATTTCTTGACTTTCTTTTCTGCAAAGATCTAATCATGCAATGGCAGATGGCGGCGGTAGGAGGAGATCTCCAAATCGAAAAAGGCTGAACTACTTTTCTCTTTTCTGGAGAGTATGAGATCTGATCTCAATTCACAGTAACCTTTCTTGCGATTTTTCTTGGTTCGAAATCTGCTGTAATTCTCTCTATCTTGGTTCATTTTTTTTCTCCTCCTTTCTTCTTGATTAAGAAACCTCCTTATTAGGAGTTATCCCAATCCAAATCAGTATTTGGATAGGGGATAATCTTAATCCTTTCTACAGATAGAGTTAGCTTACTCCTGATCTTATCAGGATGTTACCAGATTCAAATCTAATTTGAATTTGGTCTCTAAGAGTGGATAAGGCTAAAGGCCCAATCCTTTTACTAACTTTAATCTCAAATTCGCCCCAAGGATGGGTGATCATATCAGCCCACCTCGAAATGGGCTTCTGGCCCATTAAGTATTCAGTGTCTAATTACTTTCCAATCTGCTGCCCAGTTGGGCTTCTTTGTATGGCGTGAGACCCAAGCATTGATCTACACACCAGCCACATGGGTTCGGCCCAGCCTTTAATTCAAGGCCCAGCCGAATTCATTGAAAAACTCAATGAACCCCTTGAGTCCATCATATGGACCCTATGGGCCCAACACTTACATTAAGTGGTCCATGGGCCAAGCCATCTTATAAAAACCCAGGGATTGTGGGCAGCTGCAAGATTAGCCCATCAGGTATTATCCTCAATGGTCTTACACTTAACCTCTCAGCCCTTAATGATCAAGCACTGCCCGACAAGAGAGGACCTCTCCCTCAGCTGCAAGGAACAGTGCCGCACTCTCCTCTCACATGGATCCCGGGAATTAAAACCATTTGCAAATAATTCGAAACCGTACATATATATAAATATATTAATTTTGCAAAATAAAATTCCAACGATTGAAATCAACTGCCGGCAGTTTGGTTTCCATCAGAGAGAGTGCATTCCCGATCATTACCCTTTGTCCGACAAAGTGGCTGATTCTGTCACTATGATCACCCACTCAGATGAATTCTCAAACTGCCCCAACATACCCAGGTTTTGATCCCCGCTAAGGATCTCACTGAATGGCATATCAAAGGCAGCCTGATCCAACACCTAGTGAAATGTCATAATCGAGTCTAGGGGTCAGGTGTAACTTTCCAGTTTTGCCCATCTATCTCCAAGGTCCAGGGCAATACTGTAAATCTGGTCCGGTTCAAGGATTCAAGTAATCCCATACTGCATGTGCCTCGGGTCTTACCCTGATGGCTGAGACAGGCCATCCCAACACTTGGTGGCACACCAGTATCAGCCTTGGCAGGATAAATCTCCCAGACTTATCCAATGGCTGTGAACATTTAAAACTAACAAGAGTCTCTATAAATGTCCAGTTTTAGGGTTTTACACAGAATTAAACCAAACAACATGAATCAAACATGCACTTTATTTATTTCCACTAAATAACAAAAGCACATAAAATCAGATTGAAGCTAAGGGCATACAAAAAACTGTCTAACAGACGTCGACTCGAATCTGAACCTTAACTGACTGGAAATGGAATGACTGGCATAGAATTGATTAGCCACTTAATTATAAAACCTAAAAACTAACTTCATAATACCATACACATAAAGAGAGTAAGTGTTTCTTACAAGGGCCCTACCAATGGTTATTTGGTTATTCCTTTCAATATAGACGTTGTCAGAATGGAAATTCTAAGTTTCCTAAAAATGAAGAGGTAAGGAAGAATATGTGCGACTGTTAGGACCTACAAAATAACATGGCCCTTAGTGCTCTCATCCATGTATGTTTTCTTAAATGTATACATAGACACCATTATAATCACAAAAATCAGTCCTCATATTTGACATGTATATGAGCAATATCCACGAAGAGCAAACTAAATATTGTCCTCTCGAGAGTCCAAATTTTTTACTTCATCCGGCAACAAGATTGTCCAATGGATGAGGCCAATGCATTTCCTAACCAAGAGTTCAAGATGAAGCCCAACAATGAGGTGGCCCAAACTCAAGATAGCCAAATATGCGAAGGAACCATGTCAATTTTAAGAAACATAATGCATTCAAAAGTTCCAAATTTATTAGCAGTAAAACTAAATCAGATTAACCTTGGCCGCCCAATACCTAATGAAGAAATATGCCACTGGTTTTGGTCAATGCTTATGTACACTGCAATTCTGAACCATGGAGAAGAAAATCGAATGCATAGTCTACAACTAATACATATTATACAATTGCAATAATACCCATTTATAACAATTATATTCTTATAGTAAATAGGAACCCAACCCGTGATCTCAGGATTCAGAGCTCTGCCAGATGAAGTGCTGAACCATGATCTTGACAGCATAACCTCACCCTACACAATATAGGGAATGAAACAGTATTGCTGAAATAGAAGGGAATGCCCATAAAACCTTAAGAACACTGGAACTCCCTATATGTCTTCCATCAACAATCACTTACTGAGAAACTAATGAAGTACTCTTTGCTGCCTGATCCGATGCAGTGGCAAGGCCCTGCAACATTCTGACTATCTCTGTTGTATCTTCCAAATAATACTTGGCCTTACTGGGCTTCTGACCAACAGTGCAGGCAAATACTTCAGCCACTGGAGAGAGGGATGGGCCTGTCATGGCACCGGTGATGACCTCAAACATGTCTTCATCTGATCGATCATCACCAATACACAGTATGAAATCTGGAAGCATCCCCTTTTGTTGCATTGTTGCTAGGAGGCGTTCAGCTATAACACCCTTAGTGACACCCTATATAGGAGGAGAGGAATTTTAAGATTTGAAACATAAGCCCCATAATTCCATATGTAATCGCAGAATAACAATTAACTGTGATTTGTATTCATTCATCAACATCAATACTGTTAAAATACCTAAAAGAAAGAGCACTACAAAAAATATTAATCAAATGGAATGAGAAATGGGTTTTTTATAGTAAAAAGAAATTTTTTATTAAGAGAGAGAGAGAGAAAGAGAGAGAGAGGAGTTACAAACTACTCAGGTGTCAAGGTAACATCATGAAAGAACAAATCGAAAGAAACTCTCCTAATTACAATTTTGTAACTCAAGTACATCCCAAAAAATCTATGAATTAATGACAGGAAGATTCCATGCATATACACTCAGAAACAGGTAGGCTAAAAATACTCATTTAGACATGGCTTTGTTTTTATAATTCTTTCACTGAACTAAGTGGGGTATCATGGGTCTTTTAATATTCCACACATCTTTCTTTATTTATACCTCCTACAAAAGACAGATCAGATTGTAATAATCATCCAAATGAGTTTTCTCGAGTCTGAACAAAGATGGAATCTTTCAAATGGATAAGGGACCATCGCCTCCCCCCAAGACCCTTAGTTGTGCCACCACAATATTAAAAGAACATACTTTTTGTCTATAAGACAGAAAATAGACCTTATCTTGTTACAATGGACAAAATAAGAGAAAATTACTGAAATAATCATTTCTTATATTACACTGCCAAGGCTTTGCCTCTTTGGACTAGTTCTATAGACAGTACAAAAACGTGTTTTCCAAATTGGTTTTTGTTTAGAACTTTTGAAATATGGCAAAATCTATGGTCCAGAAAGTGCACCGTGAAGCAAAAAACGTGAACCAATGATAAAGTGACACATCCAGTTTAACATTGTTGAAGTCTTAAATGACAATCACACCTTGTGAAACATGAACCAATGAAAAGTAAATAAATCATGTGATATCTTTAAGGTGATTGGTTGAAATCAAGATTTAACATGTCACAAATATTCATTTCTGCACCGTAGTAGGGCTCTTGAAATATTACCATTTTTATCCCCTAGATGTATCTTGATTTTCAAAACCAATAAAAGAAGCTTTGTAAACAGAATATCAGTTCTCATTTTAGATGCTTATGTGGAAATTTTATTTGGTATGAAATAAGAACACCATTCTTGTTGATATACTTGCCACAACAAAATAGTATAAAATAATAAAACCATTGCCATGGTAACCCAGACTGCAGGATTGGACCTGCATTGTTGCAAGGACCCATAGTCTGGACCCAGAGGTTTAAAATGGGTTACATAATGCTAAATCCATTTATCAAGGGCCAAATCATACATGTGAATCAAGATTCATTCAATCAGGATTGGACCTTTTCCTTTTAATAATTTTTTGAAAAGGTAAGGTTTTGTATTAATAGAAAGAGAGTACAAAGCTTTAACCATGTACACAGAGGGACTGCACAAACAAACATCCATGTCAAATATAACATTGTAAAAAACCAATTTAAATATAACATTGTAATTCTAAAACATCAAAACAGAAAAAAAGCATCGTTTTCTGTTTTACAAAATAATAAAAACTGAATCAAAACATGCCCTACTTTCCAGGAAAATTGGAGGGTGAAAAGCCTTTTAGATTTTAAAAAATTACAAAAGTGCATCATGTGTTTATGTGTTTATATTCATGTTACACTACCTAAATGAGAACTCAAAAAGAAAAAAAAAGAAAAGGCATCCCTGAAATATTTCTGAAGTCCAAAATTACATCTAAAAGCATAGTGTGCTCACTACCCTTCCAAGGATTTATTCCTCTGTAGAGACTTTGCTGAACTGACATCCAAATAGAGATAAAATAGTTCTCCAATTTCTTTCCTTTTCTTCTTTTCTGTGTCTTTTTCTATAGAAGGAAGCAAATATCATTTTTTTTCCATCTCTGTGTGTACGTTATTTATATTTATCCCATGTTTTATGAATGACTCTTCTATATTTTCTAATGGACTTTTTCATATGATAATTGTAGTAAAAAATAGAAAAAGCTCCATAAAATGACACCCAAATGCAAATTTTGATTTCAAGTTTTACTTATGCTTATGAATCATGGATGCTAATGGCATCCAGAATAAGCATCTTGTTCAAGTCTATCCAGGGTCTGATTCTATAGAAAATGGATATGGATTCATTGAGATTTTCCTTCCCAGGGTTGATAGGTTGCTTTTCTGTTGGATGGGTTTATTCTCTAATTTATTCATGATTTAATTAAACATCATGGTTTGAATCATTCAAATAAGACATTTCAACCATTAAAATATAAACTGCTAACAGGAATGGTTTTTCAACCAATTTGGATCTAAAAAACACTAATTAACAGAATTTGAAATATTGTACTTCAACAAAAATAGGTTGAAATTAAGATGAAATATGAAGAATGAATCATGAATTTACACAGACAAATGACATTGTCAAAAATGCCACTTCCAAACCATAAGTGTTTTCCTTTTTAGCTTGAAATTGAAGTAAATTCAAAGGTGTCAGCTCAAGGTGTACGCTTCACTCTATAGCTTTCCTAATAATGTGAATTGTGAACACCTTACTTCAATACATAACAGAGAGAAAACTTTGGATACTAACCTGAGGCTTTACTTCTACAATGTGTTGGCCACTCTTTACAGAAACTGGCTCATTTGCAAGAACACTTTCAAGGTGATCGAGAAGTTCCTTAGCCTGGCATGAACCAAAATCTGGATCAGCATACTGGTAATGCCAAACGAGTGCACTCTCTTTGGTCTCTATGGTAGAACCATCAGTTGTCTCAGTGTATAACTTCATCACAGGTTCTGCTATCTGCTTCCAGTCAAAATCCGCCACAGAGACACAAGTTTCCCATTCTTCATCATGATTTAACCTGAAGGTACCATAAAATATTCAACTTGGGTTTAACAGAACTGACCAAAAAAGGATGAAGGGAATAGAAAAGACTTGTTTTTAGTAGTGATGGTAGAATACTTCAGATGGTTAAAAACAAAGAAATACATACAAATAACAGTTGAGTTCTTTTTCCAATGCTGGAAGAAAAAACTACCTAATCCAACTAAGGAGAACCTTAAAAGATTAGTGTAAAAAATCACGTGATTAGTCAGACCAGTCAAGCCTTTGGAGATCTGCAAGCGCAGAGAGATTCAAATCAAGTGGACAACCATAACCAGCTGATACCTGCAGTATTTTCTGGTCAGGAAAATATGCTTATGAAATGCAGAAGTTTTTAATCACTGTGATCATCTACCCAGTTCCATATTTGGCCCATATAATCTCCAGCTCCAGATGAGACCCATCATATGGTTGTAGGGATGGGTGATCATTTATAGCCAGCATATCCACACATATTTATATCAACATTTTAAAAAGTGTTGGAGGCATAAGGCACTAAGAAAACATCTGGAGGCATACGCCTCTAATGCACTTTATACAAGAGGCATATGCCTCATATGCTCTTACTTTTAAGCCAATTATTCATAATAAAAATTCTATAAATAAAAGCAAGGGAACCATTTTATCATGTTCTCTCTTTATATATAACATAATACAGAGTACGAAAACCCTTAAAATTTGATCATGTTCCCTATTTATAAATAAAAGCAAGGGAACCATTTTCTCTCCTCCTCTTGATTAGGCATAGGCCTTGTACTTATTAGGCTTGCACCTCTTGCATTCTGAACTACACCTCATACATACATATATGTGTCATATAATATAAAACATTAACTATTTGTCATAGGCCCAGAACCTGGTGCAGCCCGGCCAGGGCCCGTGTATGCTCAGTCCAGCCCATGATCACCCCTAGGCCTAGATGATTGGTTCATCCCCTCTTATGCATGAGAAGCATAGAGTTTTGGCGTGGCATGGCGTAGCCTGTCCCCCAATACATAACCCTGCAAACGCTAGTGAAAGCAGGATTTGATCCCCAAGTCTCAGCTGGAGACCTTACCAACTGATCCAGTTGGAACTGAATGTTACTAGCATACTGGTTAAATAAGCATGGCATTCATCATCCCAGAAAATGAGTTAGATGAAAACAGAAGAGGAAGTTAACCCCACTCTCATAAAAAAGTACTCACTTCAGACATGCGGATACACATACAAAAAGTACCTACTTCAAATATTGTGGGACCCATGCTAGCATTTCTAATTCAATTTCCTAACTCAAATAAAAGACTCGCCATAAAGACTTTCAATGGTGTGGATCCCATTCTTTTAGATGAAATAGGTCATCAATTACAAATTAAACTTGATTTAATTTCCTAAATCATATAAGAAATCCAAATCAGATTTACTACAGAA
The DNA here is from genome assembly GCF_056320005.1 of Nelumbo lutea. Taxonomy (NCBI): domain Eukaryota; kingdom Viridiplantae; phylum Streptophyta; class Magnoliopsida; order Proteales; family Nelumbonaceae; genus Nelumbo; species Nelumbo lutea. Next base: position 214,840,265 of record NC_142684.1, read on the forward strand.
GTAGCGAATCTCAAACAAAAAACAAAATCATGACCTAAGCAAATTTTACAAATCTCGTGTAGTTTAGACTTTCAATGCACACCCTTCTGTCTCATGCAGGAATATTATTTGGGGAAGATATTTATGTAAGCAATGATGCTTCAAACTAACACAACTCGAATTCTTGTACTCCCAATATAATAAAACATTAGAATAAATAGCTTATATGATAAATGCCAAATAAATTCAATTAGCATATGTAAAAACAAAGAATATCAATCAATGAGGACTACATTAGTGTATACGTGCCTCAGAAAGTAACCATGCTCTGCTGCAATACCAAGCCTTTCACAAGAAGAAAACCACTCAGTAAGAGTCATCTTGTCTCTTCCACTAACAAGGAAGACCACATTCTTGGGGTCTCTGCACAAGCTGTTCAAGATGCAGATTAACTCAGGATTTGGTGTTTTGTTGATGGATGCCTGTGGCATCATGGTACCATCATAATCTAAGAGAATTGCTCGATTCTTGGTTCTCTTATAAGCAGAAACTATATGCTCAACTGAAAGCTTCCTGAAGCTGTAGTCAAGGGCAATTACTCTAAACCCTAAACCAAAACCAATACCCCAGCACCTCCTCCTCAGATGGTTTGAACATGCCCTTTGGAGATCCTGTAAAAAGCTCTGTGCCCAATACCCGACATCATGTGTACTTACATACCTATAGTGTTTCTCATGTCGTAACTGTTTCTCAGGTTCAGGAACCATTAAAGCAGCATCCATAGCTTCAGCCACAGCATCAATGTTCCATGGGTTCACACGGATAGCCCCACTGAGTGATGGCGAACAGCCAATGAACTCTGACACCACTAGCATGCTCTTCTTCGGAGCTGATGAATCCAGTTGCAAAGTCTCGTCTAGTTTTTCATTCCCTTGCCGGCTTATAATATATTCATAAGGTATGAGATTCATTCCATCTCTTACTGCTGTAACAAGACAACACTCAGAAATTACATAATATGCAATTCTTTCATAGAATTGAAGTGGGGAATCAATCAGAACCACAGGTTTGTATCCTGGCTTCCCAAATGTTTCATTAATCCTCTTTGCCGTGGAATAAGTCTCAGATTGGACCTCCTGGACATCCTTCCCCCGGCCTCTGGCAGGGTTTGCAATCTGAACCAACACAACTTTCCCCCTCCAATCAGGATGTTGTATGAGCAACTGTTCCATGGCAAGCAGTTTCAAGCTGATTCCTTTGAAGATGTCCATGTCATCCACCCCAAGCAACACCAATTGACCCCTAAACCGATCCCTCAATGCTGCAACCTTAGCTTCCGTCTCTGGAAGATTCATAATAGATCGAAGCTGGCCCATATGAATCCCAACGGGCAGAATTTTAATACTGACAGTGCGGCCATAGTATTCGAGCCCAATGTAACCCCGTTTAGACTGATAAGTAAGGCCTAGCATTCTACTACAGCATGAAAGGAAGTGCCTAGCATAATCAAAGGTATGAAAACCGATAAGGTCAGAGTTTAGGAGGGCTCGGAGAAGCTCATCTCTAACAGGAAGTGTCCGGTATATCTCAGATGATGGGAAGGGACTATGGAGGAAGAACCCAAGCTTTACCCTGTTAAACCTCTTCCGCAAAAAGGTTGGCAACACCATTAAGTGGTAGTCATGAACCCATACATAATCATCATCAGGGCTTATGACTTCCATCACCTTGTCTGCAAAAATCTTGTTGACAGAAACATAAGCTTGCCAAAGAGATCGATCAAAGCGACCACCAAGATAAGGGGAGAGAGGAAGCATGTAATGAAATAGAGGCCATAGTTGCTGTTTACAGAACCCATGGTAAAATTTAGTGAAGAGATCTGGAGGAATAAACGTGGGGACACACTTGAAGGTCTCAAGTAATGTCTGTGCCACATCATCCTGTTCACTTGGATCAATCTCCTCTCTCAAGCACCCAATGTAGATGACTTCCACATCTTCTCCAAGCCCATCCTTGAGTTGCAAAAGGAGGGAATCTTCATCCCAGCTGAAATTCCATCCTCCATCACCATCAGATCTTCGGTGTGCCCGGATTGGAAGCTGGTTTCCAACAATGATTATCCTCTCCTGAGTTACAGAAGATGGCGCATCTGAGCTGGCACTGTTGCTGTTCTCATCATCTAGTTCAGAGATTATTCCAGCCACAGTCATCACTCTAGGGAGCCTCTTTCCTACTTTTCCAAAGGTTGGAGAATCACCAGATGCAAGCTCCAAAAGATTGGAATAAGACCTTGAAACCATCATGCACAACAGATGGTTTGTTGATTCCTTTATTTTCCAATTTATAGAATCAAGCTCTACAAAACCCAATTGAGAAGACAAAATTAGAACATGATAGACAAGGAATTATTAAAACCTCATTCAGAAAGTAAAGCAGATTAGGTGAATCCTGCAATTACCAAACCAAATAATCTCAGTAACACCAATAAAATCTTCCCAACTCTTCCAAGACTTGAAAACAAGAAAGCTATTCTAGATTTTATTGAAAATTCAAAGCTCCGAGCATGAAAAATGCCATTATAGTCTCAAGAACAACCATAACATTTTCTATTAAAAAAGATAACTGAGAAAATTGTTTCCGGGCTCCTTCCAACGTTACAAGGTCTCAACAACTACAATGCTTTCAATTTTCTTTTAATAGAACACCAGACATTTAAATAATCTAACAACAGAGTAAAAAACAGAAAAAAAGAAATACACGAAAACCCAACAACAATTCGAGAAGAAGATAGAAAATTTGAAGATATTGAGGAATAATTCAGGCTTTCAGTAACCCAACAGCTAAAATGAATCAGGAATCCGTACTTGTCGACAGTTATGTTCAACCCAAATAGCTCAAAAGGTAAATGGCAAACAACCATTAAACAAGGTAGATATCGAAACAAAAATAACTAAATTTGTATCACTCTGAACCCATCTACAAAACACCTACCATCCACCCACAACTAAAATGGTGTGTGTGTATGTGTGTGTCTGTGTGTGTGAGAGAGAGATCAACTCAGCACAGAAGGAACTTGCAGCAAAACTCGCACAATGTTGATAATAACTGAGACGAGTGTGCAGAAGTTGCAGAGAGTGGCATCCGATAAGGGAAGTAAGAAGTAAGAATACTAACAAAGTAAGTTATAATAAGTGAATAAAGAAGATAAGTTGAAGGAGTGGAGAGAAAATAAAGGAAATCAATCAAGAGATTCCCTTTCTCTTCCTAGGACACAATGAACAACAGAGCTTTCTCTTTTGATTTCTAATTTTCTTCCATTAGATTTTTATCCGGCAGAAACAAAACCGAAAGATGAAAAAGAGCTGTTTTGTACAAAAGCATTTGATTCTCTGAGTCTCTGACCCTATTCTCTCGTTTGGCCCTTTTTGGGGAGTGATGACCGATGAGTGATGAGAGGAGGAGCAGAGCATAGTGAGCTCCATTGCATTACCGCATGACTTTACCGTGGTTAACTGTAAGTAAGTCTGTAACTAACTATCTATTCTATGCTCTTCATTGAACTCATCACTCCCACACCCTTGACTCGGCCTGACTCAAGTTGGTCCAAACCAGGAATCGAGTCCCCCATATTCAAATAGCAAAGAGATACAGCTGCTACAACTTTTCAAGCCGAATTTTGAGCTGGTTTACGTGTCTTATTAGGAACTATGACAGATCCAGGCTTTATTTTGCTATAAATAATCCACATCAAGAAGCTCAAAAATCCAAATAACTGTAAATTAAATCATATCCAAACATGGGTTTTGTTTATTCTTTTCTTTGTTTGTCACCAGGGAGAGCCATGTGCCAATACCAGATAGATATCATTAAATTAATAATAATAATAATAATATTTCAATGTCCTCTTTGTTGGGTTCTAGCTTATAAGTCCAGGGGTGGGTATGTCCTACCAAATTCGCCAAATAAGTTAATCGAATTGTTTTATCATCATCAGACCTCGTATATTTGTAGATCAATTTTTTTTAATATGTGTTGGTGGATGTAATTACTAAATTAGTGACGATATGCACACCGCCGTGCCTATATATAAGTGGACTGATGACCTACTAATGGTGACAGATTACCCAATTTGCAGCCCTAAAACTAATTGACATACTAATTAAGTGATTGTGTCAATGCACTTAGGAAGAGAGAGAGAGAGAATCTGTTGCCACAAGGATGCTACTGCTACCCATAAGATCAGTTGTCTCCCCACAGTTGAAAGCATACAAATACGGAAATCGGAAATTAAAAGTTTAAAACTTAAAATTGCTTTGGATACTCAGACTACATCTATTAATTCTTTTAAAAAAATAAGGCCATATTGGATCTGAGTTCAACCAATAAATCCATTGTAATTTCTACCATGCCTTTGGGCCTTTGGAGTGAACGGTGTTCTGAATCCAATCCATTGGATTGGAATTTTGGAAAGTTTTTCAATAATGAGCTTAAGACTGACCGACCAACAACCAACCGGGTCCACTCGGAACCTTTATGCTCGAAAACAACAAAAATCCTTGGCCGGGATTTTACCTTCGTACACGTGTTGTACAAGCTTATTTTACTTAATATGCCCCCTTCCTTTCTCAAAAATTTCCAAATTGACATTCCCATGACATAAACAGTTATCATCGCAGCCCCGATGTTTCCACTTTCCACGAATGGCAAAATCAAAGTACGGGTGATGTTTTCAACGCGGCTGAAAGCGTTGTATTGTAAGGTAAGGTTGGTATGCTGTGCGGTGTGCGAAGGGCACATCTGGATTCGAGTGAGTTGTGCGGTGCCACAGGGCACAGGCATAATTGATAATTCCCGCTTCCAATAACTCAATGGCGTTCCCCAGCCGTTGGATTCAAGAGGAACACCATCTCAATCCTCCCAAATACTGTAGACAGTTCCTGTGAGGAGTCCGAATCTGCTCTCACAGAACGTGCCCAGTATGTCTTGGCCGCATATCGGAAATATCTCTTGTATATTTATTAAAAAAATTGTTTAAAACTCATTATAAATTTTTAAGTATTTCTCTTAACTTCATCATAACTTTTCAAAATGTTTTAAACTCGTCATGCTAAACAGACTAACAGATGTTAATATATTACCATTTTATAAATTAACGGGTGTTAATATATTACCATTTTAATACTTAGATATGAAAAAAAAAGAAAAAGTTTAAAAAATATTTTCAAATATAAAATATATAAAAATTATAGAAATTGCAAACAAAATAAAAATTATTTTCAAATTATTAAAAATATCAGAAAATAAAAATTATAGACAAAACATTAAAAATTATAGAAAAACAAAAAAATTACAAATAACTAACAAAAAATACAGGGAAATTGATAAATTGTAGAAAATAGAAAATGTACAAAAACAGAAATTATAACAAAACACTAAAAATGCAAAAAATAAAAAACAAGAAAATTGAAAACTGAAAAATACCATTTTTCCTCTAATTTGTGATTCAAGGATAATTTAGTCATGAAAATTGTTAGTTTATGATGATATGAACATGTCTGTTAAGAAGCATTAATGGTGCACTAGCTGAAGGTGAGTTTTGGAAAAAAAAAAAACTAGGAGTGCAAGTTGGGTTGGCCCAAATTAACAGTTTATATTGTTTCGGGCTCAGGTTTCGGATTGGGCTTATTGAAATTTTAACAAAATCCTAATCCTAACCCGAAAAAATTACATCCCTAATAAAAATTTACTGACATAGTAAGTTTTAGACATTTTAAAAAATTATGATAAATTTAAAAGAAATATTGAAAATTCATAATAATTTTATGCAATTTTCTTATTTATTATTTATGGAGGAGATGTTCCCCATACACTATAGCTGTGAGGTCGGTGTGAGGCGCGGAATAGATCCCAATTCTCCTGAAGGTGTCAGATGATTGCTGCTCCTAAAATTTCTGCTGTTTCGTCAGGAGTAGCGGATTACTGATTGCAGAAGCGGATCAGATGGGCGACTCCTCCATCGATCATGGACCCATGGCATATTAATAGCAAGAAAGGAAAAGAAAATCTGGGTTACTTGGGTCGAATATTTTGGGTCCGGTAAGATGGAATTGGGCTCTGGTGTACATATAACCGTACCAGATAGGAATCGGATCAAATTATGTTGAAAATAGTTGTGCAGCAGAACTTTGAAGTTTGAACCAGAGAGCACTTGCCAGTTGCCACTCCCACGGCTACCGTCCCACTTGTGCAACAGTTCAGTCTCCGTACGGGATGATTATGCTCTCCATACGTGTACGGTGCATCAGTAATTGAAAATTGATTGAACCGTCACTAGTATTTCAAAGGCCCAACCTAAGGTAGGCCGGTAGATGACATGGTTGAGTTGTGACTTGAGACTATTTGTATGTATAAATGACGCTGCTTGCTTTTGCTCAGAGTGTGCCGTGTTCTTGAGAAAAGAATAAGACGAGATGAAGACACGTGGAACGTCATTAGTGAATTTACGGCCCAGATTGATAACACTTCAGAAAGTGTCTCACACAACAAACAGTCGGTAGGTGTTATGCATCCCTCATGGGTGTTATTTATTAAAATTCATGGGTGGATTTTGATCTCGTCATATTATATTTTTTTACATCATAGATTTTTCCTGTTTTAAATCACACTTTTTCAATTTTCAAAATGTGATCTAAAAACTTAAAACAATGTTTTTTCTAAAAAAATGATATTAAACAAGAGAGTGTTATCTGAAACATCAGTTTTTCTCATGTGATGTTTATATAATAACACTTTTTTAGAAAACAGCATCAATGCCAAACACTCATAAGAATATCATGGGAGAGTGATTTTTTCCCTTCTACTCGCTAACACAAAAGTGTTGAACTGAAACTATGTGCCATTCCCAAGATAGAGCCTTCTTTATACAATTAATGATAGGTATGAAAATTAAAAAGAGAAATCCTTTAATTCTCTAATTTTGTTAAGATTGAGTTTGTTTTAGGTGTAAATTTAATTTTTCACCAATGTAAGATATGAACCGGTTCAGCAATGAATGGAAATTGAAATTGGTTGTTTTTTAATATTTACACCAATCATGTTTAATTGTCAAGGTATAAATTTGATAACATTCCTTAATTTAGTCCAAATAACTTTAGCCAGTAGCTATTTGTACAATTTCCAACCTTTCTCATTGCTCAAACATGATCAATCAATTGCCTGTAGCATATAGACTGTAATTCATTGCGCTATTTCTTCCTTCCTCTAGCACCAACAACGAGAGAGAGAGAGAGAGGGTAATGAAACAAAGATTAGAGAAAAATAGTGGAAGCGCAAGAAAAAATTGGCGTAAAGACTGCCGGAGCAGAGGCATCTAAAAGGCCATTAGGGCAACAAAAAGTAGACATGGCTCACCCACGGCATTCTTTACCCTTCTCTCCGACGAAGCGACGACCATGTTCTAAATAGCAAACGTACAGCCTTTCTCCTGGGGTGAAAAAGATAATAAAAGAATTATAAGGTGGATCAGCTGGTTCAAAAGGTGTGGAACCAAAGAGACAGGAGGAATAGGTTTCCGTGATTTCGGTTTGTTTTTTATGTTGCTTTGCTGGCCAAACTGGCATGGAATATTATATTCTAACACATGAAGACACCTCCCTCCCAATTTGGTGACAACCCCTCTTGGTTGTGGTGCAAAGGACTCTACTAGACTCAACTAGAGAATTGGAAAATGGCAATTCAGTGGCAATTTGGGAATTAAGACCCCTAGGTCCCTGCTCTTCCCCGGCCCTTACATATTAGCTCCCCAAAGCCCCTAGCTAGGCTGCACCTCTGGAGCTCAGTCCCTCAGCAACCTTACTTGGAACTTGGAAGATGCCTCGCTCTATTTTCAAGCAAGTAGCCATTAATGAAAGCCTCATCACATGTGAAGCTTGCTTGTCACTACAGGCAGTGCCCTGCATCGTCCTATGGCTATATATCATGGAGACATGGATGATGGACATAGAAAGAAACAAAACCCTAAGCAGCTAATTGACACCCTTCACCTTCACCAGGACAAGTCCCATTTGGAGGAACCATGAACCATCCCAGGCATTAAAAATTTGCTAGTTTCCAAATAAAGAAACATTCCAAGCCCTCTTTCTCTTGGATCACCACCAATTCACCATCCTGCTATATACCCTCCTTATTAATTTCTAATGAAATGTTTACATTACCAGCAAAAACAAAATCACAACATATGATCTGAAAATTGTTTGATGAAAATCTCAGTAGGCATGATTACTTTTGGACCATAGTCTAGGAATTCCACTTTTTCTCTCTACCAAACAATTGTTTGATATGTACATGATCAAATTAAGTGTAAAGAGACATAGGCATGTCAACTGATTAGTGGGGCCTATCTACCTTATTCCATCAAGTGAGGGTCCAAATGCATAGGACATGCATAGTGGGAGCTGGGAACCAGGCCAGAGAATAGGGCAATTAACAATTCCCTGCATACACATCTATTAAACAATCAGGAAAATTCATTAATTATAGGCCTAACAAACCCTCCTTTGGGAGACAAAACTCTTGGTACTTCTAACAACCCACTAGACCTAATGGGTTGTTCTGACAACCCACTAGACCTAATGGTTCAAAATATAAAATTTCATGAGATTCACACTCAATAGTAATAAACTACAATTAACTTTTTTGTTTAAGAGATTGATATTTGAACCGACTCTACTAGTAAATAAATATTAAATATTTATTGTGGAGACATCATAGGTAGGTAGGTAGTATGTATGTAGGTACACACATCTAAAGTAAAATATTGAATTGTTTTACTTTTTTATTAGTCAGCAGTACACATATTTAGGGGTATTCATGATCCGGTCCGGTCTTTGGAGAAAATCTCATACCAAACCAGAAAAAATGATCTCAGAAATTCTAAAATTAGACCAAACCATTTTAATAAAAAAATCAGATCAGACCAAACCGGGCCTTCTATTGGGCTCAACTTAATTAGAAAGCTCTAATTACTTGCATAAATAACAGATATAATTCAAATGGAAAAATTTATACAAAAAAGACATAGTATGGGAAGAGTTTTGACCAATCAAAACCTATCCATGAATTTTGATAAATAACACTTGATTGACTACTTCGTTTATAGTTCTAGTTGATTGGTCAGACGTTTTTTAGATATCATATCTTTTTCATATCATAGTCAAACCCATTCAAATATCAAATTAAATCTTAACAAGTGAAGTGCCACCTGATTAGGTGTTTAATAGTTAATCAAGTTTCAAATCTTATTAGATTTACTTAATCTTATAAGGTAAAGAGTTATATAATATGTTTAAATGTTAAATGAAAACATACAAATAATACATACATACATACATACATACATACATACATACATTCGTACATACAATATATATATATATATATATATACATACATACATACATACATATATATATATTTGATTTATGATCTGGTCTAATTTTTAAAATTCAGAAAATCGGACCAAAATTATAAACCAAAATTTTAAATTTTTTCATACCATACCAGATCAAACTGCTAATTTCAGTTTGTTTTAGTCCAATTTGTGGTCTGAATCATGTAATGGACACCCCTACACATATCTATAAATATTAATATCACAAGTCTCTCTCTTGTGCTCTGTATTTCTTCTTTATTGGTCGGTAATTTGGTTTTTTTATTAGGTATTTTATCAAGTTTTCTCAAAAATTTATCGGATGGGATCTATCCGATAAAGGGTGAATTAGGATTCTTAATAAATGGATATAGCATTGAGATCGACATTCAATTAACCAAATTGGATTTGGATTTTGATCTTGATACAATTCATTTGTCCTACTCCTATCTGAACCCCCAAATACCTTCTATTGTAAGTTTCCTAATGTTTTTTTGGTAAAGATCTCCTAATGTTTATTCTTAAAGAAAATTTCAAGTTTTTGAACAAAATCTAAACAAACAAGAGAGAGAATATAGTGGAGAAGAAAATAAATAAACCAAATTAAGTAATGGTGGTCTGGACTTGAAGCCAAGGTTCATTTAAAAAAAAAAAAACATAGAGAATTTGGGGCTTCACTTAATTCTCTATAATTACCACCTGTCTAGTAAACCGGGGAAATGGACCACTAGATCAGGAATCCTAATAAAATTATTATTTTTTTTCTAAATTTTTAGTGAACTTCATTTACAAAGTTAGGGTAAATGGATCTATAATTATTGTTTGCCCACCCTCTCCAATCCAAAAATAATAATTAAAATAAAGTAAAAAGTAAAAATAAAAAGTGAGTTTTATGAAGTCATTTCATTCACGCTGTACAGGTTCCTATTTGGATCCCATAGACTCGAATGGGCCTCGATCGAATGGCCCTTTAAAAGGATTGCCTTTTTTGGACTCTGAAGGGTCATTTGGAATTTATCATTCACCTCTATCTGTAGTTCTCTACAGTAGAAATGGAAATGATGTGGATGATGCATCTCTCATCAGTCATCTCATTCATGGTAATTTATTTGTTTTTTTTTTGTTTTTGCAATTTATTTTCTTTTTCTTTTTCATGAGGCCTGGAGAACTCTTTGTATCTCAAGTTTGGGGCATGGTGGGCTATGTCCTTCCATGTATTGCTTGATCTTTTTTTGATATTATTTTTAATAAAATTTTAATATAACGGCCTCTCCACCTGGAGTAAAATTCAGAATATAAAAAATAAAGGTATGGGGTATAGAGATGTTTTATTATTGTGGGAACTCACAAACATTGACATATCATTTTCTTGTCTGGTCTATTCAAATTAATGTAAAAGAACAGTTTGTGGGTATATTACTATATTATAATAGTCCAGGGCACAAGCCAAAGGCATTTGCATAGAATAGAGAGAAGAAATTAAAACAAAGTTTCCATCCTAAAAAGGGAAATAATTTAATAACAAATAAAACAAAGTTTCCATCCTAAAAAGGGCAATAATATAATAGCTCAAATATTCCATCCTTAAAAAAATTATTCTTTAACACTAAAACCATATTTTTCACCTCATTTTTGAAATAAATAACAAAAAACAAATGTTTCATCATAAAAAGGGAAATAATACTCTTAACTCAAATACTCCAGCCTAAAAAATTATTACTTATTTTATATGACATATTAAAACACTCCCTATCGTTTCATGGATTTACTAACCTACTCTATAGTTTGTGATTAACAGATTTGACCCTAATGTCCATTCGGATAAATTGAATCAAAAGACAATAAAAGGAAAAGTCATTTTTGCCCCTAATAAGACATGGCCAACCACTTTATTTGGCTCTATCTTACCAATCTTATTTTCTGTACGAATAAGGGGTGCTGCTTCTGGAATAATCAATCATGGGCCCATGCCCTTGAATATTTTCCACTCAATTTGGGTGATCATATTACTGTTTTCACATGGAAAAACAAACAGATCTTAATAAAAGATCGATCAAGTAAATAAATTGCAAATTATATGGATGTTTTAATAAAATAAAAATTATAGGGTAGTTTAAATAGGTCTGTGAAATTATAGGGGATGTTTTAGTAAATGACCCAAAAAAGGGAGAGTGATGGTTCAGCCCAGGGTCAGAATTTATAGGCTCAAAATACATTTGGGGTAAGTGTCAGCTTGGAATTGATGTCAATTCACGAATGCCTATGAGTGCATAGAGTATGAGTTTTTGACCTTTTGAATATTTATAACTCTACAGTGAAAATCAGAAATCTGCATTGAACTTGTCCCTACTTCTCCAATAATAATACTAATTGTATTGCTCTCTCTATATATATGAAGATAGAGAGACCTCTATCAAATATTTGGCTTTGGCTTTGGCTTATTGCCTTCCCACTACGCCAATTTTTGTTTCATTATTTTTATTGTGGGAGTTTCGATTGGGGAGACAGGAAACAAATGCTACTCATGCTATCCAGGCCCACAGTAGGGTGGTTGCTATCACTTATTAGTAGCACTTATTTGACAAGGACACGCCAGCGATTGAATCATCATTACTCAGTCACTTGGTGATTTGGTGTTTTGAATTTCTAAAGCAAAAGGGTTTCATTTCCCTGTTTTGTGGGGTTGCAAACTTGCAAAGAAGCCAAATGCTATATGACTGCAGTAGATGTGAGCTTCGATCCCATGAGCCAAACCAGCAGTTTAGTAGTCAAATACTCAAATTAATTAAAGGGCAGCTGAACATAGCATAGGGATGTCAATGGGGTTGGTTTGGTATGTGTGTTGCTTAACTCGACCCAGCTGACTTGATTGTATAAGACGTGCCAAGAAGAAATATATACCAGGGGGACTGGTCAGGGAGCTCAGGGCACAAAGGGGGCCACGAAAACTGAAAATGTTGTATTTTTTTTTTTTTGGTAGAAACGAGCAAGATAATAATCATAAAATAACAAGTATCAGAGTACAAAACCTAACCACTTAAGGTCTATTTAAGTCTGAATTGGCCATATCTTGGATCCACCCAAGTGGGTCCTATACAAAAACCCCCAGACTCCTTTAGACCCCTTCTAGCTAACATATGAGCAATAGTATTACACTTTCTATTTACATGATTAAAAGAGATTGAACAGTCCTCAGTCAATAAGTTAATATCCATGCACAGAAAATTTGCAACCAAAGCCATCTCAAAATCTCCTGTCTTCAAAGAAAATTTGCATCCAAAGCCATCTCAAAATCTCCTATCTTCAAAGCCTGCACCAGAACTTGGCAGTCAGATTCCACTGATATAACCTCTTCCTTATACATGCTCAAGATTTCTAGACTGTTAAGGATCGCTAATGCTTCCGCTTGAATGGGAGATGAGGCCGTTGACCTTTCAAAAACAGCAGCAATTACCATTCCTTCAGCATTTATAAGCACTGCACCAAAACCAGAATTACCTGGACACGAAAAGCTGCCATCCACGTTCAATTTCAAGTTCCTTGCATCTGGTGCTCTCCAAAAAAAGTTATCCCGATCATTATGGCTTGGAAGATGATGAGAAAAATCTCGTAATTCTGTTTGGGAAATCGTCACTCTTTCTCTTTCCACATCCTGTAAGATATAGCTAGAATGACTCTCGGAATAGGATCTGCATTATCGAAAGTTTTGCCATTCCTGGCCTTCCATATATTCCATAATAATAGAAAAGAATATGAGATCAATTCATCATTTCTTTCTTTATCTTTTAAGCACAGCTCCATCCACATCGAAAGCCACTCATTGAAGGAATTAATATGGCCTCGCTGGAACCCCGCACGGTTAATATGAGATCCAAACCAGGTTGATTTAGCATGATCACATTCAAAAAGGCAATGAATAATAGTTTCAGTCTGATGTAAACAAATAGAATAGTTGCTATCATTTGAGAGTTTTCTTTTGTACAGATGTTCTTTTACAGTTGATGCATTCTGAGAACATTTCCAAATAAAATTTCTTATTTTTGGGTCTATTTTGGCTTTTCAAATTTCAGCCCAATGATTCTTCCTCAGACTTACTACACTATTAGAGACTACATTCCCCAAAGATGATCTGCCAAATTTTGAAATCATAGCACAGTGCCCTGATTTATCAGTGTAAACCCCTTTTGGATGTAAGGTCCATTTTAACTTATCTTCCCAGCTACCTCTAGCTAGATTAATAGTAAGTATATTTGTTGCAATGGGCTCACTAAAGTTCTCTTCAATCAGTCTATTAATCCAACCTCTCCTATCTCCATTCATCAGGTCCTTAACCCAGATCAGTTCTGGATTGTTTGGTCTTGGACCCATGATTTTAAAAGATTCAACCTGATTGAAAATGTTGTATTTGATGCATTGCTATTTCCATCTGAAACATTTTATATCGATCAATATTAATTAGTGAGAGATTCAGCTAGAATGTTTATACTAGTGTTCTCGAATCATCGTTGACCCTGACGATTGGACCATTTGGCTCAGGAATTGTCTTATTAACCGGTTTTATTTTACCTTAGTCTGTTATTTGGCCAAAATACCATTGACTTGATCAATCCATTCAACCCGGACAATGGTTTTTAGTTGTTTTTAATTTTAATTATTTTAACCTTTTTTTTTATATTTGTAATTTTTGAATTTAGAACAAGCCATCCATTCGAACTAGACAATTGAACCACTAACCCAAAAAATAGTGGCCAAAGCGGTTCCGGTTCTTGGTTGGTTTTTAAAACGTTGGTTTTAATTTCACCCTCTTAGAGTAATATCACTATACAATCCATCCACAGTATATATATATATATATATATAGTGAGTACTAGTCTCGAGTTGAACGGGTCGTTTCATTCATTGGCAAGCTGAGCGGAACCAAATCGATGAGTTGGAGCTTCACGTCAAGAAACTCAACCAAGAGTTGCAAGAAAAGGAAGCTCTCTTCGCCGAGTGCGAGGCACAACTCCTCAATGAGGTCCAAGTTGCCAGGGTTGGAGTTATCGAGGAGTTCAAGACTTCGTTGAATTTCTTGAAGGAAAGGGAGGAGTTCAGCACTGGCACTTTTTGCCAAGGTTTCAAGCTGTGCCGAATGCTGGTGGGGTCGATGTACCCCGAGGTCGACCTTTCCAAGATAAAGTCCTCGGCCTACACGGATGAGATGACAGATCGGGTCGATCTAGAACCTGACTCCGAGGATGAGGAAGATGGGGTCAGCGAGGGAGCTGTAGCCGGAGAGCAAGCTGTTAGGGCCGATGTCGATGTTGCCGAGGTAGTTGGTGGTGGGGTTGAGGAGCCCCATGATGTCTGAAGTATCTTGCCTCTTTTCTTGGACCCTCTTGTATATATGTAATGTGTCAAGCCTCCAAGCTTGGCCTGAATTTTTTTGATGATGTGACTCTTTGTTGCCTCTAATGAAATTCGCTTTTTGTACACCTCGCGTCTACCTTCTTCGAAAGATAAAATTCAAAAAATATACTAAATATGGGATTATAACTTGAAGTGCCTAGGTGCCAAAGCGACTAGGCATAGTATAGGATAATGACCCAAAGTGCCTAGGTGCCGAAGCAGCTAGGCATATCGAACTGCCGATATCATCGCAAGGTCGGCATAGGGGTCCTTTAGGCTGAGAGCAATTTGGCATCCCCTTTTGGATATAGTTTAGCTGACACGCTCCATAATGTAGATTAGCTCGACCAGGTCACCGAGGTGGGTGGTCTCTTTTCTTTTTGCACTTAGCGAAGTTTTAGAAATTGTGGACACTGAGCTCCCAAACTCAGATGTAGTATCTTCTTAGCTTATTGATGTTCCATGGACGGGGTACCTACCTCTCCTCCAACGTTTCAAGCTCGTACGTTCCTCCACCGATCACCTTATAGAGACCTTCACAGTTCGGTCCTAGCTTTCCTGCACCGGACTTAGGTACCATAACTTTCTAGAGTACCAGGCTGCTAACTCGGAATTGACATCTCTTGACTCGGGCATTATAGTACCAAGTTACTCGTTGCTGGTAGATCGCAATCCGACTATATGCCAAGGATCCCCATCTCGGCACACCAGTTCTGGAATTTGATACCTTTGAACTACTTCCCATTGTCTGATATCAACACTTTGGGGAGTCTAAACTTGCAAACGATGCTCTTCCAAAAGAAGTTCTGCACGTTCTGGACTATGATGGATACCAGCGGCTTGACTTTCACCCACTTAGTAAAATAGTCAACCGCCACGACCAAGAACCTTCTTTGCCCGGTCATAGGTGGGAAGGGACAGAGAATGTCTATCCCCCACTGAGCGAATGGCCATGGGCTGGTTAGGTACCTCAAGTCGATGACAAACTAGTGTGGTAAGTTAGCATGCCTCTACAAATGATTTTCGAACAAGCTCCAATGCGTCTGCCTTCATTGTAGACCGGTAATATCCTTGTCGTAGCACTTTTTGGGAAAGTGCCCTGCCCCCCAGGTGTCCTCCGCAAAGACCTTCGTAGATTTCATGTAGCACTTAACTTGCCTTAGTTGGATGCAAGTAGCGCAGGTAGGGGAGCATAAGTGACTACTGCTCTACCCTCTGAGATGCATTGTGGTTTGTCGGTAGGGTCCTGTAGCATAGGTGGTCAACAAGCGGATCCATCCAGCTCGGTTTCGCAACCAAAACAGGAGCGACCTCTTCTACCACCCTTTTTATGCTAGGTCGTGGCAGGTCTTCAACATAAATTGTTCTCCTTGTGATTTCCGTTGCGCTGGCCAACTTCGAAAGTGCGTCATCCTCGGTGTTCTTGAACCTTGGTATTTGTTAGATATACCAGGAGTGGAAGTTGGGTAAGAGCTCTCTCACCTTGGCCAAATAGGCCGACATGGTGGGCTCTTGGGCCTCATACTTTTCATTCACCTAGCTCACTACCAATTGAGAATCACTGCACACCACGAGGTGCTTTGCACAGACATCATTCGCTAATGACAGTTGGGCTATTAGCGCCTCAAACTCAGCTTCATTATTTGATGGTTTGAACGTGAACCAGAGAGCATACTCCACCTTCACTTTGCTAGGTCCATAAAGGATCTTCCTAGCTCCGCTTTCACGCTAGTTGGATGAGTAGTCCATGTGGAGGATGTAGGGCTCCTCGTCCCAAGTCGAGTCGAGCGCTGCATTGGTAGATGCCTCCAAAGTGGCAGTAGGCTTGGTTGCTCCAAGAGTCAACGTGCTGAACGTGCACTTGACAATAAAGTCAGTTAGGACCTACACTTTGATTGTTGGGCGCGGCTTGAATTGGATGTCGTATTCACTCAGGTCGATGGCCCATTTCGTTAGTCTTCTCGAGACCTTGGGCTTCTGAGGAACTTTCCTCAGATGTCGATCTGTTAGGACTACAATGGTATGGGCTTGAAAGTAAGGGCATAACTTTCGAGCTACAAATACCAAGGCAAAGGCTAGTTTTTCTATATCGGGATACCTGGTCTCAGCTGCATGCAAGACTTTGCTTATATAATAGACAAGTTGTTGCACCCTGTCCATTTCTCGAATTAGTACCAAGCTAACAACCTCGTCATCATAGAGAGGTAAAGTTTTAGCTCATCTCTGGGTTTCGGTCTGGTCTATGATGGTCATATTGGGGATTCTGCACGACTGAAACGCCTGGCAAGGTTAGAGGTACAGTAAACTACCCAATGGTCATAGAGGGGATCTTGGGGTGTACTCCAAGTTAGTTCTGCCCCCTTATGACTTGGTTGTTGTTGGTGGTGGGTTATTTCTTGGAGATGCCATCGAGCTAGTAGTAGTGAAGTTAGCTGAGAACTCGGCTTTTATAACATTTACCACAGACAACGCCAATTGGTGATGCGCGATCTAGTGCTCCCTGTTGGAGGACAGCTCAGACGTCGGGCTAGCAAGGTCACCTAGTTGAGCTGCAAGAAAAGGAGGTCAGAGTGTCCGAAGTGCTATACCCGGTGTGGGCACTCCGATGGTTAAGTTAGCGAACTAGAGGTTTTTGAGAGAGTTGAAAGCAATATTGCTAGAGTATTGAGAGAGCTAAATCTAATGTACCTTGTATGACTGGAGGCAAGGCCTTTATATAGGCGAGCTGTCGTGGTCCTCACAATGAGTGTCCGAGATTCTCGACCCATCTGATTCGGAGTTGGTTTTGCACCCGAAGACGGACTCCGCGCAAGCTGATAAGGCTTATCTAGGTCTGTCTAAATTGGACGGGAAGGAGATGAACTCTGTTGATATGGTGTCGTGATCCCAAGGAGATCAGAGATAGTTGGCTTACTTCTGGATAGAGGTTATATGGCATCTTGACAGATCGATGCATATAACTGAGCTATTTGAGCCTCGGTCTAATTGGGTGACCCGAGATGTGCGAAGTGATTGGGATCGCTGAAGTCGTCGAGGTCTCTAAGATGTCACCTTATCATTCTGTCACTCCACGTGTCATCACATCATTTGACGGGCCAAATTATCCCTCATCAAAACCCATCATCAAACAACAAACTAAATCACTAAAGAAGCAGAAATAACCCGCTAAGCAATGGGAGAGAAAACTCGTGAACTCCCTTCTAATGGTATGGAGGAAAACCCAAAAAGGAAATGTAATTACCTTCGGTGGAAATAAGTTATAATAGGCTTGATCATTTATAAGTAGTCTTTTTAGAGGCCGTTTGATAACAGCTGAAGTTGCAAGAGCTCATTGTTTTGTCTTTTACTAAATAAGTTTGGGGTTATGGTTTCCCTAATATTTTGGCTGAAGTTGAAGCTAGATAGATTATTATACCTTGTGAAATCTATTTTATAGATGGAAAACCAAAATCGTTTTCTTTTACTTTTGTATTGATGATCAGTTCATACCAATACAATAAAACCTCTTTTGATATGCAATATGCTGGAATTTGGGTTCTCATGAAATTTTCAAGTCCAAGAAATCAATTTTAAGACCAAGGATGACCTGCCAATGATGCGAATTCCCTCTTATCACATAGCAATGGATGGTCAAAAAGCAGAAAGTTAGAAAATTAGAGATACCAGGACCCATAGATTGATACAAAAACTACCACTTGCTTTTTGAAAATTATTTGATTGTCAAAGATGAGCGAGGGAACTGAACTCAGGTTAGCACTTGACATTTGTTGTTGGGAAAAAAGGGGGGTTTTACGAGATGAATGCTTTTTGTTTCTGAAATTGCGCCATCAAAGAAAAAAACAAAAGCACATTCTTGAACTGCTTTTTTATTTTGAAAAACAAAAAGAAGTTGAGTTTGTTTCCTGTTTTTAAATCATCAAAATGATGATTTTTAAAACCATGTTCCTTAGACCTGAAATTCAAGTTGTCTTTCTCAGTTTTAGAAATAAAAAGAAAATACATATATAATCAAGAACATGCTCGTTTTTGTTTAAAAACAATTTATTTTCAAGTCCGATGGTTTTAATTTATTTTTAGAACTCACAACATCAAAACCAATTCACACTAGGGAGCAATCCCAAAGAATAGGTGTATATATATATAGACCTTTTTTTTCTTCTTTTTCCTTTTCTAAACCTTGCTTGTAAGGTCCATTGGAATATACAATAAATCCATTCACAGATTGTGAGTCTCTAAGGTGGTGTCCATTCAACAAATTAAAAAAAAAAAAAAAAACAATTCTTCATATTCTTTTGACACAGATTGATTGATAAGGGGGCCTAATGGGTCTTATAGTGAGTGCACCCTCATTCTGACACTTCTATGGACAGCTACAAGTTTGCTTAATTGTAGGAACTTTTTTTTCTTTTCAACAAATGAGAAAAAAATGGGATAAATAGACTGCACTTCACCTCAGATTCTGAATTAAACTATATACCTACAATAATTCAAAATTATAAACATCTTTACCTATAACACCCATACCTGCCCGTGAATTGGTATTAATTTCGAACTGACACCTACCCCCAACTATACAGTGGAGCTAGTATGAGGGAATAGCCTTATGACTTGAGTCCATTCTAAGATGTGATTTGAAGCTTGACCCAGATTGGCAATAATGTATGATAAGATACACAATAAACAGTAAATAGAGAGAGCATGTGCAAGTATTGATAATGGACAGAATAGATAAGATGCATGCTTTATGTAGGTTTTCTACATGCATTGAAGCCTCTATCTAGTA
This sequence comes from Nelumbo lutea, assembly GCF_056320005.1. Lineage (NCBI taxonomy): Eukaryota > Viridiplantae > Streptophyta > Magnoliopsida > Proteales > Nelumbonaceae > Nelumbo > Nelumbo lutea. Next base: position 214,859,842 of record NC_142684.1, read on the forward strand.
TGATATCTGCTTCATATGGTAATAGCTAGATACCTAAGTCCCTTCTTCTCAACATGTTCGGCTTTCATAATTTTTAGCAAGACTTCAGCCTTTGAGCCATTGTCATAGAATTCTCTCTCCCTTGGTCACAGAACAGTGAGGTCCACTACTTAGGTAATGGCTTATCTGAAACGTCCAAAGTGGGTTGGATAAAATCCTATAATAAAAGTTCTTGGAAGAGCTTGTCTTGATTCCTTGGACCTTTTACAACTTTTCATGCTGCATCCGTGTCATACATCATGCGCCATGTGAAAATTTCCGATCAGTAACCCTGTAATTTGGTTCGAGTTATAATTTGGTCTACGAACTTTATAATACGATAATTTAGTATCTGAACTTTTGAAATGTGACAATTTATTATTTGTCTTTAATTGGTCGTTAACTAGTATGTGAAAAGATGCAAATACCTTTGTAGTGCCATCTATTTTTTTTTTATCAACCATCTACTAAAATCAGAACCAATCGTCAAAATTTTTATCACTGCATCAACGCTTTTGTCTTTCTTCTCCTCTTAATATTCCATCATTTTTGGACCAAAATCAAGGCAATTTCTGGTAGAAAAAATTTCCTTTAACTATTGTAATTATCTTATTCGAAAAACGGAAAAAGAGAAAAGTCTTTGGCCACCATCACTGATCTCTCTCTCTCTCTCTCAAGTATTAAGACAAAGCTTCCAATTCTTCTTCTCTCTTTACCTGTAGGAATAAAATATTACTGTGTTAAGTTGAAAAAAATAAAAATAAGTTGTATGAAATCTGGAATTTTCTGTTGTTGGCAAAAACTTGTAACGACTTTGCAAGAAAGGCAAAGTCATTGCAAATGTTTGTGATAGAGAGCTTGGGCTCTGTTGCAAGGGTTTTGGTGTTTGTGACAGAGAGCTTGGGTTCTATTGCAAGGGTTTTGGTGTTTGTGACAAAGAGCTTGAGCTCTATTTCATCTTCTTGAGGAAGAAGATGATAAACAATGTGTTTTATTTTCAATGGTAATTTTAACATTTTCAAAAGTCTTAAATCGCACATGAGATCACGTGATATACATAACTAACAGTCCATTAACAATAGTACTAGTTGTCGCGTTTCTAAAATTCAGGTAATGAATTGTCGCATTTTAAAGTTCAGGACCAACTTGTCACTCAAGCTAAAATACATGATACTGATCAGGAATTTCCCTTTTTATTATGATGCATTTGCTTACATTTTTTAATTCAAAACAAAGGGATGTTGTCTAAGTTTTGTTTTATTAATGGTTGACAGCAGAAAATGCTACAACAAGAATGATCACAGTAGATATGAACTCAACCTAACCTAAACACACATTCGTGGAATTTGAGGAGGTCCATGCCCGATCCCTCCACGAGTTAGCAATTACAATGCTGGCCCAAAAATGTTCCCTAGAGGCAGTGGTCGAGCCAGAAATTTTCTTTTGGGGGGCCAAGTTAAATAAAAAAAATGAGATAGGGAGAAGAAAGAATAGGGTTTTGGGGAAAATAACATGAAAATGTTTGAATTTATTACAGATTTTTCTAAAGAACATATATATATATATATATATATATATATATATTTCCCTCCGTGCCTAGAGGGGATCGGATGTACACGTAGAAATCCTCCTACAGCTCATATTTTATCTGTTTATTACATGTTTCCCGGTTTGTGATGAAAAAATTCTTAATATGTATGTATATAATTGATTCCAAAGCCGATTTGATTATGATATTGGGTGGGTTCGGTTCAGCTCCATCGGGACTATCCAATCCATTGACAGCAGCACTTTCAGACTTATGGATATGGGCCCAGGCCTACTTGAATGTTGTTTAGTAATCCGATCCATTTTAATTTTAACCGTTTGAGTACCATACATGTTTAGTCAATCTGGGTAATGACAGGGACGGTGTTGGCTATAGGTTCCGGTTTGTTTGATTGTAATTCGACCATGCATGCGCTAGTGTCGTCTATCCAAATAGAAATAGGACAGATCCATAAGGGGGGAATGATCGATAGCTGTTTGGCAAAAACAGGTTCGACTGTTTGGGAGTTCATCTGCTTTAATTACACATTTTTGAGACCAGATCCGATCCCAACAAAAGACCCTTCCAAATATCATTTGTGTCCGACGTCCGCGCATCTCACCATAATAAGACCGGACTACAAGTCATAAACTCTGAGATGCATGTATAGAATACAGAACGCATTGGAACGGCTATTTGTTGGGAGCATATTCCAACTCCACATTACCCCGACTGATCCCTTGTGTTTGGCCAAAAATACAAATTAATGTCTCATGAGCAGAAGCTCCCACCGTTTTTGTATCTAGTTTGAGTAGTATTACATAATACAATTACAGGGGATTCAGGGGTGAAGAACAGAGCAAGGTGCACATGAGACCCACTGGCCATACAGCCCATTAACCCATGGGGTTGATGCTATTTTTTTAAGGCCCCTTTATCAAATTAATTGGACTCACACTGGTTTGTTAGGTTTAACCAGCCATTGTAAAACCCTGAATTATTTTATAGTTTGTTTTAGTTTTTTTATGTTATCCACAACCAATTCAGTTAAGAAATTAATGTTGTTAGACAGTTTTGTATGCCCTTAGCTTCAATCAAATTGATGTACTTTATGAGTTTATTGTAAATGAATAAAAGTGCATATTTGATTCATGTTCCCTTGGTATGTTTCTGTGTAATACCCTTAAACTGGACATTTAATGAGACTCGTTTTAGTTTAGAATATTCACAGCCAGTGGGTCGGTCTGGGGAGACCTATCCTGACAAGGCTGACACTGTGGTGCCACCAAGTCGGTTGGGGTGGCTTGTCTCAGCTACCGGGGTGAGACCTTTAAGCACATACAGTGTGGGATTAATTGAATATTTGAACTGGACCAGATTTCCAGTATTGCCCTGGACCTTGGAGATTGATGGGCAAAACTAGAAAGTTACACCTGACCCCTAGACTCGATTATGATACTGCACTAGGTGTCGGATTGGGCTGTCTTTGATATACCAATCAATGAGATCCTTAGCGGGGGTCAAAACCTGGGTATGTTGGGACAGTCTGAGAATTCATCTGAGTGGGTGATCATAGTAACAAGATCAACCCCTTTGTCGGACAAAGGTAATGATCGGGGATGCACTCTCACTGATGGAAACCAAGACTGCCGGCAACCGATTTCAATCGTTGAGATTTATTTTGCAAAATATATTTTATATGAGATATAAAAAGTATATATATTATGGTTTTGAAATGTTTGCAAAAGGTTTTAATTCCCGGGATCCATACTTGAGAGAGTGCAACACTGTTCCTTGCAGCCGAGGGAGAGGTCCTCTCTTGTCGGGCAGTGTATGATCATTATGAGCTGAGAGGTTAAGTGTAAGGCCATTGAGGATAATACCTGATGGGCTAATCTTGCATCTGCCCACAGTCCCCTGGGTGTTACAAGGTGGCTTGGCCCAGGGACCACTTATGGTAAGTGTTGGGCCCATAGAGCCCATCTGATGGGTTTCAAGGGGTGCACTGTCCATAATAGTGTATTCGGCCAGGCCTTGTAACAAAGGCTGGGCTGAACCCATGTGGCTGATGTGTAGATCAATGTTTGGGTCCCACGCCATACAAGGAATCCCAACTGGGCAGCAGTTTGGAAGGTTTAATGAATACATAACCCTAAATGGGCCTTAAGCCCATTTCGAACTGGGCTAATTTGATTAGTCTTTAAGGGGCAAATTCTGAGATAAGATCAGCTGATAGGATTGGGCCCACACCCTATCCACTCAGAGAGTCCAAGATCTAAATGAGATTTAGATTTGGAAACTTCCTAATTATATTAGGAACTGACTGATTTAATCTGCAGATAAGATAAGGTTTATCACTTATCTTAATGGGACTTCTAATCCGGATATGATTTGGGTTAGCAACTCCTAATGGGATTAGGAGCTGATCCCTTTAAGTCTATAAAAGGAAGAGGAGGTGGCAGCCTTTAGACACACAATCACCAGCAACAGTCTTGTCTTCAGAGCTGAGATCACAGAGGAGATAATTCTGCACCCTGCAAATTCTCTCTAGCCGCCTCCTTCCTGCAACTTCCCCCTATAGCAGTTTGATCTCCATTGCTTGGGAGAAATCAAGATCAGATCTTGATTTCAATCTTTTGGAGAAAAGACTGGTAGGAGTTGTATTCACTAGCCGCCCAGGTGATTCTTGGGAAGAATCAAGTTCTTAGGAAAGACACTGCTGATTCTGCTCCACCCTGCACTGCACCATCTTCAGTGGGAGCAGATTTTGGTTTCTACCTTGGGCGTGAACACCTCTATTGAGAGATATTATTTCTCTGTATCAGGTATTATCTCTCTCTCCTCCTTTTGGTTCAAATCTGGTTCAGTTTATGGTTCAAGAATGATCCTTGAAAATATGATTTTCTAAATAGGGAATTCGATTCCCAGTTGAAGTGAAAGAAAAATTTTTGAAATTCGCCCCCCCTTTATTCCGCAATCTTGGGCGTCCATATGATGGTTTCCTATCCCTTCAGTGGTATCAGAGCCATGGTTCAAATCTTGAACCATTCTGTTTCAGATCTGAACCTGCGCAATTAGGGAGAAGGCGTTCTACCCAATTTGTGCAGATATGGGTTTTGGGAAATTTGTTCCCAAAACAGATGGGCAAATAATCTGAAATTAATTTTAAATAAATCTGATTATTATTTAGAATAGTTCTTTATAATTTTTTGGATTTATGGGCTGTTCATATAAGAGGAGATCGAAATCTTGATTTGCGTAGGGAGAACTGCAAGATTTGCAGTTTTTGAATTGAATTTATTACATTTGGTCTGTAAATAATTTTTTATTTTTATTTTTAGACTCAATGTATAGGCATTCGATCTGATGTAATAATTAATAGAAATAGGATTTCTATTTATTTTTAATTTTGGATCGAAGATGGCGGCGCAGAGAAGGAGATTTCGTAGATGGGAGATTCGCTATCTGCGATTTGTAGTTTGAGAAACTGCAATCTGTGATCTAACCTCTGTTTTGTAGGATGGAGTGTGTGAACAACCCTGATTAACTGTTTTTGTTTTTCTTTTATCAACTATTTAATTTTAGATTATTTTCTTGAATTAAGGATTTAATTAAAAATCAAACCCTAGACCCATTCGAACCAAGATTGGTTCAAACTGTTTGGACCAATTCTAGGGTTTAATCAAGGCTGAAAGTCAACCCTAATTTTCCCACTAATGGGCCTAGGGATTGATATTTAATTAAATGGTTAATTCGGCCCAGCCTGTAAAGGCCCAGTTTTAAATAGTTAAAACTGCAAAAGCCCATTTTAAAGGATAAAGCTATATGGGCCGAACTAGGTAACCCTAATTCAGCCCATATACCTAGATAATATTAATGGTTAATATTATGGAATTTTAACGGGCTTCCAACGGGCCTTACAGATAATTAATTGATTGGATCAATTTATCCCTGCATGAGATGTATGGATGTGTGATGTGTTGCGTACATGGGCCATAAGTACTTGGCCCATGCTCATTCGACAGTGGCTCTTGTGCACACCATGGCTGAATGCACATCATTGCCATGGTGTCCCTTTTGGTCATTGGATGACTTCCCTCAGTGGTGGGCCCCACACCTCATCAAGAGGTCACGTGCGGAACCCTAGCTGATTTAAGGCCCACCAAAATCTGGCTTTATGAAAGTCAGTGGGAGCCACTTTGGTTTGACCTAAATCAAACTAGGGCGTAATTTTGTTCCCTCCAACTAATATGAGTGCATGTGATAGGGAGATTCATATGATGAACTCTCTAAAGGCCTTCCATCATTAGCATGAGGATGGGTCCTTCAGTAATGAGGAAACGCACCAGAAAATGGGCTATCCATTTGCTGTTGGGCTTGTTTGAATGTTTCATAAGATGATAGGGGTGTCATAGACCGATGTGGGAGGGGCTTCACCAGAAAATGAGAACTCTCTCACGGTACCTTGGCGTTCACGAATATGATGGGTAAGCACTCACTGGACAGAAAGGTTTACCTGAAAACGGCTCTGAACCTTGTCTGGCAGAGGCCAAAGGGAAAACTCATATGATGAGTGGATATGATCCTTCACAGAAAGGTGGTGGGGTTATGCAGCTGAAACAGTTGGCTCCATGCACCCTATGTGATTTCCCACATTTCCAGAGACAACCCGTAGTCTCCATCACTGAGAAAGGAGGGAAATCTCAAAGATGAATAAATGGAAATGGATCGTAGATTAAAATCCATATCTATGAAATGAACATGAATCAAATTAGGTTGTGGACTGATGTTTGCTCTTTTATTAGAAAATGGCAAACGGATCTTTTGCAAAGCTTCTTGATGACAACAAGCTTAAGGGCCCAAACTACGCCGACTGGTACAGGAACCTTATGCTGGTCATAGCTTCAGAAAAGCTGGACAAAGTGGCAAAGAATCCTGCCCCGGAGCATCCGAGAAACAGGGCTTCTGAGGCTCAAAGGAGAGACTATCAGGAATGGGAGGAGAAAAACTCCCTAGCCCGGTGTTACATCATCGCTTCCTTGGACAACCCAATACAGAGGCAGTTCGATCAGATCGAACTTGCCAAGGACATATTGGATAGCCTAAGGACGATGTATGAAGAGCAGAATCGTTCTACTCGGCAAAAGGTCTTGAAGCAGTTCATGACCACTCAAATGTCCAAGGGCCAACAAGTTCACGACCATTGTCTTCGGATGATGGGTTACATCAACGAACTGGAGGCTCTTGGATCCGGGCTAGACCTCGCAACCCAAATAGACGCTATCCTTAATTCTTTGCCTCCTTCCTTTAATCCGTTCATCATGAACTATAACATGAACAAGCTGAATGTCAGCTTGCAAGAGCTCAACAATATGTTGCAAAGAGCTGAAGAACTGATTAAAAAGGATGAGCCTGTAGCTATGCTTGTTGAAGCTAGCAAAACGGGCAAGAGAAAGAGAAAGGCAAAAAAGCCTCAGAAGAAAGCCACCAAGGGAAAAAGGCAGAAGAAAGACAAAGCATCAGATGCATGTCACTTTTGCAAGAAGACCGGCCACTGGAAACGGAATTGTCCTGCCTACCTGGAATCCAAGAAAGGTAATTTCGAAACTTGTGTTATAGAAACCAATTTATTGGTAGCTTCTGTGTCCTGGTGTATTGACTCCGGGGCTTCAACTCATGCGTGTAACTCACTGCAGGGGTTCAAGGTAAGCAGAAGGCTGAGTGAAGGAGAAGTCACTCTCTACTTGGGGACTACTGCAACTGTTGCAGCTACGGCAATAGGAACCGTGGAGTTAATTTTTAGAGAAGGAAAAATTGTACTCAAAGATTGTCTTTATGTACAAAACTTAAGAAGAATTTTGATTTCTGTTTCAAAACTGTGTGCAGATGGTTATTCTGTCTTCTTTAGTAATATGATTATTATTAAAAGAAATAACAGATTCATCACATATGGGGAACTGGAGAACGGTCTCTATGTTCTACATCCTTCTCTAGAAACTAACATAACCGAAACTACGTTGGCTGAAATCCCCAAGAAGAGAGCCCGTGATACAGTTAATCCCACGTGTCTGTGGCACTACCGACTTGGCCACATCGGTGTTGATCGAATCACAAGGTTGGTAAAGGATGGTCCTTTGGATTTTCTAACTGTAGAAGATCTTCCCACCTGTGAGCCTTGCCTACAAGGCAAGATGACAAAATGGCCATTTGACGGTAAGCCTGAAAGATGTACAGGCACACTTGACCTAATACATACTGATGTATGTGGTCCCCTAAGTGTTAGGATACGGAATCAACACGTGTATTTCATCACCTTCACAGATGATTTCTCACGACATGGTTACGTGTACCTAATGAGACACAAGTATGAATCCTTTGAAAAGTTCAAAGAGTTTAGACAAGAAGTCGAGAAACAGTTGGGGAAAGAAATTAAAGCCCTTCGATCTGATCGAGGTGGCGAGTATCTCTTTGACGAGTTCAGGGACTACTTAAAGGACAATGGGATAGTATCACAATTAGCTCCTCCTGCTACACCACAATTTAACGGTGTTTCAAAGAGGAGGAATAGGACCTTATTGGATATGGTCCGATCACTTCTCATACACTCAGAGCTACCCACATCCTTTTGGGGTTACGCATTAGAGACTATGATCTATGTGCTGAATCGGGTTCCAACCAAATCGGTTCCGAACACTCCATATGAACTTTGGACCGGAAAGAAACCAAGTGTTAGACACTTGAAGATTTGGGGTTGTCCAGCACACGTTAAAAGAATGAGTGCGGACAAGTTGGAATCCAAGACCAGCCGTTGCCTATTTGTAGGCTACCCAAAAGGCTCTGTAGGTTACCTTTTCTATGACCCAAGTGAGTAGAAAGTGTTCTGCAGTCGAAATGCCCAGTTCTTGGAGACCGATTATATCCTAGACACCCATCGTCAGGAAATTGTTCTTGATGAGGAGAGCTCAGGAGCAGTGGGAGATGTCCCACAAGTTCCAGGTAGTGACCAACCTAGAAGATCCACTCGGGTATCCAGGCCACCAGTCCGTTATGGTTATGACCAGGATAGTTACCTGGTGGAAACCTTGACTAGTGAGGAGGATCCCGTGACTTACGTGGAAGCTATGTTGGACATAGATTCCCAGAAGTGGGTGGAGGCCATGAGAGCAGAGATGGACTCAATGGAGACCAATGGAGTCTGGACTCTAGTAGATCCGCCCTCCGGGGTAAAAGCAATTGGTTGCAAATGGATTTACAATAGGAAGAAGGGCCCCGATGGTAGGGTTGAGACCTTCAAAGCTTGTCTGGTGGCGAAAGGGTACACTCAGAAAGAGGATATCGATTATGAGGAAACCTTTTCGCCTGTGGCCATGCTTAAATCCATTAGGATCCTGTTAGCTGTAGCAGCATACCATGATTATGAGATTTGGAAAATGGATGTCAAAACTGCATTCCTGAATGGAGATCTTACTGAAAATATCTATATGCAGCAGCTGCAAGGCTTCATAGCTACGGGTCAAGAAAACATGGTATGTAAACTTAATAGATCCATTTATGGACTTAAGCAAGCTTCTAGAAGTTGGAACATCCATTTTGACTCTGTCGTCAAATCGTTTGACTTCGAGCAAAATCCGGATGAACCCTATGTTTACAGGAAGTACAGTGGAGATAAGGTTACCTTCTTGGTTCTGTATGTAGATGACATTCTAGTCATTGGGAATGATGTAGAAATGTTGATTACGGTAAAAGTATGGCTTTCACAACAATTCTCCTTGAAAGATCTTGGAGAGGCCTCCTATATACTGGGTCTTCGACTCTATAGAGATAGATCGAAGCGATAATAGGATTATCCCAATCTGCCTACATTGACAAAATAGTCAAAAGATACAGCATGGAAAACTTCAAGAAAGGAAATGTTCCTTTTATGCACGGAGTCACTCTCTCCAAGAAGATGTCTCCCAAGACTTCTGAGGAGATTGATGGCATGAAGGACGTTCCCTATGCCTCTGCCGTAGGGAGCATCATGTATACTATGCTGTGCACTCGCCCTGACATTGCTCAGGCAGTGAGTGTAGTAAGCAGATTTTAGGCCAACCCAGGGCAGGGGCATTGGACTGCTGTGAAAAACATACTTAACTACCTTCGAAGAACAAAAGAGTTTTGTCTAGTATTCGGTGGTAACTCACTACAGATCCAAGGGTATACAGATGCCGATTTCCAATCGGATCTAGATGATAGAAAGTCTACATCTGGGTATGTTTTCACGATAGGATCGTGTGCTGTTTGCTGGAAAAGCAGCAAACAGGGGTCCACTACAGACTCCACGACCGAGGCCGAGTACATTGCCGCAAGTGAGGCTGCCAAGGAAGCCGTGTGGATGAAGAAGTTCGTTCACGAGTTGGGAGTAGTTCCATCCAGCACATCACCCATCCCATTATTGTGTGACAACAATGGAGCTATTGCTCAGGCTAAGGAGCCATGAGCCCACTCGAAGTCGAAACACATCGAGAGGAAGTACCATGTACTAAGGGAGATTGTTGGTAGAGGGGACGTCCTGATTCAGAAGGTAGCGTCAGCGGAAAGTGTAGAAAACCCATTGACAAAGCCACTATCACAGAAAGTGTTTGAGAAACACGTGGAAACATGGGACTCCGACTAGTACCTGATTGGACCTAAGTGCAAGTGGGAGCTGTTAGACAGTTATGTATGCCCTTAGCTTCAATCAAATTGATGTACTTTATGAGTTTATTGTAAATGAATAAAAGTGCATATTTGATTCATGTTCCCTTGGTATGTTTCTGTGTAATACCCTTAAACTGGACACTTAATGAGACTCGTGTTAGTTTAGAATGTTCACAGCCAGTGGGTCGGTCTGGGGAGACCTATCCTGACAAGGCTGACACTGTGGTGCCACCAAGTCGGTTGGGGTGGCTTATCTCAGCTACCGGGGTGAGACCCTAGGCACATACAGTGTGGGATTAATTGAATCTTTGAACTGGACCAGATTTCTAGTATTGCCCTGGACCTTGGAGATTGATGGGCAAAACTAGAAAGTTACACCCGACCCCTAGACTCGATTATGATACTGCACTAGGTGTCGGATTGGGCTATTTTTGATATACCAATCTGTGAGATCCTTAGCGGGGGTCAAAACCTGGGTATGTTGGGACAGTCTAAGAATTCATCTGAGTGGGTGATCATAGTGACAGGATCAGCCCCTTTGTCGGACAAAGGTAATGATCGGGTGATGAACCTACAATTTATCTATAATTTTTTGAAGACTTTAGCATGGATTTTTATGTCGGTTTTATTAATTTTTGCCTTAATTTAGCTTAATGCTAAGAATAAGTTTCAAGGGTAATTAATCCAAGAAAATGAAGGAAAAAGGCAAGAAAAGAATGTTCAAAAAGACCAAATTTGGCCCAGCCCGGTTGTGGAAGCAAGAGAGAGCACTTCGACCCAAGAAGAGCAAGTGGATTCCTTGAAAAAACCCAAGAAAAGAAAGCCTAGCTAAGAATAGAATTCGGCCCAGCAAGGAAGGCCCATTCTTAGCCCAAAAGAGCAGCTCAATGTATAGCTATCATGTGCTAAGAGAGAGCCTAAGTGCAGCCCAAATAGCAGCCCTTAGGAGGCTTTCAAGAGAGCTCTAGAAAGTTCAAGAAAGGGGTGTAATACACCCCATTCTAGAATCTTCAAGAAGGGGAAAGAGCCGCCTTGAAAAACTATATAAGGAGGCCTCTAGGAAGTGAGAGAGGTGTTCAATTGCTGGAGAGGAAGGCTCTCCCACTCTTAGAGGTTCGGCCACCTTGAGAGAAGAGAAGAAAAGAAGGTTAGGCGCAAGGAAGAAGAAAAAGAAGGGCTGAAGGACGTTCAAAGCAAGCAAGCTAGAAGAGAAGGTGAGTTCAAAATTGGGGGTTTGTGATTCAAAGATCATTTATAATAACTCAATTGTAGTTTCATTCTCCTTTAATTTGAATTTTGTTTCTTTGTTATATTTTTTTTCTTCTTTCTCCTTCTTCCATTCTTCCTTGATGTATTTTAGCTTGTAAAATTTCAGTTCAGCAATCTAATTCTTTTTGATTCATTCGAATGGTCATGAATTGTATTTGGAGTTTCTTGAATAAGGGTGTTATTGTAGATTAATTTGGCCAACTAACCTTCAAAACTCAGATCTGAATTCTCAGATCTGAGATTGCAAGATCTGAATTGTTTGAAAGAGAATTCAGATCTGCAAATTTGAGATTGGCCGAATGGATCTAAAGCTTGGAATTCCTAGAGTGCTTGAGAGAGACTGTAGGAATTCAGATCTACTATTCAATAACTGAATTGGATGCAAGATTAGAGATAACTTGCACAATTCAGTTGGTGATCAATTCAGTTTTGAATTGATGCCTTAGAAATGTTTGAACAAATACATGCATGGGGATTAGATTCTTGTTAGAGATAGAAGAATTGTCACTCATGCATAGGATGAACATGTGCTTGAGAGAGGCTGTTCATGACCTTGGGGTTTCACCAAACCAAGGCTCAATTATGATTTATTCGAATGATCCAAATTGATAGATTGTTGAATTCTGAGATTGACATTTACTGCATATTCTTCTAACCTGATTTGAAGGCAATTGGACCAATGATTTAGATAGATTTTAATTTAGGATTTTTTTAGCTTTCATTAAAGTTTTGATTTATTTGTTAATCAGATAAGTACTCAATTTAGTACTGATACTTGTTTCCTAAATCCTCGTGGGAATGATACTTCACTCACTACTTTATTACTTGAACGGCTAGTGCACTTGCTAGTGTCACAATGATCCACACATCATCGGGGATGCACTCTCACTGATGGAAACCAAGACTGCCGGTAGCCGATTTCAATCGTTGAGATTTGTTTTGCAAAATATATTTTATATGAGATATAAAAAGTATATATATTATGGTTTTGAAATATTTGCAAAAGGTTTTAAATCCCGGAATCTATACTTGAGAGAGTGCAACACTGTTCCTTGCAGCCGAGGGAGAGGTCCTCTCTTGTCGGGCAGTGTATGATCATTATGGGCTGAGAGGTTGAGTGTAAGGCCATTGAGGATAATACCTAATGGGCTAATCTTGCATCTGCCCACAGTCCCTGGGTGTTACAAGGTGGCTTGGCCCAGGGACCACTTATGGTAAGTGTTGGGCCCATAGAGCCCATCTGATGGGTTTCAAGGGGTGCACTATCCATAACAGTGTATTCGGCCAGGCCTTGTAACAAAGGCTGGGCTGAACCCATGTGGCTGATGTGTAGATCAATGTTTGGGTCCCACGCCATACAAGGAATCCCAACTGGGCAGTAGTTTGGAAGGTTTAATGAATACATAACCCTAAATGGGCCTTAAGCCCATTTCGAACTGGGCTAATTTGATTAGTCTTTAAGGGGCGAATTCTGAGATAAGATCAGCTGATAGGATTGGGCCCACACCCTATCCACTCAGAGAGTCCAAGATCTAAATGAGATTTAGATTTGGAAACTTTCTAATTAGATTAGGAACTGCCTGATCTAATCTGTAGATAAGATAAGGTTTATCACTTATCTTAATGGGACTTCTAATCCAGATATGATTTGGGTTAGAAACTCCTAATGGGATTAGGAGCTGATCCCTTTAAGTCTATAAAAGGAAGAGGAGGCAGCAGCCTTTAGACACACAATCACCAGCAACAGTCTTGTCTTCAGAGCTGAGATCACAGAGGAGAGAATTTGCACCTAGCCGCCTCCTTCCTGCAGCCGCCGCCTATAGCAGTTCGATCTCCATTGCTTGGGAGAAATCAAGATCAGATCTTGATTTCAATCTTTTGGAGAAAAGACTGGTAGGAGTTGTATTCACTAGCCACCCAGGTGATTCTTGGGAAGAATCAAGTTCTTAGGAAGGACACTGTTGATTCTGCTCCACCCTGCACTGCACCATCTTCAGTGGGAGCAGATTTTGGTTTCTACCTTAGAAGTGAACACCTCTATTGAGAGATATTATTTCTCTGTATCAGGTATTATCTCTCTCTCCTCCTTTTGGTTCAGATCTGGTTCAGTTTATGGTTCAAGAATGATCCTTGAAAATATGATTTTCTAAATAGGGAATTCGATTCCCAGTTGAAGGGAAAGAAAAATTTTTGAAATTCGCCCCCGCTTTATTCCGCAATCTTGGGCGTCCATATGATGGTTTCCTATCCCTTCAAATGTAACATAGACCTCTTTTTTAATACCATCTTTCTTCTAGTTTCTACTAATGATGATGATGACTTTAGCATTGTTTCATAATCTTTGTCTAGAAGTTGCTAAATGTAAATGTTTGTTTCCACCACCCATCGATTGGACTAAAAATTAAAGAGTTGGATTAATTAAAAAGTAAAAGCTCCAAAATGTGCTTACTTAGGATAGAACTAATATCACAAAATTAGTCTTCCCACCTGTTAATAACCTAAATTAACAAGTGCTACTTTTCCACTAAAATGAAACTAAATTTTGTTCCATCATAACTGCCTTCTATTTTTATTAAACCAAACACATCATGAAAATGCTTGCTCTGTCTTGGGCTATCAGATTCAAGGAACAGACCATTTATGTTCACATTGATTGATGAGATGATGGTTGTTGGTGATTTGGGAGGGAAATCTCTACTCAGCCGATATTTAAGGACATTTTACACATGGCTACTGAGTTTCCTTCTATGTAGACCATTTATCTAGGCTACTGAGTTTCCTTCTATGTAGACCATTTATCTAGGCTACTGAGTTTTCTTCTATATATTAAATGAAGGTTTTCATGCTACAGCCCGCACCATTCAAACATGCGCCTTTCAAATTTAGATACATGCATTTTTTGAGAAGTTGCTATTAAAGCCCTCAACCCATTACCACCATTCGGGCAAGTGGCCTTCTCATTTACTAGAAAGTTAGACATTTGACAATTTCTGAGAAATTCCTACTAAAGCCCACAGCCCATTACTAGGCTACAACCCCCCACCATTGAGATACATGGCCTTTTCATTTTCTAGAAAGCTAGACATGTGGCATTTTCTAAGAAGTTGTTGCTGAAGTCCACAACTCACTACCACAATTTTCAATTGATTCCTAAAAAATGCATAAAATGCAAAAATGGTTATCCACAATCACTTTTTCCTACATTCTATCAATCTAACCCTCTACTTGTCATAACAAAAGAAAACTATCCATATTCTAATAATTATTGAAAAGATATTTTTCTGAATAAATATTTCTTGAAATTTTAATACTTATTTAAAATATTAATCAATATAAATTTAACATTATTGATTCTATAATGTAAATTTAATATTACTAATTCGCTGGACTTAGTACAGGGTCATTCACTAGTGTGTGTGTGTGTATATATATATATATATACTAAAACAAGGAAGTTTAGAAAATTTCTCCTTTTTTTTGAATTATTTATTTATTGTTTAATTCCATGTCATTTTTGAAACAACCAATGATATGCACTTTCTCAATAATCTAAATAATCTCTTCTAAAATTTCTCCTAGGCTACCTCCCCCACTATCCTCCGCTTTCTCCAAAATTATCTCTAAGTCCTATTTATCTTCTAAATTATCTCTAATTTCTATTTATCTCCAAAATTATCTCTAATTTAGTAGAGAATTTCTGATGAGAATAATAATTATCATATTTTTATCCCTAAATATACAGTTTTTTACACGTAATTATTACTTAATTGGACTTATTATTCTTGTATTTCGATTCAGGGCATAAAAGAAGGCGTTAGGAGAAAAATAAGGCTAATCGGGTAATTTTGCATAGTTTCGGCGCCGCTTAGTAATCTGGGCATAACTCTCCCATTCGGACTTCGATTGAGATGTTTCAAGATGCATTGGAAAGATAAGGGAGAACTCCACAACTTTCATGTTTTGGGTTTGATAGATTCGGTCTGAATCGAGGTCAAAATTGGGCCCAAAGTTGAAGCAAATTCGTAGAGAAGCCCAGCACACATCTAAAGCCCAATTCGCAGAAAAGCCTTGTAGCAGCCCAATTTATTAAAGAAGCCCAACTCGAATTCAAGAATAAAGAGTCTTATCAGATTTAAATTTTAAATGTAATCCTAGAAAGATAAAGAAGATTGAGATTACTAGATAAGAGATAGGATATGATTAGATCAAAACTAATTAGGACTTTCTATTTTTGAGGAAAAACTCCAAGGAGTTGGAAACAGCCACTCCTCCTAAAGCTATATAAAGGGGAGGGGGGGGGGGGACTAGCATCAATCAATCTCTGGAGCAATCAAGGAGAAATCCTTCAAGAGAGCTTCAGCCTTCAAGAAGGCAGTCGGTAACGCAGGAGGAGAAAAGGAGGAAGGTGGCGGCAAGGAGAAGTTCATCGATCTCAACCTCAAGGGGCGATATCATGAGTTCTTTCTTATACCTTGTTTGTATAATTTCCTTTATCACGAACTAATCTATTTGTAGCTAGGGCTGTGGAAAACCAAACCATGACCATGGATTGATCTTTATTTAATTCAACCAAGCTGTTTTTATTTTTATATTGTCTATGAGTTATTATGCATAATGCAATTATGAGCTTGGCCACCACCTAGTTGATTTGGTTTATATGAATGAACCGGAAGGGGAATTAAAAGATTAAATAATTCATAGTGTGAATTGAATGGTATATAGGTATATATATACATGATTCATCTGATGACATAGGTTTTTCATAGAACTTACTACATCTCTATCACGAGAACTCTAGTCGAGAGATCAAATGGTTACTTGATAGAAGTAGATTTGATATATCCCGAGAGGGAATATTAAATAAATTTGGAAAAACTTTAGCTTATGAAAATAATAAATTATTTTGGTTAATTTAATAAATTGATATCCGTTGGAAGGGTTAGGTGGACCAATAGTTCTAGTGCTTTCAATTAAATTGTTGCAAGTTCAGTCGTTGATTGACTTTATTTCTGTTCTTTCTTTTTCTATCTTTAATTTTTAGTAGTTCCTATTGTTAGAATTCGGTTGTTCAAATAATTGAGGGAAGTTATAGTTCTAATACTTATTTTGTTAAATCCTCGTGGGAACGATATCTTTATACTACTTGATAACTAATGCACTTGCTAGGTTTATATAATTATAGCTATCAAGTTTTTGGCGCCATTGCCAGGGATTTAATCCTAAAATAATATTAGAAATTGTTAACCTTGGTTGATTTAAATTTTTATTTTTTTCTTTTATCATTATTTATTCGAATTCTTGCTTAGTGTATGACACGTACTAGAGGAGAAGAACTAGCAGAATTTGATCCTGAGATAGAGAGAACCCTTCGCATACTGCAAAGAGCCAACAAAAGTAAAGAAAGAGAGACGATTGAAGAGGGTGAACCAGCTGAAGAAGAGATGGCAGAAGCAAATTGAACTCTTTTGGACTATGCTTGTCTAACAATGGATGGGGCTACTTCTAGCATTTGCAAGCCAACATTCCAAGACAATAATTTCAATATCAAGCATGCGATCATCTAAATGATCCAAACGAGTATTCAGTTTAGTGGGTTGCCGAGTGATGATCTTAATGCACATCTTCCTTTAAAACTGCAAAATTGATTAATGATATCACTACTTTTGTTCAACTAGAGAGGGAATCTTTGTATGAGGCCTGGGAACGATTTAAAGAAATGCTTAGGAAGTGTTCTCACCATGGAATACCAGTTTGGCGTCAAATTCAAACTTTTTATAACGGTATTACTCCATCTAATCGCTCTATTATTGATGCAACTGCAGGTGGCACAATCATGAGGAAATGGTATCAAATAGCTACCAATGGAATAATGACCGAACTGATCAAAAAAGGAGTACACCATATAGATTCTTTTGCAGCTTTATCTGCTCAACTTGCTAGTTTGAATAAAAAACTAGACAATCTTAGTGTTGCAGCAATAAATGTGTCATCTAGTAATCCATGTGATCTTTGTGGCTAATGAGGACATATTAATTCTGACTGTCCGGTAGGTAATCCTTTTGCTTCACATGAAAGTGCTAATTTTATTTCTCATGATGACAAGCCGAATTTCAAGGAGTCATCCGAACTTTTCATGGAACAACAACCAACAAAAAGCACCCATGAGATTTCAACAACAGCTGCCCCCACAAGAAAAGGGAAACTTGGAAGACCTGATTTCTAAGTTCATTAATACTGCTGAAGCAAAGTTCCAAATCATGAAAAGATATTCTTGAATCAAGAGGCATCTATTAAGAACTTAGAAGTTCAAGTGGGGCAGATCGTGAGCATGTTGTTAGAGAGAAGAGAGGGACAATTGCCTAGCAATACTGAGAAGAACCCAAGGGAGCAAATGAATGCCATTGCTTTAAGAAGTGGAAAGACTATTGGCGAGACCCATAATGATGATCAGAAAGTTGAAGTGGCCGATTCACAAAAAGAGACCAAAGGGAGTACACCTAAACTGAATTTAGATGCTATTAAACTCCCTCTCCCCTACCCTAGAAGAGTTTTGAAAGCTAACTTGGATAAACAATTTGAGAAGTTTTTAGAAGTGTTTAGAAAAATACATATTAACATCCCTCTTCCTGATGTATTGTCGCAGATGCCAAAATACACCAAATTCTTGAAGAAGGTGATGTCAAATAAAAGTAAATGGGAGGAATGCGAGATGGTGAAATTAAATGAAGAGTGCTCATCCATTCTCCAAAATAAATTTCCCCCAAAGCTTAAGGATCCAGAAAGTTTTTCTATGCCTAAAGCCTTATGCGATTTAGGTTCCAGTATAAATCTAATGCCATATTCTATTTTTGAAAAACTTGGATTGCATGAACGAACATCTACTACTATTACCCTACAATTAGCTGATAGAAGCATTAAATATCCTAGGGGAATAGTAGAAGATGTTTTAGTCAAAGTGGGCAATTTTATTATTCCTGCTGATTTCATTGTGTTGGATATGGAGGAAGATAGGACAATGCCCTTGATTTTAGGGAGACCTTTTCTTGCTACTAGTAATGCTTTAATTGATGTATAGAAATGTTCACTTACTCTTAGAATCAATGGTGAAGAAGTAGTATTTAAATTATTTAAAACCATGAAGTATCCCAACACAATTGAACATGAAATATATGTAATTGATCGCATTGATGTTTGGGCAGCTAAAGTCAATACAGATGATCCTTTAGAACGTTGCAATATTAATTATTGTAAAAATGTGCAGGTCTTGGATGAAGAAGTTAAGGAGGTTTTGAACTATTTAGAGGCCGGTCAAGAAGAGTGCAAGCCAAGACAAAGAAAATTTTTACCATTGGATGGACCGACCTCTACCAAGCAATTGCGACCTTCCATTGAAACACCTCCAGCTCACACAAAATTCCTCCCATCCATTGTGCAGGCCCTTGTTCCAGATTTAAACCCACCCATGATGGATGAGAGGGGAAAACATTGGAAGTTGCAACTACAAAGCCTTGAGGATCTAGTTTATGATTAAAAACAGGGAAGTTTGTTTTTCTTTTTTTTTTCTCTTCTTGTTTTTATAGTTAAGTTATTTCCACCTTTTCTTTTTACCTTACATTGAAGGCAATATGTAGACTAAGTGGGGCGGGGGGGGGGGAGTATAGGATTTTATTTCAGTTCAAAAAAAAAATCTAAATCTCAACTCTTTTGAAATCAATTGAAACAATGTTCTAGGAAAATTCTTGTGAACCTAGTAATGAGGTACGATCAAGGAGTACGTGACTTATCTGAAGCCATTTTTAGTTAAAGTAGTCCTAAATTCAGGTTAAGTAAATGGGGTAGTTGTTTTACCATTGCTACAATTGGTAGGATGGAGCATAAAATGCACCTACCAACCAAGAAATTCAATAGTAGGATGGAGCATAAAATGCACCTACTAGCTAGAAAATTCAATAGTAGGATGGAGCATAAAATGCATCTATTAGCCAACAAATTCAACAATAGGACGGAGTATAAAATGCACATACTAGCCGAGTGATCCAAAAGTGAGGCGGGGCATAAAATGCACTCACTCCCGATAAAAAGAAAAAAAAAAGAGAAAATAAAAGAGAGGTTTTCCCTGATTTACTACCTGGTTTGCAGTAACAAAAATTGGATTGACTGATGAATGAGTCGTGTATGACTTGGTTGTATTAATTTAATGGTTTGCATTAGTTAACCTAGAATATTTGCGAAGAAAGATGAAGGAGAGTTGAGTTTTAAAAAAAATTGGTAGGATAGTTAGTTTGTTCTTGTTTTATTTTGTCTTGCCCGAGGATGGGAAAAGTTTAAGTATGGGGGGATTTATAGTTAACCTAGAATATTTGTAGATAAAGATGAAGGAGAGTTGAGTTTAAAAAAAAATCGGTAGGATAGTTAGTTTGTTCTTGTTTTATTTTTTCTTGCCTGAGGACAGGTAAATGTTTAAGTATGGGGGGATTTGATGAGAATAAAAATTATCATAATTTTATCCCTAAATATATAGTCTTTTACACTTAATTAGTACTTAATTGGACTCATTGTTCTTGTATTTCGATTCAGGGCATAAAAGAAGGCGTCAGGAGAAAAACAAGGTTAATCGGGTAATTTTGCACAGTTTCGGCGCCGCTTAGTCATCTGGGCATAACTCTTCCATCCGAACTCCGATTGAGATGATTCAAGATGCATTGAAAAGATAAGGGAGAACTCCACAACTTTCATATTTTGGGTTTGATAGATTCGGTCTGAATCGAGGTCAAAATCGGGCCCAAATTCGAAGCAAATTCGTAGAGAAGCCCAGCTCACAACTAAAGCCCAATTCGCAGAAAAGGCTTGTAGCAGCCCAATTTATTAAAGAAGCCCAACTCGAATTCAAGAATAAAGAGTCTTATCAGATTTAAATTTCAAATATAATCCTAGAAAGATAAAGGAGATTGAGATTACTAGATAAGAGATAGGATAGGATTAGATCAAAACTAATTAGGACCTTTTATTTTTGGGAATGAACTCCTAAAAGGAATTGGAAACAACCCCTCCTCCTAGACCTATATAAAGGGGGGGCGGACTAGCTTTAGCATCAATCAATCCATCTTGGAAGCAAAGCAAGAAGGAGAAAAGAAGAAGGCAGCGGCAAGGAGAAGACAAGCTCATAGATCTTAGCTTCAAGGGCGACATCATGAGTTCTTTCTTAACCCTTGTTTGTTTTATTTCCTTTATTATGAATTAATTTATTCGTAGCTAGGGCTGTGGAAAGCCTAACCATGACAATGGATTGATTTTTATTCTGATTTATCCAAGATTGTTATTTTCATATTGTCTATGAGTTATTATGCATAATGCAATTAGGAGCTTGATCACCTCTTAATTGATTTGGTTTATATGGATGAATCGAGAGAGGAATTCATAGTGGACTAAAAAATTCATAGTGTGAATTGAATGGTATATAGGAATATATATATACATGATTCATCTGATGACATAGGTTTTTCATAGAACTTGCTGCATCTCTATCACGAGAATTCTAGTCGAGAGATTGAAGGGTTACTTGATAGAGCTAAATTTGATATATCTTGAGAGGGAATATTAAATAAATTTGGAAAAACTTCAGCTTATGAAAATAATAACTTATCTTGGTTAATCTAATGAATCGATATCCATTGGAAGGGTTAGGTGGACCAATACTCCTAGCGCTTCCAACTAGAGAGTTGCAAGTTTTGTCATTAATGCCTTTGTTTTTATTCTTTCTTTTTCTATCTTTTCAGTAGTTCCTATTGTTAGAATTCGATTGTTCAAATAATTGAGGGAAGCTATAGTTCTAATACTTATTTTGTTAAATCCTCGTGGGAACGATATCTTTATACTACTTGAAAACTAGTGCACTTGCTACAAAAAAAAATCAAAACCTCAACTCTTTTGAAATCAATTGAAACAATGTTCTAGGAAAATTCTTGTGAACCTAATAATGAGGTACGATCAAGGAGTACATGACTTATCTGAATCCATTTCCAGTTAAGCTAGTCCTAAATTCAGGTTTAAGAAAATGGGGTAATTGTTTTACCATTGCTATAATTGGTAGGATGGAGCATAAAATGCACTTACCAACCAAATAATTCAATAGTAGGATGGAGCATAAAATGCACCTACTAGCCAGCAAATTCAACAGTAGGACAGAGCATAAAATGCACCTACTAGCCGAGTGATCCAAAAGTGAGATGGAGAGTACAATGCACTCAATCCCGATAAAAAGAAAAAAAAAGAGGAAATAAAAGAGAGGTTTTCCCTGATTTACCACCTGGTTTGCAGTAGCAAAAATTGGATTGACTGATGAATGAGTTGTGTATGATTTGGTTGTGTTAATTTAATGGTTTGCAATAGTTAACCTAGAATATTTGTGGAGAAAGATGATGGAGAATTGAGTTTAAAAAAAAATCGGTAGAATAGTTAGTTTGTTCTTGTTTTATTTTGTCTTGCCTGAGGACGGGCAATGCTTAAGTGTGAGGAGATCTAATGTGAATAAAAATTACCATATTTTTATCCCTAAATTTCCATTCTTTTACACTTAATTGAACTCATTACTCTTGTATTTCGATTCAGGGCATAAAAGAAGGCGTCAGGAGAAAAACAAGGCTAATCTGGTAATTTTGCACAGTTTCGGCACCACTTAGTAATTTGGGCATAACTCTCCCATCCGGACTCCATTGAGATGATTTAAGATGAATTTGAAAAGATAAGGGAGAACTCCACAACCTTCATATTTTGGATTTTGAAAATTAGGTCTGCATCGAGGTCAAAATCGGGCCCAAAGTTGAATCAAATTTGTAGAGAAGCCCAACTCACAACTGAAGCCCAATTCGTAGAAAAGCCTTGTAGCAGCCCAATTTATTAAAAAGCCCAACTCGAATTCAAGAATAAAAAGTCTTATTAGATTTAAATTTCAAATATAATCCGATAAAGAAGATTGAGATTAATAGATAAGAGATAGGATAGGATTAGATCAAAACTAATTAGGACTTTCTATTTTTGGGAATGAACTCCTAAAAGGAGTTGGAAACAGCCCCTCCTCCTATACCTATATAAAGGGGGGGGGGGGGAGACTAGCTTTAGCATCAATCAATCCATCTTGGAAGCAAAGCAAGAAGGAGAAAAAGAGAAAGGCGGCGGCAAGGAGAAGACAAGCTCATAGATCTCAGCTTCAAGGGCAACATCATGAGTTCTTTCTTACCACCTGTTTGTTTTATTTCCTTTATCATGAATTAATTTATTTGTAGTTAGGGCTGTGGAAAGCCTAACCATGACAATGGATTGATTTTTATTCTGATTTATCCAAGATTGTTATTTTCATATTGTCTATGAGTTATTATGCATAATGCGATTAGGAGTTTGATCACCTCTTAATTTATTTGGTTTATATGAATGAATCGAGAGAGGAATTCATATAGTGGACTAAAAAATTCATAGTGTGAATTGAATGGTATATAGGAATATATATACATGATTCATCTGATGACACAGGTTTTTCATAGAACTTACTACATCTCTATCAGGAGAACTCTAGTCGAGAGATCGAAGGGTTACTTGATAGAGGTAGATTTGATATATTCTGAGAGGGAATATTAAATAAATTTGAAAAAACTTCAGCTTATGAAAATAATAACTTATCTTGGTTAATCTAATAAATTGATATCCATTGGAATGGTTAGGTGGACCAATAGTCCTAGCGCTTCCAACTAGATCGTTGCAAGTTTTGTCATTAATTGCCTTTGTTTTTATTCATTCTTTTTCTATCTTTTTAGTAGTTCCTATTGTTAGAATTCGGTTGTTCAAATAATTGAGGGAAGTTATAGTTCTAATACTTATTTTGTTAAATCCTCATGGGAACGATATCTTTATACTACTTGATAACTAGTGCACTTGTCAGGGTTATATAATTATAGCTATCAAGTTTTTGGCGCCGTTGTCATATTTTTATCATATTTTTATCCATTAATATTCATTATTTTACACTTAATTAGTACTTAAGTACACTCATTATTCTTGTATTTCGATTCAGGGCATAAAAGAAGGCATCAGGAGAAAAACAAGGCTAATCAGGTAATTTTGCACAGTTTCGGCACCACTTAGTAATTTGGGCATAACTCTCCCATCCGGACTCCATTGAGATGATTTAAGATGAATTTGGAAAGATAAGGGAGAACTCCACAACCTTCATATTTTGGATTTTGAAAATTAGGTCTGCATCGAGGTCAGAATTGGGCCCAAAGTTTAAGCAAATTTGTAGAAAAGCCCAGCTCACAGCTGAAGCTCAATTCGTAGAAAAGCCTTATAGTAGCCCAATTTATTAAAAAGCCCAACTCGAATTCAAGAATAAAAAGTCTTATCAGATTTAAATTTCAAAAGTAATCTTAGAAAGATAAAGAAGATTGAAATTAGTAGATAAGAGATAGGATAGGATTAGATCAAAACTAATTAGGACTTTCTATTTTTGGGAATGAACTCCTAAAAGGAGTTGGAAACAACCCCTCCTCCTAGACATATAGAAAGGGGGGGAGGGGGGGGACTAGTTTTAGCATCAATCAATCCATCTTAGAAGCAAAGCAAGAAGGAGAAAAAGAGGAAGGCAGCGGCAAGGAGAAGACAAGCTCATAGATCTCAGCTTCAAGGGCGACATCATAAGTTCTTTCTTACCCCTTGTTTGTTTTATTTCCTTTATCATGAATTAATTTATTTGTAGCTAGGGCTGTGGAAAGCCTAACCACGACAATTGATTGATTTTTAATCTGATTTATCCAAGATTGTTATTTTCATATTGTCTATGAGTTATTATGCATAATGCGATTAGGAGCTTGATCACCTCTTAATTGATTTGGTTTATATGAATGAATCGAGAGAGGAATTCATATAGTGGATTAAAAAATTCATAGTGTGAATTGAATGGTATAAAGGAATATATATACATGGTTCATCTGATGACACAGGTTTTTCATAGAACTTACCACATCTCTATCAGGAAAACTCTAGTCGAGAGATCGAAGGGTTACTTGATGGAGGTAGATTTGATATATCCCGAGAGGGAATATTAAATAAATTTGGAAAAACTTTAGCTTATGAAAATAATAACTTATCTTGGTTAATATAATAAATTGATATGCATTGGAATGGTTAGGTGGACCAATAGTCCTAGCGCTTCCAACTAGATCGTTTCAAGTTTTGTCATTAATTGCCTTTGTTTTTATTCTTTCTTTTTCTGTCTTTTCAGTAGTTCCTATTGTTAGAATTCGGTTGTTCAAATAATTGAGGGAAGTTATAGTTCTAATACTTATTTTGTTAAATCCTCGTGAGAATGATATCTTTATACTATTTGAAAACTAGTGCACTTGCTAGGGTTATATAATTATAGCTATCAATTTCTCTCCGAAATTATCTCTAATTCCTATTTATCCTCTCCCCTACTTTTTCTATATCTATCTAGAAAAGTTTGGATTATAAAATTAAGAATTATTTAAATATTCTAACAAAATTTTAAATAAATAAAATTCAAATAATAAAAAATTTAAATATTTTATAGATTATTTAAATATTTATCATTACTAGATTTTAAATAGTTAAAATAACAAAATTCTATAATAAATTAAAAAATATTGTAATTAATAATAATTTAATATATTACAAAATTAATAATGAAATTATGTAATAATTGTATAAATTATGATTTAAAGGAAAGTTAAATTCAATAAATAATTAATATCTTAAAATTTAAATATCTTGTATATTATTTAAGTATTTAAATAACTAAATATTTTAAATAAAAAATATTTAACATAAGTAGATTTTAAATAGTTAAAATAAAGAAATTATGTAATAAATTTCAAAAAAAATCTGAAAAGTAGAAAAATAATTATAACATAATATTGAAAATAATAATAATTTAATATTCTTACATAATATCATAAATAACTAATTTCACTTATATCAAGTAATAATTTGAGAAAATGAGTTTCAAAAAAATTAATATTTATTAATAATAATTTTAAACTCTTAATCTATATTTATTATAATTATATATACTAAAATTAATTTTTTCATATTTCAGTATATATTTATTGTTTCTAGTGATAAATGTATTTTCATTGATTTTGTATAAATTTATTTTGTTTTGTTATTTAACAGAAAACTTTCAATAATTATTGGGGATTAAACTACTATTATTGACATTTTTAAATTTAATTTATTGTACTTATTGTATTTATTGTGTTTTTTCTATAACTTATTGATTAATATTTATTAGTGATTAAACTGTTATTTGAAATTATACTATTTATTGACTAAGTTAATATATTTTTAGTACTTACTGTATTTTTTTAAAATATTGTAATTATTGTATTATTTTCATTATCAATATATTTTCAATAATTTTGTATTTTCGCTTTAAATTTTCAATAATTATTGGAGATTAAACTATTGTTATTTATTAAAGATGAGACTATTAATTCAACAGAAATTATTGAGTGTTCATGAGTTGGTTTGGTTCAGCCGTAGGCTATTTGGCTAACCAAATTGACTTGGTCAGGTTGAGGAGTTGGTTAGCTAAAACCGACTGACCTTTTATGAAAACCGACCCACTCAAGTTGTCTCAGTTTGGGTCTATTTTTTGGTTTGGTCAGTTGGTTCAAATGATTTAAACTTAAAAATTATAGTGTAATTATTAAAAAATAAATTTAAAAATTATATTTATGATATAAAACATTTTAGACAGATATATGGGAAATTTTCCACTTTCCTATATTAAAAATTATATTTAAAATATAAAATATTAATATATCCATGGTTAGGTCATTCGATTTTGGTCGGTTTACAAATGGCCAAAGTAAAACTAATCCAACTTGGTCGAATTGGGAAAATATTGAACCAAAGCTAGCTTAAAATACTAGAAAACCGGCCAACTTGGGTCGAGTTGATTGGGTTGGTTTGTTTCATCAGTTTGATGAATAAACCTAATTGCAATTAATTATTGTTATTTTTGTATTATAAAAATTTATTAAAGTAGTATATAAAATATGAATAATTATTAATTATTTAAAAAGTTGAAAATATAAAACAATTGTATACTCTTATGTGTTTCTATTAGGGTCATTATTAGAACACACCTTATAGTTTTACATATTTATTTAAACATACCTTATAGTTTTCATTTTAATAAAATATCCCATATATTTTACAACTTATTTACTTAACCAACTTTTTATTAAGGAGTGTTTGTTTTGCTATTAGGCCCATGATTTTTTTATTCCAAAATTACCTTTAATACTTTTTTGTACAAAAAACAAAATTGACCAAATATAGCCAGTAGAGTAGTTGCCTGTGTCTTAAGGGCAAAATTGGTATTTATTTAAATGAACATTAGGGTCAACATTGTCATGTAATGGAAGATTGATCAACTCCATTGCAAATTGTAAGTGGTGTTTTAGTAAAATGCTAACTATCGGGTAGATTTTAGTAAATCCATGAAACTATAAGGGGTATTTTAGTAAATGACACTTTCTAGTGCTTGGTTTCGCTTAATAAATCCCATGCATCACAGGTCCCTGCTAGTTAAGTATAAAGGATTGGGTGCATTCTTTGCCACTTCTACTTGCATTTTCAAACACAACATAATGCTAATTCCAACATTTTCAAACATACCAATAAAATTGGGTTGTATTTGGTATCATTGCCACTTCTACTTGCAATGTTTTAGGTTGGTCAATACAAATTTTTGAGAAATTGTCTTGTCACATCACACTTAATAACCACTTGCATGCATTAAAAAATATAAGCATTTGATTGGGTGTTGGCATTAATGATAGAAACACCAAATTTGATGTTTCTTGATTAAACAACAATGGTACCAAATTTTGTATTGCTAATTCAAAGCATTTGTGGTGGGAAAAATATATATTCTCATAAAATTTGTATTGACCAACCTAAAACATTGCAAGTAGAAGTGAAATGGCACCAAACACAACCTTAGCAAAATATTGCCAATATTTTTTTTGTTTTATTTCTATTATAAAATTAGGGATATCCCTAACTGGGCCCAAGCTATGGACACAGGTCCATTTAAATTTTAACAAATGCTCAATTTGAACCTGCCCTAATTGCATGCACGATGCAGCATACAACTGCATGAAAATGATTTATTTATTGGTTTGTTTGTTTATTTATCTTAGGATAAATTGCTGAAACCTCCTTGAAGCTTCTCACCATTGCTGAAACCTCTCCTTAAGGTTGGTAGTTGCAACCATCTCCCTTTAACTTTCTAATACAATTGCAAATAGATCCCTTTTGTTAAAATCCTTTAACAAGAGACACAAAAATGCCCAAAATACCTATGCGTAGCTAGAATGAGGCTGTTTTACCTTTGAGTGATTGATATGAAAGGTTACCTTTAAGTGATTGATATGAAGGGTAAATTTGAAAAATAAATCAATTTTTCAAAAGAGATTGGAAGAATTTGGAACAGGGGTTGATATGAATAAAAATTTGGAAAATATTGATTTTGATCAAAGTAACCATTTGGGAGGGCTTTCCCATGGAATTTTATGGGCTCCACCTGAACAATCAATAAGCAATATTAGTTCATCTAGTATTCTTTTTCCTACAAGGACAACAAGGACTAACTTCAATGGCTCAATTAAGGTTAAGTATACTCTAGTAAAATAACTATAAAGAAGGAATTGTTAGACAGTTTTGTATGCCCTTAGCTTCAATAAAAAATGATGTACTTTATGAATTTATTGTAAATGAATAAAAGTGCATATTTGATTCATGTTCCCTTGGTATGTTTCTGTGTAATACCCTTAAACTAGACACTTAATGAGACTCTTGTTAGTTTAGAATGTGCACAACTAGTGGGTCGGTCTAGGGAGACCTATCCTGCCAAGATTGACACTATGGTGCCACCAAGTCGGTTGGGGTGGCCTGTCTTTGCTGCCAGGGTGAGACCCTAGGCACATACAATGTAGAATTAATTTAATCTATGAACTAGACCAGATTTCTAGTATTGCCCTAGACCTTGGAGATTGATGGGCAAAACTGAAAAGTTACACCCGACCCCTAGACTCGATTATGATACTGCACTAGGTGTCATATTGGGCTATCTTTGATATACCAATCAGTGGGATCCTTAGCGGGGGTCAAAACCTGGGTATGTTGGGACAGTCTGAAAATTCATCTGAGTGGGTGACCATAGTGACAGGATCAGCCCCTTTGTCGGACAAAGGTAATGATCGGGGATGCACTCTCACTAATGGAAACCAAGACTACCGGCAGCCGATTTCAATCGTTGAGATTTGTTTTGCAAAATATATTTTATATGAGATATGAAAGTATATATATTATGGTTTCGAAATGATTTGCAAAAAGTTTTAATTCCCGGGATCCATATAATCAGAGAGTGCAACATTGTTCCTTGCAGCCGAGGGAGAGGTCCTCTCTTGTCGGGCAGTGTGTGATCATTATGGGCTGAGAGGTTAAGTGTAAGGCCATTGAGGATAATACCAAATGGGCTAATCTTGCATCTGCCCACAGTTCCTAGGTGTTACAAGGTGGCTTGGCCCAAGGAGCACTTAGGGTAAGTGATGGGCCCATAGAACCCATTTGATGGGTTTCAGGGGTGCACTGTCCATAACAGTGTATTCGGCCAGGCCTTGTAACAAAGGCTGGGCCGAACCCATGTGGCTGATGTGTAGATCAATGTTTGGGTCCCACGCCATACAAGGAAGCCCAAGTGGGCAGCAGTTTGGAAGGCTAAGTGAATACATAACCTTAAATGTGCCTTAAGCCCATTTCAAACTGAGCTAGTTTGACTAGTCACTTAAAGGGGCGAATTCTGATATGGATCAACTGATAGGATTGGGCCCAAAACCTATCCACTTAGAGAGTCCAAGATCTAAATAAGATTTAGATCTGGAAGCATCCTAATTAGATTAGGAGATGGTTGATCTAATCTGCAGATAAGATAAGGGTTATCCCTTATCACTTAAAGGGACTTCTAATCCAAATATGATTTGGATCACCAACTCCTAATGGGATTAGGAGCTGATCCCTTTAAGATTATAAAAGGAGGAGGGGGCGGCAGCCTTTAGACATGCAATACACACTCTTGTCTTCAGAGCTGAGATCACAAGAAGAGAGAATTCTGCACCCTGCGAATACTCTCTTGCCGCCTCCTTCCTGCAGCCGCCACCTCCAGTAGTTCGATCTCCTCCTCTCTACAGGAGTAATCAAGATTCGATCTTGATACCAATCTTTTGGAGAAAATATTAGTTGGAGCTGTATTCACAAGCCATCCAGTTGATTCTTGCAAAGGGTCAAGTTCTTTTGGAAGAACACTGCTGATTCTGCTCCACCCTGCATTGCGTCATCTTCAGTGGGAGCAGATTTTGGATCCTTCCTTGGGCGTGAACACCTCCATTGGGAGATACTGTTTCTCTGTATCAGGTATAATCCCTTCCTACTTCTTTTGGTTCAGATTTGGTTCAGTTCATGGTTCAAGAATGATCCTTGAAAATATGATTTTCTAAATAGGAAATACGACTCCCAGTTGAAGGGAGAGAAAAATTTTTGAAATTCGACCCCTTATTCTGCAATCTTTGCGCGTCCATATGATGGATATCCTATCCCTTCAGGAATGACAAGAAAAGAAAAAAAAAAAACCAAGATCATATTCGTATATTCATCCTGCTTCACAGGTCTCTCTATTGGCAGCGGAATCAGAATGTGGCGTGGAAATTGCTGCTGCACTAGCAGCTCCTGCGCCCTCCCTAGCCACATCGTATGTTGCATGAAGCCCGACAAGCAAGTAATAAACGACCAAGATAAGCGTCCAAACAATAAATCTCATATAAGACGCCACATCAAGCGAACCCAACAAGAAAATATGGACAGCAATGGTAGCTGAAGGCAACCAGGGAAATAAAGGCACCCCCCATAGCTTCGGCTTCTTTGCCTCCTTAACCATAATCTTCAATCCTAACGTTGCCAAAAACCAAATCGGCACTGTTACACTATAACCAATCCATCCTTTATCATCGACTGCCCAATATACGGCTGTCCCTATTGATGATGCCAGAATCAACGTCAGGAACCCAACCAACATTCTTCGGTCATGGGTGGATGTCTCACCAGCCACGTAGTATCGCCTGACGAGAAGAGCGACAGCGACGAGTGAAAACACGAAAAGGGTAGAGATAGAGAGAAGGTTTGAGAGGATATCAAGATCAGTGAAGAAGCCCACAATGGAATTGGCAATTGTCATCACTACTGTGGCATTCACCGGCGTCCTAAACTTCTGGTTGATGATAGCCAGCCATGGTGGAGCCATGTGAGTCCGCCCGATGTGAGTGAAATACCGCGCCTGACCAATGATGTTGGCCAGTAACACAGTGGTCATACCCTTCAATGCACCCAAAGCAACTATATACTTGACCCAGTTCATGCCGACGGCCTGGAATGCCACCGTGAATGGCGCATTGACGTCAATCGTTGTATATGGCTGCATGAGGCACAGTGTGGCCGCAAGGATGCAGTAAAGGACTATAGTGATCAACATGGATCCGACCAGGCCTATGGGTATGTCGCGGGCTGGTTTCTTAGTCTCCTCGCCCAATGTTGCTACACCATCGAACCCAACGTAAGCAAAGAAGAGCACAGCCGAGGCTTTGAACACCCCTTGAACTCCATACGGGGCAAAATCGGTGGTGATATTAGCGAGGTTGGCCTCGGTAAGCCCAACAGAAATAATGAGGAAGAGAACGGCAATATGGATGACTGAAGCCACTACGTTGAAGTGAGAAGACCCCTTAATGCTGATAGCGGCCATAACGCCAACGGCGGCCGAGATGGCAACTGAAATAGGGTCCAGGTGATTGTAGTTTTTGTTGAAGCCAGAGACCACAATCCGGAAGTCGTCTGGCTTGTGGTTGCATAGAGTCGCGAAGTAAGACGTCCATGAGCGCGCCACACCGGCCCCAGCCACAATATATTCCAACAAAATGTTTCCAGCTGCGATAAAGGCCGCAAAATCACCGAGCTCCACTCTTAGGTAGGCAAATGAGCCTCCTGCCACTGGGATCTCAACAGCAAATTCGGTGTAGCAAAACACAGAAAGCATAGCAGAGATTCCAGACACCACGAAGGAGAGGATAACAGCAGGGCCAGCATCGTTCCTTGCCTCAAGCCCTGTAAGTACGAATACCCCTGCACCCATTACAGCACTCACACCGAACCAAATTAGATCCCACCATGAAAGGCTTTTCTTCAACTCGTTCTGGCTCCGGGCCCCTACCTGGTTCAGCTCGATTTCATCAAGTGATCGAGCAAAGGCACGGCTTTTGAGTCTTGGAACTGTTTCACGTAGTGCCTTGACATAGCTCCCCCAGCTCCGAAACGACTCCTCCGGAAAGAAATCATCTTTGCTGCACCTACATCCCCTCCTCTTAATTGCATCACCATCATTAGATTGATCTCTACTGCTCACCATGGTCGCCATAGTCCTGCTATTACTAGATGGTTAGAGTTTTTATTCAAAACCCAAGGCCCAAGCAATATATATCTGTGGGCTATATGCTGCAGAGACAACAAATAAACATAAAAGCTGAAACTGAAAACTGGTTTAGTTTAGTTTTGGAGTTGGTCTGATATTGCCATGACCCTGGAAACCCCTCCTGTCCCCCTCCTACTCATAGTAGAAATGATGCTTCTCAACTTTGAAGAAAGGACTCAGAAACACAAAAGGTGTGCATTACTTAAAGAAGCAAAGAAAAACATTTCAACTTCAACCATACATCTGAGACATTAGTTATTCAAGGTCTTCATCATGTACTGTTGAAGAAGAAAATCAAGAGAAAATGTATAAATATCTTCAAGTGCAAGAAAGCTTCAGATCTTTATTTACTAGAGATGGAACCAAAGGTTAATTCTTAAAAATAAATAAAAATACTTTAAAAATGTAGAAAAAAAGTAAGAAAGACTAATATTTAGTTCAAGCATTGAGCCTCAACTTTATTGGGTGCATTCAAATTAAAATCTGCATGCTTGAAAAGCCATATATGCTCATCAAATGAATCAAAATTAATCTAGGTTTTATCCGCTCTCCGGGTGAATGACCAACAGAGATGAAAGACGCCATGTCTAAGCGATAGAGCCCCCGGGAATCCAAATCAGCTTTCGATGACTCTATTGGCGAATGTCACCACGAAATAAATTGTTTTTCTTATTTCAGAAAGAAACCCCAAAACCAGAGAGATCAGAGAGATGGTAATGAAAGGGGTTCGACAAAAGTTAAAAAAAAAAAAAGAAAAAGAAATCATAACTCATCCAAATTAAAGGGTTTTGAACGAATAGCACTGCAAATGAAGAACAAGAAAGGGACGTTTACTTGCCTTGAATTAGAAGAGCGACCAGTGCTTCAAGCTCTGCTGTCTACCCGCCATGGAACAGCCCTTAACTACAAATCCTACACCACAAAAGGAACCATCGGTCGGACCTCCAAGGCCCAAACCCCCAACACCGATGAAGGCGGGATCTAATCCCAGATCTCCGCTACAAATTAACCAGCAAGCCATCTGGGACCTTCTAATTCCGATTTTATTATAATTCTAAAAAAATCGCTCTTTAATATTCATTCTATCTATTCAATTTTCTCGAATCCTCAATTTCTTTGACTTCACCATTCCTCCATTTAATGCTGACACACCGTTATATTATTATTTAGTACAATGCCATGCACGTGTATATATCTATATATCTAATATATATATATATATATATATATAATGAGATTTAGGATAATTGTTACCCCAATGAGATCTTTGTTGGTTGTTATTTGTCCATGACTTATCTAAGATAGTGTACAAGGCCTCTGCCCAAATATTCTCTAGGACAATGATGAGAATAAAAATTATCATATTTTTATTCTTAATTATTCAGTCTTTTATATTTAATTAGTATTTAATTAGATTCATTATTCTTGTATTTCGATTTAGGGCACGAAAGAAGGCGTCAGGAAAAAAACAAGGCTAATCGGGTAATTTTGTATAGTTTCAGCACCGTTTAGTAATTTGAGTATAACTCTCCCATCCGGACTTCGATTAAGATGATTCAAGATGCATTGGAAAGATAAGGAAGGACTATACAACTTTCATGTTTTGAATTTTGATAGATTTGGGCTACATTGCAGTCAAAATCGGGCCCAAATTCTAAGCAACTCATAGGGAAGCCCAGTTCGCGGTAGAAGCCCAATTCGCAGCAAAAGCCCAACTCACAGAGAAGCCTTGTAGCAGTCCAATTCGTTGAAGAAGCCTAATATGAATGCACGAATAAGAAACTACAAAGAATCCTATCAGATTTAATTTTCTGATGTAATTCTAGAAAGATAAAGGAGATTGAGATTACTAGATAAGAGATAATGATAGGATTAGATTAGAACTTTCTATTTTTGAGGAAGAACTCCAAGAAGGAGTTGGAAACAACCCCTCCTCCAAAAGCTATATAAAGAGCGGGGGGGGGGGGGGGCGGGGGGGGAACTAGCATCAATCAATCTCTGGAGCAATCAAGGAGAAATCCTCCAAGAGAACTTCAGCCTTCAAGGAAGCAGTTGGCAACGCAAGAGGAGAAAAGGACGAAGCCAGCAGCAAGGAGAAGAAGTTCATCGATCACAACCTCAAGGGGTGACATCATGAGTTCTTTCTTATACCTAATTTGTTTAATTTCCTTTATCATGAAATGATCTATTTGTAGCTATGGCTGTGAAAAGCCTAACCACGACCATGGATTGATCTTTATTTAATTCTGCCAAGCTATTTTTATTTTCATATTGTCTATGAGTTATTATGCGTAATGCAATTATGAGCTCGGCCACCTCCTAGTTGATTTGATTTATATGAATGAACCGGAAGGGGAATTCATATAAAAGACTAAATAATTCATAGTATAAATTGAATGGTATATAGGAATATATATACATGATTCATCTGATGACAAAGGTTTTTCATAGAACTTACTGCATCTCTATCACGAGAACTCTAGTCGAGAGATCGAAGGGTTACTTGATAGAAGTAGATTTGATATATCCTAAGAGGGAATATTAAATAAATTTGGAAAAACTTTAGCTTATGAAAATAATAAATTATTTTGGTTAATTTAATAAATTGATATCCGTTGGAAGGGTTAGGTGGACCAATAGTTCTAGCGCTTTCAATTAAATCATTGCAAGTTCAGTCATTGATTGACTTTATTTATGTTCTTTCTTTTTCTATCTTTAATTTTCAGTAGTTCCTATTGTTAGAATTCGGTTGTTCAAATAATTGAGGGAAGTTATAGTTCTAATACTTATTTTGTTAAATCCTCGTGGGAACGATATCTTTATACTACTTGATAAGTAGTGCACTTGCTAGGGTTATATAATTATAGCTATCAAGTTTTTGGCACCGTTGCCGGGGATTTAATCTTAAAATAATATTAGAACTTGTTAACCATGGTTAATTTGGATTTTGCTCTTTATTTAATTTATTCAAATTTTTGCTTTGTTCAGATTAATTAGTGTATGATACGCACTAGGGTTGAAACACCTCCAGCTCACACAAAACTCCTCCTTTCCATTGTGCAGGCCCCTATTCTAGATTTAAACATGATGGATGAGAGGGGAAAACATCAGAAGTTGCAAATACAAGACCTGGAGGATCCGGTTTATGACAACACAGGGAAGTTTGTTTTTCTTTTTTTATTATTTTTTTTGCATTTATAGTTAAGTTATTTCCAACTTTTCTTTTTAGCTTACATTGAAGACAATATGTAGACTAAGTGTGGGGGGGGGGGGGAAGAGTATGGGATTTTATTTAATTCAAAAAAAAAAAATCAAAACATCAACTCTTTTGAAATCAATTGAAACAATGTTCTAGGAAAATTCTTGTGAACCTAGTAATGAGGTACAATCAAGGAGTACATGACTTATCTGAAGCCATTTCTAGTTAAGCAAGTCCTAAATTCAGGTTTAAGTAAATAGGGTAAATATTTTACCAAGCAATTCAATTGGTAGGATGGAGCATAAAATGCATCTACTACTGAGCAATTCAAACAGTGGGATGGAGCATAAAATGCACCACTGACTAAGTCCTAAAAAGTGGGATGAAGCATAAAATGCACCCACTGACTAAGTCCTAAAAAGTGAGATGGAGCATAAAATGCGCTCACTTCCACCAAGGAGAGAAAAAGGAAAAAGAGAGTGGATCGAAAAAAAAATAAAGAAAGAGAAAAAAAAAGAGAGGAGATAAAAATGTTTTCCCTAGTTTACTATCTGGTTTGTAGTAGCAAGAAATTGGATTGGTTGATGGGTGAGTCATGTATAACCTAGTCGTGTTGATTTAACAGTTCGCAATAGTTAACCTACAATATTTGTGGAAAAAGATGACGGAAGATTGAGTATGAGGATTGGTAGCATAGATTGTTTTTTTTTTTTCTCAAATTTTGTCATGCTCGAGGAAGGGCAAGGCTTAAGTGTAGGGGGATTTGATGAGAATAAAAATTATCATATTTTTATCCCTAAATGACGCAGCGTGGAAGCAATGAAAACCAGTTTGGCTATGCAAGCACCGGGAGAACACCAGCTTCTAGCGAAGCTAAACGTAAATCTCTAGAGGAGAGAGAAAAGGTGACAAAAAACTGAAGTGTCTATTAGCTTGGAAAATAACAATATTTATAATACATTTGGAAATTATAGAATAACTAGGAAAGAACAATTGTGATAGATCTCTAATCTGCTAGGATCGAACTCTTCTTGATCTTGGCCTTGATAGGATCGAACACTCTTGGGCTTGATCTTCACCATCCGATCTCCCTGGGTGCATGAGTTATCCTGTCTTCTTGGAATTACCTTAGATCTTGAACTTCCTTGAATCTTGGATCTGGATGTATCTTGAATTTTTGAATTATCTTGGATTCTTGAATTCTTGATTTACCTTGATTCTTGAATTCTTGATTTACCTTGAATTCTTGATGGATCTTGAATTCTTGAATTATCCTTATCTTGATAGGATCCCTTATCCTATGAACTGTCGCCCATATGGTGAGATGGGCCTCCATGATCGGATGGGCCTCCATCATTCTTCCCCATTTGGGAAGAACTCGACCCCGAGTCGTGACTAGGATATGCAAGTGTCATCTCTGGTAGGTAGCGATGAAGGTTAGCCACGTTAAATGTCTTAGAGATACCCATATGATTTGGTAGGTCCACGGCATAGGCATTGTCATTGATCTTCTTTATGATCTTGTATGAACCGTACTTCCGAGGCTATAGCTTGTTGTACTTTCCCACGGGAATCCTTTCCTTCCTCCAGAATACCATAACTTCATCTCCGACATCAAATACTTTGTGCCGACGATGTCTGTCTACTGCCAACTTGTACTTGGCGTTAGTTTGTTCCAGTCTCTGCTTCACGGCTTCTTGGACGAATTGGATTAGATCTGCCATCTGTTCTATGGAGGTATTGACACCAGGCATTTTGGGTAGCTTCACTAAGCCCAGTGTGTGATTAGGAACCTTCATGTAGACAATGGAGAATGGAGACCTACCTGTAGAGCTATGGACTACATTATTATATGCGAACTTAGCCTGTGCTATGGCGAAATCCCACTATTTCGGTCTCTCCCGATAGATACTGTGAATTAAATTACCAAGGGTCCGGTTCACCACTTTCGTCTGTCTACGGGTGGGATGTGCTACTGAAATTTAGTGATGAGTCAAATAGCCTCCACAGGGTCATCCAAAAGTGACTTAAGAACCTTGTATCTTGATCTAATGTAATAGTCTTGGGTACCCCATGTAAACGGACAATCTCCCTGCAAAATAATTTGGTTGCCGCTGATGCATCTATTGTTTTCTTGCATGGAAGGAAGTGAGCCATCTTAGAGAACCTATCAACCACTACGAAGACGAAGTCCATATTTCTTTGGGTTTTTGGCAAGCCTAGCACAAAATCCATGGACAAGTCTTCCCAAATAACAGTAGGAACGGGTAGAGGTATGTAGAGACCAGTATTTTGGGTTTGTCCCCTAGTTGTCTAACAAATATAACATCTACTCACAATAGTGGACACATCCCTTCTCAATTTCAGCATGATGATGTGTAATAGTAAGGAAAATTTTCTCATTTGTTTTTTGGGCCTTTGGAACATTCTTTTCAGCTATGGGTAACAAAGTGTAGCGCATACCCTCTTTTTCAAGTTGGTAGGTATTTTTCCTACCCATGTGTCTTGCATCTATATAAAATTTCCAAGGCCTACCTAACAAAATATGGCAAGCATCAATGTCTACAATATCACAATATACTTCATCATTATACTTACCAATAGAAAATGGTACCATGCAGCTCTCCTCCACCCGTACACCGCCACCTTCCTTGATCCACCCG
Organism: Nelumbo lutea; assembly: GCF_056320005.1. Classification (NCBI taxonomy): domain Eukaryota; kingdom Viridiplantae; phylum Streptophyta; class Magnoliopsida; order Proteales; family Nelumbonaceae; genus Nelumbo; species Nelumbo lutea. Next base: position 214,897,794 of record NC_142684.1, read on the forward strand.
ATTGTGTATGGGTTGGGATGTTTTTCAGGAAATAGTTGTAATTTTTGTATGACATCCCTGCAAATAATATTTTCTTGACTGCCACTATTAATAATTAAATCAAATAATTTACCCTTGATAGTACATCTAGTATAGAACAATCTGTGCCTTTGAGAGGTATCCTTATTTCTTTAGGACAGCATTAATTTTCTCACAACACATGTATATTCTTCATGTTCGTATGGACCTTCTTCATCTTCCCCATCAGGTCCACAATATACTTCTTCTTCAATATCTTCTTCCTCCTCCCTCTCTATCATATTAACTGCCTTCCTTCTGGGACAGTCACTGGATATATGCCCAACCTCATTACATTTAAAACATTTAAAAGGAGCAGGCTTTGCATAAGGATTACTGGGTTTAGGAGGGTTGGAAGGGTTACCTCGAGTAGTTTCTCCCGTGATGGCCTTACCGGCGTTAGCTGTACTTGCCGGGTAAGAAGGTTGTACTATCGGGGCTGATTTGTTCCTGTCGACAGTTGCCGGTCTGTTGTCGCTCCCGCTGTACTGGCGATAATTATCACTACGGGCTTTTTCCTAGAAAATTAATTCAGCTTTCAAGGCTAGGTTCCTTGCTTCCTACACACTAAGAACCATATGGATGCCAATTTTATCTCTGATAGTCGGCCTCAAACCGCCCAAATAACGGGCTGCCTGCTGGTTATCACTTTCAGATAATTGATTTCTTTTAGCTAATCTTAAAAATTCAGATGTATATTCGTTAACACTCCGGGAACCCCACGCACACTGTGGATATGATTCAAACATATACTGTTCATAATCTGGGGGTAAAAATCTACCTCTTATAAGTCGTTTCATGTGCCTCCAGGTTCAAACAGGACCCCTTCCTTCTCTGATCCAAGTCTCTCTCATGTGTTCCCACCAAACAGATGTGCCTCCCTTTAATCGAAAAGCTACCAATTTTACCCTTTGTTCTTCTGGTATCCCCATGTACTCGAAGAAATGATCGACTTCTGTGATCCAATCTAGAAGTCCCTCTATACCAAGATCCCCACTAAAAGTAGGAATGTTTACTTTGAGTTTAAATTCATCATTATTCTGGTGAGGATTGAAATTACCTAGGTTGCACCAATTCCTGCCATTTTTGCCGTTGCCGGGAATAACTGGAGCAACACCAAACTCTAACTCGTCATCACTTTCATCATCGAGAACTGGATGCTGGGATGCAACATTGACGGGTGGTCTGTTGAGGTCATCTCCTTCGATTGGATGTGGGTTTTCCTGGTTTCGTGGAACAACCTCCCATAACAAGGTCCGCAGTTGTTCAGCCATCTCTGCCAACTGTTGTTCGATGTTACGTGTGGTCGTGCGCTGCTCTTCGATTGCTCTCCAAATAGCTTGTAACCCCTGATCTCCGTCATAGGGTGGGTTGCAACTGCTACCGTCTTGGTTGACCATTTGACTGGGCGAACTCCCTGCTCTGATACCACCTGACGCAGCATGAAAGCAATGAAAACTGGTCTGGCTATGCAAGCACTGGGCGAACACCAACTTCTAGCGAAGCTAAACGTAAACATCTAGAAGAGAGAGAAAAGGTGACAAAAAACTGAAGTGTCTATTATCTTGGAAAATAACAATATTTATAATATATTTGGAAATTGTAGAATAACTAGGAAAGAACAATTGTGATAGATCTCTAATCTGCTAGGATCGAACTCTTCTTGATCTTGATCTTGATAGGACAGAACACTCGGGCTTGATCTTCACCGTCCGATCTCCCTGGGTGCATGAGTTATCCTATCTTCTTGGAATTACCTCGGATATTGAACTTCCTTGAATCTTGGATCTGGATATATCTAGAATTATTGAATTATCTTAGATTCTTGAATTCTTGATATACATTGGATTCTTGAATTCTTGATTTACCTTGAATTCTTGAATTCTTGATGGATCTTGAATTCTTGAATTATCCTTATCTTGATAGGACCCCTTATCCTATGAACTGCCCCCCATATGGTGAGATGGGCCTCCATCACTAAATATTCAATCTTTTATACTTAATTAGTACTTAATTGGACTCATTATTTTTGTATTTCGAACAGTTTCGGCACTGTTTAGTAATCTGGGTATAACTCTCACATCCGGACTCCAATTGAGATGATCCAAGATGCATTGGAAAGAAAATGAAGAATTCTCCAACTTTAATGTTTTGAGTTTTGATAGATACAGACAGCATCGATTTCAAAATCGGGCTCGAATCTAAACTGATTCGTAGAGAAGCCAAGCTCGCAGCTGAAGCCCAATTCGCAGAGAAGCTTTGTAGTGACCCAATTCGTTAAAGAAGCCCAATACGAATGCAAGAATAAAGGGTCCTATCAAATATAAATTTTAAATGTAATCCTAGAAAGATAAAAATATTGAGATTACTAGATAAGAGATAGGATAGGATTAGATCAAAACTAATTAAGACTTTTATTTTTGAGAAAAAACTCCAAGAAGGAGTTGGAAACAGCCCCTCCTCCTAAAGCTATATAAAGGGGGGGCGGACTAGCATCAATCAATCTCTGGAGAAATCAAGGAGAAATCCTTCAAGAGAGCTTCAGCCTTAAAGAAGGCAGTCGGCAATGCAGGAGGAGAAAAGGTGGAAGGCGGCGGCAAGGAGAAGAAGTTCATCGATCTCAACCTCAAGGGGCGACATTATGAGTTCTCTCTTCTACCTTGTTTGTATAATTTCCTTTATCATGAACTAATCTATTTGTAGCTAGGGCTGTGGAAAGCCTAACCATGACCATGGATTGATCTTTATTTAATTCAGCCAAGTTGTTTTTATTTTCATTTTGTCTATGAGTTATTATGCGTAATGTAATTACGAGCTTGCCCACCACCTAGTTGATTTGGTTTACATGAATGAACCGGAAGGGGAATTCATATAAAAGATTAAATAATTCATAGTGTGAATTGAATTGTATATAGGAATATATATACATGATTCATTTGATGGCACAGTTTTTTCATAGAACTTATTGCATCTCAATCACGAGAACTCTAGTCGAGAGATCAAATGGTTACTTGATAGAAGTAGATTTGATATATCCTGAGAGGGAATATTAAATAAATTTGGAAAAACTTTATCTTATGAAAATAATAAATTATTTTGGTTAATCTAATAAATTGATATCCGTTGGAAGGGTTAGGTGGACCAATAGTTCTAGCGCTTTCAATTAAATCGTTGCAAGTTCAGTCGTTGATTGACTTTATTTCTGTTCTTTCTTTTTCTATCTTTAATTTTCAGTAGTTCCTATTGATAGAATTCGGTTGTTCAAATAATTGAGGGAAGTTATAGTTCTAATACATATTTTGTTAAATCCTCGTGGGAACGATATCTTTATACTACTTGATAACTAGTGCACTTGCTAGGGTCATATAATTATAGCTACCAAGTTTTTGGCGCCGTTGCCGGGGATTTAATCCTAAAATAATATTAGAACATGTTAACCTTGGTTAATTTGAATTTTACTCTTTATTTAATTTTATTTGAATTCTTGCTTTGTTCAGATTAATTAGTATATGACACGCACTAGGGGTGAAACACCTCCAGCTCACACAAAACTCCTCCCATCCATTATCCAGGCCCCTATTCCAGATTTAAACCCACCCATGATGGATGAGAGGGGAAAGCATCGAAAGTTGCAACTACAAGACCTGGAGGATCAGATTTATGACAACATAGGGAAGTTTGTTTTTCTTTTTTTCTTGTTTTTTTGCATTTATAGTTAAGTTATTTCCACCTTTTGTTTTTACGTTACATGAAAGACAATATGTAGACTAAGTGTGGGGGTGGGGTGGGGTGGGGTAGGGGGGGGGAGAGAGTATAGGACTTTATTTAATTCAGAAAAAAAATCAAAATCTCAACTCTTTTGAAATCAATTGAAACAATGTTCTAGGAAAATTCTTGTGAACCTAGTAATGAGGTACGATCAAGGAGTACATGACTTATCTGAAGCCATTTCCAGTTAAGCTAGTCCTAAATTCAGGTTTAGGTAAATATGGTAAATATTTTAGCAAGCAATTCAATTGGTAGGCCGGAGAATAAAATGCACCTACTACCGAGCAATTCAAACAGTGGGATGGAGCATAAAATGCACCCACTGGCTAAGTCCTAAAAAGTGGGATGGAGCATAAAATGCACCCACTAACTAAGTCCTAAAAAGTGAGATGGAGCATAAAATGCACCCCCTTCCACCAATGAGAGAAAAAGGAAAAAGAGAGTGGATCGAAAAAAAAAGAAAGAGAAAAAAAGAGAGCAGATAAAAATGTTTCACCTAGTTTACTACTTGGTCTGTAGTAGCAAGAAATTGGATTGGTTGATGTGTGAGTCATGTCTAACCTAGTTGTGTTGATTTAACGATTCGCAATAGTTAACCTAGAAAATTTGTGGAAAAAAATCAAGGAAGACTGAGTTTGAGGATTGGTAAGATAGTTTGTATGTTCTTGTTTTTTTTCGTTTGTGCTCGAATTGTCTTGCCCGAGGACGGGCAAGGCTTTGGTGTGGGGGGATATGATGAGAATAAAAATTATCATATTTTTATCCCAAAATATTCAGTCTTTTATACTTAATTAATACTTATTTGGACTCATTATTCTTATATTTCGATTCAGGGCAAGCAAGAATGTGTCTGGAGGAAAACAAGGCCAATCGGATGATTTGGAACAATTTCGGCACCGATCAGTAATCTGGGAATAACTCTTATATCCGGACTCCGATTGAATTGATTCAAGATGCATTGGAAAGATAAGGAAGAACTCTACAACTTTCATTCTTTGCATTTTGATAGATAGAAAATGTATGGAGATCAAAATCGGGCCCGAATATAAGCAGATTCGTAGAGAAGCCCAGATCATAATTGAAGCCCAATTCGCAGAGAAACCTTGCAGTGACCCAATTTGTTAAAAATGCACAATACGAATGCAAGAATAAAGAGTCCAATCAGATTTAAATTTTAAATGTAATCCTATAAAGATAAAGAAGATTGAAATTACTAGATAAGATATATGATAGAATTAGATCAAAACTAATTAGGACTTTCTATTTTTGGGGAAGAACTCCAAGGAGTTGGAAACAGCCCCACCTCCTGAAACTATATAAAGGCGGGGGGGGGGGGGGGGCACGGGACTAGCATCAATCAATCTCTAGAGCAATCAAGGAGAAATCTTCCAAGAGACCTTCAACCTTCAAGAAGGCAGTCGGCAACGCAGGAGGAGAAAAGGAGGAAGGCGGCGGCAAGGAGAAAAGTTCATCGATCTCAACATCTGGGGGCGACATCATGAGTTCTTTCTTATACCTTGTTTCTTTAATTTCCTTTATCATGAACTAATATATTTGTAGCTAGGGCTGTGGAAAGCCTAACCACGACCATGGATTGATCTTTATTTAATTCAGCCAAGCTGTTTTTATTTTCATATTGTCTATGAGTTATTATGCGTAATGCAATTAGGAGCTTGGCCACCTCCAAGTTGATTTGGTTTATATGAATGAATCTGAAGGGGAATTCATATAAAAGACTAAATAATTCATAGTGTGAATTGAATGGTATATAGGAATATATATACATGATTCATCTGATGACACATGTTTTCCATAGAATTTACTGCATCTCTGACACGAGAACTCTAGTCGAGAGATCGAAGGGTTACTTGATAAAGGTAGATTTAATATATCTTGAGAGGGAATATTAAATAAATTTGGAAAAACTTCAGCTTACGAAAATAATAAATTATCTTGGTTAATCTAATAAATTGATATCCATTGGAAGGGTTGGGTGGACCAATAGTTCTAGCACTTTCAATTAAATCGTTGCAAGTTTAGTCATTGATTGACTTTATTTCTGTTCTTTCTTTTTCTATCTTTAATTTTCAGCAATTCCTATTGTTAGAATTTGGTTGTTCAAATAATTGAGGGAAGCTATAGTTCTAATACTTATTCTGTTAAATCCTCGTGGGAACAATATTTTTATACTACTTGATAACTAGTGCACTTGCTAGGGTTATATAATTATAGCTATCAAGTTTTTGGCGCCGTTGTTGGGGATTTAATCCGAAAATAATATTACAAATTGTTAATCTTGGTTAATTTGGATTTTGCTCTTCATTTAATTTATTCGAATTCTTGCTTTGTTTAGATTAATTAGTGTATGACATGCACTAGGGGTGAAACACCTCCAGTTCAAACTCCTCCCATCCATTGTGCATGACCCTATTCCAGATTTAAACCCACCCATGATGGATGAGTGGGGAAAACATCAGAAGTTGCAACTACAAGACCTGGAGGATCCGGTTTATGACAACCTAGGGAAGTTTGTTTTTCTTTTCTTCTTGTTTTTTTTGCATTTATAGTTAAGTTATTTCCACCTTTTCTTTTTACCTTACATTGAAGACAATACATAGACTAATTGTTGGTTTGGGGGGGGGGGGGGGGGGGGAAGAGTATAGGATTTTATTTAATTCAAAAAAAAAATTTAAAACCTCAACTCTTTTGAAATCAATTAAACAATGTTCTATGAAAATTCTTGTGAACCTAGTAATGAGGTATGACCAAAGAGTATAGGACTTATCTGAAATCATTTCCAGTTAAGCTACTCTTAAATTCAGGTTTAAGTAAATAGGGTAAATATTTTACCAAGCAATTCAATTGGTAGGACAGAGCAAAGAATATACCTACTAGCCAGCAATTCAAACAGTGGGATCGAGCATAAAATGCACCCACTAACTATGTCCTAAAAAGTGGGATGAAGCATCAAAAGCACTCATTGACTAAGTCCTAAAAAGTGAGATGGAGCATAAAATGCACTCACTTCCACCAAGGAGAGAAAAAGGAAAAAGAGAGTGGATTGGAAAAAAAAAAGAAAGAGAAAAAAAAAAGAGGAAATAAAAATGTTTTCCCTAGTTTACTGTCTGGTTTGTAGTAGCAAGAAAATGGATTGGTTGATGGGTGAATCATGTATAACCTAGTCATGTTGATTTAACGGTTTGCAATAGTTAACCTAAAATATTTGTAGAAAAAGATGAAGGAAGATTGAGTTTGAGGATTGGAAGGATAGTTTATTTGTTCTTGTTTTCTTTGTTTTTGCTCAAATTTTGTCTTGCCCGAGGACGGGCAAGGCTTAAGTGTGGGGGGATTTGATGAGAATAAAAATTATCATATTTTTATCCCTAAATATTCAGTCTTTTATACTTAATTAGTACTTAATTGGACTCATTATTCTTGTATTTCAATTCAGGGCAAACAAGAAGGTGTTAGGAGGAAAATAAGGCTAATCGGACGATTTAGAACAGTTTCGGCACCGTTCAGTAATCTGGGCGTAACTCTCACATCCGAAATCTGATTGAGATGATTCAAGATGCATTGAAAAGACAAGGAAAAACTCTAAAACATCCATGTTTCGAGTTTTGATAGCTCCAGAATGTATCGAGATCAAAATCGGGCCCAAATTTAAGCAGATTCGTAGAGAAGCCAAGCTCATAGCTGAAGCCCAATTCGCAGAGAAGCCTTGCAGTGACCCAATTCATTAAAAAAGCCCAATACGAATGCAAGAATAAAGAGTCTTACCAGATTTAAATTTCAAATGTAATCCTATAAAGAAAAAGAAGATTGAGATTACTAGATAAGAGATAGGATAGGATTATATCAAAATAATTAGGACTTTCTATTTTTGAGGAAGAACTCCAAGAAGGAGTTGGAAACAACTCCTCCTCCTAAAACTTTATAAAGGGGGGGCAGACTAACATCAATCAATCTTTGGAGCAATCAAGGAGAAATCCTTCAAGAAAGCTTCAGCCTTCAAGAAGGCAGTCAGCAATGCAAGAGGAGAAAAGGAGGAAACCAGCAGCAAGGAGAAGAAGTTCATCGATCTCAACCTCAAGGGGCGACATCATGAGTATTTCTTATACCTTGCTTGTTTAATTTCCTTTATCATGAACTAATCTATTTGTAACTAGGGCTGTGGAAAGCCTAACCACGACCATGGATTGATCTTTATTTAATTCAGCCAAGCTGTTTTTATTTTCATATTGTCTATGAGTTATTATGCGTAATGCAATTCGGAGTTTTGCCACCTCCTATTTGATTTGGTTTATATAAATGAACTGTTAGACAGTTTTGTATGCCCTTAGCTTCAATCCGATTTGATGTACTTTTGTTATTTAGTGTAAATAAATAAAGTGCATGTTTGATTCATGTTGTTTGGTATAATTCTGTGTAAGACCCTAAAACTGTACACTTATAGAGGCTCGTGTTAGTTTTAAATGTTCACAGTCAATTGGATAAGTCTGGGGAGATTTATCCTACCGAGGCTGATATTGGTGTGCCACCAAGTGTTGGGATGGCATGTCTCGGCCACCAGGGTAAGACCCAAGGCACATGCAGTATGGGATTACTCGAATCCTTGAACCAGACCAGATTTCCAGTATTGCCCTGGACTGTGGAGATAGATGGGCAAAACTGGAAAGTTACACCTGACCCCTAGACTCGATTATGACACTTCACTAGGTGTTGGATCGGGTTGTCTTTGATATGCCAATCAGTGAGGTCCTTAGCGGGGATCAAAACCTGGGTATGTTGGGACAATCTGAGAATTCATCTGAGTGGGTGATCATAGTGACAGGATCAACCCCTTTGTTGGACAAAGGTAATGGTCGGGAATGCACTCTCTCTGATGGAAACCAAACTGCCGGCAATTGATTTCAATCGTTGGAATTTTGTTTTTGCAAAATTAATATATACATATATATATATATATATATGTAATCCTATAAGGATAAGAAGGTTGGGGATTAGATAAGAGATAGGATAGGATTAGTTTAAAGAAGATAAGATCAAGACTCCCTAAAGATAAGATGATCTCCTAGAAGGAGTTGGAAAACAGCCATCTCCTTTGGCTATATAAAGAGGGGGGCGAACCAGCTCTAGCATCACTCATTCCAAGATCCAAAAGATCATCAAGAGGCCAAGAAGCTCAAGAAGGTAGTTCGGCTATGGAGAAGAAAAGCATGGAGATTGCGCAGATCATGAGTAGCTAAGCTTCTTTTTCTGGTTCAAGGGGGATGTTCGATTGTGTCATTGTGAGGTTCTGTAGTTACTTTATTTTCTTACTTTCTAATTCAAGTATTCATTGATTATTGTGCATATTTTTATTGGACATTGATGTTAATTAGTTTGACAACTGAATTAATGTTGATTTTCCTATTGCTATCCATGATTTCGGTGATCCGTAATTGTCACGAATAATGGTACAAGTAGCAATTAGGTTGATATCTTTTTGGGTCAATTGTTCGTCACAGCCTTTGACCAACATTTTATCATGGTTCAATCTAAAGGAATCGATGGAACAAAATTCAATAATTGCAGCTATCTCAATTATTGTTATTTTGGTTTAACTATTTTCACAAATCTTAATGCTATCATTGTTTAACATGGAACGCTATCGTACCCAATTGAGTGGTGATAAGTGTTGATCGAATGCTGGGTTTGGTCAACTGAATTAGGAAAACACAAGGTTTATTATGGCTATCCTTGTAAATCTAAGGTTAAATGCTTGAATTGCAAGAATGCTGAATTGTACCTAGGATCGATGGCCAATCGATTCAACCCGAACCCTTGAACCAAAATTCGGTAAGACTGATTTTTCTCTTGTTTGTTTAAGTGCTTTCTTATTCTTTTAATTCTAGTTATTAAATTTCCCCACTCAATTATAGTATCCATTTGGCTAAGAGGTTACTGATTTGCTCCCTGTGGGATTCGACCTAGTACCACTTTTACTGCAAATATCTTATTGTGGGACTAGTACTAATTTTGAGGGCTTCGACAAACCCGTCAAAATTTTGGCAACGTTGCTGGGGAGCAATGTTAATTTCTTAGCTATTACCTTCTTTTGTTAATCTTCTTGTTTATGGCTCGTGCTTCTCAACGAGGTGAACTTCAGTACAACCCCGAAATTGAGAGGACCACCCGTCGTTTAAGGAAGGAGGCAAAGCAAAGGAAGGATCGTTCACCTAAAAGGGTGAACTCAGATATTGATCTACCCACTTGTGATTTTCCCATCTTCGAAGAAGTAGAAAGAATGGCTGACAGAGAGAGGACATTAAGGGAGTTGGCTGCACCAATTAATTAACCAACAGCCTTTATGCATCACGTACCCCACTCTTGAGGTAGCCTTTGAACTCAAATCTGGTTTGATTCAATTATTACCTCTGTTTCATGGTTTCCCAGGTGAGGACCCTCACAAACATCTAAAGGAATTTCATGTCGTCTGTTCAAGCATGAAACCCCATGGTATGATCGAGGACCAGGTAAAACTCATAGCCTTTCCATTTACTTTAAGAGATAAAGCAAAGGATTGGTTGTATATTCTCTCTCCCAGTTCTGTACGCACATGGGATGAAATGAATAGGATATTTTTAGATAAATATTTTCCTGCGTCCCAGGCTGAGAATATAAGAAAAGAAATATGTGGAGTTCGGCAGTTTGGTGGTGAGACATTATATGAATATTGGGAAAGGTTTAAGCAACTTGTTGCTAGTTGTCCCCACCACCAAATTCCTGAACAATTGTTAATCCAATACTTCTATGAAGGGCTTCAGCCCATGGATAGAAGTATGGTTGATGCAGTCAGTGGAGGAGCTCTAGTGAACAAGACACCCGAAGTGGCTAGGGAATTAATTTCCAACATGGCCGAAAATTCACAGCAGTTCGGTGCAAGGACAGATGGTCCCATTAGGCATGCAAATGAGGTAAGCCATGTAAATTTAGAAAATCAGATTTCTGACTTAACTGCTTTGGTTAGGCAACTAGCTGCAGGACAATTACAAACTGCTAAGGTGTGTGGTATCTGTTCGATCCATGGTCATCCTACGAACATGTGTCCATCATTACAAGATGGATCGATGCAGCAAGTAAAAGTCGTAGGAGGATTCCCAAGGCAGCCCCAACGAAAGAATGATCCCTACTCCAATTATTACAATCCTGGGTGGAGAGATCATCCAAATCTAAGCTACGGAAACCCAGGAGGACAGCAGCAATATCAGCCCCATTTTTTCAGTTGACAGCCCCAGTTTTCAACACCCATCACAGTGCAAGGCCAACCCCCGAATTCAAGTACGTCATTAGAAGATACAATTAAGGCTCTAGCTACTAATACTCAGCAATTTCAACAGGAAACAAGAGCAAGCATTTAGAATTTGGGGAACCAAATCAGCCAACTTGCCACTTCCATTAGTAAGTTGGAGGCGCAGAGCTCCGGGGAACTACCATCAGAAACGGTAGTCAACCCCAAGGAAAATGTAAGTGCAGTGGTGCTGAGAAGCGGGAAGGAACTGCAGCTAGAATCCACCTCACCAAGGAAGGCGGAAAAAAGACAAGAAGAAGAGGAGGTACAGGACTCAAACAAAAGCCCCATTAAGGTAGGAGTTGGAGAGAACGTTTCAGCCGTGATCAAGAGGACCCTGCCAGAAAAGCATGCTGATTCAGGTATGTTTACCCTACCCTGTGTGATTGGCAATAAACGAATCGAGAGTGACATGCTGGACTTAGGTGCATCTATTAATGTCATGCCATACTCGATTTACTGTGCATTGAGACTGGGTCCGTTAAAAGAGACTAGAGTTGTTATTCAATTGGCTGATCGTTCTAATGCATACCCAGAAGGGATTGTTGAGGATGTATTAGTGTAGGTTAATGATTTGATCTTTCCAGCTGATTTTTACATCCTGAAGATGGAAGAAGACAGCCACGAGTTCAGCCCCACTTCTATTAGGTCGGCCATTCATGAAAACGGCCAAGACCAAAATAGATGTGGATGAGGGTACCCTCTCCATCAAATGTGATGGAGAGACTATTAAATTTAATATTTTTGAAGCTATGAAGTACCCAATTGAAGACCATTCGATCTATTCGGTTGACACTTTTGATCCAACTGTGTAGGAAATTTTTGAAAAAGATATGAATGAGGAGTTAGAATCGAGTGCACAATTGGATACCAAGGCCCCTATTCCAAATTTGAACCCGCCCATGATGGATGGAAGGGGAGAACACCGAAAGCTGCAACCACGAGAGTTAAAGTAGCAAAGGAGGACGTCGAGCATAACGACATTAAACAATTGTGCTTCTGGGAGGCAACCCATTATGTTTAGTTAATTTGTTATTTTGTTTGGTTTTGATTTTTGTGTTTAGCAGGAACCCAACAAGACAAACAGGGAAGTACCCCCAAATCCTTCTACTTTATGCATAATCACATACATTGGGGATAATATATAACTTAAGTGTGGGGGGATTAGGGAAATCTGATGGAAATTTGAGATACCTTACCTTCTTGAAAGTTCTGCTCCCTGAAAGCATATCCTTGAATGATTTCAACTTATCAAGAATCATGTGCTTAGGCTGAATAGATAAGATAGGATGCAAGCATGACTAACTGAATCTTTCTTGGCTGCATAAGGTACCTCATGATTTTAATCGATCAATAGGCAAGATGCATAAGGGTTTGATTGATTTCACATAATTATCTGTCAAACTTGGGTTGATTATTCTAGAACTTGTTGTGTTAGGCATATAGAGACCACGATCAATGAATTCATGGATCAGGCAGTGAAACCCTGTGATTCTTGTGAAAAAAAATCGTGACTAATGTGAGACGGAGCATAAAATGCACTCACATCTAGAAATGAAAGCAAGTGTGAGATGGAGCATAAAATGCACTCACATCTTGAAAAGAAGGCAAGGGTGAGATGGAGCATAAAATGCACTCACCTTAGAACCCCAACCCCATTCTCACCTTCAGATCCTAGGAATTCACACTAAGTGGTGGAGATGTGATACATAGCAAGCTATTGGCAATAAGCACACCTTGTTTTGATTCAAAGGAAAGTAATTGCATCTGGCTGAATTGGTTTGTTAAAAGTAATGAGCACCCATGCAGTCCAAGGAGTTTCAGCCCTGGAAGGCTTGTCTCCTTGACTAACGATTTAAATTGGGACCATGAGGAATGGTGATTTGCAATCACTCTTGGACAAGAAAAAGGGGAGAAAAAGATGAAAAGGGAAAGATTACCAAGTCTGAACTAAAGCATGCAATGAACCAGGCCTCATGTAGAGAAAAAGAAATATTGAAAATCAGTAGTTGGTTTCTTTTGTGTTACGTGAGTTTTTGCCTTGCCCGAGGACGAGCAAAGTTTAAGTGTGGGGGGATTTGATGAGACTGAAAAGAACCCTATTTTTGTCCCCTAATTTTCATATTTTTTTTATTCTTTTAACACTTAAATGCACTCATTACTCTTGTATTTCGATTCAGGGCAATAAAGAAGGCAATTGGAAGGAAGCATGCCAATTCGGGTGATTTTGCACAGTTTCGGCGATAGTCAGTGATCTGGGCCTAACTCACAATTCCGGACTCCGAATTGGCCAATTCAAGAAGCATTAGAAAGAAGAACGAAAGGCCCACAACTTTTATGTTTTGGGTTTTTGATTGATTCGGTCCACATCGAGTACGAAACCGGGCCCGAAGTCGGAGCAATGTCGTAGCCAGGCCCATTTAACAGCTCAAGCCCAACTCGTAGAAGAACCTAGAAGCAGCCCAAGTAGCAGAGAAGCCCAACTCAGATACAAAAGTCTAGAGTCCTAATTCGAATGTAATCTCCCAAGAGGGAGAGAGTCTTATTAGATCTAAACTTTGAATGTAATCCTATAAGGATAAGAAGGTTGGGGATTAGATAAGAGATAGGATAGGATTAGTTCAAAGAAGATAAGATCAAGACTCCCTAAAGATAAGATAATCTCCTAGAAGGAGTTGGAAAACAGCCCTCTCCTTTGGCTATATAAAGAGGGGGGCGAACCAGCTCTAGCATCACTCATTCCATGATCCAAGAGATCATCAAGAGGCCAAGAAGCTCAAGAAGGTAGTTCGGCTATGGAGAAGAAAAGCATGGAGATTGCGCAGATCATGAGTAGCTAAGCTTCTTTTTCTAGTTCAAGGGGGAGGTTCGATTGTGTCATTGTGAGGTTCTGTAGTTACTTTCTTTTCTTGCTTTCTAATTCAAGTATTCATTGATTCTTGTGCATATTTTTATTGGATGTTGATGTTAATTAGTTTGACAAACTGAATTAATGTTGATTTTCCTATTGCTATCCATGATTCCGGTGATCCGTAATTGTCACGAATAATGGTACAAGTAGCAATTAGGTTGATATCTTTTTGGGTCAATTGTTTGTCACAGCCTTTGACCAACGTTTTATCATGGTTCAACCTAAAGGAATCGATGGAACAAAATTCAATAATTGCAGCTATCTCAATTATTGTTATTTTGGTTTAACTGTTTTCACAAATCTTAATGCTATCATATCCATTCGGCTAAGAGGTTACTGATTTGCTCCCTGTGGGATTCGACCTAGTACCACTTTTACTACAAATATCTTATTGTGGGACTAGTACTAATTTTGAGGGCTTCGACAAACCCGTCAACGGCACACCAGTGTCAGCCTTAGCAGGATTAATCTCCCCAAACATACCCAACGGCTGTGAACATTCTAAACTAACACGAGCTCATTAAGTGTCCAGTTTAAGGGTATTACACAAAAACACACCACTACAACATGAATCAAATATGTACTTTATTCATTTACAATAAATGTCATAAGTACATCAATCTGATTGGAGATAAGGGCATACAACTGTCTAACACATGCTGCATTCTTCCTCGGTATTCAGCTTATTCGACATCCTCATGGGGTCTTTTTCAGTCAGCGTCATTACATCACAGATCTACTGCATTGAGCTCACATGGAAGCTGCTAAGCCCATTTCTTCACCTATGGCGATTCATCCCAAGCTCACTCGATATGGCGGTTGTCCTCATGATGATCCTACTAAATATAGAAGTATTGTTGGCGCTCTTCAGTATGTACTGACCACCTGTTTGGACATCTCATTTGTAGTAAGTAAAGCCTCTCAGTTTCTTCAGTCTCCTACTGACGAACACTAGGCAGTTGTGAAACGCATCTTGCGTCACCTTAAGCATAGTATTATGCATGGTCTGAACCTCTCGCGGGCATCATCTGTTTCTCTTTCTCTTCATGCTTATTCAGATGTTGACTGGGCAGGTTGTCCAGATGATCATAGATCTACTAGAAAATTTGATATTTATTTAGGTCCTGATTCAATTTCTTGGAGCTCTCACAAACAAACTACAGTTGCACGTTCCAGTACTATGTCTGAATTTTGTGCTTGTGCCACATCAGCAACTGAAGTTCTTTGGATTACATCTCTCCTTTGAGATCTTGGGGTTACACTTTCCGAGGTACCTACTATTTGGTGTGACAACATTGGTGCCATATCTTGTTGCCAATCTTGTGTTCCATGCTCGAACTCTGCATGTTGAGGTTGACTTTCATTTTCTCCACGATCTTGTTATTGCACGACAACTGTCTATTTTATATCTTCCAAGGATCAGGTTGCTGACATTCTCACCAAGCCTCTCGCCGGTGATCAACAAACTCCATGTTCATGATGAACATGGAACTTGAGGGGGCATATTAGAGTATATCCTATTGTGTATATTAGTTAGGATAGGACTCCATCCTTAGGATAACAATTATCCTTAGAGATTTAGGATAATTGTTATCCTAATGAGATGAATTTTGTTGATTGCTATCTCTGTAGGACTCTATCTAAGATAGAGTTTCCTTTCATGTAAAACTCCTCTATTATAAATTTAGTACAAGGCCAATGGCCAATTCACTACGCCCAATTATTCTTGGTGTTCTTTAGTTTAACTATATCTATCTTAAAAAGAATGAAAAAGGGGAGGTGAGGAGTCTTCTCACTGCAAACATTATATACATCTTCTACTTCTCTCATTTTTTTGCATATCTGATTATTTATTTTTAAATTAGATTATAAAACTATAAGAAGTTATGATAAAAAAAACCCTCCCAAGTATTATTTTTCTCTAATAAAAACTATTATTACTCTCTAGTAAAATAATTCTTAAAACCCCAATGGTTTTTTTTTTTTTTTGAAGAAGGGAGCATCTATTAATTTAAAGGAGAACCCATTACAATAACCTAATGAAGAAACATGATTCAGAAGACCAAGTATAGACACTCAGAATGGAACAAGCAACCTTTGCAATTCGGTGAGCAACAATGTTAAATTGCCTTTTGGTATGTAAGAAGTTACACACCGAAAAGGAAGAAACCAACCTTCTGCAATCACTAATAATTGTGGCAACTTGCCAAGGTGGAGTTGAATTATCCACCAACAGAAGCTTAATGAGAGATAAACAAAGAGAGAGAAAGAGAGAGAGAGAGAGAGGATTAGATGTTGACGCCACTTTCTTGTCATTGGATCAAATAGTGAAGAAACTTTAAAATCACAAGCCTCAGTGCTGCTTATGCTCAGCCCATTATCACAAGGAAATGGGATCCAAGGATTTGAACGGGCTTTCACATTCCACCCATCTCCAATCTACCACCTAACCTGTTCAATCTGATCATTTCGAACATTTAGGATACTTAACCATGTGACTGAAGAAGAAGTTCTATGTGTAAACAAAAATATAGAAAATTATATGAAAGGAAAATCTAGATGGTCTTGCATCTGTTTCATTGAGATATATTTATAGAGTTACATAAGTTTGAGTCCTATTAGGACTTGCTACAAGATTAGAGTTAAGTAGGATAGAAGAATAGACTTTATCCTTATCATACAAGGTTAGGATTAAGTAGTAGGATAATCTCTATCCTTATTGTATGACAGATAGAGCCTTATTTGGATAAGTAGATGAAGTTCTAATTGAATCAGAAGTCTCATCACTAATACGCCCCCTCAAACTCAACGGGTGATGAACAATGTTGAGTTTGGACCACATTAGATGAAATCGAGATCCGTGTAAGCCCTTAGAGAATATATCAGCGATCAAATCTGTAGAAGATAGACGACGAATTAGAAGAGAACCAGCAGTGACGCGATCTCATATGAAGTGATAATCGACTTCGACATGCTTAGTACATGCATGATAGACTAGACTTGCTGCAAGGTATGTGGCACTTATGTTATCACACTAAATCATAGGAGGTTGAGAGAGAGAAACACCCAATTCTTTGAGCAAGGAGCAGAGCCATACAATTTCCGCAATTAAGTCAGGAAAGGAGCAGAGTTCAGCTTCAGTACTTGATCGAGCAATGGTTGGTTGCTTGTGAGAATGCCATGATATTAAATTGGAGCCTAGGAAGACAGCATACCCACCAACAGAGCATCGATCATCAAGGCAACAAGCCCAATCAGCATCGCAATATCCATTGTCTATGTAACAAGTATCGGGGTGAAACGCAAGAGCAAAATCAATAGTGCCCTTGAGATAGCGAAGAATGCGCTTGACAAGATTCCAATGCTCAATAGTTGGTGCCTAAAGAAACTGACATGCTTTGTTTACGGCAAAGGAAATGTCGGGCCTTGTAATGGTGGCATTTTGCAGTAAACCAACTATATTCAATTGGATCTTCAAGAGGAGTACCATCCAACTTGGAGAGTTGACTATTACAGTAATAGGAGTGGTGACTGGTTTGCAGCCATCAAGATCAGCACGAAGGAGAAGATCCATGATATATTTGCATTGAGAAAGTTGAAGTCCAAAAGAGAAGCATGTGACCTCAATGCCTAGAAAGTAGCTTAAATCTCCCAAATCTTTGGTGGCAAAGTGAGTAGCCAGCTGAGAAATAAACTTGGAGGGAGTAGAAGCATCATTGCTAGTAATCAATAAATCATCCACATAAATCAACAAATAAATAATAATACCATCTTTGTTGAAGAGAAAGAGAGAAGAATCTGAATTAGAAGCAGTAAAGCCCATATTCATAAATTGACTACTTAATTTAGAGAACTAGGCACATGGGGCTTGCTTGAGTCCATAAAGAGTTTTATGGAGTTGACAAACATAATTTGGGAACTATGGGTCAATAAATCCTTGTGATGGCACATATAGACTTCTGCAGTGATTTCACTATGAAGGAAGGCATTAAAGATATCAAGTTGCCGAATAGGTCATTGTTGCATGACAACAAGGCTTAGAATAGTCCTTATGGTAGATGATTTGACCACTAGGCTAAAGGTTTCACCAACATCAATACCTTGTTGTGAAAAGCCTTGTGCTACAAGGCGTGCCTTGTAATGTTGAATAGAACCATCTGCATTTTGTTTTACACGACATACCCACTTAGATCTAATAATATTCATGGAAGAATGAGGTGGGACTAGGGTCCAAGTTCCACTTTTCATTAAAGCATCAAACTCATCGCACATTGTTTGCCGCCACTCTATATGTTTATTAGCTTATGAGAAACAAGTGGGCTCACTAGGTATGCTTGCATGGTGAGTAAGAAGTGCCTCAGAGAGAGGGTACCTTGTAGCAAGAGAAGTAGAGGCACAAGTTCGGGACCTTGTAACCATAGTATGAGATCGAGTAGGGGGTGGGATAGGCTCAGTATTTCTCATAATAGATCCCAGCATTCGCATCTTCAGAACTAGACAAGAGGATAAAGGGGATTCATGTGACATTACAGGGGAGGGAGGTTGAACAAGGGATGGGGTAGATGGAGGTGAGGAGTACGATGGTTGGGTAGGAGAAGAAAAAGGAGCAGATATGTATGTACTAGTAAATTGAGAAGATGAAGCAAAGGAGGTCACTGAAAGAGATGCAAAAGGAAAAGAAGATTCCGCAAAAATAACCTCTACTAATTATAATACGACTAGTAGAGGGATTCAAGCAACGATATCCTGTATGAGAAGCACTATAACCGAGAAAAACATGGAGAGAGGATTTGAAATCAAACTTATGCTTTATATGGACGTAAATATGGGTAACAAGCACATCCAAAAACATGAAGTATGGAGTAGTTAGGGTCCTGTTTAAACAAGAGTTGAAATGGCAGAGTCCCTTGTAATATGAGAGTGGGAAGTAGGTTAATGAGAAAGACAACAGTTTGGACTATGTCAACCCAGTATGTAAGGGGCATAGAGGCTTGAGAAAGTAAGGCTAGCACAGTTTCAGTGATGTGTCTATGCTTTCTCTCCGGTAAACCATTCTGAGCATGAGCATGGGGACACGATATATGATGGTGTATGCCAAAGTGAGCGATTGAGTGGAAAGAGAGCGATACTCCCTTCCCCAATCGGACTGAAACTAATTAATTTTGTAAGAAAACAAATTCTCAACATACATCTTAAAATGTAGAAAGATAGGTAGAGCATCAGATTTATGAGCAATATGAAAAACCCAAGTAAAACAGCTATAATCATCCAAGAATGAAATGTAATAATTAAAACAATTAATAGAAGTGCGAGATGTAGATCCCCAAATGTTTGAATATATAAGCTCTAAAGGAGCTGAAGACCTAGTCCCAGAGTATTCAGATTTGGTTTGAAGATTATTGAGATCAGAAGTCATGTGATGGGTTGTGTTAGTGTCTAGGTACCAAGCGGGATCAAATTGAGATTGAAAGTTGCTGGCATGAAAGGCAGTTGACTGATTTGGTGTTGTGTTGTTAGAATGTTCCCCATAGAAAGAAAGATCAAAACACCGATAGCACTGAAGAGCATTACGGTTGAACTTATTGCAAAGCTGGCATCTTATGGTGTTAGGAGAAAACTATTGTTGTTGATTCCAATAGTATCCTTGCTATTGAGGAAAATAGCCATGGCCTTGGCCTCTACCATGCCCACACCCCCTTGATGAATAGTTTTGTTGAGAGGGAGGTCGGTTAGGGGATGTATCTGGTTGGGGGCCAAAGGTCTGGGTTGATGAAGACTGCTTATTGGCAAGATTAGCACTTGGAGTGATTTGTTCAAAAGAAGAAGTATGTCTCTGCTTGAGCTAAATCTCGTGATTAAGAAGTTGTCCATGAAGATCTACAATGGTAAGGGATGAAAAATCTGATTTAGTAGTAACAAATGTAATAAAAGAATCATAATATGGTCCAAGACCATGTAGGATACTAAGAAGGAGATCACGATGATGAACAGGTTCCGAGGCAGCTTCTAGCTACTCGACAATGGTGTTGATGTGATGGATATATTCTGTAACTATCATAGAACCCTCTTGAGACTCATGAGTTGAAAACGCAACTAAAGAAGTCTAGCTGGTGAGGGAGAAGCAAAACCATCTTCTATGCTTTCCAGACTTGGCGAGATTTACATAGGCCAACAATCTATCTGATTATATTCTCATTGATAGACGAAATAATCCAACTTAGAATAAGTTAATCCAGTTTGATCTACATCGTGTATTCTGGGTTGGGAAGCATGTGGTTCTCTTGAGTTGGAGCTACAACTTGTGTTGGAGGACAAGGAATACTGCCATCTATTATACCATCAATTTCATGAGTATGAAAGATGGGAATAAACTGAGCCTTCCATGCTAATCCCTTATCTTATCTGCAAATAAAGATCAGCCTTCCTAATCTAATTAGGAGTTTCCTAATCCAAATCTTTATTTGGATTTGGACTCTTTGAGTGGATAGGGACAATCCTTTATCGTATCAGTTGATCTAAATCCTAGAATCGCCCCTCTTTAATTAATCATATTAAACTAGTTCGAATTGGGCTTTAGGCCCATTAAGTCCATATGCTCACTTATCCTCTAAACTGCTGCCTAGTTGGGTATCCTTGTATGGCATGGGACCCAAACATTGATCTACACATCAACCACATGGGTCCAGCAGCCTCTATTACAAGGCCTGGCCGAATTCACTATAGGTGATAGTGAACCCCCGAGTCCATCACCATGGGCTCTTAATGGGCTCAACATTTACACTAAATGGTCCCTGGGTCAAGCCACCTTATAGAAACCCAAGGATTGTGGGCAGATGCAATATTATCCCATCAGGTATTACCTTCAATGGTCTTACACTTAACCTCTCAGCCCATAACGATAAAACACTGCCCAATTGCTTTTACACTTACCATCGGAGCCCTTCTTCCTCTTATAGATCCGTTTGCAACCAATTGCTTTTACCCAGGGGGCGGACCTACTAGAGTCCAGATTTCGTTGGTCTCCATTGAGTCCATCTCAGCTCTCATGGCATCTACCCACTTTAAGGAATTTGTGTCCAACATAGCTTCCGTATAAGTCACGGGATCCTCCTCATTGGTTGTAACTTCCACCAGTAACTATCCTAGTCATAGCAAAAACGAACTAGAGGACTGAAAACCTGGGTAGATCTTCTTGGTTGGTCATTACTTGGAACTTGTGGGACATTTCCCACTGACCCTGAGCTCTCCTCATCAAGAAGTAACTATATCAAGAGCCTATAATGGTACCTATAATGGTAAGTTTATGCTTAAGGGGAAATCCAAGTCATGGAAAACAGAGATGATCCCTACTATGGTTTAAACCAAGTTCAGGTGTAGTTGGTCCACAGTAATGTTAAAGTATTTGATGAAATCGACAACGAAAGGGTAAAGAGGGAAGCGTAGCCCAGTAGTGAGTTGTTCCTCGAAGACCGTGATCTCGTCGAGATCGTGTTGCCAGGGATTTTCTTCATCACCTTCACCCCAAGGGTTCTGTCATCAGTCTTTTTCTTTTCCTCCTATGAGTATTATTACTGAACCAAACAGAAGATTTATTGAAAATAATTGATTGCCCAGACCAAGAACAAAAAGAATTGAGAGCATCATAGATCATAGTCAATTCCCAATGAGAGCTTCTACCAAATACGAGAATGTCATCAGCAAATAGAACTATAGAAGGTGGTTCGGTTTGCATGAACTATGCCCAAATTTAATCCCCACAATATCTCCACAATCCATCATGGTGGTCAACAAGCGGGAGAGAAGATCAATGTACAGAATGAAAAAATATGATGAAAGGGGGCACCCTGGGCGTAACTCCCTAGAAGGAAATTTTTTTTTCTCCCTTTTGACCATTAAGGATATGATTCTATAATGATATGAAGCTATGCATGCCTTAATGATTTCACAAAATTGGTTAGAAAAACCTCTTAATCGCAAGGAGTGCAGAAGAAAATCTCATTCAACTTTATCATAGGCCTTCTCAAGATCCATTTTTAACATAAAACTGTCATACCTTCCTTTTGCATTATGCATGGAGTGGAGCACTTCAGATGCAATAGTGCGATTATCAGTGATTTGCCTCCCCAGAATGAAGGCATTTTGAAGTGGAGAAACCATGGACTTTAATAATGGTCTAAGACGAGAAATGATAATTTTCATAGTAATTTTGTAAGTGACATTAGAGAGTCCAATGGGCTGAAAATCAACAACCGTTTCAACATTAGGTTTTATGTACAAAACAAATACATACAAAATAATACAAAATATATTTGCACTCTACATATTTGCATTTATACTCCTTCCAAACTGAGCCAAAAGGATTAATTAAGTCAGAACCAACAATATCCTAGAAATGTTGATATAAGGTTGAAAGACCATCAGGGCCTGGGGCTTTATATGGGCCAATAGAGAAGAGATCATGCTTAACTTCATCAAATGAAGGAACCCTGCAAAGATCCATGTTTTCTATGTCAGTAATAACTAAATCCACAATGGTTGAGGGCATACCAGAGAAGTCTGGTGAACAAGTGGCAAAGAGACCCCCCCCCAATGGTTAATCCTTGTAACATCTCTCCTCACCTATTAAATTCCTACTTTCCTCTTAAATGGCCCCTTTTAACTCTCTTAATAAAAGTAGAGATATAAATTAGATGGGTTTGGGCCAAGTTAAGACCCAACCCAACCCAACCTTAATTATGGAACATAGATTGGATCCAACCTTAAGGGTTTTATCTCGCTAGAGATCACACATAGACATCCTCCTCTCACACGTGGTTATCTATTTTTCATGGTTTTAAAAGGTAACTAAGGCAAGCCGAGAGACATACGCCTCAGGGCAAGGCGGCCAAATTTCAACTAGCCTCAGTAGCCTCAGTCTCAGAGCAAGGGGCGTAAGCCCCAGTTTTAGTGAGGTGTAGGCCTTTGGCCTTTGGCCTTTTGCCTCAATTTACATGAGGCGGTAGCCTTAAGTAAAAGGAGCTTTGGGTGGGGAAAATTGAATTTTAGTATGGAAAATTTTGGGAAAAAAAGTAAAAATCCCAAAATGTAGGGTTTTCAGTGACCAAAATCTAATTTCTCTGTTTTCATTTTTCAATCGAACTCAAGTAGACCGAACTCATTTCTCTTCTACTTTTTTCTATTTTACTTCTCAAGCTGAAGTCAAGATTCAAGAAGACAAGAATATTGGGTGAAATCAAATCGTGCGACTGCATATAGGTCCTCCTCCTCCTCCTTTTCACTTTTTTTTCTTTTTTTTTTTTTGTCTCAAACTATCAGGTATCAGCTAGGTGGGGCGGCAGATTTGTGGGAGGTCAGAGACTTAGACGTACTAGCATTCTACCTTCTTTTAGTTTCACTTTCGGATAGTAAGTGTTGTGATAACTGATAACTGATGAGATGCTTGGGTACACGTTGTCATGTTGTCATAAACTCGCAATATATATTGAATCTGGATCCGTTTTGTCATCTTCCATGAACAATTCTTGTCACAGCTATCAATGAAGTTTTATCATGGCAGCCATGGAAATGAGTCTAATTCATTTCAAGATTTGTCTGAAACTTTCGAAAAAGTTTGAACAATCAGAAATTGTTGAGCAATCTTGAAAAGATCTAATTCATAGTTCATACAACTAATCTTGAAAAGATTTGAACAATTAGCAATTTTTGAACCATTGATACATAGTTCATACAACTAATTATATAAAACTTCAATTATTTATTTCTTTTCATAATTTTTAAGTTTTTAATTTGAGGCTTACGCCTTAAACCGCCTCGAGGCTTACGCCTCACCTCTTTAGCACTCAATCACCTCACCTCTGCCTTTAGCCTTTTAAAACCTTACTATTTTTTAATTAAATTAGGGTCATTTTCTAAAACTCCCTTTCTAGTTTCATGGATTTACTAAAACCTACCCTATTGTTTGCATTTTACTAAAATACCCTTATAGTTAGCAACCAATTTACTTAATCAACCTTCCATTAGATGGAAGTAGAAAATGACAGTTTTGACCTTAACGCCCCTTCAATCAAATTTAATCTATGGAAAACAAAAATGGAAATGTCATTCTTATTCCTAGTAAAACGCGACCAACAACTCTATTCGGTAAATTTTATTGTCAGATTGAAGTACCATTGTTGACAAAGAACCATGGATATGAAGACACCACTTTAAATAGACAATGTAACGAACTGTCATATACTCCCATGAACTAGCATATAGGAGATGTAAAGGGAGCATTGATATATATTTTGCTTAGTCCTTTGGTAAACATGTTAGTGTAGTATCTGTGTTCTTTATTAATACAAATGTAAGGGCATGTACACGTGTGCAAATAAATGTTAAAGATATAAATTGATATTGTACATCAAATTTAACTTTTATGACTTATACTTAAATCAAGGAAAATATTGGTTTTATAATAATATAGATAATGAGCCTTTAATATTTTACATAAAACAAAAAAAAAAGAAAAAAGATCTATCTACTTACTTCATCACCTATTATTTATTAATATTCCCTAAGAATATTTGTCAAAAAATGAAGGCGGTGGTTGCGGATTTTTGGCGGGGGTTAGAATGATGATAAGAAACATTTATATTTGAGAGGTTGGGACCAGTTCATGAAGAGACTTGGGGTTCCTTGTTATAAAGTTGGGATGGCATTTGGAGAATATGAAGTCAAAGTCATAGTCTGCTATTAGGGATGGCAATTTCTACTTCTACCCTACCCGGTGGGTACCTAACCTGCCCCTACCCTCCCAGAAGGAGTGGTTTTTTTTGCTTGGAGGATGGGTTTTGAGATTCTACAATCCATACGGGTACAGTATTAGGCTAAACCCGACCCTCTCCGATTCGCATATTGTTGGAAAGAATATAAACTTTATGTATTAGGTATTGAGTTTAATAATATTTTGAATTTTATGTGAAGGATAATTGATAGATTATGTGTCTTTTGCATGTTTTAATCAAATAATTGAAAATTTTGTTGTTTGTTTGTGTTATTTTACCTATTTATTGATTATATATAACAAAAAATAATAGAAAATTAGATGTGGGTTCTAAGCCCTACCCGCCCTACTCTTGAATGCAGGAAGGGTAGGGTCGGGGAGGGTTTTACATTTTTATGTATGGGGAGGATTTATATTCTCAAAATACAACCCGCAATGGATTTTGAAGCAGGTATGGATTGAGAGGTCTGGAGAGGCAAATTGGGTCTAAAATTTACAAAACCCACCTTGTTGCCATCCCTATCTGCTATAAACTGAAAAACCTCTATCTTCTTCTTTAATATATGTCCGGATCTCGTAAAAGAGTAAGATACAAATTGAAAATGGATGGGGATATTAAAGTAGTCTTCTTTGACACTTGGGTTGTTAAGATTGGAACCATAATAATTTTGTTCATCAACTTTGCACCCAGCAGATGCGAATAACATCCTATCTTTAATTCCTGACGGATGTCCATCAGGGAAGATGCTGTTGTTGATTCAATGGTGTGGACCAAGACCAAAAGTCATGGGATCTTCTCTTGCTCCTCTGCCTAGCTATTGAGTGTCGGCCCATGACATGGCTTCTCCATCCAATTGTTTCTTCGCTGCCCCCACGACTTTCTCTGGAGCGGAGTCGGTGATTATAATCGATACATCTAACGCAGACCTAGACCCTGATATATTGAGTTGGTTGGGTTCAGTTCTATCAGCTTTATCCGATTCATTGACAGCAGCACCAATACTTGCAGACTTATACATATGGAATGGGCCCAACCCAGGCCTACTTGAATGTTGTTTAGTAATCCAATCCATTCTAATTCTCACTGTTTGAATTATTGAATAACATGCATGTTTAAGGGGGAAAAACAGGTTCGACTGTTTGGGAGCTCATCTTCATGATACATTATGGAGATCGATCTGTTAAACCATTCCAAATATCATCTGTATTTGCACATCTCACCATAGGACTGGGACTTATAAATTTAAGATGTGTGGACACAGATCATGTTGGAAGCATATTGGAACGTTTTTTTGTTGGGATCACACCTATTTATTAAAACAAAAAAAAAAGGAACAGGCCATTTATGTTCACACTGATTGGTGCTTTGAGAGGAAGATCTGTATCATGCTCCTTGGTTACTCAGCATATATTGAAGGACATCTTACATATGGCTGTTGAGTTTCAATGATTTCTTCATCAGTCATCAGTCCCCATTTCCCACCAGATGTATGTCTTGATATTTTCAATGCATAACTGGCTCTTTAATGAGTTCACATCTCCGTCCCACAATGCTGAAGGGATCGGAGATCCAACATATGAATGGTCGAACCTTACAGGAAGGTTGGGCGAAATTTCAAAATTTTCTTTACTCCCATCCGGGAATCCTATTCCCAATTCAGAAAACTGCATTTTCAAGGTTCATTCTTATAACCAAATCAGACCAAATCTGAAATTAAAATAAGGGAGGGATATACCTGATACGGAATCCACGCAAGAATGCTCCTCCCAATATACATGTTCATGCCCAAAGAGAGTACCAAATCCTCCATCCACTGAAGATGACACAATTTAGGGTGAGGCAGGATCAGCAGGTAATTCTTTACCAAGAACTAATGATTCTTCAGCAATAATCAAATGGGATATTGAGCACAACTTCTAATTTGTTTCTTCTGGTAAGAAACAATATCAATATCAAATCTTGATTCAATCCAAGAACTAGAGATTGAATAGGGTAGGGCGGCAAGAGCAAGAAGAAAAAGAGCAGAAGGCAAGAGCAGTCTAACTGTATTGTCTTCTCTCTGTATTCAGCGAATATGTCTTTGGAGGTTCACCCTACTCTCTTACTTATAACCTTAAAGAGAAAATATCATAATCTCATTAGGAGTTTCCTAATCCAAATCTTTTATTTGAATCTAGACTCTTTAAGTGATAAGGATAATCTCTTATCTTATCCATAGATAAAGATCAGCCTTCCTAATCAAATTAGGAGTTCATTTTATCCAAATCTTTATTTGGATCTAGACTCTTTAAGTGGATAAGGATAATCCCTTATCTTATCTGTTGATCCAAATTCCAGATCCGTCTCTATTTAATTAATCTAATTAACCCAGTTCAAAATGGGATTTTAGGCCCATTAAGCTTTCAAACTCACTTTTACTTTAATGCTAGCTAGCTTGGCTCTCTTTGTATGGCATGAGACCCTATCATTGATCTACACATTAGCCAAATGGATTCAACCTAACATCTGTTATAAGGCCTAGCCGAATTCACTATTGAAAACAGTGAACCCCTTGAGTCCATCGTTATGGACTCTTAATGGGCCCAACATTTACACTAAATGGTCCTTGGGTCCAGCCATTTTATGAAGGCCCAAGGACTGTGGGCAAATGCAAGATTAGCCCATCAGATATAACCCTCAATGATCTTACACTTAAACTCTCAGACCATAGAGATCAAACACTGCCCGACAAGAGAGGACCTCTCCCTCGGCTGCAAGGTGCAGTGCTGCACTCTCTACTCACATGGATTCCAGGAATTAAAACCTTTTACAAACATTTTGAAACCATAATATGTATATCTCTATATAAATATATTTTGCTAAAACAAATTTTAACAATCGAAATCAACTATCGGCAATTTAGGTTTCGATTAGAGAGAGTGCATCCCCGATCATTCACTTTGTCCGACAAAGGGGCTGATCCTGTCACTATGATCACCCACTCAGATGAATTCTTGGATTGTCCCAACATACCTAGGTTTTGACCCCCTCTAAGGATTTCACTGGTTGGCATATCAAAGACAACCCAATCCGACACCTAGTGTAGTATCATAATTGAGTATAGGGGTCAGGTGTAACATTTTAGTTTTGCCCATCTATCTCCAAGGTCCAGGGCAATACTGGAATTTTGGTTCGGTTCAGGGTTTCAAGAAAACCCACACTGCATGTACCTCAGGTCTCACCTTGGTAGGATAAATCTCCCCAGATCTATCCAACGGTTGTGAAGATTCTAAACAAACACGAGTCTCATATGTGTCTAGTTTAAGGGTATTACACAGAAACACATCATAATAACATGAATGAAATATGTAATTTATTCATTTACAATAAATTTCATAATGTACATCATGCTGATTGGAGTTAAGGGCATACACTGTTTAACAAATGCCCCACAGCACATTCTTGCGCCGTGTATTGGGAACATCTCCCGATGATGACATCATCAGGCGTTGTGGGGAAGAGATGTGAACTCCTCTGTAATTCTGGCATTTCCAAACATCCCAATAAAATTAGTAGAATATTCTCAAATTATTCATATTTTAAAATTGCAAAATGATATTATGATAAAGGATGGGAGTCAACAAAAGGTTTAAAAAGATAAAAAAAAAAAAAGAAAGGAAAGAAATGGTGTTAAGAATTGAATACTTTGAAAAAAAAATATTATAAAATGAAGGATGCTTACACAACATTAGGCCCAAGCTGTCGAAGCAGGCCCATTTTAAATTTTAACAAATGCTCAACCTGAACCCGCCCCGAAACCGAATTGGAGAGAAAAAATCATGCACATCCGGTTGGATTTTCTATTACGAGTGCGCGATAGATAACTCAGGCCGATGTGCATGATTTTGTCTCAAGTTCATCCGAACTGTCAAATTGCAGCGAACAAATGCATGAAAATGATTTATTTTCACATAACTCTTCTATTTGCTTTGATATATAATTAAATATTAAAGAACAGAAGTGAAGGAAGACAAGAAAATAAAAAATAAATAAACACCATAAAAACCAATATCATTTTCGTATTTTTCATCTCTCCTGCTTCAATGTTTTTTTATGCCAGCCCATGACCGTCATCAGCGTCTTCTGCGGAGTATAAATGCAAATCTGTAGAATACAAAATCTTGTTCTTAGTATTTTATATGTTGACAATCATAGCTGATTGCGACCAGAGAACAATGGCACCCCCATAGCTTCGGCTTCTTTGCCTCCTTAACCATAATCTTCAATCCTAACGTTGCTAAAAACCAATTGTATTGTCACACTATAATCTGATCGGACCGGACGATTGGATTAGAAAAACTGGGAACCCGTCATCTGATCGGTTCCATTTATCCTAAAAATTGTTTTTTTTCAAAACTGTTGATTTTGTTCAACAAACCGTTGAATTAATCGATTAATCATTCAAACCATTTTTTAATTTTTAATTTTTTTAATTTTTTGTCAGAACAATCGGTCATTCGAGTCGAACGATCAAATCATTTGAACCCATAACCGAACCCCTGACCAGTTCAATCACCAATTCGATTTTAAAAACCATGAACAAAAGAAAAAAAGCATAGCAGAGTTTCAGGACACCAAGAAGGAGAGGAATGGAACACAGCATATCATTCCTTGCCTCAACTCAAGCCCTGTATATGCACGTACTTACAAATTAGATCCCACGGCTTTTGAGTATTAATTGGATTTGTTTGACATAGTGCCTTGACAATTATTGACATATTATATATATAACTCCCAAACCGACTCCTCCGGAAAGAAATCAGCTTTGGCCCTTCACTACACCTCACCATGCATGGTCGGTCGCCATATATAGTCCTGCTATGACTAGATGGTTCCCGGTTGATGTATTCAAATATATATGTGCTGGTGCAGCAGAGACAACAAACATAGAAGCTGAAACTGATCAAAACTGGTATAGCTTAGCTGAAGTTGGTCCGACTTCCATGAGGGTCTCAGTGCCCTTCGTTAAAAGAGGTACAAGATCGAGTTATATATATAAGGTGTTACCTAGGTGCCCTCCCCTAGTCCCCTACCCATTTCAAAAGTGAGCAACATTTATCGATTGACTTCAACCATACATCTCAGACATTACTTCAAGGTCTTTATCATGTACTTTTGAAGAATAAAATCAAGAGAACATGTATAATATCTTCTAGGTAGTGCAGAAAAGCTTCAGATTTTATTTACCAAAGATGGAACCATAGATTAATTCTTAAAAGTAAATAAATAAATAAATATATTTTTAGAATTAATGTAGAAAACAAAAGTAAGAAAGAGAGACTAATATTCAGTTCAAGAGTGCCAAGCATTGAGCCTCAACTTCATCATGCCAACCGGCTTGGGGGTTATGGTTTGGGGATGGGCTATTTCCCGTTGTGTAGCCCTTGGAGCAAAAAAAAAAGAAAAAAAAATCAAAATTAACCTAGGTTTCATCCTAACTTGGGTGAATCAAGGATCAAAGTATTGGTATCGGATATTGTATCTAATGTAGCACGATTTGGCTGTTCCCTCGTATCAAGTGACTCGGATGCTGATTCGGATAGTACCTTGTCAGGGCTGAGCTATGCTAGGCCAAGTTGGAAGTGGCCGAGCTAATGTGTGTACTATAAGGAGGGTTAGAGTGTCAAGGTTGTCTTTACCCAGGGGTGGGCACTTCAATGCTTAAGTCAAAGAGAGTCTTGAAAGTCTTTTAGAAAGTGAGAGAGCTTGAGAGTTTGTAATCGCACGTACCTTCGCAGGTAGAAATGAGAACTTTATATACGCATCAATGGTCTGGGCCTCTCTTACAATGGGTCTCATATTCTCATGGAGTCGTTTCCATTTGGTCAGGTGAGTTATTACATCGGATACATGTTCTGTGCGGGGATTACAGCCTATCCGAGTAACTCTGATGCATGCGGTGCAATAAGTCAGTCTAATGGTTGATGCATTAATGCTCCAGAGATCTCGTGTTGGCAACGTATCTTTGATACAAGTCAACAAGCTCACTCGCAAGTCGCCATAGATTCCTACAACTCGGCCGGTCTCTGAGGCAAGTCGCTATGAGTTAGGAGACCTATCAACTCAAAAGGGACGAGGTGGAGGTCAGTCTAGACGAGGTGCTCCAAGCTAACTTGCCAAGCTTGTTTGCTTACTCAGCGCCGAGGTGTCGCTCGAAGCCCACATGTCA
Organism: Nelumbo lutea; assembly: GCF_056320005.1. NCBI lineage: Eukaryota > Viridiplantae > Streptophyta > Magnoliopsida > Proteales > Nelumbonaceae > Nelumbo > Nelumbo lutea. The sequence continues at coordinate 214,928,837 of NC_142684.1, forward strand.
AGATGTGATTCGGATGACCAAATTACCCATCATCAGTATCGAATAAATTGGATACGGATGCAGATACGGATACGGATACATTTTGGAAACGCATGGATACGAAAAAAGATATAGAAATGCTTGGATACACTAGTGAAATGCATACAAATCACAAAAATACATTAACCATACTAAACCAAAAGCTAAATTATCTATGAATAAGATATAAACACATGAGAAATGCAGACTTCAATAGGTTATATGAAGAGAAATATTATAATAAACAATACCGGGACTCTAGAACATTCAAACATTGTACAATAGTTATCACTCTTTCAATTTTATAATTATAATTTTCAATTTTTATTAATTTTTGGGAATATTTATTAATTTAGTATTTTATTTAAATAACAACTATTTTTTAAATAATAAATACGTTTTCATTTTTAACATATAATGTTTTTATTTTACACATAATTGTAAAATAAAACAAATAAATCATTTAAGGTAGATAAAATAACTTATATATAATTTTCAGTTTCTATTAAATTTTTTGGGAAAATTAAATCTTAAATTATTCGTTTCAGTTTTTATAATTATTTTTTTTTGTTTTCCATTAGTTTTGTTGGGAAATTTATTTATTTAGTATTTTTATATAATAATTCTATTTTTCAAATAATAACTATGTTTTCATTTTGAACATATAATTATGTGTAAAATAAAATATATAAATCATCTAAGGTAGATGAAATATATTATTTTTATAATTTTTAGTTTTTATTAATGTTTTTGAAAAAATTAAATCTTATATTATTTATTTTAGTTTTCATAATACTATTTTTTAACTTGTATTAAATATGAAAAATAATCCAAAAGTACTCCATGTACAATTTTGTCAAACTAGACATTAATACACCCTCCATATTGGTGTGTATCGGATAGTATCCACCGATACGGTGTGATACATCAATGCGATATGGCCCGATACAAAGGCGTATCATACCAATATGCACAACTCATAGGATACGTATCCAGTCGTAGTGTATCATGTATCCATGATCATGGATATGGATATGATACGCCTCGTATTGGGAGTATCGTATCGATACCTTAATCCTTGGGGTGAATGACCCGCATAGATAAAAGATGCCATGTTTGAGGGTTAGATCCCCTAAGTATTAGATATCCACAATCTGGCATGGTGTGATTTAGAAAATATCTCATACCAATTCAATAAATTACGATTTGAGAAATTCTCGAATTAAACTAAATCGTTTTAATATAAAAATTAAATCAAACCAAAATGTTTATGAAGTGTCCACCTGGTTGAGCAAAAATACATAGAGGAGAACTTCTATGTTGGGTATTGAAATAAATGAAGCCTAATAAGATGTACCGAATCCCAAAAAAGAAGGTTTTTATTTGATTTTTGAGAAGCTTCAAAATCTATACTACTTTAAAAAGCATGAATGACCTCAAGAATATTTTCTGGAATTTTCTAAGGACAAAATTTACCCCTCTATATTTAAATTTATTGATAAAAAATGAGGACAAATAGGGTAATCGGTTCTTGATATTAAATGAGTTGAAAAGAAATAATTTAAAGATATTCAATGCATTCAATTCTCTCTCATTAAATCCAACATTTACGTTATGAACTTGCATTCATGTTCATTGAATCACATATTTATGCCATTTTTATTTCTTCTCATCATTAAGTTCTATTAATTAAGTCCACACTTAATAAATTAATAATTCCAATAACATAAAAGCTTATACTTTTAAAATCTAACTAGCAAAAATAGTTTTTTTCATTTAGGTGGTGGTAGGAAATTAAATAATTTTGGATCAAATGGGTTAATCCATGTTGCCATGATTAAATAATAAAATTAAAAAATAGATAAAACAAAAAAAATAGAAATTAAAAAACTTAGAAACATTTATAACATACATATTAAGAAGTAATAAATATGATAAATAAGAAATATTTTTATTAATGATGGAAATGGAATGTAAAATTTAAAACCAATTGGAAGTAAAAATATTTTCCTATTCTCTCTCTTTAAATCCTATATTTAAGATATATTTTTCTCATCATTTAATTCTTGTAGTTAAATCCATAATATTAATTTTAATGGTATAAAAATAAATATTTTGAAAAGTAATTTGAAAACAAAACTAATTTTGTCCCTCCCGGTGGTGGGCAAGCAATTCGACCATTTGGGGTCAAATAGAATAATAAATAATGCCATAATTAAATAATAAAAAAAATTAAAATGTATAACTATGAAATGTAAGAAGTATTTTTATTAATGATGAAAATGGAATGCCAATTTCAAAATCTACCTAGAAATTAAATGATGTCATAGTCAAATAATAAAATTTTTAATAATAGAAAATACAATGAATCACAAAAATAAAAGAAAAAGATAGAGAAAATTTTGGACACATATCTAATGTTATATATTTATAAAAAATAAAATACTAGGTACATATCTAATATTGTGCATTCATTATATTGAACAAAAATAAGTTTTGTACATAAGAAATAATATTATCAATGATGGAAATGTAAAACAAAATTTAATGTTAACCTAGAAATCAAACAATTTTTATTTTAGATGGTGGATTAGTGGTTTGAGTCAAATGATACCATAAACAAACAAAAATTAAGTGTGATAAGTAAAAATGTTTTATATAATGTAAATGAAATATATAATTTAAAGGGAAAATTATTGTCAAAGTCGATTGTACATTTAAAATTAGGTTGTAGGTTGCTCCAAAAATTAACAAAACTCTAACGCTCTACATTTCAAATTATAAAAACCCCTGCCATGTCATCAAAGGCTTATGTGGTTGTTGCCAACATGTGACTCTTAATCCATGTTGGACACAACAAAAAACCTATACCAAGAATAGGTTTTCAGTTTCTCTTCCACTCCCTCTATTTCTCTATCTCCCTCCCTTTTCTCTTACTCTCACAGTCATTTCTCGATCTCCTACTCTCTCAACTTCGGTCTATAGCCAAATAAAAATCTCTCTCTCTCTCTCTCTCTCTCTCTCTCTCTCTCTCTCTCTCTCTCATTCTTCTCCCTCACTCTCCCCTCAGTCGATATCTCCTTTTCCCTCAATCTCTATCATTCTCCAATTGGTGTAAATTTCATAGCCAAGACTTTCTTGTGAATTTTTATCAAATTGGTGTAATAATTTTTGAATCATATCAAGTTGGTCTCATGTTCTTTTATACAATCTAGTTAATACCATATAAGTGTGTAAGAAAATTAAAAAGACGAAGGGTGTAGCGGAAGAGAAAATGAGGGAGAACAATAAAAATTAAGGGAGAATGAGAGATTGACCGAGAAAGAGAATGAGAGAGATTGAAAGAGAACAATAGATAGAGAGAGAGAAAGAATGAAAGAAATTGATATATAGAGAACGTAAATACAGAAACCAAAAACCATTTTTATTTATTTTCAAATCACATAGTTGTTTAACAGATAAAGATGACTATGAGGCAAAGAGTGTGAGGCAGAGAGAAAGAGACTAAAATCCCTTTTTTTTATTTTCCAATCACTCAACATTAAAGGGCAATTTCAATATAAGTTTTTTGTTGTGTCCAATATTGATTATGAGTCTCATATTGGCAATAGCCACATAAGCCTCCAATGACATGGCTAAGGTTTTTATAATTTGAAATGTAGAGTCGATTGTCAAAGTTTTGTTGGTTCATGGACCAACTTATAGCCTAATTTTAAATATATAACCAGCTCCAACTATAATTTTCCCCAATTTAAAACTAATCCAAAAACAATGTTATTTTCTTATCTAGATGGTGGGTCAATAATCCAATTTTTCAAAGAAACCCAGGATGTCATAATTGAATAATAAATATTTAAGTTTATTTTTAATCATATTGCTATCTTTGTTAATTTTCAACTTCTCTCTTAACTATGATATATCTAAAATTCATATAATTATAATATGAAGAGAAATTTCTCATGTGCAACATATGTGCTTAATTACTAATAAATTAAAAAGGTGGAAGGCCAAAAGTCTCACTCATGCAGGTATGTCAGTTATCATTCGCCCTACTATCTCAGCTCTACCTACTTCATCTATTTACAAACATCCCTTTAAATAGACAATGTACTAGGCTGCCTCATGAGCTAGTATATAGGAATAGGACATCTAATGGGAGTTAAAAGTGCTCGGGGAAACAAGTGCGTGCATAATCTCGGGTAAGGGCACACGCAATGCACTGTGTAAATAAATGGTAAAAGGATATAAATGATGTGATTCATGATGAGTTCACATTTATTAATAGGGATAAGTTGACTTCTGTTTACCTCACAATTCTAAATTTAATGCAGACCTACAATAATTCAAAAATATAAACACCTCCACCTATAACACTCATACTTGTCCGTTCAATTCATAGCTGGCATCCACTCCAATTATACAATGAAGCTAAGATTTCTGAGGGTGTACTAAATAGTAAAAACCTCTTATTAATATACACTAAATGATCAAGAGTATTTGTCAAAAAAATGAAGGTGTTGGTTGGAAATTTTTGGTGGGGGGCTAAATGATCATAAGCATCATTTATATTAGGGATGCAAATAAGTCGGATCAGTTCCAATTTGAACCCAAATGTGATCCAATAAGAGCCAGATTCAGATACCTCCCTTGATCTTAATAAATTGGATTCAATTAGAAAAATTGATCTGTTTAATTAATAGATCGAATTTGGATATACCCTAATCCAATATCTAACAACCCGATCTGATCTATTAGTTATGAAACATTATATATTATTTATATATTATATATGTACATTCTATATATATTTTTACATTATTTATATAATTATATAGTATATAATATATTATATTATTTATATTATATCATAAATTTTTTTACAATTCTAATCAAATTGGATTCTAAGCAGATATCCACTAAGATATTTGAATTCGAATTCGAATCATACTCTTGAAAATCCAACAAATTCTAATTGGATTCGGATAGATCAGATTTCTTATAGGATCAAATCGGATATACCCTTTACCAAATCTGATCCAATCCGTTTGCAGCCTTATTTATATTTGAGAGGTTGGAATAGTTCATAAAATATTTGATTGAAGGAAGTCAAAGCCATAGTGTGATATTCCCTATTTTCTTATTTTGAATATATGTCCAGATCTCATAAAAGCGTAAAATGACAAACTGGAAATGGGTGTGGGTATTATTAAAGTAGTCTTCTTTGACCCTTGGCTTGTTCCTTTTTCCCATTTTGGGTGAAATTTAGAGCTAATGGGATGGTCGTTAGCTCCGCATGTATCGAGGGGAGAATTTGTGCGAGAGGACAAGTGGTGGGCTTCCATTGTGTGGGGCATTTGTGGGGTGCCCAGTCGTGGGGCGTAGATTTGAACTCCAATAACTTATACTAGGGGTGGATTCAAGCCAAGCCGAGTCGAATAGTACGAAACTTGAGCTCAGCTCATCAAGGTAGTACAAGGCTCGAGCTCGAGCTTGGTTCGGGCTAGAACTTTAAGCTCGAGCTCGATTCGAGTCAAAAACTCATAAGCTTGAGCTCGGCTTGGCTCAAGCTCAACTTGAGGAAAAATGTTTTATAAAAATAAAAAATTATATATAAAAAATAATTTTTATTTGATATTTAAAAAATATCAAATAAATTTGCCCCATTAAATTTGCTAAAATTCTTTAATTCTGCCTATATCTATATTTACATCCATTTAAATTTAATTATAATTTTATATCTCTTTAACATACTTGCATTTAATTATAATTGACTTTGTTAAATCAAATTAATATAACCAACATAATCATAATTATTATTTATTTCATGATAAAAGTAAAATTCTATTTCATTACCTTTAAATAATAAACTTCTATATAAAAATTATGAGTGTTTAAGTTAATAAATTAGTTCCATTTTGTTTCAATATTAATTACTTCACTTGAAAATAAATTTATTAACATTTGGAATATACAATGCTATTTAATTATAATTGTTACTTCTAAATTTATTTGAAATTATATTTAACAATTAAGAATAAAAACTTATTACTTCTAAAATGGTTTTATTTCTTTAAATTCCATTAAAAACAATAAAAATTAGTAAATTCAATAAAAGAATTCAAACAAATTTCACTGACAACAAATAATTAAAAAATAAATCATTAATAAGTATAAGTAATTCGCATATTAAAAATTAAAATCAATTTAAATTCCATTTAAAATAATAAAAACTAATCAAATATAAAAAATAATTACTAATTCTTATTATTGATAAAACTATAATTTTAAATCCATATAGATTTGATATGAAATAAATAAATTGATTAAAATTAATAGAGTCAATAAAATTAACAAAAAAATAAGTTTTACTACTAGATTTTAAAACTAAGGAATTAATACCCACTTAAATTTAATGTAAAAATTGTAACAATAATAAAATTAAAAAATTAATTGAAATAACTAACAATAAAATAAAATAATAGGAAATTCTTAGGTGTAAAATTTGTTTTCTTTGATTTAAATCTATTTAAAAGTTGATAAAAATTTACATTAACAAAATGATGGTTGGGTTGGACCCGGATTGGCATGACCAATTTGAGAATGTTATAAGGCTCCCCTCACTTTAATATTAATTTTAGTATACTAGTATTGTAAAATACATAGTTCTCATATATTATATCAGGGTATTATTCATTTAACATATGGTGGTACACTGGTACTATACAGTATACACCACACAATACCTGTATACTTTATGAGTCGATCAAAAACAGGTGAATACTGGCCCATTTTGATTGTTTGCACTCAACTCTTAAAAATGGGTTTTATTAAACTTAGCTTAATTTTAAAATTTGTATTTCGCCAATTTTAGGCAATTTAATGGAGTAATTGAGATAAAGAGAATTAGTGGCATGAATTATTAGAGGAGAGTTAATGATGTGATTAATGAAAATAAATGGAGAAGTTAATCAGAATAAGAATAGAGAATTAATGGTGAGTTATTGAGGACAAATAATAGAAAAGGTCTTAAAATTTATTTAAGTTAATTTGTTCAATTTCAAAAGAAATGAAAAATAAGAAAATTCATAAAAACCATAAAAAGATAAATACATAAATAGAAATTAGAAAAGATACCTCACCTGACATGGACAACTTTGAAAATATCACAGAGCTCCTTTTGCTTGAATTTTGCTCAACAAAGTCCCAAAAGTGATTTAGTTTGAGTTATTCAGGAGTTTGTGAATTTGAAATCCATTTAAATTCATTTAAAATAAATAAAGTAATATAAATTAATAAAAAAACTAACAGAAATTAGTAGAAATTTTTAATTTTAAAATTAATTTTGTTAATGTAAAATCCATTTAAACTCCATTTAATTTAAACATAATAAAAATTATACAAATTTATTGAACAATATATAACCCAATTTACTATACTCTATATCTAATTTTCTGAATATCCTGAGTTTGTGTATCAACGCATATAAAATCGTAGAATCGTAGATGAGTTCACAGCTCGTGGGTAGCTTGAATAGCAGCAAAATTCCAGTATACGTTGATTGCAAAGTAGGTATTTAAATTGTTAAACAGGTATCAGTTATAAAGATGAAAAGCATACTCTGATTAATAATATCAAGCTTAGCTTTCCCCCCGCGCTTCTGGTTAAGGATTATTTATCTGTACACTGTACAGTTGAAGCAAGCAAACTATTAATGTCAAGTTACTGACGCTGAGTAAATAATAAATAGAAAGTGCTAAATTGAATAAAATCTTCTGGCTAAGGATGATTTATCTATAAATTATTAGGTGATATATGTCAATAATTGAACAAAACCAACTTGTTGCTCACTATTTACACATCTACTCCTGAAGCCGACCGCAGAAATTCAAAGAACAGCACCAGTCATGAATCTATGGCTCAAAACAGCTGCAGCAATTGGCCGTTTCCGGAAGTCTGGGTTCAGCATTGCCTGTCCAATAGAGACATTAATTTTGATAAATAAGATTAAATAAAAGGACAAGGAAGCTGATAAGAATTTATGGATCAAATATGAGTTAACAAAGATCAGAAAAAGAGATCCCCTTAAGACACACATGGGACAGATAGAAAAAAGCAAGAATGACAATGATAAAACAAAATGATAGGAAAGTAGTCTTCAAGAATATTGATTATACAATGAGGCATGGGAGAAATGCAAGTGATGAAACTAAGGCTCAGTTTGGAAAGAGTACAAATACAAATATGTACAGTACAAATAAGTTTATAAATACAATATACAACGTTCTGCACTGTATATATTTGTATTTGCACTTTCCAAACAGACTAAGTTTCTTTTATTTATACAAATGTCCAACTTCACAGTTTATATATGTTGTATGTCAAACTTTTTGAATGAGATCTTAAAGATATTATAATCCTTTTTTCTCTCTAATCAAGCAACTACCATTTGGTTTCTTTCTTTTGATAGACAACTACTATTATTATTTGGTATTAGCTGTAAAATGGATCAGAACAAGAGTAACTACTTTTTGGTAAATAGAACAAGAGGAACAAGGCAGCAAAATGAAAAGAGAAAGATGTCACTGAAGTTATTACCGCTGCCACATTAGTGTCAATGAAAGGAGAATTGCATCTAACATTTAACATTGATAACTATGCTAATAGTTTACTTTTCCTCCATTTTCCATGGGCTAAAGAAATTGTAATTTCAGTGGACATAACTTTTCATTCACCTTCTGGTCTAAAAAAAAGCACTTCTAGTGCAAAGGAAATTTAAAGTAAAAGGCATAAGAATATGCTGATGAATTTTTAGACTTGTAAACTTTTAATTTTGGTAATTTAGTGATTAAAATTACTTCATCTAGATTTCAGTATCAAAATGATACCAATGGAGGAGTTAACATTTACAACCATATGTAAGCTACAATCTCAAAGGTAGAAGTATTTTTGGAATGAAGCAACATTAGTAATTTATTGAGATCGGTCATTTCTATGCTGATAAGAAGGGCTACAAGCCCAAACATGTTAGGAAACAATTAAATGACGAAATCTGTAATTCCTGTCTGAGAGGCAATAAAAAATCGTAGACCAATGGGTTAAGTTTCTTTGTAATCAGTTGAGAGGCTACAGCTCGTGCCTCTCCACAGGCTGTTATGTGAGATCTCCATTATCTTTTGAAGTAATAAAACTATCTTTATTCATAAAAAAAACACGGCATAATGGTGCATGGGACAATTTTAGGGGCTTATTGTTTGCTGGATCCCATCTGGAGATATCCTATACAAAAAAACAACCTAATTAAGGGTATAATTGTCTTCTCTGATTATTTCAGACTGTCAGACAAAATGGTTCATAAGCTCAAGAATACAGTAGAAAATTATGTTCATCCATCCTGGTAAAATTTTCTTGCAGGGCTTTTCCTTAGTTCAGACCCAAGTATCAGAGGGTAACAGCTCCTACCTACACATCATGAGTACCATTTGTGGAATCTCTAGATTGGTAACATTGATTGATGTCCCCTTGAATGAAATTTATTCTATCTTGTTAAGTAGATAACTAGATCAGTACTAATAAAAAAAGTAGATAACTAGATTATACAAATGAAAGAATTTAATCATCATATTTAAAAAAGATTATTAACCTGTAGCAACTCCCAACCAGCACCATCGCCAAGATTAAGAAACTTAACAGCTTCTAACATGCGATCGTCTGCTAGGCAATACCTAAAAGAAATATTCAAATTGGTTCAGATATGAAACTACAAGCCCCAGAAAATAAATAACAAGACCAATTTGGTATGTATCATAGCACAGAATTATTAAGTTAAGCATAACAGTTGTTTATCAACAATAAAATCTATGCATTTTTACCAAACAGAAAATATGACAACAAAGCTAATACAAAACACACAGAATAAGATCAGTCCTCAGCTGGTAATAGGACCAGCCACCCTTAGAGCCATGAGGGATAATCCATGACAGACCCCTGAATAAGCCACAAGTGCTAATTCATAAGATGGGAAAAATTTATAAAATGTTTATAACACCTGCAATGTTGTACAAGGCAAGGTGTTGGGCAGCAAAGAATATTCCCAAGAAAATGACTAGTAGAAATGCAACTGTTAATATGATGAGTGAGAAAACCACAAAGGATAAGATAAAAATGGACATATTTGTAGGATGGGGAATACAACAAACCCCTTCTGGAAAGCAATCATTCATGCTGTTATGTGGGGTATCTGAGAGGAAAGGAACAGAACATAAGAATAAGAATTTTTTAAAGGAAAGATCTTGGATGCTGGCCAATAAGCTGTATAGAGGCATCTCCTATGGAGATATGGACAGAAACTTCTTGTAAGTTCCGAATTCCTCCTATTTTGATCCCCCTATCATGCCTGCCTTCTCTCCCAGGCCTCTAACAGGCTTTGTATATCAATTTAATGGCAGCTACAGAAGCTTTGCAGGCCACCTGGGTGTTGCTAGTATTGGGGGAGGGACTTGATTCTTAGATCTGATAGTGACCTGCTCTTGGCCTTTAGTGGGCCTATCTGTATCGCTGATGCAGCTGATGCAGCTGAAACAGAAACAAGAGTGTTGCTAGTGGGCCTCAGAGATGCCGTTTCCCTCCAAATCTCATCAATTGCTCTCAAAGGGGATTCCAGGAACATGATTGACTGGGTAAATAATGCAGAGAATGGTCTGGGGATTTGCTTATTTCCTCAATCAAATCAGGGAGATCACAGTTTCCTCAATTTGCAGTTTAGGATTCCTAGGAACCTTAATTATTTGGCAGATGGCTTGGCCAAAGTTAGTGTGGGAAGTAATTTTTATAGTGGAAACATTCTACCTTCATAATTACTTGGGGAGGGGAGGGGGTGTCCCTGGTGGTTTTGTTCCTTTTTTAACTTGTACATCTCCTCATATACATCCTTCCCCTTGCCTTTTTGCAATGAAAATTATCTTTTCCTAAAAATAACATATTTGTAGGAAAGTAGACCAAGTATTTTATTGGTAAGTAGACTAAGATGGTTTACTCGCATATAGCACGAGTGAGAAAAACTGATCAATTACAAGTTGAAGGGTCTTTAAGAGCTAAGGGCAGGCCAAAAACGGCATGGGTTTAAGGGTCTAGGATCACTTCCTTTTGATATAAAACCAAGAAATATATTCACTCTTAAATATGTTGTGCACAAAGTTTCTACTCCTATTTTGAGAATATCTTAACATGCACTGCTCGCAAATATATTTGAAAATATTAATCAGTGTAAAAAAATGAAAAGATGAATCTCTAAAGAGATTGTGCAACCTACTTGTAACTTTTCGTGCAGTCTATGGCAAACATAACTTTAAAGTGATCATTTTATAGAAGTGGGTTCTTTGTAAAACAACTAACAAAAAGAAGCCTATAAACTAGTATATTAAACATTGGATATAGAGACAAACTTTCTTACTCTTTTACAGCTTCAATATCAAGTTTGAATGTGCTCTCAATAAGTCTCTGTGAGTTATAGACATATAGTTAGGGTAGGGTGAAAGAAAAAAAGCACAAGCATTGATTAGAAAAAGAGAGGCATATGGAACATATAGTAACAGAACAATTGATTGGAGAAGAACTTACTTGCAAAGAAAGACTATCCATGATACCAGCTTCACAAAATGGAACAAAAGCTAAATAAGCAAAAAGAAGGCCTGCTTCATATCTGCTTGTCAACAGCAAAATAATGAACTTTACTATCAAGGAAAGTTAGGAAATAAAAAAAAAAAACAAAAAACAAATAAAAAAATTACATGTCATCTGCTATTCCAAAGGCTCTTTTCTCCATAGGGGTGAAAGCACCAGAGGCAGATGCCCGTCTCCAAAGTCCCTCAGCAAGATTTCCTGGACCTTCTTCCAAGAATGGAAATCTAAAAAGTCCATGTATTGACATAAGCCATTCATGTGACAGTAAACTTGATCAACTACCAGCTAATTTCCAATCACATTTCAACTTCAATAGACCCTTTTCAGTTAATACAAACTTATATGCTTTTGTTGGCAAGACATACATGTAAATTGCTAGGAGGAATATGATCATGGAGTGTTTTAGAAGTCTCAAACAACTAAAGTACAAATTGGTGTGGTTGGACAGGTTAGATCTTCTTCCAAGTGTCCCTTTTGTTCTTTATAGTTCCTAACTTCCTATACATAAGATGAAGATGACATACAAAGTTGCCTAATTATCACAGTTCAAGTTTATGAGTCACACTATGACACTCTGATGAGAACAATTGAGCAAAACTGCAACATGAAATAAGAGTAATAAGACTACCAATTTGACTTGGTAAGGAGATCAGTTGTAAAAGCTATCTTTCCACTCACACAGTTGATATAGAAGTTCAGACAGAGGTATTCACATGGTATTAATTGATATGGTTAGGGAAAATTATAGTGTTACCAAGGAGATAAGTTGGTGGTTTTGGGGAAAGAAAGGAGCCCCAAATAAGTATACCAACATAACAAAAATATGAATGTAGCAATAATCAGTGTAACATCCTGGAAGAGATGAAAGGGTTTCTTAATATCACAGGTCTGTACATGGGGTCAGTGCTTAGCCCATCTCATCTTGCACAAGCCATAGATTAGCTAATAAGACCCTTACAAGTTACAAGAGTTCATATGATGAATGTTGTTTATCAATGATAATAGTACTGGTGACAATACTGAAGTAGGGCTAAATGCATTTTGGCAAAGGTAATACATTGGGTGAAAACCTTGGACTTATTTTCTCAGTTCTCCTTTGATGAACTTTGGAGGAATTGGGGCGAGGTGCCTGCTAGTTCTTCTAGAAGGAGGATGACTATTGCTTCTTGAATCCCACCTGCAGATGATTTCATTAAGTTTAACTTTGATGGAAGCAGCCATGGAAATCCAGGCCTTCCTAGGATTGGAGGGGGTTTTAGGAACAAAGATGGACATTTTGTTGCTACGTTTTCCGGTCCAGCTAGCCAAGCAGGGGCTTAATAGGGATCACCTATTCTGGGCTCAAATGTAATTTGTACTTTTTCTGTCTTTGGATGAGGTGAATCTCACACATCTCCCTGGGATGTTTGTACTGATGATTTTCTGCTTATAAATAAAATTACTTTACCTATAAAAAAACAAGATGAAGAGAATAGCATGTGTGGCTAGCTTTTCTCTGCAGAGATCTTCAGCTCTATGGCATGAGAAGGACCTGAACAAAGATTAATCTGGATTGTAATGGTAGTTCTTTTGACCGAATTGGATTCGAATCGGGGTATATCTGAATCCAATCCAATCCGATCTGATGATCAGATTGGATCTCACAAAGGTCAGTTTGAATATGGATCTGTTAAGGATGCCAGATATCTGAATCTGATCCAATCTTATTTAATTTCTGTAAAATTTAAAAAAATATATTAAAAGGAAAAAACGTAACAGTATATAAAGAAAAACAAAAAATACAAGCATTTTTTCAACTATCTTATCATATATATACATGTATTTTAAAAAAATAAATAATACAAAAAGTAAATAAATAATACATATAGGACCAGATCAGATTCTTCCAGATCGGATGGGGGTGATCTGAATTCTTCAATCCAAAAATCCGACTGCCAGGGGGTATCGAAATCTGACAAAGTAGAATTGGATTTGAATTCGGATCCGGTCATGTTTCAATCCATTTGCACCCCTACCAGTCAGGTATGGAGTGTTCAGAGATCATTATGGCAATATGTAATTAAGCTACCCAGGTTCAGCAGGGATGTGATGTGACTTTCTTTAAGGACTGAATTCTTAACCCTTCTTTATGGACTGAGATTTGCAGAGGGAGTGGAGTGGCTTAGTTGTTGAAGGAGACCATCAAGTGGTGATCGGCCAGATTCTATCAGGAGTTAAAGGACCTTAGTGTTTAGGACATTAAATCAGAGAAGACTCAGGGGACAACAGCCAGACCCGGGATTAACAAGAGAGAATCAGAGTGGGTCATGCAAGGTCCAGGAGAAACAGTTGTAATCTAATGGTTATCTAATTATTCGATGCCTGTCAGCATAGAGCTGGCTGTTGACATCCTGAGTTACCTACCCCCCACCCAACTCTTTGGAGGAAAATTTTGATCTGTATATTTTCCTATATTTCTCCATTAAACTATTTGTTAATGGTCCAAAAAAAAAGAATAGGATGAGGATATTACATGTAAAATTAAAGTGCAGTGGATGAGAAGGAAAGGTTCTTATAGATTGTTTGGTGACTGGTTGACAACTACCAATTGAAAGGAAATATTTATAACAAATTGGGTAATTGATGCATTGGCAGAAGCCTAGGACTAGTGGGAGTTTGGGGTAGATGAGAGAGTCAACTATATACCATTCAGCATGCATATTGATTAAAAAAAAAATAACAACTCTCTTTATTAAGAACATTAATTTCCTCTCAAAACATGGCAATTCACCATATCTAAAAGATAAAAATATTGTAAATATATCAATGTCAATATTTTCAAAAATGATACTAATGTGATAAGTATTTAATAAAGCAAAACAATTAGCAAATAAAGAAGGCTATAATTTTATATATTAAGAACTAAAGACAGAAGATAAAAGAGAAAAAAAAAACAAGATTGAAGATGCTGCTTAATTTAATGTAAGAGAGAGGAAAGAAAAAACAAAAAAAAGAAGTAAGAACCCTCTTTATACTTCTATTCTTTCTTTCTTTTTCTCTTCTCAAAACCCTTAGATCTTTTAAATTCCAATAGCAAAACTTTAAAACATATAATGATATAAATGAGGTATATAATAGAATGTACTAACACACACAAATTAATAAGTGTAGCAATACGAGTTATATTATATAAGGTCTCTGTTTGTCATTTTTGTCACCTTGGCAGGTGATGCCTTGATAACTATGCTCATGATATTGAGCCCATAGATTTTATTTCAGATATTCCCAAGTTGGGACTCATTTCATGAGATATTACTTTCAAGTTCTGTGGAGGTTTGATCACTTCACAAGAAATTTGAGATCCCTAATTCTAAGTTGAAATCCTTGTTCAGTTGGCTCATGGAATCTGCTAACTTTGGCTAGCAATCTTGCTAGGAGTACAAGGTGGAGCTGCTAGTATTGTGAAGCCTTAAGGAGTCACATGAGGGAGGACTTCCGGTTGGGTGGGCCTAGTCGAAACAACTAGCCCAAGGTCATTCTTAATGGGTCGAGGGCCGAAGTTAATTCATTCCACATGGGTGGGCCCGACAGAAGAGTAAAGCCCAAAATTAATAGGCCAATGGAGATTTTAAAGAGTCGCGTGACTCAAAGTTAGGGTTCTCCGCTTCCAGCATAGCTGTTGTTTATTGCATTTGTTAGGTTTTTGGCCCTTGTTTCTCTGGCATGTTTGACCCTACCGGCCTTCTCTTTCAAGATTTAGGGCGCATAACATTTTCTGTTCTTTTATGTTAAAAAATTGTAGTCAAAAAAGGGTATGCAGATCTTTGACTACTTTTGAAAATTTAGAGGGAAAAAATCAATGTTTCCTCTTATGGCTCTTTGAGCTGTAAGGTCTATGAAGGTCAGATCCCGGAGCTTTAAGCTGTAATGTTTCCCTTTGATTACATTCGAATTTGTCTGCAGTCTTTTTTTTTTTTTTATCAGCAGCAAAATCTTTATTTTTAAAGGACTGAAATTTTCCCACTACTAGTGTTGCAATCCTTGGCGAGTTGAGTGGTATTACAAAAAGTAATTTCCTAAAAAAGGGAAAAACAAATTTGATATTATACCTTACATCGACTGAAAAGGCCAGATCCCGGAGCTGAGGAACTAGGTAAGCTGCATCTTTCTCCACTATCGTGCTGTCAATAGTGACATACAAATATTGACAGGATGAAACCAAAAGAATGGCCACAAAAGCATGAGGAAGTAATAAATAGGCATTTTTTAACATAATACAATATGGCCAACCAGCTTACTTGAGAATGACAGAAGAAGGTCCAAGACTTTGGTGTAACCTGTTACGGTCATGCATGTAGGCTAGTCCACTCATGACACCCCGAAACAGCTTGATAACATAAAAATATCTACGTTTTATTGTCTGTTCCTTTTCAAAAGGATTCCAGAATTTCTGTTCTCCACCAGCACGATCTTTTGACATTGCTTCACTCTTAATTTTTGCATAGTCTGCTGCACTATGTTTCCCATCATTACGAAAAGCAAGCCACTGTAAAGGAGAGATTTTCTTAAAATTGCACCTACCAAAATAAAGATTAAAATACTTAACATCTCAATAGTTCATATACTAGACCTGCTCCCCAGTTTTTGTCTCAAATCCACCTAATAATATCTGGATATTCTGACAGATATCGTTGGGGTCACTCTGCAAAGATGAAGCACTTGATGAATGAAAAGACCCTCTCCAACAAAATATTCTGACAAATTTTAATTTGGGAAGATTTTCAATCAACCGGAGATCTTTAAATGAATGTTATAGTCTTCTTACTTACCTGAAGGAAAGCATGAGAATTTAGCTCATTTGTAGCCATCATATCTGCCTCAATACCACCAGCACGCTGTCCAGGATATACCTTTATAAGCTCAGTAACAAAGAATCAGTATCCAGACCAGATGAACCTAATGATAAGTAAATAGGAAAGGGAGCCAATCACTAGAGGGTTCACAGCCTCTTCATCATTAACCATATTAACTGCAAGTTTCCTTATAATACACTATACAGTAAAGTACATTAAGGAAATGATACTACAGCGAACTTTTATGTTGGTTAACCCATCTACAATTCCGTGTTATTCTACACTATACAGTTGAAAAAAGATTAGCAATGCAGGTCCATTATTGAACTGGGCCCCAACCAGCCCTGTTAACTCAAGAAGATTATAATCAAGTCCCCTACATTCTGAGGATGTAGCTCTGAGCTGACAGAACCAATACAATACAAATATAGGTTGTTTTACACATAACCAACTCTTAAGAAGATGCTTTATGATATAGGGAGAAACAGAAATATGAAATTCCTACAGTCAAAAAAAAAAATGGTCCCAAAAAAATGCTTCAGTCCAATTCTTACTACAACTGTTGTAATACCATCACTGGACTTGTTCCAGGAAAATTATAGAAATAAATAGCCTTTCAGATTACCTTAAAAATTACTCGAGTCCCATTGAATGGACCACGAGCTATTCTCCCCTCATAAAGCCTGCAACAGAACTGCCATGTATGGTATCAGTAGAAGAACAAACAAACATAAAACAAATACTTTCAATAGATCAAATTCTACACCCAAGAAATGCACCTGATTTTCACTTGACCTTCTCCCACATCTTGAACTCTTAACCGCTCCATAACTTCCGAAGAATACTCGAAATCTGGTCCGGACTGGAAAGTCGAGTAGCTGAAATGACAAGAAATACCAATTAATGTCCAAATAAATCAACTCAAGGGAACGAAGAAACATAAAATCACTAAGTCCATTCGACTCACCTAGTAATGTTCATAAACCCGTAACTTCCGACGAACCGTCCGACCTCATAATCGTCCGCATTAGTAATCAGAGTAGCTTTGCAAAGTGAAAGTTTCCTATTTTTGTTCCGAGATTTTAAATGCAAATCCTTGGGGAAGCAGTGAAGGGACCTGCGACGGAATGAAGAAGAATGAGAGAAAACGCTGAAACCAGGACGCGAATTGCCGTGGATTTTCTGCGTTTTTCTGGTGTTTACTGCGATGAAGGAGCGACCGGGACTTGTAATGAGCATGGTTTCTTCCTTCTTTTTCTGTGCTTCGATATTTCTGTTTTCTGAGATGGAAATGGAGCCAAAAAGTAAAGGAAGACCGGAAGACTATCGGATAGGGTCTGCTATTATTTGAGGCGAAGCCGCGAGGTCTCTTAGTACTTAACAAGTCAGGACAGACTCGTTGGTGTGTTAGCCGATTTATTCCAGCGTTGACGCTGAAGCAAATCCCGCAACCAACACTTTGGGGGAAGGTGCATAGCACCTAGTACAAAAAGGAAAAAACTAGTCGGAAGACAGGTTTTGTTAACGCCGTCATTGAATAAGTGCTTATTTTAAATTATAAAAATAGTTTTACGAAAGTATTTTATGCAAACATTTTAATAAAAACATTTTTATGAAATTATTTTTATAAAAGTACTTGTATGAAAGTACTTCTATAAAATTCAATTAGGGATAATTTTGAAAGAAAATAATTGAATAAGTGTTTATACATAAGCACTAAAAAAAAGCTGAAATTTTGGGCTTAAAAAATAAGCACTCATTTTAGACTTATTTCCCTAACACCAATAAGTGCTTAATGACCCAATTAAGCACTTATTTTAATAAGCACTTAATTTTAAGCACTCCCAAACATGGCCTAAGAAAAATTGAGGAATCTGAAGCAAAAAAAGAAAAAAGAAAAAATTGAGGAATGAGTTTTATAACATTCCAATTAAATGGTGATTATCTAAGTCCAATTCAAGCTTTTTTTTTCTTTTTTATTTTTTTATTTTTTTTTTTTTTGGGGGGGGGGGGGGTAATGTCTGGTGTATTCGATCATAATTTAAGTTGCACTTTAGTGGGAGTGGCTAATTTCCTATGCTATTATTTTTGTATCTTAATGTTAAATTTAAGTTGCACTTTAGTGGGAGTGGCTAATTTCCTATGATTTAGATAAATCAGTATTATTTTTTGTATCTAAATGTTAAATTTTTGTATCTTAATATTAATTTTTTATTAATTATGGTTTACAATTATTTTTGTATCATTTTTAGGTAAAAAATTTTTTACCAGATATTTTTTGGTTTGTAATTATTTCTAAATAAAGTTGGTTGAGGATAAATTTGGTATTTAAAAAAATAATGCAATATATCAATATTTTCTATTTCAAATGTTAATGGAAGTAAAGTATATGCACATTATTTAAAAACAATATGAGAGGTTTCTGTTAAGGTCATAACAAATGTATAGAAGGTTCATAGGATTATTAGAAAGCCCAATGAGGTTTTTATAATTTTCCCTATTTTTAAATAGAATTGAAGTTGGTTTTAAATTAATTAAACTATATTTAAAGTTAATAAGTTTTTATTAATTTTCCTTTTTATTAATCCTTAATAAATTTAACTAATTATATTAAATTTTTTTAATGGAATTTAAATTCATTATAGTACAAAGGGATCTATTTAATTTACCCTTGTTAAAAATACCAATTGATAAACATTAAATGGATCAAAATGCACGATCAACCTAATTTTCTCCATAATAAAGCGTGAAAAAACATAAATTTCATTTTTTTTTTTCATTTCAAACCTCTATGGGGTGATGATCCATCCCTTTAGAAATGACCTACCTCTAGATGTTGATGATTTACCCCTCCATGATGTAGTAGCAGTCCTACTCCACGTCTATCTTTGTGCCCCATATGATGATGATTGTGATGAACCTATATTTGATGCCTGACCACCACCCATTGCAATACTACCTCTCATATCATCATCATTCCTACTCTTAGAATTTCCCTTCCATCAGCCCATGCACCCTCTCCTATTTTATCTTGTCTGCCCACATGTGGATGTTAGGATGTGGTACATGTCATAAACCTGCCCCTCCTAGTCATACTATGCCCACTTATCAATTCATCTAGGCCTTTCCTTCTTAATTCCCTTGGCCTTTTTGGCTATGGTTAGGGGTGGACTCAAGTTGAGTCGAGCTGAATACTTGGCTATTCGAGCTCGGCTCACAAGAATAGTAGTAGGCTCAAGCTTGGTCCATAGCTCGCAAGTTCGAGCTCGGCTCAACTCGAGCTCGACTATAAGCCAAGTTTTTTTTAAATAATTTTTTTAGACAAAAAATTAAGAATTATAAAAAATATTTAATATTATATATACAAAAATATTATAAAAATTATTTATTATTATATGTAAAAAATAAAAATATTATTATATATAATAAATTTATTTATTATATATATTAATATATGTATGTATGTATTTATGTATATAATAAAAATTATTTATTTAATACTATGCTCGCGAGCCTCATGAACCAAGCTTTATTGGGCTCGAGCTTGACTCAATTAGCAAACGAGCCTATATATCGGGCTTGAATTTGGCTCAAAGGTCGGTTTTAACTGAGCCGAGCTAAGATCGAATAGCTCATGAAAGCCTCGGGTCGTGGCCACCACTAGCTATGGCATGATGGAGGATGAGGTAATAGGAATTTGCTCCTATCCAAATTCACAATTGCCCTCCTATTGGAATAGGTCATCTCAAATGTAGACATTCCATCATAGATAGGAAAACAGTTCTAGGAATGTTCTTCAAGCCAGTGTATTTTCACTATCATTGATGAAGTTGTTGATGTCTTGCCTGCACCAAAATTATCAATTGACTCCTAATAGAATTTCCAGGAACATTTAGAACATTTCGTTTCTGAGCAGAAGAGCCATTTTCAAGTAGTGTTCGATCGATTACATATTAATCAATATTCAATTGATTGGTCCGAGGTTATTGACAAACAAGATTTGTCTAAGTCACTTCATTTCTTTTTGTCCAAGTCACTTCTCTTTTTGTCCAAGTTGCTATATAATGATGTCTTGGTGCCCACTAGGGTTGTGGGCACCCTTTTCAACGGTAAGGTTAAAAACACATATAGCAGTGGCAAATGTGCTCTATTCCGACAATGTTTTCCCAATTAAAGGGAGAAGAATCTTCATGCGACGTTCTTTGATATAATTTCCAATCAATTTCACCTTTTTCCTATATTGTATTCCACATGTCTTCCTTGACGAGGAGAATTGTCTCCTCGAAATGTTGGGGCATAGAGTGGTGAATAGTGGTTCCCCCTCACATGCTCACTAATGGCCCATTAACAGTAGGTACTAGATTGGTACATTTTGAAAGTTTAGGTACTAAATTGTCATGTTTTAAAGTTTGGGGACCAAAGTGGCACTAGACCCAAAGTACATGTTCCCCTAGATTGGCCTACATTAGAATCACATACTTTTTTTTGTATTCGGTGTCATGCACCATTAATAACTTCCCCCTTACCCCTTTTTCCCCAAAGTGCTGGTTGCGGAATTTAATTCTGTGTCAATGCACAAACTAGATAACACACCAACGAGGCAGCCCTCGATTGGTCATTAGAATCACATACTCAAGTTAGCTATCACAAGTTTCATTGGATGTATCCATTACCCAACTAGTGAAAGATTAATTTTGATGGAGCATTATCTACTTTGCAAAATGGTGTGGGTATTGTAATAAGGGACCATCATGGATCATTTGTCGTGGCATGGGCACTTAACTAAAAGAATGGTAGGATCCATTATATGGACGCCAAAAAGGTTGCAGAATGGGTGGGCGAATTTCAAAAATTTTCTTACCTTCTTCCAACTGGGAATCATATTCCCTAAATTTAGAATACAATATTCAAGGATCCTACTTGAACCATAATCAATATCTTATCCAAAGACAATGGAGGAATTATACCTGATCCAAAGAAGCAGTATCGCCCAAAGTTGGTGTTCACGCCCAAAGAGGACACCAAGATCCGCTCATGCTGAAGATGACACAGCAATATATGGAACGGAACCAGCAGAGTGCGTCCTACACACTGAATCCTTCGCAAGAATCCTCTAGAAACTCTGAGCACCAAATCTTTTCAGTTCTTTCTACAAAACTGATATCAAGAACTGATTTCTTGATTTCTTTCCTTCAAAGATCCAATCTTTTCAGAGAATGGCGGTGGCTGGAGGAGAATTCCTCAGATGAAGATGGCGTATATTGCTTTTCTTCTCTCTGGAATGTTATGAGATCCTATCTCAATTCACTACAAGTTTTCTTGCACCCAAAAACCCTAGGTTCGAAATCTGTGGATTTTCTCTTAGGGTTTCTCCTCTTTTCTTCTTGATTAAGAAACCTCTTAATGAGGAGTTATCCCAATCCAAATCAGTATCTAGATAGGGGATGATCTTAATCCTATCTACAGATTAGGTTAGCTTACTCCTGATCTTATTAGGAGGTTACCAGATTCAAAACTGATTTGAATTTGGTCTCCCAGAGTGGATTAGGTTAAAGGCCCAATCCTTTTGCTAACTTTAACCCAGATCCGCCCCATAAGTGGGTGATCATATCAGCCCAGTTCGAAATGGGCTTTTGGCCCATTAAGTGTTCAGTGCTTAACTAGTTTCCAATCTGCCGCCCAGTTGGGCTTCTTTGTATGGCGTGGGACCCAAGCATTGATCTACACATCAGCCACATGGGTTCGGCCCAACCTTCATTACAAGGCCTAGCCGAATTCACTAAGAAGCCCAGTGAACCCCTGAGCCCATCACATGGACCCCATGGGCCCAACACTTACATTAAGTAGTCTTAGGCCAAGCCATCTTATAAAAACCCAGGGACTGTGGGCAAGTGCAAGATTAGCCCATCAGGCATCATCCTAAATGGCCTTACACTTAACCTCTCAGCCCATAATGATCAAGCACTGACCGACAAGAGAGGACCTCTCCCTCGGCTGCAAGGAACAGTGTTGCACTCTCCACTCACATGGATCACGGGAATTAAAACCATTTGCAAACGTTTTTGAAGCAAAACAAAATTCCAACGATTGAAATCAACTACCGGAAATTTGGTTTCCATGAGAGAGTGTGCATTCTCAATCATTACCTTTGTCCGACAAAGGGGCTAATCCTGTCACTATGATCACCCACTCAGATGAATTCTCAGACTGCCCCAACATGCCCAGGTTTTGACCCCCACTAAGGATCTCACTGATTGGCATATCAAAAACAGATCGATCCGACACCTAGTGTAGTATCATAATCGAGTTTAGGGGTTAGGTGTAACTTTCCAATTTTTTCCATCTGTCTCCAAGGTCCAGGGCAATACTGGAAATCTGGTCCGGTTCAAGGATTCAAGTAATCCCATACTACATGTGCCTTGGGTTTTACCCTGGTGGCCGAGACAGGCCATCCCAACACTTGGCGGCACACTAGTATCGGCCTTAACAGGATAAATATCACCAGACTTATCCAATGTCTGTAAACATTTAAAACTAACACGAGTCTCAATAAGTGTCCAGTTTTAGGGTCTTACACAGAATTATACCAAACAACATGAATCAAACATGCACTTTATTTATTTACACTAAATATCAAGAGTACATCAAATCGGATTGAATCTAAGGGCATACAAAACTGTCCAACATTAACCTATCAAGATGTTCACCTATTGAGTGTAAAGCTTTGGTATTGCTTGAAGCTATAAGGTTGGTTCACCAATTGCATATGGATTTTGTAGTCTTTAAGGGAGATGCTTTCACTAACAAAGAAAAGAAAGGAAAAAGAGGAGATGCTCTCATTGTCATAAACTCTTTGTTGGGGTTAAATTTTTCACATTTATTACGGACTTGAAACACTCTTGTTGATTGTAGAGTGCTCTTATCCAATACAATGGCTCATACACTTGCTCTCACGACTAGGGGTGGACACGAACTGAGCTTTTTATGAGTTATTTGAGCTCGGCTTGTGAAAAGCTCAGATTGGCTCGACCCAATTCGAGCTTCGAACCGAATTCATGCTCCACATATAGCTCATTTGTTAATCGAGCCGAACTCAAATACTCCATAGCTCAGCTCGTTAGGCTCGTGAGCCTAACCGCGCCTCTATATGTATATAATATTTATATATTATGCCTTTTGAATAAATGTTATTGGAGAGGACATAGTTTAATGATGGTTCCATCACATTCTATCTTTACTCTAAAGACTAAAAAGTAAAGAGGGAAAAAATCAAACCCTTCGTCTTAGAGATTCAATCTGTCTCAGAGATTTGGTCCATCTCAACTCTCAAGATCTCTCACATTCAAAATTGATGCCCAACTACTGACATCCAACGAGGCAACGACCGACGACCGATAGTCTTAGACTTTCAACAATCAACAATTAGCTCTCTACAAGTCTACAACTTCTTCTTCTTCTTCTTCTTCTTCTTCTTCTTCTTCTTATAATATTCATGATTTAAGGTTCTTGTTTATCCTTTCTATACCTATTCTTATTTGGTGATTAGCGCATTAACTCCTTTCAATCCTCTATAACTAGTAACCACAACACAAGGACCATTGCCCAACAATCAAAGGTAACACAACACCCGAAAAACCTATTAAAGAAATGCAATGAGATGCTTTATTTTATTGTTTGGTTTGGTGGTGTGTTGTAACTTGTAAGTTCCAAAATGTGATTAATGAAATTTAGTTGTAGAGGAAGATCCTCAAATTTTTCAAAAACCCGAAGGACAAATAAATGCTTATCATTGTTTTTTTATAGTTCAATCTATCTTGAAACAATGTTGATTCAGGCACTATTTTATAGTCCAATACCACAACAGCTCCAGCACTGGTTCAAGCATGATCCAATCTAACCCTAGGGTTGAGAAATAGTGCCACCAAATAGAGGCAGAGATAGGGCAATGGAGGAGCAGGTGGTTATTGCCCGCCCAACCTTGACTACAGAGCATACATAATTGGTCCTAGACTTGCACCCCTCTTTTAGCCATATTAGCTTTGGTTAAACACTTGTACTTCTACAGAAAACATAAACCAATGCTATCCTACCTTAGTTTGTCACTTTGTCCAATCTTTCCTTTTATGTTTGATTTTCTATGCAATATTCTTTATTATTATTATATTTTTTTTTTTTTTTGGGGGGGGGGGGGTTGAAGACTTGTAGTTTTGATGCTTGTATTGTTTGATGTTTGTATAATTTCAATAGATTATGTGCACACGAGGCTAACCTTTGTAATGTTTTTAGCCTAGAAAACTAGAAAAAGTTTGCAGTTGTTAATGTCTTATCTTTTTATTGGTAAATGTCCTATCTTTTTAGATAATGTTGGATGTTATTTACAGGTAAAAACTGATTTAATCTCTTAAATGAAATAAAAGAAATTAACCTAAATTTTACCACATGATAATTGGTCCCAAACAAAATACATAGAAATGGTTGTTACTTATTCAAACAAATAAACATTCCTCCTACTTCCAACCTCCTTCATATGAAGTGTAGGCCACATCGTCTTGTTTATTACCTACCTCACTTCCAACTTTCCAAGCAAACAAACCATCTTCCTACTTCCAACATTTTTCATATAATGTGGGAACACACATCATTTTACTTCTCACAAACAAATAATACAAAATTAACATTCTAATTCTTTATAGATTTTAGTTTAATTTATTAATAGTACACAATATCCTTATCCAAGCATGTTGAATGATTTATATTAAGGATTAGAATGATCAAATGGTAACTAACCATTCTGAAATGTAGGAATGCCATCATCCCCCATTCATGATCACAATCTCTCATCAACAGGTCAAATGAAACAGGTCAAATATAAAATAATGCAAGCAATCCCATGGCAAGTGCTCCTAAAAGCTGAGAAACAATGTAAGCAACAAATGACCTTGAATTTCCAACCGATAGATTCAAATGTTGATGCAGAAATTGCAGGTCCTCCTCTCTTCGATCCTACTATTGTTGTAAAGTATGATCATTCCAAAATGAGAAAAGCAATTGCCCATTGGGTTATTATGCATAAGCATCCATTTACTATAGTTGAAGAGGAAGGCTTTATTTTCATGATGAGGATGTGAAATCTAGCTTTTGAGAAGATTTCTCAGGAGATAATAAAGAACAATTGTTTAATTGTCTATGAAGATCAAAAGAAGAAATTGAAAAAATTTTTAAAGGGTATTTTGAATATTAGCATAACCACAGACCTTTGGAAGTCACAAAACCAAAGGATTGAGTATATGGTGATAACTTGTCACTTTATAGATGCCAATTGGAGGTTACAGATGCACGTTCTTAGTTTTGTTCATGTTCCTCCACCTCGTTGAGGGGTTGATATTGCAGATGCAATTCACAAGTGTTTAAAGGAGTGGGGCCCCAAAAAAAAGGTATTTAAAGTTTCTGTGTATAATGCATCATATAATCATTCATGTTTGAGCTTTTGAGAGAGATCTTTTCTAGGAGTAGGAAGTTGCTTTGTAATGGAAAATTGTTTCATGTCCAATGTTGTTTACATATTCTAAATTTGTTGGCTCAAAATGTTCTTGGTGAAATTGGTTACATCATAGAAAACGTGTGTGAGAGTGTCAAATACACTAACCAATCTGAGGCTAGGAAACAAACATTTTTCTAAAATTATACAACGATTACAACTTGGTACAAAGAAGTTGGTTATTGATTGTCCTACCTATTGGAATTCAACATTTGAGATGTTATCATGTGCTTTGAAATTCAAAGATGTGTTTCCAATATTTCAAGAAAGGGAACCAAACTATGACTACTTGCCAATTCTTGAATAATGGGAAAAGGTGGAGAAAGTATGTAAGGTACTTGAAGTTTTCAGTGTAGTTAAGAACATTATTTCTAGTAGTGACTATCCTACTTCTAATTTGTACCTTAGTGAGATATATAGGGTGAAGGAAATTTTGAACTTGAAATCAATGGATAAAAATGATTTCATTAAAAGGATTGTTGAAAATATGAAATGAAATTTGATAAGTATTGGGGTGAATATAATCTATTAATGGTTGTGGCTTCCATCTTAGATCTAAGGTGCAAACTAAGGCTAGTTAAGATGTGTTTTCTAAAAATATATTCAGAAGTTTAAGCTAGAAATAACATTAAGCAAGTTCGAGGAGCTTTGTACCAACTTTATGATGAGTATGTAGCTGCTTATAATGCTAGTAGTAAGGAATCATCCACTCAAGGGAATGGTAGCAATAGATCTTCTTCAAATTCTAGTTCTAATTTTCAGTTATCAACATGCTCGAGATGCTCAAAGTTGATGAATTATGTGAAGAGAATTGAAACCATTACCTCACCAAAATCAAAGTTGGATATGTACCTTGAGGAGAGTGCATATATTTGTGAAGATGAAAGGTCACATTATGAGTTCAATGATTTGGAATGGTGGGAGGCTAATAATTTGAAATATTGGGTATTGTCGAATATGGCAGCTGAGATTCTTGCCATTCCAATATCTACAGTAGCTTCAGAATCTACATTTAGTGCTAGTGGACCTGGTGGTAGGGTAATTGATCCTTATCGTGCATCTTTAGCTCCAGAAACTATTCAAGCTCTAATTTGTGGAGGGGATTGGATTTGTGTTCTTCACGGGGTGAAGAAAAAACATAAGGTATATTATACTAACTTCCGTTAATTATTGCTTAGTGGTACTCTATTAATATATGCTTTGATTTGGTTATTAATGATTTAATTTTGGTCCTTTTGCATGTTTGTATGTGGATAAAAAGCCAAATGAGATAATTCTACCAATTTCTTAATGATGCTTCTAGCTTTGGGTAGATTGTTTGGATGCCAAGGAGTTGCGGCCATCTTGATCATTTGTTGTGATTTCAAATATTAGAATATTTAGGTTGTTGATTTTTGAGTTGTTTTATGGATTTTTGAGTGGATCAAACTATTGAACTTATTACCTTTTCGAACTATTGAACTTATTCGATGGTTTGCTAACCCCTTTTCTAGTAGTTGAAAATTTAGTTGGCATTCTTTTTGAATTGGACTTTCTTAGTTTTGTTGATTTGACAACTAGATGTTCTTAAGTTATTTGCTGAAATTGTTGGATGCTTGCATAAGTTGAGAAGCTTAGAAAAGCATGTAATTCTCAGTTCATCTATCCTATATTCAAGTTTTTTTTTTGTTTCTAATCATTTTATTGTTTTTATCTTTGAACCCCTCTAAAAGAGAGAGAGAGAGAGAGAGAGAGAGAGAGAGAGAGGGAGAGAGTTGCCTATGGAGGGGACCCTTCAAAATTGCACGAAACACCAGTTGAACAAGATGACAAAGATTGTGAACCAGGTATCCCTTCTTCGAGCTCTCTTAAACCATACTTAAATTAACAAAAAATCAGATCAGATTTTTAGTTGTTTTCTAGTTGGATTCTTTTTGTTTGATTATGGTTCAGCTGTTTTTAATTATGGTTCATCTTTTCCTATTTATTTGGACAATTAAAGGAGTGTGGGAGTTGGACGAAAAAATAAAATAAGGTCCACAAGTAAGATAGTAAAGTGATCATTTGAATTCATGAGCATGCTCAAGGATTTTTATTTATCTTTATTGCAAAAAAGAATAGGAAAACTATGGTTTCTAATGATGACAGACCTTTGTTTTGATTTGTACTGTATTGGGGTGTTTGGTGCTGACCTAAACCCTTTCTATTTGTATAGGATTGCTTTAAATGGTTATCAGAAGAAATGACCAAACTCATGGTTCAGAAAATTAATGTTGCTACACAACTCACAAGGTCAGTATTTGATAGTATTCTGTTCCCTCAAGGAAGTGTTCTGGCTATGCAAATCTCTATAGATGCACCAAACATCTATGCAGATGATGTGTTCTAGCTATAGGTCCGAGTTGTTGGAATTAAAACTTCAGTAGTGAACATTGTTGTACTCTTGTAGGTTTCCCTTTCAACTGAAAGAGTGAAAGTCTTAATTGAAATGATACACAGGTTGCTTAGCATGCACATGATTGAAAATCAATTCTCAACTTATTGGTTTTCCACGAATGTTGGGTCATAGATCAACTTTTCTCTTTTTTTTTTTCTATATCATTATTCGATATCATATCCAAAGGTAAGGAAATCTATAGGTTGATAATTATTTGCAAAAACACCATAGATATTGTCAAGAGAAGCTATCCCAATCTCATATGGGATTACATGCTTGCTGCACAAATTTTTGTTTGACTGTCTTAGGTTTTTCATATACTTCGTTTATCTAATATTTCATATCATTTTAATGTTTCATTTCAATCAGTGAAAGCATTCAACAAAATTAAAATAAGTATCCTAAGATGCCTTCTTCGTTGTCAATTAGTGATGTCTTGACTATTGGCATTTTTCTAGATGTTCTAAATCATTCCAGGACTTCTCCTTTATTAGTTTCTCTTGGGGCCCTCATCTTTACCTGGGCGGCAAACTTCAATTCATTTCCTGAATCAGGTCGCAAAGGTGTTTCAACAGCTTTCTGTTGCACACTAGTAAATGTTACATGTGAAATATGTTCTAAAGTTGAAAAGGCCATTATATTCTTAATGCAATTTAATTTGACATAATCCTTGTGGGTTAGATAAACTTTATAAGGATTGTTAAATTTTGCTAGTGAAAGCTTCTTTGATGATTTAATCATTGGAACTCTTGTATACATTATGATTATTGTCCAATTATCTAATGGATTTTCCTTGTCTATACAGGAAGAGAAGCTATTACAGAGAATGCACATATAATCATAAACTGCCTTGTTGGACTTCTCTCTTACCCCCACATGATGGTATCTTACATGTGTTTTAAGTTATCTTGGAAAGTAACATACATTTTCTTAAGTATATCTTTTTTTTCCAAACTAGGTGTTTGCTTTTAATACATAAACACTAATAACACATACAAAAGGTTAAAATGATTTGAGAAGCTTCCACCTGGCAAGTTGTTTTGTGCTTAATGGTGCACGATCCGGTGGCTCTCACTTGGCAAGTGACTCGAACGCCGAGCTGGAAATTTCCTTGTCGGTGGTCAAGCTAGGTCTAGCCAAGCTATGTAGTTATACATGGGCACTTTGATGTTTAAGTCAGCGAAGAGTTCTTTGAGATGTCAAGAAGATTAGAAAGTGCGAGAGCTTAATCGCACATACTTCTCTAAGAGGATTTGTGACTTTATATAGGTGTAAGTGATTAGAGACCTTCTGTAATGGGTCCTAGACTCTCGAAGAGTCATTTTTGTCAAGTTGGGGGAGAGTAATGACGTCGGTTGTGTAATCTATGTAGAGGGATAAGGTCTGTCCAATTGACTTTGATGTGCGTGATGTAGGTAGGCCAGCCTAACGGTCAACTCGTTAATATTCTGGAGAACTCGGTCTGACAACGGATCTATGTGATACATCAACAAGCATGCCTTGTAGGTCACCAGTAGTACCTTTCTTGGCTCAGTCAATCCCTGAGGTAGATCACTCCTTGCTCAAAGGTCCTTTAGGTCACTAAGCTGAGGTACCATAGGTTGACCCAGGTGGGGTGCCATTAACCGACCTGCCGAGGTGATCTGCTTACTCAGCATCGAGGTGTCACTTGGAAGCCACGTGTAGTGATGTAATTCAAAGGACCAAATTACCCCTCATCAATTGCCCCCCACTCCTGAGTCAATGTCAGCTCGGCGAAGGGAGTAGCCCTCAATATGGTTGAATTTTAAAATTTCAAAATTTTGAAAGGGGCACGCTAGGTGGGCGCACAAAATTCAAAATTCAAATAGTCCACATGCGGTGTCGCCTTCTCAGTCATCGATTTGAAAGTAGGCATGCCTTAGTCATTGATTTTTCTTCCCATTAGACTATAAATAGAGGGTCCCCACCAAGGTCCCACTCACACTATTTTGAAGCTTTCATTGAGGGAGAGGATGACTAGTTGGAGGAGAGCTCTATCGGAGTATTGTCATTCGTTTGCTCATCGAAGCTTGTTTGCTGCCAGTGTCGGATTTTTGTTCCCCAACAATTGGTGAATCCATTTCCCTTGTGGCAATTTCTTCGGGTCCTTCTGAGGGTAGGTCTTTGAATTTCCGTTGAGCAAGAGTGGAAACCTCATCACGAGATCAAGAGGGTTCTTAGGCCAAGACCTCGACGTCTCAGCCAAAGGCGGAGGTGGACACCCAAGAGGTGGAAACCCCATTTGGTCATTTCGAGTTGTGGCGAGCGTATAGTAGAGTTGTACACTGCATACCGACTTAGTGAGTTTGACTATACATGGCCGAGATGAGGTCTATGTCTTTGAGGAGGTGTTGCCGCACTGGTTTCCGGTCTCCGTTTTCCTTTGCACCCCCATATTCTTGTGGTGCTTTCATTTTTTGGTGTTTCTCTAGGTTAGCTCCATCAAAATGTTGTTTGGACGCTTGTAGGGTTGATCTTCTTTTGCCATCACCTAAACTTCCCCTAGATATAGATATTTTCTCCGGACCATGTACTATGAAGAAGGTCCCCCACGTGCCCTACTATTTTTACCTACCCTTCCACCATGGTTACAAGCTGTTGGACAACTTTCCTTTTAAGGTCAAAGATTGGAAGAATAGAAACTTCTTCCTTTCTCGTAGAGCCAGCTGAAATATGGATACCGTATGGCAAAGGGATTGTCGAAAGGTCAATGTAGAATTCGACAATGATCTGCATCTTGAAGTTCAATGCCTTGTGTGCCAGCAATTTCAAGTAGAGAATTTGTTAGCTGAGTGTATGGTTATCCAAGCTAGCCTGAGCCACGTAGGTAGGTCGACCAACACGTCCTTTTCATTTTGCTTTAGAATTTAATTTTATCTCGGCTAATGATTTTCTTGTCTTGTTCAAACATGGCGAGCATGGAGTCACTTTTGGTAGCGGTAAAGAAAAAGACGTCCAAGAAGAAGAGGAGGGCTGATCGCATGTCCATGGAGGGTACCTCGGCTAGTGCCGAGGTGAGGTCAGCAGCCTTCGCTCCTAACATCATCGACCTCAAGGGAGGCGGCAACCCTATGAATGCTGAGTAGGTCCCTACAGATCTTGCCATCTCTACATTCCAGATCGGCCAAGAGGAGCATCTTTCCAATCCCTACACCTCAAACATACCCCATTTTGTCCCGAACATCAATCTCTATACTCGATTGCCTTACTGATCCCTTGGTAGCTCTTTAGATGGGAAAAGGCATGCTACTTCCAAAAGATGTGCAGTACTATAGCGGTATGGACACTTCTTAGGTCGGCGCCAAGATGACTCGGTGCATCCTCCAGATTCAACTTTTTGCTTTCTGATGTTTTTGTTATCTTATCCTATTATCTTTGTACTAACTATTCTTTTCTTCTGTGGTAGGCGAACACTATGGGTCAAGTGTTGCTAGACTAGGTCACCTCAACTCGGAGAGAGAGATGTGAAATGCAAGCTAGTATGGATGCCTTGTAGACTCAGATGCAGGGAATCCAGCTCAACACTAAGGAGGATCGTCAATGCTTTGTCAGGTTGAGTGCCGACATGCAACGCGAGTTGGAGGAGGGCAAGGAGACCATTGCTACCTTGGATCGCAAGTTGGAGGAACAAAAAAATGAAGTATATTGAGGACATCCATCAGGCCGAGGTTGCAACTATTGAGCGTTTCTGTTTGTCACCCAAGTATGCCTAGGCACTCTCACTCTTCTCTCTTTATAGCTCTTTCTAGCTCAAACGTACAGATACCAGCTCGGTTGTGCTGCTCGGCATTGCCAGATCAAAACCTTGTTCGAGCCCAGTCATAGGAAACGAGGGAGCAACCAAATTGCGCATCATCAGTAGCCTTGTCGTAGCGTCTTTTGGGCGAGGGCCCTGCTCCCTATGTGTCCCCTGCGGAGTCCTTCATGAATCTCCTGTAGCACTTGGTTTGCTTCAGTTCCGTGTAAACATCATAGGTAGGGGAGCGTAAACGATATTTTATATAGCAGTTCGCCTACAATCACATAGTGAGTTGCTTATCGCTTTACCCTTTGAGCCGCATTACGCTCTTTTAGTAGGGTCCCGTGGCGCAAATAGTCAACGATTGGGTCTATCCAACTCGTCTCTGCTGCCAGCATAGGGATGACTGACCTCTTCTTCCACCCTCTCTATGGTTAGGCATGGTAGGTCTTCTATGTAGACCATCCTTTTTCGTAGAGCTGACCACACTAGCCAGTTTTGAGAGTGCGTTAACTTTCATGTTTTCTAACCTTGGAATCTGCTAGATGTTCCAAGAGTGGGAAGTTGGGCAAGAGCTCCCTTACCTCGGCTAGGTAGGCCAACATGGTGGGCTCTCGGGCCTCATACTATCCATTCACTTGTTTAACTACTAATTGTGAGTTACTCCACACTACAAGATGTTTAGCCCTGACCTCCTTCACCAGTGATAGCCCGACTATAAGTGCCTCGTATTCAGTTTCACTGTTTGAAGCTCAGAATGTGAACCGGGGGTCATACTCCAGCTTTTCCTAACTTGGCTCATAGAGGATTAGTCCAGCCCCACTTCCACACTAATTGGACAAGCCATCCACATGGAGGATCCAAGGCTCCTCCTCCCAAGCCGGGGCAGGTGACGCATTGGTCAACACCTCCAAGGTGGTTACTAACTTGGTAACTCCAGGGGTCGACGAGCTGAATGTTCACTTGGCAATGAAATCTACCAGGACCTATGCTTTGATTGTTGGTCACGACTCAAATCGGATGTCATATTCACTGAGTTTGACTACCCATTTTGTAAGTCTCCCTAAGACCTTGGGCTTTTGGAGGATTTGCCTAAGATGTTGGTCGGTCAAGACTGCGATGGTGTGGGCCTGAAAGTAAGGTCTTAGCCTTTGGGTTACTAACACTAGCATGAAGTTCAATCTTTTGATGTCTGGGTACTTAGTGTCAGTAGCGTGCAACACTTTACTTACATAATAAATCGGACATTGTACCTTTTCTACTTCCCTAATAAGGATCGAGCTGAATACCTCATCAAAGGTGGTGAACTTAAATACCTTTTTAGCTCATCAAAGGTGAGTTGGCACTCTTCGGCCCATTCAAAATCTTGGTTCTTTTTTTATGGCCTTAAAAATTGGGAGACACTGCTCAGCTGACTTAAACATAAATCGGTTCAGGGCAACTACTCGGCTAGTAAATTTTTGTACTTCTTTGACTGACTTAGGAGGTTACATGTCTAGGATTGCCTGGATTTTATCTAGGTTGGCCTCGATAAAAAGGTTGGCTATGTATGCATCTGAGGAACTTGCCTAATGTGACATTAAAGACACATTTGTTGTGGTAGAATTTCCTGTTGTACTTTCTTAAGATGTTAAAAACATAGCCTAAATCAGCTATTAAAGAATTTGAAAACTCAGTTTTTACAACCATATCATCTACATAACACTCAACTCTATTTCCAATTAAGTTTGAAGAAACATTATTTACAAGACATTGGAAGGTCGCCCTAGCATTTTTTTAGGCCAAAGGGCATGAATTTGTAATAGCATAAGCCTATCTCAGTTACAAACGTGATTTTTTCTTCATCATCCGAGTCCATCGAAATCTGGTTATAGCCGGAGTATGCATCCATGAAACTCAATAGCTCGAACCCTGAGGTCACATCTACTAAGCGGTCGATTCTTGGAAATGGGAAGCTATCCTTCGGGCAGGCTCTGTTAAGGTTTGTGTAATTGACGCACATGCACCATTTTCCATTGGCCTTCTTCACAAGTATTGGGTTTGCAATCCATATTGGATATTGGACCTCTCTAACGAGGTCTGCTGTAAGTAGCTTCCCTACTTCCTCGTCTACTATTTTCTATCTTTTCGATGCGAGGTTCCTTTTCCTCTACTGGACAGGTCTAACAGATTGGGACGCATTGGTTCGGTAAGGCGAGCTCCTATTTGTACTGTCTTCTCCAGCTTGGCCTCTGAGACAGACACTAGGACAGTATCTTCCATTAGTCGGGCTCGCTCATCGATGTTTTCTAGGGGTGGCTCCAATTCGACGTCGATGGATATTTTTCCCTTAGCCTTCATTGCTGCTACATAGCACTTACGAGAGTCAAGCCAGTTGCCTCGCATAACTCCGATGCTTCCAGTCGTAGGAAATTTTAGCACCAGGTGGTAGGTCAACACTACCGCTCGGAGGGCGTGTAGGATAGGTCGGCCCAAGATGGCGTTATAAGGTGAGGGGGTTGTGACCACAAGAAAGTTGTTATCAAACCGAACTGAGTTGGGGACCAAGCCTGCTATAACCGGTATCCTCACTCGGTCAAGGGACCGAACTACCTCAACGCTGAAGCCAACCAAGAGTACATCAGCTGGCTATAGATACTTTTTGTCGAGCTCAATCCACTTGAATGCTTCTTGGAAGATGATATCGGCCGAGCTCCTTGAGTCAACCAGAATTCTTTTTACTTTTAAAGTCATTTATTGTTAATTTCACTATCAGAGTGTCATCATGTGGATACTGTATGTCGCGCATGTCATCTTCTGTGAAATAGATCACTTCTTCTCTACGAGGGCATTTCGGCGGGTTATCACTATCATGTTCAAGGTCTCGAACTGAGCTTCTACTTGCTAAAGTCATGCACCCTACTACAATCAAACCTCTTGTGATCATGTTAATGATTCCATGGTCGGGCCGCTCTGCTGTCTATGAGTCTCAGGGAGGCTAGTTTCTTTCCTACTCCCTGCTTGTTTGAGGTGCCACCCTGCGCTTTTCAGCAAGTTGGACTATTTCTTCTCTTTTGATAAACTGTCTTAGATACCCGCGACAGATTAACTCTTCAATCTCGTCTTTAAGGTTTCTACAATTCTCGATGTTGTGACCTATGTCACAGTGGAAATGACAATATCTATTTGGGGATTTGGAGACATTCCAAGTTGAATATTTTGATATACTTGCGGAGTATCTCGTTTGGTCACTACATGTCGTTCGATAAGCAGGTTACAGATTTAGGACACCTTTTGCTGGTGGCGAAGTGAGTGATAAATACATTGGTGAATTGATCCCAACTTTTTATGGAGTCGGGGGCCAATTCTGAATACCATAGTAGAGCTGTGTCTCAGAGAGTCGTTGGGAAAGCCATGCACAAGATCGCATCATCGGCTCCATGTAGTTGCATCAAGGCCTGAAAATTGTCAACATGGTCCACGGGGTTTGTCGTTCCATTGTAGGATTCGAGGTTGGGGGCCCTAAAGTCTTTAGGCCAGCACACTGTGAGTATCTCGGGGGCTAGAAATTATGTACGAGATATTGGCTGCCCATATGAGTTGCCTACCTACTGGCTTCCTTATTTTCATTTCTTTTGTCCATCTCTCTCACTGATGGAGTGAGCCGACTCTTCTTCGAGGTGCGATCAATACGTCTGTGGTGCCTACTTTGGATCCTTCGGATGAACTGGCACTTCAATCCTGATAGGTGCAGTAGCTTGGCTTTACACTAGGGGTTGGTTCAAGTTTTGGTTAGGAACATGGTTGGGAACTTGGTTAGGGACCTGACTAGGAACCCGAATAGGAGCTGGGTTAGGGTTTAGCCCAATGTTCTGACGTTGTTGTGGTTGTTACTGTTGTGTTCGTTGGTTCTGTTATTGAGCCTGTTGTTGTTGTTGCTGCTATCGCCCCCTATTAGGGTGGCGAACTTATCTTCCCAGGCCCTCATTTGGGAGCTCATACGTTGTACACATTGCACCAAGTCATAGAACTGGCACGCATCAACCCCAGTAGGAGCAACGGAGGGCTCAACCATAGGAGGAGGCACATTCACCTAAGATGGAGGAAAGGCTGGGTTTAGGGTAGGAGGGATGCCTGGATGAGTCAAAGGTACATTGATTTGTCCAATTGTCTGAAGGAACATTTGGGATTAGTCCAAGCTGGTTCTGTCCTCTAGTGACCTGGTTGTTGTTATTGTTGTTGGTTGCTTGCTTGCTTAAAGAAGCCATGGATGCTGTTATAAAAATGCTTAGAGGTGAGAACTTTGCTTTTCCTAACGAGTTCCCATAGACGGTACCAATTGATGGTACACAATCTGGTGGCTCTCACTTGGCAGGTGACTCGAATGCCAGGCTGGAAGTTTCCTTGTCGGTGGCCGAGCTAAGTTTGGCCAAGGTAGGTGTGGACGAGCTATGTAGTTCTATAAGAGAGAGAGTTAGAGTGCTTGGGTTGCTTTTACCTGGGATAGGCACTCCAGTGTTTAAGTTAGCGAAGAGTTCTTTGAGATGCTAAGAAGATTAGAGAGTGCGAGAGCTTAATCGTGCGTACCTTCTCTAAGAGGAATGGTGACTTTATATAGGTGTGAATGATTGGAGACCTTCTATAATGGATCTCGGACTCTCAATGAGTCTTCTCTGTCAAGTTGGGAAAGAGTAATGACGTCGGTTATGTATCTACGCAGAGGGCTAAGGTCCATCCGGTTGACTTTGATGCGCGTGATGCAGGTAGGCCGGCCTAATGGTTGACTCACTAATATTCTGGAGAACTTAGTCTAGAAATAAATCTATTTGATAAGTTAGTGAGCATGCCTTGTAGGTCGCCAATAGTACCTTCTTGGCTAAGTCGATCCATGAGGTAGGTCGCTCCTTGCTCGGAGATCCTTTAGGTTGGCTAGGCCAAGGTACCTTAGGTGAGGTGCACCTAGGCGAGGTGCAACTAACTGACCTGCCGAGGTGATCTCCTTACTCAGCGCTGAGGTCTCACTTGGAAGCCACGTGTCATGATGTAATTCAGAGGACCAAATTATCCCTCATTAGTGCTGAAAAGAACTTGTTATCCTTGCTCCATTTTTATTCATAGTATAAATTTCATCCTAAGCCTTACCACATTCTCATACCCTTCTTGGGGAATCTTTAAAACATTTTTGCAGATAGTATTACTTGATAGAACTCAACATGCTATGGCTGATGCAATGTTACATTGACACTTGAATATGGACTTCTTGTTTACGGGTACATGTGGACACCAATACCATTATGCCAAGAAGGCATTTGAGGAGACTTTTCTAGTTATCCTAAGGGCTGTTTGATGGTATATTGAAATCTTGTTGGATTTTAGAATTGGAATTCTATAATTCAGGCCCCATATATCAAGCAAGTAAAATCCCATATAATTTGGGTTTTGGTATTCCAATTGTTCTGCTGAAATCCATTGCCTGAAATTCTCAGAATACGAATGTAGGTAGATTCTATAATCGGGTTATTTTTAATTATAATATAGAAATATATGCCTTTGATTCTAACAAGAATCCAATGGATTTCAGAATCGGGTTAGTTTTAATTTCTGAAGATTTTTCTTGATGCTATATTGTTTCTTTCAAACAATTGTATTGATGCTGTTCAAGTCAATATGCTCAAAGACAGGTTTGACCAACCCATATTCTTAGCAATTCTATCATTTAGTAGCAATCTGCTTTTTTTCTAGTATCCAGATTCTCATCCATAAGCTGGATTTATTGATGCTCGACTTCTAGTTAGTTCTTTATAGTAGCAATCTGCTTTTTGAAAGCATCTACTAGTTCTTTATAGTTCTTTTTGAAAGCATCTCCAGGTTGAGGAAGGTAGCCCGAGCCTTGCATTTTTTCTATCGAATCGAGCTTGAATACTCAAATATTTGGCTTATGATCACCAAGTCACATGTTGCACATGTAAATGTATATGAAAACTTTCATAGGCCATAACTTTGCACTCAAAAGTTTGATTAGAGTAATCCTTTTGTATTTTAGGTAACTTTTCAAGATCCATGTGCCCAAATGCACCTTGCCCAACTATTTTTTGTTAAAGAACATTTTTTTTGCCTCAACTCCCAAATTTTAATATTTTTATAAATAAAAAGTTTAAAACCAGAATAAAAATGTAATTTAAACATAAAAACATACTTATATTAAATGTAGAATATATTATACATTATTTTATTGATATAATACATGTTTATACATGTGTGCGTGTTGATGTGTCATGATCTAAACTGGTGGTTGCAACCCGGAGGTAAAAATGATTCAGCCTCTAAAGAGAGTCTGGAATCTGGTCCCAATAGTGGGCAAACATCATGAACATCTTGATGAGACCTATTTTGCTCCTAACATGAGAAGATATTCCCAATGTATAGTTGCAACATATTGTGAGGTTGGTGTGAAGCATGCTTTGTGAGGATCCAGGTCAACTTCCAAATTTATGGTTGTTGGGAGTTAGGATTATACCTCAGGACCACATCTGAATACCTAAGGGGCATTCTACAACATGAATGTTTTTGTTTTCATTTGTTTTGGGAATCACTATAAAACAAACCCTGTTTTTGTTTTCAAATGAATAAAACAAGTTGATTTTGTTTCAAAAAATAATATATGCTTTTGGAACCAACAAAATATTAATTTTTAAATAAAAATAAAAATAAGTTTTCTAGTATAGAAATATATGATTTATGGAATATGATATTGAATAATCAAATAAAAACATATTTTAAAAACCGGATTCAAGAACATATTTTTTATTTTAGTGTTAGAAAACAAAAAAAAAAAACAAACAACATATTTCTTATATTTTTGTTTTATGAAATAATCTATTATCAATCAAGATGGCAGCAAAAACATATTAAATACATTATATATAGAGCTTTACAAAAATGACAAGCCCGAGGATCCGTGCCGTAATGGTAGCGCATCTGACTCCAAATCAGAAGGTTGCGTGTTCGATTCACGTCGGATTCAACGCCCCAAGGGATACTACCCTTTTTATTCCGACACCGACGATTCGTTAATAATCAGTTCATCACTTAAAAAATGAGTTCCGGAAAAGATATGATATCTGAAAACATTTGAATCATAAACGTGGTAACCAGTATTATTTATTAAAATTTATGGGTGAATTTTGATTGGTCAACTCTTTTTATATCATTTTTTTGCATCATCTATTTTTCCAAAAAAGAAAATGTCAATTATGGTTTTGATTCTATGAACGATATGTATTCCGTGCCCATGCCATAAAGCTTCTTCATCCTTCACCGTTGCTTTTTTTAGGGGAAAGTTAGTATTCGAACTTTCGAACGTGTCATTATTAGGGGTGAAAAAAATGAAAAAACGAATTGATTGAAAAAACTTATTGAAACCGAATTGAAAAATTGGTTAATTGAACTAATTGGTTCGGTGTTTTTAAAAAATCGAAGGTACTGGTTTGATTTCGGTTAATCAATGTAGAAAATTAGTAGTTAATTGAACCGACCGGTATACATATATTTCTATATGTTTTTATATATATTTATATATTATATATTATATATATTATATTTTTTATATATTATAAATTCATAAATATGCATTATATATATATATATTTATAATATATGATATATTATTTATTATTTAAAATATAATATTATATATATTTATAATATATTATAAATATTAAAAAACTGAAAAATTGACAAATCGAACCGATGGCTAATTGAACCAGTCAACCGGTTAACTGATTGGCTTCGGTTTGGTTTTGGTTACTGATTTTCCAAAAGCCGGTAGTACCAATTCGATTCCAAAAAAAAACCCATGATTCGGTTAATCAAACCATGAGCACCCCTAGTCACTGTAATACTTAAACTTTCAAAAAGTGTCAAGTTGATCCAAAACGTTAGCAAACATTAAGTATCATGTAAAAGGACAAAAATGCCCTTTACCTATCATCTAACAGTAACCACCTCCGATATCAAGCTGATGACTAGATTCTAATACCGTGTCTCTACAAATGTTCCCTGGAATTATAGCATCTTATTACACACATAAAACTCGAACCAATACGATACTAAAGCAATGAGAAGAGGCGTCGATAAGAGCACAAGTGACATGGTCTTAGATCTCCTTCTAGAATTAGGGGAATTGATAAGGTAGCCCCTGTTCCTATTGAAGGGGCGGCGAAGGGAGACGGAGGTCAGGTCCTCGCAAACTTGGAGAAGGTCGGCTATAGGCCATTTCATGAAGG
Source organism: Nelumbo lutea (assembly GCF_056320005.1). Classification (NCBI taxonomy): domain Eukaryota; kingdom Viridiplantae; phylum Streptophyta; class Magnoliopsida; order Proteales; family Nelumbonaceae; genus Nelumbo; species Nelumbo lutea. The sequence goes on from NC_142684.1 coordinate 214,969,344, forward strand.
AGGTCGTCGGGTAGCTAAGACAATTAGAAACCACCACTAATGGGTGTCTATTGCTATCCTGGCCTTGCAGAGACCCGAGCTCATCACCACCATGTTCGACATCTCTCCCAAATCCCAACAACTTGTCTCAGTCGTTCCCACATTTGCTATTTGCAATTTGCAACGAGAATATATATAACCATACTATAGTTCAGTATGTCATTAAAGCATTTGATCTAGATTTTAAGCTTGTGGAATTGGACCACACAAGAGGTCAGATCATGCTGGGGTGGTGGATAATCATCTTAATTGGCTCTTGACAACCAACACCTTTTTTTGGATCACTGAACGGAGAAGAGATAGGACCGAGTTTTGTTTTTGTCTCCATTCCTCAGAATTCAAATGATGCTGAGAAATCGGTAAGTGAAGGCATATAAATGAAGTTCCAACTTTATTTCTAATCCGGATTGGGATTTTGTCAAACTGAATCCAGAAACAAATTCAGGCAAAGGAGGATGGTTTCTTCAGTCTTTGGCTTGTTCATTTGTGATAGGAAAAAGAGTAAAATTCATATGCTTTTCTTTACTTTTCTTTTCATTACATGATCGACAACTTATAACCAACTTGGGAAACAGAGATGTGCAAACATAGTGAAACAAACTCAAAGTTCTGTCCCTCGAATTGGATGATGCTGCTAACAGAGCCATGAACGGCTATAAGTATGGTTGTATCGGTGAGTAGATTGAATTATAAATAAAGGGTTTTACTGTTTTAGGTAGAAGAAATAAAGAAACGGATTCAAGCAAGATTCATGGATAGACTCCAGAGAGAGGAGTTGTTTGTTGGGGTTGTTGGTAGTGTTGTTGTTGCTGCTATCCATGAGCTTGTTATTGTTATGAACTGAAACCAACAGCAACTGAAACAGGAAACAAGAGTGAAGTGGGGAAGGAGGAGGGTGTCATTTGGCCTGGTCTGGTTATCTTTTCCTTTCCATTAATTCTGGATAGAGGTGGGCCTCGTTTTGACATTTTCAAAAAAAATTAAGTTACACATGTTATCACATATAACTGACGGTGGGTTAATGATAGGGACCTGACTTGATGCTTTTTAAAAGTTTGGGTATTGCAGTGACATATTTAAAAGTCCGGGTACTGATTTAGCACTATCCTCCAAAGTTCAGGATACTAAAGTGGAATTTTCCCTTTTTTATTATAATCTGATTTCCCTTTTTTATTATTAAATCAAAGGATACATGTAAAAAAATGCATTGTTGGGAAAGAGCTTGGAGACCCCTTAGACCTATCAAAAAATTACTTATTGGTTGTTGAAGTCTTGTGCAAATTCTCTTCTTCTGAACACCAGAAATAAGACTGCTTATGGGTTGGGTTTGGTTTTAAGTGGTAAATCACATTGGTCCACCCATTATTGGGTTAGGGTTTGATCAACCTTGCTCAAGTACCAGATCAAGTTTGCGTTGGCTCTAACCTGTACCAAACCTTGATGACCCTACTTGTATCAGACCTTGGATCAATCGAGATTGTAACATTAGTGATTATAACCTTTATGGAAATTTATGCCCCCATTCGTTTTTCGGTAAATTACTTACACAGGTAAATGCAGTTACCTGGGTAATTTTTTCTTGGAAAACACTTACCCGAGTAAGTGCATTTATCCATGTTCTTTTATTTCTCATGTAAATAAGGCAATGACCATTTTAGTCATAAAAATCCATTATTAAAAAGGGTATTTTTGTCCTATTTAAGTGTTGACAACTTTCTCCCTACGTGGAAAAGTTATTTACCCACCTAGGAGAGTGATACACAGGAAAATAAACTTTCTCTGGTCCCCGCATAAATCTAAAAAAAGAACATGAGATTCTTGGTCAATGGGAACCAAAATCCCATTGACCAACTTTCCCCCTCTCAGAATTCGAAAAAAGAACGCCCCTAAGTGTATTTTATGTATGATGAACGGGTTGAGTTTATGGGTGATCATGGCCAGGCTAAGCCCGACCCTTAGTTGGGTTTGGTATCCTAATTCAAGTAGGTTGGGCCGTTTTAGTTGGAGTAATTTTAAATTGAACTCGATTTGACAAGACCAATGTCAAGTCCAACCTATTGACGCCCCTACTATATTGCACGAGTTTTTTATTTTGTGGGAATGCTATATCTATGTCAATATATTCCATATTTATATATTTAAATATATTTATACATAGATAGATAATAGATACTTGTCTTGGGTTTCGTAAAAGTCATAAAAATTAAATCCAGATAGCATATATCATATATGATTAATATTTATTCGCATATGTGCATTTCTTATACTATAACATAAAAAAATAAAATAAAATTGGTTGCACGCTACATCCAAGAAAAAAAGTATATGATAGATGCACCAATGTGAATCACATTAATATGTCTTCTTTTATCTCTCTGAATCCATCATTCTTTGTAATACTTCTTACAAGATCAATGATATATCTTGGCTAACAAGTTGAAACTAGCGGAGGGGCCCTGCTTCATAGGGGTGGAATGGAATTGTAACATTGCTATTTGCAACATTAAAAAGAACAATGGTTTCTTAATAAGAAACTTACAATTATAATAAGGAACTTGCAATTATAGGTACTCAAGTCTTGAAACTCATATAAAGACATAAAAGATATCATCATATTCTCGTTTTTTAAATATTGCTTTAGCAAAGCATCTCATATAAAAGAATACGATCATACAGTGATAATTCTTAGTTCAACTTCATAATTATCCTTTGTTTCACATCAAGAACTTCCAGTTGACCCAGACGGTAGGACCATTCGGTTCGAGAACTATCTAGGCAACTAGTTCCGTTTTACTCCAAACCGGGTCCTTGGAAAAAATTGTTGAATTAGTCAATGACCTATTGGCCCGGGCAGTTGAACTGCCCACAGTAGAAGAAACCGTTGAATAATGAAAATCCGAAAGCATAAAAACCATGGTTTCTGAACTGTTGTTGGCCCAGACGGATGAACATTTTGGCCCAGGAACCATCCAAGCAATCAGTTCTGTTTTACCCTAATCCTAGTCCTTGGCCAAAAATGGTTGAATCGATCAACGACCCATTGACTCGAGTGGTCAAACCGTCGACCCGTTGACTCATTTAATGGTTTTTTGCCATTTTTTCATTTTTTTAATTGGGAACCGTCTAGGCAACTGGTTCCGTTTTATCCCAATCCCGATCCCTGACCAAAAACCGTTGAATCGATCAATGACCCATTGACTTGGGTGGTCAAACCATCGACTCGTTCAATGGTTTTTGGTTGTTTTTTTTTTAACTTTTGTTGTCAGAACAAGTCGTTCGTTCGAACTGGACAGTCGAACCATCGACCCAAAAGTCAGTGGCCATAACGGTTATGTTTTTCGGGTCGTATGAGTCACACGCTCGAATGACATAACACGTGTGACATTACTTAATGGACCTTACACATTCAATTTTTTTCCTGTAATTTTTGTTGTCAAAATGGGTCGTCCGTTAAAACTGGACAATCGAACCGTCGACCCGAAAACTGGTGACCAAAACAGTCCTGTAATGTTTTGTTGTTGGAGTGGGTTGTCCATTCAAACCAAATGGTCAAACCGTCAATCAGGTTTTATTAAATTACTGTAATAATCAGTAATTATTAAAATCGGGTTACTAAATTTATTAATAACAGTATTTATAATTTTAATTTAAAGTAAAATTAAAGTAAATATATATTTATTAACAATATTTATAATAACAGTAATTATTAGTTATAATAACTAATTATATATTTATTATATTACTATAGTAATCAGTAATTATTAAAACCGAGTTAAAATAAATAGATAGCAGTATTATAATCACAATATTTATTAATAACAGTATTTATAATTTTAATTTAACTTGCTCTTTGTGGAAGATAGTTATAATTTTGTAAGAGTCAACATCAAATAAGGGGACAATTTGTAATCTTGGGTCAAGAAAGTTAATGTTAATAGATTCAATATTTATTTCGACTCTTCTCTCCATCCTAGAGTCCAAAGAATGCTCTTTAAGGCTATGTTTGGTTTGAAGGAAAATACAAGGAAAAGAAGGGAACGGTAGAGAAACCTTTACAAATATTGTATAGGTTTTTATGATTTTCCCTTCCTTTTCCTACCATTTCCTTCAAACCAAACATAGCTTAAAACTCTCAAAGTCAAAAGGGTAGTAAGCCCTCGTGTATAAGGTGGTATTCCTTCCTTTAGAAGTTAAGAATTCAAAATTAGATACTTACAACTTCATTAGGTGTTCCCACACCAAAAAAAAAAAAAAAGTTGAAAAGAGAATCGAATGGTGGGAAGGGAAATGTTTATCTCAAGTAGGTGGTAAGGTGGATTTAAGCTGTTCTGTACTTTAGGTTCGGTTTGGATGGAGTATAAATACAAATATTTAGGGTGCAAAATTAGATACTTACAACTTCATTAGGTGTTCCCACACCAAAAAAAAAAAAAAAAAAAAAGCCTTCATTAGGTGCAAAGTTGAAAAGAGAATCGAATGGTGGGAAGGGAAATGTTTATCTCAAGTAGGTGGTAAGGTGGATTAAAGCTGTTCTGTAATTTAGGTTCGGTTTGGATGGAGTATAAATACAAATATGTAGAGTGCAAAACCTTGATATCATTCTGCATGTATTTGTACTGTATATATTTGCATTTGTATTCCTTCCAAACTGAGCCTTAAGTATGAATACAAATATGTATAATACAAATCTATACAAAATAGTATAAAATACAAGGTTTTGCACTCTACATGTGTATTTGTACTCCTTTTAATTGGAGCGTTATGTTTTAGGCTCAGTTTGAAAAGAGCACAAATGCAAATATATACAGTACAAATAAATACAAAATAATACAAAATACCATATTTTACACTATATATATTTGTATTTGTACTCCTTCCAAAGCCTTATGTTTTATTTCATCTTCTTCAGTGTATTTGTGATGAGATTTTTATTGCTGAAAAAGAAGCTTTGGTGGGAATGAAAATTTTCTCAGATTAAAATCCTTGAATTAGTTGAGAACTCTATGCACAGCCAAGGAAGAAATTGGGGCTTTAGAGACCCCAAGTGTTTCAAGCTTGCTCTAAATCAACCCACATGGGAGAAAATTAGTTATTCTCTAGGGTTATTTCTCCTTAGATGAAGGCAAGACCTTCATTATATTTCTTAGACAATGTGAGACTTGAGAGCAACATTTATTATTTATTAATGAGTGTGGAACACAAGCATTACAAGTCAAGGGCAACATTATTAAGGAAATAGACCGAATACCTTACCCTCACCTATATAAAATCTATATATAAGGAAAGGCAAGTATGTGTTGAAGCTATTTTTATGTTTGTACTATAGGCCCAAAGCTAAGCCAAGTCGGGCCCATGATCACCCCTATATGTGTTGCTAATCCTATATTTTTGGGTAAATCGCTGAAACCACCCTTGAAGTTTCATAATTGCAATCACCTTCCTTAAATCTTTTGATACAGTTACAAGTAGACCCCTTTGTTAGTGATGAAGGGTGATTTGGCCCGACCTAGCGAAAAGGGGACATGTGGACACGACTTGACCAAGAGAAGACAATTCAGTCTGACAAGTTTAGTTCGCAACAATTGAGCTTGGGTATTCAGTCACCTCGATACAAGGGCTGCCTCTGCATAAGGCTCACCTCGGCATCGAGGCACCTCGTTATTCAATCTAGTTCGGAACTAAAAGACCGAAGTACCATCTTGGGACCAACAACTCGAATCGCCACATAACTGACTCCCGTGTAACAAACTCCAGAGGTCCTTCCAATGGATCTCGAATCTCTCAAGATCACGATGAGCTAACAGATCCCGACTCTTCTGAGATTACGATGAGGACTCATCCCAACTCTGCCAGGGTCGGAAGTGGAACGATAAGCCTTACCTGTCTGCTACTCCTTCGGAAGTGGAACGAACTCTATCTCCACACCCTGGATATCCTGGAGCTCTTTCATGAGTTCCATGACTACTTTAGTATATAAAGGCACCAACCCCAATGGCGCTAGGTACGCGTGATTTTTCTACTCTCTAGTTCTCTAGCTCTCTAAGCTCTCAAAGCTTTTCAGCTCACATCAGTTTACTGACTTAAGCATCGGAGCGACCTCGCCGGGTTAGCCACCCTGAGTTCTCTAATCCTTTCTGGCAGATTCACCTAGCTCGCCGCCCGACTGGAAGCCAGATCATCCTCCAGCAAGGAGTAGTCAGATCGCGCTACATCAATTGGCGCCGTCTGTGGGAACTCGATCAAAAAGCCTCTTTCACAATCATCACTCTAAATCAATGGCATCTTCCAATCATGCCAGACAGAGCAGTGAAATGAATGTCTCTAGGGGACAACCTCAACTTCCTTCAATGTGCATTGGTTAGTTCACCATCCCACTTACTGCGGCTGGAGTCCCAACATTGGCCAAGCCACAAAACACCACACAGGTGAACACCCCACTTCCCCCAGTGGTAGGCGCAACCATTTCTGAGTCGTCTGTTGTTCTCCCCGGAGTTGGACAGTCCCAGTTCGATGACATGGTGCAGTGTGTGCAGGCCATTCAGGTCCAAATGCAGCAGGTCCAGCAGTACGTATTCTACCAAAAGTACCAACAGTAGTTCCCCCACTGCCGCAGAGCCAGTAGTCAATTCCATCTCGGCACCCAGGGGCCCAGCAAAACCAGAACCGACCTTGCGTGAACCAAGACATCACTCGATCTCCCCACCGAGGTGAAGAGACTTCCCAAGTCCCAGTTCCTCATAGAAGTCAAGTCTCACCTCGTGTAAGGAGAGATAGTCAGATCACTCCACCAACTTCACAAGGGAACCTTGGAAACAGGTCCAGGGATACTTAGCCTACTAGGGCCACTCTTCCTCTGCGCTCGTAGCAAGATGGGTCACTCGGAAACAGGTTTGGGGTTCTGGGTGTGAACTCAAAGCAAGGCCTCTCTGTCTATGATAGCCAGCCCTAGAATCCCCCAAGGAACCAAGAGTTACCTCGCGGCAGAACAGTACCAGAGCATACCGAGGTTAGCAACACCAATGCTGAGCCAACAAAGAAGCAGCAACGGAGGCGTTGCAGGGCACGCCGAAATTCAGCCCAGAACAGCCAGCTTGCGAGACCGAACCAACAAGAACAGGCTAAAGGTAAGGAGGAGGCGAGCTCGGTAGCTACAAAGGTTGCTCCTCCCCTACTTTCTGGGTCGTCTCCCTTGTCTCCCGAACTCTTGGCAACCCCGATGCCTAAAGATTTCAAAATGCCTCCCCTGGACAAATATGACGGGTCTTTTGATCCTAATGATCAAGTGGACTCCTTTCAGTCCCAGATGCACCTAGCTAGGGCTGACAAGTCCTGCATGTGTGTGGCTTTCTCCACCACTTTCAAGGGGGTAGTTTGAAAGTGGTACTGGAACCTCGTGCCGGGATTGATCAAGAGCTGGGCACAATTCGCAAAGTTATTTACCTCGCACTTCATCACCAGCAAGAAGTGTTCGAGGTTGCAGGAGAGTCTCCTCAACATAGTTCAAAGAGAAGGGGAGTCAATTAGAAGCTACATCAAATGCTTCAACGATACCTGTATGCAAATCCCTGACTTAGACCCGGCGATAAGACTCACAGCGGCCAAGAAAGGCATAACTCACAGAGGGTTCAAATGGCATGTGGTGGCCAATAAACCTAAAGACATCACAGAATTCCTCAAGTTAGTGGACCAGTTCATCAGAACCAAAGAAGAGATGAGCCAGAAGACTAACAACCCGGTGGAAAAAAGAAAAAGAAACAGTGACAACACAGGTAATGACATGCATAAAAGAAGAAAGAGTACACACCTCTCAAATCAGGTTTGGGAGCTGATCTCCTTCGCGATCTCGCAAATCAGGTTGGCGCTCCAGGACCCCACCTGTTGAAAGGACGAACTACACACCTCTCAACTCTAAGCGAGGAGAAATCCTAATGGCCATCAAGGACTCCTCCTTTGTCAAGTGGCCTCCTATGTACGGAGAACTGTAGAAACCTCTGCGACGAGATTGAGGAGCTCATCCACCGCGGGTACTTAAAAAACTTTGTACAGTGAGAAGAAAGAAGCCAGACAAACCAACAAGCAAACCAGCAGGGGGACCAGAGAAGGAATGCCCCCGAATCCAGCAACAAGCAGAATGAGCAACTGCCATGGCAGTTGCCCGAGGAGAGACCGACCTGCGGAGTAATCAATATGATTACTGGTGGGTCCCATCATCGTGGGGTGTACTTCAGTAGCAAGACAAACCTCAGTCCGTGAACTAGAAAGCGAGGAATAGAACCCGCCAAAGCGACCTCGACTTGAAGAGCCAATTTACTTCACGGAGGATGATGCGCGTGGGATCCAGTATCCTCACGACGATGCTCTGGTGATAAAGCTGAGGCTCAACGACTTCGAAGTCAAGCACATCCTAGTGGACTTAGGTAGCTCGACAGACATATTGTTCAAGGACACCTTCGACAAGCTACAACTCCAAAAAAGCGACCTAAAGCCGATAGATACTCCCTTGGTAGGCTTCAACGGCGAGGATGTCAAACCTCTAGGGTGAGTTTCAGTACCCGTAGAGGTCGGCACGCGGCCAAATATTGTGAGGTTCAAGCACACGTTTCTAGTGGTTGCAACTCCCTCTCCTTACAATGCCATAGTAGGTTGACCCATTATGCACGCCCTACGTGCGGTAGTTCCCTTAGTCAGGCCAATTAGACAAAAAAAATGCAACATCGCCCCAGAATGCTGGAGGATAGTCGATGAAGAGGTCGGGAAGCTCTTAGCGGTAGACTTCATCAGGGGAGTCCATTACCTGAGCTGGGTAGCCCAGTTCTGGTAAAAAAGACCAATGACAAATGGCGCATGTGCGTCGATTACACCGACCTGAATAGAGCCTAACCAAAAGATTGCTTCCCGCTGCCCAAGATCGACCGCCTAGTGGACGCGACCTCATGGCACGAGTTGCTGAGCTTCCTGGATGCCTACTTTGGTTACAACCAGATCAGGATGAACCCCGCTGATGAAGAAAAGACGACTTTTATAACTGAGCTCGGGTTGTATTGCTACAAGGTCATGCCCTTCGGATTAAAAAAATGCTGAGGCAACCTTTCAATGACTTGTAAACAAAATTTTTGAGTCGTTAATCGGCAATAAAGTCGAGTGTTATGTTGATGACATGATCGTGAAGACCCAGTATTCAAAATTTTTGTTAAATGATTTGCAAAGTATTTTCCAAATTTTATGAAAATATAATATGAAATTAAATCCCAACAAGTGTGTCTTTGGGGTCACGTCGGGTAAATTTTTGGGCTACATAGTCAATAGACGTGACATCAAAGCCAACCCGCAAAAAATAAAGGCCATCTTAGATATGAGACCACACCACAAATTAAAAGAGGTTCAGAGGATGAATGGTCGGATAGCCGCCCTAAGCCGTTTTATGTCCAAGTCGGCAGATCGCTATCTACCCTTTTTTAAAGCCATAAAGAAGAGTAGAGACTTCGAGTGGACTGCTGAGTGTCAACTCGCTTTCAATGAGCTAAAAAGATACTTAGCTAGCATCCTGGTTTTGACCCGACCCGAGGAGGGGATATTTTAAAGTTGTACCTCTCCGCGAGTGACCGGGTGGTCAGCTTGGTACTAATCAAAGAGGTAGATCGGGTCCAACGACCCATCTACTATGTACACACCAGTCATAGCAGCTCGCAAACTTCGTCCGTACTTCCAAGCCCATACCATCGTCGTCCTCACCAACAAGCCTCTGAGGAAGATCTTGCTCAAGCCTGAGGTGTCTGGCAAGCTGACGAAGTGGGCTATCGAACTAAGTGAGTGTGATATCCGGTATGAACCCCGGATGATGGAATAGACGATGGAAGCATAAACCAGTTCGGCGCTGGTCTCGGTCATAGTAGGTCCAACCTGGGACGAGGAGCCCTGGATTCTCTACGTTGACGGCTCGTCCAACCAACAAGGAAGTGGTGCAAGAATAATTCTGCATGGCCCAAGCAAGGTGAAGCAGGAATATGCATTCCGATTCGAGTTTGGGGCATCAAACAATGAAGAAGAGTACGAAGCATTGGTCGCCGGGCTCACCCTAACCAGAGAGATGAAGACAAAGCACCTCGTCATATGCAGTGATTCTCAGCTCATAGTCAACCAAGTCAACGACAAGTATGAAGCCTGCGACCCCACTATGCCTGCTTATTTGGCCAAAGTTAGGGAGATCCTGCACAGCTTCATTTTTTACTTCATCAGACAGATTACAAGGTCTGAGAAAGCTAAGGCTGATGCCTTGTCCCTATTAGTCAGCACAAACTGCAACACCATGTGCACTGTTTATATAGAGGACTTACCTCGGCCTAGCATTCTCATCGACCCACTCATGAGTTACTTGCTTCATGGGACCGTCCCTAAAGAACGCAATGCGGCATGAAGGGTAGAGTGTTAGTCGGCTAAGTACATCATTATCGACAGACAACTGTATAGAAGGTCCTTCATGCTCCCCTACTTGCACTGCTTGCGACCCTCAGAGGCCGAGTACGTACTCCACGACACCCATGAAGGCTTGTGTGGTGGACACTTAGGGGGCAGGGCTCTTGCACAGAAGGCATTACGACAGGGCTACTACTGGCCCACAATGAAGGCAAACGCACTTGAGCTCGTCAAGAAGTGTGATAGGTGTCAGAGGCACGCTAACATCCACCCCCGACCTACTGCCAGTCTGAAATACTTCACTAGCCCATGGCCCTTCGCATAGTGGGGAATCGACATACTTGACCCATTCCCGTCAACGACAGGACAGAGGAAGTTTCTAGTCGTGACAAGTTTAGTTCGTAACAATTGAGCTCGGGTATTCAGTCACCTCGGTACAAGGGCCACATCGGCATAAGGCTTACATCGGCATCGAGGCACCTCGTTATTCAATCCAATTCGAAACTAAAAGACCGAAGTACCACCTCGGGACCAACAACTCGAATCGCCATGTAACTGACTCCCGTGTAACAAACTCCAGAGGTCCCTCCAACAGATCCCGAATCTCTCGAGATCACGATGAGCTAACAGATCCCGACTCTTCCGAGATTACGATGAGGACTCATCTTGACTCCACCGGGGTTGGAAGTGGAACGATAAGCCTTACCTGTATGCTACTCCTTCGAAAGTGGAACGAACTCTATCTCCACAGCCCGGATATCTCGAAGCTCTTTCGTGAGTTCCACGACTACTTCAGTATATAAAGGCACCAACCCCAATGGCGCTAGGTACGCGTGATTTTTCTACTCTCTAGCTCTCTAGCTCTCTAAGCTCTCAAAGCTTTTTAGCTCGCATCAGTTTAGTGACTTAAGCATCGGAGCGACCTCACTAGGTTAGCCACCCGGGTTCTCAGATCCTTTCTTGCAGATTCACCTAGCTCGCCGCCCGATTGGAAGCCAGAACATCCTCCAGCAAGGAGTAGTCAGATCGTGCTACATCAGTTAGAATCCTCTAACAAGAGGCACAAAATATCCAAAATACCCATGCAATTATTATTGAGGATGGTTTCTACAAAAAAAAAAAAGAAAATAAAAACTTTATAAACAACAAAAAATAGAGAATTTAAAGTTGTATCTTTCTCTTTGAGAGATTAATATGAAGGGAAAATTTGGAAAACAAATCAATTTTAAAAAAGAGATTGAAAGGGTTTGAACTAGCAATTCATATGAAGATAAAAGTTGAAAAATAAACATTATGGTCAAAAGTAACTACATGAGTATTTTGGATATTTTCATGTCTCCTTTTAGAGGATTCTAACAAAAGAGGTATACTTGCAACTATGTCAAAAAGTTAAGCTGAGGTGATTGCAATTACCAAACTTCAAGGGAGGTTTCATCAACAACCAAAAACTTTCAGGAAAGTTTCGACAATTTTAGGCCATATTTGGTTCACTGCTTAGGGCCTCATTTTTTTTTTAATTATTACTCATTCTGGGTAAGAATGAGCAAGAATGAATAACATTAGAGTGTTTGGTTACAAAATTCTTGCCATCGGCCTCATTCTATTCAAAATGAAAAATCAGCCCATAACATAAAAATTGAGGTAGCTTGCAACATGAAAAATAATAATGCCTCATCTTGTTCATTTTCATTGTTTAAAGAAACACTATGCCAACGGTTAGAAAACTGCTAGCATAAAAATACTTTTATTACGAAAACACTTTTACAAAAGTAATTTTATGAAATAAAAGTAACTTTATGAATAAAGTACTTTTACGAAAGCCCTTTTACATAAATACTTTTACACAAAAGCACTTTTATTTACGGAAGTACTTTTACAAAAGCACTTTTATGAAAACACTTATGAAAGTATTTTTATCTAATTACTTTTATGAAAACAAAAGTGCTTTTATTCATTCACTATGGATTGGATTTGACCCAATTTAGTCCATTTGCATTTTAATTGGACTGGATTGGGTTTTAACAGGTGTTGTAGTTTATATATATATATATATATATATATATATATATATTTTCTGGATTTCTCATGTTATTTTGGTGTTTGATTCAATTTGGATTAGATTGGACCCAATCCGGTCCATTTGCATTTTATTTGGACTAGATTGGACTTGGTTTATATGGATTTGGTCCAATCCATTTATAAATTGAACCAAATCCAGTTCAATTGACAACCCTACCAGTAAACATTTATACTGGTGGTTTATGATTAATAAACTAATTTCTTTTTTAAGAATGAAAATGAAAAACATAAGGCACTTGCCGATTTGAAAAGAATTCATTTAAAAAAAGTATTTAATCTTACACAAAAATCATTTTACCCATTCTTATGAATTTTAGAATTTCATCTTACACAAAAATCAGAAAAACTGATAATTGAATCAAATATGATTTGTTGGGATACTTGGCATCATGATTTATACCAAAGCAGGTGATTACGAGTTTTTTTTCTCCTGCAAACGACTTCAATTGCTCAAGTATTTTTATTGAACAGGATCCGAATATGCTTTTTGAAGTTGAGAGTCCGAATATACTGGTTAAAAAAAATGCTAGGCACTGTGGATTTGTGCCATCTGTCTTTAAATTCTGAATTTAAAAGAATAAAGTACATAAACGGTTGTTTTCAATGTTACTTTTGTCAGTTCCGACCTCCTTTTCAAAGTATGGAAGGGACATTTTCTTTGATTAACAGGGTGTTCGTTGATGGCAAAATCACCATCATTAAATTAAAAAATTGAACAATTAAATTGGAAAAGAAGGGAGATAATAACCATTTTAAAAAGAGGTATGGGCATTTTGGGCAGAAAAAACGCACAGGTGTCCCTCGCTCAATCGTGACTTTCCCTTTGGGCTTTGGTCACGTAATAGCAGTAATACACAGTGAAGTCCACAACACAAACTCGACTGTTCTTCTCTCTCTCCTTTTTGGCCTACTTAACTCGAATATGAGTTTAACCCACCAAAATCTTTGATTAAAGTTAAAGGGGGCAATTATTTGATTTTAGCCTCAAAACTCAAAAGCCGGATATGGCCCTTTTCCCTAGCTGCCACGTACGTAGCCTAGCCCCTAGTTACGCCCTTCTTCCAGTCATTTTCAGTGCTTATCTTGTAAGCCAAAAATTCTCTAAGCGCAAGGCATCCATCCACACATTCAGAATATCTTCTGTGTATGTATGTGAAATTGAGGAAGATCAGAAGATGTTGCCAATGTATAGCTAGATGCCCTATTTTTAGAGTACATACATAATATTTTTCTTGCATGAGATCCCCTCCTCGCAATTTTTTTTTTATTTGGCTTTATATGCAGTGTGATATCATAATAAGCTTGATAGCAACGGGAGCTGTTGATTGTACACGTGGACCAGTTCTTTTATCAATCCAAACCGTTTGCTTGATGGCTAATCCCCTGGGGATGTTCCACTACTTCCACTTCCACAGTATGATACTGGAGGGTCCAATACATAACCCATACGTGTTGCCTTGCCAAGAATAAGTGGAGGGATAAAAGAGTAATTGTATAAAATGCAGCAAAAAATTCCCCGACCCGACGCCGTCACACTAGCGATTTCTCAAGCAGACCGGTTAGTGTCCTTTTCTTCCGTCGTCTCCCGGCTCTCTTCCACCATTAAAAACCCATTCATCTCTACCTCTTCCTTAGCTCATTCGTTCAGGCAGTGACCGTACAACGGCGTTCCGCCTGTAATTTAGGGTTTCTGCCTTATTCCATTTGCCATCGGAGATGCTTTTTTCCGATTGCGATCAACAACCTTCAATTCGCCTTCAATGACTCGAATATAATTCCCCTATCTTAGCTTCTCCTTCGACAGTTGTAGCAGTAATGACGCCATTTCGTCTCTGTTAAACCTCTATACTATGTAAAGTGAAGTTGCCTCTGAAGCTTTGGATTCTCTTCTCGACTTGTTAATTAATCGTATCGATGCTTGTCGTGGTTTGAACTCTCGGCGAACAATGGATGGAGTTCAGAGCACAACCACGATTGCAAGCTCGAGCTCCGCACCTAACGCGAATGCTCCGCCGCCGTTCTTGAGCAAGACCTATGACATGGTCGATGATCCTTCGACGAATTCGATCGTGTCTTGGAGCCCTAGTAACAACAGCTTCGTAGTCTGGAATCCGCCGGAGTTTGCAAGGGATCTTTTGCCTAAGTATTTCAAGCACAACAACTTCTCCAGCTTTGTCAGACAGTTAAATACATACGTATGCATTTCCCTCTTAGATATATATATATATATATATATATATATATATATATATATATATATATATATATATATATATATATATATATTTTCTGGTTCGTCAATAAAATGCCTGGTATGCTTTCTCGTTATTACTGTAAGAATTTTTAGAGTCCCAGTGGGATAGAGGGATACCAGCAAAAAATTCTAGATTCTTACATATCTTGTGCCGTTTATTTTCTGTTCTCAATGTGAAGCATGATAAATTTTCACAATTTAGAAATAGCCCTAGGTCTAGGGTTATTTATTTTATACGAAGCCGCCTGTGTAATGAAGTCTTGCTGCTTACATACGTGAGCTAAGCGGACTGGATGATTCTTCCATTATCTGTTGTCATTACCAATGAGATTTTGTCAGTACCTCAGCGGTTTGTGCTCAGCCGAACTTTGGAACTGAACCTTTGAAACGTAAACCACTGGGGGGTTTTCTTAATTGAACTAGCGGCTGGCCATGGTTAAGTTAACATTTTATGCGTGGTTTTCTCATTCAATCTCGTATTCCTGCCAAGTTACAACTAGAACTACTAAATCCAAGCTGCAGAGATTCCTTAGGCTTATATCTGTTGCCATTGCTTCTGGATCATGGATCTATATTATTTACTGTTAGATGCACATGAGTTCTTATTTTGTGCCTTAAGTCTTCATATTCATTAATCTTTGTTGAATTTCATTCTCTTCTGCTATACATACACTTCAGGGACACATTTTTTTTCCTATTTACACTTTTAAGTAATGATACTCCCCAATATGATAATTCAAGCTTAGCTTATTCTAGACCCTAAGGGTCTGCGGTCCAATATTTATATGTGCTTTAGTCATTGAAAGTTGTTCACTGTGAAATTATTTTCTGGTATATATATTCTACTATTTAATTGTATATGTTCTATCCAGAAATCCTTGCATTTCACTATCTACTAAGGTTGTCAAAATGATTGGCAGGCCTTGGCAGTTAACTACATTCAGGAGCTTACTTTGGCTATCAGTTTATGCCTAAGCAGAGTGAGCTTTTTCTATGTATGATGCCAAACACACATGTTCATTATTAAGGCTGTTGGTCCAGCAGGCTTGCTTCTAGGCTTAGTACCAACCATTGTTTCAGGAACCTGATCATTTTAGATGATGGCTTGCTATGATCCAGTTATGGTCCAGATAAGAATTAATTTGACTTCCAGAAGAGAGCTTTCGCATGGAAAATATTTATCAGGAATTGTCCCATTTCTGAACTGTGATTCACTTAACAGTAAATTTAGCTCATGGATGGTGCAGATTAGCATTGAATTCTGCATATGTTGCTGTAGAACTCATCCATGTTGAGCTTAGGAGTTGATTCATGTGCCATGCTCATCCTTCCTGTATTCATATTTTTTTTTATCATTTATGTAACATTTCAAAAGGATGAACTATATAAATATAAATTTCAGGTCAAAAAGTGCTTTGGTCTAATTGTGCCAACTGCACTAAACCACTTGGCCCTGCAGGATGTTGTATTAGCATGAAGATATTCTGATGCAGAGTACCACTACTAAGGACAGCACAGTTAGTTAGGTCTTTCTTTGTTCTATTAATTTCTATCCCTGAAAATATCTGTCAAGCATTCCTTTTGGTCTCCAGGGTAAAAAACTAAAAGAATGAACTCAGTGGGGAATAGGAGAAGTTGGTGATCAACAAATTAACATGTTTTGTACAAATTGCTGGTTCTTGTATATTGGTCAGATGGTTAGTATTCTGAATGTTTATTTAGTAGAGCCATCTAAATGATGAAGGATACTTTTTGTAGGAGTCGATTGATCTGCCTATGATGGACATTTTAACTTTTCTCAGAAGAGGAAAACAAACTTACAAGATAACGACATCTTGACTCCCATATGTATAAGAACTTGTATTGTTTTTCCAATGGAACTTGTGTGCACTATAGTTCCAAAGTTCTGTGCTGGCATACATAAGAAAATGCTTATGATAGGAGCCTTTTTAAACCAAGAATTAGGAACAGCGGAACAACCCACTTAATGGTCTTTTTGTCCAGTCTCCATGTTCATGGCCATATTTTTTTGATCAGTAACGTTAAGGAAATTTATTAATGATAAAAAAAGAGAATACATAATTTGCTTTGTAAGTAGATAGCCTCAGCTAGCCACCCTGCTGTTAGAGACTTAGGGGTGGCAATTGGGTGGGTTTGGGTTGAGCTTTAACCCAACCCGTTCAACCTACCAACCCGCTAATGCCCATTAAGAGAAAAATAAATGGGTCGGGTTGAGCCCAAACCCACCTTGCCCAACCCAACCCACCCAGCCCATTGATTTTTAAATTATTAAAATACAAAAAAAAAGAAAAAAAGTATTAAAAATTACAAGAAAATATAACAAAATTTATAAACAAATGTGGCGAATGAAAAAAATAATAGAAATTGTAGAAACATAACAGAAATTTTAAATTACAGGAAAATGTATTAAAAACACAGGAAATTACCAACAAAAATTACAAAAAAATATTAAATAAAAAAATTTAAGAAGATTCAACTTTTTCTGCAATTTGAAATTCTCCTCACTGTGCCTTGGCTTTCAGCAAGATTAAAATCATTCCTCAACAAAATCTGAGGTAGGAAGTAGGAACCCATATTTTTGTGACAAAAATAATAAATTAAAGAGACTGACAACTTATTTGACGATTCAGTCATCCTTTACATCTGGCGTAGTAGAAGATAATTGAATAAAAATAACAATACAAAGTCTAAAAATGAACGATTCTAGATCTGTTATTCTAACATGTTTTGGTGGTTGAACTGAATGAAGGGAAGATAAAGAGTAATAAAGAAACATAGCTGAATTTTCAAGCAAAATTTTAGCAGCTAATTTGCTTAAATACAGATGGAGAAATTAAAAAAAAAAAAAAAGACTGAAACGTGAAATACCACTGGACAACACCCAAATCATCAGAAACAGCTGCAGTTTAAAATTCAAGCATGATAGCGCATAGAAAAGGACAAAGATTTATTGTCCTTCTTCCTCTTCTTCCCTTTTTTTGTCTATCACTATGGCCTGTCTTAGTGGATGACCATGATGAAGTATCAAAATATTCTTTGTAGGTTATGTTAGAACCTAGGCTCAAAGTATTGCATAGTATCGGTGTGTATTGTATGATATTGTTCATATATATTGATTTTCAACACAACCAATACATGTGATATTGAGAGTTAGGTGTGTTTAAAAGTTTCAACCAATAATTATTACTTTTAAGTACCTATCTACAAACTGTCAGACAAAGTGAAAAAAAGTAATGAGCATTGATCAGATTACACGCTTGATACTCAACTTTTGAGTATTGAGCATATTGATACTTTAAACCTTGGTTAGAACTCTATGCCTACTTTCTTGAAGATTACTGCAAGTCTGTTCAAGAATTAGATGAAAGTGGATACTCCAGTGTGTGAAATTCGATAGTATTAGGGTTGATCATCTCTGCCTGGG
This sequence comes from Nelumbo lutea, assembly GCF_056320005.1. NCBI lineage: Eukaryota > Viridiplantae > Streptophyta > Magnoliopsida > Proteales > Nelumbonaceae > Nelumbo > Nelumbo lutea. Next base: position 214,987,574 of record NC_142684.1, read on the forward strand.
CCGCATTGCCTGGCCCTACATCAAGCTCACACCTAATGTGGATTTGGGATGGGCCAAGGCTGCCAAGCAAATCTGCCCACTCAGCCCTGTCTGGCTTGGAAGTTATGGTATATACATATAAATATTTATATAAAATGGTATATATGTATATTATTATCATATGTTATCAGCCTGGGCAGCCATAAAGGTTATTATTAACCTATAAAAGTCCAACCCTGGTGCCCAGCCTGGGCCTTGACATATGTTATCAGGCCTAGGCAGCCATAAAGGTTATTATTAACCTATAAAAGCCCAACCTCAGCCTGGGCCTATCCCTGGAGGCCTGGCCTGTGATCATTCCTAGATCTTATGGATCCTTTCTTTTTTATTCCTATTGATAATTTTTATTTTATTGATTTGGATTTGATTTGAAAATACTGGGTTTTGCAAGAACATAAAAATTGAGAAAGATAAATGGCAAAAATATAATTTATTTATTTATTTATTTATCAATAGTTACAGTTTGTTGGACAACTGCGTTATCATTTCAGCCATCAGATCCTGAATGGCTTAGAATGTTTCCATGAAGTATCATCTTGTGTACATCTTGGATCCTATAAGCATCCTGTTAACATTTTGAGGCCCTCTCTCTCTCTCTCTCTCTCTCTCTCTCTCTCGTTAAAGGAGCTGGAAGGGCTATGGGTAGACCAAAAAAAGGACATGGATCGAAATAGTGTCTGAGAAATTATTTAAGTGTCCATAATTTAAGAATGGGTATGGCATTAAACAGAATGGAATGGTTGAAAAGGATTCATGTAGCTGGCCCCATATACTTGGGATAAGGCTTGGATATGATGATCATCATCTTTCTGGGCTTTTGTGTGGAGATGGGCAGTGGTTGGTAGGTCATGGGTATATGAATTTCTCAACCATTTCTGCCCTATTGTCACCATTATGTTTTGAACAAAGACACAATTTTTATTCATGAGACGAAAAAGGATGATATAGGAGAGTACAAGGTGTTGGGATGACTACATGAAAAGGTGTTGTGTTTAGTTTCTCAGAAAATAAGCAAGAAGGTTCTCAAGATATTTTATAAAATATCTTTTAAATACATTCCAATAATTTCCCATTTTCATTGATGTTCAGAAACCAAAAACAGCCAGTATCACTTGGATGATGAAAAACAACCAATGTGCAAGAAGAAAGGAAGGTACTCTTTGTGTCAAATGTCACTCTTTTCCAAGGTTTGAAATGTCGATGTCGGTGGAAATGTCGGTCATCCAAATATAAGAAACATGTTGGAAATATTGTAAAAATTATAGATATGGAGGAAACATTGTAAAATGTGCAAAATATAGAATGTTAGTTTATGAAATGATAAAAGAAGCATAGGCACACCTTTTTAAATTATTATCTTATTCTAAATCATTAAACAAAGATAAGAAACCAAGGTTATAGATAAAAGAATATATTATAAAGTTGCCCTATAAACCTTAAGATTCGGAGCCTCATGATAGAATGAGTTAAAGCAAAATTTGAACTCATAGAAAATGTAAATGGTTGTAATAGATTAACCAAATAATCTATTACACAAACAAAAACTAATATTTAACTTTACATCTGAAATGAATATTGAGTTAGCTCAAAGTGGTAATCATATAAGTTAGGTGGACAATAACTTTCTACTTCACATACCTACAATATTGTTACCAAATTATGTTATAATACTATCTCTTGTACTCCACATAGTATTGGTAGTGTTCAATGGGGAATATGCAATTCTAGTAAAGTTTCATGTTGTTACCCATGGAAGTGGAAATGGAAGTATGTGGAAACTATCTCTTGCACTCCACATAGTGTTGGTAGTGTTCATTGGGGAAATGTCGGTTCCAGTAAAATTGTGTTGCTACCCATGGAAATGGAAATATGTCGTGGATATATTAGGGAAATTAGGGACATTTTAAACCATGCTCTTTTCCTGGTACTGGAGCTCAGAAGATAGTTCATATTGCTTTAATCATTACCTCTCTCTCTCCCTCTCTCTCTCTGCGAGTGCATGCCTCAGGAGATGTGTTCTATTACTGTAATGGAGTTATAGATCAAGTTGGGTCTATAAATAGAGTTATTGTAGTTGAAAATTAGAAGAATATTTGAAGAATAAAGTTTGGCTTAGTTAATTCTTTCTGTGGTCATCTCTCTCTCTCTCTCCCCTATGAGTGCATGTCTCAGGAGATGTGTTCTATTACTGTAATGGAGTTATAGATTAACTCGGGTCTATAAATAGAGTTATTGTAGTTGAAAATTAGAAGAGTGTTTGAAGAATAAAGTTTGGCTTAGTTAATTCTTTCTGTGGTTCTCTCTCTCAACCCCCCCCCCCCCTCTCGTGAGTGCATGTCTCAGGAGATGTATTCTATTACTGTAATAGAGTTATAGATTAATTTGGGTCTATAAATAGAGTTATTGTAGTTGAAAACGAGAAGATTAATTGAAGAATAAAGTTTGGCTTAGTTAGTTCTTTCTGTGGTCCTCTCTCTCTCTCTCTCTCATTTCTTCTCAGTGATCTATCTCTCTTCTGTCTGTCTTTCCATATTTATGCTCTGTTCTTTCTGTGGTCATCTCTCTCTCTCTCTCTCTCTCTCTTATTTCTTCTCAGTGATCTATCTCTCTTCTGTCTGTTCTAATGGCAAGAGTTTTCTCTTTCTTCTTGATTTCCTTATTCTCTGGCAGACAGTAAACTGCCTGCTTGCTCTCCATGTTTATGCTCTGTTCTTCATCAAGATATCATCCAAATTACCTTCCTTCACCTTAGAACAATCTGAAAATTATAGGACCCCCCTTCTGCCATCATTTATGCATCCTTGTGTGGGTTTTCTGCTTTCTATTTGATTTTGGATGGGTTGCATGTCTCATTTTCTTTTCCAATTGATTCTAATTGACACTTGCATTCTAAGCAGGGTTTCAGGAAAGTTGATCCCGACCGCTGGGAATTTGCAAACGAGGGGTTTTTGAGAGGTCATAAACACTTGTTGAAAACTATTAATAGGCGAAAACCCTCCCATATACATCATCAACAACAACCTCAAGGACAGAATTCTTCAGTCGGGGCATGTGTTGAGGTGGGAAAGTTTGGCCTTGAGGAAGAGGTTGAGAGACTTAAAAGGGACAAGAATGTGCTTATGCAGGAACTGGTTAGGTTGAGGCAGCAGCAACAAGCAACTGATCACCAGTTGCAGACCATGGGGCAACGGCTTCAGGGAATGGAGCAGAGGCAGCAGCAGATGATGTCATTTCTGGCAAAGGCCGTGCAGAGCCCTGGATTTCTTGCACAGCTGGTACAGCAGCAGAATGATAGCAACCGATGCATTTCTGGGGTCAATAAGAAAAGGAGACTCCCCAAACAGGAAGTCAACTCTGAGGGTGAACATGCTGCAGCTCCTGATGGACAGATCATCAAGTACCAGCCATTGATGAATGAAGCAGCAAAAGCAATGTTAAGGCAGATTTTGAAATTTGATTCATCTCCCATGCTAGAATCTTCAAATGGAAATCCTGATAGTTTCTTGATTGACAATGTTCCTTCACCATCTAATGCATTGGACAGTGGCAGCTCTTCAAGTAGAATCTCAGGAGTGACACTTTCAGAGGTACCACCAACATCTGGGCAATCATTTTTGCCTGCAGCATCAGAGTTTACAGGGATTCGTCCCTCAGCTGCCATAACCGAGATTCAATCTTCTTCGAGTCTGGTAACAGATATGGTTACATCAACGCAGTTTGCAGATATGAGTGTGATGTCTGGAGTGGAGGAGGGGTCTATTGCCTCATGCCAGCCAGACATGGTTATCCCACAAATACAGGGAATGATTTCAGAGCCTAGTGCTGTTGACATTCCAGGGAATTATGTGGGTACTGAAACAGGTAATGGGGTCTACATGGATCCATTGTCTGTGGGGCTTGATACAACAATGCCAATAGAAACGGACAAGTTCTCTCCTGATCCAGATTTGGATATTTTTATTGATGGTTCCAAGCTTCCGGGTATAAATGATGCATTCTGGGAACAATTCCTCACGGCAAGCCCAATGTCAGGGGACACAGAAGAGATTGACTCAAGCACGCCGGAAGGTGCTTCCAAGGAAAAAGATGGTCATTCTGGACAGGAAAATGGATGGGACAAAGCTCAGCATATGGATCAGCTCACAGAACAGATGGGGCTTCTTACGTCGGACACCAAAGGGGGTTAACCTTATGTATATCTGTGTTATGCCGAGTAAAGTGTAAAGCCTACACTGCTACTATCGTCATCGTTGTTGACATATTGGTGCTCTCCCTCGGCGCTCGCCTCAAGCAATCCAACAAGCATGAAACGGACGGACTACCAAATATATGGGAGTCCTATAAGCTTCTCCTGACTTTCCCCTGTGCTCATTTTGTTTTCTTCTTGTTCCCTTCTACCCAGCTTGTTGCGAGCTGCATGAATTAAACAAGCACAACAGTGCAAGGATTCCTATTTTGGGTATTTTGGGTATTCGAATGACGTGCTTCTATCCGAAGCCTAGGGTTTTTCTTGAGAGAGAGAACCACTTGTATAAGCTTTCAAAAATTTCATTCATCTTTCAAAATGCTTCCGAAGGTGGGATATAATCTCATTTGTATCCAGCAAGTTCTTGTTATACAACATTTGTTAATGGCCTCTTACGTCTGGTCGACCACCTCTTGGTTGGTCTGCTAGCGGCCTGGTGCATATTATATGGCCAAGATTTTAAAAGGTTAATTTCAATCAATAATCAGTAATAGAACATGGTGATATTATCCTCTGGCTTTTGTTCTTGCAGTATGTACTCAAGCTCACATTAGCAAATAACTAGCAAGCAAATCCATTCAAATGCATGGGTTGAACAGAAATTCGGTTAGGTTTGGATTTGGCAAATTTGGGTTTTGACATTGGTTTGGTTTCACAAAAAAATCCATGTTTTAGGTTGGCACTTAACTTCATCTGGTCTATCTAATTTATGTCCATGTTTTATTAGAGAGGGTCAAAAGGGAGAAATTGCAATCATTGACCATTGAAGAGGGAGAGAGATTTAAGAATGGCTTTATTAGAATTTTCAATGAAAAAACTAAGACATACACCAGGGTTTTTATCAAACATGTCTAGTAAATTATTTATTTTTAATTTTTCAAACATGTCTAGTAAATTATCTATTTTTAACTTCATCTGGTTAAAAATAGATCCTTGGCTTCCACACACTCCTTTTGCAATCCTTGGCTTCTATGCATTAAATCCATTTGCAATCCATATAAAAATAACAAAAATGATAATGGTTCAATTGGAATTGTCACAAAGTTCTTTTTACTTGGGGATAATCATTTATTAATCAACCTCATCTCACAAATTTTTGTATAGAGCCAAAATGATAGTCCCTTTTTTGCCTATTTAAATTATAAGTAATAAATAATATAGTTTAAATAATAAAAAATTATTACTAAAATAAGTAATACAAAGATTATTTAGAAATAATAAATCATAAAAAATATTATTTACATAAAAAATAAAAATAAAAATTATTATGTATAAACTAATAAATAATAAAAATAATAATTACTAAAAATAACTTTATAAATACTAAAAAGTACATAATAAAAATCATAAATAACAAAAAAAAAAATAATAACTTTGGAATTTAAAATACACAATTGTTGACTTGCATTAATTTGTGATTTCTTCCATTATTTTTTTCTTGAGGTAAAGGCTTACATTTGCTTTTAATTTCTTTTGCCATTATATTGGAAATTGGGATTTCCTATGCATTTCACGGGGTTCCTGCTAATAGTAAAACAAATAAATGAATTAACAGGATTTAAAGGGCTACCGTTAAGTTTGAATGTTATGGGTGATGTGGCACATTGCTATGCGCTGTCTCTTTGTACTTGGTGGTAAGTCAGTAGTAGGGTTGTAATCAGATCAGATTCGGTAACATCCAAATCTGCTCTTATTAATGAAAATCAAAATCCGAATCTGATTTGAAATCCAATGGATTTGGGTATCTCTCATTGGATTTGAAGTCCATTAGTCTTAGAATCAGATTTTGATTTAATCTGAATCCACTTCACATATATTTTTAATAGGGCACATTTCTTAAACTATTCCTAAGGTTTAAGAATTTGACTAACTCTACCCCTAATGTTTCACTATTGTCTTAAAGTACCCCTATTGTTCCCGACAATTGTCGTACGCTTCCCTTCCTATCAACTCTCCATCACATACCATTTACACATGACTTCACGTGTTGGATTTAATCCTACATAATACAAAAGCACCCTTCAATGGTCGGAAATGCCCTTTTGACTTGTAGACAAAGAGGTGATGGCCAAAAGCTGTTATTGTGGATATCGACATCCCTGAATAAGGAGTAGGGAGGAGGGAGGATAGGAGGAAGGAGGGAGGAAGTAATTTTCCACGTGAATAGACAGTAGACCATCAAACCCCAACAAAAAAGAAAAGAAACCGAGGGAGGAAGAAATAGGGCTATTTTGGGTTGGGAATAATGAGGGAAAGGAGGAAGAAATAGGGTTGTAAAGGAGTAGGAAGTAGGAAGAAGGAAGGAGGAAAGAGGATTTTGACTTGCAGATGTTCGATAAAATGATTGACCACACCCAACCCCGCCACACCCAGCCCAATTTGAGCCCTATCTGTGTAAAGAAGAAAGAGAGTCTGGAAGTGTAGATGTGAGAAATGAGCGAATGCGTCTGGGTGAAGATGTTAAACTTAGTGTTGCTTGGGAGGAAATCCAATGTAGTTTTCAGTTGCTTTTGCTTTTAGGATTAGAGATTGTGTTTTCTTGATTCGAGACCAGTTGGTAGAACTTGAACCCCTTGGGAAAAACCCTCTTGACTATTTCCTTTAGCCCAAGTCCCTTTGTAACAATCTAGTCATGCCATTGGGGACAATGGCACTTAAGTTAGGGAGTAAGGAAAGAGAGAGAAAATTTGAAAAAATAATAATAAGAAGAACTAAGCCTTTAGAAATGCAGAACTAAACATTTTATTGAGAAATTTTTAAGCTTTTCCATTAAAAGAGATTCCCAAATAGAAAAGGTTGAGGAAACTGATAGAAGAATATTGAATTTTGTAAAGATTGGTAGCAAGTGACAGGAGTTAAATTGGTTTTGTTTGAATGTTGTCAAAACCGTTTAGAAATTGAAAATACTCTCAAGTTTTCCCCTGTGAAGATAAAGAGAAAGATTGAGAAATTGGAAGAAAAATTCTTCAAATTAATAGAGATAGTGGACTAGCTCGAACAATGTTGAATTTTATGCACAACAGAGAGAGAGAGAGAGAGAGAGAGAGAGAGAGAGAGAGAGAGAGAGAGAGAATAAAAGGTCAATGGACACCCTAGACTTAGTAATAAGGTCTCTTCACCTAAGTTAAGTGTTGAGATTCGCATCAAACGGGAAAGGGAATGCCAAAGGCACTTACCTAACACTTAGTAACTAAGTCTCTTCACCTAAGTCATGTGTCGATATTCGCGTTAAATGGTGGAAGGTAGCAATAAAAATGTGTGTGCATATCAAGTTTAAGGGTAAAAATCCACTATCATAAATGATAAGAAGAATACCCACTTGATTTTAAAAATCAATCTCAATTTATCGAGACGGTCTGCAAATGGAAGGGTATACAAGATTTTAAGCCAAGTTTCTGTAATGTTCAAAGTATGATGGTTTTACCCCTTAAACCCAATACTGATCTATACAAAGTTTGAAAATTCTAGAATTAGGATACTTGACTAATTTTGTTAGGGATGATCTTGCAATGGGAATGATCTCTTTACTTAGCGTAATTTTAAAGCTACATTGCTAAGGGACTAGCAATGATCAAGTTGGGGGTGTGATAACTCTGTATTTTGATGCCTTAAGGACATCATTTTAAGGGTATTTTAGACCATAAACTAGTTAATATGTACCATTTTTCTAGTTAAATTCAATATTGTGACCTCTGAGGGTCCCTGTGCAAATTCTGGGTAAAAACAAGAAAAATTATAGAATTTCCTACAGATTTTGGGAAGTTGGTGCAAATTCCAGTTGAGAAAGGGAGTGTTTTTGTGAAAATTTGAGCATAGGAAGGCACCTCCTATCTGTTAAACCGAGATAGGCGCCTTTCTTGTGAAATAACTCTCTCTTTGAAGCCCTAGGCGCCTCCCCCTCATCTCTTTATCTCCTAGCCGCCCCCAGCTCTGCAAATCCCCACCTTTCACCACAACCTCTCTCTAATATCAACCATCCAAGCCTTAGCGACCCCTCATACCCTTAGATCTCTCCCTAGACAGCATCCTAGCCTTACACCTCACTCCTTAAACCTCAATCAATCACCTTAGGGCGCCACATCACACAAACCAATCACTTTTCTCCAACTCTAGGCTCCCAAATTTGCTCCCTCCATTCTGGGCGCCCAAATCTCAGCCCTACATAATATTGGGTGCCCTCTCCTTCTCTTCTCAACCTTAAGATCACCTTAGAACAATCCTAACCCTCCATTCTCAACCCTAGGGGGCCCATATTTTTGCAAAAACCCAACTGCCTCCCCTCTCTTTCTCTCTTGCATATATGAAATTCGGCCAGGTAAAACGGAAGGCCCAACTCTAGGAGTTCGAGGATTAAAGGATAGATCCAAAGACTGGTACCTCTAATCAAGTTGCAGATTTTTTTATTTCTGTTATTTATTTATCTTTTCATAATTTTTATTTTCAGCATTGCTAGAATTTTATTTTAATGGATTCCAATTCAGTTAATTAAATTTTGTGTTTCTACATTCTCAAATCTTGTTATTTTGTCCAGATTGAAGTACATAACAATTTTTCCCTCGCTTCCCTGTGGATACGACCCATTTCTCACCACTGACTGTGTTTTGCAGTTATTTTGATTATCAAAAAAATTATAAATTTTGAAACTGGTGTTCTGAAGTGGTAAACGACACGCTTCCAAACACACCAGGTAGCAACCATTTTGGTCACATGTGGCAAGATTGAGCCATTTATAGGGAGATTATTTGTCGATTTTCTTACAGGGGTATTTAAATAAAAATATATGTACATTAATTTACAAAAGGGTAAAATGGGTATTGAAAAGAAATTGATGCATTGGCCTAACGTTTTCTGTCTGGGTCAATGACAAAAGGGAGGTGTTTGTCAAATTCTTTAAAAGTTGAAGGGAGGTTTTTGTTAAAGTAAAACTATAAAGATGGTTCTTATGATTGTCAAAAACTTCAGAGGAGGTTTTTTATATTTTACCCACTTTAATAGGGGAGGTCTTTTTCAAAAGGGGGAGGGGGGGTTTAGTATTTAGGAGAACTTTCAGGGGAGTTTAAGTCTTTTATCCATATAAATATTATATTGACATTCATTTGTGTATGTAATTATTACTATGTGTATATCTAACTAGGGTATTGAAGAGCATTAAAAAATTAAACCCAAAACCATCACAATATAATGTATTATCAAACAAATGAAAATTAACTTTGATACCAGTTGATTGGTGGCCAGTTTTTAGGTATAAATTATAATTCCTTGTTGACATCATAGTCTGAGTTATATTGAACCCAATCATATCAGGTCAGATTAGGGTGCATGGGTTTAGATTTAGTCCAATTATAAACTAATCGAAATCAGAATTTCAGATCACTTGGAATTCAAGTTCGGGCAAACAGGTCAGATTTGAAACTGTTGAAGGTTGGGAGCTTTTTAATCTAACACAAACACCATTTTCTAACTTCAGAAAATAACACAGCAATAGGTGAGCAGAATACTAGCCACAGGCCACAGTAGTTGGTAGCAGTGGAGCCAGCCTGAGCCATTGAGGGAAATGGGCCTCGACATCCCAGTTCAATCTTGACTGCCTGCGGCCTGCCTAGTAGACAGGCAGAAGCGGATCTAGACCTAGAATGGTCCCCATGGCATGAAACCAACCCTAAGCCGAACTGGGTAAATCATGCTTCATCCGTCCAAAAATCACTAAACTTCCAACTTGATCGATCCAATCTCAAATCCATACACCGAACAATAAGGGGATATCTTCATCAGACATAAGGATAGCAGGCCAAGTAGCTCCGAATCTGAACGCTGATAATAAGATGAGACCTAACCCAATCACCATAGATTTTTTTGGGCAATAATTTTATGTAGATATAAGTAAATAAGTTGTAATATTGTGGATCTAGAATCGATGGTATTGTGCTTATGACTTATACTAGTCGAGTTGGTTGCTCAGTGCCCGCTCCATTGAGGAAGAATTGTAGGCTCTCCATAGTCCATAGTGTGGTTGGTAACCGTAAGCCTCACGTGTATCTTACTCTGCCCACCCCCAAATCCTTTACCTAGAGCTGTAAATCGGAACGTATCGCCTACGGCCCGATACGACTCGGCACGAACTTAGACCGGCTCGGCACAGCCCAAGACGATGGTCTGTAGGTCATGCCAGGCCTAGCATGATCATGTGGACCATGCTGGGCCAAGGGTTTTAAGTCCATGGGACGACACAGCATGGCATGACCGAGTGGGTTGTGCCGACCCATGGGCAGGGCTCAACCTGCAGCCCAGCTTGCGACACGACCCATATATATTATATATATTTATATAATATTAATAAAATTATAATTATAAAATAATATATAGTATATAATACATTAATAAAATAAATATATTTTTTAATTTTATTATACTAATTTATTTAATTATTGTATATATAAGCAACTGTATACACAAAATTCATATAAAATTAAAATTTTATATTTTTGTCAATTTTTTAAATAAATAGCTTTGGCCAGATGCACGGTCTGACTTGACCCAAGGCTCGGTCAACGGCCAGCCCGACCTGTGGCACGGCATATTACGGGCCCACATGGGCCTGGGCTATGGACCATGTCGGGCCAATCCCCAAAATTTTCAATGGAGAGGGTGGCACGGCCCGTAATGGCCTATGGGCCAGCATGGCACGGCCTGCACAAAGTGCAGGCCACTCATGGGGCATGCCATGCCGATCCGACATTATCCACTTTACACCTCTACCTCTACCATAAAAATAAAAAATAAAAAATAAAAAAATAAAAAAGAAGATTGAAAGGCATGTCAGGCTTGATTTGGGACAAATGGATACCGTCTGGAGTAAAACTGGCCCTTTGATCTCATTAGGCAAACAACTAAAACAGACCATGTCACAGTAGAACCTGATCCCAGTTTATTCTGACTTTTTAAACTGGAGAGTGGAGGGAGAGACTTCTGAGCTCAGGCACAAAACTTCACATATGAAGCCATTCCTTTGTCTTAAATCAAACTCTAAGACCTGCTTCATTGGAAGTAGGCTTCAAATACCCTATATAAAAAATGGAGTGCTTAACGCTGAATCATCTCGGGAAAATTCCCGATTAGTACCCTGTATTTTGGGCCAAATGTCACTTTGATCCCCAAACTTTAAAATGCGACAATTTAGTACCCAAATTTTTAAAACATGATAATCCAATACCTGACATTAACTACCTATTAACAGTCGTTAAATGACATTTGAAAAAGACAAAAATGCCCTTCAAATGTTATTTAATTTTTTTTATCAACCATCTAAATGTTGACAAAAAATTAACAGTCCCAAATCCTTTCCTTTTTCCATTCAAGAAAGTTAGAGTCACGTTTGATTAGGCATTCTCGTGACCCCGACTTTCTTAAAATAGAAGAGGTAAGGATTTGAGGTTGTTAATTTTTTGTCAATATTTGGATGATTGATAAAAAAATTAGATGACACCCGAATGGCACTTGTGTTTTTTTCAAATGTCACTTAATGACTGGTTAACGGCTAATTAACAGTAGATACTGGATTGTCATGTTTTCAAAGTTCAGGTACTGATTTGCCGCATTTTAAAATTTGAAGATCAAAGTGGCACTGGGCCCAAAGTATAGGGTACTAATAAGGAATTTTTCCAGTCATCTCAATAGTGGTTTCACTGTATAGGTCAAGTCCAAATCCCAAACCAAGAGGCTGGCAAAATAGATACTTTTGCCACGTGGCAAATATGATGTTGGGGCTTATGGTAAGCAAAAGAAAAACCATTGAACTCTTCTTTTGAGGAGCTGCAATTACAGCTTCCACATGTAAAATTCCTGCATTAACCGACCAGCTTGCATTGCAAAAGGTGATGAAAGATTCAATGACAGCTAGCTTCACACAGAAGTCTTGATCCATCTTAACCCACTAAACAAAACTCACGAACCCGTTTGCCTACGTTAAAAAAGAATGGCGCTTGACATTCTTGTATTTATCAGTGTAGATTCAATATTCAAGTCTTCAACAGAAGGGAAAAAAAAGATCTACAAGCTAGCTAGGATGATCTTTTTAACCACAAAATAAACCATTTGAGCTGCCACAAATGAGTCAGATAAGAACTAATTGCATGCCCTCCTAGTTTGCCCGTGAACTCTGGTTTCAAGTATATTAGGTCTGGTCAAAAAACAGTCTGCCTCCAGTCCGAACTAAACTTTATTACACAGTGTGGTGAGCCTCTAGGTATCATCAATAACTTAGAGGAAGCTTCTGCTCTCCGTTCTCCATCTACAACTAATTCCACAGAAGGGAGGATTTCGGACTTCGAGTTCAGTTACATTTAAACACGTTACTAGATTAAGATTGCTATAAACTTGCAACCGGTTGAATGACAGAAACCGACTTCAGTCGGTGCAAGTCTATGCTCACACAGCTGACTAAAGCCGAACTTCTGAATGACAATCCTTTTGGGTCAAAACGAGTTACGATTCCTTGTCACCATCACATACTTTTCTTCTTAGTTAGCTAAATTCACTCTCTCATAATGCCATGTCACTACATAAACGTTCACTAGATATACATCCCATATGGTAAAACCAGTTACGATTCCTTATAAAATTGGATAAAGTATTTTGGAAAGATTTTGAATAATCTTTCATTTCCACATTCCTCTGGTTCCGTTAATTTTTACTTAATAAACATTTTGTGGTTCTGCTACTGTAAAACCAAAAAAAGCAATTAATGAAAGTGTTTATGATACATATTGGTGCCATTAAGCACCACATCAGTAAAATGTTAATAAATGTTTATCTGATCTAGAAAGCTCCAAAATGAAACTTTCTTAAACGGGAGAGACACACAGAAACCGAAGTTTGGTTTTGCAAACTTCAATACATGCAAATGCAATCAATGAGGCATTTGCTGATTAGGTGCCTATGTGGCACCATCAATAAATGTTTACTCAATAAACGTAAACCAAACCAAACATATAGAATATGAGTTGCATTAAAATCTTGAGTCAAAACTGGGCATACCCCATTTTTGTGTTTTATAACATGAATGATTTACATAATTAACACTAATTAATTTAATTTGCTTTATCTACATAATTAATAGTAAATTGGTTAATTATAAGCTTCCATAGTAATTACTTAATTTATACTAATTAATTCATTAAATTTTTAACACTTTACACCTTTAATTTATTAGGTTTCTTAATAAAGCTTAGTTAGATTGTTTAACTAACAATTATATGACAAAATAACTAAATATCTTAAATAACAAAACATTGAAAATAGGTAAATAATTATATGACAAAATATTTAATAAATAAATAAAATTGAAAAAGGAAAATTTTAAAATATTTTACAATTTATTTAAATATTTAAATAAAAAAATATTCAACTTGACTAAATTTTAAATATTATGTAATAAATTTTAAAAATTTCTTAAAATTAGAAAAATATTTATAATAGATTTCATAATATTCATATTAATAATAATTTAACATTTTACAAAATTAACAATAAATTATGTAATAATAGTACTAATTGTAATTTTACAGATTATTAAATTCAATAAATAATTAATATTTTAAAATTTTAAGTAACATTGTTATTTACATAACTAAATAATATTGTAAATAAATAACTTCACTTGTATCAATTAATAATTTAAAAATTAACTTTCAAACGAATTAATATTTATTAGTAATAATTTTACAATAATAGCGTATATTCATTATATATTTATATATACTATAACTAATAATTATTGTATTTTTAGTAATTATTTATTGTATTTTTTGATAAATAAATTTTCGGTAATTATTTAAAAATCTATTTTTGTTTTGTTATTCAACAAAAAATTGTCAATAATTATTGGAGAGTAAATTTATTTTTAGTAATTATTTATTTTTATAATTTATTGATTAATATTTATTAGATATTTAACTATTATTTGAGATTACACTATTTATTGACCAATTTTATATATTTTTAATACTTATTGTATTTTTATTATAAATTTATTTTCAATAATTGTATACACACACACACACACTAAAACACAATAGTGAAGAAATTTTCTATGTTTTTAATCCATGTTATTTTGATTCCAATGAATCAACTTCCAAAATCCCCTTTGCTAATTTTACAGTTTTTTCTTGTTTTTTTTTTTTTAATTCTACTTAATTCCATCTAAGTAAGCATGAAGCTCACATTTCGGGAATGAAGTATGATTCTAGGTCATGTTATACTTGGATTCCTTTTGGGTTATATTTTTTCTGTAGCCTAATGAACTATTTCCTTAATGCCGACCCTTATTCTTCACCTTTGGAGAAGCTTGAAGTTTGAGAATCCCACATAAGTATACACATTTTTTTTGTTTTTTTTTTTTTTTTAATTCTATGTAATTCCATCTAAGTAAGCATTTAGCTCACGTTTTGGGAGATTTTCCTAGCTTAACGAACTCTCTCCACTCGACTTTGAATGAAGTATGATTCTAGGTCATGTTATAATTAGATTCCTTTTGTTTTTTTGTTTTTCGTTTTTGCAACCTGATGAACTATTTCATTCCTGCCAACCCTTATTCTTCACCTTGGGAGAAGCTTGAAGTTTGAGAATTCCACGTAAACAATGACAATTTTTTGTTTTTTTATTTTAAATTTTATGTAATTCCATCTAAGTAAGAATGTAGCTCATGTTTCGGGATATTTTCCTAGCCTAACGAACTCTCTCCACTCGACTTTGAATGAAGCACAATTCTAGGTCATGTTATACTCGGATTCCTTTTGGGTTATAATTTTTCTGCAACCTGATGAACTATTTCCTTCTTTCTGACCCTTATTCTTCACCTTCTGAGAAGTTTGAAGTTTGAGAATCCCATATAAACAAAGATGATGCAACAGCTTGAGAATCCCACCCAACGGTTTTGCTCTATTTTCTTCCATTCCAATAGAAGTTTTTGGAACAGTTTGAGAGCTAGATAAAGCAGGTATTATCAGTTTTTTTACATCAATTTCCTTCTATTAATGCTCCATCCTTTATTTTTCTAACCACATATTCATACTTGACGACACCAAAACAGGGGTGAGACCATTGTGGTTGTTTTTTTGTTATTCATTCTATTCCAGTAGTAATTTTGCTTTGTTTATGGCATCGTGAGCATTGGATCGAGCAAACTTTTTAAAGGTATGCTATTAGTTCTCTAATATTCGTTTACTTTTGTCAGTGCTCCCTGTTTTGCTAACCGTACTCATACTTGAACATGCCAAAACAAGGATAGAGTACTACAATCATTTTTTTTTTTGTTTTTTTTTTTCAGAAAGGAAAATGAAACTAATTTGGAAGTTGTTGGAACGTAAAGTGTTTAGTCGTCAGTCACTTTTGGGGAATCAAACTCTTGGTATTCGTAGGGAGGCATAAGAACTATCTATGGGTTGTTTTCTGTGTTCATTATTGTCGGTGACTTTGTCAAACACGATTTAGGAGTGAAAGGGATCGAAACAAGGGTGAATATCTCACCACCAGTTTCTGCTTTTCACCACTATGTCGAATGAAACAATTGGCTTCATTCGGGTTATAAAGACAATTATTTTGCGTTAGATTCTAGACAGCCCAACTCAAATCCGACCCATAACCATATAAATAAACCATTTTAATAACAAACCGGTCTAGTTTTATCCTTTTGAATTGGTCCAAACTAGCGTAACTATGAATAGCCAGTCCGATTTTGTCTTTTAACTGATAACTAGTAATAACCAATTATTACTGTTAATTTTTCAAAATAATTAATGAAATTTAAAACCAGTCCAAACCCTGCATTAATAAATTATTATGATTACTGTTGATGCTCAGATTGGCCGAGGTCAACACTGTCAATTCACCCCCAAGTCCAAGTAGACCCGAGGTACTGGAAGTCCGAGGACAGGCATGGCCGAGGAGTGGGGTCCGAGATGAGGGAGATCCTTGGTCCGTGGTCCGATATCCACTGTGTCCAATACCCGAGGTGGATGAGGATCCCGGTATCGGTTCTACAGGGAAGGAGAATGTCAGAGGCCTCGGGTGAAAACCCGAGGCGAGGACTCCGACAATCAAGTTAGTAAGAGGGTATGAGGTGGACAAGGTCTGAGGTGCAAACACCTAGACGAGGTCACAGGAGAGAAAGTAATCTCAAGAGTGAATTAGAGAGCTGGATATTCCCCCTTTACTGGAGGGGTTTGCCTCCTATTTATACTTGAGGCCACTAGGGGGTAGGTGACCTCGGACGGATTGGATGCAGATTGTACCGAGGGCACGATCATCTAGGAACACCAGGTGAGGGCGTGCGATTAGCTTCGCGAGGCCTGCCAAGCCCAGCCTAGCGTGTGCCCTGATTGGTCTAGTGCGAGGTGCTAACATCGGCTCTGTCCGTGGCCCGGTTGGCTCCGCTCTGTTCTTCGCCGCTTGACGCGTGTAGGCTCGCCATTGGCCCAATTGGATGCACCTACATCATTTTCCCCCCACTCTCGAGGTCGGGGTGGGGTTCGAGATAGGAGGGGCCTCGACTTCGGCTGAAGGGAGTGCATTGTCTCGTACTAGGAGGCGTCGATGGACCTGTGCACGTCATGGCCTGCGGTGGCATCGGTTTGCCTTTCCTTTGAACTGCGAGGATGGTTGAGGCTCATGCAAGGCTTCGACTTGGCTGCACCTATAGAGGAGGCTTTGGCTTCAGTTCCGAGTTTTCCGTGGCGCGAGGTGGGTGAAAGGGAGGTTGCCCCTAGTCTTTTGAATGCTGGGTGCATCTTGCGAGGTCTCGACTTTGGCTGAGGGTGCCAAGGAGGAAGCGCAAGGGTATCTGAATATAGGTCACGCTGGTCGCAAGTCCCCGAAACGGTGAACTGGGGGTTGAGCCCTCAACGGGTTGCTGAATCGTCGCCGTAGGGAGGATGGGACGCTGGTGAACCGAACTATGCTTTTGCTGTGTCAGCACAGTTGGGCTAACCAGTGAGTTGTAGGGAGGAGGTGCTTTAGTTCTCCAAGCGTCGTTTCGTTTACCTGAGGAAGGCCATGCATGTTGGTCAACGGATGGGTAGCAAAGGTGGTTGTTCATCAGTCATTGGATCCCATGCGATTTGGGCCATCCATTTTTCTTTAAATAGGGGCCTCAGCTTTGGCCGTCACTTTTTCACTAGTGCCTTCACTTCTAAGAGTTTCCTGCTTTGCCAAAGCCCTCAGTTTCAGTTGCTCACCTTCATCTCCACCGTCCTCATCTTGTTCCTGTTGTGTAGTACTTTTTTTTCTTGTAGAGATGCCCAAAGAGACTGCTACTGGAGGATGCCTTGGCCAGGAAGAAGGGGTCATGCAGAGGGCACCTCGGGGGGGGGAGGGCAGACTTCGAGGAGAGTGGTCGTGGTGCACCAGCAAGGGTGGAGAGGGGGTTCGCTCCTACCAAGGGGACCCCATGTCTAGAGGCCCCTGCTGGTGGGGCGACAGAGGGAAGAAGAAGGCCAAGGAGGATGAGAATCGACCAAGGAAGACTGGCCAGAAAAGGCCAACTGGGGTGCCGCCAGCACCTCCTACAGAGAGGCTTGTGCGGCCAAGGGTGGTATGCCTAGGAAGGGGGCTCCTACTGCTCCGAGGAGATCATTTACAAAGGGCCCACCACTGGGCCCACCAGGGGGTGTGCCTAAACTGTCTCTATCGCCCGAAGTGGGGTGTCTACTAAGAGGACTCCATTGATACTAAGGGTGTCGACAGGACTTCTTGGCCGAGGTGAGTTTCCTTCTCTTTTTGACTTGTTGCTTGCTAGCTTCTATTGGCTTTACTGGTGGTGTGCTTGGGGCAAGTCTGTTGTCACTATGTCGGCCTTGGTGACCGTGTCCACCTCCTTCTCAAGTGTGTGGCTCGGCTTGAGAAGAAAATAAACAGCTTCAAGTGTGGGTTGCTTTAGCGAATAGCAACCGAGACGAGACCCTTGCATTGTTGAAGGAGGAGAAGCTGCTCCGGAAGACACTGGAGGGTGATTTAAAGGCCGAGAAGGCTCTCATCACCAGGGCCGAGAACCGGTTGAGGAGGTCAGAGGCTAAGGCTGAGGCAAAATACCGGGATGCTGTCGCTGTTTGGCAACAGACACTGGAGTACCAATAGTGTCTGGCACATTATGTTTCTACGGCCTACTTGGAGGGGATTGATGACACCAAGGAGACTCTTTTGAAGATGGCGCCAGACTTCCCCATTGACCAGTTGTAGGTGCTCCCCAACTCTCTCACTCTGAGGACAAGACCCAAGTTTCCACCGAGGTTGCAGACGTGGGTGTCGAGGATCCTGCCATTTCTCCAACCAAGGGCGAGGCCTAGCCGACTTCAGTTTTTGCCGAGTTCCAATATGCTCCCTATCAGAAGAGATGAGCAGGTGTGTGACCTCCAATGGGCCGTATGCCTTAGACCGAGGTCCAGTCTGAGTGTGTAACCTTGGCCAAGGTTGTGTGCTACGGAAGGGCGCTCGGTCGAGATGAGAGCGTATACGCTGAGGGTTTGAATTGAGGTTTCCTCAGCGGTGATGTACGTCTGTGCCTTCAAAAATTTTGCATTGGTTTTGGGCTGCGTCTTGGCGACAGAGCACTTGAGGGCTGACCCGGGGAGGAGGCCTTGAGTTGTTGTGCTCATGGAGGTTTCACCCGACAGAGCACTTGACTTGCTGAAGTTCATCCTTCACCACACTAAGTTGTGCCTGTATATCGGTGATCTATTGGCCAGCGGGTACCTCAGCTTCCTTCCATTCTCCTCAATGGTGGGACAGGCCGACTACGTCTTAGTTCCTTTTGGCCCGTATGTCATCGAGGTAGTCTCAAAGGTTCGAGGTGCGAGGTGGACGTGGCGTTTCTTGTTGGCGGCATGTCCTTGGCTTCAACGTCGGTTGCAAGATCGTACTGATCCATTCTTTCTTCGGCTAAGAGGTCTTGTGTGCCAAGGGGGTTGGCTCGCACGTTGGTGAAGGGTTAGGATATCCATTAGATGGACACCCAAAGATTGCGGAATAAGGGGGCGAATTTCAAAAATTTTTCTTTCCCTTCAACTGGGAATCGAATTTCCTATTTAGAAAATCATATTTTCAAGGATCTTTCTTGAATCATAAACTGAACCAGATCTAAACCAAAAGGAGTAGGGAGGGATAATACCTGATACAGAGAAGCAGTATCTCCCAATGGAGGTGTTCACGCCCAAGGAAGGATCTAAAATCTGCTCCCACTGAAGATGATGCAGTGCAGGGTGAAGCAGAATCAACAGTGTTCTTCCAAAAGAACTTGACCCTTCGCAAGAATCAACTGGACGGCTTGTGAATACAACTCCCACCAATCTTTTCTCCAAAAGATTGGTATCAAGATCAAATCTTGATTTCTCCCAAGAACTGAAGATCGAACTGTTGTAGGCAGCGGCTGCAAGAAGGAGGCGGCAAGAGAGTATTTGCAGGGTGCAGAATTCTCTCTTCTTGTAATCTCAACTCTGAAGACAAGGATCTCTGGATTGTATTGCACGTCTAAAGGCTGCCGCCCCCTCTTCCTTTTATAGACTTAAAGGGATCAACTCCTAATCCCATTAGGAGTTGCTAACCCAAATCATATTTGGATTAGAAGTCCCTTTAAGTGATAAGGGATAACCCTTATCTTATCTGTAGATTAAATCAGTCATCTCCTAATCTAATTAGGAGGTTTCCAGATCTAAATCTCATTTAGATCTTGGACTCTCTAAGTGGATAGGGTCTGGCCCAATCCTATCAGTTGATCCATCTTAGGATTCACCCCTTAAGTGACTAGTCAAATTAGCCCAGTTTGAAATGGGCTTAAGGCCCATTTAAGGTTATGTATTCATTTAGCCTTCCAAACTGCTGCCCAGTTGGGCTTCTTTGTATGGCGTGGGACCCAAACATTGATCTACACATCAGCCACATGGGTTCGGCCCAGCCTTTGTTACAAGGCCTAGTCGAATACACTATTATGGAGAGTGCACCCCCCGAAAACCATCTCATGGTCTCATGGACAGCCACCTTGTAACACCCAGGGACTGTGGGTAGATGCAAGATTAGCCCATCAAGTATTATCCTCAATGGTCTTACACTTAACCTCTCAGCCCGTAATGATCATACACTGCCCGACAAGAGAGGACCTCTCCCTCGGCTGCAAGGAACAGTGTTGCACTCTCTGCTTATATGGATCCCGGGAATTAAAACCTTTTGCAAATCATTTTGAAACCATAATATATATATACTTTTATATCTCATATAAAATATATTTTGCAAAAACAAATCTCAACGATTGAAATCAGCTACCGATAGTCTTGGTTTCCATCAGTGAGAGTGCATCCCCAATCATTACCTTTGTCCGACAAAGGGGCTGATCCTGTCACTATGATCACCCACTCAGATGAATTCTCAGACTGTCCCAACATACCCAGGTTTTGACCCCCGCTAAGGATCTCACTGATTGCTACATCAAAGACAGCCCAATCCGACACCTAGTGCAGTATCATAATCGAGTCTAGGGGTCAGGTGTAACTTTCCAGTTTTGCCCATCAATCTCCAAGGTCTAGGGCAATACTGAAAATCTGGTCCAGTTCAAAGATTCAATTAATCCTACAATGTATGTGCTTAGGGTCTCACCCCGGTAGCTGAGACAAGCCACCCCAACCGACTTGGTGGTACCACAGTGTCAGCCTTGTTAGGATAGGTCTCCCCAAACTGACCCACTGGTTGTGAACATTCTAAACTAATACGAGTCTCATTAAGTGTCCATTTTAAGGGTATTACATAGAAACATACAAAGGGAACATGAATCAAATATGCATTTTTATTCATTTACAATAAATTCATAAAGTACATCATCTTGATTGAAGCTAAGGGCATACAAAACTGTCTAACAGTTGGATGCTACCAGGTTCGAAAGGCTCGAGTTGGTGGGAGTCGGTGGAGATAAGGGTTAGTGGGTCTGCAGACTCACGTTGCCCTCGCTGGCCCGATGCCTCGATGGGGCACCCACCCTGAGGGCGGCTTCTTGCCTGGGGACACACCTCCTCGACACGTCGAGCGAGGTAGTCCAATCGGTCTAGGACTGCTTGGAATTGCTCGTTGGTGACCAGGTTCTAGGAATTCTTGGTGTTTTGTACCATGTTGAAGGAAGTCTTGATTGCAAGTTAGATTGAAGGAAGTCTTAGCGACGTTCTCCTAGACGGCGCTAATTGTTGATGCTCAGATTGGCCGAGGTCAACATTGTCAATTCACCCCCAAGTCCAAGTAGACTCGAGGTACTAGAAGTCTGAGGACTTGCATGGTTGAGGAATGGGGTCCAAGATGAGGGAGATTCGTGGTCAGTGGTCCGTTATCCGCTGTGTCTGGTACCCGAGGTGGATGAGGATCCTAGTATCGGTTCTACAAGGAAGGAGAATGTTATAGGCCTTGGGTGAAAACGAAATTGACCAAATATAGCCAATAAAGTGAGTATCTATGTCTTATTAGGGGTAAAAATGGTATTTTTATTTTTATTTTTATTAAATTTATTTAAATGAATATTAAGGTTGACACTATCATTTTCCACTATCATCTAATGGAAGGTTGATTAAATCCATTGCAAATTATAAGTGGTGTTTTAGTAAAATACAAACTATATGGTAGATTTTAGTAAATCTATGAAACTATAGGAAGTGATTTAGTAACTGACCCTTTCTATTATAAGTGGTGTTTTAGTAACAAACCTCATGCATTGCATGGGTTCCCGCTAGTATATATATATATATATATAAAGCAAAGTGGTCGATGTCAACTACCCTCTCCTTTCTCCAAACTCCCTTCTTCCTTAACTCTCTCTCCTTTCCCCTTCACACCACTCCCATTTTTCCAATTCAGCACCCTTTCTCTTCATTCCTTAATTAAGTTAGATAATGAAATTAACCAATTTATTGCTAATTATATAATTAAAGTCAATTAAAATTTTAATTACAAATATTTTTGGAAAATAGTTTCACTTAAAATAGAGGAAATTTTTAAAATATAAATAACATTTTTAATATATTTTGATGTATATATAATGTAAATAATATTGAATATATAGTCGGGGTAGGGAGAGGGCAGGGACTTCACTCTCCATCTCCATCCCCATCTCCAATTAGGGATCCCTATTAATCTCCATTAGGTGGGGGAGGTTGAGTAATTGGCGAGGATGGAGAAAATTGTCATCCCTAAGTAGCTTTGTTAATTAAACAATCTATCTAAGTTTTATTAAGCAACCTAATTAAGTAATTACTATGGAAGCTTATAATTAACAATTTACTATTAATTATGTAGATAAAGCAAACTAAATTAATTAGTGTTAATTATGTAAACCATTGATGTTATAAAACACAAAAATGGGGTATGTAAATCATATTCTATATGTAAGGTTCCGTTTATGTTTATTGAGTAAACATTTATTGACAGTGCCACCTAGGTGCCCCGTCAGCAAATGCCTCATTAATTGCATTTGCAAAAGCAAACTTCAGTTTTTGTGCACTTCACCCATGATGTTTATTAGCATTTTGTTGACGTGGTGCCTGATGGTGCCTATGTGTCATAAACACCTTCATTAATTGCTTTTTTTTATTTCGTAGTCACACAAGTACAAAAACGTAAACAGAACCAAACACCCTGATTATTATTGGTAACGGAAGAAGAATGTGGAAATCAAAGATTATTCAAAATCTTCTCAAAATACTTTATCCAATTTTGTAAGGAATCATAACTTGTTTTATTCTATGGGATGTATATCTAGTATAGGCCTGTAAACGGATCGAATTCGAATCGAATCAGGTTAGATTTGAATTCGAAACCGATTATGAACACTAATATTCGAATTCGATTCAATATCAAATCTTTGAGTTCGAATTCAATTTCAATTATCAAATCGAATATCGGATTTCAATTCAAATTCGACTGATTGACTTTTCGAATATGAATTCAAATCCGATTTGATTCAAATAAACACTGTATACATTTTGCAAAGAAAGTGTGAAGAATTGGTATCTACTGTGTGCAGAACATGACATTCTATCATAATTTCAATCATTGTGAGGGTATTCATATTCTGAAATGTAAAATTCCATTAAAATTTAAAGCCAATATGTATTGTGTTCTTCCCTGCACACTGCAAATGGGCGACTTAATGTTAGATCACGTTCTTTTTAGCAAAAAAGTTAGTGTTGGGTAAGTTACACTATAGTAGTATAAATGAATGCAAAATCAATCATAGGACAACAAGAACCTTTCCCCCAAATTTGTGTGTCAAAATGGGTTTTCCAACAACAATAATAACAAGTAAACAATTCAGCCAAGTAACAGAAAAATAGATAACAATCACCATACAATAGCACACCAGAATTTTTACGTGGAAAACCTCAAATTCGGGGAAAAACCATGGGACCTATGGTCCGTAAAAGTCTTCCACTAATTCAGAAATTAATGGGTACAATAGTCTTCTCTAGTTGCAACTAGAGGCTTACAAACATCAAGGAAATAATCCTTGGCTCACAAGAACAACATTAACATCACCAAATGCAAGGTGGATACAACACAAACATAAGTTTAGATCTCACCAAGTTGTTATAAATTTGAATTGAGAAGTAGAGAAAAAGAAGAAGAATCACCAAATCTGAACTGGAGTGGGATTCTTAATTCCAACACTTACTATCATCAAGAACGGGCTTGAAAGGAACCTCCAAACTTGATCGTGAATGGAACAAGAGCTAGCTTTTTCTCTTCTTCACAAAACTCAAAGAACCAGAAAAAAAAACTTTCTTTTTTTGGCTATGTATATTTTTTTTTATCTTTCTTCTTCATTTATCTCTGTTCGGTGGTTACTAGTTTGACACCACTCAAAAAAACAAACCGAAAATATGGTAACCACTTTACCACTATTCAACTCCCTTTTCTTTAGGGAGAAAATGAAGGTGGGGTGGGACCCTCCATATGGGTTGGACCCACACCCAACAATTCTGCCCCTCCAGCTCATATGGGGAGCTTCATCAAACCTGCAACTTGTTTGCAGAATTCAAATTTGTTTCTAGGCAAGGACTTTGTTAACATGTCTGCACCATTCTCATCAGTATGAATCTTCTCAATGTTCAACAACTTAATATCCAACACATCCTGAATCTAGTGGTACCTTACATCAATATGTTTGGATCTTGAGTGGAAAGTTGGATTTTTAGAGAGATGGATAGCACTTTGACTGTCACAATAGAAACCATATCTTTCTTGCTTCATGCCCAATTCTTGTAAGAACTTCTTCAACCATAGGATCTCCTTATAGGCTTCTGTAGCTGCAATGTATTCAGCCTCTGTAGTAGACAATGCAACACACTTTTGAAGTTTGGATTTCCATGAAATTGCTCCCCCTAAAAAAGTCATTAAATATCCCGAAGTGGACTTTCGGGAATCAACATCACTAGCCATGTCTGCATCAGTGTACCCATCCAGCATGACTTTACCATTCCCGAAGCATAAGCATATCTAAAAGGTACCTCTGAGATACCTGAATATCCATTTTACTATTGTCCAATGTTCTTTGCCGGGGTTAGAGAGAAATCGACTAACTATACCAACAACATGCACAATATCTGGTCTCGTGCACACCATAGCATACATTAAACTGCCAACTGCTGAAGCATAAGGCACTTTCTTCATTTCAACTTTGTCTTTCTCACTTGTAGGACATTGTTTAGTGTTAAGCTTGAAATGACCTGCAAGTGGAGTAGTCACTGGTTTTGCATTGCTCATGTTGAACCTCTCAAGAACCTTCTCAATATATTTTTCTTGAGATAACCATAACTTCCCATTCTGTCTATCTTGAGAGATCTTCATACCACTTCAGATCATTGTCTCAAGTCCATCATTGCAAAAGTCTTGCTAAGCTCATTTTTCAACATGTCAATCTTGTTAGAATCTTGTCCAACTATCAATATAAAGCAAGAAAATAATGAAATCACCATCAGAAAATTTCTTTACAAATACACAATGATCTGAAGTAGTCCTACTGTACCCATGATTAACCATGAAGGAGTCAAATTTGTTGTACCACTATCTTGGTGTTTGTTTCAACCCATACAAGCTTTTCTTTAATCTGCACACCAAATGTTCTTTTCCTTTTTCTTTGAATCCCTCTAGTTGCTCCATATAGATTTATTCTTCCAAATCACCATGAAAGAAGGCAGTCTTCACATCGAGCTGTTCAATTCCCAAATTTAAACTTGCAACTAGTCAAAGCACAACTTGAATAGAAGACATTTTCACCACATGAGAGAATATTTTTCAAAGTCGATACCCTTTTTCTCACTGAAACCCTTCACACCCAGCCTTGCCTTGTATTTTTTTAGTTGTGAGCCACTCTCATCAGATTTCAATTTATAAACCCATTTGTTTTTTAGGGCCCTTTTCCCCTTTGGTAATTTCACCAAATCATAGGTGTGATTCTCATGTAAGGATTTTAATTCCTCTTGCATTGCTTTCAGCCACTCATCTTTTCTTCTCATGTGACATAGCCTCTTGATAAGTCTCTGGCTCTCCCCCATATGTCAGCATCACATACTCATGTGGAGGATACCTAGTGGAAGATCTTCTCTCTCTAGTTGATCTTCTAAGCTGAACCTGTGATGAAGGAATTGGAGATACATGTTCATTCTGTACTTCCTCTGTATTTTTATTTATAGGAGTTTCATCACTAACTGTATCATCATGTTCATTTGGTACAACTCCCCTGTGATCACCATCAACTGTAGGTGGAAAAACCAGATCCAAGTTAATTGGAACATCAACAGAGAATTTTGGTTTCTCAATTTTTTTTTATATTTTTAATTGTTTGATCCTCAGGAAATACAACATCTTTGCTTTTGATCACTTTCTTATCCACTGGATCCCATAACCTATACCCAAACTCTTCGTGCCCATAGCCTAAGAAGATGCATTGTTTAGCCTTGTTATCAAGCTTGGATCTTTCATCTCTAGGAATATGAACAAATGTCCTACAACCAAACACTTTCAAATGACTGTATGATATGACTTTCCCTATCCAAACTCTTTCAGAAGTATCTCCATTCAAAGGAATTAAAGAAGAAAGGTTGATGAGGTCAACTGCAGTTCTCATAACCTCACCCAAAAAGGATTTGGGTAACTTAGCATGAAAGAGCATCCATATGATTCTATCAGTAATTGTTCTGTTCATTCTCTCTATTACTCCATTGTGTTGATGAGTCTTAGGAACACTTTTCTCAAGCCTAATACTATGGATCCTACAATATTCTTCAAAAGGACCCCTATATGCACTTCAACTTATTCCTTGTTTCTCTCTCAACCTTGGCATGAAAATACTTGAAACATCCAATACCTGATCCTTAGATTTCAAGGCAAATGTCCACACTTTCTGGAGCGGTCATCAATAAATGTCACAAAATATAATACACTACCAAGAGATCTATCTTTCATGTAACAAACATCAGTATGAACTAAATCTAAAACATGAGGCTTTCTAGATTGATGAAATTTATGAAATGCAACTCTATTCTGTTTGCCAGTTAAGCAATGCACACATGTTTCAAGAGGCATACCTTTCACATAAGGAAGAAGATTTTCTCTAGAAAGTATCTGAATCATTTTTTCACTCAAATGTCCAAGCCTCCGGTGCCAAAGCTCAATGGATGAATCATAACTGCATTCACCTCTCCTTTGCTCAACCTTGCTTGCATCACATAAAGGGTATTGTGCTTCTTTCCCTTTGCCACAATGAGTGAGCCCCGACTGAGCTTCCATTTTCCATCACTGAAGGTATTTGCATAACCTTCATCATCTAACCTGCTAGTGGAAATCAGATTTAGGTGGATATAAGGAACATGTCTAACATTCTTCAAAATTAATTTGCAACCAGTATTGCTATCTAGACAAATGTCTCCCATGCCAATAATCTTAGATGTACCAACATTCCCCATATGAACATGTCCAAGATCACCTATAGTGTAAGTTGTGAAAAATTCACCATGGGGAGTAACATGAAAAGAAGCACCCGAATCTATGACCCAATCATTGTTTGGGCATGCAAAGTTGACATAACTATCATCACAAACAATAACAACATCACCCTCGGCCGCAACAACTATATTATCTTTTTATTCTTTCTTGTCTTCACCTTTCCCTTTGGCTTGTTCTCTTTTCTAGACCCTGCATTCATTTTTGTAATGTCCCGGTTTATTACAGTGGTGACAAATGATATTTTTCTTGGACCTAGACCTTCCTCTGGTTTTATCATATTTGTTACGGGAAACTCTGCTCTTACTTCTTCCCTATCTTTCTTTCTTTTCTATTACAAGAGCTTGAGATTCTAAGTAAGTCCCTTGTTCTTTTCCCCTGGACTCTTCATTCAACAAAGCATCTTTGACTGTGTCAATGGTTACTATACCATTAGGGGCTGAATTACTAACTAAAACCACCAAGGTTTCCCAACTGTTAGGCAAGGAACTAAGTAACAATAATGACTGCACTGCATCATCCAGATTCAATTTCATAGTAGTCAATTGATTTATCAAAGCTTGAAAACCACTCAAATGTTTAGACATATTAGTCCTATCTTTATATCTCAAGTGTGCTAGTTTTCTAATCAAGGCAACCTTGTTTAAACATGCTTTCCTTTCATAGATAGACTAATTTTTTCCATAAAACATCAGCCCTAGTTTCTTGTGCAACATTGTGAAAAATATTGTGGTCGATCCACTATCGGATTTGGCCTACAGTTTTTCTATGCATGATTCCCCATTCATTACTTGACTTGAAACCTTTACTTCATCACCTCTTATGGGTAAGTACAAATCTTTGCAATAAAGAATGTCCTTCATTCTGGGTTTCCAAATGGCATAATTCGATGAAGTCAATTTTATCATAACATCCGAGGATTCCTCCATTTGTATCAACACAAGCAATTAATTTCAACCAACTGGCTCAGATACCACTGTTGGGTAAGTTACATTATAGTAGCAGAAATAAATGTAAAATCAATCCCAGGACAGCAAGAACCTTTCCCCCAAATTTGTGTGTCAAAATGGGTTTGCCGACAACAATAATAACAAGTAAACAATTCAGCCAAGTAACAGAAAAACATATAACAATCACCACACAATAGCACACCGGAATTTTTACGTGAAAAACCCCAAAATTGAGGAAAAACCACAGGACCTATGGTCCGTAAAAGTCTTCCACTAATTCAAAAGTTAATGAGTGCAATAGTCTTCTCTAGTTGCAACTAGAGGCTTACAAACATCAAGGAAATAATTATTAGCTCACAAGAACAGCATTAACATCACCAAATGCAAGGTGGATACAACACAAACATAAGTTTAGATTTCACCAAGTTGCTGTAAATCTGAACTGAGAAGTAGAGAATAAGAAAAATAATCACCAAATCTGAAATGGAGTGGGATTCTTAACTCCAACACTTAATATCATCAAGAATGGGCTTGAAAGGCACCACCGAACTTGATCTTGAATGGAACAAGAGACAACTTTTTCCTCTTCTTCACAAAACTCAAAGAACAAAAAAAAACTTTCTTTTTTTGGTTCTGTATATATTTTTTTCTTTCTTCTTCGTTCTTCTCTATTCGGTGGTTACTAGTTTGACGCCACTCAAAAAAACAAACCGAAAATGTGGTAACCACTTTACCACTATTCGGCTCCCTTTTATTTAGGAAGCAAATGAAGGTGGGGTGGGCCCCTCCATATGGGCTGGACCCACACCCAACAGTTATATCACTATACTCTTGAAAATTTTATTATTTAATTATTCTATCTAATAAAAGACAAAGAAATAAGTCTTTCAATTATAGTAACTTCAGCAATTACTGTTGTTTACATACCAGAAATATAGTTTTTCCAATGTTAAATTGAAAGCATAGATTTCTAAACCATCTCACTAAAAAAACATGTGTAATTGCAGTATGTTTAGTGGCTTGCAATCTCTGGCAAGGTCTGACAAAAGAAACATGTGTACTTGCAGTATGTTTAGTGGCTTGCAATCTCTGGCAAGGTTCCCCACCAAGTCCAGCAAAAAAATATTTTGTTCAGCTCATATTTTGAATAGAAGAAAGCTCTTGCAGGCTATCTATGTAGCTATAATATGCACACCCTTAAGTGAAGGTGTTGGCCAACCAGGAGATTATTTCGTGTATATCGTTTTGTACAACTAAAACGGTTTTAGGTCAAGAATCTCCATGTGAATAGAAGCATGGAAGCCTGTTATTAAGAGCAATTTGCTTCTATATTTTTGAGTAAAAGATTACAAAAAAAAATTAAAAACTCAAAGCATGAGAGCTTACCCATGTGAATAAAATAAAATGCTTGAAGCAAGTATCCAAATGAGCTTCTTCCTTCAGACTGACAATCTTCTGAAAATGTGAGTGATAGATGTGAGCATATACCCGAAATAGTCTTTTGAAGATTGTCTTAACAACATCTCGGAAATTTGAAGGAAATGGTGCCCCTGTGGGGGGAAATAGATGAGCATAAAATATTTCCGTGAAAAAATGTTCTAGTATTATTAACACCATGGAACTTCACATACCCAATTTTTGAGGAAATATTGATTCATCATCGAGCTGAGATTCAATCCAATCCATCAAATATTCAACATATTTTGGTGTAGATACCTCAATGGGTTTCTTTATTTGAACCCCATCAAACCATCTATATTCATACCTGTGGAACATCCAGTTCCTTAGAGAACTTTCTTGGCAAATGCATAATAAGCAGAGACCTATTACATATGAGAAAAATTAAAAAGAACTTCCAGAGGCTTGATTCAGCTGTAATACTGTAATACTGTAATCATTCTCTAATATTGAAAATCTGAAATTTTTAGAAAAATTAAAAAGAACTTCCAGAGGCTTGATTCATTATCTCATTAGAAAAAGAACCGAAAAATCTGAAATTTTTAGCATAGGAACCATTCTTTAATATTGTAATCAAATTACCTTGGGAAAAGAGGTAGGGGCGGCGGCAGGCGTGGGTTCCTGGGGGTAGTTGTGGATTGCAGCACAAGAAGGTGATGCTGGCGATTCACACTGAGACTGAGAAAAGAAGATGATGGGTTCCCGATGGCAATCGTGGGTTGCAGGGCGGTGACTGAGAAAAGAAGATGATGATTCACGATCTCACTGTCACTGAGACTGAGAAAAGAAGGTGAATAGTGATGGGTTCCTAGTGGCGATTCACAATCTCACTGTCACTAAGAAGACAGAGACCGAGAAAAGAGAGATAGAGGTGACGAGATGCAACGACGACGATGAAGGGCGATGACCGGTGATGGACCAATGGTGGTTGCTTGGGTGACATCCGACGACGACAAAGGGAGTGACGGAGGTTGGAGGGTTAGGGTTTTACACTTTTAGGGTTTTGAGAAGAGGAGAGAGAGGTGGTAAGAAGGTTCAGGTTCGGTTGAATGAAAGAGTTCGATGAGATTTTTGAATTTATTATTCGTTAATTTTTATTTTTTTAACCTTTATATTATATAATAGATTAATATATATTATATATATAGACCTATAAACCGTATTCGAAAATCCGATTTCAAATCCAAAATTTGACATAATTAAATCAAATTCGGATAATTCAAATTGGACATTCGGTTGAATTCGAATACCATTTTTTTACCAATTAAATTATCTAGTGAACATTTATGTAGTGACATGGCATTATGAGAGATAGAATTAAGAAAGTATGTGATGGTGACAAGGAATCGTAACTGGTTTTGACTCGAAAGTTCAGAAGTTCGGCTTTAGTCAGCTGTTTGAACGGGAAGATATTTCGAATGCAAGATTGGAAGAGGTTGTTCAAACTTCAAACCGTGTGAGCATAGACTTGCACCGACTGAAGTCGGTTTCTGTCATTCAACCGGTTGCAAGTTTATAGTAATCTTAATCTACTCTAGTAACGTGTTGAAATGTAACTGAATTCGAAGTCCGAACGCACTGGATCCGGAGTGGTATCCAAACCGCCCACGCTTACGCTTTTCCTTATTTTTCCGGCTTCTTCGGCCTCCTTCCTTCCTTGCTCTCCTCATATTTCCAATGCAAGGCTATAAAGGGTGTCCGAACCTTTTGTTTTCCGTCTATTATTCTCCTTTGTCAATGTGAAATTTTTAATTGAAGCATTTGCCTGCAATTGATTGATAAATCGTCTCTGGTTCTTCATCTTATCTTCAGTTCAGTTATACCGAGGATTGCCAGGGCTCTCTCTTTCTCTCTCTCTGGAACGAACCATCATTGAGATTCTTCTTATATTTACAAAAGTAAATAGATTTTTTTTCATGGGGTTTTAATTACATGGTTGGGCTCGGCATACCGTCTGATATGCGGTTATTCTATTCTTATTCATGGTTTAAGCTATGTATTATGGTTCTTGAGGCACTATAACTGTTTTAAGAAATGACTGAGAAAGTCGATTAATCCTTTCCCTTCCTTTTCTTGTTTAGTTGCAGTCGGTAGTGCTTCAGAATCAAATCTGCGACCACGGAAGGAAAAATTTGTTGCAATGCCAACTTCTAGAACTAATGCGAAGAAGTGCTTGTACCAAGGGGAAGCTAGGCTAAGCAGTTTACCCGATCACATTCTTCATCTCATTCTCTCTTTTCTCCCCATAAAAGATGCTGTACGGACCAGTATATTATCAACAAGATGGAAGTACCTGTGGACCTTCATCACCCATCTTTACCTAGATGATGAGCTCTTGTTCTGTGACAAAACTGTCATTATTGCATTGATCCTTGTCGTTTTAATGCTTGGATAAATGCTGCGATACAGCACCAAGTTCAAAATCTCTCCCTCAGCATTCCTGTGAAACAGCCTATTAATCTGCCTCGGTGCCTCTTCACCTGCCGGTCTTTAATTTCACTGAGGCTGGAAGTGAATTATCAGCTTAAACCTTCTCTTTGCTTTTGTTTTCCATCCATCAAGAAGCTTCACCTGAGTTTCATTACATTTTCTAATGATTACTCGACAAACAATTTTCTCTAGCTGTCCAGTTCTTGAAGAATTACAAATAATAGGATGCAATTGGAAAAAGCTTAAGGTTTTCAACATTTCTGCTCCTGCATTGAAGAGCTTAAGCATAAGTGATTTTCATTATAATTGTAATCGCGGTAATCCTGGTGAAAATGTGGTGTTCAAGTTATATGCCCCAAGGGTTGTGACACTGGACATATATTTTTGGGCAAGAGTCTATTCTCTAGGGGACCTACCTTCATTAGCTGCTTTTTCAATTCATAGTGATAGATACTCTGAAGTGAGCAATAGAAAATTTTGCCTCGTATTGCTTGATCTTCTTAATGTGGTCTCTAAAACTAAAGCCAAGCGTTTAAAAATATCAGGCTCTGCATGGAGGTAAGATTGCTTCTTTCAACCATCTCCTTCTATTGTCTTCTATCTTTTGTTTTCGTACTGCAATTCATTTAATCCTCTATATAACGGGCATTTATCACCATTTTCTCCTAGCATCTGATCTATGGAGATTGTAGTTCCCTCCTGCCTACATTTGGTAACGTGAACTATTTGGAGGTGTTTCCAAGCTTCTGTGAATCTGATTTGCATCTGTTGGCAAAATTAACCAATTTACTCTTAATCATGTAATTAAAGTTAATTAAAAGTATTTTTGAAAAATAGTTTCACTTAAAATAGAGGAAATCTTTAAAATATAAATAATATTTTTAATATATTTTGAAGTATATATAATGTAAATAATATTGAACATATATAATCAGGGTAGGGGCTTCACTCTCCATCCCCATCCCCATCTCCAATTAGGGATCCCTATTAATCTCCATTAGGTCGGGGAGGTCGAATAATTGGCGAGGATGGAGAAAATTGTCATCCCAAAGTAATTTTGTTAGTTAAACAATCTAAGTTTTATTAAGAAACCTAATAAATTAAAGGTGTAAAGTGTTAAAAATTTAGTGAATTAATTAGTATAAATTAAGTATTTACTATGGAAGCTTATAATTAACCAATTTACTATTAATTATGCAGATAAAGCAAATTAAATTAATTAGTGTTAATTATGTAAATCATTCATGTTATAAAACACAAAAATGGGGTATGCCCAGTTTTGACTCAAGATTTTAATGCAACTCATATTCTATATGTTTGGTTTGGTTTACGTTTATTGAGTAAACATTTATTGATGGTGTCACATAGGCACCTAGTCATCAAATGCCTCATTAATTGCATTTGCATGTATTGAAGTTTGCAAAACCAAACTTCGGTTTCTGTGTCTCTCCCGTTTAAAAAAGTTTCATTGTGGAGCTATCTAAATCAGGTAAGCAAGCATTTATTAGCATTTTACTGATGTGGATATGTATCATAAACACCTTCATTAATTGTTTTTTTTGGTTTAACAGTCGCAGAACCACAAAATGTTTATTAAGTAAAAATTAACGGAACCAGAGGAATGTGGAAATGAAAGATTATTCAAAATCTTTCCAAAATACTTTATCCAATTTTATAAGGAATCGTAACTGGTTTTACCATATGGGATGTATATCTAGTGAACGTTTATGTAGTGACATGGCATTATGAGAGAGTGAATTTAGCTAACTAAGAAGAAAAGTATGTGATGGTGACAAGGAATCGTAACTCGTTTTGACCCAAAAGGATTGTCATTCAGAAGTTCGGCTTTAGTCAGCTGTGTGAGCATAGACTTGCACCGACTGAAGTCGGTTTCTGTCATTCAACCGGTTGCAAGTTTATAGCAATCTTAATCTAGTAACGTGTTTAAATGTAACTGAACTCGAAGTCCGAAATCCTCCCTTCTGTGGAATTAGTTGTAGATGGAGAACGGAGAGCAGAAGCTTCCTCTAAGTTATTGATGATACCTAGAGGCTCACCACACTGTGTAATAAAGTTTAGTTCGGACTGGAGGCAGACTGTTTTTTGACCAGACCTAATATACTTGAAACCAGAGTTCACGGGCAAACTAGGAGGGCATGCAATTAGTTCTTATCTGACTCATTTGTGGCAGCTCAAATGGTTTATTTTGTGGTTAAAAAGATCATCCTAGCTAGCTTGTAGATCTTTTTTTTCCCTTCTGTTGAAGACTTGAATATTGAATCTACACTGATAAATACAAGAATGTCAAGCGCCATTCTTTTTTAACGTAGGCAAACGGGTTCGTGAGTTTTGTTTAGTGGGTTAAGATGGATCAAGACTTCTGTGTGAAGCTAGCTGTCATTGAATCTTTCATCACCTTTTGCAATGCAAGCTGGTCGGTTAATGCAGGAATTTTACATGTGGAAGCTATAATTGCAGCTCCTCAAAAGAAGAGTTCAATGGTTTTTCTTTTGCTTACCATAAGCCCCAACATCATATTTGCCACGTGGCAAAAGTATCCATTTTGCCAGCCTCTTGGTTTGGGATTTGGACTTGACCTATACTGAGTGAAACCACTGTTGAGATGACTGGAAAAATTCCTTATTAGTACCCTATACTTTGGGCCTAGTGCCATTTTGGTTCTCAAACTTTAAAATGCGGCAAGTCAGTACCTGAACTTTGAAAACATGACAATCCAGTATCTACTGTTAATTAGCCGTTAACCAGTCATTAAGTGACATTTGAAAAAAACACAAGTGCCATTCGGGTGTCATCTAATTTTTTTATCAATCATCCAAATATTGACAAAAAATTAACAGCCTCAAATCCTTACCTCTTCTATTTTAAGAAAGTTGGGGTCACCAGAATGCCTAATCAAACGTGACTCTAACTTTCTTGAATAGAAAAAGGAAAGGATTTGGGACTGTTAATTTTTTGTCAACGTTTAGATGGTTGATAAAAAAAATTAAATAACATTTGAAGGGCATTTTTGTCTTTTTCAAATGTCATTTAACGACCGTTAATAGGTAGTTAATGTCAGGTATTGAATTATCACGTTTTAAAAATTTGGGTACTAAATTGTCGCATTTTAAAGTTTGGGGATCAAAGTGACGTTTGGCCCAAAATACAGGGTACTAATCGGGAATTTTCCCGAGATGATTCAGCGTTAAGCACTCCATTTTTTACACGTCTACAAAAATAAATAAAACCATCAAATGAATGATCTGTCCAGGGCTTTTGTTATTTTGTATTTATTTATTTTCGAACAAGTGAGCGGGCTTTTGCTTAGCTGCTGGATATAGGGTATTTGAAGCCTACTTCCAATGAAGCAGGTCTTAGAGTTTGTTTAAGACAAAGGAATGGCTTCATATGTGAAGTTTTGCGCCTGAACTCAGAAGTCTCTCCCTCCACTCTCCAGTCTAAAAAGTCAGAATGCCTTGGAGGTAGGTTCGGCTAAGTCCGGTTGATACTTGACACAACTGGGATCTAGTTCTACTATGACATGGTCTGTTTTAGTTGTTTGTCTAATGAGATCAAAGGGCCAGTTTTACTCCAGACGGTATCCATATGTCCCAAATCAAGCCTGACATGCCTTCCAATCTTTTTTTTTATTTATTTTTTTATGGTAGAGGTAGAGGTGTAAAGTGCATCATGTCAGATTGGCATGGCATGCCCCGTGGGCGGCCCGCACAAAGTGCAGGCCGTGCCATGCTGGCCCGTGGGCCATTACGGGTCGTGCCGCCCTCTCCATTGAAAAATTTGGGGATTGGCCCGACATGGCCCATGGCCCAGGCCCATGCAGGCCCGTACTATGTCGTGCCACAGGTCGGGCTGGCCGTGGACCGAGCTTTGGGTCAAGTCGGACCGTGTATCTGGCCAAAGCTATTTATTTAAAAAATTGACAAAAACATAAAATTTTAATTTTATATGAATTTTGTGTATACAATTGCTTATATATACAATAATTAAATAAATTAGTATAATAAAATTAAAAAATATATATTTATTTTATTAATATATTATATACTTATAATTTTATTAGTATTATATAAATATATATAATATATATAAATAATATATATGGGTCGTGTGGCGAGCTGGGCTATAGCTTGAGCCCTGCCCATGGGTCGGCACGGCCCGCTCGGTCATGCCATGTCGTGTTGTCCATGGACCTAAAACCCCTGGCCCAACATGGCCCACATGATCGTGCTAGGCCTGGCATGACCTACAGACCATCGTCTTGGGCTGTGCCGGGCCGGTCTAAGTTCGTGCCGAGTCGTATCAGGCCGCAGGCGACACGTTCCGATTTACAGCTCTAGGTAAAGGATTTGGGGGTGGGCAGAGTAAGATACACGTGAGGCTTACAGTTACCAACCATACTATGGACTATGGAGAGCCTACAATTCTTCCTCAATGGAGCGGGCACTGAGCAACCAACTCGACTAGTATAAGTCATAAGCACATACCATTGATTCTAGATCCACAACATTACAACTTATTTACTTATATCTACATAAAATTATTGCCCAAAAAAATCTATGGTGATTGGGTTCGGTCTCATCTTATAATCAACGTTCAGATTCGAAGCTACTTGGCCTACTAGCCTTATGTCTGATGAAGATATCTCCTTGTTGTTCGATCAATTTGGAAGTTTAGGCTCAACTTGGAAGGAGTGTAAATGTAAATATGTACAGTGCAAATACATATAAAATAATACAAAATATAAGGTTTTACACACTACATATTTGCATTTGTACTCCTTCCAAACTGGACCTTAGTGTTTTTGGACTGATGAAGCATGATATTGAGTCAACAAAATCCCTTTCCTGCTTCATTTGTCTGGTAAAATTAAACATAAAATGAATTATAAATAGTGCAAAATAGGGGGTAGAACTCAATTGTCCAGATCGGCTTAGGGTTTCATGCCATGGGGGCCATTCTAGGTCTAATCCGCTGAAAGAATGATAGGATCCATCTAATGGATGCCATGAAGGGTGCAGAATGGAGGGCGAATTTCAAAAAAATTTCTTACCTTCTTCCAACTGGGAATCATATTCCCTAAATTTAGAATACTTTATTCAATGATCCTACTTGAACCATAAACAAACCAGATCTGAACCAAAAAGAAACAGGAAGGATTATACCTGATCCGGAGAAATAATATCTCCCAAAGTTGGTGTTCACGCCCAAATAAGTAACCAAGATCCGCTCCTGCTGAAGATGACATAGTTGTGGATGGAACGGAACCAGTAGGGTGCGTCCTACACACTGGATTCTTCACAAGAACCCTCTGGAAACCTTGAACACTGAATCCTTTTGTCTTTCTTGCAAGACTATTGTCAAGAACTGCTTTCTTGACTTCCTGTTGCTGCAAAGATCCAATTTTCCAACAGGGAGTGGCGGCGGCTGAAGGAGGAGAAGTCTAGGGACGAAGAGGGCAGAACTGTCTCTTCTCTCTGGAGTTTGTGAGAGATCAAATCTCAGATTGTAGGATGTGTTTCTTGCTTGCTCAAACCCCCTAGTTCAAAATCTGATATTTTTGCTAGGGTTTTCTCCTCTTTCTTCTTGATTAAGAAACCTCCCAATATTTTGGGAGTTATCCCAATCCAAATCAGTATTTGGATAGGGGTTAATCTTAATCATTTCTGCAGATTAAGTAAGTTAACTCCTTATCTTATCAGAAGGTTACCAGATTCAAATCTAATTTGAATTTGGTCTCTTAGAGTGGATAAGGTTAAAGACCCAATCCTTTTACTAATATTAATCTCAGATTCGCCCCATGAACTAGTGATCATATCAACCCAGTTTGAAATGGGCTTTTGGCCCATTAAGTGTTCAGTGTTTATCCAGTTTTCAATCTGCTG
Organism: Nelumbo lutea; assembly: GCF_056320005.1. Lineage (NCBI taxonomy): Eukaryota > Viridiplantae > Streptophyta > Magnoliopsida > Proteales > Nelumbonaceae > Nelumbo > Nelumbo lutea. The sequence goes on from NC_142684.1 coordinate 215,025,616, forward strand.
CCCAGTTGGGCTTCTTTGTATGGTGTGGGACCCAAGCATTGATCTACACACCAGCCACATGGGTTCGGCCCGGCCTTTATTACAAGGCCCAGCCGAATTCACTGAAACTCAATGACCCCCTTGAGCCCATCATATGGACCCTATGGGCCCAACACTTACATTAAGTGGTCCCTGGGCCAAGCCATCTTATAAAAACCCAAGGACTGTGGGCAGGTGCAAGATTAGCCCATCAGGTATTATCCTAAATGGTCTTACACTTAACCTCTCATCCATTAATGATCAAGCACTGCCCGACAAGAGAAGACCTCTCCCTCGGCTGCAAGGAACAGTGCCGCACTCTCTATTCACATGGATCCCTGGAATTAAAACCTTTTGCAAATCTTTTGAATCCGTACATATACATGTATATATATATTAATTTTGCAAAACAAAATTCCAACGATTGAAATCAACTGCCGGTAGTTTGGTTTCCATCAGAGAGAGTGCATTCTCGATCATTACCATTGTCCGACAAAGGGGTTGATTTTGTCACTATGACCACTCACTTAGATGAATTCTCAGACTACCCCAACATGTCCAGGTTTTGACCCCCACTAAGGATCTCACTGATTGATACATCAAAGACAGTCCGATCCGACACCTAGTGATGTGTCATAATCGAGTCTAGGGGTTAGGTGTAACTTTCCAGTTTTGCCCATCTGTCTCCAAGGTCTAGGGCAATACTGGAAATCTGGTCCGGTTCAAGGGTTCAAGCAATCCCATACTGCATGTGCCTTGGGTCTTACCCTGATGACCGAAACAATCCCAACATTTGGTGGCACATCATTATCAGCCTTGGCAGGATAAATCTCCCCAGACTTATCCAATGGCTGTGAACATTTAAAACTAACACAAGTTTCTATAAGTGTCCAGTTTTAGGGTCTTACACAGAATTACACCAAACAACATGAATCAAACATGCACTTTAATTTATTTCCACTAAATAATAAAAGTACATCAAATCCGATTGAAGCTAAGGGCATAAAAGATTGTCTAACATCCGCTTCAGCATGTGGACTAGGCAGGCAGTCAAGATTGAACTGGGATGTCGAGGCCCAGGCCCCTCAATGTCTCAGGCTAGCTCCACTGCAACCAACTACTGTGGCCTGTAGCTAGTATTCTCCTCACCTATTACTGTGTTATTTTGTGAAGTTAGAAAATGGTGTCTGTGTTGGATTAAAAAGCTCCCAACCTTCAACAATTTCAAATCTGATCTGTTTGCCCGAATTTGAATTCCAAGTGATCTGAAATTCTGATTTTGATTAGTTTATAATTAGACTGAATCTAAACCCATGCACCCAAATCTGACCTGATATGATTGGGTTCAATATAACTCAAACTATGATGTCAACAAGGAATTCTACCTAAACAACTGACACCAATCAACCGGTATCAAAGTTATTTTTCATTTGTTTGATGATACAATATATTGTGATGATTTTGAGTTAGCATCCTGTACTTGGGCTCGAGTGATAATTTAGTCCCTGATCTTTAAAATGTGATACTTCAACATCCGAACTTTCAAAATGTGACAATCCAGTACCTGTCGTTAACTAGTCCATTAATCAGCAATTAAGTGACGTTTGAAAAGTCAAAATTGCCCTTCGAATGCCATCTAATTTTTTTTATTAATCATCCAAACGTTGACAAAAAACTGAACAGTCCCCAATCCTAGTGTAAAGGTTAAAATAACTTTAATAGGGGTGGTCTTAGTCTTTTTCAAAAAGGGTGGGGGTGGTCTTAGTGTATTTTAATATTTTTAAGTTTTAGTTACTTTTAATATTTTCGATAATGTAGTAATTAATATTTTTAATTATTTCATATTAATATTTTTTAATATTACTAAAAATATTAGAACAAATTAATTATTTGAAGTTTCAAATTAATTATTTGAAGTTTCAAATTAATCATTTGTATTTTAAATTATAAATTTCAATAATTTTAATATTTTAGTGATTAATATTTTCAATTATTTAATATTAATATTTTATTGTTATTGAAAATATTAAAAGAAATTGGTTATTGGAATTTTGAAAAATATTAGTATAATTTAGTGTAATCTCAGAAAATTATTATATTTTGAAAAATGTTTGTATAATTAATGAATAATTACTGATATGCTATTGAATTATTGTATATTTTTAAATACAAATAAAATGCTGAATTAATGGATTTTTCTGTGCATCACACGGGTCCTCACTAGTTTTTGTTATAAATTTTCAATAATTATTGGAGATTAAACTATTGTTATTTATTAGAGATTAGACTATTAATTTATCTTAAATTAGGAGTGCTAAATGATTGGTTTAGTTCAGTTGCAGGCTCTGTTTTGCCAACCAAATCGACTTGGTTAGGTCAAGAGTTTGTCACCTGAAACTAACTAGCAATTAGTGAAAACCCGCCAACTCGGGTTGTATCAGTTTGGGTATGTTTTCGGGTTGGTTTGTTTGTTCAAAAGATTTAAACTTAAAAATAAATTTAAATATAATAAATTAAAATGGTATTATTAAAAATAAATTTATGATATAAAATATTTTAGACTAAGAAATATGGGAATTTCCCACTTTCCCATATTAAAAAAATCATATTTAAAACATAAAATATTAATATACATCTATGGTCATGTTTATTCAGTTTTGGTCGGTTTACAAATGGTCAAACCGAAACCAACTTAACTTGGTCGGGTTGGAAAATTCCCAAACCAAAGCCAATTGAAAATACTAGAAAACCAACCAACTTGGGTTAAGTTTGGCCAAATTGGTTATTAAAAATTAAAATTATAAAACAATTATATACGTTCATGTATTTATATTGTTTAGTTTTCGCTTAACAAAGCCCATGCAAAGAGAATGGGTGGGGGTACTGGAGAAAGGAGAGGCATGCAAAATTTACATAATATTCATATGTATGTATGAATGTGTATAATTGGACCGGGCCCAGGCTACCTGAGGGCTAGGCCTGGGCCTGACCCGATAAATTAAAAAGCCCGACTTCTTGGGCTTGAGCCTGACCTAAGGATTGAAAATCCAAGCCTGGCCTGTGTAAAATTTTGGGCTGGACCATTTCGGGCTTGGGTTGGACCTGCCCAAGTTGTACCCCTAATTGATAGGGATGTCAATTCTACCCTACCCAATGGGTACTACCCCTACCCTCCTTGATGGGGTGGGTTTTTTTGCTTAAATGACGGGTTTTGGGGAAGGTATGGGTTTTGGGATTCTACAACCCATTATTAGGCTAAACTCGATCCTCCCCGACCCGCATATTCTTGGAAAGCATATAAACTTTTATGTAATGTGTGTTGAATTTAATAATATGTTAAATTTTATGTAAAGGATAATTGTTAGTTTATGTGCTTTTTACATGTCTTAATCAGGTAAATAGAAATATTGATGTTTATTTTTGCTATTTTACGTATTTATTGCTTATATATGACAAAAAATAATAAGAAATTAGATGTGGATTTTAAATCCAACCCACCCCTACCCTTGATTGTAGGGAGGGTTTTGCACTTTCATGTGTGGGGAGAGTTTGGATTATCAAAATCCAACCCGCTACGGTTTTGGGGGGAATATAGGTTGGGAGGTGATGTAGTATGATCTGACACTCCCTATTGGCAGATAGTTCAAACATCAGACTGGTAGGTCACTTGATCGAGCTGCAAGAGAGAACTGATCAGAGTGTCTGGGTTGCTTTACCCAGGGTGGGTACTCCGATGCTTAAGTTAGCGAGTTGATGTTTGATAGCAAGAAAGCTAGAGAGATAGAGTGTGTGAGAGCTAAATCACATGTACCTTTTCTATGAACGGGGATGCCTTTATAGAGGCTACCTGTCGTGAGGCTCACAAAGCATGTCCAAGATCTCCAGCTCATCTGGTTTAGAGGTGGATTTATGCCCAAAGATGGACTCCACGTAAGTGGGTAGTGTCTATCCAGTTACGTCTGAAGTGGGCGGGGTGATAACTAGCTCTTTCGACATGGTGCCGTGATCCCAAGAAAGTCAGTGACGACAACCTGCTCATGGAGGAGGTCGTTCAACGCGATAGGCAGGTTGCTAGATGAACTTTCAGGTCAACGGAATCAGGTCGCATCTTACGCCAACTTGATGTCTTGCCGAGCCATTCCCAATTCGGTTTGTCGAGGTCGTTAGGGAAGGTGTGAGGTGTCTGAGGCACTCCCGAGGTTTACTTAAGTGGTGCTAAGATGTCGTTTGATTATTTTGAGTTGCCACATTGTCATAGGGGTAGATTTGCAGCGAAAGAAACTCATGCGGCGTCAAGGCAGGCCAGGACAAGCCTTATGTGTGCTTGGGGCTAGGAGTTGCCCGATGTAATGGCTCCACCAAGTTTAGTAGCATTGGATCGTAACCTCAGTTTGCATGCCCGAGGTTCTCTGCTAGCTCTGGCCGATCCACGGGAGGTGCCGCTTACATGCTAAAGGGGGATGGCCATGATGAGAGGCGATTGGGCGCCAATGTGAAGGGACTCCTATATGCCGATGATGATGGGCACCTGTGTGCCATGTTAATAGGCAACCGCTGGGTCGAAACACACCCGTGCGTTATGGGCAATGGGATAGCTCATTCACTAGGGTCGCCCCGCAAGGATCATTCACCGTGTGCTGGCGTGGTGAAGGGTTGGAACACACCCGCATGCCAAGCCTCCCTTGAGTGTCAGTAGTGCAGTGCCAGTCCATGCACTGTCCCCATAAGCATGTGTGCACCCATGAGGAACCCTGGTAGAAATGCTAGCCATTAACTAGGGCCGCCCCGCAAGGGATGATGATCTAGGAGTGCCAAGGTTAGGCACCCAAGGAGGTCGACCACCCCTCCTCAAATAGTACGTTAAGCTTTTAGAGGTCGGCCTAAAGATGACATCAATTCTCCCAAAAATCTTACAAGCGATAATGATGATGGTGTCCCTTAACGTAAGCCCGCCAAGCGTAGGCAAGGCTAAGCCTGTGTCAGACCATGACAACATGTCATCACGTCACTTGAGGGCCAAATCGCCCTCATTAATTGCCCCCCACTCCTAAGTTAAGGCTAATTCGGTGAAGGGAGTAGCTCGTCACAAAGCCTTTGGCCCAGAGTGATTGGTCTAGTTGGTTCCCCATTTGAATCCAAGCTAGGGTCCTTAAAGTCCTTAGGCCATGACAGCTCAAACGTCAGATTTTGTAGGTCACTTGATCTTGCTGCAAGAGAGAAGTGATCAAACTGTCCAGGTTACTTTACCCGGGGTGGGCACTCTGATGCTTAAGTCAACGAACTGATGTTTGATGGCAAGAAAGGTAGAGAGCTAGAGTGTGTGAGAGCTAAATCGTGCGTACCTTTTCTGTGAATGGGAATGCCTTTATATAGGCTAGTTGTTGTGAGGCTCACGAAGCGTTTCCAAATTCTCCGGCCCATCTGGTTTGGAGGTGGTTTCACGCCCAAAGATGGACACTACGTAAGCAAGTAGTGTCTATCCAGTCGTGTCTTAAGTGGGCGGGGTTATAACTGGCTCTTCCAACGTGACGACGTGATCCCAAGGAAGTCAGAGACAATAACCCACTCGTGTAGGAGGTCACCCGACACGTCAGGTAGGTCGCTAGCTGAACTCGGGTCAGGTCGATAGAAGCAGGTCACCTCTTATGCCAACCTAATGTCTTGCTAGGTCGCTTGCATTTCGATATGTTGAGGTGGTGTTGAGGTCATCAAGGTGGGTGTGAGGTGTCTAAGAAGCTCTCAAGGTTTACATACGTAGTGCTGACATGTTGCCTAACTGTTTTGAAGTGCCACATGTGATCACGTAATGGAGGGCCGAATCGCCCCTCATCATGAGGTTTAGGGAGGAAAATAGGGTTTGGATTCTCAAAATCCAACTAGTTACATGTTTTGGGGCGGATATGGGTTGGAAAGTTTAGAGAGATGGATAGGGTCTAGAATTTACAAAACCCTCCCTGAACCCACCCCGTTACCATCCTACTAATTGAAGTTTTCAGCTGTAATTCAGAACAAAATTTAGAAATTATTAAATAGAAATTTAAAAATTTATTTCTCTAAGTAGACTTTTAGGCTAACTGACGGGTTTGTCGAAGCCCTCAAAATTAGTACTAGTCCCACAATAAAATATTTGCAATAAAAGTGGTTCTAGGTCGAATCCCACAGGGAGCAAATCAGTAATCTCTTAGCCGAATGGATAAAGTAATTGTGTGGGAATATTAAATAACTAAAATTAAAAGAATAACAAACTAAACAAGCAAGAGAAAATCAGTCTTACCAAATTCTGGTTCAAGGGTTCGGGTTGAATCGATTGGCCATCGATCCTAGGTACAATTCAGCATTCTTGCAATTCAAGCATTTAACCTTAGATTTATTAGGATAGCCATAATAAACCTTATGTTTTCCTAATTCAGTTGACCAAACCCAGCATTCGATCAACACTTATCACCACTCAACTGGGTACGATAGCGTTCTATGTTAAACAATGATAGCATTAAGATTTGTGAAAACAGTTAAACCAAAATAACAATAATTGAGATAGCTGCAATTACTGAATTTTGTTCCATCAATTCTTTTAGGTTGAACCATGTTAAAACATTGGTCAAAGGCTGTCACGAACAATTGACCCAAAAAGATATCAACCTAATTGCTACTTGTACCATTATTTGTGACAATTACGAATCACCGAAATCATGGATAGCAGTAGGAAAATCAACATTAATTCAGTTTGTCAGACTAATTAACATTAATATCCAATAAAAAATGTGCACAAGAACCAATGAATACTTGAATTAAAAAGCAAGAAAATAAATTAACTACAGAACCTCACAATGACACAATCAAACCTCTCCCCTTGAACCAGAAAAAAGAAGCTTAGCTGCTCATGATCTGCGCAATCTCCATGCTTTGCTTCTCCATGGCCGAACTGATCTTCTTGAGTTGCTTGATGCTTGATTGCTGAATGATTGAGTGATTGCTAGAGCTAGTTCGCCCCCCTCTTTATATAGCCAAAGGAGAGGGCTGTTTTCCAACTCCTAGGAGATCATCTTATCCTTAGGGAGTTTTGATCTTATCTTGAACTAATCCTATCCTATCTCTTATCTAATGCTCTAATCTCAATCTTCTTATCTCTCTAGGATTACATTCAAGACTTTAGATCTGATAAAACTCTCTCCTTGGAGATTACATTCGAAATTCGGACTCTTAACTCTTGAATTCGAGTTGGGCTGCTTCAAGCTACTTCTGCGAGTTGGGCTTAAGTTGTGAAATGGGCCTGGCTGCGAACTTGCTCCGACTTTGGGCTCATTTTCGTACTCGATGCAGGCCGAATTTGTCAAAACCCAAAACATAAAAGTTGTGGGCCTTCCTTTCTTCTTTCTAATGCTTCTTGAATTGTCCAATTCGGCGACCGGAATTGAGAGTTAGGCCCAGATTACTGACTGTCGCCGAAACTGTGCAAAATCACCCGATTTGTCCTGTTTTCTTCCAATTGCCTTCTTTATTGCCCTAAATCGAAATGCAAGAGTAATGAGTCCATTTAAGTGCTAAATAAATGTAAAAGAATGAATATTAGGGGATAAAATTAGGGTTCATTTTGGTCTCATCACTAACCTACAAGGATGCAACAGATCTTGGCCGAGTTTTTAAGAATGAATAATCCGAATCGAAGCAAGCTGCAATCCTATAAACATTAAAAATTAAACTAGACTGGTTAGTGAATTAAATATTAAAAAATAAAATAGTAAAAAACAGAGTTCTAAATCGAGAGTTTAGAGTCTAGACAGATTTTGGATTTCTTTGTTAGTAATTGTTACAGACTTACAGTCTTAGTAACAATTACAAACTTACAAATTACAATGTGGGGAGGAGGAGTAACCGCCTTCTGCCGGTGAACAGACCACCGGTTAGAGAACGACGATGAATAGACCACCATTGGCGAAGAAGGAGGAGGAGGAGGAGGAGGAGAGAAAAATAATACCTGGGGTTGGAGGCAACGGTCGACAGCGATTTCTACTGGAGGTGGCAGTGAATGGTGGAGGGTTTCTTTGAAGACTTATAATAGAGAGGGCCAACGAGGGTTTTGGCTTGGGGTTGATTTTTATCTTTCCTTTTGTGATCTTGTTTTTGTTTTCTGGGTTTGGGTCGAGTATGATGTAATTTGGGTTTTCTTTGTCCTTTTGTGGTAGGATGGATAAAAAATGGGGTTGAAATAAAATCGACCAGTTGTTCAAAATCAGGACAGGTCACTGGTTCCCAAGTTGAATTGGTTGGGTGGACGATTTTTTATGGCTTTTTAGTTTTAGATAGAACTAGCAGGGACCCGTGCATCATTATTAAGTGAAAGCTAAATAATAGAAATGGTCACTTACTAAAATACCTTTATACTTTCATGGATTTACTAAGATCTACCATATATTTAGCATTTTACTAAAATGCCACTTATAATTTACAATGGATTTATCAATCTTCCATTAGATGACAGTGTAAAATGACAATGTTGACCCTAATGCTCGTTTTAATAAATTTAGTCAAAGGAAAAAAAAATTAAATACCATTTTTGCCCTTAATAAGACACGAGCAACCACTCTATTAGGTATATTTGGTCAATTTTGTTTTATGTACAAAAAAAGTGTTAAGGATATTTTTAGAATAAAAAATCATGGGCCTAATGGCAAAAACAAACACTCCTTAATAAGACACAGGCAACCACTCTTATTGGCTATATTTGGGATATTTTAGTAAAATGAAAACTATAAAATAGGTTTAAGTAAATATATAAAACTATAAGGTGCGTTATAGTAAATGACACTAATAGAAACACATAAGAGTAGAATTCAAATCTGCACCCCACAATGGGGCACCCCACAATGTTCCACAGCACATCTCCACCGTGTATTGGGAACATCTCCTGATGATAGTACCAGAACCAATGATGTTATCATCGGGAGATGTTCCCAATAAACGACGAGGATATGCTATGGGACGTTCTAGGGCGCCCCCTTGTGGGGCGAAGATGTGAACTCATAAGAGTATACAATTGTTTTATATTTTCAACTTTTTAAATAATTAATAATTATTCATATTTTATATACTACTTTTAATAAATGTTTTATAATACAAAAATAACAATAATTAATTTCAGTTAGGATTATTCATCAAACTAATGAAACTGACCAACCCAATCAACTCGACCCGAGTTGATCGGTTTTCTAGTATTTTAGGTCGGCTTTGGTTCAAAAACTTCCCAATTTGACCAAGTTGGATCAATTTCACTTTGACCATTTGTAAACCAACCAAAATCGAATGACCTAACCATGGATATGTATTAACATTTTATATTTTAAATATAAATTTTAATATGGAAAAGTGA